>NC_141876.1:231153080-233653080 GCF_056163025.1 Triticum urartu | reverse complement strand
TGGATGCAACGAACAAAACAAATCACATGACGAAACTCGGAAACCATGGAAGGCATCTCAAGCTCCGGTCTTGGGGCGTTACAACAGTCCACCACTATAAGAGGATCTCAACATGAGATCTAGGATGGCACCGGGGAGAAACGGAAGAGGAAGATGTGAAACAAAATTGCTTCTTCGACAAACAAGTGAAACCACGAATCTTGAGAGGTTGAACAAATTGAATGAAAGAAAATGACTAAGATGAACAAAGTTGAAAACACTCCGTTTGAAAAGAGGAACAAGGAACATTACGGGAACCGTGTAGGTTGAAAGACATAAGAAAAGGGTTGCAATGGACAAGAAGTACATGCAAGCACTCCGGTTGAAACAAGATGTACAAGGAATGAGAAAAATCAATTACGACAACACTCCGGTTGAAACAAGATAGAGAAGGAATAAGAATGATATAATTTGGACAGCACTCCGACTGTAAATGGAAGGAATTGAACATGATCTTGACAAAACAAGATGATGGGTCGAAGAGAGCAACATCACAATGCCTCCGGAACAAATGTAAGAATGGAATCAAAAGAACGGGGTAGAAGACCACATCTTCTACCTCAAATGAGCTTGGAAAAGCATCTTTAGGAGAAGGGTCGAATGGAGTTGTTGGAAATCCAACAAGGAAAAGAGTAAGCTTGTTGTGGGCTTATGGAAAACATCTCAAATACTTGAGGTGAAATTCTGCCACTAACGAAAAATAGTGGATTGGATTTATATGAACAAGCAGACAAGAAACTTATTTCACTGACAGGATAAATGAAGAACTTGGGTCATTTATGAGCACCGTAAATAGCAACAAACCTTAGGGGAAGCTTTAGGTGAAATATAACCCAAGATAACTCCAACGAAGAGAATGATGGATTGAGAAGAGCTCGTGCTCGAAGAAATTGATGGGTTTAACTATCTCATTCTTGACAACTTGCGGATCATGACACACAAAGGGAAATTGTCAAGAGTGTCATAACACCATCTCAAAGATAATGTAGGAAGAATTGCACTTCGGATGCAAGATGAAGAGTGCTTGAACTCCTCAAATAAGTTATGTGTTGAACACCATGTTTATTTTTAGAGTATAGCTTGGCGAATCTTAACTTCAAGAGAAATCTTGAAGAACAATTGCAGAATGAAAAGAATCCTTGACGAACCACCATGTAGAGCCTCCACGAAGAATTCTGGTAACAAAAGGATGATCAAACGAAAGGAAAGAGAAGTTGAAAACACAAGGTGAATCCTTGCAATGATTTAGATGAATAATTATGGTGATATAATTAAGAGATCTTGGAACTTAGGGAGAGTATGAAGCACTTGAACCGAGAATTTACTCATCGTGAACAAACCCCAGAAGAATGAATCAATCACTTGGATGAAGCAAGAATAAGAATTAAGTTATGCGTATCCTTCACCAATTTAAATTGATGACAAGAAAACGGTTTTGGCATACTACTTATTCTCGTAGGAAGGATTAAGATAGATTTAGCGCAAACTTGACAAAAGTCTTCAACGAACCACCGTTAGGATTTGAAAAACAAATGAATTGATATGATAACCAAGGAATAGAACTGTTGAATGAACCACCATAAGAATTGAAAATGAAAGTAGTAAAGGCACAAATCACCGGGAAGAATTAGAAAAACGAAAGAAGATACTTGAGGGGATTTGATACCTGAGAACGAAGAGATCATGAACTGATTAGAGGATATTTGAGCGATGCACCGACCGGTAGAATTTGAGAATGAGAATTGAAAGCTGGAATGAATACTTCTGAGATGATGGGCTCCGGGGAATCAAACTAAAAAGACTGCTGAATTGCTCTGGATGGGTGAAAAGAATTCTTACAATCGGAAATAATTATGAGAGGATGGCATCAAGCTAGAACCATGAAACTTCAAGAGAACAGATAAGATTGAAGAGAAACTCTTCTTCGGTCTTCAAATCCGAGAATGATGATGAGAAACACCATCAAGAATTGTTTAGACACTCCGGGGGAATCAAAAGCGAAGAGGTTGAGCCAACAATGAAAAGAATTTGACTGATCTTGGAGAAATGCATATGACTGATGATAATTCATTCTTACGTCAAACTTGGAGAAGAATTTGAGAGTAACTCCAGAAAACTAGAAGAGTCATGTAAGATCCTGGGAAAAGACCTATGGGTTAGGGCCCACTCAAAGAAACACCGTTTAACGATTTAAAAGAGAGAATGCGCCGGTTGAATTAAATGGCCTGAATGAGATAACAACCTCGAAATAACTTGAACGGATCGAGAATGTAACCGTGAATCTTCTGAGATATCTTCAGCACTCCGGAACAATTGAATAACGAGAAGTGGATGATTAAGAGGTGCACCGGCATGATAAAACATTTGAAACGAGGAAATGATATGACCGACAAAGCTTGAATTGAATTCACCGGAGAAGAAAAATAATGAAGAATGATGAACTTGAAGCTCCATTAGAATCTTCTTGAGAATCATTAGATAAGAACATTGGCAGAAAAGAATGGAGAGGCTTCCCATCAATAAGATGGATACTTGAATTAGGAAATCTGAGTCCTTGAAGGAAAAGGGTGGGAGGGCGGGAAAAACAAAGACAACTTGGCACGGATGAAACAAACACCGTTGAGAAGACTTAGAATTTATCATGCGAATGGGGAGAATGATGGGATCATCTCGAAGAGAAGCGCACCGGTTGGAAAGAATTGACATGACAAACTTGATGATCAAGAAGGATTAGTATTCACATAGAAATATGAGAACACCGCTTTGTAATGGTATGGAATCAACACTTGACATTGAAGCAACTCGAATACCACAAACCAAAACAAAACAAAGGATTGGCTTGGAAAATAAGCCGAAAACAAACATATGATAGACCCCATATCGTATCATGTGTATGTTGGAAAGATATCCTACGATATACTTGAATTCCCACTTATAAAACTCCCGAAACTTTCTGGTTATGCAATCAGGTGTTGGGGATACACGGGAAGCATAATATCTCACCCAAACTAACAATTCCAACATCCAGTTGTATCCATCCTTCAAAAAGCATCCGTTATACAAGTTATGGCAATACTCCCGAACTCCCGCCCCAGTACTGGGTGGCGTCGAGGTTATCTCACCGACAACTACATAAAAGAGATTTTCGATGTCGGCGAAACTCAGGTATTCCAGAACTGCAACAATAAAATTATGACGACAACACCTCGGAGCTCAATTCCCCGGGACACTGCCACAACCCCTAAATGTCAGGAGGCACCAAGAACAATCTTCTCGTCACAAGACTATCGGAACGATTCCAAGATACCAGCATGATCCTAAAAAAAATTCGTGAAATTTGAGGAGAGAAAAGTCAAAACTTCTACGTCAGGAGGCCTCAACGGAGCGACGAAGGGACTGAGGAGTAAAATGAATCCTACTCTCCGATATATATATATAATCCTAAGACTCAAAACATTTTGTTCTAGACTCAACAACGTCAGTGATTAGATCAAGCAGGGGACTCCTAAGTCAGGGATGGCTCCGATTACCAACTTGTGACACCCACAATGCGGCTATATCACCCATGTGTCGGGGCATGACTTAGAGGTATAGCCGCATGGTAGGCTTGTCGCAAGAGGGGTAATCTTCGCACATCCCATGTACTGAATAAGAAAGGGATAAAGAGTTGGCTTACAATCGCCACTTCACACAAATACAAGTT
Organism: Triticum urartu; assembly: GCF_056163025.1. Classification (NCBI taxonomy): domain Eukaryota; kingdom Viridiplantae; phylum Streptophyta; class Magnoliopsida; order Poales; family Poaceae; genus Triticum; species Triticum urartu. The sequence continues at coordinate 233,649,338 of NC_141876.1, read as the reverse complement.
AAACATACATCATCCAGAGTACAATCAAAGGTACGACTACGGTACCAAAATAAAAGAAGACAACCACAAATGCTAGATCCCCGATCGTCCCAACTAGGCTCCACTACTGATCAAAAGGAAACGAAACGAAACAACGATCAAGATCTTCCTCGAGCTCCCACTTGAGCTCGGTTGCCTCATCTGCACTGGTATCATCGACACCTGCAACTGTTTGGAAGTATTTGTGAGTCACGAGGACTCGGAAATCTCACACCCGCGAGATTAAGACTATTTAAGCTTATGGGTAGGAAAAGGGTAGTGAGGTGGAGCTGCAGCAAGCACTAGCATATATGGTGGCTAACATACGCAAATAAGAGCAAGAAGAGAAGCAACGCAATGGTGGAGAAGCTAGAAGTGATCAAGAAGTGATCCTGAAGCTACTTACGTTCAAGTATAATGCAAGACCGTGTTCACTTCCCGGACTCCGTCGGAAAGGGACCATCACGGCTACACACACGGTTGATGCATTTTAATTAAGTTAAGTGTCAAGTTCTCTACAACCGGATATTAACAAATTCCCATATGCCACATAACCCCGAGCACGGCTCTTGAAAGTTTATACCCTGCAGGGGTGTCCCAACTTAGTCCATCACAAGCTCTCACGGTCAACGAAGGATATTGCTTCTCCCGGGAAGACCCAGTCAGTCTCGGAATCCTGGTTACAAGAAATTTCGACAATTGTAAAACAAGACCAGCAAAGCTGCCTGATGTGCCGACAAATCCCGATAGGAGTCGCACGTATCTCGTTCTCAGGGCACACCGGATGGGCAAGACGTCGGGTTGGGATAGACCCTGGTTGCCCAGGGGGCGCCGGACATCGCCTAGTTTGGACCAACACTCCGAGGAGCACTTGCCTGGGGGTTTAAAATAAAGATTACCCTTGAGTCTGCAGAACCCAAGGGAAAAAGGCTTATGTGGCAAATGTTAAAACCAAGGTTGGGCCTTGGTGGAGGAGTTTTATTCAAAGCGAACTGTCAAGGGGTTCCCATAACACCCAACCGCGTAAGGAACACAAAATCAAGGAACATAACACCGGTATGACGGAAACTAGGGCGGCAAGAGTGGAACAAAACACCAGGCATAAGGCCGAGCCTTCCACCCTTTACTAAGTATATAGGTGCATTAAAGTAAATAAGGTATAATAATGATATCCCATCAAATCCATGTTCCAACATGGAACAATCTTCAACTTCACCTGCAACTAGCAAAGCTATAAGAGGGACTGATCAAAAGCGGTAACATAGGCAAACAACAGTGTGCTAGGACGGTGGGTTAGAAGCTTGACATGGCAATAGGGGGGCATGATATAACAAGTGGTAGGTAGCGCGACATAACGATAGAGTGAACAACTAGCAAGCAAAGATAGAAGTGATTTCGAGGGTATGGTCATCTTGCCTGAGATCCCGCAAGGAAGAAGAACGAGTCATGAAGAAGGCAAACGGACGTAGTCGAATAGATCATCACAAACGCGATGTTACTGGAACTAACAAGAAGAAGCAACACCAGAAAGGAGCAAACAACATGGTGAATGTAGCGACCCGAACCAAATGGATCAAGTCTCTGTGCTTAAGTGTCATCCCTGGATCGGTATGCTGACACACACAGTACTCGAGGATTTATAACAGAGGTAAATCACATGTATAAGTAACGTAAAATACTATTACCTCAATCCAAAATAGCGGAAGTAACAAGGTTGTGGATTCCCATCAACACCAACGGCAAAGTTGAGTGTAGAGATTGTAACCCTAACGTATCACTTACTCGTCGCAAGATATCCTGCAACATGAGACGTTGCAGCCACAAAGGGTCAGTACATTGAATGTACTGGCAAATTCACACCAGAGGATAATGATGATTTAAGGCTATCACTACATGCATATTTGGCTGGTGGAAAGGCTCTATGGTTATAATGTTTTTGCGAAAAACCAATTTTTCCCTACTGCAAAGGAATAAATTTTATTTAACTATCATGCTGGTTGTTGAACATTGAGAATGGTCGACAGCATTCTCAATCCTAATTAAGTAACATCATTAAAACCAACAACTTAATTTAAAGTAACATGATGAGATTCACATGATAATCCAAGTACTAGATACTCAAGATGTCCATAACCGGGGACACGGCTAATCATGATTAGTTTATACACTCTGCAGAGGTTTGCGCACTTTTCCCCAAAAGACTCGATCGCCTCCGTTTGGTTTCTCGCACTACATGGTGTTTGAGAAACGGATGACCGAGACATAGTCTTTCGGAAGCGCTAGCACCTTACGATCGGGTAGACCGTTACACCTACTTTCCCCTACATTTGCTAGTCTACCACTATAAGAGTTCGCACAACTTAATCAACTATGCTAGTGCCCATAATAGCTTGTGGCTGCACACGGAAGTATCTAGCATGAATAATCTCATGATCCCTTTGAGCCTGGGTGGCGGTCCATCAAAAAACAGGCAATCCTGGAATACCCAGGTGCCTAGACAGGCAATCGCTGGAATACCCAGGTGCCTCAATCCACCCATATGTGTGTTAAAGTTGCCACCTTATGTAAACCATTAATTAACCATCTCACATCTATCATGAATACCCTCAAACCCAATCCACGTCTACGAGCATAGCATGGAAATATAAGCATAACGTAATAGTAACTCCCAAGGTTTGAATGCAGGGCAATAGGTTCCTACCTCATCAACTACTTCCCAATGCCCACATGTTATCAATCCTACTCATGCAATGTTTGAGGCTGAAACTAATGCATAAAAACTGGGTATGAAAGGAATATGATCAAATTATGAACTTGCCTGCAATGTTGATGAAGATGATTCGCACTCATAACTCTTGATAGGTCTACTCGTCACACTCCGGTCAATCTATCGTAAGCAAGCAATAGTAACCACACATAAGCAACCACTCAAAAGATCAGAAAGATCGAAGAAGACGATTCGGAAAACTTCAAAACCAAGCCAAAAACTCTTGCAACATAAAATAATTTCTAACAGTACCAAAATTATGTGAATTTGGCCTTATCAGAAAGTTTAGGTCAAGAGCTTCGATTTGCAAAAAGAATCAACTCAAACGGAGCTACGAAACTCAAGTTATGATCAAACGAAGTTTGAACTCAAATCTGATCTAAATCAAATTTTAAACTTGTCAAAAACAGTTTGATTGGATTACTGGATAGAGGAGATCGTAACGAAGAAGTGGGCGTTGGTTTCGTTGGATTTGGACAAACGAGCAAAAAGTAGTGATCGTTTGAAAACAGGGGCCAATCTATAAATAAAATATTCAAAAACGAGTCCCTGACCGAAAATTAAAAGAAAAGAAAAAGACTATCTAACGAATGTTCGCTACGGAAACAAAAATAAGGAATTCGTTCGTTGTGAAGACCTAACCAGCGAACGTTTTCTAATTAGATCTAACTAAAAAGGAAAAACCGGCCTCAGATGAAAACCGAAGAAAACCGGATTGGGTTTTTGTGCGGGTTTTACCGGTTCGCCAAATAAAACCGGCGGCGGCGACGAACGGACTCTGGCGGGGCGCGGTCTCCGGCGAGCGGTGCAGGGTCGGCGGGGAGCGGCGCGGGGCGGCGGAGGCAGCAGCTACGCGGGGCGGCGAGGGGCTAGGCGAGGCGCGGCTGCGGCGGCGCAGAGCGGCGGTGGCGGCTCGCATCGGGCGCGGGCGGCGGCGGCGGAGCGAGCTGCGAGGCGGGGCGAGGCGAAGGGGGGCGGCGCGGGGCGGCAGCGCGCTATTTATAGGAGGGGAGGGGCGGCGCGGTGGCATGCGGGAGGGGCAGAGGAGGCAGGGCGAAGCACGGCGGCGGGGATGCATGCTCGCTCGGGACTCTGTCCCGAGCTGGAAGACGGGCGAGGCGCGGCGTCGGGCCGGCTAGGCCGTGGCCTGGCTAGCTGGGCCGACCCGCTCCGGTCGGTCCAGGAGTTTTTTTTAAAACATTTTTTTAACGCAAACAAACAAAAATAATAAAAACAAAATAAATACTAATATATAGGCATATAATATATCAAGATTTTCAGAAAAAGATTTTCTACGACGTGAACATTTTTATAGCTTCAAATAAAATCCACACAAATTTATATAATTCAAAGAGTGCTACTGGTCTAATAAAATCCAATAAAAGTCATTTTAAAAATACCAAAATGATTTCAAATAAATTTTTCTCCAATTTTCTATTGTAGGGAATCATGTTACCCTATTTTCCATGTATTTTGTTTTTGGAGAAAAATAATTTGAATAAAACTCAAATAACCCAAATTGAAAAATAATTATTTCAAATAGATTTTAAATTTGAGTTTCTTTGAACTCCCAACTCATATTTCATAAGTTTTGAAGAAGTAATTTTATCTTCGCTCTTGAAAATCATTGAATTGCTTAAAGTTTCTGAATTGGAACTATTTTCCAAATGAAATTCAAATATTTTCAACACCCCTTGTCATTTAAATAAATGGAAGAAGTCATGTCATCTTCACTCTAGGGCTTCGTGGTGAAAAGAATTTGAATTCACGGAGATCACGAATGCAAAATGGAAGTTTGGGAAAGTCCTTTTATTCCCTCTCGTTTAACTTTCAAAAAGGTTTCAAATTTCACTCAATTTCACACAATCAATGAAACATTCAATCAAATCTATCTATTTATTATAACATTCCAAAATTTAGAATTTTGGGATGTTACAAGCCTACCACCCTTAAAATGAATCTCGTCCTCGAGATTCGAAGAGGCTAGAAAGAAATAGGTTAGGTTTGGGGTCTTCTCAAAATCCATCGATCATCACAAGGGGTCTGGGGTGCTACCACCCTTAGAAGCATGGTTATGGTTCCATAAAACTCATATACTCCACCCTTATTCTTGACAGTGGCGGTCTTCTCAGATCCTCGAGAAAATTCCTTCTCTGAGCTCTTCCGGTAGTGGCATAACCTTTTCCTCAATTCTCCTGTCCTTTCCTTTTGGTAAGGTTATTCCGAGATTGTGTGTCCTTAGCTAACGGGTCTGGTGCCAATACTAAATAACTATCGATATCTCATGGTGGCTAACAATTTAGGGTTTCTCCTGCACGAAATGGGTCTGGTTGATCCTCACCGTATAATCTACAGTTGGCAAAAACTGCCTTGTACAAGGGAAAAATACCTATACCATTCTAAGGCTTAAACAAGGTTTCGATCGTCGTCGCTCTACTATGGGTAAGTCACTCAGATTTACCATCCCATATAGCAAGGCGAATAACAAGAGTAAGTCAGTATGGTGATCAATCCATCCCGCACCCAAATCATTACCTTGTACATGGTTTAGTGAATCTCGCATTCTAACACTCGGTCATCCTCACAAGCATTGCAGAATTTCTCTTGTCGACGAACCAAGTTCGGATGAATCCATTGATTTTGCAAGCCAAACAAACATCTATCGTTTCTTCACAACTCTCAGGTTTTGAGTAAACTCCTATAATATCGTCTGTCGTTAAATGTAACTTCTTCTTCCAGGGTTTTTCCTTCAGCAAGAATGTGCTTGCTTCTTGGCAGGTCCTAGGGCCTGTGGGTTATGGCCCATGTCATCACTTGTAGTCCTTGAACTTATCATCGGGAACTGATCATTATTCCCACATCCAGCTTCCTAGCATTCTTAAATCCATCCAATTGTACTGTCTCCCTTCCTTCTATTTGTACCAAACTAAGACGTGATTACTCAGACTCATCATGGAGTTTCCATTGATCCATATTTCCAACATCATACCTCCTTTATATCCAATAGTAATTTATCTATTCATCCTCGTGGGATATCCCTCATACCGAGATAAAACTTATACTTATGAAGTCCATATTCCAGTTCGTGGAACATCATTATCCTTTCCAGGGTCAAGCGTCCTTACAGGGGAATATTGGCCATCTCTACATGGCACTTCTTCAACTGGGAAATGGGAAACACATCATGAACTCCTGACAGTCCTTCGGGTGACTCCAACTTGTTGGACACTTCTCGCATATGCTCCAAAACTCGGTATGGTCCTACAAATCTCGGGGCTAACTGTCCCTTAAATCCAAATCGTTTAACCCCTCGCAGAGGGGGCACACGAAGACATGCTTTGTCTCCAATTTCATAGACTACCTCCTTGAGTTTTTGAGTCTACATAACTCTTCTGCCTGGACTGAGCTACCTTCAATCTATCTCAAATAAACTTAACATTCTCTTCTGACTCCTTGATCACATTTGGTCCAAACAACCGACGGTCTCCAACTTCATCCCACACACTCTTGGGGTATCACACATATCGAGACAAAACTCGTATTCATTTTGTCCGAAATCCACTCAGTGGAGTATCCTTATCTTTTCCAAGAGTCAAGGGTTCTTACGGGGTACTACCACCCTTAAAATGCACAAATCTTCCATAGACCACATTTCTCATATCCTCAAAAATGGTCAAAATCCTTCTTCATAGAGTAACAACTCATAAAATCTATATCAGTACCAACAATGGTAACTTTATTCATTCTCAAATGATTACCATCTCTCGCTCCTCCATTACATGTCTCAACTCAACACCTCAATATAAAAGAAAATGTTCTCACTTCTACTACTCCATTTCTTTTGTTGCCAACTCAACTATCTAGCATAAGTTTCCTTCTCCTTGGGGCATTCTCTGGCAAAGTGCCCTGCTCCATTACAACTAAAACATATTACTTCTGACAAGTATCGAGGTTTCCTTTTTGGGCAACTTTTGAGGTAGTGTCCTGACTCCTTGCACCTGTAACAGGTGATATGACTCAGGTCCCTCTTGGACTCCAACCGGTTTCTCTTCCTGGACTTATCCATTCCAATCAGGGCTTCTATTTCCTGTGGGTCATATTCTACTTCCTTTGTCGGGAATTCTACTAGATCCCCATTCAAACAATTTTGGGAGATGTGTCCTTCTTCTCCACATGAATAGCAAGACTTAGTGCAGGGTTTACTCGGGTCTTCTTTAGGTGTGTCCTCCATCTCTTCCCTCATCACAGCTTCTTCTAAAATTTCCATGAGGGCTCCTTTCATTACTTCTTTCTTCTGCTGGATGGTTCGTTGTACCATGGGGTAAATTTGACACTGAGCAGGATAGTGGGTAGTCCCTTCACACAAGAAACAAGTAATCTGCGTAGTTGGGCATTCTTCAACTAGGTGACTTCCTTCACAATTAGGGCATTCATCCTTGTGTTCTTTATGGGTGTGTCCTATTTCTCCACAAATCTTGCATGCACAAGGTTTCTTCATATCCTTTCCATAAGGCTTCAAATTTTGGGACACAAGCCGAGACTTTGGCAGCGTCAACTTAAATTCTTTCCAAGGGGTTACTCCTTGCCATCCATTGATGGTTTGGTACATCCTCCACCAAGTAGCAACACCTCTTTCAAAGCACTGAAGAGCATGCTGGGTCATATCCTTTCCGACTATAGGGTTATTCTTCATGTGATCCTCCATGTTCTGAATCCATTGGTCCATCTCCAATTGACTTATCAGTCCAGGGAAACATGAGTTCATCTCCATTCATCCTCTTTTTGTTCCAAGGGTTTGGGGTGAGATAAGAGAGAGGGAGAGGGATCCACACAATACAAACAATAGTTTTAAAAAGACAGATTTTTATTGTGGCTGTCGGAAAAACATCAAACAAATGACAGCTCACAATTGGTCGCATCTAACATAGGGATATAACTGGGGTTTGGTCTTCTAAAGGTCAATAAATCTTCAAAGTCATCAAGCTCTACAAGTCTTGTTCATGCCTCCAATGGCTTCTTTCGATCATGCTTGTCTTTCTCAAGTTCTTTTTCCAGATCAACTCTGTTTACGCGAAGTCTCTCGTGACGTCCTTTAATATTCCGGAGTTGTGTTCCAAACTTCTGGTTTCAACATCCTTCACATGAACCATGGTCCTACTGTCCTTCAGTTCATGACGAATCTCCGGTATCTCGAGGTTTTGCTCCTCCAGCTTGGCTACTTTCAGCTTTTGGTTCCCGAGTTCTTCATGAAATGCTTCCTTGTCTAATACGGCTTCATGGAGCTCCACCTTAAACTTCTTGATGTACTACTCCAGATCCTGGTGATACACCGGCTAAGGTTAAAACTTCATCTTACTAATAGGTGCTCCATCAGCCTTCTTCCATCAAATCCATTCTGAAGAAATGCATCCTTAACTGAGCACGGTGACAATAGCATCAGCGGGCGATGACATCATGGATAACCGTGTTTCTGCTCTTGTCATTCCCATGAGCTATCATTTCATAGTTGATATCTCCTGCCTTAGGGTTTTCTTTGACAAAACTTCGAGTTCTCATGCTCCTTGTTTCAGTCTTTCTTCGATACACCTTGATCTCGGGTATTGACAACTTCCATAGTCTGCCAAGTTCCATAAGGGTAGCCTTCCTAGATCATACAGATCTGGAAAATTCTACAGGGCCTTCAAATTCTACTTGTCTTCGGTCTTCAACCGTTGTAGTTTCCATTATTCAGATGCACGGAAAATACTCTTCATTCCGAAGTGGTCTTATTAATCCGATATCTTGTACTTCTTGGAGTGGTTTCATCAGTCGAATCTTCGTGTGGTTAAAAGGGAAAAGGGCATATGGTCTCACTAAAAGGGGATATTTGAATAAGCTCAGAAGAGAAGAGAGGTAAAAGATATTTTTGAAAAGTAAATTTTTAGAGAAAAATCTTTCCTATGGGCTTGCCAGTTTCTAGGGTCACGTCCTACAGTCAACATGTGCTCTGATACCATCTTGTAGCGACCCGACCCGAATGGATCAAGTCTCTGTGCTTAAGTGTCATCCCTGGATCGGTATGCTGACACACACAGTACTTGAGGATTTATAACAGAGGTAAATCACATGTATAAGTAACGTAAAATACTATTACCTCAATCCAAAATAGCGGAAGTAACAAGGTTGTGGATTCCCATCAACACCAACGGCAAAGTTGAGCGTGGAGATCGTAACCCTAACGTATCACTTACTCATCGCAAGATATCCCGCAACATGAGACGTTGCAGGCACAAAGGGTCAGTACATTGAATGTACTGGCAAATTCACACCAGAGGATAATGATGATTTAAGGCTATCACTACATGCATATTTGGCTGGTGGAAAGGCTCTATGGTTATAATCTTTTTGCGAAAAGCCAATTTTTCCCTACTGAGAAGGAATAAATTTTATTTAACTATCATGGTGGTTGTTGAACATTGAGAATGGTTGACAGCATTCTCAATCCCAATTAAGTAACATCATTAAACCCAACAACTTAATTTAAAGTAACATGATGAGATTCACATGATAATCCAAGTACTAGATACTCAAGATGTCCATAACCGGGGACACGGCTAATCATGATTAGTTTATACACTCTGTAGAGGTTTGCGCACTTTTCCCCACAAGACTCGATCGCCTCTGTTTGGTTTCTCGCACTACATGGTGTTTGAGAAACAGATGACCGAGACGTAGTCTTTCAGAAGCGCTAGCACCTTACGATCGGGTAGACCGTTACACCTACTTTCCCCTACATCTGCTAGTCTACAACTGTAAGAGTTCGCACAACTTAATCAACTATGCTAGAGCCCATAATAGCTTGTGGCTGCACATGGAAGTTTCTAGCATGAATAATCTCATGATCCCTTTGAGCCTGGGTGGCGGTCCATAAAAAAAAGGCAATCCTGGAATACCCAGGTGCCTAGACAGGCAATCGCTGGAATACCCAAGTGCCACAATCCACCCAGATGTGTGTTAGAGTTGCCACCTTAAGTAAACCATTAATTAACCATCTCACATCTTTCATGAATACTCTCAAACCCAATCCACGTCTACGAGCATAGCATGGCAATATAAGCATAACGTAATAGTAACTCCCAAGGTTTGAGTGCAGGGCAATAGGTTCCTACCTCATCAACTACTTCCCAATACCCACATGTTATCAATCCTACTCATGCAATGTTTGAGGGTGAAACTAATGCATAAAAACTGGGTATGAAAGGAATATGATCATAGTGTGAACTTGCCTGCAATGTTGATGAAGATGATTCACACTCATAACTCTTGATAGGTCTACTCGTCACACTCCGGTCAATCTATCGTAAGCAAGCAATAGTAACCACACATAAGCAACCACTCAAAAGATTAAAAAGATCGAAGAAGACGATTTGGAAAACTTCAAAACCAAGCAAATAACTCTTGGAACATAAAACAATTTATAACAGTACCAAAATTATGTGAATTTGGCCTTATCAGAAAGTTTAGGTCAAGACCTTCGATTTGCAAAAAGAATCAACTCAAACGGAGCTACGAAACTCAAGTTATGATCAAACGAAGTTTGAATTCAAATCTGATCTAATTCAAATTTTAAACTTTTCAAAAACTTGTTTGAGTTGGATTACTGGATAGAGGAGATCGTAACGAAGAAGTGGGCATTAGTTTCGTTGATTTGGACAAACGAGCAAAAAGTAGTGATCGTTTGAAAAACAGGGGCCAATCTGTAAATAAAATATTCACAAACGAGTCCCTGACCGAAAATTAAAAGAAAAGAAAAAGACTATCTAACGAATGCTCGCTATAGAAACAAAAATAACGAATTCGTTCACTGTAAAGACCTAACCAGCGAACGTTTTCTAATTAGATCTAACTAAAAAGGAAAACCCGGCCTAAGATGAAAACCGAAGAAAACCGGATCGGGTTTTTGTGCGGGTTTTACCGGTTCACCAAATAAAACCGGCGGCGGCGACGAACGGACTCTGGCAAGGCGCGGTCTCCGGCGTGCGGTGCAGGGTCGGCGGGGAGCGGTGCGGGGCGGCGGAGGCAGCAGCTACACGGGGCGGCGAGGGGCTAGGCGAGGCGCGGCTGCGGCGGCGCAGAGCGGCGGTGGCGGCTCGGATCGGGCGTGGGCGGCGGCGGCGATCTGCGGTGGCGGCGGCGCGAGCTGCGAGGTGGGGCGAGGCGAAGGGTGAGCGGCGCGGGGCGGCTGCGCGCTATTTATAGGAGGAGAGGGGCGGCACGGTGGCGTGCTGGAGGGGGCAGAGGAGGCAGGGCGAAGCACGGCGGCGGTGATGCGTGCTCGCTCGGGACTCTGTCCCGAGCTGGAAGACGGGCGAGGCGCGGCGTCGGGCCGGCTGGGCCGTGGCCTGGCTAGCTAGGCCGGCCCGGTCCGGTCGGTCCAGGAGTTTTTTTTAAACATTTTTTAATGCAAACAAAAAAAAATAAAAACAAAATAAATACTAATATTATATAGGCATATAATATATCAATATTTTCAGAAAAAGATTTTGTATGACGTGAACATTTTTATAACTTCAAATAAAATCCACACAAATTCAGAAAATTCAAAGAGTGCTACTGGTCTAATAAAATCCAATAAAAATCATTTTAAAAATACCAAAATGATTTCAAATAAAATTTTCTCCAATTTTCTATTGTAGGGAATCATGTTACCCTATTTTCCATGTATTTTGTTTTTGGAGAAAAATAATTTGAATAAAACTCAAATAACCCAAATTGAAAAATAATTATTTCAAATGGATTTTAAATTTGAGTTTCTTTGAAATCCCAACTCATATTTCATAAGTTTTGAAGAAGTCATTTTATCTTCGCTCTTGAAAATCATTGAGTTGCTTAAAGTTTCTGAATTGGAACTATTTTCCAAATGAAATTCAAATATTTTCAAAACCCCTTGTCATTTAAATAAATGGAAGAAGTCATGTCATCTTCTCTCCCGGGTTTCGTGGTGAAAAGAATTTGAATTCATGGAGATCACGAATGCAAATTGAAAGTTTGGGAAAGTCCTTTTATTCCCTCTCATTTAACTTTCAAAAAGGTTTCGAATTTCACTCAATTTCACACAATCAATCAAACATTCAATCAAATCTATCTATTTATTATAACATTCCAAAATTTAGAATTTTGGGATGTTAAAGTGAACAACCATCACATAAACATGGCATTATGCACAATCAAGTATGATGCATGTCCGGTTTAAATATGCATGGCATGGCAAAGTGCACAAACAAAACTACAATTTAAGTGGAGCTCAATATGCAACGAGTTGCATATTGATGAAACACCACATCAATTATTTAGTTCACTCCCGATTAGGTACTCAAAAAAATTAAATGTTGGCTAACATGGCAAGAGGTGAAACATTAGTAAAATACACTGCTAGGCATTTTAAATGAGGCCGACAACATCAAATAACAATTTCGATAAATCCTCATGTGCATTAACAATTTAATGCAACAACAATTCAAACATTTTAAAAGTTTTTATCATGATGCGGATGACATGTGCATGTTTTATGCAAGTTTTATGAAAATGTTGACAAGCATATTATTAAGCATTTGTCATCGTGGCAGAAACGAAAGGGGTGCCAGGGCAACGAATCCAAAAATGATGCCACGACAACATATCGGTTCCGGTAGCTCATGGAGATACCGGTGCAAAAGGAAAAATGTGACGGGAGCGTGTCATGCAAGATGATGGGGTGCTACCGGATAACGGGTTCCCACATGTCGACGACAAGGCAACGCGGAACTCGCAAAGAACAACTCGGACATGGTGCAATCACGAGCATCTCATACATCACATGCATTCGTCCACGGGCGTCGTTCTGGCGGTTATACCTTCCAAGGGTGCATTTTCGAGGCGGTTCGATTTCGTTGAGGGAAGTAGTGGTTCACATTCGGGATGCAGTTTACGACGACAGTAGTTGAACTTGCTGATCCGAGGGGGTATTTGACCATCTTGTTCTTGCAACGGTAGTCGTTCACATTCGTTCGGAGAGGTACTTGATGACTCCAAGCCCTTCGGGGTCGACGGTAGTGGTACTTGGTGAAATGCATGTCAATGGTAGTTGTACTCATATCATCGTGGAAGTAGTGGTACACGGGCCGTAGTCGTACACGGGTCTTCGTTGACGGTAGTGGCACACATTCATAGATGTTCGGGGTTATCGGTAAAGGTACTTGTCGCATCACCGGGTGTATTCGTACACGTTCGGAGGGGAAACTTGGCATATCCTTGTACTTGGCGTTCTAGTGCGGTTCTTGACGAATCCAATCATGTAGGGGTACACTTGTTGAAGCGGAACTTGACGAAATCCATCTGGAGGTAGCCGTCCGTGGTCGTGCTCATGTTGACGTGCAACACGATGGTCTTGACGGATTGTAGTTGAACTTGGCGATCCATATGGTCAGCGTAGATGAACTTGGTGACAGTGATTCTTGTGCTCACGAAATGACAAAGAGACACAGCAGCGAAGCTGCTGCTCGGGGACGTCGCGGTCGATCAAAGCAGATGCCGGAGATGGCAGAACGGCAGCAAGAAGAGAGGGCAGACAGGAGGAGGCAGGCGAGGCGGGAGGTTTCTGGTGGAGCCGCGTATCGGTGTAGCTGCGACGTACGGTAGTTCGCAGTAGGGTAGTAGCTGGCAACGGCCGGCATGGGATGAGGTGCGCAGCGGAAGGTGTGGTCGTGTCTTGGCACTGGAAAGGGAGGCGCGCGGGAGGGGCCGAGCGGTGCGGCTCCCGGCGAGGCAGCGGTGTTGAAGGAGGTCAGACGACGGCTCCTGCTGGCGCGAAGGCGGAGAGGTCCTGGCGAGCTTGCTGACGAAGCAGCCCTGGAGAGGAAGCAGGAGCAGAGGGGCGGTGGAGCAGCGGGGATGCCTGGGGAGGAGGCTGCTGTGGGTGGCCGGTGCTCGAGGAGCTCCTCTCCTCGGCCGCACGATGACAGGGGGTCTCGCTTATCACTCTCTCTCTCTCTCTCTCTCTCTCTGGGTGGCGGTGCAAGGGAGAGGACGAGAGGGAGAGGGGATTGCGAGGATGAGACAGGGAGGCTGGCGGCGCTGCAAGGAGGTTCGAGCAGGGGGGCGAGAGGGGGGGTTCGATCAGGCTAGGGTTGTAGAGGGTTTAGGTGGGCTGCGAGAGATGGGCCTAGGGAATGGAAGGATGGTCCGCGAGGATGGTTGGGAGGCCCATGTGGCCAGAGGCCTGGCTGGGCTCTCTCTCTCTCTTAGTTTTTTTAAATATGACAGAATCACAGAGAAAAGAATTCGGGGCTTGTCAATAATATGGAAGATATAAAAAAATGTCCCTCAGATCCTGGATTTAACTAGTATTTGAATAAAATTCCTTGGCAATTTTTAGAGGCTGCAATTTTATGCAAGTTTGAAAATAACTCAAACTCGAATAAATCCTTAGCCCGACCAAAACTCTTCCAAAAGACCTGAAAAATGGAGGAGGTGGTCTTGGCATGGTCTAGTATTTATAGGGAAAAGTTGAACATTTTATGAAAGAGGGAAAAGCCACTTACAATAAATGGGTGAGAATTGAAAGAAAGAACCTAGTGATGGGGGTGATGCACTTGATGAGGGATTGGTGGAAAGAGAAAGATGCAAATGTGTTTTGATTGATTCCATAATAATGGAATATTTATTATAGATCCCTAATAATATTGGGAGTATATGTTCTAAAGAGAAATCACCATTGTGAATATCCCTCGATTTAAATGGACCGAAGATCCATACAGTTTATTTATTTGAGTTGCAAAGATTAATGACATGATGGCATGATGACATGATGCAATGCACATGATGCAAAGATGGATGCAACAGACAAAACAAATCACATGATGAAAGTCGGAAACCATGGAAGGCGTCTGAAGCTCTGGTCTTGGGGCGTTACACTCACGTCGGCCAATTCCTCTCCAAACACCTAGCGAGCCGGTTGAACCAAACAAGTCTAGTCTTGTTTATAGTGGATACATTGACGTGGCACCGGAAGGGTGTGATACCTGAGTCTGACAAAATAATTGACTACCACATTGGCATACATGAGCATGGGGCCCACTTGTCAGCGCGCTGGACGGAGGAAGGAACACAAAGACAAAATGGAGCGCAGAAGGGTGTGAATCGATTGTCTCATGTGTGATGACCACTGGAGCAATCCACTCATATTGTACGTTAAAAAATTGATGCAAACACGGCCGGTTATATTGTGAGTAGGTGATCGTGCGCTTGGATTTTTGCCTCTTCCGGAAGTTGGATAATGATGATGGTACTAAAGTATATATACTTCTGGCAATCTGACACCGAATGAACTGCAGCACATCCACCGCTTGTTTTAAGCCCACTTATAATTGTAAGCGAAAGCTTCTCCTCGCGTTGCGAGCCATTACGCGTTGGTGAGGGAGAGGGCATAGTAAGCAAGATTCTCGTTGTTCTACGAGTTGACAAAACACATCAAAGTTATTTAGTACTCTCTCCAAAAGGGCCGACCATGTCCATTGCTACCATCCCGTGCTCCTTGAGCACGTGCCTGATTCACGTGCCATTGAGAAAATAATGTTGCGTACGTGCCATCTAATAGAATAACTTCTCTACTCTTATAAAAATAGAGTTGGTGATGATGGTGTGCCTGCCATCCTGCAATATAGGTCATCCGATTTATATCTGACGGATAGGAAGGAAACTATGGCAATTTTGCAAAAGATACCCACACCCCTCTCCACATTTGCAAATAAGGCCTTCCCTCGTTCATCCTTTTCTCTCACAAGATAAACTATTCATAGAAATGCATCTTGATGTTCCATGCAATGCATGGGCATCTTGCTAGTAATTTATAAATAATGCAGTGAGAGGCCGCGTAGACCCTAACCCCCTTGACCCTGGACCTTGACAGTGTACGTCTGGCTTTGAGCAAAACATTATCCTTAAACCTTGACGGTGTATGTCACCTTGTGGCCAGATCTGAGATGCCACATGTACCAGATGGATGACTCCGAGTTCGACCCCCGTGATGCTAGGTGCAAGCCGAGGAACACTGTTGGAGAGACCCCCTCATAATTTTCCTACATTGGTCATTTGATTCATAGGATAGAATGCTATAGGAATTTTTCCTATGATATCATGTGTTCATTGGCAATCTAGCATCCACTTCAACTTCTTTTCCACTTCCTTTGTTTTTCCTGTTGCATCAAACACTATGCTAATGCTATGGGATTCAAGTGGACATGCCACTACAATCCTTTATTTTTCCTTTTCCTGCGTTTTAAGAATCCTACCAATGAAACAAAAGAAGCGGAGGGAGTACTTTCTCTAAGGCTACTCATAGTGGGGAGTATCATATAGTAGTACTATCATGCATATGGTATTAGTGTATGATGCTACCTTAGTGCATAGAGTAGTACTCATAGATGATCATATTTAGTGCATGCATGACACAAAGTAGCATAACATTTAACATGATATAGTATCTACCTATGTTACTCTAACCCTCTCTCTCTCTTCTTTAATTCTCTGCCACATCAACGTGTTTGCTATTCCGAATGTATGCAATTTCTGTGGCACACTATTGGGATTTGAAGAGGGCTTCTAATTAATAACATGTTTTTAGTTGAGAAAAAAATGATGTGATTGGATTCCTGCAATTCAAATTTTTTCCTAGTCCAATCTCTACACGCTTAGGTTGCGGTGCACCTAGACCGAGGGAGTACTTAAAAGGTGAGTAGGTGACATTGCGCTTGGCTCTTCGCCTCTTCTAGAAGTCGAACAATGATGATGATACTATAGTATATACTTCTGGCAATCTGACACCGAATGAACTGTTGCACATCCACCACTTGTATAAAGCCCACTTGTAATTGTAAGCAAAAGCTTCTCCTCATGCTGCGAGCCATCGTGCGCGCGTAGGGGAGGGAGAGTGCATAGTAAACAAGCTTCTTGTTGTTCTGCGTGTTGATGGGACACATCAAAGTTATTTAGTACTCTCTCCAAAAAGGGACGACCATGTCCATGGCTACCATCCCGTGCTCCGTCTAGACGCATGATTCACGTGCCATCGAGGAGAAAAATATTGCATAGTACGTGCCATCAAAGTGCACCACTCACTTATGCACTGCTTATCTTCATTTTCTTGCATGACATGTCCACCTTGATGCTAGATGTTCCGCGTATTGGCAAAAGGTACAAAGCTCACGTCTAAAACAAAAGAGTATAAGAACAAAGATTCCCGACGACCGGGAAAGAGCAAGGAACCTTGCGGTGGAGCATCTGCACTCATAATATTTTATAATATTCAGCGATATAAAATCAACCAAATCTCTCCATGTTTAACCGAAAGAGTCCGAAACACATCATACACCGCACACCTCATGCATTCACCATATGTAGCGACCAGACCTCAAACAGTCTGATCTCTGTGCTCCGGTGTCATCCCTGGATCAGTAATGCTGACACCACACAGTACTCGGAGGATTTATAGCAGAGTAGCAATCACACACTTATTACATCGAGTGTCTCAAAAGAGAACTTATTACAATAAATATGGCTTAAGGCCATCTAATAACGATAACAGCGGAAGGCTTGGAAGATAAGTGAGTCCATCAACTCCAACGGCATCACTGAGTATAGAACCACGACCTAAAACTCCTCAATCGTCGTATGAAAAGTCTGCAACATTAACGTTGCAGCCCGAAAACGGGTCAGCACATGGAATATGCTGGCAAGGTAACACATAGAGAGTAATGGAATGCAACAGCTATACTATATGCATATTTGGCTGGTGGAAAGCTCTATGGTTACAGTTTTTGCGTAAAGCCAATTTTTCCCTACTTAAAAGGAATAAAATTAATTACTATCATGGTGGTTGTTAAACATTGAGAATGGTTGACAGCATTCTCAATCCCAATTAAATAACATCATTAAACCCAACAAAATTAACTTTAGAGTAACATGTTGAGATTCACATGATAATCTAGGTACTAGATACTCAAGATTTGTCCATAACCGGGGACACGGCTAACCATGATTAGTTTATACACTCTGCAGAGGTTTGCGCACATTTCCCCACAAGACTCGATCGCCTCCGTTGGATTTCTCGCACTACATGGCGTTTGAGAAACGGATGACCGAGACATAGTCTTTCAGAAGCACTAGCACCTTACGATCGGGTAGACCGTACCACCTACATCCCCTACATCTGCTAGTCTACCACTGTAAGAGTTCGCACAACTTAATCAACTATGCCAGAGCCCATAATGGCTTGTGGCTGCACACGGAAGTTTCTAGTATGAATAATCTCATGATCCCTTTGAGCCTGGGTGGCGGTCCAAAAGAAAAACAGGCAAGTCTTGGGATACCCAGGTGCCTCAATCCACCCAGATTTGTGTTAGGTTGCCACCTTAGATAAACCCTTAATTAACAATCTCACATCTGTCATGGATATCACTCACCCAATCCACGTCTACTAGCATAGCATGGCCTAATAGGTAAACGTAGAAGTAACTCCCAAAGGTTTGATAATAAACAGGTAATAGGTACTACCTCATCTACTTCCCATCCCACAATTTAATTAGATCCTAATCATGCAATGTGTGAAGATTGATCTAATGCAATAAAACTGGGTTGTAGAAAAAGGTATGATCAAAGTGTTACTTGCCTTGCTGATGATCCGCGAAACCTAGAGATTCAAAGTAACAGGCGGCGCACTCCGGGTATTCTATTGCGGACAAACAAACAACCATACAATAAGTACTCATCTAATGCACAGGTAAAACTCAAATAGAAGATCTAACCAGAAAGTTCAACTTAAGAACCCTGGTTTGCAAAAAGAATCAAAACGAACGAAGCAAAAGAAATCAAACGGCGAAAGAAAACAACTTCGTTCTAGTAATCTGGATCTAAGGCAAATTTTACAGTAGCAAAAACTTGTTTAAGTTGGTTATTCGGAAAGAGGGTTTCGAGACGAAACTCCAGGCGCTTGAATCGCCTGATTCCGATAAACGGGCGAAAAGTTATACTAAAATGAAAATCGGATCAGAAATCACGATCAGAAAATAACCGCGGAAAATCCGACGAAACAGAAAAACGACGAACAGAATTTTTTTTAAATGGCACGGATTTCGAGGGCGGCGAATCTCGGGCGACGGGCGGCTCCGGCGGCGGCGGCGGGCGGCGACGGCTGGTGGCGGCGGCGGCTGCGGCTGGGCTAGGGTTAGGGTTTCGGCTGGGGAGGCTGGGCTCTCTCGGGCCCCGGGGCGGCGGCTTATAAAGGCCTCGGCCGGCGGTGTCCTGGCCAAGTATGGCCCATAGTCGGTTCCGCGTTTTTTTTAAATAGTTCCGCTCGGAAGAAAAATAAAAAGAAATACTAAACGGACTCCAAAAATCACGAAATAAATTTTCCCGGGTTTCTAAAATCAAGCCCGAAAAAGTGAACATTTATTTGGGCCCAAACTACAACTTTGAAAAACGCGCATTTTTCCTAAATTCAAATAAAAATACCGAAAAACTCCAAAATAAATCTTATTTGATTTTTTATTAAATCCTCAATATTTCTATATTTTGGGAAAGTCATTTTATTCCCTCTCTCATATTTTTGTAATAGAAATAATTGATGATAAAATAAATAAAATCAAATGATCCTGTTTACATAATTTGAGAAAACTCAAATATGTAAATAACGAAATCCCCAACTCTCTCCGTGGGTCCTTGAGTTGCTTAGGATTTTTTAGGATCAAAACCAAAAGCAAAATAAAACATGATATGCAGGATGACCTAATGTATAACATTCCAAATTGAAAATTTGGGATGTTACAAACCTACCCCCCTTAAGATGAATCTCGCCCTCGAGATTCGGGTTGGCTAGAGAATAGGTGAGGGTGGTCCTTGAGAAAATCTTCCTCTCGCTCCCAGGTGGCTTCATCCTCCGTGTGGTGGCTCCACTGAACTTTGCAAAACTTGATAACCTTGCTGCGAGTGACTCGGCTGGCAAACTCAAGAATCTTGACTGGTTTCTCCTCCTAGGTCAAATTGTTATCCAACTAAATTGCTTCCAATGGCACTGTGTCTCTCAAAGGTATGTCAGCCATCTCCGCGTGACACTTTTTCAACTGAGAAATGTGGAACACATCATGAACTCCTGTCAATTCTTCTGGCAATTCCAACTTGTAAGCCACTTCTCCCATACGCTCCAAAACTCGATATGGTCCTACAAATCGTGGCGCTAACTTCCCCTTAACTCCAAAGCGCTTAACCCCTCGAAGTCGGGATACTCGAAGATAAGCTCTGTCTCCAACTTCGTAAACTGTCTCTTTGCGTTTAGAATCTACGTAGCTCTTCTGCCTGGACTGGGCTACCTTGAGCCCATTGCGAATCAACTTCACCTTCTGTTCAGACTCCTTAATCAGATCTGGTCCAAACAACTGGCGGTCTCCAACTTCGTCCCATGACAACGGTGTCCTGCACCTCCTTCCGTACAGAGCTTCGAAAGGTGCCATCTTCAAACTGGTCTGATAGCTATTATTGTAAGAGAACTCTGCATATGGCAAATTATCGTCCCAACTAGATCCATAATCTAGCGCACAAGCTCTCAGCATATCTCCAAAATCTGATTGACTCTCTCAGTCTGTCCATCTATCTGCGGATGAAAAGCTGTACTAAATTCTAGCCTAGTACCCAAAGTCTCATGCAACTGCTTCTAGAACTTTGAGGTAAACTGGGTTCCTCTATTTGATACGATGCTCCTCGGAACTCCATGCAAACATACGATCCTGGTCATGTATATCTTTGCCAACTTAGCACTGGTGTAAGTGGTCTTTACTGGGATGAAATGAGCTACCTTCGTCAATCGATCAACTACAACCCAAATCGAGTCATAGCCTGAACGAGTCCTTGGTAATCCCGTGATAAAATCCATGCCTATCTTATCCCACTTCCATTCGGGTATCGGCAATGGTTGCAACAATCCGGCTGGCTTCTGATGCTCTGCCTTTACTCTCTGACATACGTCACAAACTGCTACATACTCCGCAATATCCTTCTTCATTCCGGTCCACCAGAAAATATCCTTCAAATCCAAATACATCTTGGTATTTCCTGGGTGAATCGAATATGGTGAATCATGTGCCTCTTGCAGAATCAACTTTCTGATCTCCGGGTCATTGGGTACATAAACACGGTCTTCAAACCATAGGGTGTCGTGCTCATCCTCACGAAATCCTTTAGCTTTTCCTTTGCTCAGTTTCTCCTTTATAGCGGCAATCTCTTTGTCAGTTTTCTGAGCTTCTCTGATTCTATCCATCAAGGTTGACTGAATTTCCAACGCTGCTACATAGCCTCTCGGTACTATTTCCAAACATAATTCACGAAGATTTTCTGCTAACACCTTGGGTATTTCTCCCGTCATTAACGTGTTCACATGGCTCTTGCGGCTTAATGCATCAGCTACTACATTAGCCTTCCCGGGATGATAATGCAATCACATATCATAATCCTTGATGAGCTCCAACCATCTCCTTTGTCTGAGGTTCAACTCCTTCTGTGTGAAAATGTACTTCAAACTCTTATGATCTGTGTACACCTCACAATGATTTCCAATGAGGAAATGTCTCCATGTCTTCAATGCATGCACTACGGGTGCTAACTCCAAACCATGCGTGGCATAATTCAATTCGTGGGGCTTCAGTTGTCTTGAGGCATACGAAACAACTCTCCCTTCCTGCATAAGCACTGCTCCAAGTCCTCGACGTGAAGCGTCGCAATATACCTTATAATCCTTGGTCTGATCTGGAAAAATCAAAACTGGTGAGGTAACCAAGCGTTTCTTCAACTCCTGGAAACTAGCCTCGCACTCCTCAGTCCATTTGAACTTGGTATCCTTCTTCAGCAACTCCGTCATACGCTTCGCGATCTTTGAGAAATTCTGAATAAACCTATGGTAGTATCCTGCGAGTCCAAGAAAAATCCGGATCTCTCCAACTGTTTTTGGTGCTTCCCACTTGGTCACGGTTTCAACTTTAGTGGGATCTACTACTATACCTTCTCCGGATATTACGTGTCCGAGGAATCCTACTTCCTTCAACCAAAACTCACATTTGCTGAACTTGGCATATAATTGGTGTTCTCTGAGCTTGCCAAGTACCAAATGCAAATGCTCCTTATGCTCCTCTTCATTCTTTGAATAAACCAGGATATCATCAATGAGCACTACGACGAACTTATCCAAAAACTCCATAAACACTTTGTTCATCATGTTCATAAAATAGGCAGGCGCGTTAGTCAAACCAAATGACATAACGGTATACTCATATAGTCCATATCTTGTGGTGAATGCTGTCTTCGGGATATCCTGTTCTCCAATCTTCAACTGGTGATATCCTGATCGCAAATCGATCTTGGAAAATACTTTAGCTCCTTGCAATCGATCAAACAGATCGTTGATCATTGGTAGTGGGTACTTGTTCTTGATTGTTACTTCATTCGATCCTCGATAGTCAACAACCATTCTTAATGATCCATCCTTCTTCTCCACTAGAAGTACTGGTGAGCCCCAAGGCGAAGAACTTGGGAGAATATATCCCTTATCCAGTAACTCCTTAATCTGCTTTCTTAATTTCCACCAAATCTTTTGCTGGCATCCTATATGGTCTCTTCGATATTGGCCCAGTGCCTGGTAAAAGCTCAATCAAAAACTCAATGTCTCTATCCGATGGCATGCCTGGCAACTCTTCGGGAAATACATCAGGAAAATCCTTTACCACTGGTACTTCCTCCTGCACAACTCCTGATAAGGAATTTACTTGTGTCCTCTTTGGCACATGCCGGGATACATACTTGATCCTTCTCCCTTCTGGTGTGGTAAGCAAAATTGACTTACTAGCACACTCAATATTCCCTTCATACTTTGATAACCAATCCATGCCTAATATCACATCCAATCCTTGAGATTCCAATACTACTAGGTTTGAGGGAAAAACATAGTTACCAATCCTTAATGGTAACCGATCACACCATAGACTTGCCACATACTCTGCTCCTAGCGAGGTTACTAACATGGGTGACCTAAGGGCTTGGGTTGGTAGGTTATACTTATCCACAAATCTCCTTGATATGTATGAATGCGATGCACCAGTATCAAAAAGAACGAGTGCAGTAAATGACTTAACCAAAAACTTACCTATTACTGCATCGGGCTGAGCTTCAACCTCCTCCACATTAACGTGGTTCACCTGTCCCCTGTTGAAAGGGTTCGGCTTCTTTCCAGAACTTCCATTGCCGTTTTGGCTTTTAGGACATTCATTTGCATAATGTCCTGGCTTCGAACACTTATAGCAAGTGACGTGGCTCAAGTCCTTCTTGGCTGGGGTTGATGGGGTGCTGCGGTTATGGCCATTGCTTCCTCCATTCCCATTACCATTCTTGGTGCCATTGTGATTGTGCGAGCTACCTACTCCATGGGTATGCTGAAAATGTCCTCCCGGTCTAGGGGTAAAGCGAGGCTTCTGCTGAGCTCCTGAATTATACTTTCCTTGTCCATACTTCCTCTTGTGGTTCTCAATTTGCTGCTGCTTCCCTTCAATCATAAGAGCATGATCTACCAACTCCTGGTAGTTGTTGAAGGTGGCTACCATCAACTGCATACTCAACTCATCATTCAGTCCTTCCAGGAATTTCTCCTGCTTAGCTGCATCCGTAGCAATGTCATCTGGGGCATAACGTGCTAGCTTACTAAACTCCTCCACATACTGGCCAACTGTTCGTCCTCCTTGGCGCAAGTTACGAAACTCACGCTTCTTCATGGCCATTGCTCCTGCTGAAACATGGGCAATATGAAAAGCCTGCTGAAACTGGTCCCATGTGACAGTGTCGACTGGGAAGGTGGCTGTGAAATTCTCCCACCAGGATGCTGCGGGTCCTTCTAACTGATGTGCGGCAAACTTCACCTTCTCCGTATCTGTGCATCCTACTGTGGTCAACTCCCTAGCTATCTTGCGGAGCCAATAATCTGCTACTATCGGCTCGGTGCTACTAGAAAATACCGGCGGATTCAGCCTAAGAAAATGGGCTAAGTGGTCAACAGGTGGTGCTGGGGGTGGTGGGTTGTTGTTGTTGTTCCCCTGATTCTGATTCTGAACTAGTAATTGCATCTGGGTGTTCTGCTGCTGGATCAACTGGGTGAGCTCCGGCAGAAAGGCAAATCCGGGGTCACGTCTCGGAGGCATCTGAGGGTTTAGAAAAGATGAGATATAAGAATAGAGGGGGTCTAAAGAGAAAACACTACCCATATGCACATGAGGCAAAAGCAAACAATTCACTTCATTCAATCAAACAAGGCATACAATCGATCTAACTATCGCAAAGTGCTCGGACTACTAAATTTACATGGTGGACTACTACTACTGATGAGGTGGTCTACTAGAAATATTCTACGGTTGTAGACTCCATGATATCTGCTCCTGCTTCATCAACATAGTCATTATTGCTACTATCTTGTTCCGAGTCGGTGCTGTCAATGATGATGTAGTCTTCCGGGCTAATCTCCTTGGGTTCTTCGTCTTCATCTACTGGTGTCGGGCCTCCCATAAATATTCCAATCTTCTTGATCAGATCGTCATTCTTCTCCACAAATACTTCAATTTCTTCTTCATAATCTTCACGTGTAGCCTTGAGTTCTTCCTCCAGTTCCTTGATTCTAGTCTTAGCCTTCTTCAGATCTATCATGTCGGCGCACATCTGATTCTCCTGTCGTCGAATGTGCTGGTTTAACTCCTGGATAAAAGCTGCGATTGATCTATCTTTCCTGGTGCTGATCATCTCCCAGTGTTCATCTCGGCGCCCACAAATCTGGTAGATAGTATCCTTGAGATCCTTGCGGTAGACTTCTCCAATGCGTCCCATGGCGATGTGAGCTGCCATACTTTTTCCTAGACTCCAAGTTGGTGCATCAAAAGAAAACTCTATGGGCTCAATGACTGGCATGAACGTCCTTCCTGGAACTTGAACTTGAATCATCCAGCACTCTTCTTCAGGTAAAGTGGCATTGTAGGTTCCCGTGAAGCTTGGTATTCCTATGTTCAGGTATCTAGTGACTTCCTTCAAGTGGCGTCCAAAGGGTGTATCCTCATCTGGTTGGGTGAACTTGTTCCTTGCATCCGCCATCCTAAAGAGTAGAAAAGATGAGAAGTCAGAAGAGAAGAGAGTGAGTAGTGATCTAGGTCTTTGGCTTAGTGGTCGTGTCCTACAGTCAGCGTGTGCTCTCATACCATCTCTGTAGTGACCAGACCTCAAACAGTCTGATCTCTGTGCTCCGGTGTCATCCCTGGATCAGTAATGCTGACACCACACAGTACTCAGAGGATTTATAGCAGAGTAGCAATCACACACTTATTACATCGAGTGTCTCAAAAGAGAACTTATTACAATAAATATGGCTTAAGGACATCTAATAACGATAACAGCGGAAGGCTTGGAAGATAAGTGAGTCCATCAACTCCAACGGCATCACTGAGTATAGAACCACGACCTAAAACTCCTCAATCATCGTCTGAAAAGTCTGCAACATTAACGTTGCAGCCCGAAAATGGGTCAGCACATGGAATATGCTGGCAAGGTAACACATAGAGAGTAATGGAATGCAACAGCTATACTATATGCATATTTGGCTGGTGGAAAGCTCTATGGTTACAGTTTTTGCATAAAGCCAATTTTTCCCTACTTCAAAGGAATAAAATTAATTACTATCATGGTGCTTGTTAAACATTGAGAATGGTTGACAGCATTCTCAATCCCAATTAAATAACATCATTAAACCCAACAAAATTAACTTTAGAGTAACATGTTGAGATTCACATGATAATCCAGGTACTAGATACTCAATATTTGTCCATAACCGGGGACACGGCTAACCATGATTAGTTTATACCCTCTGCAGAGGTTTGCGCATTTTTCCCCACAAGACTCGATCGCCTCTGTTGGATTTTCTCGCACTACATGGCGTTTGAGAAACGGATGACCGAGACATAGTCTTTCAGAAGCGCTAGCACCTTACGATTGGGTAGACCGTACCACCTACATCCCCTACATCTGCTAGTCTTACACTGTAAGAGTTCGCACAACTTAATCAACTATGCTAGAGCCCATAATGGCTTGTGGCTGCACACGGAAGTTTCTAGTATGAATAATCTCATGATCCCTTTGAGCCTGGGTGGCGGTCCAAAAGAAAAACAGGCAAGTCCTGGGATACCCAGGTGCCTCAATCCACCCAGATGTGTGTTAGGTTGCCACCTTAGATAAACCCTTAATTAACAATCTCACATCTGTCATGGATATCACTCACCAAATCCACATCTACTAGCATAGCATGGCCTAATAGGTAAATGTAGAAGTAACTCCCAAAGGTTTGATAATAAACAGGTAATAGGTACTACCTCATCTACTTCCCATCCCACAATTTAATTAGATCCTAATCATGCAATGTGTGAAGATTGATCTAATGCAATAAAACTGGGTTGTAGAAAAAGGTATGATCAAAGTGTTACTTGCCTTGCTGATGATCCGCGAAACCTAGAGATTCAAAGTAACAGGCGTCGCACTCCGGGTATTCTATCGCAGACAAACAAACAAGCATACAATAAGTACTCATCTAATGCACAGGTAACACTCAAATAGAAGATCTAACCAGAAAGTTCAACTTAAGAACCCTGGTTTGCAAAAAGAATCAAATCGAACGAAGCAAAAGAAATCAAACGGCGAAAGAAAACAACTTCGTTCTAGTAATCTAGATCTAAGGCAAATTTTACAGTAGCAAAAACTTGTTTAAGTTGGTTATTCGGAAACAGGGTTTCGAGACGAAACTCCAGGCGCTTGAATCGCCTGATTCGGATAAACGAGCGAAAAGTTATACTAAAACGAAAATCGGATCAGAAATCGCGATCAGAAAATAACCGCGGAAAATCCGACGAAACAGAAAAACAACGAACAGATTTTTTTTTAAAACGGCACGGATTTCGAGGGCGGCGAACCTCGGGTGACACGCGGCTCCGGCGACGGCGGCGGGCGGCGACGGCTGGCGGCGGCGGCGGCGGCTGCGGCTGGGCTAGGGTTAGGGTTTCGGCTGGGGCGGCTGGGCTCTCTCGGGCCCCGGGGCGGCGGCTTATAAAGGCCTCGGCCGGCGGTGTCCTGGCCGAGTATGGCCCATAGTCGGTTCCGCGTTTTTTTAAACAATTCCACTCGGAAGAAAAATAAAAAGTAATACTAAACGGACTCCAAAAATCACGAAATAAACTTTCCCGGGTTTCTAAAATCAAGCCCGAAAAAGTGAACATTTATTTGGGCCCAAACAACAACTTTGAAAAACGCGCATTTTTCCTGAAGTCAAATAAAAATACCGAAAAACTCCGAAATAAATCTTATTTGATTTTTTTATTAAATCCTCAATATTTCTATATTTTGGGAAAGTCATTTTATTCCCTCTCTCATATTTTTGTAATAGAAATAATTGATGATAAAATAAATAAAATCAAATGATCCTGTTTACATAATTTGAGAAAACTCAAATATGTAAATAACGAAATCCCCAACTCTCTCCATGGGTCCTCGAGTTGCTTAGGATTTTCTAGGATCAAAACCAAAAGCAAAATAAAACATGATATGCAGGATGACCTAATGTATAACATTCTAAATTGAAATTTTGGGATGTTACACCATATTACTTGGCCTCCGTGCGACACCTAACTTCCAAGTGCTCCAAGGTGTACCGATGCTAAGGGTGCCACATAGGCAAAAAAGTGATGTGGCAGATCTATTAAAGAGGAGAGAGTGCATTATGGTGACCCTAGGAGGAAACAATGCTAAGCGCGTGGACCTATTCAAAATGACTATCAACCAATGGATGAAGGTGTTTTGGTGCTAAAACATTAAATGAGGGAGGCTTAGCTACAAAAGTTAAGCACCAATGCAGTGGGGAGAGTGGTTGATATGTTTCTAATGCATTTAGCACCCCACCTTAGCACCAATGCATTGGGAGTAGTATATCCAGCAGCCCGTCGCTTCTCGCTCCTCGTCCCGATAGCTTGTGTGACACCTAGTTATAGTATAACCGAAAGAGTACTTGCTCTTTGAGCAAAAAGCCTCCCTAAGCACACATTTATTTCCTAGGCATGGTTCTTTCTACTCAATGTTGCGTGCACTTTGAGCATGTTGGCAACTCCACTGCTAGCTTGGTGGCTCATCTTGCAATTGACGTCGACCCATTGCAGCACTCCTGCAAGGCCTAGAGGTTAATTTGAGAACAAGTACCTCGAGGTTTAATTTGACAGACTTGACTTATAAGTTGACAGAGGGCATATCACTTTTTTTGGAAACAAGTCGTAAAGTAACGCGATATACCTTCTTTCAAGTCAATTAACATGTGTTCAAAATACAAAAATTATCAAAAAGTAACGCGATAGACCTTCGATTAACATGTATTAAAAAATTTTCAAAAATTACAAAAACAAAGACCTCGAGGTTCAAATAATAGGACGGAGCACTGTAAACGGTTAATTAATCCAATTAAACCTTTACAGTGACCCATCCAATTAGTTATTATCGAGTCCACTTCCATCTAGTCACCCATCTGATGACTACTCCAGCCTTAGCACAGTTAATTTGCGAGTTCTGTTAGATGAGCTATAGATAGGGAAACTGTTCTTTGCTGATATAGGATGCCTCTTCATGTCCTTCATGGCGTAGCCAGATGAACGCATGTTTCCTCCCAATGGCCAATGCTATGTCCCCCGCGAATGTAGAAGCTTCGCTTCCTCATCTATCTACTTCCCACATTTTCCCCTATTTTTTGCCGCCTACCCACCTATAGAACCTCCCTGCGCTGGTCAATTCCTCTCCATACACCTAGCGAGGCGGTTGAACCGAACAAGTCTAGACTTGTTTCTAGTGGATTCGTTGATGTGGCACCGGAAGGGTGTGATAGCTGACCCTGGCAAAATAATTGACTACCACGTTGGCATAATGAGCATGGGGCCAACTTGTCAACGTGCTGGACAGACGAAGTAACGCAAGACAAAATGGAGTGCGGAAGGGTGCAAATCAGTTAGCTCACATGTGATGACCACTGGAGCAATGCACTCAGATTGTACATAAACAAATTTGTGCCAACACGGCCGGATTTCATTATATTTACATAAAATAATCGGTTTCCACGCAGAGTAGCTTTCTTGGATTCGACGTGGATTCAATGTAGGCTTTTAAATGCATCGAGGAGGCTCGTTCAGTCGGGCGTGCAGCGGGCGGCGCCCTTGGCCACCGTGCCGCTTCAATGGAGGACGCAGTGAGAGGGCGCGTCCGCCCTGTGCAGCGTTGACCATGGACCTTATTACATTAGTCGTTTGATTCATAGGATTGAATCCTATAGGAATTTTTACTAGTATGGAATCACGTGTACTACTACAACATTTCATTAGAAATCTAGAATCCGCTCCAACTATTTTTTTCACTACATTTCTTTCTCTTGTGGCATCAAACACTCAGTGCTAATACTATGGGATTCAAGTAGACATGACACTCCAATCCTTTGTTTTTCCTATTCCTGCATTTTAAGAATCCTAGTACTTTCTCTAAATGATGTACAGATCAAAGAAAAGAGACAAAGGGAGTACTTGCTCTAAATGATGTGGAGTGCCATTCCTCTTGGTCAATTGCAATTCTCTATATGTACAGTCTTTCATGGACGGAGGGAGTGGGTTGAGCACTTGAGCATGAGTGTGTGTGTTGCGTCGTGTGCTCTGTGCCGCATGGATGCATGATGTCGCTTGAACTACATTGGTATTTCCCCAAAGAGGAAAGGATGATGCAGCACATCTATGGTAGGTATTTCCCTCAGTTATGAAACAAAGGTATCTATTCAGTAGGAGAACCAAGCAACACTATGTAAAGGGTAGCTGCACACAAAGAACAAATACTTGCAACCCGACTCTTACGAGGGGTTGTCAATCCCTCTTACGGGTAACAACGTGGGAAGTTGTTAAGTTGACGGGATAAAATTGTGGTAGATTGGATAAATAGATCTCGAATAAGCGCGGAATAAAAGATGTAAATAAAATGTGCAGCAATGTATTTTTTGGTTTTTAGAATAATATATCTGAAAATAACATCAAATAAAATAGATCTCGAAGTCAAAGAATAGATTGGAAAACAAATATGATAAAGAATAGACCCGGGGGTCGTAGATTTCATTAGTGGCTTCTCTCAAGAAATATCACACGATGGGTAAACAAATTACTGTTGGGCAATTCATAGAACCTCAAATAATTATGATGATATCCAGGCAATGATCAATATATAGGCATCACGTCCAAGATTAGTAGACCAACTCCTAGCTGCATCTACTACTATTACTGCACACATCAATTATTATCCAGCAGGCATCTAGTGTATTAAGTTCACAGAGAAACAGAGTAATGCAATAATAACGATGACATGATGTAAACAGGATCTATTCATGTAGGAATAAACCCTATCTTGTTATCCTTAATAGAAAGGATCAATACATGTCTTGCTGCCCCTTCTATCACTGGAAAGAACACTGCACGATCAAACCCATCACAAAGCACCTCTTCCCGTGGCAAGAAAAATTGATCTAGTCGGCCTAACTAAACCAAAGATTTTAAGAAGAAATACGAGGCTATAAATAATCATGCACATAAGAGATCAAAACTCAAATAACTTTCATGGATAAAATAGATCTGATCATAAACTCAAAGTTCATTGGATCCCAACAAACACACCGCAAAAAGAGTTACATCAAATAGATCTCCAAGAGACCATTGCATTGAGACCGAAAAGTGAGAGATGAAGCCATCTAGCTACTGCCTATGGACCCGTAGGTCTACAATGAACTACTCACGCATCATCGGAGAGGCACCAATGAGGATGATGAACCCCTCTATGATGTTGTCTAGATTAGATCTCGTGGTTCTGGAACTTGCGGCGGCTGGAATTGTGTTTCGTCGACTGCCCTAAGGTTTTTGGAATATTTGGGTATTTATAGGGTGAAGAGGCGGTGGAGGAGGCCACCGAGGTGGGCACAACCCACCAGGGCGCGCCTGGGCCCCCAGGCGCACCCAGGTTGGTTGTGCCCCCCCTCAGGGCACCCCTCTGGTACTTCTTTGGCCCAAATTGTTCCTTATGGTCTAGAAAAATTCTCCAAAAAGTTTCACTACGTTTGGACTCCATTTGGTATTGATTTTCTGCAATGTATAAAGCCAGCAAAAAAACAACAACTGGCACTGGGCACTATGTCAATAGGTTACTCCCAAAATATGATATAAAGTTACTATAAAATGATTGTAAAACATCCAAGAATGATAATATAACAACATGGAACTATAAAAAATTT
Organism: Triticum urartu; assembly: GCF_056163025.1. Lineage (NCBI taxonomy): Eukaryota > Viridiplantae > Streptophyta > Magnoliopsida > Poales > Poaceae > Triticum > Triticum urartu. Next base: position 233,618,139 of record NC_141876.1, on the reverse strand, counting down.
TAGATACGTTGGAAACGTATCAATGCGTGCGTGCTTGCGTACATGTGAGTGTTGGATGCATGCAGGCACGAGGATTATACTCCTCCCATTGACATGTTCATATTTCAAGCTTCATTAAAATGTTGCACGCAAGAATTAAGAGAAAACATACCGATGCATGTAAATATTCTGGTCTTTTGTTCTTCATGCATGGACGCATGCATTCCAATTAGTACGTTCATAAATGCAATTTTCTTGAGGAAAATGAGCCCATTATTGAATACTACTTTTGGAAAAAAAATCTTCGGGCACTCATCATTTACTACTACCTTGGTTGATGATTTTTTATCGACCTACATATATACCGGAAGGAGGGAGTAGGTACTAGTACTAGTAGTACTCCTACATAATTGGTGTCGGGTGCCTTGGCCAATGGTTCTTTTTGTTGGACAAGATGAGAGTAGAGGCATAGGGATAAATAGGAACTCTTGGTGATCCATTATTCCCCATCTCGGTCAGAGAGAACTACTTATTCACCTAGTCAGTGAAGTGACAATACACACAACAGCAGATGGGACAATTAATTAATATTCTAAGCTAGCGTGTTGGTGTTACTAAATCAGCCTTACCTGTACTGCCATCATGTTTGCCAGTGGAGCACGCTTTCGCAAGAGGTTCAGTTCCATATTAATAAGCCAAGCTAGCGTGTTGGTGTTACTAAATCAGCCTTACCCTCTACTACCATCATGTTTGCCAGTGGAGCATGCTTCCGCAAAAGGTTCGCTTCCGTAAATACGCCTATGCACCTCTCTCTTCCATTAGCTGACATATGGGCCCTCTTGTGGTAGACCCACATGTCATTGGCTTAACTATTTACACTCCGAAGGATGGAGGGCCATGGAGGGTGGTTGGTAATTATTAGGCCGAACGAAACTTAGACCCTCCTTTTTCGCTTGGCTCTGTTGGCATTGCATTTACTCATTTGGTGAATTAACTTACCGAGAAAGAAGGGACTGCATGCAAGTGTGACGGTCAAGAGTACATGGAAGGAGGAGAGAGACAGGGCTGCATGCAACCGTATTAATTAATATAAGTAGCCAATGCATGCCAAATTTAAGGGGTCTTTCTCTCTTTCCCATACCCAGCTGTGTACGCGGAACCGATTACTTTTTGTAACTGCCCAGAGTTACTTTTGCCTTGGTCTTAAAGATTCTATCGATGGGTCTTTTAAACCCGCACAGATGTAGTACTATTTAGTACTCTCACCAAAAAGACCCAACCATGTCCATGGCTAATCCCTCCATCTAGGTGTGTCATCGTAGGTTGTGTACCATGACCAAGGCGAAGGGAAAAACGAGAGATTTTAATGCTTATTTGCTACTACCTCTGTCCTCGTTTATTGGTCCCCTTTTCATTTTGCGCCAAGTTTTGACCTTTGATTTAACTAATAAAATGTTAATGCATGTAACAAAAAACAATATCATTGGAAACTATGTTCAAATATGAATCCAATGATACAATTTTTGGTGACATGCATTATTATTATTTCAGTTAAATCTATGGTCAAAATTTTGCACAAATACTAAGGGGACCAATAAACTAGGACGGAGGTAGTAATTAATAGCATTGCATGAAATGAACTGACCACTTCATTTCGTGTTTGAAAGTCTAAGTCATTGATGTCATACACGCCCCACATCTCTTATTGGTTGATTCCTTTATTTATGTCAAGAAACAAGAAACAAGGTGGAAGTTAATGCACCGGGTCCAAGTGTTTTGGGATTATTTGGTTTCATAAGATGACTACACCTAGACAGAGGAAGTACCATCCCTTGCTCCATCATGGAGTGCACGCACGATTCACGCTACATTGAAGAAAATAATGTTACGTACGTGCCATCGAATATAATAACTTCATTTATAAATAACGTGCTACCTCGTCATGGTCGAACTTTGATTTGTTCACGCCTAGTTCCCGACCCACCAAATTATCACGTGAGCTTCCTCTTCGTACATAAATGAGCTCACCGTGTACCCTTGCGTGAGTACGAAAGAGGCAAAGAGTACCCGCGTCGGTGCCTACACCTCTTCTCTTCGTGCACGTATTCCTTTTTTCGGGTGATTCATGCACGTACACCACCTACGTTTGTGACTGTTGGTGGGTCTCTCCTACTACTTACTCCATTTTCTTGCATGACCCGTGGACCTGGATGCTAGATGTCCCACGTGTCAGCAAAATGAAGAAGAACGCTTTTCGACGACCGAGAAGGAGCAAGGAACCTCATGGTGGAGCGTTCTGGACTCTTAGTATATTTTATATATTCAGCAATATAAAATCAATCCAATCTTCTCCATATCTAGTAGACCTCTGAAACATGGTAGCCGAGTGTAGTTTACATCATACATGGCACACCTCACGCTATCACCATATTTCTTCGCCTCCATGCGACACCTAGCTCTAGTAATTCACCAACTCGTATCGCTTCTCGCTCCTCGTATCTCTCGAAGTGCGGTGGGTTAGCGACATGCCAAGAGCATTCTAAAAAATTACTGTACTCTATTGTTATGCCAAGAATAGGAAGCGCTTTGATGGATGGACCAAACGAGACAGGCATGCCGTGCCGTGAGTGGGTCCAGTTTCTCATTTTGAACTTGTTTAGTGTAGTAGTAACACTTGGTTTTGCATCTTCATAGAATGATGAAAATCCACGCTAAAAAGGCACTTTGCTTTCTGATAATCCCATCAACCATTCTTGTTTTGTGCATTAAATTGTTAAGTGCCATGATTAAGATATAATTAACCAATGCATGTAAAACATTCTTGTTTAGTGCTGTAGTACTCCTCATGCATGCACGTGTTGCGATTAGCCCTTCATACATGCGTTGAGATTAGTAATGTATACCTCGAGGTTGCCTTTGACTACTGATAAGATTTTATATAATTTGAAAATTATATCATTCTAAGATCCTTTCACGTACGAAATTGACGGTATGCTTTGAGTAACTTGCATGTCAGTTAGTCTCGAAAAACGCTTTAGGCCGTACATATACATCGACAGACAGAGTACATGATACTAGCAAAAACTCACCATCTAGTAGTTCATTGGTTGGTTTTGATTTTTGAATTGAGTAGTGCTAGTACACTTGATCATGTGCTGCTAACATCCAATATTCGCGTGTGGTGGTTTCTAGAATAAGAAAAGGAGGTAGTACTTACTATGGGAAAGGTGAAGTTATGGTTGCTTCGTCCGAGCAACTTACTGTGGCGAAGGTGGGGCTCTCTGATTTGACTACTCACTAGTCATTATTACTGTGGCACAGCGACCGGGTTGAATCTCCCCTATAGTTGTGCACTCAATATTGGTGCATGACCGGTGGAGCCGGATGAAGGATGTCCCACATGTCGGCGAAATGAAGTTGAATAGTTTCTGGCAATGCTATCAATCTTTCAGGATTTGTTTATATGTACGCATAATTTTTTAGCATAATGAAATTGTACTGTAATGCTATGAAGGTTCCAACTTCGGTTCCCGTAGAAAAAAAGAGGTCTCAACTTAGGATTCATGTGTCCTCTTGCCTCAAGATTGTCTCATTACAACATTCCATCAAATACAAATGAAACTACCATGGCTGCTAATGCATCTCAATGATTCGCAGATCAGCGCCAATATTCACATCACAACTGAAGACAAAGTTGTGAGAAGGTGTACAAAGAAAGAAAAATGGAGTATAATTGATCGATGTTGTTTGTAGGCATGGCTCCATTTCCTAGCCACAGTGTTCATTGGTTGGCAGCTAGTTTGACGCAACTCTATAGCCAAGAAAGAGGTGTATGGAGGACATCACAATCTGATTGTTTTGCACGCTTCCAATAAAATCAAGCTGATCAACCCTATTTGCAAAGATATTCAGTCAGTGTGATTACAATAATAGTGGAACTAGATGATGAAACATAACACTCAAAAATAGAAGCCTATCACCTCTGCGATCTCTCTTTAAGACTAATTACTCGTTGGAGAAGATTAGGCTCGAAGTTGGATGAGGAGGATAGCAAAACCAATATCCCTTTCTGCAGTCCCACAGAAATGTAAAAACATTGCCCATGTGACATTTTGGCGGAACTGCACAAAACACACTTAAGAAAAAAGTGATTTGTGCAGTTCACCAAAAGGTCACAATAGCAACGAGGTGAAATGGATAGCCCTGTTTGCAAAAAGAGGTAGCAAGGAAACAATTACTTCCCAATAAAGGGTTGAAAACACATATGCCGACAAAAAAGAAGCATATTCCATGTCATAAGGGAAAGAAAGAAGCATGGTGGATTGTATGAAAAGGTGTGAGGATGAGATTGCAAGATGGAAAGTATGCTGGATGATCTATGTTTTGGGCAAAGAACTAGAGAAGATCCACATGCAGGATTTTCCACATGGAGCAATGTGGGAAGATGGGCAGTGAAGCAAGGTCGGAGGAGATACCTAGGGGTCGTTGGGATGTAACTAGGAGGCAGCAACGGGCGGGATCTGCCCATAATGCGGCATCGAGCAAGTGGCGTAGGCCCTGCCGCGCTGGAGCTTGGTCAGAGAGAACGACGGGTACCGCAAATCGGGACGTGCTGCCTCGGTGCCGTCAAACGGAGAAACGATGCACATCCTCCCTTTCTACCGGCGGATGGGATGCGGCCGGATCAGTGACCAATGGTGACAGAGAGAGAGAGGCCACCACCGCCTTGTGTGAGATACTATGAAGAGAGACAAACCCCGGCAAGCAGGCTCTGTTGTTGTATATAGTGGAGCAGAATACTTTTTTCTCCATCACAATCATTTTATATTCTGTGTGCGTGCCATTGAGCAATACAACTTTATTTAAAAAATAACGTGCCAACGCATCAAGTCTAATTTTGTGTCATGCACACATGGTACACGACCTCCGCAGGTAAACAACCACTACACGTCTCAAGTTAGCACATGGGCTGCTATGTCGTATAGAAATGAGCAACACTGTGTACCCGCGCGGGTGTGGCTACGCACGAAGCGTGAGTATGTGTACCTATTTTCTTCGCGTATGTACACCACCTACATGTCGATGATATCTCAAACATAGAGAGAGATAGTGTGTGGGTTCGTGAGTGTTTTTTGGGGGTGGTGCGTGAGAGATAGATAGGGAATATGTGTCGATGATATCTCAAACAAAAAATATAACATATGCATTGTGTATGAAACAGAGGCCTGTATATATCATATATAGAGGGGGCGATCCACGAGAAGAGAGGGGAGGTATCATCGGCGTGAGATATCCATAGAATTGAAGAGAGGGTTGAAGTGTGTGTGCGTGCACGCGCGCGATCGATAAAGAGTGCCATTGAATTTGTGTGTGCCCATGTCAAAGATATAGGGTGGATGGCCTACTAGAACTTGAGAGGGGACAATGTCTGACTATCGGTGTGTTTGTGTGTGTGGGGGGGAGAGACCTGACTATAGAGGTAGAACGACTAGTATATGTGTGGAGGAGGAGAAAGGCCTACCTTATGCATTGAGGGAGATCGAACGACATCCATGCATATGTGTATGAGATGAATAAGGTTGGGAGAGAGACAAGGCTAGAGTGTCAGAGGGGTTGGTGGTGGATTTGCTTCTAACAAATGGTGGGAGAAGCCTGCTAGAAAAATGGAGGGCATGCCTGCAATACCAATAAGAGAGGGGATGCCTGCCTGTCTGTGCACGTGCGTGTGAGAGACGGGTCAGGATGTATGCATGAATGATGACGGGGGAAGATATTGCTATGGTAAGAAGATGTTACTACATAGGAAGATCAATCGTCCTTTGTCGGAGAAAGGGGGAGACATAACTTGTGAGGTACGTCGATCGATGCGTGGGGGAAAAGAGTTATAGTCGACCTAGGTATTTGTAGGGAGATCGATCGGTATACATGCATGCATGTGTTAGAAGAAAATAAGTCCCGGAGAGAAGGATAGAGAGAGAGGTATGCGGCTAGGTGGTGGTGCGAGATGCCTACTATATTTGGGCGGAAGGAGTGTGCGAGTATGAGATCGATGAAAAGAGGGGCGGGAGTGTGCACGTGCATGGAACCGTATTAGATAGAGGGGGCATGGACAGTGAGAAGAGAAGAGGGAAAGCTTGTGTCTGTGGTAGGCACACCTGGCTAGAGAGGTATATCGATCGGTGTGTGCTGGAAAGAAGGTTCTAGGGGGCCTACACACACCATGGGTGAACGACCTAAAGAGAAATGAAGAATGTGCGCGACGGAGCTAGAGAATGCCGAGGGAGGGTGAGAGGGAGGCGGGCGTGTGCATGCACAAGAGAAAGTTAGCGCTAACTACAAAGACAAGAGGATTGTGTGGGTGTAAAAGACAAATAGAGATCATAATTCATTATAAAAGTGAATTCAGATATTTGAAGAAGATATCATAGTGTTTTAAACTGACGCATGCATGAATATATATTATGTGATACATATGGTGTGGTTATGAACATGTTATACTACATATAATATATAGAACACTTATTCGAATCTGTGATAATGTGTGGTTTTTGCAGCTCAGGGCTAAATACTTGTCATAATGTAGGGGGTGTGGCAGTATACTTTGTGTGATAAACATAGTGTATGTATGTGTAACATCCCAAATTTTCAATTTGGAATGTTATGCACTAGATCATCATGCATAGCATATTTTCTTGCATTTTGGTTGATCCTAGAAATTTCACGCAACTCAAGGACCCACGGAGAGAGTTGGAGATTTCGTTATTTTCATATTTGAGAGTTTTCTCAAATTTGAAAAGAGGATCATTTGATTTATTTATTTCATCTTCAATTATTTTTCCGATATTAAAAAAATATAAGAGAGGGAATAATATGACTTTCCCAAATTTAGGAAAAATGAAGATTTAATGAATAAGTCAAATTTTGGTTTGCCGGAGTTTATTTGCATTTCATTTGGATAGGGAAAAATGCGCGTTTTCGAAAATTGCATTTTAGGTCCGGAGTAAAGTTCATTTTGTTCGACTCATTTTTAGGAGTCGGGGAAAATTTACTTTAGATTTTTTTGAGTTCGTTTAGTTTTCTTTTTGTTTTTCTGCGCCGAACCGTTTAAAAAAAAACTTGCAGCGCCCTGGGCCAAGGCCCAGCCAGCAGCCGGCCGGCCAGGCCATCGCCCGCACCGCGCGCGCCAGGCGCCAGGAGGCTGCCGCCGCCGCCCCTTTTGGAGTCCTAGTAGGACTTTTGTCCTACTCTATTTCCTCTTTTTCTTTCCTATTCCTACTCTATTTCTTGTCCCCTACCCCAAGAAACCCCCTCCCCTCACCAATATAAATACCCCTCTACCCCCCCCCCCTCTCCTCACATCAAGCCACAACAGCAGCAGCAGCAGCAGCCCCAAGCCGCCGCCGCCCTGGCGCTGCCGCCTAGCCGCCGCCGCCGCCTTTGCACCCGCCACCGCCGGAGCCCTTCGCCGGAGCCTCGTCGAGGTAGCCGCGCCAGCCTACCCTCGCCTCGGTTCGGTTTTTATTTTTGAAACCGTTTCGGTTCTTTTCTTTTCTTCCGGTTTTTGTTTCGGTTTTCTTCTGAAACCCTAGATCGGTTTTCCGTTTCTTTTTCGGTTTCTTTTCCGAAAACCCTAGATCGGTTTTCGTTCTTCTATCGGACCGTTCGTCCCAACGAACGTGATCACTGATTTTTCCCGGTTAACGACGCCCGTTCGTTTAACCGTTCGTCTCTTTCTTTTTCGTCGGATTTATTCCGCGATCGCGATCTCAGATCCGATCTTCGTTCTAGTCTTTCTTCTCGCTCGTTTATCGGAATCAGGTGATTCAAGCGCCTGGAGTTTCGTTTCGAAACCGCCGTTCCGTCTAATCAACTTAAACACGTTTTTGCCCCGGTAAAATTTGACCTAGATTCAACTTGCTAGAACCGAGTTGTTTTCTTCCGCCGTTTGTTTTCCGTTTCCTTGTTCAGTTCGTTCTTTCTTTGCAACCAGAGTTCTTAAGTTGAACTATTTGGTTCGTTCTCTTGTTCGAGTGTTACCTGTGCATTAGATGAGTACTTATTGTGTGCTTGTTGTTTGTCTACGATAGATCACCCGGATTGCGCCGCCTGTTACTTCGAAACCCTAGGTCTCGCGGATCATCAGCAAGGCAAGTAACACTTTGGTCATACCTTTTCTACAACCCATGTTTATTGCATTAGATCAATCCTCTCACATTGCATGATTAGGGTCTAATTAAATTGTGGGATGGGAAGTAGATGAGGTAGTACCTATCACCTGTATTATTATGAAACCTTTGGGAGTTACTTCTACGTTTGCTTATTATGCCATGCTATACTAGTAGACGTGGATTGGGTGAGTGATATTCCATGACAAATGTGAGATGATAATTTTAATGGTTTATCTAAGGTGGCAACTTAAACACACATCTGGGTGGATTGAGGCACCTGATGTCTATCAGGACATGCCTGTTTTATTTTGGACCGCCACCTAGGCTCAAAGGGATCATAAGATCTTTCATACTAGAAACTTCTGTGTGCAGCCACAAGCCATTATGGGCTCTGGCATAGTTGACTAAGTTGTGCAAACTCTTACAGTGGTAGACTAGCAGATGTAGGGGATGTAGGTGTACCGGTCTACCCGATCGTAAGGTGCTAGCGCTTCTGAAAGGCCATGTCTCGGTCATCCGTTTCTCAAACACCATGTAGTGCGAGAAATCCAACGGAGGCGATCGAGTCTTGTGGCGAAAAGTGCGCAAACCTCTACAGAGTGTACAAACTAATCATGATTAGCCGTGTCCCCGGTCATGGACATCTTGAGTATCTCGTACTTGAATATCATGTGAATCTCAACATGTTACTTCTAATTAATGATGTTGGGTTTTAATTGTTCACTTAATTGGGATCGGAATGCTGTAAACCATTCTCGATGCTTCACAACCACCATGATAGTTAAATAAATTTATTCCTTTGTAGTAGGGAAAAACTGGCTTTACGCAAAAACTGTAACCATAGAGCTTTCCACCAGCCATATATGCATATAGTATAGCTGTTTCATTCCATTACTCTCTATGTGTTACTTTGCCAGCATATTCCATGTGCTGACCCATTTTCGGGCTGCAACTTCTCATGTTGCAGACTTTTCAGACGACGAGTAAGGTGCTTTTAGGTCGTGGTTCTATACTCAGTGATGCCGTTGGAGTTGATGGACCCATTTATCTTCCGAGTCTTCCGCTGTTATCATTATTAGATGGCCTTAAGCCATATTTATTGTAATAAGTTCTCTTTGAGACAATGATGTAATAAGTGTGTGATTGCCACTCTGCTATAAATCCTTCGATGTATTGTGTGGTGTCAGCATTACTGATCCAGGGATGACACCCGAGCGCAGTAGACTTGATCCATTCGGGTCGGGTCGCCACAGAGATGGTATCAGAGCACACGCTGACTGTAGGACACAACCACTAAGTTAAAGCCATAGATCACCATTCTCTTCTCACTTTCTAACTCCTCATCTTTTCTACTCTTTTAGGATGACACACGCGAAGATTAAGTACGCTCAACCAGATGAAGGCACACCATTTGGATTTCACCTGAAGGAAGTCACCAAGTACCTGAACATTGGATTACCAAGCTTCACGGGAACCTTCAACGCCACTCTGCCTGAAGAGGAGCGCTGGAAGATTCAAGCTCACGTTCCGGGAAGGACATTCGCGCCAATCACGAAGCCCATAGATAGTGTTTTCAATGCACCAAGCTGGAGTCTGGGAAGGAGCATGGCAGCTCATATCACCATAGGACGCATTGGAGAAGTTTATCAAGAAGACCTCAAAGACACTATCTACCAGATTTGCGGATGCCGAGATGAACAATGGGAGTTAGTCAGCACCAAGAAGGATAGATCCATTGCATCTTTCATCCAGGAGTTAAACCAGCACATTCGACGCCACGAGAACCAGATGTGCAATGATATGATAGAGTTGAAGAATGCGAAGGTAAGGATCATGGAGCTAGAAGGAGAACTGAAGTCTACACGCAAGGACTACATGGACGAGATCGTAGCTCTAGCAAGGCACAATGGCGATCTTAAGCAGGAGATTGAAGAACTCAAGAGGAAGTTAGCATCCACGGAGGAAGACGAGTATGTCGCATGTCCGGACAACTACATCATCATCGACGACACCGATTCGGATCCAAGTGAACCCGACTTTGAAGACGAAGCTGGAGCAGATATCATGGAGTCTTCCACCGGTTCAAATTTCTAGATGACCACCAGATAGTAGTAGTATTTCCCCCATGTAAACATTATAGTCGAGCACTTTTGCGATAGTTAGACCATTTGTAAGCCTTGTTTGATTGATTGAAGTGAATTGTGTGCTTTTGCCTCATGTGCATATGGGTAGTGTTTTCCCTTTAGACCCCCTCTATTCTCAATTCTCGTCTTTTCTAAACCCTCAGATGCCTCCGAGACGTGATAATGGATTTCCACCGGAGCTCACTCAGTTGATCCAGCAACAGAATCAATTGATGCAGATGTTAGTCCAGAACCAGCAGAACAACAACAACAACCCACCACCACCACCTGTAGACCATTTAGCTCGTTTCCTTAGGCTAAATCCACCGGTGTTTTCTAGTAGCACCGAGCCGATAGTAGCAGACGATTGGCTCCGCAAGATAGGAAGGGAGTTGACCACTGCAGGATGCACGGAAGGTGAGAAAGTGAAGTTTGCTGCTCACCAGCTTGACGGACCCGCGGCAACATGGTGGGAGAATTTCACAGCCACTTACCCAGTTGACACTGTCACATGGGATCAGTTTCAGCAAGCTTTCCGCACTGCCCATGTTTCAGCAGGAGCTATGGCCATAAAGAAGCGTGAGTTTCGCAACTTACGCCAAGGAGGAAGGACAGTTGGCCAGTACGTTGACGACTTTAGCAAGTTAGCACATTATGCCCCAGATGACGTTGCTATGGATGCAGCTAAGCAGGAGAAGTTTCTGGAAGGATTGAATGATGAACTAAGCATGCAGTTGATGGTGGCGAGTTTCAACAACTACCAGGAGTTGGTAGATCGTGCCATCATGATTGAAGGGAAGCAACAACAGATTGAGAACCGTAAGAGGAAGTATGGACACGGGAAGTATAACTCTGGAGCCCAGCAGAAGCCCCGTTTTACCCCTAAACCGGGATTTCAGTTTCAGCACACCCATGGAGGAGGTAGCTCGCACAACCATAATGGCCACAAGAATGGTAATGGGAATGGAGGAAGCAACGGCCAGAATCGGACCACCCCATCCACCCCAGCCAAAAAGGACTTGAGCCACGTCACTTGCTATAAGTGTTCGAAGCCAGGGCATTATGCAAATGAATGTCCTGAAGGCCAGAATGGAAATGGCAATGGAAGCTCTGGGAAGAAGCCGAACCCTTTCAATAGGGGACAAGTGAACCACGTTAATGTGGAGGAGGTTGAAGATCAGCCCGATGCAGTAATAGGTAAGTTTTTGGTTAAGTCATTTACTGCACTCGTTCTTTTTGATACTGGTGCATCGCATTCATACATATCAAGGGGATTTGTGGAAAAGTATAGCCTGCCCACTAGGATTCTTAAAACACCTATGCTAGTAAGCTCGCCAGGAGCAGAGTACATGGCCAGACAAGGATGTTTTCAAGTGCCATTAAGTATAGGAAGGCATGTTTTCCCAACGGATTTAATTATTCTGGAATCCCAAGGTCTGGATGTGATTCTTGGTATGGATTGGCTGTCGATGTATGGAGGAAACATCGATTGCGCCAGTAAGACAATTTTGCTTACCACACCAGAAGGAAGAAGGATCAAGTATGTATCCCGACATGTGCCAAACATGACACAAGTAAATTCCTTACCAGGAGTTGTGCAGGAGGAAGTACCAGTGGTAAAGGATTTTCCTGATGTATTTCCTGAGGAATTGCCAGGCATGCCACCGGATAGAGACATTGAGTTTTTGATTGAGTTATTGCCAGGCACTGGGCCAATATCACAGAGACCATACCGGATGCCAGCAAAGGATTTGGTGGAAATTAAGAATCAGATTAAGGAGTTATTGGATAAAGGTTACATTCGCCCAAGTTCTTCGCCTTGGGGATCACCCGTACTTCTAGTGGAAAAGAAGGATGGATCATTAAGGATGGTTGTAGATTATCGGGGATTGAGTGAAGTAACCATCAAGAACAAGTACCCACTACCAATGATCAACGATCTGTTTGATCGGTTGCAAGGAGCTAAAGTATTTTCCAAGATCGATTTGCGATCAGGGTACCATCAATTGAAGATTCGGGAGCAGGACATACCTAAGACAGCATTCACCACAAGATATGGACTGTATGAGTATACCGTTATGTCATTTGGATTGACTAACGCACCTGCCTATTTTATGAACCTGATGAACAAAGTGTTTATGGAGTTTTTGGATAAGTTCGTCGTAGTGTTCATTGATGACATCCTAGTTTATTCAAAGAATGAAGAGGAGCATAAGGAACATTTGCGTTTGGTTTTGGAGAAACTAAGGGAACATCAGTTATACGCCAAATTCAGCAAATGTGAGTTTTGGTTGAAGGAAGTTGGATTCCTCGGACACGTTATATCCGGAGAAGGTATAGCAGTTGACCCCACTAAGGTTGAGACTGTAACCGAATGGGAATCACCAACGATAGTTGGAGAGATCCGGAGTTATCTTGGACTCGCAGGATACTACCGGAGATTTATTGAGAATTTCTCAAAGATTGCGAAGCCTATGATGGAGTTGTTGAAGAAGGATACTAAGTTCAAATGGACTGAGGAGTGTGAGGCTAGTTTCCAGGAGTTGAAGAAACGCTTGGTTACCTCACCAGTATTGATTTTGCCAGATCAGACCAAGGATTATGAGGTGTATTGCGACGCTTCACGTCGAGGACTTGGAGCAGTGCTTATGCAGGAAGGGAGAGTTGTTTCGTATGCTTCACGACAACTGAAGCCTCATGAGTTAAATTATGCCACGCATGACTTGGAGTTAGCAGCCGTAGTGCATGCGTTGAAAACGTGGAGACATTTCCTCATTGGAAATCATTGTGAGGTGTACACAGATCACAAGAGTTTGAAGTACATTTTCACGCAGAAGGAGTTGAACCTCAGAAAAAGGAGATGGTTGGAGCTCATCAAGGATTATGACATGAGATTGCATTACCATCCCGGAAAAGCTAATGTAGTAGCTGACGCATTGAGCCGTAAGAGCCATGTCAACACCCTAGTGACGGGAGAAGTACCCAAGGAGTTAGCAGAAAACCTTCGTGAGCTATGCTTGGAAATAGTTCCGAGAGGCTATGTAGCAGCATTGGAGATTCAGTCAACATTGATGGATAAAATCAGAGAAGCCCAGAAATCTGACAAGGAGATTGCTACTATAAAAGAGAAATTGAGCGAAGGAAAAGCAAAGGGATTTCGTGAGGATGAACACGATACCCTATGGTTTGAGGACCGTGTTTATGTGCCCAATGACCCGGAGATCAGGAAGTTGATTTTGCAGGAGGCACATGATTCACCGTATTCAATTCACCCAGGGAATACCAAGATGTATTTGGATTTAAAGGAAACATTCTGGTGGACCGGAATGAAGAAGGATATTGCAGCATATGTAGCAGTTTGTGACATGTGTCAGAGAGTAAAGGCAGAACATCAGAAGCCAGCAGGATTGTTACAACCATTGCCGATACCCGAGTGGAAGTGGGATAAGATAGGCATGGATTTTATCACAGGACTACCCAGGACGAAAGCAGGCTATGACTCGATATGGGTAGTAGTTGATCGTTTGACAAAGGTAGCACATTTTATTCCAGTTAAGACCACTTACACCAGTGCTAAGTTGGCGAAGATATACATGACTAGGATCATTTGTTTGCATGAAGTTCTGAGGAGTATCGTATCAGATAGAGGAACCCAATTTACCTCAAAGTTTTGGAATCAGTTGCATGAAACATTAGGAACCAGATTAGAGTTCAGCATAGCTTTTCATCCGCAGACAGATGGACAGACCGAGAGAGTCAATCAGATTTTGGAAGATATGCTGAGAGCTTGTGCACTAGATTATGGATCTAGTTGGGACGATAACTTGCCGTATGTGGAGTTTTCCTACAACAATAGCTATCAAACCAGTTTGAAGATGGCACCTTTCGAAGCTTTATACGGAAGGAGGTGCAGGACACCGTTGCCATGGGACGAAGTTGGAGACCGTCAATTCTTTGGACCAGATTTGATTAAGGAGTCTGAATGGAAAGTTAAGTTGATTCGCGATAGGCTCAAGGTAGCCCAGTCCAGGCAGAAGAGCTACGTAGACTCTAAACGCAAGGAGACAGTTTACGAAACTGGAGACAGAGTTTATCTTCGAGTATCCCCACTTCGAGGAGTTAAGCGCTTTGGAGTTAAGGGAAAATTAGCACCGCGTTTCGTGGGACCGTACAAGATCTTGCAACGTATGGGAGAAGTCGCTTATAAGTTGGAATTACCAGAGGGACTGTCAGGAGTTCATGATGTATTCCATGTTTCTCAGCTGAAGAAATGTCATGCCGAGATGGCGGAGGTACCGCTAAGAGATACCGTGCCACTCGAAGCCATTCAGTTGAAAGACGACTTAACGTATGAGGAGAAGCCAGTCAAGATTCTCGATTATGCCAGCAGAGTTACTCGCAGCAAGGTTATCAAATTTTGCAAGGTTCAGTGGAACCACCACTCAGAGGATGAAGCCACCTGGGAGAGAGAAGAAGATTTGCTCAAGGACCACCCTCACCTATTTTCTAGCCAACCCGAATCTCGAGGGCGAGATTCATCTTAAGGGGGGTAGGTTTGTAACATCCGAAATTTTCAATTTGGAATGTTATGCACTAGATCATCATGCATAGCATATTTTCTTGCATTTTGGTTGATCCTAGAAATTTCACGCAACTCAAGGACCCACGGAGAGAGTTGGAGATTTCGTTACTTTCATATTTGAGAGTTTTCTCAAATTTGAAAAGAGGATCATTTGATTTATTTATTTCATCTTCAATTATTTTTCCGATATTAAAAAAATATAAGAGAGGGAATAATATGACTTTCCCAAATTTAGGAAAAATGAAGATTTAATGAAAAATTAAATTTTGGTTTGCCGGAGTTTATTTGCATTTCATTTGGATAGGGAAAAATGCGCATTTCCGAAAATTGCATTTTAGGTCCGGAGTAAAGTTCATTTTGTTCGACTCATTTTTAGGAGTCGGGGAAAATTTACTTTAGATTTGTTTTGAGTTCGTTTAGTTTTCTTTTTGTTTTTCTGCGCGGAACCGTTTAAAAAAAATCTTGCAGCGCCCTGGACCAAGGCCCAGCCAGCAGCCGGCCGGCCAGGCCATCGCCCGCGCCGCCAGGAGGCCGCCGCCGCCGCCCCTTTTGGAGTGCTAGTAGGACTTTAGTCCTACTCCGTTTCCTCTTTTTCTTTCCTATTCCTACTCTATTTCTTGTCCCCTACCCCAAGAAACCCCCTCCCCTCACCAATATAAATACCCCTCTACCCCCCCTCTCCTCACATCAAGCCGCAGCAGCAGCAGCCCCAAGCCGCCGCCGCCCTAGCGCCGCCGCCTAGCCGCCGCCGCCTAGCCGCCGCCACCGCCTTTGCACCCCGCCGCCGCCGGAGCCCTTCGCCGGAGCCTCGTCGAGGTAGCCGCGCCACCCTACCCTCACCTCGGTTCGGTTTTTATTTTTGAAACCGTTCCAGTTCTTTTCTTTTCTTCTGGTTTTTGTTTCGGTTTTCTTCCGAAACCCTAGATCGGTTTTCCGTTTCTTTTTCGGTTTCTTTTCCGAAAACCCTAGATCGGTTTTCGTTCTTCTATCGGACCGTTCGTCCCAACGAATGTGATCACCAATTTTTCCCGGTTAACGACGCCCGTTCGTTTAACCGTTCGTCTCTTTCTTTTTCGTCGGATTTATTCCGCGATCGCGATCTCAGATCCGATCTTCGTTCTAGTCTTTCTTCTCGCTCGTTTATCGGAATCAGGTGATTCAAGCGCCTGGAGTTTCGTTTTGAAACCGCCGTTCCGTCTAATCAACTTAAACATGTTTTTGCCCCGGTAAAATTTGACCTAGATTCAACTTGCTAGAACTGAGTTGTTTTCTTCCGCCGTTTGTTTTCCGTTTCCTTGTTCGGTTCGTTCTTTCTTTGCAACCAGAGTTCTTAAGTTGAACTATCTGGTTCGTTCTCTTGTTCGAGTTTTACCTGTGCATTAGATGAGTACTTATTGTGTGCTTGTTGTTTGTCTGCGATAGATCACCCGGATTGCGCCGCCTGTTACTTCGAAACCCTAGGTCTCGCGGATCATCAGCAAGGCAAGTAACACTTTGATCATACCTTTTCTACAACCCATGTTTATTGCATTAGATCAATCCTCTCACATTGCATGATTAGGATCTAATTAAATTGTGGGATGGGAAGTAGATGAGGTAGTACCTATCACCTGTATTATTATGAAACCTTTGGGAGTTACTTCTACGTTTGCTTATTATGCCATGCTATGCTAGTAGACGTGGATTGGGTGAGTGATATTCCATGACAGATGTGAGATGATAATTTTAATGGTTTATCTAAGGTGGCAACTTAAACACACATCTGGGTGGATTGAGGCACCTAATGTCTATCAGGACTTGCCTGTTTTATTTTGGACCGCCACTCAGGCTCAAAGGGATCATAAGATCTTTCATACTAGAAACTTCCGTGTGCAGCCACAAGCCATTATGGGCTCTGGCATAGTTGACTAAGTTGTGCGAACTCTTACAGTGGTAGACTAGCAGATGTAGGGGATGTAGGTGCACCGGTCTACCCGATCGTAAGGTGCTAGCGCTTCTGAAAGGCTATGTCTCGGTCATCCGTTTCTCAAACACCATGTAGTGCGAGAAATCCAACGGAGGCGATCGTGTCTTGTGGGGAAAAGTGCGCAAACCTCTGCAGAGTGTACAAACTAATCATGATTAGCCGTGTCCCTGGTCATGGACATCTTGAGTATCTAGTACTTGAATATCATGTGAATCTCAACATGTTACTTCTAATTAATGATGTTGGGTTTTAATTGTTCACTTAATTGGGATCGGAATGCTGTCAACCATTCTCGATGTTTCACAACCACCATGATAGTTAAATAAATTTATTCCTTTGCAGTAGGAAAAAACTGGCTTTACGCAAAAACTGTAACCATAGAGCTTTCCACCAGCCATATATGCATATAGTATAGCTGTTTCATTCCATTACTCTCTATGTGTTACTTTGCCAGCATATTCCATGTGCTGACCCGTTTTCGGGCTGCAACTTCTCATGTTGCAGACTTTTCAGACGACGAGTAAGGTGCGTTTAGGTCGTGGTTCTATACTCAGTGATGCCATTGGAGTTGATGGACCCATTTATCTTCCGAGTCTTCCGCTGTTATCATTATTAGATGGCCTTAAGCCATATTTATTGTAATAAGTTCTCTTTGAGACAACGATGTAATAAGTGTGTGATTGCCACTCTGCTATAAATCCTTCGATGTACTGTGTGGTGTCAGCATTACTGATCCAGGGATGACACCCGAGCGCACTAGACTTGATCCATTCGGGTCGGGTCGCCACAGTATGAAATATGGTATAGATTATGAAGATCTAGTTAGTACATCAAATGTACTATTATTTGGAATTAACATCAAGTGTATTCAAAATTTTGAATTCAAGTTCATATAGTACACATAGTTCATATCTATCTCTATAGTAATCATGTGGTGTGTGGTTAATATAATATAGAAATGATGGTTTAACTTGGCAACAATCATGATTATAGATTCTTATTCAAATAGAAAAAGAATTCAAATTTAGTTTGAACTGCAGCGGTAGTATAGACATTTGGAATGCACTAAAATGTTCGTATGAGTAGGTTACATGCGTTATACAGCCATCAAAAAAATTTAGTTGGACATAACATGCTTTGAATAGCATTTGTACAGTAAAACGGAACAAGACTCTCTCTTTGTGTGGTTCGAATAGTTTTATTTTTTGTTTTTCTTGTTGAGGGAAGTGCAAATTGATTTGGTACATACATTACTACTTGTTAGGCTTGTCCCTAAATTTCAACACATGCCTTGTTATCCTGAAAATTCAAATATCATGCTCCCAAAACTCGCGTCTTCACAAACCGCGCCTTGCTATCCTGAATTTACAATGCGCGCGAAAACTCCCTCAAGCTGCCAAATCCCGACACGTAAAAGCCCCCATATAACCCTGAGCCGAAAGGGCCTCTAGTTCAAATCGATGGGGGTACTTTTGTAACACCCCCTACATTCTGGACAAGCGCGCCCCTAAGTCATGGTTCCCCCCTTCCATCACCTCATTTTTGCCATTCGAAATCCCAGGCCGCTAGAACCTCTTTGCTCCAGCTGCAAAACCCCTCCCTCCTGTGCCCACCACCCAACCGCTGCCCAGCCAGAGCCTCTTCCCCGATGACTCGTCCACCGCAACAACTCGACATCCCTCATCCACCTCCCCAGATGAGGATCCGTCGTCGATCTCGTCATCCCGCCAGTTCACCCGCCCCATCCTGCATCTCCAAGGAGCTGCTCTGACAATTGCCTTGCCTATCATGGCTGATCCATCCCCACAACATCGCCTTAGCCTGTTCCACCGGAACCATAGCATCCTCACCGACTCCTCGGACAAAGCCGATGCCTACTCGGCACCACCAAAGAGGTTGTACACTCATCGCATCGCACCTTCTCCTTAACTCGACCTCCCGGCATCGACGGTGCTCGATCCCGCACACCCATGGCGTGGCTACCTCGAAGAAGGCTCCACCGCTGACATCTCCACGGCGGCTCTCCCAAGTGTGAGGCTTCCTTGCTGCTGGTGTCCATACCAGCCGGATCTGCTGCTGCTGCTATGACTCTCACTTGCTCGCTCGCACTACTACTACAGCTCCGGCTCTCGCTTGCTCGCGCTGCTGCTACTGCTCCGGCTCTTGTTCGCTCGCACTGCTGCTACTCCTGCTCCGTCTCTCGCTCGATCGCACTACTGCTTTGCTCTTCCCCTTACTCGTGTTGCTGCTCTACTCTTGCTCTCGCTCGCGCTGCTGATGCTGGTACAAGGGTTGCTGCTGCTACATGAGTTGTTGCTCCGGCTCTAGTTTGCGCCACTCGTCCCGGCGCTGCTGCTTCCGCTACTATATGCTACTATGTTCCCTGTCGATCGCCTGCTGATTTAAATCAGTGTTTCTCTACTACTGGTGCTCAAGCGGCCTAAACTACTTGTGAAGTGCCTCTCTGCTACCAGTTCGTTTAGTTTCAATAGTAACATTCAAACTCCATAGTAAATTTCAGTTTTGACAGTTAAGTTAAGTTCGGAGTCAACAGTTTTTACCTCGTCTGTTCTAGTCAGGTGTTTTTCGGTGATGTAAATTTTACATCTATCACTTTTTGGTCATGTATTTTACATCATCTATTGGAGATGCTATTAGAATATCACTTGAGATTAATGATGTTTTCCTTGTACTGCTTCATCCTTGATGTCTTACAGCTCGCCAGAGCTGCTTCCGCAATGGAACCATCCATCACAACAGAGCAGAACCCTGGACGCCGTCTACAGATGCCTCAGATCTTCCTCCACACCTCCGACAACCAACTCTGCCGCAACTTCTTTAGCGACCAACCCAATGATGCTCAAGTCGACATGGCTATGCCAAAGAGGTTGTACACTTGTCGCGTCACTTATTACTCTACATTCATGTCAATCCATTAGGGCTATTTTGGTTCAAAGGAAAAAAGTGAAGGAAAAACATAGCAATAGGAAATTTTCCTATGGGGCTTTACTATTCAATGCATTTCGTTGAAAGGAATGGACCAAAACATCCACCTGGACCTACTTTTCAAAATCCTATGCATGAAAACAAGACTAAGTGCATTAGTTGGACAATAACATTCTAACCGTACACACTTTCATATGGTTTCACTTTTATTTAGCCATGTTTCTTTGCATTCCTCTGCTCTTCCAATTCCTGTGAACGAAACACCCAAGTTGACAGAAATCTTGTGTTTACAAATGCTCTGTTTCCCATGTGCATTCCTATCCTATTCTAGTGCTTTTCCTATCCATGCGTTTTTAGAAACCTACAAGCCAAAGGAGGCCTTATTGAATTACTCCTGTTACAGATAGGTGTCGAAGAAAACTTTGTGCGACGTCGTCTACCTCACCTGAGCTGCTCCATTGATAGAAGAATCCACCACACTAGACATCATGACTCCTGACCGTATTTGTCCACCTCAGATCTCCTTCCTTGCCGCCGGCACCCACCGCAACTACATTACCATCATCAACTCAGCAGATGAACCTGAGGCATACACGGGTCCACAAGAGAGGTCGCACTCTTTTGTTTCTGATTATGTTATGCATTTCTTAGTATTACCTGTTCCTTTATCATCCTGTTCACCTCTTAGACTCCATGTCTGGTCCAAATTAATGTTCAAACTTTAGTTTTAAAATGCTTGTGGGGCACATATCGAGGCAGCAATGAATAGTATCTCTGTCTACTATCTGGTCTGGGTATGCCTATGTTGTTCATCTTGGGTGGGAAACAAACAGTAAAGAAATCAACATCTATCCTTTTATTAAATTAAATCTATCATCAGCCTGCTATCATTATTTTTGGATCTATCCACTTGTTGTTACCATCACTCTAGATTTTTGCATGCTCTCCTTACATAATCTCACTATATTTTTTCGTATGCATGTAAGATATTGTACACAGTCATGATGAACATGTAGAGAAAAAGAGAAGAGTTTTGCGCGGCAATACAATGTCATGCAGACATCGCTCCATGGTGAGTGCAATGGCAAACCCTGCCCCTTCTAGATTCTAATCCAAAGGAAGATATCTGTTTTGAGGAAGATTCAAATGGAGCTGGCCACTCCTATTTACCCCCCGAGGTGTTTTCTCTAACTTGGCATGATGATGTCGGTCATATCACGCATATGTTGCCTTGTAGTGCCTACTTTCGACATCATATGTGTCATCTTCTTAGTTTAGACGTGTTCTGTAATGTCATCTATTTAGTTTCTATGGACCTATTTGGATACTCTAACTTAGCTAGAGGTAAAGTTAGTTTCTAGCTCATAACTAACCCTAAACTAACTCTAGCCAAAGAGGTGTTTGGATGACAGGGTTAGATTGACAATAAATGCACTAGGAGAACTAGCTCCAAATAGCACATGTTGTGTGGGATAGTTTTTCTTGGGTGGGTTACGTGCAACTAGCTCAAACTAGCCCTCAAGTCTGGATACTTTAGGTCTATTTGAGCCCAAACTAGCTCAAACTAACTTTAACTCATATATTTGAATTATGCAATCTCATCTCTTTTAGCTAGCCATAATATATGTGAAATATGCAATGCCATATTTTTTAACCAGGCATCATATATTTGAATGATATCTTACTAATCCTTTTCTTCATTACATTTCCATTTGTCGACAATGTTCGTACATTCAACTACTCTTCCTGTGAATCAGCCATTTGAGTGGGTGATGGAAAAATCTGGAGTGAAAACAAGGTCTTTAGAGCAGAAAGTGCTACATGTCAAAGCAGATCTCTTGCTGGGTCCCGATAGCTCCTCAGATATGGATAGATTCAAAGACAGATGACCAGTCCTATTCCCCCACCGAGGTGTATGCTCTAACTTGGCACGGTTATACTGCTCATATCATGCATATGGTGTCTTGCATTCCATAGTTTAGACATCATATACACAATATTCTACACCATGTTCTTAGTTCATACATCATATATGTGAATTCCCTCTGCTTAGTATATAAATCACATATGTGAATTATATCACGCGATCCTGATTAATTAGATAACATGTATGTGAATTATGTCATGTGAACCTATTTACTAAAGACATCATACAATTCTATCATGCTATCCTATTTAGTTAGTCATCATATCTTTGAATTACGTCATGCTATGCTATCAGTTTAGATAGACATCATATATGTGAAATTATGTCATGCTATCCTTTTTAGTTAAACAATATACATGTGAACTATTTCGTGCCCTCTTTTTCCACACTATCTATGCATCTGTCTATCATAGAAGGTCTGTACATTCAACTATGTTTCTTGTTTATCAGCCATTTGAACCGGAGTGGGTGATGGTAGTATATAGCGGATTAAAAACACGGTCTTCAAATAAAACAGTGCTACCTCTTGGTGGAGATAGAATCCCGGTTCTACATGCACGAGAACCAGCCCTACCACACATAACCCAGACTCCCGCAGATTGTACCCCTACTACGATGGACAGAGAACCAGCTTCACCCAATCTAACCCCAACCCCAGCAGATAGTAACCCAGTTCCAGTTGACACATCACCATCTCCACCCTAGAGCTCCCAAACAACAGTAGTTAGTAAGACAGCTCCGGTGCCCAAAGCGCTAGTACTACCACAGTGAATCCCAACTCAACCAGTTAGTGCACCTATTCCTGTGGACGAAGCACAACCATCCATTCGTGGTTTAGCATCTATCGCATTTGATGTTGTTAAATCCTTTGTGCGTATCTTCCCATCATGGAAATATTATACTGAAGATGAAGGAAAATGCCAGTTATAGGTGTTCGTCCAGGAGTTATGTGTAAGTAATGTTATTCATGGTAATTACTTTGCTTTGTCCCAAAGATTCTACCTCCATGCTGGTTATAATACAACAAATGTTCCCATTTTTCCCTATAGAGAAGGACCGGTTTGGAAACTCAAGATGAGGTAAGCTATGCTAATACCTATGCTATTTTCAAGAATTCTTGGTGGCAGTGTCAGAATTACCTGAAGAACACGTACTTCACTAGCAAAGAAACTCATCAAATTCCCTTACGTTCTCCTGAGACACATTTACGAGATGATGACTGGGAAAGCCTTGTTTTGTACTGGTCTCGGACCAAGAATGTGGTAAGGTCTATGAGTTCATTTTTTATTTTTATGTACTATATGCCTGCATCTTGCTGTACTCTGTTCGTATAGAACAAGCGCTTAAACCTGAAGAACAACTATTCTCATTTAAGATTCCATTGCTATGGTTCATATTGCTTTCCTCTTGTATCACTGTATTTACTCATACAAACTTATCTTTAAATTGAAGGATCCAATCGAAACTCCAATGACACAACAGGTATTTTTAAGCATGTTTCTTTAACAGATTTGCTCTTCTAAATTGCTCTATTGATTTCAATTTCAATTGTGTATACAATTGACTTCTCATATCATGCACATTGCTAGCATCACAACAAAGCCAATAGTGTTGTTGTACATGTATACCCATGGTACCCATTTGAAATCATGTTGTGCCATGTAGTTTCCCACACTTGTATTCTTTCAATGCTGCGTTGTCTTGATCTAATATGATTCGAACCATGTCTCTATTTTGATTTGGCAAGACACTGCAGTGACCATAGGACATAGATATATGTTTGTTTGATGATTTTATTATGTATTACTTGGCAATAGAAGACTTGGTAGTTTAATCATGTCCGCCTTACTACTGAACTATTTCACCGAAATGAGTTTCATATACTACATTCTAAACCTGTTATGTGTCTGCTAGTTTCTTCTTTTAGAATGCTGAAATAATATTAAAGGAAGTAACACAGATAAGGATCAGGATAGTGAGACATCCTTGTTGGTCTCCAACACTCCAACAAAGCTGATAAAACAGCTAAGGAAAACTATCTGGAAGACAGTGAGACAACCCGAGAGTCTTGTCTTCGTGTAGTGTTCGAGTTACTTGCCACTACCACTGCCACAAGCTCTTCGAACTCACTCTCTAAATCAGTTTGGTTTCTTGGTCTCAACTACAAGATGAAAGACATCGATCAACTGCGTTGTGACAAGAAGCCGAAGGATCATGGAAGTCCCTGGAGAATTCTGATGTATACTTTCTGGTGCAACACAAAGCATTGGAGAATTTTAGCGCCAAATAGGAGAAAGCTAATAAGCTTGCTAAGCTTATTGCCAGTATGGTGGATACCTAGGATAACGTTTCTTGAGCTCTTCTGAAGTTGTGTTAGTTATGGACTTGTTTTGTGGTCACGTTTATTTGCACTGGTGGATAATTTAGATGACCGGTATATTTAATATGCTGCTTTGTTCCCTATATTTGCACTCGTGGCAAACTTTGATGCCCAGTGGATGCAATATGTGTAATAGCCATAATAGCCTAGAATTAGTTGCTTGCTTATTTATTTCCTTATTGTCTTATTTAGTTGTTTGCTTATAGTCACTGTGGTTCTTTTTCCGCGTTTTTCTAGTGGCCACAAAACTTTTTTTTATAACTAAGGCACAATAGCCATGGGCAACATACAAACCGTTGTAACCATGGTGCTGCTAGCTGCTGTCGTGACCATGGGCCTCCTACGGGTCGTAGGATTCATGGGCCTTCTATGGGTCGTATAATCAATGGGCCTTCTATGGGTCGTATGATCGATTGGCGAAAAATGGGCCATAAATGGTCTAGAGTGGAAATCATCGTTAATAGGTCGAAATGTATAACGAGCTTAATTCAATCGACAGGCATCACAGGTCGTTAATGGGCCATATTTGATGACGGTATGAAAACAGCCCAACGGGTTAATGGGCCACAAACGGGCCCACTATAACTACGGGTTGAATTTGGCCCACAAGCGGAACAGGCCAGTAATGGAATGTAAGTAACCGATGCTAGAAATGAGCCCAAGAATAAATGGGCCCTTAGAAGGCCGAAAGTTAATACTGGCAGCCCAACAAAATAATGGGTCGTTAACGGGTATAAAGCGATACATTGTTCATTATGGGTCAGTGTCACACCTTGATTTTTATGATACAACACTTAAGAAAATAGATCATGATAAAATGTGGTTTTACCAAAACTTTTGAGTGTTTTGGACTTTGTTTGATTGGATTTTTGTTTGTTGTCTGCAAATGCTCTAAAAATCAAATAAATCATCTAACTCCTATACTTCATCTACTTGATCCAAACTTTGCCCAATGATCATGCCATGTGTATAGGACAGAATAGAATCTTATTCCAAAAATATTTTGTCCAAAAGCTATTTTCTAAATTAGGTTTTCCAAAAACCCCTGAATTGAGACTTGAACTACAAGTACTTAATTAAGCGTGTGAAAAATCTTTCAAAAATTATATTTGACTCCTATTATATAGGACACTCATAAACCAGAAAAATTATAATTTTAAAAGTTATTTTCCTATTTTATTTAAAGGATTTTTCTTAAGGCCAGAAATGGTCTTTAATAGGTTAAAATTATTTTAATGTTTCAAAAATATTTGAGGAAATTTAGGGAATCTCAGCAGACATATATTGTCCATATATAAGAGTTTCAACATATGGTCATGTTCAAATTATTGGTCAAATCCCTCAAAAACTATTTTTGGACATTTCAAGCTTTTGTAATGTTTACAAAGGAAATATTCTCCATTAACTACAGGAAAACTCTAGCATGTCAAAAATGACCTACTTGAGGGTCCTACAAAGTCTCGTGTCATGGAGAACAATATAGCCCCACCAAACCCTCTCAAAACCATTTCTATACTTTTTCCAAGTTTGAACAACTTTGCACTGCCAAACATGTCAAATGCTCTCAAAAATGGTGCACATGCTCAAATGGTGTAATAATGCATCTAGACCAAATGGCACAAGTTGGAGAGAAGGATATCATGGTCAAAGTGTTCTAAAACCCTTTCTTTCCAGAACCAAATTTGAACAACTCTACATTGCCAAGTGTGTCCTTTTGATCTAAATTGTTGTGTACATGTTCATATCCTTAAATGATGAGACTACACCAAGTGTTGCATCAAGGAGAATAGATTTGCATGACTAAATCTTGGAAAATCCATTTCTGTTGATTTCTAGGATTTACCAAAGTTACATTGGCCACTTTGCCCAAATGAGCTCAAATTTGGTGGAACACCCTAATTATATGTTCCATTTCACCCTGTTAATCCTCATGTCAAGTGGAATCCATTTGCTTGACCAAACGAGCATCAAACACCTTATGGCAGAAAGTCAAAATGCATGCTTAAACCCCTTCCACTAATCTCCATGAGCTGAACTTTTTCCCATGGCCTCACCTGCTCCTCCTCTACCTCCTTCATGCTTTGCTGCCCAAGGAGCAATAATTAAGGGGGGCAGATACGCATTTTTCTTCCCTGGACATCAGTTTTCCCTCTCTCTCTCTCAACCCCACCGCTCCTCCAGTGGTTTCCCAGGGCATCCAATGCCACTTTCCCATTGTTTACTCTCCCCTGCAGCTGGCAGACACAAGTGGACGCGCGGATGCACGCGGAAAAGTCGTGGATGCCGGCCAAAGACACGCTCTGGAGCACGTCATCGCCCTCCCGACCGTTGACACCACGTCCCCTGACCACCTCGAGCCTCCCCTCGCGCTAGTCGAGGTGCCTCGACGTCCGCAACACTCCACCGTGATGTCCCCTTCCTTCCTCTCTCCCTCTTGCCCGTACTCACGCGTGCCCGAGCGCCGCCCGCGTCCGCCAGTGGCTGCCCGCGTCCCTGGCCCGCCTCGCGCTCGCTCCTCTCTCCCTCTCTCTTTCCCTGGCCGTAGACCACGCCTAGGAAGACCCCCCAACTCGGAGCCAAGCCCTCTGTGGCCTCCAGCGGCGCCTACAGCCTCAGCAGCGCATGGCCCATGGTGCACCTCACGCCCTTCTATATAAGGCCACCCCGAGCCCCCTCTTTGCTCCATTTACTCCCTCTCTCTCCTGTACACCACCCAGACCGACCCGCTTCTCCTCCCGTGCCCCCATTCACCTCCACAGGCGGAAACCTTGCCATCGGCCCGTGCTCAAATTCGAGCCCTATGGCCTCTTCCTTTCCATCTTGACCCCACCAGAGCATCACCAACCTACCCAAGGACATCTCCCGAGCTCCATTTCTTCCTATTCACGGCTGCAGCGTCGTGTCCCACCCTCACCATCGCCGTCGTCCGCCGCGGGCGATGCGCTGCTCTCGTCCGACCACCCCAGCGATCATGGCGCACCTTGACGGATGCGGCACGCTCTCCTGAGCACGCCGGTGTGCTGGGCGTCGATGGAGGTGGACGGTGCCGCCGGGTAGAGCGCCGGCACAGATCGGCCTCGTCTCCTCTATTTCCCGTCGCGCCGTGCGGGAGGTTGAAGGCGACCTGCCGCTGGTGCCCGCGCGTCAGCGATCCAGTTGGCGGGCCCGCCCGTTTAAGTGGAGAAGGCTTCCTCTATAACCGCCTCACCCGCGCGAAGGCGGATTTTCATGAAGCCGCTTCGGACGTGGCCCCTACGCGCGTGCGGCCGAGCCGCTGGGCCGACCCAGTGGCTTCCTGCCGCTAAAACTCGCCCTGTACGCCTCTTTAGGGTAAAGCCCTTGTCTGTTTCTTTCTTTTTCTTTTTTTTACATATAGCTTGTAAAATCCCTAGAGAAGTCAAATAGTGTCCAAATTTGATGATTCAAATTTCTGTTGACTCCATAAATCAAGTTCTATTTAGTGAGCCATAGTGAACATTTTTACCCTACCTAGTTTCCCCTGGGTCTAATAAAAAGGTCATTTAGCCACATAAGTGCACTTCAAAAATCCATATCATATCCGTTTCAACTCCAAATCCAATGAAACCAATTTCTAAATGTTTCTAAAATCGTGCCTGATTTAATGGGTACTTCTACTCATTTTTATAAAAAGGCATTGTGTAGATAACTTGCAGATCCATTAAATCCCTTATATCCTTCATATCGAAATGTTCCAAAATATCCTCTTATCCAATTCCATTGAAATCACTTTGGTCATTCCTCATATGACCAGAGGTATCCTAGAAAAGTCCAACTCACTTTTTTAGAGCACTTTTATTTTTGCCTTGTTGTGTTGCTTATTGTGATTGCTTCTGTCTTTAGTTGGTGAAGTAGACGGAGTACTTGGAGATGGACCAGAAGATCTGAAGACTCTGATAAACCAGGCAAGCAACCCTTTGACCATGTCTATGAAACCCTTTTTATGCATGTCATATAGCACTTTATTATTGTTGGATCGGGATCATGATGAGATGGTAACCACTTTGGTGGGTTGCCTTCTTTACTTCCTTGTTGATACTTGCATTGTGCATGACCCTACCTTCCTATGAGGGTTATGCCGGTGGGAGTAGATAGGATGCTAAAGTAGTTGCTACATAAAAAGGGCGGGAATATGCATGGTGATGGAGACAAAGAATTTTCAAAAGACTTTTTTGAAAACCCCGTTGGATGCCACATATGCCCGAGGGAGATAATGAGTTGGGTAACCACTTGAGGATGAAGTGGTGTACTGAGGCAAGCGAGTGTGATGTTTTCAAAACGGATTGGTTTAAGTTGCGACCGTTATTCCAACCTTACATGTGCAACCACTCTACCCTTATATGGGAAGGGGCATTAATGATTACCTATGCCGATACTAGCTTGGAGCCCGCATTACTAGTCATGGGAGAGTCGTTGTTGTGCTCTCTCGGGATGGGGTCGTGCCAGGTAGGGCGGCCATAACTGTTTTTACAGGGGACCGGACACACTGTTGGTACCCATGCCAGTGGTATGTGATGAATATGGGAGAGAGGCTCCACAATATTCTGATGTGAAATGTTGGGCACGGGGGTTACTACCAATCGAGTGGACTCTATGTTAGGGTCGACTAGGGAAAGATAGTGATCGGGTGCTTACCCCGGGTACTTGAGGTACCGCGGGTCGTGGATGACACGGAAGTTCCCCGGATCTTGTGGGTAAAGTGTGCAAACTCTGCAGAGTGTAAAACTATTCAAATAGCCGTGTCCACGGTCAAGGACAGTTGGGTAACCGCTCTTGGGCTACGTCCACTTGTTTACAGACCAGTGTGTTTGTTTGGATAAGTGGGAAGAACTACTTGGGTTGAGTCAAAGGACTTGACACGATTGAGTTGGGTTGATGTCCACCCCATTTATGTTGATATCTGTAACCAGTCCCTATGGTTACTTGAATTTTTATGATGCATGTTTTACCAGTTATTGAACATGTCATAGCACAATAAAATTAGCTTTATGCAAAAATTTACCTAAATTATGCATTGTTGTATCTTGAACCAAAACATGGGTTGCTTGCGAGTACATTCAAAGTACTCATTGGTTTGCCACTGGTTATTTTATTAGCCAGGCATGAAAGAACAGGATATGATGAAGAACACTTCAGTGACAAACATGTGAGCTAGGACGCTTCCCAGTCAAAATGCCTGTAGGGTTAAGGAAGATGGCATGGGTCCAAGTTATCGACGAAGATTTCTGCTGTGATGTTATACTCAAGACTTGACCATAATGGTCCTACTTGTGTAATAAGGTATGTATGGATGTAAGACTCTTGTTATTCAGCTTCTGTGTGTTGAGTGAGCGTTGATATCTGGGATCACTGTACACGTGCATTCGGTGATCATGACTTCCGAGTCAGGGTACCCATAGTCAGTTTTCCCATGGGCCTTTAATGGGCCCAGAGTTACATTGGGCCTCGTATGGGCCAAAAGTCTTCATGGGCCATACATGGGCCAAAAGTTAAAATGGGCTGGAATCATATTGGATGGCCCAGATGAGGCTACTAGGTGTAATTCGGATAGCCCATAACGGCTCGTGAGTTAGCGGGGCTGTAAATGGGCCATATGCGAACAAGCCGTTAACAGGCTTTCCGTGGGCCGACCCTCTACCGTTTAACCAAGTCAAACGGGCCGGCCTTTTCACCTGAATGGGCCTATGTTGGGCCGTGCCATGTGTCAGCGTATAATAGGCGCCTCTCGTCCAATGAGTGGATGACATCTGTCCCAACGTTGAGCCGACACGTGGTTCCTCTCGCCATTGAGAATTTTACATGTGGAAAATCCCCATTGGTTCGGGTTGTTAACGAATTATGAGATCCTAACCGGAACCCGATAGCTTAACGGCGACCCATTATGGTGGATGCCATGTGTCGGTTACCCTTGACGAAAGCTGTAACACCCACGATGGGGCTATATCTCCCACATGTCGAGGTGCGACTTAGAGGCATAACCGCATTGTGGTTTCGCTGCAAGAGGGGTAATCTTCACACAATCCCATATATTGAATAAGAAATGGATAAGGAGTTGGCTTACAACCGCCACTTCACAGAATACATAAATAATTCATACATCATCCAAATATACTCAAAGGTCTGACTACGATACCAAAATAAAGGAAGACAACCCCAAATGCTAGATCCCCGATCGTCCCAACTGGGAACCACTACTGATCAACTGGAAAATACACATAACAACGATCAAGATCTTCATCGAGCTCCCACTTGAGCTTGGTTGCGTCACCTGCACTGTTATCAACGGCACCTGCAACTGTTTGGAAGTATCCGTGAGTCATGAGGACTCAGCAATCTCACACCCGCGAGATCAAGACTATTTAAGCTTGTGGGTAGGGTAAGGTAATGAGGTGGGGCTGCAGCAAGCACTAGGCTTATATGGTGTCTAACATACGCAAATAAGAGTGAGAAGAGAAGCAATGCAATGGTCGTGAAACTAGAAGTGATCAAGAAGTGATCCTGAAACTACTTACGTTCAAGCATAACACAAGACTGTGTTCACTTCCCGGACTCCGTCGGAAAGACACCATCACGGCTACACACGCGGTTGATGCATTTTAATTAAGTCAAGTGTCAAGTTCTCTACAACCGGATATTAAAAAATTCCCATCTGCCACATAACCGCGGGCACGGCTCTCGAAAGTTTATACCCTGCAGGGGTGTCCCAACTTAGCCCATCACAAGCTCTCACGGTCAACGAAGGATATTCCTTCTCCCGGGAAGATCCGATCAGTCTCGGAATCCCGGTTACAAGATAGTTCGACAATGGTAAAACAAGACCAGCAAAGCCGCCCGGATGTGCCGACAAATCCCGATAGGAGCTGCACATATCTCGTTCTCAAGGCACACCGGATTGTACAAACTTCCGGTAGGCCAACCCAGAGTTTCCCCTGGTGGCCACCGGTGGTTGACAGGTTGGACCAACACTCAGAGGAGCACTGGCCCGAGGGTTTAAAATAAAGATGACCCTTGAGTCTGCAGAACCCAAGGGAAAAAGGCTTAGGTGGCAAATGTTAAAACCAAGGTTGGGCCTTGCTGGAGGAGTTTTATTCAAAGCGAACTGTCAAGGGCTTCCCATAACACCCAACCGCGTAAGGAACACAAAATCAAGGAACATAACACGGGTATGACGGAAACTAAGGTGGCAAGAGTGGAACAAAACACCAGGCATAAGGTCGAGCCTTCCACACTTTACCAAGTATATAGATGCATTAATTGAATAAGAGATAATGTGATATCCCAACATATCCATGTTCCAACATGGAACAAACTTCAGCTTCACCTGCAACTAACAACGCTATAATAGGGGCTGTGCAAAAGAGGTAACTTAGCCAAACAACGTTTGCTAGCAAGGTGGGTTAGAGGCTTGACATGGCAATATGGGAGGCATGATATAACAAGTGGTATGTAGCGCAACATAGCGATAGAGCGAACAACTAGCAAGCAAAGATATAATTGATTTCGAGGGTATGGTCATCTTGCCTGAAACCCCGCAAGGAAGAAGAACGAGTCCATGAAGAAGAGAAACAGACGTAATCGAACAGATCCTCACAACTCTAGAGCGAAGCCAAAGCTAACGAGAGAAGCAACCCGGAAAGAAGCAAGCAACATAGTAAACAACCATCACATAAACATGGCATGATGCACAACCAAGTATGATGCATGTTCATTTAATGAGGTATGGCATGGCAAAGTGCACAAACAATACTACAAATTAAGTGGAGCTCAATATGCAACGAGTTACATATTGACGAAACACCACATTCATATATTTAGTTCTCTCCTGTTATGTACCCAACAAAATTAAATGTTATCAAAGATGGCAAGGGGTGAAGCATATGAAAACTAACTATCTAGGCAAGTTTAAATGAGGCCGGAACAACAAACAACAAATCCGGAAAATCCTCATATGCAAATTTTAGATTTAGTACTGTTCTGCCCTAAACCATATTTTAGAATTGTTAAACATGAAAAGTAATGCCAGTATTTTAAACTAGGCATTTTACTACCCCATTTACATATAAAGTTTATTAAATTTGGAGCTACGGTTATTTAGTTATGAATTAAAACATTTTAGCATGTTATTTGAGCAAATTTAATCAAGCAGCACTTTAAACATTTTAAACATAGATGAAAGAGGCATATTATGAAACTTGACAAAATCCTAAGCATTTTACATATATAACTTATTTTAAACCGATGCACGGTTGGTGAGTTATAAAATGCATGATGTTTGAGGGCTTTTCTACAAATCTGGTTTTTCTGGATAAATGTGAAAATCACAGCAGCGGGAAAAACACTACGGGACGAATCTGACTGGCCCGATTGTAGCATGGGCACCGGCTCGGTGGGGAGGCTGGACGCGAGCTGGGCCGGATCTGGAGGCAAGGACGCGGTCAACGGCCGCTGCGGGACTTGGCGCTGGTCGTCCTCCTCGCATGCAGAAGCAGGGGAACAACACGACCAAGGGGCGAGGCACACCGGCATGATGCAGAGGAGGCAGGAGGCACGTAGGTCACGATGCAAAGGAAGCGCTGGCAGCGGAAAGTGCGAGGCGGCGGAGACAGGGCTTGCCGGTCTTGCGGTGGCTGGGATGGACTTGGCGGTGGCAGGCGCGAGGAGACGAGGCCGAGCTCTCCTGCTCGGGGTCTCAGGTAAAAGCATCATGGACGAGCAGGAACAGCAGGCGGCTATGGATCCGAGGCGGGGGTCGCGGTTCCCGGCGAGGAACAAGACTGGCGGCGGGCATCGAGTTTCATGGCGCGGCGGGGCTGCACCTGCTTCTGTTCAAAGAGAAAGGAGGGAGAGCAGGGAAGGTTAGAGCGGCCGAAAGGGAGACCACGAATGGAGGGGTGCGCGGCGGCAGGGCCTCATCCGGCGAGGGGTGCCGGCTACCAACGGGCAAGGCAGCAGAGCAGCAGCTGCAGAAGACGGCGATGGGGACTCGAGGCTGAACTCAGGCCATGGTGCTAGAGCTCCTGTTGAGGTATAGTGAGATGAGGGATTAGGGAGAGAGAGTTGCAGGGACGAGGGAACAGAAGGGGAAGGTTGCGAGGAGCTGGCCTAGTGGTTCCGGTAGAGCTCCGGCGAGGTCGCCGGCCGGTGGTGGTGCGCGGGGTCGAGCGAGGCTCTCGGGCGGAGGCGGTTGGATGGATGGATCGAGGGAATTCGGTTGGGCTTGGACGGCGTTGAAATCTAGGGAGACCAGGTGGATGTGGGATGGATCGAGGGCAGGCTCGGGTGTTGGTTGGCTGGTGGATTGGGGTGGATCTTGATGGGGATTTGGTTTGGCGATGGGGATGTGGGAGATGAGTGCGGCAGTGGCGGCAGGGACAAGTCCCTAGATTTTAGGGTTTTGTCCAGATTTAGACTAGGAGTTTCTTATATAAGGAAAGAGGGAGAGTTTAGGGTAGATTCGGACCCACTGATCGAAATTGGGCGGTCCAAGATAACTAGGTTGGGAAGTCCAAATAAGAAAACGGTGATGTTTTAGGGATGTTAGGGGATGATTTGGACCCATCGGTGACGACTGAGTGGGTCGGGTTCAGGGAAGTTTTCGGACGCGCATGATAGATCGATGCACTGTGCAAGGAGGGGTTAGGTGGCCTGGCGGTTGGTAGTGGACTGTGTAGATGGTCTAGGGAGGAAAGAGAGGGAAAGCCTGGCAACAGTTTTCGGAGACCGAAAACATCCGACGTTTAACAGGCTATAATGCCGCTATAGTTATCCATTGGGGCATCAAAAAAACTCCGAATGCGATGAAATTTGACAGGCGTTCTATCTACACTATAATAAGACCGCACGCCAACTTTCATCCCATTCTGAGAACATTTTATGGCCACTTATCAGATAATATATCGGACGTGCCGCGGGCGCGTGAGAGTGTGTCTGGGCTCAGAACGGACAACGGAGAGAACTGGGGGAACAGGGACGGGTGCAAATTTTGAAAACATGATGATGCAATGCACATGATGACATGGAAATATGCAACACGCAAGCGAATGACAACGCAACAACAGCGAATAACTGGAAGACACCTGGCGCAATGGTCTCGGGGCATTACAAAAGCACTTCCATAACACGCCATTTATCGTCATGGAAGTGGACACTTCCATGATGACAATTTTGGTATTGTCATGGAACATTTCTACGACAGCACATGTATGACTATCTTGATTCTGTCATAAAATCCTCACGGATGTATATGCATGAAAAAAAACATGACCTACTGTGACAAACACATATCATCACGGAGGTGGTTTTTTTATAGTAGCTAGAGGGCTGCAATCACAGCTCGCATCCAAGGACCAGGATCTGACTACTGCCTCCAATACTATTGAAGACTTGAATGCCAAACTTGCCGCTCTAGAGAAAAACTTCGAGCTAGCCAAGGACCGAGAGAGGGTCTTGACGAACCGCATGAGTGCATCTCCTCCCAGATCACATGAACCCCCGAGCGTCAAGCTGACACACTTCTTTGAGGGCCTCATCGACGGATTGAAGACGTATGAAAATGATAGGTCTACCTACTTCACTAGTAAGTCCGGGAAGTTTGCTCGGGACTCTATATTCACCATCCTCGTCAACTTCGCATAACATCACCCTGATGTCGATCTCTTCGACGCCTTGAAGAAGCTGCCGGCTAGGACAGACACTTCCACCACCGCACAAGTTATTAGGCATCTGGCCAAAAAGGTGCTTCGGGTGCCCCGGGTCCATGGAGGATGCCAGGATTGAACTCTTTAATCCTATCCATAGTAGCACTGCCAACAAAAGACACGTTTTGGCCTTATGTTAGGTCTTACTACTTTCGGGAATGTAATAATACTTTTAAGTAGGTGTATGAACTTACGTTATCCCTCCATTTTACTCTATGTTTGGTTTTTGTATAATTTGGCCACTCTACGCATGCTGGACTCCTATCGGGGCTAGCCACTGGCCGTGAGCGCTTTGAGGACGGATCCTTAGTAGCTTACTGGCAGTGCTGCCACTGGTGAGTTTCCCTTCAATGCTATCAACGCAGCCACTTGTGCTGTTGAGCAGGCTCGAAACATACAAGGGCGCAGATGACCACAGCAGGGCTCCTTCGCATGCAAGCCCATCATATAGATCTACCACATGAAAACGAAGGGAACAACAATAAGATGAATTAACAAATAGGATATTGAAAAGTTTTCCTACTTAATTTTTCTTTCTGCCACAACTTCCGTTGTGCAAAGAAAACGAATAGCCAGGTCTCTCCTTCCCACTTCTCCCTTTGCAATCCTTATATGCGAAGATCCCTTTTACTCTACACATGAAACACATGTGAAGGATCTTGATGCGTCAGGAATGCCACCGGGATAAGCAAGGTGAGACATGCTGCAGCGCCCCCTGGCAGCATCTAGCTACTACTGGGGGAGAGCATAAGTGTCTACCGGACTTGCCACGGGCCGCAACTCTGCCGGGGCTTCCGACCCTACCAGGTGATGACTTATTGGAGGTAAGGTCAAGCACGCATGTCCTGTCTTTAGGGTCGCCCTCGCCGATCTCATCTTTCACCATTATAGCAGGGGAGCCGTGGCTTGCGCTCGATCTGGGCGAGGTCGCATGTGTGGCCGCGGTCGCGCGGAAGAGGCGAAAGTAAGAACTCTTCATCTCCCACACCAAGGTTGTTGCCTCCGCTTAGGGGCAGAAGTATGCACTGGCCTCCAATCTTTCCCGTTGCTCGTCTCATCACGGTGAGCTTGATCGTTGCGCGGCCGGTGCCGGCCATACACATCGCAACGTTCAATCTGTCTGCCATGGCGGCACTAGTGGCGCCACCCACGCACATAAGCGAGGGTTGGTGGAGCGCCTGGATCTTGGCAGGCACATGGGCTCTTCTCTTGGACGCCACTAGTGGCATGAAGGATGATGAAGACCAAAGTGATGGTTGGTCTTCAGATTAGCACAAGCGACATCAACTACCTGGCGCGCCAAAGATGTCGGCACGGAAGCACGATCACATATGGGGCAGGGGTGCCCCTTTTGCGGTTCAGCAAGGGGACGATCACATTGCACAAAGAGTATACACAACAGGTCAGCACGACGATGGACAACTCTCTTTTACCCAGGTTCAGTCCACTTTGCAGCGTGAAACCCTACTCCTCCCGTGGTGGATTGATCTGGTGGAACATGAAGACGCGGCGAGCTCAACCCCGGCAAGGGTGCCTCGGAGAGAGCGGCGCGCACGTACAAGTGTTGATGGATCCAAATGTTTGAACCCTTTGCTAGGTTGCCTCGGGCCTCCTTTTATAGCTTAAGGGGCGACCATAGTGGCAAATCAGTCATTATGGCATGTTTAGATAGCTAATTGTGCTATCATACGTAATTCTAGTAGTTAGCTCAAAGTGCATTAAATGCACTGCTAGGCGTCATGTTGAGGTCGAAGCACGGCAAGCCTGTCGCGCCGCTTATCCATCATCTTCTTATTAGCATGACCCGCCATCTGGACGGGTGTCAATAAAGCTAATCTCCTCTCTAGCAGGTTGCCATGTATCTGATTAGATCCACTTAGCCACTTCAGAGCTTGACACCGCACTGATTAATGACTTGCGTACGATGAGGTGGAGCGATGGCATCTTGGCAGAGGCCTGCCGGTACGACGCCTGTCGAGTTCTTGTCTTGTGGTCTTGGGAGCCTTGTTGGGGTGACATGTCCTTGTCTACATACGTGATCTCGACCCTGCTGGGTTTGCCTGGCCTGCAAGGGAGACCCTCCTGAGAGCATCTCTGGCTGGTATGGTCTTGATATTCTTGAGCATGGGATGCCCGACAAGGTTAGTCTACCCCAAAGGCTACACCAGTATGTGCACTAGTCAGCGGGAAACAAACACCCCTATTTGTGTACACCAACAACTCGCGGCCCCTGAAACCGATTATGCCGAGCTTTCCTCCAAGCTCGTGGAAGAGTTTGAGGGCATGACTTTTAAGGTGGATAGCATCCTTGCTAGGGAATGTAGCATGCAATTTCAAAAAAATTCCTACGCTCACGCAAGATCTATCTAGGAGAAGCATAGCAACGAGAGGGGAAGATTGTGTCCACGTACCCTCGTAGACCGAAAGCGGAAGCGTTTGTTAACGCGGTTGATGTAGTCGAACTTTTTCTTTTTCCGACCGATCAAGCACCGAACGTACGGCACCTTCGAGTTCTGCACACATTCAGCTCGATGACGTCCCTCGAAGTCTTGATCCAGCAAAGTGTCAAGGGAAAATTTTGTCAGCACGACGGCGTGGTGACGGTGATGGCGAAGTGATCAATGCAAGGCTTCACCTAAGCACTACGACATTATGACCAGAGGCATAAACTATGGAGGGGGGCGCCACACACGACTAACAATTGTTCATGTGTGTTCTAGAGGTGCCCCCCCCCACATATATATAGGTTGGAGGGGAGGAGAGGCAGCCAAGGGGGTGCCCCAAGTAGGAGGAATCCTATTTGGGTCCTCCCAATTTGGCCTCCCCCTTTTCTAATTCTTATTCGGAGTAGGAATGGAAGAGGGGGAAGGGGGAATCCTATTCCCTTTTTCCTTTCCTTCTTCCCCTTTCCTTCTCCAATTTGGCGAGCCCATATGGGGGAGGGGCGCACCAGCCCCTTAGTGGCTGGTATGTTTCCCCTCTTGGCCCATTAGGACTATATAGCTTGCCGAGGGTTGCCCGGAACCCCTTCCGGTGACCCGATATGTACTGATACCCCAGAACACTTCTGGTGTCCGAATACTATCGTCCAATATATGAATCTTTACCTCCTGACCATTTCAATACTCCTCGCCATGTCTGTGATCTCATCCGGGAATCCGAGCAACATTCGGTCACCAAATCACATAACTCATATAATACAAAATCGTCATCGAACGTTAAGCATGCGGACCCTACGGGTTCGAGAACTATGTAGACATGACCGAGACACCTCTCCGGTCAATAACCAATAGCGGAACATGGATCCTCATATTGGTTCCTACATATTCTTCGTAGATCTTTATCGGTCAAACCATAATGACAACATACATTATTCCCTTTGTCATCGATATGTTCCTGCCAGGACCCCGATTCCAAGTCACATCGATCTAGCCGGTAACACCTCATATCACTTTGTGGCCTCACGCATGGTATTCCCACGGGTGTCGCCTTACCATGGCCCGGGACTCTTTGCACCTTTTGGCTCACGTATATGATTGTGTCGCTAGCGTCCATATGACAGAGAACCTGGGCCGACATGACTAGTCATGAACCCAAAGTGGCACTAACTTACGGGGACAGGCATACATGAATCAAGATCGAGCATGTCGGTCAGCAGCGTGTGAATCTGGGCTGTAGCACTGGGCTAACAGGACTCCGGTGAACCGGGCTGTAGCAGGCTAGGCAGGACTCCGGATGTCACCGCGTGACATTTCCCCGAAGGGACAGACACAGGAACAAAGTGAATCACATGCCAGCCAGTCAAGTGTTCCGGAGCAGTAGTGCTGGGCTAGCAGGACTCCGGTGAACCGGGCTGTAGCGGACTACTATGGCTCATGGAAGCACAAGACTACATTTCCCCATAAGAGAGGCTACTAAGGATAAACAACTAGGTTGTCGGATCCCACACATACCAAGCATTTCAATCATACACACAATATGCTCAATATGTGCAATACAACATGGCATCACAACAAGACTCTACGACTCAGAGTATTATTCATTAGGCTCCGAGGAGCAAGATATTACAAACATGGGTCTCATGACCCAACATACAGAGCATACAAGCAACAAGCACATGCGGAAGCTTAACTTGTCTAAGTACAGACAACTACAAATGAAGAAGGCTCAGAAGCCTGACTATCTACAGGACCCTCCCAAGGGTACAAGATCATAGCTGAGGTAACAAGCTAAACGTCGAAGTCCACGTGGAACTACTAGCGAGACTGAAGTCTCTCTGCAAAACATAAATTAAGCAAACATGAGTACAAATGTACCCATCAAGACTTACATCAGAACTAACTACATATGCATCTGTATCAACAAAGGGGTAGTGGAGTTTAACTGCAGCAAGCCAGCTTTGACTCGGTGGCTATCCTGAACTACGACTGCAAGTAACTCTTTTGAGGTGGCGCACACGAGTCCACAAATTCACCATACCAATACACCACTATGGATCCGCTCCCGTCTCCCTGCGAGAACGCCATCCATAGCACTCACGCTTATCTTGCGAGTTTTAGAGTATCCACTTTCACTTGTCTATGAACTATGCAAGGGGTCCAAGTTTCCATATCCGAGGAATCTAGCTATTCGAATAGATAATGATAACCCTGCAGGGGTGTACTTCTTCTCACACGCTCTTGCCACTTATCGCCCTGTACACGTCATGTACCTCGGCAACCTTCAAGCGGAAGCCGGGCGAGGGAGTCGGCCACGATCTGACAAACCACACAAGTCTCTCGTCCAGGTTTATCGCCTATTCGGGTTCCATCCGCAAGGAGATCCGGCCGAGGTGTCGCTCACGGCCCCAAACGATGTGTACAGGGTTCCCAAGCCCACCATCCGGGTGCCACTTGGTACACTGGGCCACTCTGCCTAGTCTGTCCCAAGCCCACCTGTACCGGGTGCCACTTGGTAGACTACTAACACTACCTACAAACACCAGAAACTAGTTGCAACTCCTGGACAGAGATCGAGTTGATTAATAAGCTGAGAGGGGTCGAGTTACCGGAACCCAATGTGTGGTAGTAACTGTTCATGGATCACAAACACAGAACTCAGTTCCTAAGGACGGCTGCAATGAGACAACCCACCATGTACTCCTACATGGCCTCTCACCGCTACCTTTACCAAATTGTGTTCACACACTTAGCTCTCAACAGTAGGACATGTTCACCACATTCCAATTCATCCCCGATGAATCAGACCTGACTCAACTCTAAGCAGTAGCAGGCATGACAACAAACATGAATGAGTAGGCACATCAGGGCTCAAACAACTCCTGCTCATGCTAGTGGGTTTCATCTATTTACTGTGGCAATGACAGGTCATGCAGAGGAAAGGGGTTCAGCTATCGCAGCATGTAACAATTGAAACGTTGTTGTCCTAATGTAGTAAAAGAGAGTAGGAGCGAGAGAGTGGGTTTGTATCGGAATGAACAAGGGGGTTTTGCTTGCCTGGCACTTCTGAAGATAATATAGTTCTTCATCGGTGTCATCGATCAATCGTCGGAACCACGTCTATCGGGGGGGGGGGGACAATCACCGGCAAGCATAGAAAGAATACAATCAATGCAATGCAACAATATGATGCATGATCATGACATGGCAATATGCTGTGATTTGGGCTAATGCAACAGAAAGTCATTTAATTGAAGTGGAATTCAAAACTACATCAAATTCCAACTCCAAGCCTATTATGAAATTTGCCCTAATCATGTTTCATCCTAAACAGTGAGGTTAACTTGCTCAAACATGCATGAAAATGGTACAGATGGATTCCTTGAATTTTTCTGATAATTTTTCATATATAAATTATTTCATTTGGAGTTATAGATAATTTTCTATGATTTTTAGAAGTTTTGGGCATTTTCTGGAATTTCCTAGATTATTTTTAATCCAGAAAATTATTAACTGCGTCAGCATTGTGCAAGCATGATGTCGGCGACTCAACTGAGGCTGACCAGGTCAAACCTGACCAGTGGGTCCCAGTGGTCAGCGACTCAATGGCTAATCTAAAATAAAATTAAGCTAAACTAATTAGTAAGGGGGTTGGCCCCATAGGTCAGTGTCTCAACTGCTTAATAGGGTAATTAGCACTAATATTATGTCTAACCTAAATTTAAACTGGGGCGGGGCCCACGTGTCAGTGAAATAGAGAGTTAATAGGGGGTTATTTAACTTAACCCATGTTTTAAACAGCAGTGGTCCCACATGTCATTGACTCTAGGGGGGTTAGTTAGGTGCTAATGACGACGCCACATCACCGGCCATTGGAGTTGGACGCCGGTGACCAAACCCGATGGCGGAGGATCGCCGGAGTTTCTCGGGATGGCGCTACAGGGGTCGGCATGACGCGCTGGAGGCACCAGAGGGATGCCCATCCGCGCGCGCATCCAGGTGATCACGTGGGAGGCTG
Organism: Triticum urartu; assembly: GCF_056163025.1. Classification (NCBI taxonomy): domain Eukaryota; kingdom Viridiplantae; phylum Streptophyta; class Magnoliopsida; order Poales; family Poaceae; genus Triticum; species Triticum urartu. Next base: position 233,576,897 of record NC_141876.1, on the reverse strand, counting down.
CGGGGTGGCCGGGAGCAGCGTCGGAAGCGAGCGAGGCGGTGGCTGGAGCTACGGCTCCACGGGCGCGAGGACTACAGTGCGCTAGCGAGCGAGCTGATGGCCGCGTTGGGCTCCTGGGAGCTCCCTGAGCACGCTTGCGTGCTCGGTTTAGCCAGACGGGGCTGCTACCGACGGTGATGACAGACGCAGCGCCGGCGAGCTTCGGCCATGGCGGGGGATGGGGCTAGAGCATGCGAACGCGAGGGGGAGAAGAGGGGATCGGGGCAGGGGCTCACAGTGAGTCCAATGAGCGCGAGAGCGAGGGCGGGGACGCGTTGCCGACGACGAATTGACCGCGGTTATCACCGGACATATGCGGCGATGAAGGCGGTGGGGACGATGATGCGGTGCACCCGGCGTCACGTGGGTTGGTGGAGACGAAGAGCAAGGTGCAGCGGTTCTTCCAGAAGTATCGACGAGGCGAGGGGTGGACGATGGCCGCGGTGGTGCTTGTTGGCGCTCTTGGGTGTTCGTGGTCGCTCGCGGGAGAGAGAGAGAGCAGAGAAGGAGGAGGGGGTCCAGAGCGAGAGGGGGGTCAGGTGGGTGTCGTGGCACTGAATGCCGTCCCTAGCAACAACGGCAACCAGGAGCTGGCCGAGCGCGTGCGCGCGCGCCGCGGCAACACGCCCTCCTGCCTACTGGTAGGAGGTTAGGGGTGACTGGCGCCTGGGCCTCGTGAGCTGGCTGTCCACTGGGCCGGCCAGGTAAGTCTAGGTAGGCCTTTCCTTTTTTGTTTTTCTATTTTTGCTATTCTGTTTAGATTTAGTTCAGAGACCAAACCATTTTTTATTCTGGAAATTATCATTTGGCTAGATATAATATATTCAGAGCCACTCACCATTTTTCTAGAATTATTGGATCATATTAAATATATAGCAAATATGAATCCAATGCAAATAATTATTGGATTAACTCAAATGGACAAAAATAAATATTTCTGTCTCCTAAAAATATTAGTTTGAATTTTACCTCTTGCCAATATTTTTACAGAATAATAGGAACATTTCCTTGGACTCATTTGAAAAGATTTTTAACGTTGATTATTTCTGAAGTGATTTCTGAGGGTTTCAACTAACCTCAATTCAAGTTTCAGAATTTAGACATGATGCATGGATGCTCTCTTATGCAACTATTGCAAACAATTCTACGGCTGTGATAGTTACTTGCCCGAGATTTGATCGTCGGTATCTTCATACCTAGTTCAATCTCGTTACCGGGAAGTCTCTTTACTCGTTCTGTAATGCATCATCCCGCAACTAACTCATTAGTCACATTGCATGCAAGGCTTATCACGATGTGAATTACCGAGAGGGCCTAGAGATACCTCTCCGATACTCGGAGTGATAAATCCTAATGTCGATCTATGCCGACCCAACAAACAGCTTCGGAGATACCTATAGAGCATCTTCATAATCACCAATTTACATTGTGATGTTTGATAGAACACAAGGTATTTCTCCGGTATCCAGGAGTTGCATAATCTCATAGTCAATGGAATATGTATAAGTCATGAAGAAAGCACTAGTAAGAAAACTTAACGATCAACATGCTAAGCTAATGGATGGGTCTTTCCATCACATCATTCTCCTAATGACGTGATCCCATTCATCAAATGACAACACATGTCTATAGCTAGGAAACTTAACCATCTTTGATTAACGAGCTAGTCTAGTAGAGGCTTACTAGGGACACTGTGTTTTGTCTATGTATCCACACATGTATCAAGTTTCTGGTTAATACAATTCTAGCATGAATAATAAACATTTATCATGATATAAGGAAATATAAAATAACAATTTTATTATTGCCTCTAGGGCATATTTCCTTCAGTCTCCCACTTGCGCTAGAGTCAATAATCTAGTTCATATCGCCATGTGATTTAACACCAATAGTTCACATCACCATGTGATTAACACCCATAGTTGACATCGCCATGTGACCAACACCGAAATAGTTTACTAGAGTTAGTAATTTATTTCACATCTCCATGTAATTAACACCGAAAGAGTACTAAGGTGTGATCATGTTTTGCTTGTGAGAGAGGTTTATTCAACGGGTCTTCCACATTCAGATCCATATGTATTTTGCAAAATTCTATGTCTAGAATGCTCTGCACGAAGCTACTCTAGCTAAATGCTCCCACTTTCAATATGTATCCAGATCGAGACTCAAAGTCATCCAGATCGGTGTCAAAGCTTTCATAGACGTAACTCATTACGATGAAATCCTTTTCACCTCCATAACTGAGAAATATTTCCTTAGTCCTCTAAGGATAATTTTGACTGTTGTCCCATGATCTACTCCTAGATCTCTATTGTACTCCCTTACCGAACTCATGGCAAGGTATACAATACATCTGGTACACAACATGGCATACTTTATAGAACCTATGTCTGAGGCATAGGGAATGACTTTCATTCTCTCTCTATCTTCTGTCATGGTTGGGCTTTGAGTCTTACTCAACATCACACCTTGTAGCACAAGCAACAAACCTTTCTTTGACTGATTCATTTTGAACTTCTTCGAAATCTTGTCAAGGTATGTGCTTTGTGAAAGTCCTATTAAGCGTCTCGATCTATCCCTATAGATCTTGATGCCCAATATATAAGTAGCTTCACCGAGGTCTTTCATTGAAAAATTCTTATTCAAATATCCTTTTATGCTATCCAGAAATTCTATATCATTTCCAATCAACAATATGTCATCCACATATAATATTAGAAATGCTACAGAGCTCCCACTCACTTTCTTGTAAATACAGGCTTCACCATAAGTCTGTATAAAACCATATGCTTTGATCACCTTACCAAAGCGTATATTCCAACTCCGAGATGCTTGCACTAGACCATAGATGGATCATAGGAGTTTGCACACTTTATTAGCACCTTCAGGATCGACAAAACCTTCTGGTTGCATCATATACAACTCTTCTTTAGGAAATCCATTAAGGAATGAAGTTTTGACATTCATTTGCCAGATTTCATAAAATATGGCAATTGCTAACATGATCTGGACAGACTTAAGCATCGCTACGAGTGAGAAAATCTCATCGTTGTCAACACCTTGAATTTGTCAAAAACCTTTTGCAACAAGTCGAGCTTTATAGACAATAACATTACCATCAGCATAAGTCTTCTTCTTGAAGATCCATTTATTCTCTATGGCTTGCCGATCATCGGGCAAGTCAACCAAACTCCACACTTTGTTGTCATACATGGATCCCATCTCAGATTTCATGGCCTCAAGCCATTTCACAGAATCTGGGCACGTCATCGCTTCCTCATAGTTCGTAGGTTCGTCATCGTATAGTAACATGACTTCCAGAACAAAGATTACCATACCACCCTGGTGCGGAACGTACTCTGCTTGACCTATGAGGTTCGTTAGTAACTTTATCGAAGTTTCATGATTATCGTCATTAGCTTCCTCACAAGTTGGTGTAGGCATCACGGGAACGGTTTTGTGTGATGAGCTACTTTCCAATTCGAGAGAAGGTACAATTACCTCATCAAGTTCTACTTTCCTCCCACTCACTTCTTTCGAGAGAAACTCCTTCTCTAGAAAGGATCCATTCTTAGCAACAAAGATTTTCCCTTCGGATCTGTGATAGAAGGTGTACCCAACAGTTTCTTTTGGGTATCCTATGAATATGCACTTCTCCGATTTGGGTTCAAGATTATCAGGCTGAAGCTTTTTCACATAAGCATCGCAACCCCAAACTTTAAGAAATGACAGCTTAGGTTTCTTGCCAAACCACAGTTCATACGTTGTCGTCTTAATGTATTTAGATGGTGCCCTATTTAACGTGAATGCAGCTTCTCTAATGCATAACCCCAAAACGATAGTGGTAAATCGGCAAGAGACATCATACCATATCTAATAAAGTACGTCTACATTGTTCGGACACACCATTACACTGTGGTGTTCCAGGTGGCGTGAGTTCTGAAACTATTCCACACTGTTTTAAATGAATGCCAAACTCGTAACTCAAATATTCACCTCCGCGATCAGATCGTACAAACTTTATTTTCTTGTTACGATGATTCTCCACTTCACTCTGAAATTTCTTGAACTTTTCAAATGTTTCAATCTTGTGTTTCATTAAGTAGATATACCCATATCTGCTCAAATCGTCTGTGAAGGCCAGAAAATAACGATACCCACCGCGAGCCTCAACACTCAACGGACCACATACATCGGTATGTATTATTTCCAATAAGTCATTGGATCGCTCTATTGTTCTGGAGAATAGAGTTTTAGTCATCTTGCCCATGAGGCATGGTTCGCAAGTATCAAAATGATTCATAATCAAGTGATTCCAAAAGCCCATCTGCATGGAGTTTCTTCATGCGCTTTACACCAATATGACCTAAACGGCAGTGCTACAAATATGTTGCACTATCATTATCAACTTTGCATTCTTTTGGCATCAATATTATGAATATGTGTATCACTATGATCGAGATTCAATAAACCATTTACATTGGGTGTATGACCATAGAAGGTTTTATTCATGTAAACAGAACAACAATTATTCTCTGACTTAAATGAATAACCATATTGCAATAAACTTGATCCAATCATATTCATGCTCAACGCAAACACCAAATAACATTTATTTAGGTTGAACACTAATCTCGAAGGTAGAGGGAGTATGCGATGGTGATCTTATCGACCTTGTAATCACTTCCAGCACACATCGTCACCTCGCCCTTAAATAGTCTCTGTCCATTCTGTAATTCCAGTTTCGAGTTACTAATCTTAGCAAATGAACCGGTATCAAATACCCTGGGGTGAACACTAGTAAAATACACATAAATAACATGTATGTAAATTATACCTTTGTTAACTTTGCCATCCTTCTTATCCGCCAAATACTTGGGGTAGTTCTGCTTCCATTGACTATTCCCTTTGTAGTATAAGCACTAAGTTTCAAGCTTAGGTCTAGCTTTGGGCTTCTTCACGAGAGTGGCAACTTGCTTGCCATTCTTATTGAAGTTCCCTCTTTCCCTTGCCCTTTTTCTTGAAACTAGTGGCTTGTTAACCATCAACACTTGATGCTCTTTCTTGATTTCTACCTTCGCCCGTTTTCAGCATCACGAAGAGCTTGGGAATCGTTTTTGCCATCCCTTGCATATTATAGTTCATCACAAATTTTTTTAGCTTGGTGATAGTGACTAGAGAACTCTTTCAATCACTATATTATCTGGAAGATTAACTCCCACTTGATTCAAGCAATTGTAGTACCCAGACATTTTGAGTACATGCTCACTGGCTGAGCTATTCTCCTCCATCTTGTAGTCAAAGTACTTGTCAAAGGTTTCATACCTCTCGACACGGGCATGAATCTGAAATACCAATTTTCAGCTCTTGGAACATCTCATATGCTCTACGGTGTTCAAAACATTTTTGAAGTCCCGGTTCTAAGCTGTAAAGCATGGCGCACTAAACTATCAAGTAGTCATCATACTGTGCTTGTCAAATGTTCATAACATCTGCATCTGCTCCTGCAATAGGTCTGTCACCTAGCGGTGCATCAAGGACATAATTCCTCTGTGCAGCAATGAGGATAATCCTCAGATTATGGACCCAGTCCACATCATTGCTACTATCATCTTTTAACTTAGTTTTCTATAGGAAAATATAAAAAGTAAAACAAGGGAGCTATACGCGAGCTATTGATCTACAACATAGATATGCAAAAACTATCAGGACTAAGTTCATGATAAATTAAGTTCAATTAATCATATTACTTAAGAACTCCCACTTAGATAGACATCCTTTGAGCCATCTAAATGATCACGTGATCCAAATTAACTAAACCATGTCCGATCATCATGTGAGATGGAGTAGTCTTCAATGGTGAACATCTCTATGTTGATCATATCTACTATACAATTCACGTTTGACCTTTCGGTCTCCAGTGTTCCGAGGCCATGTCTGTACATGCTAGGCTCGTCAAGTTTAACCCGAGTATTCCGCATTTGCAAAACTGTCTTGCACCCGTTGTATGTGAACATAGAGCCTATCACACCCGATCATCACGTGGTGTCTCAGCACGAAGAACTTTCGCAACGGTGCATACTCAGGGAGAACACTTATACCTTGAAATTTAGTTAAGGGGTCATCTTATAATGCTACCGCCGTACTAAGCAAAATAAGATGCGTAAAAGATAAACATCATATGCAATCAAAATATGTGACATGGTATGGCCATCATCATCTTGTGCCTTTGATCTCCATCTACAAAGCACCCACATGATCACCATCGTCACCAGCTTGACACCTTGATCTCCATCGTAGTGTCATTTGTCTTGCCAACTATTGCTTCTACAACTATTGCTAACACATAGTGATAAAGTAAAGCAATTACATGGCGTTTGCATTTCATACAATAAAGCGGCAACCATAAGGCTCCTGCCAGTTGCCGATAACTTCTACAAAACATGATCATGTCATACAATAACGTATATCACATCATGCCTTGACCATATCACATCACTACATGCCCTCCAAAAACACGTTAGACGTCCTCTACTTTGTTGTTGCAAGTTTTACGTGGCTGCTATGGGCTTCTAGTAAGAACCGTTCTTACCTACGCATCAAAACCACAACGGTGTTTCATCAAGTTTGTTGTTTTAACCTTCAACAAGGACCGGTCGTAGTCAAATTCGATTCAACTAAAGTTGGAGAAACAGACACCCGCCAGCCACCTTATGCAAAACAAGTTGCATGTCTGTCGGTGGAACCGGTCTCATGAACGTGGTCATGTAAGGTTGGTACGGGACGCTTCATCCAACAATACCGCCGAATCAAAATAAGACGTTGGTGGTAAGCAGTATGACTATCACCGCCCACAAATCTTTGTGTTCTACTCGTGCATATCATCTACACATAGACCTAGCTCGGATGCCACTTTTGGGGAACGTAGCATGAAATTTCAAAAAAATTCCTACGCTCACGCAAGATCTATCTAGGAGATTCATAGCAATGAGAGGGGAAGAGTGTCTCCACGTACCCTCATAGAACGAAAGCAGAAGCGTTTGTTAATGTGGTTGATGTAGTCGAACTTCTTCTCGTTCTGACCGATCAAGCACCGAACGTACGACACCATCGAGTTCCGCACATGTTCAACTCGATGACATCCCTCGAACTCTTGATCCAGCAAAGTGTCGAGGAAGAGTTTCAGTGACGGTGATGGTGAAGTGATCCGCGCAGGGCTTCGCCTAAGCACTACGACAATATGACTGGAGGCGTAAACTATGGTGGGGGCGCCGCACAGGGCTAACAATTGTTGATCTGTGTTCTAGCGGTGCCCCCACATATATATATATAGGTTGGAGGGGAGGGTAGGCAGCCAAGGGGGTGCCCTAAGTAGGAGGAATCCTACTTGGGGTCCTCCCAATTTGGCCTCCCTCTTTTCCTATTCCTATTCGGAGTAGGAAGGGAAGAGGGGGAAGGGGGAATCCCATTCCCTTTTTCCTTTCCTTCTCCAATTTGTCCAGCCCATATGGGGGGCGCACCAGCCCCTTAGTGGATGGTGTGTTTCATCTATTGGCCCATTAGGCACATATAGCTTGCCAGGGGTTGCCCGGAACCCTTTCCAGCGACCCGATACTTACCCGGTACCCCCAGAACATGTTCGGTGTCCGAATACTATTGTCCTACATATGAATCTTTACCTCTTGACCATTTCGAGACTCCTCGTCATGTCTATGATCACATCTAGGACTCCGAACAACATTCGGTCACCAAATCACATAACTCATATAATACAAAATCGTCATCAAACGTTAAGCGTGTGGACCCTACGGGTTTCAGAACTATGTAGACATGACCGAGACACCTCTCCGATCAATAACCAATAGCAGAACCTAGATGCTCATATTGGTTCCTACATATTCTACGAAGATCTTTATCAGTCAAACCGTAATGACAACATACGTTATTCCCTTTGTCATCAGTATGTTACTTGCCCGAGATTCGATCGTCGGTATCTTCATACCTAGTTCAATCTCGTTACCAGCAAGTTTCTTTACTCGTTCCATAATGCATCATCACACAACTAACTCATTAGTCACATTGCTTGCAAGGCTTATCATGATGTGCCTTACCGAGAGGACCCGGAGATACCTCTTCGATACTCGGAGTGACAAATCCTAATCTCGATCTATGCCAACCCAACAAACGCCTTCGGAGATACCTATATAGCATCTTTATAATCACCCAGTTACGTTGTGACGTTTGATAGCACACAACATATTCCTCCGGTATCCGGGAGTTGCATAATATCATAGTCGAAGGAATATGTATAAGTCATGAAGAAAGCAATAGCAAGAAAACTTAATGATCAACATGCTAAGCTAACGGATGGGTCTTTTCCATCACATCATTCTCCTAATGATGTGATCCCGTTCATCAAATGACAACACATGTCTATGGCTTGGAAACATAACCATCTTTGATTAACGAGCTAGTCCAGTAGAGGCTTACTAGGGACACTATGTTTTGTCTATGTATCCGCACATGTATCAAGTTTCCGGTTAATACAATTCTGGCATGAATAATAAACATTTATCATGATATAAGGAAATATAAAATAACAATTTTATTATTGCCTCTAGGGCATATTTCCCGCAATCCTAGAGGAGAAATATCGTGACCTGTTCTTCGTGGCGGCGACATGCGTCTTCAGCCACCTCCTCCTTCGCCATCCCAGCTTCAATTTTGGTGAGGTGCTCATTGATGACCCACAAGTATAGGGGATCAATTGTAGTCCTTTCGATAAGTAAGAGTGTCGAACCCAACGAGGAGCAGAAGGAAATGACAAGTGGTTTTCAGCAAGGTAATCTCTACAAGCACTGAAATTGTCGGTAATGAGTAGTTTGATAGCAAGATAATTTGTAACAAGCAAGTAATGGTAACGGTAAGTGTAGCAAGGTAGACCAATCTTTTGATGGCAAAGGATAGGCCAAAACGGTCTCTTATAATAAGCAAAGTGTTCTTGAGGGTACACGGGAATTTCATCCAGTCACTTTCATCATGTTGGTTTGATTCGTGTTCGCTAATTTGATAATCTGATATGTGGGCGGACCGGTGATTAGGTGCTGTTCTTACTTGAAAAAACCTCCTATTTATTATTAACCCCCTCGCAAGCATCCGCAACTATGAGAAAAATATTAAGATAAAATCTAACTAGAGCATTAAACTTTTGGATCCAAATCAGTCCCTTATGAAGTAGTGCGTAAACTAGGGTTTAAGCTTGTGTCACTCTAGCAACCTAATAACTACTCCACAATGCATTCCCTTAGGCCCAAATATGGTGAAGTGACATGTAGTCGACGTTCACATGACACCACTAAGGGAATCACAATATACATATCATCAAAATATCGAATACGTACATATCAAGTTCACATGATTACTTGCAACATGACTTCTCCCGTGACCTCAAGAACAAAAGTAACTACTCACAAATTATAATCATGCTCAAGATCAGAGGGGTGTTCAATAGTCTAATGGATCTGAGCATATAATCTTCCACCAAATAAACCATATAGTAATATACTACAAGTTGTAATCGACAATACTAGTCACCCACAGGTACCAAACTGATGTTCCATTACAAAGATTGAACACAAGAGATGAACTAGGGTTTGAGAGGAGATGGTGATGTTCAAGATGTTGATGAAGATTGGCCTCCCAAAGATGAGAGAGTTGTTGGTGATGATGATGACGATGATTTCCCACTCCGGGAGGGAAGTTCCCCCGACGGAATCGATCCATCGGAGGGCAAAAGAGCTCCTGCCCAAGTTCCGCCTCAAGACGGCGGCACTCTTTCCCAAAAGTCCTCTCTTATTTTTTCTAGGTAAAAATGACTTATATACCAGAAGAGAGCACCAGAGGTGGGTCGAGGAGGGCACAACCCACCAGGGTGTGCCTGGCCTGCCAGGCGCGCCCAGGTGGGTTGTGCCCACCTAGTGGGCCCCCTCTGTTAGTTATTTTCTCCAATAATTTTCATATATTCCAAAACAATTCTCCGTAATTTTTTATCTCATTTGGAGATGTGCGGAATAGGTGACTCTCACGAAGCTTTTAGGTCCAGAATTCCAGCTGCCGGCATTCTCCCTCTTTGTTTAAACCTTGCATATTATGAGAGAAAAGGAATTAGAATTACTCCATAAAGCATTATTATGCATAAAAATATTGTAAATAATAGTAGGAAAACATGATGCAAAATGGACGCATCAACTCCGCCAAGCTTAGACCTCGCTTGTCCTCAAGCAAAAACCAAAATCGAAAACATGTCCACATGCTTAGAGAAAGAGAGAGAGGTGTCGATAAAGACAAATTACGGGCATAGAAGCATCGTGCATATTATTATAACAGCGACACACTTTATCACATAACTTTTATCATATAACTTCTCATGAACAAGTAACAATTCATCACAACAATGAAGTAAAAGCATAAACTCTATTGAAAACCAACAAACTACGTTCCTAGTGAACTTTGCAACTACAAGTCATCATCTTTTCAGGAAGGGTCTCGTATCAGAGCCTTTTGTCAAGTCCATATACTCAACCATCATATAGTCTTCCATGATTGCTAACACTCATCGCATACACACAAGCAAAATGTTTCAACCGGACAGATAGAAAGATAGGGGCTTATAGTTTTGCCTCCCAACGTATTCACCTCAAGGGTCATGTTAACAATAATAACTCATGCTCACCTGTATCCAAATGGATATATGTGCCTAGATCTTTCCTCACCACATGATGCTTGCAAAAAGAGAGAATAAAAGGGAATAGGGAAGAATACTTTGACTCTTGCATAAAAGTAAATACATAAAAAGTAAAAGATAGTCCCTTAACAGAGGGAAGTAGAGGTTGCCATGTGATTTTTTTGTATGATCAATATCTTAGTGCAAATGAACGTCACATTATATTGCCCCTTGTGATAGCAACCTTTATTATGCAGTCTGTCGCTTTTATTATTTTGCCATCACAAGTTCGTACAACGCTCAATTTTCTCTTACACTAAATGATCTAACACATTTAGAAGCAATTTTTATTGCCTTATTGCATCAACGAAAACTTACTTGAAGGATCTTACTAAATTGATATGTAGGTATGGTGGACTCTCAAAACAAGATTTTGGGTTTAAGGGCTTTCGGATGCACAAGTAGTATCTCTACTTAGTGTGGAGCTTTTGGCTAGCAAAGATAGCGAGCAAGCACCGCCTGTTAAAGGATCTATGACAATATAACTTCTGTGTGAATATGAACAAACATAAATCATTATGTTGTCTTCCTTGTCCAACGTCAACAATTTTGGCATACAATATTTTGATGGGGGCTCACAATCATAAAAGATGTCCAAGATAGTGTATTTTCATGTGAATCTTCTCTTCCCTAGTTAATTCTTTCATGAATTACATCATTGACCAATGCTATGTTTGTCAATCTCCAATAAATTTTACCACTTATACTTTTCCTTATGTGATGTCATTACTTACCATAAGATTAGTATATGATATTTTTCATTTACTTTCCTTTCTTTTTATTAGAACATAAAAGTAAAGAAAGCAAAACTTGAACTAAACTTTATTACATATCTCACACACAATTACATAGATAAATAGATCACTAAGCAAAACACTCAAAGAAATATTGAACTAAACTTTTATTCAACTAATACAAAAGATAACTAAAGATCAAACTAACATAAATAAAGGCAAAGATAATGGTGGTGATACAATACCGGGGCACCTCCCCCAAGCTTGGCACAAGCCAAGGGGAGTGCCCATACCATGAACTCAAGTCTCCTTTGGTGGTGAAGGTAGTCGTGGTGATGAGGTAGTAGCGAGCTTATCCTCCGGTTTCCTGTAGCGATCCGACCTCAAACGGTCAAATCTCTGTGCTTAAGTATCATCCCTCGACCGGTAATGCTGACACACACAGTACTTGAAGGATTTATAACAGAGTGGCAATCAAACACTTATTACATCGAATGTCTAAAAAGAGAACTTATTACAATAAATATGGCTTAAGGCCATCTAAATAAGATAATAGCGGAAGGCTTGGAAGATAAAGTGAGTCCATCAACTCCAACGGCATAGCTGACTGCACGAAAATGACCTAGCGCACCTTACTCTTCGTATGAAAAGTCTGCAACATGATATGTTGCTGCCCGAAATGGGTCAACATATGGAATATGCTGGCAAGAAAACACAGTAGAGCAATGAACAGAATAAATGCTATCACTAGATGCATATATGGCTGGTGGAGGCTCTATGGTTATAATGTTTTTGCGAAAAGCCAATTTTTCCCTACAACAAAGGAATATATTTTATTTAACTATCATGGTAGTTGATAAACATTGAGAATGGTAAATCCCCATCTCAATCCCAATTAAACAAGTAATTAATAACCCAACAAAATTAGTTTACAGTGATGAGATCAACATGATAATTCAAGAACCAGATACTCAAGATGTCCATAACCGGGGACACGGCTAACCATGATTAGTTTGTACACTCTGCAGAGGTTTGCGCACTTTTCCCCACAAGACTCGATCTCCTCGGTTAGTTTTCTCGCACTACAGGGTGTTTGAGAAACAGATGACCGAGACATAGTCTTTCAGAAACATTAACTCTTTACTCTGGGTGGACAGTTACACCTACTTTCCCCTACATCTTCTATCCCACCACTGAAAGAGGTCATGCAACATACTCAACTATTCTATAGCCCATAATAACTTGTGGTTGCACACGGAAGTTTCTAGCATGAATAATCTTATGATCCCTTTGAGCCTGAGTGGCGAACCAAAAAGGACAGTGTCGGTGTTCTAGGAATGGGGGTCCCCAGACTTGCCTGCCTGCGGCCTGCGGCGTGGCTCAAAGGGGGGCCCAGCGCGACCCATCTTCACCAACACAAACCCAAGACCCTCGCGAGGGGCCAGGCCTCGCGGGGCGGACGACGTGGAGCTTCCTCAGGCGCGGCCTCGTCAGGTTGGCTCACGAGGAGGCGGAGAGATCAAGGCGGGGTATCTCACGAGGTGGCCGTGACGCAAGCCATGACGACCGGGGGTGCTAGGCGGGTGCCAGCCCGTGCAGCGTCCTCCCTTCCTCTTTGGTGCAAAGGGGGCAAGCGCAGCCGCGGAGTACCGAGGCATCCGACAAAGGTTGCCTTTTTGGTGCAACAAGACCAAGACCAGGAGGACTACGAGACGGAGGTCACCGTGGAGCCCAAGACGGCGTCATCACCAGAGCTTTGCGCAGGCGAAGACTACTTTTGTCAAGATAGTTGATACTAGATGTCCCTCTTCAAATTAGCCCGCCATTGTTGGCTCCCTTCCCGCTCGATATTTGGGAAGAGGACCAGGGCCTCTATAAATAGGACCAGCCACCCATAGAGCAAAAGAGAGGCTGGGGAAAAAAGAGCTGGCCAGAGAGTTGGAAAGATAGAGAAGATCAGGTAGAGAGAGAGAGGGGTGACTGAGTTCCTCCCAGTAGTTCATCGCCCCAGCCAAGAGAAGACCCTCGCAAGGCTGTTCTTCCTTGTATTGTTCATCATCATCAGCCGAAGAGGCAATCCACCACACCACACACTAGAGTAGGGTATTACACCACAACGGTGGCCCGGACCAGTATAAACCCTGTGTCTCTTGTGTTGTTCTTTCCTTAGTTTAGATCCTAGTAAGGTGGAGGAGTGCAGGTAGGTAAGAGGCGAAATCTCCGCGCGCACCCCAGTGTTCGAACCTCAAGGGTCTGCCGAAACCCGAAATCTGACAGACAGCACTGGTATATCCCTAGGTTCCCGCAACCAAACCGTCCAGATGTGTGTTTAAGTACCCACCTTAAGTAAACCATTAATTAACAATCTCACATCTGTCATGGATACACTCAAACCCAATCCACGTCTACTAGCATAGCATGGCAATAATAGCATAACGTAGAAGTAACTCCCAAGGGTTTGATAATAAAAGGGCAATAAGTTCTACCTCATCATATACTTCCCAAAACCCACATGTTAAGAGATCCTACTCATGCAATGTTGGAGGGGTTGTATCTAATGCATAAAAACGGGGTAATAAAGGGGTATGATCAATGTGTTACTTGCCTTGCTGATGATCCGCAAAACCTAGTGACTTGTAGTAGCACGCTGCGCACTCCGGGAATTCTATCACAATCAAACAATAGCATACATAAGCACTCAAGTAGAGATGCAAGGGTAAAACTCAAATAAGAAGATCCAATCTAAAAGTTCAACTGAAGTGGTTCGATTGGCAAAAAGAATTGATCAAAACGAAGGTACGGAACTGAAACTACGATCAAAAGAACTTCGAATTCAAATCTGCTATAAACCAAATTTTAAATCTTCAAAACTTTTTTCAAGTTGATTAAACAGAAAGAGGGGTTCAAGATTAAGATTTTGGCGTTGGTTTCACTGGATTTGGACAAACAGTTAAGAAACAGCGAGGGTTTGTAGTATAGGGGCTAATCCACGATAAAAATAATCACGGATAGGTCCCTGGCCGAAAATAAAATAAAAAGAAAAGACTAATGAACGAATGTTCGCTGTCTGAACCTAACCGGCGAACAATGTTCGTTAAAACGAATGTACGAACGTCCGCTAAATAGAATAAACCGACAAAAAACTGATCTAAAACAATAAACCGCAAAACTAAAAAAAATGGGGTTAACAGAAGAAAAAACGACCAGTCAATGGGCAGGGTCAATGTCACGGTTCCGGCGATATCCGTCGCAGTGGCTGCGTCAGCAAAGGCGGCCACGGCGCGGGCGAGGCGGGGCTGCGGGGTGGGGTGGCGTCGGCGGCGCGGACGGCGGAGCGGCGGCGGAGCAGCGGCGGCTCGGAAGCGGCAGTGGGAGGCGAAGCGGGCGGCGGCGGCTTCGGCTTGGGGTCCCAGGGGGCCTGCTCTCGGCTTTTAAGGGGGGAGAGGCGGCTGCTTGCGGGAGGGGGCAAGCCCTCGGGAGGCGTGTCCGAGGCGAACACGGCCGACGGCGGCGGCGGGGCTGGCGGACTCCCACTGCGGGGGAAGGCGGCGGCGCGCGCGGCTTGGGTCGGCTCGGCTGGGCCTTCGGCCCAGACGGGCGAAGAGTTTTTTTAAACAATTCCGCCGAAAGGAAAAATCCTAAATAAATAAAAATAAAAATCTAAAATGCAAAAAAAAAAAAATTCACCGTCTAAATAAAATATTTAGAACTAATTGAACATTTTCTTGGCCTAAAAATGTAATTTTGAAAAATGCATATTTTTTCTAATTGAAATAAAATAGCAATAAAATCCAAATAAAATAATTTATTTGATTTTAACATTTTTCCTCCAATATTTCATTTGTTTTGGAGAAGTCATATTATCTCCTCTCATATATTTTTAATATGAAATATTTTCGAAGAGAAAAATAATTAAAACCAAAGTCATCCTTGTTTTGATATTTGAGAAAAGTCAAATATGAAAACAATAAAATCCCCAACTCTCTCTGTGGGTCCTTGAGTTGCTTAGGAATTTAGGATCACAAAGCAAAAATGCAAATAAAATATGATATGCATATGATGACCTATGTATAACATTCCAAATTGAAAATTTGGGATGTTACAAACCTACCCCCTTAAGGTGAATCTCGCCCTCGAGATTCGGGTTGGCTAGAAAATAGGTGTGGGTGGTCTTTCCATAGATCATCCTCTCGTTCCCAGGTGGCTTCATCCTCGGTATGGTGGCTCCACTGAAATTTGCAAAACTCGATAACCTTACTGCGTGTGACTCGGTTGGCAAACTCGAGAATCTTCACTGGTTTCTCCTCATAGGTCAAATCACTATCCAACTGCATTGCTTCCAGGGGCACTGTTTCTCTCAGAGGGATATCGGCCATTTCTGCATGGCACTATTTCAACTGGGAAACGTGAAACACATCATGAACTCCTGACAGTCCTTTGGGTAACTCCATCTTGTAGGCCACTTCTCCCATACGTTCCAAAACTTGGCATGGTCCTACAAATCTCGGGGCTAACTTTCCCTTAACTCCCAAACTTTTAACTCCTCGCAGGGGTGACACCCGAAGATATGATATGTCCGATTTCATAGACTACCTCCTTGCGTTTTGAGTCTGCATAACTCTTCTGCCTGGACTGAGCTACCCTCAGTCTGTCTCGAATCAACATCACCTTCTCTTCGGACTCTTTGATCAAATCTGGTCCGAACAACTGGCGGTCTCCAACTTCATCCCACATCAACGGTGTTCTGCACCTTCTTCCATACAATGCTTCGAATGGTGCCATCTTCAGACTAGCTTGATAACTGTTGTTGTAAGAGAACTCTGCGTAGGGCAAATTATCATCCCAACTAGATCCATAATCGAGCGCACAAGCTCTCAACATGTCCTCTAGAATCTGATTGACTCTCTCGGTCTGTCCATCTATCTGCGGATGAAAGGCTGTACTGAACTCTAGCCTGGTACCCAAAGTCTGCTGCAGCTGGTGCCAAAACTTTGAAGTAAACTGTGTTCCTCTATCTGATACGATGGTCCTCGGAACTCCATGCAGACATACGATCTTGGTCATATATATCTTGGCCAACTTCGCACTTGTATAGGTGGTCGTCACTGGGATAAAGTGAGCCACTTTGGTCAAACAATCCACCACTACCCAGATAGAATCATATTTCAATCGGGTCCTGGATAATCCGGTGATAAAATCCATGCCAAGCTTATCCCACTTCCATTCGGGTATCAGCATAGGCTGCAGTAACCCTGCTGGCTTTTGATGTTCTGCCTTCACTCTCTAACATACATCACATACGGCTACATACTTGGAAATATACTTCTTCATACCAGTCCACCAAAAATGCTCCTTCAAATCCAAATACATCTTGGTGTTTCCCGGGTGTATCGAGTATGGCGAGTCAGGAGCTTCCTGAAGTATCAACTTCTTGATCTCCGCATTATTGGGCACATAAACACGGTCCTCAAACCACAAGGTGTCGTGCTCATCCTCACGAAACCCTTGGCTTTTCCTTTGCCCATCTTCTCCTTTATCTCAGCAATTTCCTTATCATCCTTCTCAGCTTCTCGAATCTTTCCCAATAATGTCGACTGAATTTCTAATGTTGCAACAAAACCTCTAGGGACTATCTCCAAATGTAGCTCCCTGAGATATTCAGTTAACTCCCTGTCAATCCTCCGCTTACGAGGGTATTGGCATAACTCTTCCATCTCAAAGTGTCTGCTACGACATTGGCCTTGCCTGGTTGATAGTGCAGCTTCATATCATAATCCTTTATAACCTCCAACCATCTCCTTTGTCTGAGATTCAACTCCTTCTGTGTGAAAATGTACTTCAAACTCTTATGATCCGTGTACACATCACAATGATTTCCGATAAGAAAATGTCTCGAGGTCTTGAGTGCATGCACTACGACTGCTAACTCCAAATCATGAGTGGCATAATTCAACTCATGCGGTCGAAGGTGCCGTGAGGCATATGAAACAACTCTTCCGTCCTGCATAAGTACGCCTCCAAGTCCTAAGCGAGATGCGTCCCAATACACTTGAAATCCTTGCGTATATCTGGCAGAATCAGCACTGGGGTTGTAACCAAACGTTTCATCAACTCCTAGAAGCTTGCCTCACATTCATCTGTCCATTTGAACTTGGTGTCCTTCTTCAAAAACTCCGTCATAGGCTTCACAATCTTAGAGAAATTCTCAATGAATCTCCGATAATATCCCGCGAGTCCAAGAAAACTGCGGATCTCTCCAACTGAGGTGAGTGCCAACCACTTAGCGACTGACTTAACCTTAGTAGGGTCTACTGCTATACCTTCTCCTGATATAACATGTCCAAGGAATCCAACTTCCTTCAACCAAAACTCACATTTGCCGAACTTGGCATATAACTGACGTTCTCTAAGCTTCTCAAGAACTAAACGCAAATGCTCCTTGTGTTCTTCTTCATTCCTCGAGTATACCAAAATATCATCAATGAACACCACGACAAACTTATCCAAGAACTCCATGAACACCTTATTCATCATACTCATGAAATAGGCAGGGGCATTAGTCAATCCAAATGACATAACCATGTACTCATATAACCCATACCTTGTGGTGAAAATTGTCTTAGGTATATCCTGTTCTCAGATCTTCAGCTGGTGGTATCCTGATCGAAGATCGATCTTGGAAAATACTTTAGCTCCTTGCAGCTGGTCAAACAAATCATTCATCATCGGCAGTGGGTACTTGTTCTTGATCATCACTTCATTCAATGCACGATAATCAACAACTCATTCTCAAAGATTTATCTTTCTTCTCAACCAAGAGAACTGGGGCTCCCCATCGTGACGAACTTCGGCGAATATAACCTTTCTCCAATAATTCCTTAATCTGCTTCTTAATCTCCTCCTTATCATTTGCGGGCATCCGGTATGGTCTCTTCGATATTGGTCCGGTGCCTCGCAACAGCTCTATCAAAAACACAATGTCCCGATCCGGCGGCATGCCTCGTAGTTCCTCTGGAAATACATCCGGGTAATCCTTCACTACGGGCACTTACTCCTGAAGAACTCCCGTGAGGGAATTTACATGAGTCCTCTTTGGTGCATGCCTAGATACATACTTAATCCTTCTTCCATCCGGTGTGGTGAGCAGAATTGACTTACTAGCGCAATCGATGTTTCCTCCATACATCGATAGCCAATCCATACCTAGTATCACATCCAATCCTTGTGATTCCAAAATTATCAAGTCTGAGGGGAAAACATGCCTACATATGGTTAATGGCACCTGAAAACATCCTTGGCTTGCCATATACTCCGCTCTTGGCGAGCTTACTAACATAGGTGTCCTAAGAACTTTGGTGGGAAACTTATACTTATCCACAAATCCCCTTGAAATGTATGAATGTGATGCACCAATATCAAAAAGAATGACTGCAGTAAGTGACTTAACCAAAAACTTAATGATAACTTCATCTGGCTGCTCCTCAACCTCCTCCATGTTCACGTGGTTCACTTGTCACCTGTTGAAAGGGTTTGGCTTCTTCTCCGAGCTTCCATTGCCATTTCCATTCTTGAGTTCAGGACACTCATTGGCATAGTATCCAGTCTTCCCGCACTTGAAACAAGTAATGTGACTTTGGTCCTTCTTGGCGGGTGTGGCTGAGTTAGAGCGGTTCTGATTGCTTGCTCCACTCCCATTCCCATTCTTAGGGCCACTGTGGTTATGAGAACTTCCTCCATTGTGGGTATGGCCTCCATGGTTATGGGTATATCCTCCCGAGTTCGGGGTAAAACGAGGCTTCTGCTGAGCTCTTGAATTGTACTTCCCTTGTCCATTCTTCCTTTTGCGGCTCTCAATTTGTTATTGCTTCCCTTCAATCATAAGAGCCTTATCTACCAACTCCTTGTAGTTGTTAAATGTTGCCACCATTAACTGCATACTGATCTCATCATCCAGCCCTTCCATAAACTTCTCCTGCTTCGCGGCATCTGTGGCCACATCATCTGGGGCATAACGAGCTAACTTGCTAAACTCATACACGTACTACCCCACAGTACGGTTACCCTGGCGTAAGTTGCAAAACTCACGCTTCTTCAGATTGGTAGCTCCAGTTGAGACATGAGCAGTACGGAACACTTGCTAAAACTGCTCCCGAGTAACATTGGCTATAGGGAAGGTGGCTGTGTAATTCTCCCACCATGAGGCTGCATGTCCATCCAATTGGTGTGCGGCAAAACGCACCTTCTCAACATCTGTGCAACCTGCGGTGGTCAACTCCCTTCCAATCCTTCGTAGCCAGTCATCAGCAACTATGGGCTCGGTGTTACTGGAAAACACCGGTGGTTGTAACCTCAGGAAACGGGCTAAGTTGTCAATTGGAGGTGGTGGTGGTGGGTTGTTGTTATTGTTTCCTTGGTTCTGGACTAGCAACTGCATCAGTGTATTCTGCTATTGGATCGACTGAGTGAGCTCCGGTGGGAAGGCAAATCCGGGGTCATGTCTCGAAGGCATCTAATGGGTTTAGAGGGGAGATATTAGAATAGAATGAGTTCTAGTGAGAAAAAAACAATACCCATATGCACATGAGACAAACACAATCATATCACACCAAAAAAATTCAAGCAAGGGCATACAATCGATCTAACTGTCATTACAGTGCTCTGACTACTACCATATACATGGGGAAATACTACTAATAATGTGGTGGTCTACTAAATATTTTGATTGGTGGAAGATGTCAGCATTCTGGGAACAGGGGTCCCCAGACTTGCCCGCATGCGGCCCGCAGCGTGGCTCCACCAGCGGCCTCGTACGTCCCATCTTCACCAGCAAACATTCAAGACCCTCGCGAGGGGCCAAGCCTCGTGAGGCGGACGACACAAGACCGCCTCAGGGGAGGCTTCACCAGGCTGGCTTGCGAGGGGCAGAGAGAGCAAGGCGAGGGGCACCTTGTGAGGTTCCTGTGACGCAAGCCATGACAATCGGAACCAGGCGGGCGCGAGGCTGGCACCAGAGCGTGCGTAGTGTCCTCGTTTCCTCTTTGGTGCTAAAGGGGCAAGCGCAGGTGAGGAGTCTCGAGGCATCAGGAAAAGGTTTCCATATCGGTGCAACAAGACCAAGACCACTAGGACGGCAAGACGGTGGTCACCGTGGAGCCCAAGGCGGCGTCATGTAACACCACAGACACAACTTTCCATATTTGTACTCCGACTCTTGCCATTTTCAGCATTAAGTTATGAGATTCCCTTATGGTTGGGTTTTTTCTTCGTTTTGCATCTTGTCCATGTCATGCATTTCATATCATGTCATCATGTGCATCGCATTTGCATACGTGTTCGTCTCATGCATCCGAGCATTTTCCCCATTGTCTGTTTTGCAACCCGGCACTCCTACGTCCTCCAGCGCCCCCTTTTCCCTCTTTTCGTGAGTAGCTATTAAACTTTATCGAAATGGACCGAGATTTGCCAAGCGGCCTTGGTACACCACTGGTAGACCGCCTGTCAAGTTTCGTGTCATTTGGAGTCAGTTTGATACTCCAACGGTTAACCGTGGAACCATAAAGGCCTCGTGTGTGTTGCAGCCCAACACCCCTCCAAGTCAGCACACGAACCCATCCAAACCCCCTCCATCCTCTCGGCCATTCGATCACGATTGCGTGGCCAAAAACCGCTCTCCATTTGGACATTCCAAACTCCTCCTACCTATAAATATGTGCTCCTCCCGGATTTTTCGTGCAGTCTAACCCTAGCCATCTCCCTCCTCGCGCCGCCGGACACGTCCATCCCGCATCGGATGCGTCCACTGCCGCCGCCACCTCGCTCCGGCCAATCCGATGCCGCCACATCACCTCCACCGCCGCTCCTGGCCAACGAGGCACCACCACCTCACCCCACTGGCTCCCTTCCACCGCCCGCGGCCTGTGGGACCCGAGGCCGGCCCGCCCGGGCCCGGATCCCAGCCGCCCGCGCCGGCAGGCACCCTGCCGCGTCGTCGCCCGCCGGCTCTCCGCCGCCTGCCGCGCTTCACCTCCGCCCCGCGCCCACCGACTCCTCCTGCGCCGCCGCCGCCGACCACCGCCTGCCGCCACCTACCGCGCTTCGCCTCCGTCACCGCGCCGCTCCGCTCCTCCACGCGCGTCGCCTGTAGCTCACCGGCCCTTTCACCACCTCCTCGCCAGATCCACCGCGCCGCCCCTCGCCAGAGGCCGCCGCCCTCGTCGTAGTCCGAACCTGTCGGATCCATCCATGTGGGACGAGATCCACCGGTTCATCCATCCAAACGCGGCTCTCCGTCCCCCGAATCTCCTCGTCCCGATCCGTCCCGTCCAATTTTTGGAGGGTATAAATTCCATGAAGTCCCTGTCCACTGCATTATTTTTATCCCCTGTTCATCGCATCATAACTTCATGACCGTAGGTCCGTTTTGTGCATGCCATATATCAAAATGTTCATCAGGATATGCTCTTCATTTTGTTCCACTATGCCACGCTCGTTTGAGTCCATCTTGATGCCCAAATGACTGATGCAAGAGTGCTATAAAATGTTAGGTGCTGATTCTTAGCAGAGTATGAGAATTTGTTATTTTTGCTACATTTGTTGTGTGCTGCATATGGGCATGAGCTCCACATGTATTTTGGGCTATGCCGTGCCATCTTTACATGGGTGTATGCCATGTATTTTTGTGATCTTTGTGGTGACTAGCACATGCATGCAAAGTAGCTCTCGTGATATTGCTGATTTCAGAGACTTAGAATTTCACAGTCATTGCTCTGCTGTTATTTTTATGCCATGTATTCATGTTGCTAAAGTGATATTCATGCTTGTTTTGAGTATCTTCAGTAAGGATGATTTTGACATATGGTTATGCTCTATTGATCCATTCCCCTGTTTGCAATTATGGAGTGCCCTAGCATGACTTAATCTTGCTCTACTTTTTCTATAAAATGTTCCTGGCAGATTGTTTACATGTTTATCAATTTTTCCATGGTTGTTGTAGTTGATCCATGCATTCTATGCACTTGTTCTTGCCATGGTTAGCCTTATTATCATGTATTATTGCTGGTAGTATGCTTATCTTGTCATGAAAGGTTTTGTGGTGAGTGAATCGAGCTCGCAAAGATGCCTTCATAATGCTGTTTATGCGATGCTCAGTTTTCTGCTAAGTCTGAATCTGTTATCGAAACTAGCTATGTTTACATGGGTGCCATCATATCTTATGATCTTTTTCGACTCATGGTCAGTAAGGGACTTTTGTTCTATGCTTTGAGTAGATTCATGACATGCCTTGTTTTGCTATGATATGTTCCTGTAGCATGTTGTTAGCTTTCTCTAGATATTGCTTACTGATGTTATTTCTGGCATGTTAGTTTTTTCACAAAGTCTATGGTGTTGATATCTTTTGCACTTTTGCCATGCTTGTTTGGACCTGCTCTTGTGTGATTTAGCCGTAGCTCAGTGTTCATCTTTTGTCAAGCATCTTGAGTAGATCACTGCCATGTGCTTTGTTGCTATGTTGGAGTGCAGTAGCTTAGTTTCTTGTTGCACTCTAGATGGCATCGTGTTGTTAATCGCATAATTGTGCCATTCTTGTTTTGCTTGCCATTTGCAAACCGTGCATCCGATTCCGGCGATCTTTATATCGATTTGGACCGAAATCATCTCATATTTCCAGAGGCACACTTGGCTTGCCAAGTTAAGGCCTGGTTCAATCTTTCCCTTCCGAAGCATGCATATGCATTGCATATCACATCCCGCATGTCATGTCCTGTTTTGCATCATGTTGCTTGCGCATTGCACCGTGGTTGATCGTGGTTTCCTTTGCTTGTGTTCTTGCCTTGGGTAGAGCCGAGAGACGAGTTCGTGATCGAGGAACCCATTGAGTACGCTAACGAGGATCAAGCTTTCGTCAACTCTGAGAACTTTGCAGGCAAGATGACCATACCCTCGAAATCACTTATATCTTTGCTTGCTAGTTGCTCGCTCTATTGTTATGCCATGATGCCTACCACTTGCTATATCATGCCTCCCATATTGCCATGCCAAGCCTCTAACCCACCTTTCCTAGCAAACCGTTGTTTGTCTATGTTACCGCTTTGCTCAGCCCCTCTTATAGTGTTGCTAGTTGCAGGTGAAGATGGAGTTTGTTCCTTGTTGGAAGATGGTTATTGTTGGGATATCATTATTATATCTTGTTTACTTTAATGCACCTATATACTTGCTAAAGGGTGGAAGGCTCGGCCTTATGCCTGGTGTTTTGTTCCACTCTTGTCGCCCTAGTTTCCGTCATACCGGTGTTATGTTCCTTGATTTTGCATTCCGTACACAGGTGGGTGTTATGGGGACCCCTTGACAGTTAGCTTTGAATAAAACTCCTCCAGCAAGCCCCAACCTTGGTTTTACCATTTGCCTCACCACCACCTACCCTTCCCTCGGGTCAGCCAACCCGAGGGTCATCTTTATTTTAAGCCCCCCCGGGCCAGTGCTTGTCTAAGTGTTGGTCCAAACCGAGTAGACCGCGGGGCCACCTTGGGGAAACTTGAGGTTTGGTTTTACTCGTAGGATGTCTCATCCGGTGTTGCCCTGAGAACGAGATATGTGCAGCTCCTATCGGGATGTCGGTGCATCGGGCGGTCTTGCTGGTCTTGTTTAACCATTGTCGAAATGTCTTGTAACCGAGATTCCGAGTCTGATCGGGTCTTCTTGGGAGAAGGAATATCCTTCGTTGACCGTCAGATCTTGTGATGGGCTAAGTTGGGATACCCCTGCAGGGTTTTGAACTTTCGAAAGTCATGCCCGTGGTTATGGGCAGATGTAAATTTGTTAATATCCGGTTGTAGAGAACTTGACACTTAACTTAATTAAAATGAATCAACCGCGTGTGTAGCCGTGATGGTCTCTTTCCGGCGGAGTCCGGGAAGTGAACATGGCTTTGGTGTTATGCTTGGACGTAAGTAGTTTCAGAATCACTTCTAGTTCACGACCACTGCGTTGCTTCTCTTCTCGCTCTTATTTGCGTATGTTAGCCACCATATATGCTAGTGCTTGCTGCAGCTCCACCTCACTACCCTTTCCTACCCATAAGCTTAAATAGTCTTGATCTCGCGGCTGTGAGATTGCTGAGTCCTCTTGGCTCAAAGATACTTCCAAACAGTTGCAGGTGCCGAGGATACCAGTGCAGATGACGCAACTAAGCTCAAGTGGGAGCTCGGTGAAGTTCGTGTTCGTTGTGTTGTTTCGTTTCCAGTTGATCAGTAGTGGAGCCCAGTTGGGACGATTAGGGATCTAGCATTTAAGGTTGTCTTGTTTTAATTTGGTTCTGTAGTCGGACCTTTGATTGTATTCTGGATGATGTATGTTTAACTTGTATTTGAGTGAAGTGGCGATTGTAAGCCAACTCTTTATCCCTTTCTTATTCAGTACATGGGATGTGTTAAGATTACCCCTCTTGCAATATTCCTACCATGCGGCTATGCCTCTAAGTCGTGCCCCGACACGTGGGAGATATAGCCGCATTGTGGGTGTTACAAGTTGGTAATCAGAGCCTTCCCAGACTTAGGAGCCCCCTGCTTGATTGAATCGCTGACGTTGTTGAGTCTAGAACAAAATGTTTTGAGTCTTAGGATTATATATATCGGAGAGTAGGATTCTTTTTACTCCTTAGTCCCTTCGTCGCTTTGGTGAGGCCTCCTAACGTAGAGTTTTGACTATTCTCTCCCCAAATTTCACGAAAAAAATTAGGATCACGCGGGTATCTTGGAATCGTTCCGATGGTTTTGTGACGAGAACATTGTTCTTGGTGCCTCCTGACATTTAGGGGTTGTGGCAGCGTCCCGGGAGTTGAGCTCCGAGGTGTTGTCGTCATAATTTTATCGTTGCAGTTCTGGAATACCTGAGTTCGCCGACATCGAAAATCTCTATTATGCAGTTGTTTGTGAGATAACCTCGACGACACCTAGTATTGGGGCGGGAGTTCGGGAGTATTGCAAGTATTTCCATAACTCGTATAACGGATGCTTTTCGAAGGTTGAGGTAGACGATTTCCGAAGGTTTCTTGGTTATGTGTTGAAGGATGGATACAGCTGGATGTAGGATTTGTTAGTTTTGGGTGAGATATTATGCTTCCCATGTATCCCCAACACCTGTTTGCATAACCATAAAGTTTCGGGAGTTTATAAGTGGGAATTCAAGTATATCATAGGATATCTTTCCAACAAACACATGATACGATATGGGATCTATCATATGTTTGTTTCTGGCTTATTTTGCAAGCCAATCCTTTGTTTTCTTTTTCAGTTTTGGTATTCGAGTTGCTTCGAAGTCAAATGTTGATTCCATACCTTTCCTAAGCGGTGTTCTCATATTCCTATGTGAATACAAATCCTTCTTGATAATCGAGATTGTCATGTCAATTCTTTTCCAACCGGCGTGTTTCTCTTCAAGTGGATCTGATCTTTTCAGCATCCGCAAGATCAACTCAAGTTTTTCTCAACGTTGTTTGTTTCATCCGTCTCAAGTTGTCTTTGTTTTTCCCGCCCTTCCACCCTTTTTCTTCAAGGACTCGGAGATATTCAAATCAACTATCCATTTTTACTCACACGAAGTCTCTTCATTCTTTCCCTTCAATCTTCTTATCCGCTGATTCTCAGAAAGATACTAACGGAGCCTCAAGTTCATCATTATTCGTTCTTTTTCTTCTCCGGTGGATTAAATTCAAGCTTTGTCGATCATATCCTTTCCTCGTTTAAATGTTTTCTCATGCCGGTGCACTTCTTAACCGCTCACCTCTCCCTATTCATTTGTTCCGGAGTGTTGAAGATATCTTAGAAGATTCAAGTTCCATTCTCAATTCGCTCAAGTTCTTTTGAAGATGTTATCTCATTCAAGCCATTAAAATCAACCGGTGCAATCTCTCTTCAAAATCGTTCAATGGTGTATCTTTTGAGTGGGCCCTAACCCACAGGTCTTTTCCCAGGATCTTACCCGACTCTTCTAATTTTTCCGGAGGTATTCTCAATTCATTTAAAAGTTTGACGTAAGAATGAATTATCATCAGTCATATGCTGATTCAACCTTTCTAATTTTCATTCCAGAGTACCTCAAAATTCATGGTGGTGTTTCTCGTTGTCATTCTCGGATTTGAAGACCGAAGAAGAGTTTTCCTCCAAATCTTACTCGTTCTCTCAAGACTCATGGTTCTAGCTTCATGCCATCCTCTCATAATAGTTTTCAATTGTGACATTTCTTTTCATCCTTCCCGAGAAATTCATGAGTCTTTTCAGTTTGATTCTCCGGAGCCCATCATCTCATAATTATTCATTCCAGCTTTCAGCTCTCGTTCCCCAAATCTTACCGATGCATCATTCAAGTACTCTCTAACCAGCTCGTGATCTTTTCATTCTCTTGTATCTAAATTTCTCAAGTATCTTCGTTCTCTAATTCTTCCCGGTGTTTCTTTATCTTTTCTTCGTTCATTTTCAATTCTTACGGTGGTTCGTTCAAGATTTCTCTTCCATCTTTATCATATTAATTTATCTGTTGTTTCAGTCCTACCGATGGTTCATTGAAAACATTCCCAAGTTGGCGCTATATCTATCTTAATCCTTCCCAAATGAGAATAAGTAGTATGCCAAATCCATGGTGTGTCATCAATTAAATTGATGAAGGATAAGCATAATGTAATTCTTATTCTTGTTTCATCCAAATGATTCGATTCCTTATTCCGGAGGTTCATCAAAATTCTTAATTTCATTTGTTCATTTTTTTCTTTCCGCAGTTCCAAGTATTCTCGGTTATATCACTTCAAAGCTTCATCTAATCCCTGCAAGGCTTATCCCGGAGTCCTTTTCAATTTTCCCTTTCGTTTGATCATTCTTTTATTACTAGAGTTCTTCATGAAGGCTCTACATGGTGGTTCGTCAAGGATTCTTTTCATCTCTTCATTGTTCCCTATCAATCGTTGTTTTCGGTGGCAGAATTTCACCTCAATTTTTGAGAAGTTTTCCATAAGCCCACTACAAGTTTATTCATTTTGTTGTTGGTTTCCCAACAACTCCGTTATAAACTTTCTTGGAAGCGTGCTCTCTCAAGACCTTGTTTCCCTTCCGTTCATGCCATTCCATTCTTTCATTTCTTGTTGAGGCATTGTGATGTTGCTCTCTTCACTCATCATCTCGAATGGTGAGGATCGTGTTCTTTTCATGCTTATCCATTTAACCGGAGTGTTGTGCCCTCTGCTAAAGTTCTTTTCATCTTATCAAGTTTCGTACCACTTGTCAACCGGAGTGCTGCCCGAATTTGTTCTTCCTTGTTCCTCTTTTCTGACGGAGATTGTCAACTCCGTTCATCTCTGTTGTATTCTTTTCTCAAAATGGTTCAACCTATCAAGGTTCTTTGGTTTCGCTCGTTTGTCAAAGAAGCAACTTAGTTTTACCTCTTATCTTCCTCTTCCTTTTCCCTCCGGTGCCATCCTAGATTTCAGGACGAGATCCTTTCATAGTGGTGGAATGTTGAAACACCCCAGATACACCTTTCCATATTTGTACTCCGACTCTTGCCATTTTCGGCGTTAAGTTATGAGTTTCCTTCGTGGTTGGGTTTTGTCTTCATTTTGCATTTTTTCCATGTCATGCATTTCATATCATGTCATCATGTGCATCGCATTTGCATACGTAATCGTCTCATGCATCCGAGCATTTTCCCCGTAGTCCGTTTTGCAATCCGGCACTCCTACATCCTCCGACGCCCCCTTTTGCCTCTTTTCGTGAGCGGGTCTTAAACATTCTCGGAATGGACCGAGATTTTCCAAGTGGCCTTGGTACACCACTGGTAGACCGCTTGTCAAGTTTCGTGCCATTTGGAGTCCGTTTCATACTCCGATGGTTAACCGGGGAACCGTAAAGGCCTCGTGTGTGTTGCATCCCAACACCCCTCCAAGTCAGCCTACAAACCCATCCAAACCCTCTCCATCCTCTCGTCCGTTCGATCACGATCGCGTGGCCGAAAAGCGCTCTCCTTTTGGACACTCCAAACTCCTCCTACTTATAAATATGTGCTCCTCCCGGATTTTTCCCGCAGTCTAACCCTAGCCATCTCCCTCCTCGCGCCGCCGGACACGTCCATCCCGCGTCGGACGCGTCCACCGCCACCGCCACCTCGCTCCGGCCAATCCGAAGCTGCCACATGGCCTCCGCCGCCGCTCCTGACCAACCAGGCACCGCCACCTCACCCCACCGGCTCCCCCCCACTGCCCGCGGCCCGTGGAGCCCCAGGCCGGCCCGCCCGGGCCCAGATGCCCGCCACCCGCGCCCACAGGCACCCTGCCGCGCCGCCGCCCGCCGGCTCTCCGCCGCCTGCCCCGCTTCGCCTCCGCCCCGCGCCCACGGACTCTGCCTGCGCCGCCACCTAGGGCCGCCGCCGACCACCACCTGACTCCGCCTGCCGCGCTTCGCCTCCGCCACCGCGCCGCCCCGCTCCTCCGCCCGTGCCTCCCGCAGCTCACCGGCCCCGTCGCCTCCTCCTCACAAGATCCGCCGTGCCGCCCCTCGCCGGAGGCCACCGCCCTCGCCGTAGTCCAAACTGGCCGGATCCGTCCAGGTGGGACAAGATCCACCGGTTCATCCATCCAAACGTGGCTCTCCGTCCCCCGGATCTCCTCGTCCCGATCCGTCCCGTCCAGTTTTCGGAGAGTATAAATTCCACTAAGTCCCTATACTCTGCATTATTTTTATCCCATGTTCATCGCATCATAACTTCATGATCGTAGATCCGTTTTGTGCGTGCCATATATCAAAATGTTCATCAGGATGTGCTCTTCATTTTGTTCCATTGTGCCATGATTGTTTGAGTTCATCTTGATGCCCAAATGACTGATGCAGGAGTGCTATAAAATGTTAGGTGCTGATTCTTAGCAGTGTATGAGCATTTTTCATTTTTGCCACGTTTGTTGTCTGCTGCATATGGGCATGAGCTCTACATGTATTTTGCGCTATGTCATGCCATCTTTACAGGGGTGTATGCCATGTATTTTTGTGATCTTTTTGGTGACTAGCACATGCATGCAAAGTAACTCTCATGATATTGCTGATTTCAGAGACTTAGAATTTCACTAAGTCATTGCTCTGCTGTTATTTTTATGCCATGTATTCATGATGCTCCAGTGAGATTCATGCTTGTTTTGAGTATCTTCAGTAAGGATGATTTTGACATATGGTTATGCTCTATCGATCCATTCCCCTGTTTGCAATTATGGAGTGCCCTAGCATGACTTAATCTTGCTCTACTTTTGCTATAAAATTTTCCTGGCAGATTGTTTACATGTTAATCAATTTTGCCATGGTTGTTGTAGTTGATCCATGCATTCTATGCACTTGTTCTTGCCATGGTTATCCTTATGATCATGTATTATTGCTGGTAGTATGCTTATCTTGTCATGCAAGGCTTTGTGGTGAGTGAATCAAGCTCACAAAGATGCCTTCATAATGTTGTTTATGCCATGCTCAGTTTTCTGCTAAGTCTGAATCTGTTATCGAAACTTGCTATGTTTACATGGGTGCCATCATATCTTATGATCCTTTTTGACTCATGGTCAGTAAGGGACTTTTGTTCTATGCTTTGAGTAGATTCATGCCATGCCTTGTTTTGTTATGATATGTTCCTGTAGCATGTTAGCTTGCTCTAAACATTGCTTCCTGATGTTATTTCTGGCATGTTAGTTTTTCACTAAGTTTGTGATGCTGATATCTTTTGCACTTTTGACATGCTTGTTTGAACCTACTCTTGTGTGATTTAGTCGTAGCTCAATGTTCATCTTTTGTCAAGAATCTTGAGTAGATCACTGCCTTGTGCTTTGTTGCAATATTGGAGTGCAGTAGCTTAGTTTCTTGTTGCACTCTAGATGGCATCATGCCGTTAATCGCAGAATTGTGCCATTCTTGTTTTGCTTGCCATTTGCAAACCGTGCATCCGATTCCGGTGAACTTTATATCGATTTGGACCGAAATCATCTCATCTTTCCAGCGGCACACTTGGTTTGCCAAGTTAAGGCCTGGTTCAATCTTTCCCTTCTGAAGCATGCATATGCATTGCATATCACATTCCGCATGTCATGTCATGTTTTGCATCATGTTGCTTGCGCGTTGCACCGTGGTTGATTGTGGTTTCCTTTGCTTGTGTTCTTGCCTTGGGTAGAGCCGGGAGACGAGTTCGTGATCGAGGAACACGTTGAGTACGCTAACGAGGATCAAGCTTTCGTCAACTCTGAGAACTTTGCAGGCAAGATGACCATACCCTCGAAATCACTTATATCTTTGCTTGCTAGTTGCTCACACTATTGTTATGCCGCGATGCCTACCACTTGCTATATCATGCCTCCCATATTGCCATGCCAAGCCTCTAACCCACCTTTCCTAGCAAACCGTTGTTTGGCTATGTTACCGCTTTGCTCAGTCCCTCTTATAGCGTTGCTAGTTGCAGGTGAAGATGGAGTTTGTTCCATGTTGGAACATGGTTATTGTTACGATATCATTATTATGTCTTGTTTACTTTAATGCACCTATATACTTGGTATAGGGTGGAAGTCTCGGCCTTATGCTTGGTGTTTTGTTCCGCTCTTGCCGCCCTAGTTTCCGTCATACCGGTGTTATGTTCCTTGATTTTGCGTTCCTTACACGGTTGGGTGTTATGGGGACCCCTTGACAGTTTGCTTTGAATAAAACTCCTCCAGCAAGCCCCAACCTTGGTTTTACCATTTGCCTCACCACCACCTACCCTTCCCTCGGGTCAGCCAACCCGAGGGTCATCTTTATTTTAAGCCCCCCTCGGGCCAGTGCTTGTCTAAGTGTTGGTCCGAACCGAGTAGACTGCAGGGCCACCTCGGGGAAACTTGAGGTTTGGTTTTATTCGTAGGGTGTCTCATCCGGTGTTGCCCTGAGAACGAGATATGTGCAGCTCCTATCGGGATGTCGGTGTATCAGGCGGTCTTGCTGGTCTTGTTTTACCATTGTCAAAATGTCTTGTAACCAAGATTCCGAGTCTGATCGGGTCTTCCTGGGAGAAGGAATATCCTTCGTTGACCGTCAGAGCTTGTGATGGGCTAAGTTGGGACACCCCTACAGGGTTTTGAACTTTCGAAAGCCGTGCTCATGGTTATGGGCAGATGGCAATTTGTTAATATACGGTTGTAGAGAACTTGACACTTAACTTAATTAAAATGAATCAACCGCATGTGTAGCCATGATGGTCTCTTTCCGGCGGTGTCCGGGAAGTGAACATGGATTTGGTGTTATGCTTGGACGTAAGTAGTTTCAGGATCACTTCTTGATCACTTCTAGTTCACGACCGCTGTGTTGCTTCTCTTCTCGCTCTTATTTGCGTATGTTAGCCACCATATATGCTAGTGCTTGCTGCAGCTCCACCTCACTACCCTCACTACCCTCTCGCGGCTGTGAGATTGCTGAGTCCTCTTGGCTCAAAGATACTTCCAAACAGTTGTAGGTGCCGAGGATACCAGTGCAGATGACGCAACTGAGCTCAAGTGGGAGCTCGATGAAGTTCGTGTTCGTTGTGTTGTTTCGTTTCCAGTTGATCAGTAGTGGAGCCCAGTGGGGACGATCGGGGATCTAGCATTTGGGGTTGTCTTCTTTTATTTTGGTTCCGTAGTCGGACCTTTGATTGTATTCTGGATGATGTATGTTTAACTTGTATTTGAGTGAAGTGGCGATTGTAAGCCAACTCTTTATCCCTTTCTTATTCAGTACACGTGGGAGATATAGCCGCATTGTGGGTGTGACACATCCCCACCAGAGCCTTTGGCAGGCGAATACCACTTTGTTCAGGATAGCTTGTACTAGTTGTCTCCCTTCGAATTTGGACATTGTGGGATCCGTTCCCTCTCAATATTTGGGAAGAGGACCAGGGCCTCTATAAATAGGACTAGCCACCACCGAGGGAGGCAACTGATTCAGACCCAGATAATCTCGAACCACACAAGTTCACCACACACAAGAACATCTCTCCTCAGGAGGCTGTTCTTCCCTTGTAACTGTTCATCCTCAGCCCAAGAGGCAATCCACCACACCACACAGGAGTAGGGTATTACACCACAACGGTGGCCCGAACCAGCATAAATCTTGTGTCTCGTGTTCTTTGGGTTCGTTGAGCTAGGCTGTGAGATCGTAGAGTGCGTGAGCTAGAGAGCGGGAGAGATCTTCGTGTGCACCCAGTGTTCGAACCTCAAGGGTTTAGCCAAAACCCGAAATCGGACATTTGGCCCGCCAGGTAGGGGTGCGCTGAAGCTTTCCTCTTCGTCGATCCGCGCTTCACTGCTTCGCCAAGTTCATGGCCGAGGCTCGTCGGGCTCACGCTGAGCGCCGGGCCGCTCTCGCCACCCGTGTCGCTCAGACCGCCCCTGTCGGCGGACCTCCCCGCCGTTGTCCGTCACCCGCCGCTAACGCTGCCACCGGCCCGGCGGCAAACGAGCAGCAAGCCTCTTCACTGCATCCCTCTGTGCGGCGAGATGGTCGCACTGCCACCCCGTCGCTGACTCCGGCCGTCTCATCGTCTCACGCTCGCCGCTCCCCCACAGACGTGCAGGTCGCGCTGCTCATGGCATGGGAGCTCCTGTGCTACCGCCCGGTGGACGACCTATACGAGGACTGGTTGGACCACATCGTCGAGCTCGTCAGCGCCGCAGGGGGCTCTCCGGCGCCATCCCTCTCACTGCCTCGCCCGCCACCGGCGGTAGGGGATGTGGCTCACGGAGTGCCTCCACCCCCTCAGCGCCAAGATGGCACCCTCGCACTGAGGCGCGCGGCTCAGGGAGCGCCACAGCCTCTCCCATGTCAACACGGCATCCTCGCTGCAAGATGCGCGGCCCAGCGGCGTGATCCTCCGCGCCGTGTGCCCGCGCACGAAGAAAGAAGTTGCCAGGAGGTTCCCCGTCCGCAAGAAGACGCTCCACCGCTTCCAGCACCACCACATCAGGATCGCTTGCTGTGGCAGGGCCATGTGCCACTTGCCGTGGCGGCATAGGGACACCAAGGTCAAGCTCCACCTCCACGACGGGCCCCGGTTGCCACGGCGGGCTGCGTGCCTTCACTCCTGAGCTGCGTAGCATCGTCTGCATGCCTCCTTCCTATGAAGGCACCCCGGACCCAGCGGAGTTTTTGCAGCTCTACGAGCTGAGCATCGAGGCGGCCAACAGCGACGAAAAAGTCATGGCGAGCTGGTTTCCCATGGCTCTCAAGGACGGTGCCCGCTCATGGCTCCTGAACCTACCCCCAGGCTCAATTTCCTCCTGGGATGAGATGCGCAGCCGCTACATCGCCAACTTCCACGGCACTCGCGACCGTCCCCCGGTCGCGGGTGACCTGCGCCACAACAAGCAACAACCAGGAGAGACCCTTCAGATATACATCCAGCACTTCAACAGCGTGCCTATCAAGATCCCCAAGGTGACGGACGAGGCCATCATTTCGGCCTTTTCCGACGGCGTCTGTGACATAAAGATGAAGGAGGAGCTTGCCATCCATGAGGAGCTGTGCACGACCTTGGAGCTGTTCAACATAGCAACCAAGTGTGCAAGGGCTGAGGAGGGGCGCCTCTCCCTCCTCAAGCTTCCAGTTGCGGATCCAGAGGAGAAGAAGGCCAAGGTCAAGGACGTGAAGCACAAAGGGGTGGCCGTACTCGCAGTAGAACCGGACGCCAAGCGCGGCTGAGATCTTCCTGAGTCGTCCAAGGGCGGCCGTATGTTCTGCGCCTTCCAGCGTGCGCACACACAATGCCAATGATTGTCAAGAGCTCAGCGCCATTCGAGATGGGCGCTTCGGTCGACGCCCCGAGCGCAACGACCGGGGCTACGGCCGAGGAGGTGGACGAGGTGGAGGTCGTTGGGATGACCGTGGGCCCCGCCAAGAGTGGCGCGACCAACCTCGCGAGGATCATTGGCAGGAGCAGCCTCGCGAGGGCACCTGGACGGACCAGCCTCGTGAGGACCGCCCTTAGGGCAACTCTAGTCTCCCCCCGCTGCCGCTGCCAAGAAGGAACGACGATGATCAACCGGACGAAGGGGCTGGGGGCTTTCAGGAGCCGCGCACCATCACTTGCATCTTAGGTGGCGCTCAGGCCCCAGCCTCCCAACGCATCTTCAAGCAGTTCTCCTCAGAAGTGAATTCAGTCCTACACAAGCTCGAGGCTATGCGCCCGCTGAGGTGGTCCAAGTTCGCCATCACCTTTAGCTCAGCGGACCAGCTCAAGTGCACGGCAACCGCCGGCATCCTCCAGATGCTCTGCTCACCCGTCATCAGCAATGTCCAAGTCACCAAGACCCTCATCGACGGCGGCGCGGGGCTCAGTGTCCTATCCGTCGAAAAGTTCGACAGCCTCCAAGTGCCATACGATTAGCTCCAGCCCACCAAGCCTTTCTCAGGAGTAACAGACGGCTCCAACACCCCGATAGGGCAAGTTCGCCTCCCTGTCACCTTCGGTCAGCGCGACAACTACCACACCGAGCTCATCGACTTCGCTGTCGCCCATATCCGCCTGCCATACAATGCCATCCTCGGGTACCCAGCACTGGCAAAATTCATGGCAGTCACCCACCATGGTACAACGTCCTCAAGATGCCGGGAAGCGGCGGAATCATCACGGTCCCTTGTGAAAAAAGAGATGCAGTGTGATCCCTTGAGCGCAGCTTCCAAGCTACATCAATCGAAGACCCTGACAACGCGGGTGTGTAGTACTCTCCTATGGCCAATCCCAAGAAGAAGAAGCAGCTATTCTGCCCTGGGCCTCAGGGGAGCAGCACCTCTAGCAGCACCACTTCAGGATCCGCGCCAGCGCCTAGGGCGCCTCCTTCGCTCGCATAGGGAGGCGCGTCCAGTGCCCTCCTCGGCCAGGGCTCGGGGGCTCTCCTCTGGACGGCCTCAGACCTGGACAACATCACGTGGGAGGCGCTCAGGCACCACGTGGAGGCGTGCTTCGTGGCACGTTTCCCTCAGGAGGATACCGGGTGAAGGGCGCCCGATGCTCAGGAGTTCATCACCAAGGCATCTCAGGAGCTTCAGGAAACAAGAGAAATAAGCGGTGACCACCGCCCACCTGGCGCCGCTCCCCACTCAGGCGAGGGTGGTGAGCTGTGCGTCTGCATCGACATCCCAGGGCTCAACAGGGCCGCATCTTAGGAGCGCTTCTGGCCTTTGCGTGCTGGCCGGTGTGAGGGCCTGCCTCACAGCTACGTTCGCATGTCATTCGGCCTACCAAGCGTGGCTGCCACCTTCCAGCGCAATCTGCGGAGCATCCTGGCAAGTCAGGAGGCCAGGCATCACGCGGTCCTAACGGAGATGGAGACAACCCTCCGGAGGCCACCTAAGCCTCCAGAGCCTCCCGAGGCTCAGGGCCCCGGCGGCTCGTGAGAAGAACTTCTTCACTACATGTCTTCAGCTAACCCGACACTCCTTCGGCAACCAAACCAGGTGACATCTTTCCAAGTTCATTTAGCTGGGAGCGCCCCCTGGGCTGCATTGTCCCCAGGCCGTGTGGGTCCGTCCCCGCGGCATGTATCTACTTGCATCTTCAGTTCACTCTACGAGGAGCGCCCCACGGGCTGCATTAACCCCAGGCCGCTCAGGTCCAACCCAGTGTCATGTATCGCTCTCGCATTTACCTAAGCTAGTTTCTTTTCATGCGTAATCTATATATGTATATCACCTGCTCGATTTTCACCTACCATGGGAGCCGCGCGCCGATTGTCTTTCTTTAGGATCCTTCGCATTAGAAGGCTAGGCACGGCATCTGTGCTCAGGCTCGTCCCTGCAGCGTCGATAAATCCAACAGATGAGCTCTGTCTAGCGGGTCGGCCCCGTTCACGTCACCTCCTGGGGTCATTGGTGCTTGGCCTTCTTGTGTGATAGCCTCAGGAAATCCAGTCGGCGCCGGTTGTCTAACCATCTCGCAGGAATGCCACGACCATCAAGAATCAAGACTAGGTGCAACCCGCCTTGAGGTAGGGCCTCGTGAGTCCCGCGCTGGCTCACGAGCGCTTAGATACACCTCGCCTAGCCCTGCCGTGCAAGCCAGGTGTCAGGGCGGGGCTGTACACGCCCCGGGGGCTCTTCGTAGTAGGGAGTCCCCTCCCACAAGCCAGCGACGGACGGGCGATCATCGTGGCGATTTGCGCCCCTCCTCACGCTAACCTACAGGAACCTCCTGAGGACTACAGCGGGCGGTACCGTGGAGTCTCTCTCTTGTCCCAGACAATTCTCTTGCGCGTTAAAAGGGGCGCTCCTCAGCATCGCGACTCAGGAGCTCTTACTGGCTCTCCAACCCTCACCCCTGGCCTTGACCACGACATCGCGACCTGGCATACGAGCGGCGGTTGAGCTCGCTCGAGGGCCGGAACCTGAGGACTTAGAGCACCAGGAAGAACATGGAGAAGAGGGGGAGGCCTGCACGGGCCTAACCTAGCTACCCAGCAGCGGCCGACACCCAAGTCTGGTGCGGCACGCTAAGACGGCTCCGGAAAGCCAAGATAAGTCTTGTACCTGGACCGACCCAGCTCTACGACATAAGATTCTTGCCTTTTCGCTACGCACCTGCGGCAACATCGCCTCCGTTTCCCATCCTTAGGTAGATGGTTGCACACTAAAGGGGACCTCTTGAGCATCGCGCCTCAGGAGCTCTTACCGGACCTTGGGCCACTCACCTCCTGGCCTTGACCATGGCATAGCGACCTGGCATACTAGCGACGGCTGCAGCCTTCCTGGGGACCGGGACCTGTCAGCGTAGAGCACCAAGCTGCGGTGGGATTGGAAAGGGGGAACCAAGCCTCAGCGGGACATGCGCTTGCAAATTTCCACAATAAGGATAATATCAACAAAAGGAATTACAGACGCTTTACACACCCTCGCGTGGTCCATTTTGATTCCTCGCAGGGAACAAAAGGAAGGGAATTCCTAGGAGCTCTATCTACACGCGCCGGGCGTCGCCGACGCCATCATCAACAGTGGGCCATGGAAGGCCGGCGCCAACCCCATCCAGATCAATGGCGGCGGCCAGACGTGACAACCTTGCTCCGGGCTCGATAAGAGCTCGGGGGCACATAGCTATAGTCGCTCATCTCCGAAGAATCCACGAGCTTGGGAGAGTCGCTAGACCACCAGGAGCCATCGCTGTCGCTGGAGGAGCTGCGGGCGAGGCCAGCGGTAGGCCCGGTGCCAGTCGTCGCACCGTCCCGGCGGCTCCCTTCAGGGAAGCACTCCAAGCGGCAGCCTTCCTCATCGAGGACCTTGAAGAATAGCATGGAGGCGCCATCATACACGAAGTGGATGGCAAGGGTGCCATACGCGCGGCAGGCTCGGACGACCTCGCCCAAGCCTCGAGTCATGAAGATCCTCCCGGAGGCAACGGCTTCAACTTCCGCTCCAATCGCCGGGGT
Source organism: Triticum urartu (assembly GCF_056163025.1). Taxonomy (NCBI): domain Eukaryota; kingdom Viridiplantae; phylum Streptophyta; class Magnoliopsida; order Poales; family Poaceae; genus Triticum; species Triticum urartu. Next base: position 233,538,913 of record NC_141876.1, on the reverse strand, counting down.
GTCGCAGTCGGTGTGCTGCAGCCAAAGCTCGAGAGGGCCCCTCGGTGGCATCTTGACGGTGAAGAATTGCGGAAGGCGAATCCAAGTGCTTGGAGGTATCGCCGCCCACAGCACGAACTCGTGCGAGGAGACCGCAACATTGACCCCTAGGGCGATGGCGTGTGCCTCCATGGCACGACAGCCATGGCCCTGGCACGGGCGGCGGTGCTCATCGCTCCTCCCTCCGGAACCCTTCGCATGAGCGTACAAGGGCAACGGGTACCCAGGAGGTGGCCTTTCGTACCATGGCCGCGACACTACCGACCTCACGACCATCTGGCGACGATGGGACTTCCTCTTCTTCGGCGGGAGCAGCTCGGGCTCATTGAGGGGAGTCTTGCCCTTCTCCGTGGCCGAGAACCTCAATATCGGCGCCATGACTACACCAGCAAGGAGTGGAGCAAGGAAGGAGAAGAAGTAGGAGAAGCAAGGAAGAGACGGGTGACGGGGGCTCCGCCCCCACTTCCCATTTATATCCAAGGGGGGCCAACCGCCGGCCCCCATGTTCCTAGGTAATAATGATCTTTTCTGCATGCAGCAAGGACCCGTCAAGTCGGGCAGTTGCCGAGGCTGCATGGGGAAGCAGATACGCCCATGTCCAATCAGTCGCCACGTGCCAACTGTGGCCGCGAGCTGATGGGGCCCACGGTGCTCCGCACTTGCCCCTTTGGCTTCGCCTCGAAGCCAAGCCCAAGCGTGCCTTGGGTCCGGGAGCTACTGTCGGTGTGCTGGGAATGGGGGTCCCTAGACTTGCTTGCCTGCCGCCCGCAGCGTGGCTCCACCAGCGGCCCCGTCAGGCCCATCTTCACCAGCAAACATTCAAGACCCTTGCCAGGGGCCAAGCTTCGTGAGGAGGATGATGCAAGACCTCCTCAGGGGCGGCCTCACCAGGCTGGCTTGCAAGGGGCGAAGAGATCAAGGCGAGGGGCACCTCGCGAGGTTCCTATGACGCAAGCCTTGACGACCGGAACCAGGCGGGCGCCAGCACGTGCAGTGTCCTTGTTTCCTCTTTGGTGCTAAAGGGGCAAGCGCAGGCGAGGAGTCCCGAGGCATCAGGCAAAGGTTTCCATATCGGTGCAACCAGACCAAGACCAGCAGGATGGCAAGACGAAGGTCACCATGGATTCCAAGGCGGCGTCACCACCAGAGCCTTTGGCAGGCGAAGACCACTTTTGTCAGGATAGCTTGTACTAGTTGTCTCCCTTCGATTTTGGCCGTTGTGGGATCTCTTCCCGCTCAATATTTGGGAAGAGGACCATGGCCTCTATAAATAGGACTAGCCACCACCGAGGGAGGCAACTGATTCAGACCCAGATCATCCCGAACCACACAAGTTCACCACACACAAGAACACCTCTCCTCAGGAGGTTGTTCTTCCCTTGTAACTTTTCATCCACAGCCCAAGAGGCAATCCACCACACCACACAGGAGTAGGGTATTACACCACAACGGTGGCCCAAACCAGTATAAATCTTGTGTCTTATTTTCTTTGGGTTCGTCGAGCTAGGCTGTGAGATCGTAGAGTGCGTGAGCTAGAGAGGGGTCGAACCTCAAGGGTTTAGCCGGAACCCGAAATCCGACAGAAGACTCGATGATATCTGCTCCAGCTTCATCTTCATAATCATCATCACTACTGTCGGGGTCGGAGTCGGTGTCATCAATGATGATGTAGTCCTTGGGATGGTCATCATCTCCTCCTGGCACAGGGTCTCCCATGAATACTCCTAGCTTCCTTGTCAGGTCGTCATTCATCTCCACTAGTACGGTGATTTCCTCCTTGTATCCGTCACATGTAGACTTGAGTTCCTCTTCCAGCTACATGTTCCTAGGCATCAACTTCTTCAGATCTATCATGCTTGCGCACATTTGATTCTCATGGCGACGAATGTGCTGGTTTAACTCCTGGATGTAAGCTGCAATGGACCCGTCCTTCCTGGTGCTGATCATCTCCCATTGCTCATCTTGGTGCCCACATAACTGGTAGATGGTTTAAGATCCTTGTGATAAACTTCACCGATGCGTCCTATGGTGATGTGGGCTGCCATGCTCTTTCCTAGACTCTAGGTTGGTGCATCAAAGGAAAACTCAATGGGCTTAGTAACTGGCATGAATGTCCTTCCTGGAACATGAACTCGAATCATCCAACGCTCCTCTTCTGGTAAAGTCGCAGTGTAGGTTCCGATTAAGCTTGGTATTCCAATGTTCAGGTACCTAGTGACTTCCTTCAAGTGTCGTCTAAAAGGTGTGTCTTCATCCGGCTGTGCAAACTTGTTCCTTGTGTCCGCCATGCTATAGAGTAGAAGATGGAGAGAAGAGTGACCTATGTCTCATCTTAGTGGTCGTGTCCAACATTCAGCATGTGCTCTGATACCATCTTGTAGCGATCCGACCTCAAACAGTCAAATCTCTGTGTTTAAGTGTCATCCCTGGATCGGTAATGCTGACACACACAGTACTTGAAGGATTTATAACAGAGCGGCAATCACACACTTATTACATCGAATGTCTCAAAAGAGAACTTATTACAATAAATATGGGTTAAGGCCATCTAAATAAGATAACAGCGGAAGGCTTGGAAGATAAAGTGAGTCCATCAACTCCAACGACATAGCTGAGTGCATGACAACAACCTAGCACACCTTACTCTTTGTCTGAAAAGTCTGCAACATGATACGTTGCAGCCCGAAAAAGGTCAGCACATGGAATATGCTGGCATGATAAGACAATAGAGCAATGAACAGAATAAATGCTATCACTACATGCATATATGGCTGGTGGAGGCTCTATGGTTATAATGTTTTTGCGAAAAGCCAATTTTCCCTACAACAAAGGAATATATTTTATTTAACTATCATGGTAGTTGATAAACATTGAGAATGGTAAATCCCCATCTCAATCCCAATTAAACAAGTAATTAATAACCCAACAAAATTAGTTTAGATTGATGAGATCAACATGATAATTCAAGAACTAGATACTCAAGATGTCCATAATCGAGGACACGGCTAACCATGATTAGTTTGTAAACTCTGTAGAGGTTTGCGCACTTTTCCCCACAAGACTCGATCTCCTCCGTTAGTTTTCTCGCACTACATGGTGTTTGAGAAACGGATGACCGAGACACAATCTTTCAGAAACATTAACTCTTTACTCTAGGTGGACAGTTACACCTACTTTCCCCTACATCTGCTAGCCCATAACTGAAAGAGATCATGCAACATACTCAACTATGCTATAGCCCATAATAGCTTGTGGCTGCACACGGAAGTTTCTAGCATGAATAATCTTATGATCCCTTTGAGCCTGGGTGGCGAACCAAAAAGGACAGCATTGGTATATCCCCAGGTGCCCGCAACCAATCCACCCAGATGTTTGTTTAAGTAGCCACCTTAAGTAAACCATTAATTAAAAATCTCACATCTTTCATGGATACACTCAAACCCAATCCACGTCTACTACATAGCATCGCAATAATAGCATAGCGTAGAAGTAACTCCCAAGGCTTTGATAATAAAAGGGCAATATGTTCTACCTCATCATCTACTTCCAAAAACCCACATGTTAAGATATCCTACTCATGCAATGTATGAGGGGTTGTATCTAATGCATAAAAACTGGGTAATAAAGGGGTATGATCAATGTGTTACTTTCCTTGCTGATGATTCGCAAAACCTAGTGACTTGTAGTACCACGCTGCGCACTCCAGGAATTTTATCGCAAACAAACAATAGCATACATAAGCACTCAAGAATATATGCAAGGGTAAAACTCAGATAAGAAGATCCAATCTAAAAGTTCAACTGAAGAGGTTCGATTGGCAAAAAGAATCGATCAAAGCAGAGGTACGGAATTGAAACTATGATCAAAAGAACTTCGAATTCAACTCTGCTTGAAACCAAATTTTAAATTGTCAAAACCTTGTTCAAGTTGTTTAAACATAGAGAGGGGTTCGATATGAAGATTTTGGCGTTGGTTTCACTGGATTTGGACAAACGGTTAAGAAACGACGAGGGTTTGAAGTTCAGGGGCTATTCTGTGATAAAAATAATCGCGGATAGGGCCCTGACCTAAAATAAAATAAAAAGAAAAGACTAAGGAACGAACGTTCGCTGCCTGAACCTAACCAGCGAACAACGTTTGTTAAAACGAATGAATGGACGAACGTCCGCTAAATAGAATAAACCGACGAAAAACCGATCTAAAACAATAATCCATGAAACTAAAAAACCGGGGTTAACCAAAGAAAACAGACCAGTCAACGGACGGGGTAAACGGCGTGGTTCCGGCGAGATCCGGCGCGGCGACGGCATCATCAACGGCAGCGACGGCGCGGCGGAGTAGGGCTGCGGGGTGGGGTGGCGGCGTCAGCGTCGGCGGCAGCGGAGCAGCGGCGGCGGCGGCTCTGCTTAGGGTCCCAGGTGGGTCCCGAGCTCGGGTTTTAAAGGGGGAGGCGGCTGCTTGCGGGAGGGGGCACGCCCTCGGGAGGCGTGTCCGAGGCAAACACAGCCGGCAGCGGCGGTGGGGGGGGGGACTCCCGCTGCGGGGGAAGGCGGCGGCACGCGCGGCTTGGGCCGGCTCGGCTGGGCCTTCGGCCCAGTCGGGCGAAGAGTTTTTTTAAAACAATTCTGCCGAAAGGAAAAATCCTAAATAAATAACAATAAAAAGCTCAAATTCCAAAACAATTTTTTACCATCTATATAAAATATTTAGAACTAAGTGAACATTTTCTTGTCCTAAAAAGCAATTTTGAAAAATGCATATTTTTTCTAATTCAAATAAAATAGCAATAAAATCCAATTAAAATATTTTATTTGATTTTAACATTTTTCCTCCAATATTTCATTTATTTTGGAGAAGTCATATTATCTCCTCTCATATATTTTTAATATGAAATATTTTCGGAGAGAAAAATAATTAAAACCAAAGTGATCCTTCTTTTTATATTTGAGAAAATTCAAATATGAAAACAATAAAATCCCCAACTCTCTCTATGGGTCCTTTAGTTTCTTAGGATTTTAGGATCACAAAGCCAAAATCCAAATAAAATATGATATGCATATGATGACCTATGTATAACATTCCAAATTGAAAATTTGGGATGTTACATTTCGATGGTAGTGGCTCCCCATCATAAGAGGAAGGACGTGTCTCCCGGGTCCTGCAGCTGGCAGCCAGACTCTTACCGTTAAACCTTGCCTCATATTCAAAGACATGGTTTTGGAGATCATAGATTTGGCTTTGCAGAAAGTTGATTTGCTTGTTGAGGGTGAAGAAGACATCCTTCATGGACGGGCCATCCACCTTGTGATCACGGGTGAAATCCGTAATCATGAGGTGATTGGCATTGAGTCCGTGCTCCACCATCCCCTTACACTTGAAGACCTCTTGTTCCATGGCTTTGAGCCTGGCCTCCACGGTTCCTTTCCCTTTGGGTCCCTGAACATCCCAAATGTGGAGCACCCCCTAAAGCACCTCGATGGTTTGAAGGTGCTTCACCACCTCCGATAAGTAGGGGTTGATTACCCTCTTGAAGAACTTGTCTTTGGAGGAGCTTAGAGCAGCCATGGAGATCTAAATCTGTCAAAAAACAACAAGAAAGAAGAGCAGACGATTTCTCTTCGATATGGTGGTCAATACGTTCGGTGCTATATAAAGATTTTTTATATTGGGAAACAAGGAAAATGAGGGGAAAACGGAGCCGGGAAGGTGCCTGAAGTGGGAACAACCCTCCTGGGCGTGCCCTGGTTTCTTGTGCCCTCCTCGGTTGCCTTCCTGGTTGTTTCTTATTTTCAATTTTTTGTAATATTCCAAAACTGACAGAAAATATTTTTGCAGAATTTTCGGGATCTGTTTACTTACTGTATCACGTACCTTCTCTTTTTTCATGATTCTGGGGTGTTCAGAAAGGTTTCTCTTATGTGTTCCTCCGGTGTCATGGTTTGAATAATATTTCTTGCAACATTAATAGGTGTACCTGAGATATAGTGTTTAATTCTTTGCCCATTGACCACCTTTGGGTTAGTACCTTTGGCATTATTTCTTTTAAAAGCTCTAGAGCGATAAACCTCTTCAATGATATATGGTCCTTCCCATTTGGAGAGAAGCTCTCCTATAAAGAATCTGAAACGACTGTTGTACAAAAGAACACATTCACCCACTTTGAATTCCCTCTTTTGGATTCTTTTGTCATGCCATCTTTTGGGTTTTTCTTTAAATAGTTTCGCATTTTCATAAGCTTGGGTTCTCCATTCATCTAGCGAGCTAATATCAAATAACCTCTTTTCACCTGCAAGTTTGAAATAATATATGAGTTCTTTAATTTCCCAATATGCTATATGGTCTAACTCAAGAGGCAAATGACAAGATTTTCCATAAACCATTTTATAAGGAGACATACCCATAGGATTTTTATAAGCTATTCTGTAGGCCTAAAGTGCATCATCCAATTTCCTAGACCAATTCTTTTGGCACCTATTGACAGTCTTCTGTAATATTATTTTTATTTGTCTATTGCTAAGTTCCACTTTACCACTAGATTGAGGGTGATAGGGTGATGCAATTCTATGGTTGACATCATATTTAGCAAGCATTTTACGCAAAGCACCATGAATAATGTGTGAACCACCATCAATCATTAAATATCTAACTAGGGACTACAAACCTTGGGAAAATAACTTCTTTAAGCATTTTAATGGAAGTGTTATGATCAACACCACTAGTTGGAATAGCTTCTACCCACTTATTAACATAATCAATAGCAACCAAAATATGAGTGTACCCATTAGAGGAAGGAAAGTTCCCGTATAATCAAAACCCCAAACATCAAATGGTTCAACTACAAGTGAATAATTCATAGGCATTTCCTGATTCTTACTAATATTGCAGATTATTTGACATTCATCACAAGATAAAACAAACTTACATGCGTCCTTGAAGAGAGTAGGCCAATAAAAACTAGATTACAATACCTTGTGAGCAGTTCGATCTCCCGCATGATGCCCTCCATAAGCTTCAGAATGACATTTACGTAGGATTTTCCCTATTCTTGCTGAGGTACACAATGTCTAATAATACCATCTACTCCTTTATAAAGATGTGGGTCATCCCAAAAGTAATGTCTTTAATCATAGAAGAATCTTCTTTTGTTGGTATGTGAAACTAGGTGGTATGTATTTAGCAAAAATATAATTAGCATAGTTAGCATACCAAGGAGTTTTATGAGAAACATTTATTGTAGCTAGTTATTCATCAGGAAAACTATCATCAATAGGTAGTGGTTCATCAAGAATATTTTCTAACCTAGACAAGGTTGTCATCTATGGGGTTCTCAGCTCCTTTCCTACCATTAATATGTAAATCAAATTCTTGTAGCAAGGGAACCAACCTAATGAGTCTAGGTTTGGCATCTTTCTTTTCCATAAGATATTTTATAGTAGCTTGATCAATGTGAACAAGTACTTTGGAACCAACAATATAAGATTTGAATTTATCACAAGCAAACACAACTACTAAAAATTATTTTTCAGTACTAGCATAATTTCTTTGGGCATTGTCTAGATTTTTACTAGCATAATGAATAACATTTAATTTCTTATCAACTCTTTGTTCTAGAACAGCACCAATAGCATAATCACTAGCATCACACTTAATTTCAAAAGGCAAGTTCCAATCAGGTGGTTGAATAATAGGTGCAGAAATTAAGGCTTTCTTAAATGTTTTAAAAGCTTCTACACAATCACCATAAAAAACAAATGGAACATCCTTTTGTAAAAGATTTGTAAGAGGCCTAGAAATTTCAGAGAAGTCTTTAATAAACCTACTATAGCAACCAGCATGACTGAGAAAACTATGAATACCTTTAATATCTCTAGGACATGGCATTTCTCAATTTCATCAATGATACGTCTCCAACGTATCTATGATTTTTGATTGTTCCATGCTATTATATTATCTATTTTGGATGATTTATATGCATTAATATGCTATTTTATATTGTTTTTGGGACTAACTTATTAACCCAGAGCTGAGTGCCAGTTTTTGTTTCTTTTCATTGTTTTTGAGTTTCCCAGAAAAAGAATATCAAACTGAGTCCAAACGGAATAAAACTTTGCAATGATTTTTCTTGGACTAAAACACACCCGAAGGACTCGGAGTCCAAGCCATAAGAGCTACGAGGCAGCGGCAAGGGTGGAGGGCGCGCCTAGAGCCCCCCCTACCTTGTGGCCCCTCTAGACTCCTGACCTACCTCTTCGTCTTATAAATTCACATATAATCCTAAACCCTCAGGGTAGCCACGAAAACACTTTTCTGCCACCGCAACCTTCTATACCCGTGAGATCCCATCTTGGGATCTTTTCTGGAAATCTGCCGGAGGGGGATTTGATGTCTTCTACATCAACCCTATTGTCCTTCCGATGAAGCGTGAGTAGTTTACCTCAGACCTACGAGTCCATAGCTAGTAGCTAGATGGCTTCTTCTCTCTATTTGATTCTCAATACCACGTTCTCCTTGATGTTCTTGGCGATGTATCCAATGTAGTCTTCTTTTGCCGTGTGTTTGTCGAGATCCGATGAATTGTGTATTTATGATCATATTATCTATGAATATTATTTGAATATTCTCTGATTTCTTATATGCATGATTTGATATCATTGTATTTCTTCGAATTGTCGGTTTGGTTTGGCCAACTAGATTGGTATTTCTTGCAAAGGAAGATGTGCTTAGTTTTGGGTCCAATCCTGCGGTGTCCTCACCAAGTGGCAAAGTAGGGGTAGCGAGGCACATATTTGTATTGTTGCCATCAAGGATAAAAATATGGGGTTTTCATCATATTGCTTGAGTTTATCCCTCTACATCATGTCATCTTACTTAAGGCGTTACTCCGTTCTTTATGAACTTAATACTCTAGATGCATGCTGGATAGCGGTTGATGTGTGGAGTAATAGTAGTAGATATAGGTAGGAGTAAGTCTACTTGACACGGATGTGATGCCTATATGAATAATTATTGCCTGGGATATCAACATAATTTTGCACTTTTCTATCAATTGCTCGACAATAATTTGTTCACCCACCGTATTATTTTCCTTCATGAAAGAAGCCTCTACTGAAACCTATGGCCCCCAGGTCTATTTTCTATCATATCTATTTCCGATCTACTATTTTGCAATCTTTTATTTTAATATCTATAAACCAAAAAACCCAAAAATATTTAGTTATCTTTTATTTAGTTTTATCAATCTTTATCAGATCTCACTTTTGCAATTGACCATGAAGGAATTGACAACCCCTTTATCACGTTGGGTGCAAGTGTTTGATTGTTTGTGTAGGTGCATAGATTGGGGACTTGCTTGTACCTCCTACCGGGTTGATACCTTGGTTCTCTAATCGAGGGAAATACTTATCTCTAGTTTGTTGCATCACCTTTTCCTCTTCAAGGGAAAAACCAACGCGCTCAAGAAGTAGCAGGAAGAATTTCTGGCGCCGTTGCCGGGGAGTTCTATATCAAGCCTACCAACTACCCACCATAAACTCTCATCTCTTGCATTACATTATTTGCCATTTGCCTCTTATTTTCCTCTCCCCCAGTTCAAAAACGATTGTCAGAAAAACACAAAAAGATTTACCTTTTTATTCGCTCTTGTTTCCTTCGTCTTTTCTTTTGCTTTTTGGTTGCTCAAGTGTTAGATTGCTTGTTTTGTCACGATGACTCAAGAGAATACCAAGTTGTGTGGCTTTTCAAATACTAATAACAATGATTTTGTTAGTACTCCGATTGCTCTGCCACTAGCGCCGAATCTTATGAAATTAATGCCACTTTATTGAATCTTGTCATGAAAGAACAATTTTCTGGCCTTCCTAGTGAAGATGTCGCATCCCATCTAAATACTTTATTTGAATTGTGTGATATGCAAAAGAAGAAAGATGTGGATAATGATATTGTCAAATTGAAGCTATTTCTGTTCTCACTTTGAGATAAGCTAAAACTTGGTTTTCATTTTTGCCTAAAAATAGTATTGATTCATGGAACAAGTGTAAAGATGCTTTTATTTCCAAGTATTTTCCCTCCTAGATATTATGGCTAATTATTCTCAGTAGCAAACCGAAAGATCTTCTACTAGTAAACAAGTGCGTGCAATTGAAGAAATTAATGTTTGGAGTGGAAAGTTGGATGAGCTTATGAAATTGTTTGCTAGTAAGAGTGCTCCTATTGATCCTAATGATATGCCTTTGTCTACTTTGATTGAGAATAATAATGAATCTATGGATGTGAATTTTGTTGGTAGGAACAATTTTGGTAATAACGTGCATAGAGGTAATTTCAACCCTAGGCCGTTTCCTAGTAATTCCTCTAATAATTATGATAATTCCTACAACAATTATTATGGAAATTATCATAAGTTTCCCTCCTATATTGAGAACAATATTAAAGAATGTATTAGTTCTCAAAAGAATTTCAATACTTTGGTTGAAGAAAAATTGCTTAAGATTGATGATTTGGATAGGAATGTGGATAGAATTTCTCTTGAAGTTGATGCTTTGAAAATTAGATCTATTCCACTGAAGCATGATATGAATGAGTCTCTAAAAGCTATGAGAAGTTCCATTAATGAATGTAAAGAAAGAACCGCTAGGATGCGTGCAAAGCGAGATTGGTTCGTAAAAGCATGTTCTTTGATTTCTCGTGAAAATAATGATGAAGAACTTAATGTGATTGATGTGACTCCTATTAAATCTTTGTTTTATACTATAAATATTGATAAATATGTGAGCGGAGATGATTCAACTTTAGTTATAAGGTGTCCCAATGATTCGAAGTTTATAGATCTTGATGCAAAAATTGATAAAAGTGGGGTTGGAGAGGCCGAAACTTTAAGTAGCAATGAACCCACTATTTTGGATTTCAAGGATTTTAATTATGATAATTGTTCTTTGATAGATTGTATTTCCTTGTTGCAATCCATGCTGAATTCTCCTCATGCTTAGAAACAAAATAAAGGTTTTACTAAACATATTGTTGATACTATGATGAAATCTTTTGAAGAAAAACTTCAGCTAGATGTTTCTATCCCTAGGAATATTTATGATGAGTGGGAACCTACCATTAAGAACTAAATTAAATATTATGAGTGCCATGTTTTGTATGATTTGGGTGCTAGCGTTCCCACGATTCCGAAAAAATTATGTGATGTGCTAGGTTTCTGTGAATTTGATGATTGTTCTTTAAATTTGCATCTTGTGGGTTCCACTATTAAGAAACCTATAGGAAGGATTAATTATGTTGTTATTGTTGCAAATAGGAGTTATGTGCCAGTAGATTTCATTGTTCCTGATATAGATTGCAATCCTACATGTCCTATTATTCTTGCTAGATGTTTCCTTAGAACGATTAGTGCAATTATTGATATGAAAGAAGGAAACATTAGATTTGAATTTCGGTTAAGGAAGGGCATGGAACACTTTCCTAGAAACAAAATTAAGTTGAGATATGAATCTATTCGGAGAGCTACTTATGGATTGCATACCAAAGATGACAATACCTAGATCTATTGCATTATGCCAAGCTAGGGGCGTTAAACAATAGCGCTTGTTGGGAGGCAACCCAATTGTATTTTTGTTCTTACTATTTTGGTTCTGTTTTTCAATAAAATTTTCATATTTCCTCTGGTTAGATGTGTTTTTATGTTTTAGTTAGTTTTTGTGCCAAGTAAGATCTTTGGGATAGCTTACCGTGACAGTTGATTTGATCTTGCTGAAAAACAGAAACTTTTGCGCCGGGAAAAATAATTTTATTTTTAACGGAAGCGTGATAAAATACTGATTCTTATTGAAGAAGATTCGTATACAAATTTCCTATATTGTCCTAATTGTTTAGAATTTTGGGAGTTACATAAGTATTCGTGATTTACAAATAGCTACAGACTGTTCTATTTTTGACTGATTATATTTTCTATGTGTTGTTTACTAATTTGTTGAATCTATGGGTAGTATCGGGGGGTATGAACCATGAAGAAGATGGAATACAGTAGATATTACACCAATATAAATAAAGAATGATTTCACAATAGTAACAAAGTGGTGACTTATTTTCTTATACTAACAGATCTCATGAGTTTTCTGTTGAGTTTTGTGTTGCGAAGTTTTCATGCTTTGGGTAAAGATTTGATGGACTAGAATAAGGAGTGGCAAGAGCCTAATCTTGGGGTTGCGCAAGGCACCCCAAGGTCATATTCAAGGACAACCAACAGCCTAAGCTTGGGGATGCCCCGGAAGGCATCCCCTCTTTCGTCTTCGTCTATCGGTAAATTTACTTGAGGCTATATTTTTATTCACAACATGATATGTGTTTTGCTTGGAGCGTCTTGTATGATATGAGTCTTTTCTTTTTAGTTTTCCGCAATCATGCTTGCTGTACACACCTTTTGATAGGTACACACATGAATCGTGATTTATTATAGCACTCTATGTGCTTCACTTGTATCTTTTGAGCTAGGCAATTTTGCTATAGTGCTTCACTTATATCTTTTTAGGGAACGGAGGTGGCTTTATGTTATAGGAACTTTTTAACTCTCTTGCTTAACTTATATTATTTTGAGAGTCTCTCTAAACAGCATGCTAATTTGCTTTGGTTATGAATTTAGTCCTAATATGATGGGCTAATAAAAACTTTCGTATAAAGCGCATTGAATACATTGAGAAGTTCGATTCCTTATGATTGTTTTGAGATATAAACATGGTAATATTAGAGTCATGCTAGTGAGTAATTGTGGATTGGTAGAAATACTTGTGTTAAAGTTTGTGATTCCCTTAGCATGCACGTATGGTGAATAGTTATTTGATGAACTCGGAGCATTATTTATTTATTGATTGTCATCCTTTGCGTGGAGGTCAGGAGCACGCGATGGTTGACTCATACCAACCTCTTCCATAGGAGCATGCGTCTATTACTTTTTTAAATAACTAATAAATTTTCACAATAAGTATGTGAGTTCTTTATGTCTAATGTTGAGTCCATGGATTATACGCACTCTCACCGTTCCACCATGGCTAGCCTTTCTAGTGCCGCACAACTTTCGCTGGTGTATTAAGCCAACCATCACCTTCCTCAAAATAGCCACCATACGTACCTATTATGGCATTTCCATAGCCATTCCGAAATATGTTGCCATGCAACTTCCACCATTCTGTTTATTATGACACGCTTCATCATTGGCATATTGCTTTGCATGATCATGTAGTTGGCATCGTATTTGTGGCAAAGCCACCCTTTCATATTTTTTTATACATGTCACTCTTGATTCAGTGCATATCCCGGAACACCGCCGAAGGCTTCATATAGAGTCATATTTTTGTTCTACAATTGAGTTGTAATACTTGAGTTGTAAGTAAATAAAGTGTGATGATCATCATTATTAAAAGCATTGTCCCATCTGAGCAAAGGATGAAGGAAGCTATGATTCCCTCGCATGTTGGGATGAGTCTCCAGACTTTACAAAAAATAAAAGAGGCCAAAGAAGCCCACTGAGGGAGTCCTGGATTAGGGGGTGTCCAGATAGCCGGACTATACCTTCGGCCGGACTCCTGGACTATGAAGATACAAGATTGAAGACTTCATCTCGTGTCCAGAAGGAACTTTCCTTGGCGTGGAAGGCAAGCTTGGCGATACGGATATGTAGATCTCCTACCATAGTAACCGACTCTGTGTAACCCTAGCCCTCTCTGTTGTCTATAGAAACCGGAGGGTTTTAGTCCATAGGATGAACAACAATCATACCATAGGCTAGCTTCTAGGGTTTAGCCTCCTTGATCCCGTGGTAGATCTACTCTTGTACTACCCATATCATCAATATTAATCAAGCAGGACGTAGGGTTTTACCTCCATCAAGAGGGCCCGAACCTGGGTAAAACATTGTGTTCCCGGCCTCCTGTTACCATCCGCCTAGACGCACAGTTCGGGACCCCCTACCCGAGATCCGCCAGTTTTGACACCGACATTGGTGCTTTCATTGAGAGTTCCTCTGTGTCATCACTTTTAGGCCCGATGGCTCCTCCGATCATCAACGACAATGCGATCCAGGGTGAGACCTTTCTCCCCGGACAGTTCTTCCTATTTGGCGGCTTTGCACTACGGGCCAATTCGCTTGGCCATCTGGAGCAGATCGAAAGCTACGCCCCTGGCCATCAGGTCAAATTTGGAAGTTTGAGCTACACGGCCGACCTCCGCGGAGACTTGATCTTCGATGGATTCAAGCCGCAGCCGAGCGCCCCGCACTGTCACGATGGGCATGATCTAGCTCTGCCGTCGAACAGTGCCCTGGAGGCCGCACCCGCATCAGCTCCGACCCTTAATTCGGAGCCAACTGCGCCAATCGAGGATGGGTGGTTGGACACCGCTTCAGGGACTGCAATCTCTATGGCGATCGAGGCGAACACCAGCCCTATTCTCTGCGAAGCCCGTGACTCCAAGGAGCCGGACTCCTATCCAGACTCCGAGCCCTCCGCGCCCCTACCGATCGAACCCGATTGGGCGCCGATCTTGGAGTTCATCGCCGCAGACATCTTTCAGCACTCGCCCTTCGGCGATATTCTGAATTCACTAAAGTCTCTCTCTTTATCAGGAGAGCCCTGGCCGGATTATGGTCAGCGAGGTTGGGATGCGGATGATGAAGAAATTCAAAGCCCACCCACCACCCACTTCGCAGCCACTGTCGATGATTTATCCGACATGCTCGACTTCGACTCCGAAGACATCGACGGTATGGACGCCGATGCAAGAGACAATCAAGAACCAGCGCCTATAGGGCACTGGAAAGCCACCTCGTCGTATGATATATACATGGTGGACACCCCAAAAGAAGGCAATGGTGATGGAATAGAGGAGGATGACCCCTCCAAGAAGCAGCCTAAGCGCCGGCGTCAGTGGCGCCACTCTAAATCCCGCCAAAGCAAAAACGGTAATTCCGGCACGGGATATAATAACACCCCGGACAGTGCCGAAGACAACCACCTCCAGCAAGATTCAGCACAGGAGGATGGAGAAGCCAGCCCTCATGAGAAAGCGGCAGACAGAGAGGTCGAGGAAGATAATTATATGCCTCCCTCCGAAGATGAGGCAAGCCTCGACGACGACGAATTTGTCGTGCCGGAGGATCCCGTCGAACAAGAGCGTTTCAAACGCAGGCTTATGGCCACGGCGAGCAGCCTCAAGAAAAAACAGCAACAGCTTAGAGCTGATCAAGATTTGCTAGCCGACAGATGGACAGAAGTCCTTGCGGCCGAAGAGTACGAACTCGAACGCCCCTCCAAGAGCTACCCAAAGCGCAGGTTGCTACCCCGACTAGAGGAGGAAGCACCTAAACCTACATCACCAGCGCATGATGCGGCCGATCGGCCACCCCGTGGCCGCGACAGAGAAGCCTCTCGGCCCTCCACTCAAGCCGGACCCCGGCGCCGCTCAAAAAATACCAAGGCACGGGAAAATGTGCCAGACCTGCGAGATATATTGGAGGACAAGGAAAGGCAAACAAGATCGATCTACAGATCGCGTGGGCGCCCCATGGCACGAGACGGTAATCGTCACTCTGCATACAGTCAATCCGGCCGGGCCAAACACAGTAGACAAAGCTCGTTTGAGCTGCGTCGTGATATAGCCCAATACAGAGGCGCCGCACACCCACTATGCTTCACAGATGAAGTAATGGATCATCAAATCCCTAAGGGTTTCAAACCCGTGAACATCGAATCATATGATGGCACAACAGATCCTGTGGTATGGATCGAGGACTATCTCCTTCATATCCACATGGCCCGCGGTGATGACCTACACGCCATCAAATACCTCCCACTCAAGCTTAAAGGACCAGCTTGGCATTGGCTTAACAGCTTGCCAGCAGAATCAATTGGTTGTTGGGAGGACCTGGAAGCCGCATTCCTCGACAATTTCCAGGGCACTTATGTGCGACCACCAGACGCCGATGACCTTAGCCACATAATTCAGCAGCCAGAGGAATCGGCCAGAGAATTCTTGATACGGTTCCTAACCAAGAAAAATCAAATCGTCGACTGTCCGGATGCAGAGGCCCTAGCAGCCTTCAAGCATAACATCCGCGACGAGTGGCTTGCACGGCACCTAGGACAGGAAAAGCCAAAATCTATGGCAGCCCTCACGACACTTATGACCCGCTTTTGCACGGGAGAAGATAGCTGGCTAGCTCGCAGCAATAACATGACCAAGAGCCATGGTAATTCGGATACCAAGGACAGCAGTGGCAGGTCACGTCGCAACAAGCAAAAGCGCCGCATTAACGGCGACAATGCTGAGGATACGGCAGTTAATGCCGGATTCAGAGGCTCTAAACCCGATCAGTGGAAAAAGCCATTCAAAAGAAATATTCCGGGCCGTCCAGTTTGGACCGAATACTCGACCGTTCATGCCAGATACATGGCACCCCCGAAAAACCAGCCAATCACACCAACACGGATTGTTGGGTGTTCAAGCAGGCAGGAAAGTTGAATGCTGAAAGCAGAGACAAGGGGCTACATAGCAATGACGAGGAGGAGCCCCGCCCGCCGAACAACAGTGGACAGAAAGGTTTTCCCACACAAGTGCGGATGGTGAACATGATATACGCAACCCACGTCCCCAAGAGGGAGCGGAAGTGTGCACCAAGGGATGTATACGCGATGGAGCCAGTCGCCCCAAAGTTCAACCCATGGTCTTCCTGCCCGATCACTTTTGATCGAAAGGACCACCCCACTAGCATCTATCATGGAGGATTCGCCGCATTGGTTCTAGACCCAATTATTGACGGATTTCACCTCACTAGAGTCCTTATGGACGGCGGCAGCAGCCTGAACTTGCTTTACCAGGATACAGTGCGGAAAATGGGTATCGATCCCTCGAGGATTAAACCCACTAAAACGACCTTGAAAGGCGTCATACCAGGTGTAGAGGCCAATTGTACAGGCTCAGTTACACTTGAAGTGGTCTTCGGATCTCCCGATAATTTCTGAAGTGAGGAGTTAATCTTCGACATAGTCCCATTCCGCAGTGGCTATCACGCACTGCTCGGGCGAACCACATTCGCCAAGTTCAATGCGGTGCCGCACTACGCATACCTCAAGCTCAAGATGCCAGGCCCTCGAGGCGTCATCACGGTCAATGGAAACACCGAATGCTCTCTCCGAACGGAGGAGCATACGGCGGCTATCGCAGCGGAAGTACAAAGCAGCCTCTCAAGGAAATTCTCCAGTTCGGCCATTAAACGTCTGGACACTGTCAAGCGTGCCCGGAGTAACCTACAACAAGACCGCCTGGCATGTTCCGAGCAAGCGTAGCAATGCGGCCCCAACCCCAGCCCTTGCGAACTTGCGAAACCAGTGTTGCCCGTACATAACTATGCTCTGGAAATACCATGGGCACAGGGGTAGGGGCACCATCACGGCACGCCCGAAACATGGCTTAAACCGCACTAGGGGCTGTCGATTTCTTAATTTTCTCTTATTTTCAGGACTCCATTCTTCGGAAGACTTGTCCGCCAGTACAATTGCCGCACAAACGATACAACCAGGGAAGCAGAAAGCTATGCCACACTAGGGAACTCTAAGGTGGTCTCTATAACGAGCAGTATACCTGTTTCACATAACATTCCGCAGCTTGCCCCTGGAAAGGACATGTTAAATAGTCCCATCTTTTGCTTATTGCAGTATTTGTATCATTCTGCTTTGATCACAGCTTTTTTAATTAAACAATGCATAGCTTCTGCCTATTATTGCATTACTCTTTTTTATGAATATATGTTCATTAATGACATGTTGCACCCGTACACTTTGGTACGGCCAATACGCCAGGGGCTTAAGTACCCCACAATATGGTGTGAGAAGTCCGAACACTTTCACAAGTGCGTCACCCCGAACTTATAGCATTATATGCATCGGCTCCGAATCATGTCTTGGGTCAATAGTTGGGTTTGCCCGGCTCCTATGTTTTGGTACCTTACGTTCCATTATATCGGCTAAGGTAGCACTAGGAGAACTACTGCTATTGTGCCCCAGTTGAGCTGGGCTAAGCACCTCAATAGAGAAAGCTAAAACTGACCGTCATGATGAGGCAAGAGGTGGTCGCTGTTCGAGAGGTTTTCGAGTCCCTAAAGACTTATGCCGCTTAGAGCGAGGAGTCGGCTTTGTCCGGCCTAGGCGTGGATAGCGCCCCGAACTCGGTCTTCCGAACACTAGGGTCTTCGCCGAAATTTAAAATTATAGAATTCTATGGCTAAGTGAGAGTGTTCAAGCATTATAGTCCGATTGCCTTGTTCATTGTGTTGAGCGCCTCCCTCGAAGAACCCAAGAATGGGAAAAAGAGCGCTCATGTTTATCCCGAACACCCCAGCACTCGTGGCATGGGGAAAGAAGTCGACGACTCGCCATCTCTCAAATTTGATAAACGGTCGCACAGAAGGTAATATTTTAAATTCAAAAGCGTTGCTTAGCGCATATGAACAAGTTTTCAGCGTACAGGATCACAAATGCGAGTTTACTCAAATATTACATCTTTGGAGCATTCATCCGCTATAAGGCGGGCACCCTTTAGGACGCCCTCATAATACGCTTCCGGGACGCGATGCTCCTTGCCCGGCGGCGGCTCTTCCTTCACCAGCTTTTCCGCATCCATCTTGCCCCAGTGCACTTTAGCACGGGCAAGCGCCCTACGGGCACCTTCGATGCAGATGGAGCGCTTGATTACTTCAAGCCGTGGACAGGCATCCACCAGCCGCCTCACCAGCCCGAAGTAGCTCCCAGGCAGAGCCTCTCCAGGCCAAAGCCGAACTATGAGGCCCTTTATGGCCTGTTCGGCCACCATGTGGAGCTCGACCATTTGCTTTAGCTGGTCGCTCAAAGGCACTAGGTGTCCAGCCTCAGCATACTGAGAACAGAACACCTTCTCCATCGAGCTCCCCTCCTCGGCTCGGTAGTAGGCGGCGGCATCAGACGCACTACGGGGCAAATCTGCGAATGCTCCTAGAGAGCTCCGGACTCGGGTAAGTAACAAGTAATTCACTTTCACGTGCTTGCTTTGCATAATGAATGCCTTACCCGCCGCTATCTTCTTTATATCTCCAATTTCTTGGAGGGCTTTCTGGGCTTCAGCTTTGGAAGACTTCGCGCTTTCAAGGGCTGCCACAAGCTCGGACGCTTGCGTCTTTGAGTCAAGCTCCAAACTCTTGTGTTTTTTCACGAGAGCCTGGAGCTCTTTCTGCACCTCCTCCACCCGCGCCTCCTGCTTCCCTCTCTCTGTGCGCTCCGCGGCCGCTCTGTTTTCGGCCTCGGACAGCGCTGTCTTAAGGGTTGCCACCTCGGTCGTGGCCCCTATAATAGCACGTCGATCCTGTCATTTTTTGCAACCACATCCTCTCTATATACTTGCGCCAGGTATTACTTACCTTCCTTCTCCTTGAGTTGCCTCTTGGCATGGCCGAGCTCGTTCTCGGACCGCGCAAGGTTTCGCTTCAGCGTATCCACCTCCGCAGTCAGTGCGGCGGAGGCCAGTAGCGAAGCCTGCATACGCATATTGACTTGATTATGTTAGACTCCTGCGAATGTTATTAGATCCTCTATTCGGCTTTTCTTTTCGAACGCCGACCAGAGCATCAGGGGCTACTATCTATGTGGTAATATTTTTACATATTCTTTACATACCTCAAAGCCTGTTAGAAGGCTGGCACAGGCTTCAGTCAGCCCGCACTTGGCGGACTGAACCTTCTGGATCACCGCACTCATAATAGTGCGGTGCTCCTCGTCAATGGAGGCGCCGTTAAGCACCTCCAGCAAATTATCCGGTGCCTCTGGTTGGACGGAGGTCGCCGGCTCGGTAGGCTTGCTCCTCTTGGAAGGAGGCTCCCTACCAGAGTCCGGAACCGTTGAAGGTTCCGGCGTGGTGTCCGGCTCAAGGCGAGACTTGGAGCCCTTGGGGGTTCTATCCCCTTTACGCCTGGAGTCCGGGAGGTCACCTTGCGGTGCCTCCAGGACCACCTCCTCCTGGCTGGGAACCTGTTGGGACGCCACCGTGGCGTCGTCCGTAGGATGGGGGAGGTAGCCGTCAGAAGCGAATTCACATCCGACGAATCCAGGGAACCGCTTGACGAAACGTCAAGCCGGTATTTGGGTGGACTGCGTAAACATGTTTGACGTAAGGAAAAGTTGTGCAATGGGGGAATACTATGAATCACTCTGGTATCCGGATACTTACGATCTCACCAGGGGCTTGGCCCTGTGAGGCCACTCCTCTTCGCCGTCATCGGCGTTGGTGGAGTAGTCTGGAGGAGGAGTCTTCCCCTTCTTGGACCCTTCGGCCTCCCCAGTTGGGGCGGCCTTCCTTTTCTTCCCTCCCCCCGCTGGAGGGGGAGAGGTCTCTTCTTCCTCCTCCTCGTCTTCATGGGAGGAGTGCGCCTTGGAGTCGTCGGATGATGAATCCGACACCTCCTGGCGCTGGGCTCTCTTTCGAGTCCCCGTGGCCTTCTTCTTGGCCTTCTTCTCTGGCACCACATAGGGTGCCGGAACCAGCAGCTTTGCCAAGCGAGCGTCCGTTGGGCCTTCGGGCAAAGGAGCCGGACAGTTGATCTGTCCGGACGTCTCCTGCCAATCCTATCAAAGGTAAGGGAGCTTAGATCCCGCATGGAGTCAAACTATGAAAAACTAATACCCTGTAAAAGGTTAAAACAGCTTACTGCATGCGCGTGACGCTGCATGCTGAATCCGTGATCCTCGGTAGCGGATGCGGGGGCCTCGGCGCCCTTGAAAAGCACCTTCCAGGCATCTTCGTATGTCATGTCGAAGAGCCTTCTCAGAGTTCGGTGCCGCGCCGGGTCGAACTCCCACAGGTTGAAAGCCCGTTGTTGACACGGGAGGATCCAGCGGATGAGCATAACCTAGACTACGTTGACAAGTTTGAGATTCTTGTCCACCAGGGTTTGGATGCATGTTTGGAGTCCGGTCAGCTCTCCTTTTTTACCCCACGACAGGCCCGTCTCTTTCCAGGTGGCGAGCCGCGTAGGGGGTCCGGATCGGAACTCGGGGGCTGCGACCCATTCAGGGTCGCGCGGCTCGGTGATGTAAAACCACCCCGATTGCCACCCCTTTAGGGACTCCATGAAGGAGCCCCCGAGCCATAGGACGTTGGGCATCCTGCCCACCATGGCGCCTCCACACTCCGCCTGGGTGCCGTGCACCACCTTCGGCTTGACATTGAAAGTCTTGAGCCATAGGACGAAATGGGGGCGGATGCAGAAGAAAGCCTCGCACATGATGATAAATGCCGAGATGTTGAGGACAAAGTTCGGGGCCAGATCGCAGAAATCTAGGCCATAGTAGAACATGAGACCCGGACAAATGGGTGGAGAGGGAAGCCCAGTCCGCGGAGGAAATGGGGGAGGAACACCACCCTCTCATGGGGCCTAGGGGTGGGGATGAGCTGCCCCTCTTCGGGAAGCCGGTGCGCAATGTCGTTAGATAAGTATCCGGTCTTCCTCAGTTTTTTGATGTGTCCCTCCATAACGGAGGAGACCATCCACTTGCCTCCCGCTCCACACATGGCTGGAGAAGGTTGAGGTGTGGTGTGCGGACTTGGGCGCTAGAGCTCGAGTGCGCGGAAATGGATAGGCAAAGGAGGAAGAAGGCGTGGATGAAAAGGTGGATCCTTATCCCCTTATATGGGTGGACGCGACTATGCGTCCCCACCAGCCTGGTAAAACTCGCTTATCTCCCAAGCGCCGTAAATCAATGGCGCGGTTGGGTTACCCACGCCCGTATTGATGAGAATCCCGGAATAAGGGGACACGATCTCTGTTTTGACAAGACGTGCCAAGGAAACCACCTCGCTAAACGCGCTAAGGTGGGACAGTAAAACGATTCGAATAAAGACTTGGCCGTGGTGTGATGTCACGCTACGGAATACGTCAGCAGATTAGATTTGTGTAAATATTATTCTCGATGGCAATATGTGGAAACTTATTTTGCAGAGCCAGACACTACCTTTGTGTTCAAAATCTTCTATGAAGTACTTGGAGGAGGAACCCGCCTTGCAATGCCGAAGACAATCTACGCGCCGGACTCGTCGTCATTGAAGCCTGGTTCAGGGGCCACTGAGGGAGTCCTGGATTAGGGGGTGTCCGGATAGCCGGACTATACCTTCGGCCGGACTCCTGCACTATGAAGATACAAGATTGAAGACTTCGTCTCGTGTCCGGAAGGAACTTTCCTTGGCGTGGAAGGCAATCTTGGCGATACGGATATGTAGATCTCCTACCATTGTAACCGACTCTGTGTAACCCTAGCCCTCTCCGGTGTCTATAGAAACCGGAGGGTTTTAGTCCGTAGGACGAACAACAATCATACCATAGGCTAGCTTCTAGGGTTTAGCCTCCTTGATCTCATGGTAGATCTACTCTTGTACTACCCATATCATCAATATTAATCAAGCAGGATGTAGGGTTTTACCGCCATCAAGAGGGCCCGAACCTGGGTAAAACATTGTGTCCCCTGCCTCCTGTTACCATCTGCCTAGACGCACAGTTCGGGACCCCCTACCCGAGATCCACCGGTTTTGACACCGACACCCACCAAAAAACTGAGAGAAAAGACAGAAGGGGCAAAGTTACTATCCTTTTTCTACACTTGTGCTTCCAAGTAGCACCATGATCTTCATGATAGAAAGTCTCCTATGTTGTCACTTTCATATACTAGTGTAAAATTTTCATTATAGAACTTAGGTTGTATATTCCAATGATGGGCTTCCTCAAATTACCCTAGGTCTTCGCGAGCAAGCGAGTTGGATGCACACCCACTTAGTTTCTTTTTGAGCTTTCATACAATTATAGCTCTAGTGCATCCATTGCATGGCAATCGCTGCTCATTCACTTTGATATCTATTGATGGGAATCTCCATAGCCAGTTGATATGCCTAGTTGATGTGAGACTATCTCCTTCTTTTTGTCTTCTCCACAACCACCATATTCTATTCCACCTATAGTGCTATATCCATGGCTCACGCTCATGTATTGCGTGAAAGATGAAAAAGTTTCAGAACATCAAAAGTAAGAAACAATTCCTTTGCTTGTCATCGGGGTTGTGCATGATTTAATACTTTGTGTGATGAAGATGGAGCCTAGCGAGACTATATGATTTTTTAGGGATAACTTAATTTGGCCATGTTATTTTGAGAAGACACGATTGCTTTGTTAGTATGCTTGAAGTATTATTGCTTTTATGTCAATATTAAACTTTTGTTTTGAATCTTATGGATCAGAATATTCATGCCACAATAAAGAAAATTACATGGATAAATAAGTTAGGTAGCATTCCACATAAAAAATTCTGTTTTTGTCATTAACCTACCTGAGGACGAGCAGGAATTAAACTTGGGGATGCTTGATACGTCTCCAACGTATCTATAATTTTTTATTGTTCCATGCTATTATATTATCTATTTTGGATGTTTTATATGCATTCATATGCTAATTTATATCATTTTTGGGACTAACTTATTAACCCAAAGCCCAGTGCCATTTTCTGTTTTTTCCTTGTTTTTGAATTTGGCAGAAAAAGGATATCAAATGGTGTCCAAACGGAATAAAACCTTGCGATGATTTTTCTTGGACCAGAAGACACCCGAAGGACTTGGAGTCCAAGCCAGAAGAGCCACGAGGAGGCGACAAGGGTGGAGGGCACGCCCTAGGGGGGGTGCTACCTTGTGGACCCCTCGGGACTCTCCTGACCTACCTCTTCATCCTATCAATTCACATATATTCCAAAACCCTCACGGGGAGCCACAAAAACACTTTTCCACCGCTGCAACATTCTGTACCCATGAGATCGCATCATGGGACCTTTTTCAGCAATCTGCCGAAGGGGGATTCGATCACGGAGGGCTTCTACATCAACCCTATTGCCCTTTCGATGAAGCGCGAGTATTTTACCTCGGACCTACGGGTCCATAGCTAGTAGCTAGATGGCTTCTTCTCTCTCTTTGATTCTCAATACGATGTTCGCCTCGATGTTCTTGGAGATCTATTCGATGTAATCTTCTTTTGCGGTGTGTATGTCGAGATCCGATGAATTATGGATTTATGATCAGATTATCTATGAATATTATTTGAATCTTCTCTAAACTCTTAGGATGCTTTGATATCTTTTTATTTCTCTCTTCGAATTATTGGTTTGGTTTGGCCAACTAGATTGGTATTTCTTGCAATGGGAGAGGGGCTTAGTTTTGGGTTCAATCATCCGGTGTCCTCACCTAGTGACAAAGTAGGGGTAGCGAGGCTGTAGATCGAAAGTATGTCTAGAGGGGGGGTGATTAGACTACTTGACCAAATAAAAACTTAACCTTTTCCCAATTTTAGTTCTTGGCAGATTTTAGCTATTTTAGGACAAGTCAAGCAATCATCACACAATTCAAGCAAGCATGCAAAGAGTATATTGGCAGCAGAAAGTAAAGCATGCAACTTGCAAGAATATAAAGGGAAGGGTTTGGAGAATTCAAACGCTATTGGAGACACGGATGTTTTTCCCGTGGTTCAGATAGGTGGTGCTATCCTACATCCATGTTGATGGAGACTTCAACCCACGAAGGGTAACGGTTGCGCGAGTCCACACAGGGCTCCACCCAAGGGCAACGGTTGCGCGAGTCCACGAAGGGCTCCACCCACGAAGGGTCCACGAAGAAGCAACCACCCACAAAGGGTCCACGAAGAAGCAACCTTGTCTATCCCACCATGGCCATCGCCCACGAAGGACTTGCCTCACTAGCGGTAGATCTTCACGAAGTAGGCGATCTTCTTGCCCTTACAAACTCCTTGGTTCAACTCCACAATCTTGACGGAGGCTCCCAAGTGACACCTAGCCAATCTAGGAGACACCACTCTCCAAGAAGTAACAAATGGTGTGTAGGTAATGAACTCCTTGCTCTTGTGCTTCAAATGATAGTCTCCCCTACACTCAACTCTCTCTCATAGGATTTGGATTTGGTGGAAAGAAGATTTGAATGAAAAGCAACTTGGGAAGGCTAGAGATCAAGATTCATATGGTAGGAATGGAATGTCTTGGTCTCAACACATGAGTAGGTGGTTCTTTCTCAGAACATATGAGTTGGAATGATGTGTGTGTTCTGATGGCTCTCTCACTAAATGAGAAAGAGGTGGAGGGGTATATATAGCCTCCACACAAAATCCAACCGTTACACACAATTTACCAATCTCGGTGGGACCGAATCAGAAAACTCGGTCTGACCGAAATAGTAAACCTAGTGACCGTTAGGAATTTCGGTGGGACTGACATGCAACTCGGTAGGACCGATTCGGTTAGGGTTTGGGCATAACGTAATCTCGGTGAGACCGATTACACAAACTCGGTGAGACCGAATTTGGTAATTAGCTAACCAGAGAGTTGGTCAGGCAAACTCGGTGGGACCGATTTGCTCTTTCGCTGAGACCGAAAAGTTACAAAGGGGAAACACTGAGTTTACATTGCAATCTCGGTGGGACCGATTCGCTCTTTCGGTGGGACCGAAAAGTTACGAAAGGGAAACAGAGAGTTTGCAACCCCATCTCGGTGGGACCGAGATCCTTATCGGTAGAACCGAATTGCTAGGGTTTGGCAGTGGCTAATGACAAGTGAAACTCGGTGGCGCCGGATAGGAAGAATCGGTAGGATCGAGTTTGGCTTAGAGTTTTGGTCATATGTGGATATGGGAAAGTAGTTGAGGGTTTTGGAGCATATCACTAAGCACATGAAGCAAGAGGCTCATTAAGCAACACCTCATCCCTCCTTAATAGTATTGGCTTTTCCTATGGACTTAATGTGATCTTGGATCACAAAAATATAAAATGAAGAGTCTTGAGCTTTTGAGCTTGAGCCAATCCATTGTCCTTAGCATTTTGAGGGTTCCACTTTCACATCCATGCCATGCCAATCATTGAGCTTTCCTGAAATAATTATCTTGGAATAGTATTAGCTCAATGAGCTATATGTTGTTATGAATTACCAAAACCACCTAGGGATAGTTGCACTTTCAATCTCCCCCTTTTTGGTAATTGATGACAACATATAGATCAAAGCTTCGACAAATGATAATAAGCATGAAATATATCGTCGCTTTGAGAGGTATGTGATAAGTAAGAGCTCCCCCTAAATTTGTGCATATTTAAAATTTGCTTTGGACTGCAAATGCACAAGGAGTTAGAATCATGGGTTACTCTTCCATGTCACATACATCTTGGTGGAGCGCTCAAAAAATGATAAGATTGAAATACATGCACTCATCACCAAGAATAGTGAATGATCACAAACGATAGATAGAATGATAATATTTAAGCAAGCATCAAGCAAACATTAAGTGTAGCTTATGATCAAACACATGATCATCGATGTCTCACAGGCATAAGGACGTAGTATCTCACACACAAGCAAACAAAGTTCGAAAAACCACCAAATAAAGCAAGAGAGAAAAGCAACACTCTCTCTCTCGAAGCCTATGATCTATACATCTTCTCCCCCTTTGGCAACAAGTTACCAAAAAGTTCCTAGAAAATGCATAGCACTAGATCGACGCTCAGGCTTGATCTTCAGGTGGTGGTGGAGTCCGGATCACTCCAAGGACGAAGCCTTCGGTAGACGTGGTCGGAGTGGAAGCTGAAGTGGATGCTGGAGCTGGTGGAAATGAGGCTGTGGCTGGTGCAGACGTTGTAGCTCTGGTGTCAACAACTGGCAGTGCAGACGACCTCGGACCTCGTGGCGCCCTCGCAAACGCATGAGTCGTGGTCCTGCCTCTCCTCTCATTCATGTCCTCCTGGAGCTGCTCCACTGCAGACTGAACTTCTGTTACCTTGATGTCCAAGTCATAGAACCTCTGTTCCATGATCCTCTCTAAACTCGCCTGGTTCTGAGTCAGGGTGGCTATACTCTGCTCAATCCGCAGGGTGGACGCAATCAAGTAACTGAGCTGCTCTTGTTTGGTCTTCAAGAAATAGTCAGATGCCTCCGCTTGAGTAGGCATCCTGGCAGCTTTCTCCTTCTTCGCCTTCTCCTTCTGAGCTTGTGCATGGGCAGATGATGGTTCATTCTCTGTCATCACAACTTCATTGTTCTCAAAATCTGGACGGATGGGAAGGTGTTCCTTATCCAACAAATATACGTCCGTGCCCATCTTGGAGTTGATGAGCTCCTGAATCTAAGGGGCATATCCACAGCTCCTCTTCTGATCTGCCGCAGTCCTTTTGATTGTTTCCACTATAAGGCTCATGACTTTGAATTTTTGAGGCACGTCAAAAACATGAAGCAAATTGATCGCGTGACCTCTGATCATCTTGTGATCTCCAGACTTGGGCAGAAGGGTGTGCCTACGGATCCAGTTGATCGTAGGCAATCCTGAGAGCAGATAATGCACTGAGCCAAACTTGAACGTGTCAAGTGCTTCATTCGGAATCTCCTTGTACATGTTGGACATGGAGTTGTGGTCCATCTTTTTCTTGGCATAAATGTCCAAGTCATCTGCTTGCTCCTCTGGGGCATTGATCAGCTTCGCCCATTCCTCAACAGTAGAGTGGTACCTCGTACCCTCAGACATCCATGTAATCCTCCCATCTGGATAAAAGTGAGCTGTGGAGTAGAACTGCATGATGAGTTCCTCGTTCCACTTTGTGAGCTTTTGCCCAACAAAGTCCTCTACTCCACACGCCTTAAAGCTGTCCTGAACTCCTGGGTAGTACTCTTCATTATCCTTGATATAGGTCCAGTCGACCCATCTCATGTCACATACAATTGGCTTCTTGTCAAGTAGCACTGTCTCATAGAAATCCTGTTGCTCCTTTGTATGAAACCTGTAGTCCACTGCAGTCCTTCTCCTAGAAGCATATGGATCTGCTTCTCTCCATTTCCTGAGCCCTAAGTCTCTCCTTAGCTTCATATCCTCAGCCACGGGATGAGCATCGTTGTGGTCTGGGATCTTGGGCTTGAGCTTCCGAAGGACACTCTCTTCTTCTTCCTCTGCAACAGTCTCAGGCACTGGGGCCTTGTTCTTCTCAGTGGTTGGGATGCTTCTTGTGTTTCTCTTTGGTGCACTTTTAGGCTTAGATGCAGCCTTAGGTGCTTCCTTGGGCTTGGATGCAGCTCCCCCTGACCTTATGGCATCTCCCATAAGTTTGGCTGCCTTGGGCGCTGGTGCAGCTGCCTCTTCTTCTACCATGATGGAGGCCTTCCCAAGCACTCTAGCCACAGTCTTCTTCACTCTCTCTTTCCTTTTCTTGCCCTCAGCTGCAACGGGCTCAATGGGAGCAGGCTTCTCAGTTGAGGCTCTAGCCTTTGACATGGGCTGCCTGCCTGCTGGCCTTTTGATTTTTAGGCCTGGCTTTGAGCCTTGAGCTGGCTCAACTCTCTTGGAAGTGGCCTCTTCCTCTGCCACATAGTCCTCATCTTCAGAATCTGAGGTTTTCTTCTTCCTTTGTCTCGTGGAAGCTTTAGGCAGGTTGTTGGGTGTGCTCCTGCTGCCATCATCTGAGGAACTTGAGGGGCTAGTGCCCTCACTCAACTGCACTTGCTGCTCTGACAAGTTTTGGCTGTCACTCTGGTCTGACATGTTGCAAACTGACTGCTGACCCTGTGAATAGATTATAGAGGAGATAGAGTGGATGAGCATCACAAAATGCAGAGATTTTTGCAAAAAGAATGATTCAAAAACTTAGTTTTAGTTTCCCACTGAAATCATCTCGGATCTACCGATTTTCAAACTCGGTGATACCGAAGCAGTTTTGGAACCTAAACTAGTGAACTGGGTAGGACCGAGTCACAGTTCGGTGGCACCGAGACTGCTAGGGTTTCACTGAGTTCAAAAATCGGTCACACCGATAAGTAATTCTCGGTCAGACCGAGTTTCACTTGTGCAATGGCATAAGCCAAATCGGTGGGACTGAGTTTTTCAACTCGGTGGGTCCGAGATGGTTTCGGCGGAAACCTAAACCTAGAATTTTCGAATCAAACCTAATCTATGAGCGTTTTGACTGGATAGAAGTTTATCAAACGTGGCCAGAAACAATATGATCACAATGTGCTAGGAATCAGATTGAGGAATAGCACAAAGATCAAGTCCATACCCTAGTTCGGCGGGGACTTGCTACGGCGGCAGCGGCGGGGCAGAAATCCCGTTGACGGCGACGGAGACCAGCGACTGGAGGCTGCTGGCAGCGAGAAGACGATCCGGAGACCTCGGGGGCAGAGCAGGCTATCGCGCGGGCGAAGGGGTTCGGAGAAATTTCCAAATTTTGCCCGTGACTATATATAGCCCGACCCTGTCGGTGTGACCGAGTTGAACAACTCGGTGGCACCGAGATTCATAACTGCGTGCAGTTACTGAAACTCGGTGAGACCGAAAGGTTCAAATCAGTTGCACCGAGATCGAAAATCTAGATCAACTAAATGATCTCGATAGGACCGAAAGTGGAGTATCGGTCAGACCGAGAATCATAAAGAGGTTTTGGAAGTTTAAGTCTATGACGAATCGGGGACTCCGAGCGCTCCTCACACAGAGTGGTTCGAATCTGACTTGATCAAATTTTGTGATGCAGCATGAATAGAGTTTGAGACGAGAAAAGCATAGATAGCTAGAGGAGGTTCTTAGGCATTCTTGTCCATCCACTTGGCAAAAAGAAATAAAACCGAACAATCAAAGCAACAAGTGGATGTCCTCGAATGAGTAAAATATGCAATCAGCATGCTCACACAATAAGATGGCAAATGAAATATGTGGCAAGGCATGCACAACCAATTCTAGCATCTATCAAGCAATTTGCGATGACTAGGTCATCTATATATGAGTATATTGACATAGGAGTCAAGTGAGAACACTTGATCGTAGGTCATACTCATCGTTTAAGCTCAAGTGGGGTTACCACTTTTACATAAAGCATTGTTTTTTTCACATCTTTAGAGTTGCTTTAGCTCAAGTTTTAGAGTAAAGCTCCCCCTAGATGTGATATCCCCCCTAAGAGGGATGAACTAACCTTGGGTTTTGTCGATGATGACTTCATGTAGATATTGAAGATGTGGATGCTCAATGTTGATGTAGATCTCTTGGAGCTATCCATTTGAGTGAATTGCACTTTCAATACCTACATGGGTTAGTCCCACAAGGAACAAACAAGGATATCCATAGACATAGAGTGATGCACACAAAAGATGATGTCCATGAAAACTTTTAGGTTACCTTGTCCCTTGTCTTACCAACAAGAGGGTTTGTGACTCCTTGAACTAGTGCAAGATGTGGAAGTTGATTGCACTTATTCTTGCCAAAATGATAAGAGTGAAGTATGTTGGCGGAGTCACCCTCAAGAACTCTCTAGTTCTTCTTCTTTTGGATCCACATCATCTTTATGGGAATCCTTGGAGTTGTAGTCGTACTTGATGAAGTGGAACTTGAAGAAGTCTTGGGAATCCACTTGACTAAGGTCTTAGGAGCTTCTTCAAATGCATCAATTTCCTCTTGAAGCTTGTCCTTGCCTTTTTGCTCGTAGTCTTGTGGTGGAAGATCATCTTGAGCTTGTGTCCCCTTGAAAGAAGTATACTTCTCTTGTTGAGGGACAAAATTTGTCTTGGGGTATTGATCTTCTTCCCATTCAACTCCATTGGCATTGAACTTTTGTTCAAAACCAACACCTTGATTCTTCCAGTGCATTCCTTGCTTGCGCACAATTTCCTCGAATTGCTTACTCCCGGCAAGGCTTTTGTACACTCCTTTCTCTATAATTCCCTTCAATAAGCTATTTTCTTGCTCAAGTGTAACTTGGCTAAGAGAATCATTAGTGGAATCAAGAGAACTACTAGAAGCAACAATATTGAATTTAGCATGATCATTGTTACAACTAGAGGAAGAATCTTTCTTGTTAGACTTGACTTGAGGCATGTAAGTGGATAAGAGTAAATGCTTGGCAATGTAAGAAGAACTTTTCTTGCAGAGATCATCATTGATTTCTTTTAAGAACTCATGCTCTTTCTCAAGATTGAGATTTTCAAAGCGTAGTTTCTCATGAGCTCTTAAAAGTTCTCGATGATCTTCGAAGATAGTGTCATGAGCCAACTTAAGAGTTTTTAGTTCTTTAGTTAGAGCCTCAATCTTCTCCTTATCATTGTCACTCGTTTTATCTTGATTAGCATGATTAATTGGTCTTTCATCATAGTATTCATCACTAGAGTTGTCACCAAGCAAATCATCACTTAACAAGTCATCTTCATCACTATTGAAATCAACATACTCGGGGTGTGTTACCTTAGGACCTTTGGCCATGAAGCATCTCCCAACTCCTTCATTTGGTGAGTCAAATATGTCGTAGGAGTTGGTTGACACAAGTGCTAGACCGGCAACACCTTCATCTTGACTATCTTCGGAGTCGGAGTGATAACTTCTCTCGGAGTGGCTGTCGGAGTCGGAGCCGGATACCCATTCACCAACATGAGCTTGATGTCTTCGTCTTGTGTAGCTCCTTGATGATTTTTTCCTTCCTTTCCGAATCCTTACTTCTCCATGAGTATCTTCGTTCATAATGATCATCTCTGCTCCTTCTCTCTCTTGGTGGTGATCCTTTGCTTCTTCTTTTTGGAGAATCTTCTCTTCTCTTGTAGGGAGCCGTACACTCATTGGAGTAGTGTCCGGGTCTTCCACAATTGTAACAGTTTCGCTCTCGACTAGAAGATCTTTTGTCATTGTAGGACCTTGATTTGGAGCTTCTATCTTTGCTTCTACTCTTGTAGAACTTGTTGAAGTTCTTCACCATTAAGCTCAATTCTTCATTGAAGTCTTGTTTCTCACTTGATGATATAGGGGCTTCACATGAGGCTTTATAGGCACCACTTGATTTGTTGTGAAGTTCCTCTTTATCCTTAAGTGACATCTCATGAGCAACAATTCTTCCAATCACCTCCGTTGGCTTGAGATCTTTGTAATTGGGCATCATTTGGATCAATCTGCACACGGTATCATATTTTCCATCCAAGGCTCTTAGGATCTTCTTGATGATGAATTTATCGGTCATCTCTTCACTTCCTAAGCCGGCAATCTCATTTGTGATGAGAGCAAGCCTAGAGTACATTTCAGTGACACCTTCACCATCCTTCATCTTGAACTTGTCAAGTTGGCTTTGAAGCACATCCAACTTGGATTCCTTGACGGAGTCGGTACCTTCGTGCATATCAATCAAAGTGTCCCAAATTTCCTTTGCATTCTCAAGGCGGCTGATTTTGTTGAATTCTTTAGGGCACAATCCGCTGAAGAGAATATCACAAGCTTGAGCATTGTATTGCAACATCTTCAACTCATCCGCGGTAGCTTCACGGTTTGGTTCTCTCCCATCAAAGAAGTCACCTTGCAAACCAACACACACAATAGCCCAAACAGCGGGTTATATCTAAGAATATGCATTTTCATTTTATGCTTCCAACTAGCAAAATTAGTACCATCAAAGTAAGGACCTCTATGGTGATAATTTCCCTCGCTAGACGCCACACTTCTCCTAGGTTGTGAAACCAAGGCTATGACCACCAAAAGCTATGGAGATCAAGCAAATGGAGACCAAAGCTTTGATACCACTTGTAGGATCGAAAGTATGTCTAGAGGGGGGTGATTAGACTACTTGACCAAATAAAAACTTAACCTTTTCCCAATTTTAGTTCTTGGCAGATTTTAGCTATTTTAGGACAAGTCAAGCAATCATCACACAATTCAAGCAAGCATGCAAAGAGTATATTGGCATCGGAAAGTAAAGCATGCAACTTGCAAGAATATAAAGGGAAGGGTTTGGAGAATTCAAACGCTATTGGAGACACGGATGTTTTTCCCGTGGTTCGGATAGGTGGTGCTATCCTACATCCACGTTGATGGAGACTTCAACCCACGAAGGGTAACGGTTGCGCGAGTCCACACAGGGCTCCACCCAAGGGCAACGGTTGCGCGAGTCCACGAAGGGCTCCACCCACGAAGGGTCCACGAAGAAGCAACCACCCACAAAGGGTCCACGAAGAAGCAACCTTGTCTATCCCACCATGGCCATCGCCCACGAAGGACTTGCCTCACTAGCGGTAGATCTTCATGAAGTAGGCGATCTTCTTGCCCTTACAAACTCCTTGGTTCAACTCCACAATCTTGACGGAGGCTCCCAAGTGACACCTAGCCAATCTAGGAGACACCACTCTCCAAGAAGTAACAAATGGTGTGTAGGTAATGATCTCCTTGCTCTTGTGCTTCAAATGATAGTCTCCCCAACACTCAACTCTCTCTCATAGGATTTGGATTTGGTGGAAAGAAGATTTGAGTGGAAAGCAACTTGGGAAGGCTAGAGATCAAGATTCATATGGTAGGAATGGAATGTCTTGGTCTCAACACATGAGTAGGTGGTTCTTTCTCAGAACATATGAGTTGGAATGATGTGTGTGTTCTGATGGCTCTCTCACTAAATGAGAAAGAGGTGGAGGGGTATATATAGCCTCCACACAAAATCCAACTGTTACACACAATTTACCAATCTCGGTGGGACCGAATCAGAAAACTCGGTCTGACCGAAATAGTAAACCTAGTGACCGTTAGGAATTTCGGTGGGACTGACATGCAACTCGGTAGGACCGATTCGGTTAGGGTTTGGGCATAACGTAATCTCGGTGAGACCGATTACACAAACTCGGTGAGACCGAATTTGGTAATTAGCTAACCAGAGAGTTGGTCAGGCAAACTCAGTGGGACCGATTTGCTCTTTCGGTGAGACCGAGTGGAACTCGGTGAGACCGAAAAGTTACAAAGGGGAAACATTGAGTTTACATTGCAATCTCGGTGGGACCGATTCGCTCTTTCGGTGGGACCGAAAATTTATGAAAGGGAAACAGAGAGTTTGCAACCCCATCTCGGTGGGACCGAGATCCTTATCGGTAGAACCGAATTGCTAGGGTTTGGCAGTGGCTAATGACAAGTGAAACTCGGTGGCGCCGGATAGGAAGAATCGGTAGGATCGAGTTTGGCTTAGAGTTTTGGTCATATGTGGATATGGGAAAGTAGTTGATGGTTTTGGAGCATATCACTAAGCACATGAAGCAAGAGGCTCATTAAGCAACACCTCATCCCTCCTTAATAGTATTGGCTTTTCCTATGGACTCAATGTGATCTTGGATCACAAAAATATAAAATGAAGAGTCTTGAGCTTTTGAGCTTAAGCCAATCCATTGTCCTTAGCATTTTGAGGGTTCCACTTTCACATCCATGCCATGCCAATCATTGAGCTTTCCTGAAATAATTATCTTGGAATAGTATTAGCTCAATGAGCTATATGTTGTTATGAATTACCAAAACCACCTAGGGATAGTTGCACTTTCAGAGGCACGTATTTGTATTGTTGCCATCAAGGATAAAAAGATGTGGTTTTCATCATATTGCTTGACTTTATCCCTCTACAGCATGTCATCTTACTTAAGGCGTTACTCCGTTCTTTATGAACTTAGTAATCTAGATGCATGTTGCACAGCAGTCGATGTGTGGAGTAATAGTAGTAGATGCAGGCAGAAGTTGGTCTACATGACACGGACATGATGCCTATATGCATAATCATTGCCTTGGATGTCGTCATAACTTTGCGCTTTTCTATCAATTGCTCGACAGTAATTTGTTCACCCACCGTATTATTTGCCTTCACGAGAGAAGCCTCTAGTGAAACCTATGGCCCCGGGTCTATTTTCTATCATGTTTATTTCCGATCTACTATTATGCAATCTTTTATTTTCAGATCTATAAACCAAAAAACCCAAAAATATTTAATTATCTTTTATTTAGATTTCTTTATCACTATCAGATCTCACCTTTGCAATTGACCGTGAAGGGATTGACAATCGCTTTATCACGTTGGGTGCAAGTGTTTGATTGTTTGTGCAGGTGCATAGATTGGGGACTTGCTTGTACCTCTGACTTGATTGATACATTGGTTCTCTAATTGAGGGAAATACTTATCTCTACTTTGCTGCATCACCCTTTCCTCTTGAAGGGAAAAACCAACACAAGCTCAAGAAGTAGCAGTGCATAGATTGGATACTTGTGTGTACCTCCTACTACTCTGATAGCTTGGTTCACAAACTGAGGGAAATACCTATCTCTACTTTGCTGCATCACCCTT
Organism: Triticum urartu; assembly: GCF_056163025.1. Lineage (NCBI taxonomy): Eukaryota > Viridiplantae > Streptophyta > Magnoliopsida > Poales > Poaceae > Triticum > Triticum urartu. Next base: position 233,503,692 of record NC_141876.1, on the reverse strand, counting down.
TCCTCTTGAAGGGAAAAACCAACGCAAGCTCAAGAAGTAGCAGGAAGAATTTCCAGCGCCGTTGTAGGGGAGGTTCTACATCAAGCCTACCATGTACCTATCATATACTCTCATCTGTTGCATTACATTATTTGCCATTTGCCTCTCATTTTCCTCTCCCCCACTTCTAAAACATTTTTTTAGAAAAATACAAAAATATTTGCCTTCTTATTTGCCATTCTTTCGTTCGTCTTTTCGTTTGTCTTTTGTTTGCTTGTGTGCTAGATTGCTTTTTTGTCACTATGGCTCAACCTAAGAGCTCTTATCCTTACTATAGGAAGTTTGAAGAGATTGAAAATAATGCTAAAAGCTTCATGTCCTTACAATTTCAGCATAATAGTTTCTTTAGGAATGAACTTAAAGAACGAAAAACTATGATGGAGTATATTAATAAGGAGCTTCATGATATTACTAAGGAAATATGTGGTCTTAAATCTCAATTTGCTCATATTGAAAATTTAGTGGGCCAAATTTCCGATAAGAAAACTACATTGGTAAATAAGATGGCCGCTAAACTGGAGGTCCTTGAAAATAATGATGAAGATATTGAAGTGATTAATGTGACTCCTATTGAATCTTTGTTTTCTAATATAAATCTTGATAAAGATGGGACTGGAGATGAGTCAACTTTAGCAAGAAGGCGTCCCAATGATTCGGTGTTTAAAGATCTTAATGCAATAATTGCTAAAAGTGGGATTGGAGAGGTCAAAACTTTAAGTAGCAATGAACTCACTATTTTAGATTTCAAGGGTTTTAATTATTATAATTGGTATTTGATAGATTGTATTTCCTTGTTGCAATCCATGTTGAACTCTCTTCATGCTTATAATCAAAATAAAGCCTTTACTAAACATATAGTTGATGGTATGATGAAATCTTTTGAAGAAAAACTTGAGTTCAAAGTTTTGATCCCTAGAAAGCTTTATGATGAGTGGGAACCTACAACTAAAATTAAAATTAAAAATTATGAGTGCCATGTTTGTTTAGATTTGGGTGCTAGCGTTTCTACGATTCCGAAAACTTTATGTGATCTGCTAGGTTTCCGTGAATTTGAAGATTGTTCCTTGAATTTGCATCTAGCGGATTCCACTTTTAAGAAACCTATGAGAAGGATTAATGATGTTCTTATTGTTGCAAATAGCAATTATGTGCCCATAGATTTTATTGTGCTTGATATAGATTGCAATCCTACATATCCTATTATTCTTGGCAGACCTTTCCTTAGAACGATTGGTGCAATTGTTGATATTAAAGAAGGAACCATTAGATTTCAATTTCCATTAAGGAAGAGCATAGAACACTTTCCAAGAAGTAAAATTAAGTTGCCATATGAATTTATTATGAGGGCTACTTATGGATTTAATACCAAAGATGACAATACCTAGATCTATGTGTTATGCCTAGCTAGGGGCGTTAAACAATAGCGCTTGTTGTGAGGCAACCCAATTTTATTTTTGTGTTTTTTTGTTCTATTTTTCAATATATACACATTATTACTTCTGTAGTAATTGTGTTTTGGTGTTTTAATTAGTGATTGAGCCAAGCAAGACCTTTGGGATGGTCTATGGTGATAGTTGATTCGATATTGCTTAAAAACAGAAACTTTTGCGCCAGTAAAACAATTTTAAAAAATCACAGAAGCGTGATTTTGATCTGAATTTTTTAAACAAGATTTATATACAAATTTCCTAGATTTTCCTAATTTTAACAATGTTTGGAGTTACATAAGTATACAAAGTTTTCAGATTGCTACAGATTGTTCTGTTTTTCACATATTCTGTTTTCAATGTGTTGTTTGCTTATTTTGATGAATCTATGGGTAGTATCAGGGGGTATGAACCATGGAGAAGTTGGAATAGAGTAGATATTACACGAATATAAATTTAGAATGAGTACACAACAATACCTAAGGTGGTGATTTATTTTATTATACTAATGGATCTCATGAGTTTTCTGTTGATTTTGTGTTGTGAAGTTTCATGTTTTGGGTAAAGATTTGATGGGCAATGGAATAATGAGTGGCAAGAGCCTAAGGTTGGGGATGCCCAAAGCACCACAAGGTAATATTCAAGGACAACCAAGCATCTTCGTTCACCCCGGATGGCATCCCCTCTTTCGTCTTCGTTCCATCAGTAAACTTACTTGAGGCTATATTTTTATTCACCACATGATATGCGTTTTGCATGGAGCGTGTCGGTGCAACAAACCCTGGGTCGGTTTCCCAGACCATGCACAGGCCTGAGAGCAAGGTTGCAACATCCAAGACCATACCAAGTAGAAGATATCAGCTCTTTGAGGAATTAAAGGGCCAATAAAAAAGGCCAAGTCAAGCCGAAGGAAGAAAGATATCACCATGGGAAAACCTCCCTTGCCGGGTAGGTGAGCCTGGAGAGGTCAAGGTTACCCCGAAGACAAGCCTCAAGACCGTCCTGGCATGCTTGCCGGGCCCTACGAAGGTAAACTACCCCGCCAAGGCTTCACCGCTCCACCTCACAGCAACACAAGCCATAGATTGGTGAAGTGTCAAGCCCCTAAGTGACTAAGTGGCTGTTTTTTGCCACATGGGAACCACTTCCTATGGAAATCACCTCCAAATGACACCTGTCCAGCAACATCTCAAGCAGGTAGACAAAAAGGTGGCCGAGCTGCCCGGCAAGGCTTGTCGGGCATGCCATATTGTGACACTAAGCGGTGCATTTAATGTGCTCTACCCTGTCTAAAGAGTTAGGTATGATAGCATTGTTTGCTATCTAATCAATATGCATTGACCGTTTTTCCATTGTGGTGACCCCTTGATCTATAAAAGGACGTCCTTGGCAACCATAGAAAGGATTCGGACCCTTGTACACTCATACACGCGTAGCTGCCCCCGCCCCGAAACCACCCTGCCGGGCTAGAGCGTCGCGCTTCCACCACAATCCACCATCAATCCACCAAAGCAGGAGTAGGGATTTACACCTCGGGGCGGCCCTAAACTGGGTAAAATTTCCCATGTGATCTTTCTCGTGTCGTGTGATGTTTCTCCGCTCTTTGTGCAACGTGCTCATCCCCCATACCGAACCACAAGGGGCTCATGGCCCCATGGGTGGTCGTGGTTTCCCACGACATCTTTGGCGTGCTAGGTAGGGGGAAGCACTTGCGCGAACCCGAGAAGCATACACAATGTGTCATCTTCATCGCCATTTTCTTCGTCGACGGCTCCATTGCCCATGGCACCAAAGAAGAAGCCTGGTGCCGCAGCTCAACCGTCCATCTCGAAGGCCCTGTCGTGCACGGCCGTCGACGCTGCATGGGCTATGGGGACACAAGGGGATGTGGACGATGTGGGGGACATGGTTGGCGTAGGCGACATTGTCACCACCTCCCCTGCGGCCGAAATAGGAGCAAGAGGCACCTGAGAAGGACAACATCAGCAGCATCCCAGCGGCAATGCTCCATGAGGCATAGGTGGAGATACCATTCCGTCTGCACCTATCCGCCCGCTCGAAGGGCACGACTGCAGCAGCGGCACTCGTTCTGGGTCGAATCACAACACTCCGGCCGCTCCCGCTGTGGGCGGCCGTAGGGCATGCGCCACCCCCGGAGCGAGCTGACCCAGCCAGTACACAAAACGGAGCCGCTGATCCTCAAGCGCCTCCACCTCGTCACCGCACCATCCTGGCGATTGGCTCACAACAATGAGAACATGGTGTGGCCGCTACCTGGACCGTCAGGAGCCAAGCGACGTTACGATCTACGTCATCATCCATGCCAAGCACTGCTTCGAAGGCAAAGGCGCGGGCCCATCTGCTGTTGAGATTTCCACCAGCAGCCGATCAGATGGATGAGTGGACGGCTACCATTCAAAGCTTGATTGGTCTCGCCGAGGCAAGAAGATCACAGCGAGCTGGCCTGCCACGGCCTCCCCAGGCAACGATAATAGCCAACGCTGCTGGCCGTGTGGAAGGGGCCACCCCCATGATGCAGTCCCCTCCATGGCAGCCAATGTGGGAGCCATGCAACCAAGAACCTGACGACGTCTCAATGGCTTCGTCCGACCCTCGAGCACGTCAAGGCCAATGTCGAGCCCTAGAGGACAGGCAAAGGGAATGCACGCGCGTCACCATCGAGTGACACCGTGACACCCATCGCCAGTCTGATAGGCGCGATGGCCCCAACGTCGACGAGCCCGCGCTCAGCAAACGTGGGTACCTACCTTTTGAGGTTGGGTTCCCCGCCTTCACCCATTAGTTGCGGCAAGTCCATTGGGCATCCGCTCGCACGTTCAAGCCAGAAGTGTTAGAGAAGTATGATGGGAGACTAAACCCACCATATTTCTTGAGCATCTACACCATCGCTGCTCAAGCTGCCCAGGGAAGAGATGAGAAGGTGTTCGCCAACTACTTCCCTCTGGCATCAAGCCAAATGTGAGGCCTTGGCTAATGCACCTACTGGAGAACTCCATTTCGACCTAGGCTGATCTGTGCCATGAGTTTGTTGGCGCCTGCACGGGCAGCCATCAAGAACCAGGGTGGCCCAGCAACTTGCAGCTCCTCCCGCAAAAGGAAGGAGAGACTCTATGGAAGTACATGCAGAGGTTCAGCTGAGTACACAGGAACATTCTAGACATCCACCTGGCAGTTGTGTTAGATGTGTTCTAGTCCAACATGCGCAATCATCGAATAAGTTCCAAGATGAACGTTCGGTTTCCCAAGACTGTGAAGGAGCTTTAGGCTGTAGTGGATAAGTGTGCTCAAGTGGAAGAGTGGAGGCGGCTCCTCGATGAAGAGGATGGCGTCGACATCAACGCAGAGGATGACGGTGAGACCACCAATCAGAAGAAGAAGAACAAGAACTGCAGCAAAAGGCATAAGGATAAGCCAGTGATGACAGTTGTGGGGTCGAGCGCACCCAGTACCGGCAAGAAGACGAAGACCGAGGTTCCCGGCAGGGAAGTTGCCGCGTGCACTAATTTCTGGGAAGCCGCGGCTGCCGAGAAAGCTAGTAAAGGTATGGCCCGTACTTCTAGATCCACCTGACCAAGGGACACGGTCTCCAGGAGTGTCATCGGGTTGAGCAGCTCGTCAAGTAGGAGAGGGCCGAATATGAGAAGCGTGATAAGGAGAAATGTAAAGGCGGCGCTGGCGGGAAGGGCTGATGTGGTGGATCAAGCCACCCCGGAAAGGATCCTTAGAATCAAGGGAAACCGCCAGAGGCCGTGACAGGGAGGACTGCAATGATGAGAGTGATGGAGGAGATGAAGAGGAAACAAGCAAGTAGGAGTTCCAGAAAGCCACTGACGACCTATGCATCAACGGGGGTGCATCTCTGCACTCCTCTCACCGCCAACTTAAACAGTGGGCGCGTGAAGTCAATGCCGTGCAGCCAGCGGCAGATTCTTGGAAGCCTCTCAAGTGGTCCCGCAAGCCCATCATCTTTGACGGAGAGGATCACCCTAACCGCACCACCGCAGTAGGGTGCTTGCCGTTGTTGGTCTCACAAACAATCTGCAACCTCAAAGTCACAAAGATGTTGGTTGATGGTGGGGCCGGGTTGAATCTGATTTCCCCAAAGGTCATCAACAATCTTCAGATAGCAGTGAAAGAACTCAAGTTTAATGGCACGTTTCAAGGGATCAACTCCGGCAGGAGTCGTCCTAATGGGAAGATCGTGCTACCGGTGACATTCGGGGGGGGGTGTGGAGTTGAATTACCGGACTAAGAAGATCGTGTTTGATGGTGGTCGACTGATACGTCTCCAACGTATCTACTTTTCCAAACACTTTTCCCCTTGTTTTGGACTCTAACTTGCACGATTTGAATGGAACAAACCCGGACTGACACTGTTTTCAGCAGAATTACCATGGTGTTATTTATGTGTAGGAGCAAACGTTCTCGGAATGACCTGAAACTTCACGGAGACACTTTTCAGAAATTAAGAAAAATACCTGCCAAAGATGAAGGCCAGGGGGGCCACCATCTCCCCATGAGGGTGGGGGCGCGCCCCGTACCTCGTGGGCCCCCTGTTGCCTCTCCGACTCTAACTCCACCTCCATATATTGAGTTTCGATGAGAAAAAAATTAGGGAGAAGAAATCATCGCGTTTTACGATACAGAGCCGCCGCCAAGCCCTAAATCCTCTTGGGAGGGCTGATCTGGAGTCCGTTCGGGGCTCCGGAGAGGGGAATCCATCGCCATCGTCATCATCAACCATCCTCCATCACCAATTTCATGATGCTCACCGCCGTGCATGAGTAATTCCATCGTAGGCTTGCTGGACGGTGATGGGTTGGATGGGATCTATCATGTAATCGAGTTAGTTTTGTTAGGGTTTGATCCCTAGTGTCCACTATGTTCTGAGATTGATGTTGCTATGACTTTGCTATGCTTAATGCTTGTCACTAGGGCCCGAGTGCCATGATTTCAGATCTGAACCTATTATGTTTTCATCAATATATGAGTGTTCTTGATCCGATCTTGCAAGTCTATAGTCACCTATTATGTGTTATGATCCGTTAACCCCGAAGTGATAATAATCGGGATACTTACCGGTGATGACCGTAGTTTTAGGAGTTCATGTATTCACTATGTGTTAATGCTTTGTTTCGGTCCTCTATTAAAAGCAGACCTTAATATCCCTTAGTTCCCGTATGGACCCCGTAGCCATGGGAGGGTAGGACAAAAGATGTCATGCAAGTTCTTTTCCATGAGCATGTATGACTATGTTCGGAATATATGCCTACATTATATCAATGAACTAGAGCTAGTTCTGTGTCACCCTAGGTTATGACTGTTACATGATGAACCGCATCTGACATAATTCTCCATCACCGATCCATTGCCTACGAGCTTTCCATATATTGTTCTTCGCTTATTTACTTTTCCGTTGCTATTGCTATCATAACAACAAAATACCAAAAACATTACTTTTACTACTGTTACCTTTTGCTACCGTTCTCACTACTATCATATTACTTTACGACTAAATACTTTGATGCAGATATTAAGTTTCTAGGTGTGGTTGAATTGACAACTCAGCTGCTAATACTTGAGAATATTCTTTGGCTCCCCTTGTGTCGAATCAGTAAATTTGGGTTGAATACTCTACCCTCGAAAACTGTTGCGATCCCCTATACTTGTGGGTTATCAAGACTATTTTCTGGCGCCGTTGCCGGGGAGCATAGTTCTATTCTTTGAGTCACTTGGGATATATGTCTGCCTGTCATTATGAAGAACTTGATAGATCCAAAACCAAGATCTATCCCTCAACTACGAGGGGAGGTAAGGAACTGCCATCTAGCTCTGCACTTGATTCACCTTCTATTTTGAGTAAGCTTGCGACACCTACACCTGCTTCTGCTATTCGTTCTGATATGTCGCATGTTATTGTTGATGCCACTTCTGCTATGCATGATACTTATGATGAAACTACCTCTATGCCTGATACTACTATGCCACTTAGTGCTTTTCTTGATGAAAAACTTGCTAGGGCTAGAGAAATTGAAAATATTGAATCTGACGATACTAATGAAAGTGATGATGGAGAACCACTTGCCATTCCTAAGGGTTATGTTTTTGATCAAGATGCTTCTTTAGCCATTTTAGCTTGCAGAAATAGAACTGAACTTAAAAAATTATTAGCTAAATGGAGTAAGCAATATCTAAATGCTAGAATGAAACCTGACCCTGCTTTTGCTACTTCACCTATCTTTGTTACTGATAAGGATTATGAATTCTCTATTGATCCTGATATAATTACTTTGGTTGAATCTGATCCTTTTCATGGTTATGAATCTAAAACTGTTGTGGCACATCTTACTAAATTAAATGATATAGCTACCCTGTTCACTAAAGATGAGAGAACTCGCTACTTTTATATTCTTAAGTTATTTCCGTTCTCAATAAAGGATGATGCTAAAACATGGTTTAATTCTCTTGATCCCGGTTGTGTGCGTAGTCCCCAGGATATGATTTATTACTTCTCTGCTAAATATTCCCCTGCTCATAAGAAACAAGCTGCTTTAAGGGATATATATAATTTTGTGCAAATTGAAGAAGAGAGTCTCCCACAAGCTTGGGGGAGGCTTATCCAATTACTTAATGATTTGCCTGATCATCCTCTTAAGAAAAATGAAATACTTGATATCTTTTATAATGGACTAACTGATGCCTCCAAAGATTACCTGGATAGTTGTGCTGGTTCTGTTTTCAGGGAAAGAACACCGGATGAAGTTGAAATTCTATTGAATAATATGTTGACAAATGAAAATAATTGGACACCTCCGAAGCCTATTCCTAAACCAACTCCGAAGAAGAGGGGTATTCTATTTCTCAGTCCTGAAGATATGCAAGAGGCAAAGAAATCTATGAAAGAAAAAGGTATTAAAGCTGAAGATGTTAAGAATTTACCTCCTATCGAAGAAATACATGGTCTTAATTTACCGCCTGTTGAAGAAACATGTAATCCAAATCCTTTACCTATTGAAGAAACTCATGGTCTTGATAACCGACACAGGTAGTAAAGGTAAATTCTCTCTATAGATATGATAAAGTTGTAATCCCATTTACTAAAATTTATGGCTAAGCAAGAAGACTTTAATGCTTATTTTGGTAGACAATTAAAATACAATTCAAATATGCTTGGACACTTGGGTGATTATATGGCTAATGTTAAAAGTGAACTTAAACTTATTAGTAAACATGCTTCTATGGTTACCACTCAGGTAGAACAAACACTTAAAGCTCAAAACGATTTGCTCAATGAATTGAATAATAAGAATAATGATTATGATGTTAGAATGGCTACTAGAACTGGTAGAATGACTCAGGAACCTTTGTATCCTGAAGGCCACCCTAAGAGAATTGAGCAAGATTCTCAGAGAAATAATTTAGATGCACCTAGTTCTTCTAAAAAGAAGAAAAAGAAAAATGATAGGACTTGGCATGCTCCTAGTGATCCTATTGTTGAAACAACTGAGAATCCAAATGATATTTCTATTTCTGATGCTGAAACTCAACCTGGTAATGAACCTGAAACCAGTGATAATGTTAATGATAATGTTCATGATGATGCTCAACCTAGTAATGATAATGACATAGAAATTGAACCTGATGTTGATCTTGATAACCCACAATCAAAGAATCAATGTTATGATAAGAAAGATTTTGTTGCTAGGAAACATGGTAAAGAAAGAGAACCTTGGGTTCAGAAACCCATGCCCTTTCCTCCCAAACCATCCGAGAAAAAGGATGATGAGGATTTTGAGCGCTTTGCTGAAATGATTAGACCTATCTTTTTGCGTATGCGATTAACTGATATGCTTAAAACCAATCCTTATGCTAAGTATATGAAAGATATTATTACAAATAAAAGAAAGATACCGGAAGCTGAAATTTCCACCATGCTTGCTAATTATACTTTTAAGGGTGGAATACCAAAGAAACTTGGAGATCCAGGAGTACCCACTATACCATTCTCTATTAAAAGAAATTATGTTAAAACTGCTTTATGTGATCTTGGAGCCGGTGTTAGTGTTATGCCTCTCCCTTTATATCATAGACTTGATTTGAATAAGTTGACACCTACTCAAATATCTTTGCAAATGGCTGATAAATCAACTGCTATACCTGTCAGTATTTGTGAGGATGTGCCTGTTGTAGTTGCAAACGTTACTATTTTAACGGACTTTGTTATTCTTGATATTCCCGAGGACGATAGTATGTCTATTATTCTTGGAAGACCCTTTTTGAATACTGCAGGGGCTGTTATTGATTGCACTAAAGGCAATGTCACTTTTCATGTTAATGGTAATGAGCATACGGTACACTTTCCGAGGAAACAACCTCAAGTTCATAGTATCAACTCTATTGGAAAAATTCCATCGATTATATTTGGAGGTTTTGAATTTCCTCTTCCTACTGTCAAGAAGAAATATGATATTCTTATTATTGGGGATGTGCATATCCCCGTTGAGGTAACATAGTGTTATTCGAAATTTATCCGGTTCCATGTTATTCAGAATGAGTTCGTTAACAAGACTTGATCAACCTTGTTAGTGGATTCCTTTTGATGATCATGAGATGGATGAAACTAGAAGGCACAACCTTCTATACCCCACTTTTACTTTCTGTTATTTATATTAAATAAAATAAAAATATATATTTTTCTGTCTGTTATCTAATTACCCGTACAATATAAAAATACCTCGAAAATAAAAGTTCTCCAAATGCCCTGAAATTTAAATATGTTTTTTTCTAGAATATTTGAGGATTTATGGAACAGAGAACACACCAGGGGGGCCAACCACCTTGCCATGAGGGTGGAGGGCACGCCCACCCCCTAGGGCGCACCCCCCTGCCTCGTGGGCCCACGGTGGCCCTCCTCCACTTATCCTTTCACCCATACACTCCTTCTTCCTCCCCCAATCATGAATAACCAGCTCAAACCGAGTCCAAGCTCGTTTTGCTGCCATTTTCGATCTCCTTGCTCACAGCACCTCTCACAAAACTCCTTGGGGAGATTGTTCGTTGGTATGTGACTCCTCCATTGGTCCAAGTAGTTTTTGTTCTAGTGCTTTATTCATTGCAAATTTTTGCTGCTTAGGTGACCCTGCTCTTGAGCTTGCATGTCAAATTTATATGGTCAAAAGTAATTTTGAAGCATGATATAGGCCCTAGGCACTTGTAGGAGTAGTTACTATCAATATTATTGAGTTTGGTTTACTTTTATTTTGAAGTTACTAAAAATTTCAGAGGAAGAAAAATGCTTAGGAAAATGTTCCAAGGTGGTTCTTCAAGGAAGCAAGGACCCAGGCTTGCAATGCGTGATGCTGATGAAGAGCCACCAAGAGACGCTCCAGTGCGTCCTTGTGAGTGGCCTTCTGAAAATTTTATGGATCGAGTGGGAATAAAAGAAGAATTCAACGCATATTTGCGTAACACTGATCTCATGAGCTTTGAGGAAGTGAAGTGCAGTCAGTATCATAATCTCACTAGTTCCTTTGTGAGGAGGTTCCAATTTTCAACTTCACGTAATTCTCCAACTGTCCTGTTTGATATTTATGATAAATCTTATACCATGGACTTAGAGGATTTTACCATTGCATGCAAACTTCCACAATGGGGTAGTATAAGGGATCCTCACAAATCTGAATTTAGAGATTTTCTTGCTAGCATAACTGTGGGATAATCTAGAGATATTACACAAGCTACCATCGGGAGCATTCACTTTCCTGCTATACATTATTTTGCTCTCTTCATAGGTAGATGCATAAATGGTAAAGATGAGGCATGTCACGTGTGTGTCCCTGACCTCAGTATTCTTAGGAGTGCTGTGTTCGGAGACAAATCATATAATTTGGGAGCCATTGTTGCACGTACGTTGCATCCTAATAGACGTAATGGAGATTTCTTTGGTGGAATTTATGCAACCCGCACAGCTAATTTTCTTGGTATAGATGTATGCGAAGATGATATTGAATTACCACCTGCTTACCTAGACTTTAATGCTATGGTTCATCACCAGTTTGTTGAGAGGAATGAATCACCTCTCCAGTACCGACTAATCTTTGACAGACGCCGTGCTATCCGTATTACTCTCCCTGCCCCTGCCTTCTTTGATTATGAGGCAAGAGGAGGATATACTATTACCAGAGAGGAGGCAGATGAGTACGAGAGGAGAGAGGAGGCCGATCGTCGCCACGCTGCAGCTCAGCAGGCGATAGCTGCTGCATCACAGTACGACCCCAGCTACTATTATGGATATCAGCCAGGCCAGCCATGGCCATAGATCAACTTAGGCCAAAAGCCTAAGCTTGGGGGAGTACGTATTTCTCACCGACATTACATTTATGCTCACACACTCATTGCTAGATGTTGGTGCTCATACTTTTTCATTGTATCATCCATGCTAGCTTATTTTCCTTTTTTATGCTTTCTTCTTGTGTGTTTAATAAACCTTAAGAGAAAACCCAAAAAAATTAGTTGTATCTTTTAATCAGTTTAATTTGCATGCTTGTAGTAGTAATTAAAAAGAAACCCCAAAATATTTCCTGTTCTTCTTTTGCTTGTTGGGAGCTTTCCCGTGTAAATAGTTTTATTTCTTTTCTTTTCTTTGGGGGTCGATAGGACAAGACCATGATTAAATTGTTGAAGTGTCTCTTATATGCATTATTGTTGATCTGACAAAAGAGCCCATATTGCCTTGTCTTCTCATGTTTATTGAATGCTTGCAGATTCCAGCTTAGTCCAATGCACGTGCAGTATTATTATTATTCACACTATTCGGTCGTGCAAGTGAAAGGCAATTATGATGATATATGATTGACTAACTGAGATGAGAAAAGCTGGTATGAACTCGACCTCTTTTGTTTTTGTAAATATGATTATTTCATCATTCCTGATTCAGCCTATTATGAATGAACATGTTTGCAATGACAACTAGAGATCATAGTTTCTTATGCCATGCTTGATTATCTATGAGTTATAATGGTTTACCTTACGTGCCAACATGCTATTAAAATGGTTATGATGTGGTATGATACGGTGGTATCCTCCTCTGAATGATTTAAGTGACTTGACTTGGCACATGTTCACGCATGTAGTTGAAACAAAATCAACATAGCCTTCACGATATTTATGTTCATGGTGGATTATATCCTACTCATGCTTGCATTCGGTGTTGATTAATTTTAATGCATGTTCATGACTGTTGTCGCTCTCTAGTTGGTCGCTTCCCAGTCTTTTGCTAGCCTTCACCTGTACTAAGCAGGAATACTTCTTATGCATCCAAACACTTAAACCCCAAAGTTATTCCACATGAGTCCACTATACCTACCTATATACGATATCTACCTGCCGTTCCAAGTAAATTTGTATGTGCCAAACTCTAAACCTTCAAATAAATATCCTGTTTTGTATGCTCGAATAGCTCATGTATCAACTAGGGCTGTCTGTATCTTCCATGTTAGGCGGGTTATTCTCAAGAGGAGTGGACTCCGCTCCTCACTCACGAGATAAATGGCTGGTCACCGGGATGCCCAGTCCCATGCTTCATGCAAACTAAATCAAAATAACTGCAAACAAAACTCCCCCTGGGACTCTTGTTAGTTGGAGGCACTCGTTGTTTCGAGCAAGCCATGGATTGATGCTTGTGGTGGAAGGGGGAGTATAAACTTTACCATTTTGTTTGTGAACCGCCTATATGTGTGTAGCATGGAAGATATCGCCATCTCTTGGTTGTTATGTTGACAATGAAAGTATACCGCTCAAAATATTATTCACCTCTGTTTCAAAACCGAGCTCTGGCACCTCTGCAAATCCCTGCTTCCCTCTGCGATGGGCCTATCTATTTACTTTTATGCTGAGTCATCATCCTCTTATTAAAAAGCACCAGTTGAAGAGCACTGCTGTCATTTGCATTCATTACTGTTAGTTTACATTGAGTATGACTTGACTGGATCTCTTTTACAATGAATTACAATGTCTAGTCAGTCCTTGGTCTTTAAAGGTGCTCCACATTTATGTTTTGCGGTCTCGGAAAGGGCTAGCGAGATACCATCCTGTTATATCATATTATGATTGTTTTGATAAAGTGTTGTCATCTGAGTTTTATTATTATGGCTCGCTAGTTGATTATGCTATTGATATGAGTAAACTTGAGACCTATGCGTTCTTGTGAATGTGGTTAGTTATAATCTTTGCTGAAAACTTGAATGTTGGCTTTACATATTTACAACAACAAGAGCAAACAGAGTTTGTAAAAGTTTTTCTTTATCACTTTCAGTTTATCAACTGAATTGCTTGAGGACAAGCAAAGGTTTAAGCTTGGGGGAGTTGATACGTCTCCAATGTATCTACTTTTCCAAACACTTTTGCCCTTATTCTAGACTCTAACTTGCACGATTTGAATGGAACTAACCCGGACTGACGCTGTTTTCAGCAAAATTATCATGGTGTTATTTATGTGCAGGAGCAAACGTTCTCGGAATGACCTGAAACTTCACGGAGACACTTTTCAGAAAATAAGAAAAATACCTGCCAAAGATGATGGCCAGGGGGCCCACCATCTCTCCACGAGGGTGGGGGTGTCTTGGTTCTAAGTCTGACAGTAATGTAGGGGGGTAGGTTTGGAGAGGCAAGATCTTAGCTATGGAGAAGTTGTAAGCACGCGAGGTTTACGAGTTCAGGCCCTTCTCGGAGGAAGTAATAGCCCTATGTCTCCGAGTCCGGAGGCGGTCGACTGGATTATGCGTGTATGAATTACAAGGGTGCGAACCCTTTACACTGAGGAGGGGGTGGCTTATATAGAGTTTGCCGGACCCCTCCGACCCTCAGTTATGCAGGGTTTTAAATACATTAAGGTCTGGCGTTACTGGTAACGCCCCTAATAAAGTGCTATGATGGGCATAAAGGCTACTTAATAACCGGTCGTTAGCATGCGGAGTGCCTTTAGGTCTCCTGGCCGTCGAGTGGTTTGGTCTTGGTCGAATGATCGCTTCTTGGTCGAGTGTCTTCGAGTCTGTCGAGTGGAACACCTCCAAGTCGATTGAAAGGTGATTTCTTCTAGAGATGTCCTTGGGTAGGGCAGTTTGGACAGGTCCATGACCCTACCCTAGGTACATAGCTTCGTCATTAGCCCCCGAATGGATCAAGGTTTGAGTGGGGAAGGAGTTGAGAATTTTCCCGACTCATTTTCATGCAATGAGCATATCTGGTTTCGGATCAATGAACCTGAGTGATGACAGCAACTTCCTTTTTAGTCGCCTTGATCCATTCTTAGCTTTTTGTCGAGTGAGTTTCTTTACTTGAAAGGCTCCGAGTGACGGTGCGGAGGAGATCTTCGGTCTGACAAGTTGTTCTGCTGCCCGCAGATTTCGCGGGATCCGAATTTTGGGAAGCGCGCGGGGCGGGGGAGGCCGCAGTAATCGGATGGGATAGAGCGGAGCTGCCTCGATCCCTGCGCCACCTTTTTCGCCACGTATCGCGCGCGATTGTTACGAGATTTGACAGGGCCGCCCGGGCCTACCAGTCAGCCACTCGGAAGCGGCCTCATATAAGGCGTCGGACCGAGGTCTCTTCGAACAGTGCGTCCCCATTATCTCTTCTCCTCTTCACGCTCCCTCGCCGCGCTCGCTCTCGCCCCAGCGCCACCGCTCCATACGCGTTTCGCCGGCAACGATGGGGAAGGAGAAGACGGCGAGTCTAGAGCGGGCGAAGAAGGCGACGGCGAGGTCGTAGGGGAAGGCGACCAGTCGGGGCGGATCCTCCTCGCGAACCGGCCTGTCGAAGGGCTGGATCCAGGGCGACTGGATCCGCTCAACGATCACCCAAGAAGACCTCGACGACCTAGCCGAAGGAGGGCTGATCCCCTATGAATCGGCGCGGCTTCCGGGGAAGGAATCCGAGCCGCAACCTCGGGAGGGTGAGCGCATTCTCCTTGCCACCCACGTCGACCGTGGATTTTCCTTGCCTCCTCACCCTTTCTTTCGGGGATTTTTGAACTTCTTTGGGGCACAACTCCACCACTTCACTCCCAACATAATCGTTTATATCACCGCTTTTGTTTCTTTGTGTGAGAATTTCCTGGGTTGTCGACCTCACTGGGGCCTTTTCAAGCACTTTTTCACTTGTCGCTCCCAGACGGTGAAAAAGGCTAATCCGAGTGACGAGAGGACTCAAGTGATTCAGATGTGTGGGGGTCTTGGTGTCCAGATGAGAGGCAAAAGCTCCTTTCCAGCCATGATTCTTCCCGACTCAGTTCGCGGATGGCAGTCGACCTGGTTTTACTGCAAAGACCAGCCGACGCCAGGGCAGTCGACTGGCCTCCCTCCTTTAACCATGGACCGAGTGAGGAAACCCTCCCCTTTGAAGGTGCTCCCAGAGGAGAAGGCGCAGGTGAGGGTGCTGGTAGAGCGAGTGGTCCAGCTTATCCGTGACGGGGTCACCGGTATGGATCTCTTGGAGGTCTTCCTTCAGCGGCGCATCCAGCCTCTTCAAGCCCGAGACCATCCGATGTGGATGTATTCGGGTCTTGAAGACTCCACTCGGATTCACCCGGAGGAGGTCGATGACGACACACTGGAGAAGTGGCTGTCGGGCATGACCGGGAACAAGGACAACCCCAGGGGAGCCAGGAGAGTTCCTCCATTCGACCAGTCTCATGTACCAGAGAAGGTCCGATTCTGAGCTTTTGTTTGTAGTCTGAATTCACTCGCGCAGTTGCCTATACTGAGTTGACTGACTTTGTTCTTCCTGCTTTCTTTCAGGCCATTATTGAAATGTATTCAATGCCCAACGGAGAACAAGAGCAGGACCCGGAAGGAGAGGCGAGCGGCGGCGACAGTGGCGAATGGGATTCTGACGGTGGAGGGGACGAAGAAAGCGACGATCCAAGCGAGGAGGAAGAAGTCGAGTTGCCTCCTCGCAGGGAGAGGCAGTCCAAACTTGACCAAGAACAACCGAGCGCCCGTGAAAAGGCGATTGCTCAAGCTGGTCAGTCTTCAAAGCGTCCTCGGACCTCTTCGCCAACTCCGACTGAAAAAGCGTCAAAGCATCCCAAAGTCGCAGAGCCGAAGCTTCGGAAGGCGTTGCCGAAGATTAAGATTGACATCCCCATCGCTTCGGCGTGAGTGTCTCCCTTCATATTTACTCGACGCCCTATTCTGTTTGTTTTTCTTGTTTTAACCGGACGAACTTTGGAACTGTCAGCGCTGCTACTTCCGGGACCTCAGCTTACAGGGACAATGATGAGGTGATGAAGGATGCGGTCACTTCTAATCTGGGTATGATTTCTGCCATACTGTCTTTATTTTGGTCGATTCAACTGCAATGTGTACCATTGGGTGATGTGATTTTGTCGATTGAACTTTGAACATCCCCTAACATTATTGACCTCCCTGATGATGATGATGAAGAGCCCGAGAGGCCTTTGACGAGGAAAAATAGGCAAGCTCCTTCCAGCGAGGTGCCACAATCGACGCTGGCGATGCCAATCGGGGTTCTGTTACCTTCGCCGTGCCATTGTCGAGTGCCTTGCCTTCCTCGTCAACTGCTCAGGCCCCTGTCGACCCACCTTCAGTTTTTGCGACCCATCATGTCCTAGAGGACGAGGTGAATGCTGCCAGGGAAGCCATACGCCAGGCTGGCATTATGATGGAGAAGATGAAGACGGTGCGGGACGCCAGCCAAGCCTCCTACGATGCCAGCTCGGCTCTCCAGAGCAACGTGCAGGTTAGTTGGTCGCCGCTTGTTCTGTTAGGATATGTTATCTGAAGACTCTTTCCGAAAATCTTTGCATCTGTACACCCACTGGGTGCGTCGATTGAATTTTTGAACTAGTGGGGGCACGCTGAGTGCACCCACTGGGTGTAGTCCCCGAGACTATGGTGGACTGCTGGCAGTCGACAGTAGTCTTTGTATTTTGTTGAGTGTAAACCGAACTGGTAGTTTGTCTCTTCAACTCGATCTGGTCGAGTGGGATCAGAACCGGTGGGGGCACGCCAAGTGCACCCACTTGGTGTAGTCCCCGAGACCGCGGTCGACTGCTGGCGGTCGACTGTGGTCTGAGTTCTACTTTCTATCCCTTTTTTTAACTCCCTGCACTCGACTCCAGCGGGCCGGTCGAGTGGGATCAGAACCGGTGGGGGCACGCAAAGTGCACCCACTGGGTGTAGTCCCCAAGACTATGGTGGACTGCGGGCAGTCGACCGTAGTGTTAGTACTTAATGTCTTTGTTGTTTTTTGCTGTAACATATCTTCTCTCCTTTGATTTTAGAAATCTTGTGATCTTGGAGCTAGCTTTGCTGACTTGGAGAAACAGCAGATCCAACTGAACCTTGACATGGAGCTGGCCAAGACAGAGCTGTAAAAGGTCAAGGATGGCGCCACTCGTAAGACGAGTTTGTCGACTGGTCTGTCTTAGGCTTGAGTACCCTTTCGCTCTTTCTGAATCAAGCATCGTTTCTTTGCAGAAAAACTGAGAGAAGCTCTGGCGAAGAAGGATCAGGATTTGGCTGCTGCTCGAAAGGAAGCTGACGACAGAACTGCTCTAGCTGAACAGAAACTGGCTTCGGTCGGCCAGTTGGAAGAAGAGAATACCAAGCTGAAATCTGCTCTGAACGAAGCCAACAAGGAGTGCTCGCGCTGGAAGAAGGAGAACCTCAACCTGGGCGAGAAAATGGAAGGCATCGCTCGCAGGAGGGACGATCTGGAGAGCTATCTGAGGAGCCTTGCCAAGAAGTTGTTCATCAAGCTTGAAGGTGCACATTTTGTTCTGACTGGTTTTTTTGTTGTGTCGACTCAGCGTACGAAAATTGACTTATCCTTGGATCGTGAATGCAGAGTTTTGTCAGAACTTCGAGGAGGAGACTGGGTGGATCGAACCAGGTTTGGATCCAATCAATTCTCCCGTGAAAGATGAAACTGCCATGAATCTGCTCTGACTGGAATCCTGCATCGACGGTGCCATGGACTACTTGGCTCGACTGAAGGTCGCCATATCGCGGATCGACCCGGCACTTTGGCCAGAGGCCACGCTCCAAAATGATCTTGAGTCCCTGATGACTCGACTTAACGAAATCCCTGACCGAGTGCAGGAGTGGAAGAAGTCTTCTGCCTTGTGTGGCGCTGATGTGGCTCTGTCTTTGGTTCGCGTCCATTGCAGCGAGGTGCGACAAGATAACCTGGCAGCAATCAAGGTCGCCAACACCCAGAAGCATGACTTCCGATCTTTTATGGAGACTTTCATCGCTGCAGCTACTCAGATCGCCAACGGCATCGACTTAGACGAGTTCGTCGAGCCTGCTAGTCCTCCTCCCGCGGAGTGAACAAACTTTTATGCCTCACCTTAAATTTGCCTCGGAATGCCGAGTGGTTTTTGTAACCGTTAAAGTCTTTCGGGCTGAATGCCCGAGCACTTCGATCTGTGGTCCGGAACCTTTAGGAATTACCTGAACTTGGTTTATCGTTGAATATCTTCATGAATCCCCTGCCGAGTGAACTCGTTCTTCATTCGAGACAACTTTTGTATTTGTAGCGCAGCTCCGAAGGAGAAGGTGGTAGTAGTCCTGCACCTCATCGTCCTTGCGGAGTGGGATGGAGCGCACGTTGTACTTGTGGCGAAGCTCTCCAAGGGAAGGCGGCAGTCGACCCGCACCTCGTTACTGTAGAGCGGGATGGAGCGCACATTGTATTTCTGGCGAAGCTCCCCCGGAGAAGGTGGCAGTCGACCTGCACCTCGTCGTCCTTGAGGATTGAGATGTGTTTCATACTTAGGCGAGTACTGGACTGCAGCTAAGCTCCCGAGTGGGGGTTTGCTATCCACTCGGTAGGATTTTTTCAAACTTAGGCGAGTGCCGGACTGCAGCTAAGTCTGTGAGTGAGAAAACTTAGGCGAGTACTGGACTGCAGCTAAGCCCCCGAGTGGGAGGATTTCTCTCCACTCGGTAGGATTTTTTCAAACTCAGGCGAGTGCCGGACTGCAGCTAAGTCTCCGAGTGAGAAAACTTAGGCGAGTACTGGACTGCAGCTAAGCCCCCGAGTGGGAGGATTGCTCTCCACTCGGTAGGATTTTTTCAAACTTAGGCGAGTGCCGGACTGCAGCTAAATCTCCGAGTGAGAAAACTTAGGCGAGTACTGGACTGCAGCTAAGCCCCCGAGTGTGGAGGATTGCTCTCCACTCGGTAGGATTTTTTCAAACTTAGGCGAGTGCCGGACTGCAGCTAAGTCTCCGAGTGAGAGAACTTAGGCAAGTACTAGACTGCAACTAAGCCCCCGAGTGGGAGGATTGCTCTCCACTCGGTAGGATTTTTTTTAAACTTAGGTGAGTGCCGGACAGCAGCTAATTCTCCGAGTGAGAAAACTTAGGCGAGTACTGGACTGCAGCTAAGCCCCCGAGTGGGAGGATTGCTCTCCACTCAGTAGGATTTTTAAATACTTAGGCGAGTGCTAGACTGGAGCTAAGTCTCCGAGCGAGAGAACTTAGGTGAGTACTGGACTACAGCTAAGCCCCGGAGTGGGAGGATTGCTCTCCACTCGGTAGGATTTTTAAATACTTAGGCAAAACGGGTTCGCAGCTAAGCCCCCGAGTGGGAGGCTGGCTCACCACTTGGTAGGAAATTATTTTTACAAACTTAGGCGAAGCGGATTCACGGCTAAGCCACACACTCGGGGATATCTTACGCAAACAAAAACAATAACAATCACTGGGAAAATTATAACGCTCTTGTCTTTGATAAATAAACTACAGGAGTTTTTTCTTATTACATCTCATCCGAGTGAGAATTCAAGTATAAAAGGGGCGGAGTAGCTCCGCATTCCAGGCTCGTGGCTCATCAATCTGGCGATCGACATTGTAGAGGTGGTACGCTCCATTGTGGAGGACTCTGGTGACTATGAAGGGGCCTTCCCAAGTAGGAGCGAGTTTGTGTGGTTTTTGCTGATCCACGTGGAGGACTAAGTCTCCTTCTTGGAAGGCTCGAGTCTTCACATTTCTGGCATGGAATCGATGCAAGTCTTGCTGATAGATGGTCGATTGGACCATGGCCATTTCTCTTTCTTCTTCTAGGAGGTCGACTGCGTCCTGCCGGGCTTGTTCTGCTTCATCTTCAGAGTAGAGCTCGACTCGAGGGTCATTGTGAGGCATGTCACTCGGCAAGACTGCTTCGGCTCCATAGACCAGAAAGAATGGGGTTCTTCCGGTCGGTCGGTTCGGGGTCGTCCTCAATCCCCAAAGAACTGATGGAAGCTCGTCGACCCACGCACCTGCAGAGTGCTTGAGATCGCGCATCAATCGAGGTTTCAGTCCTTTGAGAATTAGGCCGTTTGCTCTTTCTGCTTGTCCATTCGACTGAGGGTGAGCGACCGAAGCATAGTCGACTCGTGTGCCCTAAGAGGCGCAAAAGGCCCTGAATTTGTCAGAATCGAAGTTTGACCCATTGTCAGTGATGATGCTGTGCGGAACTCCACATCTGAATATCAACTCTCTGATGAAACTGATAGCAGTGCAAGCATCAAGATTCTTGATAGGCTTGGCTTCAATCCATTTGGTGAACTTGTCGACTGCTACTAGCACATGAGTGAAGCCGCTCCTGCCCGTTTTCAGTGGTCCTACCATGTCCAGCCCCCAAACAGTGAAGGGCCAGACGAGTGGAATGGTTGTCAGAGCTGACGCGGGCTTGTGCGACATATTGGAGTAATACTGACATCCTTCACATTTGACGACTATCTCTTTTTCCATTTCATTGGCCCTTGGCCAGTAGAATCCCCCTCGGTATGCTTTAGCCACAATGGTCCAAGAGGACGCATGATGACCACAGGTCCCCGAGTGGATATCATCAAGGATCATCTGACCTTCTTCTGGTGTTATACACTTCTAACTGACTCCAGTCGCACTCTCTATATACAACTGTCCCTTTATGACTGTAAAGGCCTTAGATCGACGGACGATCTGTCGAGCCTCTTCTTCGTCCTCTTGGAGTTCTTTCCTTAGGATGTACGCGATGTACGGTACTGTCCAGTCGGGCGTGATGACCAAGACTTCCATGATCAGGTCGACCACAGCTGGAACTTCAACTTCAGTCAGATCCGTGGCACTTTTTGGCTGCGGGGCCTCTTCAGTGAAGGGATCCTCCTGAACTGATGGTGTGTGGATGTGTTCCAAAAACACATTGTTGGGAATGGCTTCTCTTTTGGAACCTATTTTTGCCAAATCATCAGCTGCTTGATTTTTCAGTTGGGGTATGTGATGAAGCTCTAACCCCTCGAATTTCTTCTCCAGCTTTCTCACTGCATTGCAATAACCAGTCATGGCTGGACTTCTGACGTCCCATCCCTTCATCACCTGATTAACCACCAAATCTGAGTCGTCGTAGACCATGAGGCGACGGACGCCGAGTGAAATGGCCATGCGCAACCCATATAAAAGTGCTTCATATTCCGCCTCATTATTGGATGAATCAAAGTGGATTTGAAGAACATATCTGAGCTTATCTCCTCGGGGGGAGACCAACACCACCCCGGCACTGGAACCATTCAGCATTTTGGAACCGTCGAAGAACATGGTCCAATGCTCCAAGTGAACCTAAGTTAGCAGTTGCTGTTCAATCCACTCGGCGACGAAATCTTCTATTGTCTGGGACTTGATAGTCTTCTTTGCCTCAAACTTGATATCTAGAGGAAGGAGTTAAATCGCCCATTTTGCCACTCGACCAGTTGCATCTCTCTTATGCAGGATCTCTGACAATGGAGCATCGCTGACGACTGTAATGGAATGATCAGAGAAGTACTGAGCAACTTTCTTTTGGTCATATAAATCCCATATACAAGCTTCTGATAATGAGGATATCTTTGCTTCGACGGGGTCAAAACTTTAGAAATATAATATACTGGGCGTTGAACTTTGAAGGCTTTTCCTTCTTCTTCCCGCTCGACCGTAAGTACCGTACTGACGACTTGTCCCGTGGCTGCGATGTAAAGCAGCAAAGGCTCCTTGCTAATTGGGGCAGCAAGCACCGGCTGGGTGGAGAGCAGAGCTTTGAGCTCTGCAAACGCTGCATCAGCTTCGGGAGTCCACTCGAACTTGTTGGACTTCTTCATCAATCGGTAAAGAGGCAATGCCTTTTCACCGAGACGAGATAAGAATCAACTTAAAGCGGCCAAGCAACCAGTAAGCTTCTGGACGTCGTGCACTCGCACAGGACTTTTCATTCGGAGTATAGTACCGACTTTTTCTGGATTGGCATCGATTCCCCGTTCGGAAACGAGAAAACTGAGTAATTTTCTGCCAGGAACTCCGAATGTGCACTTCGATGGATTAAGCTTGATATCATACCTCCTGAGGTTGGCAAAGGTTTCAGCAAGGTCAGCCAGCAGGTCAGAACCCTTCCGTGACTTGACCACAATGTCATCCATGTATGCTTCCACATTCCGACTGATTTGAGTGAGCAAACACTTCTGAATCATCCTCATGAATGTGGCTCCGGCATTCTTGAGGCCGAACGACATGGTAACATAACAGAAGCACCCGAATGGAGTGATGAAAGCTGTTTTGATCTCATCAGGTCCATAGAGACGGATCTGATGGTACTCGAATAGGCGTCTAAAAAAGACAGTCGCTCACATCCCGCAGTCGAGTCGACTATCTGATCGATGCGGGGGAGAGGAAAATGATCTTTCGGGCAGGCCCGATTGATATGTTTAAAGTCAATGCACATGCGAAGTGACTTGTCCTTCTTGGGGACCATGACAACGTTGGCCAGCCACTCGGAGTGGTAGATTTCTCGGATGAACTCCGCTGCTAAGAGCCGAGTCACCTCCTCGCCAATAGCCTTTCTCTTCTGGACGGCAGACCGTCGGAGATGTTCCTTGACAGGTTTTACTTTTGAGTCGACTCTTAGGCGGTGCTCAGCCAGCTCCCTGGGAACACCCGGCATGTCAGAAGGCTTCCATGCGAAAATGTCCCAGTTCTCATGGAGGAACTGGATGAGCGCTTCTTCCTATTTGGAGTCGAGTGTTGTTGAGATATGAGTTGGAGCAGCGCTGGGATCGGTCGGGTGGATGTGAGCTGTCTTCATTTCGCCAGACGACTGAAAAGCTGATTCTGTAGCGGGCTTCTTGGGTCGCAACAAATCACTCGGGTCTGCAGTCTTCTGGTATTCCTGCAGCTCCACCACTGCCATCTGAGCATTAGCGATCTTTGAACCTTTCTGAAAACATTCTTCCGCTTTCTTCCGATTGCCTGTAATAGTGGTCACACCTTTGGGGCCAGGCATCTTCAATTTGAGATACACATAACATGGTCGGGCCATGAAGCGTGCATAAGCCGACCTTCCCAAAATAGTGTGATAGGCACTCTGGAAGTCTACAACTTCAAACGTCAACTTTTCTTTGCGGTAATTCTTGGAATCACCGAAAACCACATCAAGAGCAATCTGGCCGAGTGATTCAGCCTTCTTCCCAGGAATGACTCCATGGAAACTCATGTTGCTGGTACTGAGTCTGGACATCGGAATGCCCATCCCTTTCAACGTCTCAGCATATAATATGTTCAAACCACTGCCACCATCCATCAAGACTTTGGTCAGTCGAGTGCCTTCAACAACTGGGTCGACCACCAAAGCTTGCCTCCCAGGGGTGGCAATGTGCGTTGGGTGATCGGACCGGTCGAATGTTATGGCAGTCTGAGACCACTTCAGATAACTGGGTGTCGCCGAAGCAACCATATTCACCTCTCGGTTGATAACTTTTAGTCGACTTTTGCTTTCAACATCAGCAAAAATCATCAGGGTGGAATTGACTTGGGGGTATCCGTCGTCACTATCTTCCTTGTCTGACTCCTTTTCCTTAGCCTTGGGCTGCTTGCCCTGGAACTGCTGGATCAAGAGTCGACACTGTCGAGTGGTATGTTTCGAGTAAATGAAGTTACCCTCTTCATCTTTCTTGGTGTGGACGAGACATGGTAAATCCAACACATCATTTCTGTCCTGGTCTTTAACTTTCTTGGGGTTCCAAGGTCCTTTGGGTTTCCCTTTAAACTTTCCTTGGGTTACGGCCAAGGCTTCCCCAGGAGCAGCTGGCTCGGCTTTCCGCTTCTGTTTCCGATTGGAATTTCCTCCAGTTTCTTGAGCGACTGACTTGAGCTTGCCACTCCTGAGTCGATCCTCATCTTCACCATTAGCGTACTTGGTGGCAATCTCCATCCTCCGATTCAGAGACATATCTCCGGTCCAACCGAATTCCAGACTCAGTTCTCTGTACTTGACGCCTTCTTTGAAGGCACAGACTGCTTGGTGGTCAGGCACGTTCTCTACCATGTGATGTAACATAATCCATCTCTGGATGTAATTCCTCAAAGTTTCATTCCGCTTCTGCACGCAAGACCGCAGTTCCGTCAGCCCTGCTGGTCGCTTGCATGTTCCTTCAAATGTGGTGACAAACACTCGGGCGAGATCTTCCCAAGTGTAAATGTTGCTGGGTGCTAACTGGTTCAGCCACGCTCTGGCCGAGCCCTCCAACATGAGAGGCAGGTGCTTCATGGCCACTTCATCATTGCCGCACCCAATCTGGACGGCCACTCAATAGTCTTCAAGCCAAGTATCGGGCTTGGACTCACCAGTGAACTTGTTGAATCCTGTCGCCAACCTAAAGTTGGGAGGAATCACAGCGGCCCTGATGGCTCTACTAAAGCACTTTGGCCCCAAAACATGTGCTCTGCTGCTGGTAGGTACGTCTCTGTCGTAACCTTCTCGATGAGCTCTGTTCCTGTCGACCAAACCTTGAACGAGAATGGATCTCGCATCAAAGCCTGGCTCCCTGGAGTCGACTGGAATCCTTCGCCCAACACTACGAGGGCGCCTGTCATCCTGTTGTCGAGGCGCATACGACCCGCTCCTTGGGGGAGGGGTGGGCACTCGACGTCGATCATCACGATCGAATCGGTGATCATATTGCTCACGATTCCCGTACTGATTACGCCGGTCCCCACGTCCCTCACGCCTCGGGGGCAATCTTGGGCTACGAGCCGACTGGACCGTGTCTGCAGCAATGGATCTGCAGTGAATCCTGTTCCGCGACTGAGAAACAGCGGAATTCTGGTCTCCTGCTGCCCGGAGTAACGCTCTGATCTGCAGCAAGCCTCTGCCAGCCTCCGACTGGGAAGGCTGAATCGACTCTGCTATATGGGCTGCAGCTGCTAAATTCTGAATCGGAGTTCGATATACCTGCGGGGGCGGGAAGATTTGACGTCGACTAGATTCGGGAACCCGTTGTCGCGCATGCTCGTCGAGTGCTCGCTGGAGGTTCTCCAGTCGAGTGCGCTCGGCCAAGTTTGCCAGGCGCACGTCCTCCAAGGCACGAGCCTCGGGGGTTTCTCCGACGATAGGAGTGTGCAGCGCATCCATGTTCCGGCGATGAAGTTCTTCTCTCTACAGTGACGTGAGAGGCTCGGGGAGATATTCCTCATGGGGACGCGACGGGTCGCCTCCACCCGCGCCTTCGTCGATGCAGGGAAAACCGGGAGGACTGGGCGGTCCATCGACCATCAGAACCTCCGCCGCCGGATCACTGCTGTCACACTTGGATGCGGTCTCCGAAGAGCCAGTCGACAGATCGAACAGGCCATAGAGGGATTCATCGGGCTCGATCGCCGCGACATGAGGGGTGGCCGACTGGCGTGCCACCGCGTGTCTCACCCACTGCTAAATTCTCGACCGACCGGAGTGCATGCGCCGGTGGGAAACAGGGAGGGAGAACAGCACAGGAGCCGACCGATAGTGGGTCGATGGTTGCCGCAAAAGGACGCCGTAGATGCACGCGCGAAAGTGCGTTGCCCCGCGGACAGGGAGCGTGTCCACGTCGAGCGGAGCCTCCTAAAGCCAAGCGGAGTCGTCGGCGATGAACGTGAGTGCGCCGAGACGCCCTCCACTAAAACTCTGCCGGAAACCATGATGATTCGGATCAGATAAGATCGCAACTCCTCCAACAAATCGCTAAAACACCTGCCCCACGGTGGGTGCCAACTGTCATGGTTCTAAGTCTGACAGTAATGTAGGGGGGAGGTATGGAGAGGCAAGATCTTAGCTATGGAGAAGTTGTAAGCACGCGAGGTTTACGAGTTCAGGCCCTTCTCGAAGGAAGTAATAGCCCTACGTCTCGAAGCCCGGAGGCGGTCAGCCGGATTATGCGTGTATGAATTACAGGGGTGCGAACCATTTACACTGAGGAGGGGGGTGGCTTATATAGAGTTCGCCGGACCCCTCCGGCCCTCAGTTATGCAGGGTTTTAAATACATTAAGGTCGGGCGTTACTGGTAACGCCCCTAATAAAGTGCTATGATGACCATAAAGGCTACTTAATAACCGGCCGTTAGCATGCGGAGTGCCTTTAGGTCTCCTGGCCGTCGAGTGGTTTGGTCTTGGTCGAATGATCTCTTCTTGGTCGAGTGTCTTCGATTCTGTCGAGTGGAACACCTCCAAGTCGATTGAAAGGTGATTTCTTCTAGAGATGTCCTTGGGCAGGGCAGTTTGGACAGGTCCATGACCCTACCCTAGGTACATAGCTTTGTCAGGGGGCGCACCTGCCCCCCTAGGACGCGCCCCCCTACATCGTGGTCCCCCTGTTGCCTCTCCGACTCCAACTCCACCTCCATATATTGAGTTTCGATGAGAAAAAAATCAGGAAGAAGAAATCATCGCATTTTACGATACGGAGCCACCGCCAAGCCCTAAAACCTCTCGGGAGGGCTGATCTGGAGTCCATTCGGGGCTCCGGAGAGGGGAATCCGTCGCCATCGTCATCATCAACCATCCTCCATCACCAATTTCATGATGCTCACCGCCGTGCGTGAGTAATTCCATCGTAGGCTTGCTGGACGGTGATGGGTTGGATGGGATCTATCATGTAATCAAGTTAGTTTTGTTAGGTTTTGATCCCTAGTGTCCACTATGTTTTGAGATTGATGTTGCTATGACTTTGGTATGCTTAATGCTTATCACTAGGGCCCGAGTGCCATGATTTCAGATCTGAACCTATTATGTTTTCATCAATATATGAGTGTTCTTGATCCTATCTTGCAAGTCTATAGTCACCTATTATGTGTTATGATCCGTTAACCCCGAAGTGACAATAATCGGGATACTTACCGGTGATGACCGTAGTTTTAGGAGTTCATGTATTCACTATGTGTTAATGCTTTGTTCCGGTTCTCTATTAAAAGGAGACCTTAATATCTCTTAGTTTCCGTAAGGACCCCGCTGCCACGGGAGGGTAGGACAAAAGATGTCATGCAAGTTCTTTTCCATAAGCACGTATGACTATGTTCGGAATACATGGCTACATTATATCAATGAACTTGAGCTAGTTCTGTGTCACCCTAGTTTATAACTATTACATGATGAACCGCATCCGGCATAATTCTCCATCACCGATCCATTGCCTACGAGCTTTCCATATATTGTTCTTCGCTTATTTACTTTTCCGTTGCTATTGCTATCATCACTACAAAATACCAAAAACATTAATTTTACTAGTGTTACCTTTTGCTACCGTTATCACTACTATCATATTACCTTGCTACTAAATACTTTGCTGCAGATATTAAGTTTCCAGGTGTGGTTGAATTGACTACTCAGCTGCTAATACTTGAGAATATTCTTTGGCTCCCCTTGTGTCGAATCAATAAATTTGGGTTGAATACTCTACCCTCAAAAACTGTTGCGATCCCCTATACTTGTGGGTTATCAACGACCTCCACCTGCCGTACAATGGAATCCTTGGTCGCCCAGCTCTGGACAAATTCATGGCGGCATCCCACTATGCCTACAACACCTTGAAGATGCCAGGGCCGATAGGTGTCATTTCCATTGTGTCAGACGAGAAGGATGCACTCATTGGCATGGACAAGATGTACCGGGAAGCAGTCGTGGCAGAGGTCGTTGAGACCACTGTTCCCTCCAAGGAAAGTAAAGAAAAGAAGAAAGCTAACAAAGATGCCAGCAAGGAATCTGGGAAGGGTACCTCTTCGGAGTGCGCTGCACCTGTCGATGACTTGCCGGAGAGTCCCAATAGAAAGAGACCCAAAGCTGCTGCATCTGGTATGAAAAAGGTCCCGGCAGGGCTAGCTAGCGCTGATGGTACCTTCACTATCAGTGCCACCCTCGATGACAAATAGGAAAGCGCGCTTGTTTCCTTCCTGCGGGCGAATATTTATGTGTTTGCCTGGCAACCATCTAGTATCCCCGGTGTTCCCAGGGAGGTAATCGAGCACCACCTTGTTGTCTGCCCACATTGCCGACCCGTCAAGTAGAAGGTCCAAAAGCAAGCTTTGGATCGGCAATAGTTCATCGCCGAGGAGATCAAGAAACTTGAGGCACCTGATCTGGTCAAAGGAGTACTACATCCAACTTGGTTAGCAAATCCTGTGGTGGTAGGAAAAGCTAATGGGAAATGGAGGCTTTGCATATATTTTATGGATTTGAACAAGGCATCCGAAGGACTCGTTTCCCTTGCCGTGCATCGACTAGATTGTGGATTCCACCTCTGAGTGTGACCTGCTTTCTTTCTTGGATGCATACTCTGGATAACACTAGATCTTTATGTGCAAGGAGGACGAAGAAAAGACCGCGTTCATAACCCCGTGTGGCACATACTGCTTCATACGGATGCCCTTTGGGTTGAAGAGCGCTGGATCCACTTTTGCAAGGGCAGTCCAGATTGGCTTTGAGTCTCAGCTGCATAGAAATATTGAAGCTTACATGGATGATATTGTGGTCAAGACCAAGGACAGATCAACCCTCATTCAGGATTTGGAAGAAAAGTTTCCTAATCTGCGCAAGATCAACTTGAAGCTAAACCTGGAGAAGTGTGTGTTTGGCGTTACTTTCAGCAAGCTACTTGGCTTCTTTGTGTCCCATCGAGGGATAGAGGCCAACCCTGAGAAGATCAAGGCTATCCAGCAAATTCAAGCACCCAAGATAGTGAAGGATGTGAGGTGTCTGACTTGATGTGTTGCCGCGCTTAGCAGATTCATTTCCAAGTCTGCCGAGCGTGCCTTGCTATTCTTCAAAATATTGAAGAAGGTAGGACCTGTTGAGCGCACCCCAGAAGCAGACACTGCGCTACAAGATTTGAAGGCCTATCTTTCCTTTGCGCCCACTCTAGTTGCTCCCAAACCACAACAACCATTGTTGCTATACTTAGTGGCAACTAATCAAGTGGTTAGTGTGGTGCTGGTGGCATAGCGGGAAGTGGATGAAGTGGCAGTCACAACTATTGTCCCCTTTGGGGAGGAAAGTGAACACGTCCCAGCAAGGTCAATGTAGTTCAAGACAAGGGAGAGCAAGGCAGTGGCGATAGTCCCAAGGTTGCGGCAAGGAAGAAAGTGGTGCAACGCCCAGTATACTTCGTCAGCTCCCTGTTGTAGGGGGATATGTCGAGGTATTCTGGCATGCAATGTTGATTGGCCTCATTATGGCCTAAAGGAAACTACACCACTACTTCCAGGCCCACGAGATCACGGTTGTCACCCGCTATCCTTAGCAACGGATACTCAGAAACCCCGAGGCCACCGGCAGGATAGTGGAGTGGGCATTGGAGTTGTCTAGCTTTGGTTTGAAGTTTGAGAGCA
The DNA here is from genome assembly GCF_056163025.1 of Triticum urartu. NCBI lineage: Eukaryota > Viridiplantae > Streptophyta > Magnoliopsida > Poales > Poaceae > Triticum > Triticum urartu. The sequence continues at coordinate 233,473,557 of NC_141876.1, read as the reverse complement.
CATCAACTATTCAGAGCAGAGGACTGGCAGAGTTTATTGCAGAATGGATTATGTATTTCGATGGTGCCTTCTCCCTACAAGGTGCAGAGGCTGGCGTGCTTCTCATTCCTCCAACTGGGGAACACCTTAAGTACATCATCCAGATGCATTTTCCCCGGGAGAAGGCTACTAACAATACTGCAGAATACGAAGGGCTCCTTGTCGGGCTCAAGATTGCAACATAACTAGGGATCAAGAAGCTGATCATCCGTGGAGGCTCGCAACTTGTGCTGAGACAAGTGAACAAGGATTACCAAAGTCCATTTATGGAGGCATACGTTGAGGAAGTGAGGAAGTTGGAGGATCACTTTAACGGATTGCAAACAAAGCATGTGCCCCATGCGGAAAACAACATTTGTAATCATATGTCAAAGTGCGTTGCACAAAAACTCCCTATGGAACCAGGGACTTTTGTTCTCCATCTGACTCAGTCTTTCGTATCCCTGGCAACAATGGCCAGAAAGAGGAGGAAACTGGACCCCGGCAAGCCTCTCCCGGTAGAACCTTCTGAGGCTCCCAGTAGAGAGCTTGATGGGAACAACTCCCCTTAGGTTGCTGAGCTACACCCTCCCGCCAGACCATCGGTCCCCGCGGTCAAGGAGTGCGCTCCCACGAATGAGGAGGTGCCACTAGTCCTCGTGGCCGAGCCTCAGGCTCCAACTTGGGCACGAGACATAGTCCATTTCCTCCAAACTGCAGAACTTCCCGAAGAGCAAGAAGAAGCTGAAAGAGTAGACTGGAGGGCCAGTATATATCAGTTCGTTGATGACATGCTACACAGAAGAAGGCCCAACGGTGTGAAATTGAAATGCATTTGCCGGGAAGAAGGAAAGGAATTGTTGGCAGAGATACACACAGGCATGTGCGGCTCACACATCGGATCGAGGGCTCTGGTTGGAAAAGCCTTCCGGCAAGGATTTTACTAGCCCACAACCCTCCAAGATGCATTTGAGTTGGTCACCAAATGTGAAGCCTGCCAGTTCCATTCCAAGAATATCCATCTGCCTGCCCAAGCTATTCAGACAAGCCCTTTATCATAGCCGTTTTCCGTCTGGGGGCTCAACATCTTGGGCCCCTTCCCCTGTGCTACCGGGGGCTTCGAATTCTTGTTCCTTGCAATCGATAAGTTTACTTAGTGGCCCAAAGTAGAGCCCATGAGAAAGGTGACCGCTCAGTCAGCTATCAAGTTCTTGAAAAGATTGGTGTGCCGGTTCGAGGTCCCCGCCCGAATCATCACTAACAATGGCACCCAATTCATGAGCCACACCTTCATGCAATACATTCATGCCCTCAGAAGTAAAATCTCATTCGCCTATGTTGCTCATCCAAGGTGCAATGGGCAAGATGAGAGGGCGGATGTTGAAGTGGTGCAAAGGACTCAATACAAGGACATTTGATAAGCTGCAGAAGTGTGGCAAGCGATGGATCGACGAGCTGCCGGTGGTTCTTTGGTCCCTCAGAATGACACCACATTGTGCTACCGGGCAGATTCCTTTCTCCCTAGTCTATGGGGCAGAAGAAGTTATCCCCATAGAACTCATTTATGGATCACCTCGAGTGCTTGCCTATGATGAAGTAGCGCAGGAACATCACCAGTGTGATGATGCTGTGCTACTTGAGGAGAACCATCTCCGGGCTGCTCCACGTGTCGCATGCTACCAGCAAGCCCTGCGTCGCTATCACAGCCACAGGTTTCATGACTGGAGTTTTGAGGAAGGCGACCTTGTCCTTATGCGCATTCAGTCCGCTAAGGGTACAAACAAGTTGACGCCAAAGTGGGAAGGCCATTACTATGTAGTATGAGTTACCAGACCTGCCATAGTCCGTTTGGAGACCGGAGATGGCATTGAGTTGCAAAACTCATTGAACATTTAGCATCTTGATAACTTCTTCCCGTAAGTTATGGCTAACCGGCCCTGCCCGGCAACCACCCTTTTGTACAGGCCTTGCCAATGCCGCATGTAACCCCTTGTACGAACCCATGCGCAGACCCTAAGCAACAGAGAAATAAATGAAGCGCTGGGGGTCCCCACAAATTGCATGCATGCATAAGAATATCATGAGCATAGCATGTTCATGTAGATAAGATCACATGTGGCATCGTTTTCATCTGCATTCAGCTGCAGGCTCTTACTGCGAACTTGGTTTGGAAGAAGATAAGAGAAGAAGAGCCTACATTGCGATCCTCGGCAAGCCAAACAGATGCGTTCTTTTCTTATCCATACGTGTTCTGTAAGTAGAGGCTTGTGCATATGAAAACCCCGTCACCTTCGAAACTTAGGTGCTCCCATCCCTTGACTCGAACATTGCTATAGTCAGGATGGTCGCAGTGGCCTTTGGCAAAAAGGTTTGGCGGGGAGCTGGTCCCTCTTTATGTTTATGCCCGGCAGGCCTAGCTCTACGGCAACAAACTGTGGGTACCGGCAGGATAGCCTGCCAGGGAAAACTTGTTTACTTGAATGTATAGAGGCATCTCACCTCTGCATGGACACGTTACATACACAAGTACCCAGGAAGGTTTGTCTTTTTCATTAATGTGCTCATTAACAAGTACAGATCTTACTGAACACAAAAATGGGTAAAGAAGATTACATAATTTAAGCTAAAGTTTGGCAAGAGCCTACACATTTTAGGTTAAAAAAGATAAGTGCCCCGTGATGCCCTTTCTTGTACCTATCCTCCTAGGGGTTACGACAGGAGGTGAAGAGGGCAAAATGGGCGCCTGGGCAGAAGCACAGCCTGACCCCATCAGGTCCCTTGCCAAGGAGCCTGGCGAGAGCGGGAGGACACATGCGAAGGTGATGGTGAAGATATCGGTGGAGACGACCCATCAGCCGCCACCACCAGGGCCAGCAGGACGCGGCAGGGCAAACAAAGCTGCAACCCGCGAGGAAGCCTGTCGGGGGCCAGCTAGAAGGCTGCAGGAGCCGGGGCACCATCTCCACCCCCACACCCAACTCCCCACCAAATCACCTTGCCGGAGAGGAGATGCAGGTGCAGATGGTGGTGTCGCTGCCTGACGGTGATGGTGTGGCTAGTGTTCAGCTGGATTCAGAGTCGTCGCCCTCCTGGTCGATGTTGTCGTCATCGCTGTCATAGTCCTCCTCGTCGCTACCGCTCGAGGAGCTTTCGTTGTAAGTCGAGCTCTCTACGCAGCACCCTAAGAAAGCGCCCGAGCATCCAAAGACCTTGACAGAGAGAAAATCGGCCTCCATTAATTTAAAATGGAGAACGTGACCCTCCGGCAAGCTATGGGCGCGAGCAAAGGTCTTCCAGCCATATCGGAAGAACATGACACGAGGGGAGAGGAAATCCACATCCACCGGCATGCCGCCATTTACACATCCCCTCATGTGCAGTCTCAACGCACTCGGCTGCTCGATCTACATCGCCCTTGCGAATGGAGTAGGGAGGCAGAGGCGACCGCATGGGGGCTTGAACAATATGATGATGAACTCTAGAGGTTGATCTTAGACATGGCCTTCCATCAGGAGAGGGACGGCTGGTGGGGGAGCAATCAAAGCGTCACCCCGTCCTCCTCGGCCCCGGGCGCCACGACGCCCATGACCTTGCCCCCTCCCACCTCCTCTTGTAATGGGCTCCGCCCCTGCATCTTCGGAGGGAAGAGGGAGACGCTATCGAGCAGCAGTTCTCGTCACCGCGGGAGCAGTGCCAGACCCTCGACCTCTCACCATGGTAGGTGAGGACTACTGCAGGAATGGAGGGAGAAGGAGGTGTGGAGAAATGCCTCGCCCCTCTTCCCCTTTTATAGGCGAGCGGGGCAGGGGGCTGGGTTTTTTCCATGAAGGTAGTCACCCCGTTCAACCAGTCCGGCTTCCACCTCGCCATTAACAACTTGAAGAATCATGGTCGACCCCCTGCGCCAATCCACGATGCCTGGCTTTCTGCCATGGCACTCATTTTCGCGCCCTCCGCATCCGCCACCAAGTTTGTGCAATGCATGCAATACACATGGCAGAAGCACTTGGAGCGGGAAAGATAATGGGGTGGCGGTTACCGTCCCATGAACGTGGGAGATGGGTACCCCGCAGATCATGGCCCATTATCTCTCCCACTGCAATTGGTGTTATGCGACGCACAGGAGAACCGGAAACTGACCTAGGCTCAGGTTAATGAAGAAGTAAGGAAGATCTCAAAGGGCAAGCAACTACTACCCTTTTGCGTGTGCACTAGATAGGGCCTACCCCGACGACGCCTGACAGCGCGTTCTGGCTAGGCCCGGGGGCTCTTGTTGGTGCAACAAACCCTGTGTCTGTTGCCCAGACCATGCACAGGCCTGAGAGCAAGGTTGCAACATCCAAGACCAGACGAAGCAGAAGAGATCAACTCTTTGAGGAATCAAAGGGCAGACCAAAAAGGCCAAGTCAAGCCGAACGAAGAAAGATATCACCAAGGAAAAACCTCCCTTGATGGGCAGGCGAGCCTGGCGAGGTCAAGTTACCCTAAAAACAAGCCTAAAAAACATCCCGGCGGGCCTACCGGGCCCTGCAAAGGCAAACTACCCCACCAAGGCTTCACCACTCCACCTCACAGTGACGCAAGCCATCGATCGGTGCGGTCTCAAGCCCCGAAGTGACTAGGTAGCTATTTTTTGCCACATGGCAGCCACTTCCTATTGAAATCACCTCCAAATGGCACCCGCCGAGCAACGTGTCAAGGAGGCAGACAGGAAGGTGGCCGAACTGCCTGGCAAGGTTTGTTGGGCATGCCATGATGTGACACTAACTGGCACATTTAGTGCGCTCTGCCCTGTCTAGAGAGTTAGGTACGGTAGCCTTGTTTCCTATCTCATCAATGACTGATTTGCCATTGTGGTGACCCCTTGATCTATAGAAGGAGGCTCGTGGCAACCATAGAAAGGATTCAGAACCTTGTACACCCATACGCGTGTAGCTTCCCCCGCCCTAAGGCAACCCTGTCGGGCTAGAGCGCGGCGCTTCCACCACAATCCAACATGAATCCACCAAAGTAGGAGTAGGGTTTTACACCTCGCAGCGAACTGAACCTGGGTGAAATTTCCCAGGTGATCTCTGTCGTGTTGTGCGACGTTTCTCCGCTCTTCGGGCAACGTGCTCATCCCCCCTGCCGAACCACAAGGGGCTCATGGCCCCATAGGTGGCCGTGGTTTCCCATGATAGAGCTTCTTGTATGATATGAGTATTTGCTTTTTAGTTTGCCACAATCATCCTTGTTGTACACACCTTTTGAGAGGAACACACATGAATCGTGAATTTATTAGAATACTCCATGTGCTTCACTTATATCTTTTGAGCTCGGCAATTTTGCTCTAGCGCTTCACTTATATCTTTTTTGAGCACGACCGTGGCTTTATTTTATCAAAATTGTCGAACTCTCATGCTTCACTTATATTATTTTGAGAGTCTCTAAAAATCATGGTAATTAGCTTAGGTTATGAATTTAGTCCTAATATGATGGGCATCCAAGAGGAATATAATAAAAACTTTCATATAAAGAGCATTAAATATGATGTGAAGTTTGATTCATTATGATTGTTTTGAGATATAAAGATGGTGATAGTAGAGTCATGCTGGTGAGTAATTGTGGATTGGTAGATATACTTGTGTTAAATTTTGTGATTCTCGTAGCATACACGTATGGTGAACCGTTATGTGATGAAGTCGGAGCATGCTTTATTTTTTGATTGTCATCCTTTGTGTGGAGGTCGGGAGTGCGAGATAGTTAGCTCCTACCAACCTCACCCCTAGGAGCATGCGTCTAATACTTTGTTTTGATGACTAATAATTTTTTCTAATAAATATATGAGTTCTTTATGACTAATGTTGAGACCCTGGATTATACGCAATCTCACCCTTTCACCATTGCTAGCCTCTCTAGTACCGTGCATCTTTTGCCGCTGCATGAAACCATATACCCTTCCTCAAAACAGCCACCATACCTACCTATTGTGGCATTTCCATAGCCATTATGAGATATATTGCCATGAAACTTCCACTGTTCCGGTTTATTATCACATGCACCATCATTGTAGTATTGCTTTGCATGATCGTAAGATAGCTAGCATGATGTTTTCATGGCTTGACCATTTTTTGATGTCATTTGCTATGCTAGATCATTGCACATCCCGGTACACCGCCGAAGGCATTCATATAGAGTCATATTTTTGTTCTAGTATCGAGTTGTAATTCTTGAGTTGTAAGTAAATAAAAGTGTGATGATCATCATTATTAGAGCATTGTCTCATGTGAGGAAAGGATGATGGAAGCTATGATTCCCTCACTAGTTGGGATGAGTCTCCATACTTTATGAAAAATAAAAGAGGGCAAAGAAGCCTAAATAAAAGAAAAGAGGCCAAAGAAGACCGGCAAAAAATGAGAGAAAAGAGAGAAGGGACACTGTAACTGTCCTTTTTCCACACTCGTACTTCAAAGGAGCACCATGTTCTTCATGATAGAGAGTCTCCTATTTTGTCACATCCATATACTAATGGGAATTTTTCATTATATAACTTGGCTTGTATATTCCAATGAGGTGCTTCTTCAAATTGCCCAAGGTCTTCGTTAGCAAGCGAGTTGGCTGCACACCCACTTAGTTCCTTTTTGAGATTTCATAAACTAATAGCTCTAGTGCATCCGTTGCATGGCAATCCCTACTCACTCACATTGATATCTATTGATGGGCATCTCTAATACGCCTAGTTGATGTGAGACTTTCTCCTTCTTTTTGTTTTCTCCGTAACCACCATATTCTATCCACCTATAGTGCTATACCCATGGCTCAGGCTCATGTATTGCGTGAAAATTGAAAAAGTTTGAGAATACTAATGTGTGAAACAATTGCTTGGCTAAAAGCGGGGTTGTGCATGATGAAATACTTTCTGATGAAGATGGAGCATAGCCAGACTATATGATTTTGTAGGGAAAACTTTCTTTCGCCATGTTATTTTGAGAAGACACAATTGCTTTACTAGTATGCTTGAAGTATTGTTGTTTTTATGTCAATATTAAACTTTTTTTTGAATCTTATGAATCTGAATATTCATGCCACAATAAAGAAGATTACATGGATAAATATGTTAAGTAGCATTCCACATCAAAAATTCCGTTTTTGTCTTTTACCTACTCGAGGATGAGTAGGAATTAAGCTTGGGGATGCTTTATACGTCTCCAACGTATCTATAATTTTTTATTGATCCATGCTATTATATTATCTGTTTTGAGTGTTTTATATGCTATTTTATATTATTTTTGGGAATAACCTATTAACCTAGAGTTATACAGAAAAGGAATATCAAACGGAGTCCAAATGGAATAAAACTTCCGCGATGATTTTTCTTTGACTAGAAGACGTCCACGGAGCTTGGAGAGGGGCCAGAAGAGTCCTGAGGACTACACAAGCCCTTAGGGCGTGCCCTAGGGGGCACCCCCAGTCTTGTGGGCCCCTAGGAACTCCTCCAACCCTAATTTTTGCTCTATAAATTCCCAAATATTCCCAAACCACCATAAGCGTCCACCAAAATATTTTTCCGCCATTGCACGCCTCTGTTCCCATGATATCCCATCTTGGGGCCTTTCTGGGCACCCTGCCAGAGGGGGATTCGATCACGAAGGGCATCTAATCAACTCTATTGCGCTTCCGATGAAGCGTGACTAGTTTACCACACACCTAGCTAGGAATAGCTAGTAGCTAGATGGCTTCTTCTCTCTCTATGACCTTCAATGCCATGTTCTCCTCGTGTTCTTGGAGTTCTATTCAATGTAATCCTTTTTTGCGCTATGTTTGTCTAGATCTGATGGATTGTAAATTTACGATCAGAATATCTATGAATATAATTTGAGTATTTTCTGAATTCTTATATCGATGATCAAATATCTTTGTATTTCTCTTCTAATTATCGGTTTGGTTTGGCCAACTAGATTAGTTCTTCTTGCAATGGGAGAGGTGCTTAGTTTTGGGTTCAATCTTGCGGTGTCCTCACCCAGTGACATAGTAGGGGTAGCGAGACACGTATTGTATTGTTTCCATCAAGTGTAAAAAGATGGGGTTTTCATCATATTGCTTGAGTTTATCCCTCTACATCATGTCATCTTACTTAAGGCATTACTCCATTCTTATGAACTTAATACTCTAAATGCATGCTAGATAGCATTCGATGTGTGGAGTAATAGTAGTAGATGCAGGCAGGAGTCGGTTTACTTAACACGGATGTGATGCCTATATTCATGATCATTGCCTTGGATATCATCATAACTTTGCGCTTTTCTATCAATTGCCCGATAGTAGTTTGTTCCCCCACCGTATTATTTTCTTTCAAGAGAGAAGCCTCTAGTGAAACCTATGGCCCCGGGTCTATTTTCTATCATCTATTTTCAGATCTATAAACCAAAAAACCCAAAAATACTTTGCTGTAATTTATTTCTTTTTTACTTTGTTTTACGTTTCAGTAATCTTTTATATCTATCTCTATCAGATCTCATCCTTGCAAGTGACCGTGAAGGGATTGACAACCCTTTATTGCGTTGGGTGCAAGTGCTTGATTGTTTGTGCAGATGCATAGATTAGAGACTTGCGTGCACCTTCTAATGGGTTGATACCTTGGTTCTCAAACTGAGGGAAATACTTATCTCTACTTTGCCGCATCGCCCTTTCCTCTTCAAGGGAAAAACCAATGCAAGCTCAAGAAGTAGCAATCAGCTTTACCTTTATCCACCTTAATACCTCGTTCAGAAATTTTATATCCCAAGACAATACCTTCTTTAACCATAAAGTGGCACTTCTCCCAATTCAAGACAAGATTACTTTGCTCACATCTTTGTAAAAGTCGATCAAGGTTGCTTAAGCAATCCTCAAAAAAAGTTCTGTTAGCGGAAAAATCATCCATGAAAACCTCAACAATCTTTTCACAAAAATCAGAGAATATAGCAGTCATACATCTTTGAAAGGTAGTAAGTGCATTGCATAAACCAAAAGGCATACGTCTATAAGCATAAGTTCCAAAAGGACAATTAAAGGTGGTTTTCTCTTGATCTGGTTCTAAGAGAGGTATACGAGAAAAACCAGAATATCCATCAAGAAAACAAATGTGTGTGCTTAGATAGTCTTTCTAGAATTTGACCAATAAAAGGAAAAATACTTTTCTGCTACCGCACGCCTCTGTTCCAGTGAGATCCCATCTTGGGGCCTTTTCCGGCACCCTGCTGGAGGGACATTCGATCACGGAGGGCATCTACATCAACTTTGTTTCCCTTCCGATGAAGTGTGACTAGTTTACCACACAGCTACGGGTCCATAGCTAGTAGCTAGATGGCTTCTTCTCTCTCTATGATCTTCAATACCATGTTCTCCTCGTGTTCTTGGAGTTCTATTCAATGTAATCCTATATTGATCCAATGGATTGTGAATTTACGATCAGATTATCTATGAGTATTATTTGAGTCTTTTCTGAATTCTTATATGGATGATAAAATATATTTGTATTTCTCTTCTAATTATCAGTTTGGTTTGGCCAACTAGATTGGTTCTTCTTGCAATGGGAGAGGTGCTTGGTTTTGGGTTCAATCTTGCGGTATCCTCACCCAGTGACATAGTAGGGGTAGCGAGACACGTATTGAATTGTTTCCATCAAGGGTAAAAAGATGGGGTTTTCATCTTATTGCTTTAGTTTATCCCTCTACATCATGTCATCTTACTTAAGGCATTACTCCATTCTTATGAACTTAATACTCTAAATGCATGCTAGATAGCGGTCGATGTGTGGAGTAATAGTAGTAGATGTTGGCAGGAGTCGGTTTACTTGACACGGATGTGATGCATATATTCATCGTCACTACCTTGGATATCATCATAACTTTGCACTTTTCTATCAATTGCTCGATAGTAGTTTGTTCACCCACCATATTATTTTCTTTCAAGAGAGAAGCCTCTTGTGAAACCTATGGCCCCCGGTCTATTTTCTATCATATATATTCATATCTATAAACCAAAAACCGAAAAATACTTTGCTGAAATTTATCTGTTTTTTCTTTTTTTACGTTTTAGTAATCTTTTATATATATCTTTATCAGATCTCATCCTTGCAAGTGACCGTGAAGGGATTGACAACCCTTTATTGCGTTGGGTGCAAGTTCTTGATTGTTTGTGCAGATGCATAGATTAGAGACTTGCGTGCACCTCCTGCTGGGTTGATACCTTGGTTCTCAAACTGAGGGAAATACTTATCTCTACTTTGCTGCATCACCCTTTCCTCTTCAAGGGAAAAACCAACGCAAGCTCAAGAAGTAGCAATCATCTTTAGCTTTATCCACCTTACTACCTCGTTCATGAGTTTTATGTCCCAAGACAATACCTTCTTTAACCATAAAGTGTCACTTCTCCCAATTCAAGACAAGATTAGTTTGCTCACATCTCTATAAAAGTCTATCAAGGTTGCTTAAGAAATCATCAAAAAAGTTCCCTAAAAGGAAAAATCATCCATGAAAACCTCAACAACCTTTTCACAAAAATAAGAGAATATAGCAGTCATACATCTTTGAAAGGTAGTAAGTGCATTGCATAAACCAAAAGGCATACGTCTATAAGCATAAGTTCCAAAAGGACAAGTAAAGGTGGTTTTCTCTTGATCTGGTTTTGAGAGAGGTATTCAAGAAAAACCAGAATATACATCAAGAAAACAAAAGTGTGTGTGCTTAGATAGTCTTTCTAGCATTTGACCAATAAAAGGCAAAGGGTAATCATCTTTTCTATTTGCTTCATTTAATTCTCCAAAATCAATTAACTTTCTATAGCCAGTAACAATTCTTTGTGAAATAAGTTCATTTTTATCATTAGGAACAACAGTAATACCTCCCTTCTTAGGGCACAGTCAACGGGACTTACCCATCTAATATCAGCTATGGGATAGATTATACCTGCTTCTAGAAGTTTGAGTATTTCAGTTCTTACCACTTCTTTCATCTTAGGATTCAAACATCGTTGATGATCAAGAATGGGTTTAGCATCAGGTTCCATATTAATCCTGTGCTGACACAGAGCGGAACTAATGCCCTTAAGATCGTTAAGAGTATAACCAATAGCAGCTTGGTAATTCTTCAGAATTTTCAATAATCTTTCTTCTTCATGTTCTGAAAAGTTAGCACTAATAATAACATGATATATCTTTTTCTCATCAAGATAAGCATATTTCAAAAGTGTCAGGCAATTGTTTTAATTCAAACACAGGATCACCTTTAGGTGGAGGAGGACCTCCTAGGGTTTCAATAGGCAAATTGTGATTAAGAAAGGGTCGTTGTTCAAAGAAGATTTTTATCTATTTCAGTTCTTCCATGCATATGCATATCATTTTCATGGTCTAGAAAATATTGTTCTAGTGGATTAGTAGGAGGCATGACAATAGAAGCAAGAACAATTATTTCATCCTTCCTTTGTAATTCTTTCTTATGAGGTTTTCTATTAAACTTGGAGAAATTAAATTCATGAGACTCATCACCAAAGCTAACACTGACAGTTTGTTTATGACAATCTATAGTAGCATTGATAGTGTTCAAGAAAGGTCTACCAAAGATAACGGGACAAATGTCATCTTGTGGGGAACCAAGAACAAGAAAATCAGTAGGATATTTTATTTTTCCCACACAAGACTTCAACATCTCTAACAATCCCAAGTGGTGTGATAGTGTCTCTATTAGCAAGTTTAATAGTAACATCTATGCCTTCTATTTCAGCGGGTGCTATGTCATTCATAATTTCTTGGTATAAGGTAAAAGTAGTAGCACTCACACTAGCAGTTAAATCACATAAACCATGATAACAATGATCTCCTATTTTGACCGAGACAACAGCCATGCCAACCGCAGGTCTATGTTTATCTTTTTCGTCGGGTTTGGTGATTCTAGTAGCTTCATCACAGAAATAAATGACATGTCCATCTGTGTTTTCCACTAGGAGATCTTTAACCATAGAAACACTAGGGTCTACTTTGATTTGTTTAGCAGGTTTGGGTGTTGTAATATTACTTTTGTGAACCACAGTTGAAACCTTAGCATGTTCCTTTATCCTAACATGGAAAGGTGGTTTTCAATATAAGAAGTAGGCACAACTGGATCAACATTGTAAATAATAGTTTCATCTTTAACTACGATCGATCCTTTAATTTCTTCTTTAATAGGGGGGGATGATATTTAAACCACTTCTCCTTAGGGATATCAACATAAGTAGCAAATGATTCACAAAAACTGGCTACTATCTCAGAGTCAAGTCCATATTTAGTGCTAAACTTTTGAAATGCATCGGTATTCATAAAACATTTAGCACAATCAAACTCAAGCTTAATACCTGAATCTTTACCTTCATCGAGTTCCTAATCTTTAGAGTTATGTTTAATTATTTCTAAAAGACCCCACCTGAATTCAATAGTCTTCTTCATAAAAGAACTTGTACAAGAAGTATCGAGCATTGGTTGATCATCATGAGTAATCCGAGCATAAAAATTTTGAATAATAATTTCTCTCGAGACCTAATGATTGGGGCATGAATATAACAGTGACTTAAGCGTCCCCAAGCTAGAGCGATACGTTCTCCTTCACGAGGCCAAAACTAGATGCATACGATATTTTTTTTGGTGAAATTCCAATTTAAGTCGATTCCAATTCCAAGATCCAATATCATCGATTGGCCTATACCATGTCGATGTTTTTTCCTTCAAAGATAAAAGGAAAACCTTCTTCTTAGTTTCATCTCCAGATAATCCCGCAAGCTTAAATAATCCACAAATTTCATCCACATATATCAAGTGCATATCAGGAGGTTCAGTTCCATCTCCTACATAAGGATTAGCTAGTAGTTGTTAAAGTGCGTTATATCAACTAGAGGGGTGTGAATAGGCGATTTTTACAAATTCGTTGCTGAGGAATTTCAGGGTGAGGAAATTCCTAAGTAACGAACTACTTGGCAGTGGAATAAATACTCAGATGCAAGCATAATAGAGTAGTAGCACAGTCATCATGACAAAATGAAAAAAAGCATAGAGTACAAGTAGCGTAAACACAGGATAGGCAGGATGAAGACAAAGTGACCGAAGAAATATGATTTAGGAAATTGAGAAAGTCTTCAGTCAAAGTCTTGAAATAGTAACTATCAAGTACTTCTACATAGAAATTTGGAAATGAAAGGGTTGAGGAAATAGAACCAGTAGCTTGGTGAAGACAGTGATTTGGTAGACCAATTCCAACTGATGTGACAGTCGTACGTCTGGTTGGGGCGGCTAGGTATTTAAACCTAAGGACACATAGTCTCGGACACACAGTCCTCACCGTATTCTCTTTGATCTAATCTCACACAGACCTCGCCCAATCACTCGTGGTAAGTCTTCAGGTGACTTCTAAACCCTCACAGACTCGGTCACTTGGTGATCCACAACTTCCTCTTGGATGCTCTAGACCATGACGCCTAACCGTCTGGAGGATGCACAATCTCTTCAGTGATGATCAATCACTTTTGGTTTGTAGGTGTTTGGGTTTGGGTTTTCCTCACTTGATGATTTTCGCTCAAAGTCCTCAGAGGATGTGATGCTCTCAATGACAAGTGTCAGTTTCTCGTGGAGCAGCCAACCAGCTAGGGGTTGTAGGGGGCAGCTATTTCTATCCTAGGGAGCAGCCCGACATGATAAGACATAAATGTCCTTCAATTATATGACTGTGAGGTGGGTAGATATTTTAGGACAGCTGGCGCGTAGCACATCAATGGTCAGATATTTGATCTATCAAATTCCTCAGGGCTATCATGTTCCTCACTTGTATGCAATATGCACCGGCAAATTCCTAACTCCTCAGTTAAAACAAATTCCTAAGAGAACAGAAGATCTTCATCTTTGTCACTGAAGAAATTGACTGAACTGTATGAGATTTCCAATGGCTTCACTCAAAAGGATTGGGTAGGTGTAGGATTTTGAGATGAGCATCACTTGGAAACTTTTCCTTAGTTTTACCTCGACCCCCTTTAACAGTACGGTGTTTCTTATGACTCAAGAAAGAGAAAATGAAACTACTAAAACAAAATTCTTCACGCTTCATATTCCTCGCATGAATATCAAGTCTTCAGGATCACACCAAATTCTTCACTTTCAAATTCTTCAGAAAGCCAAAATCTTCAGTTGAAGACATTCATTTTTAGGGGTCCACTTTCTATATAAATATCAAACTCCTCATAGACTTATAGACCTGTGTACACTCACAAATACATTAGTCCCTTAACCTATAAGTCTTCAATACACCAAAATTGCTAAGGGGCACTAGATGCACTTACAATTTGTTCTATCATACCCGAAGGAATTTCATAACCAATATTTTCAATAGGTGTAGTAGGTTGAGGGGAAAATAATTGTGGTTCCGATCGAGGTGAAGATACCCCGAACAAACCCCCCAAAGGATTATTGTCCATAGTAACAAGTGACAGTAAATTTCAGCATGTAGTAATAATTTTTCCTTACCAATTTCCACTTAAAAAGAGCGCTTCACTCCCCGGCAACGAGGCCAACAAAGATCCTTGATGACCCAAAAGTATAGGGGATCAATCGTAGTCCTTTCGATAAGTAAGAGTGTCGAACCCAAGGACGAGTAGAAGGAAAAGACAAGTGGTTTTTAGCAAGGTAATCTCTGCAAGCACTGAAATTTTCGGTAATGAGTAGTTTGATAGGAAGATAATTTGTAACGAGCAAGTAACGGTAACTGTAAGAAAAGTGCAACAAGGTAGCTCAATACTTTTATGGCAAAGTACAGGCCAAAATGGTCTCTTATAATAAGCAAAGCGTTCTTGAGGGTACACGGGAATTTCATCTAGTCAATTTCATCATGTTGGTTTGATTCATGTTCGCTACTTTGATAATTTGATATGTGGGTGGACCGGTGCTTAGGTGTTGTTCTTACTTGAACAAACCTCCTACTTATGATTAACCACCTTGGAAGCATCCGCAACTATGAGAAAAGTATTAAGATAAAATCTAACCATAGTATTAAACTTTTGGATCCAAATCAGTCCCTTACGAAGTAGCGCATAAACTAGGGTTAATGTTTCTGTCACTCTAGCAACACATCATCCAATAACTACTCCACAATGCATTCCCTTAGGCCCAATATGGTGAAGTTCCATCTACTCGATGGTCACATGACACCACTAAGGGAATCACAACATACATATCATCAAAATATCATACACATATCAAGTTCACATGATTACTTGCAACATGACTTCTCTCGTGACCTCAAGAACAAAAGGAACTACTCATAAATGCTATTCATGATCAAGATCAGAGGGGTACTAAATAGCATAATGGATCTGAACATATAATCTTCTACCAAATAAACCATATAGTAATGAACTACCAGATGTAATCAACACTACTAGTCACCCACATGTACCAATCTGAGGTTCCGGTACAAAGATTGAACACAAGAGATGAACTAGGGTTTGAGAGGATATGGTGATGTCGAAGATGTTGATGAATATTGGCCTCCCAAAGATGAGAGGGTTGTTGGTGATGATGATGACAATGATTTCCCCCTCCATGAGGGAAGTTAGCCCGGCGGAATCACTCCACCGGAGGGCAAAAGTGCTCCAGCCCATGTTCTGCCTCGAGACAGTGGCGCTCCATCACGAAAGTCCTCTCCCTATTTTCTAGGTCAAAATGACTTATATACCAGAAGAGGGGCACCAGAGGTGGGCGGAGGAGGGCACAACCCACCAGGGCGCGCCTGGGCTGCCTGGCACACCTGGTGGGCCCTCTCTGGTAGTTATTTTCTCTAGTATTTTTCATATATTCCAAAACAATTCTCTGTAATTTTTTTGCTCATTTGGAGATGTGTAGAATAGGTGACTCTGACATAGCTTTTTCAGGTCTAGAATTCCAGTTGCCGGCATTCTCCCTCTTTGGGTAAACCCTGCATATTATGAGAGAAAAGGCATTAGAATTACTCCATTAGGCATTATTATGCATAAAAACTTTGTAAATAATACTAGGAAAACATGATGCAAAATGGACGTATCAATCATCCCCGTCCCTGCGGAGTCCCGCAATGTCCTAGCGAAGGCCTTCGAGGGCCTCATGAGCGCGCTGCTCAAGAAGTTCACTTGCAGCAGAGGCGCCAAACCCAGCGAGGTGGACGATGGCGACCCCTCTTCTTGAATCTTCCTTTTCTCGTCTAGCAACAAATTGCCCCTGCCTTGTAGAGGCGTAAGACGATGGTTTAATTTGTGAGATACTCAGTATTTGTAAGAACCCTTGTGACCCATGGGTTTTCTTTCTATCTTTCCCTTTGCTTGCCTTTTTTCTATGCATCGGCAGGACCCAATCCCGTGCGGACCTCAGCCGTCACTGGAATGTCAGGTCGCGATGCCTACATGGGACCAGGAGGTGAGCGGATCCTGGAGTTAGTGATGGCTCCTTAGGCACGATGCTCGGGAGCCCCCCTTTGACATGCAAGTAGCCCGCGAGGGAAAAACGCTACGTGAGGAGAACCCATGCATAAGAGGCTCTATAACGGACAACACGCACTCAGAAGCTTGCACATGGGTGTTAGGCGAGGAGACCAGGAACCAAGGGCCTTGGTGGGATGACATCGCACGTGTCGGATTACGGGTTCCGGCAAAACCTTGAGGTTCAAACACTGGGGTGCACACGAATATCTCTCCCCCAGCTCACGCTCTCATAACGATCTAGCCTAGCTCGCCGAACCCAACGAACAAGGGACACAAGAGTTTATACTGGTTCGGGCCACCGTTGCGGTGTAATACCCTACTCCGGTATGGTGTCGTGGATTGCCTTGTAGGCTGGGGATGAACAAGTACAAGGGAGGAACAACCTCCTAAGGAGAGGTGTTCTTAAGCTCGATGAGCTTGCGTGCCTGGGGATGATCCGAGTGATCTGTCTCCAGATGAGCCTCTCTCTCTCTCCCTCGATCCGCCGGCTATGGTGGTGGCTAGCCCTATTTATAGAGGCCCGGCTCCTCTTCCCAAATATTAGGCAGGAAGGGATCCCACAACGGCCAATTTGAAGGCGGACAACAAGTACAAGTTATCTTGACAAAAGGTGGTCTTCGCCTGCCAAAGGTTCTGGTGGTGACGCCGTCGTGGGCTCCGTGGTGACCTCTATCTTGCCGTCCTGATGGTCCTAGTCTCGTTGCACCGATATGGAAACCATTGCCTGACGCCTCGGGACTCCTTGCTCGCGCCTTCCTCTTTAGCACCAAAGAGGAAACTGGCACTCTACGCCTGCTGGCGCCCGCCTGGCCTTGGTCGTCATGGCTCACGTCATGGGAACCTCACGAGGTGCCCCTTGCCTTGATCTCTCCACTCCTCGCGAGCTAGCCTCGTGAGGCTGCCCCTGAGGAGGTCTTGTGTCATCCGCCTCGCGAGGGTCTTGAGGCTTGGTGGATGAAGATTGGCCGTATGTGGCACCCCGACTCAGAGAAACCGGAACGCCCCGTATTCTAGCCCAGAGATCGAGGAGATGTCTCTAGAATACGGCACTGCTTGACATAGAACAAATCAGCTGTTATTACAAGAATAATAATACAAGGGTCTGATGTCACAAAGAAGTACATCAACAGAGCGACACTACGCCTGTGATACTACACTTGCTCTATGCTAGCAGCAAAACAACTCGTAGCAGCGGAACAATGACGAAGGTGGTGAACTCCACTCCGCAGGGACTCTGGCTGGGACACAATCTAGCTCGCACGCATGGCAACCATCGGCAAGCAATCAAGCAATCATGGCATCACCTGCAATCTGGCATGACACGCCAGGTCAGTACATTGAATGTACTTGCAAGCTCACAACAACCATAAACACCAAGGCAAGACAATAACATAGCATTAAACAGGTTAATTAATGTAACAACTATTATGATGAAACAACTACTAAGCATGGTATGAAACTGATACAATACTAATAAATCACCATCTCAGATCTCCATAACCATATCACTCTTGGCTATACGGCCAAGCAATATACCATCTCGATCACCTTGTGATCCAAACCAAATGGTGATCATTCCGGCGATCACTACCACGACCAACACCTGGTCTCAAACGTGATCTTTCCGGCGATCGCTACCACGACCAACACTTGGTCTCAAACATCATCATCAACATCCTGCCAAGCTGTACTGCTCAAAATATCAACATGTAAATCACCTATAAGTCATTCCGTCATGTGAGTGTTAATCGAACGGTGTGACCTAGTACGAACCCTTGCCCATGACCGAGGACGCGGCTATCGATAGATTCAAATACACACACTCTGCAGAGGTAGCACACTTTACCCACACCACAGAACCCATCGCCTCACACTCCCGTTCGGGTGGACCAACGGCGTTCCAACAAAACTGATCTACTACCATGACACTCTCCCGGCCACTCCGACCAACTCCCAACTAGGCTAGTCCTGGGTGGCCCCGTGTCTATCAAAGACACAACGACCACCGTTGTGGCCAAAACGTCCCTCACAGGGACCGTCCCTCACGGGGACCGGATCCATAACAACAACAACGGGCACACAAGGTTATGTCTGCTTACCAGGCCAGGGTACCGCACGCCCATAACCTTCCCTCGTTGGAGGCACCGGCGAGAGGCATGACAATAGCCGCATTAGGGCCTTCCCATAAAGGCAAATGTGGTTGCACTAGAGAAAGCCCAGCTCGGTGGCACCTGACCAACTTAATGAAGGAATTTATCCCCAAAATATAATAGTAATGACTGATACTCCGATATCATCTATCTACCTATAATCCAAGTCATAGAAATATCCAACAAATAATCCAAAGCTGAATATCATCTCTCCAAAATACTCAGAGGACAACATAACACTACTATGATGAATCCAAGAATGATAAGGCTACTACTCAAATATCAAGAACTAACTATCCAACTATGATCCACAGCAAGCATCATTTCCATCATCATACTCCAAAGCATAATATCAACTAGCATCATGATGAAACTAACACTAGCCACTAATAATCCAAAGGCAACATGATATCCAAAGTAATATTCCAAAGCATAATACCATCATGAACATAATCATAATAGCCACTAAGAATCCAAAGGCAACATGTCATCCAAAGTAATATTCCAAAGGATAATACCATCATGAACATAATCATAATGGCCACTAAGAATCCAAAGGCAACATGTCATCCAAAGTAATATCCCAAAGAATAATACCATCACAAACATAATCATAATAGCCACTAAGAATCCAAAGTCAACATGTCATCCACATAATCATCAAAACATAAGTCCTAGAACTCCAGGCAATATCATTGCAACATCAACATCAAAGCAATACTTCGAGAAATGCCATGAACAAGTCATACATAGCTACTGCAATATTTTAAACAAGTTCAAATGAATAAACCATGTCACTGCATTGCAATCATGCAAATGGAGGGTGTGGCTTGCCTGGGGTGGAAGAAATCACCAGGAAGAAGTGCGAGAAGCTCGCGGAAAGATTCACCGGAAATCTTTCTCTCTCGGAGGGGGCTGATTAACGGCAAGGGAAAAATGGTCATTTTCAGAATTTTGAAACATAATGAAAATGATACCAACAGAACTGGCTCGACGAAACGAAGAAGCAGGCTTTGGAATCACCTCATTTGGAGTTATGAGTAAAAAGATATGAAGTGTTTTCTGCCAGGGACCTATCTATAATGAAAATATTTTCAAACAGGGCCTGAACAGAAAATGGAAAACGCAATTAGAGAAATACGCTTTCACTGAACTGAAAACGTATCCTGGGCTGAAGAAGAAACAGAATGTGCTTTCGGTGGAGGAAAACGTATTCGTGAGAATACGCTTTCACTTATCCACCTCAGCAGTTCGGGTCAACACGGGGACTTATAGGCGGGGCTCGCCACTTATCCACGCGGATAGGGCGGGGTCAACGCGGGAGAGGCTGCTGGGTGGGGTCGTGGAAAGGAGGGGGCCTGCCTGTCCTCGTCTCCTTCTCCTACCTCCTGCTCGCCCGCGAAGGCAGAGGACGACCGCGGCTGCCGGTGCCTGTTCCGGCGACCTGGGACGTCTCCGGCGAGGCCCAGCACACCGGTGAGATCGTGAAGATGAGGCGCATCCTATACTGTGCTGGGAAATCGCCAAGGAGCTATGAAGCGGCCGCAGCTCGGTCCATGGCGGAGGAGTCTTCGGCCAGAGTTGGGGCATGGTGATCTGGTTGCTCCGGCGACAAAAGGAGAGAGGGGAGGGACTCGCCGAGGTGGAGGGGTTCTACTAGTGGTGGAAGAAAGGAAGGGGAGGGCTCAGCTTGAGCCAACTGTGGAGCGTGGCCGCGGCGGCCAACCGAGGCGATGAGGGACTCTAAAGTCGAACGGATGGGTCGGGGAGGCGATGGAGTGCTCGGGAGGTCTCGGGGTGGCCTTATATAGCCGCGGGGCGAGGAGGCCGAGCTGGCGTCGCCGCGGATAGGTGGCCGGCGCCCCGGACGCGTGCCCACGTGCATGAGCTCGAAGGCAGGCGACGAGGGAGGCACAGTGGAGGCTCTCATGGGCTAGAGGTGGCCATGGGAGCACGGGGGGGGGGATGACGACGGTGATGAACAAAGCTAACCTACCACTGTTCGCCCGTGGACGTGCGGTGGCTTGCGTCGGTGAGGAAGCAGACGGAGGGGGAGAGGGGTCGAGGATAATGGCGATAGTGAGAGGAAGCTAGGGGACATGCCCGTGCTCGCTGAGACGCCGAGCAGAGGACGGGCCCGAGCAAGAATCCATCCTGGGCACGGCCAACGGCAGCAGAGCGGACGCACAGTCTTGCCATTAATGCGGTCACCACGCGCACTGGAATGTAGTGGGGGAGAGGGGCTTGACCATGTTGTCTAGTGCGTAGTTCATCCAGGGTAGGCCTCAACTACGGTGGTAGATCGATTAAAATTGCTCTGGTTAAATGGTAAGCACCCTCTGAAGTTTACTACAGTAAACTTGAGTCAGAACTGTTGAGCAACAGGAAAGGGATTGGAGCCAGAGAGTTTGTCTGTGAGGCTTAGGGTAAGAAGGACTTTCATCCTGGTAACTTTGAGAAGATTTGGATCAAAGACTTAATGTAGTTGCTTTGCAACTGACCAAAATGGTCCATAAACTTGATCAGGAAGATGCACTCACATGGTGATGCCACATGGGCTGAAATTTGGCAAGGCTTAGTGATTTGATCATATAAAGATGCTGTAAAAGTTGCATACCAATTGGATTCACCAAAATGGTACTTTCTTCACAAACATCCTTGCTGACCAGAAACTTGCAAACATTCTAGAGAAATATTGGCTTTAATAATTGATCCCAAATTTGGTGGAGAGAAGTTATTTGGGTAGTAGAATGCTCTGGTAAAGTTTCACGCAAAATGAAGCAATATAAAATATACTTGCTTCACAACCTGAAAATATACACAGAATCAAAGATTTGATGTTGTGCTCACATAGATCAAGGTATGGAGCTGCAATTTGTAGGAGTGAGGTAACATGAGCCCTAGAAGTGGCATGCAAAATTTCAACTCATTTGGATAACCCTAGCTAGCACTTCCTTCACAAAGGCTTCCCTCAGACATGAACTTTGAAAAATCACTGAGGAAGTTTGGCTAGGCAAATAAAGTGGAATTTTGGTACAGGTCAATTATTTGGATGATATATCATGCCCAAAAAGTTTGGGGGCCAATGGGAAAAGATAAATAGCACTTGCTTCACAATGTGCCATTTAGGACATAATAGGAAATGAATTTATTGAGCATGATGAGAAATATGGCCAATGAAATATTTTGTCATATTTGAGTAAAATATGACACAAAAAATTTATAAGAATTATTTGGGGATTTTTGGATGGACAGAAATATGGGTTGCTTCACAACCTAGGGCTGATAGGATTATTCCTTTAATAGAAAAAGGAATATTTCCTAGAAAAAGATTTTAGGGTTTGGTCAAGCAGTGAAGTGACATGATCTTGGCAAGGTTTTAATTATGATGAGCCACTTGGGAGAGGAAATGAAGATGATTTCCCAGTTGACAAGGCCACAGAACCACTCCAAAAAGAAAAACAGAGCAAAAACCAATAAATCAAAAAGAAAAAGAAAAGGGCCAAAATCCAGGCTGTCACACCGTACCATGCCACGGGTGGAGCCAAGCCCTGGGCCGCAGGCAGGCAAGTCCGGGTACCCCCGTTCCCTGGATGCCGATAGTAGCCCCCGGGCCCAAGGTGTGCTCGCGCTTGGCTTCGCAGCGAAGCCAAGGGGCAAGCGCGGAGCACCACGGGCCCTATAGCCTGCGGCCTTGATTGAAGCGTGGCGACTGACGGGACGGGGGCGCCTCCAGTTCCCCACGCAGCCTCAATTTCTTCCTGGCTAGGCAACTATCGTCGCCTTCATAGCTCCTCATCCCTTACAGGCAGCACTCTGCACCGCTTCCTCATCTCCCAGAAGGCTATAGATCTCTTTCCTCGGCTCAATCTGACGCCAACTCCTCCCGCCGCCATGGCACCCAGCCGGGAGAAGAAGGCGAATAAGGAATCCGGTACCTCGGCCCCCGCGATGCCGGTCCTCGAGCCCGCCATCAAGCGGTCGGTGGTGCTAAACCAAGAGTGTCGGCGTTCTGGGAACAGGGGTCCCCAGACTTGCCTTCCTGCGGCCCACGGCGTGGCTAAGCCAGCAGGTCGTACGACCCGTCTTCACCAACAAAGCATCCAAGACCCTTGCGAGGGTCCAAGCCTCGCGAGGCGGACGACGCAAGACCTCCGATGGAGTAGCCTAGCCAGGAAGGCTCACGAGGAGCGGAGATATCAAGGCGGGGCAAACCTCACGAGGCCCTCGTGACGTGAGCCATGACGCACGACACCAGGCGGGCGCCAGGCGGGCGCCATCGCGCGCAGGGTCCTTGTTTCCTCTTTGGTGCTAAGAAGGCCAGCACAGGCGAAGAGTACCGAGGCATGAGGCAAAGGTTGCTATATCGGTGCAACGATACCAAGACCAGGAGGACGGTAAGACGGAGGTCATCATGGAGCCCAAGACGACGTCACCAACAGAGCTTTTCGCAGGTGAAGACCACTTTTGTCAGGATAGGTTGTACTAGCTGTCCGCCTTCAAGTTGGCCCGCCGTTGTTGGCTCCCTTCCCGCTTGATATTTGGGAAGAGGACCAGGGCCTATATGAGCAGAGCTAGCCACCATAGTAGGGGCATCTCATCTCATCTTAGCTTGATCCGACAAGATCGAGAGCCCACTCACAAGGACACCTCAACCTCAGGAGGCTGTTCTTCCCTTGTACTGTTCATCGTCAGCCCCAGAGGCAATCCACCACCACCACACTGGAGTAGGGTATTACACCACAACGGTGGCCCAAACCAGTATAAACCTCGTGTCTTTTTGTGTTGCGAGTTCGTCGAGTTCGTCCACGAGATCTTAGCGAGCTAGGGCGTAGATCGGTAGGAAGGAAATACTTCGCACGCACCCCAGAGTTCGAACCTTAAGGGTTTGCTGGAACCCCACATCCGACATTTGGCGCGCCAGGTAGGGGTGTGCCGTAGCTTCCCTTCCATCAGTTCGTCGCTCCGTCGTCTTCATGGCGGATGCTCGCCGTGCTCGAGCTCAGCGTCGGGCTGCCCTCACCGCCCGTGTACGGCTCCCGTCGGCAGGCCACATCGCCGTTCTCTGTTTCCCACCGCCAACACTGCCACCGGCCCGGCGAGGAACGAGCAGCAGGCATCCTCGCTGCATCCTTCGGTGTGGCAGGACGGCCGCACCGCCACTCCATCGCTGACCCATGCCGGTTCTTCCTCTCACGCACACCGCGCTCCAATGGAGGCACGGGCAGCGCTCCTCGCGGTGAACGAGCTCCTGCGCTACGGCCTCGTCGACGACCTCTATGAGGAGTGGCTCGACCGTGTCGCCGAGCTTGTCCGCGCCGCAGGGGGCTCTCTGGCACTGTCCCACTCTCTGCCTCCCCCTCAACCAGCCGCGGGCGACAGGGCTCATGGCGTGCCTCCACCACCTCAGCCCCAAGACGGCGCCTTGGCACCAAGGTGTGCGGCTCCGCGGCATGATCCGCCGCGCCCGGTGCCCATGAGCGAAGAGAGAAGCTGCCAAGAAATTCCGCGGCCGCGAGAAGCTGCACCTGCGCTCCCCGCGCCACCTCGTCAAGACCGGGCACCGCCCATAGCGGTGCAGTGCGGACCTTGTCAAGACCAAGATCCACCTCCGAAGCGGGCCCCGGCAACCATGGCTGGCTGCCGCGTCTTCACCCTGGAGCTGCATAGCATCGCCTGGCCGGGAAAGTTCAAGCTGGACCTGCCTCCTTGCTACGACGGTACCGCCGACCCTGCGGAGTTCCTGCAGCTCTATGAGCTGAGCATCGAAGCGGCCAACGGCGACGAAAAGGTCATGGCGAACTGGTTTCTCATGGCTCTCAAGGATGGAGCTCACTCCTGAACCTACAGCATGGCTCGATCTCCTCCTGGGACGAGATGCGCAACCGCTTCGTTGCCAACTTCGAGGGCACTCGCGGTCGCCCACCGGCTGCGGGTGATCTACGCTGCATCAGGCAGCAACCAGGAGAGACCCTCCAGAAGTACATCTAGCGCTTCAACAACACCCGCCTCAAGATCCCCAAGGTCACGGACGAGGCTATCATCTCCGCGTTCTCCGACGGTGTCTGTGACATCAAGATGAAGGAAGAGCTCACCATCCACGAGGAGCTCTGCACATCTCAGGAGTTGTTCAACCTGGCGACCAAGTGTGCAAGAGCTGAGGAGGGGCGCCTCTCTCTCCTTGAGCTGCCAGCCGTGGGCGCGGAGGAGAAGAAGGCCAAGGCCAACGATGTGAAGCGCAAGGAGGCAGCTGTGCTCGCAGCGGAGCCCGACATCAAGCGGGGCAGAGATCAGCCCGAGTCATCCAAGAATGGCCGACCGTTCTGCGCCTTCCACAACCTTAACACCCACAACACCAGCGACTGTCAAGAGCTCAGAGCCATATGAGAAGGACGCTATGGTCGATGCCCGGGCGCAACGACCGGGGCTATGGCCGCGGAGGAGGACGTGGAGGCGGACGCTGGGACGACCATGGCCCGCGCCAGGAGTGGTGCGACCGGCCTCGTGAGGACCTCTGGCAGAACCAACCTTCCGAGGGCACCTGGAGGGACCTGCTGCGTGAAGATCGCCCCCAGGGCAACACTGGTCTTCCCCCGCTGCTGCCACCAAGAAGGAACGATGACCACCACAAGGATGAGGGGGTTGGGGGCTTCTAGGAGCCGCGTGCGATCGCCTGCATCTTGGGCGGTGCCCAGGCCCCAGCCTCTCAGCGCGCCTTCGAATAGTTTGCTCGCGAGGTGAACGCAGCGCTCCCCAAACTCGAGGCCACGCACCCGCTCAGGTGGTCCCAATGCGCCATCACTTTCAACTCGGCAGATCAGCTCAAGTGCGCAGCCACCGCTGGCGCCCTCCCTATGTTGTGTTCCGCAGTCATCAGCAATGTGCAGGTCACCAAGACCCTCATCGACGACGGCACAGGGCTCAACGTCCTGTCCGTCGACACGTTCGACAACCTCCAAGTGCCTTATGAATAGCTCCAGCCCACCAAGCCTTTCTCATGAGTGACCGGCGGCTCCACCACACCGATAGGGCAGGTCCGCCTGCCTGTCACCTTCGGGGAGCGCAAGAACTACCGCACCGAGCTCATCGGCTTCGACGTCGCGCACATCCGCCTGCCGTACAATGTCATCCTCGGGTATCCGGCCCTGGCCAAGTTCATGGCAGTCACTCATCACGGCTACAATGTTCTCAAGTTTCTAGGAAGTGGAGGAATCATCACGGTCCCGTGTGAAGAGAGGGATGTGGTGTGCTCCCTTGAGCGTGCCTTTCAAGCCACAGCAATTGACGACCCCGACAGCAGAAATGAAGGCCCTCTAGAGGCCATCCCCAAGAAGAAGCAGCCGCGCCGTGTAGGACCTCAGGAGGATGGCGTCGCGGCAGGAGCCTCGTCAGGACCAGCACCCGCTCTAGGGGAGCCTCCCACCATCGTATAGGAAGGCGCGCCTAGAGCCCTCCTCAAGCAGGGCTCGAGGACTCTCTTCTGGAGGGCCTCAGACCTTGCCAAGCTCACAAGGGAGGCTCTTGGGCACGACTTGGAGGCGTGCTTCGCGGCACGTGACCCTCAGGAGAGTACAGGGCAAGGAGTGCCCACCACTCAGGAGTTCATCACTAGGACCACCCAGGAACTGCAAGAAGCAAGAGCCATGTGCGATGACAGCCCACTACTAGAGAAAAGCCTAGCAGCAGCGCGGGTTTTAGGCCTATCAGTAGCGTTGGGCGATGCGCTACTGATAAGGCGCTACAGCTAACTTATAGCAGTAGCGTGCCTCCGACCACGCTACTGCTAAATTGACTTAGTAGTAGCGACTTCCTGGAGGAGCGCTACTGGTAATTAGTAGTAGCGCTTCTCCCTGCCCGCGCTGCTACTATTATTTCGTATTTTATTTCTTTTTTATTTCATGTTGTATTCGTACACCTTTACACAAGTTTTCATACAACAGGAATTTATAAATTGTTTTTACATCATAATGAGTTATTACATCACGGGGTGAAAGAACCATGGACTAGTTTCAAGTGGATGGACATTCACTTGAAACTAATTCGCGGTTCTTTCACCCAATGATATAATAAATATCATCATCATATCATTAACAACTTATCATCATAATACATCATTGTCATATAACACCTCCTCAAGATCATCGTTTTCATCAATGAGACATCACATAGAAAATTGGTCACTAGTCGTAATCACAAGTACTCCTCATCATCAACTCTAACACATTGTATCACATAATAAACATATTGTACCTCATGGGACCTACAACATTCTCTTAGGACCTACTATATTCTCTAAGGTAAAATAGCAAAAAACAAGATAGCCCCTGACTCTCCATTATGGACAATGGAGATTATCCTGTCTCCAATTCTTGCCTTTCTCTTAATGTTACTTCCAAGAACCTCCTTGCGAATGTCCAAACATTTTTTTCCTTCCTTTGATTAGCATTTGTTCACCGGTTTTAGAAATCTAATATGCATAGGTGAGCTCCTTAGATTGACCTGGCTATATGTTCAAAACTGCAAGGCGACCATTCTGATACATCAGATGAGGCACACAATCCATCGGGATTTTCTGTTGAAAAACATAGTAATAACTTCGTAGTTAGCAATGATGTACTAGTTTTAGAAGCATGCAAAAGATGAACGGATGTCGTAATAGTAAAAAATCTTACCAGGGCATCTCCATAGAAATTATCGTGGTTCAACACGTGCACTAGTGGCACGTATTCACCATAATTTGGAGGAGTTCGATAATAGGTATTGTAATTCTCAAGATAAGTACAATAAGCAATCAGATGACTTTTCTCCTTATAAGTTAATTCAGAGCCATCAGTGTAGCGTGTTTTGTCTACCATCTTCTGCACATTCTTTGAAGATTCAAAATAAGCTGTCAATGAAAATAAGCTGTCAACTATTTTGAAATAAACAATATAAATTAGTTAATAACTATGTTTGAGAAACTCACATTGCGGTAGAATCGGAAGCGTATCAACAAGGACCCAAATGTCCATATTGTCTTGCTCGATGTCAGGATCACCAAGATCCATGGTGACAATCATACCCTCATAAAAACCATACATTTTGCAAAGTGCTTCCCAATTTTGGCAACCAAAATGGGTTACGCTCTGAGAATTGTATAGATTTACTTCAAAATCGATATCATGATGGGTCCTTAGGTGTATTTTCTTTGTTTGAAAATTTTCATGGTCTTCAAAACCCATCCTCTCCAAGACATAGCGTCTTGCATGGCATGGGATACGCTAGTCGAATTGTAAAAGATGAAAATTAGACGTTGAAATAGTTGAAGTCATGCTTAATTACGAAAAAAACACTTGTCGTTCTTGCGTACCGTTTCAACATCGAACGTCTCCTCGAGCTTAATGCTGAAGCGCCGATCTTCGTCCAGCTCAACGAACATGTGGCACATACCTCGATCATCATGGCACCAGCTGCACTCCCCTGGGAGACTGTCGTCGTCCGAGTACAACATTTCCTACGTTCATAATTCAAAGATTAAACTTGTACAATTAAAAATATGTACCAAAAAACCTAAATTAGATCATTATTTTTCGAGAAAATCCAGGCCACTCGATATTTCCTACATATTCTCGCACAAGTCATGCCAGAATTCACGGAAAAATCCGGCATGACCTTTGCTAAAAAAGGACATATCGAGCGCCTGAAATTTGCCGGAACGGAAATTAATCAACACTCCGGCAAAACAAAGGCCACTCGGAGGTGTAAACTGAACATGAACGACCACTTGGGCAACCACATATCCTATTTGAGCAAATATGACATGTTCAACTAGTTTTATTAGTTCAACTAGTTCTTACTAAATATAAACTTACTATAAATAGTAAAAAACTAGTTCTTTCTAAAAATAAAGTAGTTCAACTAGTTATATTAATTATTTACTAAAAATACATTAGTTCTATTAATTCAACTAGTTTATTAATTTACTTACTAAACTAGTTCAACTACAACTAAAGTAGTTCAACTAGTTTATTAATTTACTTACTAAAAATAAACTAGTTTTTACTAAAAATAAACTAGTTCAACTAGTTATATTAAGTTTCTTACTAATTCTATTAAACACTTACTAAAATTTAACCCTAACTAATTTGATGAACTCTAAAATTTAATCCTAACTGATTTGATGAACTCTAGAACTAATTCTACTTAACAACTACTGCCATAATTAGCATCTAATTTGATGAACCCTAACTAATTAGATGAACTCTGAAATTTAACCCTAAGAACCCTAGCTAGGCAGAGGTAGGGGAGGAGGAGGAGGGCGTGCTCACCTCTGGCATCGGCGGAGTTAGGGAGAGGGGCACGCGGCGTCGAGGTTGGGGACGGGGTCGGGGCGGCGGGCGCACGGCGGAGGGCGGCGATGTAGGGGGGGTGTCGAGGTCGGGGTCGGGGGTGGCGTCGAGGTCGCGGTCGGTAGCGGGGGCGGCGTCGAAGGTGTGCGGAGAGCGACGGGTCGCGCGTGGCGGCCGACGACGATGCAGGGCGGCGACAGCGGGGAAGTAGGGATTTGGGGGAAGTGGCCGTGGGGGAAGAACGAACCGCGCGGTTAAGTTAAAAGTAGCAATAGCGCGTTCGAGGAAGTGCGCTGCTGCTACGGTAGCTATAGCACGTTTACTAACAAGCGCTACTGCTATTCCTTCTCTTTTTTATTTGCTTTCCATTTAATTTAATTTTCATTAGCAGTAGCGCCTTTGTTCGTAAACGTGCTGCTACAAAACAAGTAGCGGTAGCGCGGTTCCACGTAGCAGCGCTTTTGTACTTGGGCGCGCTACTGCTATAACTGTATCTGTAGGGTGGTTTTAAATACCGCGTTGCTGCTAATTAGCACCAGCATGCGTTTTTATCCCGTGCTACTGCTAATGTTCTATGTATAAGGTTTTCCCTAATAGTGGCCGCCCACGAGGCGCAGCTCTGCATCCTGGCGAAAATGTTGGGCTGCGTGTCTGCATCGATGTCCCAAGGCTCAACAGGGCCACATCTCAGGAGCGTTTCTGGCCTTCGCGTGTGGGCCGCTGTGAGGGCCCGCCGCACAGCTATGTTCATATGCCTTTTGGCTTGCCGAGCATGGCGTCGGCCTATCAGCGCAACCTATGACGTGTCCTGGCGGCTCAGGAAGCCAGGTACCACGACGTTCTGGAGGAGATGGAGACAGTCTTCAAAGAACCTCCCGAGCCCCCAGAGCCTCCAGAGGCTCAGGGTTCTGGCGGCTCATGAGGAGTCATTTCTTCAATGCACGCCTTCAGCTACACCAACTCTACTTCGTCTATAGAACCAGGTGATATCTTGCAAGCACGTTTAGCTGGGAGCGCCCCTCGGGCAGCATTATTCCCAGGCCGCGTAGGTCCGTCCCTGCGGCATGTATCCCTTTTGCTTATGACTTCATCTTACCTTGTTGGGGGCGCCCATCGGGCTGCATCATCCCCAAGCCGCTCGGGCCGGACCCGGTGGCATGTATCTTCCTGCATTTATCCAAATTGATCTGCTCTCCATGCTTAACCCGCCAACTGTTGTCACCTGCTCTATCGCTGCCCACCATGGGTCTGTTCATCCTATGCAATTCGCTTGCACATTAAAAGGGGGGCTCCTGAGCATCGCGACTCAGGAGCTCTTACTGGCTCTCCAGCCCTCACCCCCTGGCCTTGACCACGGCATCACGACCTGGCATACCAGTGGTGGCTGAGCTTGCTCGAGGGCCGGGACATGAGGACGTAGAGTGCTTGCATCTAACCGCCTTGCAGGGACATACAGTCACCAAGACTCAAGACCAGGCGCAACCCGCCTTGAGGTAGGGCCTCGTGAGTCCCGCGCTAGCTCACGAGTGCCCAGATACACCTCGCAGCCCTACCGTGCAAGCCACGTGTCAGGGCAGGGATGTACATGCCCCGGGGGCTCCTCCCGGAGGGGGGCTCCCATCCCACGCCCAACTGGAAGCACCATGCTCCATGCTGGCTGTCGACACTGCCGAGGAGCGGCTATGCCCATGCGCAAGCGGAAGCACTATGCTCTGCGCTGGTGATAAACAACTGAGGGTGGCCCCACGGTCGTACCAACCTCAGAGAGCCCAGAGCTTAGCGCCCAGCCTCACCACAACGCCTCCCCTCGGGAGAGCCGCACGAGGGGGCTGGGCACGGGGGCTGCGCTCGGGTTACGCCCAAGCGCACGCCAGCCAACCAGGTCCCCCGGACCTGGGCATCGCGCGCCCCTCCCGAGGCCTCGGCGAGGGCAGGTATGGAAATTGTTTGCACGTCAAGGGGGACTCCTGAGAATCGTGACTCAAGAGCCTAACTGGTCACGTAGCCCCTCACTCCTTGGTCCATCCTGGTCTCCCATCGGCCCAATGGCGGTTGAGGTATGCGCGTGGCCGGGCTCTGCCGACGTAGAACATTGATCTATCCTCACGAACTCTCCCTATATGTAGTTTGCACGTCAAGGGGGACTCTTGAGCATCACGACTCAGGAGCCTAACTGGTCACATAACCCCTCACTCCTTGGTCCGTCCTGGTCTCCGGTCGGCCCAATGGCGGTTGAGGTATGCGCGGGGCCGGGCTCTGTCGACACAGAATGCAAAGCAAATAGGAAGGAAATCGCAAAATCTCGAAGCAAATATTACAAGCATATTGTTCTCACAATACCAAATGAAAAGTCTAAACGCCTCCATGAGGCCTGATACATGTCGCAGGAACGAAACGGGAAGAATAGTCGCAGGTCACCCCTGGGTATCGCCATCGCCTGTGGGAGGTGCTCCCTCGTGGGAAACGATGTTCTCACCTTCACCACCAGCTGCAAGATCCGCGGCGTCGCCATAATGAGGATCGGAGACAAAGCCGTGGAACCTCCCCAGCAAGACCTGCACTTGCCCTTGTACAGCCGCGGCGGTGGCTTCGCAGTGATCTTCAGCCACAGGCTCCAGCAGCTCGTCAAGGCGAGCGCTGGGGTCGCCGAGGTGAAGATGGCTGAAGAAGCGAGTCAGTGCGGCTGAAGACAGGATGCGAGCTTCTGCCTCCGCCATGGGACCGAGGCCATCAACGACCTCCTCAAGCGCCTTCACCACGAGAGGAAGCAGCTGGGCGGGGCCGTCCTCGTCGGTGTCCAGCGGCTTCTCCAGGCCGTGCTCGTAGAGTGTCTTCAGTGCCTTGCGATTCCTCTTCTTGAGATCGGCGAAGGCCACGCGGTCTTCGGTCAGGACTCGTGCCTTGGCATCAAGATCGGCCTCCCTCGTCCCCATCTTCCGCTCCAACTCTTCCAACCGGTTGCGCTCGGCGGCCTGCTTCTTCCCTAGCTCCGCTAGCTCAGCATCACGGTTCATGACGGCATCCTCCTGGGCCTTCATATTTTCCTCCTTCGCTTGGCGACAGCGTATCTCTTCGGCATGCTTGTCGTGCAGGCTCTGCAACTCGCCCTTCAGCACTTGGCAGCGGTCACGGGCGGCCTTGGCGTCTTGCAGCGCCGCATCAAGATCGGCTGCAGCGCTGGCGGCTCCTTGGTTCTCCTCCTTGGAAGCTGCAGCAGCCTGGACCAGCGCCCCACGAACCGCTAGGTCGGAGTGAAGCCAGCCAGAGGCCAACTCCAGACTCCTGGCCACCAGGCGCGGGTCCGCGCTCAGGAGATTCTCCTGCAGCTAGGTCATCTCCGAAAGGGCATGCTCCAAGACAGCAGCAGGAGCAGACGAACCAGGGAGTGGAGGTGCTGCGGTGGGAGGAAGCGACAGCGTCACCAGGGCTTGGGAGACCGTGGGTTCCGGAGCAGCTGGGACCTCGTCCGCCGTGCCAAGCACCGGCACCTCCGGAGCCAGCAGGGCCACGGGGGCAGATTCCACGCGGCGATGTTCCTCTTGGCCCCGCAAGGACAACCGGGCTGGGGAGATGCGGGCGCTGCTGCCTCCTTTCTCTGCGGAGGAAGGCACGGCCGCCGTATCCTCCTTCCTCTTCTTCGCAGAAGATGCCGGCCTGAGCAACCAAGGGCGAGCGTCAGAAAATAACAAGTACCGACAGGGATAAAGCGAAGCTCGAGACACCTACCGGTCCACCGCGAAGTACTCCACCTTTTGCTTGTGAAGCTTGAAGCCTGACAGCATCGGGACCTGAAGGGCAGGCGTTCGGGCTCCGGCGGCGCCAGGCAGTGCGGAGGCAGAACCGGATCCAGCCTAGGAGGTGTTGGGGTGGAGGCGTCACCACGGACCACCAGCGACGACCTACCCTTCATTAGGATGAGGCGTTGCTCCCTCTCCCCTTCGTAGGCGTCGGCTTCGGCATCATCAGGAAGGGCGTGTAGAATCTCGGCCTTGCTCAGAGGGGAAGTCTCCCCACCTCTTCCAGGGTCTTCTCCGAGTCCACCTCCTCTTCCCCCTCTTCGCGGGACTCGACATAAGACACATCCATCGGTTTCTGCGGCATAGGAGCTCTGGGAAGCGCCGGCGGCAACAGCCCACACGCATCAAAAGTTGGCCTGGAGGCGACGAATTCCTCCCGGTCCCTGCATTGGAATAGGGGAACGAAGGCGCTGGGC
Source organism: Triticum urartu (assembly GCF_056163025.1). NCBI lineage: Eukaryota > Viridiplantae > Streptophyta > Magnoliopsida > Poales > Poaceae > Triticum > Triticum urartu. The sequence continues at coordinate 233,440,360 of NC_141876.1, read as the reverse complement.
GGGTACTCCTGGTTGTCCCCGACTATGGAGCGCAGGACGGCATCCAATTCATCGCCAGGCAGGTCCCCTGGCCTCAGGCGGGTCTTGTTTTCCTCTTCTTTGAGCTCCCAGAGGGGGCGCGCGCGCCTGGAGTGGGGCAACCCGCAGCATCAAGAACTCCCTCAGAAGCATGGTGCCTATCTAGTCTTGTTGAGAAAGGGAGTTGAAAGCAGAAGGCCGCGTCTGGCACCTAGCTAGTCTTGTTTTCTTCTCACTAGCATGGATCCTAGTGCCTTTGCTGGCCGTGAGCTTAGTCATTGCGGGACAGTGTCAACGGCCAGCGGTGAGCATGTGCCTCCACTAGGACGTGGGCGGGAGCCCCCGAGGCCTGAGGGCGGCTCACTGGAGACTCCGGGGCGTGTACAGCCCCACTCATTATTACGTGAGAGTGTCACGGGTGGAGACCTTCATAGGTGCGAGCCTTGCTTCATATCGCCACACAAGGTCCCCGCCTTGCGCCACCCTCGACCACCGTTCGGGCGTCCGGAAACAAGGACGAGGCCAAGCGGAAAAATGGACGCCAGCGGCGCCCTCGGCGACCACGGGCCCTCTGCCGGGGGGAGTGCTCACCAGCGCCTCCCCGGCAGAGGACCTACCTCCGGGTGGCGCCTTGCCCCGTGCGACATGCAGGAGGGACTTGCTTCGGACCCCTTCCGTGCAGCCCCCAGTGCGTCACCCCTGACTAGGGTGGGGCTGCAGTGCTGGGGTGGTCGTCCGCCGCTATAGCTCGGTCCACCTGCGACCCATGGTTAGCATAAGCCTGGTCTTGAGATATCAGTGGTACCCTGCGGTGGTTGTCGTCGGTCGGGTTGGCCAGGCTCCTGGGTGGCTCATAGTAGGCCTCGGCCTCCAGCATCTCTTCTTCCCAGCCCGACTCCTGGAATGTGCAGGGGGTCGTCCTCTGGCGTGTACTCCTGATCCACCATGCGGGGTACATAGTCTTCCAGAACTGCCTCGCCGAAACTTCCGCCGAGGCACCCTGTACCCCATGCCGCTGAGCCAGGCGCGCCTTCCTGGTGGTTGTGGGGTTGCGTTCGATTGGGACAGTGAGGAGCAACGCCCGCACCTACGCCACCCGGGGAAAGCGAAGGCGCGGCCGGACGCCCGGCACCGCTGCTCATGCTAACGCTGGCGGGCCCTCCTGGTGCACCTGGGAGCGTGCGGGCGCAACGTGGCCCGTCATGTGACCTAGCCACAACTTGAGATGTGAGTAGGGAGCAGAAAAGCGGTGTACCCTTGGCCGCAGCATCCAATAGCTCGGCGACGCATTCCAGCAGCGCGTCGCAGCCGCTCTCCATTAGTCAGCACCGGAGCAGCTCCCGCGCCACCACGAGCGTGACTCGCATGTTCGCCTGTTTCCGTCGGGTGTGTGGCGCCATCGCGGCCGCATAGCTTCCGAATCTTGCGGCGGCGTGCGCGTGCTGCGGCGTGAGGGCGGCAGACATTGACCCATGCTGCCCTTGTCCGCGGGCGTTGGGCGGCGCGCGGGCCGCCTGGAGTGCGGAGTTGAGGTCTTATGGAATGGATGGAGGTACTCGAGCTGGCCGGGGCGCCTAGCGGTCGGCCTGGGTCCTCAGATCATCAGACATCGGATACGCGGGGCGACCGAAGATCGGTCGCTGGGGAAGAGAACCTCGGCGCATCCCTACCTGGCGCGCCAAATATCGGATTACGGGTTCCGGCAAACCCTTGAGGTTCGAACACAGGGGTGCACACGAAGATCTCTCCTCCAGCTCACGCTCTCGCAACGATCTCAAAGCCTAGCGCACCGAACCCAAGGAACAAGGGACACAAGAGTTTATACTGGTTCGGGCCACTGTTGTGGTGTAATACCCTACTCCACTGTGGTGTGGTGGATTGCCTTGTAGGCTGGGGATGAACAAGTAGAAGGGAAGAACAGCCTCCTGAGGAGAGGTGTTCTTGAGCTCGATGAGCTTGTGTGGCTTGGGATGATCCGAGTGATCGGTCTCCAGATGAGCCTCTCTCTCTCTCCCTCGATCCGCAGGCTATGGTGGTGGTTAGCCCTATTTATAGAGGCCCGAGTCCTCTCCCCAAATATTAGGCGGGAAGGGATCCCACAACGGCCAATTCAAAGGGGGACAATCAGTACAAGTTATCCTGACAAAAGGTGGTCTTCGCCTGCCAATGGTTCCGGTGGTGACGCCGTCGTGGGCTCCGTGGTGACCTCCATCTTGTCGTCCTGCTGGTCTTGGTCTCATTGCACCTATATGGAAACCTTTGCCTGACGCCTCGGGAGTTCTCGCCTGCACCTGCCTCTTTAGCACCAAAGAGGAAACTGGCAATCTGCGCCCGCTGGCGCCCACCTGGCCTTGGTCGCCATGGCTCACGTCACGGGAACCACATGAGGTGCCCCTTGCCTTCATCTCTCCACTCCTTGTGAGCCAGCCTAGTGAGGCTGACCTTGAGGAGGTCTTGTGTCATCCGCCTCACGAGGCTTGGCCCCTCGCGAGGGTCTTGAGCCTTGGTTCATGAAGATGGGCCATACCAAGCAGCGGGTGGAGCCACGCCCTAGGCCGCATGCAGGCAATTCTGGGTACCCCCGTTCCCAGGACACCGATAGCATGGGAGCAGGCCCGCGAGCCATAGCCTAGCCCCTTGGGTTTCTCAGCCCTGATGGGGATTGACCCGAGCGCGGCACCGTGTCCAGCCCCCGTGCGCGTAAATCTCAGGGGTGAGCTGCAGGTGCATCCTATAGAAAGGTTGAGCGGCGGCCGTGATGAGTACAAGCCTTCCTGGGGTTTCTACCGCCCAGAGGGCGCTTTTCGGTTGTTTATCCACTAGTGCGGAACATGGGGCTTCCACTTGGGTGTGGGGATGGTCAGGATCTGACCGTTCCACCAGCGCGGGGCATGGGACTTCCACTTGGGCGTGGGCATGGTCAGAATTTGACCGTTCCGCCAATGCGGGGCATGGGGCTTCCTCTTTGCGCGGGTGGGAGCTTTGTTTACGAGTCTCCAGGGCATGTACATCCCTGTCTTGTTCGTACACATGGGAATCATGACAGAACTAGAGGTATTGGGCATCCCAGGCGATAAGCACAGGGACCCCATTCTTCGCTAGTAGCCAAGCTGTGTTGGGCTCTGGGCCTCGACGAATTCTACTACGACCTCGAGAGGCGGCCACGCAGGGAAGGCTCGCGAGGGAACCTCGACAGTACCTGCATATTTTGCAGATCTGATGATGTGGTGGTAACGCGCGCCAGGCGGTCATCCCGAGACCATCGCTTGCGGAGGCTGGACACCAAGGAGCAATGGAGGTGACGTGAACAAGTATGGCCCGTCAGACAGAGCTCGGTGACTTGGATTTAGCGACACTGCAGGGACGGACACGAGCACAAACGCCGTGTTGGGTTTCCTCATGGAATGATCACGGGAAGGGTCGCCTCATGCGCGATACCTGAGGTGGCGAAGCACCAGACTCACATTTGTATAACCTGGGCCGTACCCTTACTCTCCTACTCATGAAGGTCCTATGAGGGGATAGGATAAAAGGACCTCTGGAGGTGACGTGCACAGGAGCTGGCCCGCGAGACAGAGCTTAGTAGCTTGGGTTTATAAGCGCTACAGGGACGGACCAAACCACATACGCCGAGTCCGGTCGCGGTCATGTGGCAGTCAAGAGCAGAGTCGCGAGGGCGTGGCGATCCAAATGGCGTCAAGGCACCAATCACACAATATAAGCTTGCAAGAAAATTTCATCAAAGCATAACAAGGTCCAGCACAAGACAAAAATTGACACGACTGCAGGGGTACACCCTAACCGTCCTAAGGATGATGCGGCCCTAGGGGTGCCGTCAATTTAACAAACTAAAAAGTCACCTGGCAATCGTGTTGCTGTGGAAGCATCGGGGTGGTCGGTGAAGTGCATCGCGAAGGAACACCCTTCATGGGCCTGGTGGTTCCTAAGGCCCCCGGGGCTCGCCGGGGGTTGGGGCCTCATGAGACGCCAGCACCAAGCACCAAGCGCTGGGCCTCATGAGACGCCAGCATGAGCTACGCGATCCACTAGTATGTGGCACCCATGTCCAGCAGGCCAAAGGGCATGCAGACATAGTTGCAGGGCGTGCCCCCGCTCCGGCAGACGTGTGACCGCCAAAAGAGGTCCTGAGAAGCGGCCCTTTTGGGGCCCGGGATAACTACACACACCCGTAGGTCACCATCCACGCCGGGAGCGGCAACTGAGCCGGTAGGGTGACACTCGCTGCGCATGGCCCGTGCTTCCTGAAGCCCACGGATCTCCTAGCCGATGAATTCTTATGCTCCTGGAGGCTGGCGCCGCGCTCCTTGCTTTTGGGTGCGTGTATCGAAGCACGCCTCCAAGTGGTGCCCGAGCACCTTCCTCATCACACTGGTCAGGTTGAACGCCCTTTAGATGGAAGCCCACCTGCCTGCCCTGAGGGAGGCACCGGGCACGCCTTCCTATGCGGGAGGAAGGCAAGCCCCAGAAGCCTTGGCAGAGGTCTGGGCATGACCCCAGCCGGCCGCTTCTTAGCTTTAGGGTGGCTCTTGGGAAAGAGCTACTTCTTTGTAGGGGTGGCTTCAAGAGGCTCGATGACGTTCTCGCCGTCAGGGTCGTCCTCCATGGCGGCCCTATAGGTGTGCTCGAGGGAGAAAACCGCATCCTTCTCGTCGCAAGTAATGACAATGATGCCGCTGCAGCTAGGCGTCTTGAGGATATTGTAGCCATTGTGGGTCGCTGCCATGAACTTGGCGAGCACAGGGTATCATAGGATGGCATTGTATGGGAGGCTGATGTGGGTCACTTTGAAGTCAATCAGCTCGGTGTGGCAGTTGTTGCGGGTGCCAAAAGTGATATGGAGGCGTACCTGGCCCAGGGGAGTGGTCGATCCATATATTACCCTGGAGAAGGGCCTGGTGTGCATCAACTTCTCGTAGGGATCCTGAAGCATTTGTAAGATCGTGATGGAGATCACGTTGAGGCCGGCCCCTCCATTAATGAGATTCTTGGTGACCGCGATGTTGCTGATGGTGGGGGTGTACAACATGGGGAGCGTGCCGGTGGTGGCTAAGCACCTGAGGTGGTCCTTCGAGTCAAAGGTGATGGCATATGTCGGTGGGAACGACACCTATGGGATCACAAGAATCCCTACTGTGGTTAGCGGGGCGCGGGGTCGTGAGGAGAGCGGATCAAACAGATAGCACACGGTTCGTTTATCTAGGTTCGTGCCGCGAGGATGCGTAAAACCCTACTCTTGCTTTGGTGGATTGTATATCTGTGTTCTTGAGCTAGCTATGGGGCTTGAGGAGCTCCAAAAATACGAATCCTTCCTCTGGTCGCCTCGGGCCTCCTTTTATAGAAAAAAGGGGTTGCCACAGTGGCACACAGGAGGTGGAAAGGGTACAGTGCTGCGAGGTTATCCCTCGCATCACATGACAAGGCGCTTTTAATGCGTCTTGCTTAGGTGTCCTTGCTTTATCGGGGACGGGGAAGAAACATGTCTCATCCGTCGCCGCTCCTTCTTGTGTCGACACGCGCCCTGGCCAGCGACGCCTGCGATGCCATGTAGGTAGGCAGGCAGCTGAGGTGGCGCAGTGGTGGGTCTTCACGAAGATCTGCATGCCGCCACGCGGGTGCCTGCCCAGCTGGTTGGGTCGGCAGCTGCATGCATGCGGTGGTGGAGGTTTAGTCGGCGTGGGCCTGATGGTGGCCCTGCGGGTGTCCTCGGCAAGGGCCTTGCCGGGGCCCCGGCAAGGGTCTTGCCGAGGCGCCTGCTGTCATCCCCGGCAAGGCGCTTGCCGGGGGCCTTGTGGTCTTCCTCGGCTGGGATCCCGCCAAGGGTTGTCGTCTCCTTAGTGCGTATCTGATCTTGAATGTCTTCACAAAGATCTGCATGCCGCCACGCGGGTGCCTGCCCAGCTGGTTGGGTCGGCAGCTGCATGCATGCGGTGGTGGAGGTTTAGTCGGCGTGGGCCTGATGGTGGCCCTGCGGGTGTCCTCGGCAAGGGCCTTGCTGGGGCCCCGGCAAGGGTTTTGCCGAGGCGCCTGCTATCATCCCTGGCAAGGTGCTTGCCGGGGGCCTTGTGGTCTTCCTCGGCTGGGATCCCGCCAAGGGTTGTCGTCTCCTTAGTGCGTATCTGATCTTGAATGTCTTCACAAAGATCTGCATGCCGCCATGGGGATGTCTCCCGAATCCTTTCCCTTTGGGGGGCAGTGGACTCAAGGGTGATTTGCTCCGTAGGCGCGGGACGAGTCGCCGCGGCAAGGGTCTTGCGGGGCTGCTAGAACTGTCTCTCTACAAGGATCTTGCCGGGGGAGTCCGCTTCGTCCCCTTTGCTCTTCGTGGTCTTGGCCATGGCGTCGTTCTAGTTCTCTTGAGCTTCGGTCTTACCCTGGCTCACCCCCCTTGCCTATAGAGCAGATCCTCTTACCAAACCCGCTGCTTCCAGTTTCCGGATCTCCTCTGTGATGAACTCTTGTCATTCCAAAGCTTGCTTTCTGACCCTCTGCTTGACGAGCCGCGCATGAGGACAGACATCAAGGTGGTGCGCAATCACCTCCCTGGGAACGCCGGGGATGTCAGATGCTTGCCATGCAAACACATCGACATTTGCCCGCAGGAAGGTGACGAGCGCGTCTTCCTATTTGTCGTCAAGGCTGGAGCTTATGGTAAAAGCTCCTCCCGTGCCGTCCTCCTTGACAGAAACCTTCTTGGTTCCCGGTGGTGTGGCCCTGGACTTCTTGTTTCTGTCGGCGGAGCTCTCTAGCACGTCCTCGATGGGAGCGCTTGCCGGAGTGGGTGCCTGAGGTCTCACCGGTCTTCTTCTTTTGCCTTCCCGGGGCTCCAGCGGAAGGAGCAAGCACCTTAGCGGTGGCGGCTGCTGCAACTTCTTGTTGGTAGAGTTGGTCAGCGCAAATTAGGATGATCGTCACAGGCCCCGGCATCTTCGGGGTGTTGTAGGCGTAATGTGATGCCGCCATGAACTTGGCCAGTGCTGGGCGGCCAAGGATCCCGTTGTAAGGCAAGGGGATCTTGGCAACGTCGAACACAATCCTTTCTGTCCTGTAGTTCAGATCACTCCCAAAAGTCACGGGAAACGTGACCTTTCCCTTTGGTTGACTTCTTCCCGGGTTGACCCCCTGAAACGTGCCCGTCTCTTCGAGGTCTTCATCAGGAATCTGCAATTTCTCGATCACGGCAGGCGAGATTAAGTTCAGACAGGCCCCGCCATCTACTAGCATCTTTGTCACCTTGAGGTTGCGTATTGTTGGTGAAACCAACAATGGCAAGCACCCGACTGCAGTAGTGCGATCAGGGTGATCCTCGGTGTCAAAAATGATAGGTGTGCTGGACCACTTCAGCGACCTTTGGGCATCAAATGATGGTTCCGCCGTTGTAATCTCACGCGCCCACTGTTTAAGCTGGCGGTGAGAGGTATGCAGCGAGGCGCCGCCATCGACGCACATGGCCTCTGTAGCTTTCTGAAATTCTTGGTCACCACACTCATCGTCCTCTTCGTGATCATCGTCTTCTGGCTTTTTGTCACGACCCCGGGCGGGCCTCTCCCGCTGTTTATCTTTGCCGCGACGGCCTGCCTGGCCGTCATGCTTCTTGTCGGACCCCTCAGCACCGTCCTGGCCTTTCTTCTTGTCCCGCCTCTCATATTCAGCCCTCTGCTTCTCAGCAAGGAGCTCAACCTGTCGGCAGTTCTGGAGATCATGGCCTTTGGTGTGATGGATCTTGCAGTATTGCTTGTCGGAGTTTCCTGGCTTCTCGGCAGCCGCCAAGGCCCGGCAGGCGACACATCCGGCAATTTCCTTGCCGGGGTCATCTGCCTTGGTTTTCTTGGCGGAGCCGGTGTCGTCAGATCCCTTGACGGCAAGCATGGCTTTACCTTTGCGCTTCCTGTTGCGGCGCCGGCCTTTCTTCACCGATGTGGCAGTATCCTCATCTGAGGAGTCGGTTTCCACGCCGGCATCTTTGCCGGGGTACTTCCTTCCCTCTTTAGCTCGGGCACATCTGTCAGCAAGAACATAGAGTTCTGCCACATCTTTCACCTTGTTCATTGCCAGTTCTTCGCGCATCTTGCGGTTACACACGTTCTGATGGAACGCGCTGATGATGGCGGCAGGGTGAACATCAGGGATATTGTACTGTACCTGGCTGAACCTTTGTATATACTTGCACATACTCTCGCCTCCCTTCTGGGGAATGACATGCAGGTCGCTTGCTTGGCCATAGGCTTGGTGACCTCCAGTAAAGGCGCCCACAAACTCATGGCACAAATCCGACCAGGAGGAAATAGAGTCTACCGGCAAGTGCATCAACCACGACATGGCGTTGGGTTTAAGAGCCAATGGAAAGTAATTCGCAAGCACCTTATCATCGCGGGCTCCGGCGGCTTGCATCACGATGGTGTAGATGCTAAGGAACTCAGGCGGGTGAGTCTTGCCGTTTTACTTTTTGCCAACGTCAGGCTTGAAGGCGCGGTGAGTGGGCCATTGGAACTGCCGCAGCTCACGGGTAAAAGCCGAACAGCCTACCTCATAAGGTAGGCCTCTAGGGCTCTCCGGGGCCGGGTGGTTCACAGCAGGCCCTGCTCGCCTGTCTGACTGGTGGCGTGATCCGCGCCGGCGCTCGATAGTGGTTCGAGTGTCTTCATGGGCTCGTTCCCGAAGAACTTGACGCTAGTCACAGTGGGTCCGCAGGTCAGACAATGCTATGGAGATGTCGTCGCCCGCGACGTCGCAACGAGCCGGCGTCCGCGGTACCGGATGGGGAAGAGGTGAATGCACCGTGGTTGCGGTGCCGCCGGATTTTCCGCCACTGGTCCGCGGGACTCCATCGGAGCGTCGACCCAGGGGCCCCACCGGACTTGGTTCCTCTTTGTTGGCCACGGCAACAAGGCTTCGGATAGTGGCTCTCCATTCGTCGAGTTTCCCCTGAGTGGGAGGAAAGTCGAGGAGCAACTGCGCGCGCGCCAGGGCCTCTACTGGCGTCGGTGGCGACGAAACCTGCACGGATCGCGGCACGCTTCGACTTCTGACCATGTCAGAAGGAGCTCTATCACGACCCCGCGGTCGCATGCCGTTTTCACCAGCGCCTCGGCGAGTGGGCAGGTCTTCTACGTCCCGGGAGTGGCGCTCAGGGCTCTTCCCGCGGTGACGACCGGGATCTTTGGCATGATTACGCCGTTCGTTGCGTGCTGCCTAGGAGGAGCGCGCTGTTGGCGTCGGCGTGGGAGTCTTGGAGGCCCTTGCGTCGCCTTCGGGCAGGGCGGCGATGACCCTGGAAGGCCCTGCTCCACCCGCGAAGGGCTTGGCTCTGCCTTTGGATTTGGCGACGTGTGGCCCGTTACCAGGCGCACAAACGTCGCCACCTCCCAAACTCCGGCTGGTGGGATGGTGTTGCTGTTCGCGAGCAGCGCCCCGGGTCCTTTCTGCGACCGGTCCACTACTCGCCCGCGTCGGAACGGGCTGTTCGGCTTCCGACTGGCCAACCGCCACCGTCATCTTCTTCTTGGGCGCCATGATGATGAAGAAACGCCGAACTAACTGCTAAAGCTGATTCTCACAACTGCGCCCCCTACCTGGCGCGCCAAAGATGTCGGTGGGAACGACACCTATGGGATCACAAGAATCCCTACTGTGGTTAGCGGGGCGCGGGGTCATGAGAAGAGCATATCAAACAGATAGCACACGGTTTGTTTATCTAGGTTCGGGCCGCGAGGATGCGTAAAACCCTACTCCTGCTTTGGTGGATTGTATATCTGTGTTCTTGAGCTAGCTATGGAGCGTGAGGAGCTCCAAAAAGCCAAATCCTTCCTCTGGTCGCCTCGGGCCTCCTTTTATAAAAAAGGGGTTGCCAAAGTGGCACACAGGAGGTGGAAAGGGTACAGTGCTGCGAGGTTATCCCTCGCATCACATGACAAGGCGCATTTAATGCGTCTTTCTTAGGTGTCCTTGCTTTATCAGGGACGGGGGAGAAACATGTCTCGTCCGTCGCCGCTCCTTCTTGTGTCGACATGCGCCCTGGCCAGCAACGCCTGCCATGCCATGTAGGTAGGCAGGCAGCTGAGGTGGCGCAGTGGTGGGTCTTCACGAAGATCTGCATGCCGCCACGCGGGTGCCTGCCCAGCTGGTTGGGTCGGCAGCTGCATGCATGCGGTGGTGGAGGTTTAGTCGGCGTGGGCCTGATGGTGGCCCTGCGGGTGTCCTCGGCAAGGGCCTTGCCGGGGCCCCAGCAAGGGTCTTGCCGAGGCGCCTGCTGTCATCCCCGGCAAGGCGCTTGCCGGGGGCCTTGTGGTCTTCCTCGGCTGGGATCCCGCCAAGGGTTGTCGTCTCCTTAGTGCGTATCTGATCTTGAATGTCTTCACAAAGATCTGCATGCCGCCACGGGGATGTCTCCCGAATACTTCCCCTTTGGGGGCAGTGGACTCAAGGGTGATTTGCTCCATAGGCGCGGGACGAGTCGCCGCGGTAAGGGTCTTGCCGGGGCTGCTAGAACTGGCTCCCGGCAAGGATCTTGCCGGGGGAGTCCGCTTCGTCCCCTTTGCTCTTCGTGGTCTTGGCCTTGGCGTCGTTCTAGTTCTCTTGAGCTTCGGTCTTACCCTGGCTCACCTCCCTTGCCTTGCTTGGTGTGGTGGTATCCGCGGCTCAGACTGCCCGTGCACAGTTATAGGGGTACAAAAGGTGTACCCCTCTTTTTGTACACCGACAGCGTACTGCGACCACTTGAGGGGCCACACGGCCTCAAGCCTCGGGAGGGTAGCGTACACCTCCCGAGCGAACTGCTTGAAGAATCGGTTGGACGCGGGAGCCTGAGCACTACCGAGGATGCAGGCTATCGCGCGAGGCTCCTGGTAGCCCCCAGCCCCCTCGTCATGCTAGTTATCGTCATTCCTCCTAGGGTGCGGAGGCAGCGGTGGAAGGGCATGAGGAAGAACAGAGAGAAAATACAAGGGGACACACTCAAGAACAAGTCCAATCACACATCCACTAGACAATCAAACACACAAGATCCACAAGGTACCTGAACAACAAAGGGAAAGATACAAGGTAAGGTTCATCTCCATGAGGAGGTCTTGATGGTAGAGTTCATCCCAAATCCAAAGGAGATGGGGGTTTGAATCCTAGAAGTATCTTCCCACAAGGGGGTCTTGAATCCAAGGTGGATCTTCTCCGAAGAGGGGCTGCGGTCTCTCTTGTGGAGTAGATTCGTAATGGATGAGCAAAGCTCTATCTCTAAATGAGCTACTACTTTGCTAACCCTAAAACATAGGTGGGGGGAGTATATATAAGTCTAAGGGGCAAAGGGGTACATGGGCCTCGACCCAGAAGCGCTGCACGCAGGCAGGGAGGGCTAGATGTCCGAGCATCGGGCCGGATGTCCGGGGCTTCACGGGGAACCGGATGTCCAGGCTGGCAGGCCGGATGTCCGGGCCGACGGAGCTAGTCACGATGCTCTCTAGAATGGCTTGTCCGGATTTCCGGGGGCGAGGCCAAATGTGCGAGTGTTGACGAGGCGCCGGATGTCCGGGCCTGATGCCGGATGTCCGAGGCCTGCAGCACTTCGGCTGCAGGACTGCTGTTGTTGTTGACATCTTCAGGGGCCGGATGTCCGGGCCAGGGCCAGATGTCCGGGTCCTGGGAGTTGTCTCCGTCTTCTTCCGTCGTCGCTTCCAGGCTTCCCTCACGGATGGTGTAGTTGTTCCTTGGCGCTTGCACTCGTCCTCAACATCCATGAAGCTCTGATAATACCTATGCATGCACACGGGAGAAATGTCAAGTACTATACCATCCTCGAAGGGGTCAAGTAAGCACGTGTAAAGGAGATGATTCACCTTTATGTATGTGAAGTAGATGTCGCACGTGTCACTTGCCAAACGGACTCTTGACATGGTGATGTCCATAGGATGTGACGCATCATCTCCCCTCCCTTGGGAAAGATCTGACCTTGGATCGAAAACCAAATCACCATGGGAAAGAGATGGCTTCGCCATGTAGAAGTGGATGTTCACCAAGTACTTGTCATCTTGAAGCTCGAAATGGGCACTCTCCAATGTCGCACCGTCTTGTGATTCCTTCAAAAGGAGTAAGGACAACAAACACTTGGAAAAACAAATGTGGTTAGCGTTAGTGCAAAACCAAGCATTCAAGAGGTTATTCACAAAACAAGTGTCATCATCATGCAAAGCATATGGTGAGACAAAGGATTGTGACATGGCATGTAAGCATATCAATCGAGCACAAGCAAAGAAATCATGGGGACAAGCATGTGAATGTGAGGTAGTGATGCACATATGTGTTACAAGAGAAGAAGAATCTACCTCAAGTTCATAGCAAGCATTCGCAAATTGCTCAATGAAAGGTCTATGGTAGGAATAGGAAACATTCACAACACCAAATAAAATGAAGTGTCTAAACACATTGGTCAAGTGCAAGACAATCCAAGCATAATGTGCATGGGGTGAAGTGAATATCGTGTGGCACTCAACACAATGGAAAGAGAAATTGTTCATCATGTGTGAGGCAATCAAGGCAAGCATGTAACAACCAATGGGACATGGCATATGTGAAGTGATGACATTGTTGCAACCAAACATATGAGAGGAGCAAGTAATCCAAGAATTGGATGGAACACACAAGGAATACATATCATGATGCATGGAACAGTGAAAATGACAGGTTGAAGCAAGATCTCTAACATGTATGCAATCAAGTGGTCCAAGATGAACAATAAGTCTCATGCTGTAAGCAACACAAGTAGTATGATCCGCAATATCCATGCTCAACAAAGATGTCACCTTGGAGGCATGTCGTTGTGCATTCTTCACAATGAAAAAGTGGTAGGAAAGGTGTTGTAGAAGCGAGTCATGGTCGAATGTATGAGGCTCGCTCTCAAGAGCTCGAATGGTCAACTCATGTGAAGCGGAAGTCGACACAAGGTCCAAGCATCCTACACATGCACACAAGGAAGCAAAGAATGTATGCGCATGGTAGATAAACACATCATCCATCATGATGGTTCTCTTCTCTTGCACATAACCATTAGAAGCACAAGTGCATGAATAATATGATGCAACAATGGCAATATTCATGGCACTAGGTATATGGTGCAAACAGGTAAGACAAGCATGCTTCACAAGAAATATGTCTAAATCTCTAAATATATGCGAGAATTCTATGGGGGCAAACTCATTATCAAGACTAAAGGCATACTTGCACTCAATACATTGCAAATCATCTAGCATGAGAGAGGCAACACATGGAGATATATGACAAGAAGCAATAACAATCATGTGCAAAGCATGGTAATGGTTGTCATCAACCGCATGAAATGAGCAAGTATGAATCATCGGTGATGCAACATAAGCAAGCATAGTAATCAAGGCGTGTAAACTAGTGGAGCGAAGATGCAACACACTAGAGGAAATCATGGAAATCATGTCATGTGAGCAAATAATAGGCAAAGGCAATTCACATGACATATCACAAGCACGAGGACAAAGCAAGATCATAATATCATCATAGGAATGGGTCATAGATGGAACATGGCAATAACAAGTAATATCTCCACCAAGCTTGCAAATACACATAGAAGTACTAGAATCAATCATCATGTGTAATTCAAAGCATGGGTCACAAATGCATGTCAAAGGTATAGGAATGAACATATCATGCAAAGTGAACATGGCAAGATGGGCATAGAATATGTAATGGACAATAACCCATAGCCAAGTGAGGGTCATGTAGAAGAAATGCGTGAAGTCTTTGTGCGAAGAGAGCGATGGGAAAGACAATCCATGGGATCCCAAGTCATCATTGCTCTCTAGAGCTCATTTTGTCAACTCATGGGATTGTGAGGTTGATAAGTATTCATGGGTACCTACACAAAGAGACACATGCGAAAGAAATTGTGTGTGTGGTAAATGTACACATCATCCATCATGATGCGTATGTGCACGTGAGAGTTAGCACAAGATAAGCATCACTCAAAGAAATTTGATGCATGGTATAGGAACATGTCATTCATCATGAAAGAATAGTTATTGTGTATAACACAGTGGGGACAAAAATTGAGCGTGCAAGTATGTGGCCCAACAATAGCATGGTTATTCATGGCAAACATATGGTGCACACAAGTATTGGGATCATTTAATGAATGGGATGAATCAAAATCTCCTAAAATGTATGAGGAAACTATGGGGGTCTCCTCATGAGCAATATTGGAAACATCATATGGAGAAAATGGACAACATCCAAAACAATGCATATCCGAAGCTAGGTGGCCATGGCATGGCATATGAGATAAATGATGCAAAGGGAGCATATCAATGTCATCACAAGAAAAACAAATGCCAATAACCATGGGCTTGTCATCTATGCCGTATGTGCAAATTCGGTTTATTTTAATAGAATATGCATAGTCACTATGAAGAGATTGCAAATTTGACATATGATTGATCTCATGTATAGCATATGCCAAGTCAAGCGGATTGTCAAACATGATGTGACTTAAAGAATGATTACAATAAATCCTATGTAAGATGGCATCACAACTAATAGACTCCACATGGAAATCATCATACCCATCATAAATGGGTAAATCATCGCATGGGGAAGTCTCACTAGCATGAAGCATGGTAATAGGTTGATCAACATCATGCAAGCAATCAATGTCAAGAATGTCCACTAGTGGGACTAGAGCATCACCGTCACCTATATTACCATTTTCATTCCACTCAAGTGGTGTAGGTGAGGTGGGAAAGACCAAATGGTGGTCATCTTCATCTTGATGGAACCATGTGGGGGTGCATCATATTCCACCATGGCCATCGTCTTGTCCAAAGGGAGGACGAAGTCATCGCGAATCGGCGAGTCATCATAGATGGGACCTAGCACCAAATGAGAAGACACAATAGAGGTAGAGGTCAAGTCGTTAGTGTTGAAAGTGGCCTCACATGACCTATCAACTATCTCACTCTATCTATGTGGTGCTTCACTCACTCCCTCAAGGTAGGTGCACTCAATCTCACGTATGGTGGAGTCACTCATTTCACTCAAGTGGTGGGGGTTGTGGCTCTCCTTACATGGGAATTGTGGTAACACATTATATATGGGGCTAGTGGTGAAGTCACTCTCACTCTCAATATGGTGGAAAAATTCACTCATGTCATCACACATTGCCGTGGTCGAAGGGAAAATCCCATGCTCAACCATCTCATCGTCGTCGCCGTGGATGAAAGCCGAAGATGGCACATCATCACTCTCGCCTCCTAAGATGGAAGCATCATCCTTGCTCATCACCATGTCGCTCGCCTCCAAAGATTGGTCCTTGATGGGCTCCATAGTCGTAGTCATCGCCACACCGTCTTGAAAAAGAGTCGAAGTAGACTTGGCACCATCAATTCCACAAAGAGGGATGGCGGTGAAGTCAAACTTGGGAGCATTGTCTTGGAGCTCGTTGGGCTTGGACATCTTGGTGGTACTATCCTCATGCTCGTTGTCATAGAGCTTGGTCGCCGTGAAGTGTGCTTGGGGTGGAGAAGACTTGGCCTTCATGAGTTCTTGTTCTGCCTTGAGAGCACCAATGTAGTTGTCATCAAGGGACTTATAGTTCTCGAGGAAGATAGTCTTGGAGATGTCGTTGTTCAATCCCATCATGAAGTGGAACTTCATCAAAATGGGGTCGTCCACGCCGGTTTGTCGCAAGGCAATCTTCATATCCTTGAAGTACTCGTCGATGGACTTGGATCCTTGGATGGTGTTCTCCAATTGGCATTGAAGTTGTTCCGTGTAGGTTGGAGGCACGAACTCTCACCACAAAGCTCTCTTCATCTTGGGACAACTCATGCCGTAGGTCTCCGAAGGTGCGTGAAGCCACCATGTGGACGCGTAGTCGCGGAAGTTCCTTGTGGTGCACTTCACGTGATCTTCGGGAGGAACTTGATGTAGCTTGAGGTAGTCATCCATCAAACGCTCCCACTCGAGATACTCCTCGGGTTCTAGAGTCCCATAGAAAGGAATCTCATGGTTGGTGTCGAGGTCGTAGTAGCTCATGGAAGTCGCGGACTTGATCTTGGGGAGCTTCTCTTGAGCGTAGTCTTGAGGTGCTTGTTGGTGAAGATGCCTTGAAGTCACTTGGCGAAGATGCCAAGGGAGATGGTGAAGTCATTGAGCGGTTGTTGGTGTTGAGATCTTGACCTTCACGTTCGTGGTGGTGATGGTGTCGATGCCGATGTGACCTTGCCGGAGATGGTAGCTTGGAAGCATGTGTACTTGAGCGTCTTCTCAAAGATGAGGAAGATCGTTTGTAGGACTTGATGAGGGCCTTGATCTCTTCCATTTGAGCTTGCATCTTGGCGTCGGTGTAGTTTTTCGTGGCATCAAACTCGTCGTTGTTTTTGTAGACCGAAGGTGAAATGCCTTGCCTATCCATCACAATACTCAAGTAGAGGTCGGTAGGAAATGAGATAAACAGTACCAAGTTACCTTCTCCCAAAGTTGAGGATGTACCCCGTTTCATTCAATGTGAGATGAAAGAATAGTGGAATTGGTACCGGACTTGTTCACTCACACCTACAAACTAAAGCTTATGGAGTAGCTCGGTGAGGATAGTGGCACAAAAATTTAATGTAAAATGTTAGCAAGAGTCAATAATGTTGAAAGAGATTCACAAGTTCACAAGTGAAACAAGTAGACGAATAGCAATGAATGGCACACGGAAATGCACACACGGATAGATAAATGGGGTCGTGCAACCAAGGAATCAGCTCAAAATGTGGAATCCCTGAAAAATGCTCTTGTTGCACAACTCTAGAGAGACGCTAGCACGATTGCTCAATAGGAGGATACGACACTTGTGCACAACCTATAGGAGAGAAAAATGCAACGACTTCTATCCCAAGTATGCTATGGATATGATGTTCCCGGTGTTTATCTCAAGATGATCGGATATGACAATCTTATATGCAATGTGGTATGATGCTATGGCACTTGCTTACAAGCTTCTTGCTCCTTCTCTTTTGCTTAAAAGCTTATTATTATTTTTTGTATATGGCCACAATGCAGAATGCACAAACCAAGATAGCAATTGGGTATATACGGGAACAATCTTGTGACACAAGGGATGATATGATACCAATATGATATGGTATGTATGCAATGGATGGTGTAGATCACTAATGTGCACAAGTAACGTGGCCCGGCAATACTCAAATGGCTAGTATTGATAGGTAAGTAACGCAAAATGGGCTAGGGGTTAGCAATGCAATTGTAAGGGAATATACAATGGAGGGATACCATGATACCAAGATGATGTGGAGGTTACCGTCAAGGGTTTGTCGTTTGTAAGCCACGGACGGATGATGGTGAATTGGTCAATGTTGATGATGAACTCGAGGCGATGATGAGTGGCGGTGATCTTGATGGAGATACCAAGATGATGGTGACTCGTCCATAAGTAGCCGAAACACCTTAGGAGACAAAAAAACCGCGAACTAAAAATCTCAAATGTCAAATGGTAGTAGCGGGATGCGGTGATGGTTTTGTGGAAGCTCAATGGAATTGCGGAATGGCAATGATGGGTCGCGGAGTACTCAATGCGGAAATGGAGGTTAAGGTGGTGGACTATACACGGTGTCGGAGTTGGAAGCACAGTCCCTAAGTAGCCGAAACACCTTAGGAGATAGAAACCAAAACTCAAACAAGCTCAATCAAAATTGGGTTAAGTTGGGGTGGCGGAAGTGTATGGTGGTCAAGCCTATGTGGAAGTTATGGTGGTGGTGGTGGTTGATGAAGAAGCAACCGTTCCTAAGTGGCCTAAACCCCTTAGGAGACTCAAATCACAACTCAAACAACCTCAAATGCTATAAGGAACAAAAAGGGTTAGGTTGCGGAAGTCGGTGGTGGTTTTGCGGATGATATGGTGGAAGCCCTAGGCAAAGATGACAAAGTTCTAAAAATTTGATGGAGTCAAATGGTGATGGTAGTATTTTGTGAGAAGGGGGATGTCAAGAGCTTCAAAACGAGCTAAAGAATGTCAAAAACGGACTCCCGGTGAATTAGTTATGGTCAAAACGGTGAAACACCGAAGGTTGAAATGCCAGGGGCCGGACATCCGGGGCTCGGGCCGGATTTCTGGGGGTGTATGTCCAAAACCATGCGCAAATTGCGCTCCAGGAGCCGGATGTCCGGCCAGGTGGCCCGGATGTCCAGCCTGAGGCCCGAATGTCCGGCCCGAAGATTCCAGATCGGGTTTTGGACTTCGAAACTCGATTTGGGGGCGGAAATAGATGATTTTAGGGGCAAAATTTCGGAGATTTCGTGAATGGAAAGTGGGGAAACTTGGGGATCTGCTAGATCCAATTGAAACCAAGCAAATCCATGGATCAAATCCAACAAAACTTCATCAAACGAACAAATCACAAAAAAATTGGGGGCTATTTTTGGTGGGGATTTTCGAATTTTAGGACGAAATCAAGAAAATTAGGCTAGAAAACAAACAGGGAAGGCTCCGAAATTGTGATCAACATGGCTCTAGATACCAAGATGATGTAGGGTGGAACCCTATACAGCCGATCTTTCACGAAAGGAGCGGATCCCGCAAAGAACACGAAGAACACGAGGAAGAACGGAGAGAAAACACAAGGGGAAACACTCAAGAACAAGTCCAATCACACATCCACTAGACAATCAAACACACAAGATCCACAAGGTACATGAACAACAAAGGGAAAAATACAAGGAAAGGTTCATCTCCATGAGGAGGTCTTGATGGTAGAGTTCATCCCAAATCCAAAGGAGATGGGGGCTTGAATCCCAGAAGGATCTTCCCACAAGGGGTCTTGAATCCAAGGTGGATCTTCTTCGAAGAGGGGACGTGGTCTCTCTCGTGGAGTAGATTCGTAATGGATGAGCAAAGCTCTATCACTAAATGAGCTACTACTTTGCTAACCCTACAATGTAGGTGGAGGGTAAGTATATATAGTCTAAGGGGCGAAGGGGTAGATGGGCCTCGGCCCAGAAGCGCTGCACGCAGGCAGGGAGGGCCGGATGTCTGGGGCTTCACGGGGAGCCGGATGTTCGGGCTGGCAGGCCGGATGTCCGGGCCGACGGAGCTGGTCACAGTGCTCTCTAGAATGGCTTGTACGGATTTCTGGGGGCGAGGCCAGATGTCCGGGTGTTGATGAGGCACCGGATGTCCGAGGCTGACGCCGGATATCCGGGGCCTGTAGCACTTCGGCTGCAGGGTTGCTATTGTTGTTGACATCTTCAGGGGCCGGATGTCCGGGTCCTGGGAGTTGTCTCCGTCTTCTTCCGTCGTTGCTTCCAGGCTTCCCTCGAGGATGGTGTAGTTGTTCCTTGCCGCTTGCACTCCTCCTCAACATCCATGAAGCTTCGATAATACCTATGCATGCACACGGGAGAACTGTCAAGTAATATACCATCCTCGAAGGGGTCAAGTGAGCACGTGTAAAGGAGATGATTCACCTTTATGTATGTGAAGTAGATGTCGCATGTGTCACTTGCCAAACGGACTCTTGACATGGTGATGTCCATAGGATGCGCCGCATCACCTATACAATTTTCCATTGTATTGGCTGTGTTGGGGACACAAGAGATTGCTTGTATTTGGTTGCAGGGTCGGTTGAGAGAGACCATCTTCATCCTACACCTCTCACGGATTGATAAACCTTAGGTCCCACTTGAGGGAAAATTGCTACTGTCCTACAAAACTCTGCGCTTGGAGGCCCAACACCTGTCTACAAGAATAAAGTTGCATTGTAGACATCAAGCTCTTTTCTGGCGCCGTTGCCGGGTAGGTGTGTGCTTGAAGGTATATCTTTAGATATTGCAATTGAATCTTTTAGCTTCTTGTTTTATCACTAGTTTGGTTTATAAAAGAAAACTACATAAAAATGGAATTGAGGTTGCATCATATTATTGATCATCTTTATAATATCTTTCTTGAAAATGATGGTTCGGAAAATTGTGCTCAATTGTTAGAAGAAGAAGTCAATAAAATATTTGGCGCAAAATATTTGAATGACGAGCATGATTGCAATGTTGCTATTATGAATTCTTTGAATAGCAATGATTCTAGTGATATGAAAAGCCATAAGCTTGGGGATGCTATATTTGATGAAGATGATATTTTTAGTCCCCCAAGTTTTTATGACAAAATTTCTTATGAAGATTGCATGCCTCCTATTTATGATGGTTATATTGATGAAAGTGGATTCGGAGAGGTCATGACTTTATTTAATGACGAATCCACTATTTTGGAAGAGGTTGCAATTGATTATGACAACAAAGTTGCTATCTATGATGATTATGGTTTCTGATGACACGTATGATATATTGAATAATGATAACCATGAAACTTGTCATCATGATTTTATTTTTCAATCACATGATAGTTATTTTCTTGAGTTTGCTCCCACCACTATTGATGATAATAAATTTGCTTATGTGGAGAATAATAAGTTTCCATGCTTTTGGATCATGAAAAGAATGCTTTATGTGATATCTATTTTATTGAATTCATTCATGATGCTACTGAAAATTATTATGAGGGAGGAACTTATGCTTGTAGGAATTGCAATAATATCAAGTTTGCTCTCTATGTGTTGAAATTCTTGAAGTTGCACTTGTTTTGTCTTCCTATGCTAGTTGATTCTTGTTCCCATAAATTGTTTGCTCACAAAATCCCTATGCATAGGAAGTATGTTAGGATTAAATGTTCTTGCCATGTGATTAATGTTGCTCTCTTTGTGTTTTAATTCTTTTCTTTTCTGTGAGCATCATTGAACTCATCATGCCTAGCTAAAAGGCATTAAAGAAAAGAGCTTGTTGGGAGACAACCGGACACTTTTACCTACTGTTTTTGTGTGTTCACATGATTAGGCTACTGTAGTAATCATGTTTTATTGCTTTTGTTTCAATAAAGTGCCAAGTAAGACCTTTGGGGTAGCTTACGGTGATAGTTGATTTGATCTTGCTGAAAAAGAGAAACTTCTACGCACAGGAAAACAATTCTAATTTTTAACAGAAGCGTGATAAAATGCTGATTATTTTTTAAGAAGATTAATAGACAAATTTATAAGGTTGTCCTAAGTTTTTAGAATTTTTGGAGTAGTAGAAGTATGGTTTGAGTACAAATTACTATAGACTGTTCTGTTTTTGACAGATTCTGTTTTCAATGCATAGTTCACTTGTTTTCTAGTTTCTATGGCTTATATTTCTCAATATAAATTGTGTAAATGATATTCTACAATAGGCATTATGTGAAAAGAATTATGAATCTTGTCTTTGGCAGTACCAAAAGTGGAATGGTTTGCTCTTTATCATACTAACCTATCTCACAAAGTTCTGTTAAGTGTTGTGTGATTGAAGTTTTCAAGTTTTGGGTGAGATATCGATATGAGGGGAATCAGGAGTGACAAGAACCTAAGCTTGGGGATGCCGAAGGCACCCCCAAGGAAATATTCAAGGAAGATCCAAGCAACTAAGCTTGGGGATGCCCCGGAAGGCATCCCCTCTTTCGTCTCTAACATTATTGGTAACCTCACTCGGAGCTATGTTTTCATTCGTCACATGATATGTGTTTTGCTTGGAGCATCAATTTATTTTGTTAGAATTTGCTTGATTTTATTTAGAATAACGTTTTGCATCTTTTATTTAAATAAAAGTGGCAATGATACCCTTTGCCATGCTTATTTTGCAAGTATACATGTTGCTGTTTGAAAACTGAAAGTTTACCGCTGTTGCAAAAATTCCCTAGAAAATTTAAAATGTGAGAAAATGTTGAAACTTTTTGCAAAATGAGCTCTGATAAATTTTCTACAGCTTGTTAAATTTTCATAATTTTTAGAGTTAGGGAAGTATTGATAATGTTGCATTCTTTTTAGACTGTACTGTTTTGGCAGATTGCTGCTATGTTTGCATTGTTTGCATATGTTTCCTTGTATAATGATTATATTTGAGGATAGGAGTATTAAATATGCAGTGGAATTTAGTATGAAATGTTGAATAATAATATTAGTTATTTTCTACAGTAGGGAATGATAATGTTTTTGCATTGGTTTATACTAACTTATCTCACGAGTTTGAGTTTTTTGTGGCCGAAGCTTTTGAGATTTAGGAAAACTGTGATATAGAAGGAATTAAGGAGACACAAAAGCTCAGTCTTGGGGATTCTCAAGGCACCCCAAGATAATATTCAAGAAGTCTCAAGCATCTAATCTTGGGGATGCCCCGGTAAGCATCCCGCCTTTCTTCTTCAACAATTATCGGTTAGTATCGGTTGAGCCTAAGTTTTTGCTTCTTCACATGATGTATGCTATTCTTAGAATGTAATTTTATTTTGTTTTTGCTTGTTGTTTTAATAAAGTACTTAGATCTGAAAGTTTTGTAAATAAATTAAAGTCCTCAAATAGTTGCCAGAGAGGCTAAGTAAGCGGCATTCACATCCCGTCAACGAAGCTCTTTTCTATGGAATTGCTCTAGTGCTTCACTGATATCTTTTTGAGCACGGTGTGCTTTAGTATTTTTTGAAGAAATTCCCTCTTGCTTCCATTAAATTAATTTGAGAGAAAGAAATATTATGCTCATGATCTTCATTTATATCTTTTTGGAATAGCTTGTCATTTACTCTTGTGCTACACTTCTATCCTATGAGTAAATTGTTGAATAAACTGAATGCCATGAAGTTGAAATCATATCATGCCTAGTGGTAGCTTCACATTGGGTTTAGAAAGTGAAATCTTTTGAGGCTTTACAATCACAATATTGGACATACAAGCCATTCACGAATAATTAGTATAAGGAAGAGAACTTTCACATATAAATACACTATCATGGAAGTCTTTTGTGATTGTGAGCCCCCATCAAAATATTATATGCCCAAATTGTTGACGTTGGACAAGGAAGACAACGTAATGGTTCATGTTTGTTCATATTCATACAGAAGTTATATTGTCATAGATCCTTCAACATGTGGTGCTTTCCCCCATCTTTGCTAGACAAAAATTCCGCACCAAGTAGAGATACTACTTGTGCATCCAAAAACCCTTAAACCCAAATCTTATTTTCAAGAGCTCGCTATATCTACCTGTATGTGGTATTCTTTTGTCGTTCTAATAAAATTTGTATGTGCCATCTCTAATTTTTAAAATAAATCTCTTTTTTGTGTGCTCGTACCGCTCGCGAGGCGGTGAGGGGTGGCCAATATTTTTTATGCTAGATGTGTTATTCTCACGATGAGTGTTTATTCACTTGTCATTGCATGAGAGGAAGGCAAAGGTATTAGGGATGCCCAGTCCCGAAATGAAAAATGAATTTACTTTATGTTGTCAAATAATAAATTCCTTGGAAAGTGTTGGTATGGAGGGAACCCATGGATACGGTTAGCCATGGACAGAGAAAGTATGGTGGAAAAAGGAATAAACATTATTTTCTGTTTGGGAACCGCCTATGATATATCTAGCATGGAAAGTTTTGGGAGCTCTAAGTCATTTTCGTTGGTGGGAAAAGTATGCCTCTCAAAATATTTTTTATCTCTCAATTTTCGCTTTGAGCTCTGGCACCTCTACAAATCCCTACTTCCCTCTGCGAAGGGCCTATCTTTTCCTTTTCAGTATTTACTTTTATGCAAAGAGTCAAAGTATTTCTCTCTATTCCTTTTTTATTTTATCTTTTGGCAAGGATCATGCGGTGATGAAATATCTAGGTACATATATCCAGTTGAATATGGGTAGCATGAGTTATTATTGTTGACATCACCCTTGAGGTGAATACATTGGGAGGCAAAACAATAAGCCCCTATCTTTCTATGTGTCCGGTTGAAACGTTTTGCTCATGTGTATGTGGTGATTGTTAGCAATAATTGAAGACTATATGATGGTTGCGTATGTGGAGCACTTACTTAAACTCTATTGAATAAGTTAAATTGTAATTTCTTGGTGACTAAGAACATAGGTTGTTGAGTTTCAAGAGAATTCATTGTTTGAAACCTTAACATGTGAATTGTTTGCCACTATAACATGAGAAGTTTCAAAAGAAAGAATTGCTATTATGATGCTAGGACAAGTGATTGAAATTATCGTTGATCAAACTTATGCACTTTTCTAGCATTCACACTTCACAAAAATATTTCTTTTATCAGTTACCTACTCGAGGACGAGTAGGAATTAAGCTTGGGGATGCTGATACGTCTCCAACGTATCTATAATTTATGAAGTATTCATGCAGTTATTTTATCATTCTTGGGAGTTTTACAATCATTTTATAGCAACTTTATATCATTTTTTGGGACTAACCTATTGACCCAGTGCCCAGTGCTAGTTGCTACTTTTTGCTTGTTTTTACATCACAGGAAATCAATATCAAACGGAGTCCAAACACCGTGAAACTTTACAGAGATTTTTTTTGACCAGAAGGAACCCAATGGAACAGAGTTGCACCTGGGGGGGTGCCCCGAGTGGGGCACAACCCACCAGGGTGCGCCAGGCCCCCCCTGGCGCACCCAGGTGGGTTATGCCCACCTCGGTGGCTCCCGCACCCCTTCTTTGCACTATAAATTCTCAAATATTCTGAAACCATTCGAGGTTAACCTAGATCAGAAGTTTCGCCGCCACAGGGCTCCGTAGCCACCGAAAACCAATCTAGACCCGTTCCGGCAGCCTGCCGGAGGGGGGAATTATCTTCGGTGGCCATCTTCATCATCCTGGCGGCCACCATGACGTGGATGGAGTAGTCCACCCTCGGGGTTGAGGGTTTGTACCAGTAGCTATGTGTTTAATCTTTCTCCCTCTCTCCCATGATCTTGAGATGTCACAATCTTGATGTATCGCGGGCTTTGTTAATATAGTTGGATCATATCGTGTTTTCCCCTGTCTATCTTGTTGTGATGAATTGGGTTTTCCCCTTTGACATTTCGTGGTTATCGGATTGAATAATTTATGGATTTGAGAACACTTGATATATTTCTTGCAATTGAATACTCGTGGTGACAATGGGGTATCATATTGATTCACTTGATATATGTTTTAGCACTCAACTTGCGGATTCCCGCGGTGACATTGGGGTAATCTATGCAAGGGGTTGATGCACGTTCTTGTCTTTGTATCTCCGGTAGAAATCTTGGGGCACTCTTTGTAGTTCTTTGTGTGGATTGATTATTATGAATATGAATTTGCATTGGTTTTATTCGAGTACGAACTCTTGGATAGATTGAACGGAAACAACAGCTTTGTGTTATTTAGTCGAACTCTTATATAGATCGATCGGAAAGAATAGCTTTGAGGTGGCTTCGTACCCTACAAACAATTCCTATCTTTTGTGCTCCGCTAATAGCAACTCGGGAGTAATTCTTTGTTACACTTTGAGGGATAATCATATGATCCAACTATGTTAGCATTGTTGAGAGATTGCACTTTGAGGGAACTCGGGAGTAATTCTTTGTTACACTTTGAGGGAATAGACCCCCTTGTTTTTAAGCATTGCAATACCATTTTTGTGCCTGTTTACTACTTGCTACCTTGTTGTTTTTATTTATTCAGATTATAAAAATATATTTCCACCATCAATATTACACTTTTATCAGCATCTCTTCGCCGAACTAGTGCACCTATACAATTTTCCATTGTATTGGGTGTGTTGGGGACACAAGAGATTGCTTGTATTTGGTTGCAGGGTTGGTTGAGAGAGAACATCTTCATCCCACACCTGTCACGGATTTATAAACCTTAGGTCATCCACTTGAGGGAAAATTGCTACTGTCCTACAAAACTCTGCGCTTGTAGGCCCAACACGTGTCTACAAGAATAAAGTTGCATAGTAGACATCAAGCAGCAACAGCAGATCCGGCTGGTATGGACGCCGCCGCCGAAGGGGCCTTGTACTGGGGAGAGCCGTCATGGAGATGTTGCCCGTGGCACTGGCTTCGAGGTAGCCGCGCCATGGGGGTGCGTGATGGAGCACCGTCATTGCCAGGAGGTTGAGTTAAGGAGAAGGTGTGATGTGATGAGTGTACAACGTCTTTAGTGGCGCCGAGTAGGCCTCAGCTTCGTCCGAGAAGTCGGTGAGGATGTTGCGGTTCCGGTGGAGCAGGTTAAGGCGGCGCTGTGGGGATGGAGCAGCCGCGATAGACGAGGCGATCATCAGAGCAGCTCCTTGGAGGTGGAGGACGAGGCACCTGAACTGGCGGGACGACGAGATAGATGACAGATCCTCATACGGGGAGGTGGATGAGGGACATCGAGCTGTTGCGGTGGACAACGTCGTCGGGGAAGAGGCTCCTGTTGGGCAGTGGTGAGGTGGCGGATGGAGGAGGGTGGGGTTTCGCGGTTGGAGCGGAGAGGTTATGGCGGCCTGGGATTTCAATGGCAAAAAGGAGGCGATGGGATGGGGCAACCATGACTTAGGGACGCGCTTGTCCAAAATTTTGGGTGTGTTACAAAAGTACCCCCACGGATTTGAACTAGCGGCCCTTTCGGCTCAATGTTAGAAGGCGGATTTCACGTGTCGGGATTTGGCAGCTGGAGGGAGTTTTCACACGCGTTGTAATTTCGGGATAGCAAGGCGCGGGTTGTGAAGGCGCGAGTTTTGGGACCACGATATCTGAATTTTCAGGATATAACAAGGCACGGGTTGAATTTTAGGGACAAGTGTAACATGTAATATTGTACTTGTACATACCAAATCAATTCGCATTTCCCTCAATGAAAAAAACTATACACACTACACAAAGAGAGAGTCTTGTCCCGTTTTACTATACAAATGCTATTCAAAGCTATGAATCCATGTTATGTCCAATTAAATTTTTTCGCTGGCTGTATAATGCATGTAACCTACTCATACCAACATTTTACTGCATTCCAAATGTCTATACTACCACTGCAATTTGAACTAAATTTGAATTCGTTTCTCTATTTGAATATGAATCTACAATCATGATTGTTGCCAACTTCAACCATCATTTGTGTATTACCTTAACAACACACCACATGATTGCTATAGAGATAGATGTGAACTATGTGTACTATATAAACTCAAATTCATTTTTTTGAATACACTTGATGTTGATTCCAAATAATATTACATTTGATGTACTAACTAGGTATTCATAATCTAAACCATGTTCCATACACACACCGTGTTTATCACACAAAGTATAGTGTCCCTCCCCCTACATTATGACAAGCATTTAGCCCTGAGCTCCAAAAGCCACACATTAGCCCACATTATAGTCAATGTTCTACATTATGATATTTTCTTCAAGTATCTGTATCCACTTTTTTATAATGAATTATGATCTCTCTTCATCTTTTACACCTTCACGATCCTCTTCTCTTTTCAGCTAGCTAGCCCTAAGTTTCTATCGTGCATGCACACGCCCGCCCCCCTCTCACCCTGCCTCCGCGTCCCCTCCATCGCGCACGTTCGTTATTTCTCTTTAGGACGTCCACCCGCGGTGTGTGTAGGCCCCCCGACTCCTTCTTTCCGACACACACCGGTTGATATACCTCTCTATCCATGTGTGCCTACCACAAACACATACTTCCCCTCTTCTCTTCTCACCGTCCATGCCCCCTATGTCCATTACGGTTCCACGCAGGTGCACACTCCCGCCCCTCTTCTCATACTCGCACACTCCTCCCCCCTCGACATAGTAGGCCTCTTGCACCACCTCCTAGATGCACCACTCTCCCCATGTCTGTCTCTCCGGACCATATTTGCTTCTAACACATGCATGCATGTATGCGTAGCGATCTCCCTACATAGAGCTAGGTCGACTATAATTCTTTTTCCCCACACACTGACAGACTTACCTCACTAGTTGTGTCTCTCCCTTTCTCGGACACACGACGGTTGATCTTCCTATGTAGTTATGTATGCTTACCACAACCATATCATCTCCCCTCATCATCTTGCATACCTCCCGACCCGTCTCTCACACACACGTGTATATTCAGACAGACTTCCCCGACCCTCTCTTATTGATATTGCACTCGTCCCCTCCGTTTGTCTAGCAGGCCTCCCCCACCATTTGTGAGATGCCACTCCACCACCAACCCTCCGACACTCTACCTTTGTCTTTCTCCCAACCTTATTCCTCCGCTACACATATGCATGGATGTCGATCGACCTCCCTCAATACATAGCTAGGTCTCTCTCCTTCTCCACACATATTCTAGTCGATCTACCTCTCTATAGTTAGGTCTCTGCACCCCCCCCCACACACACACCGATAGTCGAACATTGTAGGTAGGTATCCACAGAGAAAAACTACACCTCTGCCCTCTCAAATTCCAGTAGGCTAGCCGCCCTGTATCTTTGACATGGGCAAACACAAATTCGATGGCACTCTTTATCGATCGCGCAGCCAAACACTTCATCCCTGTTTTCGATTCTATCGATATCTCACGCCGATGATCTCTCCACTCTCTTCTCGTGCATCGCTCCCTCTATATATGATATATCCATGACTATGTTTCACACACATTGCATATGTTACGTTTTTTGTTTGAGATATCATTGACACGTTGCCTCTGTTTTGTACAAACCATCTCTCTCATACCCACCCACGTACGTACCTGCACCTAAAGAACAGGTGCACGCAGGACAAACGTACTCACGTCTCGTTCCCGGCCACACCCGCGCGGGTACATGGTGGAGTTCGTTTCTGTACGAAAAGGCAGCACATGTGATAATTTGACACGTGTAGCGGTTGTTTACTCAAAGGAGGGTCGTGTACCATACGTAGATGGAACAAAGTTCGACTTGACACATTACTATTAAATAAAGTTATATATTCCTCAATGGCACGTACAAAATATAAAACGATTGTCGTGTGGAAAATGGAAAAATCCGCTCCACTTTATACAATGGAGCCTGCATGCCGGGGTTTGTCTCTAGTCACACCATCTCACACAAGGCGGCGGTGGTCTCTCTCTCTCTCACCATTGGTCAGTGATCCGGTCGCATCCCGTCCACCAGCGGAAAGGGAGGATGTGCATTGTTTCTCCGTTCGATGACATTGAGGCAGCACATCCCGATCTGCGGTACCCGCCGTTCTCTGTGACCAAGCTCTGGCACCTCAGGGCCTTCACCACTTGCTCGCTGTCGCAGTATGGGCAGATCCCGGCTGCCGGCGCTCTGATAGTTTCATCCCGACGACCCTCCGGTAGAGCTTCCTCCGGCCTTGCTCCACTGCCCATCCTCCCACATTGCTGCATGTGGAAAATCCTACATGTGGCTCTTCTTTAGTTGTTTGCTTTAAATGTATCTCGGCCGGCGTACTTTCCATCTTGCAATCTCGTCCTCAAACCATTTTTGATAAACCACCATGCTGCTATCTTTCCCTTATTACATGGAATAATCTTATTTTTTGTCGGTGTATGTGTCTTCAACTCGTGTTATTGGGCAGTAATTGTGTCCTTTCTACCTTCTTTTGCAAATATGGCTGTCCATTTCACCTCATTGCTATTGCGACCTTTTGGTGAACTGCACAAAACACTTTTTTCTTAAGAGCGTTTTCTGCAGTTCCGCCAAAATGTCACACGGGCAAAGTTTTTACATTTCTATGGGACTGCAGAAAGGGTGATTGGTTTTGCTATCCTCCTCATCCAACTCCGTGCCTAATCTTCTCCAACAAGTAGTTAGTCCTAAAGAGAGATTGTAGAGTTGACTGTCTTCTATTTGTTTGTGTTATGTTTCATCATCTAGTTCCGTTATTATTGTAATCACACTGACTGGATATTTCTGCAAACAAGGATGGTCCGCTCAATTTTAGTGGAGCTACACAAAATGATCAGATTGTCATGTCCTCCATACACCTCTTTTTTGGCTACAAAGCTGGGTGAAACTAGCTGCCAACCAATGAAAACCATGCCCAGGAAATGGAGCCATGCCAACGAACAACATTGATCAATTATATATTTTTCTTTATTTGTACACCTTCTCACAACTTTGTCTTCAGTTGTGATGTGAATATTGGCGCTAATCTGCGAACCGTTGAGATGCATTATCAGCCATGGTAGTTTCATTTGTATTTGATGGAATGTTGTAATGAGATAATCTTGAGGCAAGAGGACACATGAATCCTAAGTTGAAACCTTTTTTCCTACGGGAACCAAAGTTGAAACCATCATGGCATCACTGTACAATTTCATTAAAACGATGCGTACATGTAAAGAAATCCTAAAGGATTGATAGCAATGCCAGAAACAATTCAACTTTATTTCTCCGACATGTGGGACATCCTTCATCCGGCTCCACCTGCCATGGAGCAATAATGAGTGCAAAACTGCAGGGAAAGATGCACCCCGGTCATTGCGCTGCATTAGTAATGACTAGTGACCAGTCAAATCACACAGCCCCACCTTTGCCACATTGAGTTGCTCGGACGAAGCAACCATCATTTCTTTGTTTGTTGAATCCGCCGGTACTCCCATATTCCCAGAGTAGTAATAAGTTGCTCGGGCGAAGCAACCATCACTTCACCTTTCCCATTGTAAGTACTACGTACCTCCTTTTTTATTATAGAAACAACCACACGCAGATATTGGATGGCAGTAGCACAACAACTGAATCAAAAATCGAAACCAACCAATGAACTACTACTAGAGGTGAGCGTTTGCTAGTATCATGTACTCCGTCTGTCCATGTATATAGGGCCTAATGCATTTTCTAAGACTAACTTTGGCCCTATTTGGATCCATGGGTTAGAGTTAGTTTGAGCAAGTTGGGGCTCAAATAGCCCTAAAGTATCCAAAAATGAGGGTTAAATTGGAGCAAGTTGCCCCAAACCAACCAAAAAAAACCATCCCACCCAAGAGTCGCTAACATGTGATGAGTTAACCGACCTCAATAGACGGTAAAAATGCCAGCCCGCCGCACTTTGAGAGAGACGAGGAGTGAGAAGCGATACGGGCTGGTGGCTTACTAGAGCTAGGTGTCGCACAGAGGTTAATTTGAAGCTTAATCCGGAGAAGTGTGTGTTTGGTGTTCCCTCTAGCAAGCTACTTGGTTTCTTCGTGTCCCATCGAGGGATCGAAGCTAACCCCAACAAGATCACAACCATTGAGCAGATCCAAGCGCCAAGGACAGTTAAGGATGTGAGGCGCTTAATAGGATGTGTTGCTGCGCTAAGCAGATTCATCTCAAAGTCTGCCGAGCGTGCCCTGCCGTTCATTAAAATTTTGAAGAAGGCAGGGCCTATGAAGTGGACCCCGGAAGCAGATGCAGCTCTGCAGGAGTTGAAGGCCTACCTATCATCTGTGCCAATTTGGTTGCGCCCAAACCCCAAGAACCGTTGTTGCTATACTTGGAGGCAACCAACCAAGTGGTCAGTGCAGCCTTGGTAGCGCAGTGAGAAGTGGATGAGGCAGAAAATTAGCAGAAAACAACAGAGGAAGATAAGGATCAAGACAACAATGAGCACGGCAACGAGAACAACCCCAAGGATGCAACAAGGAAGAAAGTGGTGCAACACCCAGTTTACTTCGTCAGCTCCTTGTTAAAGGGGGCTAGATCGAGGTACTCTGGTGTGCAGAAGTTGATCTTTGGTCTCGTTATGGCCTCAAGGAAACTGCTCCACTACTTCCAAGCCCACGAGATCACGGTTGTCACTTGTTTTCTGCTGCAAAGGACACCCCGAAAACCTGAGGCTAGTGGCAGAATAATGGAGTGGGCTTTGGAGTTATCCAGCTTTGGTTTGAAGTTTGAGAGCACATCAACTATTCAGCGTAGGGAACTAGCAGAGTTTATTGCAGAATGGATGCCAACCCCTGACGAGGAAGTAACAGAGACAACTCTCCCTGGCAAGGAATCACCCCAAGAATGAATTATGCATTTTGATGCTGCTTTTTCCCTACAAGGTGCAGGGGCTGGCGTGCTTCTTGTTGCCCCCTCCGGGGAGCACTTGAAGTATGTCATCCAAATGCATTTTTCCTGGGAATAAGCCACCAACAATACAACTAAGTATGAAGGGCTCCTTGCCGGGCTCAGGATTGCAGCAGAATTGGGAATTAAGAAGCTGATCATTCGAGTAGATTCAGAGCTTGTGGTGAGACAAGTCAACAAGGATTAGAAGAGTCCATTGATGGAGGCATACATCGAGGAAGTGAGGAGACTGGAGGAGCACTTTGACGGGTTGCAAACAGAGCACCTACCCCGTGCGGAAAACAACATAGCTGATCACCTGTCAAAGTCTGCTGCGCAGAAGCTTCCTGTGGAACCAAGAACTTTTTTTCTTCGTCTCTCTCATCCCTCCGTATCCCTGGTAATAATGGCCCGAAAAAGGAGAAACAACTCCTCACAGCCTGCCGGACCACCCCCTCCAGCCGGGCCCATGGACCCCGCGAACGAGGTTGGTGCTCCCGTGGCAGAGGAGGTGCCGCTAGTCCTCATTGCCGAGCCCCAGGCTCCAACTTGGGCAAGGCACATTGTCCACTTCCTCCAGACTGGAGAACTCCTCGGCGACCAAGATGAAGATGAAAAAGTATCCTGGAGGGCCAGTATGTATCAGTTTGTCGATGACACTCTATACAGAAGGAGGCCCAACAGTGTGAAATTGAAGTGTGTCTGCAGGGAGGATGGAAAGGAACTGCTGGCTGAGATTCACAAAGGAATGTGCGGCTCCCACATTGGATCAAGGGCATTGGTTGGGAAAGCATTCCGGCAAGGATTGTATTGGCCCACAGCCCTCCAAGATGCGGTTGAGTTAGTCACGAATTGTGAAGCCTGCCAGTTCCATTCCAAGAAAATACACCTACCTGCCCAAGCCCTTCAGACAATCCCTCTATAATGGCCATTTTCGGTCTGGGAGCTCGATATCCTCGGCCCCTTCCCTTGAGCAATCGGGGGCTTTGAATTCTTGTTTGTTACCATTGATAAGTTTACAAAGTGGCCGGAAGTGACTGCCGTGAGAAAGGTGACTGCTAAGTTAGGTATCAAGTTCTTGAAAGAATTGGTGTGTTGTTTTGGAGTTCCGGCAAGGATCATCACCGATGATGGCACCCAGTTCATGAGCCCCGCCTTCATGCAATATGTTCATACGCTCAGATGCAAGATCTTATTTGCCTCTGTGGCACACCCCCGGAGCAATGGACAAGCTGAGAGGGCGAACGCTGAAGTGCTACGTGGACTCCAGACAAGAACCTTTGATATGTTGTAGAAGCACGACATCCAGTGGATCGAGGAGCTGCCAGTAGTTCTCTGGTCCCTCAGAACGACACCTAAACGAGCTACCGGGCAGACTCCCTTCTCCCTGGTCTATGGGGCAAAAGCAGTTATCCCCACAGAACACATTTACGAGTCCCCTCGAGTGCTTGCCTATGATGAAGTACCGCAAGATCAGCACCGGTGTGACGATGATGTGCTACTCGAGGAGAACCGTCTCTGGGCTGCTACGCGTGCCACACACTACCAGCAAGCCCTGCGTCGCTATCATAGCCACAGGGTTCGTGCTCGGTGTTTTGAGGAAGGTGACCTTGTCCTTAGGCACGTATAGTCCGCCAACGGTACACACAAGTTGTCACCAAAGTGGGAAGGCCCTTACCGAGTAGTACGAGTCACTAGACCTGGCGCAGTCTGTCTGGAGACCGAAGATGGCACTCAGCTGCAAAACTTATGGAATATTGAGCATCTCCGCAAGTACTATCCGTAGGGCACGGCTGTCGGGCCCTGCCCGGCAGCCACCCTTTTGTACAGGCCATGCCTCAGCTGCATGTAACCCCTTGTACGAAGCCGGGGCGATAACCCCGTGCAAGAGAAAATAAGGAAGCGTTGTAGTGGGGGCCCCAACTAAGATTGCATGCATGAGCACACCAAGATCACTACATTAGCATTTCATGAGCATTTGCGTATGCATATAGATAGGATCGCATCTTGCATTCATTCTCATCTACATAAAGTTGTAGGTTCCTGCCGTGAACTTGGCTTCGTTAAGAAGTTGAGAATATGCCCCAGCACTACAATCCCCGGCAATCCAAGAAGATAAGTTCTACCTCCTGTACATTAGTGTTCCGTAAAGATATAACTTTGCATGAGAAAACATCACTTCTCTTTTGAGACTTAGGTGCTCCCATCCATGACTCGAACGTTGCTTTGGTCAGGATGGTCGTAGTGGCCTTTGGTAAAAAGAAGTTGGCGGGGGGTTGGTCCCTCTGTGTGTTCCTTGGCAGACGTAGCTCTCCGGCAGACAAAGAGGGTGCCGACTGGATAGCCTGACGGGAAAAACTCGTTTATTTACATTAAAGAGGCACCTCACCTCTGCATGGACATACACATGCACGGGCTCCCGGCAAGGTTCATCTTTTTCATTCATATGCTAATACAAGTATAAGCATTACATAACAAAAAAATGGACTTGAGGGATTACATTATTTGAATTAAAATTTGGTGATTTCCCATAGATTTAAGATTGAAAAAAGATTAGTGCCCTGTTAGCCTTTGCCCTTGTCCATCTCCCTCAGGGTATTACAGGGAGGGATTAATGAAGCAAGAGGCAGACTCGGCTTGGATTCAGCCCCCCCCCCAGGATCAAGACGAGGTCGTCCCATGGACGGAAGGCGAAACCAAAGTGGCAGGAGGAAAGGTGGCGCTGAAGGGAGCATAGACGGGGGTAGCGGAGTCCCCGGCAAATGCGAGCCATCAGAACGGCCACCCCAGTTCTTGGCGCGTCGTGGGTTGCTACTACCTCCCGTACCGTTGCCGTTCAACGATCCCGTTGTGGCAGCCGTGCTGGGCACCATGCTCCCCGAAGGACTCCCTACAAAGAGCATGGTCGTCCCTAGCGGCCCTGACATCGGATGCCACCATGCGCCCAGAAGACGTGAGTAGGAGCGAAGGGCCCTCTTATACGGAGGAAGGACGATGCCTAGGAGGAACTAGATTCGCCCCTACTAGCGGCGAATCTCTTCCATGGTTCCTCCCCAGCATCGCAAAGAGGAAGAAGAACAGGGAGCGATCAAATACCACACGCCATGCCTACTTCAAGTTGCGACACAGCGTCGCTCGCGTCCCCTCTGTGATGCCCCGAGACCGATGCTCTAGTTGCCTTCCATTTATTTTAGTTGTTGCCATGTGGTTAGTGTGTTTGTTGCATTATCATAATTGTTTTGCATATTCATTTTCCCTATGTTGTTGCCATGATCATGATGAGTGCCATTGTCATATTTTTCTTCTTGCATCATGTTCATTATTGATTATATTTTGCCATCCTTGTTGTTGCCATGGTCATCTCCCTTGTTATATGTTATATGTTTTGATGTGCCTCTTGTCATTTTATAGCATTGCATCATGATCATCATGTCTTGTTTTGCTTATTTAAGTTTTGTAATGTGTTCTTGTGTGAACCCCTTTTATTCGTATCTCCACCTCAGTCATGCAACATACACATAGCAGCAACCATGCGTCATGTTCACCCAAGTTTCTATCCCATCCAAACTTCTCCTTTCTTCTTTATCACACTTATTTTCATGTGACATTTCTCTGTCCAGAAAATGTTCAACCTTCCCCAATAAATCTTAAAGAATTCTAAAACCACCACCTCCAATTTTCAGGTCTTTTGGAAGTGTTTTGGTTGGGCTAAGGATTTATTCGATTTTGAGTTATTTTCAAACTCGCATAAATTTTGCCGCCTCTAAACATTGCCAAGAAATTTTATTCAAATAGTGGATAAATCCAGGAGCACATGGGTATATTTATATCCCTAATATTCCTTTTCAAACTCCCTTGCCTTTTCCTTTTTTGAACCTAGGAATTCAAATTTTCAGAAAAGAAATAAAAGGAAATAGGGCCTCCCAACAGCGCCCCTTGGGCCTCCCTGTTCAAGCCTAACCGCCAGGCCTCTCCTCTCCCTCCCCACTGGTAATTCTCCACCGTGGCACACCCCTTGGCCCACCTTGAAGCGACTCCCTCCTCACCTTTCTTCCTCCTCCACGCACAACCCTCCTGACAGTAAAAAAAACGCCCAAGCCAGGGGCACATGGCCACCGTGGCCGAGCTCTCGGTGCGTCCCTCCTATAAAACCAGGGCCCCGCGTCCTAGGGTTTTCCCTCTTCCCCTCTTGCCGCCACCACAATCCCTTTGCTTCCTCTATTTGTTCTTCTTCTCCAAGAACAGAGAACCCGAGAGAAAACCCCACCGGCATCCGTCGTCACGCTCGCAGCCGGAGGGCGTCAAGCTCGTCTCCGACATGTCCATCTACTTCCTCGATGTCGACTATGCCCATTCAGACGCGTTCCCCGCACTAGGTTGCCTCCACTACATCATTATCTTCTTCCCCTTCTTCCTCTTCTTCACGGAGCTGAGCATCGCCTGGATCAGCGTGTCCTCCCACCGTCTCCGATCTGTGTCGACCTTGTACAACTCCAGCAGCACCCCCACGGTGAAGCTCCGATCCTCTCCATCTCCCTCTCCGGTCTAGTTTGTTCGCATAACCATCATTTCGCGCGTCTTCGGTTTCGGCTGCCATGGCCATGACCTAGAGCTCGAGCTCATGCACCTCGCTACACAACACATTTGTATGCCGACACGCTGTCGCTGCTGCACCCATGCATAGTGTCAGAGTAATGGGCCACGGGTAGCCTAAACCGAGCCCCAGAACCTTTCAAGACATCGGGGCCGGCACTGCCGCTCAAGACATCAAGATAGAGCTCCGCCTTCTGATGGCCGGCTGGCCGAACGGCCGACTGCCGGAAGGAGGCCATGATCAGGAAGGCGGCTCCAAGACAGGCCGACTCCTAGCACGCGGCCTCCAGAGAGGCCGGCTCCTAGCAATCGGCCCATGGCGCCCTCAAAGTCTGCGAACCCCATTAAGAAGACAAGACAGGGAGTGGCTGCAGTATTTCCCATCCTCCCATATCCAGGGTCGGGCATGGCCACAATGCTCTGTACAGGCAGAGACCTCCGCCCGGCGCGGCACTGTTGCCACTCCGCCCTTGACATCACTCCTTTCAGGCGAAGCCCTGTTCCCACGACCGCTTGTCGGTACGGCCTGAAGATGGCGGGCCCTGCCGGTCAGCGAGAGCCCAGAAGACAGCGGGGGCCTCACCAGTCGGACCCGAGGGAGGCCCGCTCTTAGCAGTCGGCCCTTTCCTTCCTCAGGGTCCCACACACCATTAACCAGATAAGACGCGGGGTGGCTACAGTGATCTCCCACCAGGCAGCGGAACTGTAGCCATGCTCCCCTGACCAAGCAAGCATCATTAGCATCACGACAACAGTAATCCGCAGCCGGCAAGACCCGTGAGAGGCGGAGGCGGTCTGTTGGCTCCGTACCAGACAAGTCGGCGGGGCCCACCAGGCGGCGGGCCCCAGCAGTCGGCGGAGAAGCCGGCGACCAGAGAGACTGACAGTCGGGACCTACACCCGGCCATATTACCATTGTACCCCTGTGGTGTAGGCCTATATAAACCCCCCAGGGAACCCATGCAAAGGGTTCGAACCTGTTAGAATTAGACTCACACCTAGGGGGAGAGGAGAGCAGGCCTTGCCTTCTTCTACCTCTAGCATATAGCTCGAGGAGCACCATTGTACTCACTAGTGCCTTAGTGATCATGCGGAGACCCTGAAGAGCAGGACTAGGGGTGTTATCTCCTAGGAGAGCCCCGAACCTGGGTAAAGTGCGCCGGCGTTCGTGTCTACGCCTTATCCTGCTTCCAGGCACTGGCGACGTTCTAGTCGCTCCCACCATGATAAGCCATCCATTGGCATATGTCGCACTCAACCCGCGACTTTGGCGCCCACCGTGGGGCGAGGTGCACCGTCTCCCAGAGACATGTTCTGGACGGGAACCCTGTTCCTTCCTGGGGAGCGCAGCCAGACGGCGTCTGCGCCGACGCGCTGCACGGCGCCAAGGTTGCCTGCGCAGCGAGCTGCCTCGCTGATCTTCTTGGCGAGATTCGCCTCTCCGACGAGCCCGCGTTTGATGCGGGCACCAATGGCCCTGAGATCCGCCTCGTGAGGCTCCTTGATGAGCTCCACCTCGCTAGTGAGCCTGCTGCTGACTTGGAGTCGGTTGGCTCCACCGACCCGATGTTGGTGGACTCTGACACGACATCGCTTGACGCGTTCCCCTCCAACATGGTGGTCTACGACGAGCCGCTTCCTCGCGCGGACAGCGGCGGCAACATCATCACGGAGGTGCTCGTCATCAGCCACGGCAAGCACTCTGGCGGAGGTGGCCAAGATCCGTTGCAGGTGGCGATACAAGACCTGGCTGCGCCAATCCCGAAAGACGCCGACGCTGAGACGTTGGAAGCACGCCGCGTCTCGCTCGTCGAGAGTACCAACCGGCTGGCCAGCATGATACACCTTTCGAAGGCCTACCAGCGGGAGACGGACCTTGCTGTCGGTGGAACGCCGGCTCCTGGTGGGCCTAGCCGCATTGGCTTGGTCTGGCAGCGGGGCACGACCATCGCCAGCATGTTCGGGACAGATCGTCCCGTATACGCCACGCCTACAGAGAACATACGAGCTGCCCAGGCGGCAGCAGACGAGCTAGACAAGCTCGAGGGCGGCGAGCGTCGCCACATGACAGAGCGAGTCCAGCAGCTCCTCGACGCGGCTGTTAAGCAGCAAGATGCTGGGTGCCACACTGAAGTGCCCAACCGGCGAAACGACGACCCTCCTCCTCGTCGAGATCAAGGCGCGACATCCCGGACACCGGTTGGCGTCCACGATAGAAGGGACAAGGAATCGGCTGCCAGCCACAGCCGGGCACACATCACCATCGAGCGTGACCAAGATGGCTGCCCAAGAGCAGTGCGGTGGTGAGACGAATGTCCGCCTCCTCCTCCCCGCAGGGAGAGGCACATTTCCCCGCCGCATGTTGATCACCCATCACTCGGCGACCGCCTAGGCCGCCGAGAAGGAATCGGAGAAAACGATGCCCGCCATCGGATCGATCGCCTCAATCGATCCCTGGCGCTAGAAGAAGAATATGAGCTGGGTCCTCCTTGTATTAGCCCCCGCATCCGGGATGAGCCCTTCCCCAAAGGGTTCACTCTCCCGAGAAATACACTCAAGTACACCGGCTCCGTGAAGCCAGAGGACTGGCTGGTCGACTACTCCACAACCGTCAGCATTGCCAACGGCAACAAGCGCGTTGCCGTGAAGTACGTTCCGCTCATGCTCCAGGGCACAGCCCGGACCTGGCTGAACAGCCTGAAGCCCCACAGCATCAACAGCTGGGTTGATTTCACTGAAGCATTCATTCACAACCTCACTAGCACGTACAAGCGGCCAACCAAGCCTCACCAGCTCTCCTTATGCGTCCAAGGCCCCAACGAGTCGACTCGCGACTATCTCACACGCTGGGCCGAGCTGCGCAACTCTTGCAAGGGCGTGCATGAGGTGCAGGCCATCGAGTACTTCACTGCCGGGTGCCGAGAGGGCGCCCTCCTCCAGCA
The DNA here is from genome assembly GCF_056163025.1 of Triticum urartu. Lineage (NCBI taxonomy): Eukaryota > Viridiplantae > Streptophyta > Magnoliopsida > Poales > Poaceae > Triticum > Triticum urartu. Next base: position 233,400,917 of record NC_141876.1, on the reverse strand, counting down.
AAAGCTTCTTTGCAACGAGCCGGCGACCCTCGACGAACTGCTGATCATAGCAGACAAGTACGCCGCGGCCGACTCCTCCATGAAGGCAGAGATCCAAGTTAATGCGTCGGGCAAGGTGGCCCCTCAAGCTCCTCGGACCCCGGCTGGTGACACCAGTCGGCGACAACAACCGAACGACAACAAGCGCAAGCCCATGCAGCCGGCTTCCACGAGCCGGCAGGTGGCAACAGTCGAAGATCAGCAGCCAGAAGGGCAGCCTCCTCCCAAATGCCAGAAGGGCGGCAAGCCCAACTGGCTGCCCGCCTTCTCGTACAAGCAGACTCACAGTGGCGCGAAGCCGTCCAATCACACCACTCGAAAGTGCCACTGGCTCACCAGGATCGCCAAGGCTGACGGACTCCAGCCCCCTCTGCCAGCCGGTCAGCCGCCTCCTCCTCCACAGCAGCCGGCGGCTCGGCCAATCGGCGCCATACAAGATGATTATCCCGAAGAGCATGGAGCTTATGTCGTGTTCACCAGCGTGGCCGACGACAGGCGCAACAGACGGCAGCAGTAACAAGAAGTAAATGCAGTAGCATCAGAGACCCCGGAATTCATGCATTGGTCTGAGAAGCCCGTCAGCTGGAGCAGAGGCGACCACCCGGAGGTGATGCCCAATCCCGGCTCTTATGCTTTGGTGTTGGATGCCACATTTGCCACGGAGAGACGAGTTGCTCGCTTCTCCTGAGTTCTGATAGATGGCGGCAGCAGCATCAACATTCTGTACAAATATACCATGGAGAAGTTAGGAATCAAGTAGAGACATCTTCAGCCCAGCCGGACTATTTTCCATGACATAGTTCTTGGCCTTTCCTGCTCACCAATCGGCAAGACTTAGATACATGTCCTCTTCGGGGACAAAAATCATTTCCGTTGAGAACCAGTCTGGTTTGAGGTGGTGGACCTTGAGAGCCCTTATCATGCATTACTTGGGCGGCCTGCCCTGGCCAAGTTCATGGCGGTCCCCCACGAGCTCGCCTTCCAATTTGCTGTCAAGGTTTGCACCTATGACAGCGTGCCTCTTCAGGTGCTCTGGGTCCAAGGGTATCTTCTTTGTCTCCTTTGCCGTCTTGAATGAGCCCTCGACTTCCGAATCCTTGGGGTTGGATGACATTTCCGGCTGCTTGCTGGCCATCGCCTTGACAGCAAATAGGAAGGCGAGCTCGTCGATTTCCTCCGTGAGAATCAGGACATCTTTGCATGGTCTCCCAAGGACATGCCGTGTGTTCCGACGGAATTCTTCGAGCACAAGCAACACGTCCGGTCCGATGCCAAGCCAGTCAGGAAGCCCTTGAGCCGCCTGTCGGAGGAGAAGAGAAGAGTTGTTGGAGAAGAGATAGCCTGGCTTCTAGCAGCCGGCTTCATGATGGAAGTATTCTTTCCAGAGTGGTTAGCCAACCCGGTCCTAGTGCGAAAGAAGAACAAGCAGTGGCGCATGTGTATTGATTATACCAACCTCAACAAAGCATGCCCCAAAGACCCATTTGCTCTGCCAAGAATCGACCAAGTGATTGACTCCATAGCCGGATGCGAGTTGTTGAGCTTTTTGGATGCATACTCAGGGTATCACCAGATCAAGCTGAACCCAGCCGACAGGCTGAAGACCGCCTTCATCACGCCATTCGGAGCCTTCTATTACCTAACCATGACGTTCGGCTTGAGAAATGCCGGCGCCATGTTTCAACGTTGCATGCAGAAGTGTCTCCTCAAGCAACTCGGCAGAAACGCCCACGTCTATGTGGACGATGTGGTGGTGAAGACGGAAAGGCGGGGAACGCTACTAGAAGACCTCAAGGAGACCTTTGCTAACTTGCACTGATTTCAGATCAAGCTCAACCCGGAGAAATGCATCTTTGGAGTGCCAGCCGGCTAGCTTCTTGGCTTTCTGGTCTCAGAGCGCGGCATAGAGTGCAACCCTATGAAGATAAAGGCCATCGAGAGGATGGAAGTGCCCACCCGACTGCTGGACATGCAAAAATTTACCGGCTGCTTGGCATCCATCAGCCGTTTCATCAGTCGGTTGGGCGAGAAGGCTCTTCCCCTATACTAGCTCATGAAGAAGACCACTTTTTTCGAATGGAGCGACAAGGTGGATGAAGCTTTTCTCCAACTCAAGAAGATGTTGACCACTCCGCCTGTCGTGGCAGCCCCGACTCCTAAGGAGCCCATGCTCCTCTACATCGCCGCCACCAGCCGTGTGGTCAGCACAGTCATAGTAGTGGAACGCAAGGAAGAATGCAGAGCTCTACCAGTCTAGAGGCCGGTGTATTACCTTAGTGAAGTACTATCCGCCTCCAAGAAGAACTACCCCCACTACCAGAAGATGTGCTATGGCATACACTTTGCTGCCAAGAAACTGAAGCCATACTTCCAAGAGCACCCCATCACTGTGGTCTGCATAGCTCCACATGCCGAGATCATTGGAAGCCGAGATGCCTTAGGCCGAGTAGCCAAATGGGCCATATATTTGGCCCCCTACACCATCTACTACCAGCCTCGCACCGCCATCAAGTCACAAGCATTGGCCGACTTCCTCGTCGACTGGGCCGAGACCCAGTACCTGCCGCCAGCGCCAGATTCCACTCATTGGCGAATGCACTTTGATGATTCCAAGATGCGGACCGGTTTGGGAGCCGGCATCGTCCTCACCTCTCCCAAAGGCGACAAGCTCAGATATGCGCTGCAAATTCACTTTGCCGCCTCCAACAACATTGCTGAATACGAAGCACTCATTCACGGGCTCCGGCTTGCCAAGGAACTCGGCATTTGCTGGATCCGGTGTTATAGAGATTCCGACCTGGTGGTCCAGCAGTCGTCTGGTCACTGGGTCGCCAAGGATGCAAACATGGCAAGCTACCGCTTCTTCGTCCAGCAACTCAGCGGATATTTTGAAGGGTGCGATTCCTCCATGTGCCAAGAAATGACAATGATCAAGCTGACGCCTTGGCACGAATCGGCTCCACCCGGCAAGCACTACCAGCCATCGTCACCCTGCAACGCCTCCTCAAGCCGTCTGAGAAGCCATCGCCAGAGTCGGATTCCATCTTTGTGCCGGCTCCTCCTGAAGCAGTCGGATCCGACTTGAGGACCCAGCAGCCGGCACGGAGAATTCGGCAGGCGACCCGGGGACTGCAGCAGTCGGCCCGGGGACTTCATCGACTCAACAAGAGGCAGCCGACTCCAACCCGCCGCCTCCCAGCCCAACCACCCTCGTGCAAATAGCAATCCTAGCAGCCGAAGAAATTGCAGCACCTTCATGGGCCCATCCCATCCTCAACTTTCTGGTGAGCAAAGAGCTGTCGACTGATGAGATCTCGGCTCAGCAAGTGCAACGTCGGGCAGCAGCGTACACCATAGTCAACAGAGAGCTTGTGAGGCGCAGTGTCATTGGTGTCTATCAGCGCGGTGTAGAGCCGGGGCAAGGCCAAGCAATCCTCAAAGATATCCATCAAGGCGAGTGTGGTCACCACGCGGCTTCAAGAGCACTCGTGGCCAAAGCTTTCCGCCAGGGTTTTTCCTAGCCGACTGCTCGAGAAGACGCCAAGGACTTGGTCCAGAAATGCAAAGGGTGCCAGAAGTTTCGTTCAAAGCCACATCAGCCGGCTTCTGCACTCAAGACTATTCCCATTGCCTAGCCCTTTGCCGTCTGGAGCCTGGACATGGTGGGACCATTCAAGACGGCACATGGCGGCATGACTCATCTGCTTGTCGCAGTGGACAAGTTCACCAAGTGGATAGAAGCAAAGCCAATTAAGAAGTTGAATGGTCCGACTGTTGTGACTTTCATCGGCGACATCACCATACAGTATGGATACCACACGGCATCATCACCGACAATGGCACAAACTTTGCCAAAGGCGCCTTGGCCCGTTTCTGCGCGACGCAGGGCATCCGACTAGACCTAGCGTCTGTTGCCCATCCACAGTCAAACGGCCAGGTGGAGCGAGCAAACGGCCTCATTTTATCCGGCATCAAGCCCCGAGTGCTCGAGCCTTTGGAGCAGTCGGCCGGCTATTGGCTCGACGAGCTGTCGGCCGTCCTCTGCAGACTGCGCACAACTCCAAACAAGTCAACCGGCTTTACGCCTTTCTTCCCCGTCTACGGTGCCGAAGCCGTCATACCGACGGACATAGAATTCGACTCCCCTCGAGTCACCATTTACACCGAGGAGGAGGTAGAAGAAGCACGACAAGACGGCGTCGATCTGCTGGAAGAGGGCTGGTTGTTGGCACTCAGCCGATCCAACATCTACCAGCAAAGCCTGCGCCGATACTACAACCGAAAGGTCAATCCAAGATCCTTCCAAGAAGGAGACCTTGTGCTTCGGCTGATTGAGCAAACAGCCAGCCAGCACAAGCTCTCGACACCTTGGGAAGGCCCCTTCATCATCAGCAAGGTGTTGGGTAATGACTCCTACTACCTCATCGATGCTCAGAAGCCTCGAGCATGCAAAAGAGATGACTCCGGCAAGGAGACAGATCGACCATGGAATGCGAACCTCCTGCGAAGGTTTTTCAGTTGATGCAGTATGTACCACGCCAACTTTTGTATTAAGTACGAAGACTCCGGGTCCCCCGAGAAGAGCTCGGGGACTGCCCTCTTTTATTTATATGATAAGTATTATGCCTGTCATTTGTGTTATTTCATTAGTCCGTCTGGCACCGGGTTCTACCAGTCGGCCCGAGGACTTGCCGCCTTGTACTATGAAATGCTTCCTGCAGCCGGACAAGTAATGTGTTGGCACCAAAGCTTTCTCCTGCCAGAAGCCACAGCTCGCACAACGACTATTCAGTCGGCAGGAGTTAAGGAAGAAAGGGTGTCTGCATGAAAAATGGCTAAGGACCCAAAGCATACACATAGTCCAAGCCGACTTCTCGCCCCACCGACCGGCTGTCAAGTAGCCGGCCGGCCGGCTTCTACTCAACTTGCTAGAAAACTCTAATCGGCTAAGTACTTGCCTCCTCGAAAGTGGCTAAGTACTTGACCCAGCCACAATCCATAGAGCAGCTGTTCGGCTGGCAAGACGACAACTGAGGGAAGGCGGCAAAGGAAAAAAGCCAAAGAGCAGAAAGCAAGGAAAGATAGAACTCGGCAAAAATATTTACACAACAAAAGGCCCTTGGCCGACATCCAACATGAGTTTTGAAATACCCCCACGGGTGGAATTGTGCGAAGTTAACAAAGTTTGTCGAGACTGATAAGCAGGAAGAAACAAAGGTAAAATGGCAGCCTAGGAAGCAGCAGACAGGTTCGGCGGAATGGTGGAGTCGGTGGTGCCGGTTGGTTGAGCGGTTGGCTGGTCGGTCTCCGCTTGATCGCCTTCAGCAGCAGCCGGCTCGCTCAGGCGTGGCTCGTTGCTGGAGTCGCGGTCGAGTTAAGGCTGGACGTCCGCTCCGACCTCTGGCGCCTCCTCTTCACCTTCTTCCTCCTCTTCATCTTCTCCCTCGTCGCTGGAGTCGAGCACCTCGGTCGAGTCCTTGCCATCCTCCGGGTTCAGCCCGAACCACTCTGGGGGAGCCTCAGCACCGTTCTCGTCCAGCTCCGGGATGAAGATGCTGGTGTTGGTGTACTTGGCGATTACCGCCACCCGCTTGACAAGATCACCCTCCATTGCCACCAGCTCCCAGGGTACCACGCCTTGACGAACTCCAAGGCCCGGCGTGCTCTAGCCCGGGCCAGGGAGCCCTTCCACGCCTCAAGGTGGCCGGCCGCCACCTCCAGCCAGTCGGCAGTCCGGCTGGGTGTGCGCAGAGCCGGCATGTCTGGCCATAGGGCGGCGATCGCCTGGGCACCGACACACTGAAGGCGGCATAGCATCCGTTGAGTCGGACGATGACGATCCTGGATGCTGAGAAGCTGCTCGCGAAGAGTGCGGGGGGCGTCGGCGGCGATCTCCTCACCTTATACCCTCCGTCCTTCGCGATCGGCCTCAATAGCCTAGTTGGCAGCACCAGAGTGACCTGGGAAGAAGTCTGCTCGGACAAAAAAGCAAAGAGTCAGATCAGAAACAAGAAGTCGGCTTGATCAGAGGCCGGTGGCTTGAAGAAAGAGTAAAGAAGGCAACTTACTGTCGTCCATGTCTTCAATCTTGCCAAAGCCGGCTATCAGCATTGCCTCCTCGTCGGTCCAGGCAGAGCGCTCAATCTCGAACTCAGCAAGGGGACCTGCCTCCTTGTCCTCCGCCTCCTTCTGGGCCTTCTTGAGAAGCTCCGCCTGCTCCGCCAGTTGCGTGATCAGCCGGTCATGCTCCTCGGCCAGCTTGTTGAAGTCCGCCTCCTTGGCATGCATCACAATGTTGGCTTCGCCCAGCTGCTGCTACAGGGTGGCGTTGGCCTCTGCAAAAGTAGAAGAAGGAAAGGACATCAACAATCAACAAAGAGAGATGTAGTTGCCAGGAAGATCCGGCCCGACTACTCAGCAGTCGGCCCGAATCTCGGGGACTGCAGCCCACGGGTGCGCCAGCGTGCCCCCGCGGAGAAAGAATTTATCAAATATCAATAATGAAAAAGAGCAGTTGCCAGGAAGATCCGGCCCGACTGCTCAGCAGCCGGCCCGAATCTCGGGGACTATAGCCCGCGGGTGCGCCAGCGCGCCCCTGCATAGAAAGAAAAAGACTTACTCCAGCTCTCCGACAAGTCGATGGCATGTTGATCCAACTCCCGGACTTTGGAGTTGAAGGCGGCTGCACGGAGGTTATGATAATCCTGCGGCAAAGATATCAGAAAGTATTAGTACTCGGGACTACACCTAGTGGGTGCGCTGGCACGCCCCCACGAAGCAATACAAACAAAGAAGCAAGAAGCATACCCAGATGGCTACTCGCGCCTCTAGGAACGCATTCTTGAAGTGCTTGAGTGTGTCGGCTTCAGCGCGGAGCTTGGCCTGGACGTCCAGGATTTCCTTGTTCAAAGGGCCCGTCCTGCCTCCCCGCACCTACTCAATGGGCGCGGCGCTGGTCGCCTCGGCGTCCGGGATCGAAGAGCTCGCGGCACCTGTCGGGACCCCGATTCCAAGTCACATCGATCTAGCTGGTAACACCTCATATCACTTTGCGGCCTCACGCACGGTATTCCCACAGGTGTCGCCTTACTCTGGCCCGGGACCGTTTGTGCCTTTTGGCTCACGTATATGATTGTGTCGCTAGCATCCATATGACAGAGAACCGGGGTCGACATAGCTAGTAGTGAACCCAAAGCGGCACTAACCTATGGGGACAGGAATACATGATTCACATCGAGCATGTCGGCCAGCAGCGTGTGAATCCGGGCTGTAGCACTGGGCTAACAAGACTCCGGGGAACCTGGGCTGTAGCAGGCTAGGCATGACTCCGGATGTCACCGCGTGACATTTCCCTAAGGGGATAGACACAGGAATGAAGCGAAACACATGCCGGCCAGTCAAGTGTCCTGAGCAGTAGTGCTGGGCTATCAGGACTCCGGTGAACTGGGCTGTAGCGGACTACTATGGCTCAAGGAAGCACTAGACTACATTTCCCCATAAGAGAGGCTGCCAAAGATAAACAGCTAGATTGTCGAACCCCACACATAGCAATACACGTCACACGTACGCATAACATGCAAGTATGTGATGTACAACATGGCATCACAACATAACGCAAACTCATATAGATAAAGGCCCAGAAGAGCCACATAACATTAAATACAAATAGGGGTCACATGACCCATCTTTCAGAGCATACAAGCAACAGAAGCATTACATGTCTGAGTACAGACAACTACAAAATAAAAAGGCTGAGAAGCCTGACTATCTACAAGTCCCTCCCAAGGGTACAAGATCGTAGCTGAGGTAACAAGCTACTCGCCGAAGTCCAAGCGGTACTACTAGTGAGACAGATGTCTCACCTACAAAACATAAATAAAGCAAACATGAGTACAAAGGTACTCAGCAAGACTTACATCAGATCCTATCATACATGCATTAGTATCAAGAAGGCAATGTGGGGTTTAGTTGCAGCAAGCCAGCTTTGACTCAGTGGCTATCCTGTTCTATGACTACAAGAAACTTCTTTGAGGTGAGGCAGCGCACACAAGTCCACTAATCACCACATCAATACACTACTATGGATTCATCCTCGTCTTCTTTGAGGTGAGGCAGCGCATCCAAGAAGTCCATAACCGAGGACACGGCTATTCGAATAGATCATGATAACCCTGCAGGGGTGTACTTCTTCACACACGCTCTCGCCACTTACCGCCATGTACATGTCATGTACCTCGGCAACCTTCAAGCGGAAGCCTGGCAAGGGTGTCGGCCACGACCTGACTAACCACACAAGTCTCCCATCCAGGTTTATCGCCTATTCGGGTTCCATCTACAAGGAGATCCGACCGGGGTGTCGCTCACGGCCCCAAACAATGTGAGCAGGGTTCCCAAGCCCACCATCCGGGTGCCACTTGGTACACCGTGCCACTGTGCCTAGTCTGTCCCAAGCCCACCTGGCCGGGTGCCACTTGGTAGACTACTAACACTACCTACAAACACCAGAAACTATTTGCAACTCCTGGACAGAGATCAAGTTGGCTAATAAGTCGAGAGAGCTTGGAGCGCCTGGAGCCCAATGTGTGGTAGTAACTAGTCATTGGACAACTTACAGAGAACTCAGTTCTTAAGGACGGTTCCAGCGAGACAACCCACCATGTACTCCTACATGGCCTCTCACCGCTACCTTTCCCAAATCATGTTCACACGCTTAACTCTCAGCACCAGAACATATCGTACCACTCCAATTCATTCACGATGAATCAGACCTGACACAACTCTAAGCAATAGCAGGCATGGCATGGTAGGAACACAACATGGCTCAATCAACTCCTACACATGCTAGTGGATTTTAACTATTTACTGTGGAAATGATAGGTCATGCAGAGGAAATGGGTTCAACTACCGCAGCATAAAGTAGTAGTTGAATCGTTGTTGTCCTAATGCAATAAATGAGAGCAGGAGCGAGAGAGTAGGATTGTATCAGAATGAACAAGGGGGTTTGCTTTCCCGGTAGATCAACAAGGGGGCACTGCTCCTCTGACAGGTACTCTGGATCGGTCTCCGGAGCAGGACCTATCGAGAAGGAACGGTGTCGGCAATCAAACACAAGCATATGCAACAATATGATGCATCATCACGGCATGAGTATGTGATGTTTGTTTGAGTTAATGCATCTAGCATTCATTTGCATGAAGTCCATTTGAACCAAAGTTTCAAATGCAACTCCAAAATAAGCCTTTATAAATGCCATTCATGTGTTTCCTCGTATGCAGCATGTATAAGTTTGTTTGTCATGCATGAAAATGGTACAGATGGATAGATTGAATTTTTCTGATAATTTTTCATATATAAATTATTTCAATCTGAGCTACGGTTGAATTTCTATTAATTTTTGAAGTTTATATCATTTTCTAGAATTTCCTGATTTATTTTTAAACCAGAAAATGATATACTGCAGGTCAATGGCACTGACCAAGTCAAACCTGATGTGTGGGGTCCACACATCAGTGACTCAGTTAGTTAACAGGGGGGTTTATTTAGTCTAATTAGGATTAATGGGTGCCGGGCCCACTGGTCAGCGACTAACTAGCTAACTAACCTAGGTTAATTAGTGTTAAACTAATACTAACTAAACATGTCAGGGGGTGGCCCACACGTCAGTGACACAAGGGGAAAGGTCAAACCTCGGTCAGCGGGTCAAACCCGCCGAACCTGGTCCACGGCTCGTACCAGCGACGACAGAGACGGCGGAGGGCTTCGGAAAAACTCTACGGGGCACCGTTTTACTCGTGGTTTGCAGCTACGGCTAGCTGGCAATGCAGCGCATCTAACGGAGCGAATGGGAGGAGCTGGGGTGGCCTGAGCCGATGGCGGCGAGCTCTTTTGCGGCCGCCGGAGTTCGGGCGTCGGTGGTCTTGCTGCTGCGGCGTGCTAGCGGGCGAGCGGATGCACTAGCGAGGCTCTACGGGGTGCGGGGAGAGGTTTGGACTCGTCGGGGCGACCATTTGGTCACCAGAGCTGCATCGGCGACGAGCTCAGGCGGCAACGGTTACGGTCATCTGCGAGGCAGCGGCTATGGCATGCAAACGCGAAAACGGAGAGGGGGAGGAGGAGCAGCAGCTCACAACGGTCTCGGTGGGCTTGATAGCGAGCTCGGGGACGCGCTGAGGTTGACGGTGCGGCGATGGGGATCCACAGCGGCCGAAGATGAAGACGACGGTGATGGAGGCGCTCCAGGGCTTCCCGCATCGTGTGGCTTGATGGAGAGGTAGCAGACGGCGGAGCGGAGCTTGCTGACACGGAGAGAGGGCGAGGGGGAGGCGGGGGCTATGGCAACGGCGAGCGGCGGCGACGGTAGCGCTCGGGCGGGTGAGAGAGAGAGCGGCAGAGGAGGGGAGGCCATGGGAGAGAGTGAGAGAGGTGCGGGGCAGCGTGTGGTGTCCTCTAGGGCGTCCAGGGCGACGGGGGAGTGAGGCAGGCAGGCAGGAGGTGGCCGGACGCGTGCGTGCACGCCGTGGGCACACGCCCCTGTCCTCCTGGCGAGAGGTGGAGGACGACTGGCACTGGCCAGTCGGCTGGGCCGACCTATTGGGCCACTGGGCTGCCGGGCTGCACAGGGAGGTAAGTGCAGGTAAGGTTTTTACATTTTTGTTTTCTTTTCTATTTCCTGGCATTTGTTTCTGATTTAGTAAAATACTAAACCAATTTGTTTCCTTATGCCAATTTTTGTAGGAGCTAATGGTATTATTCCAGAGTTCCTCCATAACTACCATAATTTTTGGACATATATTATATATATAACATATATATCCAATGCAATTAATTATTGCATTAATTCCAAAAGGCCAAAATAAATATCTATGAGCTCCTAATAATATTTGTTTGAATTTTAACTCTGACAAATATTATCAGAGAGCAGCATGAACATTTTCTTGGACCTTTTTGGAGCAAATTTTATTTGAGTTATTTCCAGAAATAATTTCTGAGGGTTTCACAAATCCCCATTTCAAATTTAAATGGAATTTAAACATGATGCACACATGAAGGCTAGCCTAGGTCATACCAGAACTAGGATTGTGACAACTCGCCCCCACTTGAAGGAATCTCGTCCCGAGATTCAGGGGTCGACGGAAAGAAAGTGGGGTACTACAGTCAAAGACGATCTTCTTGCTCCCAAGTAGCTTCTCTCTCGGAATGATGAGACCACTAAACCTTGAGAAACTTGATGTTATGACGTCGGGTGACACGCTCTGCTTGATCAAGGATGCAAACAGGGTACTCTCGATATGTGAGGTTATCTTGGAGATCAAGCGTTTCGTGGTCCACTCCGCGGATGGGATCCGAGAAGCAACGCCTGAGTTGAGACACATGGAAGACATCGTGTACTCGAGAAATATGTGGGGGTAGTTCCAACTGGTAGGCAACCTCTCCTCGTTTAGCGAGAATGCGAAAAGGACCAATGTAACGAGGAGCCAACTTGCCCTTGATACTGAAACGATGGGTACCCTTCAAAGGGGTAACCCGAAGGTAAGCCTTGTCGCCAACTTCATAAGCCACTTCCTTATGACGATGATCATACTGGCACTTTTGACGAGATTGGGCTGTTTTCAAATTCTCACAAATGATGTGAACTGGATCTTCTGCCTCCTGAATCATGTCCGGTCCAAAGAATTGTCTTTCACCGGTTTCTCACCAGTTCAAAGGTGTTCGACATCTTCGTCCATACAGAATCTCAAAAGGAGCTTTCGTGAGGCTGGATTGGTAGCTATTGTTATAAGCAAACTCGGCGAAAGGAAGGCACTTCTCCCAATCCATACCGAATGAGATAATGCAAGCTCTGAGCATATCTTCGAGAATTTGGTTGACATTTTCCACCTGACCACTTGATTGAGGGTGGAAAGCGGTACTGAAGGAAAGATGGGTGCCCATGGCAGTTTGGAAACTCTCCCAGAAATGAGAAGTGAAAAGACTACCACGGTCTGAATTGATCTCTAGTGGGACACCATGAAGTGACACTATTCGAGAAATATATAAGTCAGCGAGCTGACTAGCAGTGATACTCTCTCGAACAGGAAGGAAGTGAGCCACTTTGGAAAGACGATCAATGACTATGAAGATAGCATTATTCCCTCTCTTGGTCCTGGGAAAACCGGTGATGAACTCCATACCAACTTTATCCCATTTCCACTCAGGAATAGCTAAAGGCTGAAGGGTGCCAGCAGGCCTTTGATGCTCTGCCTTAACGCGACGACAAACGTCGCAGTTAGCAATAAACTGAGCAATTTCTCTCTTCATCCTAGTCCACCAGAACCTCTGGCGTAGGTCCTGATACATTTTAGTACTACCGGGATGAATCGTGAGAGGAGATTCATGAGCCTCCTTAAAAATCAGTTGTCGCAGATGTTGATTCTTGGGAACCACCAAGCGATTCTCAAAGAAAACAACACTTCGCTCATCTATGGAGAAACTGCCACCAACTCCCTTGTCAATGTTTCTCTTGATCCGGGAAATTCCCGTATCCTGCTTCTGAGCAGAGATGATTTGATCCACAAGAGTAGGTTTTGCCACCAAGGTAGAAAGGAATCCGTGAGGAGCAATGTGAAGGTTGAGCTTACATAACTCCTCATGGAGAAGTGGTTGGCCCTGTTGCAACATAAGATTGTTGCAATAGGACTTATGACTTAGCGCATCAGCCATGACATTGCCCTTGCCTGGGGTGTAGGTAATTCCTAAGTCGTAATCTGAGATCAACTCTAACCAACGTCTTTGCCTAAGGTTCAAATCTGGTTGGGTGAAGATATACTTGAGACTCTGGTGATCGGAGTAAATCTCGCAACGCTTACCAAGAAGGTAATGTCGCCAGGTCTTAAGTGCATACACTATGGCTGCAAGCTCTAGATCATGTGTAGGATAATTCTCCTCATGTGGATGCAACTGTCGAGATGCATAGGCAATCACATGACGATCCTGCATAAGAATGCAACCTAGTCCCTGTCATGAGGCGTCGTAGTAGATAACAAAGTCCTTAGCGAAATCCGGTGGCACAAGTATGGGAGCAGAAGTCAGGCGTCTTTTCAGTTCCTGAAAACTGTGCTCACACTGTGGGGACCACTCAAACTTTTTATCTTTCTTGAGAAGTTCCGCGAGAGGTTTGGCCACTTTGGAGAAGTTCTCAACGAAGCGGCGACAATAACTGGCTAGACCAAGGAAACTCCTAACTTGTTTAACTGTTTCAGGTGGAGTCCAATCAAGAACGGCTTGAACTCTCTCGGGATTGATAGCAATGCCCTTACCAGATATCACGCGGCCTAGATAGGTCACTTCTGGCAACCAAAATTCGCACTTGGAGAACTTGGCATAAAGGTGTTGCTCTCTGAGTTTCTCTAACACAAGTCTAAGATGTTCGGCGTGCTCTTCCTCGTTCTTTGAGTAAATAAGGATATCATCGAGGTAAACCACAACGAACTTATCTAAGTACTCCATGAAGATCGAGTTCATCAAGCGGGAGAATGTAGCTGGAGCATTGGTTAGACCAAAGGACATGGCGGTGTACTCGTACTGGCCATAACGAGTGACAAAAGCCGTCTTAGGAATGTCCCCATTTCTGATCTTGATTTGGTGGTAGCCTAACCTCAAATCCATCTTTGAAAAGACCGAGGATCCAGCGAGCTGATCATATAGGTCATTGATCCTGGGGAGCAGATACTTGTTCTTTATCGTGACCAAATTAACGGGACGCTAATCTACAACCATTCGGTCCGTACCATCCTTCTTCTTGACGAAGAGGACGGGGCAAGCCCAAGGAGAAGAACTAGGACGGATGAAACCCTTTTGCAAGGATTCATCGAGTTGTTTCTTAAGCTCAGCTAGCTCTAAGGGTGCCATCTTGTTAGGTCTCCTAGAAATTGGGGCGGTTCCTGGGATAAGATCTATGACAAACTCTACATCTCTGTCAGGTGGAATACCTGGCAGTTCCTCAGGAAAGACATCCGGAAAGTCACGGACTACCGTGATATCTTCAAGGTCTGGAAGAGGGCTGGCATTAAGAGAATAGAGTTGGCGCTTTGCAACTCTAGTGGAGACAGTTACTATCTTGCCAGATGGGTGTGTAAGCTGAACAGACCTAGTGTAACAATCAATCTTGGCATAATGAGCTTTCATCCAGTCCATACCCAAGATGATGTTAATATCTGTAGACTTGAGGGCTATAAGTGATGCAAGGAATACAAGTCTGTCAACAAGGATTTCATTAACATGCTTACACTAGAAGTTTGCCATTTGGATCCAGGAGTTTGAATGACTAGTGGAGAGGGCATATCACAAAATGACATGTTGTGCAAGTTAGCGTAGCTTTCGGAAATGAAGGAATGAGATGCTCCAGTGTCGAACAAAACCGATGTTGGATGACAATTGACAAGGAGTGTACCAAGAACGACATCCGGATCATCATGAGCGTCTTTAGCTGAGACGTGATGCACCTGTCCATGTTCAGTGGAAGCTGACTTGACACTGATTGTCTTGCGTGATGGCTTACCACGAAGAACAGACTCCTCGGGCTGGGGTGGAGCATAGTTGGCTTGAGAGCAGTCACGTGCATAAAGTCCTGGCTCTCCGCATGTCAAGAAAGTCCCTGAGGAGGACGTGGAGCATGTAACTGAACTAGGTGAGGCGCCACATAAGAGGGCCTCGGTGAATAACCGGGTGGAAGAGTGGAGTTGGGAACCCAAATCCGGCACTTCTGAGAACAAGAACCGGAGGAAGAACCCAAATCACGGGTGTGCTTACGAGACTCCTCGTAAGTGAGTTGAGTTGTCTCTGCAATAATGGCCTTGTTCACAAGAGCCTGGAATGTATTGTAATGATGCAAGTGGAGATCACGACGCAACTTGGGGTTGAGACCCTTCTGGAACCTAGCCTGCTTCTTGGCGTCTGTGGACACCTCTTCTGTAGCATAGCAGGCAAGGTTCTCAAACTCTCTACTGTAAGCATCAACAACCATCTTATCCTGGGTGAAACTACAGAACTCTTCTCTCTTGTGGTCAATGAGAGCTAGAGGGATGTGATGCTCACGAAAAGCCTTAGTGAAATCTCTCCAGGTGGGTATCTGGCCAGCTGGAAGCATAGCCTCATATTTCTGCCACCAAAGACTAGCAGGACCTTCCAGATGATAAGCAGCATAGGTGACCTTGTCACTTTCAGCTACGTTCGCAGAACGTAGCTTGTGAGTGATACTACGAAGCCAGTCATCTGCATCGAGTGGTTCAATGGAATGATGGAAGGTAGGTGGATTCAAACCAATGAAATCATAGATGGTCGCTGACTCTCTGCACTAGGGTGTAGTGTTCTCCTCAATACATGCTAACAAGCGGTTAGACTCACGCTTGTTCCTCTCCATCTCTAAAATGAACTCTGCCAACGAAGACTGATCGGGAGGATCCTCATCCCTACCATCTCCGTGGTTCCGACTACGAGCAACAGAACTTCGGTTAGCTGACGACATCCTGAGAAACGAAACCAAGGACGGAGTCAACATCAACTATAGGATGCAGAAGGTAGCACAAGAAATTAGTATCTCTCAAACTCCTAGGACAATTCCGGCAGCATAACGGTAGTAAAATGCTCAAAATGAGACATTCTGCAAAAGACGGGGTAGCACCAAACTCAATATCATCACTCAATGTTCTGAGATATTACTAAACAGGCTACACCGGAGGTACTCGAACTGGGATATGACTCAGATCTGTTGGTGAACGTAGTAATTTCAAAAAAATTCCTATGCACACGCAAGATCATGGTGATGCATAGAAACGAGAGGCGAGAGTGTTGTCTACGTACCCTCGTAGACCGTTCGCGAAAGCGTTATAGCAACGCGGTTGATGTAGTCGTACGTCTTCACGTCCGACCGATCCAAGTACCGAAAGCACGACACCTCCGAGTTCTGCACACATTCGTCTCGGTGACGTCCTCGCCTTCTCAATCCAGCAAGCGGGGCGAAGTAGTAGATGAGTTCCGGCAGCACGACTGCGTGGTGACGGTGTTGGTGAAGAACAATCTCCGCAGGGTTTCGCCTAAGCACTACGAAAACTATGACGGAGGATAAACTAGAGTGGACGGGGTTGCCGGCACACGGCTTGGTGTTTCTTGATGTGTCTTTGGTGCTAGCCCTACCCCTCTATTTATATGTTGAGCCCTGGGGTCGAAACTTGGAGTAAAAGCCTCCTCAAAGTCGGTTTCACCCGAAAGGCAAGAGTCCTTCTCGGACTCCAGGGCTAGATGCCAGGGTTCCCAGCGTCTACCCCCTAGACGCCAGGGTTCCTGGCGTCTAGCCTCTGGTCACCGCAAAACTTCCTTTTGCACTTTCCAAAAGCCTCGTGGGCTTTCCCCTTTGGCCCAGATAAAGTGTTCTCGTACCCAAACATTTCGGGAAACATCCGGAACCCCTTCTGGTGAATTCTGGAACCCTTCCGGAGATCAAACACTACTATCCCGTATATCAAACTTTATCTCTGGACCATTCTAGAGTTCCTCATCATATCTGTGATCTCATCCAAAACTCCGAACAACATTCGGTCACCAACAAACATAACTCACATAGTACTATATCGTCAACAAACGTTAAGCGTGCGGACCCTACGGGTTCGAGAACTATGTAGACATGACCGAGACACCTCTCTGGTCAATAACCAATAGCAGGACCTGGATGCCCATATTGGCTCCTACATATTCTACGAAGATCTTTATCGGTCAGACCGCATAACAACATATGTTGTTCCCTTTGTCATCGATATGTTACTTGCCCGAGATTCGATCGTCGGTATCTCAATACCTAGTTCAATCTCATTACCGGCAAGTCTCTTTACTCATTCCGTAATACATCATCCCGCAACTAACTCATTAGTTGCAATGCTTGCAAGGCTTATAGTGATGTGCATTACCGAGTGGGCCTAGAGATACCTCTTCGACAATCGGAGTGACAAATCCTAATCTCGAAATACGCCAACCCAACAAGTACCTTTGGAGACACCTGTAGAGCACCTTTATAATCACCCAGTTACGTTGTGACGTTTGGTGGCACACAAAGTGTTCCTCCGGTAAACGGGAGTTGCATAATCTCATAGTCATAGGAACATGTATAAGTCATGAAGAAAGCAATAGCAACAAAACTAAACGATCGAGTGCTAAGCTAATGGAATGGGTCAAGTCAATCACATCATTCTCCTAATGATGTGATCCCGTTAATCAAATGACAACTCATGTCTATGGTTAGGAAACTAAACCAACTTTGATCAACAAGCTAGTCAAGTAGAGGCATACTAGTGACACTCTGTTTGTCTATGTATTCACACATGTATTATGTTTCCGGTTAATATAATTCTAGCATGAATAATAAACATTTATCATGAAATAAGGAAATAAATTATAACTTTATTATTGCCTCTAGGGCATATTTCCTTCAGTCTCCCACTTGCACTAGAGTCAATAATCTAGATCACATCGCCATGTGATTTAACATCAGTAGTTCACATCACCATGTGATTAACACCCATAGTTCACATCGTCATGTGACCAACACCCAAAGGGTTTACTAGAGTCAATAATCTAGTTACATCGCTATGTGATTAACACCCAAAGAGTACTAAGGTGTGATCATGTTTTGCTTGTGAGAGAAGTTTAGTCAACGGGTCTGCAACATTCAGATCCGTATGTATTTTGCAAATTTCTATGTCAACAATGCTCTACACGGAGCTACTCTAGCTAATTGCTCCCACTTTCAATATGTATCCAGATTGAGACTTAGAGTCATCTGGATCAGTGTCAAAACTTGCATCGTCGTAACCCTTTACGACGAACCTTTTGTCACCTCCACAATCGAGAAACATATCCTTACTCCAGTAAGGATAATTTTGACCAATGTCCAGTGATCTACTCCTAGATCACTATTGCACTCACTTGCCAAACTCAGGGCAGGGTATACAATAGGTCTGGTACATAGCATGGCATACTTTATAGAACCTATGGCTGAGGCATAGGGAATGACTTTCATTCCCTTTCTATCTTCTGCCATGGTCGGGCTTTGAGTCTTACTCAATTTCACACCTTGTAACACAGGCAAGAACTCTTTCTTTGACTGTTCCATTTTGAACTATTTCAAAATCTTGTCAAGGTATGTACTCATTGAAAAACTTATCAAGAATCTTGATCTATCTCTATAGATCTTGATGCTCAATATGTAAGCAGCTTCACCGAGGTCTTTCTTTGAAAAACTCCTTTCAAACATTCTTTATGCTTTGCAGAATAATTCTACATTATCTCTGATCAACAATATGTCATTCACATATAGTTATCAGAAATGTTGTAGTGCTCCCACTCACTTTATTGTAAATACAGGCTTCACCGCAAGTCTGTATAAAACTATATGCTTTGATCAACTTACCAAAGCATATATTCCAACTCCGAGATGCTTGCACCAGTCCATGGATGGATCGCTGGAGCTTGCATATTTTGTTAGCACCTTTAGGATTGACAAAACTTTCTTGTTGCATCATATACAACTCTTCTTTAATAAATCCATTAAGGAATGTAGTTTTGTTTATCCATTTGCCAGATTTCATAAAATGTGGCAATTTCTAACATGATTCAGACAGACTTAAGCATAGATACGAGTGAGAAACTCTCATCGTAGTCAACACCTTGAACTTGTCGAAAACCTTTTGCGACAATTCTAGCTTTGTAGATAGTAACACCACTATCAGCGTCCGTCTTCCTCTTGAAGATCCATTTAATCTCAATGGCTCGCCGATTAATGGGCAAGTCAATCAAAGTCCATACTTTGTTCTCATACATGTATCTCATCTCAGATTTCATGGCCTCAAGCCATTTCGCGGAATCTGGGCTCATCATCGCTTCCTCATAGTTCGTAGGTTTGTCATGGTCAAGTAACATGACCTCCAGAACAGGATTACCGTATCACTCTGGTGCGGATCTCACTCTGGTTTACCTACGAGGTTTCGGTAGTAACTTGATCTGAAGTTATATGATCTTCATCATTAGCTTCCTCACTAATTGGTGTAGTAGTCATAGGAACAGATTTCTGTGATGAACTACTTTCCAATAAGGGAGCAGGTACAGTTACCTCATCAAGTTCTACTTTCCTCCCACTCACTTCTTTCAAGAGAAACTCCTTCTCTAGAAAGGATCCATTCTTAGCAATGAATATCTTGCCTTCGGATCTGTGATAGAAGGTGTACCCAATATTTTCTTTTGGGTATCCTATGAAGACGCATTTGTCCGATTTGGGTTCGACCTTATCATGTTGAAACTTTTTCACATAAGCATCGCAGTCCCAAATTTTAAGAAACGACAGCTTAGATTTCTTGCTAAACCATAGTTCATACGGTGTTGTCTCAACGGATTTAGATGGTGCCCTTTTTAATGTGAATGCAGCTGTCTCTAATGCATAACCCCAAAACGATAGTGGTAAATCGGTAAGAGACATCATAGATTGCACTAAATCAAATAAAGTACGGTTATGATGTTCGGACACACCATTACGCTGTGGTGTTCCAGGTGGCGTGAGTAGTGAAACTATTTCACATTGTTTTAACTGAAGGCCAAACTCGTAACTCAAATATTTTACTTATGCGGTCATATCGTAGAAACTTTTAATTTTTGTTACGATGATTCTCCACTTCACTCTGAAATTCTTTGAACTTTTCAAGTATTCCAGACTTGTGTTTCATCAAGTAGATATACTCATATCTGCTCAAATCATCTGTGAAGGTCAGAAAATAATGATACTTGCCGTGAGCCTTAACACTCATCGGACCGCGTACATCAGTATATATTATTTCCAATAAGTTAGTTGATCGCTCCATTGTTACGGAGAACGGAGTCTTAGTCATCTTGCCCATGAGGCATGGTTCACAAGCATCAAGTGATTCAAAAAGTCGATCAGCATGGAGTTTCTTCATGCGCTTTACACCAATATGACCTAAATAGCAGTGCCACAAAATAAGTTGCACTATCATTATTAACTTTGCATATTTTGGTTTCAATATTATGAATATGTGTATCACTACGATCGAGATCCAACAAACCATTTTCATTGGGTGTGTAACCATATAAGGTTTTATTCATGTAAACAGAACAACAATTTATTCTCTTACTTAAATGAATAACCGTATTGCAATAAACATGATCAAATGATATTCATGCTCAACGCAAACACCAAATAACACTTATTTAGATTCAACACTAATCCCGAAAGTATAGGGAGTGTGCGATGATGATCATATCAATCTTGGAACCACTTCCAACACACATCATCACTTCACCCTTAACTAGTCTCTGTTCATTCTGCAACTCCCGTTTACTCTTAGCAACTGAACCAGTATCAAATACTGAGGGGTTGCTATAAACACTAGTAAAGTACATATCAATAACATGTATATCAAATATAGCTTTGTTCACTTTGCCATCCTTCTTATCCACCAAATACTTGGGGTAGTTCCACTTCTAGTGACCAGTCCCTTTGCAGTAGAAGCATTTAGTCTCAGGCTTAGGTTCAGACTTGGGTTTCTTCACTTGAGCAGCAACTTGTTTGCCGTTCTTCTTGAAGTTCCTCTTCTTCCCTTTGCCCTTTCTCTTGAAACTAGTGGTCTTGTCAATCAACACTTGATGTTTTTCTTGATTTCTACCTTCACCGATTTTTGCATCGTGAAGAGCTTGGGAATTGTTTTCATCATCCCTTGCATATTATAGTTCATCACTAAGTTCTACTAACTTGGTGATGGTGACTAGAGAATTCTGTCAATCACTATTTTTATCTGGAAGATTAACTCCCACTTGATTCAAGCGATTGTAGTACCCAGACAATCTGAGCACATGCTCACTTCTTGAGCTATTCTCCTCCATCTTTTAGCTATAGAACTTGTTGGAGACTTCATATCTCTCAACTCGGGTATTTGCTTGAAATATTAACTTCAACTCCTGGAACATCCATATGATCCATGACGTTCAAAATGTCTTTGAAGTCCCGATTCTAAGTCGTTTAAGCATGGTGCACTAAACTATCAAGTAGTCATCATATTGAGCTAGCCAAACGTTCATAACGTCTGCATCTGCTCCTGCAATAGGTCTGTCACCAACCGGTGCATTAAGGACATAATTCTTCTGTGCAGCAATGAGGATAATCCTCAGATCACGGATCCAATCCGCATCATTGCTACTAACATCTTTCAACTTAATTTTCTCTAGGAACATATCAAAAAATAAACTGGGGAGCTAAACGCGAGCTATTGATCTACAACATATATATGCTAATACTATCAGGACTAAGTTCATGATAAATTAAAGTTCAATTAATCATATTACTTAAGAACTCCCACTTAGAAAGACATCCCTCTAATCTTCTAAGTGATCACGTGATCCAAATCAACTAAACCATAACCGATCATCATGTAAAATGGAGTAGCTTTCAATGGTGAACATCAATATGTTGATCATATCTACTATATGATTCACGCTCGACCTTTTGGTCTCAGTGTTCCGAGGCCATATCTGCATATGCTAGGCTTGTCAAGTTTAACCTGAGTATTCTGCGTGTGCAAAAACTGGCTTGCACCCGTTGTAGATGGACGTAGAGCTTATCACACCCGATCATCACGTGGTGTCTGGGCACGACGAACTTTGGAAACGGTGCATACTCAGGGAGAGCACTTTTATCTTGAAATTTAGTGAGAGATCATCTTATAATGCTACCGTCAATCAAAGCAAGATAAGATGCATAAAAGATAAACATCACATGCAATCAATATAAGTGATATGATATTGCCATCATCATCCTGTGCTTGTGATCTCCATCTCCGAAGCACCTTCATGATCACCATCGTCACCGGCGCGACACCTTGATCTCCATCGTAGCATCGTTGTCGTCTCGCCAATCTTATGCTTCCACGACTATCGCTACCACTTAGTGATAAAGTAAAGCATTACAGGGCGATTGCATTGCATACAATAAAGCGACAACCATATGGCTCCTTCCAGTTGCCGATAACTCGGTTACAAAACATGATCATCTCATACAATAAAATTTAGCATCATGTCTTGACCATATCACATCACAACATGCCCTGCAAAAACAAGTTAGACGTCCTCTACTTTGTTGTTGCAAGTTTTATGTGGCTGCTACTGGGCTTAGCAAGAACCGTTCTTACCTACACATCAAAACCACAACTATAGTTCGTCAAGTTGGTACTGTTTTAACCTTCATAAGGACCGGGCGTAGCCACACTCGGTTCAACTAAAGTTGGAGAAACTGACACCCGCCAACCACCTGTGTGCAAAGCACGTTGGTAGAACCAGTCTCGCGTAAGCATACGCGTAATGTCGGTCCGGGCCGCTTCATCCAAAAATACCATCGAACCAAAGTATGACATGCTGGTAAGCAGTATGACTTATATCGCCCACAACTCACTTGTGTTCTACTCGTGCACAACATCAACGCATAAAACCTGGCTCTGATACCATTGTTGGTGAACGTAGTAATTTCAAAAAAATTCCTACGCACACGCAAGATCATGGTGATGCATAGCAACGAGAGGGGAGAGTGTTGTCTACGTACCCTCGTAGACCGTTCGTGGAAGCGTTATATCAATGCGGTTGATGTAGTCGTACGTCTTCACGTCCGACCGATCCAAGTACCGAAAGCACGGCACCTCCGAGTTCTGCACACGTTCGTCTCGGTGACGTCCTCGCCTTCTCGATCCAGCAAGAGGGGTGAAGTAGTAGATGAGTTCCGGCAGCACGACGGCGTGGTGACGGTGTTGGTGAAGAACAATCTCCGCAGGGCTTCGCCTAAGCACTACGAAAACTATGACGGAGGATAAACTAGAGGGCACGGGGTTGCCGGCACACGACTCGGTGTTTCTGGATGTGTCTTTGGTGCTAGCCCTACCCCTCTATTTATATGTTGAGCCCTGGGGTCAAAACTTGGACTAAAAGCCTCCTCAAAGTCGGTTTCACCCGAAAGGCAAGAGTCCTTCTCGGACTCCAGGGCTAGACGCCAGGGTTCCCGGCGTCTACCCCCTAGACGCCAGGGTTCCTGGCGTCTAGCCTCTCGTCTCCGCAAAACTTCCTTTTGCACTTTCCAAAAGCCTCGTGGGCTTTCCCCTTTGGCCCAGATAACGTGTTCTCGTGCCCAAACATTTCGGGAAACATCCGGAACCCCTTCCGGTGAATTCCGGAACCCTTCTGGAGATCAAACACTACTATCCCATATATCAAACTTTATCTCCGGACCATTCTGGAGTTCCTTGTCATATCTGTGATCTCATCCAAAACTCCGAACAACATTCGGTCACCAACATACATAACTCACATAGTACTATATCATAAACGAACGTTAAGCGTGCGGACCCTATGGGTTCGAGAACTATGTAGACATGACTGAGACACCTCTCTGGTCACTAACCAATAGCGGGACCTGGATGCCCATATTGGCTCCTACATATTCTACGAAGATCTTTATCGGTCAGACCGCATAACAACATACGTTGTTCCCTTTGTCATCGGTATGTTACTTGCCCGAGATTCGATCGTCGGTATCTCAATACCTAGTTCAATCTCGTTACTGGCAAGTCTCTTTAGTCGTTCCGTAATACATCATCCCGCAACTAACTCATTAGTTGCAATGCTTGCAAGGATTATAGTGATGTGCATTACCGAGTGGGCCCAGAGATAGCTCTCCGACAATCGGAGTGACAAATCCTAATCTCGAAATACGCCAACCCAACAAGTACCTTTGGAGACACCTGTAGAGCACCTTTATAATCACCCAGTTACGTTGTGACGTTTGGTGGCACACAAAATGTTCCTCCGGTAAACGGGAGTTGCATAATCTCATACTCATAGGAACATGTATAAGTCATGAAGAAAGCAATAGCAACAAAACTAAACGATCAAGTGCTAAGCTAACGGAATGGGTCAGGTCAATCACATCATTCTCCTAATGATGTGATCCCGTTAATCAAATGACAACTCATGTCTATGGTTAGGAAACTTAACCATCTTTAATCAACGAGCTAGTCAAGTAGAGGCATACTAGTGACACTCTGTTTGTCTATGTATTCACACATGTATTATGTTTTTGGTTAATACAATTCTAGCATGAATAATAAACATTTATCATGAAATAAAGAAATAAATTATAACTTTATTATTGCCTCTAGGGCATATTTCCTTCAAGATCAACCAATCCTAAGAGACTATGGAGTAGTAACACGTGATCCTAATAGACGGAAGAGAAAGCCTAGTTCCTTAACCCTGTAGGAAGGATAGGATGACTCAGATCAGAGGCATGAGGTATAAGTAGTAAAAAGAGCGTTACGTTCCCTTCCATAATCAATTCCCCTACATAACTAAAGAATTTCTAGACTCAACTTCGACCAGGTTGGCTTGGTAATCCTACAGGCAGTCAGGCTCTGATACCAAAGCTGTCGGGACCCTGATTCCAATTCACATCGATCTAGCCGTTAACACCTCATATCACTTTGCGGCCTCACGCACGGTATTCCCCCGGGTGTCGCCTTACTCTGGCCCGGGACCGTTTGCGCCTTTTGGCTCATGTATATGGTTGTGTCGCTGGCATCCATATGACAGAGAACCCGGGCCGACATGGCTAGTCGTGAACCCAAAGTGGCACTAACCTATGGGGACAGGCATACATGATTCACATCGAGCATGTCGGCCAGCAGCGTGTGAATCCGGGCTGTAGCACTGGGCTAACAGGACACCGGGGAACCCGGGCTGTAGCAGGCTAGGCAGGACTCCGGATGTCACCGCCTGACATTCCCCGAGGGGACAGACACAGGAACGAAGCAAAACACATGCCGGCCAGTCAAGCGTCCTGAGCAGTAGTGCTGGGCTATCAGGACTCTGGTGAACCGGGCTGTAGCGGACTACTATGGCTCAAGGAAGCACTAGACTACATTTCCCCATAAGAGAGGCTGTCAAGGATAAACAGCTAGATTGTCGGACCTCACACATAGCAATACACGTCACACGTTCGCATAACATGCAAGTATGTGCTGTACAACATGGCATCACAACATAATGCAAACTCATATAGATAAAGGCCCAGAAGAGCCACATAGCATTAAATACAAACAGGGGTCACATGACCCATCATTCAGAGCATACAAGCAACGGAAGCATTACATGTCTGAGTACAGACAACTACAAAAGAAAAAGGCTGAGAAGCCTGACTATCTACAAGTCCCTCCCAAGGGTACAAGATCGTAGCTGGGGTAACAAGCTACTCGTCGAAGTCCAAGCGGTACTACTAGTGAGACAGATGTATCACCTGTAAAACATAAATAAAGCAAACATGAGTACAAAGGTACTCAGCAAGACTTACATCAGATCCTACCACACATGCATTAGTATCAAGAAGGCAATGTGGGGCTTAGTTGCAGCAAGCCAGCTTTGACTCAGTGGCTATCTTGTTCTATGACTACAAGAAACTTCTTTGAGGTGAGGCAGCGCACACGAGTCCAGTAATCACCACATCAATACACTACTATGGATTCATCCTCATCTTCTTATGAGAAGGCCATCCATAGCACTCACACTTGTCTTGAGCATTTTAGAGTATCCACTTCAAGTTGTCTATGTACCACGTAAGCATCCAAGAAGTCCATAACCGAGGACACGACTATTCGAATAGATCATGATAACCCTGCAGGGGTGTACTTCTTCACACACGATCTCGCCACTTACCGCCATGTACATGTCATGTACCTCGGCAACCTTCAAGCGGAAGCCTGGCAAGGGTGTCGGCCACGACCTGACTAACCACACAAGTCTCCCATCCAGGTTTATCGCCTATTCGGGTTCCATCTACAAGGAGATCCGACCGGGGTGTCGCTCACGGCCCCAAACAATGTGAGCAGGGTTCCCAAGCCCACCATCCGGGTGCCACTTGGTACACCGTGCCACTGTGCCTAGTCTGTCCCAAGCCCACCTGGCCGGGTGCCACTTGGTAGACTACTAACACTACCTACAAACACCAGAAACTATTTGCAACTCCTGGACAGAGATCAAGTTGGCTAATAAGTCGAGAGAGCTTGGAGCGCCTGGAGCCCAATGTGTGGTAGTAACTAGTCATTGGACAACTTACACAGAACTCAGTTCTTAAGGACGGTTCCAGCGAGATAACCCACCATGTACTCCTACATGGCCTCTCACCGCTACCTTTCCCAAATCGTGTTCACACGCTTAACTCTCAGCACCAGAACATATCGTACCACTCCAATTCATTCACGATGAATCAGACCTGACACAACTCTAAGCAATAGCAGGCATGGCATGGTAGGAACACAACATGGCTCAATCAACTCCTACACATGCTAGTGGGTTTTAACTATTTACTGTGGCAATGACAGGTCATGCAGAGGAAATGGGTTCAACTACCGTAGCATAAAGTAGCAGTTGAATCATTGTTGTCCTAATGCAATAAATGAGAGAAGGATCGAGAGGGTAGGATTGTATCGAAATGAACAAGGGGGTTTGCTTGCCTGGTAGATCAACAGGGGGGCACTGCTCCTCTGACAGGTACTCTGGATCGGTCTCCGGAGCAGGACCTATCGAGAAGGAACGGTGTTGACAATGAAACACAAGCATATGCTACAATATGATGCATGATCACGGCATGAGTATGTGATGTTTGTTTGAGTTCATGCATCTAGCATTCATTTGCATGAAGTCCATTTGAACCAAAGTTTCAAATGCAACTCCAAAATAAGCCTTTATAAATGCCATTCATGTGTTTCCTCACATGCAACATGTATAAGTTTGTTTGTCATGCATGAAAATGGTACAGATGGATAGATTGAATTTTTCTGATAATTTTTCATATATAAATTATTTCAATCTGAGCTACGGTTGAATTTCTATGAATTTTTGAAGTTTATATCATTTTCTAGAATTTCCTGATTTATTTTTAAATCATAAAATGATATACTGCGTTAGCACAGCGTCATGCTTACTTCAGCAGGTCAATGGCACTGACCAAGTCAAACCTGACGTGTGGGGTCCCCACGTCAGTGACTCAGTTAGTTAACAGGGGGGTTTATTTAGTCTAATTAGGATTAGTGGGCGTCGGGCCCACTGGTCAGCGACTAACTAGCTAACTAACCTACGTTAATTAGTGTTAAACTAATACTAACTAAAAATGTCACGGGGGTGGCCCACGCGTTAGTGACACAAGGGGAAAGGTCAAACCCCGGTCAGCGGGTCAAACCCGCCGGACCTGGTCCACGGCTCGTCGCCGGCGACGATAGAGACGGCGGAGGGCTTCGGAAAAACTCTACGGGGCACCATTTTACTCGTGGTTTGCGGCTACGGCTAGCTGGCAATGCGGCGCATCTAATGGAGCAAATGGCAGGAGCTGGGGTGGCCTGAGCCGACGGCGGCGAGCTCTTTTGCGGCCGCCGGAGTTCGGGCGTCGGTGGTCTTGCTGCTGCGGCGTGCTAGCGGGTGAGAGGATGCACTAACGAGGCTCTACGGGGTGCGGGGAGAGGCTTGGACTCGCCAGGGCGACAATTTGGTCACCGGATCTGCGTCGGCGACGAGCTCAGGCGGTGACGGTTACAGTCATCGGCGAGGCAGCGACTACGACATGCAAGCGAGAAAATGGAGAGGGGGAGGAGGAGCAGCAGCTCACAGCGGTCTCGGTGGGCTTGACGACGAGCTCGGGGACGCGCTGAGGTCGACGGTGCAATGATGGGGATCCACGGCGGCCGGAGATGAAGACGACGACAATGGAGGCGCTCCAAGGCTTCCCGTGTCGCGTGGCTCGACGGAGAGGTAGCAGACGGCTGCGCGGAGCTTGCAGACATGGAAAGAGGGCGAGGGGGAGGTGGTGGCTACGGCAACGGCGAGCGGCGGCGACGGCAGCGCTCGGGCGGGTGAGAGAGAGAGTGGCAGAGGAGGGGAGGCCACGGGAGAGAGTGAGAGAGGTGCGGGGCGGCGCGTGGCGTCGTCCAGGGTGTCCTTGGCGACGGGGGAGTGAGGCAGGCAGGCAGGAGGTGGCCGGACGCGTGCGTGCGCGCCGTGGGCACACGCCCCTGTCCTCCTGGCGGGAGGTGGAGGTCGACTGGCACTGGCCAGTCGGCTGGGTCGGCCTGTTGGGCCACTGGGCTGCCAGGCTACACAGGGAGGTAAGTGCAGGTAAGGTTTTTTCATTTTTGTTTTCTTTTCTATTTCCTGGCATTTGTTTCTGATTTAGTAAAATACTAAACCAATTTATTTCCTTATGCCAATTTTTGTAGGACCTAATGGTATTATTCCAGAGTTCCTCCATAACTAGCATAATTTTTGGACATATATTATATATATAACATATATATCCAATGCAAATAATTATTGCATTAATTCCAAAAGGCCAAAATAAATATCTATGTGCTCCCAATAATATTTGTTTGAATTTTAACTCTCACAAATATTATCAGAGAGCAGCATGAACATTTTCTTGGACCTTTTTGGAGCAAATTTCATTTGAGTTATTTCTAGAAATAATTTCTGAGGGTTTCACAAATCGCCATTTCAAATTTAAATGGAATTTAAACATGATGCACACATTAAGGCGCCTAGGTCATACCAGAACTAGGGATGTGACAGCACCGATCTCCAGTGGGCGTGGCACCGAGGCTGCTTTTGCAAATCGGCGGCGCGAGGGTGTGTGGACCTCAGGAATTGGGCCTGTCACCAGCTCGTCTCCTGCTGGTGGCACCGGAAGGTCGGTCGGCTGTTTGTCTCGCGCCTCCTCAGAGGGTGGTGGCGGGGGCACAATTACGACCGGCATGACGATGTCGCCGCCGTCACTCTCCATGATCGGGTGCTCATCGCCAGCTCCCCCAGTCGGCGCCACGAACTCTAGTGGTGGCGGCGAAAAGATCAGGGGGGTGACGAATATCGCCGACTGACGGCGCGCGGCTTCCTCGGCCTACTTTTTTGCCACGGCGGCAGCCTCGGCCTCCGCCAGCTTCTTCAAAGCGGCGGCCTCCGCCTTGTCCGCCTCCGCCTTCTCCAGGCGGGTGGCTTCCTGCTCCTCAAGCGCCTCCTGCACGTTTCGCTCCGTCACCTCCCAAATGTCGGCGGCCAGATCGATTCGCCGAGTGGTGGTGGAAGTCTCCACCAACCCCACGATGGAGGCAGCGGCCGACTTCTTGAGAGAGAGCGGATCCCTAAAATCAAGAAAATAAAACAAAGGAAGTTCAAAAAGAATCAACGAGAAAGAAGAACACAAGGGAGAGATACTTACGCTGACACCATAGGAGGCGCCTTTGGGAGCTTCTGGTACTTGGCCGCCTTCGCTGCGGCCTCTTTCCACCTGGTCGCAGCGGTTGGACTTTTGGTCTTCTTCGGTGCGCTGCCGAACAAGACGGCGCCTTGCTTACGCTTACGCGTGCTGTTGGGGAACGTAGCAGAAATTTAAAATTTTCTGCGCATCATCAAGATCAATCTATGGAGTCATCTAGCAACAAGGGGAGAGGAGTGCATCTACATACCCTTGTAGATCGCGAGCGGAAGCGTTCAAGAGAACGGGGTTGATGCAGTCGTACTCGTCGTGATCCAAATCACCAAAGATCCTAGCGCCGAACGGACGGCACCTCCGCGTTCAACACATGTACGGAGTGAGGATGTCTCCCGCGCCTTGATCCAGCAAGGAGGAGGGAGAGGTTGAGGAAGAGGGCTACAACAGCAGCACGACGGCGTGGTGGTGGTGGAGCAGCAGTACTCCGGCAGGGCTTCGCTAAGCTCTTGCGGAGGAGGAGAGGTTTTCGGGGGGGAGGGGCTGCGCCTTGGATGTGGTGTGTGCAGCCCTCCCCATGCCCCTCTGTATATAGGGAAGGAGGAAGGGGGCCGGCCCGCTCTAGATGAGATCTAGAGGGGGGCGGCGGCCAAGGGGAGGGGACTTGCCCCCCAAGCAAGGGGGGCGCCCCCCTTAGGGTTTCCCCCCAACCCTAGGCGCATGGGCCCATGGGGGGGCATGCACCCAGCCCATGTAGGGCTGGTTCCCTTTCCTCTACGGCCCATTAGGCCCTCCGAGAGAGGTGGCCCCTCCCGGTGGACCCCCGGAACCCCTCCGGTGGCCCCGGTACAATACCAATATGCCCCTGAGCCTTTCCGGTGACCGTATAACAACTTCCTACATATAAATCTTCACCTCCATACCATTCCGGGACTCCTTGTGACGTCCGGGATCTCATCCGGGACTCTGGCAACATTCGGTAATCACATACAAGTCTTCCTAATAACCCTACCGTCATCGAACCTTAAGTGTGTAGACCCTACGGGTTCGGGAACCATGCAGACATGACCGAGAAAACTCTCCGGCCAATAACCAACAGCGGGATCTGGATACCCATGTTGACTCCCACATGTTCCACGATGATCTCATCGGATGAACCATGATGTCGAGGATTCAAGCAATCCTGTACACAATTCCCTTTGTCAATCGGTACGTTACTTGCCCGAGATTCGATCGTCAGTATCCCAATACCTCATTCAATCTCGTTACCGGCAAGTCACATTACTCGTGCCGTAATGCATGATCCCGTGACCAACTATTTAGTCACACTGAGCTCATTAGGATGATGCATTACCGAGTGGGCCCAGAGATACCTCTCCGTCAGACGAAGTGACAAATCCCAGTCTCGATTCAGGCCAACCCAACAGACACTTTCGGAGATACATGTAGTGCACCTTTATAGTCACCCAGTTACGTTGTGACATTTGGTACACCCAAAGCACTCCTACGGTATCCGGGAGTTGCACAATCTCATGGTCTAAGGAAATGCTACTTGACATTCAGAAAAGCTCTAGCAAACGAACTACACGATCTTGTGCTATGCTTAGGATTGGGTCTTGTCCATCACATCATTCTCCTAATGATGTGATCCCATTATAAATGACATCCAATGTCCATGGTCAGGAAACTGTAACCATCTATTGATCAACGAGCTAGTCAACTAGAGGCTCGCTAGGGACATGTTGTGGTCTATGTATTCACACATGTATTACGATTTCCGGATAACACAATTATAGCATGAACAATAGACAATTATCATGAACAGGGAAATATAATATTTCCAACAGTCTCCCACTTGCACTAGAGTCAATAATCTACTTACATTGTGATGAGTCGAACACCCATAGAGTTTTGGTGTTGATCATGTTTTGCTCGATGAAGAGGTTTAGTCAACGGATCTGCGACATTCAGGTCTGTATGCACTTTACAAATATCTATGTCTCCATTTTGAACATTTTCACGAATGGAGTTGAAGCGATGCTTGATATGCCCGGTCTTTCTGTGAAACCTGGGCTCCTTGGCAAGGGCAATAGCTCCAGTGTTGTCACAGAAGAGAGTCATCGGGCCCGACGCATTGGGAATAACTCCTAGGTCGGTAATGAACTCCTTCACCCAGATTGCTTCTTGTGCTGCCTCCGAGGCTGCCATGTACTCCGCTTCACATGTAGATCCTGCCACGACGCTTTGCTTGCAACTGCACCAGCTGACTACCCCACCATTCAAAATATACACGTTTCCGGTTTGTGACTTGGAGTCATCCAGATCTGTGTCGAAGCTAGCATCGACGTAACCCTTTATGACGAGCTCTTCGTCACCTCCATAAATGAGAAACATATCCTTAGTCCTTTTTAGGTACTTCTGGATATTCTTGACCGCTGTCCAGTGTTCCATGCCGGGATTACTTTTGTACCTTCCTACCAAACTTACGGCAAGGTTTACATCAGGTCTGGTACACAACATGGCATACATAATAGACCCTATGGCCGAGGCATAGGGGACGACACTCATCTTTTCTCTATCTTCTGCCGTGGTCGGGCATTGAGTCGTGCTCAATCTCGTACCTTGCAACATAGTCAAGAACCCCTTCTTTGACTGATCCATATTGAACTTCTTCAATATCTTGTCAAGGTACGTCCTCTGTGAAAGACCAATGAGGCGTCTCAATCTATCTCTATAGATCTTGATGCCTAATATATAAGCAGCTTCTCCAAGATCCTTCATTGAAAAACACTTGTTCAACTAGGCCTTTATGCTTTCCAAGAATTCTATATCATTTCCCATCAATAGTATGTCATCCACATATAATATGAGAAATGCTATAGAGCTCCCACTCACTTTCTTATAAAAACAGGCTTCTCCATAAGTCTACGTAAACCCAAACGCTTTGATCATCTCATCAAATCGAATGTTCCAACTCCGAGATCCTTGCACCAGCCCATAGATTGAGCTTTGGAGCTTGCATACCTTTTCAGCATTCTTAGGATCGACAAACCTTCCGGCTGCATCATATACAATTCTTCCTTAAGGAAACCATTAAGGAATGTCGTTTTGACGTCCATTTGCCATATCTCATAATCATAGAATGCGGCAATTGCTAACATGATTCTGACGGACTTTAGCTTCGCTATGGGTGAGAAACTCTCATCGTAGTCAACCCCTTGAACTTGTCGATAACCCTTAGTGACAAGCCGAGCCTTATAGATGGTCACATTACCATTCGCGTCTGTCTTCTTCTTAAAGATCCATTTATTTTCTATGGCTCGCTGATCATCGGGCAAGTCAGTCAAAGTCCATACTTCGTTTTCATACATGGATCCTATCTCGGATTTCATAGCTTCCAGCCATTTGTCGGAATCTGGGCCCGCCATCGCTTCTTCACAGTTCGAAGGTTCACCATTGTCCAACAACATGATTTCCAGGACAGAGTTGCCATACCACTCTGGTGCGGAACGTGTCCTTGTGGACCTACGAAGTTCAGTAGCAACTTGATTTGAAGTTTCATGATCATCATCATTAACTTCCTCTCTAGTCGGTGCAGGCACCTCAGGAACATTTTCCTGAGCTGTGCCACTCTTCGGTTCAAGAGGCAACACTTCATCAAGTTCTACTTTCCTCCCACTTACTTCTTTCGAGAGAAACTCTTTCTCTAGAAAGGATCTATTCTTGGCAACAAAGATCTTGCCTTCGCATCTGAGGTAGAAGGTATACCCAATAGTTTCTTTAGGGTATCCTATGAAGACGCATTTTTCCGATTTGGGTTCGAGCTTTTCAGGTTGAAGTTTCTTCACGTAAGCATCGCATACCCAAACTTTTAGAAACGACAGCTTAGGTTTCTTCCCAAACCATAATTCATACGGTGTCGTCTCACCGATTTCGACGGAGCCCTATTTAAAGTGAATGCGGCAGTCTCTAAAACATAGCCCCAAAATTATAGTGGTAGATCGGTAAGAGACATCATAGATCGCACCATATCTAATAGAGTGTGATTACGACATTCGGACACACCATTACGCTGAGGCATTCCAGGCGGCGTGAGTTGTGAAACTATTCCACATTTCCTTAAGTGCGTGCCAAATTCGTGACTCAAATATTCTCCCCCATGATCTGATCGCAAGAACTTGATTTTCCTGTCACGTTGATTCTCAACCTCACTCTGAAATTCCTTGAACTTTTCAAAGGTCTCAGACTTGTGTTTCATTAAGTAGACATATCCATATCTACTCAAGTCATCAGTGAGGGTGAGAACATAATGATAGCCACTGCGAGCCTCAACACTCATTGGACCGCATACATCAGTATGTATGATTTCCAATAAGTTGGTTGCTCGCTCCATTGTTCCGGAGAACGGAGTCTTGGTCATTTTTCCCATGAGGCATGGTTCGCACGTGTCAAATGATTCATAATCAAGAGACTCCAAAAGTCCATCTGCATGGAGTTTCTTCATGCGTTTGACACCAATGTAACCAAGGCGGCAGTGCCACAAGTATGTGGGACTATCATTATCAACCTTACATCTTTTGGTATTCACAGTATGAATATGTGTAACATCACGTTCGAGATTAAATAAGAATAAACCATTGACCAGCGGGGCATGACCATAAAACATATCTCTCATATAAATAGAACAACCATTATTCTCGGATTTAAATGAGTAGCCATCTTGTATTAAACGAGATCCTGATACAATGTTCATGCTCAAAGCTGGCACTAAATAACAATTATTGAGGTTTAAAACTAATCCCATAGGTAAATGTAGAGGTAGCGTACCGACGACGATGACATCGACCTTGGAACCATTCCCAACGCGCATCGTCACCTTGTCCTTCGCCAGTCTCCGCTTATTCCGCAGCTCCTGTTTTGAGTTACAAATATGAGCAACCGCACCAGTATCAAATACCCAGGAGCTACTATGAGTACTGGTAAGGTACACATCAATAACATGTATATCACATATACCTTTGGTGTTGCCGGCCTTCTTGTCCGCTAAGTACTTGGGGTTGTTCCGCTTCTAGTGACCACTTCCCTTGCAATAAAAACACTCAGTCTCGGGCTTGGGTCCATTCTTTGGCTTCTTCCCGGCAGCTTGCTTACCGGGCACGGCAACTCCCTTGTCGTCCTTCTTGAAGTTCTTTTTACCCTTGCCCTTCTTGAACTTAGTGGTTTTATTCACCATCAACACTTGATGTTCCTTTTTGATTTCCACCTACACTGATTTCAGCATTGAATATACATCAAGAATGGTCTTTTCCATCCCCTGCATATTGAAGTTCATCACAAAGCTCTTGTAGCTAGGTGGGAGCGACTGAAGGATTCTGTCAACGACCGCATCATCCGGGAGATTAACTCCCAACTGAGACAAGCGGTTGCGCAACCCAGACATTTTGAGTATGTGCTCGCTGACGAAACTATTCTCCTCCATCTTACAACTGTAGAACTTGTCAGAGACTTCATATCTCTTGACCCGGGCATGAGCTTGGAAAACCATTTTCAGCTCTTGGAACATCTCATATGCTCCGTGTTGCTCAAAACGCTTCTGGAGCCCCGGTTCTAAGCTGTAAAGCATGCCGCACTGAACCAGGGAGTAATCATCAGCACGGGACTGCCAAGGGTTCATAACGTCTTGTTTTGCTGGGGGTGGTGCTTCACCTAGCGGTGCTTCAAGGACATATGCTTTCTTGGCAGCTATGAGGATGATCCTCAAGTTCCGGACCCAGTCCGTATAGTTGCTACCATCGTCTTTCAGCTTGGTTTTCTCTAGGAACGCGTTGAAGTTGAGGAAAACATTAGCATGGGCCATTTGATCTACAAGACATATTGTAAAGATTTTAGACTAAGTTCATGATAATTAAGTTCATCTAATCAAATTATTTCATGAACTCCCACTCAGATAGACATCCCTCTAGTCATCTAAGTGATACATGATCCGATTCAACTAGGTCGTGTCCGATCATCACGTGAGATGGACTAGTCATCATCGGTGAACATCTTCATGTTGATCGTATCTTCCATACGACTCATGTTCGAACTTTCGGTCTTCCATGTTCCGAGGCCATGTCTGTACATGCTAGGCTCATCAAGTCAACCTAAGTGCTTTGCGTGTGTAAATCTGGCTTACACCCGTTGAATGCGAACATTAGAACCTATCACACCCGATCATCACGTGGTGCTTCGGAACAACGGACCTTAGCAACGGTGCACAGTTAGGGGGAACACTTTCTTGAAATAATTGCGAGGGATCATCTTATTTATGC
The DNA here is from genome assembly GCF_056163025.1 of Triticum urartu. NCBI lineage: Eukaryota > Viridiplantae > Streptophyta > Magnoliopsida > Poales > Poaceae > Triticum > Triticum urartu. Next base: position 233,365,253 of record NC_141876.1, on the reverse strand, counting down.
TACCGTCGTTCTAAGCAAATAAGATGTAAACATGATAAACATCACATGCAATCAAATAGTGACATGATATGACCAATATCATTTTGCTCCTTTTGATCTCCATCTTCGGGGCGCCATGATCATCGTCGTCACCGGCATGACACCATGATCTCCATCATCATGATCTCCATCATCATGATCTCCATCATCGTGTCTTCATGAAGTTGTCTCGTCAACTATTACTTCTACTACTATGGATAACGGTTAGCGATAAAGTAAAGTAATTACATGACATATAAGTTGACACGCAGGTCATAAATAAATTAAGACAACTCCTATGGATCATGCCGGTTGTCATACTCATCGACATGCAAGTCGTGATTCCTATTACAAGAACATGATCAATCTCATACATCACATATATCATTCATCACATCCTTTTGGCCATATCACATCACACGGCATATCCTGCAAAAACAAATTAGACGTCCTCTAATTGTTGTTGCAAGTTTTTACGTGGCTGCTATAGGTTTCTAGCAAGAACATCTCTTACCTACGCCAAAAACCACAACGTGATATGCCAATTTCTATTTACCCTTCATAAGGACCCTTTTCATCGAATCTGATCCGACTAAAGTGGGAGAGACAGACACCCGCTAGCCACCTTATGCAACTAGTGCATGTCAGTCAGTGGAACCAGTCTCACGTAAGCGTACGTGTAAGGTCGGTCCGGGCCGCTTCATCCCATGATGCCGCCGAATCAAGATAAGACTAGTAACGGCAAGTAAATTGAAAAAACCGACGCCCACAACAACTTGTGTTCTACTCGTGCATAGAAACTACGCATAGACCTAGCTCATGATGCCACTGTTGGGGAACGTAGCAGAAATTTAAAATTTTCTACGCATCACCAAGATCAATCCATGGAGTCATTTAGCAATGAGGGGAGAGGAGTGCATATACATACCCTTGTAGATCGCGAGCGAAAGCGTTCAAGAGAACGGGGTTGGTGTAGTCGTACTCGTCGTGATCCAAATCACCGAAGATCCTAGCGCTGAACGGACGGCACCTCCGCGTTCAACACACGTACAGAGCGAGGACGTCTCCTGCGCCTTGATCCAGTAAGGAGGACGGAGAGGTTGAGGAAGAGGGCTCCAACAGCAGCACGACGGCGTGGTTGTGGTGGAGCAGCAGTACTCCGGCAGGGCTTCGCCAAGCTCTTGTGGAGGAGGAGAGGTGTTGGGGAGGGGAGGGGCTGCGCCTTGGATGTGGTGTGTGCAGCCCTCCCCTTGCCCCTCTATATATAGGGGAAGGAGGAAGGGGGCCGGCCCCCTCTAGATGTGATCTAGAGGGGGGCGGCGGCCAAGGGGAGGGGACATGCCCCCCAAGCTAGGGGGCGCCCCCCTTAGGGTCCCCCCCCCCAACCCTAGGTGCATGGGCCCATGGGGGGATGCGCCCAGCCCATGTAGGGCTGGTTCCCTTTCCTCTACGGCCCATTAGGTCCTCCGAGAGAGGTGGCCCCTCCCGGTGGACCCCCGGAACGCCTCCGATTGCCCCGGTACAATACCAATATGCCCCCGAACCTTTCCGGTGACCTTGTGACAACTTCCTACATATAAATCTTCACCTCCGGACCATTCCGGAACTCCTCGCGACGTCCGGGATCTCATCCGGGACTCTGAACAACATTCGGTAATCAGATACAAGTCTTCCAAATAACCCTAGCGTCATCGAATCTTAAGTGTGTAGACCCTACGGGTTTGGGAACCATGCAACCATGACCGAGACAACTCTTCGGCCAATAACCGACAGCGGGATCTGGATACCCATGTTGACTCCCACATGTTCCACGATGATCTCATCGGATGAACCACGATGTCGAGGATTCAAGCAATCCCGTACACAATTCCCTTTGTCAATCGGTATGTTACTTGCCCGAGATTCGATCGTCGGTATCCCAATACCTCGTTCAATCTTGTTATCGGTAAGTCACTTTACGCGTGTCGTAATGCATGATCACGTGACCAACTACTTAGTCACACTTTGCTCATTATGATGATGCATTACCGAGTGGGCCTAGAGATACCTCTCCGTCATACGGAGTGACAAATCCCAGTCTCGATTCATGCCAACCCAACAGACACTATTGGAGATACCTGTAGTGCACCTTTATAGTCACCTAGTTACGTTGTGACGTTTGGTACACCCAAAGCACTCCTACGGTACCCGGGAGTCGCACAATCTCATGGTCTAAGGAAATGATACTTGACATTCAGAAAAGCTCTAGCAAACGAACTACACAATCTTGTGCTATGCTTAGGATTGGGTCTTGTCCATCACATCATTCTCCTAATGATGTGACCCCGTTATCAATGACATCTAATGTCCATGGTCAGGAAACCATAACCATCTATTGATCAACGAGCTAGTCAACTAGAGGCTCACTAGGGACATGTTGTGGTCTATGTATTCACACATGTATTACGATTTCCGGATAACACAATTATAGCATGAACAATAGACAATTATCATGAACAAGGAAATATAGTAATAACTATTTTATTATTGCCTCTAGGGCATATTTCCAACACGTGCCGCCTCGAGCAGTCGGCTCGACAGAGGGGCCCGCGTCCGCCCTGCCGGCGCCCTGCGCAAGGCGCGACTCTTCTTCCTCGTCCTCATCATCAGGCCAGATCTCGATGCCGCCTTCTTCAGAACCGCCTGCTTCGTAGACGCCGCGTGTCGCGGTATCCTCCGAGGCGGTCGCCCCCAAGTCGGGGTCGTCCACGTCGCTCACCGCCCGGTCCGGTTGGTAGTCGCCACCCGCCCCTACGATGGCGGCCGTCGCGTCCAACATATAGATCTGTTTCAAGACCAAGATCATGGCTAAGGCGAGTATCAAAAAGAAAGAATTGGAAAACTTACCGCAGGCGGCGGGTCGGCGCGAGAATATGGCCACTTGCCGAAGCTCCAAGACCCCTCCAACTTGAGGCCGGAGATCTCGTTCACCAAGTTCGCGACCTCGGCGGCCGACATCTCCATGGTGCTCAGCCGGCACGGGTCGCGATGCCCGCTCATCCGGCTGATCAGGTGCGGCCGGCCTTGGAGCGGGAGAACCCAGTGCTCGACGAAGGCGACCAGCAAGTCGGACGCCTTGAGGCCTTCGGTCTCGGTCAGCTCCCGGGCCATTGGATGGTGGTGGCGCCGTCTGCTGATACCGACTTCGGCTTGTAGCCCCAGCTATCCCGAGGCTCGGCAGGCAGGCCGGCTACATAAGCTGGTAGGTTGATGAAGTCGGCGGCCGGGTGCACGTTCTCCATGTAGAAGTAGGATTGTTGCCACATCTTGACCGACTGTGGAAGCTTGATGGTGGGGAAGACGTTCTTAGGCGACAGTCGGTGAACCGTGACGAAGGTGCCGCACTGGGCAGCCACCTCCCGGACGGAGGTGCCCAGCTTGGTGTAGAAGAAAGCTCCCCACAGCTCGATGGTGGGAAGGATGCCGAGGTGAAGCCGGCCAGGAGCATCACGGTGTTGGGTGTGATGTGATGGGGCTGGAGGTGATAGAATTCGAGAAACGAACGGAGGAAGCCGCTCGCCGGGAGGCCGAAGCCGCGATTGAAGTGTGAGCGGAAGATGACCCGCTCGCCCTCCCCCGGCGCCGGCAAGATCTCCCCCTCCGGCGGCACACGTGCCTTCATGTAGCCCACGCTAGGAAGACGTTGCGTCTCGCGGAGGAAAGTGATGTGGTCCTCATTGACGTTGGACCTGTCCCAGTCTCCTCCTCGCTCGCGCGCCATAGAGAGCTCGATGAAGAAGGGCGCGGAGAGGGAGCTGAGAATGGAGCACAGCAAAGAGGGCTCGGGCGGACAAGCTCGACGGAGACGAACTATGGCAGCGCTCCGGCGTGGCTCGGGGCGCTGCGGCGAGAGGAAGAAGGAGGCAAGAACGGGGTGGAGGGCGCGCGTGCTCCGCCGCACCCTCTCCTCCCCCTACATATAGCCTGCGGGCTATGAAGCTGAGGGGGCGGGCCTGGGATCGTGGGATTAACTGTGCCCACAAACCCACGTCCCCACCTTTATTGCGCGAGTTACTGTGTGCAGTAACTCCGCAGGGAACCGCAACCGCCCGCCTTGGCCGCAGCGGATCCGCTCGTGCACTGAGGCCCGGTGATGGCGGACCGAGCCAGCAAATGCATCCCATCGCGCGCGTGGTCTTGCAGGCTAGCCCGGCTGGCTGGCGGCACGTGGCGCACCCACGATGGGCGGTGGGCCGAGAAGCTTAGCTAGCACGCCACCTGGTTCCCGCCGTTGCATTCGAAATTCCAGAAAGATCCGACTTGACTTATCTGACACCTGCCAGCTGGCTTCAAAGGAGTCGGATGAAGCTTCCTTCAGAGCACCCGGAGGAGGAAACTGTTGAGGCTCCTCGGCTCCTCAGCCGCGGCGCCTCACCAGTTTCGGGGACTACTATTAGAGTAATGGTCCACGGGTAGCCTAACCCGAGCCCTAGAACCTTTTAAGACATCGGGGCCGGCTGTGCCCCTCAAGACGTCAAGATAGAGCTCCGCCTTCTGACAGCCGGCTTGCCGAACGGCTGGCTGTTGGAAGGCGGCCATGCTCGGGTAGGCGGCTCCAAGACAGGCCGACTCCTAGCAGGCGGCCTCCAGAGAGGCCGGCTCCTAGCATTCGGCCCATGGCGCCCTCAAAGTCCCCCCCCCCATTAAGAAGACAAGACATGGTGTGGCTGCAGTATAGCCCATCCCCCCATATCCAGGGCCGGGCGTGGCCACAGTGCTCCGTACGGGCGGAGACCTCCGCACGGCACGACACTGTTGCCACTCCGCCCCTGACATCACTCCCGTCAGGCGAAGCCCTGTTCCCACGACCGCTTGTCGGTACAGCCCGAAGACGGCGGGCCTTGCTGGTCAGCGAGAGCCCGGAAGACGGCGAGGGCCTCACCAGTCGGACCCGAGGGAGGCCGGCTCTTAGCAGTCGGCCCTTTCCTTCCTCGAGGTCCCACACACCATTAACCAGATAAGACGCAGGGTGGCTACATGTGACGCCCCGAGACCGTTGCGCCAGGTGTCTTCCAGTTATTCGCTGTTGTTGCCTTGTCATTTGCTTGCGTGTCGCATCTTTCCATGTCATCATGTGCATTGCATCATCATGTTTTGAAAACTTGCATCCGTCCGGGTCTTCCCGTTCCTTCCGTTGTCCGTTCTGAGTCCAACCACACTTGCACGCGCCCGCGGCATGTCTGAAATGTTATTTTATAAGTGGTCGTAAAATGTTCTCGGAATGGGTTGAAAGTTGGTGTGCGGTGTTGTTATGTCGTAGGAAGGCCACCTGCCAAGTTTCATCACATTCGGAGTTCATTTGATAGCCCAACGGATAACTAAAGCGGCAGTATAGCTAGTCAAACGTCGAACATTTTCGGTCTCCAGAAACAGTCGCCGGGCCTCCCTCTCTTCTCTTCTCTCAGCTTGAGATCGTCTACACAGCCCACTACCTACCTCCAGGTCCAACCTAACCTCTCTCGTCAGCCCACGGACCTCCTCGCGCGCGCGTCTGAAAGCTGTCCCGGACCCGACCCGGGCAGTCGCCACCGTTGTGTCCGGATCATCCCCAAACATCTACAAAACATCTCTGTTTTGTTAATTGGGCCCCCTAACCTATTTATCCGGGATCGTCCGACTACGATCGGATGGACCGAATAGCCCCTAACCAAACCCACTTACTATATATATACGGGACCCAACCCTAAAAACTAGGATATTTGTCCCTCCACCGCCGCCATCGGGTCGCATCCCTACTCGGGATCGCCTCGCCCGATCCTCCTCGATCCCCTCGCCCAACCAGTGCATTCCATCGATCCATCCATCCAACTGTATCTCCCAGCGCCCACCTTCTCACCCCCGAGCAGCTCGCGAGGCCCCGACCTCCTCAGCTCCTCCGGCCCTACAGCCACCTTGCCGGAGCTGCACCCGCGTCCCCGCCGGCGACCACCCCCATCAGGCCGGACCCCGCACCCGCTCGCTACTTCTCCTTCCCTTCTTCCCTCTGGTTTCCTCTCCCACATGTGGTCTCTCTTCTCCATAAAACTCGCAGGACCGCCATGGCGTCTCCGAGCCCAACCATGGACAGTGCCTGCCGGAGCTCGTCTTCCCCGCCCGCGTGTGCCCGCCGTCGGTGAGAGTCGCAGGCCACTATGGACAGCCCCAGGAGCTCCCTCGCAGCCGCCTGGATCTGGCGTATCACCGGAGACCGCGTCCTCGCCCATTTCCAGCCGCCCCGCCTTCCAATCGAGATCGACCCCGCCGCCTCGGATCCCGGTGACCCTAGTTCGCCGTCGCCGCGCCAAGACCCGCTGCCACCCCGCTGGAGAGCTCCTTCGCTGCACCGCCCTCCGCTGCTGCCTTGCCACCGATCCCCTGCTTCCTCTGCGTCGCGAATGATCGAGGAGAGCGCTCGCGTTGACCGAGTCCAGATCGACCGCGCCCTCCCCGTCGATCGCCATGGGCCGCGACCCCCAAGGCCCGGTTGCTTCTGCTGTCAATCGCCCAAGGCCCAACTACTGTTTGGCCCTGCCAAATCTGGCCTACATGAGCATCCGCCATCTATTCCTCACCCAATGCTATTCCTGCTATGTTGCGCACTGCTCCTGTTCCAGTTTCGGCCCGTATAGGTTTTTTTTAGGTTTTGCGATTTTGTCTATTATTCTAGAGAGAGCAGTTTTGCAGAAAAACCCTTGTCGTTCATGCATATCATATCTCACAAACCATGCATCGGATTAAAACAAGTTTTATATGAAATTTGCTTAGAATTTTGTCTAGTTTAATAATATCCAACTTTCATCTATGTTTAAAATGTTTAAAAGGATGTTTGCTTTAATTTGCTTAAATAACTTGCTAAGATGATTTTTTTTTCATAACTAAATAACCGTAGCTCGGTTTGTAACAAACCTTATATGTAAATGGGGTAGAAAAATGCCTAGTTTAACATGGTGGCTTTACTTTGCATGTTTAACAACTCTAAAATTGTGTTTAGGGAAGAACAGTACCAAACCTAAAATATGAACATGAGGAGTTCCCGAAATTGTTGTTCGTTGCTTCCAGACTCATTTAACCTTGCCTAGATAGGTAGTTTTACTTTGCTGCACCCCCTTGCCATGTTAATCAACATTTAATATTGTTGGGTACCTAAACGAGAGAGAACTAAATAAGTCACGTGGTGTTTCGTCAATATGCAACTCGTTGCATATTGATCTCCACTTAAATTATAGAATTGCTTGTGCACTTTGCCATGCCATGCCTCATTAATCCGGACATGCATCATACTTGGTTGTGCATCATGTCATGCTTATGTGGTAGTTGTTTACCATGATGTTTGCTTCTTTCCGGTGTGCTTCTTCGGGTTGGTTCCGATAACGTCGCGTTCGTGAGGATCTGTTCGACAACGTCCATTTGTCTTCTTCGTGGACTTGTTCTTCTTCCTTGAGGGATCTCGGGCAAAATGACCATACCCTCAGAATCACTTCTATCTTTGCTTGCTAGTTGCTCGCTCTATTGCTATGCCTATGCCGCGATACCTACCACATGCTTTATCATGCCTCCCACATTGCCATGTCAAGCCTCTAACCCACCTTGTCCTAGCAAACCGTTGTTTGGCTATGTTACCGCTTTGCTCAGCCCCTCTTATAGCGTTGCTAGTTGCAGGTGAAGATTGGAGTTTGTTCCATGTGGGAACATGGATATTGGTTGGGATATCACAATATCTCTTATTAAATTAATGCATCTATATACTTGGTAAAGGGTGGAAGGCTCGGCCTTATGCCTAGTGTTTTGTTCCACTCTTGCCGCCCTAGTTTCCGTCACACCGGTGTTATGTTCCTTGATTTTGCGTTCTTTACGTGGTTGGGTTATAATGGGAACCCCTTGACAGTTCGCCTTGAATAAAACTCCTCCAGTAAGGCCCAACCTTGGTTTTACCATTTTCCACCTAAGCCTTTTTCCCTTGGGTTCTGCAGACTCAAGGGCCATCTTTATTTTAACCCCCCCGGGCCAGTGCTTGTCCAAGTGTTGGTCCAAACTAGAGTCCTTTGCAGCGCCACCTTGAGAAAACTTGAGGGCTGGTTTTAGTTGTACGGAGCGCTCATCCGGTGTTTCCCTGAGAACAAGATATGTGCAACTCCTATCAGGATGTCGGCGCATCGGGCGGCTTTGCTGGTCTTGTTTTACCATTGTCGAGATGTCTTGTAACCGGGATTCCAAGCCTGATCGGGTCCTCCTAGGAGAAGGAATATCCTTCGTTGATCGTGAGAGCTTGTGATGGGCTAAGTTGGGACACCCCTGCAGGGATTTGAACTTTCGAAAGTCGTGCCCGCGGTTATGGGAAGATGGGAATTTGTTAATGTCCGGTTGTAGAAAACCTGAAACTTATCTTAATTAAAATGCATCAACCGCGTGTGTAACCATGATGGTCTCTTCTCGGTGGGGTCCGAGAAGTGAACACGGTGTTGGAGTTATGCTTGGACGTAAGTAGTCTAGGATCACTTCTAGTTCACGACCGTGCTTTGCCTTCTCTTCTCGCTCTGATTTGCGTAAGTTAGCCACCATATATGCTAGTACTTGCTGCAGCTCCACCTCACATACCTTTTCCCTACCTATAAGCTTAAATAGTCTTGATCGCGAGGGTGTGAGATTGCTGAGTCCCCGTGACTCATAGATTACTTCCAAAACCAGATTGCAGGTGCCGATGATACCGTGCAGGTGACGCACCAGAGCTCAAGGAGGAGCTCGATGAAGATCGTGTTCGTTGTGTTGTTTCGTTTCAGTTGATTAGTAGTGGAGCCCAGTCGGGGCGATCGGGGATCTTTTGCAATAGGGGCAGTCTTCTTTTATTTTGGTTCCGTAGTCGGACCTTCATTGTATTTGGATGATGTAATGCTATATTCATGTATTGTGTGAAGTGGCGATTGTAAGTCAACTCTTTATCCCTTTCATATTCAATACATGGGATGTGTAAAGATTACCCCACTTGCGACATGCCTACAATGTGGTTATGCCTCTAAGTCGTGCTCCGACACGTGGGAGATATAGCCGCATCCTGGGTGTTACACTACGGTGATCTCCCGCCAGGTGGCGGGACTGTAGCCACGCTCCCCTGACCAAGCAAGCATCATTAGCATCATGGCAACAGTAATCCGCAGCCGGCAAGACCGGTGAGCAGCGGAGGCGGCCTGTCGGCTCCGTACCAGACCAGCCGGCGGTGCCCACCAGGCGGCGGAGAAGCCGACGACCAAAGAGACTGACACCCGGGACCTACACCCGGCCAGATTACCATTGTACCTCTGGGGGGTAGACCTATATAAACCCCCCATGGCACCCATGCAAAGGGTTCGGACCTGTTCGAATTAGACTCATACCTAGGGGGAGAGGAGAGCAGGCCTTGCCTTCTTCTACCTCTAGCATACAGCTCGAGGAGCACCATTGTACTCACTAGTGCCTTAGTGATCATGCGGAGACCCTGCAGAGCAGGACTAGGGGTGTTATCTCCTAAGAGAGCCCCGAACCTGGGTAAAGTGCGTCGGCGTTCGTGTCTACGCCTTATCCCGCATTCAGGCACAGGCGACATTCTACTCGCTCCTACCATGATAAGCCATCCATTGCCATATGTCGCACCCAACCCCCGACACATAGCGCACCCGATCCATGTCTCCCACGCGCCCCTCGCCTCGCGCCCTTGGGTCGTTGCCTCCTGCCAGGCTGCACTTCGCCGCCATGGCCGCAAGCTTCTTACCGCACATGCATGCATGCCCGCGCGCGCCCCACCGCGGCCTCCCTAGCAGGATTCTGCACCCCCGCTGCATCTCTGCATCCACCAAGGTCGCTGCTTGTTGGACACCATCGACGCCGGCGAGTAGCATGCGTTCATGGAAATCAAGGCCTGGCCCTAGGTTTTCTTCATATTGCATGGCTCCCTATTTGCGGATGGATGCACACTTTGAGTGTAGTGGCTAGTGCAACTTGTTTGCATCCTGGAGGTCAAGAGATCAAATCCCCACGATTCCTCCTTTTGTTCTGCAATTTTTTCTTACACAGAGTAGCAGCCCTTGCCCTGTTTCATATCTAGTCAAGCCCCTATCAGAACACCGGTATTGATCCATCCAACTGGCTAGCGCAGCCACTCCAAATCCATGAAGTTCAGGGTACGATCCCTGGTTCTCCTGATTTATTTTTATCCCTGCTTCTGTGTTTTAATTCGAGCACACACAGCCATAGCCGGTTGGGCCCGATTCCACTTGTGGGCCGCTGCACTCTAATGCTTCTGGCTCGTGGATGTTTTTTTCCTCTGCCTATGGATTTTTTTATTTTTTAGTGCATGCATAATTACAGAAATGCCATCATTTTGAATTGTCAATAACTAAATAACCATGCATCCAAATAAAACCTTTCATATATGTAAAATACTCAGTTTTTCCTGTACTTTCATATTATGCAACTTTCACCCATGTTAAAAATGTTTAAATTTCTATTTGCATTATTTTGCACCAATGTCATGTTAAAATGGTTTATTTCATAACTAATTAACCGTAGCTCAGAATTAAATATGCTTGTTATGTAAATGGTCTAGAAAAATTAATAGATTAACTTGGTGCACTTTATATTCCTGTTTAACAACATTAAAATATGGTTTTAGGCAGAACAGTACCAAATCCGAATATTGCATATGAGGATTTCTTGCCATGTTAACCAACATTTAATCTTGTCTTGTTCATAACCGAGAGAGAACTAAATAAGTCATATGGTGTTTCGTCAATATGCAACTCGTTGCATATTGAGCTCCATTTAATTTGTAGTATTGTTTGTTGCACTTTGCCATGCCATGCCTTATTAAACCGGACATGCATCATGCTTGATTGTGCATCGTGCCATGTTATGTGTTGTGTGTTTACTGTGTTGTTTGCTTCTTTTCGGTTGTGCTTCTTCTCGATAGTTCCTGTTTTGTTGCGATCATGAGGATTCGTTCGACTATGTTGGTTCGTCTTCTTCATGCACTCGTTCTTCTTCTTAGCCGAATTTCAGGCAAGATGACCGTCACCTTGGATCTCACTACTATCTTTGCTATGCTAGTTGTCTCGATGTTATCGCTATGTCGTGCTACCTACCACTTGTTTATCAAGCCTCCCAAATTGCCATGACAGCCTTTAACCATTTTCCCTCATCCTAGCAAATCGTCGTTTGGCTATGTTATCACTTTGCTCGGCCCCTCTTATAGCGTTGCTAGTTGCAGGTTGTTCCATCTTGGGACATGGATATCATGTATATTTTGGGATATCAAAATATCTCTTATTTAATTAATGGATCTATATACTTGGTAAAGGGTGGAAGGCTTAGCCTTTTTCTTGGTGTTTTGTTCCACTCTTGCCACCCTAGTTTTCGTCATACTGGTATTATGTTCCTTGATTTTGCGTCCCTAACACGATGAGGGTTTATGGGCCCCTCTTAACAGTTCGCTTTGAATAAAACTCTTCCAGCAAGGCCCAACATTGGTTTTACCATTTGCTCAACATAATAACTAAACATGTTAATAAATTTGATGCATAGGGAGTTAGCACTACCCGAGGTTCGTTATTCAACATAATACAGGGGGCCAGTGCTGATGATGTTGGTCCCAAACGGGTAGCCTGCTGGGCCACCTCGAGGAAACTCGAGGGCTGGTTTTACTCGTAGCTTGTCCCATCCGGTCGTGGCCTGAGATGAGATAAGCGCGGCTCCTATCAGGGTGTTGGCATGCTGGGAGGTCTTGCTGGACTTGTTTTACCATTGTCGAAATGTCTTGTACACCGGGATTCCGAGTCTGATCAGAGGGTCCCGCGATGGAGGATTGTCTCCGCGGATCGTGAGCTTGTCATGGGCTAAGTTGGGACACCCCTGCAGGTTTTAAACTTTCGAGAGCCATGCCCGCGGTTATGTGGCAGATGGGAATTTGTTAATATCCGGTTGTAGTGAACTTGAAGTAAACTCAATTAAAATACACCAACCGCGTGCGTAACCGTGACATTCTCTTTTCGAGTGAGTCGAGAAGAGAACACGGTGGGGTTATGTTTGACCGTAAGTAGTTTAGGATCACTTATTGATCATTACTAGTTGTGACCGTTTGCGTAGTTTCTCATCTTATTCTTTTATTCGTCAGTTAGCCACCATACATTGCTTAGCCGCTGTTGCAACCTCACCACTTATCCTTTCCATACCCATAAAGCTTTGCTAGTCTTGATACCCATGGTAATGGGATGGCTGAGTCCTCGTGGCTCATAGATTACTACAACAACAGTTGCAGGTGCAGGTAATGTGATGATCATGACACGAGAGCGATGTTTACTGATTTCGGAGTTCTTCTTCTTCATCGATCTTGGGTCAGGTTCCTGGTCGGTAGCCTGGGCTAGCAGGGTGGATGTTGTTGGAGTTTCTGTTTGTGATTCATTCGTAGTCAGATGTTGTTCTCATGTACGATGTTTGATGTATTCATGTGGCATTTGTATGCCTTGTATGTATCCCTAACTATTATGTAATGTTACGATGTAATGATATCCACCTTGCAAAAGCATCTCCAATATGCGCTTCTATCCTTGGTGGGACCTTCAAGTACCTTTAGGATGGGGTTGCATATTGGGCGTGACAAGTTGGTATCAGAGCCTTGACCGACCATAGGAGCCCCCCTTGATTGATCGTAGTTGCCCGTTGTCGAGTCTAGAAGAAAACCTTTTTCCGAGTCTAGTTATATCGGAGAGTAGGACTTCTTTTTACTCCTCAGCCCCATTTGTCGCTCTGGTGAGAAATCTTGACGTAGGTGTTTCGACTTACTCCTCCTACCCTTCAAATTTTTTTAGGATCACATAGTTAGTTTTTCGATCGTCGTGATGTCAGCTCTTTTCATTCGGTGCATTTCACGTCAAGTCGATTCGATCCTCTTCATCTTTTGCAAGATCAGCCCTCAGTTCTTTCTCAACCGACGTTTTTTCCATGTCCGGAGTCGTCTTTCTTTTCCCACCAGCCCACCCTTTTTCTTCTCGGAGTTGGAGTTCGTAATCGAGTATCCATCCTACTCGTGCGAAGCCTTTGCATTCTTTCCTCAATTATTTCAACCTATGCTTTTCTCTTCAAGTTATTCGTCGGTTCCTCATTCCAAGTTGCCTTTGTTTTCCCGCCCTCCCACCCCTATTCTTCCCCAAGTCCGAGCGTCTATTCGAGCATCAATTTCATTCGTGCAGAGCCTCTTCATTCTTTCATCAATTGTTTCAACCAGTGAATTCTCGTCAACTTCATCATGCTTTGTCTCATTTTCTTTCCGGTGGATTCAATTCATGTGCTGATCATATTCTTTCCCTCGGGTCAAATGTTTTACCGTTGCTCGTTTCTCCTCTTGTCATTCAACCGTCCTGGAGTGATGAAGACATCTCAGAAGAATTGTGTTTGTGTTCAAATTAATACAAGGGTGTCACCTTGTGACGCCCCAAGACCGGAGCTTCAGATGCCTTCCACGGTATCTGAGATTCGTTGTGTGTTTTGTTTTTGCTTGTTGCATTCATCATTGCATCGTGTGCATTGCATCATGTCACCATGTCATAATGTCATTTTTTAACTCAACTAAATAAATGGCATGGATCTTTGATCCATTTAAATAGAGGGAATTCACATGGTGAGTTCTCCTTATAACATATATCCTCCCAATATTATTATGGAGCTATAACAAATATTCCATTCTTTTGGAATTAACCATAACACACTTGCAAATATTCTCCATGTCTTTTCTGCTTCAAGTTTGCTCCTCAAACTTTGCCCATAATTTATTTCATCACTTTCCTGATCTCCACAAAAATTCCGAACATTTTTGGACTCTCCAAAAATGTTTTCCTAATTCAAACTTATTTGAATCACATTCAAATATGTTCGAATGCAATCCTTCCAAGCGGTGCCAAATGCATTTTCTCGGAACGATCTCATTTTTATGAGTCCGGGAAATTTAACCACATGCCCAAATTATTTCTCTAACCCATCCTTTTCCTTTTTATCCTCTCTATGCTTTCTGTGAAAGGGAATTGAGAGAGAGAGAGAGCAGAGCCCAGCTGGCTGGCCCATCTACAGCCTGGACCGGACCAAACTTCCCTGGGCCAGCAGGACCCGCGGTAACCCTAGACACCAGGGAGCCCGACTCCTCTCTCTCTCGATCCACTCCCCATCTCCCTCCCCTCGCGCCGCCACACGCACACGCATCGCACCGGAGAGCCCTGCTCGAACCCCTTCTCCCCTGCGTCGGCTTCTCTTTCCCCCGCTCCCTCTCGTCCTCCTCGCGAAGTCCCGCCTGCTCCCATGCCTCTCTCCTCCATGCCTCAGCCACATCCTCACCCGCTCCTCCTTCCCATTGCCGCCGCGCTGGCCATCAACTCCGACGAGCAGCAGCCTCCGCGCCCGAGCTGCTCTACTGTTGCTCTTCTCGCTCACCACCGGACCTCCCCATCGCCCTCGTCGACGACCAGCGCTCCTCTCCTCCAGCTCGCGCCGCCATGCTCTGTCCCGCGACCAAGCCGCCGCCCTAGAGTTTGCCCGCTGCCGGCGCCCTCCTCCAGCGCCTCCGCACCTCTCTGCTACCCCGTTCCTGCGCGCGCCGTGGCGCCCTCCAGCTGCGTCGCGCCCGTCGACCAGCGCCGCTCCGGGCGTCTTCGCCAGAGTACCACCAGGAAGCCGGGCCTCTACTACGCGTGTCCTGCCTCCCTCGTCGCACCCACACCTTCGGTGCTACCCATTGTCGTTACATTCCTGCCGCCACGGACGGCCCCTCCTTCGCTGCCGACCATGGCCTACCTGTTGTTGTGCCCTGCTGCCGCATGCCTGGGCCCCGTGACCTCAAGCTCCTGCGCCAGCCTCGCCTTCCTGCGAGTAAATTGCACACTTCGTCCCTGTACTCGTTGGCTTGTAACAAAACCATCCTGGTACTCGCGAAGTGCTTCTGTACGGTCCTCAGACTTGCAATTGTGTAACAGAGACGGTCCTGTATACGCAGCGGCATACGTCTGGCCCTTTTCCCCTGCCACGTCAGCGCCTAGAGCTGGTCCAGCCGAACCGACTGGCTTGAGTCGGACTTAGACGACATATGCGCGCGTCCAAATCCAAAAATCCCCAAATTGTCTTCCCTCTACTCAAATCCCTAACCCTATCCTCTTCTGTCTTGCGATGAGCGACAAGAGCTTGGCCGAGAGCTCGATGCCCCGCGCCGGCGGCAGCGTGTGCGGCAGCGCGGGTTCCCCGTGAGGCGCCCGTCGGGCGCCGCGTCGGTTCAGCCGCAAGGCTGCTTGCCAGCTCGTTTTCCCAGTGAGTGTGGCGCTGCGGCGAGCCGTATCTCCGGCCGGAGACTGGTCGGCTGCTCCTCGCGCGCACACCGGCGGTAGACGCTCTGGGCAAGCACTACCGCGGGGTGGTGCTGGTGGTGTCGGTCGTTGGCGGCAAGAGCTGTGAGCTGACGCGTACTACAATGCTCGTGCAGAAGGTCTGCAATGCTTGACTGCACCCCTCTCCTCGCGGAACATTTGCCTGATGCGTGGCTACCAGCTGAAGGCGCTGACCTCACCCGCACCCATCACTTCAAGATTTACAGTGGCAGGGTTGACGGCACCGGAGACGGATGGGCCGCTGGTTGTCGAAGTGCCCTGTTTCTTACCAATGCCCCTGTTCTAGTTAATTTGATGCGGCTGTGTAAGCTACTCCTAGGTGTTATGTGATGCAAGCTGATTCGTTGTACTGATGCCGTGATGCACTGATGGCTGTAGCACCTATTTGGTTCTTAACTGACGTATTAGGATCAGCTGATGGCTGTAGGTATGTGAACTGATATAGCTGTAGCTATGTAAGATGTTATGGTCGATGTAGCTTTTGGTTTTGAACTGATGCAAAGCTCTATTATGTGATGACATATTAAGTGATATGTTAATTTCCTGTGCTTTTCTTGTATGATATTTGAACAGTGCTGTGGTGTGTGCTTTTATGGAAATTGGCATGAATGAGATGCATTGTGCTGCGCACTGGAAGGAAATGAATTGAGCTGTGCTTTTTGCTATCATTTGAACTGATCTGTGCATATGAACGACTTCAGCAAAATAAAGAGGAACAATAAATACCATGCCAATTTCAGAACAACTCCAGCAAAAAAAAATGTTAAATGAGATGAACAGATCCAGTAATATATATACAGGAAACTGACTGGAAATAAAAAAACCCATACATGAACACAACACGACAGGAAACAACAAAGAACATTACAGGGGCAAAGAAATAAGCTCATATATGACAACATAGAGCAGTTCAAAGGGAATTTATAAATCAGATAAACAAATTCACTATTCATGAACATACCATGTAATTAACATGTGCATGAACTAAAATAAAACCTACATAGCATAGTCCAGCAGGTTCGCGAAGAACATCTCCCAGTAGTTCATATGCAATGATCTCTCAGTCCCTAAATATATCGAACATGCTTGTCCTTCTTGGCATGTTAAAACCAACCATGGGCTGACTTGAATTTCCTCTTTTGGCATTATTTCGCTGGCCCGTAATGTTCTCATTTCCTTGCCTTTCCTTCAAACTTCCCATCCTCATTTCTTCTGCTTCTTTATTTTTCTCTTCCCAATCTTGCATCTCTGAAGACCTCTGCGACGCAACCTGCCCCTCCCAGGCTTGCTGCCTTGCTTCCTCCTCCCGCCGATGATAATCTCTCATACGTTGTATCCTTTCATGCTCCTCTTCTTGCATTATCAGAAATTGCGCTTCTTCATATCTATGCGCATCTTCAACATGTTTTCTCTTCTGCTCTGCAATTCTTTTCCTCTCTGCAACTCTCTTATTTTTTTCTTCCTCGGCCTGTTTCTTTTTAGCTTGTATAGCTTGCTTTTTGGCATCTGCCAGGGCTTTTTTTGCTTCTTTTTCCTGTTGTGCCTTTTGCTTTCTTTCCTCGACTGCTTTTCTTTTTTCTTCAGCATCCAATTGTTTTTGTTGCAACAAAGCTTTCCGTTTCTCCTCTTTCTCCAGCTTTATTGCCACCGCTTCCTCTTTCCTCTTCTGCTCAGCTTGCAAAATCTTCAACTCTTCTTCTCTAAGTTTTGCCATTGCTGCATCAAATTTTGCCTGGTCTGCAATTTCTCTCTTCTCAGCTGCTGCCCTTAGTTTAGATAATGCTAGAACTTCCCTCTTTCTAATAACATTCCCCTCTTTTGTTATGGTAGTTGGTTGCACAGGGGGTTGGCTTTGGACATGATTTGCAATAAAAGAAGATCCTGGCAGAGGTCCTGGTTCAGGTTGCTCCATGTTCTGGCTTGCTTGATGCTGCAAGTAAATAAGCAGAAAAATCTCAACTAAAGATAAGTAGACAAGCATGATTATAAATGAAGAATATACTATACCTCTTCGATCAATGAAGAAATGACACTATCCTCATTATTAAGTGGATCATGTTGTGCCAACTCCCTAGTTTGCAAGTTTTGCTCCTGAATTGAGAAAACAAATAATTACTTACTATAGTTTGCACGTTATATCATATTAAAATGATAGATATAATTCAATGATTATTATACTTGTGTAATGACAGGAGCTTCTTCATCAGATGACGAAACCTCTGGCTCTGCTCTAACTCTCTTCTTTTGTCCCTTTTTCTTTGGTTTCAGGCCTAGTTTGAAATCTTTGCATCCACCAATGTTATGTCCTGCAGATCCACAATAGCTGCAATGAATAACAGCCCCACCCCTTCCAACTTTCTTGCCTGCCCTCCCCTCTTTCTCTTCAGGTTGTTTCCTTCTGTTCTTTTGTTTCCTCCCTTTCTTTGTTTTTACTTTTGGAGGAATGATTTCCTTGCCATACATGTTTTGCCACTCACTAATATCATTGCAAGGCATAATTATGTGCTCATATGCCTTGCGGTAGGTCTCAATGGAGTAGCATTGGTGAACCATTGATTCTGGGGCAATGTTGTCATATCTGCAAGCTGAAACACCATGACAACAAGGAATCCCTGTTAAATCCCATCTCCTGCAACTGCATTTCTTCAGGTTTATGTCAACACTGAACTGGACACCTCTATCATCCACTTGAAATATGCCCATTCCAGCTGGATCTGCAATGCAAGTATTTGCAGCATCAATATGCCTATTCAGTCTTTTTCTGATTTTCGGACATATATGACCAGTCCACTTTTGGGACTCCTCCTGCTTGCCACATATTCTCCCCATGCACTGCCCTTTGATCCTTTGAATCATGCTTAACAAAGGCAGTTCTCTTGCATCTAAGATATACTTATTGAATACTTCACAATTATTGTTCAACAACACATCACACTTAGGGAATTCAGTCTGAAATGCCCTCACCCATGTTTTTGGGTCTAACTCTTCCAACCAATCATGAGCGTGTTTGTTTAGAACTAACATTCTATTCATGTTCTCCCTCCACTGACCATGTGTAGTACTTCTAGCACATCTCCATAATTGGTTTTTCAATATATCTCCTTTAAAAATTCTATTGAAATTTTGCCAGATATGTCTCACACAATATCTATGCTCTGAATCAGGAAATAATTCTCTAACAGCCTTAATTAATCCCTGGTAATGAACAAATATGATAAAAAAGACATATAGTTAGAAGCATATGTATGTAAAGAACATAAAGTGAAGCATTTTCTATGTAAAGAACATATTTTCATTAACACTTACTTTCTGCTTGTCAGACATTACTGTCCAAGGAGAACTGTTCACAATGCCCAAGTCTTCTTTCAAAGAACTCAAGAACCACCTCCATGACTCTGTGTTCTCAATTTGCACCACTGCAAAAGCCACAGGATATATGCAATCATTCGGATCCATCCCAATAGCAGTCAACAGAATGCCTCCAAACTGAGTTTTCAAATGACAACCATCGACAAATATTACTGGCCTACAAGCCGACAAAAATCCCCTCTTACAAGCATCGAATGAGAAGTAACACTTCTGGAAAATTCCATCATTAGCAACTTCAATGAAAAATGCACTCCCTGGATTGGATCTCCTTAACTCTGCTGCATAGTCCCACAACTTCCTGTACTGTGCTATTTCATCCCCATATATTGTGTTCAATGCAATTTTCTTTGCTCTCCAAAGCTTCTGCCTATGAATTCTCATATTCCACTCTTGTTGTATCAATCCTCCTAAACCCTTAATTGACATCTTCTCATCAGCTCTAATCTTTTCAACATATTTATCTGCTATGTATCTCGCCGTAAAGGCTCTCACTTGCCACTTCTTGCTGCATGTGTGCTCATCTTTGAATGTCTTTACCATAATCCCCTTTGTTCTATTGTCATGCGATGCATACAAATACCATGGACAGCCATTGGTACACCTTGCTCCAATCCTTGTTTTATCATTTTTTGGAAATGTTATGCCAAGTCTCTCCTTGCAACTATACTCCCTAATTGCCTTCCTAATCAATTCTATTGACGAGAATACCTGCCCAACATGAAACTTCGGCTCATGCAAATCTTCTTCTGTGAAATGATTGAACTTGAACTTCATTTCCTCGTCATCTGACTCTGGCATTTCAAGCTTTTCATCTTCAGAATTGTCATCTTCAGCTACCTGCTTCCCTTTCCTTTTACCCTTCTTCTCATCATCAGCAACATGTGACTCATCCATCACCAAATCCTCATCCCCATCCTGCAGGTCATAGTCACTGTCCACAAGCTCTTCCGGATTATAATCAGAGTCGTCACTATCTGACCAAGAGCCTTCGTCATCTTCCTCCTCTGCGACTGCTCTTCTGCTTCTTCTACTGCCACCACTTGTTCCTTCACAAGTGCTATCACCTGTATACATTACCTCACTTCTATTCTCCTCTGGGACAACAAAGCTAGGCTCAACGATATTTTCCTCTCTCTGACGAGTAAGAGGGTTTGAAACCGCATCGTCCCATCCTCCTCCACCATAGTTGTCCTCATGATCCAGGTAAAACATGAGATATTTGTACCCCTCCCTGACCACTTTCCTAATAATGTTTGTGTCATTGTTCCTCGACAACAACTTCAACCCGCCTTCATTCAATTGCATACCTGGCAGCAACAAGTAAATAGCAATTCTTCCAGCCGTCTCATACCCCAAGTGCTCTACTAATTCATACAACATCGGCATAGAAGCTTGAGTAGCATCACAAAAATCATAGCACACCTTGCGGCCATTCAGATATGCCCTGCTGCTTCCACCGCCAAGGAAAAATCCTCCAAATATGAACTCCACAGTAAATAGATCACTGCCTTCCTCTGTTATAATTACACAAAAAAAGTTTCAGATGGAAAGATGAAACAACTGTGTCTAAATCCTAACCAAATTATGCCGTTGACTTAATGAGCGACAAACCTCAATTTTATTCAAAAATGAAACTGATAAATAGGGGGGTGATCAATTCAAAAGGATCAGCTGAGTTCAAACAGAAAAAGAAATCTATCTCCTACGAGCAACAGGTACAAGTCTGAACCCTAACGAAATTAGTGCATACAAATTATAAATTTCACGGTGGAATGGGTAATAGGTATGCAAATGGTGGAAAATGAGCATATGAAACAACAATCGACTTGGATTATTCCGGCGATCAACATACCGTACGTCGGGACGGGCCCCTTATCCTGGCGTTGTATGGGCGCCATCAGCGGCACTCACAGCGGAAGACGACAGTGTCGCCGCCTCCCTCTGAGGCCTTCCCACTCCGGGTGCTCCCCACGGCCGCGATCTCTGCCCTCGATCAAACCCTCCTCCGTTGTTGGCTGCGTCGTGCTCGGGGAAGAGAACACAAACGAACAGAGGCGGCAACTGAAAACCTCGATTACACAGGGGGTCGTCTCGTCGTCTAAGTCCGACTCAAGCCAGTCGGTTCGGCTGGACCAGCTCTAGGCGCTGACGTGCCAGGGGAAAAGGGCCAGACGTATGCCGCTGCGTATACAGGACCGTCTCTGTTACACAATTGCAAGTCTGAGGACCGTACAGAAGCACTTCGCGAGTACCAGGATGGTTTTGTTACAAGCCAACGAGTACAGGGACGAAGTGTGCAATTTACTCCCTTCCTGCACCACTTTGTCTCGGCCGTTTGACCCCAAGCCATCCTCGCATCGCGGTCTTCATCTGCGAAGGACGCCAAAACCTTTTCATGGATGCATCAAGTACCTTGCTGCCCTACGGTGTCGCCAAGTACGCGTTTCGCGACGACTGGTGTTTTCTAAGGCTGCCAAGTACCATTTTGTCAAACGCCCGAACGACTACCACACCGGAACGTCAAGTACATGGATACGCCGAGTTCCTCTCCGAATGTGTGTACGACTATCATAGCGCCGAAGACCTTGGATGCCCGAACGAGTGCTGACTGAAACGCCTAAGTACCACTACTTCTACGATGACCGTCCTTCGTCAGGTACACCTACGGATGGCCAAGTTTCATTTCAAAAATGTTCTACTACATTCGAGGTGGATTTCACCCAAGTACCACACAGAAACGCCAAGTACCCCCTAAGCGCGAAGACGCCAAGACCATTTCGGGATTCACCAAGTACCGCTACCGATGGCTCGAACATCTACGAAACATGTACCGCTACCGTCCAAAGAATCGAGCCGACAATCCTGAAGATCCGAGTACCACTCCGAACCATGTATGACTACCGTTGCTGAAGACCCCTGTTACGCAAGCGTCAAGTTCAACCACCGTCGCGTGTATCACTACTTTCACTACCGTCCCGAGAACAACTACTTCCCTCGACGTACCCGAACCGCCCCAAGAATACACGCTTGGAAGGTATAACCCCGAGAGGACGCCCGTGAACGAATGAATGCATGTTGTATCAGATGCACCCTTATTCACCTCGAGTCCGAACTATCGGTGCACGTTGCCCCTCTCTTGCCTTTTCACCGACATGTGGGAACCCTGTATCCGGGATCACCCCACCATCTTTTGACACGCATCACGTCACATTTCCTTTTGCACCGGCATCTCATTCGAGTTACTGGAACCGGAAGTTGCCGTGGCACCATTTTCGTAATCGTTCTCGTGGCACCCCTTTCGTTCCCGCCACGATGACAAATGCTTCATGATGCTCTTATCAACATTTTCATAAAGATTGCTTAAAACTTTCATATATCATCCACATCATGTTAACAACATTTAAAATGTTTAAAATTGTTGTTTGCCTTAAATTGCTAAATGCATATGGGGTTTTCTCGGAATTGTTGTTTGGTGTTCCGGCCTCATTTAAACTTGCCTAAATAGATAATTTCTTTATGCTTCTCCTCTTGCCATGTTTAACAACATTTAATATTGTTGGGTACATAAACGAGAGAGAACTAAATAAGCCATGTGGTGTTTCGTCAATATGCAACTCGTTGCATATTGAGCTCCACTTAACTTGTAGTTTTTCTTGTGCACTTTGCCATGCCATGAATCATTAAACCGGACATGCATCATACTTGGTTGTGCATCATGCCATGTTTATGTGATGGTTGTTTACTATGTTGCTTGCTTGTTTCCGGGTTGCTTCCCCCGTTAGCTTCGGTTCCGTTCCGGAGTTGTGAGGATTCGTTTGACTACGTCCGTTTGTCTTCTTCATGGACTCGTTCTTCTTCCTTGCAGGATCTCAGACAAGATGACCATACCCTCGAAATCACTTCTATCTTTGATTGCTAGTTGCTCGCTCTATTGCTATGCTACGATACCTACCACTTGCTATATCATGCCTCACATATTGCCATGAGAAGCCTCTAACCCACCTTTCCTAGCAAACCGTTGTTTGGCTATGTTACCGCTTTGCTCAGCCCCTCATATAGTGTTGGTACTTGCAGGTGAAGTTGAAGTTTGTTCCATGTTGGAACATGGATATTGTTGGGATATCATTATTGTATCTTATTTACTTTAATGCATCTATATACTTGGTAAAGGGTGGAAGGCTCGGCCTTATGCCTGGTGTTTTGTTCCACTCTTGCCGCCCTAGTTTCCGTCATACCGGTGTTATGTTCCTTGATTTTGCGTTCCTTACGCGGTTGGGTTATAATGGGAACCCCTTGACAGTTCGCCTTGAATAAAACTCCTCCAGCAAGGCCCAACCTTGGTTTTACCATTTTCCACCTAAGCCTTTTTCCCTTGGGTTCTGCAGACTCAAGGGTCATCTTTATTTTAAACCCCCGGGCCAGTGCTCCTCTGAGTGTTAGTCCAAACTAGACCACTGTGCAGGGCCGTCCCTTCGTAACTTGGGTTACGTTGGCTCCTGTACGCTTAGCTTATCCGGTGTGCCCTGAGAACAAGATATGTGCAGCTCCTATCGGGATTTGTTGGCACAGTGGGTGGTATTGCAGGTGTTGTTTTACCATTGTCGAAATGTCTTGTAACCGGGATTCCGAGTCTGATCGAGTCTTCCTGGGAGAAGGAATATCCTTCGTTGACCGTGAGAGCTTGTGATGGGCTAAGTTGGGACACCCCTGCAGGGTTTTGAACTTTTGAAAGTCGTGCCCGCGGTTATGGGCAGACGGGAATTTGTTAATATCCGGTTGTAGAAATCCTGACACTTAACTTAATTAAAATGAATCAACCTCGTGTGTAACCGTGATGGTCTCTTTCCGGCGGAGTCCGGGAAGAGAAAACAGTCTCGTGTTATGCTTGAACGTAAGTAGTTTCAGGATCACTTCTTGATCATTATAGCTTCTCGACCGTTGCTTTACTTCTCTTCTCGCTCTTATTTGCGTAAGTTAGCCACCATATATGCTAGTGCTTGCTGCAGCTCCACCTCACTACCCTTTTTCCTACCCAAAAGCTTAAATAGTCTTGATCTCGCGGGTGTGAGATTGCTGAGTCCTTGTGACTCACAGATACTTCCAAATAGTTGCAGGTGCCGATGATACCAGTGCAGGTGACCCAACCTAGCTCAAGTGGGAGCTCGATGAAGAACGTGTTCGTTGTGTTTTATCGTTTCCTTTCGATCAGTAGTGGAGCCCAGTTGGGGCGATCGGGGATCTAGCATTAGGGGTGGTCTTCTTTTTATTTTGGTTCCGTAGTCGGACCTTGATTGTATTCTGGATGATGTATTATATTTATGTATTGTTTGAAGTGGCGATTGTAAGACAATTCTTTATCCCGTTCTTATTCAGTACATGGGATATGTAAAGATTACCCCTCTTGTGACATGCCTACGATGCGGTTATGCCTCTAAGTCGTGCTCCGACACGTGGGAGATATAGCCGCATCGTGGGTGTTACAAGTTGGTAATCAGGGCCTTCCCCGACTTAGGAGCCCCCTGCTTGATCGAATTGCTGATGTTGTTGACTCTAGAACAAAATGTTTTGAGCTTTAGGATTATATATATCAGAGAGTAGGATTGTTTTTACTCCTCTCTCCCTTCGTCGCTCTGGTGAGGCCTCCTGACGCAGAGTTTTGACTCTTCTCTTCTCAAATTTCACTAAAAAAATTTGGATCCCGCAGGTATCTTGGAATCATTCCGATGGTTTTGTGACGAGAACATTGTTCTTGGTGCCTCCTGACATTTAGGGGTTTTGGCAGTGTCTCGGGGAGTTGAGCTCTGAGGTGTTGTCGTCACAATTTTATCGTTGCAGTTCTGGAATACCTGAGTTCGCCGACATCGAAAATCTCTTTTATGTAGTTGTTGGTGAGATAACCTCGACGCCACCCAGTACTGGGGCGGGAGTTCGGGAGTATTGGCATAACTCGTATAACGGATGCTTTTTGAAGGTTGAGGTAAATGATTTCCGAAGGTTTCTTGGTTATGTGTTGAAGGATGGATACAGGTGGATGTAGGATTTGTTAGTTTTGGGTGAGATATTATTCTTGCCCTGTATCCCCAACACTTGATTGCATAACCAGAAAGTTTCGGGAGTTTATATGTGGGAATTCAGGTATCACATAGGATATCCTTACAACAGACACATGATACGATATGGGGTCTATCATATGTTTGTTTCCGGCTTATTCTGCAAGCCAATCCTTTGTTTTGTTTTTTCAGTTGTGGTATTCGAGTTGCTTCAATGTCAAGTGTTCATTCCATACCTTTCCTAAGTGGTGTTCTCACACTTCTATGTGAATACCAATCCTTTGTGACCATCGAGATTGTCTTGTCAATCCTTTTTCAACCGGTGTGTTTCTCTTCAAGTGGATCCGATCATTTCAACATCCGCAAGATCAATTATCAGTTCTTCTCAACGGTGTTCGTTCCATCTGCCCAAGTTGCCTTTGTTTTCCTACCCTCCCACCCTTTTTCTTCAAGGACTCGGATTTCTTAATCAAGTATCCATCTTGTTGATGTGAAGTCTCTCCATTCTTTTCCGTTAATATTCTTATCCGGTGTTCCTCAGGAAGATACTAATGGAGCTTCAAGTTCGTCATTCTCCGTTCTCTTTCTTCTCCGGTGGATTCAAGTCAAGCTTTGTTGACCATATCCTTTTCCTCGTTCCAAATGTTGTCCCATGTCGGTGCACCTCTTAATCATTCACCTCTCGCTATTCATTTGTTCCGGAGTGCTAAAGATATCTCGAAGATTCGTGTTTCCACTCTGCACCCGTTTAAGATATCTCGAGGTTGTTATCTCATTCAAGCCATTTAATTCAACCGGTGCAATCTCTCTTCAAATCAGTTCAATGGTGTTTATCTTGAGTGGGCCCTAACCCACAGGTCTTTTCCCAGGATCTTACCTGACTCTTCTAATTCTTTCCGGAGTTACTCTCAAATTCTTTTTTCAAGTTTGACGTAAGAATGAGTTATCACCAGTCAAATGTCTTTCTCCATGATTTTTCAAATTCTTTTCATCGTCGGTTCAACCTTTCTAATATCCATTCCAGAGTATCTCAAGAACTCATGTTGGTGTTTCGCATCGTCATTCTCAACATTTGAAGACCGAAGAAGAGTGTTTCCTCTAAATCTTGGTCCGTTCTCTCGAAGATTCGTGGTTCTAGTTTGAGGCCATCCTCTCATAATTGTTTTTGATTGTGAGGATTCTTTTCACCCATCCGGAGCATTTCATGAGTTGTTTCCATTGCTTCCCTCCGAAGGCCATCATTTCAAATATTATTCATTCTAGCTTTCAACTCGTTCTCCAAATCTTACCAGTGCATCATTCAAATATTCTCTAATCATCTCGTGATCTCTTCGTTCTCATGTATCTAAATTCCTTCAAGTATCTTCATTCGTTTTCCAATTCTTCCCGGTGAATTGTGCCTATGCTATGTTTATTTTAATTCTTACGGTGGTTCATTCAAGATCTCTCTTCCTTGGTTATCATATCAATTCATTCGTTCTTTCCATTCCTACCGGTGGTTCGTTGAAGACCTTCCCAAGTTGGCGCTATATCTACCTTAATCTTTTCTACGAGAATAAGTAGTTTGCCAAATCCGTTGCTTGTCATCAATTTAAGTGGTGAAGGATACGCATAATTTAATTCTTATTCTTGTTTCATCCAAATGTTAAATCCCTTTCCCGGAGTTCTTTTCAACTTTCCCTTTCGTTTGATCTTCCTTTTTATTACCGGAGTTCTTCACGGAGGCTCTACTTCGTGGTTCATCAAGGATTCTTTTCATCCTTCAATTGTTCTTCAAGATTTCTCTCGAAGCTAAGATCCGCCAAGATTTACTCCAAAATAAACATGGTGTTCAACACATGTCTTGTTTTGAGGAGTTCAAACATTCTTCATCTTGCATTCCGTAGTGCAATTCTTTCATATCTCATCTTTTGAGGTGGTGTTATGTCATTGTTGAGTTTCATAATTCACAAGTTTTCAATAGTGTCATAGCTAAATCCATCATTTTCTCTTCGCTCA
The DNA here is from genome assembly GCF_056163025.1 of Triticum urartu. NCBI lineage: Eukaryota > Viridiplantae > Streptophyta > Magnoliopsida > Poales > Poaceae > Triticum > Triticum urartu. The sequence continues at coordinate 233,338,411 of NC_141876.1, read as the reverse complement.
AGACATCTTTTCTATCCATCAATCTCTTCATTGGAGTATATTGGGTTATATTTCACCTAAAGCTTTCCCTAAGGATTGTTGCTATTTATGGTGATTATAAATGACCCAAGTTCTTCATTTATCCTCCCGGTGAGGTAAGCTTCTTGTCTTCTTGTTGATATCAATCCAATCATTGTTTCCATGAGTGGCAGGTTGTCACCTCATAATTTTGATATGTCTTCCATAAACCCATATCAAGCTTACTCTTTTGTTGTTGCTTTTCCAACAACTCCGTTCGACCCTTCTCCTAAAGATGCTTTTTCAATCTCATTTGTGGCAGACATTGTCATTTTCTTCTCAATTCTTTCCTTTCCAATGATCCAACTTCTATTCTTTCGTTTCAGAGGCATTGTGATGTTGCTCTTTTCTCTCTTCATCTCGATTTCTGAGGATCGTGTTCGTTTCATGCTTATCCATTTAACCGGAGTGTTGTGTCCTCTGCTCAAGTTCTTTTCGCCTTATCAAGTCTTGCATCTCTTTTCAACTGGAGTGCTGTCTAAAATTGTTCTTCCTTGTTCCTTGTTTATCTCATTTCAACTAGAGTGGTTTCAATTCCTTCTTGTCCTTTGCGCTCGTCATTCTTAGCTTTGCAACCTCCAAGGTTCACTTGGTGTTCCTTGTTCCTCTTTTCCAACAGAGTGTTTTCAATTTTGTTCATCTTCGTTGTATTCTTTCTTTCAATTTGTTCAACCTATCAAGGTTCTTTGGTTTCTCTTGTTTGTCAAAGAAGCAACTTAGTTTTACCTCTTCCCCTTCCTCTTCCGTTTTCCCCGGTGCCATCCTAGATCTCGGGACGAGATACTCTCGTAGTGGTGGAGTGTTGTGACACCCCAAGACCGGAGCTTTAGATGCGTTCCAGGGTTTCTGAGATTCGTTGTGTGTTTTGTTTTTGCTTGTTGCATTCATCATTGCGTCGTGTGCATTGCATCATGCCATCGTGTCATTTTTTTAATTCAACTAAATAAATGGCATGGATCTTTGATCCATTTAAATCGAGGGAATTCACATGGTGAGTTATCTTTATAACATATATCCTCCCAATATTATTATGGAGCTATAATAAATATTCCATTCTTTTGGAATTAACCATAACACACTTGCAAATATTCCCCATGTCTTCTCTGCTTCAAGTTTGCTCCTCAAACTTTGCCCATAATTTCTTTCATCGCTTTCCTGATCTCCACAAAAATTCCGAACATTTTCGGACTCTCCAAAAATGTTTTCCTAATTCAAACTTATTTGAATCACATTCAAATATGTTCGAATGCAATCCTTCCAAGCGGTGCCAAATGCATTTTCTCGGAACGAAGTCATTTTTATGAGTCCGGGAAATTTAACCGCATGCCCAAATTCTTTCTCTAACCCCTCCTTTTCCTTTTTCTCCTCTCTATGCTTTCTGTTAAAGGGAATTGAGAGAGAGAGAGAGAGAGAGCAAAGCCCAGCTGGCTGGCCCATCTACAGCCCAGACCTCCCTGGGCCAGCAGGATCCGTGGTAACCCTAGACACCAGGGAGCCCGACTCCTATCTCTCTCGATCCACTCCCCATCTCCCTCCACTCGCGCCGCCACATGTACATGCATCGCACCAGGGAGCCCTGCTCGATCCCCTTCTCCCCTGTTTCGTCCTCTCTTTCCCCCGCTCCCTCTCATCCTCCTCGCGAAGCCCCACCCGCTCCCATGCCTCTTTCCTCCATGCCTCACCCACCTCCTCACCCGCTCCTCCTTCCCATTGCCGCCGCGCTGGCCATCAACTCCGGCGAGCAGCAGCCTCCGCGCCCGAGCTGCTCTCCTGCTGCTCTTCTCGCTCACCGCCGGACCTCCCCATCGCCCTCGTCGACGACCAGTGCTCCTCTCCTCCACCTCGCGCTGCCAAGCTCCGTCCCGCGACCAAGCCGCCGCCCTGAAGTTTTCCCGCTGCAGGCGCCCTCCTCCAGCGCCTCCGCACCTCTCTGCTACCCCGTTCCCGCGTGCGCCGTGGCGCCCTCCAGCTGCGTCGCGCCCGTCGACCACCGCAGCTCCGGCTGTCTTCGCTAGAGTACCACCAGGAAGCCGGGCCTCTGCTGTGCGCATCCCGCTTCCCTCGTCGCGCCCGCTCCTTCGCTGCTACCCGTTGTCGTCGCCTTCCTGCCGCCACGGCCAGCCCCTCCTTCGCTACCGACCATGGCCTGCCTGTTGTTGTGCCGTGCTGCCGCATGCCTGGGCCCCGTGACCTCAAGCTCCTGCGCCAGCCTCGCCTTCTTGCACCACTTTGTCATGGCCGTTCGACCCCAAGCCATCCTCGCATCGCGGTCTTCATCTGCCAAGGATGCCAAGACCTTTTTGTGGATGCGTTAAGTACCCTGCTGCCCTACGGTGTCACCAAGAACGCATTCTGCAACGACCGGTGTTTTCGAAGGCTGCCAAGTATGTTTTGTCAGACGCCCGAACGACTACCACACCGGAACGTCAAGTACATGGATACGCCGAGTTCCTCTCCGAATGTGTGTACGACTACCGTAGCGCCGAAGACCTTGGATGCCCAAACAAGTGCTGACCGAAACACCTAAGTACCACTACTTCCACGATGATCGTTGTTCGCCAAGTACACCTTCGGATGGCCAAGTTCCATTTCAAAATGTTCTACTACATCCAATGTGGATTTCGCTAAGTACCACACGGAAATGCCAAGTACCCCCTAAGCGCGACGACACCAAGACCATTTCGGGATTCACCAAGTACCGCTACCGATGGCTCGAACATCTACGAAACGTGTACCGCTACCGTCGAAAGAATCGAGACCGACAAGTCCGAAGATGCAAGTACCACTCTGAACCATGTACGACTACCGTCACCGAAGACCCGTGTAACGCAAGCGTCAAGTTCCACCACCGTCGCATGTACCACTACTTTCACTACCGTCGCGAGAACAACTACTTCCCTCGACGTACCCGAACCGCTCCGAGAATACACCCTTGGAAGGTATAACCCCGAGACGACGCCCGTGAACAAATGAATGCATGTTGTATGAGATGCACCCTTGTTCGCCTCGAGTCCAGACTGTCGGTGCATGTTGCCCCTCTTTTGCCTTGTCACCGACATGTGGGAACCCTGTATCCGGGATCACCCCACCATCTTTAGACACGCATCACATCACATTTCCTTTTGCACCACCATCTCATTCGAGTTACTGAAACCGGAACATTGCTGTGGCACCATTTTCGTAATCATTGCCGTGGCACCCCTTTCGTTCCTGCCACGATGACAAATGCTTCATAATGCTCTTATCAGCATTTTCATAAAGATTGCTTAAAACTTGCATATATCATCCGCGTCATGTTAACAACATTTAAAATGTTTAAAATTGTTGTTTGCCTTAAATTGCTAAATGCATATGGGGTTTTCCCGGAATTGTTGTTTGGCGTTGCGGCCTCGTTTAAACTTGCCTAAATAGATAATTTCTTTATGCTTCTCCTCTTGCCATGTTTAACAACATTTAATATTGTTGGGTACATAAACAAGAGAGAACTAAATAAGCCATGTGGTGTTTCATCAAAATGCAACTCGTTGCATATTGAGCTCCACTTAACTTGTAGTTTTGCTTGTGCACTTTGCCATGCCATGAATCATTAAACCGAACATGCATCATACTTGGTTGTGCATCATGCCATGTTTATGTGATGGTTGTTTACTATGTTGCTTGCTTGTTTCCGGGTTGCTTCCCCCATTAGCTTCGGTTCCGTTCCGGAGTTGTGAGGATTCGTTTGACTATGTCTGTTTGTCTTCTTCATGGACTTGTTCTTCTTATTTGCGGGATCTCAGACAAGATGACCATACCCTCGAAATCACTTCTATCTTTGCTTGCTCTGTTGCTATGCTGCGATACCTACCACTTGCTATATCATGCCTCACATATTGCCATGACAAGCCTCTAACCCACCTTTCCTAGCAAACCGTTGTTTGGCTATGTTACCGCTTTGCTCAGCCCCTCTTATAGCATTGTTAGTTTTAGGTGAAGTTGAAGTTTGTTCCATGTTGGAACATGGATATTGTTAGGATATCATTATTATATCTTATTTACTTTAATGCATCTATATACTTGGTAAAGGGTGGAAGGCTCGGCCTTATGCCTGGTGTTTTGTTCCACTATTGCCGCCCTAGTTTCCGTAATACCGGTGTTATGTTCCTTGATTTTGCGTTCCTTACGGGGTTGGGTTATAATGGGAACCCCTTGACAGTTCGCCTTGAATAAAACTCCTCCAGTAAGGCCCAACCTTGGTTTTACCATTTGCCACCTAAGCCTTTTTCCCTTGGGTTCTGTAGACTCAAGGGTCATCTTTATTTTAAACCCCCCGGCCAGAGCTCCTCTGAGGGTTGGTCCAAACTAGAGCACCGTGCAGGGCCGTCCCTTGGCAACTTGGGTTACGTTGGCTCCTGTACGCTTAGCTTATCCGGTGTGCCCTAAGAACGAGATATGTGCAGCTCCTATCAGGATTTGTCGGCAGAGCGGGTGGTCTTGCTGGTCTTGTTTTACCATTGTTGAAATGTCTTGTAACCGGGATTACGAGTCTGATCGGGTCTTCCTGGGAGATGGAATATCCTTCATTAACCGTGAGTGCTTGTGATGGGCTAAGTTGGGACACCCCTGCAGGGTTTTGAACTTTCGAAAGCCGTGCCCACAGTTATGGGCAGATGGGAATTTGTTAATATCCGGTTGTAGAAATCCTGACACTTAACTTAATTAAAATGAATCAACCGCGTGTGTAACCGTGATGATCTCTTTTCGGCGGAGTCCGGGAAGAGAACACGGTTTCGTGTTATGCTTGAACGTAAGTAGTTTCAGGATCACTTCTTGATCATTATAGCTTCTCGACCGTTGCTTTACTTCTCTTCTCGCTCTTATTTGCGTAAGTTAGCCACCATATATGCTAGTGCTTGCTGCAGCTCCACCTCACTACTCTTTTTCCTAGCCAAAAGCTTAAATAGTCTTGATCTCGCGGGTGTGAGATTGCTGAGTCCTCGTGACTCACAGATACTTCCAAACAGTTGCAGGTGCCGATGATACCAGTGCAGGTGACCCAACCTAGCTCAAGTGGGAGCTCGATGAAGAACGTGTTCGTTGTGTTGTATCGTTTCCTTTCGATCAGTAGTGGAGCCAAGTTGGGGCGATCGGGGATCTAGCATTAGGGGTGGTCTTCTTTTTAATTTGGTTCCGTAGTCGGACCTTGATTGTATTCTAGATGATGTATTATATTTATGTATTGTTTGAAGTGGCGATTGTAAGCCAACTCTTTATCCCTTTCTTATTCAGTACATGGGATGCGTAAAGATTACCCCTCTTGCGACATGCCTACTATGCGGTTATGCCTCTAAGTTGTGCTCCCACACGTGGGAGATATAGCCGCATCGTGGGTGTTACACACCTCACTCAACTCTTCAATCGTTCCAGTGCATCATTTCTCATTCAAACAATCCTTTCCAACGGTGTTTCTTTTTCAGTGGGCCCATAACCCATAAGTATTTTCCCAGGATCTTACATGACTCTTTTAATTTTCCTAAAGTTATTCTCAAATTCTTTTCGAATTTTGACGTAAAATGAGTTTTGTCAGTCAGATGCTTTTCCAAGATCGATTTCAAATTACTTTCATTGTCGGCTCGAACTCTTCGTTTTTCATTTTCCCGGAGTATCTCAACTATTTTGGTGGTGTTCCTCGTCGTCATTCTCAACATTTGAAGACTGAAGAAGACTTTCCTCTAAATCTTGCCCCGTTCTCTTGAAGATTCGCAGTGCTAGCTCGATGTTATCCTCTCAAATTGTTTCCAATCGTGTGATTCGTTTCTTACCGATCCGGAATATTTCATGAGTTTTTTTCATTTCGATTATACGGAGGCCTCCATTTCATAATATTTCTTCGTTCCAAGTTTTCAGCTCCGTTCTCCAATTATTCTCAACTGATGCCACTTTGTTCATCTCGATATTCGCACCGGCGCATTGTTCAAGAATTCTTTAGTCAGTTTGTGATATCTTCATTCCTTGCATTTAAATCCCCTTGAACATATTTGTTCTTCTAATTCTTCCCGGCAAGGAATTCTCTTTCTTATTTCATTTTCAAATTCTTACGGTGGTTCATTCAGGATTCCTCCTCCTTTGCTATCGTATCAATTCATTAGTTCTTTCCAATCCTACCAGTGGTTCATGAAGACTTTCTCAACTTTTGCGCTATATTTCCCTTCATTCTCCTTCAACAATAATAAGTAGCATGCAAATCCATTGCTTCTCATAAATTTAATTGATGAAGGATAAGCATAACATAATTCTTATTCTTATTTCATTGTGGTTAAGTAGTTCTTTTCTTCGAAGATTTTTCATGATGAATAATCCCTCGGCTCTAAGTTTTTCATCTTTTCTTTTGTGGAGTTCAAAGTTTTCCTCGGCCATGTCGTCGGAAACTCAATCTAAATCACTACAAGGCTTTAATCTTATTCTTTTAATCCTTAAATTCTATCTCATCATTCTTTTGTTACCGGAGTTCTTCACAGTGGTTCATTGAGGATTTAATTCATTCTTCAAGTGTTCATCAAGATTCTTGTTGGAGGAGCTCAAGTATCTTTTCTTCTTGCATCTCGAAGTGCAACTAATTATTCCTTATCTTTCAAAGATGTTGTTTCGCATCTTTTCCTTCGTCTCAAGCAAACAATATTTTTTGTTTGTGGCCGGTTATCACCTCATAATTTTGAGATGTTTTCCATAAGCCCACAACAAGCTTATTTTTTTCGTTGTTGTATTTTCAACAACTCCATTCAATCCTTCCTTGAAAGGATGCTTCTCAATTCAATTATGGTCAAAGTTGTCTTTTGTTTTCCCCTTGCTTTTCCTTCCAATGACTTACTTTCTATTCTTTCATTCCGGAGGCATGGTGATGTTGCTCTCTTCGACCCATTATCTCGTTTCTCCAAGACCATTTCATGTCCTTGTTTATTCATTTACCAGAGTGTGGTGTCCTCTTTTCAAATCTCTTATCTTGTCTACCTCTCCTCTTCTCTTATACCGGGATGCGACCCCAATTATTTCGTTCTTATTCCTTATCTATCTTGTTCTAACCAGAGTGGTTTCAGAGTCTATTTTGTTCCTTGAGCTTTCGATTCTCGTCATAATCACCGTTCCTCTTTTCTACCCGAATGCTCTCGACTTTGTTCGTCTTCTCTCTTGCGCTCTTGTTGTACCTTATCATCTCCCTCTTCCGTCTCATTCCTAAGATCTCGGGACGAGATCTTCTGTTAGTGGGGAGTGTTGTGATATCCTGAGACCGATGCTCTAGTTGCCTTCCATTTATTTTAGTTGTTGCCGTGTGGTTATTGTGTTTGTTGCATTATCATAATTGTTTTGCATATTTCTTTCCCCTGCCATGATCATGATGAGTGCCATTGTCATATTTTGCTTCTTGCATCATGTTCATTGTTGATTATATTTTGCTATCCTTGTTGTTGCCATGGTCATCTCCCTTGTTATATGTTATATGTTTTCATGTGCCTCTTGTCATTTTATAGCATTGCATCATGATCATCATGTCTTGTTTTGCTTATTTAAGTTTTGTTGTGTGTTCTTGTGTGAACCCCTCTTATTCATATCTCCACCTCAATCATGCAACATACACATAGCAGCAACCATTCGTCAAGTCCATCCATGTTTCTATCCCATCCAAACTTCTCCTTTCTTCTTTATCACACTTATTTTCATGTGACATTTCTTTGTCTAGAAAAATGTTCAACCTTTCCCTATAAATCTTAAATAATTCTAAGACCACCTCCTCCAATTTTTAGGTCTTTTGGGAGTGTTTTGGTTTGTATAAGGATTTACTCAAGTTTGAGTTATTTTCAAACTCGCATAAATTTTGTAGCCTCTAAACATTGCCAAGACATTTTATTCAAATAGTGGATAAATCCAGGAGCACATGGGTATATTTATATCCCTCATATTCCTTTTCAAACTCCCTGGCCTTTTCCTTTTCTGAACCTAGGAATTCAAATTTTCAGAAAATAAAGAAAAGGAAATAGGGCCGCCCAGTAGCGCCCCTTGGGCCTCCCTGTTCAAGCCTAGCCGCCAGGCCTATCCTCTCCCTCCCCACTGGTAATTCTCCACCGTGGCACACCCCTTAGCCCACCTTGTAGCGACTCCCTCCTCACATTTCTTCCTCCTCCATGCACAACCCTCCTCACAGTAAAAAACGCTCGAGCGAGGGGCACATGGCCACCATGGCCGAGGTCTCGGTGTGCCCCTCCTATAAAACCAGGGCCCCGTGCCTTAGGGTTTTCCCTCATCCCCTCTCGCCACTGCCACAATCCCTCTTCTTCCTTTGTTTGTTCTTCTTCTCCAAGAACAAAGAACCCGAGAGAAAACCCCGCGGGCATCAGTCGTCATGCCCGCAGCCGGAGGGCATCAAGCTCGTCTTTGACATGTCCATCTGCTTCCTTGACGTTGACTACGTCCATTCAGACATGTTCCCTGCACTAGGTCGCATCCACTATGCTGTTGTATTCTTCACATGCTTCCTCTTCTTCACGGAGCTGAGCACCTGTAAGCAACTCACTAGATAGGGGAAGGATTTAGGGATTCGAATTCGAATTGGGGAAAAGTTTCGGTAGCTGGCCACCCAACCACCCTCACAGCTATCCGATTACACCGGCCGAAGCTGTCATTCCAATCCTAGCCAACTATTACAGGAAGAGATTGATCTCTATATAAACCAGTTACCGTTAGCTCGATTAACGGGCCAGGCTGTAGTCGTCAAGCCAACGCGGTGGGTTGGTCGCTCGCTTGGGCCGTTGGGCCGGCCCATCTCCTTGATTGAATTCTATCGCGCCATCTTCTGTTGCCGGATCCGCTACGGTCTGCTGATTGGGAATAACTCGTCTCGACTGAACCAGTGGTTCAGTCCTTGTCTTGGTGATGCTGACATCCCCCTATCCTTGTGAACCGGCTTGTCCCCAAGCCGGAGCGCGGGGAAACTCTTGCTTCAACAAATCCAAGTCCTCCCAAGTAGCAGTGGCTGGTGTACCGCAACTCCAGAGAATTAAACCCTGCATCACTGTCTTGCGGCCCGACTGACGAAGGCGACGATCCGGAACCTGAATAGGCACTTGCAGACTAGCTGTAGGAGAGGGTAACTGTGTTTGCACCCAAGTCGTTGGCGGAATGAACTTCTTGAGCTGAGACACATGAAACACTGGGTGGATGCGACTATCAGAAGGCAACTCCAGTCGGTATGCAACCTCTCCAATTTTGTCGAGTATCTTGTAAGGACCAAAGTACTTGAATGAAATCTTGTGGTTGGCTCTTCTGACAACTGATGATTGCACGTATGGTTGCAGTTTGAGGAACACGAGATCGTTGGCAGCAAAAACTCGTTCAGTCCGTTTCTTGTCTGCTTGATGCTTCATTCTCTGCTGACCACGCAACAAATGCTGTTTTACCGATGCGATCATCAACTGTCGGGAGTCCAACCACGATTGGACATCGACGGGAGCAATTGTATCAGAAGAAGATATCCCAAAGAACCATGGAGTCTGCCCATAAATGATTTCAAAAGGCGTTTTGTTCAGTGCAGAATGCCAGTTGGTATTGTACCAGAATTCACAAAGCGACAGCCATTTGCTCCATTTAGTAGGATGGGCACTCCTGAAACACCGCAAGAAACACTCAATTTGCTGATCTACTCTTTCAGTTTGGCCGTCAGTCTCTGGGTGATATGTTGTACTCATGTTCAGCTCTGCTCTAGTTTTGGAAATAAGCAGTTGCCAGAATGTGCTAGTGAAAACAGGGTCTCTGTCACAGATGATAATCCTGGGCATACCATGCAACTTGTACACATTGTCTAGAAAAGCTTCAGCCACTTTCTAAGCATTGAAGGGGTGTGAGAGAGGAACGAAATGGCCAGATTTAGAGAACTTGTCAATCAGCACAAGTATGCAGTTGTACTGGAAGGATGTAGGAAGACCTGAGATAAAATCCATAGACACTATGTCCCAAGCTTTGGAAGGTACTCGCAGAGGAGATAGCAATCCAGGGTACTGAACTCTTTCTGGTTTAGCTTGCTGACACACCAAGCAGGACTGGACTTGAGTTTTGATGAAGGTTTTCATTCCTTGCCACCTGAAGAGGGAGATTATTCTTTTGTATGTGACTGGAAAGCCAGAACGACCCCCAACTGGACTAGCATGAAAAGCTGTAAAAATTTTGAGGTGTAGATCTGCATCAGGCCCAACCCATATACTGTTCTTGTAGCGAAGGAGACCTTGGTGCAGAGAGAACTGTGGTATAGATGCAGGATCTATGGCCAGTTGTTGTAAAATGTCTTGTGTTTTAGGGTCACCATTGTAGCTCTGAACAATTTCCAGCAACCATGTAAGTTGTGCACAAGAAATCTGGAAAAGAACTGTTCCATCAGGAGGTCTCCTGGAAAGTGCATCAGCAGCAGCATTGGTGTTCCCTTGTTTATACTGAATTGTGTAATTTAAGCCTAGTAACTTAGTTAAACATTTTTGTTGCCAAGGGGTATGCAATCTCTGATCCTGCAGGTGTGCCAAACTCTTGTGGTCAGTCTTGATAATGAACTGTTGCATCTGCAAGTATGACCTCCACTGATCTACAGCCAATAGAATAGTCAGGTATTCTTTCTCATAGACTGACAAACCTCTGTTCTTGGGTCCCAAGGCCTTGCTAACAAATGCCAATGGGTGACCCTGTTGCATGAGGACAACTCCAATGCCATATTCATATGCATCAGTCTCCACAGTAAATGGTTTTGAAAAATCTGGCACAACCAATACTGGAGCAGATGTTAGAGCTTGTTTGAGCACCACAAAGGCTTCTTCAGTAACACTGGTCCATACAAATGGCATCCCTTTCTTGAGAAGTTCAGTGAGAGGTTTGGCAATAATCCCATAGTGCTTAATGAATTTCCTATAGTAACCACTGAGTCCAAGAAAACCCCTAACTTCCTTAACATTAGTTGTAGTAGGCCACTGTTGGACAACTGTTACCTTGGCAGGATTTGTAGACACACCCTGACTAGAAATGACATGTCCCAAGTAAGCAATTTCCTGTTGAGCAAATGCACACTTTGACATCTTAACTTTCCATTCCTTCTCTTGCAGAATTGTCAGAACCTGAGCAACATGCTCCAAGTGTTCCTCAAATGTTTTGCTAAAAACTAGTATGTCATCAAAGAAACACAACACACACTTCCTGAGCAGGGGGGATAGATCAAAGTTTATAGTGCTCTGAAATGTTGCTGGAGCTCCAGTTAAGCCCATGGCAACTACCAGCAACTCAAAGTGGCCATGGTGTGTTTGGAATGCAGTCTTGTACTCTTCCCCTGGAGCTAACCTGATCTGGTGAAATCCAGCTTTGAGGTCCATTTTGGTAAACCAACATGCCCCAGCTAGTTCATTCAAAAACTCATCTATAATGGGTACTGGGTAGTTGCTCTTCAGGGTTATAGCATTCAGATGTCTGAAGTTAACAACAAGTCTCCATTCCCCTTCTTCTTTTGTCTTAACCATGAGGATAGGAGAGGAAAAAGGGCTTTTGATGGATCGAATCATTCCCAACGACAAGAGCTCTGCAATTTGCTTCTCTAACTCATCTTTTAACTAGGGAGCAATTCGGTATGGCTTGACAAAAACTGGTCGGGCACCAGGGATCAGAGGAATGTGATGGTCTTGTATTCGTCTACGAGGGAGGCCAGTGGGAGGTTGAAAGACCATAGGAAACTTGTCCAACACTGCTTGCATCTCGGGACAAACTAAAGAAATTGCAGAACACTGAACGAAGAACAATGATATCACTGTATGTGCAAAGTCAGCAGGCAATAGGCCTTGCAAAGTAACTGTTCTGCCAGACTGCTGGACTGACATCCACTTCTGAGTCCAGTCCACTTGCATAGGGCTATGTTGATCCAACCAATCAAGGCCCAAGATGCCATCATAAGTGGACAACTGCAATAGCCAAAAATCAGATGAGAATTCAGCACTACAACAGCTCCATTTGCATTGTTGCAACATCTGAGAACACTGCAATGATGCTCCTCCTGCCACTGTAAAAGAAACTGGAGTAGTATCCTGAATATTCCCCAACACAGGAGCAAAAGAGCTGTTGATGAACGAGTGAGTACTGCCTGAATCCACTAAAAATACCATAGTGTGCCCTTGTAACTGAATTTCCAACTGTAAGGACGGAACATTGGGGTCTTTTCCAACTGCAGCAGCTGACAACCTCATACTGTGAACAGAAACTGTCTCAGACTCTGAACTATCTGTCTGAGTGGACTCCATCGACTGAACATGATCGATTAGTTCTTGAACAAAATGCAACTGCACTGTTGATTTACACACGTGGTCACGGGACCATTTTTCTCCACAAACGAAACATAACCCTTTGGACTTGCGGTAAGCGCGCAATGCAGACCACTTGTCGTCAGTTGTTGTTGGTTTCAGAGTGTCAGACTGTCGCCGATCTTCACTGACACGGGGTTTTGGGGGAAGAGGAAGTGGAAATGGACCTGATCGCACGCCTGCAGGCGAGTTGATATGGGTTACTCCTTCCCCAAGCTCCTCCTGCAACAAGGCCAAGTCATATGCTGAATCAAGATCCTTAGGCTTCTGAAGCGCCACTACAACGCGAACCCCTGGTTTGAGTCCGTCAAGGAAGCGGGTAGTGTAGTGCAAGGTGTTGGGGATTTCTTCATATGCGGACAACTGATCATACAAATCGGTGAATCTATCCACATAATCCGCAACTGTGCTGGTTTGGGCTATACGGAAGAGCTGGCGAAGCAGTGTCTGGTGTTGATTTCGGCCGAAGCGACTCTGTAAACTGCAGCAGAATTCAGACCACGAAATGTTTGGCGACTTGCGCTGGACTGATTCCAACCACTGGGCAGCTGCTCCTTCAAATTGGGACGTCGCCAGCGAAATCCATCGATGCGGCGGAGTATTCCAGAGTTTGAACTGGTCTTCGCATCTGTCCTGCCACAACCTCGGATTCGCACCATTGAATCGAGGGAGATCCGCGCGAACACCAAACGAAAATGCATCAGCAGTATCCGGGTAGCCCACATCACTGATGGAAGGAGAACGAGCACGGAAAGTGGAATCATGCGCACCTCTGACCGGAGGAGGGACATAAGTGTTATGTGCCTTCCCCCAGTGTTCCTGATCGATGCCAAGGAAGTTGGAGGCGGTGCCGCGACCACTCCCAGCCATCCGTGACGACGAGATCTCGATGCGCCCGGTTTGTTCCCGCGGTCGCTCGCCGCGGACTTGCTCGATCTCGAGGGCGAACTCGTCCCGTACGCCGTCCACCCGCGCTGACAGGAGAGCGTCGAGCGCCATCGTGTTCACCTGGATTAGCTTGTCGATAGCTTGGAGAAGGGTGTCGCCGTGCTCCTTGAAGCGCTGGTCCAAGTCAGCGGCGAAATCCACCCGCAACAGGGCGTAGACGCCGCGCCCGTCCTCGGACAGCTTGTCCATCGCCTCCAATCGCCGCCGATCTCGCCACCGCGTCCCGTGGCGATGCTGCGGAAGCTCCAGGACCGCCGAATCTGATAACAACTGTAAGCAACTCACTAGATCGGGGAAGGATTTAGGGAATCGAATTCGAATTGGGGAAAAGTTTCGGTAGCTGGCCACCGAACCACCCTCACAGCTATCCAATTACACCGGCCGAAGCCGTCATTCCAATCCTAGCCAACTATTATAGGAAGAGATCGATCTCTATTTAAACCAGTTACCGTTAGCTCGATTAAAGGGCCAGGCTGTAGTCGTCGAGCCAACGCGGTGGGTTGGTCGCTCGCTTGGGACGCTGGGCCGGCCCATCTCCTTGATTGAATTCTATCGCGCATCTTCTGTTGCCGGATCCGCTACAGTCTGTTGATTGGCAATAACTCGTCTCGACTGAACCAGTGGTTCAGTCCTTGTCTTGGCGATGCTGACAGCACCGCCTTGATCAGCGCATCCTCCCGCCGTCTCCGATCTCCGTCAACCTCGTACGACTCCAGCAGCCCCCCATGGTGAAGCTCCGATCCTCCCCATCTCCCTCTCTGGTCTAGTCTGTCCACATAACCATCGTTTCGTGTGTCTTCGTTTTCGGCCGCCATGGCCGTGACCTTGAGCTCGAGCTCGTTTACCTCGCGACACAACACATCTGTCCGCACACACGCTGCCGCTGTTGTACCCATGCATAGCGCACCCGACCCACGCATCGCATGCACCCCTCGCCTCATGCCCTTGGGCCGTTGCCTCCTTCCTGGCCGCACTTTGCCGCCATGGCCGCAAGCTTCTTCCCGCACATGCATGCATGCCCCCGCGCGCCCCACCGCAGCCTCCCTAGTAGGATTCCGCACCCCCGCTGCATCTCTGCATTCACCAAGGTCGCTGCCTTACTGGACACCACCGACACCGGCGAGTAGCATGCATTCATGGAAATCAAGGCCTGGCCCTGGGTTTTCTTCATATTGCGTGGCTCCCATCTTTCGACAGACGCACACTTTGAGTGTAGTGGCTAGCGCCACTCGTTTGCATCCTAGAGGTCAAGAGATCTAATCCCCACGGTTGCTCCATTTGTTCTGCAATTTTTGCTTACACATAGTAGCAGCCCTTGCCCTGTTTCATATGCAGTCGAGCCCCTAGCAGAACACCGGCACTGATCCATCCAACTGGCTAGCGCAGCCACTCCAAATCCAGGAAGTTCAGGGTTCGATTCCTGGTTCTCCCCATTCCTTTTAATCCCTGCTTCTCTGTTTTAAATCGAGCACACACACCCATAGTCGGTTGGGCCCGATTCCACTTCTGGGCCACTGCACTCTAATGCTTCTGGCCCGTGCATGTCTTTTTTTCCTTTGCCTGTGGATTTTGTTATTTTTCATTGCATGCATAATTATAGAAATGCCATCATTTTGAGTTGTCAATAACTAAATAACCATGCATCCAAATAAAACCTGTCATATATGTAAAATGCTCAGTTTTTCCTGTACTTCCATACTGTGCAACTTTCATTCATGTTAAAAATGTTTAAATTTCTGTTTGCATTTTTTTGCACCAATGTCATGTTAGAATGGTTTATTTCATAACTAATTAACTGTAGCTCAGAATTAAATAAACTTGTTATGTAAATGGTCTAGAAAAATGCATATATTAACTTGGTGCACATTATATTCCTGTTTAACAAAATTAAATTATGGTTTTAGGTAGAACAGTACCAAATCCGAATGTTACATATGAGGATTTTCCAGAATTGTTGTTTGTTGTTCTCGCCTCGTTTAAACTTGCCTACATAGGTAATTTAATCATGCTTCACCTCTTGCCATGTTAACCAACATTTAATCTTGTCTTGTTCATAATCGAGAGAGAACTAAATAAGTCATGTGGTGTTTCTTCAATATGCAACTCGTTGCATATTGAGCTGCACTTAATTTGTAGTATTGTTTGTTGCACTTTTCCATGCCATGCCTTATTAAACCGGACATGCATCATTCTTGATTGTGCATCATGCCATGTTATGTGTTGTGTGTTTATCGTGTTCTTTGCTTCTTTCCAGTTGTGCTTCTTCTCGATAGTTCTTGTTTTGTTGCGATCGTGATGATTCGTTCGGCTATGTTGGTTCATCTTCTTTATGGACTCGTTCTTCTTCCTAGCAGGATTTCAGGCAAGATGACCGTCACCTTGGATCTCACTACTATCTTTGTTGTGCTAGTTGTCTTGATGATATCGCTATGTTGCGCTAGCTACCACTTGTTTATCAAGCCTCCCAAATTGCCATGATAGCCTTTAACCTTTTTCTATCATCCTAGCAAACCGTTGTTTGGCTATGTTACCTCTTTGCTCAGCCCCTCTTATAGCTTTGCTAGTTGCAGGTTGTTCCACGTTGGGACATGGATATCATGGATATCTTGGGATATCACAATATCTCTTATTTCATTAATGCATCTATATATTTGGTAAAGGGTGGAAGGCTTAGCCTTTTGCTTGGTGTTTTGTTCCACTCTTGTTGCCCTAGTTTCCGTCATACCGGTGTTATGTTCCTTGATTTTGCGTCCCTAATACAATGAGGGTTCATTTTCCCTTCTTGACTGCTCGCTTTGAATAAAACTCTTCTAGCAAGGCCCAACAATGGTTTTACCATTTGCTCAACATAATAACTAAACATGTTAATAAATTTGACGCATAGGGAGTTAGAGCTACCCGAGGTTCGTTATTCAACATAATACAGGGGGCTAGTGCTGATGGTCTTGGTCCCAAATGGGCAGCCTGCGGGGCCACCTCAGGGAAACTCGAGGGATGGTTTTACTCGTAGCTTGTCCCATCTTGTCGTGGCCTGAGACGAGATACATGCGGCTACTATCAGGGTGTCGGCATTTCAGGAGGTCTCGCTGGACTTGTTTTACCATTGTGGAAATGTCTTGTGCACCGAGATTCCGAGTCTGATTGAAGGTTCCCACGATGGAGGATTGTCTCCGCGGATCGTGAGCTTGTCATGGGCTAAGTTAGGACACCCCTGCAGGGTTTAAACTTTTGAGAGTCGTGCCCGTAGTTATGTGGCAGATGGCAATTTGTTAATATCCGGTTGTAGTGAACTTGAAGTAAACTCAATTAAAATACACCAACCGCGTGCGTAACCGTGACGGTCTCTTTTCGAGTGAGTCGAGAAGACAACACGGTGGGGTTATGTTTGAATGTAAGTAGTTCAGGACCACTTATTGATAATTACTAGTTGCGACTGTTCGCATAGTTTCTCATCTTACTCTTGTATTCATAAGTTAGCCACCATACAGTGCTTAGCCGCTGATGCAACCTCACCACTTATCCTTTCCACACCCATTAAGCTTTGCTAGTCTTGATACCCAGGGTAATTGGATTGCTGAGTCCTCGTGGCTCACATATTACTACAACAACATTTGCAGGTGCAGGTAATGCGATGATCATGACGCGAGAACGATGCTTACTTGTTTCAGAGTTCTTCTTCGTCGATCTTGGGTTAGGTTCCTGGTCGACAGCCTGAGCTAGCAGGGTGGATGTTGTTTGAGTTTCTATTCGTGATTCATCTTTAGTGAGATGTTGTTCTGATGTATGACGTTTGATGTATTCATGTGGCATTTGTATGCCTTGTATGTATCCCCAACTATTAGGTAATGTTACGATGTAATGATATCCACCTTGCAAAAGCGTCTCCAATATGTGCTTCTATCCTTGGTGGGACCTTTGAGTTCCTTTAGGATAGGGTCGCATATTGGGCGTGACACCCTCCCACAGAGGTCAAGGCCATGGGCGACCCGACGGGAAGCACACCGAGGTTGCCACTCCCAGCGTCGATGCCGCGTCACCCGGACATTCCTCTCAAATCCAAGGGATATCCCAAGCAGGAGCCCGGGTGCTGGACCTAGGCCCCTTTCTTCGACATAGCCAACAGAAGCTTAAGATAAGAAGAGGAGGAATGCAAAGATGGGTGATTCTGCCCTCCTCTGCCCCTCCCTTTTATAGGCAGGGCGCAGAGGAGGACTGCTCCATCAACAAACCACCACCGTCCTCCTTCGCCAATTCAAGATGACCTGGCCCCTTCGTTACCTACCTCGCGCAATGCATGCAACATACGTGGCCAAGGATAAGGGCTTGTTGTGGAAAGAGTAAATTGGTGGTTTCTACCCCGTGCGTTAAAGTCATTCACGGGCCATCACTGGAGCATCCCACCACTATTGGCTTTACACCACATGCGGGGAAATCAGAAACTGGCCCGGAATCAAGGATGATGAAGAAGCAATGAAGACCTCAAGGGGCCGACCCCTTTAGCAATCCTACACGTGCAGTTATTAGGCCCTACCCCGAGGACGTTCAGCAGCGCATTTGGGGTAGGCCCAGGGGCTTCTGTTAGTGCAACAAACCCTGGGTCTGTTGCCCAGACTATGCTCAGGCATGAGAGCAAGGTTGATGCACCAACCCATGCAAGGATACAAGAAACCAAGAGGTACGAAGAACCAGCATGCAACTCAGAGAGATTAAGGCCAAGCCAGAGAAGCAAGACATCGCCAAGAGAAGGGCCTCCCTTGTCGGACAGGCGAGCCCGGCAAGGGGCAAGGCCACCCCCCTAGAAGGAGACGACCAAAGACACCCCGGCAGGGCTTACTGGGGCTCGCGGAGGCAAAACCACCTCACCAAACATTCCAGCATGACCCACGTCGTCGATCAATGCGGTGTCAAGCCGCAAGATGATTAAGTGGCAGCAATTCGCCACATGGCATCCATTTTCTACAGGAGAAACCCGCACATGATACCCGTCCTGCGACGTGTCACGAGAACAAGTGCGGAGCTGGCAAGATAGCCCGGTAAGCCTTGCCGAGCAACCAATGATGTGACATGAAGCGGTGCATTTAATGCGCCCTGTCAACCCACAGAGTTAGGTATGATAGCACTGTTTGCTATCATATCAGTGCATAATGACTACTTTGCCATTGTGGTGACCCCTTGATCTATAAAAGGAGGCCCATGGCGACCGTAGAAAGGGTCGGGAAGTTGATGAACCCACACCCCCATACTGGCGTAGTCTCTACTGCCCTAAGGCAACCCCTGCCGGCAAGTGTACTACGCTTCACCACCTCCATTAGACCATCAATCCACAAAAGCAAGAGTTGGGTTTTACGCCTCACGGCAGCCCAAACCTGGGTAAATTGCTTGTGTGCTCTCTGTCGTGCTGCCGTGCGCTAGTCTTCTCTTTGTGTAACACGACGCCCCCCTGCCGAACCAGCAAGGGGCCTCCTGGTCCCATAGGTGGCCGCGGGTATCCCGCGACATCTGGGGGAAACCAAAGTAGGCACAATAGACAAGTAGGCCTTCAAATATTGCAAAGCTACGTCTGCTTTCGGGGTTTACTTCATAGGCCCCACCTTCTTCAAGATCTTGAAGAATGGCAAGGCGCGCTCTGTAGACTTTGAGATGAATCTGCTAAGCGCGGCTACGCATCCTGTCAAGCGCCTCACATCTTTGACTGTTCTGGGTGTTTGGATCTTCTCGATGGCCTTGATCTTGTCAGGGTTGGCTTCAATCCCATGATGGGACACGAAGAACCCAAGTAGCTTGCCGGAGGGTACACCAACTACACATTACTCCAGATTCAGCTTCAAGTTGATCTTGCGCAGATTAGCTAATATTTCCGCCAAATCCTTGGTGTGGGTCGCTTTGTCCTTGGTTTTGACCACAATATCATCCATATAAGCCTCAATGTTTCTGTGCAACTATGGCTCAAAACCAATCTGGACTGCTCTTGCAAAAGTGGACCCAGCACTCATTAAACCAATCTGGACAAAACAGTACGTACCACATGGGGTGATGAACGAGGTCTTCTCTTCATCTTCCTGGGACATGAAGATCTGATGATATCTAGAGTATTGTCGGATTTCGGGTTCCGGCAAACCCTTGAGGTTCGAACACTGGGGTGCGTGCGGAGATTTCGCCTCCTACCTACCTGCACCCCTCCGCCATGCTAGGATCTAAACTATGGAAAGAACAACACAAGAGACACAGGGTTTATACTAGTTCGGGCCACCGTTGTGGTGTAATACCCTACTCCAGTGTGTGGTGTGGTGGATTGCCTCTTGGGCTGATGATGATGAACAATACAAGGAAGAACAGCCTCGCGAGGGTCTGTTCTTGGCTGAGGCGATGAACTGCTAGGAGGAGTTCAGCCACCTCTCTCTCTCTCTCTCTCTCTCTCTCTCGGCTCCGACTGACCGACCGACCCTTCTAACGAGCCTCTTCCTTCCTACCTCTTTTTCGTCCCCCCCCTCTATGTGGGTGGCTGGTCCTATTTATAGAGGCCCTGGTCCTCTTCCCAAATATTGAGCGGGAAGGGAGCCAACAATGGCGGGCTAATTTGAAGGGGGACAGCAAGTATCAGCTATCCTGACAAAAGTAGTCTTCGCCTGCGCAAAGCTCTGGTGATGACGCCGTCTTGGGATCCACGGTGACCTCCATCTCGTAGTACTCCTGGTCTTGGTCTCGTTGCACCGAAATGGCAACCTTTGCCTGATGCCTCGGTACTCCGCGGCTGCGCTTGCCCCCTTTGCACCAAAGAGGAAAGGAGGACGATGCGCGGGCTGGCACCCGCCTGGCGCCCTGAGTTGTCATGGCTTGCGTCATGGGCACCTCGTGAGGTACCCCGCCTTGATCCCTCTGCCTCCTCATGAGCCAGCCTGACGAGGCCGTGCCTGAGGAAGCTTCGCATCGTCCGCCCCGCGAGGCTTGGCCCCTTGCGAGGGTCTTGGGTTTGTGTTGGTGAATATGGGCCATGCTGGGCCCCCCTTTGAGCCACACCGCAGGCCGCAGGCAGGCAAGTCTGGGGACCCCCGTTCCTAGAACGCCGACAGTAGCCCCCGGGCCCAAGGCGCGCTCGGACTTGGCTGTGCAGGGAGGCGGAAGGGCAAGAGCGAAGCGCCGCGGGCCCTAACAGCCTGCGGCCTTGGGCGCCGCATGGCGGTTGATTGGACGTGGGCGTCTCCACTTCCCCTCGATGCCTCGGCAACCGCACGGATGGGAAAAGTCCCTGCATGCAAAAACGGGTCATGATTACCTGCGATCGTGGAGGCCGGCGGTTGGCCTTCGCCGGCCATAAGTACGGAACGAAGCGCGCCCTTCCAGTCCACCCCTCCTTGCTTCTCCTTCTTCCCGATCCTTGCTCCGTCTTGCCACGATGGCTCCGGTGCGCCGGTTCTCGACGGCAGAGAAGGGAAAGGCTCCCCGAGAGGGGCCAGACCCTCTCCCGCCGAAGAAACGGCTCATCCCCCGTGGCCCGGACGAAGGGGCCCTTCAGGTGGTGCCGAGGCCTTGGGGCGAGCGGGCGCCGCCGGGGTTCCCGCTTCCATTGCACGCCCACGTCGAGGGCCCCGAAGGAGATGATGCTGACCGCCACGAGCGGCGCCGTCGTCGGCGCCGACGGGTCACGAAGGTGTGGGTCGCCCCCCTTGGGGTCCACAACGAGGGCTCCTCCCAAGAGTTCGTGCTCCACGTCGCCATTCCTCTTCAGTCTTGGATCCGCCTGCCTCCCTTCTTCGCCTCCATCATCCCGCAGGGGGAGCCCCTGGAGCTCTGGCTGCAGCACGCCGGCTACAGCACCCTCGCGACCGAGGCAGAGGTCGCGGTCGTCGCCCCGGGCGAGGTCTACATGACCCGGGGCTGGAGGGAGATCGCCCGGGTTTGCAGGACAAGGGGAGTCTTCACGATCCACTTGGACTACGACGGTGCTTCGGTGATGCTCTTCAAGGTCTTCGATGCAAGCGGGCGCCGACTGGAGTGCTGCCCCGAGGAAGGTGGCCAGAGCCCTGCTGCGACAAGGACTGGGCTCGCCACCCAATCCCTTGGAGGCTCCTCAGGCGGTGGAGGCGTCGGAGGTTCCAGCGGCTCCGGCGAGCTCTTCGCGACTCTGGAGACGAGCGACGACAGCTACGAGCCCCCGCGCCAGTGCCGCTCCTGGAGCAGGGCGGGCTCGTCAGGCCACCACCGACTCTGATCTGGATGGGGTTGGCGTCGGTGCTTGACGGCCCACTGTTGATGATGGCGTCTTTTGCAGGGACGCGCGTGGTTTGTGTCCCTTTAGGATCCATTCCCTGCGAGGAATCAAAAACGCGTCCCATAGGTGCTTGTAAGGTGCCTGTGATCCTGTCTTGTATATGTAACACTTGTCGTAGAATTGCGCGAGTTGCTCATTCCATCTTAGCTCAGTCCTCCCTTTTGAACCTCACGAGGGCTTGGTGCTCTGCGCCGACAGGTCCCAGTCCCAAGGCGGCTTCAGCCGTCGCTGGTATGCCAGGTCACGATGCCGTGGTTAAGGCCAGGAGGTGAGCGACCCGGAGTCCGGTAAGAGCCCCTGAGTCGCGATGCTCAGGAGGTCCCCTTTGGCGCCCAAGCAGCCGTCGTTTGGTGAGAAAGGGGAGCGGCGTCGCTAACAAGGGATAGCATTAGGTGCAGGGATGGTGCCACGGTAGCTGGCGCTTCCGGGCGATAACTTATCTCGAGGATCAGGGGCCGCTCTCTAGTGTGTGGCCGGGTCCGTGCGTCGGCAGGAGCGGGGTTGCTTGGCGAGGTCCTCGTGTGTCTCCTCCCTCTCGCCTCAGCTCCCCTTTCTGCTCTACGTCCTCGGGTCCCGGCCCTCGAGCGAATCTCAGCCGTCGCTGGTATGCCAGGTCGCGATGCCATGGTCAAGGCCAGAGGGTGAGGGCTGGAGAGCCAGTAGGAGCCCTGACTCGCGATGCTTAGGCACCCCCCTTTAACATGCAAACGGTTCGCGCGGACGAGAGCGAAGGAGGCACATCAAGAGCCTCGCCTGACGCAGCTCATTCAGGAGGTCCTGTAGGTCCATCATAGAAAAAGCAAGGGGTTGCTATACAATTGACGGTCAGCCGTTGGTTGCTTCCGAGGGGTAGTGAGGCACTGAAGGCTTGACGAGGTGACGCTATGCGGGGCTGCCGCGGCCAGAGCTTAGCCATCCAGGTTTTTCGGCGTTGCAGGGACGGACCCATGCGCAAGCGTCGTGCCGTTCGGGAGCAGCTCCGTTAGTTGGCGTCAGCTGAGTAGGCAACTAGGTAAAACACGTTAGCCGCGAAGGAGTGGATTCGTTCGAATAGATGCTGGGAATGCGGAGATCACTGGGTCAGGCCCGAGCGACTTGGGGGTGATGCAGCCTGAGGGGCGCCCCCAACAAGGTAAGCTAACAACATGGAATAAAGGGATACACGCCGCAGGGACAGACCCACGCGGCCTGGGAATAATGCAGCCCTGGGGGCGCTCCCAGCTGGAAGTAAAACTCGAAAGATGTCACCTGATGATGTTGAGGACGAAGGGGTGTTGGTGTAGCAGGCTCGGGGTGCTGCGGGAGCCGATCCTCACGAGCCCCCAGGCCCAGGGGCCTCGGGAGGCTCCGGAGGCCCTGGCGGCTCCTCGCGGGGCATCTCCATCTCTGCCAGGGCTGCGGAACGCCTAGCCTCTCGTGCCTCCGTGATGCCCCTCATGAGGCGCTGGTACGCGTCAGCCGCGTTTGGCAAGCCGTAAGGCATGCGAACGTAGTTGTGGGGTGGACCTCCGCAGCGCCCCACTCGCGAGGGCCAGAGGCGCTCCAGAGAGGCGACTCAGTTGAGCCCTGGTATGTCAATGCAGACGCGCAGCCCACCATCGTCGCCTGGATGGGGGGCCACTTCTGGTAGGCGGCGGGCGCCTCTCATGACTCTTGTAGCTCCTGAATGGCCAGGCTGACGGACTCCTGTGGGTCTGGATCTCCTTGCCTTGCTCCTTCTTGAGGGAAACGTGCTTCAAAACACGCCTCCATGTGGTGCCCAAGCGCTTCCCTCGTGACCCTAGCTAGGTCGGTGGCCCTCCAGGGAGAGCCCCCGAGCCCTGCCTGAGGAGGGCGCCAGGCACGCTTTCCTATGCGAGGAGGGAGGCTCCCCCTGGGCAGGCGCGGGCCCAGAGGGGCCTGCCTCCTGAGTGGTCGAGCCGGACGATGTCTTCTTCTTGGGGGTGGTCTCGGGAAGCCTCCTGCTTCCATGATCTGGGTCTCCCAGTGATGCGGCCTGAAAGGCTCGTTCCAGGGAACACACCGCATCCTTCTCTTCACAGGGCACCGTGATGACTCCGCCACTTCCTGGCATCTTGAGGACGTTGTAGCCATGGTGAGTTACAGCCATGAACTTGGCCAGCGCTGGGTACCCAAGGATGGCATTGTACGGCAGGCGAATGTGAGCGACGTCGAAGTCAATGATCTCGGTGCGGTAGTTGTCGCATGCCCCGAAGGTGACAGGGAGGCGGACCTGCCCAATCGGGACCGTGGGGCCGTCAGTGATGCCGGAGAAGGGCTTGGTTGGCTGAAGCTGGCTGTAGGGCACTTGGAGGTTGTTGAACATCTCCACGGATAGGACGTTGAGCTCTGCCCCGCCATCAATGAGGGTCTTGGTGACCACCACATTGCTGATGATTGGGGAAAAAAGCATCGGGAGGACTCCGGCTGTTGCCGCACACTTGAGATGATCTGCTGAGCTGAACATGATGGCGCACGCCGACCACCTGAGAGGGCGTGTGGCTTCGAGTCTGGGCAGTGCTGCGTTCATTTCGCGGGCGAACTGCTTGAAGATGCGCTGAGAGGCTGGGGCTTGTGCTCCGCCCAAGATGCAGGCGATCGCGTGCGGCTCCTGGAAGCCCCCAGCCTCCTCGTCCTGATGGAGGTCCTCGTTTCTCCTTGGCTGCAGCGGCAGCGGTGGGAGGCCTGCGTTGCCTAGCGGGCGATCCTCGCGAGGCTGATCCCTCCAGTCTCCCTCGCGAGGCTGATCCCTCCATCCTCTCTCGCAAGGCGGGTCTTGCCAGCGATCCTCGCGAGGTTGGTCGCGCCACCCTTGGCGCGGCCCGCGGTCTTCCCAGCGTCCTGTGTTTCTTCCTCCTCCTTGACCGTAGCCCCGGTCACCGCGGTCGGGGCGATGGCCGATCCTTCCTTCATGCACGGCTCGGAGTTCTTGGCATTCGTTGGTGTTGTGGGTGTGGAGGTCGTGGTACACGCAGTACAGGCTGCCCTTGGGAGGTCCGGGCTGATCTCTGCCCCGCTTGGTGTCTGGTTCTGCCGCGAGCACTGCAGCCCCCTTGCGCTTCACATCCTTGGCCTTGAGCTTCACCTCTTCTGGGTCTACGGCAGGCAGCTCGAGGAGGGAGAGACGCCCCTCCTCAGCCCTGGCGCACTTGTTTGCCAAGTTGAACAGCTCCAAGGAAGTGCACAGGTCTTCATGCATCGCCAGCTCCTCCTTCATCTTGACGTTGCGCACTCCGTCGGAGAAAGCTGAGATGATGGCCTCCTCAGTCACCTTGGGGATCTTGAGGCGTGCGTTGTTGAAGCGCTGGATGTACTTCTACAGGGTCTCCCCGGGTTGTTGCTTGATGCAGTGCATGTCGCTCACGGTGGGTGGCCGGTCGCGAGTACCTTGGAAGTTGGCGATGAAGCGGGTGCGCATCTCTTCCCAGGAGGAGATTGTGCCTGGAGCCAGGTTCAGGAGCCAGGTGCGGGCCCCGTCCTTGAGCGCCATGGGGAACCAGTTCGCCATGACCTTCTCGTCTCCGTTGGCAGCTTCGATGCCCAGCTCGTAGAGCTGGAGGAACTCCGCAGGGTCGGCCGTGCCGTCGTAGCGAGGAGGTAGGTCTGGTTTGAACTTGCCGGGCCACGCGACGCTGCGTAGTTCGGTGGTGTAGGCGCGGCAGCCTGCTGTGGCCACGGGAGGCCTTAGGTGATGGAGAGCCTGGTCTTGCATGTGCCCAGGACTGGAGCAGGGGGATGGTCGCGTCGTTCTGGAGCAGGGAGCGCCCGGGTAGCTTCTGGCGGGCGAGCGACTTCTTGGCAGCTCTGTTCTTGCTGCGCTGGCACCTGACGGAGCGGGTTCCGCCCAGGGGCCATGCACCTTGGAGCCATGGCGTCTTCTTGAGGAGGAGGCGGCCGGGGCGCCGCCGGAGCCTCTTCGCGCGCGCGGGGCGAGGTGCGGTGCAGCGGAACGGATGGCGCGGAAGAGCCCCCTGCAGCGCGGACGAGCTCGGCGACGCGGTCGAGCCATTCTTTGTAGACATCGTCGACGGGACGGTAGCACAGGAGCTCGTTTGCCGCGATGAGTGCAGCCCGAGCCTCCATGGGCGCGCGGAGCGCGCGGGACGAAGATCCAGCTGGGGCGAGCGAGGGAGTTGCGGTGCGACCGTCTTGCCGCACAGACGGATGCTGGGACGATGCTTGCCGCTCGTCCCCCGCCAGGCCGGTGGCGGCGTTGACGGCAGGTGACGAGGAACAGCGTGGATGCCCGCCAACAGGGGCCGACTGGGCGACGCGGGAAGCGAGTGCGGCCCGGCGCTCGGCGCGGGCCCGATGAGCGTTAGACATGGGCGTGGCGGAGGAGAACGGGCGGTGGAAGACGAATTCCGGCGCACCCCTACCTGGCGCGCCAAATGTCGGATTTCGGGTTCCGGCAGACCTTTGAGGTTCGAACACTGGGGTGCGCGCGGAGATTTCTCCTCCTACCTACCTGCACCCCCTCCGCCATGCTAGGATCTAAACTAAGGAAAGAACAACACAAGAGACACATGGTTTATACTGGTTCGGGCCACCGTTGTGGTGTAATACCCTACTCCAGTGTGTGGTGTGGTGGATTGCCTCTTGGGCTGATGATGATGAACAATACAAGGAAGAACAGCCTCGCGAGGGTCTGTTCTTGGCTGAGGCGATGAACTGCTGGGAGGAGTTCAGCCACCTCTCTCTCTCTCTCTCTCTCTCGGCTCCGACTGACCGACCGACCCTTCTAACGAGCCTCTTCCTTCCTACCTCTTTTTCGTCCCCCCTCTATGTGGGTGGCTGATCCTATTTATAGAGGCCCTGGTCCTCTTCCCAAATAT
This sequence comes from Triticum urartu, assembly GCF_056163025.1. Lineage (NCBI taxonomy): Eukaryota > Viridiplantae > Streptophyta > Magnoliopsida > Poales > Poaceae > Triticum > Triticum urartu. The sequence goes on along the minus strand of NC_141876.1, from coordinate 233,311,952 downwards.
TGAGCGGGAAGGGAGTCAACATTGGCGGGGTAATTTGAAGGGGGACAGCAAGTATCAGCTATCTTGACAAAAGTAGTCTTCGCCTGCGCAAAGCTCTGGTGATGACGCCGTCTTGGGCTCCACGGTGACCTCCATCTCGTAGTCCTCCTGGTCTTGGTCTCGTTGCACCAAAATGGCAACCTTTGCCTAATGCCTCGGTACTCCGTGGCTGCGCTTGCCCCCTTTGCACCAAAGAGGAAAGGAGGACGCTGCGGGGGCTGGCACCCACCTGGCGCCCTGAGTTGTCATGGCTTGCGTCAGGGGTACCTCGTGAGGTACCCCACCTTGATCCCTCCGCCTCCTCGTGAGCCAGCCTGACGAGGCCGTGCCAGAGGAAGCTTCGCGTCGTCCGCCCTGCGAGGCTTGGCCCCTCGCGAGGGTCTTGGGTTTGTGTTGGTGAAGATGGGCCGTGCTGGGCCCCCCTTTGAGCCACACCGCAGGCCGCAGGCAGGCAAGTATGGGGACCCCCGTTCCCAGAACACCGACAAGTATGCATCCATAAAGGAGAGCAAATCACATCCTGAACTAGAGTCTACGATCTGGTTAATGCGCGACAAGTGAAATGGGTCCTTCAGGAAAGCTTTGTTGACACCTGTGAAATCTATGCAAAGCCTCCATTTCCCATTAGCCTTGTGCACGACTACTGGGTTTGCTAACCATGTTGGATGCAGTACACCTTTGACCAAACCACCTGCCTCAAGCTTCTTCATCTCTTCCGCAACAAACTGTTTCCTCTCCAAGGCTTGCTTCCGAACCTTCTGCTTGACGGGTCGGGTATGTGGGTAGACAGCAAGGTGGTGCTCGATTACCTCCCTCGGAACACCGGGGATATCATATGGTTGCCAGGCAAACACATCGATATTCGCCCACAGGAAGGTAATGATTGTGCCTTCCTATTTGTCGTCAAGGGTGGTGCTAATAGTGAAGGTACCATCAACGCCAGCCAGCCATGCCGGGACCTTCTTCACATGTGGTGCGGCAACCTTGGATTTCTTGCTGTTGGAACTCTCAGGCAAGTCATCAACAGGCGCTGCACACTCCGAAGAAGTATGCTTCCTGGATTCATTGCTGGTGCCCCTGCTATCCTTCTTCTTTCCTTTGCTTTCCTTGGAGGGAATTGCTATTCTCGCAGCCTCTGCCGCGACTACGCCGCGGTACATGTTGTCCTCGCAAATGATTGCGTCTTTCTCATCTGATGGAATTGCAATGACTCCCACTGGCCCTGGCATCTTCAAGACGTTGTAAGCATAATGAGATGCTGCCGTGAACTTTGCGAAAGCTAGGCATCAAAGGATCCCATTATATGGCAGGGGGTCAACCACGTCGAACACAACTTTCTCAGTTCGGTAGTTCAATTCTCCCCCAAATGTCACTGGCAACATGACCTTTCCCTTAGGACGGCTCCTACCGGGATTAATTCCTTGAAACGTGCCCACGGCCTTTAGTTCCTCCTCTGCTATCTGAAGTTTGCTGATCAACTTTTGGGAAATCAGATTCAACCCAGCCCCACTGTTGACCAACATCTTTCTGACATTGAGATTGTGAATTATTGGACAGACCAACAATGGCAAGCACCCTACTGCGGTGGTGCAGTCAGGATGGTCCTCTTCATCGATGATGATGGGCGTGCATGACCATTTGAGCGGCTTCTGAAACTCTGTCGCTGGCTCCACGACATTGACCTCACGTGCCCACTGCTTGAGCTGGCGGTGAGAGGAGTGCAAAGATGCACCCCCGTCAATGCATAGGGCATCAGTGGCCTTCTGGAATTCCTGCTCGCTGGTTTCCTCTTCATCCCCTCCATCTCTCTCATCAAGGCAAACTTCCTTCTCATGGACCCTGGCGGGTTTTTCTTCGTTCCGAAAGGCCTTGCCAGGGAGGTTTGCTTCACCACCTCGGCCCTTCCCACCAATGTCATTTTGACCCTTTTCCTTGTCATGCTTATCATAGTCACCCCTCTTCCTCTTGATGAGCTGCTCTACCTGATGACACTCTTGTAGACCATGGCCCTTGGTCCGATGAATCTTGCAATACGGCCCATCACCTTTCCCAGCCTTCTCGGCAGCCGCAACCTCCTAGTAGTCAGCGCATGCGGCAGCTTCTTTGTCAGGGGTTTCGGCCTTAACCTTCTTGCCAGTACTAGGAGTGCCCGATCCGTCAACGGTCATCAGTTCCTTATCCTTGCGCCTCTTGTTGCTTATTTTTCTTCTTCTGGCTGGTGGATTGATCGTTATCTTCTGAGTCGATGTCGACGCAATCCTCCTCTCCAGGAAGTTTCCTTCCTTCCTCCACCCAAGCACACTTGTCCACCAAGGTATAAAGCTCCTTCACAGTCTTGGGCAACCGCACGTTCATCTTGGAACGTATCCTGCGGTTACGCACATTGGACTGGAAAGCTTCTATCACCGCTGCCAGGTGGATATCTGGAATATTCCTGTGAACTGTGTTGAATCTCTGCAAATACTTCCGTAGAGTCTCTCCTTCTTTCTACTAGAGAAGTTGCAAGTCGCTAGGCCGTCCTGGTTCTTGATGGCCGCCCGTGAAGGCCCCAATCAACTCATGGCATAGGTTAGCCCAGGACGAAATGTGTCAGCGTTCTGGGAATGGGGGTCCCCAGACTTGCCTGCCTGCGGCGTGGCTCAAAGGGGGCCCAGCACGGCCCGGCTTCATCGACGCAGACCCAAGACCCTCGCGAGGGGCCAAGCCTCGCAGGGCGGACGACACGGAGCTTCCTCAGGCATGGCCACATCAGGCTGGCTCGCGAGGAGGCAGAGAGATCAAGGCGGGGTACCTCACGAGGTGCCCGTGACGCAAGCCATGATGACCAAGGGCGCCATGTCGGCGTTCTGGACCGGCACTCCCTCCTGAGTCTCCAAGCGCGCTGAGCCAGGCCTGGAAACATGAACAACCTTGAACGGGCCCTCCCACATGGGAGAGAGCTTGTGCAACCCTTCCCTGGAGAGGACCCGCCTGAGCACGAGGTCTCCTACCTCGAGTGTCCTGGGGCGGATGTTGCAGCAGTGATATCGCCGCAGCACTTGTTGGTACCTCGCCGCTCGTAGCGCGGCTTCTCGGCGATGTTCCTCCCCCAGCACGAGGTCCATCCCCCGCATGGCGTCCTGTTGCGCCTTGTTGAACGCCAGGACCCGCGCTGAGCGACGTCTGACCTCGTGAGGGAGGACCGCTTCGGCTCCGTAGACCAGGAAGAACGGGGTCTCCCCAGTCGGCTTGGTCGCGGTTGTGCGGATGGACCACAACACGGACTGAAGCTCATCGTACCAACCTCTGCCGCAGGCCTCCAGCTTCTTCTTGAACGTCCTGGTCTTGAGGCCCCTCAGGACCTCCGCATTGGCTCGCTCGGCCTGGCCCTTCCTTCGGGGGTGCACCACTGAAGCGTAGCATATCTGCGTTCCAAGGTTAGTATAGTATGTTTTGAAGAGGTTACTGGTGAACTGCGAACCGTTGTCCGTGATGATGCGATTCGGCACCCCGAACCGTCTCACGATGCCCTTGATGAACTTGACCACGGAACCCGCAGGAATGGTGCGGACAGCCTCCACTTCAGCCCACTTGATGAACTTGTCTACAGCAATGTAAAGGTAGCGGTAGCCCCCTGGCGCCCGAGGAAACGGACCCAAGATGTCGAGCCCCCAGACTGCGAACGACCACGAAAGGGGGATAGTCTGCAAGCCCCCTGTCGGCTGATGGATCTGCTTGGCGTGGAACTGGCAGGCCTCACAAGCTTTCACTAGTTCAACGGCGTCATTGAGCGCGGTGGGCCAATAAAACCTACTGCGGAATGCCTTGCCGACGAGGGTGCGTGACGATGAATGATGTCCGCAGTCCCCACCGTGTATATCTTCCAGTAGTTCCTCGCGCAGGGATACATCGTTTGGTCGCTTCCGGTAGAGCTCTCCATCTCTGATGCAGTATGCCGTGGCCTGGCATGCCACTCGCTCTGCTTCCTCCTCCTTCTCCGGCAGGGTCCCTTGCGTCAAGTAGCTCCGGAGCTCCGTGATCCAACATCCCTCCTGAGGTTCCATCAACAGGAGCAGGCGTGCTCCTGAGGCCGGGCCACAGGCCGGAGCTCCGGAGGCAGGTGGCTGGGGGAGCTCCTCCCGGGGCTGAGCCGTGTTTGATAGTGACGGCAAGGCTGAAGGCTTGAAGAACCATTCCTCGAAAATGCCAGGCTCCTGAGGTAACCGCCTGGACGCACGTTTGGCGATGTCATCGGCCTCTTGATTGGTGCCACGGGGCACATGCTGCAACTCCAACCCCCAGAACTGCTTCTCCATCCTGCGGACCTCTGCAAGGTAGGCCTCCATGTGCTCATCCTTCGGCTCATACACCTTGTTGGAGAAATTGACAAGGAGCTGCGAATCGCCCTTGATGGTGAGGCGTTTCACCCCCAGGGTAGCTGCGGCCTTCAAGCCCGCTCTTAAACATTCATACTCCGCTATGTTGTTGGAGACCTTTTCGCCTTGCTGGAAACAAAGCTGCACGGCGTAATAGAGTTTGTCCTAGGTGGGCGATATAAGCACCGCCCCAGCCCCTGCGCCATGTCTGGAGAATGCCCCATCGAAGTACATGACCCAGCCTTCTGGCGCCTCGCTTCCCGGGGACACGGACCGATCCTCGTCGGCCTTGAGGCCTGGCGCCTCCGTCCATTCTGCCACAAAATCCGCTAACGCTGCTCCCTTGATGACTCTGGTCGTGCTGAATTCAAGCTGAAACGCTTTCAGCTCTATGTTCCACTCAGCGACTCTCCCAACTGAATTGGGGCTCCTGAGCACCCTATCCAGGGGGTATGACGAGACGACCTTGATGGGGTGACCCTGAAAATAGTGCCGCAGCTTGCGCGAGGCCACCAGTAGCGCGAGGAGGAGTTTCTCGGGCATAGGGTACCGCGCCCTTGCATCCCGCAACACTGTGCTGACGAAGTACACTGGGTGCTCAACGAGGTGGAGTGTGTCAGTGCTGGCGGCTCCCTTTGGAGACCATGGCGCCTCTCGAAACAATGAGGCCTCCTGAGACTGGCCATCTGGGAGAGGGGCCTCTCCTGCCTCTGGTGCGCCCCTCTGCGGCGGCTGGTCCTGATCAGCTGCCGTGGCGGCTTCTGTGGGCCTTCCTCGTACTAGCTCCACCTTGTCCCGGGCTGCTGCCGTGGTTTTAATTTGACGCTCCTCTCTGACTGCCACCAGGGCTGCGCTGGCGGAGTAGGGAGTGGCGGCGAGGTAAAGCACCAGGGGCTCTTGAGGGCGCGGAGCCACCATGACCGGTGGGCTGGTCAGGTATTTCTTGAGATTCTGGAATGCCTTGTCGGCCTCTTTAGTCCACTCGAATGGCCCCTTTTTCTTCATTAGCTGGAAGAAGGGTAGCGCTCGCTCTCCCAACTTGGAGATGAAGCGCCCTAGCGCGGTCACGCGCCCCGTGAGCTTCTGCATTTCTCTAAGGGTCTTTGGCGGGCTCATGTCTTCCACTGCCTTGACCTTCTCTGGGTTAGCCTCGATGCCTCGGTGAGACACGAGGAAACCCAGGAGCTTGCCTGAGGGGACTCCGAACACACATTTCTCTGGGTTGAGCCGTAGGTTCACTGCGTTGAGGCTCGCGAAGGTTTCCTCCAGGTCTTGTATCAAGGTCCTGGCCTCCCGAGATTTTACCACGATGTCATCGACGTAAGCTTCAACATTCTTCCCGAGCTGCAGGCCCAAGGTGATATGCATCAGCCGCTGAAAGGTTGCCCCTGCATTACGCAGCCCGAATGGCATGCAGGTGTAGCAGTACACTCCACACGGGGTTAGGAAGGCTGTCTTCTCGACGTCTTCAACCGCCATCTTGATCTGGTGATACCCAGAGAAGGCATCCAGGAAGCCTAGCAGGTCGCATTCCGCAGTGGAGTCGACGATTTGGTCGATGCGGGGGAACGGGAACGGATCTTGCGGGCACGCTTTGTTGAGGTTGGTGAAGTCGACACACATGTGTTCCTTCCCTCCCTTCTTTGGCACAACGACAGGGTTGGCCAACCAATCTGGGTATCGGACCTCACGAATGACCCCAGCGGCCTCTAATTTGTGGGTCTCTTAGACGATGAAGGCCTGCTTTTCTGTGGACTGCCACCTGGCCTTCTGCTTCACAGGGCCTCCTCCTGCTCGGGTTTGAGGTGGGCGCCTATGGTGAAAGTGGCGTTGGTGGACCCGTCCTCATCGACGGGTATCTGCTTGGTTTCTGCCTTGTCTTGGGTGAACAACTGTTTCTTCTTGGCGGGCACAGCCTCCTTGGGCTCGGGGGCGTCCAAGGCGGCAGGCTGTGCCGACGCCGCTGTCTTGAAGACGAGCTTGAGCACCCGCAGAGCGTCCCCAGTGTCCCCGTGCACGGTGAGGACACCGCTGCTCCCGGGTATCTTCATGAGGTTGTACGCCGGGTGCGTCGCGGCCATGAACTGGGCCAGCACCGGGTAGCCGAGGATGGCATTGTAGGGAAGGCCGATGGGGGCGATGTCGAAGTCGACCAGCTCCGTGCGGAAGTTGTCGTAGGTGCTGAAGGTCACTGGGAGCCAGATCTGTCCCAAGGAGCCGGACGACCTGCCCCCAACGCCTGAGAAGGGCCGGCTGCGCTGCAGCCGTTCCAGGGGTATGTAGAGGAGGTTGAAGGCCTCGACTGAGAGCACGCTGAGGCCTGCCCCGCCATCGATGAGAGTTCTAGTGACGGCCACTTGGCAGATGGTGGGGGTGCACAGCATGGGGAGCGCGCCCGAGCAGGCCGAGTTGGAGGGGTGGTCCTCCGAGCTGAAGCTCAGGCCGGTCTCGGGCGCCGCCCGATCTAGGGGAGCCCCCTGCCGCGTGGAAGCGGCGCTGACCCGGCGGATGAACGGCTTGACGTGGTAACTTGTAGGCGGCGCATGCGAGCCGCCCAAGAGGGCCGCGACGACTGGGGGTGTTGGTGCAGCGCGATAGTCGGGGGAGAGGTTGCGGGGCCCCATGGGCGCGCGGAGCGCGCGGGACGAAGAACCAGCTGGGGCGAGCGAGGGAGTTGCGGGGCGGCCGTCTTGGCGCACAGATTGATGCTGAGACGATGCTTGCCACTCGTCCCCCGCTGTGCCGGTGGCGGCGTTGACGGCAGGTGACGGGGAATGGCGTGGATGCCCGCCGACAGGGGCCGACTGGGCGACGCGGGAAGCGAGTGCGGCCCGGTGCTCGGCGCGGGCCCGACGAGCATCAGACATGGGCGTGACGGTCGGAGGAGAATGGGGCGGTGGAAGACGAATTCCGACGCACCCCTACCTGGCACGCCAAATGTCGGATTTCGGGTTCCGGCAAACCCTTGAGGTTCGAACACTGGGGTGCGCGCGGAGATTTCGCCTCCTACCTACCTGCACCCCTCCACCATGCTGGGATCTAAACTAAGGAAAGAACAACACAAGAGACACAGGGTTTATACTGGTTCGGGCCACCGTTGTGGTGTAATATCCTACTCCAGTGTGTGGTGTGGTGGATTGCCTCTTGGGCTGATGATGATGAACAATACAAGGAAGAACAGCCTCGCGAGGGTCTGTTCTTGGCTGAGGCGATGAACTGCTGGGAGGAGTTCAGCCACCTCTCTCTCTCACTCTCTCTCTCTCTCTCTCGGCTCCGACTGGCCGACCGACCCTTCTAACGAGCCTCTTCCTTCCTACCTCTTTTTCGTCCTCCCCTCCATGTGGGTGGCTGGTCCTATTTATAGAGGCCCTGGTCCTCTTCCCAAATATTAAGCGGGAAGGGAGCCAGCAATGGCGGGCTAATATGAAGGGGGACAACAAGTATCAGCTATCCTGACAAAGTAGTCTTCGCCTGCGCAAAGCTCTGGTGATGACGCCGTCTTGGGCTCCACGGTGACCTCCGTCTCGTAGTCCTCCTGGTCTTGGTCTCGTTGCACCGAAATGGCAACCTTTGCCTGATGCCTCGGTAATCTGCGGCTGCGCTTGCCCCCTTTGCACCAAAGTGGAAAGGAGGACGTTGCACGGGCTGGCACCCGCCTCGCGCCCTGAGTTGTCATGGCTTGCGTCATGGGCACCTCGTGAGGTACCCCGCCTTGATCCCTCCGCCTCCTCGTGAGCCAGCCTGACGAGGCCGTGCCTGAGGAAGCTTCGCGTCGTCCACCCCGCGAGGCTTGGCCCCTCGCGAGGGTCTTGGGTTTGTGTTGGTGAAGATGGGCCATGCTGGGCCCCCTTTGAGCCATGCCGCAGGCCGCAGGCAGGCAAGTCTGGGGACCCCCATTCCCAGAATGCCGACATGCCCGGCGGGCGCCAGCCCGCGCAGTGTGCTCCTTTCCTCTTTGGTGCAAAGGGAGCAAGCGCAGGCGAGAGCATCAAGCAAAGGCACCCGTTTCGGTGCAACGAGACCAAGACCAGTCCAACGGCATGGAGGAAGTCATTGTGGAGCCCAAACCAGCGTCACCACCAGAGTCTTTGGCAGGCGAGGACTAACTTTAGTCAGGATAAGTGTACCAGATGTTCCCCTTCAAAATGGCCAATTGTTGGCGCCCTTCCCGCTCAATATTTCGGAAGAGGCCCAGGGCCTTTGCCTATAAATAGGACTAGCCATCCACAGGGTAGAGAAGGGGAAAATCGGATCGAGTAACATCACACAGAAAGAGAGAGAGAAGGGTGACTGAACTCCTCCTAGCAGTTCATCCCCACAGCCAAGAACAGACCCTCGTGAGGCTGTTCTTCCTTGTATTGCTCATCATCATCAGCCCAAGAGGCAATCCACCATACCACACACACTGGAGTAGGGTGTTACCCCACAACGGTGGCCCAAACCAGTATAAACCCTGTGTCTCTTGTGTTGTTCCTCCCATAGCTTAGATCTCAGCGAGGCGGAGGGGTACAGGTAGGTAGAAGGCGAAATCTCCGCGCGCACCCCAGTGTTCGAACCTCAAGGGTCTGCCGGAACCCAGAATCCGACATTTGGCGCGCCAGGTAGGGGTGCGCCGGAATTCGTCTTCCACCACCCCATTCTCCTCCGACCATCGCGTCCATGTCTGACGCTCGTCGGGCCCGCGCCGAGCGCTGGGCCGCTCTCGCTTCCCGCGTCGCCCAGACGGCTCCTGTCAGCAGGCTTCCTCGCCGTTCCCTGTCACCTGCCGTCAACGCCGCCACCGGCCCAGCGGGGGACGAGCAGCAAGCGTCGTCTCAGCATCCGTCCGTGCGGCAAGACGGCCGCACCGCTACTCCCTCGCTCACCCCAGCTGGTTCTTCGTCTCGCGCGCTCCGCACACCAATGGAGGCTCGAGCTGCGCTCATCGCGGCAAACGAGCTCCTGCGCTACCGCTCCCGTCGACGACGTCTACGAAGAATGGCTCGACCGCATCGCCGAGCTCGTCCGTGCCGCAGGGGGCTCTCCTGCGCCGTCCGTTCCGCTGCACCGCACCCCGCCCCGCGCGGGCGACGAAGCTCCGGCGGCGCCCCGGCCGCCTCCTCCTCAAGAAGGCGCCATGGCTCCAAGGCGCGTGGCCCCTGGGCAGAACCCGCTCCGTCAGGTGCCTGCGCGGCAAGAGCAGAGCTGCCAAGAAGTCCCTCGCCCGCAAGAAGCTGCCCGGGCGCTCCCTTCTCCAGCACGTCGCGACCATGCTCCTGCTCCCGCGCGTCAAGACGCTGCTCCCGGCTGCAGCGCGTGGGGGCATGCAAGACCAAGCTCTTCATAACCCAAGGCCCCCTGTGGCCACAGCAGGCTGCCGTGCATTCACCACCGAGCTACGCAGCGTCGCGTGGCCCGGCAAGTTCAAGCCAGACCTGCCTCCTCGTTTTGACGGCACGGCCGACCCTGCGGAGTTCCTCCAGCTCTATGAGCTGGGCATCCAAGCTGCCAACATAGACGAGAAGGTCATGGCGAACTGGTTTCCCATGGCGCTCAACGATGGGGCCTGCACCTGGCTCCTGAACCTGGCCCCAGGCATGATCTCCTCCTTGTACGAGATGCGCACCCGCTTCATCGCCAACTTCCAAGGTACTCGCGACCGGCCACCCACCGTGAGCGACATGCGCCGCATCAAGCAACAACCCGGAGAGACCCTGCAGAAGTACATCCAGCGCTTCAACAATGCACGCCTCAAGATTCCCAAGGTGACCGAGGAGGCCATCATCTCAGCCTTCTCCGACGGCGTGCGCGATGTCAAGATGAAGGAGGAGCTGGCGATGCATCAAGACCTGTGTACTTCCTTGGAGTTGTTCAACTTGGCAACCAAGTGCGCCAGGGCTGAGGAAGGGCATCTATCCCTCCTCGAGCTGCCTGCCGCAGACCCAGAAGAGAAGAAGCCCAAGGCCAAGGATGTGAAGCGCAAGGGGGCTGCCGTGCTCGCGGCAGAACCAGACACCAAGCGGGGCAGAGATCTGCCCGAACCTCCCAAGGGCAGTCGGTACTGTGTACCACGACCTCCACACCCACAACACCAACGAATGTCAAGAGCTCCGAGCCGTGCGAGAAGGAAGGATCGGCCGTCGCCCCGACCGCGGTGACCGGGGCTACGATCGAGGAGAAGGAAGGAATGCAGGGCGCTGGGATGACCGCAGCCCGCGCCAAGGGTGGCGCGATCAACCTCGCGAGGATCGCTGGCAAGACCCACCTCGCGAGGGAGACTGGAGGGATCAGCCTCGCGAGGATCGCCCGCTAGGCAACATAGGCCTCCCTCCGCTGCCGCCACAGCCAAGGAGAAACGAGGACCGCCTTCAGGACGAGGGGGCTGGGGGCTTCCAGGAGCCGCGCGCAGTCACCTGCATCCTGGGCGGGGCTCAAGCCCCAGCCTCTCAATGCATCTTCAAGCAGTTCGCCCGCGAAGTGAATGTAGTCCTCCCCAAGCTGGAAGCCACGCGCCCTCTCAGGTGGTCGGCGTGCGCCATCACGTTCAGCTCAGTAGATCAGCTCAAGTGTGCAGCTACAGCCGGAGTCCTCCCGATGCTTTGTTCCCCAATCATTAGCAACATGGTGGTCACCAGGACCCTCATCGATGGCGGGGCAGGGCTCAACGTCCTGTCCGTGGAAACATTCAACAATCTCCAAGTGCCCTACAACCAGCTTCAGCCGACCAAGCCTTTCTCCGGAGTCACCGACGGCTCCACGGTCCCGATTGGGCAGGTCCGCCTCCCAGTCACCTTTGGGACACGCGACAACTACCGCACCGAGCTCATCGACTTCGACATCGCTCACATTCGCCTGCCGTACAACGCCATCCTTGGGTACCCAGCGCTGGCCAAGTTCATGGCCGTAACTCACCATGGCTACAACGTCCTCAAGATGCCAGGAAGTGGTGGAGTCCTCACGGTGCCCTGTGAAGAGAAGGACGCGGTGTGTTCCCTGGAACTAGCCTTTCAGGCCGCGTCACTGGAAGACCCGGATCGCGGAAGCAGGAGGCTTCCCGAGACCGCCCCCAAGAAGAAGAAGACATCGTCCGGCCCGGCCCCTCAGGAGGCAGCTCCCTCAGGGCCCGCGCCTGCCCAGGGGGAACCTCCTTCCATCGCATAGGAAAGCGCGCCGGCGCCCTCCTCAGGCAGGGCTCGGGGGCTCTCCCCTGGAGGGCCACCGACCTGGCTAAGGTCGCGAGTGAGGCGCTTGGGCACCACATGGAGGCGTGTTTCGAAGCACGTTTCCCTTAGGAAGGAGTAAAGCAAGGAGAGCCAGACCCTCAGGAGTTCGTCAGCAAGGCCATTCAGGAGCTACACGAGTCAAGAGTCATGAGAGGCGGCTGCCGCCTACCAGCTGTGGCTCCCCATCCAGGCGAGGATGGTGGGCTGCACGTCTGCATCGGCATACCAGGGCTCAATCGAGTCGCCTCTCTAGAGTGCCTCTGGCCCTCGCGACTGGGGCACTGCGAAGGTCCACCCCACAGCTACGTTCGCATGCCTTACGGCTTGCCGGACGCGGCTCCCACGTACCAGCGCCTCACGAGGGGCATCATGGAGGCTCAAGAGGCTAGCCGTTCCATAGCCCTGGCGGAGATGGAGATGGTCCGCAAGGAACCACCAGCGCCTCCGGAGCCTCCCGAGGCCCCTCGGCCTGGGGGCTCGTGAGGATCGGCTTCCACAACCCACCGAGTCTGCTACACCAACACTCCTTCGTCCTCAACATCATCAGGTGACATCTTTCAAGTTTCACTTCCAGCTGGGAGCGCCCCCCCAGGGCTGCATTATTCCCAGGCCGCGTGGGTCCGTCCCTGCGGCATGTATCCCTTTTATTTCATGTTGTTAGCTTACCTTGTAGGGGGCGCCCCACGGGCTGCATCATCCCCAAGTCGCTCGGGCCAGACCCAGTGATGTCCGCCTTCCCAGCATCTACTGAATGAATCCACTCCTTTGCGGCTAATGAGTTTGACCTAGTTGCCCGCTCAACTGACACCAACTGACGGAGCTGCTCCCAAACGGCACGACGCTTGCGCATGGGTCCTTCCCTGCAACGCCGACAAACCTGAATGGCTGAGCTCAGGCCGCGGCAGCCCCGCATGGTGCCACCTCGTCAAGCCTTCAATGCCTCATCGCCCCTCGGAAGCAACCAACGGCTGACTGTCAGTTGTCATGGCAACCCCTCGTTCTTTCTATGGTAGGTCTATAGGATCTCCTAAAGGAGCTGCGTCAGGCGAGGCCCTTGCGGTGTCTCCTTCACTCTCGTCCGCGCAAACCGCTTGCACGTTAAAGGGGGGGTGCCTGAGCATCGCGACTCAGGGCTCCTACTGGCTCTCCAGCCCTCACCCCCTGGCCTTGTCCACGGCATCGCGACCTGGCATACCAGCGACGGCTGAGACTCGCTCGAGGGCTGGGACCCGAGGACGTAGAGCAGAAAGGGGAGCAAAGGCGAGAGGGGAGGCACACGCGAGGACCTCGCCGAGCAACCTCACGCCTGCCGGTGCACGGACCCGGCGACACACCAGAGAACGGCCCCTGATTCTCGAGATAAGTCACCACCCGGAAGCACCAGCTACCGTGGCACCATCCCCGCACCTAATGCAATCCCGTGTTAGCGACGCTGCTCCCCTTTCTCACCGAACAACAGCTGCTTGAGCGCCAAAGGGGACCTCCTGAGCATCGTGACTCAGGGGCTCTTACCGGACCCCAGGTCGCTCACCTCCTGGCCTTGACCACGGCATCACGACCTGGCATAACAGCGACGGCTGAAGCCGCCTTGGGACTGGGACCTGTCGGCGCAGAGCACCAAGCCCTCATGAGGTTCGAAAGGGAGAACTGACCTAAGACGGAATGAGCAACTCGCACAATTCTACGACAAGGGTTATATTAACAAAACAGGATCACAGGCACCTTACTAGCCCCCACGGGACCCGTCTTTGATTCCTCGCAGGGAACAAATCCTAAAGGGACGCTAACTACACGCGCCCCTGCAAAAGACGCCATCACCAATAGTGGGCCGTCAAGCACCGGCGCCAACCCCATCCAGATCAGAGTCGGCGACGGCCTGACGAGCCCACCCTGCTCCTGGAGCGGCACCGGCTCGGGGGCTCGTAGCTGTCGTCGCTCGTCTCCGGAGTCGCGAAGACCTCGCCGGAGTTGCTGGAACTTCCGACGCGTCCGCCGCCTGAGGAGCCGCCAAGGGAGCGGTCAGCGGGCCCAGTCCTTGCCGTAGCAGGGTCCCGACCACCTTTCCCGGGGCAGCACTCCAGCCGGCGCCCGTTCGCATCGAAGACCTTGAAGAACATCACCGAAGCACCATCGTACTCCAAGTGGATCATGAAGGCGCCTCTTGTCCTGCAAACCCGGGCGATCTCGCTCCAGCTTCGAGTCATGAAGACCTCGCCCGGAGCAACGACCACGACCTCTGCTTCGGTCACGAGGGTGCTGCAGCCGGCGTGCTGCAGCCAAAGCTCCAGGAGTTCTCCCTGTGGGATGATGGAGGCGAAGAAGGGAGGAAGGCAAATCCAAGACTGAGGAGGCATGGCGGCGCGGAGCACGAACTCTCGGGAGGAGCCCTCGGTGTGGACCCCAGGGGGGACGACCCACACCTTCATGACCCGTCGGCGCCGATGGCGGCGCCGCCCGTGGCGATCAGCATCAACTCCTTCAGGGCCCTCGATGTGGGCGTACAAGGGAAGCGGGAACCCCGGCGGTGCCCGCTCGCACCAGGGCCTCGACACCACCTGATGGGCCCCCTCATCCGGGCCGTGCAGGGCGAGCCGTTTCTTCGGCGGGAGCGGGTCTGGTTCCTCTCGGGGAGCCTTTCCCTTCTCTACCGACGAGAACCGGCAGATCGGAGCCATCGCAGCAAGACGGAGCAAGGACTAGGAAGAAGGAGAAGCAAGAAGGGATGGACTGGAAGGGCGCGCGCCGTTCCGTACTTATGGCCGGCGAAGGCCAACCGCCGACCTCCATGATCGCAGGTAATCATGACCTGCTTTGCATGCAGGGACTTGTCCGATCCGTGCAGTTGCCGAGGCGCCATGGGGAAGTGGAGACGCCCACGTCTAATCAACCACCACGCGACGCCCAAGGCCGCAGGCTGTTAGGGCCCGCGGCGCTTCGCCCTTGTCCTTTCGCCTCCCTGCACGGCCAAGTCAGGGCGCGCCTTGGGCCCGGGGGCTACTGTCGGCGTTCTGGGAACGGGGGTCCCCAGACTTGCCTGCCTGCGGCCTGCGGTGTGGCTCAAAGGGGCCCCAGCACGGCCCGGCTTCATCGACGCAGACCCAAGACCCTCGCGAGGGGCCAAGCCTCGCGGGGCGGACGACACAGAGCTTCCTCAGGCACGGCCACATCAGGCTGGCTCGCGAGGAGGCGGAGAGATCAAGGCGGGGTACCTCACGAGGTGCCTGTGACGCAAGCCATGATGACCAAGGGCGCCAGGCGGGCGCCAGCCCGCGCAGTGTCCTCCTTTCTTCTTTGGTGCAAAGGGAGCAAGCGCAGGCGAGAGCATCAAGCAAAGGCACCCGTTTAGGTGCACCGAGACCAAGACCAGTCCAACGGCAGGGAGGAAGTCATTGTGGAGCCCAAGCCAGCGTCACCACCAGAGTCTTTGGCATGGGAGGACTAACTTTAGTCAGGATAAGTGTACCAAATGTTCCCCTTCAAAATGGCCAATTGTTGGCGCCCTTCCCGCTTAATATTTGGGAAGAGGCCCAGGGCCTTTGCCTATAAATAGGACTAGCCAACCACAGGGTAGAGAAGGGGAAAATCGGATCGAGTAACATCACAGAGAGAGAGAAGGGTGACTGAACTCCTCCTAGCAGTTCATCCCCACAGCCAAGAACAGACCCTCGCAAGGCTGTTCTTCCTTGTATTGCTCATCATCATCAGCCCAAGAGGCAATCCACCATACCACACACTGGAGTAGGGTGTTACACCACAACGGTGGCCCGAACCAGTATAAACCCTGTGTCTCTTGTGCTGTTCTTCCCATAGCTTAGATCTCAGTGAGGCGGAGGGGTGCAGGTAGGTAGAAGGCGAAATCTCTGCGCGCACCCCAGTGTTCGAACCTCAAGGGTCTGCCGGAACCCGGAATCCGACAAAATGGAGTTCTCCGATAGGTGCATCAGCAGAGACTAACATTGGATTTGAGCACCAAAGGGAAGTAGTTGGCGACCACCTTCTCATCTCTTCCCCCGACAGCTTGAACAACAACGATGTAGATGCTCAAGAACTCGACCGGGTTCAGCCTCCCGTCGTACTTCTCGGGTATATCTGGCTTGAATGTGCGAGGGGATGGCTAGCGGACTTGTCGTAGCTCACTAGTGAAGGCAGGGCACCCAACCACGAAAAGCAGGTACTCGCCGTCCACGAGTGCCGGCTCGTCGACGCCGGGGCCATCGCACCCATCGGGCTGATGGTGGTCATCGTGGTGTTGCTCAATGACGACGTGCGCGCCTCCCCTCTACCAGTCGTTAGGGGCTTGCCGTTGGCCTGGACGTGCTTGAGGGTCAGAAGAGGCCATCGAGACGTCGTCATGTTCTTGGTTCTGCTGCACTCACACTGGCTGTCATGGTGGGTACTGCACCGTGGGGGTGGCCCCTTCCGTACGACCAGCAGCGCGAGCCGTCATCATTGCTTGGGGAGGCCGTGGGGGGCCAGCTTGCAGTGAGCCCCCAACCTCGGCGAAGCCAATCAGAATTTGGATGGTGGCTTCCCACTCGTCCATCTGATCGGCTACCGGCAGGAACCTTAACAGCAGTTGGGCCCATGCCATGTCCTAAGTAGCGGTGCTCAGCATCCGCGATGACGATGTGGACCGCACCGTCGCCCAACTACTGATGGTAACGGCGGCAACGACGTGTCCTCGTTGTTGTGACACAGACGCTTGGATGGCTTGGTGAAGCGGTGATAGTGCTTGGGGGCCAGTGGCTCTATTGGGTGCAGTGGTGGGGTCAACACGCTCTGGGGGTGGTGCATGCCCTGCGACCGTGCCCGCGATGGGGACGGCGGAAGGGCGGCGATTGGCACCGAACCAAGCTCCTCCATTATGGTTGTGCCCTTCGGCGAGGAGAAGAGGTATGGATGGCACAATCCCTTCGTTCGTACCTCTTGGAGCATGGCCACCGAGATGTTGCTGATGCTGCTCTCCTCCGGTGCCTCCCGCTCCTATTTCGGCCACGGGGGAGGTGGCTGCAATGCCACCTACGCCGACCATGCCTCCCACAACGCCCACATCCTCCCGCGCCCCCGCGCTCTCTGCGGCACCGGCGGCCGTGGGAGGTGGAGCCTTCGAGGTGGACGGGTGAGCTACGGCACCGGGTTTCTTCTTGGGAGCCATAGTCGATGGAGCTGTAGATGGCGAAAAGATGGTGATGAAGGTGGCGCCCTGCTCACGCCTTCGGATTCACGCAAGTGATCCCACCTACCTGGCGTGCAAAAGATGTCACGAGAAACCACGGTACCTTTTGGGACCAAGACCCCTTTCTCGTTCAGCGGGGGGGGGGGGGGGGGGGGGGGGAGGGGTGGCACGTTGCACAAAGAGCGGAAAAATGTGAGACAACACGGTAGATATCACACCAGCGATTTTACCCAAGTTCGGGCTGCCGTGAGGCGTAAAACCCTACTCCTGCTTTGGTGGATTGATGTGGAAACAATGGTGGTGAACGCAACTCGCTTGCCCGGTAGGGTTGCCTTAGGGCGAGAGGGCTACATGCTTATGAGTGTGTGGGTGTCTAAATTCTCCAACCGAGGGTCCAACCCCCTCTACAGTTGCCTTGGGCCTCATTTTGTAGATAGAAGGGGTTACCACAGTGGCAAATAAGTCATTACGCACTGATTAGATAGCAAATATTGCTATCATACCTAACTTTGCAGGCTGACAGAGCGCATTAAATGCACCGCTCAATGTCACATCACAGCTGGCCTAGCAGGGGCTGCCGGGCTATTTTGTCAGCTTTGCACCTGCTCGCTTCACACGTCGCAGACGGGTGTCACATGTACGGGTGAGTGGGTGGTTCCGATAGGTGGTGCTATCGTACATCCACGCTGATGGAGACTTCAACCCATGAAGGGTAACGTCTGCGCGGGTCAACGAGGGCTCCACCCACGAAGAGTCCATGAAGAAGCAACCTTGCCTGTTCCACCATGGCCATCGCCCACGAAGGACTTTCATTACTCGGGTAGATCTTCACGAAGTAGGCGATGTCCATTCCCTTACAAGCTTCTTGGTTCAACTCCACAACTTGACAGAGGCTCCGAAGTGACACCAAACAAATCTAGGAGACACCACTCTACAAAAGGTAATAGATGGTGTGTTGATGATGAACTCCTTGCTCTTGTGCTTTAAATGATACTCTCCCCAACAATAAACTCTCTCTCACAGATTTTGACATGGTCGAAAGATGATTTGAGTGAAAAGCAACTTGGGGAAGGATATAAATGAAGATTCTTGTGGTAGGATTGGAATATCTTGATCTCAACACATGAGTAGGTGGTTCTCCCTCAGAAAATGTATGGTGGAAGTGCAGGCATGTTCTAAAGGCTCTATATCATATGGAGAAGGGGGTGGAGGGGTATATATAGCCTCCATAGAAAATCTAACTATTACACACATTTGACCAATCTCGGTGAGACAGAATGGGTAAACTCGGTGAGACCGATTAGTTCAAAATGTGAACATTAGGAATCTCGGTGGGACCGACTAGAACAACTCAGTGGGACCGATGTGCTAGGGCTTAGGGCAAACCGCATCTCAGTGGCGCCTATTGCATTAACTCGCTGAGACCAAAGTGAAGCAATAGGGAAACGGATAATTGGTCAAGCCATCTCAGTGAGACCAATTGCAATTTCGGTGAGTCCGAAATAATGGCAACTGATAACGGTGAGTTGGCAAGGCCATCTCAGTACGACCGAGATCTGTATCTGTGAGACCAAACTGTTAGGGTTTCTGGCTGTGGCTCTCTCATAGGAACTTGGTGGCGCCGGGTAGGAAATATCGGTGGGCCGAGTTGAAGTTTAGGGTTTTGACATATTCGGATGGAGAAGGTGGTTTAGGGTTTGGGAGCAATATCACTAAGCATTTGCGCAAGCAAGCCATTAAGCAACACCTCATCCCTTTTTAATAGTATTGGCTTTCCTATGGACTCAATGTGATCTTGGATCACTAAAATAGAAATCAAGAGTCTTGAGATTTTAGCCAATGCATGTCCTTAGCATTTTGAGGGGTCCACATCTCTAGTCCATGCCATGCCATTCATTGAACTTCCTAAAATATTTATCTTGAATGGATATTAGTTCAATGAGATATATGTTGTTATGAATTACCAAAACCACCCATGGATTAGTTGCACTTTTAGAGTGCTTGTGACAAAGGTTAGTGAAAACAACCGTAAATGGTTGCAAGAGACAGGGAGGGTGATATCGAGAGCATGTGTGCAAGAAAGACATCTCAAGAGAGAGAGTGTGTGAGAATGTGTGAGAGACCCCCCATGGATATACAATGTGTGCACGTATGTGTGAGAGAGAAAGTTAGTGGTTGTGTAAGGAGGGGACTATGGAGAGTGAATCTACACGTAAAAGGCTGATGTACACATCGATTAAAAATATAAATTGTATCCAAATATTAGGATGGGATCATGATATTTGCAATTCTCCTAAGGAACAAGCATTGATCCATGAGACATTCATATTCTATCGAATTTGAGCATGTCTATGTTATTATTTGACATAATTGATCCGTATCGTCAATATTTTGATGCCCACACAATGCATCGCTTTAGCAATTCAATTATAAACGTGAGTGTAGTTCATGTTGTGTGTGAAAAGCACATTATACGTACAGAATTTACACAATGAACATTGTAAATATCTAGGTAGGAACTAGCATACATTTGAATTCAATTTAAGGTGGTTTAAAAAAATCAAATTTAATATGAAGTCCATTCAACTATTTGAATTCGAGATCATGGCATTTGTAAATCTTACCTAAATTAAGGGGGCACCAAGCTTTGATCCGCTTTTGTAGAAAATAGCATATATAGTCGTGTACAAAATAGATTCAAATTTACTCCTCCATTCCAAAATAATCGTAGTTATAGGATTTTCAAGAGTTAAAATGTCAAAAAATAAGTGCATAATTTAATGACGTTTTCAAGCATACAAGGTGAAGTTTAACGTTTTCTATTGAGGTCAAACCTCAAAGTTCAAGAGTACGCTAAACGTGAATGCTTCTATTTCAAAATTTCAAATGAAGCGCCAAAAGAGCCTCTACTTGCCCGAAACCGTGCGAGACCAATGTTTGGTAGAAGGAAATTACTTTTCTAACTCCGACCCGTGAAACCTACCGTCCTGATGTCTGAAGGTCTATACCGGGGTAGGTTTGTAACTTCATCTAGACGCCATGCAACCGCCTCTGAAAAACATTCATACAAAGTGGCCGCCTAAACAAACATGTGCTTGGCCGAAATCACACCCGCCCATTATTTGGGACACCTGGGATTACCGCCCCACCCCTGTCCCATAGTTGGTCCAAAATTTAAGAGGGCGTAAAGTTTGTGCTTCCCCAAATTTCAAACAAGCGCGTCCCATCTGTTCAGAAAAATCAAGCACGCCCCAGCCCGAAACATGGTTCCCCCTTAGCTCCCCCCGCCCCCCGTCTGATTCCCCATTCGTACACAGTCGGTGCCAAAACTACCTCTCCACGAGCCGCTAAACCCCGGCGTCCTCCTTCCGCCACCCATCCCAGCCATCAACCGCCGCCCTCCTCCATCATGCCGGAGCCGATACCCTGACGTCGTCGTCCACCGCAACCGCAACGCAACGCCCTCCATGGCTAGTAGTTGAAGGCGAGGCCAAGCTGCCTCCAGGACGCTGACGTGTGCCATACCCGAGCCAGTTCAACCATGCTGTCCTCCGCCTCACCGTTACCGCTCCAACATCGCCACCATCCACTGCATAGGAGTTGTTTCCACTTCGCCGTCCTTCACCGTCTCGGATCTGCTTCCCCTCCACCGACCGACAACCACTGCAACATAGTCCACAATTTGGCCACGTGTTCGACCAAGGCTCCACCCTCCTCGACAACATCGGTTCCCCTGGTGAAAAGAAGAAAATCACCGCGAAATTAGGAGGATACAACACTGGCAACCGGAACTGGTACTCCTCTTCCTTTATTCATGCAAATCTTACATGTCTGTTTGCACAATATTCATCCCACAGAAGACACTAGTTGACTGCTTCTTCCTGCACCTTCTTCCTGATACTAGATCTTCCTAGTTTCTCGTCCTATACTATTTCACCTTGCTGGAGGTTTGTCACCCCATGGATTTCAATTCTTGGTCAGTTGATTCCCAATTAAAGGAAGCATTCCCTGGCGTAACAGGCACTAGTCCACCTGTTATGCTAGGGAAGCAGCGCCTCGGTGTTTATCTTAGGGGTCTGTGGGACCTAGGATCTACTAGCACCCGATCTGGAGGTCGGCCGGGCTTAATGGGATGGTCAAGGGTGCTGCCAAGCACGACAGTGTGGTGTGAGCTCGAGGGGAGGGTGGGGCGGTGGAGGCAGGGGTCCGGGCCAGTCGTTGCTGGCGGTTGAAGAAAGATCGTCAACAGTGACTAGCGGCAGGTAGACGAAGGTCATCTTCCCATTCCTTTTAGATCGGATGGTTCGGAAAAAATCGACTGACCTATTTATTTCCAGTTGACTATTATTTTGATAGGACCACATGTGGTGGTGTGCTGGAGGAGCACCTGCATTTCTCGGCTATCCCTGTGCTCATTTATTACAAAATTGTACGGAGTATAATCTAATTTACTTTGCCATGCAATGTTGTAGAGCTATCATATGTCTCTTGTCATTTTTTTCCAGCCAACTGCTATTTGCTACTTTTATAGTGCACTAGTTCTGCACACACTTCACCCATACTCTCACTATTGTTTTTTTATGCATGGGTATTTCAGTCTCTGCCAAACTATGGATAGAGACACGAAAGAAAAGAGAGAATTCGCTCCAGCTTTGTACACGCGTAGGCAAGATATGTTTCAGCACTTTAAAGGGTGCACTGTCAACAGATGGAGACTGTAAACATATCTCTAGAGTTGATGATCTCGCTCGCCATGAACCAGCTTCCCAGGTGCTTGCTTTACCTTCGCGGTGTCATATGTGGTTGCATGTTGCATATGGTGTCTAGGTTGTATTCAGAAGGCCGAATTCGGTCTATATTAAGATAAGGAAAGATATTTTTTACATGAACCACCATCCGGGAGTACCAAAAGCCAAATAGGTAGTCAGGGCCATGGACAAGCCAGTGACAAGCACAGCACAGACAGGCATCACCTGCAATCCAACTAAAAAGCCATGATGGTGGCAAAGCATCCCACCTCCCACCAGGCTCTCGGGTCCTCGATGATCCTGCACACCACTCCAGCCGGGTGTCTAGCTTGTATTGCTTCCAATTTGGTTAAATTGCATCTACTTAGCTTACACATTATACCTTTGAATATTACATGCCTTCCTGTTTTTGCACATACTACTGTATCTGTCTATTAACCATGTTCTTACATCAAACTAATGTTCTTGTGTATCCCTCATCAATCACTTATGATGAGACAGTCAGGCCCATTGATTACTGTGAGAAAAGATCCTCTTTTAAATAATACAGTGTCAGCCTCCCCACATGATTCACAAGAAACAACAATGCTAGATGAATATAGTCAACGTAGCCCTGTAGTTAATGATCGCATTTCCCCTACATCACCATCGCATGTGCCTGCTCTAACTTGGTAGTGTGATATCTGGTTGCATGTTGCATATGGTGTAGATTGTAATTATTCCAATCTGGTTAAATTACATGTGCAATTCTTCTTAGTTTATACATTATACCTGTTAATGTGACATGCCTTCCTATTTTTGGTACACAATACTTCTGTCTATTAAGCATGTCCTCTCATAAAACTACTATTTTTTTGTATCCCGCATCAATCAATTATGACGAGACACCTTTAGTACATGCGGTGTGATATTGGTTTCATATTTCATATGATTTATAGCATGAACTGCTTCTAATTTTTTGAAATGCTATTTATGATGGGATGCTTTTAACTTGGCAGAGTCATATTGGTTGCATCTTTCATGTGGTGTCTAGCTTCCATTGCTTCTAATTTGTTGAAATGGCTTCTGCTTAGTTTACACAAATAGTTGTGAATATGCCATGCTCTCCTGTTTTTCGTACATATTCCATCCTCGTATCATGTGTTTGCCTTACATCAAGTTAGTGATTCTCAGTATCATGCATGAATGAGTTCTGAACAGTGAATTTTATTAATTTTTCTTGTCGGTTTTACTTGATAATGCAAAATCAATAAAGCAGAAGGAAATTATCAAGGCAGTGGATAAAGGTGCTCCTTCCAACCAACTGAAATGGAGGGCCTCTACATACTCTACTCCGCCATCCCCCCAATAATATTTGCAAGACAACACATGCATAGACACTCAACGCAGATATGTTGATGATGAGCACGTCTCCCCTAGTCCACCATCACAGGTGCTCCCTCTAACTTGGCACTATTATATGTGGTTGCATGTTATGTATGATGTCTAGCTTGTATTGCTTCTAGTTTTTTGTTGAATTCCATCTGCTTACTTTACACATTATACTTGTGAATAAGACATGTGTTCATGTTTCTAGAACAAACAATATCTATCTATCACACCCTGTTCTTACATCAAAGTACTACTGTTGTGTAACCTGCAACAATCACTTATCATCAGACACGTTTAACTTGGGAGTGGGATATAGGTTACATCTCGCATTCTTTTCTAGCTTGTACTACTTCTAATTTGTTGAAATGGCACTTATGTTGAGACAATTTTAACTTGGTAGAGTGATATTCGTTGCATCTTTCATATGGTGTCTAGCTTTCATTGCTTCTAAATTGTTGAAATGCCTTCTTCTTAGTTTACACATCATAGCTTTGAATATACAACGATTTCCTTTTTTCTTACACATTCAATCATCCTATCATGCGGTCGCCTTACATTAAAGTAGTCCTCATCCACATCCTGCATCAATGAGTTTTGAAAAGAGAATTTTTATTCATTTTTCTTGTGGGTTTGACTTGACAAGGCAGTAAAATTAATTAAGAGGAAGGAAAAAATTAAGGCAGGGACTAATGGCAGTCTTCCAGCGAAACGGCATCCCAGGTGCTTTCTCTAGCTTGGATGTGTGATATTGTCTTGCATGTTGCATACGGTGTCTGGCTTGTATTGCTTCTAATTTGTTGAAATGGCTTCTCCATAGTTTACACAAATAGTTGTGAATATGCCATGCCATCTGTTTTTCATACATATTCAATCCTCCTATCTTGTGTTTGCCTTACATCAAGGTAGCGATTGTCAGGATCATGCACGAATTAGTTCTGAAGAGTGAATTTTATTGCTTTTTCATGTCGGTTTTACTTGACAATGCAAAATCAATAAAGCGAAAGGAAATTAGCAACACAGAGGATAAAGGTGCACCTTCCAACCAACTAAAATGGAGGGCCTCTATAGATACCCCACAATCCCCCAACAAGATTTGGAAGGCAACACATGCATATATACTCAACGTAGCCGCGTTGATGATGCGCACATCTCCCCTAGTCCACCATCATAGGTGCTCCCTCTAACATTATACTATTATATGTGGATGCATGTTATGTATGATGTGTAGCTTGTATTGCTTCTAATTTTTTTGAATTCCGTTGGCTTACTTTACACATTATACTTGTGAATAAGACACGTGTTCCTGTTTCTAGAACATACAATATATGTCTATCACAACATGTTCTTACATCGAAGTACTATCACTACTGTAGGATGCTCCATGCGACACTAAGATCAGAGGCCCTTTGACAAAACTGTGTGCAATGGATTAATCGCAAACGGTGATGTAAAAAACGTCAAAAAAGATGCAAAACGTTTGCGATGAAGGATACATCAAACAAAGTTCAGATTTAAGTTGCGTGTGCGATGCGGGGCATATGGTTTAGTTCAATGAATTGTTTGGGATGGTGCAGAACAAAAGAAACGGGCAGCCAGATGAATCCGTGTGCGATATACAGCATACAGTTCACTTGGATAAACTCTTTGTGATGAGGCGGAACAACGGAAACGGGCAGCCAGATGAAGGTGTGTGCGATATACAACATACAATTCACTCGGATGAACTGTTTGCGTTGAGCCAAGAGAACAGAAACAGCTCAACTTTACAAGATGTGTGTGATACACAGCAAACAGGTCTATAATCGGAAATGTGTGGGAAGACCGATAACAACACATATAATTTCTGTTAACAAGTTGTGTGTGTTGTAAGCAAACGATTGCTGGTATACAATTGTCAGTGATTGATGAAATCATCATCGAGAGGTTCCATTGTTTAGTCCGTTTGTGATGTGATTTGCTCTGTCCGCACAACATCTTTGCCCTGTCAACAGAGCATCAACATATATACTTAAAAAAACATCATTGCATAACCAAATTAAGCATACAATTACACAAGTGACTACACACATAACATTTCCACACACCAAAGTAAGCAATTACATGCATACTAGAATAGGAAAAACGAGGATCTAATCATCTACTTGTTGCAGCGACGCTTGTCATTGCTCTGCTTCCGGCTGGATCCCTGTTCATTTTGGGGAAGGAGGCACTTCCTCATGTCAACGATCCACCTGTACATCTCGTAGCTCATGTACGCCTCCTTGGCCATATACACGACGTGAGCTTTGTCAAGTTTCTCCATACAGGCCGAGTGCCAGGCACAATTGTCCTTGTTGGAGGGATCCTTCATGTCCTTGTAGGCATCGATGATGGCCTCGGCAAGGTGAACTAGTGAGTCCTTCTAATGCTTGTTGCTACCCCATGTCTTGTATTGGCCCTAGATGTCGACAAGATTTTAGCAGACGATGCCCGAATTCTAAAGCACCTTTACATCGTTGGTGATGTCCACCATAGCGAACATGTAGTTGGGCTATTGACAAACCTGGCGAAACACTCACAAGGCCTTGTGGGCATGCAACAGTGGTAGACGAGGATGTGATTGCACATGCATATTTGGACGACAGCGACCTTGGGACGAGACCCGTCACGAGAACGGGTGTACTCGAGGTCGAACCCGACCACCTCGTACTTCTCCTCGGCAAGCAACAACTCTATGATGTGGATGGAGTGCTCCACCCAGACCGGGTTGTTGGTGTACACCATTGAGAGCTCCGTGAACCTTGTGTGGGTGTCCACCATGGCATGCATGGTGAACTGTTACTCATCGTTGGCAGCCGCTCGGAGCGCCATTGGAGCCACACATGATACCCTCTAAGAATTTTTAGTGGTGGGTGTGCTTCTTGCAATGGTGGGGCGTGATCGGATGGTTGAAGAGATACAAGGGTTAAATAGCCGCTGTAATAAATGGGGCCTGGCCGACCTGTAATCGTCACGTCCTATCACTATATTCATAGCGGACGATTCTAGTGCATTCTTGAAAACACCGCGATGCACGTGTTTCACTTGACTACGCGTGGGCTCGAAGAGGCGCCAAATGTATCGTCGGTGAGCCTGTTCCTGCGCTACCGCGCAGTTTACAGCGCAAGATTCCTACCTGACTAGTTTCGCCACACATCAGCTAGAAGAGGGAAAAATTGTGGGCGTTTATTGGCAAAAAGCTTTGTAAAAATGAAGTGTGTGGAATGAATTCAGTGCTAAGTTTACCCATGGGTGGTGAGTTCAAAGTTACACAGAAGGGTGATGATGGACACTCAAGTGTGGTAATTAATTCAACGCTCTACAGGGCACACGGTTGAAGAAACCAACTATGTGTAATAATGTCGAAGATCATAGTTGAGTTAGCTGTACAGATTGTGTCCTATTAGATCGACAAGGTAAACAGATTCGAGAATGGTTAATAAAATCTAAGTCCATTGCATATTAAGGTCAAAATATATAGTGCTACCATTATACGAGTCTCATACGATGCTATTTCAATGATTGTACCACAAAAGCACGAAATATTACAAGGTTCAAATTCCAGAGTTATATGGCTCAAATTCAAAGATTACAAAGTTCAAACTTATATTAGAAATGAAATTCAGGCCATCAGCTGCAAACGCTCGCGCTGATCCGCTGAACGTGGATATAAGAGAGGTTCAAAATAATATTACCACTTGTAAGGCTGGTTTTGAAACCTCATAATTTTTGCAAGGGGGTCAGCCATTGAGAAGTCATGTATGGGGTTAACATGGTGACTTCCGATTACTCTGTCATCTGAAGTTCCAAAATGAAATTCAGCATTTTTGGAGCCTATTCCATTCTGCCGCAGCCGCCGGCGCTGATTAACAAACCATTCATTTTTGCAAAATAAATGTAGGGCAACCCTCATTACCCTCAGCACCCTTGCTCTGACAACCAAGAACCTCGCAAATATAATCTCCGGTAAGGTCCCTCGGTAGGAGTTCAAAGTAATTTCTAAGAGATGCAGATCTATGCATTCAATGTGATTGTTATATCGTATCACATTATCCACCACCAGACCTAATCCTGTCTGCAAAAGAAGAAAACATGTTAGTGCGTACATGTAGTTTTGAACACTACCATAGGCCTATTAGGTTTGCATGATTTTTAAAATACACTAACGTGCCATCTTCGATCCAACATGATTAACATGGGCATTTGATTACAATCTAGAAAAATGTAGCCTTCTTCAGACAAGGTTGGAGTGGATGAAAAGCACCCTAAGAAAACTAGTACACATGAATCCAAAGGAGAAATGCTTATGGATTTTAACCATATGGATCAAGCAGCCAATATGGAGGGGGGCATGTATGTACTGAAATCCTCCAAAAATCCTTTAGAAATCGTAGTACATTGTCATTGTAAACATGGAAAAAGGTCTCACAAATTGAACTCCCTTATGGTTAAAATTTAACAGGAAAGGAATAGCTTCTCTAGGCATGCAAAGCATCTCAGGAAACTAACAACTTGGTCCAGGTTGGGGCCGACAAATTCTGGTGCCGAGACCTTCAATGTGTGCAGTTTTGGGGTCAAGCTTGTCAGAATCTTTTTCTGGATGACAGACGAACATACATCTTCAAAATTAGAAATAATGTTAATTTCTAGAAGGAAAGGTAGAAGGCGGCTGTTGTACATGAACGGGTGTGGATCCGATAACAAGTTTGGAGTATTTGTCACACGAGTAGCCCACCACTATCAATTTTGGCATAGAAATGACATTGATTCTTGTTGGACCGTCTTGATCAACTATAAGTAATCTCTCAATGAAGTTGTGTCCTCAATGACCATACCGTGGTACACATCTTGTGATGTCTTCTTGTAGCACCGGCAACACACATAAATAGTCCGGAGACCCATGGAGGTGATGTGGAAGCTACTCAACACATTGATCGCCTGAAGACGAAGGTACTCGAGTGCAGTACAACCACGGAGCAGGCGCTCCATGTCACTGTTTGGGAGGCAGACAGCGACGAGCTCGAGGTGCTTCTGTCGTGGTAGAATAAGGGTGGGCGTGAGGCGGAGCGCAGATGTTGGCAGCGAGCTCATATGCCCATCATCAAAACTAAGCTCCTCGACCTGATCTAGGGTGGGGGATCGAAACCAGTCGCCAAGCTTGGATCGGTCCTTGCCGTTGGAATAGAACTTGCCCATGCTAAGGCCTCTGGTTACCCCAGGGTGACTGCTGAGGATCTTGGAGAGCAGATCCAAGCTGTTGCGATAGCCATGTGTAACGCCCTCGATGCAGCTATATCTCCCACGTGACGAAGCACGACTTAGAGGCATAACCGCATTGAAAGCAATGTCGCAAGTGAGGTAATCTTCACAACAACCCATGTAATGAAATAGGGGAATAAGATGTACATAGTTGGCTTACAATCGCTACTTCACACAATACATGAATAAAGCATTACATCATCCAGATACAATCAAGGTCTGACTACGGAACCAAAATAAAAGAAGACTACCCCAAATGCTACACAGATCCCCAATCATCCCAACTGGGCTCCACTACTGATCAACGGGAAACGGAACAATAAAACGAACACGATCTTCATCGAGCTCCTCCTTGAGGTCGGTTGCGTCACCTGCACGGTATCATCGGCACCTGCAAACTGGTTTTGGAAGTATCTGTGAGTCACGGGGACTCAGCAATCTCACACCCTCGCGATCAAGACTATTTAAGCTTATAGGAAGGGTAAAAGGTATGAGGTGTAGCTGCAGCAAGCGACAGCATATATGGTATATAACATATGCAAAGGAGAGCGAGAAGAGAAGGCAAAGGCGCGGTCGAGAAACTATGATCAAGAAGTGATCCTAGAACAACCTACGTCAAGCATAACTCCAACACCGTGTTCACTTCCCGGACACCACCGGAAAGAGACCATCATGGCTACACATGCGGTTGATGCATTTTAATTAAGTTAAGTTTCAGGTTTTCTACAACCGGACATTAACAAATTCCCATCTGCCCATAACCGCGGGCATGGCTTTCGAAAGTTCAAAACCCTGCAGGGGTGTCCCATCTTAGCCTATCACAAGCTCTCACGGTCAATGAAGGATATTCCTTCTCCCAGGAAGACCCGATCAGGCTCGGAATCCCGGTTACAGGACATTTCGACAATGGTAAAACAAGACCAGCAAAGCCACCCAAATGTGCCGACAAATCCCGATAGGATCTGCAAATATCTCGTTCTCAGGGCACACCGGATTGTCCAAGGTTCCAGTAGGCCAGCCCAGAGTTGCCCCTGGTGGCCACCGGCAGTTGACAGGTTGGACCAACACTCAGAGGAGCACTGGCCCGAGGGTTTAAATAAAGATGACCCTTGAGTCGGCCGACCCAAGGGAAAGAAAAGGCTAGGTGGCAAATGGTAAGACCAATGTTGGGCCTTGCTGGAGGAGTTTTATTCAAGGCGAACTGTCAAGGGGTTCCCATTATAACCCAACCATGTAAGGAACGCAAAATCAAGGAACATAACACCGGTAACAAGCTTAACTTGTCTGAGTACAGACAACTACAAATGAAAAAGGCTGAGAAGCCGGACTATCTACCAGATCCTGCCGAGGGCACAAGATCGTAGCTGAGGTAACAAGCTAAATGTTGAAGTCCACGCGGAACTACTAGCGAGACTGACGTCTCTCTGCAAAAACATAAAATAGGCAAATGTGAGTACAAATGTACCCAGCAAGACTTACATCAGAACTAACTACATATGCATCGGTATCAACAAAAGGGGGTAGTGGGGTTTAACTTCAGCAAGCCAGCTTTGACTCGGTGGCTATCCTGAACTACGACTGTAAGTAACTCTTTTGAGGTGGCGCACACGAGTCCACATATTCACCATATCAATACACCACTATGGATCCGCTCCCGTCTACCTACGAGAACGCCATCCATACCACTCACGCTTATCTTGCGAGTTTTAGAGTATCCACTTCAAGTTATCTATGAACTGTTATAGGTAACCCAGAAGTCCTTTACCGCGGACACGGCTATTCGAATAGATCATTTATAACCCTGCAGGGGTGTACTTCTTCACACATGTTTCCACCACTTAGCGTCTGCACACGACATGTGCTCGGCAGACTTCAAGCAAAAGCCGACATGGGTGTAGACCATGACCTAACTAACCACACAAGTCTCTAGTCCAGGTTTATCGCCTATTCGGGTTCCATCCGGGAGGAGATCCGGCCAGGGTTTCGCTCACAGCCCCAAACGATGTGTGTAGGGTTCCCGAGACACCAAACGGGCGACTCGGTACATCGTGCCACGGTGTATCTACCGCATCATAGCCCACCGCTGGGGTCAGTGCTACGCACGGCCTCCAACACATATCCTACAAACACCAGAAACTAGTTGCAAATCCTGGACAGAGGACAAGGGCGGTTAATAAGTCAAGCGGGGTCATATTTTAGGGCCCAACGTGTGGTAGTAGCTGTCTCATGGATCACAAACATAGAACTCAGTTCCTGCGGACGGTTTCAGTCAGACAACCCACCATGTACTCCTACATGGCCTCTCACCGCTACCTTTGCCAAATCGTGTTCACACACTTAGCTCACACACAGTAGGACATGTTCACCACCATTCCAATTCATTCCTGATGAATCAGACCCGACTCAACTCTAAGCACTAGCAGGCATGACAAACAAGCATGAATGAGTAGGCACATCAGGGCTCAAACAACTCCTACTAATGCTAGTGGGTTTCATCTATTTACTGTGGCAATGACAGGTCATGCAGAGAAAAAGGGGTTCAGCTACCGCAACATGTAACAGTTGAATCGTTGTTGTCCTAATGCAGTAAAATATAGCAAGAGTGAGAGAGTGGGATTGTATCGGAATGAACAAGGGGGTTTTGCTTGCCTGGCACTTCTGAAGATGATATAGGTCTTCATCGGTGTCATTGATCACATCGTCGAAACATACGTCTACCGAGGGGAACAATCACCGACAAACACAGAAAGAATACAATCAATGCAATGCACAACATGATGCATGATCATGGCATGTCAATATGCTGTGATTTCAGCTAATGCAGCTAAGAACAGAAGGTTTTGAGTTGATTTGAACTCAAGGTTCAAATTCAGATTCAAACTATGAATTCAAATAGTGCATGATCATGTTTTGAACTAAACAGCAAGGTTAATTTGCTTAAACATGCATGGAAATGCTACAGATGGATAGATTGGATTTTTCTGATCATTTTTCATATATAATTTGTTTCATTTGGAGTTATGGTTGAATTTCTATGATTTATAGAAGTTTATAGTATTTTCTGGAATTTCCGGGTTATTAATAAATCCAGAAAATGTAATACTGCGTCAGCATTACGTCATGCTAACATCAGTAGGTCAACAGGCGCCGTCCAGGTCAAACCTGACCAGTGGGGCCCACTAGTCAGTGACTCAGTTAGTTAACTTGGTGAATTAGAGTTAGACTAATTCTAACAAGAATGTCAGCAGGGCTGGGCCCACATGTCAGTGGCTCAGGGTTAGTTTAGTGAGGGGATTAACACGTGCAAGCGGTGATTAGCACTAACTAACACGTAACTAATCTAGTTAGGGCCGTCCCCACGTGTCAGTGACTCTGGGAGGGGCCCAGCCGGGGTCAAAGTGGGTCAACCCACCGGCGACTCGATGCCGGCGAGGCCCGAGACGGCGGCACGGCTCGAAAAACGTCCACAAGGCACAGACGAGGCCGTTCTTGGGCTAGTTGAAGAGCTCTTGCAGGCACACGTCGAGTGGTGGTGGAGGCCAGGGCCTATGGTGGCCAGAGCTGACGACGGCGAGCTCCAAAGCGGCGGCCGGAGTTCAGGCAATGACGGGTTCGGTGCTACGGTGCATGGGAGGAGGAGCTGGTGGGCGCTACAGACTCCTGGGGGTGCACTGAGTGCAGTGACGCGCTCGGTATGGACGGAGGCGAACCAAAACGACGACGATGATAAGTCCGGCGCCGTGAGGTCTTGGTCTCGACGGAAATGAGGGCTACGATGAGCTAATGGACATGGGAGTAGGGGGGATCGGTAGAGGAGCTCACGGCGAGTGCACAGGTGGCCTCGGCGAGCTCAGGGAAGCACCGGAGCAAGCGGGGCGGCGAGAGGCATCTCTGGTGGCCGGCGACGAAGACGATGAAGATGGCGTCGATGCAAGGCCTCTGGCAAGGCGTGGTTGGACGGAGAGGACGAGGGAGGCGTGCCGATGCTCGTGGACACGTCGGGGAGGCGAGGGGAGCATGAAGGCCGCGTCTACGGTGTACGGCGGCAACGAGCTCCGCTCTGGCAGAGAGGGAGAGAGAGCAGAGGATGGGGAAGAGATCGGGAGAGAGTGAGAGAGTTCCAGGGGGTGGCGTGGCGCTGCGAGAGACGTCCAGGGGGAGGAGGAGGCAGTCAGGCAGGGAGGAGGTGGCCGGCGTGTGGCTGCGCGCGCCGGGCACGCGCCCCTGCCTACTGGCGCGAGGAGGAAGGCAACAGAGGGGCTGCGGTGGTGGGCTGGGCCGGCCACTTGAGCTGCCAGGTAAGCCCATGTGAGGTTCCTTTCTCTCACTTTCCTATTTTTTGTTTTCTGTTTTTCTATTTTTCCTATTATGTTTTGATTTAGTTCAAAGACCAAACCATGTTCAAAATTCATGAAAATAATTGTGTGAACTAAATGGACTTATCCAAAGCTACACAACAATTTCCAGAATTATTGAACATATATTTCTTATATAACAAATATAGATCCAATTCAAATATTTATTGGATTAATTCAAAGGCCCAAAATAATTGTTTCTGAGATTCTAGAAATATTGGTTTGAATTTTATCCCTTGCCAACATTTCCAGAGATTAACAGGAACACTTTCTTGGACTCATTTGATGAGATTTAAATGTTGGTTTTTTTAGAGGTCTTCTGAGGCTTTTGAAAATTCCTTAGTTCTAATTTTATTTGAATTTAAACATGATTCTCACATGAAGGGCTAGCCTAGTGTATACCAGAACTAGGGATGTGACAGCTCACCCCTACTAAACAAGAATCTCGTCCCGAGATTCAGGACGTGAGGTAAGAGGACGGAGTGGACACAAACTAACACGGTCTTCACGATCCAGGTTGCACTTCATAAGAACGTTGACACGATCACCATCTTTGTCTTGATGTCCTGCTCTGAGAACTCCAACTAACATGACAATGAGAGGAAAGGGAAAACTCCAGAAGGATCGATTTTCTCAAAGATCGACCAACTTAGCATCAACTCATGGAGTGAGACATTGAAACATCTCCCGAGCTGAGACACGAAACACGTATCAAGAGGGATGTAGAGGGACATATGACGAAGGTCCAAATTGGTAGGCAACAATCCCACGCTTAGGTGAGAAGGTGAGTGAGTGTCAAAGTAGTGAGGAGATAAGTTGCCATGATTACCTAACAGGGCACCTCAGGGAAGGTGACTCATAGAGCTATTCCCTTAAGTGGCAAAAAGAATTACTTTTGATATAATGATCATCGAAACTCTTTATGCCGGCCAAAGACAATCACAAACGATCGTTCAAGGAGGTTCGAAAGAATGGCATATATCGACTAGAATGGATGATGTGGACTACCTTGTTGAAGACAATGCAATGGATGAGTTTTGCTTATCTTCGGAAATGGATGTGACTCATGGGAAGTCCACTTTTGAAGATGATCCTAGACATTAATTACTGAGAAGGCAGACCATAGAAAATGGCACAATGGCAGTGCAAGCTGGGAACAAAATGCAAATGCTGGGAATGTTCCAACCATCATATCTGCCTGAGATTCAGATCTGGTTGGTATCGGGATATTTCAGACAGCTTGTCTGGAAAAAGAAAGGTAGCAACACAAATCGACGAGATGACGTTGCAAAACTCTCGGGGAATGAGCTACGGTAGTAAGCTCCAAAACATGAGCCGTTTCTGCTACAAGCATGTGAACACGCTGTCCTAGACAAGCATGGTCACCTGGTAGTCTTACAATGAAACACTACCGAGTTCGGGGGGGGGGAGAACCATCAATAAGGATATCGAGGTCCTTGTGTAAGTCTAGCTCTCAAGAAGAAACTTCTTCTCCTTGAACAAACCAATCAGTGGCTTGGTGTGCTAGGAACACATATGGAGTGGAGGTAATTAATCTACCAAACCATAGAATACTTCGCACGTATGCATGACTAATTTGGGATGATTCCAAGGGAAACAAAACAAACCTCTCTCAAATTCATGGCGGCAACTTACACCTAATGCACGTGAACTTGGAGAAAGTCACTTCTTTCATCCAAGCATAAGCTTCATGAACGGAACACGAAGGCATTGCTTACAAAGTTTCCAACACTAGCTGGATGTTCAACATGAATCATGGGGGAGACAAAATGCTACTGATGGGCTCAACAGCAACTCATCAGAATTTCCATATCACTGGACTTCCACCATCATGTGAACACGGTGATAGCATTGGTCAGACCAAAAGATGTAATGGTGTATGCTCGAGGGATCAACCACGAGTAAGACAACATTACAAACATCGTTGGTTCTAATTTGACTTGACGATAGCCCATACTCAAGTCAAAGTTTTGACAAGGCAATAGATCCGACAACTGATCACGAGGACCAATCGATGGTGATATCATCTTTCTTCAACACATACACACACACCAAAAGATATCCCTTAACATGAACTAAGTCAAACAAGCTTTTATCTTCCAACTCTCCAAGTTGTTGTCTAGCTCAACCAACTAGCTCAGGGATATCCAACACAGATTCTTGGAGAAGGGGTGATTTGGAGGAAAACCAACATGATCACGAACTCAACATAGCGGTCAGGTGACAACCTGGTAATACTTCCGAGAAGATATTCGGAACATCACGAACCACCGATATGTTACTAAGCTCAAGAACAATCTTTCTTTCAGAGCAAGACGATAAAACTAAATAGGAAAGGGATTGATGCAACCCTAACTCTTGGTTGAAGAGTGCACCAGAAATAAGGACAGGGTAGCACAATCAATCCTAGAATGATGATCCAATAATCAACACACTAAGAATGAGGTTATTGTCCATTTAACTACCAAGCAACGGAGTTGCTAGGAGTATAGATTTCACACATCATGATTCACTTGTCGGCGTTCCGGTTACAATAACACGGAACCGAGGAATGAATAATGATGGTGAGATGTATCACTTTATCCAGAGTTCATAAGAGGTGGTGCAATTCTCATGACGATCCTGACATAAGGAGGCAACACTCCAAGGTAGAACAGAACAAAAGCTGGATTGGCATTTTGATCTGCGGAATACAACTGCTTTGACCCAATCCCAGAGATGGATGATGTACTGGAGTTTGTTTCTCCTATTCATTCCGGAATAGAATGTCTTGACGGACCACAAGAATATTAGGCATCGATGAGCACAAATGCACGACATATTCTTGATTATCGACTGATACACGAGGGTCGGAATCCAACCAAAGAGGGACAACTCAAAGGAACATCGCACTTCCTGAGTTGTGGATGCATAGATTAGTATGTTGAACAAAGCTCAACATATTTCTTCCAGATAATCCATGCAGAAAGGTAGGACTGGCAGATTCACAACGCGGAATGGAGAACTCCTCTAGAGCACTCTTGTTGTGATCTTTTGGTTCAAAGAACTTCTGCCATAAGCAGTTCATGGTATTTGGAAGTAGGAAATACCATGGACCTCGAGGACTATAACAAGATTACTAATAACCTAAAGGAACGAGCAAACACTATCAACATGAAATAAGTAGGGTGAATATCGGGTTCAAAACCCAGGAATAGAATGCCTACTAACTAAATGGCATCATGGGATGCTTTCGAGAATGATGGCCAGAATCATCACACAGGGAACACAAAACATGGCTACTTTACTAGTTGACTCCCTAAAACACATAGGGTCATGAAAATAGCCCCAACATATATACCGAGGCAATAGGGTACCTCAACGTACCGGATAGTGTGCTAATTCTGACCAAAAAGGACATCGGGAACAGAAAGAAAGGATTTGCAAGTGCATCAGACTATTTAGTAACCTAGGATGACATGGACAGCATAACGGCTGTAAATGCTCAAAAAGAATTGAGACATCCTTCAAAATGGTGGCATAACCACTCAGAAGCACAATATCAAGGTTCCGAGACCAACTATGAACACACGGAAGTAGTAGAAGCTGAACTGAGGCTTAAGACCAACAATCCTATGAGTCTACAGATTAGTAACATGTGATCCTGATAGAAAGATGAGAAGCCTAGTTCTTAATCCCCGTAGAAGAGAAGAGGATGACTCAGATCAGAAGGCCATATGGTGAAGGAGTAAAAAGAGCCTTACGTTCCCTTCCACAATCAATTCCCTTATATAACTAAAGCATTTCTAGACTCAATTTCGACCAGTTTGGCTTGGTAATCCTACAGGCAGTCAGGCTCTGATACCAAAGCTGTCAGGACCCTGATTCCAAGTCACATCGATCTAGCCGGTAACACCTCATATCACTTTGCGGCCTCACGCACGGTATTCCCACGGGTGTCGCCTTACCATGGCCCGGGACCGTTTATGTCTTTTGGCTCACGTATACGATAGGTGTCGCTAGCATCCATATGACGGAGAACCCAGGGCGACATGACTAATCGTGAACCCAAAGTGGCACTAACTTACGGGGACAGGCATACATGAATCAACATCAAGCATGTCGGTCAGCAGCGTGCGAATCCGGGCTGTAGCACTGGGCTAACAAGACTCCGGGAACCCGGGCTGTAGCAGGCTAGGCAGGACTCCGGATGTCACCGCATGACATTTCCCCGAAGGGACAGACACAGGAACGAAGTGAATCACATGCTGGCCAGTCAAGTGTTCCGGAGTAGTAGTGCTGGGCTAGCAGGACTCTGGTGAACCGGGCTGTAGCGGACTACTATGGCTCATGGACACACAAGACTACATTTCCCCATAAGAGAGGCTACCAAGGATACACAACTAGGTTGTCGGATCCCACACATACCAAGCATTTCAATCATACACACAATATGCTCGATATGTGTAAATACAACATGGCATCACAACAAAACTCTACGACTCAAAGTATTTATTCATTAGGCTCCGAGGAGCCAAGCATTACAAACATGGGTCTCATGACCCCAACATACAGAGCATACAAGCAACAAGCACATGCGGAAGCTTAACTTGTTTGAGTACAGACAACTACAAATGAAAAAGGCTGAGAAGCTTGACTATCTACCAGATCCTGCCGAGGGCACAAGATCGTAGCTGAGGTAACAAGCTAAACGTCAAAGTCCACGCGGAACTACTAGCGAGACTGACGTCTCTCTGCAAAAACATAAAATAGGCAAACGTGAGTACAAATGTACCCAACAAGACTTACATCAGAACTAACTACATATGCATCGGTATCAACAAAAAGGTGTAGTGGGGTTTAACTGCAGCAAGCCAGCTTTGACTCGGTGGCTATCCTGAACTACGACTGCAAGTAACTCTTTTGAGGTGGCACACACGAGCCCACATATTCACCATATCAATACACCACTATGGATCCGCTCCCGTCTACCTACGAGAACGCCATCCATAGCACTCACGCTTGCGAGTTTTAGAGTATCCACTTCAAGTTATCTATGAACTATTATAGGTAACCCAGAAGTCCTTTACCGCGGACACGGCTATTTGAATAGATCATTTATAACCCTGCAGGGGTGTACTTCTTCACACATGTTTCCACCACTTAGCGTCTGCACACGACATGTGCTCAGCAAACTTCAAGCGAAAGCCGACGTGGGTGTAGACCACGACCTAACTAACCACACAAGTCTCTAGTACAGGTTTATCGCCTATTCGGGTTCCATCCGCGAGGAGATTCGGTCGGGGTTTCGTTCACAGCCCCAAACGATGTGTGCAGGGTTCCCGAGACACCAAACGGGCGACTCGGTACACCGTGCCATGGTGTATCTACAGCATCATAGCCCACCCCTGGGGTCAGCCCTACGCACGGCTGCCAACACATATCCTACAAACACCAGAAACTAGTTTTAACTGCTGGACAGAGGACAAGGGCGGTTAATAAGTCGAGCGGGGTCATATTTCAGGGCCCAATGTGTGGTAGTAGCTATCTCATGGATCACAAACACAGAACTCAGTTCCTGAGGACGGTTTCATTGAGACAACCCACCATGTACTCCTACATGGCCTCTCACCACTACCTTTACCAAATCGTGTTCACACACTTAGCTCACACACAGTAGGACATGTTCATCACCATTCCAATTCATTCCCGATGAATCAGACCCGACTCAACTCTAAGCACTAGCAGGCATGACAAACAAGCATGAATGAGTAGGCACATCAGGGCTCAAACAACTCCTACTCATGCTAGTGGGTTTCATCTATTTACTGTGGCAATGACAGGTCATGCAGAGGAAAAGGGGTTCAGCTACCGCAGCATGTAAAAGTTGAATCGTTGTTGTCCTAATGCAGTAAAATATAGCAGGAGTGAGAGAGTGGGATTGTATCGGAATGAACAAGGGGGTTTTGCTTGCCTGGCACTTCTGAAGATGATATAGCTCTTCATCGGTGTCATTGATCACATCATCGAAACATACGTCTACCGAGGGGGAACAATCACTGGCAAACACAGAAATAATACAACCAATGCAATGCACAATATGATGTATGATCATGACATGTCAATATGCTGTGATTTGAGCTAATGCAGCTAAGAATAGAAGGGTTTGAGTTGATTTGAACTCAAGGTTCAAATTCAGATTCAAACTATGAATTCAAATAGTGCATGATCATGTTTTAAACAAAACAGCAAGGTGAATTTTCTTAAACATGCATGGAAATGCTACAGATGGATAGATTGGATTTTTTGATCATTTTTCATATATAATTTGTTTCATTTGGACTTATGGTTGAATTTCTATGATTTTTAGAAGTTTATACTATTTTCTGGAATTTCCTGGTTATTAATAAATCCAGAAAATGTAATACTGCGTCAACATTAGGTCATGCTGACGTCAGCAGGTCAACAGGCGCCGTCCAGGTCAAACCTGACCAGTGGGGCCCACTGGTCAGTGACTCAGTTAGTTAACTGGGTTAATTAGAGTTAGACTAATTCTAACAAGAATGTCAGCAGGGCTGGGCCCAGATGTCAGTGGCTCGGGGTTAGTTTAGTGAGGGGATTAACACGTGACAGTGGTGATTAGCACTAACTAACACCTAACTAATCTAGTTAGGGCCGGCCCCACATGTCATTGACTTTGGGAGGGGCCCAGCCGGGGTCAAAGTGGGTCAACCGACCGGCGACTCGACGCCGGCGAGGCCTGAGACGGCGGCGCGGCTCGGAAAACATCCACAAGGCACGGACGAGGCCGTTCTTGGGCTCGTTGAAGAGCTCTTGCAGGCACGCATCGAGTGGTGGTGGAGGCCGGGCCTATGGTGGCCGGAGCCGGCGACGGCGAGCTCCAAGGCGGCGGTCGGAGTTCGGTCAATGATGAGTTCAGCGCTACGGTGCATGGGAGGAGGAGCTGGTGGGCGCTGCAGACTCCTGGGGGTGCACTGAGTGCAGTGACGATGTAACGCCCTCGATGCGGCTATATCTGCCACGTGTCGAAGCACGACTTAGAGGCATAACCGCATTGAAAGCAATGTCGCAAGTGAGGTAATCTTCACACAACCCATGTAATACAATAGGGGAAAAAGATACATAGTTGGCTTACAATCGCCACTTCACACAATTACATGAATAAAGCATTACAACATCCAAATACAATCAAGGTCCGACTACGGAACCAAAATAAAAGAAGAACCCCAAATGCGACAAAGGTCCCCGATCGACCCCAACTGGGCTCCACTACTGATCAACTAGGATGAAAAACAACACAAAGGACAAGATCTTCATCGAGCTCCTCCTGAGCTTGGTTGCGTCATCTGCACGGTCTCATCGGCACCTGCAAACTGGTTTTGGAAGTATCTGTGAGTCACGGGGACTCAGCAATCTCGCACCCTCGCGATCAAGACTATTTAAGCTTATAGGTAGGGTAAAAGGTATGAGGTGGAGCTGCAGCAAGCGACTAGCATATATGGTGGCTAACATACGCAAATGAGAGCGAGAAGAGAAGGCAAAAGCACGGTCGATAAACTATGATCAAGAAGTGATCCTAGAACAACCTACGTCAAGTATAACTCCAACAACCGTGTTCACTTCCCGGACTCCGCCGGAAAGAGACCATCACGGTTACACACGTGGTTGATGCATTTTTAATTAAGGTCGACTTCAGATTTTCTACAACCGGACATTAACAAATTCCCATCTGCCCATAACCACGGGTACGGCTTTCGAAAGTTCAAAACCCTGCAGGGGTGTCCCAACT
The DNA here is from genome assembly GCF_056163025.1 of Triticum urartu. Lineage (NCBI taxonomy): Eukaryota > Viridiplantae > Streptophyta > Magnoliopsida > Poales > Poaceae > Triticum > Triticum urartu. The sequence goes on along the minus strand of NC_141876.1, from coordinate 233,271,619 downwards.
TAGCCCATGACAAGCTCTCACGGTCAATGAAGGAATAGACCTCCTCCCGAGACATTCCGATCAGACTCGGTATCCCGGTTCTACAAGACATCCTCGACAATGGTAAAACAAGTCCAGCAAAGCCGCCCGATGTGCCGACATCCTGATGGGAGCTGCACATATCTCGTTCTCAGGGCAACACCGGATAGGTCAAGCTACGAGTAAAACCAGCCCTCAAGTTTCCCCGAGGTGGCCCTGCAGGCTGCCCATTTCGGACCAACACTTAGACAAGCACTGGCCCGGGGGGGTTAAAATAAAGATGACCCTTGGGCTGGCCTAACCCAAGGGAAAAAGAGGCTAGGAGGCGAATGGTAAAACCAAGGTTGGGCCTTGCTGGAGTAGTTTTATTCAAAGCAAACTGTCAAGGGGTTCCCATTATAACCCAACCGCGTAAGGAACGCAAAATCCGGGAACATAACACCGATATGACGGAAACTAGAGCGGCAAGAGTGGAACAAAACAACAGGCATAAGGCCGAGCCTTCCACCCTTTACCAAGTATATAGATGCATTAATTAAATAAGATATATTGTGATATCCCAACAAGTAAACATGTTCCAACAAGGAACAACATCTCCATGTTCCAACAAGGAACAAACTTCAATCTTCACCTGCAACTAACAACGCTATAAGAGGGGCTGAGCAAAGCGGTAACATAGCCAAACAATAGTTTGCTAGGACAAGGTGGGTTAGAGGCTTGGTTCAACAATATGGGAGGCACGATAAGCAAGTGGTAGGTATCGCAACATAGGCATAGCAAAAGAGCGAGCAACTAGCAAGCCAAGATAGAAGTGATTTCGAGGGTATGGTCATCTTTCCTGAAATTCCGCAAGGAAGAAGAACGAGTCCATGAAGAAGACAAACGGACGTAGTCGAACGGGTCCTCACAAACGCGACGTTAACGGAACCAACCCGAAGAAGCAACACCGGAAAGAAGCAAACAATCATGGTAAACAACCATCACATAATCATGGCATGATGCACAATCAAGTATGATGCATATCCTGTTTAAGTATGCATGGTATGGCAAAGTGCACAAGCAATCCTACAAATTAAGTGGAGCTCAATATGCATCGGGATGCATATTGACAAAACACCACATCAATTATTTAGTTCTCTCCCGTTTAAGTACACAACAATATTAAATGTTGGTTAACATGGCAAGAGGTGAAGCATAACAAAACTATTCGCATTAAACAGTTTAAATGGGGCCGGATATAACAAACAACAAATCCGGTAAATCCCCATATGCATTAGTAATTTAAAGCAAACAACAATTTAAACATTTTAATTGTTTTTATCATGATGCGGATGACATGAACAAGTTTATGCAATTTATTAAAAGTTGACAAGAGCATTATAAGGCATTTCTCACTGTGGTGGAAGGAAAAAGGGTGCCACGGCAACGAAAACGAAAATGGTGCCACGGCAGCGTTCCAGTTCCGGTAACTCGATTGAGATACCGATGCAAAGGAGAAGTGTGCGGATGCGTGCAAATAATGGTGGGGCGCTCCCGGATTCCGGGTGTCCCACGAGTTGGCGACAAGGAAACAAGTGACAATTTGGACACGGTACAAACACGAGCATCTCAAACATCACAAGCATTCGTTCACGGACGTCGTCTCAAGGTTATACCTTCGAAGCGTGCAAACGGGACGGTTCAAGTTCATCGAGGGAAGTAGAGGAAGTAGTCGTTCACGGGTCGTCGAGGGAAGTAGTGGTACTTTTCCGAAGAGGAACTTGATGAACCCAACATCTCCAAGGCGACGGTAGTCGTACACGGCAACGGTAACTTGTAGGGTTGTCCATATAATGGTGCTTAGGTGAATCCGCGAGAAATGGTAGCCATACATGGTTCATCGAGGAACTTGACGTTTCGGCCTGCAGTCGTTCGAGCGTCCGATGGTAATGGTACTCGGTTGTTTCGAAGAGGTACTTGGGGTCATCCAAACTTCTCGGTCTCGTCATCTCGAAGGGGTACTTGACGTTCTTAGAGATTCTGAAGACGACGGTAGATGTACAAACATTCTCGCGGTACTTGATGGGTACGAGGTCTTCGGACGTAGTGGTACATGTCGGTTCGTGTAATCGGTCTTGCCGATCTCGGTAACGTAGTTGTACAAGAGCGTTGTCGAACTTGTTGAATCCAAACTCTTGGAGGGCCGCCGTGGTACTTGTGGTCTTGGTTGGGACAACACACCATAGTCGAGCTTGAGATGGTCTTGGCATGATCCAAGACAGAACATGGCAAAAGGCTCTGCTTGACAGTGTTCGAAGGGACAGAACGAACTGGTCGCATGCAACGGCAGCAGGGTTTGCGGACATGGTGCCTGAAGTAGCAGTGGGTTTTCAGGGCCATGGGAAGGCAGGAACAGTAGGAGAAAGGTTCGCCTGGAACTGCTGTTCGCGGGATGGAGCTCGAGGCGTGGCAATAGGAGGGACAAGGCGGGCAGGAGGCATGCAGGCGTGCCGGTGGATGCAGAGGGTCGCCGGGCAACAGAGATATGGCGGCGCGCCGGCAGCAGGAGGCGAAGGTGTGTTGAAGGTGCTGCAGCAGCGCAGCAGGGGAGGTCGCACACGAGGTGGACGAGGAGCTGTAGGGGAGCGGCCGGAGATGCGGGGACTTGACGCGGCGGCGGCTTGCCGAGGGGGACGGGCTCCAGGACGGGCGCGTGGAGCAGAGCAGCAGCGCTGTAACGCCCCGAGACCGATGTGCCAGGTGTCGTCTAGTTATTCGCTGTTGTTTCCTTGTCATTGCTTGCGTGTCATGCATTGCATATCATGTCATCATGTGCATTTCATTTTCATACATATTCGTCTCATTCATCCGAGCATTTTCCCCGTTGTCCGTTTTGCATTCCGGCGCTTCGTTCTCCTCCGGTGGTCATTTCTATCTTCTTCTCGTGTGTGGAGATTAAACATTTCCGGATTGGACAGAGACTTTCCAAGCGGCCTTGGTTTACTACCGGTAGACCTCCTGTCAAGTTTCGCGCCATTTGGACTTCGTTTGATACTCCAACGCTTAACCGAGGGACCGAAAAGGCCTCATGTGTGTTGCAGCCCAACACCCTTCCAATTTGGCCCGAAACCCACCTAAACCTGCTCCATCATCTCGGTCGTTCGATCACGATCGCGTGGCCGAAAACCACACCTCATTTGGACTCTCCTAGCTCCCTCTACCTATAAATATGTGCACCCCGTTCATTTTCGCGGTTGAAACCCTAAAAACACTCTCCTCGCGCCGCCGCCACCTCACTGTGCCCAATAGCGTCGCGCTACATCATCTCCGCCGCCACTCCAGGCCAACCGACGCCCGCCCCCTGGCCTCCCCACGCCCTCTCACCGCGCGGCCTGCGGGGCCCAGATCCGGCCCACGCGGGCCCGTTCCCTCGCGCCGCCGCCCGCCTGCCTCTTCGCGCGCCTCCACTGGGATGCTCCGCCGCCCGCCGGTGTTCGCCGCCTCGCCGGCACGGCTCCGCGCAGCCGCTGCCATTCGCCTCGCCGAACCCCGCGCCCCGCCGCCTTGCACCTCCCCGCGCCGCCCCGCCTCGCCTACCTCCCACGCCCGAGGCGCCTGCCTCCGCCGCCGCCTCGCCGCGCTCGCCGTGGCCATGCGCCACCGCGCCTCGCCTCCTTCCCGCCGGTGACCTCGAGCCCCACCGCCGGTCTCTTCCTCGTCTCCGGCGCTAACTCCGGCCAGATCCACCGCTGCATCGAAAACCGTGCGAAACCCTAGATCTGGAGGTAGTAAATTTCTTCCAAGTCCTGAGATTTCAGATTCATGTGCCCACGTTCATCGCATCGTAACTTTGCATCCGTAGCTCCGTTTTGAGCATATAGCATATCAAAATGTTCATCTCAGAGAGTACATAATTTCATATCATTGCATCATTTTAATTTGAGTTCATCTTGATGCCCGAAATGCTATTAGAAGAGTGCTACTTGAGTTAAGTGTCAGATCTGCTGCTCCATTTAGCTATTTGTCATTTTTGCCATGATTATTGTGTGCATGATATGCCCCTGAGCTCTACATGTGTTTTGTTAAGGGTTTTGCCATATTTCCAGAGGTGCAACCCATGTATTTTGGTGATGTGTGTGGTGACTAGCACAAGCTTGCAAAGTGAGGCACTTGGTAATGCTGATTTCAGGGACTTAGCATTTTCACTAAGTCCTTGAGCTGTTTATCTCATATGGTCATATGTTCATGTTGTTTCCTAGTGATCCGTGCCTCTTTTGAGGATGATCAGTAAGGATGTTTTGTTAATATTGTAGTGCTCTATCCATCCATGTCTTTGTTTGCAATTATGTAGCACCCTAGCTTGAGTCAATCGAGCTCTACTTTTGCTACTTCGTGAATCCGGGCAGATTGTCTACTTGTTAGCGATTTTGCCGAGGATGTTGTAGTTGATCCGTGCATGCCATGCTATTGTTCTTGCCATGTCTACCTTGCATTTTGTGTATTCTTGATGGGTGTATGCTTAGCTTGTCATGCCTTGCTCTGTAGTGAGTGCTTCGAGCTCGTAAACATGCCTACTTGAAATTTGTTTTGCATGCTCCAGTTTTTCTCTAAGTCTGTGATCTGATTATGTTTTTGCCATGTTCACATGCTTGCAATTGTATTTTCTGATCCCTTTTGGCTCAAGGTCACTAAGGGACTTTTGTTAAGCTCTTTGAGTAGCTCCATGCCATTCTTTACTTTGCCATGTTGAGGTCCTATAGCATATAGTTTTGTTGCTCCCAAGAGTGCTACCTGATCTGAAATTCCAGACAAGTGTTAATTTCACTAAGTCTGAGATCTGTTTACCGTTTGCACTTTTGCCATGCTTGTTTGAACCTGTTAATGGATGAATTGGCCGTAGCTCAGTGCTAGACTTTTGTCAAGCATCATGAATGCATTCCTGCCATGTATTTTGTTGTCATGTTTGGGTGTTGTAGCATGTTCATCTCATTGCATTTAGATGGCTACTTGCTGTAAATCTTAGACCGGTGCCATATTTGATTTGCTTGCCATTTCCAAACCGTAGCTCCGATTCCGGCGTTCTTTATATCGTTTTCAAGTGATTTCATCTCATCTTTCCAGTGGCACACTTGGTTTTCCAAGTTGAGGCCAGGTTCTTTCCTTCCGTGTCAAATCATGCATATGCATCGCATACCGCATCCCGCATATCATGCCATGTTCATGTGTTGGTTGTTTACTATGTTGTGTGTTTCTTTCCGGTGTTTGCTTCTTCGGCTTGGTTCCGGTTACGTCGCGTTTGTGAGGACCCGTTTTTCTACGTCCGTTTGTCTTCTTCAGGGACTCGTTCTTCTTCCTTGCGGGATTTCAGGCAAGATGATCATACCCTCGAAATCACTACTATCTTTGCTTTGCTAGATGCTCGCTCTTTTGCTATGCTTATGCTGCGATACCTACCACTTGCTTGTCATGCCTCCCATATTGTTGAACCAAGCCTCTAACCCACCTTGTCCTAGCAAACCATTGATTGGCTATGTTACCGCTTTGCTCAGCCCTTCTTATAGCGTTGTTAGTTGCAGGTAAAGATTGAAGTTTGTTCCTTATTGGAACATGGAGATGTTGTTCCTTGTTGGAACATGTTTTACTTGTTGGGATATCACATTATATCTTATTTAATTAATGCATCTATATACTTGGTAAAGGGTGGAAGGCTCGGCCTTATGCCTGGTGTTTTGTTCCACTCTTGCCGCCCTAGTTTCCGTCATATCGGTGTTATGTTCCCGGATTTTGCGTTCCTTACGCGGTTGGGTTATAATGGGAACCCCTTGACAGTTCGCTTTGAATAAAACTCCTTCAGCAAGGCCCAACCTTGGTTTTACCATTTTCCACGTAGCCTTTTTTCCCTTGGGAGTCGCACATCCCGAGGGTCATCTTTATTTTAACCCCCCCGGGCCAGTGCTTGTCTAAGTGTTGGTCCAACCCATAGCACCGTGCAGGGCCATCCCTTGGCAACTTGGGGTACGTCGGCTTCTGTACGCTTAGCTTATCCAGTGTGCCCTGAGAACAAGATATGTGTAGTTCCTATCGGGATGTCGGCGCATTGGGTGGTCTTGCTGGACTTGTTTTACCATTGTCGAGGATGTCTTGAAGAACCGGGATACCGAGTCTGATCGGAATGTCTCGGGAGGAGGTCTATTACTTCGTTGACCGTGAGGGCTTGTCATGGGCTAAGTTGGGACACCCCTGCAGGGATTTGAACTTTCGAAAGTCGTGCCGACGGTTATGGGCAGATGGGAATTTGTTAACGTCCGGTTGTAGAAAACCTGAAGTTGACCTTAATTAAAATACATCAACCGCGTGTTTAACCGTGATGGTCTCTTCTCGGTGGGGTCCGGGAAGTGAACACGGTGTTGGAGTTATGCTTGACGTAGGTTGTTCTAGGATCACTTCTTGATCATACTTTTATCGACCGTGCTTTGCCTTCTCTTCTCGCTCTCATTTGCGTATGTTAGCCACCATATATGCTAGTCGCTTGCTGCAGCTCCACCTCATACCTTTACCTTACCCATAAGCTTAAATAGTCTTGATCGCGAGGGTGCGAGATTGCTGAGTCCCTGTGGCTCACAGATACTTCCAAAACCAGCTTGCAGGTGCCGATGAGACCGTGCAGATGACGCAACCAAGCTCAAGGAGGAGCTCGATGAAGATCTTGTCCTTTATGTTCTTTCGTTCTAGTTGATCAGTAGTGGAGCCCAGTTGGGGTCGATCGGGGACCGTGTCGCATTTGGGGTTTTTCTTTTATTTCGGGTTCCGTACTCGGACCTTGATTGTATCTGGATGATGTAATGCTTTATTTATGTAATTGTGTGAAGTGGTGATTGTAAGCCAACTATGTATCTTTTCCCTTATGTATTACATGGGTTGTGTGAAGATTACCTCACTTGCGACATTGCTTTCAATGCGTTTATGCCTCTAAGTCGTGCTTCGACACGTGGGAGATATAGCCGCATCGAGGGCGTTACAAGTTGGTAATCAGAGCTTTCCCCGCCCTTAGGAGCCCCCACTGATTGATCGTTTTTAGCAGCCGTTGTTGAGTCTAGAAAAATGTTTTGAGTCATTTAGGAATTATATATCGGACAGTTTAGGAATTCTTTTTACTCCCCAGTCCCTTCATCTCTCTGGTAAGGCATCCTGACGTAGAGTTTTGACTCTTCTCTTCTCAAATTTCACTAAAAAAAAATTTAGGATCACGCGGGTATTTTGGAATCGTTCCGAATGTTTTGTGACGAGAACATTGTTCTTGGTGCCTCCTGTCTTTAGGGGTTGTGGCAGTGTCCCGGGGAGTTGAGCTCCGAGGTGTTGTCGTCACAATTTTATCGTTGCAGTTCTGGAATACCTGAGTTTAGTTCGCCGACATCGAAAATCTCTTTTATGCAGTTGTTGGTGAGATAACCTTGACGCCACCCAGTTCTGGGGCGGGAGTTCGGGAGTATTGCCATAACTCGTATAACGGATGCTTTTTGAAGGTTGAGGTAGATGATTTCCGAAGGTTTCTTGGTTATGTGTTGAAGGATGGATACAGCTGGATGTAGGATTTGCTAGTTTTGGGTGAGATATTATGCTTCCCCTGTATCCCCAACACCTGATTGCATAACCGGAAAGTTTCGGGAGTTTATAAGTGGGAATTCAAGTACCTCTTAGGATATCCTTCCGACAGATGTATGATATGAAATTGGGGTTCGACGTCTAGTGGTCCGCCTATTCACGGCCGGTTTTATAGTGGTCTCGTTGTGTCTTAAAGAGTCCTTGGCTATGCCGACTCAGGGACGCTTCATATGTCATGTGCACTGCCTTGTACATGATGGTGCTGTACGATTGAGTCCGTGTAGGCCCCACCACGAAAACTTCGGACGAAATATCTATCATATGTTTGTTCCGGCTTATTCTGCAAGCCAATCCTTTGTTTTGTTTTCAGTTGTGGTATTCGAGTTGCTTCGAAGTCAAATGTTGATTCCATACCTTTTCCTAAGTGGTGTTCTCATATTCCTATGTGAATACCAATCCTTCATGATAATCGATATTGTCATGTCAATCCTCTTCTCAACCGGTGTGTTTCTCTTCAAGTGGATCCGATCACTTCAACATTGGCAAGATCAATTATCAGTTCCTCTCAACGATGTTTGTTTCATTCGTTCCAAGCTGCCTTTGTTTTTCCCGCCCGCCCACCCCTTTTTCCTCAAGGACTCATATTTCTTAATCAAGTATTCATCTTATTGATGCGAGGCCTCTTCATTCCTTTTCCATCAATGTTCTTATCCGGCGATTCTCATGAAGATTCTAACGGAGCCTCAAGGTCATCTTCCTTAATTCTTTTCTTCTCCGGTGGTTTCCATTCTAGCTTTTCTGTGTTGATCATATTCTTTTCCTTGCTTCAAATGCCTTCTCATACCGGTGCTCCTCATATTCATTCATTTCTCTCTATTCAATTGTTCTGGAGTGCTCAAGATATCTCGAAGATTTGTGTTTTCACTTTACATCCGTTCAACCTATTTCGAGGTTGTTATCTCATTCTAGCCATTTAATCCAACCGGTGCAATCCTCTCTTTTAAATCATTTCAACGGTGTTTCTTTTGAGTGGGCCCTAACCCACAGGTCTTTTCCCAGGATCTTACCTGACTCTTCTAATTCTCCCGGAGCTATCCTCAAAAAATTCTTTTCGAAGTTTAACGTAAGAATGAATTGTCATCAGTCAAATGTCTTTCTCCAAGATCGGTTAAATTCTTTTCATCGGTGGCTCAACCTTTCCATTTTTATCCCAGAGTGTCTCAACAATTCTTGGTGGTGTTTCTCGTTGTCATTCTCAGATTTTGAAGACCGAAGAAGACTTGTTCCTCCATATATTGCTCCATTCTCTTCAAGATTCGTGATTCCACCTTGTTGCCACCCTCTCATAATTATATTCGATTGTGAGAATTTTTTTCACCCACCCAGAGTAATTCAAGATTCTTTTCAGTTCGATTATCTGGAGCCCATCATTTCAGAAGACTTATTTATTCTCAGCTTTTAGCTCTCTTTCTCTAAATCTTATCGGTGCTTCATTCAAGTGTTCTCTAATCATCTCGGAATCTCTTCGTTCACTTGTATCTAAATTTCCCCAAGTATCCTAATTCGTTTTCCAATTCTTCACGGTGTTTTTCTTTATCTTTTCTTCAATCGTTTTTTAACTCTTACGGTGGTTCGTGCAAGATTCCTCTTCTTTCGTTATCATATCAAATTCATTCGTTGTTTCGATTCCACCGGTGTTTCGCTGAAGGCATTCTCAAGTTGGCGCGATATCTATCTTAATCTTTTCTACGAGAATAAGCAATATGCCAAATCCGTTCATTGTCATCAATTTAATTGGTGAAGGATAAGCATAATGTAATTCTTATTATTGTTTCATCCAAGAGATTAATTCCTTATTCCGGAGGCACATCAAATTCTCGGTATCATTTCTCTCATCTTTTCTTTTCCGGAGTTCCAAGCTCTCTCAATTTATTTCATCGCGAAGATCCATCTAAACCATTACAAGGTTTCACCTTGTGTTTCCAACTTCTCTCTCTTTTCGTTTGATCATTCCTTTGTTTACCGGAGTTCTTCGTGGAGTTCTACATGATAGTTCATCAAGGACTTAATCCGTTCTAGAAACATTCATCAAGATTATTTTCAGAGGAGTTCAAGTTTTCTTCTTCTTGCAATCCGGAGTGCAATTCCTTCTACTGTATCATTTGAGGTGGTATTATGTCATTCTTGATAATTTGAGTTCATGTTTCATGATTCACATGTTATTAAGAATGAGGTATTTTAAATCCATCAACCTCTTCTTTGGAGTTACTTTGGGTTATTTTTTTCACCTAAAGTTTTCCCTAGGGATTGTTGTTATCCATGGTGCTTATAAAGGACCCAAGTTTTTCTTCATCCTTTCGGGTGCGATATACTTTCTCGTCATTTTGCTCATATCCATCCAATTCTTTTCCCGTGAGTGGCAGGTTGTCACCTCATAATTTGAGATGTGTTCCATAAGACCATATCAAGTTTATTCTTTTCGTTGTGGATTGTTCCAACAACTCCGTGTGACCCTTCTCTTTAAGATGTTTTTCAGGTAGAAGATGTTGTTTTCTTCTCCGTTCTTTTGTTCCGCCGATACAACTTCTATTCTTTCGTTCCGGAGGCATTGTGTTGTTGTTCTCTTCAACCATATTCTTGTTTGTCAGGATCATGTTCTTTTCAGGATTGTCCATTTAACCGAAGTGCCGTGCCCTCTTTTCAAGATCTATCACCTTATCAAGTTCTTATTCAATTATTTTTCTTTTCAACCGGAGTGCTGCCCGAATTTGGTCTTCCTTGATCCCCTTCCTTTACCGGAGTGTTTTCAATATATATCTTCCCTTCAACCTCAAGGTGGTCGCAATGTTCTTTGTCCCTCTTTTCTAACGGAGTTTTTTTCAACTTTGTTCATCTCCGTTGTTTTCTTTTTCTCGATATGGCTTAACCTTTTCAAGGTTCTTGGTTTAAATCGTTTATCAAAGAAGCAACTTAGCTTTACCTCTTCTCTTTCTCTTCCGTTGTCCCTCTGGTGCCATTCTAGATCTCGGGACGAGATCCTCTCGTAGTGGTGGAGTGTTGTAACGCCCCGAGACCGATGTGCCAGGTGTCGTCCAGTTATTCGCTGTTGTTGCCTTGTCATTGCTTGCGTGTCATGCATTGCATATCATGTCATCATGTGCATTTCATTTGCATACATGTTCGTCTCATGCATCCGAGCATTTTCCCCGTTGTCCGTTTTGCATTCCGGTGCTTCGTTCTCCTCCGGTGGTCATTTCTATCTTCTTCTCGTGTGTGGAGATTAAACATTTCCGGATTGGACCGAGACTTGCCAAGCGGCCTTGGTTTACTACCGGTAGACCGCCTGTCAAGTTTCGCGCCATTTGGACTTCGTTTGATACTCCAACGCTTAACCGAGGGACCGAAAAGGCCTCATGTGTGTTGCAGCCCAACACCCTTCCAATTTGGCCCAAAACCCACCTAAACCTGCTCCATCATCTCGGTCGTTCGATCACGATAGCGTGGCCGAAAACCGCACCTCATTTGGACTCTCCTAGCTCCCTCTACCTATAAATATGTGCACCCCGTTCATTTTAGCGGTTGAAACCCTAAAAACACTCTCCTCGCGCCGCCGGACGCGTCCTCGCCGCGCCGGACATGTCCGCCGCGCCGCCGCCACCTCACTGTGCCCAATAGCGTTGCGCCACATCATCTCCGCCGCCGCTCCAGGCCAACCGGCGCCCGCCACCTGGCCTCCCCGCGCCCTCTCACCGCGCGGCACGCGGGGCCCAGATCCGGCCCGTGCGGGCCCGTTCCCTCGCGCCGCCGCCTGCCTGCCTCTTCGCGCACCTCCACTGGGATGCTCCGCCGCCCGCCGGCGTTCGCCGCCTCGCCGGCACGGCTCCGCGCAGCCGCCGCCGTTCGCCTCGCCGAACCCCGCGCCTCGCCGCCTCGCACCTCGCCGCGCCGCCCCGCCTCGCCTACCTCCCACGCCGTTTTGGGCATATAGCATATCAAAATGTTCATCTCAGAGAGTATATCATTTCGATTCATTGCATCATTTTCATTTGAGTTCATCTTGATGCCCGAAATGCTGTTAGAAGAGTGCTACTTGAGTTAAGTGTCAGATCTGCTGCTCCATTGAGCTATTTGTCATTTTTGCCATGATTATTGTGTGCATGATATGCCCCTGAGCTCTACATGTGTTTTGTTAAGGGTTTTGCCATATTTCCAGAGGTGCAAACCATGTATTTTGGTGATGTGTGTGGTGACTAGCACAAGCTTGCAAAGTGAGGCACTTGGTAATGCTGATTTCAGGGACTTAGCATTTCCACTAAATCCTTGAGCTGTTTATCTCATATGGTCCTATGTTCATGTTGTTTCCTAGTGATCCGTGCCTCTTTTGAGGATGATCAGTAAGGATGTTTTGTTAATCTTTTAGTGCTCTATCCATCCATGTCATTGTTTGCAATTATGGAGCACCCGAGCTTGAGTCTATCGAGCTCTACTTTTGCTACTTCATGAATCCGGGCAGATTGTCTACTTGTTAGCGAAATTGCCGAGGATGTTGTAGTTGATCCGTGCATGCCATGCTATTGTTCTTGCCATGTCTACCTTGCATTTTATGTATTCTTGATGGGTGTATGCTTAGCTTGTCATGCCTTGCTCTGTAGTGAGTGCTTCGAGCTCGTAAACATGCCTACCTGAAATCTGTTTTGCATGCTCCAGTTTTTCTCTAAGTCTGTGATCTGATTATGTTTTTGCCATGTTCACATGCTTGCAATTGTATTTTCTGATCCCTTTTGGCTCAAGGTCACTAAGGGACTTTTGTTAAGCTCTTTAAGTAGCTCCATGCCATGCTTTACTTTGCCATGTTCAGGTCCTGTAGCATATAGTTTTGTTGCTCCCAAGAGTGCTACCTGATCTGAAATTCCAGACAAGTGTTAATTTCACTAAGTCTGAGATCTGTTTACCGTTTGCACTTTTGCCATGCTTGTTTGAACCTGTTAATGGATGAATTGGCCGTAGCTCAGTGCTAGACTTTTTTGAAGCATCATGATTGCATCCCTGCCATGTATTTTGTTGTCACGTTTGGGTGCTGTAGCATGTTCATCTCATTGCATTTAGATGGCTACTTGCTGTAAATCGCAGACCGGTGCCATATTTGATTTGCTTGCCATTTCCAAACCGTAGCTCCGATTCCGGCGTTCTTTATATCGTTTTCAAGCGATTTCATCTCATCTTTCTAGTGGTACACTTGGTTTTCCAAGTTGAGTCCAGGTTCTTTCCTTCCGTGTCAAATCATGCATATGCATCACATACCGCATCCCGCATATCATGCCATGTTCATGTGTTGGTTGTTTACTATGTTGTGTGTTTCTTTCCAGTGTTTGCTTCTTCGGGTTGGTTCCGGTTACGTCGCGTTTGTGAGGACCCGTTTGTCTACGTCCGTTTGTCTTTTTCAGGGACTCGTTCTTCTTCCTTGCGGGATTTCAGGCAAGATGATCATACCCTCGAAATCACTACTATCTTTGCTTTGCTAGATGCTCGCTCTTTTGCTATGCCTATGCTGCAATACCTACCACTTTCTTGTCATCCCTCCCATATTGTTGAACCAAGCCTCTAACCCACCTTGTCCTAGCAAACCGTTGATTGGCTATGTTACCGCTTTGCTCAGCCCTTCTTATAGCGTTGTTAGTTGCAGGTAAAGATTGAAGTTTGTTCCTTGTTGGAACATGGAGATGTTGTTCCTTGTTGGAACATGTTTTACTTGTTGGGATATCACATTATATCTTATTTAATTAATGCATCTATATACTTGGTAAAGGGTGGAAGGCTCGGCCTTATGCCTGGTGTTTTATTCCACTCTTGCCGCCCTAGTTTCCGTCATATCGGTGTTATGTTCCCGGATTTTGCGTTCCTTACGCAGTTGGGTTATAATGGGAACCCCTTGACAGTTCGCTTTGAATAAAACTCCTTCAGCAAGGCCCAACCTTGGTTTTACCATTTGCCACCTAGCCTTTTTTTCCCTTGGGAGTCGCACATCCCGAGGGTCATCTTCATTTTAGCCCCCCGGGCCAGTGCTTGTCTAAGTGTTGGTCCAACCCATAGCACCGTGCAGGGCCATCCCTTGGCAACTTGGGTTACGTCGGCTTCTGTATGCTTAGCTTATCCGGCGTGCCCTGAGAACGAGATATGTGCAGCTCCTATCGGGATGTCGGCGCATTGGGTGGTCTTGCTGGACTTGTTTTACCATTGTCGAGGATGTCTTGAAGAACCGGGATACCGAGTCTGATCGGAATGTCTCGGGAGGAGGTCTATTACTTCGTTGACCGTGAGGGCTTGTCATGGGCTAAGTTGGGACACCCCTGCAGGGATTTGAACTTTCGAAAGCCGTGCCCGCGGTTATGGGCAGATGGGAATTTGTTAACGTCCGGTTGTAGAAAACCTGAAGTTGACCTTAATTAAAATACATCAACCGCGTGTGTAACCGTGATGGTCTCTTCTCGGCGGGGTCCGGGAAGTGAACACGGTGTTGGAGTTATGCTTGACGTAGGTTGTTCTAGGATCACTTCTTGATCATACTTTTATCGACCGTGCTTTGCCTTCTCTTCTCGCTCTCATTTGCGTATGTTAGCCACCATATATGCTAGTCGCTTGCTGCAGCTCCACCTCATACCTTTACCTTACCCATAAGCTTAAATAGTCTTGATCGTGAGGGTGTGAGATTGCTGAGTCCCTATGGCTCACAGATACTACCAAAACCAGCTTGCAGGTGCCGATGAGACCGTGCAGATGACGCAAACAAGCTCAAGGAGGAGCTCGATGAAGATCTTGTCCTTTATGTTGTTTCGTTCTAGTTGATCAGTAGTGGAGCCCAGTTGGGGTCAATCGGGGACCGTGTCGCATTTGGGGTTCTTCTTTTATTTTGGGTTCCGTAGTCGGACCTTGATTGTATCTGGATGATGTAATGCTTTATTTATGTAACTGTGTGAAGTGGCGATTGTAAGCCAACTATGTATCTTTTCCCTTATGTGTTACATGGGTTGTGTGAAGATTACCTCACTTGCGACATTGCTTTCAATGCGGTTATGCCTCTAAGTTGTGCTTCGACACGTGGGAGATATAGCCGCATTGAGGGCGTTACAAGCGCGGAGCTCGAGGAAGGCCAAGGCAGAGGCGGTCGAGGCAGGGGTGCAGGGAGACTAGCGTGGTGGTGGCGCGAGGGAGCCGGGCGGCGGCCTACAGGAGCCAGCGAGGGGCGACTGCAGGGAGCGGGCAGCGGCCATGGCGCTCGGGAGGCGCTGCGAGGACCGTGATGTCGAGGAGGTCGAGGGAGGTCGAGGGAGTTGAGCGAGGGGATCGGGCTCCTGGCGCTGCGAGCGCGTGCGTGGGTAGCGGCGGCGAAAAGGAAATGAGGAAGGAGGGGGTTCGAGGAGAAGGGGAGCGCGTGGGGATGACTCGGGCTCTAGGTTAGGTTTAGGGATTAGGTGGGCTGAGGGAACGGGAGATGGTTGGGCCGGCCTGGGGGGAGGCCCAAGTGGCCAGTGGAGTAGGCCGCCTCTCTCTCTCCCTTCTTTCTCTTAATATTTTCTTTATCAGAAACAAGAGAAGAACAAGAAAGAAAGTGGGGGTGGGGGGGTTAGAGAATGAAGTTGGACTTGCGGATAAATTTCCCGGACTCACAAAAATATGTTAGCTCCGAGAAAATTAGGAAACACCAAGATTGAAAGAATAAATTCAAATTTCTTTGAATTTAATTCAAAAGGTTTGAACTAGGGTAGGTTCTAGGAGTTTCCAAAAATGTTGAGAATTTTGGTAGAGCTCCGGAAAATGATGAAGGAATAAATGGCAAGGTTCGAGGTCAAGCAGTGAGATAACAAAGGCATGGGGAAATTTGGAAGTGTGTTTTAGGTGATTCCATAAGAATGGATAATTTTATAATAGCTCCACTAATATCGGGAGGATATATTATAAAGAGAAGTCATCCTTCCCTCGATTTAAATGGATCGAAGATCCACACAAATTATTTAGTTGAGATGCAAAAGATTTATGACATGATGCAATGCACATGATGCAAAGATGAATGCAACAAACCAACAACTCACACGACGAAAACCCGGAAACCCAGGAAGGCATCTGAAGCTCCGGCCTTGGGGCGTCACAGACGCGCTCGGTTTGGATGGAGGCGAACCAAAACGACGACGGCAACAAGTCCGGCACCGGTGAGGTCTCGGTCTCGACGAAAATGAGGGCTACGATGAGCTAATGGACATGGGAGTAGGGGGATCGGTAGTGGAGCTCACGGCGAGTTCAGAGGTGGCCTCGGCGTGCTTGGGGAAGCACCGGAGCGAGCGGGGCGGCGAGAGGCATCTCCGGTGGCCGGCGACGAAGACGATGAAGATGGCGTCGATGCAAGGCTTCCTACGAGGCGTGGCTGGACGGAGAGGCCGCGTGAGGCGTGGTGATGCTCGTGGACACGTCGGGGAGGCGAGGGGAGCACGGAGGCCGCGTCTACGGCGTATGGCGGTGACGAGCTCCACTCGAGCAGAGAGGGAGAGAGAGTAGAGGAGGGGGAAGAGGTCGGGAGAGAGTGAGAAAGTTCCAGGGGGTGGTGTGGCGCTGCGAGAGACATCTAGGGGGAGGAGGAGGCAGCCAGGCAGGGAGGAGGTGGCCGGCGTGTGGCTGCACGCACCGGGCACGCGCCCCTGCCTACTAGCGAGGAGGGAGGCGACAGAGGTGCTGCGGTGGTGGGCTGGGCCGACCACTTGAGCCGCTAGGTAAGCCCAGGTGAGGTTCCTCTCTCTCACCTTCCTATTTTCTGTTTTCGGTTTTTCTATTTTTGCTATTATGTTTTGATTTAGTTCAAAGACCAAACCATTTTCAAAATTCATGAAAATAATTGTGTGAACTCAATGGACTTATCCAAAGCTACACAACAATTTCC
Organism: Triticum urartu; assembly: GCF_056163025.1. Lineage (NCBI taxonomy): Eukaryota > Viridiplantae > Streptophyta > Magnoliopsida > Poales > Poaceae > Triticum > Triticum urartu. Next base: position 233,255,094 of record NC_141876.1, on the reverse strand, counting down.
AGAATTATTGAACATATATTTATTATATAACAAATATAGATCCAATTCAAATATTTATTGGATTAATTCAAAGGCCCAAAATAATTGTTTCTGAGATTCTAGAAATATTGGTTTGAATTTTATCCCTTGCCAACATTTCCAGAGATTAACAAGAACATTTTCCTGGACTCATTTGATTAGATTTAAATGTTGGTTATTTTTAGAGGTCTTCTGAGGCTTTTGAAAATTCCTCCATTCTAATTTCATTTGAATTTAAACATGATGCTCACATGAAGGGCTAGCCTAGTGTATACCAGAACTAGGGATGTGACATGTGGAGTAGTGGGAGAGAGGTGGGCGGTGGTCAAACCGCTGGCTCTCCTCTTGGTGAGCCTATGCACCGGACCGCTGGCATGCGTACCGTCATTTCACACAGCTACTCGCACGTCTCCTGATGACACTGCATACCGAGCACGCATCCCACCAATTCACACACATGCACGCACGCCTCACGGTCTGCCTGCACGGCGGACTGCTCGCATGTATCCTGTGAACTCACGCCTACTCGCATGGCACACGGGTCACGTGGCGGCACATATATTGTTTTTCTATTTTGATGATTAATGCTCCTGCTTTATTAATTAACCGAAGCATGGCACGTATCCATTGTTGTTCCAATGCCCACGGTTTGAATAAATAGTCCGTTTGCGATATTGGTTCCCAATTGTTAATAATTTTCCGTTCGTAAGAAGATAGAGATTACATCAAAACTGGTCTCAAATTTGACAAAAAAGGTACAATGTCACTTTGTATTGTTGTCCATTTGACAACACGATAAGTTTCATGAATTTCAAATAAGTTTTTGATGTACTAGAATTTAAAAATGCACGTGGAGTAAACATGCACCCAGTGAGACACATGTATTTTTGCAATCCATTTAGGTGCACTGTCACGTGTGTATGTAGCCCAAATTTGATTTTTGCACATTATACCCCTAGAAAATCAATCACTGTACTAAATCGTCTTAATGATCTCTATTTTGTTTTCAAAATTAAAACATCCCTCCTTTGGCAACATATGTTCACTGCGGGATAATTTAACATGCATCGTAGTTGCAGTGCATGTGCGGTGTGTGTGTGTGTGTGCGTGCGTGCGCGTGCGTGTGTCCAGGGGGTGGGGGTGGCTGGCAGTACACAACGAGTCGTCAACCACCGTGTGGGTTGGCCGTTATGTGAAGAAGGTGCCACATCAGAGTCATGAATTCATTAGTTAAAACATTACACAACCCTTTCATACATACATGTTTTGGCCACATGTAGTCGATGGTTGTCCTACACGACACTCACTTCTGTGTGATGCTTTGTGTGGGCCCGCGAGGTCGTCGTCCATCACTATAACCAACAGCCGGCAGAGAGGTTAATTTGACCAGCAAGGTAGAATCTTTTTTGTTTGTGTTATGGTGGGAGTATATAGTACACATCGAAGGGGTGGGAGGGGACTAGCATATATAATATACGTACGCGTCCGTGAATAAGTACACCTCACTCAGTGTCAGGAATTTTTGGTTTTTGAGGCACGTGCCACATCAAAGTTGTGAAATTGGCTATTCAAACATCACACAACACCTCTTTGGGCCACATGCATCTAGGCGGTGCTTATCCTAGGACACTCACGTGTGATGCTTCCATCTGTGTGCTCGCGAGGCCATCGTCGATGCATGCATCACTTTGACCTACATTGGGAGAGGTTAATTAATTTCACCATCAAAGAGGATTCTTTTTGGGTTGTATTATGGTAGGAGCATATAGTATGCGTCGAAGAGGGGGAAGAGGACCATCATATGTAGTACGCTCCATGAACCTTGCTTTGTGTGGGGACTTTACGATTTTCGAGGCAGTTTGGGTATTCAACATATGTTTGGCCCACATGCAAAGAAACGGCGGTTGTCCTCTCGCACCCACTCAACCGGTTATCAGCGATATCGGTGCTTTCCATCTATGGGCCCGCTTGGTCCATCACTACTTTGCCTGATAACGAGAGATGTTAATTTGACTTAGGAGGGGATTATTTTTTTGTTTGTAATACGATATATATATAGATCATGCTCTGGGATGACATGATATAGTTTGAGCACACACATGCATGTGTCCGCATGAATCCCTCCCATCGAGTCGAAGTGGCTAGTACTGATCCGGCTTGAACTAGGCATGTTAAAATAGGCATTTTTCTACCCCATTTACATATAAAATTTATTAAAATCAGAGCTACGGTTATTAAGTTATGAATTAAAGCATTTTAACATGGCATATGAGCAAAATGAACAAACAACAAGTTTAAACATTTTTAACATGCATGAAAGTGGCATATTATTAATCTACACATAATTCTAAGCATCTTTCATATATGAATTATTTTAATCCGATGCATGGTTTGTGAGATATGATATGCATGAAGTTTAGGGGCTATACTGCAAAACTGTCAATGTCCTGGAAAATAGCTAAAACGCAGAACTAAGAAAACATGACACGGGCTGCAACTGTTGGCCCAACAGCATAGAGGTCTGAAGGGGGGTCCCACCATGGGCTTCGGCCCAGTTAGTGCACCGGGACGGCTTGCGCTGACGGAACTGGGCCGCGAGGACGCAGCCCATGCGGACGCGGTCAACGGTAACGGGCGAGCTCCTCCTGTTCGAAGCAGAGGCGGGAACAGGCGCGGCGGCGGTGGTCCGGCGACAACGTCGACGGGGCAAGACGAGGAAGGTCGGGAACAAGCAGATCGGCGCGTGGGGAGCTCGGATCCGGCGACGGACGCGGCCAACGGTGACGGGTGAGCTCGAGGAGGCCGGCGACGAGCTCGGTGGTGGCTCCTGCAAAAATGGCAGCGGCGCGTGGCTTAGAGATGAGAAGGAACGGCAGCAGATAGCAGGGAAGAAGGATGAGGGGAGCGCAGGGTCGCCTGATCCGAGGTGGTCGCCGACAGCGACTTCGGCGACCCGGCGGGAAGGATCGGGCGGCGTGGTCGGGGTCGAGGGGCTCCTCCCCTCGATCCAGATCGAGAGCGAGGGAGCAGGGAGCGCGGGCCAGCGACTGTATGGGCCTGGGCGGGCCACCCGCGGGCTGCGGCGGGCCACGGTGGCCGGAGGGTGGCAGGGGACAGGTGGCGCCCTCCCAGTGGCTTCAGCGGTGACTGGCGGCGGCGCTAGCGAGTGGGGCGGCGCCAAGTGGCGGAGGAAGGGTGGCCGGGCACAGAAAGCAAAGAGGGGGCGGTGGCTGCTGGTGGGAGGAGGGTTAGGGTAGGTTTAGGGGCTAGGGATGCTCAAAATGGCAAGGGAGCTGCTTAAAGAGGAAGGGGCTAGGGTTTAGATGGGTTAGAAGGGTTTCGGAGCCCTCCGATCTCGATCGGACGGTTCCAGACACGAAGATGGAGTAGTGGGTTGCAGGTGGGCTATGCTAGAAAGAGATGGGTTGAGAAGAGAGGAGAGAGAGAGACCCGACAGCAGTTTCGGAGACCGAAAACGTCCGACGTTTGACCGGCTATGTTGCCGCTATAGTTATCCGTTGGGGCATCAAACGGACTCGGAATGCGACGAAACTTGGCAGGCGGTCTACTGAAAACAAAATGACACCACACGCCAACTCTCATCCCATTCCAAGAACATTTCCCGGCCACTTATAAAATAATATTTCGGATGTGCCACAGGCGCATGCGAGTGTGGTCGGGCTCAGAACGGACAATAGAAAGAACTGGGGGAACCCGGACGGATGCATGTTTTGAAAAACATGATGATGCAATGCACATGATGACAAGGTAAGATGCAACACGCAAGCAAATGACATGGCAAGACAGTGAATAACCGGAAGACACTTGGCGCATCGGTCTCGGGGCGCTACAACACTCCACCACTACAAGAGGATCTCGTCCTGAGATCTACGATGGCACCGGAGAAAAACGGAAGAGGAAGAGAAGAGGTAAAACTAAGTTGCTTATTTGACCAAATGAGTGAACCCAAAGAACCTTGCGAGGTTAAACAAATTGAAAGAAGGAAGCCAACAAAGATGCAAGAAGTTGAAAACACTCCGATAGATAAGAGGAACATGGGATACGATGAGAATCTAGAGGTTAAGTGGCAAGATAGATATTGAAACCACCTCGGTTAAAACAAGATAGAGAAGGAATAAGAATGATGTAATTTGGGCAGCACTCCGACTGAAAATGGAAGGAATAGAACATGATTTTGATAAGATAAGAGGATACTACATGACATCAACAACATACTGCCTCTGGAACTATTGAAAGAATGTAACAAGGGTTAAGAAAGATCTTAGATAGCACTCCGGTTGAGAAGGAAGGCAAAACTTGATAATATGAGAGAACTTGAATGAAAACACGACACTCCGGTTGAATGGATAGGCAAAAGGAAAGAACATGATCTTTGACAACAAATGGGATGATGGGTCAAAGAGTGCAACATCACAATGCCTCCGGAAGAAATGAATTTACTGAATGGAGGAAAACAAGATCTTAAAAGAGCATGCTTACACGAGATGCTAGAACGGAGTTGTTGGATTATCAAAAACGAAAGGATAATCTTGTTGTGGCCTTATGGAAAACATCTCAAAATCTTGAGGTGAAATTCTGCCACTAACGAAAAACAATAGATTGGATTGATATCAACAAGGAGACGAGAACTTATTTCACCGGGAGGATAAATGCAGAACTTGGGTCATTTATAAGCACCACAATAGCAACAATCCTTAGGGAAGGCTTAAGGTGAAATATAACCCAAGATAACTCCAAAGAAGAGATTGATTGGTTGAGAAGAAGTGTTGAGCGAAGAGAAAATGATGGATTTAGATATGTCACTCTTGAAAACTTGTGAATCATGAAACACGAAGGGAAATTATCAACAATGACATAACACCACCTCAAATGATAAGGTAGAAAGAATTGCACTTCGGAATGCAAGATGAAGAATGCTTGAACTCCTCAAAACAAGACATGTGTTGAACACCATGTTTAATTTTGAGTATAGCTTGGCAGATCATAACTTCAAGAGAAATCTTAAAGAACAAAAGAATAATGAAAGAAAACCTTGATGAGCCACCATGTTGAGCCTCCATGAAGAACTCCGGTAAAAAAAGAATGATCAAATGAAAGGAAAGAGAAGTATAAAACACAAGGTGAAGCCTTGTAATGATTTAGATGGATCTTCGTGATGATGTAACCGATATAACTTGGAACTCCTGCAAAGAAAAGATGAACCATCTCGGACCGAGAATGTGATATGATGAACAACTCCAGAAAGAAGAAATTAGATCACTTGGATGAAACAATAATAAGAATTATGTTATGCGCATCCTTCACCAATTTAGATTGATGACAAGCAACGGATTTGGCATACTACTTATTCTCATTGAAAAGGATTAAGGAGAGATATAGCGTAATCTTGGTACGGTATTCAACAAACCACCAGTAGGATTTAAAAAATGAAAAAAATAAAAGATAACGAAAAACCGAGAAGAATTAGAAAATGAACAAAGATACTTGAGAGAATTTAGATGCAAGTGAAATGAAGAGATCATGACCTGACTAGAGAATACTTGAGCGATGCACCGGTAAGATTTGGAGAACGAGAGTTGAAAGCTGGAATGAATAATTTTGAGATGATGGGCTCCAGAGAATCAAACTGAAAATACTCCTGAATTGCTCCGGATGAGTGAAAAGAATTCTCACAATCATAAATAATTATGAGAGGATGGCATCAAGCTAGAACCATGAATCTTGAAGAGAATGGAGCAAGATTTAAGAGAAACTCTTCTTCGGTCTTCACAAACACGAGAATGACGACGAGAAACACCACCATGATTTGTTGAGGCACTTCGAAATGAAAATTAGAAAGGTTGAACCAACAACGAAAAGAATTTGAAAGATCTTGGTGAAAGGCATTTGGCTGATGATAACTCATTCTTACGTCAAACTTTGAGAAAATTTGAGGATAGCTCCGGGAAAATTAGAAGAGTGAGGTAAGATCCTCGAAAAGACCTATGGGTTAGGGCCCACTCGAAAGATACACCATTGAACGATTACTTGAAAAGGAGATTGCACCGGTTGATTTAAATGGTTTGAATGAGATAACATCCTCAAAAGAACTTGAGCGAATTGAGAATGGAAATTTGAATCTTTTGAGATATCTTCAGCACTCCGGAACAATTGAATAATGATAAATGGACGATTAAGAGGTGCACCAGCATGAGAAAACATTTGAACTGAGGAAAGGATATGATCGACAAAGCTTGACTTAAATCCACCGGAGAAGAAAGAGAACGAAGACTGATGAACTAGAAACTCCGTTAGAATCTTCATGATAATCACCGGATAAGAACATTGACGGAAAAGAATGGAGAGACTTCCCATCAATAAAATGGATACTAGATTAAGAAATCAGAGTCCTTGGAGAAAAAGGGTGCGAGAGCGGGAAAACAAAGGCAACTTCAGACGGATGAAACAAGTAACGTTGAGAAGACTTTGAGTTGATATTGCGGATGGGAAAATGATCGGATCCACTTGAAGAGAAACACGCCGGTTGAAAAGGATTGGCATGACAAACTCGATGATCAAGAAGGATTAGTATTCCCATAGAAATATGAGAACACCACTTAGAAAAGGTATGAGATAAACACTGGACATTGAAGCAACTAGAATACCACAACTCAAAACAAAACAAGGATTGGCTTGCAGAATAAGCCGGAACAAACATATGATAGATCCCATATCGTATCATGTGTCTGTTGGAAAGATATCCTTTGAGCTACTTGAATTCCCACTTATAAACTCCCAAAACTTTCTGGTTAAGCAATCAGGTGTTGGGGATACAGGGAAGCATAATATCTCACCAAAAACTAACAAATACTATATCCAACTGTATCCATCAAACAACACATAACCAAGAAACCTTCGGAAATCGTTTACCTCAACCTTCGAAAAGCATCCGTTATATGAGTTATGGCAATACTCCCGAACTCCCGCCCCAGTACTGGGTGGCGTCGAGGTTATCTCACCAACAACTGCATAAAAGAGATTTTCGATGTCGGCGAACTCAGGTATTCCAGAACTGCAACGATAAAATTGTGACGACAACACCTTGGAGCTCAACTCCCCGGGACACTGCCACAACCCCTAAATGTCAGGAAGCACCCAGAACAATGTTCTCGTCACAAAACCATCGGAATGATTCCAAGGTACCCACGTGATCCTAAATTTTTTTTGTGAAATTTGAGGAGAGAAAAGTCAAAACTTCTACGTCAGGAGGCCTCACCAGAGCGACGAAGGGACTGAGGAGTAAAAGTAATCCTACTCCCCGATATATATAATCCTAAGACTCAAAACATTTTGTTCTAGACTCAACAACGTCAGCGAATCGATCAAGCAGGGGGCTCCTAAGTCGGGGAAGGCTCTGATTACCAACTTGTCACACCCACAATGCGGCTATATCTCCCACGTATCGAAGCATGACTTAGAGGCATAGCCGCATGGTAGGCATGTCGCAAGAGGGGTAATCTTCACACAATCCCATGTACTGAATAAGAATGGGAGAAAGAGTTGGCTTACAATCGCCACTTCACACAATACATAAATAGTTATACATCATCCGGAATAGAATCAAGGTCCGACTACGTAACCAAAATAAAGAAAGACCACCCAAATGCTAGATCCCCAATCGCCCCAACTGGGCTCCGCTACTGATCAACAGAAAACGGAACAACACAATGATCCAGATCTTCAACGAGCTCCCACTTGAGCTGGGTTGCGTCACCTGCACTGGTATCATCGGCACCTGCAACTGTTTGGAAATATCTGTGAGCCACGAGGACTCAGCAATCTCACACCCGCGAGATCAAGACTATTTAAGCTTATGGGTAGGAAAGGGTAGTGAGGTGGAGCTGCAGCAAGCACTAAGCATATATGGTGGCTAACATACACAAATAGGAGAGAGAAGAGAAGTAACGCAACAGTCGAGAAGCTTGAAGTGATCAAGAAGTGATCCTGAAGCTAACTTACGTCGAAACATAACACAAGAACCGTGTTCACTTCCCGGACTCCGCCAGAAAGAGACCATCATGGCTACACACGCGGTTGATGCATTTTAATTAAGTTAAGTGTCAAGTTCTCTACAACCGGACATTAACAAATTCCCATCTGCCCATAACCGCGGGCACGACTTTCGAAAGTTCAAACCCTGCAGGGGTGTCCCAACTTAGCCCATCACAAGCTCTCATGGTCAATGAAGGATATTCCTTCTCCCGGGAAGACCCGATCAGTCTCGGAATCCCGGTTACAAGACATTTCGACAATGCTAAAACAAGACCAGCAAGACCGCCCGATGCCCCGACATCCCTATAGGAGCTGCACATATCTCGTTCTCAGGGCAACACCAGATGAGCATTCCGTACAACTAAAACCAGCCCTCAAGTTTCCCTGAGGTGGCGCTGCAAAGGACTCTACTTCGGACCAACACTTAGAGAAGCACTGGCCCACGGGGGGGAGGGGTTAAAAATAAAGATGACCCTCGGGTTGGCCGACCCGAGGGAAGGGTAGGTGGTGGTGAGGCAAATGATAAAACCAAGGTTGGGCCTTGATGGAGGAGTTTTATTCAAAGAGAACTGACAAGGGGTCCCCATAAGATCCAACCATGTAAGGAACGCAAAATCAAGGAACATAACACCGGTATGACGGAAACTAGGGCGGCAAGAGTGGAACAAAACACCAGGCATAAGGCTGAGCCTTCCACCCTTTACCAAGTATATAGATGCATTAAATAAATAAGATATATTGTGATATCCCAACAATAACCATGTCCCAACATGGAACAAACTTCATCTTCACCTGCAACTAGCAACGCTATAAGAAGGGCCGAGCAAAAGCGGTAACATAGCCAAACAACGGTTTGCTAGGAAAGGTGGGTTAGAGGCTGACATGGCAAAATGTGAGGCATGATATAGCAAGTGGTAGGTATCATGGCATAGCAATAGAGCGAGCAACTAGCAAGCAAAGATAGAAGTGATTTTGAGGGTATGGTCATCTTGCCTGAGATCCTACAAGGAAGAAGAACGGGTCCACGAAGAAGACAAACGGACATAGTCGAACGGATCCTCACAAACGCGACGTTATCGGAACCAACCCGAAGAAGCACACCGGAAAGAAGCAAACAACATAGTAAACAACCATCACATAAACATGGCATGATGCACAACCAAGTATGATGCATGTCTGGTTTAATGAGGCATGACATGGCAAAGTGCACAAGCAAATCTACAAGTTAAGTGGAGCTCAATATGCAACGAGTTGCATATTGACGAAACACCACAACAATTATTTAGTTCTCTCCTGTTTAAGTACTCAACAACATTAAATGTTTGTTAGCATGGCAAGGGGTGAAGCATAAGTAAACTACACATCTAGGCAAGTTTAAATGAGGCCAGAACAACAAGCAACAAGTCCGGAAAAATCCTCATGTGCAAAATATGGATTTGGTACTGTTCTGCCCTATACATAATTTTAGAGTTTTTAAACATGCTACATGAGTGCACCATGTTAAACTAGGCATTTTTCTACCCCATTTACATCTAAAGTTTATTAAAATCGGAGCTACGGTTATTAAGTTATGAATTAAAGCATTTTAACATGGCATATGAGCAAAATGAACAAACAACAAGTTTATACATTTTTAACATGCATGAAAGTGGCATATTATTAATCAACACAAAATTCTAAGCATTTTTCATATATGAATTATTTTAATTCGATGCACGGTTTGTGAGATATGATATGCATGAAGTTTAGGGGCTATACTGCAAAACTATCAAACTCCTGGAAAATAGCTAAAACGCAGAACTAAAAAAACAAGACACGGGCTGCAACTGTTGGCCCAACAGCACAAAGGTCTGAAGGGGGGTCTCACCATGGGCTTCGGCCTAGTCAGTGCAGCGGGTCGGCTTGCGCTGGCGGAATTGGGCCGCGAGGACGCAGCCCACGCAGACGCGGTCAACGGTGACGGGCGAGCTCCTCCCGTTCGAAGCAGAGGCGGGAAGAGGCGCGGCGGTGGCGGTGGCAGTGTTCCAGTGAGGAAATCAACGGTGAAAGACGAGGAAGGCCGGGAACGAGCAGATCGACGCATGGGGAGCTCGGATCCGGCGACGGGCACGGTCAACGGTGACGGGCGAGCTCGAGGAGGCAGGCGAGGAGCTCGGTGGTGGGTCCTGCAAAAATGGTGGCGACGCGTGGCTTAGAGATGAGAAGGAACGACAGCAGATAGTAGGGAAGAAGTACGAGGGGAGAGCGGGGTCGCCTGATCCGAGCTGGTCGCCGGTAGCGACTCTGGCGCCCGGCGGGAAGGATCGGGTGGCATAGTCGGGGTCGAGGGGCTCCTCCCCTTGATCGAGATCAAGAGCGAGGGAGTAGGGGAGCACGGGCCAGCTACTGTATGGGCCTGGGCAGGCCTCCCGTGGGCTGCGGCAGGCCGCGGTGGCTGGAGGGAGGCAGGGGACAGGTGGCGCCCTCCCAGTGGCTTCGGCGGTGACTGGCGGCGGCGTTAGCGAGTGGGGCGGTGCCATGTGGGGGAGGAAGGGTGGCCAGGCACGGAAAGCAAAGAGGGGGCGGCAGCTGCAGGTGGGAGGAGGGTTCGGGTAGGTTTAGGGGCTAGGGATGCTCAAAATGGCAAGGGGGGCTGCTTAAATAGGAAGGGGCTAGGGTTTAGGTGGGTTAGAAGGGTTTCGGAACCCTCCGATCTGGATCGGGCTGTTCTAGACACGAGGATGGAGTAGTGGGCTGCAGGTGGGCTGTGCTAGAAAGAGATGGGCTGAGAAGAGAGGAGAGAGAGAGACCCGACAGCAGTTTCGGAGACCGAAAACGTCCGACGTTTGACCGGCTATATTGCCGCTATAGTTATCCGTTGGGGCGTCAAACGGACTCCGAATGCGACGAAGCTTGGCAGGTGGTCTACTGACAACAAAACAACACTTCATGCCAACTCTCATCCCATTCTGAGAACATTTCCCAGCCACTTATAAAATAATATTTCGGACGTGCCGCAGGCGTGTGCGAGTGTGGTCGGGCTCAGAACGGACAACGGAAAGAACTGGGGGAACCCAGACGGATGCAAGTTTTGAAAAACATGATGATGCAATGCACATGATGACAAGGCAAGATGCAACACGCAAACAAATGACATGGCAAGACAGCGAATAACTGGAAGACACCTGGCGCATCGGTCTCGGGGCGCTACATAGATGGTGCCCTATTTAACGTGAATGCAGTTGTCTCTAATGCGTAACCCCAAAACGATAGTGGTAAATCAGTAAGAGACATAATAGATTGTACCATATCTAATAAACTACGATTATGATGTTCGGACACACCATTATGCTATGGTGTTCCAGGTGGCGTGAGTTGCGAAACTATTTTGCATTGTTTCAAATGAAGACCAAACTCATAACTCAAATATTCTCCTCCACGATCAGATCATAGAGACTTTATTTTCTTGCTACGATGATTTTGCACTTCACTCTGAAATTATATGAACTTTTCAAATGTTTCAGACTTATGTTTCATCAAGAAGATATACCCATATCTTACTCAAATCATCTGTGAAGGTCAGAAAATAACAGTACCTGCCACGAGCCTCAACACTCATCATACTGCATACATCAGTATGTATTATTTCCAACAAGTCTGTTGCTTGCTCCATTGTTCCGGAGAACAGAGTCTTAGTCATCTTGCCCATGAGGCATGGTTCGCAAGCATCAACCGATTCATAATCAAGTGATTCCAAAAGCCCATCGAAATGGATTTTCTTCATGCGCTTTACACCAATATGACCTAAATGGCAGTGCCACGAATAAGTTGCACTATCATTATTAACTTTGCATCTTTTGGCTTCAATATTATGAATATGTGTGTCACTATGATCGAGATTCAATGAACCATTCACCTTGGGTGTATGACCACACAAGGTTTTATTCATGTAAACAGAATAACAATTATTCTTTGACTTAAATGAATAACCGTATTGCAATAAATATTATCCAGTCATATTATGCTCAACGCAAACACCAAATAACATTTATTTTAGGTTCAACACTAATCCCGAAAGTATAGGGAGTGTGCGGTGATGATCTTATCAATCTTGGAACCACTTCCAACACACATCGTCACGTCACCCTTAACTAGTCTCTGTTCATTCTACAACTCCCGTTTCGAGTTACTAATCTCAGCAACTGAACTAGTATCAAATACTGAGGGGTTGCTATAAACACTAGTAAAGTACACATCAATAACATGTATATCGAATATACCTTTGTGCACTTTTCCATCCTTTTTGTCCACCAAATACTTGGGGCAGTTCTGCTTCCAGTGATTAGTCCCTTTGCAGTAGAAGCACTTAGTCTCAGGCTTAGGTCTAGACTTGGGCTTCTTCACTTGAGCAGCAACTTGCTTGCCGTTCTTCTTCAAGTTCCCCTTCTTCCCTTTGCCCTTTTCTTGAAACTAGTGGTCTTGTCAACCATCAACACTTGATGCTTTTCTTGATTTCTACCATTGTCGATTTTTGCATCATGAAGAGATTGGGAATTGTTTCCCTTATCCCTTGCATATTATAGTTCATCACGAACTTCTAGTACCTTGGTGATAGTGACTAGAGAAATTGTCAATTACTATCTTATCTGGAAGATTAACTCCCACTTGATTCAAGTAATTGCAGTAACCAGACAATCTGAGCACATGCTCACTGGTTGAGCTATTCTCCTCCATCTTTGTAGGCAAAGTACTAGTCATAGGTCTCATACCTCTTGACTCGGGCATGAGTCTGAAACACCAATTTCAACTTTTAGAACATCTTATATGTTCCGTGGTGTTCAAAAACGTTTTTGACGTCCTGGTTCCAAGCCGTAAAGCATGGTGCACTAAACTATCAAGTAGTCATCATACCGAGCTTTGCCAAACGTTCATAACGTCTGTATATGCTCCTGCAATAGGTCCGTCACCTAGCGGTGCATCAAGGACATAATTCTTCTGTGCAGCAATGAGGATAATCCTCAGATCACGGATCCAATCCGCATCATTGCTACTAACATCTTTCAACTTAGTTTTTCTCTAGGAACATATCAAAAATAAACGGGGAAGCTATGTGCGAGCTATTGATCTACAACATACATATGCAAATACTATTAGGACTAAGTTCATGATAAATTAAAGTTCAATTAATCATATTACTTAAGAAATCCCACTTAGATAGATATCCCTCTAATCATCTAAGTGATCACGTGATCCAAATCAACTAAACCATGTCCAATCATCACGTGATATGGAATAGTTTTCAATGGTGAACATCCCTATGTTGATCATATCTACTATATGATTCGCGCTCGACCTTTCGGTCTCAGTGTTTCGAGGCCATATCTGCATATGCTAGGCTCGTCAAGTTTAACTCGAGTATTCTGCGTGTGCAAAACTGGCTTGCACCCGTTGTAAATGAGCGTAGAGCTTATCACACCCGATCATCACGTGGTGTCTCGGCACGATGAACTTTGGCAATGGTGCATACTCAGGGAGAACACTTTTATCTTGAAATTTAGTGAGAGATCATCTTATAATGCTACCGTCAATCCAAGCAAAAATAAGATGTATAAAAGATAAACATCACATGCAATCCAAATATGTGACATGATATGGCCATCATCATCTTGTGCTTTTGATCTCCATCTACAAAGTACTGTCATGATCTCCATTGTTACCAGCATGACACCATGATCTCCATCATCTTGATCTTTTATCAACGTGTCGTCACATGGTCGTCTCATCAGCTATTGCTTTTGCAACTATTGCTATCGCATAGCGATAAAGTAAAGCAATTACATGGCACTTGCATCTTATGCAATAAAGAGACAACCATAAGGCCTCTGCCAGTTGCCGATAACTCCGACAAAACATGATCATCTCATACAACAATTTATATCTCACCACATCTTGACCATATCACATCACAACATGCCGTGCAAAAACAAGTTAGACGTCCTCTACTTTCTTGTTGCAAGTTTTACGTGGCTGCTACGGGCTGAGCAAGAACCGTTCTTACCTACACATCAAAACCACAACGATAGTTCGTCAAGTTAGTGATGTTTTAACCTTCTCAAGGACCGGCCATAGCCACACTCGGTTCACCTAAAGTTGGAGAAACTGACACCCGCCAGCCACCTATGTGCAGAGCACGTCGGTAGAACCAGTCTCGCGTAAGCGTACGCGTAATGTCGGTCCGGGCCGCTTCATCCAACAATACCACCGAACCAAAGTGTGACATGCTGGTAAGCAGTATGACTTGTATCGCCCACAACTCACTTGTGTTCTACTCATGCATATAACATCTACACATAAAACCTGGCTTTGATACCACTGTTGGGTAACGTAGTAATTTCAAAAAAATTCCTACGCACACGCAAGATCATGGTGATGTATATCAACGAGAGGGAAGAGTATCGTCCACGTACCCTCGGTGGCCGTAAGCGGAAGCGTTATGAGAACACGGTTGATGTAATCGAACGTCTTCACGATCCGACCGATCCAAGTACCGAACACACGGCACCTCCGAGTTCAGCTCACGTTCAGCTCGATGACATCCCACGAACTCCGATCCAGCAGAGCTTCACGGGAGAGTTCCATCAGCACGACGGTATGTTGACGGTGATGATGTTGCTATCGACGCAGGGCTTCCCCTAAGCACCGCTACGATATGATCGAGGTGGATTATGGTGGAGGGGGCACCGCACATGGCTAAGGGATCGATGATCAACTTGTGTGTCTAGAGGTGCCCCCCTGCCCCCGTATATAAAGGATGCAGGAGGGGAGACTGGCCAGCCCCTAGGGCACGCCAGAAGTGTGGAGTCCTACTAGGACTCCCTAGTCCTAGTAGGATTCCTCCTCCCATATGGAACAGGAAAAGGGGAAGGGAAAAGGAGAAGGATGGAAGGGGGCGCCCCCCTTCCCTAATCCAATTCGGACCAGACCATTGGTAGGGGTGCGGCCACCTTTTGAGGCCTTTCTCTCCTTTCCCATATGGCCCATTAAGGCCCAATACGAATTCCCGTAACTCTCTGGTACTCCGAAAAATACCCGAATCACTCGGAACCTTTCCGATGTCCGAATATAATCGTCCAATATATCGATCTTTACGTCTCGACCATTTAAAGACTCCTCATCATGTCCCCGATCTCATCCGGGACTACGAACTACCTTAGGTACATCAAATCACATAACTCATAATACGAATTGTCACCAAACATTAAGCGTGGGGACCCTATGGGTTCGAGAACTATGTATACATGACCGAGACACATCTCCAGTCAATAACCAATAGCGAAACATGGATGCTCATATTGGCTCCTACATATTCTACGAAGATCTTTATCGGTCAAACCGCATAACAGCATACGTTGTTCCCTTTATCATTGGTATGTTACTTGTCCGAGATTCGATCATCGGTATCTCAATACCTAGTTCAATATCATTACCGGCAAGTCTCTTTACTCGTTCCGTAATGCATCATCCTGCAACTAACTCATTAGTTACAATGCTTGCAAGGCTTATAGTGATGTGCATTACCGAGAGGGCCCAGAGATACCTCTCCGACAATCAGAGTGACAAATCCTAATCTCGAAATATGCTAACTCAACAAGTGCCATCGGAGACACCTGTAGAGCACCTTTATAAGCACCCAGTTACGTTGTGATGTTTGGTAACACACAAAGTGTTCCTCCGGTAAACGGGATTTGCATAATCTCATAGTCATAGGAACATGTATAAGTCATGAAGAAAGCAATAGAAACAAACTAAACGATCATCGTGCTAAGCTAACGGATGGGTCAAGTCAATCACATCATTATCCTCATGATGTGATCCCGTTAATCAAATGATAATTCACGTCTATGGCTAGAAAACTTAACCATCTTTGATTCAAGAGCTAGTCAAGTAGAGGCATACTACTGACACTTTGTTTGTCTATGCATTCACACATGTATCAAGTTTCCGGTTAATACAATTCTAGCATGAATAATAAACATTTATCATGAAATAAGGAAATAAATAATAACTTTATTATTGCCTCTAGGGCATATTTCCTTCAAATAGGTTAGTCCCAAAACATGATATAAAATAATTGTAAAATGATTGTAAAACAAAAATGATAATATAACAACATGGAACAATAAAAAATATAGATATGTTGGGGACGTATCAGCATCCCCAAGCTTAATTCCTGCTCGTCCTCGAGTAGGTAAATGATAAAAACATAATTTTTGATGTGGAATGCTGCCAAACATGTTCATCACATTTTCTTTCTTTTACAACATGGACAATTGGACTTTTATATGGTTGAAAGCAATAGTCTAGTTTTGACATGAGGACTTTAATACTTAAGCATATCAACAAGCAACCATCTCTTTCAAAATATCGACACTAAAGCAAGTTATCCCTAGGCCATTATGCTCAATCATTGATCCATTCATGAAACACACTCGCATATTAGCTACACCCAATGCTCAAGTACGATCATAGTGCCCCTTACTTGTTGCTTTATAAGAGAAGATGGAGACTCAAGTAAAAATAAAATTGCATAAAGTAAATAGAAAGGCCCTTTGCATAGGGAAGTAGGGATTCGTAGAGGTGCTAGAGCTCAAAGCGAAAAAGATTGAGCGAAAACGATCGAGTAGTTCCCAATACTTTCCATGCTAGATATATCATAGGCGGTTCCCAAACAGAAAATAAACTTTATTCCTTTTTCCACCATACTTTCACTTTCCATGGCTAATTGTATCCACGGGTGCGTTCCATACCAACACTTTTCAAGGAATTTATTATTGGGAAACATAAGGTAAATTCATTTTTCATGTCGGGACTGGGCATCCCTAATACCTTTGTCGCACTCTCGTGCAATGACAAGTGAATAAACACTCATCTTGAGAATAACACATCTAGCATGGAAATATATCAGCCACCCACTACCGTTTCATGAGCGGTACGAGCACACAAAAGAGAAATTTATTTTGAAATTTAGAGATGGCACATACAAATTTGCTTAGAACGACAAAGAATACTGCATATAGGCAGGTATGGTGGACTCATGCGGCAAAGCTGGTTTAAAGGATTTTGAATGTGCAAGTAGTGATCTTACTTAGTGCAAAATGAAGGGTATCAAAAGATTGAGAAGCAACCAACCAAGAAGCGAAAAATCTCATAAACGAGCATTAAGCATAACTTACACCGAATAATGCACCACAAGTAGGATGTAATTTCATTACATAACTATTGATTTTCGTGCTTGCATAGGGAATCAGAAACCATAACACCAATATTCTTACTAAAGCATAATTACTCATCAACATGACTCACATATTATATCATCATATCGCAAAACTATTATAAGGAATCTAGTTTATTTTGTCCAATGATCTTCATGAAAGTTTTTATTATATCCTCCTTGGATATCTATCACTTTGGGACTAGTTTCATATGTTGCTTTTGATAAGCTCAAACAACTATAAGTGCAAAACATGGGCATAAAAAATATCTTCTCTCAAAATAATTTAAGTGAAGCATGAGAGAATTTCTTAAAAAAAATTGCTAACTCTCAAATAAATCTAAGTGAAGCATGAGAGAATTTCTTGAAAATATTAAAGCACAACGTGCTGAAAAAGATATAAGTGAAGCACTAGAGCAATTCCATAGGTCATAAAGATTTAAGTGAAGCATAGAGTGCAATTCTAACAAGTCATTAAAATTTTTTGGATCACTCAAATAAGTGTGTCCATCAAGGATTCATGACTAAAAACACAAATTAAAACAAGAAAAGATTCATATCATACAGGACACTCCAAGCAAAACTTATAATATGTGACAAATAAAAATATAGTTTCAAGTAAAATACCGATGGTTGTTAGAAGAAAGACGGGATGCCACTCAGGGGCATCCCCAAGCCTAGTTGCTTGATACTTCTTGAATATTATCTTAGGGTACCACAGGCATCCCCAAGCTTAGCCTTTTGCTAATACTTATTCCTTCATCCATCGTAAAGTCACCCAAAACTTGAAAACTTCAATCACACAAAACTTAACAAAACCTTTGTGATATCTGTTTGTATAAGAAATCAAATCACTACTATAAGTACTGTTGCAAACCCATTCATATTTTATTTTTGCATTATATCAACTATATTCCAACTTTTCTATGGCAAAAACTCTTGAAACAAAATAATATAATCATCAAAACAAGCACACAACACAAAGAAAATAGAATCTGTCAAAAACAGAACAATCTATAGCAATCTGGAGATTTCGAATATTTTGTAACTCCAATTTTCTTTGAAAAATTAGGAAAGCGTGATAAATTTGAATATTAATCTTCTGCTAAAACCATCAGTATTTTATCGCACTTCTGTTAAAAATGAAAATTATTTTTCTTGGCGCAAAAGTTTCTGTTTTTCAGCAAGATCAAATAAAATATCACCCAACATGATCCTAATGGCTTTGCTTGGCACAAACACTAATTAAAACACAAAAACAATCATAAAAGTGGCATAATTATGTAAATGCTCAAGAACAGAAATAAAAAGACAAAAATAATTTTTATTCATTGGGTTGCCTCCCAACAAGCGCTATTGTTTTATGCCCCTAGCTAGGCATAATGCAAAGGATCTAAGTATTTCCATCCTTGCTTCTATTTTCCTTAGAGGTGTCCTTGTCAGTGGGTTTTGTAAAGACAACATAGAACATCTTATCCATACAGACTTTAGCACTATCAAGTTGCTTATCATTATATCCTTCTTGATTTCCGGCCACAATCCAAGAATAGTGTTGGTCAACATCATTGAAAACTTCTTTGATTACATCTAAAATAGGGACTTCCTATTTAAGATTCTCATCAAAGATTTGATTATCCCCAAGCAAATGTCATAGCACATAATCACTATTATAAAGAATTTCATCAAAACTTAATACCATAGAAATCGCACTTAATAATCAAATTTCCCTTGCTTCCCGTACTCTATAATCAAATTCATTCATAAGAACAAGGGTGGCCAACATTTCAGCTTTAGGATTGTTTATAATAGGTAGCTCAAAAAACATTCTCTGCAAGGTCGGATGGGTACAGATAAATTTATATTCAAGTTTCAGAACTAGTGCTTAAATAGCTTCCGCATAAGATTTAGTCCTCTTAAGAATAGGAGAATCATCAAGACTTAAATTTCCAACACAATTGAAAAATTCTTGGATACGTTCTTTTCCTATAACATTCCCTTGCCCCAAAAGAAAAGTTTTAGCATCCAGATTGCCAGATCGTCCAATTTTAGGAGTTAGGCCATCATCTATTTCTCCCATACCAAAATCACTCATTATTGCAAGCAAAAAGATAGATCTGACAAGAAAATGGCGAGCAAAAAAGAGAGCGAATAAAATGGCATTTTTTTGTGAAATGGGGGAGAGGAAAACAAGAGGCAAATGATAAATAATGTAAATTGTAAGGAGATGAGGTTTGTGATTAGGAACCTAGTAGATGTTGATGATGTCTCCCGGGCAACGGCGCCAGAAATTCAAACGTTGACGTGAGACTATCTTGACTTGATCCTCCCCGGCAACTGTGTCAGAAATTTTTTTTGTGTGCCTTGAACTACGTCGATATTTCCCCAAAGAGGAAGGGATGATGCAACACAGCTACTGTAGGTATTTCCCTCAGTGATGAGACCAAGGTTATCGAACTAGTAGGAGAACTATGAAACACCACGTAAACAGCTCCTGCACACAAAGAACAAATACATGCAACCCGACATAAGAGAGGGGTTGTCAATCCCTGATGGGTAAAAAGATGGGTAAAATTATAGTAAATTGGATAAATAGATCTCGCGGGAACGTGAGATAAAATAAATCAATAAAAATTGCAGCAAGCTATTTTTGGGTTTTTAAAATAATAGATCTGAAAATAAAAGCAAATAAAAATAGATCGCAAAGGCAAATATAATAAAGAACAGACCCAGGGGCCGTAGGTTTCACTAGTGGCTTCTCTCGAGAAAAATAGCAACGGTTGGTAAACAAAACATTGTTGGGAAATTGATAGGACTTCAAATAATCATGAAGATATCCAGGCAATGATCATTATATAGGCACCACGTCCAAGATTGGTAGACTACCTCCTGTCTGAATCTACTACTATTAATCCACACATCGACCGCTATCCTGCATGCATCTAGTGTATTAAGTTCAGGGAGAAACTGAGTAATGTAATAAGAACGATGACATGATGTAGACAAGATCTATTTATGTAGAAATAGACCCCATATTGTTATCCTTAATAGCAATGATACATACTGTCGGTTCCCCTTCTGTCAGTGGGATGAACCACCTTAAGATCGAACCCATCACAAAGAACCTCTTCCCATGACAAGAAAAATCGATCTATTTGGCCTAACTAAACCAAAGATTCGAAGAAGAAATACAAGGCTATAAGTAATCGTGCATATAAGAGATCAAAAGACTCAAATACCTTTCATGTATAAAAACAAAGATGTGATCATAAACTCAAGGTTCATCAGATCCCAACAAACATACCGCAAAAAGAGTTACATCAAATAGATCTCCAAGAGACCATTGTATTGACAATCAAGAGAGAGGGAGGATGCCATCTAGCTACTAACTACGGACCCGAAGGTCTAGAAAATACTATCCACGCATCATCGGAGAGGCACCAATGAGGATGATGAACGCCTCCATGATGGTGTCTAGATTGGATATGTGGTTTCTAGAACTTGCGGTTGTTGGAACTTATTTTCGTCGATTCCCCTAGGGTTTTAGTAATATTGGGGTATTTATAGAGCAAAGTGGCGGTGTCGGAGGCTGCTGAGGTGGGCATAACCCACCTGGGGGCGCCCTGGTGGGTTGTGCCCCCCTCGGGGCACCCCCTAGGTGCTTCTCCGGCCCATTGGGTGTCTTCTGGTCCATAAAAATTCCACAAAAAGTTTTGTTGCATTTGGACTACGTCTGATATTGATTTTCTACGATGTAAAAAACAAGCAAAATACGAAAACTAGCACTGGGCACTATGTAAATAGGTTAGTCCCAAAAATGATATAAAATGATTTTAAAACATCCAAAAATGATAATATAACATCATGGAACAATCAAAAATTATAAATACGTTGGAGACGTATCAAGTTCCATGACACGTTATGAACCGATCTCTGTCTGTGTGGGGATTGTACGATTTTCGACGCACGCGCCACATCAATGTTGTGAAATGGTATTCAAACATGCATGCATGCATCACCTTCATACATATGCATGTAGTGGTTGTCTTCGACCGGTACACTACCTTGCGTGGTTATCGGTGACTGATACGTCTCCGTCGTATCTATAATTTTTGATTGCTCCATGCCAATATTCTACAACTTTCATATACTTTTGGCAACTTTTTATACTATTTTTGGGACTAACATATTGATCCAGTGCCCAGTGCCAGTTCCTGTTTGTTGCAAGTTTTTTGTTTCACAGAATATCCATATCAAACGGAGTCCAAACGGGATAAAAATTTACGGAGATTTTTTTGGAATATATATGATTTTTGGGAAGAAAAATCCATGCGAGACGGTGCCCCGAGGAGGCCACGAGGCAGGGGGGCGCGCCCCTGACCCTCATGCGCCTCCCGTAAGGCGGTTGATGCCCTTCTTTCGCCGCAAGAAAGCTAATATCCGGATAGAGATTGTGTTAAAATTTCAGCCCAATCGGAGTTACGGATCTCCGGTAATATAAGAAACGTTGAAAGGGAAGAATCTGAGAACGCAGAAACAGAGAGAGACAGAGAGACAGATACAATCTCGGAGGGGCTCTCGCCCCTCCCATGCCATGGAGGCCATGGACCAGAGGGGAAACCCTTCTCCCATCTAGGGAGGAGGTCAAGGAAGAAGAAGAAGAAGGAGGGCTCTCTCCCCCTCGCTTCCGGTGGCACCGGAGTGCCACCGGGGGCCATCATCATCACCACGATCTACACGAACACCTCCACCATCTTCACCAACATCTCCGTCACCTTCCCCCCTCTATCTACAGCGGTCCACTCTCCCGCAACCCGCTGTACCCTCTACTTGAACATGGTGCTTTATGCTTCATATTATTATCAATGATGTGTTCCCATCCTATGATGTCTGAGTAGATTTTCGTTGTCCTATCGGTGGTTGATGAATTTCTATGATTGATTTAAATTTACTTGTGGTTATGTTGCTGTCCTTTGGTGCCCATCATATGATTGTGCGCGTGGATCACACCCTAGGGTTAGTTGTATGTTGATAGGACTATGTATTGGAGGGCAAGAGTGACAGAAGCTTCAACCTAGCATAGAAATTGATGCATACGGGATTGAAGGGGACCAATATACCTTAATGCTATGGTTGGGTTTTACCTTAATGAACATTAGTAGTTGCGGATGCTTGCTAATAGTTCCAATCATAAGTGCATAGAATTCCAAGTCAGGGATGACATGCTAGCAGTGGCCTCTCCCACATAATACTTGCTATCGGTCTAGTAAAGTAGTCAATTGCTTAGGGGCAATTTCACAACTCCTACCACCACTTTTCCACACTTGCTATATTTACTTTATTGTTTATTTATATAAACAGCCCCTATTTTTTATTTACATACTCTTTATTATCTTGCAAACCTATCCAACAACACCTACAAAGTACTTCTAGTTTCATACTTGTTCTAGGTAAAGCGAACGTCAAGCGTGCGTAGAGTTGTATCGGTGGTCGATAGAACTTGAGGGAATATTTGTTCTACCTTTAGCTCCTCGTTGGGTTCGACACTCTTACTTATCGAAAACTGTTGCGATCCCCTATACTTGTGGGTTATCAAGACCTTTTTCTGGCGCCGTTGCCAGGGAGCAATAGCGTGGGGTGAATATTCTCGTGTGTGCTTGTTTGCTTTATCACTAAGTAATTTTTATTTGTTGTTCTTAGTTGTTTTCTATCTTTAGTTATGGGTAGGAAACGCAAAATACCAAAAAAATTAGTTGTACCTACTAAACCAATGGTTGAAGAACCACTCAAAATCTATCACACTACTGAAGCTTATTACTTGGATCATCTTTGATCCCTATGTGCTCGTGCTGAAACCCCAACTAGCTTAGTTGAGGGAAAATCTTTAGATGAGCATGCTTGTTTTGTGCGACACCGAATATCTGAAAAAGGGAAAACTTACTGGATCAAATTCATCGTTTGCAATGCTATGCTTGGAATTTATGTGAAATATATGATTATACTTGTTGTTCTGAAGACCCTAAGAAACACCTTCCCTACCAATGTTTGTTTAGTGATAATGGAATCGTATCCTCTTATGCTAAGGGTGTTTATAGTTACTATGTTGTACAACAAATTGAAGAATTTGTTGCTTTTAAGGGTGCTTACGAAATTGCTTCTTTGATTGAAAAGTATGATGCTACTCTTTACAAATCTGAATATTTTGCCATATTTAAATATTGCTATGATAATTATGCTTCTAATGCCTATGTTGAACCATATATTGAGTACTACTCCGCTGTCCAAGAAGAGATTAATATTTTGCAGGAGTCTATGGAAGAAGAAATTGATAAAATTGTGAGCTCATTGGATGAAAAAGATGATGAGGAGAGCAAAGAACAAAAGGAGGAAGAGCGGATTAGCTACCCATGCCCACCTTCTAATGAGAGTAACCCTCCAACTCATACATTGTTTAATTTCCCTTCGTGCTTACCGAAGGATGATTGCTATGATGATTGTTATGACCCCGTTGATTCTTTTGAAATATACCTTTTAGGTGATGCTTGCTATGCTTGTGGCCAAGATGCCAATATGAATTATGCTTATGGAGATTAACTTGCTATAGTTCCTTATGTTAAACATGAAATTGTTGCTATTGCACCCACGCATGATAGTCCTATTATCTTTTTGAATTCTCCCGACTACACTATATCGGAGAAGTTTGAACTTATTAAGGATTATATTTATGGGTTGCCTTTTACCATTGCACATGATGATTTTGATGAATATAATATCCATGTTCTTGCTTCTCCTACTTGCAATTATTATGAGAGAGGAACTATATCTCCACCTCTCTATGTTTCCAATATGATAGAATTGCAAGAAAATGTTTATACTATGCATTGGCCTTTACTATGTGTGCATGAATTGTTCTTTTATGACATGCCGATGCATAGGAAGAGAGTTAGACTTTGTCATTACATGATATATGTTACCTTGTGCTCACCACTAAATTACAAATCATTGTTAATTAAAATTGGCTTTGATATACCTTGGGATCCGGGTGGATGCATTACTTGAGCACTATATGCCTAGCTTAATGGCTTTAAAGAAAGCGCTGCCAGGCAGAGAACCCGGAAGTCTTAGAGAGTCATTTATTTCTGTTGAGTGCTTTTATATAGTTTAAAAACAGCAAAAATAAAGAGGGGAACCCAAAACTTTTTCAAAAAGGAAAGTGAAAGTGAAAGAGACAAGCATTGTTGAAGTGGGAGCTAGCCTTGAACTTTGTTCATGCTCACGAAAACTTTGTGAATCTTGATTACAGAAACTTTTCAACAAAAATAATTATCCCCTTGTACAATTCCACTGTATTATAAAAATAATGTGCCAAGGTTTGCCGTTAGGGTGTTTACATTTGCTTGATGGTTTGTATGGTGCAGGATAGAAACTTTGGCTGTAGTGCACGATTTTACATTTTTTTTCTGGAACATCCAATAGTTCTGATTATTTTTGCACTGTCTTCCTATACAAATTTTTTATTTTTCCTAATTTTAGTAGAATTTTTTAAGTATCAGAAGTATGGTGAATGCTCAGATTGTTACAGACTGTTCTGTTTTAGACAGATTCTGTTTTTGATGCATAGTTTGCTTGTTTTGATGAAACTATCAATTAATATTAGTGGATTAAGCCATGAAAAAGTTATATTACAGTAGACACAATGCAAAAACAAAATATTAATTGGTTTGCAATAGTACTTAGAGTAGTGATTTGCTTCATTATACTAACGGATCTTACCGAGTTTTTTGTTGAAGTTTTGTGTGGATGAAGTGTTCGATGATCGAGAAGGTCTTGATGTGAGAAGAAGGAAGAGAGGCAAGAGCTCAAGCTTGGGTATGCCCGAGGCACCCCAAGTAAATATTCTAGGAGACTCAAGCGTCTAAGCTTGGGGATGCCCCGGAAGGCATCTCCTCTTTCTTCAACAAGTATCGGTATGTTTTCGGATTCGTTTCATTCATGTGATATGTGCAATCTTGGAGCATCTTTTGAATTTAGTTTTCATCTTTCTTTTATGCACCATGCCGGTATGATATAGTCCTTGGTTGATTTATGGAATGCTCTATGCACTTCACTTATATCTTTTGAGTATGGCTTTATAGAATGCTTCATGTGCTTCACTTATATCATTTGAAGTTTGGATTGCCTATTTCTCTTTACATAGACAACCGCCATTTGTAGAATGCTCTTTTGCTTCACTTATATTTGTTAGAGCGTGGGCATATCTTTTGTAGAAAGAATTGAACTCTATTGCTTCACTTATATCTATTTAGAGAGATGACAGGAATTGGTCATTCACATGGTTAGTCATAAAATCCTACATAAAACTTGTAGATCACTGAATATGATGTGTTTGATTCCTTGCAATAGTTTTGAGATATAAAGATGGTGATATTAGATTCATTCTAGTGGGTGGTTGTTAATTGTAGAAATACTTGTGTTGAGGTTGGTGATTCGCGTAGCATGCACGTATGGTGAACCGTTATGTAACGAAGTTGGAGCATGAGGTATTTATTGATTGTCTTCCTTATGAGTGGCGGTCGGGGACGAGCGATGGTCTTTTCCTACCAATCTATCCCTCTAGGAGCATGCGCGTAGTACTTTGTTTCGATTACTAATAGATTTTTGCAATAAGTATGTGAGTTCTTTATGACTAATGTTG
Source organism: Triticum urartu (assembly GCF_056163025.1). Lineage (NCBI taxonomy): Eukaryota > Viridiplantae > Streptophyta > Magnoliopsida > Poales > Poaceae > Triticum > Triticum urartu. The sequence continues at coordinate 233,229,082 of NC_141876.1, read as the reverse complement.
AGTCCATGGATTATACGCACTCTCACCCTTCCATCATTGCTAGCCTCTCTAGTACCGCGCAACTTTCGCCGGTACCATAAACCCACCATATACCTTCCTCAAAACAGCCACCGTACCTACCTATCATGGCATTTCCATAGCCATTCCGAGATATATTGCCATGCAACTCTCATCATCATCATATACATGACTTGAGAATTCATTGTCATATTTCTTTGCATGATCGTAAGATAGCTAGCATGATGTTTTCATGGCTTGTCCGTTTTTTGATGTCATTGCTATGCTAGATCATTGCACATCCCAGTACACCGCCGGAGGCATTCATATAGAGTCATATCTTTGTTCTAGATATCGAGTTGTAATATTGAGTTGTAAGTAAATAAAAGTGTGATGATCATCATTATTAGAACATTGTCCCATGTGAGGTTATCAAAATAAGAGTGGCCAAAGAATCCCCCAAAAATAAAAGAGAGAGAGGCCAAAGAAACCTACAAAAAATTAAAAAAAGAGAAAAAAACAAAAAAAGAGAGAAGGGGCAATGTTACTATCCTTTTACCACACTTGTGCTGCAAAGTAGCACCATGTTCTTCATATAGAGAGTCTCTTGAGTTATCATTTTCATATACTAGTGGGAATTTTCATTATAGAACTTGGCTTGTATATTCCGATGATGGGCTTCCTCAAATGCCCGAGGTCTTCATGAGCAAGCAAGTTGGATGCACACCCACTTAGTTTCAGTTGGAGCTTTCATACACTTATAGCTCTAGTGCATCCGTTGCATGGAAATCCCTACTCACTCACATTGATATCTATTAATGGGCATCTCCATAGACCGTTGATACGCCTAGTTGATGTGAGACTATCTTCTCCTTTTTGTCTTCTCCACCATCATATTCTATTCCACCTATAGTGCTATGTCCATGGCTCACGCTCATGTATTGCGTGATAGTTGAAAAGGTTTGAGAACGTCAAAAATATGAAAAAATTGCTTGGCTTGTCACCGGGGTTGTGCATGATGTGAGTATTTTGTGTGGTGAAGATGAAGCATAGCCAGACTATATGATTTTGTAGGGATAACTTTCTTTGGCCTTGTTATTTTGAAAAGACATGATTGCTTTATTAGTAGGCTTGAAGTATTATTGTTTTTATGTCAAATGATAGACTATTGCTTTGAATCACTCATATCTTAATATTCATGCCATGATTAGATATGTGATCAAGATTATGCTAGGTAGCATTCCACATCAAAAATTATCCTTTTTATCATTTACCTACTCGAGGACGAGCAGGAATTAAGCTTGGGGATGCTGATACGTCTCTGTCGTATCTATAATTTTTTATTGCTCCATGCCAATATTCTACAACTTTCATATACTTTTGGGAACTTTTTATACTATTTTTGGGACTAACATATTGATCCAGTGCCCAGTGCCAGTTCCTGTTTGTTGCATGTTTTTTGTTTCGCAGAATATCCATATCAAACGGAGTCCAAACGGGATAAAAATTGACGTAGATTTTTCTGGAATATATATGATTTTTTGGAAGAAAAATCCATGCGAGACGGTGCCCGAGGTGGCCACAAGGCAGGGGGCGCGCCTGCCCCCCCACCCCAGGGCGTGGCCCTGACCCTCATGGCCCACCCATAAGGCGGTTGATGCCCTTATTTCTCCGCAAGAAAGATAACATCTGGATAGAGATCGTGTTAAAATTTCAGCCCAATCGGAGTTACGGATCTCCGGGAATATAAGAAATGGTGAAAGGGAAGAATTTGAGAACGCAGAAACAGAGAGAGACAGAGAGACAGATACAATCTCGGAGGGGCTCTCGCCCCTCCCATGCCGTGGAGGCCATGGACCAGAGAGGAAACCCTTATCCCATGTAGGGAGGAGGTCAAGGAAGAAGAAGAAGGAGGGGGACTCTCTCCCCCTCGCTTCTGGTGGCACCGGAGTGCCACCGGGGGCCATCATCATCACCGCGATCTACACCAACACCTCCACCATCTTCACCAACATCTCCATAACCTTCCCACCTCTATCTACAGCGGTCCACTCTCCCACAACCCGCTATACCCTCTACTTGAACATGGTTCTTTATTGCTTCATATTATTATCCAATGATGTGTTGCCATCCTATGATGTCTGAGTAGATTTTCGTTGTCCTATCGGTGGTTGATGAATTGCTATGATTGATTCAAATTTTCTTGTGGTTAAGTTGCTGTCCTTTGGTGCCCATCATATGATTGCACGCATGGATCACACCCTAGGGTTAGTTGTATGTTGATAGGACTATGTATTGGAGGGCAAGAGTGACAGAAGCTTCAACCTAGCATAGAAATTGATGCATACGGGATTGAAGGGGGACCAATATACCTTAATGCTATGGTTGGGTTTTACCTTAATGAACATTAGTAGTTGCGGATGCTTGCTAATAGTTCCAATCATAAGTGCATAGAATTCCAAGTCAGGGATGACATGCTAGCAGTGGCCTCTCCCACATAATACTTGCTATCGGTCTAGTAAAGTAGTCAATTGCTTAGGGGAAATTTCACAACTCCTACCACCACGTTTCCACACTCGCTATATTTACTTTATTGTTTCTTTATATAAACAGCCCCTACTTTTTATTTATGTACTCTTTATTATCCTGCAAACCTATCCAACAACACCTACAAAGTACTTCTAGTTTCATACTTGTTCTAGGTAAAGCGAACGTCAAGCGTACGTAGAGTTGTATCGGTGGTCGATAGAACTTGAGGGAATATTTGTTCTACCTTTAGCTCCTCGTTGGGTTCGACACTCTTACTTATCAAAAACTGTTGCGATCCCCTATACTTGTGGGTATTAGCAACAAGCCTCAATATTCATCGGCCCGCGTAGACATCCATGATAACCTATACCGATAACAAGATAGGTTACCATGGCGAATTCTTCCTTTGGTTTGTGTTATCATAGTATAGGTCATGGTCAGATTCAGAGCTAATTGAGTTTGAGCGCATACTATGCACGCATGCATACATGAATCCTCGTCATCAACTTGAAGTGTGGTGTGACATACATATGCATCGTCAACTAACACTACAAAAAAAGACACATCCGTGACATTTTGGGCTGAACGAATTTTTTTCCTGTCATGCTTATGACACTTCTATGATGTTAATTGTGACAAAACCCGGTATCATCACAGATGTGGTGGGCTCCTACTTCTATGAAAAATATTCATGACAGAAAATGGGCTTTTCATCCTAGGTGGGCCAGATACGCGGGTGCATGATATTCTTTGGGCCGTCCATGACGGAGAAAACCGTGGTAGAAGCGAGGGCGAGGAAAATATGGGGGGAGTTCCCGGTTACGGTGGGTGGCCGGGGGCTGAGCGATGCACGTTTCTCTCATACGTACGCGCATGTGTACGAGGCGTTGCGCTCTAACTGAACCCGAGCGAGGCGTTGTGCTCTAACTGAACCCGAGCGATTACACTGCAGGCTACGCGTTACTAAACCCAAGCGATCGATCGATCCCTTGCTGTTAAGTGAACCCGAGTGATTCCTTCGCTACTGCTGCTAATTGAAGCCAATCGATGTTGCCTCTTGATGAACAGTGAGCGTTGTCGGGGGGTTTGGATGAACAGTTCCGGTGTGGGGGGTTGGATGAACAGGACCCCGTGGTAGTAGAGGCCGTTGCCGCTAGATGAAAAATACCCCGATCGATCGAGCCAGTTGATGAACAGGACCCCATGGAGGGCTGGATGAACAGGACACCGTGGAGGGCTGGTTGAATAGTAGCCGGTGGAGGGCTTGTTGAAAAGTAGCCGATGGAGAGCTGGATGAACAGTAGCCCGTGGAGGGGTGGTTGAACAGGACCCCATGAAGAGGGCTGGTTGAACAGTAGCCGGTGGAGGCTGGATGAACAGGAGCCCGTGGATGAATAGTCGCAGGTGGAGGCTGGAGGAGGTCGACTGTGGATAAACAGTAGCCCATGGAGGCTGGAGGAGGTCGACGGTGGAGATGAACAAAATACTGTGGAGCCATGTTTTGGGGTAAGCCACACCCCTCCCGATGAACAGGACCACCGTTTCGACCGTAGGGCTCCAACACAAGTCCCTTTTCTCCGTTTTGCGGTACGCCACAGCCCTCCCGATCAACAGGACCCCATTTCGACTGTTTTGTGGTACGCCAGACCCCTCCTGATGAACGGGATCCTGTTTCGACCGTGGTGGGTCGAACACAAGGTCGTTTCCTCCACTCTATGGTATGTCAGGCCTCATTTCCATCGGCTGTTCTGTCCAAGCCGGTTGGCTCCCGATGAATAGCACGCATTCCGTTGCCTCTCGATGAACACGATGCATTCCGTTGCCTCCCCATGAACACGAGGACGATGCAGTTTCTCCGTTCCGACCCAGCCACAGCCATGCGGCCGTTCGTATGCGCGAGTAGGCGTTCGAGACCCCACCCGTATGTATGTACGTGGCCGTATTTACTTTCTTGCACCCTAGACGTTGTAGATACGTGTACATGCTACATGCGCGCCTCTACTATGACACGTGCCCTTCCTTACACGACCACGGTTCATCGCTGCAACCTGCAGACAGACCGATCATATGTACGTACACATTCGCGACCAGAATGACAACGCTACGTACGCTTCGACCGGGTGGGTCCCGACTGTCAGGCACTTCCTTGCGTGCGAAGATGCAGTAGGTGGGTCCCAATAGTCAGGGGGGAAACGTTTTTTTTCATGAAATACGGTGGCCCGTCTGGTGGGTCCCTGCTGTCAAGTGGACGAATCATTCTTTCCCACGTAATAAGGAGCCACTTCCTTGATGTGGTCGTGGACCCAGCTGTCAGCCTCTCCACATACAGTACTCTTCCGATGGAAGTCGTTCGTTGACCATGTTAATCGCGCTGCGCCGAGAGCACCAAGGCGGTGGACGATGGCGAGGCCTAGGAAGGGAATGACGCGGAGCCGGGGAAGATGCGGTAGTGGATGCCCACGCGGAGAGGAGTACGAGGGTTCACTGATTCGGCTGCGGTGTGAGGTTGTCATCGCCGCAGGGCAAGGCCATCGGTGGGAGTAGTAGGGGGCTGTGAAGCCTCCGCGGCAGCACAGTCGGCCACAGGAGGCAGGAGCAGGCGGCACGACTGGCGCTGCTTTGGGCAGCTGGAGCAAGAAGACCAAAGGTTGACGAAGCACGACGGCCGTTGGATGGACATAGTACGGTCACTGTAGCTAGAATCATTTATGTTGACTAAGTTGACAAAGCCCTTGGTATGCATCAACTTAGTAGGCCCACAGGTCAGCCTCCGAAACGGTGCGCCCCAGATGTCAGGGGGAGGAATCATTTTTTGGGCGGGTGAAGCTAGAATATCCAAGATTGAAGAAGAAGCACGACATCCATTGGATGGACATCCAAAGGCCACTGTTGCTAGAACTGTGTGTTGCCTATAAGTTGATAAAGCCTTGCATACGCGTCAACTTATTTTTTGAGGGGACGCATCAACTTAGTAGGCCCACAAGTGTGTGGCAGAGAACTTATAGCCCATTTGAGATTTGTAAGAATGTACAACCCATTTTTTAATTCTAATGGAATTTACTACAACCCATTTACAGTTTGTTAAAAGTACAACCCATTTTCTAGCTAGGACAATGATTAATAATTTCAACCAACCGTTCAAAATAGAATTCAATAAAATTTCTCACATTTTGATGGGATCCGAAATATTTTTATCCCAAAATTTCTAGTCAGATTAAATATAATTTCAATATAAATTTGTCTTACGTAAAAATCCAACGAAACATTGTGCGCACAACAAAATCCAAAAATAATATTTTATAAATACTTACGTGTTTGGTGCATTTTTTTAGTTACAACCTAGTTTTTATAATTACATCCCATTTATTATTTCTTAAAGCCCATTTTCTTGTTAAGCCTAATGCATCCCTCCTAGGAAAGATTTGCAGCCCAGTGGGGCGGAGAATAACAAGTTGACCTTGCCTGGGTATTCCTTAAAAAAAGTATAGCTGGGCTAGCCATTGTCAGCTTGACAAAAATTAATATCTGGGCTGGATATCTGGCCTGGGCTAGACGGTCCACAGCCCGCCCAGTTAATACCCAGCTCCCCTCTTAACAACAATGAAAGCATCACTCTTGTCTAAAAAAACGAAAACATCGCTCAAGAAAAACTCTGTAGTGTTCACACCTCAGAAACACAAATACTGCTCGAGCTGCTTGGTCCCAGCTGTTAGCCGCTTCTTGCTCAATTCTCTCATTGATTGACTACATAGCTTGAGGACCGTGATGTCAGGAAACCAGGACGAAGCAAAAAAAATTACAGTTGTAGTATATAATAAGGAGGCACTTGCGTACGTGCAGCTGTGGCTCTGGTGGGTTAACACTGTCATCCTCTCCAAGTAAAGTCATCTCCTCATTCTTCATGTCTATTGACCATGTTGACAATGCGAGACGGTGGCGCCACAGCGAGCACAACAACTCGAAGGACGACGGAGAGGGCCTCGCGGGCCCTACGGATGGTCTAATATACCACCCGCTGCTCATTCGGGAACCCAGGATCATAGGGCCACATGTCCGCGACGGCATTGTCGTTCGTTTGTTCACCGGTGCTCGTTGACGAGACGGAGGTTGTGGCACAGGTCCTCCTATGCTGGTAGCTCTTCCGCCATTAGGGTGTCGAAGTGTGGCCGCACCTGCTCTATGGTGAACACGGCATGAACCGGCTTAGACAGTGGCGCCGACTCCTGGTCGGAAGCTACGTCCATCGTCTGATTGTCATCGCTTAGCTCGGCAAGCTTGCTGGCGAGCCAGCATGTCCGACTGCTGGACCGACCCGCTGCCAAGCACGAGTCTGACTGCCCTGGCCCACCCAGATTACCTCCCTTGCCCACGCGCGCTTTCCACTCGAAACGGTCACCGCTGCCCGCACCGCTTCCTGGTGCAGGCGATTGCTCCGCCTTCAAACGACACAAGTGCTGTCCGTCCATCCATGTGCCGCCCACATTAATGATACACGGTTGCCGAGGCGGCTACTCCAGCGCCACACGTCCGTCCCTCTGCCGCCCACCATTGCTATGTAAAATGTTGTGCCGGCCATAGCCGCAGTCATCTGCCTCCGTTCCCTCTCTCCTGTCCACACCACTACTAGCAACCATGGCTTCCTCACGCTCCAGCGCTCTTCGGGGTGCTTACTGGCAACCATTGCTGCTGACTGCCTGGCCGACAGGCAGCCGGAGGACGACGACGTCCCAATGGAGAACATGCTAGTGGATTATCCGGCGCCAACACCCTCCTCCGCGCCATCCTCGCCGTTGCATTGCACCATGACCATCGGCGAGGCCCATGCCCAATACATAGACACGGTGAGGCAGAAGCATGAGGAGCAGTTCCGGGAGGCTCAAGCTAACACCGCCTACAACCACCATCTCCTCCAGGAGCACCTGTAGGCGGAGGAGCAGATTGCCGTGGAGCAGGCGGAGCAGGAGGCACTGCTCGACTCGTACTGCTCCGCCCGCGAGGGCCACCTCGAGCGCTAGCGGTACCGCATGCGGGTGGCGGAGGATGTGGCCGCCTACAAAGAAGGCGATGAAGCAGGTGTGGCGATGTTTGGCGAGACTGAGGATGAGGCAGAGGACAATGAAAGCTCCGACGAGTCCCCGCTCCGCTGGCGTCAACGAGGCCCTGCTCCACCGAGGAAGCGCGGTGCCATCAACGAGGCAGAGAACACCGCCGGCTCTGCCGAGGCCCCGCCCCGCCGGCACCGAGGCAGAGGCCCTTCTCCGTTGAGGCCTTGCCCCGCCAACAACGAGGCTGAGGACATCGTTCCAGCCATAGCATTAAATTAAGATGCAAAACTATATCATTACTTGTGTCATCATAGTTCCAGTGCTTCATTACAGCACCGGGAGTTGATTTTTATTTTTCTGCCACTTGTTCTTCCTCTTCATCACTTGGTTCAATAACAGACAAGATTCGCCTTCAATGTAAGATTTGCCATGTCAATTAGGGAGCACAAGTATAACACTAAAAAACAACATTAATTTTCTGATGAAAGTGGCAAAATACAGGCCAACAGTTGTGAAATATCCTTATCTTACCTCAATGGGATATTACAGTGCACATACAGATTGGAAGTGTTGTCTCCATTTGTGCAGTTCACTAAAATCAAGCAACATTACCTTACAAGTAGCACAACATATGAAAGCACACTGCACAATCATGTGAAAGAAAGCTAGTACTGATCTCTCATGACACGGAATTCAAACAACTCACAAGAAGAAGATCTGAACCAAATTTGCCAACATAGATAGGAACTAAGATCTCCTCTTGTGCAGTTCCACTAAGATCAAGCAATCAAGCAACGTTGTCGGTGTGACATTTTGGTTGAACTGCACAAAACACTTTTAAAGCAAAAGTGTTTTGTGAAGTGCAACAAAAGGTCACAATAGCAACGAGGTGAAGTAGATAACCCTGTTTACACAGAGGTGGAAAGGAAAAAACTAGTGGTCAATAACGGTGGATGACACATGAGCCAACAAAAAGAAGCATCTAACGTATCTAAATGGGAAAGAAAGCAAGACAGTAGCATTTCTCAAACGGTGGCATTGATTATATTAACAGAGAGATTATATTAACAATAAAATTTGTTAACCATGTAATTTGCTTTTAACTGTGTCATTGCATCAATTTTCCAGCGGCATTATTAGAGGGTGTTTGTATACAGGGACTTTTTGGTGTAGGGACAAAAAAAGTCCTTGTCAGTCCCATCTAAACCAAACAGGAGGGACTTTTAGGGATTAAAAGTGGGCATTTGGGACTAAAGAAAGAAGAACCCGAGGGAGAGTCTTTTTGGGACTTTTTCCAACAGTTGTCGATGCCCCGCATCGCACCTGGTCTCTATTAGTTCATTACTAGGGGCAACATGGTCTTTTAGCATGTTATTTAATAACCTCAAGTCCATGTTTAGTCCTTGGAACCAAGCAAGTAGGGACTATGGACTTCTTAACCAAACATGCCCTTAGATTAACAACAGCTATAGAGTTGGATGGGACAGTGGATGCACCGGCACCATGTGCATCTACCGATGTATGAAGGGGTGATGCACAGTATGTTCCAACTAAGAACAAACAACCAAGGAGCATATTTGTGTTGGTCCCAGTTTTGTTATCTTTAGACACCTTTCCCTATGTGAACACAACAAATCTAGTCATGCTCAAACTCTACAACCTTGTCCCCCAAAGCAAAAAGATCAGTTCGTTATAGATGTGCGTACTGCATTTTTCATTGTTTTCCTTTTTCGACCAATGTAGGTGTTGGATAGCCAGTCTGTACTAGTACTTTCCCCCTTCCTTTCCTCTTTGAACCACGTCCTAGATTCATGCTATACAACTTTCCCCAGTACGTTCCCCCATTCCTTTCCTCTTTGAACCACGTCTTAGATTCATGCTATACAACTTTCCCCACTACTTTCCCCCCTTCCTTTACTTTTTGAACCACGTCCTAGATTCATGCTATACAACTTTCCCCACTACTTTACCCCATTCCTTTCCTCTTTGAATCACGTTCTAGATTCATGCTATACAACTTTCCCCACTACTTTCCTGTTTGATCCAACACCTAGATTCGAGTGCAGAAGCGCAAAAAGCCCACATGCATCTAGAGCAGTGAATGTGGAATAAGTAAATTATACCATAAGGTTATTGGGGTGTGGTTCGGTGGGCGACCGGAGGCCGTTCGGCCCACACTATGTACGACGTAGAGGAAGAAGGGGTCGGAGGCCCTCCCGCGCCGCCGCTGGGTGAAAGAGAATAGCTGCGTCAGTGGTGGATTCCCTCCCTCGCCGCCAACGACAGCATTAAGCCTCCTTCCCTTCCCGGCTGACGGATCCAGCCGGCTCTTTCACCAGCAGTGAGGGGAGAAAGAGAGGCCAACGAAGTCTTGTTTGGATCTGGAGAGGGTGAGAGAGTGTGAAGAGAGCAACTACAAGCGCTGAGGCTCCAGCGTGTATATATATACTGGAGAGAGAGAGTTTGAAGAGTGCAAACCCTAGAAAACAAGCGCCGAGGCTACAGCGTATACGTGATGAGGTGATTATACGGTCACTACGAGATCGTATAGCTCTGTATCCATCCATTTTGACCAGTCAAAGAATCCTCCTGGAACCGCCCCAGATCACTTTCTCTGTCTATCATGCGGGGCCTACCTATCATTGGGTGGAAGAAAGAAGTCAAACAAAAACAAAATTATGCTCAAGTGTAGTTATCCAACCCGAGACCTCAAGTTTGATGAGCGAACAGGCTAACTAGCTACACCACCCTCCCATTATGTTCAACAAGAGGAAAATAATGTTTTATACATTTCTGCATTCGTGTGACAAGCATGCCATTTTTTTGCGTGTGAGTCATCCGGATTTAAATCATAATCATGTCGTGTGGCTTTGTTGGTAACGTCTTTTGGGATTTAAAGTAGTGTTGGTAGTATAGAAATAATGCAACCTTAGTCACCATCCTCTCTCCACGTAGTACGTTGGGTCCCATCAGCAAGAGGGTGAAACAAACAAATTAATAAGAAAAATTAAAAGCGCCAACGGTGTATCTTACCTCACACATCACGCTACTGCTCGTGAACAATATCCAATTGATCCCTCTGTTAGCTCATGTACTATTTTAAGTGAATCCTTATTATAACATGCACACAATTTTGGGCACTTGTATTCGACCTAAGTCAGTGTGCCACCATATCTCATACTACTCCCTCCGTCTAGGTGTAATCAGTCACGGTAGAAGGTGCAGCAGGACCAAGGTTCAAGCAGATTGGAGGAGAAGGAGAAACTTGAACGGTCCTTCCTCCAATCAAAGCCCTGATTTATGTCTCTCAACGCAACAATTAAACCCAACAACTAAGAGATGCCATTTTAGCTCCCATGTAGGGCCACGTATTAACTCACATGCAAGGCAACTTTGATTTCTTGTCTGATCAACGTGTAGTTGCGCTCCATGCATTGGGTTTCCGGGGGAGATAACAAGGCAGAGTAAGCGTTTGGTTACATTGCTTTGTTCCAAATGCCTAACATTGCCTGGCTAGGCTATAAACTATTCTTGCTAAACGCTCCCTAAGTAACTCGCACGATATTCCTATTCTATGACTAGGCTAAGGGAAGACATGAGGTTTATACTGGTTCAGGCCACCGTTATGATCGGGATATAAACTATTCTTGCTAAACGCTCCCTAAGTAACGCTCCCTAAGTCTTTCCTTCCTACCGATCTACGCCCTAGCTCGCTAAGATCTCGCGGACGAACTGGCAACACAGAAAGACACGAGGTTTATACTGGTTTGGGCCACCGTTGTGGTGTAATACCCTACTCCAGTGTGGTGGTGGTGGATTGCCTCTAGGGCTGACGATGAATAGTACAAGGGAAGAACAGCCTCCTGAGGTTGAGGTGTTCTTGTGAGTGGGCTCTCGATCGGGTTGGATCAAGCTAAAATGAGATGCGATGCCCCTACTATGGTGGCTAGCTCTGCTTATATAGGCCCTGGTCCTCTTCCCAAATATTGAGCGGGAAGGGAGCCAACAACGGCGGGCCAATTTGAAGGGGGGCAGCTAGTACAAAGTATCCTGACAAAAGTGGTCTTCGCCTGCGAAAAGCTCTGGTGGTGACACCGTCTTGGGCTCCATGATGACCTCCGTCTTGCCGTCCTCCTGGTCTTGGTCTCGCTGCACCGATATAGCAACCTTTGCCTGATTCCTCGGTACTCTTCGCCTGCGCTGGCCTCCTTAGCACCAAAGAGGAAACAAGGATGCTGCGCGCTGGCGCCCGCCTGGTGTCGTGCGTCATGGCTCATGTCACGAGGGCCTCGTGAGGTTTGCCCCGCCTTGATATCTCCGCTCCTTGTGAGCCTTCCTGGCTAAGCTACTCCAGAGGAGGTCTTGCGTCGTCCGCCTCGCGAGGCTTGGACCCTGGCAAGGGTCTTGGATGCTTTGTTGGTGAAGATGGGCCGTACGGCCTGCTGGCTTAGCCACGACGTGGGCTGTAGGCAGGCAAGTCTGGGGACCCCCGTTCCCAGAACGCTGATAGTAGGTTCAAGAGTGATGGTTGCTTCGTCCGTCCAACTTACTGCTAGGTCTATGTGATTTGACGGCTCATTGGTCATTATTACTGACGTGGTAGGACCGCTAGATGTCCCATGCTTTCGGCGAAAGGAGGTACTATTAAATTACAATTTTCTCCATTCTTACAGCGGAGGAGTGTGAGGGCAGTGAAAACACGCAGGCTCAGTGATTACATGGCCCACCTCACATTATCACCATATTTTCTGGACACCGTGCGACACCTAACTCTTTACATAGTACTACTACTAGTATAGTACGTATTGTAATTTATCAGCTAGATAAATTTGTACAATGCTATGAAGCTTCCAGCTTCTGTTTGATGTATCTTGCGTCCAAGGTTGCCCGTTGCAACATTTCATCAAATACAAAGGAGACTAACATGCATGCTATTGCATCTCAATGATTGACAGATCATAGCCGGTATGTACTCCCTCCGTTCCAAAATAAGTGTCTCAACTTTATGCAAACTTTGTACTACTACTAAAGTTGACACTTATTTTGGAACAGAGACAACTAAAGAAAAAAAAATGATCCATGCATTCCCTAGCCCTTGAGACTAGCCACAATGGGTAGTAACATAGACAAGTAACATGCACATGGTACTAGTCTATGTTACTATCTCTATAGTGGGGAGTAACATATGTGTGATAACATGCAACACTTCATTTATTAGCCTATTGACACATCTTGCTTTAATATGTGTGATGTTACTCATACTACTAGTAACTAGCTATGTTACAACTTTCCTCTCTTTCTTAATTTATTGCTTGCCACATCATCTACTTTATCTAGATATGTGTGATGTTACTACCTACGTTACTCCCACTATGGGTAGTCTGAAATATAAACCCTAACCAGGCTTTCATTTGCTGGCAACGTTGGAGCTTCCAAAGAAATGAAGTTTGCAACCCTTTGACCATCGGATCATTTTGTGTAGTTTCACCAAAATCGAGATGAGCATCCCTGTGGAAAAGAAATTGAAGAAGCATGATTAGAATAAGATTACAAGGACTAGTTGATGCGACATAAACTCATCACAAATACAGTACACAGAAGCCAGTAGAGGTATGTGCGGGGCAAAGAAGTAGAGAAATATCCACATAGAGTGATGTGGGAAGCTGGAGCAATGGTGCAAGCCTGCTGTAAAGGGAGTTGTACCTGAGGGATGTCGGGTCGTAGCTCAACCTAGAGGAGGGCGGCAGGATGCGGCAACTGCCCACGTCACGGCAGTGAGCAATGGATGAACGCAATGTCACTGGCTTTGTGAGAGAGAACGGCGGGGACTCTTGACCGGGACGTGCCAACAGTGGTTTTTCGCCGTTGGCGACGGTGACCGCATCTACACTAGGCATCCACCCCTTTCCCCGGCAGACGTGATCCACCGGGATGTTAGAGATGTGGCCGCAGTCATTTTGTGCGAGAGAGTGTGAAGAGAGCAACCCCAGCAAGCAACTGTCCAGGCTCATCCTGCCTATGTATATAGTGGAGCGGTTTCCTTTTCTCTCCATATCAACCTATTTATATTGCGTACGTGCCACTAAAGAGAAAAAACTTCATTTATAAATGACGTGACACCTACAACTCATTCTCCTATAAACCTTGCGCTTGGCATCTCCAAATTATTAACCTTGCAATTGGCTCTTCGCCTCTTCGGGAAGTCGAGCAATAAAGTACTGCAGTATATATCATTCTGCCTATATGAGACCGAATGAATTGTTGCATGTCCACCACGTGGGCGAGGGTCGAGGGGTGAGGGAGAGTGTGTACTATTACGTCCGTTTCAATATGGACTACATACAGAGCAAAATGAGTGAATCTACACTCTAAAATACGTCTATATACATCAGGGTTTGGAGTATGTACTAGTAGTTCATATTGAAATCTACTAAAGGACATATATTCCAAACAATATGATAATGTCTCTAACCAAGGTAGGGATGAGGAGTAAACAGAGCGAGTAGTAAAAAAATTTCCTCGTCCTACGAGCCACCGTGCACGTGGGCGAGGGAGTGAGCGTAAGGCATAGTACTACTACCTCCGTCCTGGTTTATAGGTCACGTTTGTAGTTCGTGCCAAATTTTTACCAAATATTTAGCAAACAAAATGTTAATGCATGTCAACAAAAATTATATCGTTGGATTCGTATTTCTACATAGTTTTCAATGATATAATTTTTTTGTAACATGCATGAACGTTTTGTTAGATCAATCTATAGTCAAAATTTGACACAATATACAATGGGGACCAATAAACCAATATAGTACAATGAGTAGTAGTAAGCAAGCTTCACCTCGTCCTGCGAGCCATCGTGCCCGTGGGCGGGGGAGACGGTGGAGTAATCAAGCTTCTCCTCGTTCTGTGAGTTGACGGGACACATCAAAAGTAATACATACAGAGCATTTCGTGTAACACCCTCGATGCGGCTATATCTCCCATGTGTCGGAGCACGACTTAGAGGCGTAACCGCATTGAAGGCAATGTCGCAAGAGAGGTAATCTTCACACAACCGACGTTACGAATAAGGAAAGGGATACATAGTTGGCTTACAATCGCCACTTCACACAATACATGAATAAAACATTACATTATCCAGATACAATCAAGGTCCGACTACGGAACCAAAATAGAAGAAGACTACCCCTAATTCTACAGATCCCCGATCGTCCCAACTGGGCTCCACTACTGATCAACTGAAAAATGAAACAACACAAAGAACGAGGTCTTCATCGAGCTCCTCCTTGAGCTCAGTTGCGTCACCTTCACAATATCATCGACACCTGCAAACTAGTTTTGGAAGTATCTGTGAGTCATGGGGACTCAGCAATCTCACACCCTCGCGATCAAGACTATTTAAGCTTATAGATAGGGAAAAGGTATATGAGGTGGAGCTGCAGAAAGCACTAGCAAATATGGTGGCTAACATACGCAAATGAGAGCGAGAAGAGAAGGTAATGGCACGATCGATATACTATGATCAAGAAGTGATCCTAGAACAACCTACGTTCAAGCATAACTCCAACACCGTGTTCACTTCCCGGACTCCGCCGGAAAGAGACTATCACGGCTACACACGCGGTTGATGCATTTTAATTAAGATAAGTTTCAGGTTTTCTATTACCGGACATTAACAAATTCCCATCTGCCCATAACCGCGGGCACGGCTTTCGAAAGTTCAAAACCCTGCAGGGGTGTCCCAACTTAGCCCATCACAAGCTCTCATGGTCAACGAAGGGTATTCCTTCTCCCAGGATGACCCGATCAGACTCGGAATCCCGGTTACAAGACATTTCGACAATGGTAAAACAAGACCAGCAAGACCACCCGCTGTGCCGACAAATCCCGATAGGAGCTGCACATATCTCGTTCTCAGGGCACACCGGATAAGCTAAGCGTACGGGAGCCAATGTAACCCAAGTTGCCAAGGGACGGCCCCGCACGGTGCTCTGGGTTGGACCAACACTTAGAGAAGCACTGGCCCGGGGGTTTAAATAAAGATGACCCTCGGGATGCTCGACTCCCAGGGGAAAAGGCTAGGTGGCAAATGGTAAAACCAAGGTTGGGCCTTGCTGGAGGAGTTTTATTCAAGGCGAACTGTCAAAGGGTTCCCATTATAACCCACCCGTGTAAGGAATGCAAAATCAAGGAACATAACACCGGTATGACGGAAACGAGGGCGGCAAGAGAGGAACAAAACACCAGGCATAAGGTCGAGCCTTCCACCCTTTACCAAGTATATATATGCATTAATTAAAATAAGAGATATTGTGATATCCCAACAAAATATCCAAGTTCCAACATGGAACAAACTCCAATCTTCACCTGCAACTAACAACGCTATAAGAGGGGCTGAGCAAAGCGGTAACATAGCCAAACAACGCTTTGCTAGGACAAGGTGGGTTAGAGGCTTGGCTTAGCAATATGGGAGGCATGATATAGCAAGTGGTAGGTATCGCAGCATAGGCATAGCAACAGAGCGAGCAACTAGCAAGCAAAGATAGAAGTGATTTCGAGGGTATGGTCATCTTGCCTGCAAAGTTCTCCGAGAAGACCAAAGCTTGATCCTCGTAAATGAACTCAACGGATCCTCGAACACGAACTCGTCTCCCGGCTCCACCCAATGCAAGAACACAAACAAAGGAGACAACAATCAACCACAGGAAATGCACAAGCGACATGATGCAAAACATGGTATGCAAAACATGATACAACGGATGTGATATGCAATGCATATGCATGTTTTGGAAAGGAAAGATTGAAGCTAGCCTCAACTTGGAAAACCAAGAGTGCCACTGGAAATATGAGTTGATTTCGTTCGGAATCGATATAAAGAGCACCGGAATCGGATGCACGGTTTGCAAATGGCAAGCAAAACAAATATGGCACCGATCTGCAATTAACAGCACGAGACCATCTAAAAGCATCAAGAACAACAAGCTACTGCACTTTAACATAGCAACAAAATAAATTACAGGGATCCACTCAAGATGCTTGACAAAAGATGAACACTGAGCTATGGCTAATTCACTCAATAGCAGGTTCAAACAAGCATGGCAAAAGTGCAAAAGATATCAGGTTACAGACTTAGAGAAATTAACAACATGTCAGGAATTTAACATCAGGAAGCAATGTTTAGAGCACGAAAACAACATGCTACAGGAACATATCATGACAAAGCAAGGCATGTCATGAAGCTACTCAAAGCATTCAACAAAAGTCCCTTACTGACCATAAGCCAAAAGGGATCAGAAAATACAATGGCAACCATGTGAACATAGCAATTATCATTAACAGATTCAGACTTAGCAGAAAACTGGAACATGGCAAGACAGATATTAAGTAGGCATGTTTATGAGCTCGATGCACTCACAACAAGGCATTGCATGATAAACTAAGCATACACCTAGCAAGTTGACATGGCATAGAAGCTAAACATGGCAAGATCAACAACATAGGATGCATGGATCAACAACAACAAGCTCGGCAAAAATGCTTAACACGTAAACATTCTGCCAGGAACATTTTATAGCAAAAGTAAGCTCGATTGACTCAAGCTAGGGTGCTCCATAAATTCAAACAAAGACATGGATGGATAGAGCACCACAATATCTACAAAACATCCTTACTGATCATGCTCAAAAGAGACATGGATCACTCTATAACAACATGAACACATGGCATAAAAATAATGACAGGGCCAAGACATAGAATATTTCTAAGTCCCTGAAATCAGCAACATTAAGTAAGTTACTTTGCATGCTTGTGCTAGTCACCACAGAGATCACAAAAATACATGGCATACACCCTTGTAAAGATGGCATGGCATACTTCAAAACTCATATAGAGCTCAAGTTCATAGGAGGCACACGTCAATCATGGCAAAAATGACAAATGTCCAATTACTGATATGAATCTGAAACTAACAGAAACTGGCAGTCTTCCAACAACATTTAGGGCATCAAGATGAGCTCAAATGATCATAATGCAATGAGATGAAATGAAGTAATCATCGAGACGAACATTTCGATATGCTACACGCACGAATCGGAGCAACCGTGATGAAGTTATGCCATGATGAAGTATGCAAAATAAATTAGGGTTAGGGGCAAAAGAGGTCAACCGGATCCAGATCTAGATCATCCCAGCACATGAACCGAGGAGATCGCCGGAGTAACTGAAGACGGCGGCCGGAGTTGTCGCGGGGCGTCGCCGGGATGGAGGATGTCGGCCGGTGGAGGCCGTCGTAGCACGCCGGTCGAGGAGGAGGACGACGGCGGCGGTGTCGGCGCCGGGCGGAGAGGCGAAGGCCTCCGGGCGGCGCGGGGCTAGGTTACCGGAGCGGGGCGGCCCGGTGGCGGAGCTCGCCGGCGCGGGCGAAGAGACGGGGCGGCGGTGGCGCCCCTCTGGCGGCGGCGGGGCGCGGGATCTGGCTCGGGCGCGGGGCGCGTGGTCGGGCCGGGCGGTCCGACTATGGGCCCGCAGGGCCGCGGCGGCGCGGGGAGGAGAGAGAAGGCGGCGGGGCGACGTGGCACGCCGTGGTTGGCTACGGAGGGTGGCACAGACATGTCCGGCGGTGCGGGAGTTTTGTCCGGGCGCGAGGTAGAGGAAGGCTAGGGTTTAATCTGCGTGAAAAATCCGAGAGGCACACATATAAATAGGTAGAGGGAGCTAGGAGAGTCCCAATGAGGTGCGGTTTGCGACCACGCGATCGTGATCGAACGGCCTAGATGATAGAAGGGGGTTTTTGTGGGTTTTGGGCCACTTTGGGGAGGTGTTGGGCTGCAACACACACGAGGCCTTTTCGGCCCCTCAGTTAACCGTTGGAGTATCAAACGAAGTCCAAATGGCATGAAACTTGACAGGCAGTCTACCGGTAGTAAACCAAGGCCGCAAGACAAGTCTCGGTCCAATCCGAGAACGTTTAACACCCGCACATGAAAAGAGGTAAAAGGGGGCACCGGAGGACATAGGAGCGCCGGATTGCAAAACGGACAACGGGGAAAATGCTCGGATGCATGAGATGAACATGTATGTAAATGCGATGCACATGATGACATGATATGAAATGCATGACATGCAGGCACATGACAAGGCAACGACAACGAATAAATGGAAGACACCTGGCACATCGGTCTCGGGGCGTTACATTTCGAGTGTATAGAACCTTGCCTCTAAGGTAGGCCCCACATGGTTTGCCTCTTTTTAACATAACACGTCAAGTCACAATTTGTTTGTCCACCCATGATAGATGATCCTCCATCAAGTGGACAACCAGTACACGTGTCAATCTACCACGTGGACTGCCTTTTCGTACATAAATGAGCTCCACCATGTACCCGCACGGGTGTGGTTGGGAAAGAGACAGGAGTACGTGCTCTATGCGTGCACCTCCTCTCTTCGTGCACATCCCCCACCTACATGGGTGTGTGTGAGAGAGATACAAACCTAGACAGATGGCGTGTGCGTCGTGAGTGTTTTTTGTTTGGGAGGGGCGGTGATTTCATGAATGTATCTATGGGAATATGTGTCGATGACATCTCAAACAAATTTTTGCATGCAATGTGTGTGAAAATAGAGGCCTATCCATATCATATATAGAGGGGGAGATCCACGAGAAAAAGAGGGAGGGGTCATAGATATCGATAGAGTCGAAGAGAGGATCAAGTGGGTGGGTGCGAGATCGATGAAGAGGGCCATCCAAATTGTGTGTGTGCAAGTCAAACATATAGGGCGACTGACCAACCGGAACGTCAAAGGGCACAGGGCAAGTTTGTGTGTGGCAGGGAGACATGACTAGAGCACTCGATGTATCGGTGTGTGTGAATGGGGGGGGGGGGTTGGGGCATGGGGGAGGCAGAGGCCTAAATAGAGAGGTAGAACGACTCGTATATGTGTTGAGAAGGAGAGAACCAGCTATGTCTTGAGGGAGAGAGGTCGACATCCATACACAACTAAAGGACGGGAAATAGGTTGGGACAGAGAGAGAGAGAGAGATAGAGAGAGAGAGAGAGGGAGGCAGAATGCTGGATGGGTGATGGAGTTGCTTCTCGAAGGTGGTGGGAAAGGCCTACTAGACAAATTGAGGGTAGAACTGCAATATTATCAATAAGAGTGGAGATGTGTTTCTGTGTGTGCGTGTGGATGATAGATCTGTCGGGTCGCATGCATGGATGATGAAGGGGAACCATGTGTTTGGTAAGCAAACCTAACTAGATCAGTAGATCAATTGTTATTTGTCAGAGGAAGGGAGAGACATAACTAATGAGGTAGATCAATCGATGCGTGGGGAAAAACGAGTTATAAAGACCTAGCTAGCTATATGTATAGCGGGAGATCGGTCGGTGTACATCCATTTGTTAGAGGAAAATAAGGCCCAGCGAGACGGAAAGACAAAGAGAATGGAGCTAGGAGGTGGTGCGAGAGCCCGAGCTACTAGATAGATAGGGGGAGGAGTGTGCAGTTGTGAAATCGATGAAAAGAGGGGCAAGAGTTTACGCGTGTGTGGGACCGTATGAGAGACACGAGGCATGGACATAGAAAGGAGGAGATGGAAGGTGCGTGTGTACGTTGTAGGCAGACATCGCTGCAGAGGTTTATCAATCAGTGTGTGTAGGAAAGGAGTTGTGGAGACTGTGGGAGAACGGCCTAAAGAAAAAAAATGAAGGTGCACGATGTATAGAATGCTGAGGGAGGGGGAGGGCGAGGAGGGCGTGTGCCGGTGTGCGTGCATGAGAGAAAGTTAGTGCTAGCTACAAAGGTTAGAGGATTCCGTGGGTGTAATAGACTAACAAAGATCATAATTTGATACGAAAGTGGATTCATATATTTGAATAGGAGATCATAGAGTTATAAACATATGCATGCATGAATATAGCGGTGATACGTGTGCTGTGGTTATGCACATGTTATACCATAATGTGATAATGCATGGCATTTTCAACTTACAGCTAAATGTCGAACAATCTAAACCATACTATACATCAAACAATCTCACATTTTATTTGAATTTGTGATAATGTGTGGCATCATAGCTTACAACTAAATATCGAACAATCTAAACAATACTATATATTGACGGCTCTGCCACCATCTGTGCGGCGCGACATCCGTACCGCGACTCTATCACCCACTCCGGCCACGGCATCATCTTCACACCCTCATCGCGGTTCGGCAAATGCGCAGGTTGCGCTGCTCATGGCGCACGAGCTTCTGCGCTATCATCCGGCTAACAACCTCTATGACGACTTGCTCACCCGCATCGCCGAGCTTGTCAACACAGCTGGTGAGGCCCCTGTGCTGTCCCGTTCGCATCGTCCTCTGCCGTTCCTGGCGGGCAACGTGGCTCACGGCGCGCCTCCTCCTCCTCCTCTGCACAGCATGGAACCCGAGCCGAGGCATGAGACACCCCAGTGTGACCCCCGTCGTTGGCCCCTACAAGTGCGGCAGGTTGCCGTGCGTTCACCTCGGAGCTGTGCCACGTCGTGTGGCCCGGTAGGTTCAAGCCGGATCTGCCTCCGTGCTACGTTTGTACTCCCGACAATGCCGAGTTCCTGCAGCTCTACGAGCTAAGCATCAAGGCAGCGAACGACAACGAGAAGGTCATGGCGAGCTGGTTCCCCATGGCACTCAAGGATGGCGCGTGACCTTGGCTCCCGAAACTTCCAGTGGGGTCAATCTCCTCCTGGGATGAGCTCTGCGAGAACTTCATTGCCAACTTCCAGGGCACTCGCGACCATGCTCCTGCAGCAGGCGACCTGTGACGCATCAAGCAGCAACCGGGTGAAACCAAGAACAAGTACATACAACGCTTCACCAATGTTCGCGTCAAGATCCCGAAGGTGTCAAACGAGGCCATGATTTCGGCGTTCTCTAATGGCGTCCGAGATGTCAAGATGAAGGAACAACTCACCATACATGAGGACCTATGCTCGGCTCTGGAGATGTTCAACATGACCGCCCAGTGCACAAGGGTAGAGGGAGGTCACCTCTCCCTCCTGGAGCTCCCGGAGGCCAATGCTGAATACAAGAAGGCCAAGGCGAAGGACGTAAATCACAAGGGCCCCACTGTGCTCGCGACTGAAGCGGCGATGAAGCATGGTTGCGACCACACTGAATCCTCCAAGGGCAGCCGCCCGTTCAGCGTCTTCCACAATGTACATAGCCACAACACCAGCGACTGCCAGGTGCTCAGGGCAATCCATGACGGGCGCATTGGCCACCATCTCAAACGCAACGACCGTGGCTACGGCTGTGGAGGAGGCTGCGGTGGAGCCCGTTGGGACAACCACGACCCCCGCCAGAACTGACGCGATCAGCCTCGCGAGGACCGCTAGCAAGGCCAGCCTCGTGATGGCCCCTGGCACGACTAGCCCCGTGAGGACCGTCCTCAGGGAAATACTGTCCTCCCTCCAGTACCGCCACCACCAAGGAGAAACAACGACCACCCCCAGGATGATAGGGCTAGGGGCTTCCAGGAGCCGTGCGTGCTTGCCTGCATCCTGGGTGGTGCAAGGCCCCCGCCTCCCATCGCATCTTCAAGCAATTCGCTCACGAGGTGAACGTGGCCCTCCCCAAACTGAGGCGTTGCGTCCCCTTAGGTGGTCCATGTACGCCATCACCTTCGACTCTACGGACCAGCTCAAGTGCTCAGCCATTGCTGGCGTGCTCCCAATGCTCTGCTCGCCGACCATTAGCAACGCCCTCGTCACCAAAACATTCATCGATGGTGGCACGGGGCTCAATGTTCGAGACGTTCCAGGTGCCCTACGATCAGCTCCTCCCCACCAAGACCATCTCAGGGGTGACCGATGGCTCCACCGTGCGAATAGAGCAGATTTGTGTCCCTGTCACATTCGGCAAGCGCGACAACTACCACACCGAGCTCATCGACTTCGATGTTTCCCACATTCGCGTCTAGTACAATGCCATCCTCGAGTATCCGGCCCTCGCCAAGTTCATGGCAGCGACTCACCAAGACTACAATGTCCTCAAGATGCCAGGGAGTGGCGGCATCATCACAGTCGCTTGAGACAAAAAGAACGCGGTGTGCTCTCTTGAGCGCGCCTACCAGGCCGCAATAGTCGGGAACTCCGATGGCGAGGGTGCCACCCTGCCTCTTGAGGACATCCGCAAGAAGAGGAAGCAACTCCTCCTCAAGGGGGCTGGGTTGCCCGGTGACCGTGACTCAAGCCCCGCGCCCACTGCTGGGCGCCTTTTCTCTCTGCATAGGAAAGCGTGCCTGGCGCCCCTCTTAGGACGAGCTGGAGGGATCTTGTCTGGAGGGCCTCTGACCTGGCCAGTGTCACGAGGGAGGCATTCGGGCACTACATGGGGGCGTGCTTCGCTGCGCGCCTCCATGATCAAGGCACAAGGCGCCAGGCGCTCAGGAGTTCATCACCAAGGTGACCGAGGAGCTTCAGGAGGTGCTAGCCATGCGTGGCGAGCATCGCCCGCATCATCCAGTGCAGTTACTACCCCATACATGGGTAGCGAGCTGCGCGTCTGCGTCAACATCCTAGGCCTCAACAGGGCTGCTTTTCAGGAGCTATTCTGGCCGCCCCACATCGGCCGGAGTGGGGGCTACCCTTACAGCTATGTCTGCATGCCGTTTGGCCTGCTAGACATGGCTGCCTCCCACCAGTACTACATGCATGGCATCCTGGTGGCTCACATGGCCAGGCGCCAAGCAATCTAGATGGAGGAGGTGCCGGAACCTCGCGGCCCCCCTGGACCACCAGAGCCCCCCGGGACCCAGGAGCCGGCAGGCCCATGAGGAGAGACCTCTGTAGCGTGCATCTTCAGCTACTCCAACGCTTCTACAATGATGGTGCCAGGTGAATTTTTGGTTTGTTCAGTTGAGGACGCCCCTCGGGCCGCATTATCCTCAAGCTCTCAGGGCTCGCCCCTGCAGGGTGTATTGTTTTGTGCATATATCAGAACTGGCTTTGCACCTTTATGAATTGCTTAAAATTGCAACCTGCATGTTCGGTGCTTCGCCACCATGAATGTCGTGCGCCCTCACAAACCCGTCCGCGAGGCCTCATTATTAAGGACTAGCACGGCGTACATGCTCATGTCCATCCCTGTAGCGTCACTAAACCCAAGTGGACGAGCTTTGTCTCGCGGGCCAGCTCCTGCGCATGCCACCTCCCGTGGTCCCTGGTGCCTTGTTCTCGCATGAGCTTGGGTGGATGAGTCAGGCTGTGCGACCGGGTGCCTCGCCGCCGCGGGAGCCGCGCGTTGGTTGTCTTTCTTTGGGATTGTTGCATGAGAAGACTAGGCATGGCATCTGTGCCCGAGTCCGTCCCTGCAACGTCGATAAACCCAACGACTGAGCTCTGCCTGGCGGGCCGGCCCCATTCACGTCACCTCCTGGGGTCGTTGATGTTTGGCCTTCTCATGCGATGTCCTCCGGAGATTCACTCGGTGCAGGCCACCCCAACATATCGCAGGGTTCTTACAAGTGCTCCGCACCAAACATTCAGGCACAACCCGCCTTGAGGTAGGGCCTCGTGAGTCCCGCGCTTCATCACGAGTGCCCATATACACCTTCTCCAGTACTGCCATGCTAGCAACGTGTATGGACGGGGCGGTACACGCGCCGGAGTCTCCCCCTGACGGAACTCCCACCCACGCACCAGTGGAAGCCCCATGCTCCGTGCTAGCAGACGACACGGTCGAGGAGCGGCTATGCCCATGCTAAAGTGGAAGGACCATGCTCCGCATTGGTGAATAAAAAACTGAGGGCACCCTAGCGGCTGCAGTAACATCAGGAGGACCACTAGGCTCATTGTCCGGCATCAACGCGTCACTTTAACTATGGGACGGCCGCGCGAGGGGGCTGGGCACGGAGGCTATGCTCAGGCCATGCCTGACACACGCCACCTCACTAGGTATCTCGCACCTGGTATTCTCGCATCCCTCCCAAGCAAAAGCTGGCGAGGAAAGGTATGAAGGGCTCCGGACTAACTCAAATGTTGCTCACATTTCCTTGATGAGGGTTGTTCGTACGTCACGGGGGACCCCTGAGCATCACGACACAGGAGCCTCACTGGCCACGTAGCCCCTCACCCCTTGGCCTCGTCCTGGTGATCCGGGCACCCCCACGGCGACTGGGGTATGCACGGGGCTGGGCCCTGCCGATGCTGAACACTAAGGCAAACAGGAAGGAAATTAGGCACAGAAAGGAAATTGCGGAGTCCTAGCAAGTTATTTGTAATGTCCCGAATATAACATTCCATAATTGTACCTCCAACTCTTGCCATTTTCGGCATTGCTATATTAAATCATCCGTGGTTGGGTTTTCTTGTTTGCATTTTTTTGTTCGTATCATGCATTTCATCTCATGTCATCTTGCATTCCATCCTCATCATGGGCATGGTGTGTTTTCATCCATGTTATGTTGTAGCATGTTTCATGCATGAATCTTGCATCATCACCCCTCCCTTCCTCCTTTCTTTTTATTTGGTTGTGCCACTTCTCCCTTCTCCATTAATATTCATTTCTCCCCAATATTCTAGCACCATGGCTGAAGTCTCTCTAACAAATTTCAGCTCACTTAAAGTTGTTTTGGTTGGGTTCAAAAATGCCAACTTGTTTTATTTTTCTACCTCTAAAAAAGTCCAAGGCAATTATTTCAAATACTAAAATATTTCAGGATCATGGGAATATTTTCATATTTACCAAACTCCTCTTCTATGTTCCTGGCTTTTTCCATTTGTGTTTTCTGTCCTAAGAAATTACCCAAAGGAAAAGCCAGCAGCAGCCTACCTCGGCCTCAGCCTCCCAGCGCGGCCAAGCTAGGCCAGCACCAGCGCGCCAGCCAGCCCGCGCGGCCTCCCCCTCTCTGCCTTTTCTCACCCGCACGCCCACACACCCCTGCTAGCCCCTCGCCACGTGGCCACCTTGGTCCCACATGTCAGCGATTGTCCTATAGCCCTCACCCACCTTTTCTTCCTCCTTGGTCCCCCGGGCGAGCACGCACATGGCGTGGCCGAGCGCAATGGCGTGCTCCACCTCCTCGCCCCAGGCCCCCTTTTAAGCCCTCTCCATGTCCACCGAACCCCTAGGATTTCCCTCTTCCCTCCTCTGCCGCCGCCAGGAGCGTAGGGCCACTAGATCTGCCGGTACTGCCGAGGCTGAGTGCATCCAGGGACACGTGTTCGTCGTCGGCGTGCTCGACGTCGACCTCCACCTCGCTAGCCTTGTCGTTGTTCTTCCCCGACATCTACTAAGTCCCCGTCGTTGACGACATGGAGCCAAGGACCTCCTCTGCGCCGCCTTCTTCCTGGTCTTCAACTCCGGCCACCGTACCTATTCAATCGCCGCCGCCGTCATCTCCATCCACTTCACACCAAGCCGAGCACCCCATCGTGTTCGTGGTGAGCTAGCGCACCTCCCTGTCCACTTCTCCCTCTTGTTAGCGCGCTCCGCCGTAGTTTGTCATGTTCGCCGAGGCCCGCTGCCGTCGGACCTCGTCTCCGGCGAGTGCTCCAGCCTTGATAGCTCCACCGAGTTTGTCCGTTGCATTTGACGCGTCTCATATGCCCGATCTGCAAGCTCATCCGCTAGGTTAGGCCACCTCTGTGTCACGTTCTGATCTGCCATCGCCGCCTCTGTTCCCTCGTCGCCAGCGTTGTGTTCGTCGTCGTTCAGGGGCGAGCATGTCATATGGGTGTGTGGGATCTTCCCGCGGTTGTGTTGCGCCCCTCTGCAGCTCCGTTAGGCACTGGAGGCAACTCTGGCAAGCCTCACAGCCGTTCTGCATCGCTTCCATCAGCTCCCCTGCTTCCTCTGTTTTGGAGGCTCCTGGAGTCACTGCCATGTGGGACCCCGTGGGAGCCACCTGTCATACACTCATGGGACTTGGTCCCACATGGCAGCCTCTCCCCCTCGGATTCTTTTTATTTTATTTTTACTCCGGAGAATATTCCATTTCAATCGATGGAATCTTTCCATTTCAGGCAAGTCCTATTCTGGATATTCCAAATATGGAATTTGCCATTTCTGTCTCTTTCCATTTTTGGCAATAATTCATTCTAAGCATTTGGGGTGATTTTTCTACAGCAGCCCCAACATATTATATATGTTTTTGATCTAGAATAATCCACTCATTCCATTGGTTGCATCCATTTATTCATTTGAGCAAGTTTGCACACATATCGTTTTCACATTACCTTCCTGTTTTGTCATTTATGTGGATAATTATGCAAAGGTGATATGAGACAACTTTGTTCATGCACATGCTCTTTTACATGCCATCTTCATGCTAGATTTTATTTCATGTTATAAAGTGCACCGTGATGAGTGCCACAAGCTTGAAAACATGTGTACATGAATCTATTTCTGCCATGTCATGCTTATGTTTGCAAAGTCTGAAACTATTATATTATGTTGCGATGTTTACTTGATGCTACCATCAAATATATGCATATTTTGGACATGTCCAGCAAGCATGTTTTGAAGATCATGTTATGCTCTATCCATCCATGCCCTTGTTTGCAATTATAGCCTACTGTAGCTTGTTCTTTTTATGCTCTAAAGTTGCTTCAAAATATATTTGTCATCCTGTTAACATCAAGTTCATTTTTGCAAAGTGCATAGTTAATGTTCTATGTATCCTATGTACATATTCTTGACATGAGTAGTTGCACAAACATGCCGTCTTACTGTTATCTTTTGCAACATTGCCATTATGTTTTGAGAATGTTCTACTGGTTTCTAGCAATAGCTCAGTAATCATGTTTTGTAGTGCTCTACCTGTACTTCACTGCATGCCATTTGTTTTCATGTTGTAGTGTTGTAGCATATTTTGATGTTGCATCTTAAGTTCCACGTTGATGTTAATGTCAGTTTTGCATTGTGGTTGTTTTGCTCACCGTTTGAGTTGTGTGCATCCGTTCCCCGTGATCTTTATATCGATTTCAACCGAAATCCTCCAATCTATACAGTGGCATGCTTGGATTACCAATATAGTGCCATGTCCATCCTTTCCCCTTCCGAGGCACCGCATATGCATTGCACATCATATCTTGCATTCCATAACATGTCTTGTATCATGTTGCTTGTGCATTGCACCATGATTGATTGTTGTTCCATTGTTTGTGTTCTTGCTTTGGGTAGAGCTGGGAGACGAGTGTGTGAACGAGTACTGTCGGCGTTCTGGGAACGGGGGTCCCCAGACTTGCCTGCCTGCGGCCTGCGGCGTGGCTCAAAGGGGGGCCCAGCACGGCCCGTCTTCATCAACACAGACCCAAGACCCTCACGAGGGGCCAAGCCTCGCGGGGGCGGATGACACGGAGCTTCCTCAGGCATGGCCTCATCAGGCTGGCTCGCGAGGAGGCGGAGAGATCAAGGCGGGGTACCTCACGAGGTGCCCATGACGCAAGCCATGACGACCAAAGGTGCCAGGCGGGCGCCAGCCGCGTAGTTTCCTCCTTTCCTCTTTGGTGCAAAGGGAGCAAGCGCAGGCAAGAGCATCAAGCAAAGGCACCAGTTTCGGTGCAACGAGACCAAGACTAGTCCAACGGCAGGGAGGAAGTCATTGTGGAGCCCCAGCCAGCGTCACCACCAGAGCCTTTGGCAGGCGAGGACCAACTTTAGTCAGGATAAATGTACGAGATGTTCCCCTTCAAAGTGGCCAATTGTTGGCACCCTTCCCGCTCAATATTTGGGAAGAGGCCCAGGGCCTTTGCCTCTAAATAGGACTAGCCACCCACAGGGTAAAAAAGATCGGATCACAATCGAGAAGAGAGAGAGAGAAGGGTGACTGAACTCCTCCTAGCAGTTCGTCGCCCCAGCCAAGAACAGACCCTCGTGAGGCTGTTCTTCCTTGTATTGCTCATCATGATCAGCCCAAGAGGCAATCCACCACACCACACACTGGAGTAGGGTATTACACCACAACGGTGGCCCGAACCAGTATAAACCCTGTGTCTCTTGTGCTGTTCTTTCCATAGCTTAGATCTTAGCGAGGCGGAGGGGTGCAGGTAGGTAGAAGGCAAAATCTCCGCGCGCACCCCAGTGTTCGAACCTCAAGGGTCTGCCGGAACCCAAAATCCAACAAGTACCCCGTCGAGTAAGTTCACTAGGAGCAAGCTTTTGTTCCCACTGTGGACATTTCCGGCAAGATGATCATTAGCTCCGATATCACTTCTATCTTTGCTTGCTAGTTGTTCATTCTATCGCTATGTCGCGCTACCTATGACTTGTTTATATAGCCTCCCCAAATTGCCATGTCAAGCCATCTAACCGACCTTCCTAGCAAACCATTGTTTGGCTATGTTACCGCTTTTGCTTAGCCCGTCTTATAGGGTTGCTAGCGTCTCTAGTTTTGGCTTTGTCAAACAATTAACAAAGGATAGACATTTTTCAGTTGCCCCCAAACTTTGTGGACAACCCCATTATATTGCAAGGTAATTTTATGACAAGTCTCTTATTTGACAAAGTTCGTTTAGACATAAAATAGAACACAAAACAATATAGGATTAAAGAAAATAGAAAATATATTTAAAAAAATAAACTAACCTAACCTACTAGGCTCTTGGCCCATCTAACAATCAAACAGGCTAGCCCGACGCCCCTCTTTTAACCTAGCCCTCACCCAATGCCCGATTGATCCCCTCGATCACTCTCCATCTCCCTCGTGCGGCCACACGCCCAGAGGCGAGGCACCTCATACCTGAACCCTCCCTCGCAGTCTCTCCTCTCCCCCGCGCCCCCGTAGCTCTCCAACGCTCCCCTGCAGGTCGCAACCGTCGTTCACCGGCAAGGCAACCACCACCCCCTGGAATTCTTCTTCGCCTTCCTCTCGTCTCTAGCATCGACGTGCGTGAGCCCCGCACCGCCGCCGCCAACGGTCTCCGACTGGCCACCAGCAAGCCGTCGGCCTCTCCGAACGCCTCCCTGAACACCCTCGCTGTGAGCTTCCTGTCGGCCCCTCCGCTTCCCTCTCCGTCATAGCACTGTGAGCCGCAAGCTCTGAGTGCCATCGTCGCACCTATTCGCCGTAGGCTGCGGTCACCATATGTCCCGCCTCTGTCTCGTACTAGCGTGGCCCGGTCGCCCGCCGCGCTAGCCGCTACTGCACCCGTGCAGCCCCTGCCCCACGCCCGCCTACCGCTACCGTCGCCCATGGCGTGTAGGCCTAATGCCTCGGCCTCCTGCCGCTAGCCACCTCACAGCCACCATACGACGCGCCTCCTCACAATGCATCTGTAGCCCCAGCTGCATGGCAAACCATCGCCAAAACCGAGCGCGCGGTTGTCGCTGGCGAGCTCGGCCTTACCGTCGTTAATCGGCTGACGTGGCACATGGTTAACCCCTAACTAACCATGTGTGTGCCGCTGACGCGTGGGCCTAAGGCCATTAGGTAATATAATTCCGGGTTAAGTTAAATACTACCCGAGAAACTTACATGTGGGGCCCTTGCACTGTAGAAATTAGTTTCATTCCAATTACAATTTGCTAATAAACGGGGTCACTACTGGTGGTCCCCGTTAGCTAAATTAACAAATTGAATTGATTTAATAACCAATTTTCAATGACACCTGGGTCTCCCTTGCTAGTTTTAGTAGTCAACGTGTCAATGTTGACTGCTGACTGGGCGGTCAACTGGGCCCGCTGTCAGCCTGTGGTGCACTGCTGGGTGTACTGGACCGGGTGCACCTTCCCTTTCTCCTTTTGTTTTCTGAAATTATATAAATCCCAAAAAATGGAAAATGATTTAAAACTTTGAAAAATTAAGAGAAAATAAACCGTAACTCGGATGAAAATACTTTGTACATGAAAGTTGCTCACAAAGACAAGAAGAATCCGAATAAGCCCTCCGTTCGTCTGTCACATGCCCCTAGCATAGCAAACATGGAACCGCCCCCCTCCATTTCATCTGTCCAAAAATGTGAAAACCGGGAATACTTTCCCAGATGTTTCCTCCCTTCGCGGTAGCACCTAGTACTTGATAGGTCACCCCTAGCACCACATATTGCCATGTTATGCTTTGTGATGCTATGATTGCTCTGTTAGTTATTATGTTCCACCTCCGTTACTTTTTTTGGTAGTCCCCGAGACCGCGGATGTACCGGTGATCGACTACTTCACCTTCGAGGGTCCGTTTCTATCTGTGGTGCAACCAGGCAAGCCCCCCCCCTTGTTCATCCCGATATCAACTACTTTTCCCTCTAATGCTTGCATTAGAGTAGTGTAGCTGTTACTGCTTTCAGATGAACCTATTCTGCTGCATAACCTGTCTTGTTACTTTTGTTGTTACCTTTACCTGCAATCGTAAATGCTTAGTATAGGATGCTAGTTTATCATCAGTGGCCTTACACTCTTGTCCGCCTGCCATGCTATACCACTAGGCCGTGATCAATTCGGGAGGTGATCATGGGTACATATACTATATAATTTTACATACTTATGTTACTGTTCGGAGATGGGGGCTAAAGGGGAAGGTGGTTCCATCCAGGTAATGATGGGTCTGGGTTCCCGATAGCCGCCTGAAGGTTACTTTTAGGCAGAGTGATAGGGCAGGTTGTGACTACCTAGGAGAGAGGTGGGCCTGGTCCTGGTCGACGTCCGCGGTTACTTCAAAATAACATGCTTAACGAGATCTGGATATTTGATCTAAGTCTGGCCACTGTCCTATACGCACTAACCAACTACGCGGGAACAGTTATGGACACTCGACGTCGTGGTATCAGTCGAAGCCTGCTTGACGTCAGTGACTGAGCGGCGCGCGCCTGGTTGGACCGCGTAACACAACTTCCTTTGTAATGGAGGTTGCTAGGTCTGGTCACCGACTGCCCACTCAACGTGCAGGTGTGCAATGGGCGAAGGGCCCAGACCCCTACGCGCTTAGGATTGAGACCAGCGTCCTGACCTCTCTGTTGTGCATAGGTAGGGCTATGACATGTTGATCTTCCGAGGCCGGGCATTACCCATGGAAGTGTGTCCAGACAGAGGGATTGAGCGTGTTGGGTAATGTGGTGCGCTCCTGCAGGGAAGTTTATCTATTCGAATAGCCGTGTCCCTCGGTAAAAGGACGGGCTGGAGTTGAATTCTGACCTTATGTCAACTAGAACCGGATACTTAACACAACACACCCTTTCAAGTGCAAGATACAACCCAGTGGTCGCTCTCTCAAAGGGAGACGAGGAGAGGATTGCTGGATTGGATTATGCTACGTTGTTACTTTGTCGACTTACCAGCTACTCTCTTCTACATGCTTCAAGATGGAGGCTGCCAGAAGCGTAGTCTTTGATAGGACTAGCTACCCCCCTCTTATTCTGGCATTCTACAGTTCAATCCATAGATACTACCCATTTCATTAATTTCGATGCATATGTAGTGAAGCTCCTTGCTTGTGAGTACTTTGGATGAGTACTCACGGTTGCTTTGCTCCCCCTTTTTCCCCATTTTCCTTTCTCCTCGGATGCCTTAACCAGATGTTGGATCTCTGGAGCCAGACGCCACCATCGATGGCGAGCCCTACTACACCGGAGGTGCCTACTACTACGTCGAGGCCGCCGACGACCAGGAGTAGTTAGGAGGATCCCAGGCAGGAGGCCTGCGCCTCTTTCGATCTGTATCCTAATTTGTGCTAGCCATCTTACAGAAACTTGTTTAACTTATGTCTGTACTTGAATATTATTGCTTCCGCTGACTCTTGAGTATTCGAGCTTATGTATTCGAGCCCTCGAGGCCCATGGCTTGTAATATAAAGCTTGTATTATTTTAATTTGTCTCTAGAGTGTTGTGATATCTTCCCGTGAGTCCTTGGTCTTGACCGTACACATTTGCGTGTATATTAGTGTACAATTGAATCGAGGGCATCACAAGTTGGTATCAGAGCCGACTGCGTGTAGGAATCCCCCTTCCAACTCCTTGGCCGAAGTAGAGTCTAGTCATTGCAAAACTTTTACTAACATGGCTGTGTGGCTTATGGGCCCACATCGCCATTGGGTGGTATTAGGATCTTTTATTCCTCGACCTATACTCTCGGACTCTCATCTCTCTTCCATTCGGGTAAAATGATTTTACTAATGCCGACTCTAGGTTCTCGTAACTACTTCCTACTGGAGAGGCCCTTACTCCAGATGATTACTTCATGCACAAGAAGATTCCGAAGATACTCTCTGATATTTTGTCGAGACTTTGTACCCACAGCTTTTGCTATTCCCGACCATCGACAAACCCTTATGGATCACTACTTACACTTGTCGTTCATACCTTCATTCCCAGTTGCCCTTGTTATTACTTGATACCCTAAAAAATTCTCTGATATTTCAAGAATCCTTTGTGCCCACATCTTTGCAGCTCTTTTCCGCATTAATATCCCTACGGAAAATTCCTCGCCCATACCAATTATCCACTCATCCCCAGTTGTTCATGTGTTTCACAAAGGTGTTCGAAATACCATTCAATCTTCCGAAAATCCTCAGCAGCTTATTGCTCTTGAAATTCCTTCTTGCTTGCATTATGGTTAATCCCATAAGTATAGTAATCTTATTGGCATCCTTCGTCACTATCATTTTGATTCCATTGATTTAATAAGTTGCGAATCCTTGCAATGCTCAATCAGGTCCTTGAATTCATCCTTGCGGCTCAGACGTCATTTTAAACATGAGTTGGATCTCGACCAATCAAATCACCATCGATTGTACCCCTAAGCCTACACAACTTATCCATCCTTAATCAGAGCGTTTTCTTCTAATCCCTTGAATTGGAAATCATAATTCCTTTGCATCTGAGCTTGGATTTAGTCATTTATTTCTATAATCTAATGCCTTTACATTGTTTCTTCCACTGGTTGTGTGCCAATGCTCACATCAGCTCCGTTATGGACCGTTAGATCCTTTGTTGATTTTCATCCGACGGTGTCCTTGGTGTACAAAAACCTTGAGAAGTTCTTTCACTCATACATAATGCCATTGGTAAATCATATTCTCTGATATGACCAATGATGCTCTGCTTTCGAGCTTGAGTTATTTACTTTTGAACTTTGTGGTATATATATCTAAGATGCCCCGATGGGTTGAACCTATGTGTTCCTTAATCAGTTTGAACCCGAAAAGTTTTCATGGGTCATACTCCCCTGGTCATTCACCAGGTAGGTTTTCGCACTAAAATCATTTTTACAAGAGTAGTGAATGAATTATCATGCATTGGAGAAGTGGAAGTCGACCTTGAACTTTGTTTTCAGGCCCATGGACACGATGTAGATCTTATCATGGAAGCTTCTCTTAAATTAATTATTCCCTTTGTATAAGTTCATCTTATATATGGGATCTGGTCTTATGCAATCCTGTTTCTGGCCATATTGATATTCTTTGATTCCTTTTCTCGGACAAGCTAAAGTACTTGTCTTTTGCAAATCAATACACCTGTCCAACTTTTATTCTGTACTATTTTCAAATATTACCCTCCAGTATCGCGAGAATAATATCAGAGAACTGTGTTGCTTCCTATGAGTCTTCATCTAGTATTGCTTCTCACCGATTTCAGATTTCCCGCGGGTTCTGAGTTATTTCACTCGAGAAGACTGATAGGTGAATCGATTCGGCACTCCGATTCCATAAATCTTAGTAATTTGAGTTGCTTACGAGTTTAATAATCCTTCTATTCATTCCTAGCCTTATCGACTATATCATCATCGTGCTGATTTTAACTATGCTTCCTGGTCCTTATTCCTGGAGCACAACTTTCAGGATGGGCTGAGCTTACGCCGATCTTCCTCGTCTTAATGTTCACCTCGAACAACAAGCTTGATTCCGAGTTGATGTCGTATCCATGGTTCCAATAATCTTCCGCTGCATCAGTCCTTTTGCTTAATACAGTCGTTGTTCAACTGCTTCTTCGTGGAGCCTCTCGACAAAATTTGTCGTGATCATCATCAACATTTTGACTCCTTGCAAGATATCAATCGAATTCATGATGAGAAATACCAATCTTGCCCCTCGGTGATTTGTGCTATCATCGACAACTTTATTGCCTTCCCTCCAACACAAACTTGTTCATGTTTTGTGTTGTACCTTGAGTTCCTTGCTATCAAACTCATGATATGTCCTACCTTGGAGTATTGCCATCTTTTATGACAAGGATGACATGGGAATTTCACCACCTCTGAAAAATTATTGATACAAGTGATACTTATCACCATCACCATTCTTTTCCTGGTCACTGTATTGTTTCTAACCGGAATACCAACAAATGGACTGTGATGTGTAATTCCAAAACTTCTAGCAACCCGATTGCTTGAAGTTAATGGTTGATAGATTGATTCTTAGTCTATTGGTTATTGAATCACCATTCTAACACCGATTGTGCTACTTAGTCCATCCTTCCAGGTGCACGTTTCAACCAATGTCTACTCATGGATGTTCTCCTAGAACGTACTACGTTATCTACTTCAGTATGTCCAATGTTGTCTCCTTGTTCACATAATTGTGGTAATCCATCTTTTTGGAAACATCGATGAATTGTCATTGAGTCCATCAAGCACCCCCTTATCCTCTCCTTGGTTTAATGATGAACTCTTGTTTTAGAACTCGCTTCCATAGTTCATTTCCCGAGAATCTTATAATGTCATCTCGTCAATCTGTGTTGCACCTTTTCTTCTCATGCATATCGAGTCTGAGGTATCCTGACACCAATCAAATCTGAATCTCGGTCAGATATGATGGTTGGAACATATTTCCCGGAGATATAACATTTGTCTTTATATGACCCGATAAGGTGATGTCATGCCTAGCACACCTGACCGAAGGATCTATTGTTATAGTTTCCTTTTTCGCAACATTATCCATTCTTCCGTGAGGAAATTGTAAGACTTATTCTACAAGTTGTTCCTGATGAATCCTTTGTGTATCCAAAGTCTGACCTTTGCTTGAAGACCATGCCAGTGCTATCTCGAAGCATGTCTGTGGTACTCCAATTTTCAATAAAAACATTGGAAGCACAATGCTAAATTTTCTTTATCAATTATTCAAACACCCTTGTATGGGTAATGTCATGAAATTCCTCTCCCCTTGCATAAATGGTTTTCTGCTTTCTATCCTGGCATGGATATCATGCTCTGCTTGTCCTTTTGAAGGATATACCCCTGAAATATGTGTTTAAACAGATTTTCCTTTCCTTTGTTCTGTCTAAATCTGATAATCACCTTTTCCTTTCCATTATTTTGTTTAACCTTTCTTGTGATCTATATGATGTAAGCAGTAATATTCTCCTTCTTATGTAAACACCTCGGTGTACAATTCTGTCAGCAAGACCCTGTTACTATTGTTGATGACATTACGGTAGCCACCGATGGACGAGAACTTTGCCTATTGGTCCGCCTCATTCAACCAGCAGGAAAATGGTTCTCTTCGTCCCTCACCCTTGGTACCAACGTTGTTGCCGACATAACTGACAGGCTACCCTCTAACCTACCTTGTTATCATGACCGTGCACGAGGTCACCGCTCCTCCTACTTTTAAACCACATGGTGGGCCCATAACCCACAGTTCCATAGGATCTAAACCTGACTCTCCTGTACACCTCCCTTGTTCCCAAAGTTATTCCTCGCGCGTGTCCTCATATGTAATTCACGAGCCACCTTCTGAGAGATCATCAATTCTGGTATCAGACGCCATACTTATTCTTGTTGCTCTGGACCCCATTTCACACTTTGTTTTAGGCATCGAACGATTGCCTATCCGCTAGAAACTTCTCATGGTACCTTCTTACTTTGCTCTTGATATTTTCTTAAGTTTTAGTTGAAAAGTTACTTTCCGCCACCTTCCCCGATGTTAGCGACCAGATAGTCAACCTTGCAGAGGTCCGTTCTCCCGGAATACTCCCCCTTTATTCTTTCGTAAGTACAATGGAGTTCCCGAAGGTAGGATGACGACTTCATCATGATGACCTGGAGTAGAGAAATGAAGACATCAATGAGAGGGATCAAGTTCTTCGAGAACAGCAACCAAGACCGAGAAGATCTGTTAGAATTTTTTAACCAGAGTTTTCCCCCTAGCTCCACCTCTTAAATCTCGGGACGAGATTTCTTGCAGTAGAGGAGATTTGTAACACCCAGAGAATCAAACAACAGTAACTAATGATGTTATGTCATCATCATTATGCCCTAAGAAAAACAATTCAGAAATATTTCAACCTCAAATTCAAATTTTAAAATAAAGTCAAATAAATTATTTCTTCAAATAGAAAAACTAAAAAAAAGTTCACTTGGTTGCAAAAAATTCATTAACGAGTTGTCATATAAGAATAAAAGTATGTAGAACTAATTAGATGCTCCTAACCTAAATAAAATAGGGCCTGCAACCCTAGTTTTGGCTTTTTCAAAAAATTAACAAAGGCTAGACATTTTTCAATTGCCCCCAAACTTACTGGACATCCCCATAATATTGCAAGGTAATTTTATGACAAGTCTCTTATTTGATAAAGTTCGTTTGGACTTAAAATAGAACGCAAAACAATATAGGATTAAAGAAAATAGAAAATATATTTTAAAATAAATAAATAAAGTAACTTAACCTACTAAGCTCTTGGCACATCTAACAAATAACCATGCCAGCCCGATGCCCCTCCTTTAACCTAGCCATCACCCAACGCCCGAGTGATCCCCTCGATCCCTCTCCCTCTCCATCGCGCCGCCACACGTCCAGAGGAGAGGCACCTCATGCCTGAGCCCCCCACCCCCCCTCGCAGTCTCTCCGCTCCCCTACTCCCCCGCAACTCTCCAACACTCCCCTGGTAGGTCGCAACCGTCGTTCACCGGCAAGGCAACCACCGCCCCATGGACTTCTTCTTCGCCTTCCTCTCATCTCCGGCATCGTCGCGACCCTGTCTCCGCAAGACACCATGTGCGAGCCCTACGACGCCGCCACCAACGGTCTCCGACTGGCCACCAGCAAGCCGTCAGCCTCTCCAAATGCCTCCTTGAACCCCCTCGCTGTGAGCTTCCTGTCAGCCCCTCTGCTTCCCTCTTCGTCATAGTGCTGTCACCCGCAAGCTCCGAGCGCCGTTGCCGCACCCATTCACCGCAGGCCACGGTCACCACACGACCCGCCTCTATCTCGTACTCGTGCGGCCCGCTCGCCCGCCGCGCCAGCCGCTGCTGCACCTGCGCAGCCCCCTGCTCCGCGCCTGCCTACCCCCGCTGTCGCCCGTGGCACGCAGGTCTAGCGCCTCGGCCTCCTGCCGCTGGCCACCTCGCAGCCACCATACGACATGCCTTCTCACGATGCGCCTCGTCACGATGCATCTATAGCCCCAGCCGCATGGCAAACCGTCACCTGAGTCGAGCGCGCGGTTGTTGCCGCCAAGCTCGGCCTCGCCGCCATTAATCGGCTGACGGGGCACGTGGTTAACCCCTAACTAACCCTGTGTGTGCCACTGACACATGGGCCTAAGGCTGTTAGGTTATATAAATCCGGGTTAAGTTAAATACCCCCTGAGAAACTTACATGTGGGGCCCTTGCGCTGTAGCAATTAGTTTTGCTCTAATTACAATCTGCTAAATAAATGGTGTCACTACTAGTGGATCCCCTTAGCTAAATTAACGAATTGAATTGATTTAATAACCAACTATCAATGACACCTGCGTCCCCCTTGCTATTTTGACGAGTAAACCTGTCAACATTGACTGCTGACTAGGCGGTCAACCGCGCCAGCTGTCAGCCTCTGGTGCACTACTGGGTGCACTGGACCGGGTGCACCTAGCCTTTCTCCTTTTATTTTCCGAAATTAAATAAATTCCAGAAAATTGGAAAATGATTTAAAACTTTGAAAATTTAATAGAAAATAAACCATAACTCGGATGAAAATACTTTGTACATGAAAGTTGCTCAGGAAGACGAGACGAATCCGAATATGCACCCCGTGCGTCTGTCACATGCCCCTAGCATAGCAAACATGCAACTCTGCCCCTCCGTTTCATTTGTCCAAAAATGTCAAGCACCGGGAATACTTTCTCGGATGTTTCCCCCCTTCGCCGCTAGCACCTAGTACTGCGATAGGGCACCCGTAGCACCGCGTATTGCCATGTTATGCTTTGTGATGCTTTGATTGCTCTGTTGTTGATTGTGTTCCACCTCCGTTACTTCTTTTCGGTAGACCCCGAGACCGCGGTTGAACCAATGATCGACTGCTTCACCTTCCAGTGTCCATCTCTGTCTACAATGCAGCAAGGCAAGCCCCCCTTCTTCAACCCGATATCGCCTAATTTTCCCTCTACTGCTTGCATTAGAGTAGTGTAGCTGTTACTGCTTTCGAATGAACCTATTCTGCTGCATACCCTGTCCTTGTTACTTCTTTTGTTACCTTTACCTGCAATCCTTAATGCTTAGTATATGATGCTAGTTTATCATCAGTGGCCTTACACTCTTGTCCGTCTGGCATGCTATACTACTGCACCGTGATCACTTCCAGAGGTGATCACGGGTACATATACTACATGCTTTTACATACTTATGTTACTGAAGGGCCAGGTGGTTCCATCTAGATAGTGATGGGCCTAGGTTCCTGACGGCCCGCTGATGGTTACTTTGAGGCGGAGTGACAGGGCAGGTTGTGACCACCTAGGAGACAGGTGGACCTGGTCCTGGTCGGCGTCCATGGTTACTTCAAAATAAAACGCTTAACGAGATCTGGATATTTGATCAGAGTCTGGTCACTATCCTATATGCACTAACCAGCCAGGCAGGAACAGTTGTGGGCACTCGACATCGTGGTATCAGCCGAAGCCCTCTTGACATCAGCGATTGAGCGGTGCACGCCGGGTTGGACCGCGTAAAGCAACCTCCTTTGTAATGGAGGTTGCTAGGTCTTCTCACCAGCCGCCCACGCAACATGCATGTGTGCAATGGGCGATGGGCCCAGACCCCTGCATGCTAAGGATTTAGCATGGTGTGCTGACCTCTCTGGTGTGCCTACTTACGGCTGCGACGTGTTGATCTTCTGAGGTCGGGCATGACCCACGAAAGTGTGTCTGGACAGAGGGATCGAGCATGTTGGGTAATGTGGTGCACCCTTGCAGGGAATTTTATCTATTCGAATAGTCATGTCCCTCGGTAAAAGGACGGCCCGGAGTTGTATTCCGACCTTATGACAAGTAGAACCGGATACTTAATAAAAAAACCTTTCAAGTGCCAGATACAACCCGGTGGTTGCACCCTCACAGGGCGATGAGGAGAGGATCGCCGGGTAGGATTATGCTATATGTTGTTACTTGGTGAACTTACCACCTATCTCTTCTACATGCTTCAAGATGGAGGCTACCAGAAGCGTAGTCTTCGACTGGACAAGCTATCCCCCTCTTATTCTGGCGTTCTACAGTCCAGTCCACAAATACTACCTATTTCATTGATACTGATGCATATATAGTGTAGCTCCTTGCTTGCGAGTACTTTGGATGAGTACTCGGGGTTGCTTTGCTCCCCCTTTTCCCCCATTTTCCTTTCTTGTCAAATGTCGCAACCAGATGTTAGAGCTTCGGAGCCAGACGCCACCATCGACGGTGACCCCTACTACACCGGAGGTGCCTACTACTGCGTTCAGGCCGACGACGACCAGGAGTAGTTAGGAGGATCCCAGGCAGGAGGCATGCGCCTCTTCCGATATATATCCCAGTTTCTGCTCTCCATCTTATGGCAACTTGTTTCACTTATGTCTGTACTTAGATATTATTGCGTCCGCCAACCCTTGAGTATTCGAGCTTATGTATTCGAGCCCTCAAGGCCTCTAGCTTGTAATATAAAGCTTGTATTATTTTAATTTGTGTCTAGAGTTGTGTTGTGATATCTTCCCGTGAGTCCTTGATCTCGAGTGTACACATTTGCGTGTATGATCAGTGTATGATTGAATCGAGGGCATCACAGTGGCCCGAACCTGGGTAAACTACCATGTCTCCTTCCTTTCCCATTCATCAAGCTAGGCTGTGGGAGCATTGAGTTGGTAGGTTGGGGAGATTGAGTTCTTCGCACATGCCCCTGAGCCTTTCTTGGGTCCGCGGAGCCGCGAATCCGACAATCGAGGACGCAGAGGAACTTTCCCAACAGGTCTTCCACCTGCTTCTTCACAACTTCAGCGGTAGCGGTGCGAGACTCAAGGGCCACCGGCTCGATCAGTGCGCTTAAGTTGAAGCTTGGTTCCCGAAGGTGGAGGTGGCTGAAGACGCGCGTTGCGGCCGAGGTGAAGAGCCGTAGAACTCATGCTCCACCGCGGAGTCCATCATAGCAGCGACGCCGTCAAGCACCTCTGCAAGCTTGGGCAGAAGCCTGGCAAGGCCAACCTCTAGAGTCGCCAGCGGCTTCTCATACCCCCCTCCGTACATGGAGCGCATCAGCTTGCGAGGCCTAAACTCGAGGGAGACGAAGGCTTCGCATCCCACGGCCCATGTTTTCTAGGCAGTGGCGAGGTTCTTCTCCCTGACCCCCAGCTAGGCCGTCGTATCAGAGACAAGATGGGCATGGGATATCTGGGCCTTGTCCACCTCCTCCTTTAGCTTGCCCAGGTGGTCCTGCACTGTCGCTTGGTCCTTGGTTGCATGGGCTAGCTTAGCGTCGCTCTCGGAAGTGTCGCCTCACGGGCCTTTAGCTCCTCCTGCTGCTGCTAAAGCCGTTTTGTGCGGGTGGCCTCCTCCTCGCAGAGAGCCTACAGATAGGCATCCGCCTTATTGCAGCGCTCCTTGGCGGAAGCTGCATCGGCTAGCGCTGCGTCGCGAGATCCAACGGCTTCATTGGTCTCCCTCTTGCTCTCCACGGCGGCGGCCTCGGCCCGTCTCCAGGCCGCCCTAGCGGACATGTTGGCCTGGAGCCACCCTGAGAACAGCCCCATGCGCTCCCTCACAAAACACCTGTTGGTATCTTGGAGGTCGGCCCGGAGCTAATCAAGCGCGGCATAAGCTTCCTCTAGGGCCCCGGGCTTGACGAGGGGTCTGCAGTCGGCTAGTACGAGGGCCTTGGGAGGAGATGGTGCCGGCGCGTGGGCTGACATCGCCGCAGCGGCGATGACAGCTTGGGAATTTGGAGCCCCCATACCCCCCGCAGGCGTGACGGGGATGGACGGCTCTGGAGCCTGCTCCACCACCATGACCTTGGGGCCCCGCTCCATCGCAAGGGAGTGCGGAGCGACGTCCTTGACTCGCGCCAGGGTCATCACGGCTTTGGGGAGCAGTGGTGCCTCGGGAGTCCTGGCGTCCACCTTCCTCTTCTTCACCATGACGCCCACCCTGATCATTAGGAGGGGAGCATTGTGGACGCGGTATCAAGAGGAGGCAAATGAAAACAAGGTAAGGTACTTACTTGTTGGGGGCGATGTACGCCCTTTTCCTGGCCAGAGTCGAGGCACCTCCGATCTTCTTGTGTGCGGCCTTGGCCGCATCTTGGGGGTCGGTAGGGCGCACGCCGGTCGGCTTCAGTGCGACAATGACTAGTGAGGCAGAGGTGCCACCTTGAGGAGGAGGCGCCACCCCACCCTTCTTATGGGTCGCCAGACCCGGCCTTCGCAGGTCCCGGGGCGTGCACTGGACCTCGTGACGACACCGATGGAGCGCGGGGATCCGAAGACCAGGGGCTCGGCGGATCGTCATTGTCGGTGAGGCTCCAGAGTAACTCGCTCTGAGATAGGCGAGAGATCTCCGCCATATCGTCTATAGTCACCTCTGAGTCCCCCTCGCCATCTTCCTGAGTGTCATCATGAGATGACACCGTTACTATGGAATTGGGAAGCTCGGGCGGCACGAGCTCCAAATTGTTGAAGATGGCCATGGCGGCGACCAGCGCTGCCCTGT
Organism: Triticum urartu; assembly: GCF_056163025.1. Taxonomy (NCBI): domain Eukaryota; kingdom Viridiplantae; phylum Streptophyta; class Magnoliopsida; order Poales; family Poaceae; genus Triticum; species Triticum urartu. The sequence continues at coordinate 233,186,683 of NC_141876.1, read as the reverse complement.
CGGCACGACACTATAGAGGGATGTAGGCCACTGGGAGGCTGCCTGGATCTCCCTGGAGCAGGGTGTTCATGGCCCTGTCCAGCTCGTCGCCCATCAAGCTCCCTAAGCGCAGTCGGATGTCATCCTCTGCGTCCTTGAACTCCCACTCGGGGCGCGTGTGCGCTTGGAGCGAGAGCAGGCGCTGCATCAGGAACTCCTTGACAAGCATGGCCCCTGTCAGCGCCCCAGCCTCCATGTCCGCCATCATCTTCCTCAGGACTGGCACCGCCCGGGGGTCGGAGAGCTTCTCATGACCCCACCAATAAAGCTTCTTTCGCAGCTCGGTCGGCAACTCTAGCCGTGCGTGTAGGCCTTTGGCGTCCATGAAGACCCACTTGAGTCGGAAGTTCTCCACCTTCATCCCAGCCCTCATGAGTCCGTTGCCCTTGTGGACCATGGCGAAGGAGACATAGCCGGAACGCTGGGCTGGATCATGCATCCGAAGATAGAAAAAGTGGCGGCGGAGCGTACGGAGGGCCTTACGCCCACCAATACCTTGAAGTAGAAGGCAAATATGGGCAAGAGGAGGATGTAGTTGGGCTGAAGATGTAGTGCCTGGACCTGGTAGTGGTCGAGGACTGCGGTGAAGAACCCGAAGAAGGGCGAGACCAGCCCCGCGAAGACGCAATGGAGGAAAAACGGGTGGAGTGTCTGTACCAAGTTGTCACACCCTAGCTCGTTTAAGCATTAGAGTGTGCATCATGTTTAAATTCCCTTAAATTTGAAATGGGGAAGACAGAAACCCCAGCACCCCCCTGGAAACAACTAGGGTTTACTAAAATTATTTTCAATGAACCCAAAATGCCCTTCACAAAATGTTCATCATTTCTGGATTGGGCTAAAACCCGTGGCAAAAATGGTGCACTCTTTTCTAGGACATTCTAGATTCTCTGAATTAAATCATAAATATTTGAATTTGGGCATTTAAATGCGATAAAATAATTTAAATGCTCAAATAATTCTGAAATAAGTGTGGGCTGTTGGGAATAATCTAAACAGAGCCCCTCATTATTTTCAGGATTTTTAAAGATGTCTAGGTATTTTTAATAAAGCCCAACAGTTGCAGAAAAATAGAAAAAGAAAACAAATCAGAAAAAAAACACAGAGAGAGAGAGAAAATTACCAGGCGCAGCCCACCAGCCCACCTGGCTCGGCCCAGCCGACTGGCGCTTGCCAGTCGTCCCCCTCCTCTCGCCAGGAGGACGAGGAGCGCGTGGCCGGCGCCCGCGGCCACACGCCGGCCACCTCCTGCTTCCGCCGACGCCCTAGAGGCGTCCACGAGTGCCACACCGACCCCCACATCTCCCTCTCCTTCTTCCCACTCTCCCCGTGGCCTCTCTCCCTCTCTGGCTCTCTCCCCACCCTCCTTCCGAGCGCAGCCGTCGCCGCCGATAAGCTTCACCGCAGCCACCGCCGTCCATTCGCTGCCCCGACATGCCAGGAAGCTCCGCCGTCGTCGACTACATCAAGTAGGCCGAGCCCCGTGCGCTCGCTCGCCTCGGAGACGCTACACCGAGCTCGTTGTCAACTCCGGCCACCGGAGATCCCCTTCGCCGCCCCGCTCGCTCCATCCCTTCCCCGAGCTCGCCGTTCGCTCCCCTGCAACCGCTGTGAGCTCCGCCATCATTTCCCCCTCTCCCCGCGCTCGTCCGTGTCCTCTAACCCCCTCTGCCATCGAAGCCGAAGCTCGCCGCCGCCACCGCATGTCGCCGTCGTGGCCATAGCCACATTGGGACGCCGCCGAGCACGCCTTCGTCCTCCACGCACTCCCAGGAGCCTAATGCACCACTCCCCGCGCCACGCCGTGCCCCGTAGCCTCGGTTTCATCCTCGCCCAAACTCCGGCGACCGCCAAGGTCGTCGTCGGCGTTGTTTCCGGCTTCCCCGAGCCCCACTTCCTCCACCAAACGACGCGGCTCGCTCCCCGCGTCACTTAGCTGCTCTCCGCCGTCGATTTGGTCGGCGGAGACGCAAACCCGCGCCCCTCCGCCGCGTCTGACGTCGCTGGCGTCAAGCCGCCGGCCAGTTGACCCTGTTTGACCCTCGTGTGGGCCCAGGTAGACCCCCCTGAGTCTATGACAGGTGGGGCCGGTCTGCTAATTAGTTTAGGATTAGTCTTAACTAAATTTAATTAGTTTAGTCACTGACATGTGGGCCCAGGCCCCACTGACAGTTAATTAGAGTTTATTTAACTCTGTTAATTAGCTGAGTCACTGACAGAGAGGGCCCACCAGTCAGGTTTGACCTGGCCGACCCAGTTGACCGCTGACGTCACACCTATGTCATGCTAACGCATTAATTCAATTACTGGAATTTTAATTTAATAGGAAATTCCAGAAAATAGTCAAAACTTCAAAAAAATCATAGAAAATCAACCATAGCTCCAAATGCAAAGATTTATATATGAAAAATGATCAGAAAAAATCAATCTATCCATCTGTAATAGTTTCATGCATGACAAAACAAGTTAACCTTGCTGTTTAAGCAGAATAAGGTAATGCACTAATAAGGCCATGTTTAATGAGCTAATATTTGAATCTTTGATTCAAATGAGTTCATCCCCTTCTGTTTTAGCTTGCATTAGGCCAAGACACTTTCATCTTGCCATGTCATAGCATGCACCATATTGTTGCATATTGCCATGTGTTGATTATGTTCGGTGTGACTTTCATGGTAGGTTCTGCCTCTGAGGATAACCCCGAGTATCTGTCTGAAGGGCAGTACCCTACTATCTCTACAACAGGCAAGCAACCCATTGATCATTCCGAAACAAACCCATGTTCTCGCTTCTGCTCTTGTTTACTGCATTAAGACAATGCGATTCAAACTGCTATGTGCTACGATAGTTGAACCCTTATCCTCTGCATGACCTGTCATTGCCACAGTAACTAGATGAAACCCACTAGCATGTGTAGGAGTTGATTGAGCCATGTATGTGATTCCTACCTTGCTATGCCTGCTATGCTTAGAGTTGTGTCAGGTCTGGTTCATCTGGGTGATGGGCTAGAGTGATATGATTATGTTGGTAATGTGAGGGATGTGTTGAACATGTTTTGGTAAAGGTATCCATGAGAGGCCATGTAGGAGTACATGGTGGGTTGTTTCATTGAGACCGTCCATAAGAACTGATATCTGTATGCGTGATTTAAGATTCAGCTACTACCACACATTGGGCCCTGAAATATGACCCCGCTCGACTTACTGACCCCTCTCGCCCTCTGTCCAGGAGTTGCAACTAGTTTCTGGCATTTTTAGGTTATGTGTTGGCGGCCGTGCGTAGCGCTGACCCTAGGGGTGGGCTATGATGCGGTAGATACACTATGGACGGGTATGCCGGGTGCCCGTTTGGCGTCTCGGGACTCTGTACACATCGTTTGGGGCCGTTGAGGACACCCCGGCCGGATTTCCTTGCGGATGGAACCTGAATAGGCGATAAACCTGGACTAGAGACTTGTGAGGTTAGTCAGGTCGTGGTCTACACCCACGTAGGTTTTCGCTTGAAGTCTGCCTAGCACATGTCGTTTGCAGACGCTAAGTGGTGGAAACATGTGTGACGAAGCACACCCCTGTAGGGTGTAAAACTATTCGAATAGCCGCGTCCGCGGTAAAGGACTACTTGGTTGCCTATACAGTTCATAGACAAGTTAATGGTTACTACTAAAAGACTCAAGATAAGTGTGAGTACCGAGGATGGCCCTCTCGTAGGATGACGAGAGAGGATCCCCGGTGGAGTATTGTGTTGGTGAGTAGTGGACTCGTGTGCGAAAACTATTTTACTAGTGGAGTTCCATAGGATAGCTTAGCCAAGAGTCAAAGCTGGCTTGCTGCAATAACCCCACCACCTTCTTGAGAATGAGCATGTATAGTAGGTTCTGTTGTAAGACTTGCTGAGTACCTTTGTACTCATGTTTGCTTAATTACTGTTTTTAGACGACAACACCGCCCCCTCCGATGGGTTCTACGTAGACCTTGACATCGACGAGTGACTAGCCACCCAGGGGTGATCCTGGCCATGGAGGGCCCTATGTAGATAGACAGGCTTCGAGAAGCCTTCTTTCTTTCTAGTGTCTGTACTCAGACTAGTTGCTTCCGCATGTGCTTGTATGATTGTATGACTTGAGTGTCGGGTCATGTGACCCCTATCTGTATGAACATGTTATGTATGGCTCTCTAGAGCCTTTAAATAAAGTACTTGAGTTGTAGAGTTTTGTTGTGATGCCATGTTGTATGTACTCATATCGGGCATATTGTATGTATGATTGAAATGCTTGGTATGAGTGGGATCCGACAATCTAGTTGTTTATCCTTGGCAGCCTTTCTTATGGGGAAATGTAGTCTAGTGTTCCTCGAGCCATAGTAGTCCGCTACAGCCCGGTTCACGGAGTCCTGCTAGCCCAGCACTACTGCTCAGGACACTTGACTGGTCGGCATGTGTTTCACGTCGTTCCTATGTCTGTCCCTTCGAGGAAATGTCACACGGTGACATCCGGAGTCCTGCCTAGCCCGCTACAGCCCGGGTTCCCCGGAGTCCTGTTAGCCCAGTGCTACAACCTGGAATCACTCGCTGATGACCGACATGCTCGATGTGATTCATGTATGCCTGTCTCCATAGGTCTGTGCCGCGTTGGGTTCACGACTAGCCATGTCGGCCCAAGTTCTCTGTCATATGGATGCTAGCGACACTATCATATACATGAGCCAAAAGGCGCAAACGGTCCCGGGCCATGGTAAGGCGACACCCGTGGGATACCGTGCGTGAGGCCGCAAAGTGATATGAGGTGTTACCGGCTAGATCGATGTGACTTGGAATCGGGGTCCTGACAGCGTTGGCATCAGAGCCGGACTGCCTGTAGGTTCGTTGAGCCAAACTGGTCAATGTCGAGTCTAGAAATGCTTTAGTTATATGTAGGGGAATTGATTGTGGAAGGGAACGTAAGGCTCTTTTACTCCTTTACCTTATGTCCTCTAATCCGAGTCATTCTCTTCTCATTCAACATGGGTTAAGGACTAGGGTCTCTTCTTCTATCAGGTTCACGTGTTACTAATCCGTAGTAGCTTATAGGATTGTTGTTACAAGCCCAGTTCAGTTTCTACTATTTTAGTATGTTGCTAATTGAATCAGAACCTTGATATGATGTTGTTGAGTGGTATTGCAAACTGTTGTGGATGTCTCAAATCTTTTTCTGAGCATTTATAGTTGTTATGCTGTCCAATTTTCCCTAGAAATTCTAATGTCTTTGCATTGTGGTTGTGCTTTCAGATGGCCAACCGTTCTCAAAACCAAGTGGTTCGCCTAACCCGGTGCCTCGACGTGCTCGGTCATACTGCTATGTTAGTCCGGGTAATGACCAAGACGGGTTACCGTTGGTACCCCGAATACACCGTCGAAGAGCAATTCCGAGACTTTAATCAAAGCCAATATTTCTGCACCGTCAGGATATTTCCTTCTTATCCTGGATCTACCGAGCCCCTTCACTGTTTCTATGGACTCGGGGTTACTGTTAAGATGGCTGTGCAGGATGCTTCCTATTCCATGATGACCATCATGTGAGTCCGGACTGGCCTGCTTCGGAACACCAACTTCCATTACATGCCAGCCTCACTTCCGGGAGCGCAAGGGTATCTTCAGGCTATCTATGCTGACTCCACTCAGGAGGACTCATTAACCCGTACCACTGCCGAGATGCTCGAAGATAAGGACCGAGAGAATCGGGCCTTGAGGTTGGAGCTTTTCAATACCCGTGCCGATCATTGGGCCACATTGACTCGGTTTGCACCTGTGGTGCAAGCTGTATGTATGGATACAAGGGATCTGTATCCTGTGAGATCTGCTCTGCCAGACATGGTGGATTGGCGTGATGTAGGAGGCATCACCCCACCCCGTGGTCCCCGCAGGCCACCGTTTGTTGGTCCAAGACCTCATCCTAGCCCCTTTGGTCCACAAGCTCCTCAGGACCGTCTATTCCCGGATGATCACATTGAACTTCCAAGCTATGGAGGTGACTTCTATGAGGACTACTACGGAGCTGTCTGAGTTAGTAGTAGTATCACTAGTATTGTAATAGTTGTATCTCCACTGTCCTGCGTGACTTGTGGAATATGACTTTGTGTGTAATCAATTCCGGAGGTGTAGACAAATAATGTATAGGAGCTTGGAATGCCTCCGATGAGATGTAACATCTTTCATCATAGTTGTACTGTAGCCTGGGCTTGTACTAAACTATGTATGATGTGTATGACCGCTGGTATATATATGGCAGTTTTATATTACCATGACATATGGATGAACATCTCTGCATTCCGTGTTATCCATTACATTCTGCACTTCCTTGCTAAGTTTGAGCCATCCTTATCTAAACCGTTGTCTTGTTTTCTCCTAGGATGGTCAACACCCGCAACAACCCTGCTGCCCCGGAGCAGGGGGAAGCCAGTGCAGCTAGGGGTGAAAATCTGCCTCACCCGCCTTCTCTGGCCGAAGTAATGCTGGAGGCAAAAAGAAACAAGCGTGAGACTAACCGCCTGCTAGAGCGGATTGAGCAGAACACTGCATGCCATCAACGAAATGACTTGGTGTCAATCAATGACTTTATCAAGCTGTACCCACCAAAGTTCAACCATTCCGTCGAGCCCCTCGACGCAGATGACTGGCTTCGCAGCATCACCCACAAGCTACGTTCGGCCAACCGTAGCCGAAGCCGACAAGGTTACTTACGTGGCCTACCATCTCGAAGGCCCTGCTAGCCTCTGGTGGGAAAACTTTGAAGCTATGCGCCCGGTCGGCCAAATCACTACTTGGGCTGACTTCAGTGAAGCTTTCCGTGAGCATCACATTCCGGAAGGTCTCATGGATCACAAGAGGGAGGAGTCCTGCAATTTCACCCAAGGAAGACTGACTGTGGATGCATATAGTCATGAATTTGGGAATCTGGCACGTTATGCTCCCGAAGAAGTATCTACCGACGCTAAGAAGTAGGCAAGGTTCCGCAAGGGACTCAGCCCTGAGCTTCGCCGCGATCTTCGTCTGCATGAATGCACCTCTTTTCAGAAGTTGGTCAATAAAGCCATCAGTGCTGAGACAGGCCAGACTGATTATGACTCTTTACGCAAGCACTCACGTGATTTTGGCTCTTCATCCGGCTCTGGAGCTCAGAAGCGCCGGGTGTGGATCCCAAGCACGGCACTGCCACTGATGAGGACATCAATACCATTGTTACACCCACAGCCCCTACTGTTACATATACTGGACCAATTACTAGAGCTCGCGCACGCCAATTAAATTACCAGGTACTTTCGTTTCTTGGTAATGATTCTAATGTTCATGAGATTATGATGCTGCCTAAATTGGATACATTTGTTTTGCTTACAAATGAAGGGCCTAGCTTGGAGAAGGATGAACATTGGAGCAAGAACACGCATGGAGTTGATGGCATGCGCAAGGGGATCAAGCACGGAGTTACAAGTGATGATTTCAGGACTTTGAAGCCGCCATAAGGAGTGCATGAAGCCTTGGACGAAATATACAAGATGCCACTTCATAATATTCGTCCATAGGCTATTCTAGGTGCTGCGTCACCTTATTAATGGGCCAGGCCCATGTAATTTCGAAATACTTAAGTATAGGCTATTTTTAGAGTCCGTATGTGTGGGGAAACAAGAGTTAGGGTTGGTTTCGGACCCCACCCTCAAGGGCCACGAAATTCCCCCCTCTTCCTCCATATATATAGCCCTTAGGGCGTCGTTTAGACTTTGGGTTTTGTTTAGATTAAAAGTTCGCCATAGCTGCAACTTCGCGTACTTCGTTTGTGTCCAACGACCCGACCAAGACATCACAGACCCCCACCTTGATCAATAAAGCTTTCATCTTATATTCGCAATATCCAGATTGCAATCTCAGTTTCTTGCTTGTTCTTCGTTTGCTCGCAGGAAACAGACCCTCGTGGTCAGGTTGATCGTGCTCCGGCGTGGTCAATAACCCTCGGAAGTTGGTTTAGCGATTGCTAAGGCGCGACGTCTCGCACGTTCGTAGTCAGATCGTCAAAGTCGACTCCCACAGAAAACGATAGCCACCATCTCATCGAAACATCGGGACACCTTAGCCTCTATCAAGTGGTATCAGATTTCCAGGTTGCTCGGTGAGATTTTACAGTTTTTCGAAGATTAGATCGAGTTTGTTCTTCATACCTACAGTCCACGAAAAAGCCACAAAAAAAATTAGGGCTAGTTCATCATATCCGAACCAATCTGAGCCTTTGCATAATCTTTTTAGGGTTTTTGCTTTGTTGAATTTGCGGTTGCATCGTCGTGTCAAGTTGCTGGTCTTAGAGTCTAGTCTTTTAGAGTTTCGAGTTCTGGTCATAAGTTGTCACGCCGCCGCCGCACCATCATCATCGCCCATCTACCACTTTTGCTTCTCCGCCACCGCTCTGAATCCATATCCATATACCACCACCAATCCGTATCCATATACCACCACCAATCTGTATCCATATACCACCACCGCTACCATATACCACCACCGCTGCCATATACCACATCCATATATCCACCACCAATCCGAGTTCTTCTCATATTAGGTTTGTTCTTGAGATCAATCTAAATTCCGATTCGTGTTTCCTTGCCTGCGTAGGTCTCGAAAAAAAAAGTCTGGAGACCCCCGGGCAGTTTTTGGGCCAAAATTTTCACGGGCAAATTTTTTTTCCCTATCCTAATTTTAGGCTTTTCTGAGTCTTTTGAGCCACGTGCCATCATAGTGATTTTTTGTCGCACTTTTTCATCGTCGCTGCCCTGATTTCCGAAAAAAAGTGAAAAAAATAAATTTCGTGCCCATCCTATCAGTTTGACGAGGGAAGAGTTTTGAGACACTCGCCATTATAGTGATTTTTCGCAAAAAAAAGAGCGCAAAAAAAGGAGCGCAAAAAAAGAGCGAAAAAAAAGAGTTCCAGAGTGTGCTTTTCCCTTATTTACGTGCAGCGCCGTGATTTTGTTAGTGTTCTAGGCTCGCGTCTCTAGCACGGTCTAGCCTAGGACCAGCATAGTACCGTCGTTGAGCGTTTATTCAACTTTGCATCTCTGAATTGATTATTGCTGACCCTTTTTGCTACCATACTATAAGCCTTCCCAGCTCCACATACATCTACGTCGTGCGTTTGACTCTCCCTGGCAATCGCTCTATCCAAGCTTTTGAGAGATTTGACTATAACGGTTGCCGATCACCGCCTGCTGCTGGGTAAGAACTGGTAAGAATTTGAGATTTGCTTGACGGATTTGTGACACCCGCCACCACCACCACTTGTTAGTAGTCTGTAGGATCATATTCTTGTGTGTTTCTATTGCTGCTAACCATGCCAGGATCACAATCCGACGACACTGACTGGGAGAACTTGACGAACAAGGAGCTTCATGATACGTTTCAGCAAATGATGAGTGTACAGGTGCAAGATGTGATAAACAGATTTGAAGAGGCCATGGAGAAGATAGATGGCATGGAGAAGACGTTTGAAACAAAGCTCGATAACAAGTTTGCTGAATTGCTTTCGCATTTTCCACCACCACCACTGGCTGCTCCTGCTGCACCTCTGCAACAACAGCAACAACACCGACTACCTCCACATCGGGAAACAACCCTCCGCCGAGCGAGCCGTGTCCCTCTTCAGTCGGGCCAAACTGCTGGTGCTGCTGTTGATACTTCTATGGCTCCTACTGCTGATGTGGAGGAGGATGATTATGTGGGAGATTATGAGGATGAGGTTGATCAAAATCAGAACTACGTGCCACCAACAGCACAGCAACCACCAGGTCGCCCACATGCAAATAATGGCAATGGTAGGGCTCACCCTCAGGTACGAGATCATGACCATCTCCCTAAACTAAAATTGAATATTGCACCATTTGAGGGTAGATATGTTCCTGATATATATCTTACTTGGGAGTTAGAAACTGAACAACGATTTACATGTTTACAATATCCCGAGGAGAGACGTGTTCCTGCTGCTGTTTGTGCATTCACTAGTTTTGCATGTGTTTGGTGGTCTGAGCATTGTAGATTATATCCTATTCCGGCTACTTGGGCTGCTTTGAAAACTGCTATGCGTACTCGTTGGGTTCCACCATATTATCAACGTGAATTACTTCAAAAATTGCAGCGCTTAAGACAGGGAAAAAATTCTGTAGAAGAATATTATCAGGAATTACAAACTGGCATGATTAGATGTGGTATTGTTGAGGAGAATGAAGCTATGCCTGCACGTTTTATGGGTGGATTAAATAGAGAGATTCAAACAATTCTAGAGTATAAGGAGTATACTAATATCACTCGTTTATTCCATCTTGCTTGTAAAGCTGAACGTGAAGTGCAGGATCGACAGGCATTGGCGCGGACTAACTTTTCTGCAGGTCGACCTTCATCATGGACACCACGTGCATCATCTACTTCCACACGTTCTGCTACACCGGCGCCTCCGTCGGCTGCCACCTCCAACCGTGATACAATAAAGCAGGCACAATCACCACTATCTGCCAAAAGCACACCTTCTGGGCCTGCAAAGAGCTCTTCTTCATCCATGGCATCAATAGGGCAAACATATGATATTATTTGTCGACGTTGCAAGGGTGGAGGTCATTATGCGAGAGAATGCCCATCTAAGCGTGTGATGATTGTTACTGAGGATGGTGGGTATGAGTCCGCTAGTGACTATGATGAGGAGACTTTGGCTCTTATTACACGTGACGAACACGGTGGAGACAATTCTGATCATGAGATGCAATACATGGCTCCTGAAGATGCTGACAGGTATGAATGTTTAGTTGCTCAACGTGTTTTGAGTGTGCAGGTTACACAAGCTGAGCAAAATTAGAGGCATAATTTGTTCCATACAAAGGGAGTTGTGAAGGAACGTTCTGTTCGCGTGATCATAGATGGAGGGAGCTGCAATAACTTGGCTAGCATGGAGATGGTGGAGAAGCTATCTCTCACCACAAGACCACATCCACATCCTTACTACATCCAATGGTTCAACAACAGCGGCAAGGTTAAGGTAACACGTACTATTCGTGTGCATTTTAGTATCTCTACATATGCTGATTATGTTGATTGTGATGTGGTACCTATGCAAGCATGTTCCTTATTACTTGGTAGACCATGGCAATTTGATAAAAATTCTGTACACCATGGTAGAAACAATCAGTATACTCTTGTTCATAACGATAAAAATATTACTTTGCTTCCTATGACTCCTGATTCCATTTTGAAAGATGATATTAATAGAGCTAATAAAGCAAAACAGGAGACAAAAAAGAGTGAAAATCAGATTGTGGCAAAAGAATTTGAGCACCAAATGAAGCCTAATAATAAACCATCTACTGTTGTTTCTGAAATTAAATTGAAAAGTGCATGTTTACTTGCCACCAAATCTGATATTGATGAGCTAGATTTCAGCAAATCTGTTTGCTATGCTTTTGTGTGCAAAGAGGCATTATTTTCATTTGAGGACGTGCCTTGCTCTTTGCCCCCTGCTGTCACTAACATTTTGCAGGAGTTCGCTGACGTCTTTCCACAAGACGTGCCACCGGGATTACCACCTATTCGAGGGATTGAGCATCAAATTGACTTAATTCCCGGTGCTTCGCGACCCAACCGTGCACCATACCGTACCAATCCAGAGGAGACGAAGGAGATTATGCGTCAAGTACAAGAACTACTCGACAAAGGTTATATACGCGAATCCCTTAGTCCTTGTGCTGTTCCTATCATTTTAGTGCCGAAAAAGGATGGTACGTCGTGTATGTGCGTTGATTGTAGAGGCATAAATAATATTACTATTCGTTATCGTCATCCTATTCCTAGGCTAGATGATATGCTTGATGAATTGAGTGGCTCTACAATATTCTCCAAAGTTGATTTGCGTAGTGGATACCATCAAATTCGTATGAAATTGGGAGATGAATGGAAAACAGCATTTAAAACTAAGTTTGGATTATATGAGTGGTTAGTCATGCCTTTTGGGTTAACTAATGCACCTAGTACTTTCATGAGGTTAATGAACGAAGTTTTACGTGCTTTCATTGGACGATTTGTGGTAGTTTACTTTGATGACATATTGATTTATAGCAAATCTTTGGAGGAACATTTGGAACATTTACGTGTTGTTTTTATTGCTCTACGTGATGCACGTTTGTTTGGAAACCTTGGAAAGTGCACCTTTTGCACCGACCGAGTATCTTTTCTTGGCTATGTTGTTACTCCACAGGGAATTGAAGTTGATAAAGCCAAGATTGAAGCTATTGAGAGTTGGCCGCAGCCCAAAACGGTCACACAAGTGAGGAGTTTCCTTGGCCTCGCTGGTTTCTATAGGCATTTTGTGAGAGATTTCAGCACCATTGCTGCACCTCTCAACGAGCTTACAAAGAAGGATGTGCCTTTTGTTTGGGGTATCGCACAGGAAGAAGCCTTCACGGTATTCAAAGATAAGTTGACACATGCTCCTTTACTCCAACTTCCTAATTTCAATAAGACTTTTGAGCTTGAATGTGATGCTAGTGGAATTGGATTAGGAGGTATGTTATTACAAGATGGAAAACCTGTTGCATACTTTTCTGAAAAATTGAGTGGGCCTAGTCTGAACTATTCTACTTATGATAAAGAATTATATGCTCTTGTTCGGACCTTAGAAAGATGGCAACATTATTTATGGCCCAAGGAATTTGTTATACATTCTGATCATGAATCTTTGAAACACATTAAAAGTCAAGAAAAACTGAACCGTAGACATGCTAAATGGGTTGAATTCATTGAGACTTTCCCTTATGTCATTAAACACAAGAAGGGTAAAGAAAATGTTATTGCTGATGCCTTGTCTCGTCGTTATACTATGCTTTCACAACTTGACTTTAAAATATTTGGTTTGGAGACCATCAAAGATCAATATGTTCATGATGCTGAATTTAAAGATGTATTGCAGAATTGTAAGGAAGGGAGAACTTGGAACAAGTTCGTTCTTAACGATGGATTTGTGTTTCGTGCTAACAAGCTATGCATTCCAGCTAGCTCCGTTCGTCTTTTGTTGTTGCAGGAGGCGCATGGAGGAGGATTAATGGGACAATTTGGCGTCAAGAAGACGGAGGATATACTTGCTACACATTTCTTTTGGCCAAAGATGAGACGGGATGTTGAGCGTTTTGTTGCTCGCAGCACTACATGTCAAAGAGCTAAGTCACGACTCAATCCTCATGGTTTATATATGCCTTTGCCTATACCTAGTGTTCCTTGGGAGGATATATCTATGGACTTTGTTTTAGGTTTACCTCGAACAAAGAAGGGGAGGGATAGCATATTTTTTGTCGTGGATAGGTTCTCGAAAATGGCACACTTTATACCATGTCATAAAAGCGATGATGCTATTAATGTTGCTGATTTGTTCTTTCGTGAAATTATTCGCTTACATGGTGTGCCAAATACTATTGTTTGAGATCGTGATACTAAATTTCTTAGCCACTTTTGGAGATGTTTATGGGCTAAGTTGGGGACTAAGCTGCTTTTTAGTACTACTTGTCACCCCCAAACTGATGGACAAACTGAAGTAGTCAATAGAACATTGTCTACTATGCTTAGGGCTGTTTTGAAGAATAACAAGAAAATGTGGGAAGAATGCTTGCCTCATATTGAATTTTCTTATAATCGTTCATTGCATTCTACTACTAAGATGTGCCCTTTTGAAATTGTGTATGGTTTCCTACCTCGTGCACCTATTGATTTGTTGCCTCTTCCATCTTCAGAGAAGCTTAATTTTGATGCTAAAGAACGTTCTGAATTGATTTTAAAAATGCATGAGTTATCTAAGGAAAACATTGAGCGTATGAATGCTAAATATAAACTTGCTGGAGATAAGGGTAGAAAACATGTTGTGTTTGCGCCTGGAGATCTTGTTTGGTTACATTTGCGTAAAGATAGATTTCCTAATCTGCGCAAATCGAAGCTAATGCCACGTGCTGATGGTCCTTTTAAGGTGTTAGAGAAAATAAATGATAATACATATAAACTTGAGCTACCTGTAGATTTTGGGGTTAGTCCCACTTTTAACATTGCAGATTTGAAGCCTTATTTGGGTGAGGAAGATGCGCTTCCGTCGAGGACGACTTCATTTCAAGAAGGGGAGGATGATGAGGACATCAATACCATTGTTACACCCACAGCCCCTACTGTTACATATACTGGACCAATTACTAGAGCTCGCGCACGCCAATTAAATTACCAGGTACTTCCGTTTCTTGGTAATGATTCTAATGTTCATGAGATTATGATGCTGCCTAAATTGGATACATTTGTTTTGCTTACAAATGAAGGGCCTAGCTTGGAGAAGGATGAACATTGGAGCAAGAACACGCATGGAGTTGATGGCATGCGCAAGGGGATCAAGAACGGAGTTACAAGTGATGATTTCAGGACTTTGAAGCCGCCATAAGGAGTGCATGAAGCCTTGGATGAAATATACAAGATGCCACTTCATAATATTCGTCCATAGGCTATTCTAGGTGCTGCGTCACCTTATTAATGGGCCAGGCCCATGTAATTTCGAAATACTTAAGTATAGGCTATTTTTAGAGTCCGTATGTGTGGGGAAACAAGAGTTAGGGTTGGTTTCGGACCCCACCCTCAAGGGCCACGAAATTCCCCCCTCTTCCTCCATATATACAGCCCTTAGGGCGTCGTTTAGACTTTGGGTTTTGTTTAGATTAAAAGTTCGCCATAGCTGCAACTTCGCGTACTTCGTTTGTGTCCAACGACCAGACCAAGACGTCACAGAACCCTACCTTGATCAATAAAGCTTTCATCTTATATTCGCAATATCCAGATTGCAATCTCAGTTTCTTGCTTGTTCTTCGTTTGCTCGCAGGAAACAGACCCTCGTGGTCAGGTTGATCGTGCTCCGGCGTGGTCAATAACCCTCGGAAGTTGGTTTAACGATTGCTAAGGCGCAACGTCTCGCACGTTCGTAGTCAGATCGTCAAAGTCGACTCCCACAGAAAACGATAGCCACCATCTCATCGAAACATCGGGACACCTTAGCCTCTATCAGCCACCTAGGTTCATCCCGAGGCCATCCTTTGAGGCGCCTCGTCCCAACCAGCAGTTTGCACCGCCCAAGCCCTATGGTGGCCCCGCTGCTAATGCTGCTCCACACCCCAATGTGGTGACATGCTTCAAGTGTGGAGAGTCGGGTCACTATAGCCGAGAGTGTCCCCATAACAACAACCCCAATCAAACTGGAAAGTCCGTTGGCCGTGGTAAGCCCACGGGAAAGACATTCTACGCCAAGCCGGTCACCACTGCCCGTGGCCATGTCAACTATGTTTCAGCCGAGGAGGCTCATGAGGATCCTAACGTCGTCCTTGGTACGCTCCTTGTTAATTGCCATCCGGCATCTGTTCTTTTCGATACTGGAGCATCTCATTCATTCATATCCGAGAACTATGCTCGATTGCATAACACGACATTCTGTGACATGCCCTCTACCATGGAAATTCAAACCCCTGGCTCTAGATGGCAAACTTCTAGAGTAAGCCATGGGAACGAAATTCTTGTCGATAGACTTGTCTTCCTTGCATCCTTAATAGCTCTCAAGTCCTCGGACATAAACATCATCTTGGGTGTGGACTGGATGTCAGCTCATTATGCTAAGATTGATTATGCCACTAGAACCGTTCAACTTACTCACCCATCGGGCAAGACAGTCAATGTCTTAACTCGAGTGGCCAAGCGCCAGCTTTACTCCCTAAATGCCACCCCCTTCCAGACCTTGAAGATGTTTCGGTAGTCCGAGACTTTCCGGATGTCTTTCCAGAAGAACTGCCAGGTGTTCCACCTGACAGGGATGTCGAGTTTGTGATAGACCTTGTTCCAGGAACCGTTCCAATTTCTAGAAGACTCTACAAGATGTCACCCTTAGAACTAGCCGAGCTTAAGAACCAACTCGATGAGTTCTTGAAAAAGGGTTTCATCCGTCCTAGTTCCTCTCCTTGGGCTTGCCCCGTCCTCTTCGTCAAGAAAAAAGATGGAACGGATTGAATGGTTGTAGATTACCGACCTGTCAACTTGGTCACCATCAAGAACAAGTATCCGCTTCCGAGGATCAACGATCTGTATGATCATCTCGCTGGATCCTCAGCATTTTCCAAGAAGGATTTGAGGTTGGGCTACCATCAAATCAAAATCAGAAACGGGGACATTCCCAAAACGGCCTTTGTTACTTGTTATGGCCAATACGAGTACACCGTTATGTCTTTCGGTTTAACCAATGCCCCAGCCACCTTCTCCCGGTCAATGAACTCGATCTTCATGGAGTACTTGGATAAATTCATCGTAGTATACCTCGATGACATACTCATCTACTCCAAGAATGAAGAGGAACATGCCGAACATCTAAGGCTGGTATTGATAAAACTTCGAGAGCATCGCCTTTATGCCAAATTCTCCAAGTGTGAATTTTGGTTGCCAGAAGTGACCTATCTAGGCCATGTAATCTCTGGTAAGGTTATTGCTGTCAATCCCGAGCGAGTTCAAGCCATCCTTGATTGGACTCCACCTGAGACAGTCAAGAAAGTTTGGAGTTTCCTTGGCTTAGCGAGCTATTGCCACCACTTCGTCGAGAATTTCTCCAAGGTTGCTAAACCTCTAACTGAACTCCTCAAGAAAGATAAAAAGTTTGAGTGGACTCCATAGTGCGAGTTCAGCTTTCAGGAACTGAAAAGATGCCTGACATCTGCTCCCGTACTGGTACCACCAGATTTCTCCAAGGACTTTATTATCTATTGCGACGCCTCGCGACAAGGACTAGGTTGCATACTCATGCAAGGTCGTCAGGTAATTGCCTATGCTTCACGGCAATTACATCCACATGAGGAAAATTATCCCACACATGATCTAGAGCTTGCAGCTGTAGTCCATGCACTTAAAACTTGGCGACATTACCTCCTTGGTAATCGTTGCGAGATCTTCACCGATCACCAAAGTTTGAAATATATCTTCACCCAACCAGATTTGAATCTCAGGCAAAGACGTTGGGTCGGGTTGATCTCGGATTACGACTTAGGAATAACTTACACCCCGGGCAAAGCCAATGTCATGGCTGATGCACTAAGTCGTAAGTCCTATTCTAACAACCTGATGTTACAACAAAGTCAACCACTTCTCCATGAGGAATTTCATAAGCTTAATCTTCACATTGTTCCTCGAGGTTTTCTATCCACCCTGGTGGCGAAGCCTACCCTTATGGATCAAATCATAGCTGCCCAGAAGCGTGATAAGGGCATATCCCGGATTAAGGAAAAAATTGCTAGCGGAGTTGCTAAATGTTTTTCCATGGATAAGCGGGGTGCTGTTTTCTTCGAGAACCGTTTGGTGGTTCCCAAGAAACAACATCTACGCCAGTTGATCCTTAAGGAAGCTCATGAATCCCCTCTCACCATTCATCCCGGTAGTACTAAAATGTATCAAGACCTACACCAGAGGTTTTGGTGGACTAGGATGAAAAGAGAAATCGCTCAATACATTGCTAATTGCGACGTTTGTCGTCGTGTTAAAGCAGAGCATCAACGGCCTACTGGCACCCTTCAACCTTTGGCTATTCCTGAGTGGAAATGGGATAAAATCAGTATGGATTTCATCACTGGGTTTCCCAGGACTAAGAGAGGGAATAATGCCATCTTTGTCGTGATCGACCGACTTTCGAAAGTAGCCCACTTTCTACCTGTTCGTGAGAGTATCACCGCTAGCCAGCTAGCCGATTTATACATCTCACAAATAGTGTCTCTTCATGGTGTTCCATTGGAAATTAACTCAGACCATGGGAGTCTCTTCACCTCTCAATTTTGGGAAAGTTTCCAAAATTCTATGGGAACTCGTCTCTCTTTTAGCACCGCCTTCCATCCTCAATCAAGTGGGCAAGTAGAATGGGTCAATCAAATTCTGGAAGACATGCTCCGAGCCTCTATCATCTCGTTCGGAATGGGTTGGGAGAAATGCCTTCCATTCGCGGAGTTTGCTTACAACAATAGTTATCAAGCTAGCTTGGGCAAGGCTCCTTTCGAAGTTCTCTATGGACGAAAATGTCGAACGCCTCTTAACTGGTCAGAAACCGGGGAAAGACAACTCTTTGGCCCGGATATGATTCAGGAAGCAGAAGAATAGGTTCGCGTTATTCGTGAGAAATTGAAACAGCCCAATCTCGTCAAAAGAGTCATTATGATCGTAAACATAAGCCTATGACTTATGAAGTCGGCGAGAAGGCTTACCTTCGGGTTACTCCGTTAAAGGGAACCCATCGTTTCGGTATCAAAGGCAAATTGGCTCCTTGTTACATTGGACCTTTTCGCATTCTTGCCAAACGAGGAGAAGTTGCCTACCAATTGGAACTACCTTCGCATCTTTCCAGAGTTCACGATGTCTTTCACGTCTCTCAACTCAGGCGTTGCTTCGCGGATCCTATCCGTGGAGTGGACCATGAAACGCTTGTTCTACAAGATAACCTCTCATATCGGGAATATCCCGTTCGTATCCTTGATCAAGCCGAGCGTACCACTCGACATCGTAATATCAAGTTTCTCAAGGTTCGATGGTCACACCATTCCGAGAAAGAAGCCACTTGGGAAAGGGAGGATCGTCTTTGACTCGAGTACCCCACCTTCTTCCCGGAGGATCCTAAATCTCGGGACGAGATTCTTTTGAGTGGGGGTGAGTTGTCACACCCTAGCTAGTTCAAGCATTAGAGTGTGCATCATGTTTAAATTCCCTTAAATTTGAAATGGGGAAGACAGAAACCCCAGCACCCCACTGGAAACAACTAGGGTTTACTAAAATTATTTTCAGTGAACCCAAAATGCCCTTCACAAAATGTTCATCATTTCTGGATTGGGCTAAAACCCCTGGCAAAAATGGTGCACTCTTTTCTAGGACATTATGGATTCTCTGAATTAAATCATAAGTATTTGAATTTGGGCATTTAAATGCTATAAAATAATTTAAATGCTCAAATAATTCTGGAAATAAGTGTGGGCTGTTGGGAATAATCTAAACAGAGCCCCTAATTATTTTCAGGATTTTTAAAGATGTCTAGGTATTTTTAATAAAGCCCAACAGTTGCAGAAAAATAGAAAAAGAAAAAAAATCAGAAAAAAAAGAGAGAGAGAAACTTACCAGGCGCAGCCCACCAGCCCACCTGGCTCGGCCCAGCCGACTGGCACTTGCCAGTCGTCCCCCTCCTCTCGCCAGGAGGACGAGGAGCGCGTGGCCGGCGCCCGCGGCCACACGTCGGCCACCTCTTGCTTCCGCCGACGCCCTGGAGGCGTCCACGAGTGCCACCCCGACCCCCACGTCTCCCTCTCCTTCTTCCCACTCTCCCCATGGCCTCTCTCCCTCTCTGGCTCTCTCCCCACTCTCCTGCCGAGCGCAGCCGTCGCCACCGACAAGCTTCACCGCAGCCACCGCCGTCCATTCGCTGCCCCGACATGCCAGGAAGCTCCGCCATCGTCGACTACATCAAGTAGGCCGAGCCCCATACGCTCGCTCGCCCCGGAGACGCTGCACTGAGCTCGTTCTCAACTCCGGCCACCGGAGATCCCCTTCGCCGCCCCGCTCGCTCCAGCCCTTCCCCGAGCTCGCCGTTCGCTCCCCTGCAACCGTTGTGAGCTCAGCCATCGTTTCCCCCTCTCCCCGCGCTCGTCCGCGTCCTCTAACCCCCTCTGCCATCGAAGCCGAAGCTCGCCGCCGCCATCGCACGTCATCGTCGTGGCCATAGCCACATTGGGACGCCACCAAGCACGCCTTCGTCCTCCACGCACTCCCAGGAGCCTAACGCACCACTCCCCGCGCCATGCAGTGCCCCGTAGCCTCGGTTTCATCCTCGCCCGAACTCCAGCGACCGCCAAGGTCGTCGTCGGCGTCGTTTCCGGCCTCCCCGAGCCCCACTTCCTCCACCAAACGACGCGGCTCGCTCCCCGCGTCACTTAGCTGCTCTCCGCCGTCGATTTGGTCGCCGGAGACGCAAACCCGAGCCCCTCCGCCGCGTCTGACGTCGCCGGCGTCAAGCCGCCGGCGAGTTGACCCTGTTTGACCCCCGTGTGGGCCCAGGTAGACCCCCCTGAGTCTATGACAGGTGGGGCCGGTCTGCTAATTAGTTTAGGATTAGTCTTAACTAAATTTAATTAGTTTAGTCACTGACATGTGGGCCCAGGCCCCACTGACAGTTAATTAGAGTTTATTTAACTCTGTTAATTTGCTGAGTCACTGATAGAGAGGGCCCACCAGTCAGGTTTGACCTGGCCGACCCAGTTGACCGCTGACGTCACACCTATGTCATGCTGACGCATTAATTCAATTACTGGAATTTTTCTTTAATAGGAAATTCCAGAAAATAGTCAAAACTTCTAAAAAAATCATAGAAAATCAACCATAGCTCCAAATGCAAAGATTTATATATGAAAAATGATCAGAAAAAGTCAATCTATCCATCTGTAATGGTTTCATGCATGACAAAACAAGTTAACCTTGTTGTTTAAGCAGAATAAGGTAATGGACTAATAAGGCCATGTTTAATGAGCTAATATTTGAAAATTTGATTCAAATGAGTTCATCCCCTTCTGTTTTAGCTTGCATTAGGCCAAGACAGTTTCATCTTGCCATGTCATAGCATGCATCATATTGTTGCATATTGCCATGTGTTGATTATGTTCGGTGTGACTTTCGTGGTAGGTTCTGCCTCCGAGGATAACCCCGAGTATCCGTCTGAAGGGCAGTACCCTACTACCTCTACAACAGGCAAGCAACCCATTGATCATTCCGATACAAACCCATGTTCTCACTTCTGCTCTTGTTTACTGCATTAAGACAATGCGATTCAAACTGCTGTGTGCTACGGTAGTTGAACCCTTATCCTCTACATGACCTGTCATTGCCACAGTAACTAGATGAAACCCACTAGCATGTGTAGGAGTTGATTGAGCCATGTATGTGATTCCTACCTTGCTATGCCTGCTATGCTTAGAGTTGTGTCAGGTCTGGTTCATCTGGGTGATGGGCTAGAGTGATATGATTATGTCGGTAATGTGAGGGATGTGTTGAATATGTTTTGGTAAAGGTATCGATGAGAGGCCATGTAGGAGTACATGGTGGGTTGTTTCATTGAGACCGTCCATAAGAATTAAGATCTGTATGCGTGATTTAAGATTCAGCTACTACCACACATTGGGCCCTGAAATGTGGCCCCGCTCGACTTACTGACCCCTCTCGCCCTCTGTCCAGGAGTTGCAACTAGTTTCTGGCGTTTTTAGGTTATGTGTTGGCGGCCGTGCGTAGCGCTGACCCTAGGGGTGGGCTATGATGCGGTAGATACACTATGGCCGGGTATGCCGGGTGCCCGTTTGGCGTCTCGGGACTCTGTACACATCGTTTGGGGCCGTTGAGGACACCCCGGCCGGATTTCCTTGCGGATGGAACCTGAATAGGTGATAAACCTGGACTAGAGACTTGTGAGGTTAGTCAGGTCGTGGTCCACACCCACGTCGGTTTTCGCTTGAAGTCTGCCTAGCACATGTCGTTTGCAGACGCTAAGTGGTGGAAACATGTGTGACGAATAGCCGCGTCTGCGGTAAAGGACTACTTGGTTGCCTATACAGTTCATAGACAAGTTAATGGTTACTACTAAAAGACTCAAGATAAGTGTGAGTACCGAGGATGGCCCTCTCGTAGGATGACGAGAGAGGATCCCCGGTGGAGTATTGTGTTGGTGAGTAGTGTACTCGTGTGCGAAAACTATTTTACTAGTGGAGTTCCGTAGGATAGCTTAGCCAAGAGTCAAAGCTGGCTTGCTGCAATAACCCCACCACCTTCTTGAGAATGAGCATGTATAGTAGGTTCTGTTGTAAGACTTGCTGAGTACCTTTGTACTCATGTTTGCTTAATTACTGTTTTCAGACGACAACACTGCCCCCTCCGATGGGTTCTACGTAGACCTTGACAGCGACGAGTGACTAGCCACCCAGGTGGTGATCCTGGCCATGGAGGGCCCTATGTAGATAGACAGGCTCTGAGAAGCCTTCTTTATTTCTAGTGTCTGTACTCAGACTAGTTGCTTCCGTATGTGCTTGTATGATTGTATGACTTGAGTGTCGGGTCATGTGACCCCTATCTGTATGAACATGTTATGTATGGCTCTCTAGAGCCTTTAAATAAAGTACTTGAGTTGTAGAGTTTTGTTGTGATGCCATGTTGTATGTACTCATATCGGGCATATTGTATGTATGATTGAAATGCTTGGTATGAGTGGGATCCGACAATCTAGTTGTTTATCCTTGGCAGCCTTTCTTATGGGGAAATGTCGTCTAGTGTTCCTCGAGCCATAGTAGTCCGCTACAGCCCGATTCACCGGAGTCTTGCTAGCCCAACACTACTGCTCAGGACACTTGACTGGCCGGCATGTGTTTCATGTCGTTCCTATGTCTGTCCCTTCGGGGAAATGTCACGCGGTGACATCCGGAGTCCTGCCTAGCCTGCTACAGCCCGGGTTCCCAGAGTCCTGTTAGCCCAGTGCTACAACCCGGAATCACTCGCTGATGACCGACATGCTCGATGTGATTCATGTATGCCTGTCTCCATAGGTCTGTGCCGTGTTGGGTTCACAACTAGCCATGTCGGCCCGGGTTCTCTGTCATATGGATGCTAGCGACACTATCATATACGTGAGCCAAAAGGCGCAAACGTTCCCGGGCCATGGTAAGGCGACACCCGTGGGATACCGTGCGTGAGGCCGCAAAGTGAGATGAGGTGTTACCGGCTAGATCCATGTGACTTGGAATCGGGGTCCTGACACAAGGTCCCCCGCTCAGTGGAGCCCACAAGGAGGTAGGTCTCCTTTCACTCGTTGTCATCGCTCAACGTTAGTGGGAGCGCGGCACCGAGGTGCTTCTTCTTGGTGATGGAGGACATGCCGAGGGCAGGCGCAGGTGTCGGTGCAACAAACCCTGGGGTCCGTTGCCCAGACTGTGCACATGGCTGAGGACAAGATTACCGCACCCAAGATCAGACCGAGCAGAAGAGATCAGTCCTTTGAAGGACCAAAAGTTGAGATCAAGAAGACCAAGATTAGCCAGAGAAGTAGGACATTACTAAGGAATGAACCTCCCTTGCCAGGAAGGCAGGCGAGCATGGCAAGGTTGGGGTTACCTCGGAAGCAAGCCTCCAGGTCATCCCGACAGGCCTGCCGGGGCTTGCGGAGGCAAAATCACTCCACCGCACCACCTCACTATGACACAAGTCATCAATCAGTGCGGTGTCAAGGCCCCTAAGTGACTTAGTGGCTGCTTCTTGCCACATGGCAACCACTTCCTACAAGAAATACCTCCAAATGATACCCGTCCTGAGACGTGTCAAGCAAGCAGACGTGAAGCTGGCAAAACAGCCTGGCAAGGCTTGCCGGGAACACTATGATGAGACGTTGAGCGGTGCATTTAATGCGCTCCGTCCGCATATAGAGTTAGGTATGATAGCACTATTTTCTATCTAATCAGCATGTAATGACTGATTTGCCACTGTGGTGACACCTTCATCTATAAAAGGAGGCCCATGGCAACCGTAGAAAGGATTCGGACCCTTACACATTCATAGGCGCGTAGCCACTCTCGCCCCGAGGCAACCCTGCGGGGTAAGAGCGCCATGTTCTGCACCATTTCCACCATCAACTAAATAAAGCAGGAGTAGGGTTTTACGCCTCGCGGTGGCCCGAACCTGGGTAAAACTGCCCGTGTGATCTATGCCTTGATGTGTTACACTTCTCCACTCTTTGTGCAACGTGCCCATCCCCCCGCCGAACAAAAAGGGGCTCGTGGCCCCATATGTGGCTGTGGTTTCCCATGACATCTTTGGCGCGCCAGGTAGGGGGATCACTTGCGCGAACCCGAGAGCGTAAGCAGCGCATCAACTTCGTCGCCATTTTCATCATCAACTACTCCATCAACTATGGCGCCCAAGAAGAGGCCTGGTGCCGCAGCTCACCCGTCCACCTCAAAGGCCCCACAGCCTACGACCGTTGATGCCGCAGGGAATGTGGGGATGCATGAGGATGTGCACGCTGTGGGAGACGTGGTCGGCACAGGCAGCACTGTCACCACCTCCTCTGTGGCCGACACAGGAGCGGGAGGCACCGAAGAAGGACAAAACCAACAACATCCCAATTACCACGCTCCACGAGGTACAGGTAGAGAGATTATTCCTTCTATCGCTCCCTTCCTAACCAAGGGACATAGTCTTGATGGTGACGTTCTCCCTAAGGCGACTCACAATCCTCTGTCCGCCCCCGTCGTGGGCGCGGTTGCAAGACATGCACCGCCCTCGGAGCAAACTGGCCCAGCCAATGATCCGAATGGGGTCATTGGTCCAAACGCGCCACCACCTCGTTAACACGCCATCCAAGCGACCGGCTCTCGGTGACAGGAGCCCGGTGCAGCAACTGCCGGCACCGTCAGGAGCCGGGCGACGCTGCAGTCCACATTATCATCGCCGATGCCAAGTACCACTTCGGAGGCCATGGTGCGGGCCCAGCTACTACTGAGATTCCTGTCAGCAGTCGATCATATGGATGAGTGAAGAGCCACCATTCAGAGTCTGAATGGCTTTGCCGAGGCTGGGGCTCACAACGAGTTGGCCCTGCGGAAGGGGCCACCCCCATGGTGCAATCCCCGCTGCGGTAACCAGCACGGGGGCTGTGCAAAGGCCCCGACGTTGATGAGCCCATGCACGGCGAAGGTGGGTACCTGCTCTTCATGGCTGGGCGCCCTGCCTTCACAAGTGAGTTGCCGCAAGTCCGTTGGCCATCCGATCGCATGTTCAAGCCGAAGATACCAGAGAAGTATGATGGAAGACTGAACCCGGCAGAGTTCTTGAGCATCTACACCATCACCATTCCGGCTACCGGGGGCAGATATGAGAAGGTTTTTGCCAACTACTTCCCTTTGGCACTCAAATAGAACGTTAGGTCTTGGCCGATGCACCTGCCAGAGAACTCCATCTCGACCTGGGCTGACCTGTGCCATGAGTTTGTTGGCACCTTCATAGGCCGCCACCAAGAACCAGGATTGCCTAGCAATTTGCAGCTTCTCCCACAGAATGAAGGAGAAACCCTGCAGAAGTACATGCAGTGGTTTAGCCCAGTCCATATAAATATTCCAGGTACCCACCCGACAGCTATAATAGCTAAATTTTAGTCCAACAAGCGCAACCGTCGGATACGTTCCAAGATGAACGTTCGGTTGCCCAAGACTATCAAGGAGCTTTACACCTTGGTGGAAAAGTGTGCTCGGGTGGAGGAGGGGAGGAAATTCCATGGAGAAGAAGATGGCGTTGACATCGACTAAGAGGATGACGATGAAGCTACCAGTCAGAAGAAGAATAAGAACCACAACAAGAGTCGCAAGGATAAGGCAGTAATGACCTTTGGGGGATCGGGCACGCCTAGTATCGACAAGAAGGCCAAGGACGAAGCTGTCGACAAGGAATTTGCCGCATGCAGTGATTACCGAGAGGCTTCTGCTGAGAAGGCTAGGAAAGGTGATGGGCCATACTGCAAGATTCATCGGACCAAAGGTCACAATCTCCAGGAGTGCCATCAAGTTGAATAGCTCGTCAAGAAGCAGAGGGCTGAGTATGAGAAGCGTGATAAGGAGAAAGGTCAGAATGGCACTGGCCGGAAGGGCCGAGGCGGCGAAGCAAGTCACCCTGGCAAGGCTCCTTGGAACCAAGGAAAACCTGCCAGGGGCCGAGGGAAGGAGGATTGCAATGATGATAGTGATGGAGGGGATGAAGAGGAAACCAGCGAGCATGAATTCCAAAAGGCCACTGATGCCCTGTGCATTGACGGGGGTGTATCTCTGCACTCCTCTCACCGCCAATATAAACGGTGGGTGTGTGAGGTCAATGTCATGGAGCCAGTGGCATAATACCGGAAGCCGCTCCAATGGTCACGCACGCCCATCATCTTTGACGAAGAGGACCATCCTGACCGAACCACTGAGGTAGGGTGCTTGCCGTTGTTGGTCTCACCAACGATCCACAACCTCAAAGTCACAAAGATGTTGGTTGACATCGGGGCCGGGTTGAATCTAATGCCCAAAGGTCATCAACAAACTTCAGATAGCAGAGGAAGAGCTCAAGGTCACGGGCATGTTTCAAGGAATCAGCCCAGGCAGGAGTCATCCTAAGGGAAAAATCATGTTGCCAGTGATATTTGGGGGAGAGTTGAACTACCGGATTGAGAAGGTTGTGTTTGATGTGGTTGACCTCCCCCTGCCGTACAACGGAATCCTTGGATGCCCAGCTCTGGCCAAATTCATGGCGGCATCCCACTGTGCCTACAACACCTTGAAGATGCCATGGCCGATGGGTGTCATTTCCATTCCATCAGACGAGAAGGACACAATTATTTGCATGGATAAGATGTATCGGGACGCAGTCATGGCAGTGGCCGCTGAAGCCGCAGGTCCCGCCAAGGAAAGCAAAGGAAAGAAGAAGGCTAGCAGGGACGCCAGCAAGGAATCTAGGAAGCGTACCTCTTCGGAGTGTGCTGCGCTCACTGATGACTTGTCGGAGAGTTTCAATAGCAAGAAATCCAAGGCTGCTGCACCCCATGTGAAAAAGGTCCTGGCAGGGCTGGCTGGCGATGATGGTACTTTCACTATCAGTGCCACCCTTGATGACAAATAGGAGTGCGCTTGTTGCCTTCCCGCGGGAAAATGTTGATGTGTTTTCCTGGCAACCATCTGACATCCCCGGTGTTCCCAGGGAGGTAATCGAGCACCGCCTTGCTGTCTGCCCACATGCCCGACCTGTCAAGCAGAAGGTCCGAAAGAAAGCCTTGGAGCGGCAGCAGTTCAATGCCAAGGAGATCGAGAAGCTTGAGGCGGCTGGTTTGGTCAGAGGAGTACGACATCCAACGTAGTTAGCAAACCCAGTGATCGTAAACAAGGCTATTGGAAAATGGAGGCTCGACATAGATTTCACAGATCTTTACAAGGCCTGCCCAAAGGACCCATTTCCCTTGCCGCACATCGACCAGATTGTGAATTCCACTTCCGGGTGTGATTTGCTCTCGTTCCTATATGCATACTCTGGATATCATCAAGTCTTTATATCCAAGGAATACGAAGAGATGACCTCATTCAACACACCATGTGGCATAACTGCTTCCTACTCATGCCTTTCGGGTTGAAGAGTCTAGGGTCCACTTTTGCAAGAGCAGTACATATTGGTTTTGAATCACAGTTACACCAGGACATTGAAGCTTATATGGATGATATTGTGGTCATGACCAATGACAAATCGACCCTCATCCAGGACTTGGAAGAGACATTTGCTAATCTGCGCAAGATGAACTTGAAGGTAAACCCGGAGAAGTGTGTGTGTGGCGTTCCCTCTGACAAGCTACTTGGATTCTTTGTGTCCCATCGTGTGACAGAGGGCAACCCTGATAAGATCAAGGCTATCGAGCAGATTCAGGCACCCAAGACAGTGAAGTATGTGAGGCGTTTGCAGGGTGTGTTGCCGTGCTTAGCAGGTTCATCTACAATTTTGCTGAGCGCGCCTTGCCATTCTTCAAAATATTGAAGAAGGCAGGGCCCATGAAGTGGACTCCGAAAGCAGACGCGACACTGCAAGATTTGAAGACCTACTTGTCCTCTGTGCCCACTTGGGTTTCTCCCAAACCACATGAGTCGTTGCTGCTATACTTGGCAGCAACTAATCAAGTGGTTAGTGCAGCAATAGTGGCGTAGTGGGAAGTGGAAGAGGCAGCAACCTCGACTAGTGCCCCTTCGGGGGGAGAGAGTGAGCATAGCCCGGCAAGGCCAGAAGTGGATCAGAACAAAAGAAGGGCACAACACAAGAGGCAACCTCAAGGCTGCGACAAGGAAGAGAGTGGTGTAGCACCCAGTATACTTCGTCAGCTCCCTATTACAGGGGGCTAGATCCAGGTATTCTGGCGTGCTAAAATTGATTTTTGGCCTAGTCATGGCCTCAGGGAAACTGTGCCACTACTTCCAAGCCCACGAGATCATGGTTTTCACCAGCTTCCCTTTACAAAGGATACCCCGAAACCCTGAGGCTACCTACAGAATAGTGGAGTGGGCATTGGAGTTATCTAGCTTTGGCCCGAAGTTCGAGAGCACACCGACAATTCAGAGCATGGCATTGGCAGAGTTTATTGCAGAATGGACGCCAACACCTCATGAAGAGGTACTGGAGACAGTTATCCCCGGCAAGGAAGCACCCAAGAATGGATCATGTATTTCGATGGTGCCTTCCCCCTACAAGGTGCAGAGGCTGGCGTGGTTCACTACAAAAAAAGACACTTCCATCATGATACGTGTTTGTCACAGTAGGTCACGTTTTGTTTCATGCATGTACATCCATGACAATTTTATGACAGAATAAAGATAGTCATACCCGTGTTGTCGTAGAAGTGTTCCATGACATTACCAGAATTATCATCACGGAAGTGTCCACTTCTAGGACGATAAAATCGCGCGTCATAGAAGTGTTTTTATCAAGGGTGACCGACACATGGCATCCACCGTAACAGGTCCCCGTTAAGCTATCGGGGACGGTTTTGGATCCGATAACCCGTTAACAGCCCAGACCAATGGGGATTTTCCACGTGTAAAATTCTCATTGGCTAGAGGAAACACGTGTTGGCCCACCAGTGGGACAGATGTCATCCACTCATGGGACAGGAAGCGCCTATGATACGTCGACATGTGGCAGGCCCAACAAAGGCCCATTCCGGTGAAAAGGCCAGCCCATTTGACTTGGTCAAAAGGTAACAGGTCGGCCCAGGGAAAGCCTGTTAACGGCATGTTCATATATCGCCCATTTACGACCCGCTAACTCCCGGCCCATTACGACCTATCGGAATTAAGCCCAGTAGCTTCATCTGGGCCATCCAATATGATTCCAGCCCGTTGTTACTTCGGGCCCATGTATGACCCATGATGTCTTTCGGCCCATATGAGGCCCTTCGTAACTCTGGGCCCAATAAAGGCCCGAGATGAAACTGGCCCATAATGTACAGTGTATCATTTCATACCCATTAACGGCCCATTATTCCATCGGCCGTTTCCAGCCCGTGTTAACTTTCGGCCTTCTAAGGGCCCATTTATTCTTGGGCTCATTTCTAGAATTCGGTTAGTTATGGTCTGTTACTGGCCTGTTTCGTTTGTCGGCCAAATTCAGCCCGTGTTTACATTGGGCCCGTTTGTGGCCCGTTAACACGTTTGGCTGTTTTCATAGCGTTATCAAATATGGCCTATTAACGGCCCGTTATGGTCCATGAATAGTACGACCCATGTTTGGCGAAATGATTATACGCCCCGTAGAAGGCCCATGGATCCTACGGCCCGTAGAAGACCAATGGACCCTATGGCCAATAGACGGGCCATGGATCATAAGGCCCGTAGAAAGTCCATGGATCCTATGGCCCGTAGAAGGCCCATGGATCCTACGGCCCGCCGGAGGCCCATGGTTACAACAGTCCATGTGTTGCCATGATTATTGTGGTCTAGTTACAAAAAATAGGTTATTGTGGCCACTAGAAAAACGGAGAAAAAGAACTGCAGTGACTACAAGCAGACAACTAAACAAGACAATAAGGAAATAAATGAGCAAGCAACTAACGCTAGCCTATTACAGCTATTACACATATTACATCCACTGGGCATCAAAGTTTGCCACTAGTGCAAATATAGGGAACAAAGCAGCATATTACATACACTGGGCATCAAAATTTGCCACCAGTGCAAATAAACGCGGCAGCAAAACAAGAGCATAACTGAAACACCTTCAAAAGAGCTCAAGAAACATTACCCTGGGTATCCACCATGCTGGCAATAAGTTTAGAAGCTTATTAGCTTTGTCCTGTTTGGCGCTAAAATCCTCCAACGCTGGCTGTTGCACCACAAAGTATGCATCTGAATGCTCCAAGGACTTCCACAGTCCTTCCGCTTCTTGTCGCAACACAGCAGATCGATGTCTTTCAGCTTGTACTTGAGACTCAAGAAACCGAACTGATTCAGACAGTGAGTTTGAATAGCTTGTGCAAGCGGTAGTGGCCAGTAGCTTGACAGGACTTTGGGGTTGTCTTACTGTCTTCAAGATAGTCTTCCTTAGCTGTTTTATCAGCTTTTTTGGAGACCAACAAGGATATCTCACTATCCAGAACCTTGTCTGCATTAATTCCTTTACCATTTCTTAATACGGCACTCTTCCCAATATTCGGTCAACATTCTAAAAGAAGAAACAATAATACACATAACAGGTCTAGCATGTACTAGTATATGAAACTCATTTCGGTGAACCAGTACATTAGTAAGGTGGACATGATTAAACTACTAAGTCTTCTATTGCCAAGTACTAGTACATAATAAAATCATCAAACAAACATATATCTATGTCCTATGGTCACTGCATTGTCTTGCCAAATCAAAATAGAGACACGGTTCAAATCATATCAGTTCAAGACAAAGTAGCAGTGAAAGAATACAAAAGCGTGGGAAACTACATGGCACGACAAGATTTCAAATGGGTACGGCGGGTCTACATGTACAACAACACTATTTGGCTCTGTTGTGATGCTAGTAATGTGCATGATATGAGAAGTCAACTGAACTGAAATTGAAATCAGCAAAGCTATTGATAAGAGCAAACCTATGAAACATGCATGAACATACCTACTATGCCATTGGAGTTTTGATTGGATCCTTCAATTTAAAAATAAGTTTGTATGAGTAAATACAGTGATACAAGAGGAAAGCAGTATGCATGATAGCAATGGAATCTCAAATTAGAGCAGTTGTTCTTCAGGTTAAAGCACTTGTTCTACATCAACAGAGTACAATAAGACACAAGAATACAGTACTTAAAAAATGAGCTCATAGACCTTACCACATTCTTGGTTCGGGACCAGTACAAAACAAGGCGTTCCGAGTCATCTTCCAGTAAATTTGTCTTAGGAGAACGTAAGGGAATTTGATGAGTTTCTTTGCCAGTGAGGTGCATTTTCTTCAGGTAATTCCGATACTGCCACCAAGCATTCTTGAAGATAGCAGAGGTATTAGCACAGGTTACCTCATCCTAAGTTTCCAAATCGGTCCTTCTCTACAGAGAAAAATGGGAAAATTTGATGTATTATAACCATCATGGAGGTAGAATGTATGGGACAAAGCAAAGTAATTGCCATGAATAACATCACTTACACATAACTCCTGGACAAACACCTGCAACTGGCATTTTCCTTCATCTTCAGTATAATATTTCAAAGATGGGAAGATATGCACATAGGACTTAACAACATCAAATGCGATAGATGCTAAACTAAGACTGGCTGGTTGTGCTTTCTCCACAGGAATTCGCGTACTAACTGGTGGAGTCGGGGTTTGCCGTGGTAGTACTAGCCCTTTGGACACTGGAGCTGCCTTACTAACTGCTCTTATTTGGGAGCTCTGTCGTGGATATGGTGTTGTGTCAATAGGAACTGGGTTACTATCTGCTGGGGTTGGGGTTAGATTGGGTGAAGTTGGTTCTCTGACCATCGCAGTAGGGGTACAATCTGCGAGAGTCTGGGTTATGTGAGGTAGGGCTGGTTCTCGTCCATTTACAACCGAGGTGCTATCTCTACTAGGAGGTTGCACTGTTTTATATGAGGACTGTGTTTTTACTCCGCTAGATACTGCCATCACCCGCTCCAATTCAAATGGCTGATAAACAGGAAACATAGTTGACTGTATAGACATTGTATGAGAGACAGATGCAATAGATAGTGTGGAAAAAAGAGGGCATGAAATAGTTGACATGTATATTGTTTAACTAAAATGGATAGCATGACATAATTTCACATATATGATGTCTATCTAAACTGGATAGCACAGCATAACATAATTCAAAGATATGATGAATAACTAAACAGGACCGCATGACATAATTCACATACATGTTATCTAAGTAATCAGGATCGCATGATTTAATTCACATGTGTGATTTATATGCTAAACAGAGGGCATTCGATATGATGTCTGAACTAAGAACATGGTGTTGAATATTGTGTATATGATGCCTAAACTATGCAATGCAAGACACCATATGCATGATATGAGCAGTATAACCATGCCTAGTTAGAGCATACACCTCGGTGGGGGGAGAGTACTGGTCGTCTGTCCTGAATCCATCTCTGAGGAGCTATCGGGACCCAACAAGAGATCTACTTCGACAGGTAGCACTGTCTGCATTGAAGGCCTTGTTTTCACTCCAGACTTTTCCATCTCCCACCCAAATGGTTGATTCACGGGAAGAGTAGTTTAATGTACAAACATTGTCGACAAATGGAAATGTAATGAAGAAATGGATGGGCAAGATATCATTCAAATATATGATGCCTGATTAAACAGGATGCCATTGCACATTTCACATATATTATGACTGGCTAAAAGGCATGAGACTACACATAATTCCCATATATGATATAGAAACTAAACAGGTGGCATTACAGAACATGTCTAAACTAAGCAGATGACATATATGATGTCAAAAGTAGGCACTGCAAGGCAACATATGCATGATATGACTAACATCATCATGCCAAGGTAGAGCAAACACCTTGGGGGTAAATAGGAGTGGTCAGCTGTGTCTGAATCCACCTCAGAACAGATATCTTCCTGTGGATTGCAATCCAGAGATGGGGGAAGGGTTTGCCATTGAACCCACCATGGAGCGATTTCTGCATGACATTGTATTGCCGCGCAAAACTCTTCTCTTTTTCTCTACATGTTCACCATGACTGTGTACAATATCTGACATGCATATGAAAAAAATATGGTGAGATTATGTAAGGAGAGCATGCAGAAATCTAGAGTGATGGTAACAACCAGTGGATGGATCCAAAAATAATGATAGCAGGCTGACGATTGCTTTAATTTAATAAAAAGACAGATGATGATTCCTTTACTATTTGTTTCCCACCCAAGATGAACAACATAGGCATACCCTAGGTGAACCAGATATTAGACAAAGATACTATTCATAGCTGCCTCGATATGTGCCCCACAACTAATTTAGAACTCAAGTTTGAACATCAGTAAGTGAAACCATATGAAAGCGTGTACAGTTGGAATGTTATTCTGCCACTAATGCACTTGGTCTTGTTTTCATGCATAGGATTTTGAAAAGTTGGTCCAAGTGGATATTTTGCTCCATTCCTTTCAACAAAATGCATGAATAATTGAATAGTAGAGTGCCATAGGAAAATTTCCTATTCCTATGTTTTTCCGTTGAACCACAATAGCCCTAATGGATCGACATTAATGTAGAGTAATAAGTGATGAGACAACTGTACAACCTCTTTGCCCTAGCCATGTCGACCTCAGCATCATTGGATTGGTCGCTAAAGAAGTTGAGACAGAGGTGGTTGTCGGAGGTGTGGAGGAAGATCTGAGAAATTTGTAGACGACGTCTAGGGCACTACTCTGTTGGGATGGACCGTTCTATCGTTGGAGCAGCTCTGGTTAGCTGT
Source organism: Triticum urartu (assembly GCF_056163025.1). NCBI lineage: Eukaryota > Viridiplantae > Streptophyta > Magnoliopsida > Poales > Poaceae > Triticum > Triticum urartu. Next base: position 233,153,055 of record NC_141876.1, on the reverse strand, counting down.
AAGACATCAAGGCTGAAGCAGCCCAAGACAGACATCATTAATCTCAAGAGGGATTCTAATAGCATCTCCAGTAGATGATGTAAAATAGATGTAAAATTCACATCACCAAAAACCACCTGACTACAACAAATGAGGTAAAAACTGTTGACTCTGAACTTAACTGTCCAAACTGAAATTTACTGTCGAATCTTAATGTTACTATCAAAAATGAATGCAATGATAGTAGAGAGTCACTTGACATGTAGTTTAGTGAGGGCCTGCAGTTCATCTTCAACATGCACCCCCCTGAGCCACCAGCCACCACCGGCCTCGCCAACCCGAAACAACTCCCCACCACCGGTCCGTCGCCGCCCCAGCGCCCCGAAACAACTCCCCACCGCTGGTCCACCGCTGCCTCGCCGCCCCGAAACAACTCCCCACCACCGGTCCGCCGCCGCCCCGGCCAGCCCTTTAGCCCCCCCCCCCCCCCGCACGAAGCTTTTTTTGATCCCCACGCCACCGCCCCACCACCGCGCCCCCATCGCCAGCGAGCAGAACCCCACCCAAAACCCCAATATAGATAGTGGGGTACCTCTCCGGCGAGCCCCCTCCCCGATGTGGGTGGTTCTTCCTTAACTCTGGGAGCCCCCCCCCCCACCCCTTGAAAATTGACTGACCCAAAAGTTGATTCAGTCGACTGAAGTGTAGCTAAATCGGAGTAGGGCAGCATCGCGCGCGAGAGAGGGAGAGCAGCAGTAGCAGCGCGAGCAAGTGAGCGAGACCCGGAGTAGGAGCAGCAGCGCGAGCGAGCGAGCAAGAGCCGGAGCAACAGCAGCAGATCCAGATGGTATGGATGCCGCCGCCGAAGGGGCCTCGCACTAGGGAGAGGCAGCGTGGAGATGTCGCCTGCGGCGCAGGCTTCGAGGTAGCCGCTCCATGGGGGTGTGGGATGGAGCACCGTCGGCACTGGGAGGTCGATTTAAGGAGAAGGTGCGATGCGATGAGTGTACAACTTCTTTGGTGGCGCCGAGTCGGCCTAGGCTTCGTCCGAGGAGTCGGTGAGGATGCTGCTTTTCCGGTGGAGCAGGTTAAGACGGCGCTGTGGGGATGGAGCAGCCGCGATAGACGAGGCGATCGTCGGAGAAGCTCCTTGGAGGTGGAGGACGGGGCGGTTGAACCGGCGGGGAGACATGATGGACAACGGATCTTCAACCGCTGAGGTGGATTAGGGACGTCGAGCTGTTGCAGTGGATGACGTCGTCGAGGAAGAGGCTCCGGCTAGGCAGCGGTGAGGTAGCGGACGGAGGAGGGTGGGGTTTCGCGGCTGGAGCGGAGAGGTTATGGCGGCCTGGGATTTCGAATGGCGAAAAGGAGGCGATGGGAGGGGGGAACCATGACTTAGGGACGCGCTTGTCCAAAATGTAGGGTGTGTTACGAAAGTACCCCCACCGATTTGAACTAGCAGCCTCTTCGGCTCAGGGTTAGAAGGGGGATTTTGCGTGTCGGGATTTGGCAACTGGAGGGAGTTTCCGCGCACGTTGTAATTTCGGGATAGCAAGGCGCGGGTTGTGAAGGAGCCAGTTTTGGGAGCACGATATCTGAATTTTTAGGATATAACAAGGTGCGGGTTGAATTTTAGGGACAAGCCTAACGTGTAATATTGTACTTGGACGTACCAAATCAATTCGCACTTCCCTCAACAAAAGAAAACGAAAAAATAAAAACTATTCACACCACACAAAGAGAGAGTCTTGTCCTGTTTTACTATACAAATGCTATTCAAAGCTACTCCCTCCTTCCATCTATATAGGGCCTAATGTGTTTTTCGAGGCTAACTTTGACCAAATATTAGAGCAATAATATATGGCATGCAACTTACACAAAGCACACCATTAAATTCGTGTGTGAAAGGAGCTTTCAATGATATAATTTTCACATTGTGCATGTCATGTACTATTAATCTTGTCAATAGTCAAAGGCAGTCTTAAAAAACACTTTAGGCCCTATATAGATGGAAGGAGGGAGTATGAATCCATGTTATGTCCAATTAAATTTTTTCGCTGGCTGTATAATGCATGTAACCTACTCATACCAACATTTTAGTGCATTCCAAATGTTATATGTAGTACTAGAAAGATGCCCATGCCTTCCACGGAACATCAACATGATCAAGGGGATGCCTTATTGGCAAATATGGAGAGGGGTGTGCGTATATTTTTCCAAAATTGCCATAGTTTCCTTCCTATCAGTCAGATATAAATCGGACGGCCTATATTGCAGGATGGCAGGCACACCATCATCAACAACTCTGTTTTTTATAAGAGTAGAGATAAAATATATTATATGTAGTATAACATGTTCATAACCACACCATGTGTAGAACTGTTATATATATTCACGCACGCGTCGGTTTAAAACACTGATAAATTCTTCAAATATCCAGATTCGCTTTTTATAATGAATCATGATCTCTATTCGTCTTTTACACCCACACAATCCTCTTATCTTTGTAGCTAGCGCTAACTTTCTCTTGTGCATGCACACGCCCGCATCCCTCTCACCCTCCCTCAGCATTCTCTAGCTCCATCACGCAAATTCGTCTTTTCACTTTAGGTCGTTCACCCACGGTGTGTGTTGGCCCCCAGCTCCTTCTTTACGGCACACATCAATCGATATGCCTCTCTAGCCAGGAGTGCCTACCACAAACACAAGCTTCCTCTCTTCTCTTCTCACCGTCCATGCCTCACTCCCACAACTCGTTTCATCGATCTCATACTCGAACACTCCTCCCCCCTCGATATAGTATGCCTCTCGCACCACCTCCTAGATGCATCCCTCTCTCTCTATCCTTCTCCCTGGGCCTTATTTGCTTCTAACACATACATGCATGTATACCGATCAATCTCCCTACATATACCTAGGTCGACTTTAACTATTTTCTCCCACCCATCGATCGACGTACCTCACAAGTTATGTCTCTCCTTTATCTAATAAAGGATGATTGATCTTCCTATGTAGTTATGTCTGCTTACCACAACCATATCGCCCCCCTCATCATTCGTGCATGCCTCCTGACCCATCTCTCGCACGCACGTGCACAGACAAGGCAACCATCCCCTCTCTTATTGATATTACAGGCATGCCCTCCGTTTGTCTAGCAAGCCTCTCCCAGACTCCCACCATTTGTTAGAAGCAACTCCACTACCACCCCCTCCAATAGTCTAGCTCTGTCTCTCTACCAACCCTATTCCTCTCCTACACATATGCATGGATGCCGATCGATCTCCCTTAATACATGAGGTAGGCCTCTCTCCTCCTCCACACATATACCAGCCATTGTACCTCTATAATTAATTAGGCCTCCCCACCACACACCGATAGTCGAGCACTGTTGGTAGGTATCCATGCCACAGAGACAAACTGCACATGTCCCCTCTCACGTTCCAGTAGGCCATCCACTCTATATCTTTGCCGTGGGCACACAAAAATTTGATGACACTCTTTATCGATTGCGCGCGCGCGCACACACACACACATCATCCCTCTCTTCGATTCTATGGATACCTCAAGACGATGATACCTCCACTCCCTTCTCGTGGATCGCCCCCTCTATATATACGATATATGCAGGACTCTATTTCACACACATTGCATATGTTACATTTTTTGATTAACCCTCCCCCCCAAAAAAAACAGTCATGAACCCACACACTATATCTCTCTATGTTTGTATATCTCTCACACAACCCCACGTAGGTGTTGTATGTACACGAAGAGAATAGGTGCACGTACTCACGCTTCGTGCCCATCCACACCCGCGTGGGTACACAATGGAGCTCATTTCTGTACAAAAATGGCAGCCCATGTACTAATTTGAACGCGTGTAGCGGTTGTTTATCTACAGAGGTCGTGTACCACGCGTGTACGATACAACGTTCGACTTGATGCGTTGGCGCGTTATTTTTAAATAAAGTTATATCGCTCAATGGCACGTACACAGAATATGAAACGATTTTTATGGAGAAAAAGGTAGTCCGCTCCACTGTATACAATGGAGCCTGCCTGCCTGGGCTTGTCTCTCTCCAGAGTATCTCACACAAGGCGGCGGTGGCCTCTCTCTCTCCCACCGTTGGTCACTGATCCGGCCACATGCCGTCCGCCGACGGAAAGGGAGGATGTGCATCGTTTCTCCGTTCGACGGCACTGAGGCAGCACGTCCCGATCTGCAGTACCCGTCGTCCACTCTGACCAAGCTCCGGCACGGTGTGGCCTACGCCACCTGCTCACGCATGAATTCCTGATATTAAGACGTTGGTAAAGACAATTTCTTGAGGAAAACGAGCCCATGAATTGAGTACAAAGGGGACCAATAAGCTAGGATGGAGGGAGTACCAGTAGTGAACCGGAAGGAGGGAGTAGGTACTAGTAGTACAGTACTACGTAACAACGTGAAGTAAAATTCCTCTATGTACATCCTGTCTACGTGTCATGCAAGAAAATAGAGATAAGTACAAGTGAGACTCATGAATGGTGATACACGTAGGGGCCACTAAGGAGCAGTCTAATCACACAGTAAGTTAGTCGGAAGAAGCAACCACCATTTCACTCTTCAATGACACATACGCAATATAAAATGGTTGATATGGAGAGAAAAAGAAAACCACTATATATACACTAGCAGGAGCCTAAGCTACAAGCATGATTGCTTGGGTTGCTCTCTTTACAAGCATAGACCGACAGTGGCCACACCGCTGGTCACATATCCGGCCTGATCCCGCCGCTGGGGGAAGGGAACAATGTTCTGCATAGACGCGGTCGACATCGGCGAGGGAGAAAACCCACAATCGGTGAATCCCAACCTCCCTTCTATATACAGCCCGACGTCCCAGGTAGTAGTACATCTTCCTTTTGGAGTCGGCTTGCTCCACCGCCACAGCTCCCCACGTAGCTCCATCTCTATGTCAATCTTTATCTACTTCTACCGGCTTCTATTTGTGATGATTTTATGTCTCATGAACTAGTGCGAGTACTATTATTCTAGTCAAACTTCTTCAATATCTTTGCCATCAGGGATGCTCATCTCGATTTTAGTGGAACTGCACAAAAGCATCGTATGATCCGAGGGTGACAGCCGTCTTTCCTTTGACAGGTTCTACCTAGCCAGGAAATTAAATCCTGTTTAGGTTTTAGGGTTTAATTCATAGTGACCCCATCAGTAGTTTTTGTTTTGTACACGCTCTCACAACTTTTGTCTTTAGTTGTGAAGTAAAAATTGGTTATGATCTGTGAATCATTGAGATGCATCAGCATGCGTGTTAGTTTTCCTTTGTATTTGATGGAATATTGTAATGGGGCAACCTTGGAGTAGGAATGAAAATGGAGTGGAAAGTTTCTAGTTTCCGAAGAAAAATGGAAACAAAGAAAAACCAACATATCTCTTCGTTGGATCGCGCCATCGAGCAAAACCAATGTTTAAATCATGTCTGTCGCGTTCATGTCTCACCCTCATCCACGACTCCACCCCACATGGTCGCTCGACATGCCACTCACCGCAAACCTAGTATACGATAACTTTCCCACCTGCTTGTTGATGGATCGCGCCATGGAGTAATAGCACTACTGGAAGAGATTGACGAGTTAGGGAGGACAGCTAGCTGTAGCAGGGACTCCCAAGAACTTTTTACATGCATGTTGTTGCCGGCTATTGCGACCTTTGAAAGCGAAGCAGTCGCGTGCATTAGGAAGCGGCGCGTGCGACGCTCTCTTGGCCGGCACACCGCTTCAATGCCGGCGCCAGTGACTGGTCGCGTCCGCTCTGGCCGGGCATGAATGCGGCACTGACCGTTTCGGGTGGGAAGCACGCGCGGGTGATGAAGAGGGCTCGGGTTGGTCAGGAGCGGGCGTGGCAGCGGTCCGGATGCTCGCAAACAAGAGATGTTGTATGTTAATATTGTTGCATATATAATTAACAACATAAATAATGTGCCAGTTGGACAAATATGATTAGAGATTGAGATGGAATTTTACGTAAACACGGATATGCATGTCTATGTCTGTGTGTGTGTGCGCGACGACTCTCGCGACCTGGAAGCGGGGGCGTGTTTTTGATCGAGTTTTCTTTCTTGGTCAGTTTTTGTTTCTTTTTTTCCGGGAACGTGCATATTCTATTTAAAACCATTGCTATGGAGAGATTTTTTACTCCATTGTATATATAGCCTCTTGTTTGATAGGGTTTCTCGCGTCTCACTCTGTCACCCTCTCCATATCAAAACAAGATGACAATGTCCACTCTATGCCTCTCCTCACCGGTGGTCACAGATCCTGTTGCATGGTGGTTGTGTGGTCATTGTCCATATGCTCCTATTGCTGCTGCTAATCTAATACTATCACTGGTTAAATGAAGAAATGCTTTTTTGTCTCGGGTATCCTGGTTTAGTTCCCATAAAGATAATCATGATGCTTCTGTTTGTTGGGGTACTTTTCATTAATTCCTATTGAAAATTCAGATGTCGTTGTTAATCTTGTACCACTGCCAAAATAAAGTAACAACACTATATCCCTTTTTTATATTTTTGCAAACAACAATGTGTATCTCCATACCCTGGCATGTTTTCCTCAATTTTAGTGGAATTGCACAAAATTGGATGGCCATTGTTGTTCCATCTCACTGTCCTCTGCCACATGGTTCTTCCTTCCTCGAGCTTGATTAATGAGAAGAAATAGACCACAGTGAGGATTTGTCGAACTTCATAGGTGCCTCACCCAAACTTGATACCAAATGGATGATGCATCACGACGATGACCTATCGATGCTCATGGTTGCATCGGCTGGTGAAGCTGGTCGATTTTCGACAAAAAACAAGTTTTCTTCCATGAGTGCTCTTTGCTTGGTTGCATTGGAGACGTAGCCGTCTTTCACGTTGGTGCATTTTTATCACACAATTGGCTATGAACCAAATGTTTCCTTGAAGAAGGATCGACGTTGGTACTAAGAGCATAAGTTTTGTATTGATTTCTAAGCCTTCTCACAACTTTTTCTTTAGCTCCCCTATAATTTTATTTGTCCATCTATTAACTTTGGTTAAAAAATGGTGTGTACTAAAAACTTGGATGGACGTAGTAGCCGTCCATTTTTATTTACTCTGCATATTAGATTTGACTGAAGTCAAACTTTGTAAACTTTGACCAAGTTTAGGTTGAACACAACAAACCATAATTATTGAGAGAGGGCAAACTGTACATACTCTCAAACCTTTCCGATAATTGAAATTAAAATTCTTTATTTGTACACACTCTTACACGTTTCTGATAATTTGGCGCATGTGTGGTTGTTCACTTAAGGGAGGTTAGTGTACCACACATGAAGGACAGGAAGTGCGACCAGGACGCAGGATCCTTAGTTCATGAGAAGTAGGAGTAGAAGTTTTCTTCACTGGTACGTTAAATAAAGAGTTTCGTTTCATACTTACAAAATTTAGAACGATTGTTATGGAGAGAATAAGAAAACCACTCAGCTATATATTAGTAGTATACACGAGTACTATATGGACGCAACTTCATTAACTTAGTGCACCTACCTTTGGGTGTATGATAGGTGGGGCCAAAATGTGGCTGGCCCACCTGTCATATAGCGAAAGGCAGGTGTAGTTAAGGGGCTGGAGCTCAGTCCATAATACAATATATATATGTAATACACTATATAAGCTGGAGCCTTAGGGCTTGTTCGCTAGGGTTTGCACTCTCCACACTCTCGCCGCACTACATATATATACACGCTTGAGGCTCAGCGTTCCTTTGCTAGGGTTTGTTGTATTCACAGTCTCTCACCCAGTTCACCAGATCTAAACAAGACTGCGTTGTGGCCTCTGTATCTCTCTCCCCCTCACAGCAGGTGAAAGAGGCGTCTGGATCCCGTCGCACCAGGAAGGGGAGGAGGTGCAGCGTTCACTTTATCACCTCCGGCGAGGGAGGTAATCCACGGCCGGCTGCGCTGTTCTCTTTCACCCAGCGCATGTGCGGGAGGGACACTAACCCCTTCTTCCTTGTTGTCGTATGTAGTTTGGGCATATCGGGCCTCCCGCCACACGCCTTGCCACATCCCGACGACCCTAAGGTATAATTTGTTTGAAACCGTCATTGCTCTAGCTGCATGCAGATCTTTTTCGATTCTATAGTCGAATCTAGTTCTTGGTTCAAAGAGGAAAGAAGGGTGCGGTGGGGTCGAGCATGAATCTAGGATGTGGTTCAATGAGGAAGGGAGCGAGGGAAAGTAGTATAGACTGGCTATCCAGCCGCTTTGTTGGTCAAAAAGGGAAAAAGGTGGTAACCTAGTACACACATCTTTAAGGAACCGATCTCTTTGTTGAAAAGGGAAAGAAACTGGGGGGTCGGGTAGTTTGTGCAGGACTAGATTTGCTGTCCTCACATAGGAAAAAGGTTCAAATAGAACAAATATGGGACCAATGCAGATATGCTGCTTGGCTACATACTCTACATCATCCATTTATACGTGTGGACGCACATGGTGCTGGCTTGTCCCATGTCCCATGTCCCATACAACAATTTTGCTGTTGTTAATCTAAGAATGCTGCTGGAAAATTGAAGCAATGCCACTGCTAAAAGTAAATTACATTCTTACCGAATGTTGTTTTAAGAGAATGTCTCTGCTAATATGAGTCAATGCAACTGTTTAAGAAATGGCACTGTCCTGATTTGTTTTCCATCAAGATAAGTTAGATGCTTATTTTTTTCGCCATTTATTTCATCCTCCTTTATTTGCCAGTAATTGTTTCCTTTTTTGCCTATGTTAAAACAAGGATATCTATTCAACTTGTTGCTATAGCAAACTTAAACGTCAGAACGGTGACTTCGCTTGATTTTAGTGCAACTGCACAAAACAAGATTGGATTTCCTATTCGTGTTGGCAGATTTGTGCGTGATCTTGTGTGCATCATGACAGGTTGGTACTTGCCTTCATCCACATGATCGTGAAGTGTGTTCTGAGATGCTGTGCTACTTGTATTTGGTACTGTTTTAAATAAATGTTGAATTGAAGCTATTGTATTGCTCTCTTTTCCCATTAAGTAGTGAACAAAAATGGTACCAACCCAGACATGATGCTTGTTGCTTTGTTAGAACAAGCTCTGCATCACCCTCTTTATAAGTAGATGGAAGCACATGTTTTTGTAGCACCCACTCTCACCTGGAACTGTTTATGCTTTTTCTTAATCCAGTGCCACTGGTAAAATTAAGCAATGCCACTCTAAGAATTAACTACTGAACTGTTTTAAGAGAATTTCTCTGTTAATATGAATCAATGCAACCGTTTTAGAAATGCTACTATCCTATACTTTGTTTTCCATCAAGATAAGGTAGATGCTTCTTTTTTTGGCCGCATGTTTCATCCTCATTTATTGGCCAGTAACTGTTTCCTTTTTACCTCTGTTAAAATAGGGATATCTATTCAACTTGTTGCTATAGCAAACTTAAATGTCACACTGGCGACTTTGCTTGATTTCAGTGCAACTGCACAAAACGAGATTGGAATTCCTATTTGTGTTGCTAGATTCATATTTTATCTTGTCTGTCTCATGAAAGGTCAGTACAGGCCTTCATCCACATGATTGTGTAGTGTGCTTTGAGACGTTGTGCTACTTGTATTGGTACTGTTTTGGATAAATGTTGAATTGAAGCTATTGAACTGCTATCTTTTACCATTAAGTGGGCACTAATTGTTCCAACCCAGACATGATGCTTGTTGCTCTGTTACAATAAACTCTACATCAAACCCTTTATAAGTAGATGGAAGCACATGGTGTTGTTGCGCCCACTCTCCCCTAGAACTGTCTATTCAACTTATTGCTATAGCGAACTTAAATGTCACACTGGCGACTTTGCTTGATTTTAGTGCAACTGCACAAAACGAGATTGGAATTCCTATTTGTGTTGGTAGACTCATATTTTATCTTGTCTGTCTCATGAAAGGTCAGTACAGGCCTTCATCCACATGATTGTGTAGTGTGCTTTGAGACGTTGTGCTACTTGTATTGGTACTGTTTTGGATAAATGTTGAATTGAAGCTATTGAACTGCTATCTTTTACCATTAAGTGGGCACAAATTGTTCCAACCCAGACATGATGCTTGTTGCTTTGTTACAATAAACTCTACATCAACCCCTTTATAAGTAGATGGAAGCACATGGTGTTGTTGCGCCCACTCTCCCCTAGAACTGTCTATTCAACTTGTTGCTATAGCGAACTTAAATGTCACACTGGCGACTTTGCTTGATTTCAGTGCAACTGCACAAAATGAGATTGGAATTCCTATTCGTGTTGGTAGATTCATATTTTATCTTGTCTGTCTCATGAAAGGTCAGTACAGGCCTTCATCCACATGATTGTGTAGTGTGCTTTGAGATGTTGTGCTACTTGTATTGGTATTGTTTTGGATAAATGTTGAATTGAAGCTATTGAACTGCTATCTTTTACCATTAAGTGGGCACAAATTGTTCCAACCCAGACATGATGCTTGTTGCTTTGTTACAATAAACTCTACATCAACCCCTTTATAAGTAGATGGAAGCACATGGTGTTGTTGCGCCCACTCTCCCCTAGAACTGTTTATGCTTTTTCTTAATCTAATGCCGCTAGTAGAATTAAGCAATGCCACTCTCAGAATTAACTGCTGATATGTTTTAAGAGAATTTATCTGTTAATATGAATCAATGCAATCGTTTTAGAAATGATATTGTCTTATACTTTGTTTACCATCAAGATAAGGTAGATGCTTCTTTTTGTGGCCGCATGTTTCATCCTCCTTTATTGGCCAGTAATTGTTGCCTCTGTTAAAACAGGGATATCTATTCAACTTGTTGCTATAGCGAACTTAAATGTCACACCGGCTGTAACATCCCAAATTTCCAACTTGGAATGTTATACATTAGATCATCATTGCATATCATATTTTATTGCATTTTGGTTGATCCTAGAAATTCAATGCAACTCAAGGAACCTCGGAGAGAGTTGGGGATTTCGTTATTTTCATATTTGAGTTTTCTCAAATTTTGAAAATAGGATCATTTGATTTTATTTATTTTATCTTCAATTATTTCTATTACCAAAATATGAGAGAGGGAATAAAATGACTTTCCCAAAATAAAGAAATATTGAGGATTTAATAATAAAATCAAATAAGTTTTTATTTTGGATTTATTTTCTATTTTATTTGAATTTAGGAAAAGTGCGCATCTTTCAAATTTGCATTTAGGCCCCAAATAAATGTTCATCCTGTGCGGCTTGATTTTAGAAGCCGGGGAAAATTTATTTCGGGATTTTTTGAGTCCGTTTCGTATTTCTTTGTTTGTTTTTCTGTGCGAAATTATGTTAAAAAAATGTGAACCGACTTAGAGCCGGTTTCGGCCCGGACTCCTCTGGCCGGGCTTTATATAGCGCCGACCCCGAGCCCGTTAGCCCAGCCGCCCGCACCGGAACCCTAACCCTAGCCGGCCCTGCCGCCGCCGCCGCTGCCACGCGCCACCGTCGCTGCCGACGCCCCGCGCCACCGCCGCTCGACACCGGAGCCTCGCCGCCGCTGTCGAGGTTGATTCCGCCGCTGTCATCGGTTTTTTTAGAAAACCGTTGGTTTTCCCCGGTTTTCGTTTGGTTTTTTATATCCATTTTTTAGATAGATCGGTTTTTTTCCAGTTTAGTTTATTTAGCGAGCGTTCGCTTGTTCGTTTGTTTTAACGAACGCGTTCATCGTTTAGATCCAGATAACGAACGTTGGTTCGTTAATCTGTTCGTCGTTTTTCTTTTTCTTGGATTTTTCGCGATTACTTCTGATCGTGATTTCTGATCCGATTTTCGTTCTAGTATAACTTTTCGCCCGTTTATCGGAATCTGGCGATTCAAGCGCCTGGAGTTTCGTCTCGAAACCCTATTTCCATTTATCCAACTCAAACAAGTTTTTGGCTCTGTAAAATTTAACTTAGATACAGATTAGTAAATGAAGCTTGTTTGTTTTGCTGTTTGACTTTCGTTGCTTCGTTCGATTTGATTCTTTTTTCCAACCGGAGTTCTTAAGTTGAACTTTCTGGTTAGATCTCTTATTTGAGTTTTACCTATGCATTAGATGAGTACTTATTGTATGTGTAACACCCCGGATGTAATTTACCTTATATGTATCCCAACTCTTGCCGTTTCCGGCCTAAGTTATTTTATTTTTTCCTCGGGTTCGGGTTTCTGTCTTGTGTGCGTTTTTGTCTTTGTCATGCATCTCATATCATGTCATCATGTGCATTGCATTTGCATACATGTTCGTCTCATGCATCCGAGCTTTTTCCCCGTTGTCCGTTTTGCATTCCGGCGCTCCTATCTCCTCCGGTGCCCCTTTCTACCTCTTTTCGTGTGGGGGTTAAACACTTCCGGATTGGACCGAGACTTGCCAAGCGGCCTTGGTTTACTACCGGTAGACCACATGTCAAGTTTCGTGCCATTTGGACTTCGTTTGATACTCCAACGGTTAACCGAGGGACCGAGAAGGCCTCGTTTGTGTTGCAGCCCAACACCCTTCCAATTTGGCCCAAAACCCACCAAAAACCCTTCCATCCTCTAGAGCGTTCGATCACGATTGCGTGGCCAAAAATTGTGCTCAATTTGGAGCCTCCTAGCTCTTCCTACCTATAAAACTAGGCCTTCCCCGAAATTTTCGGATCTTCCACCCCCAAACCATAAAAAAAAACCCGCCGCCGCCGGACAATGTCCGCCACCTAGCGGACACACCGCCGCCAGCCACTCATCGGCCGCCAAGTGGCAACCGGCGCCCACTTCGCCGCCGCAGGCCCGAGAGCCCGAAGCCGGCCCTCCGGCCGTCCATCCGGGCCGAGCCGGATCCGCGTCCCCGCCGCCGTCCTCCTCCCGTCCGGCGCTCCTTCCACCGCGCCGCCGCACGCCATCATCACCGGCGACCGGCGCCGCCTCAAGTCCCACTCTGCGCGTGTCACCCCGACCGGCTGTCGCGCTCCTCGCCGCCCCTTCGCCGACCAGCTCCGGCGCCGCCACCGCCGCCGTCCGCCGCTCCCTCGTCGCCCGCGCCGTCGTCCACTACTCCGGTCAAGTCCCTCCACTCCGGCATCAAGTCCCACTCCGGCCGCCGTGTTCTTCGTCTCCGGCGATCCTTGGGAGCTGCGCCTGCTATAGTGCTCACCCCGATCCAGATCCCGATTCAAACGAGGGTTGACTTTTATCCCCAAACCCTAGATATTTTTGCAATCTTCATCATGTTGTATCTCTGCATCCGTAACTCCGATTTCCGTGTGTAGCATATCAAAATGTTCGTCTCAACGAGTACATCATTTCATCTCATTGCATCATTTTCATTTGAGCTCATCTTGACGCCCGAAATGCTGTTGGAAGAGGGCTATGTGGTGAATTTGTCAGATCTGTTTCATCAAATAGCTATTTGTCATTTTTGCCATGATTAATGTGTGCATGCTATGATCCTGAGCTCTACATGTGTTTTTTTATATGCCATGCCGTCTTTATAGAGGTGCTTACCATGTAGTTTTCTGATATGTGTGGTGACTAGCACAAGCTTGCAAAGTAGCGTAATCGGTAATGCTGATTTCAGGGACTTAGAATTTCACGAAGTCCTTGTCCTGATTTTGTCGTTATGCCATATATTCATGTTGTTTCCTAGTGATCTGTGCCTCTTTTGAGGATGATCAGTAAGGATGATTTGTTAATATTGTGGTGCTCTATCCATCCATGTCTTTGTTTGCATTTATGGAGCACCCTAGCTTGAGGCAATCGAGCTCTACTTTTGCTATATCGTGAACCCTGGCAGATTGTTGACATGTTTGAAATTTTGCCGAGGATGTTGCTATTGATCCATGCATGCTATGTTGTTTTTCTTGCCATGCCTAGCTTCTATGCCATCTATTCTTGGTGGGTGTATGCTTAGTTGGTCATGCCATGCTCTGTAGTGAGTGCATCGAGCTCGCAAACATGCCTACTCGTTAACTGATTTGCATGCTCCAGTTTTTCTCCAAGTCTGAGATCTGTTTATGTTTTTGCCATGTTCACATGCTTGCAATTGTATTTTCTGATCCCTTTTGGCTCAAGGTCACTAAGGGACTTTTGTTAAGTGCTTTGAGTAGCTTCATGCCATGCCTTGCTTTGCCATGTTAAGTTCCTGTAGCTTATAGTTTTCATGCTCTAAAGTGTGCTTCTTGATGATAAATTCCAGACTTGTGTTAATTTCACTAAGTCTGAAACCTGTTATCATTTGCATTTTTTCCATGCTTGTTTGAACCTGTTAATGGATGAACTAGCCGTAGCTCAGTGTTCATCTTTTGTCAAGCTTCATGAGTGGATCCCTTCCATGTATTTTGTTGCCATGTTTGACTGCTGTAGCATATTTATCTTGTTGCATTTAGTTGGTCATTTGCTGATTATCACAGACCGGTGTCATATTTGTTTTGCTTGCCATTTCCAAACCGTGCATCCGATTCCGGTGATCTTTATATCGATTTCAACCGAAATCACCTCACCTTTCCAGTGGCACTCTTGGATTTCGAAGTTGAGGCCAGGTTCAATCATTCCTTGTCAAATCTTGCATATGCATCACATACCGCATCCCGCATAGCATACCATGTTTGCATCATATTGCTTGAGCATTGCATTTGGTTGATTGCGTTCCGTTTGCTTGTTGTTCTTGATTGGGTAGAGCCGGGAGATGAGTTCGGGAACGAGGAGCCCGTTGAGTTCACTTACGAGGATCAAGTCAACTCTGAGAACTTTGCAGGCAAGATGACCATACCCTCGAAATCACCTCTATCTTTGCTTCCTAGATGCTCGCTCTTTTGCTATGCCTATGCTAGATACCTACCACTTGCTTATCATGCCTCCCAAATTGCCATGTCAAACCTCTAACCCACCATGTCCTAGCAAACCGTTGATTGGCTATGTTACCGCTTTGCTCAGCCCCTCTTATAGCGTTGCTAGTTGCAGGTGAATATTGGAGATCGTTCCTTGTTGGAACATTGTTTATTGTTGGGATATCACTATATTATCTTGTTATCTTAATGCACCTATATACTTGGTAAAAGGTGGAAGGCTCGGCCTTTTGCCTAGTGTTTTGTACGCGGTTGGGTTATAATGGGAACCCCTTGACAGTTCGCCTTGAATAAAACTCTTCCAGCAATGCCCAACATTGGTTTTACCATTCGCCACCTAGCCTTTTTCCCTTGGGTTTCGCGGACTCAAGGGTCATCTTTATTTTAACCGCCCCGGGCCAGTGCTTCTCTAAGTGTTGGTCCAACTGAGCGATGTCCGGGGCTACCAGGGGCAACTCTGGGCTGGCCTACCCGATGTCTTGCTCATCCGGTGTGCCCTGAGAGAGAGATATGTGCAGCTCCTATCGGGATTTGTCGGCACATCTGGGCGGTGTTGCTGGTTTAGTTTTACCATTGTCGAGGATGTCTTGTAACCGGTATGCCGAGTCTGATCGGGTCTTCCCGCTAGAAGGAATATCCTTCGTTGACCGTGAGAGCTTGTGATGGGCTAAGTTGGGACACCCCTGCAGGGATTTGAACTTTTGAAAGCCGTGCCCGCGGTTGTGGGCAGATGGGAATTTTTTAATGTCCAGTTGTAGATAACATGAAACTTAACTTAATTAAAATGAATCAACCGCGTGCGTAACCGTGATGGTCTCTTCTCGGCAGAGTCCGGGAAGTGAACACGGTGTTGGAGTAATGCTTGACGTAGGTTGTTCTAGGATCACTTCTTTATTATAGTTGTTCGACCGTGCTTTTGCCTTCTCTTCTCGCTCTCTTTTGCGTACAGGTTAGCCACCATATATGCTAGTCGCTTGCTGCAGCTCCACATCATACCTTGCCTTACCTATAAGCTTAAATAGTCTTGATCGCGAGGCTGTGAGATTGCTGAGTCCCCGTGACTCACAGTTTACCTCCAAACCAGATGCAGGGACCGATGTTACCGTTCCGGACGATGCGCTTGAGCTCAAGTGGGAGTTCAATGAAGACTCTCGCTGTTACTATGTGTCTTTCCCAGATGATCAGTAGTGGTGCCCAGTTGGGGTGATCGGGGACCGTGTCGCATGTGGGGTTGATCTTCATTTTGGTACCGTAGTTGGACCATGAGTGTATTGGATGATTGTAATGTTATTCATGTATTTGTATGACGTGGCGAGTGTAAGCCAACTATGTATCTTTTCCCCTTTTTATATATTTACATGGGTTGTTGTGAAGATTACCTTACTTGCAACATTGCTTTCAATACAGTTATGCCTCTAAGTCGTGCTTCGACACGTAGGAGATATAGCCACATCGAGGGTGTTACAAGTTGGTATCAGAGCCTTCCCCGACCTTAGGAGCCCCTCTGCTTGATCGAATCGTTGGCGTTGTTGAGTCTAGAAAAATGTTTTGAGTCATTTAGGAATTATATATCGGAGAGTTTAGGAATTCTATTTACTTCCCAATCCCTTCATCGCTCTGGTGAGGCATCCTGACGTAGAGTTTTGACTCTTCTCTTCTCAAATTTCACAAAAAAAAATTAGGATCACGCGGGTATCTTGGAATCGTTCCGATCGATTTGTGACGAGAACATTGTTCTTGGTGCCTCCTGTCTTTTAGGGGCTGTGGTTGTGTCCCGGGGAGTTGAGCTCCGAGGTGTTGTCATCACAATTTTATCGTTGAGATTCTGGAATACCTGAGTTTCGCCGACATCGAAAATCTCTTTTATGCAGTTGTTGGTGAGATAACCTCGATGCCACCTAGTACTGGGGCGGGAGTTCGGGAGTATTGCCATAACTCGTATAACGGATGCTTTTCGAAGGATGAGGTAGATGATTTCCGAAGTTTTTCTCGGTTATGTGTTGAAGGATGGATACAGCTGGATGTAGGATTTGCTAGATTTGGGTGAGATATTATGCTTCCCCTGTATCCCCAACACCCGATTGCATAACCGGA
Source organism: Triticum urartu (assembly GCF_056163025.1). Lineage (NCBI taxonomy): Eukaryota > Viridiplantae > Streptophyta > Magnoliopsida > Poales > Poaceae > Triticum > Triticum urartu. The sequence goes on along the minus strand of NC_141876.1, from coordinate 233,136,088 downwards.
AAGGTTCGGGAGTTTCATAGGTGGGAATTCTTGTAGCTCTAGTTCTTCTTCCACGGATATTTGGTTTGAGATTGGGTGATCCTTACTGAGTATTCGTTCTTGTCCGTACCTTGTTGTTTTTTTCTTCTACCTCAATTCTAAGTGGCTTCTCAATTTCTGGATATGTGACCATTTCAATTGGAATGCATTCGTTCATTTTGTTCGGTTGTGAAGACTATATGTTGCAATTTCAACTCGTTTGATTCAGCTTCGATTTTTGTCTGTCAATGTGCTAATGGATGTCAACCTCTTCAGGATGGCTCCTCCAATGCGCACGACTCCGAATCCTGATCCGCCACCACCACCTCCACCTCCGGAGGCATGGCAAGCTGTGATGGCTGCTACCAATGCAAACACGCAGCTGATCATGCAACTTCTTCAAGAGCGCAACCAAGGGAACCAGGGCCATGGCAACAATCAGAACCACTTTGCTACACTCAACCAGTTCCTTGCTAACCAGCCAAAGACCTTCAGCAATTGTGTTGAGGCAACAGACGCTGATGATTGGCTCGTGGACATATGCAAGCATTTCGAGTGCAGTAACGTTAGGCCTGAGCACTTTGTCAAGTTCGCCTCCTTCCAACTCAAAGACCAAGCTGCAGAATGGTTTCAGCAGTACAAAGATTCCAGAGGAGGCTGTGTGATTACCTGGGATGAATTCTGTCAATACTTCAAAGCTCATCATAACCCTCAGAGTGTGGTTGAAAGCAAGCATGAGGATTCCGCAAACTGAAGCAAGGCACTATGTCTGTTTACGAGTACAACAAGATGTTTCAGAAGCTTGCCCGTTTTGCTAAGCAAGACGTCCCTGATGAGAAGAGCATGATATACCAGTTCAGGGGTGGTCTCAGAGAAGAAATCCAGCTAGCTCTTGTCCTCTTTGAGCCCAAGAGGTACGATGAGTTTTACAACATGGCAATGAAGCAAGAGACTACTCAACTGAAGTGCGATGCTTCCAGGAAGCGAGTAAGAGATGCAACTCCTTCTTCCTCAACTCAAGTGGCTAAGCAGCAGAAGTATTGGCTTCCTCCTCCTCTGTTCCTTCAGCCTTATCAGCAGAAGAGCAAAGGTGGCAGTGGATCTTCCCACCCACCCAACCCTGGCTTTCAGAACAAGACTTCGTCTCAAGCTCCAAGATCGAGTGCTCCGTATCACCGTCCGCTCTTGGAGGTCACGTGCAACAAGTGCCAACAGAAGGGTCACTATGCCAACAAATGCTTCAATCAGAGGCGTCTCCCTCCTCCTCCTCCTGTGAGATCGGCAAGTACAGCTGTGGCCAAGCATAACCCCAAGTCTGCTAAGGTCAACTTGTTGAACTCTGCTCAGGCAGAGGACTCGCCAGATGTGATTATGGGTAACCTTCCTATTAATGAAATTAAGAGTTCTTTTTGATACTGGTGCATCTTTGTCATTTTTATCGAAGCCTTTTGCATCCATGCATGATGTGCATACTTTTGATTTGCCTAAGCCGATAGCGGTTTCTTCTCCGGGTTTATTCATGAACACCAAAATGATGGCTCCATATGTTACTATCATGTTGGGTGACTACAAGTTTCTTTCTTATCCAATGGTCCTTGGTAACTCGGATATTGATCTTATTCTCGGAATGGATTGGCTTTCTAAGCACAAGGCTCATCTTGATTGTGTTACTAGGCAGATTCAATTGACTCATTCATCTGAGGATGTAATTGTCTTTGCCGCTCGTGATGATACCATCCGTCTGTTTTCTCTCAATGAGAAGGGTGAACTGGATGCCATCTCTCAAATTTAAATCGTTTGCGAATATCAAGACGTCTTTCCAGAAGAGCTTCCAGGAATGCCTCCGGACCGGAAAGTTGAATTTGTCATCGATCTTGAGCCTGGTACGGAACCTGTTTGCAAACGTCCTGACAAGCTTGGACCTGAAGAGTTGAAGGAGCTGAAGAAGCAACTCGATATTCAAGAGAGAATGGGTCTCATCCGACCTAGTTCTTCTCCGTGGGGTTGTGGAGTTCTTTTTGTGAAGAAGAAGGATGGAACGGACCGACTTTGTGTTGACTACTGTCCATTGAACAAGAAGACTATAAAGAACAAGTACCCACTTCCCAACATCAACGAGCTGTTTGAACAACTCAAAGGTGCTCAAGTATTCTCCAAGCTTGATCTTCGTATGGGCTATCACCAGATCCGAATTCGTGAGCAAGATATTCCCAAGACGGCATTCAGAACAAGCTATGGTTCATATGAATACACTGTCATGTCTTTTGGCCTCGTCAACGCTCCTCCGACTTTCTCTCGCATGATGAACTTCATCTTCAACGCCTACACAAATGACTTCGTCTTGGTCTATCTCGATGACATTTTGGTCTTTTCCAAGAACAAGGAATATCATGCCAAGCACTTGCGTTTGGTGCTCGATAAGCTCAGAGAACATCAGTTCTACGCCAAGTTTTCAAAGTGCAAGTTTTTGCTCGATGAGGTTCTCTATCTTGGGCATATCATCTCTGCCAAGGGCATAGCGGTGAATCTTGAGAAGGTGTCTGCAATTGTGAATTGGGAACCACCTCAGAACGTGAAGCAACTCCGCAGCTTCCTTGGTCTCGCAAGCTATTGTCGAAGGTCCGTTGAGAACTTCTCAAAGATCGCAAAGCCGCTTTCCAACATTCTCCAGAAGCACGTGAAGTATGTTTGGTCTCATGAATGTGACATCGCTTTCAACACCCTGAAAGAGAAATTAGTCACTGCTCCAGTTCTGACTCCTCCTGATGAATCCAAACCGTTCGAGGTCTTCTACGGTGCCTCTCTTCAAGGTCTTGGTGTAGTGTTGATGCAAGAGAAGAAAGTTGTGGCTTATACCTCTCGCCAGTTGAAGCCCAACGAGAAGAACTACCCCACTCATGACCTCGAGTTGGCGGCAGTTGTGCATGCTCTTTTGACTTGGAGACATCTCTTATTGGGAAGAAAAGTGGACATCTTCACTGACCACAAGAATCTCAAGTACATCTTCACTCAGCCTAATCTCAACCTCAGGTAGACTCATTGGGTCGAAATGATTCAAGAGTATAATCCGAGTATCGAATATACTCCAGGCAAGGCCAATGTAATTGTTGACGCATTGAGCAGGAAGGCTTACTGCAACAGTCTGATTCTCAAGCCTCACCAACCCGAGCTTTGTGAAGCTTTCCGCAAACTCAATCTGCAAGTTGTTCCTCAAGGTTTCCTTGCCAACCTTCAAGTCTCTCCTACTTTGGAGGATCAGATTCACGAGGCTCAACTTCTTGATGCTATGGTGAAGAAGGTGAAGATTGGGATTGCCAAGAGTCAATCCAAGTACAAGTGCTATCGCCTTGATGACAAGGATACGCTCTTCTTCGAGGATCACATTGTTGTGCCTAAAGGTGACCTTCGTAAAGTCATTATGAACGAGGCTCACAATTCAATCCTCTCCATCCACCCTGGAAGTACGAATATGTACCAGGACCTCAAGCAGGCGTATTGGTGGACTCGAATGAAGCGTGAGATTGCTCAGTTCGTGAATGAATGTGATGTCTGCAGAAGAGTGAAGGCAGAACACCAACGACCAGTGGGTGTCCTCCAACCTCTTGCCATTCTAGAATGGAAGTTTGACCACATTGAGATGGACTTCGTGACGGGATTTCCAAAGTCCAAGCGTGGCAATGATGCTATATTCGTTGTCATTGACAAACTCACTAAAGTGGCTCACTTTCTGCCTATCAAAGAGTCTATCACTGCAGCTCAATTGGCGGAGCTGTATACCTCTCGGATTGTCTCTCTGCATGGCATTCCGCAGTTGATCTCTTCAGACCGTGGCAGCATCTTTACCTCCAAGTTTTGGGATTCTTTTTAGAAGGCCATGGGCACCAACATCCGTTTCAGCACAGCTTTTCATCCTCAAACTAGCGGTCAAGTCGAGTGTGTCAATCAGATTCTTGAAGATATGCTCAGCGCTTGCGTTATCTCTTTCGGTATGAAGTGGGAAGATTGTCTTCCGTATGCCGAATTCTCCTACAACAACAGCTTCCAAGCGAGTTCGGGCAAGGCCCCATTTGAAATTCTCTATGGCAGGAAGTGTCGTACTCCTCTTAACTGGTCAGAGACCGGTAAACGTCAACTTCTTGGAAATGGCTTGATCACAGAGGTAGAGGAAATGTGCAAAGTCACTCATGATAACCTCAAAGCAGCGCAATTGCGCTAGAAGAGCTACTATGATAGTAAGCATCGTGATTTGGCTTTCGAGATCGGAGACCATATTTACCTCCGCGTCTCTCCAATGAAAGGTACTCGTTGCTTCGGTATCAAAGGGAAGCTTGCCCCTAGATACGTGGGTCCTTTCAAGATCGTCAGCAAGAGAGGCGATCTCGCCTATCAACTCGAGCTTCCTTCCAACTTTGCAAATGTGCACGACGTGTTCCATGTCTCTCAGCTTCGCAAGTGCTTCAAGATCCCTGACCGCACCGTCAACTTCGAACACATTGATCTCCAAGAAGACCTTTCTTATCGTGAGCACCCAGTTGCTATTCTTGAAGAAACTGAGCGCAAGACTCGTAATAAGTCAATCAAATTCCTCAAAGTCAAGTGGTCACACCATTCCGACCGTGAAGCCACCTGGGAATGCGAGGATCACCTCCATTCTGAGTACCCGACATTTTTCCAGTCCTAGATCTCAGGACGAGATCCTTTCGTAGTGGTGGAGTGTTGTAACACCCCGGATGTAATTTACCTTATATGTATCCCAACTCTTGCCGTTTCAGGCCTAAGTTATTTTATTTTTTCCTCGGGTTCGGGTTTCTGTCTCGTGTGTGTTTTTGTCTTTGTCATGCATCTCATATCATGTCATCATGTGCATTGCATTTGCATACGTGTTCTTCTCAAGCATCCAAGCTTTTTCCCCGTTGTCCGTTTTGCATTCCGGCGCTCCTATCTACTCCGGTGCCCCTTTCTACCTCTTTTCGTGTGTGGGGATTAAACACTTCCGGATTGGACCGAGACTTTCCAAGCGGCCTTGGTTTACTACCGGTAGACCGCCTGTCAAGTTTCATGCAATTTGGACTTCGTTTCATACTCCAACGGTTAACCGAGGGACCGAGAAGGCCTCGTTTGTGTTGCAGCCCAACACCCTTCCAATTTGGCCCAAAACCCACCAAAAACCCTTCCATCCTCCAGAGTGTTCGATCACGATCGCGTGGCCGAAAACCGTGCTCAATTTGGAGCCTCCTAGCTCTTCCTACCTATAAAACTAGGCCTTCCCCGAAATTTTCGGATCTTCCACCCCCAAACCCTAAAAAAAACCGCCGCCGCCAGACAATGTCCGCCACCTAGCGGACACACCGCCGCCAGCCACTCACCGGCTGCCAAGTGGCAACCGGCGCCCACTTCGCCGCCGCGGGCCCGAGAGCCCGAAGCCGGCCCTCCCGTCGCCCGTCCAGGCCGAGCCGGATCCGCGTCCCCGCCGCCGTCCTCCTCCCGTCCGGTGCTCCTTCCGCCGCGCCGCCGCACGCCATCATCACCGGTACCCGGCGCCGCCTCAAGTCCCACTCCGGCGTGCCGCCCCGACCGGCTACCGTGCTCCTCCGCCGCCCCTTCACCGACCCGCTCCGGCGCCGTCCACCGCCGCCGTCCGCCGCTCCCTCGTCGCCCGCGCCGGCGTCCACTACTCCGGTGAAGTCCCTCCACTCCGGCATCAAGTCCCACTCTGGCCGCCATGTTCTTCGTCTCCGGCGATCCTTGGGAGCTGCGCCTGCTACAGTGCTCACCCCAATCCAGATCCAGATTCAAAGGAGGGTTGTCTTTTATCCCCAAACCCTAGATATTTTTGCAATCTTCATCATGTTGTATCTCTGCATCCGTAACTCCGATGTGCGTGTGTAGCATATCAAAATGTTCGCCTCGACGAGTACATCATTTCATCTCATTGCATCATTTTCATTTGAGCTCATCTTACCGCCCGAAATGCTGTTGGAATAGGGCTATGTGGTGAATTTGTCAGATCTGTTTCATCAAATAGCTATTTGTCATTTTTTTCCATGATTAATGTGTGCATGCTATGATCCTGAGCTCTACATGTGTTTTGTTATATGCCATGCCATCTCTACATAGGTGCTTACCATGTATTTTTGTGATATGTGTGGTGACTAGCACAAGCTTGCAAAGTAGCGTAATCGGTAATGCTGATTTCAGGGACTTAGAATTTCACTAAGTCCTTGTCCTGATTTTGTCGTTATGTCATATGTTCATGTTGTTTCCTAGTGATCCGTGCCTATTTTGAGGATGATCAGTAAGGATGATTTGTTAATATTGTGGTGCTCTATCCATCGATGTCTTTTTTTGCATTTATGGAGCACCCTCGTTTGAGTCAACCGAACTCTACTTTTGTTATATCGTGAATCCTGGCAGATTGTTGACATGTTAGCGATTTTGCCGAGGATGTTGCTATTGATCCGTGCATGCTATATTGTTGTTCTTGCCATTCCTAGCTTCTATGAGATGTATTCTTGATGGGTGTATGCTTAGTTGGTCATTCTATGCTCTGTAGTGAGTGCATCGAGCTCGCAAACATGCCTACTCATTAACTGATTTGCATGCTCCAGTTTTTCTCCAAGTCTGAGATCTGTTTATGTTTTTGCCATGTTCACATGCTTGCAATTGTATATTATGATCCCTTTTGGCTCAAGGTCACTAAGGGACTTTTGTTAAGTGCTTTGAGTAGCTTCATGACATGTCTTGCTTTGCCATGTTAAGTTCCTGTAGCTTATAGTTTCCATGCTCTAAAGTGTGCTTCCTGATGATAAATTCCAGACTTGTGTTAATTTCACTAAGTATGGAACCTGTTATCATTTGCATTTTTGCCATGCTTGTTTGAACCTCTTAATGCATGAACTAGCCGTACCTCAGTGTTCATATTTTGTCAAGATTCATGAGTGGATCCCTGCCATGTATTTTTTGCCATGTTTGAGTGCTGTAGCATATTTATCTTGTTGCATTTAGTTGGTCACTTGCTGATTATCGCAGACCGGTGTCATATTTGTTTTGCTTGCCTTTTCCAAACCGTGCATCCGATTCCGGTGATTTTTATATCGATTTCAACCGAAATCACCTCACCTTTCCAGTGGCACTCTTGGATTTCCATGTTGAGACCAGGTTCAATCATTCCTTGTCAAATCTTGCATATGCATCACATACCGCATCCCGCATAGCATACCATGTTTGCATCATATTGCTTGAGCATTGCACGTGGTTGATTGTGTTCCGTTTGCTTGTTGTTCTTGTTTGGGTAGAGCCGGGGGATGAGTTCGGGAACGAGGAGCCCGTTGAGTTCGCTTACGAGGATCGAGTCCACTCTGACAACTTTGCAGGCAAGATGACCATACCCTCAAAATCACTTCTATCTTTGCTTCCTAGATACTCGCTCTTTTGCTATGCCTATGCTACGATACCTACCACTTGCTTATCATGCATCCAAAATTTCCATGTCAAACCTCTAACCCACCATGTCCTAGCAAACCGTTGATTGGCTATGTTACCGCTTTGCTCAACCCCTCTTATAGCGTTGCTAGTTGCAGGTGAATATTGGAGATCGTTCCTTGTTGGAACATTGTTTATTGTTGGGATATCACTATATTATCTTGTTATCTTAATGCACCTATATACCTGGTAAAGGGTGGAAGGCTCGGCCTTTTGCCTAGTGTTTTGTTCCACTCTTGCCGCCCTAGTTTCCGTCATATCGGTGTTATGTTCCGGGATTTTGCGTTCCTTACGCGGTTGGGTTATAATGGGAACCCCTTGACGGTTCACCTTGAATATAATACTTCCAGCAATACCCAACATTGGTTTTACCATTCGCCACCTAGCCTTTTTCCCTTGGGTTTCGTGGACTCAAGGGTCATCTTTATTTTACCCCCCCCCCCGGGCCAGTGCTTCTCTAAGTGTTGGTCCAAATGAGCGATGTCCGGGGCTACCAGGGGCAACTCTGGGCTGGCCTACCCGACGTCTTGCTCATCCGGTGTGCCTTGAGAACGAGACATGTGCAGCTCCTATCGGGATTTGTCGGCACATCTGGGTGGTGTTGCTGGTTTAGTTTTACCATTGTCGAGGATGTCTTGTAACCGGGATGCCGAGTCTGATCGGGTCTTCCCGCTAGAAGGAATATCCTTCGTTGACCGTGAGAGCTTGTGATGGGTTAAGTTGGGACACCCCTGCAAGGATTTGAACTTTCGAAAGTCGTGCCCGCGGTTATGGGAAGATGGGAATTTTTTAATGTCTGGTTGTAGATAACATGAAACTTAACTTAATTAAAATGAATCAACCATGTGTGTAACTGTGATGGTCTCTTCTCGGCGGAGTCCGGGAAGTGAACACGGTGTTGGAGTAATGCTTGACGTAGGTTGTTCTAGGATCACTTCTTGATCATAGTTGTTCGACCGTGCTTTTGCCTTCTCTTCTCGCTCTCTTTTGCATACAGGTTAGCCACCATATATGCTAGTTGCTTGCTGTAGCTCCACATCATACCTTGCCTTACCTATAAGCTTAAATAGTCTTGATCGCGAGGGTGTGAGATTGCTGAGTCCCCTGACTCACAGTTTACCTCCAAACCAGATGCAGGGACCGATGTTACCGTTCCAGACGATGCGCTTTAGCTCAAGTGGGAGTTCGATGAAGACTCTCGCTGTTACTATGTGTCTTTCCCAAATGATCAGTAGTGGTGCCCAGTTGGGGGTGATCGGGGACCGTGTCGCATGTGGGGTTGATCTTCATTTTGGTACCGTAGTCGGACCATGAGTGTATTGGATGATTGTAATGTTATTCATGTATTTGTATGACGTGGCGAGTGTAAGCCAACTATGTATCTTTTCCCCTTTTATATATTTACATGGGTTGTTGTGAAGATTACCTTACTTGCGACATTGCTTTCAATGCGGTTATGCCTCTAAGTCATGCTTCGACACGTAGGAGATATAGTCGCATCGAGGGCGTTATAGTATGCTTGTTTGTTTGCGATAGAGTACCCGGAGTGCGCCACTTGCTACTTCGAATCCCTAGGTTTCTCGGATCATCAGCAAGGCAAGTAACACTTTGATCATACCTCCTATTACCCAGTTTTATTTCATTAGATCAATCCTCAAACAATGCATGATTAGGATCTAATTAAATTGTCGGTTTTGGTAAGTAGATGAGGCAGTACCTATTACCTGTTTCTTTATCAAACCCTGGGAGTTACTTCTACGTTTGCTTATATTGCTATGCTATGCTAGTAGACATGGATTGGGTGAGTGTTTCCATGACAGATGTGAGATTGTTAACTTAATGGTTTATCTAAGGTGGCAACTTAAACACATATCTGGGTGGATTAAGGCACCTGGGTATTCCAGCAATTGCCTCTTTTTCTTTTGGACTGCCACCCAGGCTCAAAGGGATCATGAGATTATTCAAACTAGAAACTTCCGTGTGTAGCCACATGCTACAATGGGCTCTAGCATAGTTGATTAAGTCGTGCGAACTCTTACAGTGGTAGACTAGCGGATGTAGGGGAAAGTAGGTGTAACGGTCTACCCAATCGTAAGGTGCTAGCACTTCTGAAAGACTATGTCTCGGTCATCTGTTTCTCAAACACCATGTAGTGCAAGAATCCCAACGGAGGAGATCGAGTCTTGTGGGGAAAAGTGCGCAAACCTCTGCGGAGTGTATAAACTAATCATGGTTAGCCGTGTCCCTGGTTATGGACAACTTGAGTATCTAGTAATTGGATTATTATGTGAATCTCATCATGTTACTCTAATTAATATTGTTGGGTTTTTAATGATGATTTTTAATTGGGATTGAGAGGGTGTCTACACTCTCAATGTTTGACAACTACCATGATAGTTAAATAAAATTTATTCCTTTGAAGTAGGGAAAAATTGGCTTTACGCAAAACTGTAACCATAGAGCTTTCCACCAGCCATATATGCATGTAGTATAGCATATTTATGTTCATTGCTCTCTATATGTTACTTTGCCAGCATATTCCATGTGTTGACCCATTTCAGGCTGCAACCTTCATGTTGCAGACTTCTCAGACAACGAGTAAGGTGCCTTTAGGTCGTGGTTCTATACTCAGTGATGCTGTTGGAATTGATGGACTCACTTATCTTCCAAGCCTTCCGCTGTTATCGTTATTAGATGGCCTTAAGCCATATTTATTGTAATAAGTTCTCTTTTGAGACACTCGTTGTAAGAAGTGTGTGATTGCTACTCTGTTATAAATCCTTCAAGTACTGTGTGGTGTCAGCATTACTCATCCAGGGATGACACTGGAGCATAGAGATTGGACCGTTTGAGGTTTGGTCGCTACAAGATGGTATCAGAGCACACGCGAACTGTAGGACACGACCACTAAACTAAACCCTAGATCACTACTCACTCTTCCCATTCTGACTCCTCATCTTTTCTACTCTTTTAGGATGGCAGATGCAAGGAACAAGTTCACGCAACCGAATGAAGATACACCCTTTCGACGTCATTTGAAGGTAGTCGCTAGATACCTAAACATCGGAGTACCAAGATTCACCGGAACCTACAACGTCACTTTACCGACAGAGGAGCGCTGGATGATTCAAGTTCAAGTTCCAGGAAGGACGTTCATGCCAGTCACTGAGCCCATAGAGTTTTACTTTGATGCACCAACCTGGAGTCTAGGAAAGAGCATGGCATCTCACATCGCCATGGGACGTACTGGAGAAGTTTACCGCAATGCTCTCAAGGATACTATCTACCAGATTTGTGGGCGCCGAGATGAGCACTGGGAGATGATCAACACCAAGAAGGATAGATCAATTGCAGCTTCTATCCAGGAGCTAAACCAGCACATTCGACGTCAGGAGAACCAGATGTGCGCAGACATGATAGATCTGAAGAAGGCAAGGACAAGAATCAAGGAACTAGAGGAAGAACTCAAGGCTACATGTGAAGATTATGAAGAGCAAATCGAAGTACTAGTGGAGAAGAATGACGACCTAATCAAGAAGATCGAAATATTTATGGGAGGCCCCACACCAATAGAAGAAGACGAAGAACCCAAGGAGATTCGCCCGGAAGACTACATCATCATCGACGACACTGACTCGGACCCAGACGATAGCGATGATGACTATGTTGATGAAGCTGGAGCAGATATCATGGAGTCTGCAACCGAAGAATAGTTCTAGTAGACCACCCCGTTAGTAGTAGTAGTCCACCATGTAAATATAGTAGTCCGAGCACTTTTGCGATAGTTAGACCGATTGTTTGCCCTTGTTTGATTGAATGAAGTGAAATGTTTGCTTTTGCCTCATGTGCATATGGGTAGTGTTTTCTCTCTAGACCCCTCTCTATTCTTCCCATCTTTTATAAATCCATCAGATGCCTCCAAGACGTGACCCCGGATTTACCTTCCCACCGGAGCTCACCCGGTTGATCCAGCAGCAGAATACGTTGATGCTGTTGCTAGTCCGGAATCAGAATCAGGGGAACAACCACCACAACCCACCACCACCACCACCTGTTAACCACTTAGCCCATTTTCTTAGGTTGAATCCGCCAGTGTTCTCTAGTAGCGCCGAGCCGATAGTAGCAGATGATTGGCTCCGCAAGATTGGAAGGGAGTTAACCACTACAAGATGTACTGATGCTGAGAAGTTGGATGGACCAACAACATCATGGTGGGAGAATTACATTGTCACCTACCCTATAGCCACGGTGACATGGGATCAGTTTCAGCAGGCTTTCCGTACTACCCACGTTTCAGCAGGAGCTATGGCCATGAAGAAGCGTGAGTTTCGCAACTTACGCCAAGGAGGACAGACAGTTGGCCAGTATGTGGAGGACTTTAGTAAGCTAGCACGTTATGCCCCAGATGATGTGGCTACGGATGCAGCTAAGAAGGAGATGTTTCTGGAAGGACTGAATGATGAGTTGAGCATGCAATTAATGGTAGCAAGCTTCAACAACTACTAGGACTTGGTAGATCATGCTCTTATGATTGAAGGGAACCAGCAGCAAATTGAGAACCGCAAGAGGAAGTATGGACAAGGGAAGTACAATTCTGGAGCTCAGCAGAAGCCACGTTTTACCCCTAGACCGGGAGGACATTTTCAGCATACCCATGGAGGAGGTAGCTCGCACAATCATAATGGCCCCTAGAATGGTAATGGGAATGGAGGAAGCAACGGCCAGAACCGTACCAACCCATCAACCCCAGCCAAGAGAGACTTGAGCCAAGTCACTTGCTTTAAGTTCCAGAAGACCAGACTTATGCCAATGAATGTCCTGAAGCCCAGAATGGGAATGGCAATGGAAGCTCTGGGAAGAAGCCGAACCCTTTCAATAGGGGACAGGTGAACCATGTTAACGTGGAGGAGGTTGAAGAGCAGGCGGATGCAGTAATCGGTAAGTTTTTGGTTAAGTCTTTTACTCCAATTGTTCTTTTTGATACTGGTGCATCGCATTCACACATATCAAGGGAATTCGTGGATAAGTATAACATGCCCACCAAAGTTCTTAGAACACCTATGTTAGTAAGCTCACCAGGAGCGGAGTACATGGCCAGTAAAGGATGTTTTCAAATGCCATTGAGTATAGGTAGGCATGTGTTTCCCTCGGATTTAATCATTTTGGAATCACAAGGTTTGGATGTAATTGTGGGTATGGATTGGCTATCATTGTATGGAGGAAACATCGATTGCGCCAGTAAGTCGATTTTGCTCACCACCCTAGAAGGAAGAAGGATCAAGTATGTATCCCGGCATATGCCGAAGAGGACTCATGTAAATTCATTAACAGGAGTTGTGCAAGAGGAAGTACCAGTGGTAAAGGATTTCCCTGATGTGTTTCCAGAGGAATTGCCAGGCATGCCACCGGATAGAGACATTGAGTTTTTAATTGAGCTTTTGCCAGACATAGGGCCAATATCTAAGAGACTATACAAGATGCCCGCAAAAGATTTGATGGAGATTAAGAAGCAGATTAAGGAGTTACTGGATAAAGGATATATTCTCCCAAGTTCTTCGCCTTGGGGATCGCCAGTACTTCTAGTGGAGAAGAAGGATGGATCGTTAAGGATGGTTGTTGATTATCGGGGATTGAATGAAGTAACAATCAAGAACAAGTACCCACTACCAATGATCAATGATATGTTTGATCGATTGCAAGGAGCTAAGGTATTTTCCATGATCGATCTGCGATCAGGATACCATCAGTTGAAGATTCGAGAACAGGATATACCTATGATAGCTTTTACCACCAGGTAAGGGCAGTACACCGTTATGTCATTTGGACTGACTAACGCACCTGCATATTTTATGAACATGATGAACAAAGTATTTATGGAGTTTGAGGATAAGTTCGTTGTAGTGTTCATTGATGATATTCTAGTTTACTCGAAGAATGAAGAGGAGCATAAGGAGCATTTGCGTTTGGTACTTGAGAAGCTCAGAGAACATCAGTTATATGCCAAGTTTAGCAAATGTGAATTTTGGTTGAAGAAAGTTGGATTCCTTGGACACGTTATATCCGGAGAAGGTATAGCAGTAGATCCCACCAAGGTTGACACTGTGACAAATTGGGAAGCACCAACAACAGTTGGAGAGATCTGGAGTTTTCTTGGACTCGCAGGATACTACCGGAGATTCTTTGAAAATTTCTCGAAGATTGCGAAGCCTATGACGGAGTTGTTGATGAAGGATACCAAGTTCAAATGGACTGAGGAATGTGAGGCCAGTTTCCAGGAGTTGAAGAAACGTTTGGTTACATCACCAGTGTTGATTCTGCTAGATCAGAACAAGGATTATGAGGTGTATTGCGACGCTTCACATCAAGGACTTGGAGCAGTGCTTATGCAGGAAGGAAGAGTTGTTTTGTTTGCTTCATGACAACTTAAGCCGCATGAGTTGAATTATGCCACTCATGATTTGGAGTTAGCAGCCGTAGTGCATGCATTAAAGACTTGGAGACATTTTATCATTGGAAACCATTGTGAGGTGTACACAGATCACAAGAGTTTGAAGTATATTTTCATGCAGAAGGAGTTGAATCTCAGGAAAAGGAGATGGTTGGAGCTCATCAAGGATTATGATAAGAGATTGCATAACCATCCCGAAAAGGCTAACGTAGTAGCTGACGCGTTGAGCCGTAAAAGCCATGTCAACACCCTAATGACGGGAGATGTACCAAGGGAGTTAGCTGAGGATCTTCGTGATCTATGTTTGGAGGTAGTCCTGAGAGGCTATCACTACAGGAATCAGCTACTTTGCCATCTGCCACGGTGGACGGCAAAGCCAGGGATGGCGGACGGCAAAGAGCTTTGTCGTCAGTGGCGGACGGCAAACAGTGACGGCAAAGACAGGGTCGGCAAACAGGCCCTTTGCCGTCTGCTTTTTATAGCGGATGGCAAAGAGGAGTGACGGCAAAATACTGGACGTCCGCCAGCGTTAGTCCGTTAGGCGACTAACGGCGGCCTTTGCCATCAGCCAGCGGACGGCAAATTTGAGCACCTCTTTGTCGTCCGCCGTCCCTGGCAGATGGCAAAGAGACCAAATTGGCATTAATTCTGTTTCTTCTTATATCCATTCATTTTCATAGAAAATCAAACACACAGACACACATACATATATATATATATATATATGACCAATATAGGATATCCAACACATGTTACCAATAGTAGCAAGTTTCATCCATACATATACATAGTTTCATCAATATTACACAGTTTCATCCATAGATAGCAAGTTTCACAAAGTAAAAAACAAAAACTGAAGACAAGCACTCCATATCTGAAATTACAAGAAATGACCTAAAACTAAATATCTATTTTCCTAGGAAGCACACAGTTGACCACCATAGCAGCTTGCCGGACAAGTATCTGTGGAGCACAAAACAACAGTCAGCTGATTAGAAATTTTAAGGAGAGCAGTGCTAGTTTAAGAGTTATGAACAGATATAAATGGTGCATAAATTCCTATTATTCAACAAACATAAGTTATTTCCAAGTGAAACACGGGGCAATGTTATCCACTTCAAAACAGAACAGAACACATAGGTACACACATCATCAAGTTTTTTCCACAAATGAGTTACTGATTGAGTTCAAGAAATGACCAAGGGCCTAATTGGTTCACAGGACCTAAAAACTCATAAATCGGGAAATCACTGGGTTGCAATGTCATGCCCTCTCTTGATACAATATGTTCGACAGGATGTTTGAGTGCATCATAGAAAACCATAGGAGTTTTTCAAGGCCGCATATTACAATCATATGGAATATTTTGAAGCAGAGAGGCCCCAAAAGGGGAAATCATGCTGTGTGGGAAAAGAGAATACCATTCACCGTAATGAAAAATATAGCATGCCAGAATCACTATTCTAGAGCACATATCCGTACCAAACCATTTATAGTGTTTCCAACTCTTCTAAGCATGTTAGAACACCATGAGGACAATCAAATTGAGTTATCTAAGCAATTTGACAATAAAATGGAGTTAACACAGGCCCCAGGGTTAGGGATTTAGTGACGGCAACAGTCTGCCAGCCGGCTTCCTCAATAGAAGGGACAGACCCAGTGCTAGAAGCAGAACAAGAACGTTGATACACAAGATAAGCACAAGCCCTTGAGAGCAGTATGCTTGGCAGAACAATTAATTAACCTCTAGAAGCTGAAGCAGCACGTTGATAGACAAGCTATTATGAAGAACCAACCTTGAGAGCGGTCTGCTTGCGCAAGATATCATTGGACTTGAACATGACTGTGGCAATCCAGATCATGACGAAGAAACCTACACAATATAAACTCAATTGGAATAAGGAACTCGCCATCATCTTCTGACCAAGAGGCATCAAGTACCTAGACAAAAAAGTAAGAGCACAATAAGATACAATGTATGCCGGTGGACATGTTTAACAGCAAGAAAACTACCCTATGAATAGCATAGTTAAATGTGATTCCTCCTAGTAGTATGTGTTCTATTATTCATAGTGATGAGAGCCCGAGACTATGCCAATAATGTCCAGAAAGAAAAGGCCTCCAAAATGTAGCATTATTTCAGTAGCAAGATTTTCTTTTTGGAAATAGGTTTATCCGAGCAGCTTGACCTACGTCACATACAGTAATGCAGGCACTTCATTTGTTTTTAAGAAACTTGAGATTACTACTGGTGCTAAAAGAAGATCTGACAACTAATCCCTCTGTCTCAAAATATACAGAAACATCAGAAACTTGTGTACCTTCCAAATGGACCAAACACTTTGTTGATCGCTTGGAGAAAATATATGCTTTCAGGAAGAAGAATTGTTGTCGCGCTGCCTATGTAAGAAGGTTCCCGCATAAGTAATCAGGCTGATCATGAGCTTAACACTAAGCAGTTACAGAAAATAGTAGAGATGAAGCAAGCAACAATATTTACTTCCGGGGATATTATCAGCGGATCCATGAGACGGTCAGGCTTTGAACCCTCTGCTGCCCACAAGTATCAGCATCAAAATGACCTTGCCCAGGTAGTGTACCAACCACATATTAGCGCGAGCTCGTCCAAATACAAGACACGATGGGGACTGAAGAACAACGAGACTGCAAACAGAATTAGCATTGCAGGAACCGCGGAGCACAGGCAACACAATCGACAGTACTGAGCCACAGACAGAGCAAGCGAGCAGGCACGGAAAAAACAGGGCGGAGGAGCAGGACTCACGCGCGCTCGAGCTCGTCGGGGTCGGGATCTTCGGCTGCGGTCGCGGCGAGGCAGAGCAGCGCCATCGCGCAGATCCCAGGGGCCCACCGGCGCCCCATCCCCGCCTCCCGGCCGGCCTCAGATCTCCCATGGCGGGCGGGGCGTAGAGGAGCTCGGTGCTCGGCTCCCATGGCGGCGGCGGATCTCGAGGTCGGGGCGACCGGCGACGAGGCTTCCGTGGCGGGGGGGCGAGCTTGTGGGGAGGTGGCGGCGCGCGACGCGGAGCAGGCGGCAGCGTGAGGCGGCGGGGCTCCTGGGGTCCGGTGAGGTGGCAGCACGCACCGGCGGGCGGAGGCGAGGTGGCGCAGCAGCGCGGGGTCGAGGAAGGCGGGGTCGGGAGGCTCTCGGCTATGGGGCGGGCGTCGTCGAATCCCGCCGGAGCTCGCCGGAATCGGCCGGCGTAGCTTCTCGCGGGAGGGAGAGAGGGGTGGGGCAGAGAGATAGGGGCGGAGAGGGAGGGGATAGAGACAGAGGAGGTGGGGCAACGGTTTTTTTACCCGCAAAAAAAATATAGCCCCCTCTTTGCCGTCCGCTAACAGATGGCAAAGAATCTTTGTCGTCCGCCAGCAGATGGCAAAAAGTGGGGTTGGACCGTTGCAGTATATTGGCATCCGGTGGCACCTCTTTGCCGTCCGCTGACATTCTTTGCCATCTGCCAGCAGACGGCAAAGAAATGACAGATGGCAAAGACCTTCTTTGCCGTCTGCCAGTTCTTTGCCGTTTGTTGTTTGGTAGCTGATGGCAAAGACCTTCTTTGCCGTCCGCAAGCAGACGGCAAAGAACTGGCAGACGGCAAAATCCCTAATTTCAGTAGTGTATGTAGCAGCATTGGAGATTCAGTCTGCTTTGATGGATAAGATCAGAGAAGCTCAGAAGACTGACAAGGAGGTTGCCTCTATAAAGGAGAAAATGAGCAAAGGAAAAGTTAAAGGATTTCCTGAGGACGAACACAATACCTTATGGTTTGAAGACCATGTTTATGTGCCCAATGACCCAGAGATCAGGAAGTTAATTCTGCAGGAAGACCATGATTCACCATATTCGATTCACCCAGGAAATACCAAGATGTATTTGGATTTGAAGGATACCTTCTGGTGGACCGGAATGAAGAAGGATATTGCAGAGTATGTAGCAGTTTGTGATGTATGTCAGAGAGTAAAGGCAGAGCATCAGAAGCCACCAGGATTGTTACAGCCATTGCCAATACCCGAATGGAAGTGGGATAAGTTAGGCATGGATTTTATTACGAGATTACCCAGAACTCGTTCAGGCTATGACTCGATTTGGGTTGTAGTCGATCGTTTGACAAAGGTAGCTCATTTCATCCCAGTGAAGACTACCTACACCAGTGCTAAGTTGGCAAAGATATACATGACCAGGATCGTATGTCTGCATGGAGTTCCAAGGAGTATTGTATCAGATAGAGGAACCCATTTTACCTCAAAGTTCTGCAATTAGTTTCACGAGACTTTAGGTACCAGGCTAGAGTTCAGCACAGCTTTTCATCCACAGACAGATGGACAGACCGAGAGACTCAATCAGATTTTGGAGTATATGCTGAGAGCTTGCGCACTAGATTACGGATCTAGTTGGGACGAGAATTTGCCATCCGTAGAGTTCTCTTACAACAATAGTTATCAATCTAGTTTGAAGATGGCCCCTTTCGAAGCCTTGTACGGAAGTAGGTGCAGGACCCCATTGTTGTGGGATGAAGTTGGAGACCGATAGTTGTTTGGACCGGATCTGATTAAGGAGTCTGAACAGAAGGTGAAATTGATTCGCGATAGGCTCAAGGTAGCCCAGTCCAGGCAGAAGAGCTACGGAGATTCAAAACGCAAGGAGACAGTTTACGAAGTCGGAGACCGAGTTTATCTTCGAGTATCTCCACTTCGAGGAGTTAAGCACTTTGGAGTTAAGGGAAAATTAGCGCCATGTTTTGTAGGACCATACAATGTTTTGGAGCGTATGGGAGAAGTAGCCTACAAGTTGGAATTGCCCAAAGGATTGTCAGGAGTTCACGACGTGTTCCACGTTTCCCAGTTGAAGAAGTGCCACGCAGAGATGGCTGATATACCGCTGAGAGATACAGTGCCGCTAGAAGCGATTCAGTTGGACAGTGATTTGACCTATCAGGAGAAACCAGTCAAGATTCTTGAGTATGCCAGCCGAGTCACCCGCACCAAGGTTATCAAGTTTTTCAAAGTTCAGTGGAGCCACCACACCGAGGATGAAGCCACCTGGGAGCGAGAGGAAGATCTGCTGAAGGACCACCCTCACCTATTTTCTAGTCAACCCGAATCTCGAGGGCGAGATTCATCTTAAGGGGGGTAGGTTTGTAACATCCCAAATTTCCAATTTGGAATGTTATACATTAAATCATCAGTGCATATCATATTTTATTGCATTTTGGTTGATCCTAGAAATTCTACGCAACTCAAGGACCCTCGGAGACAGTTGGGGATTTCGTTATTTTCATATTTGAGTTTTCTCAAATTTTGAAAATAGGATCATTTGATTTATTTATTTTATCTTCAATTATTTCTATTACAAAAATATGAGAGAGGGAATAAAATGACTTTCCCAAAATAAAGAAATATTGAGGATTTAATAATAAAATCAAATAAGTTTTTATTTTGGATTTATTTGATATTTTATTTGAATTTAGGAAAATGCGCATTTTTTGAAATTGCATTTAGGCCCCAAATAAGTGTTCATCCTGTGTGGCTTGAGTTCAGAAGCCGGGGAAAATTTCTTTTGGGATTTTTGGAGTCCGTTTAGTATTTCTTTGTTTTTCTGCGCGAAATTATTTTTAAAAAATGTGAACCGACTTAGAGCCGGTTTCGGCCCGGACTCCTCCGGTCAGGCTTTATATAGCGCCGCCCCCGAGCCCGTTAGCCCAGCCGCCCGCACCGGAACCCTAACCCTACCCAGCCCCGCCGCCGCCGCCGCCGCTGTCGCACGCCACCGCTGCCGCCGACGCTGCGACGTGCCGCCGCCTTGCCGCACCGCCGCCCCGCACCGCCCCACGCCCCGCACCACCGCCGCCCGACGCTGGAGCCTCGCCGCCGCCGTCGAGGTCGATTCCGCTGCTGCCGCCGATTTTTTTAGAAAACCATTGGTTTTCACCGGTTTTTGTTTGGTTTTTTTAGATCCTTTTTTTAGATAGATCGGTTTTTTCGGTTTAGTTTATTTAGCTAGCGTTCGCTCGTTCATTCGTTTTAACGAACGTGTTCATCATTTAGATCTAGATAACGAACATTCGTTCGTTAATCTGTTCGTCATTTTTCTTCTTCTCGGATTTTCCGCGATTATTTCTGATCGTGATTTCTGCTCCGATTTTCATTCTAGTATAACCTTTTGCTAGTTTATCAGAATCAGGCGATTCAAGCGCCTGGAGTTTCGTCTCGAAACCCTCTTTCCGTTTACCCAACTCAAACAAGTTTTTGCCTCTGTAAAATTTGACTTAGATACAGATTAGTAAACGAAGCTTGTTTCTTTCGCCGTTTGACTTTCGTTGCTTCGTTCGATTTGATTCTTTTTGCCAACCGGAGTTCTTAAGTTGAACTTTCTGGTTAGATCTCTTATTTGAGTTTTTCCTGTGCATTAGATGAGTACTTATTGTATTCTTGTTTGTTTGCGATAGAGTACCCGGAGTGCGCCGCTTGCTACTTCGAATCCCTAGGTTTCGCGGATCATCAGCAAGGCAAGTAACACTTTGATCATGCCTCCTATTACCCAGTTTTATTGCATTAGATCAATCCTTAAACAATGCATGATTAGGATCTAATTAAATTGTGGGTTTTGGGAAGTAGATGAGGTAGTACCTATTACATGTTTCTTTATCAAACCCTGGGAGTTACTTCTACGTTTGCTTATATTGCTATGCTATGCTAGTAGACGTGGATTGGGTGAGTGTTTCCATGACAGATGTGAGATTGTTAACTTAATGGTTTATCTAAGGTGGCAACTTAAACACACATCTGGGTGGATTGAGGCACCTGGGTATTCCAGCGATTGCCTGTTTTTCTTTTGGACCGCCACCCAGGCTCAAAGGGATCATGAGATTATTCAAACTAGAAACTTCCGTGTGCAGCCACAAGCTACAATGGGCTCTAGCATAGTTGATTAAGTCGTGTGAACTCTTACAGTGGTAGACTAGCAGATGTAGGGGAAAGTAGGTGCAACGATCTACCCGATCGTAAGGTGCTAGCACTTCTGAAAGACTATGTCTCGGTCATCTGTTTCTCAAACACCATGTAGTGCAAGAATCCCAACGGAGGAGATCGAGTCTTGTGGGGAAAAGTGCGCAAACCTCTGCGGAGTGTATAAACTAATCATGGTTAGCCGTGTCCCTGGTTATGGACAACTTGAGTATCTAGTAATTGGATTATCATGTGAATCTCATCATGTTACTCTAATTAATATTGTTGGGTTTTTAATGATGATTTTTAATTGGGATTGAGAGGGTGTCTACACTCTCAATGTTTGACAACTACCATGATAGTTAAATAAAATTTATTCCTTTGAAGTAGGGAAAAATTGGCTTTACGCAAAACTGTAACCATAGAGCTTTACACCAGCCATATATGCATGTAGTATAGCATATTTCTGTTCATTGCTCTCTATGTGTTACTTTGCCAGCATATTCCATGTGCTGACCCGTTTCGGGCTGCAACGTTCATGTTGCAGACTTCTCAGACAACGAGTAAGGTGCCTTTAGGTCGTGGTTCTATACTCAGTGATGCCGTTGGAGTTGACGGACTCACTTATCTTCCAAGCCTTTCGCTGTTATCGTTATTAGATGGCCTTAAGCCATATTTATTGTAATAAGTTCTCTTTTGAGACACTCGTTGTAATAAATGTGTGATTGCTACTCTGTTATAAATCCTTCGAGTACCGTGCGGTGCAGCATTACTGATCCAGGGATGAGACTAGAGCACAGAGATTGGACTGTTTGAGGTCTGGTCGCTACACCGGCGACTTTGCTTGATTTCAGTGCAACTGCACAAAACGAGATTGGATTTCCTATTCGTGTTGGTAGATTTGAATTTTATCTTTCTTGTCTCATGAAAGGTCAGTATAGGCCTTCATCCACATGATTGTGCACTGTGCTTTGAGATGTTGTGCTACTTGTATTGGTACTGTTTTAAATAAATGTTGAATTGAAGCTACTATATTGCTATGTTTTCCCTTTAAGTAGTGAACAAAAATGGGACCAACCCAGACATGATGCTTGTTGCTTTGTTGCAACAAACTCTGCATCACCCCATTTATAAGTAGATGGAAGCACATGTTGTTGTTGCGCCCACTCTCCCCTGGAACAATTTATCCTTTTTTTAAATCTAATGACGCTGGTAAAATTAAGCAATGCCACTCTTAGAATTAACTACGGAATCTTAGTTCAAAATTTCCACACTTGTTAGGGATTGGTGGGATTACCATTTTTGTGGCCGCCTATTTCATCCTCCTGTATTGGCCAGTATTTGCTTCCTTTTTTGCCTCTGTTAAAATAGGGATCTCTATTCAACTTGTTGCTATTGTGACATTTTGCTTCGCTTAATTTTGGTGGAACTGCACAAAATGAGACCAGATATCCATATATGTGTTGAGCTCTCTCTCAGGTCTTCCTCATGAGTTGTTTCAAATCTTGGTCTTGAAAGGTCAATAACGACTTTCCTCAGAATTAACTACTGAATCTTAGTTCAAAATTGCAACACTTGTTAGGGATCGACGGGAGTATCATTTCTGTTAGGAATCAGTCGGAGTACATGCTTAATAAATGTATTGTTCCGATAATGTCTCTGTCATTATATATCAGTTACAGTGTTCTACAAATGGTATATCCTCCTTTGTAGTTCTTTCTACATGTTTAACCAAGGTATTGTTAAGATAATGTCTCTGTTAAAATGAATAAGTCGCATTGTTTTAGGAATGGTACTTTTCTGCTTTATCATTCTTTATACATGTTGAAACAAGGCATTGTTAATATAATGTCTCAGTTAATATGAATGAATCACACTGATTGAGAATTGCTACTCTCCTGCTTCATTTCCCATTAAGATAAGGTAGATCGGTAGATGTTTTTCTTTTCAGAGTACAAGTCATCAACCGTTATTTCTTAGTAATTCTTTCCCTTATACCTATTGTTGCTTACAGGCATATCAAAATTAAAGCTCGGTTTTATTTCGAATTTCATTTTAGTTGAACTGCACAAAAGGAGCCAATGTGTCTAAGGCAAACTGCTGCATTAGTGGGTCCAGTTGGTCTTACCACTTTGCAGAAAGAACCAGTAACTGTTTGCGCTACATTACACAAGGAATGACCGAGAATCTTTACAGAGTATTAGTAGGCGCGGGTTACATGACTAGTCTACAGAGAGCATAGGAAACTCTACAACACATGGAGTGCACTGGGCAAAAAGTGCCCAAACAAGTACAACAAGCCTGGACAGGACTCCAAATCTGTCAATGTAACAATGATGGGGCATCTGGGTATGGTAATCTGTTTACCGTACTTTTAGTTTATTAGTCCACCGATTGGTTGGTTGACACCGGGGCCAATATTCATGTGTGTGTTGATGTGTCTTTGTTTTCTTGCAACATATAAAAAGAATCCACAGGGATGCCCAGCTTGATTTTAGTGGAACTGCACAAAATGTTCACATGGTTTGTGTGGTCCATAATACTGCATAATGCACAATACATCGAATGGTTCTCTAATCATTCGTCGTCACCTTGAGCCATCGGACTATATGTTTGAATGGAGCTGGTAGCGTCGGCCATTAAGAAGGGTAAGAAGAAAGGCAAAAGAGAGAAGGCTGCTTTACTTGTGGTTCGGAGGAACACTGGGCAAGCAAGTCCCCAAACAAGTACCAAGAAGCCAGGATAGGACTCAAGTCTGTCAATGTCAATCTAAGCAACAATGATGGGGCATCTGGGTATGGTAATCTGTTTATTTTAGTTTGTTAGTCCACCGATTGGTGGGTCGACACTGGGGCCAATATTCATGTGTGTGCTGATGTGTCTTTGTTTTTTGGAAGCATATAAATAAGAAATCCACAGGGATGCTCAGCTTGATTTTAGTGGAACTGCACAAAATGTTCAGATGTTTCTTGTCCTCCATAATACCTGATCATGCACAATACATCAAATTGTTCTCTAATCATTCGTTGTCACCTTGAGCAACCGGACTATCAGATGACAAATTGATGGCAAACCCTGCCCATTCCACAATCATAGGTATTACATATTTTGAATGGGAAAAGCTTGACAAAGTTTAATCATTGATGTCAGCAAGAAGACATTAGTTTAATATATTGGAATTGGAAAACTTGTCAATTTTTGCTCATTGATGTTAGCCAAAAGACATGCATTTGATATTTTTGAGTGGGACGCCCATTGCTGTGAGCAACGTCGATCGTTTTTTCCTATTCATGTCTTCAGTTCAGAAGTAAATATTTACTCTGCTGAGATGCATAGTCACATGAATGTTGACTTATGTAAGGCATTTAAAGATTTTGTTCTGAATGTTTTTATGTAATGCCAGGCCTTGTGAGTTTGATTGCAAAGTTGAGCTTGGAATGCTGTGGCATGCGGCATCACGAGCTGTTCACGGTGCCTCCTGAGAATAATGCTTCATATTGTTTTGCATGTTGATCTAATGCCTGTGATTTGCATGTTAAGAAGATCATCCTCTTCTGTTGTTTCTGTGCTTAAGAAGTTCATTGTCTTATGTTTCATTCATAGCCTGTACGACAACTAGGGTAGGTTAGAGGTGAAACCATATGGTCTTCTAACCAACTCATCATCTTAGGCCGTGATTGGATCGTTGTTTTCCAACTAAAACCGCTTGTAAAACTGACGCTTGTAAATAAAAGCAGATGGTCTAGGGTGAAGCGCTTCGTTGGTCGATTTCAACTAGTAAAATATACACTGGTCTCTCAAATTACACGCATAACCCGCCGGTTTTACATACAGACCTCAGGCCCTCGGTTTCATTACACCTGTATTTTACATGTTGTTTCTGATGACAAGTAAATTACACATGTATCTTAATACGGGTGTGAAATAAACCAGAGCTCCCAAGCCCGGCCTTACTGTTTCATGCCATCTCGGTCTCTCAAAGGTGGTCATAGGTGTCCGATGATCCTGGCTTCCTGAATGAGTAGCATACAATGTATCCGACCATCCGTAGGGCCCGAGAGGCCCTCTCCGTCATCCTTCGAGTTGTTGCGCTCGCCGTGGCGCCAACCACCGTCAACATGGTCAACGAACATGAGGATTCAGGAAATGACTTTATTTTGACTGGATGACAGTAGGGACCCACTAGGGTCATAGCCGTACATACGCAAGTGCCTCCTTATTATGTACAACTATATATTTTTGCTTCCTCCTGGTTTCTAGACCTCACGGTCCCACACCATTGTCATCCTATGTAGTCAATAAACGAGAGAATTCCACAAGGAGCGGTCGACATCTCAGACCAAGAACCTCGAGAAATATTTGTATTTGTGAGGTGTGAGCACTGCAGAGTTTTTCTTGAGCGATGTTTTCTTTGTTGTTCAGAGGAGGGCAGGGTATTAACTGGGCGGGCTGTGGCCCATCTAGCCCAGGCCAGATATCTAGCCCAGATATTAATTTCTTTTCAAGTTGAAAATGGCTAGCCCAGCTATACTTTTTTTTCAGGAATACCCAGGCAAGGACAACTTGTTATTCTCTGCCCCGCTGGGCTGCAAATCTTTCGTAGAAGGGATCCATTAGGCTTAACACGAAAATGGGCTTTAATCAATAGTAAATGGGATGTAATTATAAAAACTGGGCAGTAACTACAAACAATGCACCAAACACCTAATTAGTTTATAAAATATTATTTTTGGATTTTGAAAATTTTAATTTCATTAATTCTTGCGCGCGCAATGTTTAGTTAGATTTTTACGAAATACAAATTTATACTGAAATTTTATTTAATTTGATTAGAAATTTCGTGATAAAAATATTTCGGATCCCATCAAAATGTGGGAATTTTTTTTAATTCTGTTTTGAACGGTTGGTTGAAATTATTAATCGTTGTCCTTGCTAGAAAATGGGATGTACTTTTAACAAACAGTAAATCGGCTGTAGTAAATTCCATTAGAATTCAAAAATGGGATGTACATTCTTACAAATCGCAAATGGGCTATAAGTTCTCCGCCACACACTTGTGGGCCTACTAATTTGTCGCGTCCCCTAAAAAAAGTAAGTTGACGCATATTGAAGGCTTTTTCAATTTATAGTCAACACACGGTTCTAGCAGCAGTGGCCATTGGATGTCCATCCAATGGATGTCGTGCTTCTTCTTCAATCTCGGATATTCTAGCTTCAGCCGCCCAAAAAATGATTCCTCCCCCTGACATCTGGGGCACAACCTCTGGTCTTCTTGCTCCAGTCGCCCAAAGCAGCACCGGTCGTGCCGCCTGCTCCTGCCTCCCGTGGCCGGTTGTGCTGCTGCAGAGGCCTCACCGCCCCTACTACTCCCACCGCTGGCCAGGCCATCCCTCTACTCACCCACACCCCAGCCGAACCAGTGAACCCTCGTACTCCTCTTCGCGTGGGAATCCAGTGCCGCGTCTTCTCCGGCTCCGCGTTGTCCCCTTCCTAGGCCTCGCCGTCGTCCACCGCCCTGGTGCTCTCGGCGCGCCGTGGTCAACATGGTCAATGAACTACATCCATCAGATGTGGACTCTACGTGGAGAGGCTGACAGCTGGGTCCATGGCCGCACACAAGGAAATGCCTCCTGATTATGCGCAAAATAATGATTCCTCCACCTGACATCTGGGACCCACCGGAAGGGCCTCTGTATTTCACGAAAAAATGTCCCCCCCGCTTACATGTCGGACCCACAAGCTATATATTCGCACAGAAGGAAGTGCCTCCTTATTACCCACAAAAAAATGAATACTCCCCCAGCTAGCTGGGACCCAGGATAGTGGGAGGCTGACTTGTGGGCCTACTAAGTTGACGGGGACGGAGGGCTATGTCAACTTAGTCAATATGAATGATTCTAGCTCCACTGACCGTACGATGTCCATCCAACGGCCGTAGTGCTTCTTCAACCTTTGGTCTTGTTGCTCCAGCCGCCCAAACAAGCGTTGGGCGTGCCGCCTGCTCCTGCCTCCCGTGTCCGGCTGTGCTGCCATCGCTGGCCATGCCATCCCTCTATACTCATCCACACCTCCTGTGATTCTTCGGTGATGGCAGCCTCACACCGCAGTCGAAGCAGTGAACCCACGTACTCCCCTCCACTTGGGCATCCACTGCCACGTCTTCCCCGGCTCTGGGTCATCCCCTTCCTAGGCCTCGCCGTCGTCCACCGCCTTGGTACTCTCGGTGCGGCGTGGTTAATGTGGTCAACGACCGACTTCCATCGGAACTGTATTGTACATGGAGAGGATGACAGTTGGGTCAACGGCCGCAGCAAGGAAGTGCCTCCTTATTATGCAGAAAATAATGATTCCTCCACCTGACAGCAGGGACCCACCGGACGGGCCACCGTATTTCACGAAAAAAACGTTTTCCCCCTGACTGTTGGGACCCACCAGCTACATCTTCGCACTCAAGGAAGTGCATCCATATTACAGACAAAAAAATGATTCGCCCCCTGACTGCTGCGACCCACCAGCTACCTCTTCGCATGCACGGAAGTGCCTGACAGTCGAGACCCACCTGGTCGAAGCGTACGTAGCGTTGTCATTCTGGTCGGGAACGTGTACGTACATACTGGTCGATGTAGAGGCGTGCACATGTCGTAGTAGAGGCCCGCACGTAGCATGTACATATACATACAACATCCAGGGTGCAAGAAAGAAAATACGGCCACGTACGTACATATGGGCAGGGTCTCGAAAGCCTACGCGCGCATATGTATAGCCAGGGCTCGTGTACATGGCTGGGTAGGAACGGAGAAGTTGGACCGTCATCGTGTTCATGGGGAGGCAACCGGCTGGGTAAGAACGGTATGCGTCGTCGTGTTCATCGGGAGCCAACCGGCTTGGATGGAACAGCCGATGGAAACGAGGCCTGGGTACCGCAGAACGGAGGAAATGGCCTTGTGTTCGAGCGGCCACGGTCGAAATGGGATTCTGTTCATCCGGAGGGGTCTGGCGTACCGCAAAACGGAGGAAATGGACCTCCTAGGGTCGAAACGGGGTCCTGTTCATCAGGAGGGGTGTGGCGTACCGCAAAACGGAGGAAACAGACTTGTGTTGGAGCGCTACGGTTGAAACGGGGGTCCTATTCATCGGGAGGGGTTTGGCGTACCGCAAAACGGGACTCCGTGGGATATTGTTCAACTCCACCATCGACTGCCTCCATAGGCTACTGTTCATCCAACATCAACTGCCTACACGGGCTCCTGTTCATCCACCGTCGACCTCCTCCAGTCTCCACCTGCGACTTTTCATCCACGGGCTCCTGTTCATCCAGCCTCCACCGCTCCTCCATCGGCTACTATTCAGCCAACCCTCTCCATGGGGTCCTGTTCAACCACCCCTCCATGGGCTACTGTTCATCCAGCTCTCCACCAGCTACAGTTCAACCAGCCCTCCACCGGCTACTGTTCAACCGGCCCTCCACGGGGTCCTGTTCATCCAGCCCTCCAGGGTGTCCTATTCATCCAACGACTCAATCGGTCGGGGTACTATTCATCAAGCGGCAACGGCCTCTACTACCGCGGGGTCTTGTTCATCCAACCCCCACAGGGAACTGTTCATCCAAACCCCCTCAACAACACTCACTATTCATCAAGGGAAGGAGGAGCCAGTGTTCGTCCAGCTTTAGTTAGCAGCAGTAGGGAAGGAATCACTCCGGTTCAGTAACGTAGCTAGTGCAATCGCTCGGGTTCAATTAGAGCCCAACGCCCCGCTCGGGTTCAATTAGAGCCCAACGCGTCGCACACACGCGTGTACATACAAGAGAAACATGCATCGCTCGGCCCCCGACCACCCACCTTAACCGGGAACTCCCCGATGTTTTCCTCGCCCTCGCTTCTACCACGGTATTTTCCGTCATGGATGGCCCAAAGAATGTCATGCAGCTGCATCTCCGGCCCTCCCAGGATGAAAAGCCCTGTTTCTGTCATGATTTTTTGACATAGAAGTAGGACCCCACCACATCTATGATGAAACCGTGTTTTGTCACAATTATCGTCATTGAAGTGTCATAAGTATGACACAAAAAAATTGTTCGGCCCAAAATGTCACAGATGTGCCTTTTTTTGTAGTACTTCTCGTTTCTCCCACTGGGGAGCGACTGAAATACATTGTCCAGATGTATTTTTCCCAGGAGGAGGTGACCAACAATACTGGAGAGTATGAAGGGCACCTTGTCGGGCTCAGGATTCCCATAGAATTGGGGATCAAGAAGCTGATCATTCGAGGAGATTCACAACTTGTGTTGATACAAGTCGACAAGGATTACCAAAGTCCATTGATGGAGGCATACTTCAAGGAAGTGAGAAGACTGGAGGAGCGCTTCGATGGATTAAAAATAGAGCATGTGCCCCGTGCGGGAAACAACATTGCTGATCATCTGTCGAAGTGCACTGCACAGAAGCTTCCTGTGGAACCAGGAACTTTTGTTCTCCATCTTACTCAGCCCTCCGTATCCCTGGCAACAATGGCCCAAAAGAGAAGGAAATTGGACTCGGGTAAGCCTGTTCTAGTAGAGCCTCTCGAGGCTCCTAATAGGGACCCTGCCGGAAATAACTCTCCTTCGATGGATGGGCTACACCCTCCTGCCGGGCCACTGGTCCCTGTGGTTGAGGAACACGCTCCCACAAATGCGGAGGTGCTGCTAGTCCTCGTGGCCGAGCCCCGGGCTCCATCTCGGGAAAGGCACATAGTCCATTTCCTCCAAACTAGACAACTTCCCGAAGAGAAAGAAGAAGCTGAAAGAGAAGCTTATAGGCCCAGTATGTATCAGTTTGTGGATGACACACTATAAGAAGAAGGCCCAACGGTGTGAAATTGAAGTGCATTTTCCTGGAAGAAGGAAAGGAACTGCTTGCGGAAATATGAAAAGGCATGTGTGGCTCCCACATTGGATCAAGGGCTCTAGTTGGGAAAGCATTCCGACATGGATTCTATTGGCCACGCCCCTCCAAGATGCGGTCGAGCTAGTCACCAAGTGTGAAGCCTGCCAGTTCCATTCCAAGAACATCCATCTGCCTGCCCAAGCTCTTCAGACAATCTCTTTGTCATGGTCGTTTTCGGTCTGGGGGCTCAATATCCTCGGCCCTTTCCCCTGAGCTGTCGAGAGCTTTGAATTCTTGTTCGTTGCAATCGACAAGTTTACAAAGTGGCCGGACGTAGAAGCCATGAGAAATGTGACTGCCCAGTCAGCTATCAAGTTCTTGAAAGGATTGGTGTGCCACTTCGGGGTCCCTGCCCGGATCATCACCGACAATGGCACCCAGTTCACGAGTCGTTCCTTCATGCAATATGTTCATGCCCTCGGAATCAAGATCTCATTTGCGTCTGTTGCACATCCCAGAAGCAATGGACAAGCTGAGAGGGAGAACACTGAAGTGTTGCGAGGACTCAAGATGAGAGCATTTGATAAGATGCAGAAGTGCGGAAGGCGGTGGATTGACGAACTACCGGTGGTTCTTTGGTCCCTCAGAACGACACCAAATCGAGCTGCAGGCAGACTCCCTTCTCCCTAGTCTATGAGGCAGAAGCATTTATCCCCACAAAACTTATTTACGGGTCACCTTGAGTGCTTGCCTATGATGAAGTAGCGAAGGATCAGCACCGGCGTGACAACGCTATGCTTCTCGAGGAGAACCGTCTCCGGGCTGCTACGCGTGCTGGACGCTACCAGCAAGCCATGTGTCGCTATCAGAGCCGCAGGGTTCGTGCCCGGTGTTTTTAGGAAGGCGACCTTTGTCCTTCGGCGCGCTCAGTACGCCAAGGGTGCAAACAAGTTTACACCAAAGTGGGAAGGCCCTTACAAGGTAGTACGAGTCACCAGACCTGGCGCAGTCCATCTGGAGACCAGAGATGGCATTCAATTGCAAAACTCATGGAATATTGAGCATCTCCGCAAGTTCTACTCATAAGGCGCAGGTGTCGGGCCGTTCCTAGCAGCCACCCATTTGTACAGGCCTTGTCTCAGTTGCATGTAACCCCTTGTACAAAGCCAGGCGCAGACCCTGAGTAACGGAGAAATAAATGAAGCGCTGGGGCCCCCGGTAATTTGCATGCATGCATAAGAATTTCATGAGCATCGCATGTTCATGTAGATAAGATTGCATCTGGAATCATTTTCATCTGCATAAACTACACACTCATGCAGTGGACATGGTCCCCAAGAGGAAATGAGAAGATGAGCCTACACTACGATCCCCGGCAAGCCAAACAGGTAAATTCTTTCTCTTATCCATACGTGTTCTGTAAGTAAAACCTTATGCGTAAGAGAACCTCGCTACCCTTTTCAACTTAGGTGCTCCCATCCCTTGACTCGAACGTTGCTTCGGTCAGGATGGACGCAGTGGCCTTTGGTGAAAAAGAATTAGCGGGGGCCTGGTCCCTCTTTACAGTTTGTACTCGGTAGGACTAACTCCACGGCAACAAGA
Organism: Triticum urartu; assembly: GCF_056163025.1. NCBI lineage: Eukaryota > Viridiplantae > Streptophyta > Magnoliopsida > Poales > Poaceae > Triticum > Triticum urartu. The sequence goes on along the minus strand of NC_141876.1, from coordinate 233,104,705 downwards.
CTGACGGTGCCAGCACGATAGCCTGCCGGAGTAAACTTCTTTCGTTGAATGTAGAGAGGCATCTCACCTCTGCATGGACATGTTACATGCATGAGTCCCCGACAAGGTTTATCTTTTTCATTAATATGCTGATCAAACAAGTACAAACCTTATAGGACACAAACATGGATTCAAGACATTACATAATTTTAACTAAAATTTGGCAAGTGCCTAAAATTTGAGATTGAAAAAAGATGAGTGCCCTGTAATCTCCTCTTTTCATTTTCCTCCGCCAGGTACTGCAGTGGGAAAATGAAAGGACTAAAGGAGCCCCGAAGCAGGAGTCCAACCCGGTCCCGTCATGGCCTGCTAGGCGTAGCCTAACAAGATCGGGAGTGGCGAGGCTGCGAAGGAGGGGCACAAAGAGCAACTCGGCGGTGCCCTGGTCACCACCTCTAGGACCAGCAAGAACCCCCAGCTCGACCATCTGTGGACTAAGCCACCAAAGCTCGGCTAGAAGACTGCTGGAGGGGGGCAAAGGCACCATGGGAACCTCACTCCTCGGCTATCACCCGAAGTGGCTGGTGATGATGGTGCCAGGGAGGGAGGGTAAGAGAGGAAAGACGAGGCGGCAGGTCGCGAGAAGGAGATGAAGGCGTCGGTGCCATCGTACTTCGACCTGACGCCTGCCACCCGCCTTCTCCATCTTCCCTCGTTTTCTCTGCATCACCACCACTCCAGGGAGACGCCAGACCCTCACCCCATCGCCTTCTGCGGAGAAGCAGCCGACAACCAAGACGGCCAGGGCACTCGACATGCACCGCTCCCCGCCTTGGCGGGTAGGAAAGCACCCCGTTCTTCAGCATCGGCCCCGGTTCCGCTTGAAGGAACAGTGCTAGGATTATCGACAATGCCAAGCACTACATCCCATACGGGCATTGGAGGCTCCAAGAGCCTAGTCACCAGGCCGACGAGTTGCAATGACTCGTGGCAAGATCCAAGTCTCCCCATCGGGCGGCCGTCCGAACTGGAGGAGGCAAGAACATAATGGGAAAGCTTGATATCTCCTACAACACGGGCAGGTCGCCCGTCGTGCTTCCTCTGGACCTGGACCAGACTCACTCCCCAAACATTAGCATGAGCATTTGGCGTCATCAATCCCGAGCTAAGGCCCAAGGCCTGGCCCCGGCTCTCCCTTTCAGCATACCCAGCAAAAAGGAGAATGATGGAGGGAGAGGGACGTGAGGATGAATGTCTCCAGTCCTCCCTCGCCCCTCCTTTTATAGGCGGGTCGGGCAGAGAGCCGATCCCCCGATGGGTAACCACCGTCCTACTCCACCAATCCAAGAAGACCGGGCCCCTACCTTGGTGCTTTCACGCACCACATGCATCCATTTACCTACCCCACTCAATGCATGCAACATACGTGGCTAAGGATAAGGGCTTGATGGGAAGAGTGAATTGGCAGTTACTCGCCCGTGTGTTATAGTCATTCACGGGCCATTACAATAGTGGCCCCACTACAGTTGGCTTTACACGGCATGCGGAAGGATCGGAAACAGAACTGCGCTCAAGTTAATGAAGAAGCAAAGAAGATATCAAAGGAACAAGCCATCTCTACACTCCTGCCTATGCACTGGTTAGGGCCTACCCCGGCGACGCCCGACAACACCTTCGGGCCAGGCCTGGGGGATCCTATCGGTGCAACAAACCCTGGGGTCCGTTGCCCAGACTGTGCATAGGCCCGAGGACAAGATTACCACACCGAAGATCAGACCAAGCACAAGAGATCAGTCCTTTGAAGGACCAAAAGTGTAGCTCAAGAAGACCAAGACTAGCCAGAGAAGTAAGACATCACTAACGAAAGAACCTTCCTTGCTAGGCAAGCGAACCTGCAAGGTCCGGGTTACACCAGAAGAAAGCCTCCAGGTCGTCCCGGTAGGCCTACCGGGGCTTGTGGAGGCAAAATCACTCCACCGCACCACCTCACGGTGACGCAAGTCATCAATCAGTGCGGTGTCAAGCCCCTAAGTGAGTAAGTGGCTGCTTCTTGCCACATGGCGTCCACTTCCTAGAGGAAATACGTCCAAATGACACCCATCCTGAGACGTGTCAACTAAGCAAGCGTGAAGCTGGCAAAACAGCCCGGCCAGGCTTGCCGGGCACACTATGATGTGACATTGAGCAACACATTTAATGCACTCTGTCTGCCTGTAGAGTTAGGTATGTGTTGGCGTCCTGGGAACGGGGGTCCCCAGACTTGCCTGCCTGTGCCCACAGCGTGGCTACATCAGCGACCCTGTATGGCCCATCTTCACTAACAAACACTCGAGACCCTCGCGAGGGGCCAAGCCTCGCGAGGCAGACGACGCAAGACTTCCTCAGGGGTGGCCTCGCCAGGCTAGCTCACGAGGGGCGGAGAGATCAAGGCAAGGGATACCTCGCGAGGTTTATGTGACGCAAGCCATGACGACTAGAGCCAGGCGGGCGCCAGCGCGTGCATTGTCCTCGCTTCCTCTTTGGTGCAAAAGGTGCAAGTGCAGACGAGGAGTCCCGAGGCATCAGGCAAAGGTTTCCATATCGGTGAAACAAGACTAAGACCAGCAGGAAAACAGGACGGAGGTCACCATGGAGCCCAAGACGGCGTCACCACCAGAGCCTTTGGCAGGCGAAGACTACTTTTGTCAGGATAGCTTATACTAGCTGTCCCCCTTCAAATTGGCCGTTCTGGGATCCCTTCCCGCCTAATATTTGGGAAGAGGACCCGGGACTCTAAAAATAGGGCTATCCACCACCTTAGAAGGGAGGAGGATCCTGGACCGCATCAACTCATCATGCACAAGAACACCTCTCCTTAGGAGGCTGTTCTTCCCTTGTAATTGTTCATCCTCATCCTGAGAGGCAATCCACCACACCACACTCGAGTAGGGGATTAGACCACATCGGTGGCCCGAACCAGTATAAACTCTTGTGTCTCATGTTCTTTGGGTTCGTCGAGCTAGGCCGTGATATCATGATGTGTGCGAGCTAGAGAGGGGGAGATCTTTGTGCGCACCCCACTGTTCGAACCTCAAGGGTTGTGGCGGAACCCGAAATCTGACATTTGGCGCACCAAGTAGGGGTGCGCCGAAGCTCTGCCCCCCCCCCCCCCGACGGCCTCGCCGCTTCTCTGACTGGATCGACGAGCACCCTCTACAGCGCCGTGGGGCTCCGAGCCTTCACCCCTGCCTTGCGGCGGGTACGGTGGCCGCACAAGTTCAAGCCAGAGATGCCGCCCCATTACGATGGTGCGACAGATCCGGCAGCCTTCCTGCTGGCATAGGAGGAGGCCGTCCTGGAGGCCGGGGGCGACGGTAAAGTCATGGCCAACCGGCTCCAAATGGCCCTCGCTGGCGTGCCGCGCGCCTGGCTTCTCCATCTGTCGGAATCTTCTGTGGCCTCCTGGGAGGAGCTGCGCGACCACTTTCATCGCACGCTTTGGGGACCAGCACCCCCCACCATCGCGGCTCTCCTCGGTGGCTCGCAAGTACTGCCCTCGGACTGTCACACCAAGTCATTCTTTCGCCAGATCGGCGCCGTCTCCACGCGGCAAGGGGCTCCCCCGGGTTGGGGGCGCCCAAGGCCGACCTGACCTTCGACTCGGGGGATCACCCAGTCACCACCGTCGGTTCAGGCGTGCTCCCAATGCTTTGCACACCCACCATCTACAGCATAGCCGTCACCAAGACCCTCATCGACGGCGGCGCCGGCCTCAACGTACTCTCCGTGGAGGCTTTTAGTCTCCTTCACGTACCACTGGAGTGGCTCCGCCCAGCAAGCCCTTCTCCGGAGTCGGCAGCGGCTCCTCCAACCCCTGGGCCAGATCCATCTCCACATGACCTTCGGCACGTGCGACAACTACCGCACCGAGCTAATCAACTTCAACATCGCATGCATTGGCTTACTATCCAACACCATCCTCGGGTACCCGGCGCTGGCCCATTTCATGGCAGCTACCCATCCTGCCTACAACCTTGTGAAGATGCCAGGAAGCAAAGGCGTCCTCACCATGGCCGTATACACCAAGGAAGCCTTGGTGGCCCTCAAACTCGCCTTCAGGACCACAGCGGCAGCTTGCCGGCCGACAAGGCCATGCCCAGGACCAAGGGTGCTGCACCGACCATGAAGAAGCAGCTATTCACTCAAGGTCAAGCCAAGACGAAGCAGATACCAGTAGACGCGGACAGGGCCTCTAGCGCCACCTTTACTATAGGCGCCGACCTCGCCCCAGATCAAGAAAGGGAGTTGGTGGACTTTTTGCGGGCGAACAAGGAAGTATTCGCTTGGGAACCCAAGCAGCTGGTTGGGGTTCCGAGAAGAGTGATCGAGCATCATCCGAGGGTACGCCCCAACGTGCGCCCTGTGAAGTAGAGGGCAAGGTGGCAGTCCACGGAGAAGTAGTCCTTCATTATTCAGGAAACCCGCAAGCTGGAGGCAGCGGGTGTCATTCGTGAAGTCCGGTACCCAGAGTGGCTGGCGAACCCGGTCGTCGTGCCGAAGAAAGGAGGGAAGGAGCGCATGTGTGTCGACTTCACCAACCTCAACAAGGCTTTCCCTCAAGACCCGTTCCCGCTGCCGCGCATCGACTAGATTGTCGACTCCACCACTGAGTGTGATCTGTTATGTTTCATGGATGCATTCGCAGGCTACCACCAGATCAAGATGGCGGTGGAAGATATACTGCTACACTTGCATGCCATTCGGACTGCGCAACGCAGGAGTGACCTTCCAGTGACTGATGCACACCGCCTTAGTGCGGTAGCTCGGAAGAAACACTGAGGCCTACGTCGACGACATTGTGGTGAAGTCTCGAGAGGCAAGAACTTTGATTCAGGACCTGGAGGAAACTTTCGCGAGCCTGTGCCAAGTGGACCTGCGGCTCAACCCGGAGAAGTTCTTGTTTGGTGTTCCTTCCGGGAAGCTTCTAGGCTTCCTCGTATCCCCAGGGGGTTCGAGGCCAATCCAGAGAAGGTCAAAGCAATCGAAGACATGAGCCCACCACAAAACCTCAACGAGGCGCAGAAGCTTGCAGGCTGCGCGACTTCGCTGGGGCGCTTCATCTCCAAGTTGGGGGAGAGCGCCTTGCCGTTCTTCAAGATGATGAAGAGGAAGGGCCCGTTCGAGTGGACCCCCGAGGCTGACCTGACATTTCAAGACCTCAAGAGATACTTGACCAGCCCGCCAGTGATGGTGGCGCCTCGTCCTCGTGAGCCCTTGGTACTCTACCTGTCTGCCACACCCCACTCCGCCAGCGCGGCGTTGGTGGCCCTCAGGTAGGAGCCCCAGGTCAAGAACTTGTCAAGTGGAGTCGCCAAGCCAGATGAGGCAGCTCAGCACTGGGGCGATGCTCCTAAGACAGCGGCTGCCCCGGCTAGTCATCAAGCCCAGAAGCGGGCGACCGGCAGGGAACACCTCAGCCCTCAGGAACCAAAAACTCTGTCAGCTCTGCCGCCCTCGTCGAGAACCCAGTGTACTTCGTCAGCATAGTCCTACACGATGCGACAGCACAATACCCCATGCCTCAGAAGCTCTTGCTCGCGCTCCTGGTGGCCTCGCGTAAGCTGCGCCACTACTTCTAGGGACACCCCATCAAGGTCGTCTCAGCTTACCCATTGGAGAGAGTGCTCAGGAGCCCCAATGTTGTGGGAAGGGTCGCCAAATAGAACATCGAACTGCAAGCATTTGACCTGGAGTTCAGCACAACCAGGGTGGTCAGGGGGGCCGCACTCGCCGACTTTGTGGCAGAATGGACCGACACCCCGGAGCTCGAAGCAGGCGAGAACCGATCCCTCTCGCCAGGGAGTGAAGCGCCGGACGGCTGGGTCATGTACTTCGATGACGTGTTTGCACGCCAGGGCGCGGGGGCTGGAGCCATGCTCATCTCGCCCACTCAGGGCAAACATTACTACACCGTGCAGCTCTGCTTCCAGTGGGGTGAGAAGGTCTCCAACAAACATCACGGAGTACGAGGGTCTCATCGCTGGCCTTAAGGCTGCGGTGGCCCTGGGGGAGAAACGCCTCACCATCAAGGGAGACTCGCAGCTCCTCGTCGACTTCTTCAGCAAGGTGTACGAGCCAAAGGATGAGCACATGGAGGCACACCTCGCGGAGGTACGCAAGATGGAGAAGCAGTTCCTGGGCCTGGAGCTACAGCATGTGCCCCGTGGCACCAACAAAGAGGCCGACGACATCGCCAAAAGAGCATCCAAGCGGTTACCCCAAGAGCCTGGTGTCTTCGCGGAGCGGCTCTTCAAGCCTTCGGCAGCACCTCCGCCTGCGGAGCCGGCGCCACCTCAGGAGGAGCTCCCCTAGCCACCAGCCTCGGGAGCCCCCGCCTAGGGCCTGACCTCAGGAGTGCGCCTCCTCTTAGCGCTCGAGCCCCAGGATGGGTGCTGGATCGAAGAGTTCAGGGCGTACCTGACGCAAGGCACTTTGCCGGTTAAGGAGGAAGACACGGAGCAAGTGGCCCGGCAGGCTACAGTGTACTGCATCCAGGACGGTGAGCTATACAGGAAGCGGCTAAATGATGTTTCTCTGCGATGCAGTTCTAGGGAACAGGGGAAAGTGTTGCTAGCCGACATACATGGCGGGGACTGTGGGCACCACTTGTCGTCGCGCACCCTGGTCGGCAAGACTTTCCGCAGCGGGTTCTACTGGCCCACAGCACTCAACGACGCGGCCGAGCTGGTGAGATCCTGCGAGGCCTACCAATTCTATGCCAAGCAGATCCACTAGCTGGCTCAGGGCCTCCAGACTATCCCACTTTCATGGCCGTTCGCGATCTGGGGGCTGGATATCCTGGGCCCATTCCCTCGAGCGCCTGGAGGTTACCGCTACCTCTACATCGCCATCGACAAAGTGGGCGAAAGTGGAAGCAGTCAGCACCATCCCAGGTGGGTCAGTAGTCAAGTTCATCAAGCGCCTCGTAAGACAGTTTGGGGTCCCTAATTGCATCATCACCGACAACGGCTCACAGGTTACTAGCAATCTCTTCTAAACAGATTGTGCTACCCGTGGAACGCAGATCTTTTACGCCTTTGTGGCGCACCCGAGGAGCAACAGCAGGCCAAACGTGCCAATGCAGAGGTCCTGAGGGGTCTCAAGACAATGACCTTCAAGAAGAAGCTCGAGGCCTGCGGCAGGGGTTGGCACGACGAGCTCTAGTCGTGTTGTGGTCCATCCGCACGACCGCCACCAGGCCGATAGGCGAGACCCCGTTCTTCCTTGTCTACGGAGCAGAAGCGGTTCTCCCACATGAGGTTAGGCATCGCTCCGCGCGGGTCCTGGTGTTCGATGAAATGCAGCTGGACGCCATGCGGGGGATGGACCTCGTGTTGGGGGAGGAACGCCGCCGTGAAGCCTCGCTCCGAGCCGCGAGGTACCTGCAGGCGCTACGGCGGTACCACTGTCACTGCGTCCGCTCCAGGACGCTTGAGGTGGGCGATCTTATCCTGAGGCGGGTGCTCTCCAGGGAAGGGCTGCACAAGCTCTTGCCCATGTAGGAGAGCCCATTTCGGGTCGCCCACATCTCCAGGCCTGGCGCCGCGCGCCTGGAGACGCAGGACGGGATCCCCATCCAGAACGCCTGGAACATCCAGCACCTCCGGAGGTTCTACCCATGAAGCAAGGCCCGGTGCCTGTGAAGCAAGGCCCAGCGCCTATGAAGATCTCTGCTCGTGACACTCTCACATAATAATGAGTGGGGCTGTACATGCCTCGGAATCTTAGGAATGCCGCCCTCGAGCCTCGGGGGCTCCCTCCCACATCTTAGTGGCAACACTTAGCTCCGCGCTGGTGAGAAGACAAGAAGACTAGACTAGGTGCCGCACGAGGCTTTTCATTTGCTTTCTGCAGTTGGTTTACCCCTTTTTAGTGAGAAGCTGCTTTTCGATGTTCCTTGCTGGCCTGGTTCCATTGTCCTTGTTGCTTCCTTTTCTGCCCTTGTTTTCTTGTTTTTTCCCCGTACTCTCCCTCGCATGCCTCGCGAGGGGGATGGACAGGTGCCCTCGTGAGCGTTTTCATTTTCATATTTTTCGGAAGGCACCCTCGCGCGAGTTCGCAAGCTGGCGAACCCCTCTCAATGTGTGCCCCCGGGGTACCGTGATACGAAGGACTGGGTCATGACCGGTAGTGCCTACGACCAGGATTCGGAAGGACAATAATTTCCTAACGAGTTTTTGCAGTTTCCAGACGCCTTCCGAGCGCAGGAGGCCTCGCCAGGAACTAGGGAATGCGTCCCTCGTGAGGCGGAAACTACTTCAGGCGTATCAAGCTAAGTTATTCATGCACGCCTACATAAAACGTTGATGCTGCAACATGACACAAGAATGATAAACATAGCACAGCCACTCAAAAATCATAGTTGTTGCACGCCCCAACGGGGCCCCATACTGGTCTCTCTCTTAATGCAGGAAGGAAAGGAACAACGAAACGAAAGCGGAACGTGCTCCCGCGGCAGGTCGCAAGGACAGGCCCGTGGCGCCCTCCCGAGCTCAGCTAGACCCCTCCTCGCACTTCACTAAAGCGCAGCGACGAGACGACCCGCTGCCACCCTCGAAGCTGGCGTGACGGCTGGTTGTAGCCGCCGCTTCTGGAGCTCTCGCCAGAAAAAGAGTCGCCATAGCTGGACGATCCATGGCCGGCGCCGAGCTGCACCCGCCTTCACTCTCGTCACGGCCGTCGCCGAGGCCGAGCACCTCATCGCCGTCATTGTCCTTGGGGCAGCACCCAACGCGGTGGCCATCTTCCCCGAACACCCTCACATAGAGGGCCGCGTTGCCATCGTACTTGAAGTGGAGGGAGCATCGCTGGCCCAGGCCGCGCGCGCGGTCAAACGTCTGCCAGCCGCAAGCCAGGATTGCGTTGCCTGCAGTGGAGACCTCGACCGCGACCCACGAAGCTTTGCTGCAACAGCTGTCTGCATGTAGCCAGTAACCGCCTAGACCAGTGGCTGGCAGCTCACCGACAAAGAAGCGTGGGAGCTGAAGCCAAGTGCCAGCCGAATTCTTCGACCACATGACAAACTACGGCAACACTTCCGCAAAGTGGAAGCACGGCCTGGGAGGTCGTGCGACCATGGCGCGCCTCCCTTCATCGACGGGGCCCCCACGACTCGGGCGGCCACCACCACGCGAAGAAGCGCCACCGCTACCGCGAGGAGCCGCGACGAGGGTCATGGTGTGCTTGCGGGGATGACCGCCCCTCTTGGGCAGTGGTGAGCCAGGCCCCTCCTGGCGAGCCTTCCCCTTCTCCGCAGCCGAGATGCTCTTCGCAGGCGCCATGGGTGTCGCTGGTGGCAGTGAAGCGAGGAAGAAGAAGGAGTGGGAGAAGCAAAGGAAGAGATGGGCAACAGGGGCTCTGCCCCCTACCCATTTATAGCCAAGGGGAGGCCAACCGCTGGCCTCCACGATCTAGGGTAATAATGATATTTTTCTACATGCAGCGGGGACTCATCAAGTCGGGTAGTTGCTGAGGCGGCGTGGGGAAGCGGAGACGCCCACTTCCAATCAATCGCCACGCATGAAGCGGGGCTGCAGGCTGTTGGGGCCCGCAATGCTCCGCACTTGCCCTTTGGCTTCGCCTTGAAGCCAAGTCCGAGCGCGCCTTGGGCCCGGTGGTTACTGTCGGCATCCTGGGAACGGGGGTCCCCAGACTTGCCTGCCTGTGGCCCACAACATGGCTCCATCTGTGGCCCTATACAACCTATCTTCACCAACAAACACTCAAGACCCTCACGAGGGTCCAAGCCTCATGAGGGGGACGACACAAGACCTCCTCAGGGGCGGCCTCACCAGGCTGGATCACGAGGGGCGGAGAGATCAAGGCAAGGGATACATCGTGAGGTTTGTGTGACGCAAGCCATGACGACTAGAGCCAGGTGGGTGCTAGCACGCAGTGTCCTCGCTTCCTCTTTGGTGCAAAAGGGGCAAGCGCAGACAAGGAGTCCCAAGGCATTAGGCAAAGGTTTCCATATCAGTGCAACAAGACCAAGACCAGCAGGACAGTAGGATGGAGGTCACCGTGGAGCCCAAGACGGCATCACCGACAAAGCCTTTGGCAGGCGAAGAGTAGTATTGTCTGGATAGCTTGTACTAGCTGCCCCCCTTCAAATTAGCCGTTGTGGGATCCCTTCCCGCCTAATATTTGGGAAGAGGACCCGGGACTCTATAAATAGGGCTAGCCACCACCTTAGAAGGGAGGAGGATCCTGGACTGCATCAACTCACCAAGCACAAGAACACCTCTCCTCAGGAGGCTATTCTTCCCTTGTAACTGTTCATCTCAGCCCGTGAGGCAGTCCACCACGTCACACTAGAGTAGGGTATTACACCACATCAGTGGCCCGAACCAGTATAATCTCTTGGGTCTCATGTTCTCTGGGTTCGTCGAGCTAGGCTGTGAGATCATGATGTGTGCGAGCTAGAGAGGGGGAGATCTTCATGCGCACGCCAGTGTTCGAACCTCAAGGGTTGTGAAGGAACCCGAAACCCGAAATCCCAGTGTTCGAACATGTAATGACTGATTTGCCACTGTGGTGACCCCTTGATCTATGAAAGGAGGCTCATGGCAACCGTAGAAAGGATTCGCATAGCCACTCTCGCCCCGAGGCAACCCTGTCGAGCAAGTGCGCCGTGTTCTCCACCATTTTCCACCATCAATCAATAAAGCAGGAGTAGGGTTTTACACCACGCGGCAGCTCGAACCTGGGTAAAACTGCTCGTGTGATCCTTGTTGTGATGTGTTATGCTTCTCCGCTCTTTGTGCAACGTGCCCGTCGCCCCGCCGAACCAAAAGGGGCTCTGGCCGTGGTTTCCCATCATAGCAGGGGAGGAGGAAGAACTCGTGACCGGTGCGGCGGACTTCACCTTCTCGGATGCCATTGGTGAGATCTTGGAATGAGAGATGCGAAGCGAGTAGAAACTCGACCAGATCTAGAGACACTCTCGGAAGAAGGAAAGGGGATCTAGAGAAAGGCGAAGAGGAGGCAATGATGGCGCGGTACACTTGCCAGTCTTTGGTTAGCCTGGCCAGTTGCCGAGGCAGCGTGGGGAAGTGGAGACGCACACGTCCCATCAGGCGCCAAGCTTCCGCTCGGTCCGCAGGCGACTGGGGCCCGCGGCGCTTCGCCCTTGCACTTTGGCTTCGCCTCGAAGTCAAGCCCGAGCGTGGCTTGGGCTGGGGACTACTGTCGGTGCTCTGAGAACCAGGGTACCCAAACCTGCCTGCCTGCAGCGCATGGCATGGCTCTATCGATGGCCTGGTATGGCTCATCTACAATACCAACAAGACAAGACCCTCGTGCAGGGCCAAGCCTCGCGAGGCTGATAATGCCAAGACCTACAGAGGGAGCAGCCTCCCGGGCTGCTCCTGAGGAGAAGAGATTTTTATGGGGTCAGCCAACCTCATGAGGTTGCAGTGCGCAAGCCATGACAACCAAGGCCTAGCAGGCGCTAGCAGGTGCAGAGAAGACAGTTTCCTCTTTGGCGCTAAGGCGACAAGTGCAGGCGTGCGGTCCCGAGGAATTATGGAAAGGTTTCTATTCCCGTGCAACGATACCAAGAGCGCCAGGACGGTAGGATGGATGTCATCGCCGAGCCCACCACAGCGTCACGACCAGAATCTTTGCAGGCGAAGACTACCTTTCATCAGGGTAAGATGTACTACTTATCCCCTTTCAAATTGGCCACTGTGGGATCCCTTCCAGTCTATGTTTCAGAGGATGAGGACCGAGGCCACTATAAGTATAGGGTAGCCACCACTATAGCAGGGGCCAGCTGTCCCTCTCTTCGGAGATCCGATCCTCTCAGGTCATTCGCTCACCAGAGCAAACCTTGCGAGGTGGTTCTTCCCTTGTACTAGTTCATCCTCAGCCCCTCTTGAGGCAAATCCACCACAAAGTAGGAGTAGGGTCTTACACAGCAAGGTGGCCCGAACCTGGGTAAACTGCCGAGTCCTTTCTCTTCCTTGTTCATCGAACTAGGCCATGGGGGAGACGAGTCGGTTGGCTGGAGAGGTTGAGTTCTTCGAACATGCCCCAGAGTTAAAACCTTTCATGGATCTACGGAGCTCTGAATCCAACAAATGCAATAAACTCCCCGCGCCCCATAATATAAGATGTTAATTCATCTAATATGTGACTGAGGGAAAGGGGATGTTATACTACGTCATTGTGCAATTGCTTTTTAGCTTCTAATATTAACTTGGTGCTTTTAGGTACATATGTCATTGGTAAAGATCCGCGCTTCGACCCTTTCTGCATTTAGGGCAATTAGATATTGATGAACTAGCATCAAGTGAGGAAGATGATAAAGATTGTTAGTAAAATGGGTCAAAAGATGCCAATTAAACTATTTCTTTACACTTTATCCAAGACAACAACGAACTGCAGCATGGAACCCTGCATCCTTCTTTTTACTTCCCATAATGAGTTGTGTTAAATGACAATGTCTGAATCTTTTTCCTTTGAAGTGGCACCCAAAGCAGTTTAGTCAAGATTACCTCTCAAACTACATGATTGGTGGGCATGCAAAGGTTAAAGTATTTCTACCAGAACACGATGATTATCTAGATGTGTTCGTGAAGATAGTGACGGATGGGTGGTCGGCCATCACAAGGGGTTGGACTAGAGTCGTGCATGCCTTCTGCATGGAGGAGGGCACAATATGGGCATTCCGCTTAACCTTGTTCGGCAACCAAAATGTATTTCGCCTCTTTCTTTACCGTCTTTAATAGTACATGTATAGAATTGTGGTTCATCATTCTTTATTTTGTTCTTATGTAATTCTTGAACATATGCACCTGTGAATCGAATAATGCATTGGTTGTTTGAACCTGATGGATATGAATAAAGATGTAGCATACTTTCAAATTCAAGTTCGGTACAATTTGAAAGAGCGGCAATTAAATTACGGTGAAAGTACGCTCCACAGGTCGTTCCGGCGCACATGGTCGGTAAAACACAAACATTTGTGATATAAACCATAACCTGACACGGTTCACAGACAGGAAAGGTGTGTGAGCGTGCACACAGTTGACGTTTTCAAACCGTGTGTGATGTCAGAAAATATCACAAACGGTGCCACCAAACTAAATGTTTCTGATAGTTGCGTTATCGTACATGATTTGCAACCATGAACTGTTTCTGATGTGTTATGCATCATAAATGTTGCACCATAGAATAGCATGTGTGATAGTTATGATGTATGACGATGTTACGACTGTCCAACATTTCGCAATCCTATACAACACTTGTACGATGATTAGCTAATCTTCTTAATTAGTTATCGCACACAATTCGGGAAAAGTGAATATGTTTGATTGTCTGCTAATCATACACGTTCTATAATCGTGAACCATTTGCGATGGACTGCAATGGCAATGGGAGCACAAACGAGTAGGGACAATTGTATGCATCAAGGCTCCCTATCTCCAACGGTTTCTGGGTCGTGTGGGAAGGACCCCCCCCCCCTATCACAGCCACTCACTTGGCGATAGTTCCAAACTCCATCATGGAAAGGGGTTAAAAACCGTTTGTGTAGCACCTCGTTGTACCCGTGTATTGTTCTGTAACCTGCAACAATCACTTAACACATGTTTAACTTGGGAGTCTGATATAGGTTACATCTCGCATTATTTTCTAGCTTGTACTGCTAATTTCTTAAAATGGCACTAATGATGAGACAATTTTAACTTGGTAGAGTGGTATTCGTTGCATCTTACATATTGTGTCTAGCTTTCATTGCTTCTAATTTTTTGAAATGCCTTCTGCCTAGTTTACACATCATAGCTGTGAATATGCAATGCTGTGAATATGCAATGGCACTAATGACGAGAGACCTTTTACTTGGTAGTTTGATGTTGTTTGCATCTTGCATATGATTTATTTCTTCTACTGCTTCACATTTGTTTAAATGCCAGTTATGGCAAGACACTGTTAACTTGGTAGAGCGATATTAGTAGCATCTTTCATATGGTGTCTACCTTCCATTGCATTGCTTCTAATTTATTGAAATGCCTTCCGCTTAGTTTACACATCATAGTTCTCATTATTATCCCATGCCGTCCTTTTTTCATACATATCACATCCTCATATCACGCGGTTGTCTAACATAAAAGTTTAGTTCATCTTTGTCGGCTTGACTTGACACGGCGAAGAGAAAGAGGAAGGAACACAGAATGGTAGGGAATGGTGTTAGTATTTATGAAACTTGGAAACCAAAGCGGAAGAATTATGCAGATTCTACTGATATTGTTGTTGCAATAGAACGTTGAAGTCCAACAAATAATTGTACAAACACGGTATCCCCTGCTACACCAACTGCAAAATAATCCAAACACAAACAAATTGCTGCCACCAAACAAGCAACGACAACCCTAGTTGTTGCAGCCACCTTCTTCCACAGTACCAACATCTGCATGAGTTACTCGTTCGGTAACTCTGCTAGTAGTAAGTTCCCAAGCTCCCTTGCCACCTGACACTACTTCTGAAGCACTCTTGACACAAGACGAGTTGGCAAGATTAGATGAACCTTGTGAGCTTCAACAGCAAGAAGGTAGTTGGTCTAGTCAAGTTACAGTCGCATGCTTCTTTATATGTAGTCTCACAGTTTGATGTACACGAACACTTCCCATGTTCATTGTTGAACTAGCACCTAGGCACAAGAGGAAACAGATATCAGGGATAATGCTCGACATGTTAACTAAATCTATAGAAGGAAGAATGGAGATCCATTTTTAGGCAGGTTTAAAAAGGACACGTGATGCTACGGAGTCAGCCAAGTTAGTATTAAAGGCAGCCTTTGGCGTTAGGTGTCGTGCACGTATCCTCCCAACATGGATTCAGTATAGGAATGACAAATATAAAACCTAGTTTAGCACCTCCCTCGACCATTTATCTATAAGTATGGTTATGCATGGTAATTAGTAATATTGTCTTGCTCTGTCCCATACTTTTCAGTTTGCTGGTAATGAGACTCCCATAATTTTCAATAGATGAGGTTCAAGTTGGATAGCCAAGATGATGCAACTAGACAAGAATGCAACCATGTTCTAAAGTCAACTCTATGACAATATTGGTATAACTTGAGGAAAACTCACTTTGAAGGCAACGCTAACAATGAACTTGGCCAAACATCTCTAGTGGAAAATATATCGGATGAAGACTAGAGAGGCCTTGTTAAACACTGGTTTGATCCAAAGTATCAGATCACATGTTGAATTCCTATTTACGCATGTGCCTCACAAATATATCTTCTTGTAGGAGAAATGTTCAAAGAACAAGGCCAACCGTACGAAAGTGAAATTCCAACAGACGACAGGATCTTGTAACTATATTGCACACCGCGAGGCTCTTGTAAGTAGCTACTATTTCACTCTTTTCACTATGCCAGATTATCAGATCTATATTTACTTGTTCCAAATGGAGAGGAAAGCCCGCAAGGACCAAGAAGTACCTAAACCAAATGCTATAGAAAAACCTTCAAGGACAATCACACCAGCAAGATGAAGTGCATGACTACATCAGTCAAAGCCGATGTTGTAAATCCTCAATCCTTATGCCTTTTAACTACTACTTACTCTGACTTGCGCATTGAACTACACGATTTTCAGCCAATGTCTATTAATCTTTTCTATTTTATACACAATTGTCTTAGCGTATCATTGCACCTTACAAGGTTTAAAAGAGAGGAGTGATGTTCCTTTGATCTTGATCTGTAATCTAGTTCCGTGCTGGACTTGCCCACACAACATTACAATTACTTGTTTGGCAATCCTTAGTTGTTTTGTGATATGAATGATGTCATACTATGCTTACCGTATTATAAACTTTATCTCTTTATCCTTATGTGTCAATACAATGTGAAGAAATAGACAATACATTAGCCATGGTACATGGTCATATGATTGGAACCTGGTTCTATTATGTACTTTGCAAGAAAATACAACTAATATTTTACGCGGGTTCACCAGAATAAGTTCTATATAGAGACCAAAGCAATTCTATTTGGTTTTACTACCTCCTTAATATCTTCTGTTCTGGTTTTACTAATGTATAAACTGAACTTTTCAGCATGCTATGGAACAAATGGTGGAACCGCCACCTTCTGAAGGTGATGGGGCAGCTATAACGGCAAATGTCACCTCTTGCTGCAGTGGGTGAGTACCTGTCCACTAACAGTGCCAAAAACACATTCCTGCATAATACTTGGTTGGTTGTTAAGGAAATATCATCCAAACCGCCTCATGATCAAGATATACAAGCTCAAAACAATGTTATATCTATGCTCCAGACATAAGTCCAATCCCTAACAAAGTCCCTTCAGAAACAAGGACAACCATTGTTCGATGTCATCAAGATATGCATTGTTTTGAAACCAGACTATCAGACATTTATTATGTTGTTCAGGAGCCTAGGAGAAACGAAGGCAAAGATAATGGTGCTCATTTGGATAGTACACCATCAAAAAGTAATAGTCAGGTGAAATAAACTGAGCTTCTGAACTTCTGGTGGTGCATTTATCTACCCAACTGTCAACTTTTATGTGTGCATTCCTTTTGTTTTATGGTTGTCATTTGTTTTGTTGCGATACAAAATTTGTTCTTAACAAGCAGCGATCGGCTAAAGAAAAGAGCAAGCCATTTTAGTATAGTGTAGGATGTTCCCTATATTTGCACTAGTGGCAAACTTTGGTGCCCAGTGGATGTAATCTGTGCAATCGCCTTAATAGCCTAGCGTTAGTTTCTGGCCTATTTATTTCCCTAGTCTTGTTTTTCCTTGGTTTTCTAGTACCGGCAACAACCATGAGCCAGATACAGACTGTGATAACCTTGAGTCTGCTACGGGTCATAGGATCAATGGGCCTCCTACGGGCTTGTTGGATAAATGAGCCACTTACGGCCCACAGAATCAATGGGCCTCCTATGGGCTGTCGGATAAATGGCCGACATATGAAGTAGACAGGCGTAATTTGTAACAAGCTAGCACGGTAATGGGCTGTTAACAGCCCGGAAGATAGCAAAGGATTAATTTTGTCACAGGCATAACGGGTCGTTAATGGGCTAGAATACATGTTGGGTTGGAAACGGCGCAACTTGTTAATAGGCCACAAATGGGCTGACTCTAACCACGGGCTCAATTTGGCCCATTAGCAGAACAGGCCAGTAATGGGCCAGAAGTTGTCGAGGGCCAGAAAGCAGCCCAAGAATGTATTGGCCGTCAGTAGGCCGATAGCTAACATGGGCTAGAAACGGTCCGTGTGAATCATGGGTCGTTAATGAGTATAAAAAACTTACTATTTATTATGGGCCAAAGTCATTGCAAGACGCTAAAGGGCCCAAAGATACGAGAGGCCTCATATGGACCGAAAGACGTCGTGGGTCATACATAGGCCAAAAGTGAAACTAGCTAGACGGCCCACATGACGCTCTTGGGCCGAATTCGAGAACGCCATAATGAGCCGTGAGTTACAGGGATGTAAAATGGGCTATATGCAGACATACCGTTAACAGGCTTTTCCCGGGCTGGCCTGCTAGCTTCTAACCAAGTCAAACGAGCCGACCTTTGTAAGCAAAATGGGCCACTATTGGGCATGCCATGTGTCGACATATAATAGGCGCCTCTCTGTCCCAAGGACGAGCTGACACATGGTTCCTATGGCCAATGAGAATTTTACACGTGGAAAATCCCCATTGGTCTGGGTTGTTAACGGGTTATCGGATGCAAACCAGAAACCGATAGCTTAACGACAACTCGTTACGGTGGAAGCCATGTGTCGGTTACACTTGACGAATGACACAGTATTTATCATCATGGAAGTGGACACTTCCGTGATGCTAATTTCAGTTTTATCATGGAACACTTCTACGACAGCACAGGTATGACTATCTTGATTTTGTCATAAAATTGTCATGGATGTACATGCATGACAGAAAACATGACCTACTGTGACAAACACATGTCATCACAGAAGTGTATTTTTTGTAGTGCCAGTGCCCATTGTTTCCTTCTCCTTCCTTCACCCCCCGCATCTGCCGCCAGCATGGCGAGGGGCAAAGGTCGAGCTTGTGCTTCTATTTTTTGCAGTGAGAGCTTCTCCCAGCACCACGCCTCTGCTTAGACCGTGGCTACAGAAGCTGGCTCCAGCACTCGATGAGGGGATGCGGCTCAGGGTTGTGGAAGACACGGCACTTGGGGCCCGAGTGGCCATAGTAGAGTGCTCGTTGTTTCACCCCGAGCTACCATTCCTCTGGTAGAAGGCCATTGGGATGATACGTCTCTTGAGTTTGTCGTGGAGCTGCATGACTAGCCGCAAAGCTGGCTGCGGCTCGCCCATCCCTTCCCTAGGGAGATGGAGTTCGATCATCCCTACGGCTTGTGGTTGCACGTGGACGGCTACTGCAAGGGCCCTGTCTACTGCAATGTACCTCATGAATGGATGGAAATCTTTCGTCCGTGCTCGTTATCTGGGGCAAGGACATCTCCTCCACTTCAGACTAGTTGAATCTGACATGCTCACAGTGAAGTTCTTCGGGTCTTCAAGGGCTCGCATGGAGTGCTGCGTGGAGAGATCGAGCAATAGCGACACCGCTTCCTCCAGCGAAAGCGATGATGAGGAGGATGACGATGATGACGGAGACGATGAATCTCCAGTCATCAAGACAGAGGAAAATGGCTCCAATTCTAGCTGAACACTGGCAGTGCCATCATCTGGCTTGCCGGGAGTGAGTTGGGCCCTGCCTAGGTGCCCCTTTTGCCATGTATTGCACTCGCTATAAACCTTCGGAAAAAGGGCTAAGAAAAATTTATCGAGCACTCTTTAATAAATATCTACTAATTGTCATGCTCCGATGAATGTGTGTTGTTCCCCTTGTTTGTTTTGGTTCTTGAATGATTTTGATCCCAGAGCGTCCACTTGCCGCAAGCTCTTTGAGGAACTGGTCCTTAGCAGCCAGCTGGAAGTGCCGCCACCGGCAAGACAACTTGCCGGTCCGAGCGCACCTGCAATAACCTTGCCGAGTGGACTCGAGGAAAAATCAGAGCACGATTGAAGATGACAAGATTCCTCCGCATGCAGGCTTTTCGTACAAACACAGAATCATGCAAGGGAAACTACAAATGTAACAAAGAAATTTTTGGTTCAAATTTTTTCCAACTTAGCTTTCTTCGTTGTATTTCTTGTCATATGAAAAGCATGCCAGTGCCATTTAGGTGGTATTCCGTCGGTCGCTCCCCCGGGGAAACTTATATGCGAGGAATCATTCTTTCTCTTCAGAGAAAGAAAGTAGAGAAATGAGTAGTTTGGAAACCTTGGCGGTTTGTCAGTAGTTTTATACAAGTCCAAAATGTAATCACAACTTAACATGTATTTATAGATAAGTAAATATGCATAAAAGGTTGAGAAACACTTAGATTTATTCACGTATGCACAGGGTATATGCTTGGCTTTGTACAAAGGGTTAAAAGTCTTAAAGACCAAGCTTGTATAAAAGGGATTGCCGACTGTCGGTGCAACAGACCCCACGTATATTGCCCAGACTGTACACGGGCTCGGGAGCAAGATTGCAGCATCCAAGACAAGGTCAAGCATGAGAAGATTGGCTCTTTGATGAAACAAAGAGCGGATCAAGAAGACCAAGTTGAGCTAAAGGAGCAAGATACTGCCACGGAAAAAAAACCTTGCCGGGCAGGCGAGCCTAGGAAGGTCGAGGTTGTCCCGAAGACAAGTTTCAAGACTGGCCTGGCAGGCCTACCGAGCATGCTAAAGGCGGAGTACCCCTCCAAGGATCCACCACTCCACCTCACAGCAACACAAGTCACCTATCGGTGTGGTGTCGAGCCCTCAAGTGACAAAGTGGTTGTTATTTGGCACGTGGCAGCCATTTTCTAAGGGAATCACCTACAAATGGTAGTCGTCCATAGATGTCTCATGCAGGCATGCGAGAAGGTGGAAGAATAGCACGACAAGGCTTGCGGCTCCCCATGATGTGACATTAAGCGGTGCATTTAATGCACCTTGTCCTGTCTAGAGAATTAGGTATGATAGCACTCTTTCCTATCTAATCAGCACATAATGACTGATTTGTTGTTGTGGTGACCCCTTGATCTATAAATGGAGGGCCATGGCAACCTTGGAAAGGATTCAGACCCTTGTATACTTATACGCGCGTAGTTGCTCTCGCCCCGAGGTAACCCTGCCTGGCTAGAGCGTTGTATCTCCACCACGGTCCTCAGATCAATCAACGAAAGCAGGAGTAGGGTTTTACGCCTCACGGCGGCCCGAACCTGGGTAAAAATCACCCATATGATCGCTGCCAAGCTGCACTGTGCCCTCCGCTCTTTGTGCAATGTGATCTTCCCCCTGCCGAACCACAAGGGGGCGATGGCCCCATAGGTGGCCGTGTTTTCCCCTGATGTCCCAGCAACTAGGCCTTATTGGTAGAACTTGCGAAGATGCTCAATATTCCACGAGTTTTGTACTCATACGCCATCTTCAGTCTCCACATGGACTGCGCCAGGTCTAGTGACTTGTACTACCCGATAAGGGACCTCTCACTTTGGCATCAACTTGTTTGACCCTTTGGCGGACTGGATGTGGCGAAGAACAAGGTCGCCTTCCTCAAAGCTCCGGGCATGAACTTTGCGGCTATGGTAGCGGCACAAAGCTTGCTGGTAGCATGCAACTTGCATAGCCACCCGAAGACGATCTTCCTCTAGGAGCATGATGTCATCTTGCCGCAACTACACTTGCTCTACCTCATCATAGTCAAGCACTCGAGGTGACCCGTATGTGAGTTCCGTGGGGAGCACCGCTTCCGCACAATAGCCTAGGGAGAAGGGTGTTTGGCTAGTAGCTCAATTTGGTGTCATCCCGAGTGACCAAAGAACCGCCAGCAACTCATCAATACAGCACCTTCCACGCTTGTGCAACCTATCAAAGGTTCTTGTCCCGAGGCCACGCAACACTTCACCATTTTTCTGTTCTAGTTGCCCACTGCTTCTAGGATGAGCAACGGAGGCGAAACAAAGCTTGCTTCTAAGGCTTTGGATGTACCGCATGATGGTGTGGCTCATGAACTGCATTTCATTGTCGGTGATGATTTGTTAGGAACCCCAAAACGACAAACTAGTCCTTCAAAAAACTTGATGGCTCACTGCGCTCTCACCTTCCTCAGTGGCTCTACTTTTGGCCACTTTGTGAACTTGTCGATGGCGACGTACAAGAACTCAAAGCCCCCGATAGCATAGGGGAAGGGCCCAAGATATCGAGCCCGTAAACCGACAAAAATCCAGGAGAGATGGATTGTATGAAGAGCTTGTGCTGCCTGATGTACATTCTGTGAATGGAACTGGCATGCTTCACACTTGGTTACTAGCTCAATCGCATCCTATAGGGCAGTAGGTCAATAGAAGCCTTGCCGGAAAGCCTTGCCGCCAAGTGCTCTTGATCCTATGTGAGAGCCACATATGCCTCCATGTATCTCTGCCAACAACTTTAGTCCATCTTCCCAGCAAATGCACTTCAATTTCACACCGTTTGCTCTCTTTCTATGTAGAATGTTATCCACAAACTTGTACATACTCAATTGATGGGCTACCTTTTCAGCTTCTTCTTGCTCATTGGGAAGCTCTCTTGTTTAAAGGAATAGGACTATGCATTGCACCCATGCTAGAGCTTGTGGCTTGACGGCAAGGACTAAAGGCATCTCTTCAGCCGTAGGAGCACTCACTTCAGCGGCAAGAACTTGTGGCTCCGCGCGAAGCTGCTGCTCATTATCAGCCGTGTCATTGTTCCCGACAAGACTCTTGCTAGCGGCATGTGGGAACTCTACCAGAAAATACTTTCCAGTGTTCAACTTTGTTATTTTATTAGCCTGCATTGATGGAGTGACTAATGGCTGATTCAAATGGAGTACAAATGCTCCTGGTTCCACTGGCAGCTTTTGGGCAGCACACATTGATAGATGATCAACAATGTTGTTCTCCTCTTGGGGGATATGCTCTGTTTGCAATCTGTCAAAGTGTTCCTCCAATTTCCTCACTTCTTCCACATATGCTTCCATCAATAGGCTCTGATATTCTTTATTTCTTGCTTCACAACCAGCTGTGAATCTCCACGAATGATCGACTTTCTGATTCCCAACTCCACTGCAATCCTGAAGCCGGCAAGGAGCCCTTCATAATCTGTAGTGTTGTTGGTCGCTCTCTCCCTGGGAAAGTGCATTAGAACCACATACTTGAGGTGTTGTCCGGTGGGTGCGACATGCAGCACTCCAGCACTGGCGCCTTGCAGCGAGAAGGCACTGTCAAAGTACATGATCCATTCTTTTCCTATCTCTTTGCTGGGAGAGTTGATTCCTAAACTTGTTCATATTGCATTGGCGTCCACTGTGTGATGAACTCCGCCAAGGCTCATCTTTGAATAGTCGAAGTTCTCTCAAACTTGAGTGCAAAACTTGACAACTCCATCACCCATTCCACTATCCTGCCAGTTGCATCTGGACTCCTCAGAATACGCTGCAATGGAAAGCGGGTGACAACGGTGATCTCGCGCTCTTGAAAGTTGTTGTGCAGCTTTCTCGAGACCACGAGGAGGCCACAGAGTAACTTCTGCACACTAGAGTGCCTCGACCTAGCCCCCTGTAGACAAGAACTAACAAAGTACACTTGTCGCTGCACCACCTTCTTCTTTGGTACCATCTGCTGATAGATTTCATTTGCTGGTATTGTTTCTGATCTGCCAGCATTGGATCTTGTCAGAGAGGATTCTGGCTTGCCGTTGTTGGATTACGGGTTCCGGCAGACCCTTGAGGTTCGAACACTGGGGTGCGCACGAAGATCTCTCCCCCAGCTCACACTCTCGCAACGATCTCAAAGCCTAGTTCGCCGAACCCAAGGAACAACGGACACGAGGGTTTATACTGGTCCAGGCCACCGTTGCGGTGTAATACCCTACTCCAGTGTGGTGTGGTGGATTGACTTGTAGGCTGGAGATGAATAAGTACAAGGGAAGAACAGCCTCCTGAGGAGAGGTTTTCTTGAGCTCGAAGAGCTTGTGCGGTAGGGGATGATCTAAAATGATCCATATCTAGATGAGCCTGTCCTCTATGGTGGTGGCTAGCCCTCTTTATAGAGTCCCGGGTCCTCTCCCCAAATATTAGGTGGGAAGGATCCCACAACGGTCTGTTTGAAGGGGTACACCGAGTACAAGTTATCCTGACAAAAGGTGGTCTTCGCCTGCCAAAGCCTCTGGTGGTGACGCCATCGTGGGCTCCGTGGTGACCTCCATCTTGCCGTCCTGCTAGTCTTGGTCTCGTTGCACCGATAAGGAAACCTTTTCCTGACGCCTCGGGACTCTTGCATGTGCCTGCCTCTTTAGCACCAAAGAGGTAACTGGCACCCTGCGCCCACTGGCGCCCAGCTGGCCTTGGTCGTCATGGCTCACGTCATGGAAACGTCACGAGGTGCCCCTTGCCTTGATCTCTTCGCTCCTTGCGAGCCAGCCTAGTGAGGCTGACCCTGAGGAGGTCTTGAGTCATCCGCCTCGCGAGGCTTGGCCACTCGCGAGGGTCTTGAGCCTTGGTTGATGAAGATGGGCCATACCAGGTCGCGGGTAGAGCCACGCCCTGGGCCGCAGGCAGGCAAGTCTGGGTACCCCCATTCCCAAGACGCCGACAGTAGCCCAGGGCCCAAGGCGCCAAGGGGCAAGTGCGGAGCGCCATGGGCCCTAATAGCCTGTGGCCTCGATTGACTCTTGGCGCTTGATGGGGCGTGGGCGTCTCCGCTTCCCCATGCTGCCTTGGCAACTACCTGACTTGACAAAAGGCTGGCACTCGTCGGGGTGTCTTCATTCCTTGCCTTCGTCTTTCTCCAGATCCACTTTCTTGCTCCTCGCACCCAAGCCTCCAGATCTGCACCAATCCTCCTCCAAGCCCGCTACCGATGGCACCCAGCAAAGCAAAGGCCACCCATCCACCTTCCTGGTATGAGCCGGCCCTGAGCACGCCCAGCTTCTCGGAGAAGAACCTTGCCGCCACACTCCTGATGACGGCGGAGGGCGGCGATAAGAAGAGGAAGACCGTGGTTTGGATTGGCTCCGCCGTGCCGGAGGCCTCCGGCAGCACCTTCTATCCTGTCTTCATGAGCAGCGTTGTAGCGGGGTTGGTTCCTCCCTTCTCTGATATCTTCTACTCCGTCCTCAGCCATTACAAGCTCCACGCCCTCCATCTTCATCCCAACTTCATCCTCCTTCTATCAATTTTTGCCTTCTACTGCGAGGCGTACGTTGGGATGATGCTGTCCGTGGCGCTGCTGCGCCACTTCTTCTATCTTCGGATCAAGGACGACCATTGCTCGGGGTGTGCCAACTTGGTCGCGGCCAACAAGACCAACGCAATCTCGAAGGTCGGGAAGAAAGCTGAGGGCTTCAGGAGCAAGTGGGTCCTAATGGACACTAAGTGCTCCCACCCCTGGCTCGTGCTACCGACGGGGATGCCTATGTATCACGACGGGTGGTTCCGCGCGAGGCTCACCGAACCCCAGGCGGAGTATGTGCTGGAGAAGAT
The DNA here is from genome assembly GCF_056163025.1 of Triticum urartu. Taxonomy (NCBI): domain Eukaryota; kingdom Viridiplantae; phylum Streptophyta; class Magnoliopsida; order Poales; family Poaceae; genus Triticum; species Triticum urartu. The sequence goes on along the minus strand of NC_141876.1, from coordinate 233,080,127 downwards.
GACCGCCGATCTGAAGCCCGACGAACCAAACGTGGCGAAGCTGACGGGGGGCATGATTTTCAAGGAATTCCAATCGCAGCGTCTGTCTCCGCTCCAGTCGCGTCGATGCCCCTTGTGGAAGCTCAGGACCGGCGGTGACGACCTCCGCCTGCGCCCGGAGGCCTTGTCTAAGGAGAAGATGGGCATGGCTCTCCGCTCCCTGGTCGGGGACGATTAGGGGTACCCACCTGACTCCTTTGTTATTCTGTACCGCCGCCCCGATGGAGCGAAGGTTGCCGCCGCCATGCCCGTCTTCGATGGGCATGGGCTCGTGCCGTCGGCGCCCTCTGATGCCCTGGTAGCGATGACTATGGTGGTTATGTCCTCCGGCAGCTCTAACGGGGAGGAGGAGCACGACTCAGAGGCGACCCCGAAGGGGAGTGGGAAGACCTCCCCTCCACGCAAGCCCGATCTCCTCCGCGCCCTCGCTGATGATGACGATGCCGGCGACCATCTGGTGAGGGAGGTCCTGCCCCTGCTGGGGTCACTGAGGGAGTCCTGGATTAGGGGGTGTCCGGATGGCCGGACTATACCTTCAGTCGGACTCCTGGACTATGAAGATACAAGATTGAAGACTTCGTCCCTTGTCCGGAAGGGACTTTCCTTGGCGTGGAAGGCAAGCTTGGCGATACGGATATGTAGATCTCCTACCATTGTAACCGACTTTGTGTAACCCTAACCCTCTATGGTGTCTATATAAACCAGAGGGTTTTAGTCCATAGGACAACATACAGAACAACAATCATACCATAGGCTAGCTTCTAGGGTTTAGCCTCTCCGATCTTGTGGTAGATCTACTCTTGTACTACCCATATCATCAATATTAATCAAGCAGGACGTAGGGTTTTACCTCCATCAAGAGGGCCCGAACCTGGGTAAAACTTCATGCCCCTTGCCTCCTGTTACCATCCGGCCTAGACGCATAGTTCGGGACCCCCTACCCGAGATCCGCCGGTTTTGACACCGACATTGGTGCTTTCATTGAGAGTTCCTCTGTGTCGTCGTCGTGAGGCTTGATGGCTCCTACCTTCATCAATAGCGATGCAGTCCAGGGTGAGACCTTCCTCCCCGGACAGATCTTCGTCTTCGGCGGCTTCGCACTGCGGGCCAATTCACTTGGTCGTCTGGAGTAGATCGAAATCTATGCCCCTGGCCGTCAGGTCAGATTTGGAAGTTTAAACTACACGGCTGACATCCGGGGGGACTTGATCCTCGACGGATTCGAGCCACTGCCGAGCGCGCCGCACTGTCACGACGAGCATGATCTAGCCTTGCCGCTGAACAGTGCCCTGGAGGCCGCATCCGCATCGGCTTCGACCCTTAATTCGGAGCCAACTGCGCCGATCGAGGATGGGTGGTTGGACGCCGCCTCGGGGGCTGTGATCCCAACGGCGATCGAGCCGAACACCAGCCCCACACTCCGCAATACTCATGACTCCAAGGATCCGGACTCCTCTCCGGACTTTGAACCCTCCGCGCCCCTACCGACCGAATCCGATTGGGCGCCGATCATGGAGTTTACTGCCGTAGACATCTTTCAGCACTCGCCTTTCAGCGATATTCTGAAGACATTAAAGTCTCTCTCTTTATCAGGAGAGGCCTGGCAGGACTACGGCCAGCAAGGTTGGGATGTGGACGATGAAGAAATTCAAATCCCACCCACCACCCACTTTGTAGCCACTGTCGACGATTTAACCGACATGCTTGACTTCGACTCCGAAGATATCGACGGTATGAACACCGATGCAGGAGACGATGAAGAACCGGCGCCTATTAGGCCCTGGAAATCCACCACGTCGTATGACATATACATGGTGGACACCCCAAAAGAAGGAGATGGCGATGGAACAGCGGAGGATGACCCCTCCAAGAAACAGCCTAAGCGCCGGCGTCAGCGGCGCCGCTCAAAATCCCGCCAAAGCAAATACGGTGACTCCAGCACGGGAGATAATAATACTCTGGAGAGTGCCGAAGAAAACCCCCTCCAGCAAGATTCAGCACAGGAGGATGGAAAAGCCAGCCCTCATGAGAGAGCGGCAAACAGAGAGGTCGAGGACGATAATTATACACCTCCATCTGAAGACGAGGCAAGCCTCGACGACGACGAATTCGTCATGCCAGAGGATCCCGCCGAGCAAGAGCGTTTTCAACGCAGGCTTATGGCCACGGCAAGAAGCCTCAAGAAAAAACAGTAACAGCTTAGAGCTGATCAAGATTTGCTAGTCGACAGATGGACTGAAGTCCTTGCGGCCGAAGAGCATAAACTCGAACGCCCCTCCAAGAGCTACCCAAAGCGCAGGTTGCTACCCCGATTAGAGGAGGAAGCACTTAAACCTACATCACCAGCACTTGATACGGCCGACCGGCCACCTCATGGCCGCGACAGAGAGGCCTCTCGGCCCTCCACTCAAGCCGCACCCCGTACGAAGGCATGGGAAAGTGCGCCAGACCTGCGAGATATGTTGGAGGACAAGGCAAGGCAAACAAGATCGATCTACGGATCGCGTGGGCGCCCCATGACTCGAGATGGTAACCGTCACGCCGGACACAAATCCGGTAGGGCCGAACATAGTAGACAAAGCTCATTGGAGCTACGTCGTGATATAGCCCAGTACAGAGGCGCCGCACACCCACTATGCTTCACAGACGAAGTAATGGATCATCAAATCCTCAAGGGTTTCAAACCCGTAAACATCGAATCATATGATGGCACAACAGATCCTGCGGTATGGATCGAGGATTATCTCCTTCATATCCATATGGCCCGCGACGATGATCTCCACGCCATCAAATACCTCCCACTCAAGCTTAAAGGACCAGCTCGGCATTGGCTTAACAGCTTGCCAACAGGATCAATCGGTTGTTGGGAGGACCTGGAAGCCGCATTCCTCGACAATTTCCAGGGCACTTATGTGCGACCACCAGACGCCGATGACCTAACCCACGTAATTCAGCAGCCAGAGGAATCGGCCAGGAAATTCAGGAAACGGTTCCTAACAAAGAAAAATCAAATAGTCGACTATCTGGACGTTGAGGCCCTAGCAGCCTTCAAGCACAATATCCGTGACGAGTGGCTTGCCCGGCACCTTGGACAGGAAAAGCCGAAATCTATGGCAGCACTCACGACACTCATGACCCGCTTTTACGTGGGAGAAGACAGCTGGCTTGCTCGTAGCAACAATATGACCAAGAACACTGGTAATTCGGATACCAGGGACAGTAGTGGCAGGTCGCGTCGCAACAAGCAGAAGCGCCGCACTAACGGCGACAATGCGGAGGATACGGCAGTTAATGCCGGATTCAGAGGCTATAAATCCGGCCAGCGGAAAAAGCCATTCAAAAGAAATCCTAGGGGCCCGTCCAGTTTGGACCGAATACTCGACCGCTTGTGCCAGATAAATGGCACCCCCGAAAAGCCGGCCAATCACACCAACAGGGATTGTTGGGTGTTCAAGCAGGCAGGCAAGTTAAATGCCGAAAATACAGACAAGGTGCTGCATAGCGATGACAACGAAGAGCCCTGGCCGCCGAACAACAGTGGACAGAAGGGTTTTCCCCCACAAGTGCGGACGGTGAACATCATATACACAACCCACATCCCCAAGAGGGAGCGGAAGCGCGCGTTAAGGGACGTATACGCGGTAGAGCCAGTCGCCCCAAAGTTCAACCCATGGTCCTCCTGCCCGATCACCTTTGATCGAAGGGACCATCCCACTAGCACCGTCATGGCGGATTCGCCGCATTGGTTCTAGACCCAATCATTGACGGATTTCATCTCACTAGAGTCCTTATGGACGGCGGCAGCAGCCTGAACCTGCTTTACCAGGATACAGTGCGGAAAATGGGCATAGATCCCTCGAGGATTAAGCCCACCAAAACGACCTTTAAAGGCGTAATACCAGGTGTAGAGGCCAACTGTACAGGCTCAGTCACACTTGAAGTGGTCTTCGGATCTCCGGATAATTTTCGAAGCGAGGAGCTAATCTTCGACATAGTCCCATTCCGCAGTGGCTATCACGCACTGCTCGAGCGAACCGCATTTGCCAAGTTCAATGCGGTACCGCACTACGCATACCTTAAGCTCAAGATGCCAGGCCCTCGAGGAGTAATTACGGTCAATGGAAACACCGAACGCTCTCTCCGAACGGAGGAGCACACGGCGGCCCTTGCTGCGGAAGTACAAAGCAGCCTCTCCAGGTAGTTCTCCAGTCCGGCCATTAAACGTTCGAACACCGTCAAGCGCGCCCGGAGTAACCTACAACAAGACCGCCTGGCACGTTCCGAGCAAGCGTAGCAATGCGGCCCCAACCCCAGCCCTCGCAAAAATGCGACACCAGTACTTCGCGTACATAACTACGCTCTAGAAATACCATGGGTGCAGGGGAAGGGGCACCATCACGGCATGCCCGAAACACGGCTTAAACCGCACCAGGGGCTGCCGATTTTTTAATTTTGTCTTACTTTCCAGACTCCACTCTTCGGAAGGCCTGTTCGGCAGTTTAATTGCCGCACAAGCGATGCAAGAACCAGGGAAGCAGACAAGCCATGCCGCATTACGGAACTCCCAGGTGGTCTCTATCACGAGCAGTATACCTGTTTCGCTTACCATTCCGCAGCCTGCCCCTGGAACAGACATGTTAAATAGTCCAACCTTTTGCTTATCGCATTATTTGTATCGTTTTGCTTCGATCGCAGCCCTTTTTAATAAACAATGCATAGCTTCTATCTATTTTTGCATTACTCTTTTTTTACAAATATATGTTCCTTAACGACATGTTGCACCCGTACACTTTGGTAAGGCCAAAATACGCCAGGGGCTTTAGTACCCCTCAATATGGTGTGAGAAGTCCGAACACTTTAACAAGTGCGGCACCCTAAACTTATAGCATTATATGCATCGGCTCCGAATCATGTCTTGGGTCAATAGTTGGGTTTGCCCGGCTCCTATGTTTTGGTGCCTTACGTTCCTCTATATCGGCTAAGGTAGCACTAGGAGAACTACTACGATTGTGCCCTAGTTGAGCTGGGTCGAGCACCTCAGTAGAGAAAGCTAAAACTGACTGTTCGAGAGGTTTTTCGAGTCCTTAAAGACTTATGCCGCTTAGAGCGAGGAGTCGGCTCTGTCCGGCCAAGGCATGGATAGCGCCCCAAACTCGGTCTTTCGAATACCAGGGGCTTCGCCGAAATTTAAAATTATAGAATTCTTTGGCTAAGTGAGAGTGTTCACGCATTATAGTCCGATTGCCTTGTTCGTTGTGCTGAGCGCCTCCCTCGAAGGACCCAAACATGGGAAAAAGAGCGCTTAGGTTTATCCCCGAACACCCCAGCACTAGCGGCACGGGGGCAGAAGCCGACGACTCGCCATCTCTCAGAATTGATAAACAGCCGCACAGAAGGTAATATTTTAAATTCCAACAGCATTGCTTAGCGCATATGAACAAGTTTTCAGCGCACCGGACAAAATGAGCGAGTTTTACTCAAATATTACATCCCTGGAACATTCATCCGCCACAAGGCGGGCACCCTTCAGAACATCCATATAATAATTCTCGGGTTTGCGATGCTCTTTCCCCGGCGGTGGCCCGTCCTTCACAAGCTTCTCAGCATCCAGCTTGCCCCATTGCACCTTAGCACGGGTAAGGGCCCTACGGGTACCTTCAATGCAGACAGAGCACTTGATGACTTCGAGCCTTGGACAGGCCCCCACCAGCCGCCGCACCAGCCCAAAATAGCTCCCAAGGAGAGCCTCTCCAGGCCACAGCCGAACTATGAGGCCCTTCATGGCCTATTCGGCCGCCTTGTGGAGCTCGACCAGTTGCTTCAGCTGGTCGCTCAGGGGCACGGGACGTCCGGCCTCAGCATACTGAGACCAGAACACCTTCTCTGTCGAGCTGCCCTCCTCGGCTCGATAGAATGCGGCGGCATCGGACACGCTGCGGGGAAGATCTACGAACGCTCCTGGAGAGCTCCGGATTTGGGTAAGTAACAAGTAACTCACGCTTATGTGTTTGCTTTGCATAAAGAATGCCTTACCTGCCGCTATCTTTTTCACCGCATCCAACTCCTGGAGGGTCTTCTGGGATTCGGCCTTGGCAGACTTGGCATTTTCAATAGCCATCGCGAGCTCGGACGCTCGCGTGTTCGAGTCAAGCTCCAAACTCTCATGTTTTTTCATGAGAGACTGTAGCTCTTGCTGCACCTTGCCAACCTGGGCCTCATACTTCTCCCGCTCGGTGCGCTCCGTGGCCGCCCTCTTCTCGGCCTCGACCAGCGCTTGCTTAAGGGTCGCCACCTCTGACGTGGCCCCTACAATAGCCACGATAATCCTGTCATTTTTTGCAATTGCACCTTTTTATATATATATTTAAACAAGGTATTTCTTACCTTCCTTGTCCTTGAGCTGCTTCTTGACACGCCCGAGCTCTTGCTCGGACTGCTCGAGATTCTGCTTTAGCGTGTCCACTTCCGCAGTTAGTACGGCGGACGCCAGCAGAGAAGCCTGCATACGCATATTGACTCTTTTTGTTAGACTACTGTGAATTTAGTTTGATCCTCTATTCGGCTTTTCTTCCCGAACGCCAAACAGAGCATCAGGGGCTATTGTGTATGCGGTAATATTATTTACACATTCTTTACTTACCTCAAAGCCTGTTAAAAGGCTAGTGCAAGCTTCAGTCAGTCCGCTCTTGGCGGACTGAACCTTCTGGAGCACCGCACTGATAATGGTGCGGTGCTCCTCGTCGATGGAGGCGCCTTTGAGCGCCTCCAACAGACTGTCCGGCGCCTCCGGTTGGACGGGGGTCACCGGCACGGAGGGCTTGCTCCTCTTGGAAGGAGGTCGCCCGCCGGACTCTGGAACCTTTGAAGGTTCCGGAGCGGTGTCCGGCCTAGAGCCGGACTTGGAGCCCTGGGGGGTTCTATCCCCTTCACTCCTGGGGTCCGGGAGGTCGCCTTGCGGCGCCTCCAGGACCACCTCCTCCTGGCTTGGAACCTGGTGGCACAACACTTCGGTGTCGTCCGTAGGGCGGGGGGAGGAAGCCGTCGGAAGCGAATTCACATACGACGAGTCCAGTGAACCGCTCGACGACGCGTCGAGCCGGTCTTTGGGTGAGCTGCATAAACATATTCGACATAAGGGAAAGATGTGCAATAAAGGAATACTATGAATTACTCTGGTATCCGGATACTTACGATTTAGCCAGGGGCTTGGCCCTGAGCGGCCACTCCTCTCCGCCGTCGTCGGTGTCGGTGGAGTAGTCCGAAGGAAGGGTTTTCCCCTTCTTGGACCCTTCGGCCTCCCCAGTTGGGGCAGCCTTCCTTTTCTTCCCTTCCCCCGCTGGAGGGGGAGGGGTCTCTTCTTCCTCCTCCTCGTCTTCATGGGAGGAGTGCGTCTTGGAGTCGTTGGATGAGGGATCCGACACCTCCAGGAGCCGGGCACTCTTTCGAGTCCCCGTGGCCTTCTTCTTGGCGTTCTTCTCCAGCACCACATGGGGTGCCGGAACCAGCAGCTTCGCCAAACGAGCGTTAGCTGGGCCTTCGGGAAAAGGAGCCGGACAGTTGATCTGTCCGGACGTCTCCTGCCAATCCTTTCAAAGGTAAGAGAGCTTAGATCCCGCATGAAGTCAAACTATGCAAAATTGATACCCTGTAAAAGGTAAAAACAGCTTACCCCATGAGCGTGACGCCGTGTACTGAATCCGCGATCCTCGGTAGGGGATGTGGGGGCCTCGGCGCCCTTGAAAAGCACCTTCCAGGCATCTTCGTACGTCGTGTCGAAGAGCCTGCTCAGAGTTCGGTGCCGCGCTGGGTCGAACTCCCACAGATTGAAAGCCCGTTGTTGACACGAGAGGATCCGGCGGATGAGCATAACCTGGACTACGTTGACAAGTTTGAGCTTCTTGTCCACCAGGGTTTGGACGCATGTTTGGAGTCCGGTCAGCTCTCCTTTTTTACCCCACGACAGGCCCGTCTCTTTCCAGGTGGCGAGCCGCGTAGGGGGTCCGGATCGGAACTCGGGGGCTGCGACCCATTCAGGGTCGCGCGGCTCGGTGATGTAAAACCACCCCGATTGCCACCCCTTTAGGGACTCCACGAAGGAGCCCTCGAGCCATAGGACGTTGGGCATCTTGCCCACCATGGCGCCTCCACACTCCGCCTGGGTGCCGCACACCACCTTCGGCTTGACATTGAAAGTCTTGAGCCATAGGCCGAAATGGGGGCGGATGCAGAGGAAAGCCTCGCACACAACGATAAACGCCGAGATGTTGAGGACAAAGTTCGGGGCCAGATCGTGGAAATCCAGGCCATAGTAGATCATGAGCCCCCGGACAAATGGGTGGAGAGGGAAGCCCAGTCCGCGGAGGAAATGGGGGAGGAACACCACCCTCTCATGGGGCCTAGGGGTGGGGATGAGCTGCCCCTCTTCAGGAAGCCGGTGCGCAATGTCGTTAGACAAGTATCCGGCCTTCCTTAGTCCTTTGATATGTCCCTCCGTAACAGAGGAGACCATCCACTTGCCTCCCGCTCCGGACATGGCTGGAGAAGGTTGAGGTGGGGAGTGCGGACTCGGGCGCTGGAGCTAGGGTGCGCAAGAATGGATAGGCAAAGGAGCTAGAAGGCGTAGGTGAAAAGGTGGATCCTTATCCCCTTATATGGGTGGACGCAACTATGTGTCCCCACCAGCCTGGTAAAACTCTCTTATCCCCAAGCGCCGTAATCAATGGCGCGGTTGGGTTACCCACGCCCATATTGATGAGAATCCCGGAATAAGGGGACACGATCTCTGCTTCGACAAGACGTGCCAAGGAAACCGCCTCGCATGACACGCTGAGGTGGGATAATAAAACGATTCGAATAAAGGCTTGGCCGTGGTGCGTCACACTACGGAATACGTCGGCGGATTAGATTTGTGAAAATATTATTCTCTCTATGGCAATATGTGGAAACTTATTTTGCAGAGTCGGACACTATCTTTCTGTTCAAAATCTTCTATGAAGTACTTGGAGGAGGAACCCGCCTTGCAATGCCGAAGACAAACTGCGCGCCGGACTCGTCGTCATTGAAGCCTGGTTCAGGGGCTACTCTGGGAGTCCTGGATTAGGGGGTGTCCGGATGGTCGGACTATACCTTCAGCCGGACTCCTGGACTATGAAGATACAAGATTGAAGACTTCGTCCCGTGTCCGGAAGGGACTTTCCTTGGCGTGGAAGGCAAGCTTGGCGATACGGATATGTAGATCTCCTACCATTGTATCCGACTTTGTGTAACCCTAACCCTCTCTGGTGTCTATATAAACCGGAGGGTTTTAGTCCGTAGGACAACATACAGAACAACAATCATACCATAGGCTAGCTTCTAGGGTTTAGCCTCTCCGATCTCGTGGTAGATCTACTCTTGTACTACCCATATCATCAATATTAATCAAGCAGGACGTAGGGTTTTACCTCCATCAAGAGGGCCCGAACCTGGGTAAAACTTCGTGTCCCTTGCCTCCTATTACCATCCAGCCTAGACGCACAGTTCGCCGGTTTTGACACCGACAGTCACCACAAGGTCCAAGGTCACCCCCTCAAATAAGTCGCCAACGGTGGTTCCCATGAAGAGCAGGTCGGCACTAGTCTCCCAGGGCGACGCTCTTGCCCTAGCATCGTTCGGTGCTGCCGCTGGGCCGGCTGCTGCCTCTTCATCCGCTCATGGTGCCCGCAGATTAAGGCCCCTGACCGTGAGGCCCTTGGGCTCCGTGTCCTGAAGAGGATACGGGACTACGCAGCCGTGGACCAGTAAGCATCTCGCCCTGACTTTGTTCTTGCTGCCGCCTCCGTTGCTGCTTCCTGATGTTCCTCTCTTACATTATCAGGCCGACACTGTCGGCGAAGAAGAAGAGAGAGGGGCTGACTTCATCCTCGCGAGTCCAGCAGCCTGGCCTAGCCGTAGCCCCTCCGGCATAGAAAGGCGGCAAAGGCACACACACTTCTCCCGCTCGATCATCCTCGCGAGGCCTAGTGGACAATCCTCAGGAGAAGGCGATCTCCTCGGCCATGATGGCTCTGGAGGCACCTATCCCCCAGCTCGCCCGTTGATGCGGCCAAGGTTCAGGAGCCCCCAGCTCCACTTCCTGTCATCCCTAGCACGTAGGTCTTGGCGATGGCGCAGCCTCCTCCTTCGGTCGAATCACTGGCTCGCGATCCTTCTGCTCTGCCTAACACCTTGGGGGAGGCCCTTTCCACACTAGCATAGCTCCGGGGCGACCTCCAAGGCGCTGACCGCCGACTGGTGGTGGGGCGCCTGGAACTGGTCTCTGGTTGGTTGCATTCCTACGCGTCTGTCAGGGCGGTGCTGAGCCAGACCGTGGCAGCTGCTGAGGAGGACAAGCGGGCCGCTGAACAAGCCGCGGCCACCTGTGAGGTGGCACTGAAGGACGCCGAGGCTGCCAGAGACTATGCGCAACGAGCGTGCGGCCGAGGCTCGCGGTCGCAAGGCGGAGGAGGAGAAGATGAAGGCCCGAGAAGACGCTGTCTCCAGTCGTGACGCCGAGCAGGAGGAATCAGCGAGGGCACAGGCTGTGGAGCGCAGCCGCCTGGAGGAGCTGGAGAAGAAGATGGCGACGGAGAAGGCCCAGCTGGAGGCCAAGCCGAAGGTTCTGGCTGAGGATCGCGCGGCCTTCAAGTCCCTTGAGGAGAGATCTCGTGAGGCACTGAAGGCACGCTACGAGAAGGGCTTGGAGAAGCCACTGTTGATGGATGGCGAAGGCCCCGCTCAGCTCCTTCCTTATCTTGTTGTGGCGCTCGAGGGTATCGTCGCAGGGATCGTCCCCATGGTTGAGGGGGAAGCCCGTGGTCTTTCTTCTTCGGCTCTGACGTGCGTCTTCAGCCACCTGCATCTCCGCAACCACAACGCCAACCTCAAGGAGCAGCTCGAGCCCGTGGAGGAGGGGCGTTGTGCAGCTGCTACCGCAGCTGTGGAGGGCTAGGTGGAGGCCCTGTTGAAGAAGTTCCTCGCCATCGAGCCTGCGCCTCCAACCGATGGCCCCGTGGACCCTGTTACTGAACCCGACGAAATGGCCGACGGTGACGCTGCCGACGGGAAGGCACTACCTGACGATGGTGTCCAAGGGTGAAGAAAAGGCTTGCTGGTGAAGAATGGCACTCCTTCTTACTTTACTTTCCTGTGAAATTTCCTATGACATGAGACGTGCCTCGTGGAGGCGTTAAAACTCTGATGTTTGGGGATAATATGTTGTGTAATAATTTATTTAGGTTCCGCAATTCCGTTCCCGTTTTCTTGATGTTCTACGTCGGCAGGGCCCGACCCCGCACATACCTCAGCCGCCATTGGGCCCTCTGGATCACCAGGACAGACAAAGGAGTGTGGGGCTACGTGGCCAATTAGGCTCCTGAGTCGCGATGCTCACGAGTCCCCCTTGACGTGCAAACATCCTGCGGGAAGGAGCCGCTGAGGTAGGCCTTGGTGTTCTAAATCGGCAGGGCCCGACCCCGCGCATTCCTCGGCTTCCATTGGGCCATCCGGAACACCAGGATGGACCAAGGAGTGAGGGGCTACATGGCCAGTTAGGCTCCTGAGTCACGATGCTCAGATGTCCCCCTTGACGCTCAAATAGCCTTCATACTTATCCTCGTTGAGGTCCCGCTCAGGAGTGGTGCGCGACGACCGGATCTGAGGGACCTGGTAGGGTGGCGTATGGTAGGCAGGACCTGAGCTTAGCCTCCGTGCCCAGCCCCCTCGCGCAACTCTCCCGAGGGGAAAGCGTTGCGGTGAGGCTGGACACTGAGCCGGTTGGCTCCCTGAGGTTGGTACGACCATGGGGCCGCCCTCTGTTGTTTATCACCAGCGCGGAGCAAATATTAGAGACCTATTCTGCACATATCCAAAAGTATTGAAACTCCACGGGAATTTTTTCCAGAAAATATAAAAAATATTGGGCGAAAGAAGTACCAGAGGGAGGCCACCCATCGTCCACGAGGGTGGGGGCGCGCCCTACCCCCCTGGGCGCGCCCCCTACCTCGTGGGCCCCTGGTGGCCCTCCGATGCCCATCTTTGGCTATATGGAGTCTTTCATCGAGTAAAAAATCATAAGCAAGCTCACGGGATGAAACTCCGCTGCCACGAGGTGGAACCTTGGCGGAACCAATCTAGGGCTCCAGCGGAGCTGTTCTGCCGGGGAAACTTCCCTCCGGGAGGGGTAAATCATCACCATCGTCATCACCAATGATCCTCTCATCGGGAGGGGGTCAATCTCCATCAACATCTTCACCAGCACCATCTCTTGTATCCAATCTTTGTATCCAAACCTCAAATTGGTACATGTGGGTTGCTAGTAGTGTTGATTACTCCTTGTAGTTGATGCTAGTTGGTTTACTTCGTGGAAGATCATATGTTCAGATCCATTATGCATATTAATACCCCTCTGATTATGAACATGGATATGCTTTGTAAGTAGTTACGTTTGTTCCTGAGGACATGGGCAAAGTTTTGCTATAATTAGTCATGTGAATTTGGTATTCGTTCAATATTTTGATGAGATGTATGTTGTCATCCCTCTAGTGGTGTCATGTGAACGTTGATGACATGACACTTCACCATTGTTCAGGCCTAGAGGGAGGCATTGGGAAGTAATAAGCCCTATTCAAGAATTCATCCGATTAACCAGTTAACTTGCCGATTAATCCCTACTCATAGGGTCCCCGAGTAGCCGATTACCCGATAAGTCATCCGATTAATTGATTGAATGGCCGATTAACTTGCTGATTAGCCTATTAATCCCCTACTCACCAGCCGACCGAGCAGCTACCAGTTAACGATTTCCTCAACAATGGTAATAAGTAGATGATGGGTTGCTAGAGTGACAGAAACTTAAACCCTAGTTTATGTGTTGCTTCGTAAGGGGCTGATTTGGATCCATATGTTTCATGCTATGGTTAGGTTTACCTTAATACTTCTGTTGTAGTTGCAGATGCTTGCAATGAGGGTTAATCATAAGTGGGATGCTTGTCCAAGTAAGGGCAGTACCCAAGCACCGGTCCACCCACATATCAAATTATCAAAGTACCGAACGCGAGTCATATGAACGTGATGAAAACTAGCTTGACGATAATTCCCATGTGTCCTCGGGAGCGCTTTCCTTTATATGAGTTTGCCCACGCTTGTCCTTTGCTACAAAAAGGATAGGGCCATCTTGCTGCACCTTATTTTACTTGCATTACTTGTTACTCGTTACAAATTACCTTATCACAAAACTATCTGTTACCGATAATTTCAGTGCTTGCAGAGAATACCTTGCTGAAAACCGCTTATCATTTCCTTCTGCTCCTCGTTGGGTTCGACACTCTTACTTACCGGAAAGGCTACGATAGATCCCCTACACTTGCGGGTCATCATAGGTATGCGCGAGGATGTTGTCAAGAAGAAGGTCCTCCCTTGATCTTTGAAGGCAAAGGCATTGACATGGTATAGGCTATGTGATGATATTGGATCATGGAACTACAACTAATTGAAATTGGAATTTCATCAGAAGTTTTATCCTATGCATCTGGTTCATCGTGATCGGAATGATATATATAATTTTTGGCCTCGTGAAGGAGAAAGTATCGCTCAAGCTTGGGGGAGGCTTAAGTCAATCTTATATTCATGCCCCAATCATGAGCTCTCAAGAGAAATTATTATTCAAAACTTTTATGCTCGGCTTTCTCATAATGATCGATCCATGCTCGATACTTCTTGTACTGGTTCTTTTATGAAGAAGGGTACTGAATTCAAATGGGATTTATTGGAAAGAATTAAACGTAACTCTAAAGATTGGGAACTCGACGAAGGTAAGGAGTCAGGTATAAACCATAAGTTTGATTGTGTTAAATCTTTTATGGATACCGATGCTTTTCATGATTTTAGAACTAAATATGGACTTGACTCTGAGATAGTAGCTTCTTTCTGTGAATCTTTTGCTACTCATGTTGATCTCCCTAAGGAGAAGTGGTTTAAATATCATCCTCCCATTGAAGTTAAAGTAGCAGAACCTATTAAAGTGAAGAGGAAACTATTACTTATAATGTTGATCCTAGTGTCCCTACTACTTATATTGAGAAACCACCTTTTCCTGCTAGAATAAAGGATCATGCTAAAGCTTTAACTGTGATTCATAAGAGTTATACTAGAACACCTACACCCCATGAACAAATTAATGTTGAACCTAGTATTGCTATGGTTAATGATCTCTTGGTTAATAATATTGATGGGCATGTTAATTATTTCTGTGATGAAGCAGCTAGAATTGCTAAACCCGATATGAAAGATAAACATAGACCTGTTGTTGGCATGCCTGTTGTTTCTGCTAAAATAGGAGATCATTGTTATCATGGCTTATGTGATGTGGGTGCTAGTGTGAGTGTAATTCCTTATGCTCTATATGAAGAAATTATGAATGATATTGCACCTGCTGAGATAGAAGATATTGATGTTACTATTAAGCTTGCTAATAGAGATAATATATCACCAATTGGGATCGTTAGAGATGTTGAAGTCTTGTGTGGGAAGATAAAATACACTACTGATTTTCTTGTTCTTGCTTCCCCACAAGATGATTTTTGTCCGATTATATTTGGTAGACCTTTCTTAAATACTGTTAATGCTAAGATAGACTGCGAGAAAGATATTGCTACTGTTAGTTTAGGGGATATGTCTCATGATTTTAATTTCTCTAAATTTCGTAGACAACCCCGTGATAAAGAATTGCCTAGCAAGGATGAAATTATTGGCCTTGCTTCTATTGTCGTGCCTCCTACTGATCCTTTAGAACAATATTTGCTAGACCATGAAAATGGTATGTTTATGAATGAAAGAAGGGAAATAGATGAAATATTCTTTAACCAAGGGCCTGTTTTGAAGCATAGTTTGCCTGTTGGAATCCTTGGGGATCCTCTTCCACCCAAGGGTGATCCCGTGATTGAGCTTAAACAATTACCTGGTACTTTGAAATATGCTTATCTTGATGAAAAGAAGATATATCCTGGTTTTATTAGTGCTAAGCTTTCAGAGCATGAAGAAAAGAAATTATTGAAAACTCTAAAGAAGCACTGTGCCTCTATTGGATATACTCTTGGTGATCTCAAGGGCATTAGTCCCACTTTATGTCAGCACAAAATTAATATGGAGCGTGATGCTAAACTAGTTGTTGATCATCAACGAAGGATAAGTACTAAGATGAAAGAAGTGGTAAGAAATGAAATACTAAAGCTTCTGGAGGTAGGTATAATTTATCCTATTGCTGATAGTAAATGGGTAAGTCATGTTGATTGTGTCCCTAAGAAGGGAGGTATCACTGTTGTTCCTAATGAAAAGAATGAAATGATTCCACAAAGAATTGTTACAGGTTATAGAATGGTAATTGATTTTCACAAATTGAATAAATATACTAAGAAAGATCATTACCCTCTACCTTTTATTGATCAAATGCTAGAAAGATTATCCAAACATACACATTTTTTCTTTCTAGATGGTTATTATGGTTTTTCTCAAATACTTGTGTCAAAAGACGATCAGGAGAAGACCACTTTTACTTGCCCTTTCAGTACTTTTGCTTATAGATGTATGCCTTTTGGTTTATGCAATGCACCTGCTACCTTTCAAAGATGTATGACTGCTATATTCTCTGACTTTTGTGAAAAGATTGTTGAGGTTTCATGGATGATTTCTCCATTTATGGATCTTCCTTTGATGATTTCTTAGGCAACCTTGATCGAGTTTTGCAGAGATGTGAAGAAACTAATCTTGTCTTGAATTCACAGAAGTGCCACTTTAAGGTTAATGAAGGTATTTTTTGGGGGCATAAAATTTCTGGAAGAGGTATTGAAGTTGATAAAGCTAAAGTAGATGCTACTGAAAAGATGCTGTGTCCTAAAGATATCAAAGGTATAAGAAGTTCCCTTGGTCATGTTGGGTTCTATAGGAGGTTTATTAAAGACTTCTCTAAAATTTCTAGGCCTCTCACTAATCTCTTGCGAAAAGATGTTCCTTTTGTTTTTGATGATAATTGTGTAGAAGTATTTGAAATACTTAAGAAGGCCTTGATTTCTACACCTACTGTTCAGCCGCCTGATTGGAATTTACCCCTTGAAATTATGTGTGATGCTAGTGATTGTGTTGTTGGTGTTGTTCTAGGGCAAAGGGTTGATAAGAAATTGAATGTTATTCATTATGTTAGTAAAACTCTCGATAGTGCCCAGAAAAATTATGCTACTATTGAAAAAGAATTTTTAGTAGTTGTATTTGGTTATGATAATTTCAGATCTTGTATTGTCTAGTGGACCTTTTACCTAATTAGCCTAATTTGTTAAACTAAAACCTCTATTAATATACTTTGTCAATCGCATGTGGGTCCATCAGTCATGTTTGACCTGGACTAGCTGGGTTGACTGCTGATGTCATCATGACATACTGCTAACACAATCAAGTTAATTTCAAATTAAATTAAATACAAAAAACTAGAAAATCATTTAAACTTTGAAAAAATCATATAAAATAATCTGTAAGTTAGATGAAAATAATTTGTATTTGAAAGTTCCTCAGAAAAATGTAAAATCATTTAAACTTTGAAAAATCATATAAAATAATCTATAAGATGAATCCAAAAACTACCAAACGATGGGAAAACATTCCCAGATGTTTTCCTGCGTCATCTTTAACATGTAGAACTGCATTGTGACGCCCCTGATTCAATCGTACACTAATCATACATGCAAACTTGTACGATCAAGATCAGGGACTCATGGGAAGATATCACAACACAATTCTACAAATAAAATAAGTCATACAAGCATCATATTACAAGCCAGGGGCCTCGAGGGCTCGAATACAAGAGCTCGATCATAGACGAGTCAGCGAAAGCAACAATATCTGAGTATAGACATAAGTTAAACAAGTTGCCATAAGATGGCTAGCACAAACTGGGATACGTATCGAAAGAGGCGCAGGCCTCCTGTCGGGGATCCTCCTAAACTACTCCTGGTCGTCGGCGGCGGCCTGCGTGTAGTAGTAGGCACCTCCAGTGTAGTAGGAGTCGTCGTCGACGGTGGCGTCTGGCTCCTTGGCTCCATCATCTGGTTGCGACAACCAGGAAGAAAGGAAAGGGGGAAAGGGGGAGCAAAGCAACCGAGAGTACTCACCCAACGTACTCGCAAGTAAGGGTCTACACTACATATGCATTGGTACCAATGAAATGGGTAGTATCAGTGGACTGAACTGCAGGATGCCAGAATAGGAGGGGGATAACTAGTCCTATCGAAGACTACGCTTCTAGCAGCCTCCATCTTGAAGCATTATAAGAGAGTAGATGGTAAGTTAACCAAGTATCATCGCATAGGATAATCCTACCCGTTGATCCTCTCCTCGTAGCCCTGTTAGAGAGTGATCATCGGTTGTATCTGGCACTTGAAAGGGTGTGTTTTGTTAAGTATCCGGTTCTAGTTGTCATAAGGTCAGGGTACAACTCCGGGTCATCCATTTATCGAGGGACACGGCTATTCGAATAGATATACTTCCCTGCAGGGGTGCACCACATTTCCCAACACGCTCGATCCCCTTTGACCAGACACACTTTCTTGGGTCATGCCCGGCCTCGGAAGATCAACATGTCGCAGCCCTACCAAGGCACAACAGAGGTCAGCATGCCGGTTTTAATACTATGCCGCAGGGGTCTGGGCCCATCGCCCATTGCACACCTGCATGTTGTGTGGGCAACCGGTGAGCAGACCTAGCAACCTCCATTACAAAGGAAGTTGCGTTACGCGGTCCAACCCGGCGCGCGCCGCTCAGTCGCTGATGTCAAGAAGGCTTCAGATGATACCATGACGTCGAGTGCCCATAACAGTTCCTGTGTAGTTGGTTAGTGCATATAGGCCAGTGGCCAGACTCATATCAAATACCAAGATCTTGTTAAGCATGTTATTTTGAAGAAACTGCAGGACGCCGAATAGGGCCAGGCCCACCTCTCTCCTAGGTGGTCACAACCTCGCTGACGCTCCACCACAAAGTAACAGTCGGGGGCCGTCGGGAACCCAGGCCCAGCACTACCGGGATGGAACCACCTATCCTTTCAGCCCCACACGGGAATCACTCGCGGGTACACTACGAGCCGACCCGACTTTAGTCACCAAGTATCTCATATTATGTATATAAGTATAAACCCATGATCACCTCCCAAGTGATCATGGCCCGATGGTATAGGATGGCAGATGGACAAGAATGTAGGGCCACTTATGGAATACTAGCATCATATACTAAGCATTTAGGATTGAAGGTAAAGGTAACAACAGTAGTAGCAAACATAGGCTATGCATCAAGATAGGATTAACGGAAAGCAGTAACATGCTACACTACTCTAATGCAAGCAGTAGATAGAAGAATAGGCGATATTTGGTGATCAAGGCGGGCTTGCCTGGTTTCTCTGGCAAGGAGGGGTTATCAACAACGTAGTCGATCGGGACACCAGCAGGGGCGTCAGTCTCGTAGTCTACCGGAGAGAAGAGGGGGAAGAAACAATGAATACAATGCAAACAGATGCATATCGAATCTTGACATGAGAAGTAACGGTGCCAGGTGTGCCCTAACGCGGTAGGAGGTGATACCGACGAAGGGGGAAAACATCTGGGAAAGTATCCGCGGTGTTTCGCGTTTTTGGACAGATGAACCGGAGGGGAAAATTTGCATGTTTGCAATGCTAGGGACGTGTGGCTGACAAATGGACTGCGTACTTGGATTCGTCTCATCGTTTTGAGCAACTTTCATGTACAAAGTTTTTCCATCCGAGTTACGGATTATTTAATATTATTTATTTAAATCTAGCTCACTAGAGTCACCATTATTTAAATCGAACATTATCCAGAACAGTGATAGGTGATATGAGCATGACATCACCATGATGTCAGCAGGTCAAACCCAGCTGACCAGTGTCAAACCTGACCTGTCGATCAAGTGGGACCCATTTGTCATAGACTAATCAGGTCAATTAGGGTTTAATTAAGTAGGATTAATTAAGTTTAATTAAACTAGATTAATTAATTAATTAGTAAATTAATTATTATTATTTTATATTTTTTTATCTTAAGAAAACGTTCTAGGGTGGGGCCCCCTCGTATTAGGCCCCAGGGGGCCTGGCGGGCGGATGTAGGAGGGCGGGTTATTGGGCGCTGGGCGTGGGCGCTCGAGGCCACCGGGGGCAAGGATAGCGGGGTGCCGGTGTCCACCGCATGAGCGACAGCAGGGCGCGGGGTCTAGGGCGGCGCGCTAGGGTCAACCATAGCATGACCAGCAAGGGGTGCAGGAGGCGCGACGGTGAATGGCGAAGCAGGGGGCGCGGGGAGGCCGCTGCGGTGGCCGAAGACGGCACAGCAGCTTCGCGAGCATGGGGCGGGGCCGGATGCGACGAGGATAGCGACCGGTAGGGCGCGCATGCAGGACGTGGGTGGCTGCAACAGCAAGCAGCACCGACGACAGCAAACAGTGGCAGCAGCAGCAGGCGCAGCTGGCATGGAGGGAGCGTCTGCGAGCAAGCGCAGACGCGGGCGGCGGCGAGCGAGTGCAGTTGGGGGGGGGGGGGGCGTGCGAGCACGCGCTCCTGGTGGAAGCAACACGGGGCCGGTGGCCATCAGGGACGGCAGCAGGGCCACGGCGCGAACGACGGGCACGGTCGGATCCGGTGATGGGAGCAGAGGGGGAGAGGAGAGGGGCGATGCTCACGGGCGGTGCAGGGGATCGGGCGCCGAGGCGTGATGAAGCGAGTTGGGGAGGAGGCGAGGATGAGCAGTCCAGCGAGGAGGAGGATGGGGACGACGTGGTCGAGGCGGAGAGGCTCCGGCAGGCGGCGGCGGACGGCGTCGAGGTCGTGCCTTGATCCAGTTCTGGATCGGGAAGGGGGTGAGGACGGCGAGGCGAGCGACGGGGTCGGTGCGGCGATGGCGGGGCAGTACCTGAGACAACGAGCAGCATTGGGGAACGCCGACGGTGAGGTAGGCAGCGGGGCAGGGGTCGGAGCCCGATCTGGATCGAGAGGGAGAGAGGGAGGAGAGGGGATCGTGCGGGGGGAGTGGTGGTCATGGTCTAGGGTTTTCCCCGGGATGGGGTAAAGGAGTGGGGCGTGGGGGGCCAGCTGTGCCGGCTGATTGGCCCAGAGGCCAGTTGGGCCGTTGCCTAGTGGGGGTGGGGGGTTGCCTGCTTTTATTTTTTTGTTGTTGTTTAGTTTTATTTCTATTTTTCTGGTTTGGTTTGTCTTTTCTTTTTCTGTTTTATTTCTACTTTCTCTTTAATTTTAGTTCTATAGATTATAAAAGTAGTCCCTAATTTAGTCTAAATAAATATATTTCTGCCACATAAGTTTGGGCAACTAAATAAGATAGTTTAATACTTTGTAAATTTTAAAAGGCATTTGATTATTGATTTTAGCTACTGTTTTAGATACCTTAGTGCATTTAATTATTTTATAAAAATGTGGCTTCTCCACCATAATTACCTATGCATTATTGGTCAGAACCCGAACATTTAAGTTTTGATATTTAAAAACTTTTATTGTTTGCAAAAATTCAAATTTGATTTTGAAACGTTTTGATCTAACGTGAAGTTAGCAACAGTAATCGAGGTGACGTGGCATCATTAGCAGCGGTTCACTACAGATTAAATATCCAGGCGTCACAATTCTCCTCCACTACAAGAAATCTCGTCCCTAGATTTTAAGAGGTCGAGTAAGGGGGAAAGACCTGGTTACGATATGCTAACAAATCTTATCGGTCTTGGTTGCTCTTCTCCAAGAGGTCGATCCATAACATTGATTTCTTCATTCATATGCATCAATGCATCATGATGAAATTGCCGTCCTTTCTTCGGGAACTCCGTTGTACTTAAGAAAATGATAGGGGGTAACTTCGGAATAACGGGCCTCTACAAGGTTGCTTAGCCGGTAGATAACACCAGTGATGGTGGCGGAAAGTACCTCTTGAATCTAATCTTAAGAAAATATCGAGAGCAAAGTAAGAAGGTGCAAAACAGAAGTTTCAAATGCATAGGCAATCGTTCGTTGCCTGAAACAAAGTGTGAAAGGGGTTCGGAGTAATGGGAATAAGTATTGCGCTTGATACCAGAATAGATCACTAGGAAGGTGGCTCATGATCTTTCATACGAAGCCAAGCGTCTGGAATAACTTTAGAAACAAGGGTGTACAAGAGAGTCAGGTTTCGATCCTGTGGAACTGTGGGTTATTGGCCCACCGTGTGGGTTAATAGCATGAAGGCGCTAATCAATTTGCACGGTCAAGATAACAAGGTAGGTCAGAGTATCGTCTGTCAGTTATGTCAGTGACAACATCGGTACCAAGGGCAAGGGACGAAGAGAACCATTTTTCCTGCTCGTTGAAAGAGGTGGACCAATAGGAAAAGTTCTCATCCATCTGTGGCTACCGGAATGTCATCAACAATAGTAACAGGGTCATGCTGACAGAATTGTACAGCGAGGTGCTTACATAAGAAACAGAATATTACTTCTTAGATCATATATATCAACAGGAAGGTCAAACCAAACAAATGGAAATGAAAATATGATTATCAGTTTCAACAGAGCAATGGAAAGGAAAATGTGTTTAAACACATATTTCAAGGGTATTTCCTTCCCAACGACAAGCAGAGCAAGATATCCATGACAGGATATAAAGTAGAAAACCATTTATGTAAGGGGAGATAAATTTCATGACATTACCCATACAACCGTGTTTGGATAATTGAGCAAGAAACATTTAGCATTGGGATCCAATTGTTCTTTTTGAAAATCAAAGTACCACAGACATGCTTCGAGATAGCATTGACATGGTCTTCAAGCAAAGGTTGAACTTGGATACACAATGGATTCATTAGGAACAACATATAGAATAAGCCTTACAATTTCCTCATGGAAGAATGACTAACCTTGCCAAAAAGGAAACTATAACAATAGGTCCTCCGGCAAGGAGTGCTAGGCATGACATCACCTTATCGGGTCATATAAAGACCAATGTTATAACTCTTGGAAATATGTTCCAACCATCATATCTGACCGAGATTCAAATCTAAATGGGGTCAGGATACCTCATACTCAGGATGTCTGAGAAGAATAGTGCAACACAAATTGACAAGATGACATTGTAAGATTCTTGGGAAATGAACTATGGAAGCGAGTTCCGAAACAAGAGTTCATTATTAAACCAAGGAGAGGATGAGGAGGTAGCTGATGAACTCAGTGAGAATTGATTGAGATCTTCAAAAGATGGATTTCCACAATTATGTGAACAAGAAGATAACATTTGTCGGATCAAATGATATAATGAGGTATGCTCGAGGAAAACATACACAATTAAACGTTGGTTGAAAAGTGCACTTGAAATACGGGCTGGGTTGCACGACCAACGTCAGAATGGTGATTTAGTAACCAGAACACCAAATTGGAATTATAGTCCATTAACTCTGATGCAATAGGGTTGCTAGAGATATTAAACTCTCACAACAGAGTTCACTTGACACGGGGGCCAAGAAAAGAATGGTGATGGCGAGAAGCATCGCTGCATCAAGAATTTCTTAAGAGGTGGTGAAATTCTCACAAACTTTTGACATAAAAGATGGTAATACTCCAAGGGAGAACACAACATAAGTTGGATAGCAAGGAACTCAAGGTACAACACAAATCGTGAACCAGTTTTGTGTTGCGGAAATGCAAGAATATTGTCGATGTTAACACAATCATCGAGGGGCAAGGATGGTATTTCCCATCATCAATTCGATTGATAACATGGAAGAGCTCATAAGGTTGATGATGGTCATGACACATTTGTCGAGATATTTCATGAATATGTAATCAATCAGCGACGACATCAAGTCAAAGGAATGATGAAGCGGAAGGTTATTGGAACCCTGGGTATGACACAAACTCAAAATCAAGCTTGTTGTTCAAGGAGAAATGATATAACGAGGAAGATCGATGAAGGTTAGCTCGTCGTCTAAAGTTGTGCTCTTGAAAGAAGGACCTAGTAGCACAGTTAAAATTTAGCACAATAATGATATAGCCGGTTAGGCTGGGAATGACTTCAAGGATTATTAAAATCGTAAGCAATGAAAATTACTTAGATTTATTGAATCGGAGTGCGGAACGATTCACTTATCTGTGTTCTTGAGTGTCTAACAACTCAGAACTCGGGGGAAATCTGAAATCAGTGAGAAGCAATACTAGATGTAGACTCATAGGAAGCGACACGGTTCTTTGATATTCTCGAGATACCGGAGGGTAATACTCGAAGGAAGATCAAAATAGAGGTTGAAGAGATGTATTGATCTGCATAAGACAAGTGCTTTAACTTGTCTAAGAAATGGAATCAAGGAGAAAATATGGTCAGAACCACGATTGAAAAGGGATCGATCCACAGACACAAGATGGTATTATATCAATGGGGTAATTATTATTACAAGGAGCTTCCATGATAAGATCTGCATTGTGTCCATGGGCATGAACACAAAGTTCAAGGTCGACTCCCACTTCTCCAATACACAACTTCTTATTTATTGCTCTCTATTAAAAAAATTGAGTTTAAAAGTTTAACTGGTGGAATATCAGAAAGGTATGACCCATGCAGATCCTTTTGGGTTCATACAATTTTAGGGAAGGTATAGGTTCAACCCATCGGGGCATCTTAGAAACATATACCACAAGCTTCAAGAGTAAATATCACCAGCTCAAAAGTAGAGCATGGTTGGCGAAATCAGATAATAGGATTTACCAACGACATTATATATCAGGGGACACTACTGGAATCAGCTACTTTGCCATCTGCCAGCTCTTTGCCGTCAGCTAGCGGACGGCAAAGAAGCTCTTTGCCATCAGCTACCTGAAAGCAGACGGCAAAGAACAGGCTGATGGCAAAGAAAGCCTTTGCCATCAGCCTGTTCTTTGCCGTCTGCTAGCTGACGGCAAAGAATCTTTGCCGTCCGCTAGCAGACGGCAAAGAGGGAGGGGGCCCCACTGAGGAGCTGGTTAAAAAATACTTAACGGCCCCCCTCTTTGCCGTCCGCTAGCGGACGGCAAAGGTGGCGGACGGCAAATATTAAACGTATCTAACGGCCGGCGCGCCCCACCCCCCTCTCTCTCTGTTTCCCTCCCACACACGCGCGCCGCCGCCCCCACCACTCGCCGCCGCCCGGTCGCACCACCGCCCCGCCGCCCCCCCGCCCCGTCGCCCCGGCCCCCCGCCCCGTCTCGGCGCCGCCGCGCCCAGGCCCCCCGGCGACCCGGCCCCCCCGCGCCCCACCGCCCCGGGCGCCGTCGCTCCACCGGTCGCCCGCCCCGTCGCCCCCGCCGCCCCCCGGCCCCCCGGCGCCCCACCGCCCTGGGACCGGCGCCGCCGCCCCAGGCCGCCCCGCCCCCCTCCTCCACCGGCCACCTCCTCCACCGGCCCAGGTGAGCTCTACCTCTCCTTTTTTCTGTTTTTTTAGTTTTAGGTTTATGTTTAGTTTAGATTTAGTTTTAGTTTTAGTTTTAGGTTTAGGTTTAGGTTTAGGTTTAGTTTTAGGTTTAGTTTTAGTTTAGTTTTAGGTTTTGATTTAGTTTTTTCCTTTTTTTCTTCTGTTTTTTTAGTTCTAGGTTTATGTTTAGATTAGATTTAGGTTTAGTTTTAGGTTTAGTTCAGTTTTAGGAAAGAAAAAGAAGAAGAAAAAACAGGAGAGGAGGAGAAGAAGAAGAGGAAAAAGGGAAGGAAGAAGAAGAAGAGGAGGAGGAGAAGAAAAAAGAAGAAGAGGAAGAAGAAGAAGAAAACAGGAGAGGAGGAGAAGAAGAAGAGGAAAAAGGAAAGGAAGAAGAAGAGGAGGAGGAGGAGGAGAAAAAAGAAGAAGAGGAAGAAGAAGAAAAAAAAACAGGAGAGGAGGAGAAGAAGAAGAGGAAAAAGGAAAGGAGGAAGAAGAAGAAGAAGAAGAAGAAGAAGAAGGAAAAAAAGGAAGAAAAGGAAGAAAAGGAAGAAGAGGAAGAAGAAGAAAAGGAAAAAAGACCCCGACCCGGCACCCCGACACGACACCCCGACCCCGAGACCCCGACCCCGACACCCCGACCCCGACACCCCGACCCCGACCCCGACACCCCGACCCCCCGAGCCTGACCCGACACCCCGACCCCGAGCCTGACCCGACACCCTGACCCCGACACCACACCCCGACCCCGAAACAACACCCCGACACCGACACGGCACTACCCCGACATCGATACGACACCCCGACCCCCCGACCCCGAAACAGCACCCCGACCCCGACACGGCACCCCGACACCGACAGGACACCCCGACCACCGACACCTCCCGAAAAGGTGTTCTTTGGCCTTCCAGAGGCCGACGGGGTCATATATTTGTGAATTATTAGTTAGGTCATATATTTTTCGATTTTGTTATGAAAAACATCATATATAATTGTGTTGATCGTGTAGTTTTAAATGTGCAGTTGTTTCATCGCTGCGAGGTTTGGTGTTCGACGACCTCGCCGTGCGTTTGACGAGCTCTGCCCCTTCGTTCGTGGGTGAGCACAAATGACAAGTCCTCCTCCCCCATTAATTATTTGATCTATTCCGATGAAACTTGATAGCTAGCTATATATGTGTCTTGAATCATCAGTATGCGTAACCAATATGTGTCTCCCGTTCGAAAGCGTCATAGTTATAAATATGCATGCATTTGCATATTTATAACCTTGATTCTTTCGAATTGTCCAACGCTATCCATGGACAGCCCGAGTATGTGTAGATTGGGTTCGTTTTCCCATATGCTTTGCTCCGGATCCGACGCATATATTTCGTCAGTGCCTCCCTTGTTGTTCTCCGGGTACACATCCTCTCTGTTTATTGCAGAGACATGTATCAGGAGAATAGCGGGGAGGTGCTGCCGAAATTTTGCGTCGGATCCGGAGCATAGCATGGGAAAATAAACCCAATCTACACATACACGGGTGGTATTAGGACCTATCATTACCTATTAGAGTGTAGGTTTCATGGACGTAATAAAATTGACAAAGTAGATCAACTGATGAATATATACATGGTGAATTACATATATAATTGTTGTGTGTCCAGTAGCTCTGAAAGGCAAGATGAGTGACCGTGCTTGGATGTATACCGGTCACACTGGTCAGAACAAATGGAGCACTGAATTGTTCAAAGAAACTAAGGGGTTTGTGAAAGCCGCATTTGCAAATGGCCAAAAGAAAACCTGGTGCCCCTGTTTCCGGTGCGGAAATTGGGAAAAGAAGACAGAGGCTGAAATGGGCAAACACCTGCAGAAGAGTGGTTTTACGCCCGATTATACGGTGTGGACATTTCATGGTGAGTCTGCCCAACGTGACCGAGCTGAGGTGGATCGTCGTCGCACCGACGAGCATGGTACCGGGATGGAAAACATGGTGCAAGGCTATGATGATGCTCGGGATTCGGACGAGGAGATGGAGGAATCTGCAAAGGCCTTCAATGAAATGTTGGAGTCTTCGAAACGTCCGCTCCACGAGCACACTGAGCTTTGTCAGTTGGATGCCATCTCACAAGTAATGGCTCTGAAGGCTCAGTTCAACTTGGGCAGAGAATGCTATGACGCAATTATGACAGTATTTGGACGCTTTCTACCCAAAGGACATGTAATGCCTGCAAACCTGTACCAGTCGGACAAAATCCTCCGTGCACTGAAGATGCCCTATGAGAAGATACATGCCTGTGAGAAAGGATGTGCCTTATTTAGGCTTGACTATGCAGACTTGAACTATTGTCCCATTTGCAAGTCTTCCAGGTATATTGTGGTAGACAACGGTATGGGTGAGAAGACACAGACCAAAATCCCCGTTAGTGTTCTTCGGTATATGCCAATCGTACCAAGACTTGAACGTCTTTTCATGGTCGAAGAGATGGCCAGACAGATGACATGGCACAAAACAGGCAAAAGAACCGAACTAGATGCAGATGGGAATCTGATGATGGTACACACATCGGATGGTGTTGCGTGGAAAAAGTTTGATGAATTACATGCTGACAAAGCGGCAGACCCGAGGCATCCTCGAGTCGGCATCAGCACGGATGGGTTCAGTGTGTTTGGTATGACGGCAGCCCAATACAGTTGTTGGCCCGTATTTGTCTTTCCACTCAATCTCCCCCCCGGACAGATTATGCAAAGAAAGAACATTTTCCTAACGTTGATAATTCCAGGACCCAACTATCCGGGCAAAAATATGAATGTGTACATGCATCCGCTTAAGGACGAATTGCAAGAATCCTGGGATAATGGGTTCAAGACATACGACGCCTTTAGCAAACGGAACTTCATAATGTGTGTCTGGTACATGTACTCGACGCATGACTTGCCGGCGTATGCGCTATTCGTTGGCTGGTGTGTGCATGGAAGGTTCTCGTTCCCCACATGCAAGGGAGCTCTTGAGTTTCGTTGGCTTCAGGCCGGTTGCAAGTTTTCTTGCTTCGACATGCATAGACAGTTCCTGGATCCTCGCCATAAGTTCAGGAAAGACAAGAAGAACATCATCAGGGGTAGAGTTGTCAAAAACTCTGCACCACCTGCATTGACAGGCCAACAGACCCTGGATCAGTTAAACGCTCTCGAGCCAGATCCACAACGTCCAGGGTACTTCAAGGGGTATAATACTAAGCACGCGTGGACTCACAAAACATGCTTATGGGATCTGCCTTACTTCAAAGACCTCCTTTGCCCACACAACATCGACGTGATGCACACTGAGAAGAATATCGCCGAGGCACTTTTTGGTACATTGTTCGGCATAGATGGGAAGTCAAAGGATAATACTAAGGCTAGAGTCGATCTGGAGGCGCTATGTGATAGGCCGTTACAAAACATGAAAGAACTGAAAGGAAAGCAGAACTGGACGAAGCCAAAGGCATGGTTCAATCTTGGAAGGCCAGCTATGAGGGAAATTCTCTTGTGGGTGCAACAGCAGTTGATGTTCCCCGATGGGTATGCAGCGAATCTAAAGAGGGGAGCGAATCTTGATAAACTGAAGATATTTGGTCTCAAGAGTCATGATTGGCACATATGGATTGAGCGGGTAATGCCGGTGATGTTGCGTGGCTTCATCCCTGAGGATGAATGGCTAGTACTGGTAGAACTCAGCTATTTCTTCCGTGTTCTTTGTGCGAAAGAACTATCGGCTGGCGTGCTAGAAGAAATGGAAGAGTTGGCGCCGGAGTTGATCTGCAAGTTAGAGAAGATCTTTCCACCAGGCTTCTTTAATCCAATGCAGCATTTGATTTTGCATCTCCCGACCGAGGCAAGATTGGGGGGCCCGTGCAAAATCGTTGGTGCTACCCAACTGAGAGGATGCAGAAGACGCTTCGAGAAAAATGTAAAAATAAACGTAGAATTGAAGCATCGATGGCTGAGGCATTCATCACAGAGGAGGCGGCAAACTTCGTAACAGCGCACTACGAAGCCAAAAATCGTCATTTGCATAATCCGAAGCCTCGGTACAATGCTGACGAGCCTAAAAAGGGTGGATCCAACCTCAGCCTATTCAAAGGGAATCTCGCACCAGCTAGTGTTTCACATCCAGTATCTTTGGATAACGAAGAATGGCGGACCATTTCGTTGTATATCTTCAACAACCTGATAGAAGTGCGGCCGTACATCGAGTAAGTTCTCGGTACATTGTTTTGCAACTTCTATTTCCTTTGAACTACTCTTATTCCTGGATATGTCATACAGTCGATACGTCACCATATTCTCGTATGGAGCGGAGATCCAAAAGGATTCTGTCGAAGAGTATGAGCTTCTCGCAAAGCAAGGAGGTGGCTATCCCGGTTTCATCTCTTGGTTCAAACAAACTGTAATGTCTATTAGACAATTTCATTTCATTCGCTAATTTGTGCATAATGCAAAAATCCTTTCATATTAAACTTGTAGGCTAATTCAGAGTCTATGGACGCCGAATTGAGACAAGTCGCTAATGGTTTTGACTATAAGGTCCGTTCATTTGACAAGTACGACATCAACGGGTATCGCTTTCGTACCTATGGCAAAGAGCTATCTATGGCCGACCGAAAGTCTACAAATTGTTGTGTATCTGCTATCGGCAAAGGAGGTACCGAGTATTATGGGAGAGTTGAAGCAATTTATGAACTTCTGTTCTATGGTGAAAACCCACCGAATGTCGTAGTCTTCAAATGTTATTGGTTTCAGCCGAAGGAGACTAGAAGGACTCATGAACATATAGGGCTAGTTGAAATCAACCAAAGCACTCATTTAGATGTTCCTGATGTCTATATTATGGCTCAACAGGCGACCCAAGTATTCTATCTACCATGGGCCTGCCAAACTAATCCAAATCTGAAAGGTTGGTATGTCGTTTATAAAGTGCCGCCCCGTGCTAGACTTTCTCCCCCAAAGGAAGAGGATTATGAACCTCACATTAACCCAGACAGCGCAATTATTGCCGTCCGCTCTCTTTGCCGTCCGCTAGCCATTTCAACTAAATTAGCTCAAAAAGATCCATTTCACCTAAGTTAGCTCAAAAAGATCCATTTCACCTAAGTTAGCTCAAAAAGATCCATTTCACCTAAGTTAGCTCAAAAACGATCCATTTCAACTAAGTTAGCTCATAAATGATCCATTTCACCTAAGTTAGCTAAAAAACGATCCATTTCACCTAAATTAGCTCTTAAATGATCCTTTTCACCTAAGTTAGCTCAAAAAGATCCATTTCAACTAAATTAGCTCATGAATGATCCATTTCACCTAAGTTAGCTCAAAAACGATCCATTTCAACTAAGTTAGCTCATAAATGATCCATTTCACCTAAGTTAGCTAAAAACGATCCATTTCACCTTAGTTACCTCAAAAACGATCCATTTGACCTTAGTTAGCTCATAAACGATCCATTTCAACTAAGTTAGCTCATAAATGATCCATTTCACCTAAGTTAGCTCAAAAACGATCCATTTCACCTAAATTAGCTCTTAAATGATCCATTTCACCTAAGTTAGCTCAAAAAGATCCATTTTAACTAAATTAGCTCATGAATGATCCATTTCACCTAAGTTAGCTCAAAAACGATCCATTTCAACTAAGTTAGCTCATAAATGATCCATTTCACCTAAGTTAGCTAAAAAACGATCCATTTCACCTTAGTTACCTCAAAAACGATCCATTTGACCTTAGTTAGCTCATAAACGACCCATTTCAACTAAGTTAGCTCATAAATGATCCATTTCACCTTAGCTAGCTCTTAAATGACCCATTTCAACTTAGTTAGCTCATATATGATCCATTTCACATAAGTTAGCTCATAAATGACATACTCTTCTTGTTCTACTCTTCTTCTTGTTCTACTCTTCTTGTTCTAGTCTTCTTCTTGTTCTACTCTTCTTCTTGTTCTACTCTTCTTGTTCTAACTTTCTTATTTTTCATTTTGCAGATTTCATTCACTTGACGAAAGCTTTCACAGATGGAGTGCTCCTTATCCCTTTCTCTGTTTCTTTTGTATCGTTGAACTATGCATGTATCGTTGGATGAAACTATTGTAATATATATGGTTGGATGCCTCTATGTTGAACTTGTTATGTATGATGGAACTATGCATGTAATATATATGGTTGGATGATGAAGTTATGTGTTGGATATCTTATATGTTTGCTCTGTAATGGCCTTTTGAAATATATCTATATATGTCATATATATTTGTGATGAAAATTGTTGGATTTAATAAAAAACAGATAAAAGAGCCAATATGCAGGCTCTTTGCCGTCTGCCACCGACGGCAACGGGCTCTTTGCCGTCTGCCACGGACGGCAAAGAAGACACGTGGCATCCAGCTGTGCTTCCTGGGAGCTGACCCATTTGGTCAGTTTGCCTACAGTGGCAGACGGCAAAGACTTTGCCATCGGTGGCAGACGGCAAAGACTTTGCCATCAGTGGCAGACGGCAAAGAACCTGCCATGTAGTGATGTGTAGATGACATCATACGGCGGACGGCAAAGACCCTAGCAATTTTGCCGTCAGCGGCGGACGGCAAAGGCCTGCCGTTTGCCACTTAACGGACTGACAGCGCAATTATTGCCGTCCGCTCTCTTTGCCGTCCGCCGCAGACGGCAAAGACTTTGCCATCAGTAGCAGACGGCAAAGTAGCTGTTTACCGTAGCCTACTTTGCTGGAGCCTTTTGCCGTCCGCGGCTGACGGCAAAGGCCTTTGCCGTCCGCCGTTCATGCCTTTGCCGTCCGCCATGGCAGACGGCAAAGTAGCTGATTCCTGTAGTGGGACAAACTTCTCGAGGTTTTTGTATATGAAGGACACTGTCATATGATAATTCAACAAAGGATCTGACATTCCAAACAGAGCTGATGTGAGCATCGGCACACAACAGAGGAACAAGACAATGCAAGGACAATGGATTATATAAACAACTGACTAATTCAAATCTCAATTGCAAAGGAATTATGATTTCCAAGTGAAGGGATCAGGAGCAAATGCTCTGATTAAGGATGGATAAGTTGAGTAGGCTTAGGGGTACCATCGATGGTAATTGGATTGGTCAAGATCCAGCTCATGTTTAAAATGACGTATGAGCCAGAAGGATGAATTCTGGGTTGGATTGATGATTGCGAGCATCCGCAGCATATTGAATCGACGGGATTAAGATGATAGTGACAAAGGATGCCAATAAGATTACTAGACTTAATGGATTAACCATAATGTAAGCAAACAAGAATTTCAAGAGCAATAGGCTATTGAGGATTTTCGGAAGACCGAATGGTATTTCAAAGATTGGTGACATACATGAATCAACTGGAGATGAGTGGATACTCGATATTCATGTGGCGAAGAACTGCAAGGTAGTAGGCAAAAAGTATTCTCTGAACAATACAGAGAATTTTGAGGTATCTTGTAATAACAGATCAACGGGGAATGATTGTATGAATGGCAAGTGTACTTGGTTATCCATTGGGGTTTATCAATGGAAAGGAATTGCAAAAGTGATGGCACAAAGTATCGAGGGAACATTAGAGAGTAACTTCAGAATCTTCTAGTGCACCAAGTAATCATCTGGAGCGAGGGGCTCTCCGAGATGAAGTAGCTACGAGCACCTAGAGTCAGAGTTGGTAAAATCATTTAACCCGAATAGAAGAGAGATTAGAGTCCCAGAGTACAGACGAGGAATAAAAGATCCTAATACCACCCAATGGCGATGTGGGCCCATAGGACGCACATCCATGTTAGTAAAACAGTTTTTCATCGACTAGACTCAACTTCGGCCAAGGAGTGTGGAAGGGGGATTCCTACAGGCAGTCGGCTCTGATACCAACTTGTGACGCCCCCGATTCAATCATACACTAATCATGCACGCAAACGTGTACGATCACCATCAGGGACTCATGGGAAGATATCACAACACAACTCTACAGATAAAATAAGTCATACAAGCATCATATTACAAGCCAGGGGCCTCGAGGTCTCGAATACAAGAGCTCGATCATAGACGAGTCAGCGGAAGCAACATAAGTTAAACAAGTTGCCATAAGATGGCTAGCACAAACTCGAATACATATCGAAAGAAGCGCAGGCCTCCTTCCTGGGATCCTCCTAAACTATTCCTGGTCGTCATCAACAGCCTGCACGTAGTAATAGGCACCTCCAGTGTAGTAGGAGTCGTCGTCGACGGTGGCGTCTGACTCCTGGGCTCCAACATCTGGTTCCGACAACCAGGAAGAAAGGAAAGGCGGGAAAGGGGGGAGCAAAGCAACCGTGATTACTCATCCAAAGTACTCGCAAGCAAGGATCTACACTACATATGCATTGGTACCAATGAAATGGGTAGTATCGGTGGACTGAACTGCAGGATGCGAGAATAAGAGGGGGGTAGCTAGTCCTATCGAAGACTACGCTTCTGGCACCCTCCATCTTGAAGCAGCAGAAGAGAGTAGATGGTAAGTTAACCAAGTATCATTGCGTAACATAAAACTACCCGGCGATCCTCTCCTTGTCGCCCTGTTAGAGAGCGATCACTGGTTGTATTTGGCACTTGAAAGGGTGTGTTTTATTAAGTATCCAGTTCTAGTTGTCATAAGGTCAAGGTACATCTCCGGGTCGTCCTTTTACCAAGGGACACAGCTATTCGAATAGATAAACTTCCCTGCAGGGGTGCACCACATTTCCCAACACGCTCGATCCCCTTTGGCAGGACACACTTTCCTAGGTCATGCTCGGCCTCGGAAGATCAACACATCGCAGCCCTACCTAGGCACAACAGAGAGGTCAGCACGCCGATCTAAATCCTATGGCGCAGGGGTCTGGGCCATCGCTCATTGCACACATGCACGTTGTGTGGGCGGCCGGTGAGCAGACCTAGCAAACTCCATTACAAAGGAAGTTGCGTTATGCGGTCGAACCCGGCGCGCGCCGCTCAGTCGCTGACGTCAAGAAGGTTTCGGCTGATACCATCACGTTGAGTGCCCATAACTATTCCCGCATAGTTGGTTAGTTCGCATAGGCCAGTAACCAGACTCGGATCAAATACCAAGATCTCGTTAAGTGTGTTATTCTGAAGAAACCGCGGACGCCGATCATGGCCAGGCCCACCTCTCTCCTAGGCGGTTGCAACCTGCCATGTCGCTCCACCACAAAGTAACAGTCTGGGGTCGTCGGGAACCCAGGCCCACCACTACTGGGATGGAACCACCTGTCCTTTCAGCCCCCACACCGGAATCACTCGCGGGTTGTAACACCCACAATGCGGCTATATCTCCCATGTGTCGGGGCCCGACTTAGAGGCATAGCCGCATGGTAGGCATGTCTCAAGAGGGGTAACCATTACACATCCCATGTACTGAATAAGAAAGGGATAAAGAGTCGGCTGACAATCGCCACTTCACACAATACATAAATAATCCATACATCATCCAAAGTTCAAACAAAGGTCTGACTACAGAACCAAAATAAAGAAAGACAAACCCAAATGCTAGATCCCCGGTCGTCCCAACTAGGCTCCACTACTGATCATCCGGAAAAGAAACATAGTAACGGCCCGAATCCTCGTCGAACTCCCACTTGAGTTCGGTAGCGCCCCCTGCACTGGCATCATCAGCACATGCATCTGTTTGGAAGTAACCGTGAGTCACGAGGACTCGGCAATCTCACACCCACGAGATCAAGACTATTTAAGCTTAAGGTTAGGAAAGGTTAGTGAGGTGGAGCTGCAGCAAGCACTAAGCAATACGGTGGCTAACATACGCAAAAGAGAGCGAGAAGAGAAGCAGCGCACGGTCGAGAAGCTAATAGTGATCAAGAAGTGATCCTGAAGCTACTTACGCTCAAGCATAACACGAGACCGTGTTCTCTTCCCGGACTCCGCCAAAAAGAGACCATCACGGCTACACACGCGATTGATTCATTTTAATTAAGTTTAGTGTCAATGTTTTCTACAACCAGATATTAACAAATTCCCATCTGCCCATAACCGCGGGCACGGCTTTCGAAAGTTCAAACCCTGCAGGGGTGTTCCAACTTAGCCCATCACAAGCTCTCACGGTCAACGAAGGATATTCATTCTCCCGAGAAGACCCGATCAGTCTCGGAGTCCCGGTTACAAGACATTTCGACAATGGTAAAACAATACCAGCAAAGCCACCCGATGTGCCGACAAATCCTGATAGGAATCGCACGTATCTCGTTCTCAAGGCAACACCGGATGAGACAGGCTACGAGTAAAACCAACCCTCGAGTTTCCCTGAGGTGGCCCCGCAGGCGGCTCGGTTCGGACCAACACTCGGTTTCTTCAAGAATATCAATGGGATGCTAATGCTAAGACAAATATTCTTAGAGATCAATCTCTTCGAAGTTGATGGTGTGCTCAAGAGTCTTGAAGCACTTGCGAAGCTGTGACACGTGAAACACATCGTGCACATTTGCGATGTTGGACAGAAGCTCAAGTTGATAGGCGAGATTGCCTATTTTGCCAAAGATCTTGAAAGGACCCACGTATCTAGGGGCAAGCTTCCCTTTGATACCAAAGCAAAGAGTGCCTTTCCGTGGAGAAACGCGGAGGTAGACACGGTCTCCGATCTCGAAAGCCAAATCACGGTGCTTGCTATCATAGTAACTCTTCTGACGCGATTGCGTGGCTTTGAGATTTTCACGGATGACTTTGCACATTTCTTTAGCTTCTGTGATTAATTCATTGCCAAGAAGTTGGCGTTCACCATTCTCTGACCAATTGAGAGGAGTACGACACTTTTTGCCATAGAGAATTTCGAATATGGCCTTGCCCGAACTCGCTTAGAAACTGTTGTTGTAGGAGCACTCGGCATATGGAAGACAATCTTCCCACTTCATACCGAAGGAAATGACACAAGCCCTGAGCATATCTTCAAGGATTTGATTGACTCGCTCGACTTGGCCACTAGTTTGAGGACGGAAAGCAGTGCTGGAGCGAATGTTGGTGCCCATGGCCTTCTGGAAGGAGTCCCAGAACTTAGAAGTGAAGATGCTTCCATGATCTGAACATATCAATTGTGGAATGTTGTGCAAAGAGACAATCCTGGAGCTGTATAGCTCTGCCAACTGAGCTGCTGTGATAGATTCTTTGATTGGAAGGAAACGAGCCACTTTAGTAAGCTTGTCGATGACAACGAAGATAGCATCATGTCCACGCTTGGACTTGGGAAAACCAGTCACGAAGCCCATTTCAATATGGTCAAACTTCCAGTATGGAATAGCAAGAGGTTGGAGGAGACCAGTTGGCCATTGGTGTTCTGCTTTCACTCTTCTGCAGACATCACATTCATTCACGAATTGAGAAATTTATCGCTTCATTCGAGTCCACCAGTACGACTGCTTGATGTTATGGTACATCTTCGTACTTCCAAGATGAATGGATAGAAGGGAATTGTGTGCCTCATTCATAATGACTTTCCTTAGATCACCTTTAGGAACCACAATCCGGTCCTCGAAGAATAAAGTGTCTTTGTCATCAAGGCGATAACACTTGTACTCGGGTTGGCTCTTGGCAATCCCATTTTTCACCTTCTTCACCATGGAATCAAGAAGTTGTGCCTCACGAATTTGATCTTCTAGAGTAGGAGAGACCTGGAGGTTGGCAAGAAAGCCTTGAGGAACAACTTGGAGATTCAGTTTGCGGAAAGCTTCACAAAGGTCCTATTGGAAGGGCTTGAGAATTAAGTTGTTGCAGTAAGCCTTCCTGCTCAAAGCATCTGCAATGACATTGGCCTTGCATGGAGTATATTCAATACTTGGATTGTATTCTTGAATCATTTCGACCCAACGAGTCTGTCTGAGGTTGAGGTTGGGTTTAATGAAGATGTACTTGAGGCTCTTATGATCTGTGAAGATGTCCCCTTTCCTTCCCAACAAGAGATGTGTCCATGTTAATAATGCATGGACAACTGACGCCAACTCAAGGTCGTGAGTGGGGTAGTTCCTTTCGTTGGGATTCAACTGGCAAGAGTTATAGGCCACGACTTTATTCTCTTGCATTAACACAACACCAAGACCTTGTAAGGAGGCATCACAGAAAACTTCAAATGGCTTGGATTCATCAGGAGGAGTCAAGACAGGAGCTGTGACTAGCTTCTCTTTGAGGGTGTTGAAAGCAATGTCACATTCAGGCGTCCAGACATACTTGACATGCTTCTGGAGGAGGTTGGAAAGAGGCTTTGCAATCTTAGAGAAATTATCAACGAATCTTCGACAATAGCTTGCAAGCCCAAGAAAACTGCGGAGCTCCTTTACATTCTGAGGCGGTTCCCAATTCACAATTGCAGGCACCTTCTCAGGATTAACAGTGATGCCCTTAGCGGAGATGATATGACCAAGGTAAAGAACCTCATCAAGCCAGAACTCACACTTAGAAAACTTCGCATAAAATTGATGCTCTCTGAGTTTGCCGAGTACCAATCTCAAATGCTTGGCATGATCCTCCTTATTCTTGGAAAAGACCAATATATCATCGAGATACACCAGGACGAAATTATTTGGGTAAGGGTTAAAGATGAAGTTCATCATGCGAGAGAATGTTGGAGGAGCATTTACAAGGCCGAAAGACATGACAGTATATTCATAAGAACCATAGCTTGTTCTGAATGCTGTCTTAGGGATATCTTGTTCACGAATGCGAATATGATGATAACCCATACGGAGGTCAAGCTTGGAGAAAACTTGGGCACCTTTAAATTGCTCGAAAATCTCATTGATGTTGGTAAGTGGGTACTTGTTCTTTATTGTTTTCTTGTTCAATGGACGGTAGTCGACGCAGAGTCGTTCCTTTCCATCCTTCTTCTTGACAAAAAGAACACCACAACCCCATGGAGATGAACTCGGTCTGATCAGACCCATACTGTAACGCCCTCAATGCGGCTATATCTCCCACGTGTCGAAGCACGACTTAGAGGCATAATCGCATTGAAAGCAATGTCGCAAGTGAGGTAATCTTCACACAACCCATGTAATACAAAAGGGACAGAGATACATAGTTGGCTTACAATCGCCACTTCACACAAATACATGAATAAATCATTACATCAACCAGATACAATCAAGGTCCGACTACGGAACCAAAATAAAAGAAGACTACCTCAAATGCTACATAGATCCCCGATCGACCCCAACTGGGCCCCACTACTGAACAACAAGAACTAAACAACACAAAGGACAAGATCTTCATCGAGGCTCCTCCTTGAGCTTGGTTGCATCATCTGCACGGTTCAACGGCACCTGCAAACTGGTTTTGGAAGTATCTGTGACTCATGGGGACTCAGCAGTCTCACACCCTCGTGATCAAGACTATTTAAGCTCATGGTAAGGTAAAAGGTACGAGGTGGAGCTGCAGCAAGCGACTAGCATATATGGTGGCTAACATACGCAAAATAGAGCGAGAAGAGAAGTTAAAGCACGGTCGAGAAACTATGATCAAGAAGTGATCCTAGAACAACCTACGTCAAGCATAACTCCAACACCATGTTCACTTCCCGGACTCCACCGAGAAGAGACCATCACGGTTACACACGCGGTTGATGCATTTTAATTAAGGTCAACTTCAGGTTTTCTACAACCGGACATTAATAAAATTCCCATCTGCCCATAACCGCGGGCACGGCTTTCGGAAGTTCAAATCCCTGCAGGGGTGTCCCAACTTAGCCCATCACAAGCTCTCACAGTCAACGAAGGATATTCCTTCTCCCAAGACGATCCGATCAGGCTCGGCATCCAGGTTACAAGACATCCTCAACAATGGTAAAACAAGTCCAGCAACACCGCCCGAATGTGCCGACAAATCCTGATAGGAGCTGCACATATCTCGTTCTCAGGGCACACTCAGATGAGACTAGCTACAAGTAAAACCAACCCTCAAGTTTCCCCGAGGTGGCCCCGCAGGCAGCTTGGTTCGGACCAACACTTAGAGAAGCACTGGCCCGGGGGGGTTAAAATAAAGATGACCCTTGAGTCTGCAGAACCCAAGGGAAGGTGGTAGGTTGTTAGTGCAAATGGTAAAACCAAGGTTGGGTATTACTGGAGGAGTTTTATTCAAGGCGAACTATCAAGGGGTTCCCATTATAACCCAACCGTGTAAGGAACGCAAAATCCGGGAACATAACACCGATATGACGGAAACTAGGGCGGCAAGAGTGGAACAAAACACTAGGCATAAGGCCGAGCCTTCCACCCTTTACCAAGTATATAGATGCATTAATTAAATAAGAGATATTGTGATATCCCAACAAATATCCATGTTCCAAACATGGAACAAGCTTCAATATTCACGTGCAACTAACAACGCATATAAGAGGGGCTGAGCAAAGCGGTAACATAGCCAAACAACGGTTTGCTAGGACAAGGTGGGTTAGAGGCTTGGTTTAACAATATGGGAGGCATGATAAGCAAGTGGTAGGTATCGCAACATAGGCATAGCAAAAGAGCGAGCAACTAGCAAGCAAAGATAGAAGTGATTTCGAGGGTATGGTCATCTTGCCTGAGATCCCGCAAGGAAGAAAAACGAGTCCATGAAGAAGTCAAACGGACGTAGTCGACCGGATCCTCACACACACAACGTTAACGGAACCAACCCGAAGAAGCAACACCGGAAAGATGCAAACAACATAGTAAAACAACCACCACATAAACATGGCATGATGCACAATCAAGTATGATGCATGTCCGGTTTAAAGAGGCATGGCATGGCAAAATGCACAAGCAACCCTACAAATTAAGTGGAGCTCAATATGCAACGGGATGCATATTTATGGAACACCACAACAATTATTTAGTTCGATCTCGTTTATGTACCCAACAATATTAAATGTTGTTAGCATGGCAAGAGGTGAAGCAAAGTAAAACTATCTATCTAGTCAAGTTTAAATGAGGCCGGAAGCAACGAACAACAATTCCGGTAAATCCCCATATGCATATTTTAGGTTTGGTACTGTTCTGCCCTAAACACAATTTTAGAGTTGTTAAACATGCAAAGTGATGCCACCATGTTAAACTAGGCATTTTTCTACCGCATTTACATATAAAGTTTTTTACAAACCGAGTTACTGTTAAATAGTTATGATTTAAACCGTTTTAGCATGTTATTTTAGCAGATTCAAACAAACAGCATTTTAAACATTTTAAACATGGATGAGTGCAGCATATTATGAAACTAGATGAAATTTTAATCAAGTTTCATATTAAGTTTGTTTTAAACCGATGCATGTTCTCTAGGGACTAAACTGTAAAACTGGTTTTTCTCTGGATAAAAGGAAAATCGCTCTGTGGAAAAAAACACGAAACGGGCCAAATCTGAAAATGCCCACCGGGCGGCTGGCTGCTCACCTAACTGGGCCAGGCCCAGTTCGGTGGGAGGAGCGCTGGCAAAGGGGCGCGCTGGTCTGGGCTGCCTG
Source organism: Triticum urartu (assembly GCF_056163025.1). Taxonomy (NCBI): domain Eukaryota; kingdom Viridiplantae; phylum Streptophyta; class Magnoliopsida; order Poales; family Poaceae; genus Triticum; species Triticum urartu. Next base: position 233,040,142 of record NC_141876.1, on the reverse strand, counting down.
TGGCCTACACGGCGCTGGAGCTGGGCCTGGCGCTGCAGTCTATCGATGGCAAGTCAACACGAGCGCTGACGGGGAAAGAATGGGCGAGCGGGCAGCAGAGGAAGGCCAATGCGGCGGCGACCGGTGGACTCCGGCGAGGGGACGACGGCAGGTGGCGGGCACGGGACCAGCTGACGACGGGAATGGGTAGATCCGCCCGTGGGGAGTTCGGATCCGGTGACGGACGAGACCGGGAAGGTCGGCGATGAGCTCGGTGGTGGATCCTGCAAAAATGGCGGCAGCGCAGGTCTGAGAGTAGAGGCAGAGTACGGGAGAAAGGAGGAGAGGAGGAGACATCGGGGAGATGGTGCGTGGACCTGTGGGTCGGTCGCCGAGGCAGGCTGGAAAGGAAAGGGCGGAGGAGGCCGGCCGGGTCCTGTTGGTGCCGGCGAGGTGCAGGCATCGGTGAGGGCATATGGAAGGAGTGGGCGCGAGGAGCTCCTTCCCTCGGGCGCAGCGAGGCTGTGGCATCGATCCCAAACTGGATCGAGCGCCGGCTGAGGAGGCTCTAACAGGGATGAGACGACAGCGACAGGGACGCTCGGGCATGGGGCTGCTCCATGGCGGCGGTGGTCGAGGTGGAGGCTTGCCGTGGCTTCCATGGCGTGGAGAGCACCTGTGAAGAGAGCCACGAGAGGGACGAAGTGAGGGGAGAACCAGAGAGGGAAAAGAGGGGTGCAGGGAGAGAGAGAACTAGGCGGCGAGGGCTCACCTGCTGGTGATGCTTGTCGGCGGAGGGAGAAGGGAATCCGGGAGGATCCCGATGTGGGATTTGAGGGTGGCGACGGCGGATCTGAGGAGGAGAAGGCTGTGGCTTCAGTTGGCTGGAGGATTGGTTCGGCGTGGAATCTGAGGAAGTGAGTGGCGGCGGTAGGATGGATCCCTAGGAATTAGGGATTTGGTCTAGGTTAGGCTAATATATATCGAGTGGTTTTGGTTAGGGATACATCCGTTCCTCCTATCATAATCGGACCATCGGGAAAAATAGGCTAGGGAGCCCAAATAAGAAAATGGAGACGTTTTGTAGATGTTTGGGGATGATCCGGACACAATGGTGGCGACAGTCCGAGTCGGGTCCGGGACAGCTTTTCGGACGCGCGTGCGAGGAGGGCCGCGGGCTGACGAGAGGGGTTAGGTAGGGCATGAGGGTGTGTAGTGAAATGTGAAGACGGTCTAGGGAGGAAAAGAGAGGGAAAGTCCGGCAACAGTTTTCGGAGACCGAAAACGTCCGACGTTAGACCGGCTATACTGCCGCTATAGTTATTCGTTGGTGCAACAGACGATCTCCGAATGCGATGAAACTTGACAGGCGGTCTATCTACACGATAATAAGACCACACGACAACTTTCATCCCATTCCGAGAACATTTTCCGGCCACTTATAAAATACTATTTCGGACATGCCGCGGGCGCGTGCACGTGTGTCTGGGCTCAGAACGGACAACGGACGGAACTGGGAGACCCGGACTAATGCAAGTTTTGAAAAACATGATGATGCAATGCACATGATGACATGGCAAGATGCAACACACAAGCAAATGACAAGGCCACAATAGCAAATAACTGGAGGACACCTAGCACATCGGTCTCGGGGCGTCACAACACTCCAGCACTATGAGAGAATCTCGTCCCGAGATCTAGAATGGTACCGGAGAGAAAACGAAAGAGACAGAGAAGAGGTAAAACTAAGTTGCTTCTTTGACAAATGAGTGAAACCAAAGAACCTTGTGAGGTTGAGCAAATTCGAGAAGGAATACAACGAAGGTGAACAAAGTTGAAAACACTCCGTTAGAAAAGAGGAACAAAGAACATTGCGAAAAAAAACTTGAGGTTGAAGGACAAGATATATATTGAAACCACTCCGGTTAAAACAAGATAGAGAAGGATTAAGGATGATATAATTTGGACAGCACTCCGACAGAAAAGAAAAGGAATAGAATAAGAACTTGACAAGATGAGAGGATACTTGATGAGATCAAACATACCCCCTCCGCAACTATTGAAAGAATGGTACAAGGGGTAAGAAAGATTTCAGACGGCACTCCGGTTGAAAAGATAGGAAAAACTTGACAGAATGGGAAGAACTTGAAAAGAAGGCATGACATTTCGGTTAAATGGATAAGCATGAAAAGAACATGATCCTGACAAAACAAGAAGATGGGTTGAAGAGAGCAACATCACAATGCCTCCGGAACAAAAGTAAGAATGGAATGGAATGAACGAAGGGAAAACACGATCTTGAGAGAGCACGCTTACAACAAATGCTAGAATGGAGTTGTTGGAAAACCAACAACGAAAAGAACAATCTTGATATGGTCTTATAGAATACATCTCAAATTATGAGGTGACAACCTGCCACTCACGGAAAAAAGAGTTGGATTGATATGAATAAAGAGACGAGAAACTATTTCACCGAGAGGATAAAAGAAGAACTTGGGTCAATTATAAGCTCCATAAATAGCAAGAATCCTTAGGGAAAGCTTTAGGTGAAATATAACCCAAGATGACTCCAACGAAGAGATTGGTGGATTTAAAATACCTCATTCTCAACAACATGTGAATCATGAAATATGAACTCAAGTTATCAAGAATGACATAATACCACCTCCAATGATACGGAAGAAAGAATTGCACTCCAGATAGCAAGAAGAAGAAGAATTGAGCTCCTCTGAAAAGAATCTCGATGAACACTTTGAGAAAGAATTAAATCCTTGATGAACCATCTTGTAGAGCCTTCATGAGAACTTCGGTAATAAAAGAAATGATCAATCGAAATGGAGAATGAAAAGAATAAGGTTGAAGCCTTGCAATGATTTAGATGGGGCTTCACGATGAAATAATTGAGAGAACTTGGAACTCCGGGAAAAAGAGAAGATGACAACAATTGAAACCGAGAATTTTATGAGCCTCCGGAATAAGGAATTACTCACTTTGATGAAACAAGAATAAGAATTACATTATGCTTATCCTTCACCAATTAAATTGATGACAATCAACGGATTTGGCACACTACTTATTCTCGTAGCAAGGATTAAGAGAGATATAACATAAACTTGGGAAGGTCTTCAACGAACCAGCGGTAGGATTGGAACATCGAATAAATTGATACGATAACAAAGGAAGAGAAATCTTGAATGAACCGCCGTAAGAATTGAAAAAAATGAATAAAACATGAAGAAACACCGGGAAGGATTAGCAAAGGAACGACGATGCTTGATAGGATTTAGATACATGAGAACGAAGAGATCACGAGCCGATTAGAGATCACTTGAACGAAGCACCGGTAAGATAGGAGAATGATAACTAACAGCTGAGAATGAATAAACCTGAATTAATGGACTCCGAATAACAAACTGAGAAGACTCTTGAATTGCTCCGGATAGGTGAAAAGAATTCTCACGATCAAAACAATTACGGGAGGATGGAAACAAGCTAGAATCACGAATCTTGAAGAGAATGGAGCAAGATTAAAGAGAAACTCTTCTTCGGTCTTTAAATGTTGAGAATGACGATGCAAAACACCACCATGAATTATTTAGACACTCCGGAATGAAGAATGGAAAAGTTGAACCAACGATGAAAAGAATTTGAAAGATCTTGGAGAAAAACATAAGACTGATGACAATCATTCTTACGTCAAACTTCAAAAATAAAATTTGAGGATAGCTCCGGGAAAATAAGAAGAGTCAGGTAAGATCCTGGGAAAAGACCTGTGGGTTAGGGCCCACTCAAAAGAAACACCGTTGAACGGTTACTTGAAAAGAGAGATTGCACCGGTTGAATTAAATGGCTTGAATAAGATAACAACCTCGAAATAACTTGAACGGATTGAGAATGGAAACGAATCTTATGAGATATCTTTGGCACTCCGGAACAAAAGAATAGCGTGAAGTGGATGATTACGAGGTGCACCGGCATAAGAACACATTTGAAACGAGGAAAAGGATGTGATCACCATCGAAAGATTGCATTGAACACACCGGGGAAGATCAAAGAACAAAGAATGATAAAATTGAGGCTCCGCTAGAATCTTCATGAGAAACACCGGATAAGAACATTGACGGAAAAAGGATGGGGAGACTTCACAAGAATAAAAGGATACTTGATTAAGACACCGGATTCCTTGAAGAAAAAGGGTGGGTGCGCGGGAAAAACAAAGGTAACTTGGGACGGATGAAGCAAACATGATGAGAAGACTTGGAGTTGATCTTGCGGATGAGACAAATGATAGGAACATCTTGAAGAGAATCGCACCGGTTGACAAGGATTGACATGACAAACTCGATGATCGAGAAGGATTAGTATTCACATAGGAACATGAGAACACCGCTTAGGAAAGGTATGGAATCCACATTTGACATCGAAGCAACTCGAATACCACAAACCAAAAAAAACAAAGGATTGGCTTGTAGAATAAGCCGGAACAAACATATGATAGAGATTTCGTCCGAAGTTTTCGTGGTGGGGCCTACACGGGCTCGATCGTACAACGCCATCATGTACAAGGCAGTGCACATGACATACGAAGCGTCCCTGAGTCAGCATAGCCAAGGACCACTAGACGTCGAACCCCAATTTCATATCATACATCTGTCGGAAAGATATCCTAAGAGCTACTTGAATTCCCACTTATAAACTCCCGAAATTTTCCGGTTATGCAATCAGGTGTTGGGGATACAGGGAAGCATAATATCTCACCCAAACTAACAAATCCTACATCCAGCTGTATCCATCCTTCAATACATAACCAAGAAACCTTCGGAAATCATCTACCTCAACCTTCGAAAAGCATCCGTTATACGAGTTATGGCAATACTCCCGAACTCCCGCCCCAGTGCTGGGTGGCGTCGAGGTTATCTCACCAACAACTGCATAAAAGAGATTTTCGATGTCGGCGAAACTAATCTCAGGTATTCCAGAACTGCAACGATAAAATTGTGACGACAACACCTCGGAGCTCAACTCCCCAGGACCCTACCACAACCCCTAAATGTCAGGAGGCACCAAGAACAATGTTCTCGTCACAAATCGATCGAAACAATTCCAAGATACCCGCGTGATCCTAAAAAAAAATTTAGTGAAATTTGAGAAGAGAAGAGTCAAAACTCTACGTCAGGATGCCTCACCAGAGCGATGAAGGGACTGGGGAGTAAAAAGAAGTCCTAATTCTCTGATATATATAATTCCTAAATGACTCAAAACATATCTAGACTCAATAACGCCAACGATTCGATCAAGCAGGGGGCTCCTAAGGTCGGGGAAGGCTCTGATTACCAACTTTTAATGCCCTCGATGCGGCTATATCTCCCACGTGTCGAAGCACGACTTAGAGGCATAACCGCATTGAAAGCAATGTCGCAAGTGAGGTAATCTTCACACAACCCATGTAATACATAAGGGACAGAGATACATAGTTGGCTTACAATCGCCACTTCACACAAATACATGAATAAAGCATTACATCAACCAGATACAATCAAGGTCCGACTACGGAACCCAAATAAAAGAAGACTACCTCAAATGCTACACAGATCCCCGATCGACCCCAACTGGGCCCCACTACTGAACAACAAGAACGAAACAACACAAAGGACAAGATCTTCATCGAGGCTCCTCCTTGAGCTTGGTTGCATCATCTGCACGGTTCAACGACACCTGCAAACTGGTTTTGGAAGTATCTGTGAGTCACGGGGACTCAGCAGTCTCACACCCTCGCGATCAAGACTATTTAAGCTCATGGTAAGGTAAAAGGTACGAGGTGGAGCTGCAGCAAGCGACTAGCATATATGGTGGCTAACATATGCAAAATAGAGCGAGAAGAGAAGTTAAAGCACGGTCGAGAAACTATGATCAAGAAGTGATCCTAGAACAACCTACGTCAAGCATAACTCCAACACCTTGTTCACTTCCCGGACTCCACCGAGAAGAGACCATCACGGTTACACACGCGGTTGATGCATTTTAATTAAGGTCAACTTCAAGTTTTCTACAACCGGACATTAATAAAATTCCCATCTGCCCATAACCGCGGGCACGGCTTTCGAAAGTTCAAATCCCTGCAGGGGTGTCCCAACTTAGCCCATCACAAGCTCTCACGGTCAATGAAGGATATTCCTTCTCCCAAGATGATCCGATCAGGCTCGGCATCCAGGTTACAAGACATCCTCAACAATGGTAAAACAAGTCTAGCAACACCGCCCGAATGTGTCGACAAATCCCGATAGGAGCTGCACATATCTCGTTCTCAGGGCACACATAGATGAGACTAGCTACGAGTAAAACCAACCCTCAAGTTTCCCCGAGGTGGCCCCACAGGCAGCTCGGTTCAGACCAACACTTAGAGAAGCACTGGCCCGGGGGGGGGGGGTTAAAATAAAGATGACCCTTGAGTCTGCAGAACCCAAGGGAAGGTGGTAGGTTGTTAGTGCAAATGGTAAAACCAAGGTTGGGCATTACTGGAGGAGTTTTATTCAAGGCGAACTGTCAAGGGGTTCCCATTATAACCCAACTGCGTAAGGAACACAAAATCCGGGAACATAACACCGATATGACGGAAACTAGGGCGGCAAGAGTGGAACAAAACACCAGGCATAAGGCCGAGCCTTCCACCCTTTACCAAGTACATAGATGCATTAATTAAATAAGAGATATTGTGATATCCCAACAAATATCCATGTTCCAAACATGGAACACGCTCCAATCTTCACCTGCAACTAACAACGCATATAAGAGGGGCTGAGCAAAGAGGTAACATAGCCAAACAACGGTTTGCTAGGACAAGGTGGGTTAGAGGCTTGGTTTAACAATATGGGAGGCATGATAAGCAAGTGGTAGGTATCGCAGCATAGGCATAGCAAAAGAGCGAGCAACTAGCAAGCAAAGATAGAAGTGATTTCGAGGGTATGGTCATCTTGCCTGAGATCCCGCAAGGAAGAAGAACGAGTCCATGAAGAAGTCAAACGGACGTAGTCGACCGGATCCTCACACACACGATGTTAACGGAACCAACCCGAGGAAGCAACACCGGAAAGAAGCAAACAACATAGTAAAACAACCACCACATAAACATGGCATGATGCACAATCAAGTATGATGCATGTCCGGTTTAAAGAGGCATGGCAGGGCAAAATGCACAAGCAACCTTACAAATTAAGTGGAGCTCAATATGCAACGGGATGCATATTGATGGAACACCACAACAATTATTTAGTTCAATCTCGTTTATGTACCCAACAATATTAAATGTTTTTAGCATGGCAAGAGGTGAACCAAAGTAAAACTATCTATCTAGTCAAGTTTAAATGAGGCCGGAAGCAACGAACAACAATTCCGGTAAATCCCCATATGCATATTTTAGGTTTGGTACTGTTCTTTTGTAAACACAATTTTAGAGTTGTTAAACATGCAAAGTGATGCCACCATGTTAAACTAGGCATTTTTCTACCGCATTTACATATAAAGTTTGTTACAAACCGAGTTACGGTTAAATAGTTATGATTTAAACCGTTTTAGAAAGTTATGTAAGCAAATTCAAACAAACAACATTTAAAACATGGATGAGTGCAGCATATTATGAAACTAGATGAAATTCTAAGCAAGTTTCATATTAAGTTTGTTTTAAACCGATGCATGTTCTCTAGGGACTAAACTGTAAAACTGGTTTTTCTCTGGATAAAAGGAAAATCGCTCTGTGGAAAAAAAACACGAAACGGGCCAAATCTGAAAATGCCCACCGGGCGGCTGGCTGCTCACCTAACTGGGCTAGGCCCAGTTCGGTGGGAGGAGCGCTGGCAAAGGGGCGCGCTGGTCTGGGCTGCCTGTGGCCTACACGGCGCTGGAGCTGGGCCTGGCGCTGCAGTCTATCGATGGCAAGTCAATGCGAGTGCTGACGGGGAAAGAACGGGCGAGCAGGCAGCAGAGGAAGGCCAATGCGGCGGCGGCCGGCGGACTCCGGCAAGGGGACAACGGCAGGTGGTGGGCACGGGACCAGCTGACGACGGGAATGGGTAGATCCACCCATGGGGAGTTCGGATTCGGTGACAGACGAGGCCGGGAAGGTCGGCGACGAGCTCGGTGGTGGATCCTGCAAAAATGGCGGCGGCGCAGGTCTTAGAGTAGAGGCAGAGTACAGGAGAAAGGAGGAGAGGAGGAGACATCGGGGAGATGGTGCGTGGACCTGCGGGTCGGTCGCCGAGGCAGGCTGGAAAGGAGAGGGCGGAGGAGGCCGGCGGGGTCCTGTTGGTGCCGGCGAGGTGCAGGCGTCGGTGAGGGCATATGGAAGGAGTGGGCGCGAGGAGCTCCTTCCCTCGGGCGCAGCGACGCTATGGCCTCAATCCCAAACTGGTTCGAGCGCCGGCTGAGGAGGCTCTGACAGGGACGAGATGACAGCGACAGGGACGCTCGGGCATGGACGAGACGACAACGACAGGGACGCTCGGGCGTGGGGCTGCTCCATGACGGTGGTGGTCGAGGTGGAGGCCTGCAGTGGCTTCCATGGCGTGGAGAGCACCTATGAAGAGAGCCACGAGAGGGACGAAGTGAGGGGAGAACCAGAGAGGGAAAAGAGAGGTGCAGGGAGAGAGAGAACTAGGCGGCGAGGGCTCACCTGCTGGTGATGCTTGTCGGCGGAGGGAGAAGGGAATCCGGGAGGATCCCGATGTGGGATTTGAGGGTGGCGGCGGCGGATCCGAGGAGGAGAAGGCTGTGGCTTCGGTTGGCTGGAGGATTGGTTCGGCGTGGAATCTGAGGAAGTGAGTGGTGGCGGTGGGATGGATCCCTAGGAAATAGGGATTTGGTCTAGGTTAGGCCAATATATATATCGAGTGGTTTTGGTTAGGGATACATCCGTCCCTCCGATCATAATCGGACGGTCGGCAAAAATAGGCTAGTGAGCCCAAATAAGAAAACGGAGACGTTTTGTAGATGATTGGGGATGATCCGGACACAACGGTGGCGACAGTCCGAGTCAGGTCCGGGACAGCTTTTCGGACGTGCGTGCGAGGAGGGCCGCGGGCTGACGAGAGGGGTTAGGTAGGGCATGAGTGTGTGTAGTGAAATGTGAAGACGGTCTAGGGAGGAAAAGAGAGGGAAAGTCCGGCAACAGTTTTCGGAGACCGAAAACTTCCGACGTTAGACCGGCTATACTGCCGCTATAGTTATCCGTTGGGGCAACAAACGATCTCCGAATGCGATGAATCTTGACAGGCGGTCTATCTACATGATAATAAGACCACACGACAACTTTCATCCCATTCCGAGAACATTTTCCGGCCACTTATAAAATACTATTTCGGACATGCCGCGAGCGCGTGCAAGTGTGTCTGGGCTCAGAACGGACAACAGACGGAACTGGGAGACCCGGGCTAATGCAAGTTTTGAAAAACATGATGATGCAATGCACATGATGACATGGCAAGATGCAACACTCAAGCAAATGACAAGGCCACAACAGCGAATAACTGGAGGACACCTAGCACATCGGTCTCGGGGCGTCACACATACGCTCTTGTTCATCGAGTTGTTTCTTCAACTCCTTCAACTCTTCTGGTCCAAGATTGTAAGGACGCTTGCAAACAGGTTCCGTGCCAGGCTCAAGATCGATAACGAATGCAACTGGCCGGTGAGGAGGAATTCCCAGAAGCTCTTCTAGAAAGATGTCTTGATATTCACAAACGACTGGAATCTGAGAGATGGCATTCAACTCGCCCTTCTCATTGAGAGAAAACAGTCGAATGGTTTCATCACGAGTGGCATAGATGATCACTTTCTCAGAAGAGTGTGTCAATTGAATTTCTCTGGTAGCACAATCAAGCAGAGCCTTATGCTTAGAAAGTCGGTCCATCCTGAGAATTAGATCAATATCCGAGTCGCCAAGAACAATTGGAGAAGCCAGAAATTTATAGTCGCCCATCTCGATACCGACATCGGAACCATGATGGTAGATCTCAGACGCTTAGCCGGAGACACAACTTGCAAAGATCTAGGTAATGCCTTAGTGTCAAAAATGTGCTCCGATGCAAATGGGAATGACATGAAAGAATGCAATGCACCAGTATCAAATAAGACTTTAACAAGAATGGAGTTAATTGGAAGGTTACCCATGAACACTTCTGAAGAATCCTCTACCTGAGCTGCGTTCATCGTGTTGACCTTATCATGCTTGGGATTATGCTTGACCACTGCATTGCTGGCATATCTCACAAGAGGAGGAGGCGGAAGGCGCCTTTGGTTGAAGCACTTGTTTGCATAGTGCCCTTTCTGCTGACACTTGTTGCAAGTAACCTCTGAGAGCGGATGGTGATAAGGAGCACTTGACCTTGGAGTTTGAGACTGAGCTTTGTTCTGATAGCCTGGCTTGGGTGGGTGGGAAGATCCATGACCACCTTTGCTCTTCTGCTGATAAGGCTGACAAAACAGAGGAGGAGGTGGCAACCAGAACTTCTGTTCCTTAGCTGTCACTTATGATGAGGAAGAAGATTGAACTGCATCCCTGACTCTCTTCTTAGATGCCTCACACTTGAGCTGAGCAGCTTCTTGCTTTAGTGCCATGTTGTAGAATTGATCAAACTTAGTTGGCTCAAGAAGCACGAGAGCTAACTGCAAATCTTCTCTGAGGCCACCTCTGAATAGTTAAATCAGACTCTTTTCATCAGGGATGTCTTGTTTAGCGAAGCGAGCAAGTTTCCGAAACTAGATATTGTATTCATACACAAACATGATGCCTTGCTTGAGATTGCGGAACTCCTCACGCTTGCTCTCAGCAACACTTGGTGGGATGTGATGAGCTTTGATGTCTTGGCGGAAATCATTCCAGGTAATCACACGACCTCCTCTGGAATCTCTGTATTGTTGATACCACTCAGCAGTTTGGTCCTTGAGTTGAAACGAAGCAAACTTGACAAAGTCCTCAGGTCTGACATTGCTACATTCAAAATGTTCGTAGATGTCTACGAGCCAATCGTCGGTGTCTGTGGCCTGGACATAGTTGCTTAAGGACTTCGGCTAGTTTGCGAGGAACTTGTTGAGGGTAGCAAACTGAGGCTGATTATTGCCTTGGACTTGATTTTCTTGGTTGCCTTGCCCTTGGTTGTGCTCTTGCAAGAGTTGCAAAAGCATCCGAGTGTTGGAGTTGGTGGCTGCCATGACAGCTTGCCATGCCTCCGGAGGTGGAGGTGGTGGCGGAGCGTTCGACTGATCCCCATCATTGTGGTCTAGATTCTGGCGCGTTGGAGGAGCCATCCTAAAGAGGTTGACATCCATTAGCATCTTCAAAGACATATATTCAAGCTAAATCAATGGATTGAAAATGCAACATATAGTCTTAACATTCGAACAAGGATGAACGAATGAACTCCAAAGTAAATCATCACATGTCCATAGTGTTGAGAAGCCAGTTAGATAAAGGTAGATGAATAAAGCAACAAGGTATGGATATAAACAAATAAGTGGTAAGGATTACCCAATCACAAACCAACTATCTGCGGGAAGAAATACTAGAGCTACTTGAATCCCCACGTATAGAACTCCCAAAACTTTCTGGTTATGCAATCAGGTGTTGGGGATACAGGGGAAGCATAATATCTCACCCAAAACTAGCAATTTCTACATCCAGCTGTATCCATCCATCAACACATAACGAAGAAACCTTCGGAAATCATGTACCTCAACCTTCGAAAAGCATCCGTTATACGAGTTATGGCAATACTCCCGAACACCTGCCCCAGTACTGGGTGGCGTCGAGGTTATCTCACCAACAACTGCATAGAAGAGATTTTCGATGTCGGCGAACTCAGGTATTCTAGAACTGCAATGATAAAATTGTGATGACAACACCTCGGAGCTCAACTCCCCAGGACACTGCCACAACCCCTAAATGTCAGGAGGCACCAAGAACAATGTTCTCATCACAAAACCATCGGAACGATTCCAAGATACCCGCGTGATCCTAAAAAAATTTGAAATTTGAGAAGAGAAGAGTCAAAACTTCTATGTCAGGAGACCTCACCAGAGCAACGAAGGGACTAAGGAGTAAAAAGAATCCTACTCTCCAATAAATATACTCCTAAGACTTAAAACATTTTGTTCTAGACTCAACAACGTCGGCGATTCGATCAAGTAGGGGGCTCCTAAGTCGGGGAAGGCTCTGATTACCAACTTGTAACACCCACAATGCGGCTATATCTCCAACGTGTCGGCGCACGACTTAGAGGCATAGCCGCATGGTAGGCATGTCGCAAGAGGGGAAATCTTTACACATCCCATGTACTGAATAAGAAAGGGATAAAGAGTCGGCTTACAATTGCCACTTCACACAATACATAAATAATCCATACATCATCCAAAGTACAAACAAAGGTCCGACTACGGAACAAAAATAAAGAAAGACAAACCCAAATGCTAGATCCCCGATCGTCCCAACTGGGCTCCACTACTGATCATCCGAAAAAGAAACATAGTAGCGGCCCGAATCCTGGTCGAACTCCCACTTGAGTTCGGTAGCGTCCCCTGCACTGGCATCATCAGCACCTGCATCTGTTTGGAAGTAACTGTGAGTCACAAGGACTCGGCAATCTCACACCCGTGACATCAAGACTATTTAAGCTTAAGGTTAGGAAAGGGTAGTGAGGTGGAGCTGCAGCAAGCACTAAGAAATATGGTGGCTAACATACACAAAAGAGAGCGAGAAGAGAAGCGACGCACGGTCAAGAAGCTAATAGTGATCAAGAAGTGATCCTGAAGCTACTTACGCTCAAGCATAACACGATACTGTGTTCTCTTCCCGGACTCTGCCGAAAAGAGACCATCATGGCTACACACGCGGTTGGTTCATTTTAATTAAGTTTAGTGTCAACGTTTTCTACAACCGGATATTAACAAATTCCCATCTGCCCATAACCGCGTGCACGGCTTTCGAAAGTTCAAACCCTACAGGGGTGTTGCAACTTAGCCCATCACAAGCTCTCACGGTCAATGAAGGATATTCCTTCTCCCGGGAAGACCCGATCAGTCTCGGAATCCCGGTTACAAGACATTTCGACAATGGTAAAACAATACCAGCAAAGCCACCCGATGTGCCGACAAATCCTGATAGGAGTCGCACGTATCTCATTCTTAGGGCACCACCGGATGAGACAGGCTACGAGTAAAACAAACCCTCGAGTTTCCCCGAGGTGGCCCCGCAGGCGGCTCGGTTCGGACCAACACTCAGAGGAGCACTAGCCTAGGGGGTTAAAATAAAGATGACCCTTGAGTCTGCAGAACCCAAGGGAAAGATATATGGTGGTAGGTACGCAAATGGTAAAACCAAGGTTGGGCCTTGCCGGAGGAGTTTTATTCAAAGCAAACTGTCAAGGGGTTCCCATAACACCCAACCGCGTAAGGAACGCAAAAACAAGGAACATAACACCGGTATGGCAGAAACTAAGGCGGCAAGAGTGAAACAAAACACCAGGCAGGCCGAGCCTTCCACACATTCACCAAGTATATAGATGCATTAAAGTAAATAAGAGATAATAATGACATCCCAACAATATCCATGTTCCAACATGGAACAAGCTTCATCTTCACCTGCAACTAGCAACGCTATAAGAGGGGCTGAGCAAAAGCGGTAACATAGCCAAACAACAGTTTGCTAGGAAAGGTGGGTTAGAGGCTTGATATGGCAACATGGAGGCATGATATAGCAAGTGGTAGGTAGCGCAGCATAGCAATAGAGCGAACAACTAGCAAGCAAAGATAGAAGTGATTTCGAGGGTATGGTCATCTTGCCTGAAATGTTCTCAAAGTTGTCGAAAGCTTGATCCTCGTTAGCGTACTCAACAGGTTCCTCAATCACGTACTCGTCTCCCAGCTCTACCCAAGGCAAGAACACAAGCAAAGGACCAACAATCAATCACGGTGCAATGCACAAGCAACATGATGCAAAACATGGCATGATATGCAAGACATGATATGCAATGCATATGCGTGCTCCGGAAGGGAACGAATGATCAAGGCATCAACTTGGCAAACCAAGTGTTCCTCTGGAAAGATGAGATGATTTCGGTCGAAATCGATATAAAGATCACAGGAAACGGATGCACGGTTTGCAAATGGCGATCAAAACAAGAGTGTGCATGTTAAATGAAAAAAAATTGGAAGTCCATAAGAGGAAGTTATCGTCGGTCCGTCATCAAAGATGCATTGTGTCCTCTCGGAACCATGAGCCTTCTAGTGAGTAGCTCCGTTTTGTGAGGGGTGTGTGTCCAAAGTTTTGTCAAACATGCCAATTTTTTACCACTTCATCTTGGTGGCATGCCATTATGTCAAGCAAGGTTTCATGTATTACTGATCATTTTTTAATTTTTTGGAATTTAAATGCCATGGCACTACATGCTTTGTGTCCAAGCCATGACACCAATATGTTTGAAAATTCCTTCCAATTTACTGCACGTGGAAGTAACTCGCACACAAGTACACAAATATGATTATTTTTTCAAACCATTATGGTTAGCTATTGCACATACATGTTGTTTAAATTGCAATTACGGTCATTAAATGGCTAGAAAATCACTTAAATGTCTTTAAAAGGTCAAATGACCCTTGGAATTTTCCAAATTTTCACATGACAGTTGTATTAGCTTACATTAACTATAGAAAAGTTTTGAAGGCCATAAGAGGAAGCTATTGCCGGTTCGTCATCAATCATGCATTGTTTCCTGTCGGAACCACAAGCCTTCGAGTGAGTTTGCTCTGGTTTGTGAGGGGTGTGTGTCCAAACTTTCCCCGGATAGGCCAATTTTTTTACCACATGATCTTGGTGCCATGCCATTACGTCAAGCAAGGTTTCATGTATTTTTGATCATTTTTCAATTTTTTTTTTGAATTTAAATGCCTTGGCACTCGATCCTTGTGTCCAAGCCATGACACCAATATGTTTGAAAATTCCTTCCAATTTACTGCACATGGAATTAATTAGGAACCTCGAGCCTTCTAGTGAGTTGCTCCGGTTTGTGAGGGGTGTGTGTCCAAACTTTCGTCAAACAGGCCAATTTGTTTACCACATCATCTTGGTGCCATGCAATTACATCAAGCAAGTTTTCATGTGTTTCTGATCATTTTTGAATTTTTTGGAATCTGAATTCCATGGCACTCGATGCTTTGTGTCCAAGCCGTGACACCAATATGTTTGAAAATCCTGTCCAATTTACTGCATATGGAATTAACTCGCACACAGGTATACAAATATGACTTTTCAAACCATCATGGTTAGCTATTGCATCTACATGAAGTTCAAATTTGAATTACGGTAATTAAATGGCTAAAATCACTTAAATGTCTTAAAAAGGTCAAATGGCCCTGTAATTTTCCAAATTTTGACATGACAGTTGTATTAGTAGTCCAAATTTTCTCATACATTTAGAACACCATCCGTTGCCACTATACCCCAAATTCTCTTTCACATCTAATACAAAATATCAGCAACATCACAAACATTATGTTGTAGGAATTGTTTGCGATGAAAATTCGTGGGTCTAGTTAAGTCTTCCTTCATAAGCTTCGCCGGCTTCGTCTGTTCTAGTGTCGGCCACCCCCGAATCCCCGAATACCTGATCCCCATTCCCGCAACCCCTTCTTGCAAAGATTGATGCCATGGAAACGCTTTTACGGATGTCGTGTCCTCCCCGGGCGGCGTCGCCTGTGCTGAGAGAGCGGACGGATCAGCATGGAGTGCGTTTGTGGTAGCCGATGGGGTAGCTGCAGTAGCCGAGACGGCTGCAGCAGCTGCTATGACGGTGTGATGAGAGCGCTCGAGCTTCCGTCCGCGCCCCCAATGTTGCCCTGTCCGGGGTCGAGACCATCCACACCAAGATCAAGGACGCACATGCCAAGATAGGCCACCTCAGAATCCAGCATGAAACCCACGTCCAAGAAGGTAGACGAGGACATGGAGCAACTGCTTACTCATGAGATCGTCGAGTGGGAGTTTGAGATGCAGGAGGCGGCGGAGATCGAGGAGCACCGGGAGGAGGAGTTGCACGTGGCTGAGGATGAGGTAGAGAGGAGCCTGTCCGTCGAGGAATCGACGGTGCAGTACGAATGTGAGCTCTGCCACAACCACTACTAGGAGTACTACAACCTTGAGGGTGGCACCGAGGACAAGGATGAGGATGACGACACGGTCGACTTCAATCGGGGGGACGCGGAGTCCACCTACGATGGCATGTCGCCAGGACAAGTCATCGACATCTCATCTTACACCCGCGGGGCATACGGCGGGGCGACGGTGTCTTTGTTAAAATTATGCATACTTAACTTTTGTTAGAGCAATTTTTAGGTCAATTGGCTCTGTTTAATTACTATAATTGCTCGATTCAGTAAGTGTGGTATATGTGTTGTAGGCTCTTTTGTGTGCCCAAATTAGCAAGCGATGTTAAATTATGCATTCACGTGGATGAGGCCAGTACCCAGGGAAATTTCCACCAAAGTTTGAATGATCAAACTCATCACATGCGTGTAAAGCAGAAGAATCGTTTGCGATGCACACATTTGTTCAAAGTTAATGGTGTCCGCCGGCACCGCGCGCAAAGTTTCCCTCCACCTTTCAAAATTTCTGGCCTACCGCCGAAATATTCCACTATGTTATGAGATTAATGTTGCTATGACTTTGCTATGCTTAATGCTTTTCACTAGGGCTCGATTGCTATGATTTCAAATCTAAACCTATTATGTTTTCATGAATATATTTGTGTTCTTGATGCGATCTTGCAAGTTGTAGACACCTATTACGAGTTATGATCCGCATACCCCAAGGTGACAATAATTGGGATTCTTTCCGGTGATTACCGTAGTTTGAGGAGTTCATGTGTTCACTAAGTGCTAATGCTTTGTTCTAGTTCTCTATTAAAAGGAGGCCTTAATATCCCTTAGTTTCCATTAGGACCCCGTTGCCACAGGAGGGTAGGACAAAATATGTCATGCAAGTTCTTTTCCATAAGCACATATGACAATATACGAAATACATGCCTACATTATATTGATGAATTGGAGCTAGTTCTGTGTTACCCTAGGTTATAACTGTTGCATGATGAATTCCATCTGACATAATTATCCATCATTGATCCATTGCCTACAAGTTCGTTTCATATTGATCTTTGCTAAGTTACTTTTCCGTTGCCACTGTTACCATTGCTACAAAACTGCTACTGTTACTTTTGCCACTGCTAACGTTACTTCCATACTACTTTGCTGCAGATATTATGTCTTCACGGTGTGGTTGAATTGACAACTCAGGTGCTAATACTTGAGAATATTCTTTGTCTCCCTTTTGTCGAATCAATAAATTTGGGTTGAATACTCTACCCTCGAAAATTGTTGCAATCCCCTATACTTGTGAGTTATCAAGTCCTTTTTCTGGCGCTGTTGCCGGGGAGCATAGCTCTATTCTCTATGTCACTTGGGATTTATATTTGTTGATCACTGTGAAGAAACTGATAGACAACAAAACCAAGATCTATCCCTCTACTGCGAGGGGAGGTAAGGAACTGCCATCTAGCTCTCCACTTGATTCACCTTCTGTTTTGAGTAAGCTTGCGACACCTACACCTGCTATTGATCCTGGTATGCGCATGATGCCACTTCTGCTATGCCTGATGCTTATGATGATACTACTTCTTTGCTTGATAATAATGTGCCATTAGGTGAATTTCTTGATGAACAACTTGCTAGGGTTAGAGAAAATGAAATTACTGAAACTGATGATATTATTGAAACTGAAGATTATGATTCTACCCCTAGATATGAATTGCCTAAGGTACCTGAGGGTTATATTATGGATGAAGAAACCACTAGAGACTTTTTGCTTGCAATGATAAAGAAGATCTTAAGAAATTGTTAGCTAAACTGAAAGAAAAATCTCTGAATGCTAAAACGTAATATGATCATAAGTTTGCTACTTCACCTATCTTTGTTAATGATAGGGATTATGAATTCGCAGTCGATCATGAGGTAATTACTTTGGTTGAATCTAATCCTTTCCATGGTTATGAATCTGAATCTGTTGTGGCACATCTTACTAAATTGAATGATATAGCCACCCTATTTGCTCATGAGGAAAAAAATCACTATTACTATATTCTTAAGTTGTTTCCTTTCTCATTAAAGGGTGATTCTAATATATGGTTTAATTCTCTTGCTCCTGGTTGTGTGCATACTCCCTAGGATATGATATGTTACTTCTCTGAAAAATATTTTCCTGCTCATAAGAGACAAGCTGCTTTAGAGGAAATATTTAACTTTATGCAAATTGAAGAAGAGAGTCTCCCACAAGCTTGGGGGAGGCTTCTCTAATTACTTAATGCTATGCCTGATCATCCTCTCAAGAAAAATGAAATACTTGATATCTTTTATAATGGACTAACCGATGCTTCTAGGGACCACCTAGATAGTTATGTTGGTTGTGTTTTTAGGGAACGAACTGTTGAGCAAGCTGAGAAACTATTGAATAATATACTGAGCAATGATAATGATTGGACTCTTCCCGAACCACCTCCTAAGACAACTCTGAAGAAAAGATTTATTCTATTTCTCAGTCTTGGAGGTATGCAAGAGGCAAAGAAATCTATGACAGAAAAGGGTATTAAAGCTGAAGATGTTAAGAATTTACTGCCTATTCAAGAGATACATGTTCTTAATATTCAGACACAGGTAGTAGAGGTAAATTCTCTCTATAGATTTGATGAAGGTGATATTCCTTATAATAAGTACGCTAGTCAATGCTTGGATGAGTTTGATAATTTTATTGTTAAAGAAGAAAACTTCAATGCTTATGTTAGTAGACTATTCAAACGTAATGCTTACATGCTTGACCGCTTGGGTGATTATATGAGTAGAACTATCACTACTGGAATCAGCAGATTTGCCGTCTGCCGACTCTTTGCCGTCCGCTAGGGGACGACAAAGGTAGGCTTTGCCATCAGCCACCAGAAAGCGGACGGCAAAGAGTCAGCGGACGGCAAAGGTAGGTTTTGCCATCAGCCAGCTCTTTGTCGTCTACTAGCGGACGACAAAGAGGCGGTTTGGCCCACTAGCTGTCAAACCCTAACGGGACCCCTCTTTGTCGTCCGCTAGTAGATGGCAAAGGGTTCTTTGCCGTCCGCTAGCAGACGGCAAAGCAGAGGCAGACGGCAAAGCTTCTAAATTGACTTAACGGGGTCGCGCCCCGCTATCGCCCCCTCTCTCTGTCTCCTCTCCTCTCTCCTCCCCCTGCAGCCCCGCCCCGTCGCTGCCGCACCCTCCCTCCACCGTCCCTGTCGCACCCTCCCCACGCCGTCGCCGCCCCCTCCCTGCCTCCCCACCCCCCTCCAGAGCCTCCCCGCACCCGCCTCCCCGCCGCAGCTGCGGGTCGACCGCCCCCAAGGAGCGCTGCCCCCTCCCCTTCCCGTCGTCACCCTGCCTTGCCGCCGCCCCCTTCCCGGCCCGTCACCGCCTCCGACGGTGAGCCCCTGCCACCCCCTCTCCATTTTTCTGATTTTCTTTTATGTTTAGTTTAGTTTAATTAGTTTAGGTTATTTAGTTTAATTAGTTTAGGTTATTTAATTTATTTAGTTTAAGTTTTTTAGTTTAGGTTTAGGTTTAATTAGTTTAGGTTTTTTAGTTTAGTTAGTTTAGCTTTATTTAGTTTAGGTTATTTAATTTAATTAAAAGAGGGTTGATTTGATTCGGTTGAATGATTCGGAATAACACACTGTAATGTTTGTGGCATGCTAAGTCTAGACTTCTTTTTGAATGATTTGGTTGATGCTTCTTCACTTCTCTGTAGTTTGTTAACTATCCATTGCTTCTTTAGCAATCGTATGGCATGACTTTTTGGTGTAAGACCTTTTTCATTGAGAGAAGTTATATGGAGTAATTTTGATAAGAAGAGGGCTGATTTAGTATATTGTTTATTTCCATGTGATGCTAATCTAGCTAGGTTGAATTCCCTAAAGAAATTGAATGGCTTGAGTTAAATCAGCATGTATGGATGTATGTATGCTTCTTGGCCATGGTAGGTGGTTCTCTCTTGGCCTTAGTTTAGTTTAATTAGTTTAGGATTTTTTTTCTATTTTTTAAGAATAAACAAGAAATATGAAAAAAAAGTAAATAAGAAGAGGAAGAAGAAGAACATGAAAAAAAGAACAATACATAGAAGAAGAAGGAGAAGAAGAAGAAGGAGAATAAGATGATGAAAAAAGAAGTAGAAGAAGAAGATGAAAAAAATAAGTAGGAAAAGAGGGTCACCGATGGTCGAGGGTCACTGAGGGGTCGAGTGTCGCCGAGTGGTCGAGGGGTCGAGGATCAAGTGGAAAAGGAGTCGAGGCTTTAGGGGTAGAGGATCGAGATGTCGAGGGGTCAAGGGGAAAAGGGGAAAAGGGGAAAAGAGGTCAAGGATCAAGGGGAAAATGAGTCGAGGGTCTAGGGGTCGAGGAATGAGGTGTCGAGGGGTCGATGGTCGAGGGGAAAAGGGGTCGAGGGGTCGATGATTTGCCATCCCGACCATGACACCCCGACCCCCTGACCCCCGACACCCCGACCCCGACACGACACCGCGACCCCGCCTACACACCCGACACCATGTCCCCGACACAACACCCCGACCCCGACACGACACCCCGACTCCGACACAGCACCCCAATGCTATTATTCAATTTGTTAATGTTATTTGGTATTCAAATTTTTATTATGTTCATAATGATGGTACACACTTAAATATTTTATTATGTTTATGTTGTACTAATTTTGTTTACTCTTTGTCATTGCAGGTGTTCATAGATGGTGGGCGCGGGTCGAGATGCTTCGAGCCTCCTTCCTCAGCGCGTGCTGGGAGGGGTGCTATTATTCCACCCCAGCACCTTCGGAGAGCGCTGGTAGACATCATGACGACACCGGCGGGCGCTTCTTCTTCGGCCGGGAGAGGTCGGGGGAAGACGAAGAGGGGTGCAGCTAGAGGTGGACATGGCGGCAGGAGAGGTAGGAAGGCTGTTGCGCCTTCCTTGCCGCCACCCTCAGCTGATTCTCCGGACCACCGGAGTGCTCCGTCTCAGGTTGACCCGTCAGACTTGGACCCGTCTCAGACTCCGGTCCACGAGCCTCAGGATGACGAGCCTCGGGTCACCGAGCCTTCGTCCCACGAGACTCGGGCCCCAGAGTCTTTGTCCCACAACACTCCGGTCCCAGAGTCTTCATCCCGCGTGACTCCGGAGACTAGTGGCCATGCTGATGGCGAGGACACCTGGTCTAACGATAGTTATAGCGAGGGCGAGCTGGTTGAGGGGGCAAGAAGATTAACCAGTGTGGTGGTACGAAGCTCCTGGCCGTGTCGGCGACCCGTGATCGAAGGTGGTTGATTGAGCCTAACGGGGAGAAGTAAGTGCATTTACTCTTTTTTAACCTTTGTCCTTCATATTTCTTCAAATTAACATCTAATGTGTTGGCCTTGTCATACTGCAGGGGTTGGAAATATGGCGATGGTGTCCGCAGGCCCAACCTGGTCCTTATTGTCCTATGCCGGCGGCACTTCCCGAGGTGGGTTATGTTGCCCGGTGAGGGTCAGGTTCCGCAGCTAGCACTGAGCTGGGAGTTGTACGTGGCTGCCCCGGCCCCGTCAGAGGAGAGGGTCGATGGTGTCTTGTGCGAGACGGTGGCCCACATTATGAGGCAGCGGTTTTGGGTAATTTCTCCTTTACAGAATTAAAAATCAACAGTACCTTGTGATTGTACTAATCAGTGTTGTCTTGTTCGATTGCATACCTTCTATAGGTGTCTTGAGGAACACGAGGCCGAGGCGGCTAGGGTTCTCGAAGCCGAGTCCAAGCGCCTACTTCAGAACTTACGACACGAGGCTAGGGTGCAGGCTATTCGAGACTACTACGCCTTGACTAACATTACGAGGGCCAAGAAGAAGTATATGAGTAATGAGAAGTACATGAAGGTAATTACCTATTCTTAAGGCCTTGTACATAGTGTCCTTGATTTCATTCATAGGTGTAGCACTGAAATTTCTCTTTGCCTAACTTAGGTGCCCCCGAGATGGTGTGCGGATAGGATGGACAGTTGGGAGGCGTTGGTGGATGAGTGGTGCTTTCCCGAATGGCTAGTCGTCCACAACAAGGCCAGGGATAAGCGTCCACAAATTCAAGGTGTGACACACCATCAAGGGAGCTCCAACCTATTTGAGTACGGGGATCATTGGGTATGTGGTTTGAGCCCTTAATGATTCATGCAATTTCATCCTTCATGCTAGCTTGAGCCCTTAACTAATATGTTGTTCCTCTCTTTTAGGAGAAACACAACAAGAAGGACGTGCCACCGCTATATGACCTCTTTGCCATGGTCCGTACTGCCCCGTTCAAGAAGGCCAAGGCATTCTCTGAGGATGACCTCGATCATCCAGAGAGCTTCATCAACATCTCCTCCCACAACAAGCTCATGAGGTACAGAGACGTTGGGAAGACGAGGAAAGGGGAGGACTTCAATCCAAGCTAGAGTCCTTTTGATCTAGAGATCCTGATGCTATCTCGTGACGGGAGGTACCATGGCTCGGTAGCCTTTGGGAATGGACTCATACGTTGTCCTAGAACTCTGCGGGAGATCAAGAAGCGCCAGACGAGCTCCGATCCTGAGATACCTCCTCGTCCACGGCCAATGCAGCTTGCCATCGAGGCTAGGGCCCAAGAGCTTCTGGTGGAGGCAAACAAGCAGGCTAAGTAGAGGGAGAGGGAGCTGGAGGAGAGGACGGCTAGTCTGTTGGAGGCGGAGAGGAACCGGGACAACGCGTCTCACCGAGCCCTATACGAGCTCCTCGAGGTAAGTTTCTCCTGCATATTAGCCAAATCATGCATGTAATGTTTGTTTCATTACTAAGTAATATGACTAACTCATGAAAACAAAATGTGCAGTCCGTGTGCGAGAAAAATGGTTTGACCCCTCCGCCGATGCCCAGATTGGTTTAGTGGACACGGTGAGTTTCATTTGAATGGTCATTAGTTACTAGTATTCACATTTCAGTTGCATCATGCTAACGAGACATTGCAAATGATCTTTGCTGCAGCATGCCTCCCAACAACCATGCAACCCCGACCCCGACCGGTTGTAACACCCACGATGTTGCTATATCTCCCACGTGTCAAGGCACGACTTAGAGGCATAACCGCATGGTGGTTCAGTCGCAAGTGGGGTAATCTTCACACAATACCATGCATTGAATAAGAAAGGGATAAGTAATTGTCTTAGAATCGTCACTTCACACAAATGACAAATTAAACATACATCATCCAGAGAACAAACAAGGTCCGACTATGGAACCAAAATAAAAGAAGACAACCCCAAATGCTAGATCCCCGATCGTGCCAACTGGGCACCACTACTGATCAACCGGAAAAGACACATAACAACGATCAAGATCTTCATCGAGCTCCCACTTGAGCTTGGTTGCGTCACCTGCATTGGTATCATCGGCACCTGCAACTGTTTGGAACTATCTATGAGTCACGAGGACTCAGCAATCTCACACCCGTGAGATCAAGACTATTTAAGCTTATGGGTAGGGGTAAGGTAAGGAGGTGGAGCTGCAGCAAGCACTAAGCATATATATGGTGGCTAACATATGCAAATAAGAGCGAGAAGAGAAGCAATGCAATGGTCAAGAAGCTAGAAGTGATCCTGAAGATACTTACGTTCAAGCATAACACAAGACCGTGTTCACTTCCCGGACTCCGCCAAAAAGAGACCATCACGGCTACACACGCGATTGATGCATTTTAATTAAGTCAAGTGTCAAGTTATCTACAACCAGATATTAACAAATTACCATCTTACACATAACCACGGGCACGGCTCTCAAAAGTTTATACCCTGTAGGGGTGTCCCAACTTAGCCCATCACAAGCTCTTACGGTCAACGAAGGATATTCCTTCTCCCGAAAAGACCCGATCATTCTCAGAATCCCGGTTACAAGACATTTCGACAATGGTAAAACAAGACCAGCAAGACCACTCGACTGTGCTGACAAATCCTGATAGGAGCTGCACATATCTCGTTCTCAGGGCACACCGGATAAGTTAAGCGTACAAGCACCAACATAACCCAAGTTGCCAAGGGACGGCCCCGCACGGTGCTCTAGTTTGGATCAACACTCAGAGGAACATTGGCCTGGGGGGTAAAATAAAGATGACCCTTGAGTCTGCAGAACCCAAGGGAAAAGGCTTAGGTGGCAAATGTAAAACCAAGGTTGGGCCTTGCTGGAGGAGTTTTATTCGAAGCGAACTGTCAGGGGGTTCCCATAACATCTAACCGCGTAAGGAACGCAAAATCAAGGAACATAACACCGGTATGACGGAAACTAGGGCGGCAAGTGTGGAATAAACCACCAGGCATAAGGTCGAGCCTTCCACCCATTACCAAGTATGTAGATGCATTAAATTAAATAAGAGATAATGTGTATCCCAACATATCCATGTTCCAACAAGGAACAAACTTCAACTTCACCTACAACTAGCAATGTTATAAGAGGGGCTGAGCAAAACTGGTAACATAGCCAAACAATGGTTTGCTAGGAAGGTGGGTTAGAGGCTTGACATGGCAATATGGGAGGCATGATATAACAAGTGGTAGGTAGCGCGACATAGCGATAGAGCGAACAACTAGCAAGCAATGATAGAAGTGATATCGAGGGTATGGTCATCTTGCCTGAGATCCCGCAAGGAAGAAGAACAAGTCCATGAAGAAGACAAACGGACGTAGTCGAACGAATCCTCACAACTCCAGAACAAAACCGAAGCTAACGAGAGAAGCAACCTGGAAAGAAGCAAGTAACAGTAAACAACCCTCACATAAACATGGCATGATGCACAACCAAGTATGATGCATGTCTAGTTTAAAGAGGCATGGCATGGCAAAGTGCACAAGCAATACTACAAATTAAGTGGAGCTCAATATGCAACGAGTTGCATATTGAAAAAACACCACATTCAGTTATTTAGTTCTCTCCTAGTTATGTACTCAAAAATATTAAATTTTGGTCAACATGGCAAGAGGTGAAGCAAAAGTAAACTACACAGTTAGGAATTATAAATGAGGCCGGAACAACAAACAACAATTTCGGTAAATCCCCACATGCCATATGGCAATTTAATGCAAACAACAATTTTAACCATTTTAAATGTTATTATCATGATGCGGATGACACGTGCAAGTTTTATGCAATTTTGTTAAAAGTTGACATGAGCATATTATGAAGAATTTCCGCCACGACGGAAGGAAAAGGGGGCCACGTCAACGAATGCGAAAATGATGCCATAGCAACATATCGGTTCCGATAGCTCGTGGAGATAGCGGTGCAAAAGGAAGTGTGGCTGGAGCATGCAAAAGATGGTGCGGTGATCCCGGTTACCGGGTTCCCACGAGTCTATGGCATGGAAGCGAGAGGCACTCCGGACACGGTGCAGACAAAGGGTGCATCTTATACAACACAAGCATTCGTTCTCGGATGGTCGTCTTGGGGTTATACCTTTGAAGCGTGTGTTTCAAAGTAGATCGGTTCGTAGAGGAAGTAGTCATTCACGAGTCGTCGAGGGAAGTAGTGGTACACGACGACGGTAGTGGTACATCTTGTCGTAGATGTTCGGGGTCGTTGATAGAGGTACTTGTCGCATCGCCAGGCGTATCCCTACACGTTTCGAAGTGGAACTTGGCATATCCATGTACTTGGCGTTCCGGTGAGGTAGTCGAACTTGACGGATCCGAGAGCTCCGGGCATCGTGGTACTTTGCGTACAAGTGGGCTTAGTGAGCCTTGTGTATTTGCGTAGTCGTACATGGGACATGTGACTGCGGTCTTGGCGGCTTGAGCAGGGGCCACCCGATCTCAGCAGGAGGCAGAAAATGATGCAAAGTGCTCATGCCTGGGGACGTTGCGACAACAGCGGCAGCCGGAAGTGCACGTGGATGGAAGGGTCGGCCGTAGGCCGGATGCAGGGAGCAGCAGGGGAGGTCGCAGAGGCGAGGTGGAGGGGGAGTTGTAGGAGGTGGCCTTGACAATGAGGTCCCTGCGGTAGCCGGCGAGCTCATGGCCACCAGCAGCAAGGCGCGGAATGAGACGGAGCCGGCGGGTTCGAGACGGAGGTCATCGGATCCAGCGGGGAACTTGGCCGGCGGCAATGGCGGGTCTTGGCGCGAGGGAAGGGCATGGAGGGCGGCACTGGTCCTTTTCTCCCGCGAAGCAAGAACGACATGCGAGCGGGCGACCGCCCTGGCATCTTGTGGGGGGAAGGCAAAGGAGGCACGGCGGCCATGGCGCGCCGAAAAGGGCCGAGCGATGAGGCTGTTGCGGTGGTGTAACACCCCGTATGTAACTTGCCATATTTGTAACTCCGAATCTTGCCATTTTTGGGTTTTTGTCTTCATTTTACATTTTTGTTCATATCATGCATTTCATATCATGTCATCATGTGCATCGCATTTGCATTCGTGTTCGTCTCATGCATCCGAGCATTTTCCCCGTTGTCCGTTTCGCAATCCGACACTCCCATGTGCACCGGCGCACCCCTCTTGTCTCTTTTCGTGAGCGGGTGTTAACCGTTCTCGGAATGGACCGATATTTGCCAAGTGGCCTTGGTACACACCAGTAGACCGCCTGTCAAATTTCGTCCAGTTTGGAGGTCGTTTGATGCTCCAAAGGTTAACCGGGGAACCGCAAAAGCCTCTTGTGTGTTGCAGCCCAACACCCCTCCAAAATGGCCCAATAACCCATCTAAACCATCTCCATGTCCTCCGTCGTCGGATCACGATCATGTGGGCGAAAACTACACCTCATTTCGACAATCCAAAAACCCTAGCCCCGCTCCTCCTCGCCGCCGGACGCGTCCGGACCGAGTCGGATACGTCCATGCCGCCGCTTCCCTCCAATCCGCCGCCGCCACGTGGCGCACCCGCGCCCACATTGCAGCCGCCGCCCGGGGCCCAGATCCAGCCCGCCCCGGGCGGAACCGGGCCTCGCTGGGCCCCGCCGCCACCGCCTCCGGCCTTCGCCTCCTCCCGCCGCGACGCTCGCGCCCGTCCTCCTTCCGGCGCCGCCGCGCCCTTGTCGGCGTCGCAATCCTCCACCGCCGGTCGCCGCGGACCCCGCGTCTTTCTAGCCGGAGCCGCGCAGCCCCTCGACTTCCATGTCGCCCGAGCTCCGGTCTCCGGCAAACGCCTCTGCCACGACCTCTCCGGCTCCTTCCTCCGGCGAGCCCCCGCAGATCCGGCGACATCTCCGGCGATCCACATAGAGCGTGCAAACCCTAGATCCAAAAGGTTGACCCCGAAAATTCCTCTAAGTCCTTTTCTGTCATATTTTGGTGCTACCTTTGTCAGGCCATATCTCTATGCTCGGTGCTGCGATTAATGCATATGATATGTCGAATTGTTCGCCCCGTTGATCTCTCCATGATAGAAGCATTTCCATGCACGTTTGTGTTCATTATGATGTCATTTTCATTGATGCAAGAGTGCTATAAAATGTTAACTGCGGGTACTTGTCAGTTTATGAGGTTTTGTCATTTTTGTTGCATTTGATGTGTGCATCATATGAGATTGAGGTCTACATGTGTTTTGAACTACATCATGCCATATTTACAGGGGTGCTTGTCTTGTATTTTTGTGATCTATGTGGTGACTAGCACAAGCATGCAAACTAGGCTTCATGGTGTTGCTGTTTTCAGGGACTTAGGATTTTGCTAAGTCTTTCCCTGCTGTTAATTTGGTGCCATGTAAACGCGATGCTACAGTGAGATACATGCTTATTTTGAGATACTTAAGTAAGGATGTTTTGAACATGTGGTCATGTTCTATCCATCCATGCCCCTGTTTACAATTATGGAGTTGTCTAGCATGTCTTGTTCTTGCTCTACTTTTACTATAAAATGTTCCTGGCAGATTGTTTACATGTTAATCAATTTTGCCATGGTTGTTGCTAGTGATCCATGCATCCTATGAACTTGCTCTTGCCATGGTTAGCTTCATGTCCTTGTCATCATGCTATTGATATGCTTGTTTTGTCATGCAATGCTTTGTGGTGAGTGGTTTGAGCTGACAAAGTTGCTATCATAATTCCGTCGTTGACATGCTCTGTTTTTCTACTAAGTCTGAAACTCTTAATAAAACTTGCTATGTTTACATGGGTGCCATCATATCTTCTGTGCCTTTTTGGCTCATGATCAGTAAGGGACTTTTGATCTATGCTTTTAGTAGAATCATGCCATGCCTTGGTTTGCTATGATATGTTCCTGCAGGATGATGTTTTCTTGATCTAAACATTGCTTCCTGATGTTGTTTTTCACATGCTAGTATTTTCACCAAGTCTGTGATGCTGATATCTTTTGCACTTTTGTCATGCCTGTTTGAACCTGTTCTATTGTGATTTAGCCATAGCTCAGTGTTCATGTTTTGTCAAGCATCTCTTGTACATCACTTCTATATGCTTTGTTGCTATGTTGGAGTGCAGTAGCTTAGTTTCTTGATGCATTCTAAGTGGCATCGTGTTGTTAATCGCAGTTTTTGCGCTATTCTTGTGATGCTTGCCATTTGCAAACCGTGCATCCGTTTCTGGTGATCTCTATATCGATTTCAACTGAAATCATCTCATCTTTCCAGAGGCATACTTGGTTTGCCAAGTTGATGCATTGTTCATTCTTTCCCTTCCGAAGCACCCATATGCATTGCATATCATGTCTTTCATATCATGCCATGTATTGCATCATGTTGCTTGTGCATTGCACCGTGATTGATTGTTGGTCCTTTGCTTGTGTTATTTCATTGGGAAGAGCCGGGAGACGAGTACGTGACCAAGGAACCTGTTGAGTACGCTTACGAGGATCAAGCTTTCGACAACTCTGAGAACATTGCAGCCAAGATGACCATACCCTCGAAATCACTTCTATCTTTGCTTGCTAGTTGTTCCCTCTATTGCTATGTCGTGCTACCTACCACTTGCTATATCACGCCTCCCATATTTCCATGTCAAGCCTCTAACCCACCTTTTCCTAGCAAACCGTTGTTTGGCCATGTTACCTCTTTTGCTCAGCCCCTCTTATAGCGTTGCTAGTTGCAGGTGAAGATGAAGTTTGTTCCATGTTGGAACATGGATATTTTTGGGATATCATTATTACATCTTATTTACTTTAATGCATCTATATACTTGGTAAAGGGTGGAAGGCTCGGCCTTATGCCTGGTGTTCTGTTGCATTCTTGCCGCCCTAGTTTCCGTCATACCGGTGTTATGTTCCTTGATTTTGCGTTCCTTACGCAGTTTGGTGTTATTGGAACCCCTTGACAGTTCACTTTGAATAAAAATCCTCCAGCAAGGCCCAACCTTGGTTTTACCATTTGCCTACCTACCATCATATACCTTTCCCTTGGGTTCTGCAGACTCAAGGGTCATCTTTATTTTAAACCCCCCCTCGGGCCAGTGATCCTCTGAGTGTTGGTCCGAATCGAGCTGCCTGCAGTGCCACCTCGGGGAAACTTGAGGGTTGGTTTTTACTCGTAGCTAGTCTCATCCGGTGTGCCCTGAGAACGAGATACGTGTGGCTCCTATCGGGATTTGTCGGCACATCGGGCGGCTTTGCTGGTCTTGTTTTACCATTGTCCAAATGTCTTGTAACCGGGATTCCGAGACTGATCGGGTCTTCCCGGGAGAAGGAATATCCTTCGTTGACCGTGAGAGCTTGTGATGGGCTAAGTTGGGACACCCCTGCAGGGTATAAACTTTCGAGAGCCGTGCCCGCGGTTATGTGGCAGATGGGAATTTGTTAATATCTGGTTGTAGAGAACTTGACACTTAACTTGATCAAAAATGAATCAACCGCGTGTGTAGCCGTGATGGTCTCGTTTTGGCGGAGTCCCGGAAGAGAACACGGTCTCGTGTTATGCTTGAAAGTAAGTAGCTTCAGGATCACTTCTTGATCACTTCTAGCTTCTTGACCATTGCATTGCTTCTCTTCTCGCTCTTATTTGCATATGTTAGCCACCATATATATGCTTAGTGCTTGCTGCAGCTCCACCTCCTTACCTTACCCCTACCCATAAGCTTAAATAGTCTTGATCTCACGGGTGTGAGATTGCTGAGTCCTCGTGACTCATAGATAGTTCCAAACAATTGCAGGTGCCGAGGATACCAGTGCAAGTGATGCTACCAAACTCAAGTGGGAGTTCGATGACGATTCGAGTCGTTACTATGTTTCTTTTCCTGATGATCAGTAGTGGAGCCCAGTTGGGACGATCGGGGATCTAGAATTTTGGGTTGTCTTCTTTTATTTTGGTTCTGTAGTCGGACCTTCGATTGTACTTTGGATGATGTATGGATTATTTATGTATTTTGTGAAGTGGTGATTGTAAGCCAACTCTTTGTCCCTTTCTTATTCAGTACACGGGATGTGTGAAGATTTCCCCTCTTGCGACAAGACTACCATGCGGCTAGGCCTCTAAGTCGTGCCCTGACACGTGGGAGATATAGCCGCATTGTCGGTGTTACAAGTTTGTAATCAGAGCCATCCCCGACTTAGGAGCACCCCTGCTTGATCGAATCGCCGACGTTGTTGAGTCTAGAACAAAATGTTTTGAGTCTTAGGATTATATATATTGGAGAGTAGGATTCTTTTTACTCCTCAGCCTCTTCATCGCACTGGTGAGGCCTCCTGACATATAAGTTTTCACTCTCCTCTCCTCAAATTTCACAAAAAAAATTAGGATCACGCGGGTATCTTGGAATCGTTCTAATAGTCTTGTGACGAGAACATTGTTCTTGGTGCCTCCTGATATTTCAGGGTTGTGGCAGTGTCCCGGGGAATTAAGCTCCGAGGTGTTGTCGTCACAATTTTATCATTGCAGTTCTCGAATACCTGAGTTCGCCGAAACGAAAATCTCTTTTATGCAGCTATTGGTGAGATAACCTCGACGCCACCCAGTACTAGGGCAGGAGTTCGGGAGTATTGCCATCACTCGTATAACAGATGCTTTTCAAAGGTTGAGGTACATGATTTTCGAAGGTTTCTTGGTTATGTGTTTAAGGATGGATATAGCTGGATGTAGGAATTGCTAGTTTTGGGTGAGATATTATGCTTCCCCTGTATCCCCAACACCTGATTGCATAACCAGAAAGTTTTGGGAGTTTTATAGGTGGGAATTCAAGTAGCTCTAGTATTTCTTCTCGCAGATATTTGGTTTGTGATTGGGTAATCCTTACCTCTTATTTGTTCATATCCATACCTTGTTGCTTTATTCATCTATCTTTATCTAAGAGGCTTCTCAACTTAATGGACGTGTGATGATATACTTTGGAATTCATTCATTCATCCTTGTTTGAATGTTTATTGTGAGACTATATGTTGCAATTTTGATCCATTGATTCAGCTTGAATATCTGTCTTTCGAAAATTCTAACGGATGTCACCCTCTTTAGGATGGCTCCTCCAACGTGTCAGAATCCGAACCGCAATGATGGGGATCGGTCGAACCCTCCGCCACCACCTCCACCTCCGGAGGCATGGCAAGCTGTCATGGCAGCCACCAACGCCAACACTCAGATGCTTCTGCAACTCTTGAAAGAGCGCAACCAAGGGCAAGGCAACCAAGGAAATCAAGGCTAAGGCAACAATCAGCCTCAGTTTTCTACTCTCAACCAGTTCTCGCAAACCAGCCGAAGTCCTTCAGCAACTGTGTCGAGGCCACAGACGCCGATGATTGGCTCGTGGACATTTGCAAGCATTTTGAGTGTAGCAATGTCAGGCCTGAGGACTTTGTCAAGTTTGCTTTGTTCCAACTCAAGGACCAAGCTGCTGAGTGGTATCAACAATACAGAGATTACATAGGAGGTCATGTGATTACCTGGGATGATTTCCGCCGAGACTTCAAAGCTCGTCATATTCCACCAAGTGTAGCTAAGAGCAAGCGTGAGGAGTTCCGCAATCTCAAGCAAGGTAGCATGTCCGTGTATCAATACAATATCCAGTTTCAGAAACTTGCTTGCTTTGCTAAACAAGACATTCCTAATGAAAAGAGTATGATCTATCAATTCAGAGGTGGCCTCAGAGAGGATCTGTAGTTAGCTCTCATGCTTCTTGAGCCGACCAAGTTCGATCAATTCTATAACATGGCACTAAAGCAAGAAGCTGCTCAGCTCAAGTGTGAGGCATCTAAGAAGAGAGTCAGGGACGCAGTTAAATCTTCTTCTTCACCACAAGTGGCAGCTAAGCAACATAAGTTCTGGTTGCCTCCTCCTCCGTTTCATCAGTCCTACCAGCAGAAGAGCAAAGGTGGCAATGGATCTGCCCAACCACCCAACCCAGTCTATCAGAACAAAGCTCAGCCTCAAGCTCCAAGGTCAAGTGCTCCTTATAACCGTCCGCTCTCGGAGGTTACTTGCAACAAGTGTCGGCAGAAGGAGCACTATGCAAACAAGTGCTTCAACCAAAGGCGCCTTCCGCCTCCTCCTCCCGTGAGATCTTCCAGCAATGCAGTGGTCAAGCATAATCCCAAGCATGCTAAGGTGAACATGATGAACGCTGCTCAGGCAGAGGATTCTTCAGAAGTGATCATGGCTAATCTTCCAGTTAATGATATTCCTGCAAAAGTATTATTTGATACTGGGGCATCGCATTCTTTCATGTCATATCCTTTTGCATTGAAGCACAATTTTGGCACTAAGGCTTTACCTAAAGCATTGCAAGTTGTTTCTCCAGCTAAGCGTTTGAGCTCTAGCATGATGGTTCCGAATGTCGGTATCGAGATGGGCGACTATAAATTTATGTCTTCTCCAATTGTTCTTGGTGACTCGGATATTGATCTAATTCTCAGCATGGACTGGCTTTCTAAGCACAAGGCTCAGCTTGATTGTGCTGCCAAGGAAATTCAATTGACACACCCTTCTGAGGAGGTGATCATCTTTGCCGCTCGGGATGAAACCATTCGACTGTTTTGTGTCAATGAGAAGGGTGAGCTGAATGCCATCTCAGATTCCAGTCGTTTGTGAATATCAAGACGTCTTTCCAGAAGAGCTTCCGGGAATGCCTCCTCACCGGCCAGTTGCATTCATTATCGATCTTGAGCCTGACATGGAACCTGTTTGCAAGCGTCCTTACAAGCTTGGACCAAAAGAATTGAAGTAATTGAAGAAACAACTCGATGAACAAGAGCGTCTGGGTCTGATCAGACTGAGTTCATCTCCATGGGGTTGTGGTGTTCTTTTTGTCCAGAAGAAGGATGGCATGGACCGACTTTGTGTCGACTACCGCCCATTGAACAAGAAGACAATAAAGAACAAGTATCCACTTCCCAACATCAATGAGATATTCGAGTAACTTGAAGGTGCTAAAGTATTCTCCAAGCTTGACCTCCGTATGGGTTATCATCAGATTCGTGAAGAAGATATCCCCAAGACAGCATTCAAAAAAAGTTATGGTTCTTATGAATATACTGTCATGTCTTTGGGCCTTGTCTATGCTCCTCCAACGTTCTCTCACATGATGAACTTCCTCTTCAACCCGTACACAAATGATTTCGTCCTGGTGTATCTCGATGATATCTTGGTCTTTTCCAAGAATAAGGAGGATCATGCCAAGCATTTGAGATTGGTGCTGGACAAACTCAGAGAGCATCAATTATATGCGAAGTTTTCCAAGTGTGAGTTCTGGCTTGACGAAGTTCTTTACCTTGGTCATATCATCTCATCCAAAGGCATCGCTAGTAATCCCAAGAAGGTGTCTGCAATTGTGAATTGGGAACCTCCTCAGAATGTCAAGTAGCTCCGCAGTTTTCTTGGGCTTGCAAGCTATTGTCGAAGATTCGTTGAGAATTTCTCTAAGATTGGAAAGCCTCTTTCCAACCTCCTCCAAAAGCATCTCAAGTATGTCTGGATGCCTGAATGTGACGTTGCTTTCAACACCCTGAAAGAGAAGCTGGTCATAGCTCCTGTCTTGACTCCTCTTGATGAATCCAAGCCATTTGAAGTTTTTTGTGATGCTTCCTTGCAAGGTCTTGGTGTTGTGTTAATGCAAGAGAAGAAAGTTGTGGATTATACCTCTCGCTAGTTGAAGCCCAAAGAAAGTAACTACCCCACTCAAGACCTTGAGTTGGTGGCAGTTGTCCATGCATTATTAACGCGGAGACATCTCTTGTTGGGAAGGAAAGTTGACATCTTCACAGATCATAAGAGCCTCAAGTACATCTTCACTCAACCCAACCTCAACCTCAGGCAGACTCGTTGGGTCAAAATGATTCAAGAATACAATCTGAGTATTGAATATACTCCAGGCAAGGCCAATGTCATTGAAGATGCTTTGAGCAGGAGGGCTTACTGCAACAGCTTAATTCTCAAGCCCTTCCAACCGGACCTTTGTGAAGCTTTCCGCAAACTGAATCTCCAAGTTGTTCCTCAAGGCTTTCTTGCCAACCTCCAAGTCTCTCCTACTTTGGAAGATCAAATTCGTGAGGCACAACTCCTAGATTCCATGGTGAAGGAGGTGAAACATGGGATTGCCAAGAGCCAACCCAAATACAAGTGCTATCGCATTGATGACAAAGACACTCTTTTCTTCAAAGACCGGATTGTGGTTCCTAAAGGTGATCTGAGGAAAGTCATTATGAACGAGGCGCACAATTCCCTTCTATTCATTCATCCTAGAAGTACGAAGATGTACCATGACCTCAAGCAGTCGTACTGGTGGACTCGAATGAAGCGAGAAATTGCTCAATTCGTGAATGAATGTGATGTCTGGAGAAGGGTGAAAGCAGAACACCAACGACCAGCTGGTCCCCTCCAACCTCTTGCTATTCCAGAATGGAAGTTTGACCACATCGAAATGGACTTTGTTACTGGATTTCCCAAGTCCAAGCGTGGAAGTGATGCTATCTTTGTTGTCATCGACAAGCTTACAAAAGTGGCTCATTTCCTTCCAATCAAAGAATATATCACAACAGCTCAGTTGGCAGAGCTATACACCTCCAGGATTGTCTCTTTGCACGGCATTCCACAATTGATATCTTCATATCGTGGAAGCATTTTCACCTCCAAGTTCTAGGACTCCTTCCAGAAGGCCATGGGCACCAACATTCGCTTCAGCACAGCCTTCCATCCTCAAACTAGTGGCCAAGTCGAGCGAGTCAATCAAATCCTTGAAGATATGCTCAGGGCTTGTGTCATTTCCTTCGGTATGAAGTGGGAAGATTGTATTCCATATGTCGAGTTCTCCTACAACAACAGCTTCCAAGCGAGTTCGGGCAAGGCCCCATTTGAAATTCTCTATGGCAGAAAGTGTAGTACTCCTCTCAATTGGTCAGAGACTAGTGAACGCCAACTTCTTGGCAATGACTTAATCATAGAAGCTGAAGAAATATGTAAATTCATCCGTGAAAATCTCAAAGCCGCGCAATCGCGCCAGAAGAGTTAGTATGATAGCAAGCACCGTGACTTGGCTTTCGAGATCGGAGACCATGTCTACCTCCGCGTCTCTCCAATGAAAGGCACTTGTCGCTTCGGTATCAAAGGGAAGCTTCCCCTAGATATGTGGGTCCTTTCAAGATCATTGGTAAAAGAGGCGACCTCACCTATCAACTTGAGCTTCCGTCCAACTTCGCAAATGTGCACGATGTGTTTCACGTGTCATAGCTTCGCAAGTGCTTCAAGACTCCTGAGCGCACCATCAACTTCGAAGAGATTGACCTCCAAGAAGACCTGTCTTATCATTAGCATCCCGTTGCTATTCTTGAAGAAAACGAGCGCAAGACTCGCAACAAGTCAATCAAATTCCTGAAAGTGAAGTGGTCGCACCATTCCGACCGAGAAGCCACCTGGGAACATGAGGACCACCTCTGTTCCGAATATCCGGAGTTCTTTCAGTCCTAGATCTCGGTACGAGATCCTCTCGTAGTGGTGGAGTTTTGTAACACCCCGGATGTAACTTGCCATATTTGTAGCTCCGACTCTTGCCATTTTCGGCTTTAAGTTATGAGATTCCCTTTGTGGTTGGGTTTTTGCCTTCGTTTTGCATTTTGTTCATGTCATGCATTTCATATCATGTCATCACATGCATCGCATTTGCATTCGTGTTCGTCTCATGCATCCGAGCATTTTCCCCGTTGTCCGTTTTGCAATCCGACACTCCCACATGCACCAGCACACCCTTCTTGTCTCTTTTCATGAGCGGGTGTTAAACGTTCTCAGAATGGACCAATATTTGCCAAGTGGCCTTGGTACACCACCTGTAGACCGCCTGTCAAATTTTGTCCCATTTGGAGGCCGTTTGATACTCCAACGGTTAATCGGGGTACAGCAAAAGCCTCTTGTGTTTTGCAGCCCAACACCCCTCCAAAACGGCCCAATAACCCATCTAAACCATCTCCATGTCCTCCGTCATCGGATCACGATCGTGTGGGCGAAAACTACACCTCATTTGGACACTCAAAACTCCCTCTACCTATAAATACGTGATCCCCTTCACAATTTCGGGTCCAAAAACCCTAGCCCGCTCCTCCTCGCCGCCGGACACGTCCGCGCCGCCGCTTCCCTCGAATCCGCCGCTGCCACATGGCGCACCCGCGCCCACATCGCCGCCACCGTCCGGGGCCCAGATCCGGCCCGCCCCGGGTCGAACTAGGCCTCGCTGGGCCCCGCGCCGCCGCCTCCGGCCTCCGCCTCCTCCCGCCGCGACGTCTGTGCCCGTCCTCTGCCCGGCGCTGCTGCGCACTTGCCGACTTCACAGTCCTCCACTGCCATCCCTCACGGACCCCGCGTCGTTCCAGATGAGCCGCGCCGCCCCTCGGCTTCCGCACCGCCCGAGCTCCTCCATCGCCCGAGCTCTGGTCTCCGGCGAATGCCTCCGCCACGACCATGCTGGCTCCTTCCTCCGACGAGCCCCCGCAGATCCGGCGACATCTCCGGAGATCCTCGCAGAGCGTGCAAACCCTAGATCCAAAAGGGTGACCCCGAAAATTCCTCTAAGTCCTTTTCTGTTATATTTTGGTGCTACCTTTGTCATGCCATATCTATATGCTCGGTGCTCCGATTCATGCATATGATATGTCGAATTGTTCGTCTCGTTGGGCTCTCCATGATAGAAGCATTTCCATGCATGTTCATGTTCATTATGATGCCATTTTCATTGATGCAAGAGTGCTATAAAATGTTAACTGCGGGTACTTGTCAGTATATGAGGTTTTATCATTTTTGTTGCATTTGATGTGTGCATCATATGAGCTTCAGGTCTACATGTGTTTTGAACTACATCATGCCATCTTTACAGGGGTGCTGGTCTTGTATTTTTGTGATCTATGTGGTGACTAGCACAAGCATGCAAACTGGCACTACAAAAAAATACACTTCCGTGATGATACGTGTTTGTCACAGTAGGTCGCATTTTTTGTCATGCATGTACATCCATGACGATTTTATGACAGAATCAAGATACTCATACCTGTGCTGTCGTAGAAGTGTTCCATGACATTACCAAAATTATCATCACGGAAGTTTCCACTTCCATGACGATAAATCCCGTGTCACAGAAGTGCTTTCGTCAAGGGTGACCGACACGTGGCATCCACCGTAACGGAACGCCGTTAAGCTATCGGGTCGGGTTTTGGATCCGATAACCTGTTAACAGCCCCGACCAATGGGGATTTTCCACGTGTAAAATCATCATTGGCTAGAGGAAACACGTGTCGGCTCATCATTGGGATAGATGTCATCCACTCATTAGACAGAAGGCGCCTATGATACATTGACACATGGCACGGCCCAACAGAGGCCCATTCCTGTGAAAAGGCTGGCCCGTTTGACTTGGTCAAAAGGTGGCGGGCCGGCCCATGTAAAGCCTGTTAATGGCCTATTCACATATAGCCCATTTACAACCCGCTAACCCAAGGCCCGTTACGCCCTATCCGAATTAGGCCCAGTAGCGTCATCTGGGTCACCCAATATGATTCCAGCCCGTTTTCACTTCTGGCCCATGTATGGCCCATGACGTCTTTCGGCCCATATGAGGCCCTATGTAACTCTTGGCCTATTAACGGCCCGTGGTGAAACTGGCCCGTAATGAACAGTGTATCACTTTACACCCATTAACGGCCCGTGGTGAAACTGGCCTGTAATGAACAGTGTATCACTTTATACCCATTAATGGCCCGTTATTCCGTTGGGCCGTTTCTAGACCATGTTATCTTTCGGCCTTCTCAGAGCCCATTTATTCTTGGGCTCATTTCCAGCATTCGTTTACTTACGGCCCATTACTGTCATTTTCTGCTTGTGGGCCAAATTCAGCCCGTGGTTACAGTCGGCCCGTTTGTGGTCCGTTAATATGTTGGGCCGTTTTCATACCGTCATCAAATACGGCCTATTAACGATGGCCCGTTATGGTCGGCCCATGAACGGACGATTCCAACTCTAGCCCGTTTACGGCCATAATGTGGCATGTTATTGGCCCATGTTTGGCCAATCGATCATACTGCTCGTATAAGGCCCATTGATGATACGGCCCGTAGAAGGCCCATTGTTTCTACGGCCCGTACAAGGCCCAGTGTTTCTACGGCCCGTAGAAGGCCCACTGTTTCTACGGCCCGTAGGAGGCCCAGTGTCACTATAGTAAATATTAGCACATGGTTATTGTGGCCTAGTTTTAAAAAAATAGGTTATTGCAGCCACTAGCAAACCGCGGAAAAAGAACTGCAATGACTACAAGCAAACAAATGAACAAGACAACAAGGAAATAAATAAGAAAGCAACTTATGCTAGGCTATCACGGCTATCACACATATTACATCCACTGGGCATCAAAGTTCGCCACCAGTGCAAATAAACGCGCTGACAAAAGAATATACAAAACTGAGAGCACTTCAGAAGGCACTAGGCCTGGCCAGGTCGGGCCCCCCCCAAACAGCTGAAGAAGCTGAGTAGACCTCAGTTGTGTCAACGATAGATGCATCAACACTAGATTTAAGGCATGATGGTGCGCATGACAGTCCTCTGACATCTTCATTGCATCTTTGACTTCAAGTTGGAGCTGAGCTGAAGCAAGCCTTTCCGCTCTAAGTTGAGACTAAAGAAGTCGAACTGATTGAGGCAACGACTGCACATAAGTTGTCTCACACCTGCTGGTGAGTAGCTTCAACTCACTATCTTCATCAAGACAGGACCTTGGGGCCATCTCGCGGTCCTCAAGATGGTTTGGCTCACTATCTTCCCTAAAGTTCTGCCTGGCGTAAGAGATACGAGTCTGAAAGAGAAACAAGGAGACACGTAACAGGTTTCACAATTATATAACCAAATAAATGGATCTGTTCTGCATAAGGAACATGTTTTTACAACTACAATTTGAAACTAGTAGTTGTTGCAAACATCCAATCAGATGTAAACAGCAAAGCAAACAGGAGTGGAGGAAATGATGCCTATCCAAATCTATACTAGAATAAAGTTTGAAGGCTTGAGAAGGATGAACTTACATTACATGTTAACACGGGCTGGACAAAGCCCTTCTCCATGTTGATGGAAGGATAATTCAATAAATTCCCCAAAGAAAATTCTTTATAAGCGTTGCCAATATTCTACATTTTGCAAAGAGTAAATATAGATCAAATAATATTGGAAGAAACAGAGGATAATGAAGCTCGGGTGCAGACTGATGATACATAATCAAATAGCAATTAATTAAGTACAGTGTTACAAGGCAAAAGGGAGAGAGGTACTGACAAGAGCAATGCAGAGCCCATTATTGTTTTGAGATCGTATGATCCTTTGAGCAAGGAGATTCATCTGAAATTAGTTTTCATACAAGAGAGAAGGTAAGGCACAAGCAGAAATTTAGGAGTTCAAATTTTGAATTGATATCATAGACAATACCTGACACTTGGCTCCCAGCAGTTCTAATAGGGGTTTGGCCACTGGAGTAGGGGTAAAGTGTGGTACAGTTGGGCCAGTGTTTTCTGTGGCTGCTGATCTATCGGATTTAACAGGTATCAGTACCTTTTCCAATTACCTAGTTTGTACTCCTTGAGGATCTGCACTCACCCTCTTCATTTTGGACATCTATTATGAAAGAACAACATTTGACTGGAAAAACATAGTGTGACGACACATGGAATAGGTACAGAAAATGGATAGGTATGGCATATACTCATATATGATGCTTAAACTAAGCAGACGGTGTAACAAAGTAGAAGTAATGCAAGAGGTCAGATGCAAAATATGTGCGACCAATACAACTTTGCAAAGTTAGAGCAAGCACCTTGATGGGTGAATAAGATAGGCCATCCTCCACCATGCCAAGTTTGTTAGCCAGTGGATCGTTCCGCAATATTCCTCTCGTGCGCCCATTCTCATATTCATTTTGATAATGTTCAATATCTGACATGCATGAAAACATAAAAACAAGTGAGATTTTCTTCGTAATGCAGAAGTGATTCTAATCCAATACTGCCTCCCTGTAAACCCCTTTGTGCTATCTCTGCAATTCTTTTAAAAGATGCCATGCATGCTATAATTTGTTGTGTGCATTAATATAATGTGGCCTACTACTCAAAATATGAGAGCTCCAGAAGTGATGACACTTCACAGATGATAGCTTCAACATATAGTAAAGAAGAACAAGTCGACCTGACCTGACAGATTCAAAATATACTAAGGGAGAACAACTCGACCTGACTAGTCGACCGCAAGAGAAGAGTATCATCTTAAAGAAGAGTAGAAGAGCAAGCAGATTGAAGATATTACAAGTCTTTCAATACAATGTCGG
Source organism: Triticum urartu (assembly GCF_056163025.1). Lineage (NCBI taxonomy): Eukaryota > Viridiplantae > Streptophyta > Magnoliopsida > Poales > Poaceae > Triticum > Triticum urartu. The sequence continues at coordinate 232,999,333 of NC_141876.1, read as the reverse complement.
TTGGCCACCCATGATGAACCAGAGCGCACAGAGAAATACTATTCTTTCCGGTCTCTCCATATGTGGCTCACATGCATTTCGAAACTAAAGTAGGAACATTTAGCTAACCAATTAAACATCTCTCAGTTTTACTAATATCAGCAATAATATCAGATATGAATTTGTACAACTAAGCTTGTTTAGCTCAATGGGTGGAGCAGGGCTATTACGACACAAACCACGTAGGCTGATTGTGGTCATCATAAAATGAGGAAAACATAAGCATGATGAGTACAGTGTTGACCTTGGCAGTGGGATGACAGATCTGAAGCTGCAAACCGTGCAAAGGGTAGTTAGCAACCGATGTTTGCTTTGAAATAACAACTAAGATTTGGTATGGACAAGAAAGTACGGTCAACAAGTGACAAAGAAATGCAGTTATGTTGTCTCTCTATATGTCGCGACATGCATTTGGAAACTCAAGTGGGACCTTTAGCTAACCAATTAAATGTGTCGGTTAACTAATATCAGTATCATATCACAATCACATTTGAACAACTAAGATTTCAAATTCTGAGTGTTGTGTTGTTTAGCTTGAAGGGTGGAGTAATGCTAGTACGACAGAAAGCACCTACGCGGATCATAGTAGAGTACTCCCTCCGTTCGGAATTACTTGTCGCAGAAATGGATGTATCTAGACGTATTTTAGTTCTAGATACATCCATTTCCGAGACAAGTAATTCCGAATGGAGGGAGTAGATAAAAGGGGAAAACCCTTAGCATCAAGAGAAAAATCAGGAAAGTGGAACTAGCTGGACCAGTGGGTGGCGCACATGCTCTTCGAAACGAATATAGGAACATTAGGTGACCAATTAAACGTTCTTTGTTTTACTGATATGACCATCATATCAGATTCATATTTCAACACGTAAGCTTTGGGTTGAGGTCTTGAGGAGGAGTGCTAGCATGACACAAAGCACCTACGATGATGGTAGTGAATATAAAGGGGGGAAACCATAAGCTTTACGAGTATAGTGACCGTGCCATGGCGGATCTGAAGGTGCAAACCGGACAAAGCTACTTCGCAACCAATGTTTTCTTTCAACTAGCCACTACGATTTGATACGGACAAGAAAAGTACAGTAAAAAAATTATGATCTATTTTCCAAGTGAGATCAATAACGTAAGCACATATGGAAGAGTACCACCTCTCTTGAGACACCGTGTAGGCCTATGCTGATACGTTGAGGGTGCTGCGGGTGCGATGGCTGTCGGCGGCGGGGAAGAAGACTTTAGACGGCAGACGGCCGGGTCGGGGGACATATCCTATTACCGTGGACGAGGCGGTCGTAGGAGCGGCAACGGCAAGGTGGACGACGGCGCCGATGAAGCGAGAGGAGGTGATGAAAGGATCCTGGTCCAGCGCCGTGGATGAGAGACGTCCATCTCTTGAAGTGGACGACGGGGTAGGGGTAGCGGCTCCGGCAAGGTGGAGGATGGGGTGGCGGACGGAGGAAGCTGGCCGCAGTGCGGAGGTTGTCGTGCCACCGACGGTGTATGAATGGGGAAATGGAGGGGAGGGGGATCTCAAACTTTGGTACGCGCTTCTCTGAAATGGGGGAAAGTTACGAACTTATCCCCCGTTTAAAATTTCAGACATCGCGTCGGTTGGGGATAGGACGGTAATCTGCATCTCCCAAATATTTGCCGGTAACTATTTCGGGCGAGGAGAGGGTGTTTTTCCGCCCACGGTTGGCGCCCACGGTGTTTGAACGGGGCTGATAGGTAGGGCGGTCGTGTCACGTCTGATGGAAGTTACACATCTGCCCCTATTTAAAATATTAGCCTACATCGATTTCGGACGAGGAGAGTTTTTTTTTGCCGCCCACCGTGTATGAATGGGGAAATGGAGGAAGAGACACATGTCTTTCGGACAGCTTGAATCAAATGTGTTATGCCGCCCACGTTTGGCGCCCACCGTGTCTGAATGGGCTCAGAGGCCGTCATGTCATGTCTAATTGAAGTTACTAGTCTACCCCTATCGACAGCAGTGTAAATCCGATCGATAAGGATGTCAAGTGTCAGGGGTAGATAGTAATTTCCATCTCGCAAACACTTTCTTCGGGCAGCCCACAAATTATAGTGGGTGTTTAGCCGCTTCGTTCAAAACTTGGGAGAATTAGCATTCACGTTTGCACTGGGACCTGGCAAACTAAATTCAAATCCAATTTGTATTCGATTACGAATATCCACAGATAATTATACGTTTTGTTATTTGTTTCTTCAAAACCACAACAAAGATTTATTCCACCTTTATATATGATTATGATTTAGAAATGTCGTGATCTTCGAATTCAGTAGGTTGGATACACTCTGAGTAAAATAGTTATTTCATCCAATACAATATGCTCACACGAAAAATAGTTCACCTTATGTCAATCATACAAGTACTGAGGATTACCTGGCCTAAAAAATTCGGATCATTACAACACATGGACAACATAGGGGGTCTTGCAACATAATCCATTCAGAGACATGACACAACATGCAAGTACAATAATCTAATGACAATTTCAACTGGTATCTAAAGAAGAACCGGGATTACCTTGGGCTTCAGATAGCAGAAACAGCAGGACCTCCTCCGTCTTCAAATGCAACACTCTTACTTCCTCCAATTCTTGGGTTTCTTGCATAATGCGTGCCGCTAATTCCGTAATTTCCAGCCTCCAGATAAAGATTACCTCATTCATGGCAGCCACACCATCTCTTTATGCCTCTAGTAGAACCTCAAGCACTATAATATCTGTGCTCAAACTGCTCTCCGGTGGTGTTGCCTCTGAACTGCTACCATCTGGTAACATGGATGGCGAACATCTTCCACAAATAGATTCTGGGGTTGTACATTGTGTCCTAGTGTGAACGGCATCCTGAAAGGTTTCCGCTGTGTTGGGGGACATAGCATAAATTCAAAATTTTCCTACGTGTCACCAAGATCTATCTATGGAGTCATCTAGCAACGAGGGAGGAGTGGATCTACATACCCTTGTAGATCGCGCGCGGAAGCGTTCAAGAGAACGGGGTTGATGGAGTCGTACTCGTCGTGATCCAAATCACCGATGATCCTAGCGCCGAACGGACGGCACCTCCACGTTCAACACACGTACGGAGCAGCGACGTCTCCTCCTTCTTGATCCAGCAAGGGGGAAGGAGAGGTTGATGGAGATCCAGCAGCACGACGGCGTGGTGGTGGAAGTAGCGGGATTCCAACAGTGCTTCGCCAAGCGCTGCGGGAGGAGGGAGATGTGTCATGGGAGGGAGAGGGAGGCGCCAGGGCTTAGGTATGGTTTCCCTCCCTTCCCCCCACTATATATAGGGCCAAGGGAGAGGGGGAGGGCGCAGCCTTGCCCCTTCCTCCAAGGAAGGGTGCGGCCAAGGGGGGGAGGAGTCCATCCTCCCCAAGGCACCTCGGAGGTGCCTTCCCCCTTTAGGACTCTCCCCTCCTCTTGTCCCTTTGGCGCATGGGCCTCTAGGGGCTAGTGCCCTTGGCCCATATAGGCCAAGGCGCACCCCCTACAGCCCATGTGGCCCCCGGGGCAGGTGGCCCCACCCGGTGGACCCCCGGGACCCTTCCGGTGGTCCCGGTACAATACCGGTGACCCCGAAACTTGTCCCGATGGCCGAAATAGCACTTCCTATATATAATTCTTTACCTCCGGACCATTCCGGAACTCCTCGTGACGTCCGGGATCTCATCCGGGACTCCGAACAACTTTCGGGTTACCGCATACTAATATCTCTATAACCCTAGCGTCACCGAACCTTAAGTGTGTAGACCCTACGGGTTCGGGAGACATGCAGACATGACCGAGATGACTCTCCGGTCAATAACCAACAGCGGGATCTGGATACCCATGTTGGCTCCCACATGTTCCACGATGATCTCATCGGATGAACCACGATGTCAAGGACTTAATCAATCCCGTATGCAATTCCCTTTGTCTATCGGTACGATACTTGCCCGAGATTCGATCGTTGGTATCCCGATACCTTGTTCAATCTCGTTACCGGCAAGTCTCTTTACTCGTTCCGTAACACATCATACCGTGATCAACTCCTTGATCACATTGTGCACATTATGATGATGTCCTACCGAGTGGGCCCAGAGATACCTCTCCGTCACATGGAGTGACAAATCCCAGTCTCGATTCGTGCCAACCCAACAGACACTTTCGGAGATACCCGTAGTGTACCTTTATAGCCACCCAGTTACGTTGTGACGTTTGGCACACCCAAAGTATTCCTACGGTATCCGGGAGTTGCACAATCTCATGGTCTAAGGAAATGATACTTGACATTAGAAAAGCTTTAGCATACGAACTACACGATCTTGTGCTAGGCTTAGGATTGGGTCTTGTCCATCACATCATTCTCCTAATGATGTGATCCCGTTATCAACGACATCCAATGTCCATGGTTAGGAAGCCGTAACCATCTATTGATCAACGAGCTAGTCAACTAGAGGCTTACTAGGGACATGGTGTTGTCTATGTATCCACACATGTATCTGAGTTTCCTATCAATACAATTCTAGCATGGATAATAAACGATTATCATGAACAAGGAAATATAATAATAACCAATTTATTATTGCCTCTAGGGCATATTTCCAACAGTCTCCCACTTGCACTAGAGTCAATAATCTAGTTCACATCGCCATGTGATTAACACTCACAGGTCACATCGCCATGTGACCAACATCCAAAGAGTTTACTAGTGTCGCTAAACTAGTTCACATCATCATGTGATTAAGACTCAATGAGTTCTGGGGTTTGATCATGTTTTGCTTGTGAGAGAGGTTTTAGTCAACGGTCTGAACCTTTCAGATCCGTGTGTGCTTTACAAATCTCTATGTCATCTCCTAGATGCAGCTACCACGCTCTATTTGGAGCTATTCCAAATAACTATTCTACTATACGAATCCAGTTTACTACTCAAAATAATCTGGATTAGTGTCAAAGTTTGCATCGGCGTAACCCTTTACGATGAACTCTTTTACCACCTCCATAATCAAGAAAAATTCCTTAGTCCACTTAGTTACTAAGGATAACTTTGACCGATGTCCTGTGATCCATTCTTGGATCACTCTTGTACCCCTTGACTGACTCATGGCAAGGCACACTTCAGGTGCGGTACATAGCATAGCATACTATAGAGCCTATGTCTTAAGCATAGGGGACGACCTTCGTCCTTTCTCTCTATTCTGCTGTGGTCGAGCTTTAAGTCTTAACTTCATACCTTACAACTCAGGCAAGAACTCCTTCTTTGACTGATCCATCTTGAACACCTTCAAGATCATGTCAAGGTATGTGCTCATTTGAAAGTACCATTAAGCGTTTTGATCTATCCTTATAGATCTTGATGCTCAATGTTCAAGTAGCTTAATCCAGGCTTTCCATTGAAAAACACTTTCCAAATAACCCTATATGCTTTCCAGAAATTCTACGTCATTCTGATCAACAATATGTCAACAACATATACTCATCAGAAATTCTATAGTGCTCCCACTCACTTCTTTGGAAATACAAGTTTCTCATAAACTTTTCATACACCCAAAATCTTTGATCATCATCAAAGCATACATTCCAACTCCGAGATGCTTACTCCAGTCCTTAGAAGAATTGCTGGAGCTTTGCATACTTATTAGCATCTTTCAGGATTGACAAAACCTTCTGGTTTGTATCACATACAACCTTTCCTCAAAAACGTCGAGGAAACAATGTTTTGACATCCTATCTGCAAGATTTCATAAATAATGCAGTAATCGCTAATATAATTCCAACAGACTCTTAGCATCACTACGAGTGAGAAAGTCTCATCGTAGTCAACTCCTTGAACTTGTCGGAAAACATCTTAACGACAAGTCGAGCTTTCTTAATGGTGACATTTACCATCATTGTCCGTCTTCCTTTTAAAATCCATCTTCACTCAACAGCCTTACGACCATCGAGTTGTTCTGCCAAAGTCTACACTTTGTTTCCATACATGGATCCTCTCTCGGATTTTATGGCCTCGAGCCATTTATCGGAATCCAGGCCCACCATCGCTTCTCCATAGCTCGTAGGTTCATCGTTGTCTAGCAACATGACTTCCAAGACAGGATTACGTACCACTCTGAAGTAGTACACATCCTTGTCATCCCACGAGGTTTGGTAGTGACTTGATCTGAAGTTTCATGATCACTATCATAAGCTTCCACTTCAATTGTTGTAGGTGCCACAGGAACAAATTCCTGTGCCCTGCCACACACTAGTTGAAGAGACGGTTCAATAACCTCATCAAGTCTCCACCATCCTCCCACTCAATTCTTTCGAGAGAAACTTTTCCTCGAGAAAGGACCCGATTCTAGAAACAATCCCTTATTGCTTTCGAATCTGAGATAGGAGGTATACCCAACTGTTTTGGGTGTCCTATGAAGATGCATTTACCCGCTTTGGGTTCGAGCTTATCAGCCTGAAACCTTTTCACATAAGCGTCGTAGCCCCAAACTTTTAAGAAATGACAGCTTAGGTTTCTCTAAACCATAGTTCATACGGTGTCATCTCATCGGAATTACGTGGTGCCCTATTTAAAGTGAATGTGGTTGTCTTTAATGCCTAACCCATAAACTATCGTGGCAATTCGATAAGAGACATCATGGTATGCATCATATCCAATAGGGTGCAGTTATGATGTTCGGACACACCATCACACTATGGTGTTCCAGGCTGTATTAGTTGTGAAACAATTTCCACAATGTCTTAATTCTGTGCCAAACTCGTAATTCAGATATTCATCTCTATGATCAAATCATAGATCTTTTATCCTCTTGTCACGACGATCTTTCAACTTCACCCTGAAATTACTTGAACCTTTCAATAATTCAGACTCATGATTCATCAAGTAAATATACTCAACATCTACTCAAATCATCTGTCAAGTAAGAACATAACGATATCCACTACATGCCTCAGCACTCATTGGACTGCACACATCAAAATGTATTACTTCCAACAAGTTGCTTTCTAGTTCCATTTTACTGAAAACAAGGCTTTCAGTCATCTTGCCCATGTGGTATGATTTGCATGTCTCACGTGATTCAAAATCAAGTGAGTCCAAACGGTCCATTTGCATGGAGTTTCTTCATGCATATACACCAATACACATGGTTCGCATGCCTCAAACTTTTCAAAAACGAGTGAGCCCAAAGATCCATCAACATGGAGCTTCTTCATGCGTTTTATACCGATATGACTTAAGTGGCAGTGCCACAAGTGGGTGGTACTATCATTACTATCTTATATCTTTTGGCATGAACATGTGTATCACTATGATCGAGATTCAATGAACCATTCATGTTAGGTGCAAGACCATTGAAGGCATTATTCAAATAAACAGAGTAACCGTTATTCTCCTTAAATGAATAATCGTACTGCGATAGACATAATCCAATCATGTCTATGCTCAACGCAAACACCAATCTCGATGGTAGAGGGAGCGTGCGATGCTTGATCATATCAACATTGGAAACACTTCCAACACATATCGTCAGCTAACCTTTAGCTAGTCTCCGTTTATTCCATAGCTTTTATTTCGAATTACTAACACTTAGCAACCGAACCGGTATCTAATACCCTGGTGCTACTAGGAGTACTAGTAAAGTACATATTAACACAATGTATATCCAATATACTTCTATCGACCTTGCCAGCCTTCTCATCTACCAAGTATCTAGGGTAATTCTGCTCCAGTGGCTGTTCCCCTTATTACAGAAGCACTTAGTCTTGGGTTTTGGGTTCAACCTTGGGTTTCTTCACTAGAGCAGCAGCTGATTTGCCGTTTCATGAAGTATCCCTTCTTGCCCTTGCCCTTATTGAAACTAGTGGTTTCACCAACCATCAACAATTGATGCTCCTTCTTGATTTCTACTTTTGTGGTGTCAAACATCGCGAATATCTCAAGGATCATCATATATGTCCCTGATATATTATAGTTCATCACGAAGCTCTAGCAGCTTGGTGGTAATGACTTCGGAGAACTATCACCATTTCATTTGGAAGATCAACTCCCACTTGATTCAAGCGATTGTTGTACTCAGACAATCTGAGCACAAGCTCAACAATTGAGCTTTTCTCCCTTAGTTTGCAGGCTAGGAAAATCGTCGGAGGTCTTATACCTCTTGATGTGGGCACGAGCCTGAAATCCCAATTTCAGCCCTCGAAACATCTCATATGTTCCGCGACATTTCAAAAATGTCTTCGGTGCCTCAATTCTAAACCATTTAACATTACCGAACTATCATGTAGTCATCAAAACGTGTATGTCAGATGTTCACAACATCCACAGACCACGTTCGAGGTTCAGCACACTGAGCGGTGCATTAAGGACATAAGCCTTCTATGAAGCAATGAGGACAATCCTCAGTTTACGGACCTAGTCCGCATAATTCTACTATCAACTTTCAACTAAATTTTCTCTAGGAACATATCTAAACAGTAGAACTAAAGCGCGAGCTATGACATAATTTGCAAAATCCTTTTTGACTATGTTCAGGATAATTAAGTTCATCTTATGAACTCTCACTCAGATAGACATCCCTCTAGTCATCTAAGTGATTACATGATCCGAGTCAACTAGGCCGTGTCCGATCATCACGTGAGACGGACTAGTCAACATCGGCGAACATCTTCATGTTGATCGTATCTTCTATACGACTCATGCTCGACCTTTCGGTCTTCTGTGTTCCGAGGCCATGTCTGTACATGCTAGGCTCGTCAAGTCAACCTAAGTGTTTGCATGTGTAAATCTGTCTTACACCCGTTGTATGTGAACGTTGGAATCTATCACACCCGATCATCACGTGGTGCTTAGAAACGAACGAACTGTCGCAACGGTGCACAGTTAGGGGGAACACTTTCTTGAAATTTTAATGAGGGATCATCTTATTTACTACCGTTGTTCTAAGCAAACAAGATGCATAAACATGATAAACATCACATGCAATCAAATAATAGTGACATGATATGGCCAATATCATATAGCTCCTTTGATCTCCATCTTGGGGCTCCATGATCATCTTGTCACCGGCATGACACCATGATCTCCATCATCATGATCTCCATCATCGTGTCTTCATGAAGTTGTCTCGCCAACTATTACTTCTACTACTACAGCTAACGGTTAGCAATAAAGTAAAGTAATTACATGGCGTTGTTCAATGACACGCAGGTCATAAATAAATAAAGACAACTCCTATGGCTCCTGCCGGTTGTCATACTCATCGACATGCAAGTCGTGATTCCTATTACAAGAACATGATCAATCTCATACATCACATATATCATTCATCACATCCTTTTGGCCATATCACATCACATAGCATACCCTGCAAAAACAAGTCAGACGTCCTCTAATTGTTGTTTGCATGTTTTACGTGGCTGCTATGGGTTTCTAGCAAGAACGTTTCTTACCTACGCAAAGACCACAACGTGATATGCCAATTGCTATTTACCCTTCATAAGGACCCTTTTCATCGAATCCGATCCGACTAAAGTGGGAGAGACAGACACCCGCTAGCCACCTTATGCAACTAGTGCATGTCAGTCGGTGGAACCAGTCTCACGTAAGAGTACGTGTAAGGTCGGTCCGGGCCGCTTCATCCCACAATGCCACCGAATCAAGATTGGACTAGTAACGGTAAGCATATTGAACAAAATCAACGCCCACAACTACTTTGTGTTCTACTCGTGCATAGTAACTACGCATGGACCTAGCTCATGATGCCACTGTTGGGGGACGTAGCATAAATTCAAAATTTTCCTACGTGTCACCAAGATCTATCTATGGAGTCGTCTAGCAACGAGGGAGGAGTGGATCTACATACCCTTGTAGATCGCGCGCGGAAGCGTTCAAGAGAACGGGGTTGATGGAGTCGTACTCGTCGTGATCCAAATCACCGATGATCCTAGCGCCGAACGGACGGCACCTCCGCGTTCAACACACGTACGGAGCAGCAACGTCTCCTCCTTCTTGATCCAGCAAGGGGGAAGGAGAGGTTGATGGAGATCCAGCAGCACGACGGCGTGGTGGTGGAAGTAGCGGGATTCCAACAGTGCTTCGCCAAGCGCTGCGGGAGGAGGGAGATGTGTCATGGGAGGGAGAGGGAGGCGCCAGGGCTTAGGTATGGTTTCCCTCCCGTCCCCCCACTATATATAGGGCCAAGGGAGAGGGGGAGGGCGCAGCCTTGCCCCTTCCTCCAAGGAAGGGTGCGGCCAAGGGGGGGAGGAGTCCATCCTCCCCAAGGCACCTCGGAGGTGCTTTCCCCCTTTAGGACTCTCCCCTCCTCTTGTCCCTTTGGCGCATGGGCCTCTAGGGGCTGGTTCCCTTGGCCCATATAGGCCAAGGCACACCCCCTACAGCCCATGTGGCCCCCGGGGCAGGTGGCCCCACCCGCTGGACCCCCGGGACCCTTCCGGTGGTCCCGGTACAATACCGGTGACCGCGAAACTTGTCCCGATGGCCGAAATAGCACTTCCTATATATAATTCTTTACCTCCGGACCATTCCGGAACTCCTCGTGACGTCCGGTATCTCATCCGGGACTCCGAAAAACTTTCGGGTTACCGCATACTAATATCTCTATAACCCTAGCGTCACCGAACCTTAAGTGTGTAGACCCTACGGGTTCGGGAGACATGCAGACCTGACCGAGATGACTCTCCGGTCAATAACCAACAGCGGGATCTGGATACCCATGTTGGCTCCCACATGTTCCACGATGATCTCATCGGATGAACCACGATGTCACGGACATAATCAATCCCGTATGCAATTCCCTTTGTCTATCGGTACGATACTTGCCCGAGATTCGATCATTGGTATCCCGATACCTTGTTCAATCTCGTTACGGGCAAGTCTCTTTACTCGTTCCGTAACACATCATACCGTGATCAACTCCTTGACCACATTGTGCACATTATGATGATGTCCTACCGAGTGGGCCCAGAGATACCTCTCCGTCACACGGAGTGACAAATCCCAGTCCCGATTCGTGCCAACCCAACAGACACTTTTGGAGATACCCGTAGTGTACCTTTATAGCCACCCAGTTACGTTGTGACGTTTGGCACACCCAAAGTATTCCTACGGTATCCGGGAGTTGCACAATCTCATGGTCTAAGGAAATGATACTTGACATTAGAAAAGCTTTAGCATACGAACTACACGATCTTGTGCTAGGCTTAGGATTGGGTCTTGTCCATCACATCATTCTCCTAATGATGTGATCCCGTTATCAACGACATCCAATGTCCATGGTCAGGAAACCGTAACCATCTATTGATCAACGAGCTAGTCAACTAGAGGCTTACTACGGACATGGTGTTGTCTATGTATCCACACATGTATCTGAGTTTCCTATCAATACAATTCTAGCATGGATAATAAACGATTATCATGAACAAGGAAATATAATAATAACCAATTTATTATTGCCTCTAGGGCATATTTCCAACGCGCTGGACATCAGTAAGAGATAGTTATCGTATGATCCAGGCAGTAAGCTTACATGGTAAACGACGGACGAATTATTGCCAAGCATGGCAAACTATATTTAAATGGTTCGAAGCAGCATCAGCCGAGAAGAAATTAAAATGGTAAGATGAAACTAGGGATGTAAGTGGCAAATAAACGACATTCGCCAGTCCCATCTAGTTAGTTTTTGCTACCTCCCTAGTTCATTTTCCTCAAAAAACAAAAACTCTTTTGAACAATCATACCACTAGTGGACTTTAATCAGGATTAAATGGGACCCAGTTGACATCCCTAGTTGAAAGGGAGTGTACAACCGCTATATTTAAGTTGCCAAGGCATCTAAGCAGTTGAAATAATCTAAGAAAGCACTTAACAGTGTGGCCTCATATAAACTACGAAGACAGTCTTCTGATGAAGTTGAGAGGAAAAGTTAAGGACTCGAATGAAATAGGCATGCATTTCTTTACGATAGTACAACAGGCATTGCTGACATATTGGCCAACTCGGGTATAGCATAACAACAAATAAGTATTCGAATCAAGCAATACAGCAAAGCAGACAATTGAACTATTTGTAATTTGGTAGGATTACACGTTGAGGGCACAAGCCAAGAAAGTAGCCCACTCGCTTACCATATGTTGCTGTGAAGCCTAGCTGCTGTTGCAATGTTCTTTGAAGATATCGCCAGCATCCCGTGGTTGCAAATCTAGTTGTTGTAGTTCATTCTTCACCATCTATTTAGGTAAAATTAATTTTAATCGCATGCACTGGTCCGAATTGATCATCAATGGTTCATCTAAACTAATGAAAGAAGGTTGTGTGCATACACGACAATATATCTGCTTCCCTCTATTTTTATGCTTGTTCGAGGTGCCAGCCCCAAAAGAACAAATATTTTGCTTGATGGGGTTGGCAGCTCCATAATTAATAGAAGCATCAAATTAGTCATGCAACTTGGGAAGATCAAGAACACACAAACAAGTAATGAACATAGGCTTGGAGCAGTGATGTAATAGCTAGCATCAGAAAATGTAGGGTAAAACAAACAAAAAGCAGCGGAACCACATGCTAGTTTGCTGATGTGTAATTAAGCATAGAGAACATTAAGTAGTCTGATGGAACCAACAGGTGGCATCAGAACAAAACTAAAGCATATTAACTATATGTGCATTGGTATGCAATTTAGCACATGTAACATGTTCACTGCCAGAAGTATGGCCCTACAGGTGCAAGCAGAATAACGCGTCTCATGAAAAACTGAATGATGCCCTGAAGAAATTCAAAGGTGTGGTGCTTATGCTAGGAAAGTGAACGTAGGCGCTGGCTATTGGATAATAGTACCTGATTCTCAACTGCGTATGGGTATCGTTGTCATACTTGATAGCTAAGGATCGTCGATGGTGCTCGTGTTGCGGTTGAGTTTGGGCCGGTTGTCGCCATCGCTGAAGCGGCTCCGGTGCTACGGTTGCGGTGCCTGTTGACATACAAGAAAGCTCATCTGTGGTAAGTGAACAGTTGCACGATAAAGTAAAAAACCGAAGGAGTAAAAATCGAAATAACCTGATGAGGCTGCGGCGTCGGTAAAGCAGGGCCGATGGAGTTGAATATGGCGTCCATGGAGCGGGTCCGGTGCAGTGGACGAAGGCTTCGGTGGGCGCGTTGTATAGTGCTTTCGGTGAGGCAGATCTGTTGCGGCGGACGAGGGCTTGTATGAAGGGCTAGCGAAGAGGCGGACGAGGGAGTCAGTGAAGGACCTACGCTGTGGTGGATGAGGGCGCCGGTTAAGCAGATCCGGTGCAGTGGACCATGATGGCGGTCAAGGAGATCTAGAGCGGTGGACAAGCCAGTCGCTGAAACGGCTCCGGTGAAGTGGTGAGTTGGCAGTTGGGGGTTCCAAGGTGCGGAAGGTAGATCCGGCGGGGTGTGAGGTCCAGCGCTGTAGCGGAGGACTAGATTCGGCGGCTTGTTGTGGTTGGGGGGTCAGGGAGGGGAAGGGGAGGGGCTCTGGGGAAGAATGTTGGGGTAAAAGAGGGGAAAACAATGCAGTTACCAAAGCAGCCCTTTTCCGTTCATGTGGCAGGGGTAAAACAGGAATATCGCAGGGCTAAACTTTCGGGTGCGTGATATTTCAATGTGAGCGGGAAGTTTGAAAGCTTTTGGCGCCTAAAATTATAAGTATTCTTCTCTCGTACGACCGACTATGATATCTTGGCCGACAATTTGTTTGTTTTGCATGCAAAAAAATGTGCAAGTTTTGAAAATCAATGTCTCCAACTCGAAACTTAGATTGTCCATTCAATTCAAATATGGATCATTGAGCTACTACAAGCAAATACCATCATACGGTCCAATTCAATTGAAATTCCATATGTGTTTATCCTAAATATGATGAAAAAAGCAAAAATGTGTATGTGTATGAATAAAGTGGATGATAATAAACTTTGAACATGCCCGTATGTGTATATCTCTAGGTTTGATATATGAATTTGAAATCACGAAATCCCGGCTTAAAAAATTTACCTTTGTTTAAATGAATTACAAAAGCAAATGATGGAGTCAAATTCCAAAATTCCAATCTTAGGTTTGTAATTCTTGTACATCAAGGTATATCACGCATGTTCAAAAGTATCATTATCTCATAGTACAAACTGTGAAACAAATTGATCAACCATGAGTGCACAATATCTCAATTACGCTAAAGTCCCTCAAATATAGACACCTCACTCTTTATCTTAAGTCACCCCCCACCACCACCACACACACACATAGAGAAGTCGTTCTCTCCCCAAACACCAACACACGAGCACATTAACACCCCTCTCTCTTGTAAAGTCCAGACCCCAACATAGGTCTCTATCACTTTGTCTCTCGGGCATGCACACATCTCTTCCCTCACTCTCTAGGTCTCCCGCTATCTCTCTTACCCAAGCACACGCACTATGTAGAGTGTATATTTCCCATACACACAAAACGTCGCCCCCAAACGTCTATCTCCCTAGTTATGTGGTTCTCGCACACTCACCTCACACACCACCCCCACTGCAAACAAGCACACTTTGTCTCCTTGTGCACCACTCTCCTCTTTCTATCTCTCCCACATGCGGACCTACCCTAGCTCCTTCCCTGTATACATATATGTCGTGACTCTTTGCATAGCTCCCTAATGTATAATTGTTCTCAATTTCGCACATTGTTCTCTACACCATCTATTCTAGATCTCTCATGAAGTCCCTATCACACACACGATGACTCGCTTCCCTTGCGTCTCCGTTCATAGGCCAATTTCGGACAACATCAACATTGTCTCCCTATCTATACGCCATTTATGGACACAAACGACCCCTCTCGCCCCCTCTCTTCCTATGTCTCTCTCTCTCCGTCACTAGCTCTCTCTTTCTCTCGCTCTCACACCCCTCTCCCACACACACACTCGATGTCTCTTCCAAATAGTCTGCTCCCCCCGCCAGCACCTGTGCTATCTCGCTACTACACATGTCACATCATTCCCCCTTCCCTTATACTAGGTTTACATCATCAATGGTCTCTCTACTCCACATACACTCTCTCCCTCTCACACACAAACGCGTGCGCAAACACACACAGACACGCACAAACACCCATTTATCTTGATCCTCATCTCTCCTCATGTCTGCATGTGTATCTCACACACTCACTCTAATTATGTATACGTGTCTCCACGTTACACAACAGAAAGCCCCATGTACATGTCTCTCTCTATCCTCCACACACATAGACACAAAGAATCTATTATCATTGCCTCACTCTCTAACATATGATGCACGCACACTGTCTCTCTCTCTCTCTCGCAAACATGCTCAACAAGGGTTTCCCTGTGAATAACTTACCGTCTAGTCATCAACAGTCGTGGCAGTACGGCGAACATGAGACGTGAAAAAGAATAAATCTACACGTACTTAGACCACCTAGTATGACTACTAGGACTAGAGCAAGCCAAAAAGCGCGTCGCCGTCACTCCCTCCTTATCGGCGACGGGAAAATCTTTGTTTTACACAGTCGAGAAGTCATTGTGCTAAGGCCCCACATGCCGATGCATTGAATAGAATGTAGATGCTAGTTTACGAAAGCAAGTATCGATAATACGTTTGTATCTCCATACTTATATTTCCTCTCTTATAAAAAACCGAGTTGGTGATGATGGTACGTGTGCCATCTTGCAATATAGACCATCCGATCTATATCTGATGGATGGAAATTAAACTAAAAGATACCCACACCCCTCTCCACATTTGCAGACAAGGCCTTCCCTCGTTCATCCTTATCTCCAACAAACCTAATTGTTGAGCAATTAAGAAAGGAAGCCTCTGGAACAAACTGGTCTGGTGGCCGCTACCGGCGTCATCAATCCCCATGCCTCCGCTCAGTCCGACCACCAACCACCACCACACCCCACTCCTCTTCACCTTATCTCATATTTCTCGAGATATCATTAATTTTCACACATGGGATTACTCCCGCAAGGGTCAATCACAACAAGTGTTTTATAAAAAAAATGCATCTTGATGTTCCATGCAATGCACAGATCTTGCTAGTACTCCTACACCAGACTAAGTTGGTGATGCTGGTGTGTCTGCCATCCGTCGTTTTTGACCATTGGATCTACATATAACGATTGTGAGGTAAGTTGTTGCCTTTTCTCACCAACATCCCACTTGTCTACCAATTTGCAGAAAAAACCCATAATTAGTATCTTAAAACCAACCACATCCCTTCCTGACCTCACCAAAACAGCCCAAGGAATATATTCTAATTGAAACATAATATATCTCTAGTGACATATGTATATCAAAATTAGAGTGTTTTGTACCAAGTTTGTGAATAAGTATTATTCTAATTATGATTCGTTGCAACGAACATGAACATTGCTAGTATTTCCAACCATGCATTTTTTCCTAGTATTCCATAGTTTCGAGTTTTCCATCAAGATATTAGTCACTCATGGTTGATATTTACTTTCAATCATGTACACATATGCACTATGTAACTAGCCTTGCTTATTGGCTTCCAAAGCTTAACTTTCACTCCTACTTACAATATGTAGAGTATTTAACAAAAAACCACCACTTTCAACCAGCCCTAGGAAGAATCTATTATACAAAAAATAGCAAAAACATACCCAAAATTTCTTAATCCACGCCAAAAACTACCTATTACTCCTACCGATTAGGTTTGTTTAAACCCATTTATGACAGGGTTGGCCCACACATCTGTGCTGACGAGGCAGCTTAAACCAACACATGTTGTTTGACTGTTGACATGAGGGACCTACATGTGACCTTCTATCATGTTATTCCCCCTCAAATCATTATTTTTCCCGAACATTACTTCAAACAGTACTGATGCGTGTTCGTCGGTGGCGCCGGTGATGAGCGAGTTGGCCGTCGCTCCGCCAGACGGGCCGGACGCCGCGCTGGCCTCCGCACGGGTTGGCAGGATGGCCCGAGCATGACTCACGAGCGAGCAAGCCGCCGCGCTGGCCTTCGCTCGAGCCAGATGGCTGGCCTTAGCGCTCCATGCACGAGCAAGCCGTCGCGCTGTCGTGCCAATCTAGCTAGCAAACCTTGCAGACAAGCAGCTGGACGGAGCTATCTTGGCTAGCTAGCGGCCGCGAGCGCCGGACGGAGCTGGCATGTGGGCTGCCGCAACATGGGCTCCGCACCGCCGGCAGTTTTGACCTCGCCTTCTGCCGGCAGCGGTAGCTGCGTCCCATGGCCGAGGATGACTAGGTGGATGGGCCATAGGTAGGAGGTCACTCAAGGATTTTTTTGGTAAGAGCATGTACAATGGTTGATAAGGTAGTCTTATCTTAAGTCTGTCACGTATGCAAGTGGTAGTAGTTTCTTGGCATTTTAGTGGTTTCTTGCATTATTAGAGCAAGTACGATAGAGCTGAGTCAGCGGGGTATAAGAAATAAACTAGTATATTTCTGCTTAGTTGGAGGAAAGAGAAGAGGAGAGAGAAGGTAAGCGGGCTCTTCGTGAAGAGCCAGCTCTAGCACGTGCTCCTAGGCACTTTGTGAGAATGAGAAGTGGGCCACATAATAAAAAAAGTAGTACACTCTTTTGATCTATTATTGTACATGTTGGCTATAAGATGGGCTGTAGAGGACATGGCACTAGCTTATAGCCAGCAGCAGATGATAGTGGTTTCTTGTAAGGAACAATGTACGTACTACTAGCGCCAAAAGGCGATTCTAGGTTGCGTTGTACTTCAACGAGTACTACTAGTGGTCGCGGGAGTGTATACCTCGTTTTGTGGGTTCGATCCCAGCCGAACGCACGACGGCCTTTTATTTAAAATAGTACTACTACACTTCGCTGCAAGCCAATATTTTACATGGGTAGTTTGAGTTTTGAAGTCAAACGGACGTGCGGCCCCACAATCTGGGTGCACTGGACAGCCTAGCCACGTGAACAGGTTTTCCTTCCCAGCATCCCGTGGCTCGTTTGCTCGCCCTAGCTGCACCTCGTTTGCAGCTTCCTCATCAGCTAGTAGCATATTTAAACTAGCGCCTCCCAATTATGCCTGAGGAGCCAGAAAAGCCTGGCGGGGCATTGGGAACTATGCAATATGGCTTTGTACGTAAAGTGCTCTACTCCCTCCGTCTAGGTGTGTAAGTCACCTTACGAAAACCAAATAATCCCAAAACACTTAGGCACCATACATTAACTCCCTTCTTGTTTTTTGTTTTATGGAATATCAACCAATAAGATATGTGGGATGTGCATCCTTTCAATGACTTGAGACTACCAAACATAACATGCAGTGGTTAGTTCATTGCATGCAATGCTATTAATTAGCAAAAAGGCATTAAGTTTTCTCGTTTTCCTCTCCGCCTTGGTCGTGATGCACAACGTAAGATGAATTACACACCTAGACGTAGGAAGTACTACTACTCTGTAGCTTGTGGCGTTGCACGCATGGACTTCACTCCATTATCGGCTCTACTATAAAAGAAATTCCTCTTGACGTGTTTTTTTGAAACGGAGGCAAAAGCTTTGCTTCATCTCATTCATAAAGAAGGAACTACTAACAAAGTTCGACGAGATCCAGTACACCTCCACAAATGGAAGCGAAAAGCCTAGTCTCGCTGTATCAAATAACTCAAATGTTCTGCCCCCGCAGTAATCGTCGTTGATAAACAGGCTGCTAGTGTGTGCGTGTGAGGAGCGGCTAAATAGAGCACCGAGAGTACCCACTAGGCCACTACGTAGGTGTACTTCCCCTGCGTTGATAGTACAGCGATGGTTCTAGAGAACAGTAGTACCCTCCACTTCCAACTGTAGCTCCTTGGCCCTGAGATTCAAGAATTCAAAACTGGTGCACTATACTATACTAGACTAGAAGTACAGTACATCGCACTACTAGTTGAGAAAAGTAGTACTAGTACTGCTACAGTACGAGTACGTACTCCTCCGTCACATAATGTAAGACATTTTTTGACACTAGTTGGCGTGTACAAAAAATGGCAAAAACATACCCAAAATGTCTTAATCCACGCCAAAAACTACTACCTAGTGCCAAAAATTTCTTACTAGTGCTATTATTTACAGTATAATGCAATCCCATAACGTTCCATAATCCCTTTCTTTCGAAAAAAATCTCTTCTGGAGAGAAGATTGCTATCTCCACGCGAGCTTCTCATAGGCCAGCGCCACCGCATGCAGTCATGTGCGAGAGAGGGAGACATCCATGCAGCCTGCAGAGAGAGGAGAACGCAGGCGGACAGCCAATGGGCTGCATGGGGCATTTATAGCACCTAGCTCCTCCCATCCATGCACCAGGGGTATTTTCGTCTAGAAAGCATGCAGCGAGCCCCTGCCTTGATATCCGGGTCTGCTCTTATGCGCAGAGTAAAAAGAATCGGAGGGAGTACTAGTAGTAAATAATAGCCTCACCCCTTCGCTGAGGAACGACATACAGTTGGAAGGGATGAGGCCATGCGGTTACTACGCTCTTATCTCCTCCTCGCCAGTTCCCCTCCCCCCTAAGAGAAGGCAGTTCGTCGCTGCTCCCATGGATTCGCCATGTGGTTCTCCTCCTCGTCGGGGATGGGAGACCTTGGACGATGATCCTGTGGGAGAAATCACACGCCGCTCCGATGTCCTCACCGCCGCAAGACACGGTACTTCCTACACCAACTTTTTCAAGATGCTGCTTAAACAGGCCATGCTTGTTGGTCTTCCATGCGTCCTCGAGGAGAAGGTTCTTCTATGGGACAATCCTTCAAGCAGTCCACCGCTCCCTGGCCATGGTTGCACATTGACTCCGCTAGAGTTGCCGACGTTGAGACGTAGTCGGATTTTGTCCGATGAGCAAGTTAGTAATGGAGTTTGATCATGTAGTACTTAGTTATTCCATTTCCATCCCGTAATTTCTCCGCTGCCCATCGTCTTATATATAGGTCTGGGTCGGTGCCAACGAAGATTGGCTTGCATACCTCCGGCCGGATACCACCATCATTTTGCACAACATCCACCGCAGTGCGGCCGTTCCGATAGACCCCTTCTCCACCATTGGGATTGGCCTTTCGGACTGGCTGGGCTTGAATACGTATGATGATGCCTACATGAGATTGAATAAGATAGCAATTGCGGACCTGCCGACAAAGCGACGCAGCTACGACGATTACTATCTCATCGCGGTGTTCAACATAAGGATTGCCATCAATGCAAGAGGCAGTAACGGTAGAGGCTGGCGCATGTTGGCGGCGGCAGATTTGTACCCCTACACGTTCGAAGACGCCGTGCGCCATCTAGGCCGCATCTTCGCAGTGACAAGCCAGGGGACTTGTTTCATCTGGTTGCCATCGTACGGTACGGGAGATTACAAACGGAATGCACAAACCATCATTTGCATCCCTAACGGTACTCCATTATTTTGCAGGGACCAGTCGTCCCCCGATCAAAATAAGATCGCCGATCCTGGATGTGCATTTGCATCCGCGATCCAGTCTAACCTGGAACCTTGTAGCTGACTTTGGCATATTGGGATCAACTATCTTAGCAGTCGTTACCCATGGTACCACTAATGTGGAACATGGTCACACAATCTACCACGATCTGACCGTCACCATCTACCCAGGTATTCCATTTTTTAACCCTCTCACCTTCTCTTTCATTGTTGTA
Organism: Triticum urartu; assembly: GCF_056163025.1. NCBI lineage: Eukaryota > Viridiplantae > Streptophyta > Magnoliopsida > Poales > Poaceae > Triticum > Triticum urartu. The sequence continues at coordinate 232,978,619 of NC_141876.1, read as the reverse complement.
CTAGTAGTATACTTTGTAGTACTAGTAGGAGTACTTTTTTCCTTGGAGGACGCATATAGCTAGCTAGGCCCTTGAAGACTTGAACCCACTAGCTGCCACCATTTTTGTTTTTCCATGTCTTACTATCTCATCGATGTAGCCAAGAGTGGCTATATATAATAAGCCGGTTATTTTACTTCCTCTATAGCGGAGTAGTATTATTTGCTGCGCAGTATTACTGACCGCCATATTTGATCACAACATTATTATGCATGGACCTTGACTATGTACGTCACCATGTGTCCAGATCTGGGATGCCGCGTGTACCAGATGAACGGCGCCGAGTTCGACCCCCGTGATGCTACATGGGTGCCGAGGAACACTCTTGGAGAGTACTCGCTTTTCATCGGGGATAGATACCCTATTGTGAAGCGGATGCCACCTTCCGTGCACGAAGCAGAAGGCCTGCCGTTCATGAAGCATGGTTGTGTCTTTAGTGCGCACCGCCGGATGAACGACATGCTGGGACACGCTATCCCTCAGGAGCAGGCATACGCTAATCATGGATCGCAGGAGGTGCAGGTCGCCACAGCGAGTAGCTGCCCCGCTCCCACAGTCTCCTACCCCTCGGGAGGAGGGCGCAGGGGGCTGCAGGAGAGGGGCCGAGATCCGACATCACCACTGTGACGTTCGGAGCAAGGTGTTCTCAGGAGGTAGGCCCTCTGCTGGGGAGGTGCCTCAGGGCCTGCCCCTGGCGGAGGACCCGTGGTCGTCAGGGGAACCGCTAGCGACCGCTCTACCCCATCGGCGGCGTCCTGGTTTCCGGTCGTCGTTGATGGCCCTAGAGTGTGGCGCAAGGAGGGGCCCTCATCTGGCGATATGAAGCAAGGCCGGTACCTGTGAAGAAGGCCCAGTGCCTGTGAAGCTCGCCGCCCCGTGACACTCTCACGTAATAATGAGTGCGGCTGTACACGCCCCGGAGTCTCAGGGGTGCCGGCCTCAGGCCCGGGGGCTCCCTCCCACGCCTAGTGGCAGCACTTAGCTCCGCGCTGGTGAGAAGACGTCCAAGACTAGATTAGGTGCCGGACACAGCCTTTTGTCTGCTTTCGTTGCTTTGGTTGTCACTTTCCCCCACTGGATTTAAGTTGGATTCGGATTTGAGATTTGCGAGTGTTCGGGGAAGGGGTGCTTAGTCTCGTTCAAGCAATTTCTCGCGTTTTGATTACCACTTCGCCTCAGCTGCCTCCCCTCGTGAGCCCCTCGCGAGCCGGGTCAGGCCTAGCTTGCGCGCAGCCCAGACTGTCGCCGCCGCGTCCTCTCAGGAGGGTTTTTTACTGCAGATCCTACGGATTCGATCAGGGAACGCTCGGGACACCACAGCCTCCCACAGGCTACCTCAGGGCCCGCACGGGACAAAGGTAAACTAGCCGACCAGCGCGTCGCTTAAGCCAACCACTTGGCGCGGGCGCATGGGCAATGTAACGTCTACTAATACGATGAACACAAGTTTTACATGAGGGGTTCCCCCTCCAAAATGCTCTCACAGCCATCAGGCCAAAACCTGAGTTCTATTCATGCAGGGTAAGGAAACATGAATGATGCATGATCACTCGGATAAATCCCCCAATGCGTCCTCAGGAGCACCACCCGAACCGTTGCTGGCGTCGCTGAACTCGCGATCGCTGTCTGCGTCGCCGCCAGCGGCGTCAGGGCCATTCACCACACCGCCCTCGTCGGCAGCCACGATCACGCCGTCGTTGTCTGAAGCGAAGGCCCTAACAAGAGCATCCACATTGTCTTCCACCCAGTGCGCCAGGTTGTCTCGGACGGCCTGGGGGACTGGGGTGATGGCGGCGTCGAAATCTAAGTGGGGATCCATGTTCCGGAGATGGCTGAAGACGCGAGAAAAGGCGTGCCCGAGCAGGGCGCGGCTCCTCTCCTCCACCAACCTGTCGGCCCTGACCGACCGCGCCTCCAGCTGCGTCACCATGTCGGTGAAGAACTGAAGGTTGCCGGCGTAGTTGACTGCGTGCGGCTCGCCAACAGCCGCCTTGCAGATGTTGCCCAAGGCTGTGTTGGCTCTCCCGGAGCGTGGTGAGCATGGGGTCATGCTCATGCTCCAGGATCCGCCGCTGACGTATCCCGTCCGCATTCTGGCATGCGACGACCTCAGCCTCCTCCACCCGCTGGCGAAGAAGGAGCACCTCGGCCTGGGAGGTGGTTGACTCCCCTTGCCCTACCTCAAGGGCGGCCCGAAAAGCATCGGCCTGCCGCGTCGCTTCCTCCAGCTTGGCCCTCAGGGCAGCAGTCCTACCTTCAGCCTCGGCCCGGATCAACCCCAGCCTCTCCTCGAACTCGTGCTCGAGGTTCAAGCGCGCCATCGCCACCCGACGTCTGACCTCCTCCAGGACACAGGCTTCCCGTGCAGCGACATCATCCTCCGCCTGCGTCACCAAGCGCTCCCTCGTCTCCAGACGCTCGTACTCGCGGGTACGTTCGGCGGCTTCCAGCGTCAGCGCCTCCTCACGCTTCTGGAGCTCTGCTGGGTCGCCAAAGGCCACCTTCATCGACGCGAGGGCTGCCTCGCGCAGCTCCACTTGCTCCTCCAGTGAGTGGCACCAGGCCAGGAGCTCCCGAGCCCGCTCCTCCGCCGCCTCTCGCCGTCGGTCAGCTTCTCGGGCCTCCTCAGCGGCCCAAGATCGGGCCTCCCGAGAGGCCAAGTGACGCCTTGGCCTCTACGTCGTCAAGATCGCGCTGACGGCACGCAAGGGCGATGGCGCCCTCCAGCTCGCGCCTCTCTGCAGCCAGGCGCAGGCCCTCGGCCTCAAGGTGCGCGTCTTCATCAGCAAGCTCCTCACCAAGCAGGCTCACCGCGTCAGCCGCCCTTCGAAGGAATCCTTGGCGAAGAGCGCGACGCTCCCAGGCGCGCTCGAGCACGTCTTCCACACCATCATCTGCCCCAAGCAAGCGCCAGGGGCCATGAATCAGCACTCCCCCTCCGGGCAGGGGGCTAGGGCTGGCACCCTTGCGATGGCCGGGCACGCCACGCCAGAAGCCCGGCCTGGAGCCAGCCCGTCCCCAGAAGAAGAGCGCAGGGAGCGCCTCAGCCAATCGCAATCCACGACCAGGCGAGAAGCCCATGGCAGGCTGGCTATGCCACGAGAAGGCCCGCGAAGGAGGATCGCGAGGTGCGCAGGGCCACGATGCACCTCGGGATGGTTCACCTCTCCGATCGCCCTCACCACAAGGGCTCTGCTGCTCGGAGCGCTGGAGGACGATGGAGGGGCGAAGCCAAGGGGGACGGCACCTCAGCCGTCTCCACGAGCTCGGCTGGAAGGGGCCTGCGGAGCAAGGATCAGTAAAAGCAACAGAAGGATCTGGAGCTGGGAAAGGAGAAGGCTTACTCATCAGTGGCGAAGTACTTCCTACGCTTCAGCAGGCGACAAGAGTAATCGTCGCACAGGGCCTCCCTTCTCTTCCGGAGGGCCTCAAAGTCCACGCGGAAGCGGCCCAAGAGTTGAGCGCAGGGATCAACCTGCGACGAAGACGAAGCGTCAAGGCGATCCGTGTCAGGGGCACCTGCCTGATGCGCGCTGCCAATCGCCTCGCCAAGAGAAGCGGTTGGAGCCTCAGGGGCCTCAGTCGCAGGCGCTGAGGGCAGCTGCTTGCCACCCTCAGCCTCAGCGGCACGGGCCCCAAGAGCTGCTCCCTCATGAGCATCGCCCGCAACTGTCACCCTGCCGGGAGCCCCCTCGGCCTCTGGCGCCTCATGCCTCCCTGCTCCGCCACTTGAGGAAGAGTCGCCTTGGCCGACTGGAAGGGCAGTCACCATCACTAGGTTCTCGCGAGGCCCCTGGAGGCCGGCGGGGCGCGGCCCCCACTCATCAAAGATAGGGATCTGATTCACAAAATCGCCCCTGTTCTGGCAGAGGTACAGCAAGGCCCCTCCCTGCTGGATGCTGCCATGGTTGGGGTCCCCAGTCAGGATCAAGAGCGCTGTCCTCAGCACTTCAGGCGTCGGATCCTCTTCCTGGAGCCTCATACGATCATCACGCCCGCTGAAGGCCCACATCCGGCGGGAGTGGTGTTGGAGAGGAGCAATGCGGGGTAGCAGGAACTCCTTCACCACCTTGGGCACTGTCACGCCAAGCGACCTCAAGAACGCGAAGCGGTGCCAGACGAAGACGAGTCGGGGGCTCTCAAGCGTCTCCTGGCCCCAGCCCGAATTGGGGAAAGCAGGCGAAGTTCGCTCCGATAGCAGGGGGCTGGGCACCCCTGCATCCACATACAGCCACCGCTCGCGGAACCCAGCCGCTGGCAGAGGGAGCCTGAAGTCAATCCCTGAGGCCGCTGTCTCAGACGCGGCAATGAAGCTCACGCACGCCCAGCATTGGGTAGGGTCGACAAGGCGCAGAGAGAAGAAGTGGCGCAGCAAGGCAACCGAAGGAAGGATGCCCATCATTGCCTCGCAAACAAAGGTGAAGGCCGAAAGGAGGGTGATGGATTCAGGACCCAGATGCATCATGTGGATCTGATAGTGGGAAAGCACGGCATTGAAGAAATCAGAAAAGGGGGGAACCAGACCCGCCCACAGGGCGTCGGCAAAATACAGGACCTCGGTGACTATCCTGTCGATGGAGAAGTGGGACGCGGGCCAGGCCGTCGTCCTCCCGCATTCGTTGAAGATAGTGGCCAGAGCCGAGCTGACCTTGCCCAAGCCCTCGACGGGGGCCGCCAACGGCGGCGACCAAGGCGGAGGCATGGGTTTCTTCCCTCTTCCCTTCTTCGTCGGAGCCATGGCGATGGGAAGGGGGGGAAGGTTCGAGATTGGGTTGAAAACAGAAGCTGGAGTTCGAGAGGAGGAAGGACAGAGGGCGCTCGAGCAACAGAAAGGGGAGCGGTTGTGTACGACTACGAGTCCGCCTAGCATGGCGCAAAATAAGGGGGCGTGCGGGAATAGTGCCACCCACGCCCAATCAACCGCCACGCGGCGCCTGAGGCCGCAGGCTGTTAGGGCCCGCGGCGCCTCGCTCTTGCCCTTTCGCCTCCCTGCACGGCCAAGTCCGGGCGCGCCTTGGGCCCGGGGGCTACTGTCGGCATTCTGGGAACAGGGGTCCCCAGACTTGCCTGCCTGCGGCGTGGCTCAAAAGGGGGCCCAGCGCGGCCCGTCTTCATCAACACAGACCCAAGACCCTCGCGAGGGGCCAAGCCTCGCGGGGCGGACGACACGAAGCTTCCTCAGGCACGGCCTCATCAGGCTGGCTCGCGAGGAGGCAGAGAGATCAAGGCGGGGTACCTCACGAGGTGCCCGTGACGCAAGCCATGACGACCAAAGGTGCCAGGCAGGCGCCAGCCGCGCAGTGTCCTTCTTTCCTCTTTGGTGCAAAGGGAGCAAGCACAGGCGAGAGCATCAAGCAAAGGCACCTGTTCCGGTGCAACGAGACCAAGACCAGTCCAACGGCAGGGAGGAAGTCATTGTGGAGCCCAAGCCAGCGTCACCACCAGAGCCTTTGGCAGGTGAGGACCAACTTTAGTCAGGATAAGTGTACCAGATGTTCCCCTTCAAAATGGCCAATTGTTGGCGCCCTTCCCGCTCAATATTTGGGAAGAGGCCCAGGGCCTTTGCCTATAAATAGGACTAGCCACCCACAGGGTAGAAGAGAGGAGATCGGATCGCAATCGAGAAGAGAGAGAGAGAGAGAAGGGTGAGTGAACTCCTCCTAGCAGTTCGTCGCCCCAGCCAAGAACAGACCCTCGCGAGGCTGTTCTTCCTTGTATTGCTCATCATCATCAGCCCAAGACGCAATCCACCACACCACACACTGGAGTAGGGTATTACACCACAACGGTGGTCCGAACCAGTATAAACCCTATGTCTCTTGTGCTGTTCTTTCCATAGCTTAGATCTTAGTGAGGCGGAGGGGTGCAGGTAGGTAGAAGGCGAAATCTCCGCGCGCACCCTAGTGTTCGAACCTCAAGGGTCTGCCGGAACCCGAAATCTGACACTTTAGATATACGTGACGTGGCAGCATCATACAGTAGCATCGTTCGCTATAGTTGTAGTGCACTCCTACTAGGACGACAACTCCTATAAAACCTTGCGCTTGGCTCTTTGCCTCTTCGGAAGGTTCAACAGTTCGTACTCGTGTGAACCTTGCACTTGGCTCTTCATCTGTTCGGAAGGTCCAACAATGATGATACTACAGTACAATATGCTTCTGGAAATCTGACACCGATTGAACTGCTGCACGTCCACCGCAACGGCAAGGGCGAGGGTGAGGGAGAGGGAGAGGGAGAGGGAAAGGGAGAGGGCGCTGTAGTCAAAATCCTCTCCTCATCCTGCGAACCACCGCGTGCGTGGGCGAGGGAGAAGCGTAGTAAGCAAGCTTCTCCTCGTTCGGCGAGTTGGCGGGACACATCAAAGTAGTACTAGTACTAGTAGTAGTAGTCCATACTGCGTCTTTCCGATTAATATGGCATAATTTGAAACGAGAAAAATACACTGGCGGTCAACGTATGTAACAATACGCTCTTTACGGTCACTATATATAGTTTTGCGGCGATTATACGATCACTAGCTCATTGTAGAGCACCGTATTGCACCCTACTAACCAGCCACATAGTTGATGTGGCACTTTGTTGACTGGTTAAATTGTCAACTGGTTCTGGGTCCCACCTGTCAGTTGGCAGAGCAAAGAAATCAGTTAAACAAAACTTTACGCAGGCGCGACACGAGTCCAACCCTTGCGCGCGAACCGCCATGGCTGTGTATGTGAGTGCATGCACATGTCCTCCCTCAGTCTTCCAACAAAGAGTGTACATTGTCTATAAAACAAAGTGTGTAGTACATGATGTACATCTACACTTCCAATGCATTTAGCCTTTAATCTAAATCGATATTGCTTGACTAATGCACCAACTTGTGCTCTAGGTATAGGCTACATGTCTATCCTTAATTACAACATGCAACTGCCTTCATTTAATCTTCTTATTTCAATGATCACATGCACACATAAGGCTGCTACTTTTGGGCGTTAATTATGCCCTAGTCAATGTGTAAATCTCTAAATGTAAGATACGTCTCCAACGTATCTATAATTTTTGATTGCTCCATGCTATATTGTCTACTATTTTGGACTATATTGGGCTTTATTTTCCACTTTTATACTATTTTTGGGACTAACCTATTAACCGGAGGCCCAGCCCAGAATTGTTGTTTTTGCCTATTTCGGTGTTTCGGATATACAGAATATCAAACGGAGTCCAAACGGAATAAAATCTTCGGAAACGTGATTTTCTCACCGAACGTGATCCAGGAGACTTGGACCCTACTGCAAGGGATCAAAGAGGCGGTCACGAGGGAGGGGGCGCCCCCTAGGGCGCGCCCCCTGCCTCGTGGGCCCCTCGGTGCTCCACCGACGTACTCCTTCCTCCTATATATACACACGTACCCCCAAACAATCAGAATAGGAGCCAAAAACCTAATTCCACCGCCGCAACTTTCTGTATCCACGAGATCCCATCTTGGGGCCTGTTCCGGAGCTCCGCCATAAGAGGGCCGTCATCATGGAGGGCTCCTACTGGATTGATACCTTGGTTCTCAAAAACTGAGGGAAATACTTACGCTACTCTGCTGCATCATCCCTTCCTCTTCGGGGAAAACCAACGCAAGCTCAAGACGTAGCAAGAATGATTTCTAGCGCCGTTGCCGGGGAGTCTACGCAAAAAGTCAACATACCAAGTACCCATCACAATCCCTATCTCTCGCATTACATTATTTGCCATTTGCCTCTCGTTTTCCTCTCCCCCCAATTCACCCTTGCCATTTTATTCGCCCTCTCTCTCTCTATCCTCCCTCTCTGTTTTCCTCTTTTGTCTGCTTGCTTTTTGTTTGCTCATGTGTTAGATTGCTTGTTTGTCGCGATGGCTCAAGATACTACCAAATTGTGTGACTTCACCAATACCAATAATAATGATTTCCTTAGCACTCCGATTGCTCCTCTTACCGATGCTGAATCTTGTGAAATTAATACTGCTTTGTTGAATCTTGTTATGAAAGATCAATTTGCCGGCCTTCCGAGTGAAGATGCCGCTACTCATCTGAATAGCTTCATTGATTTATGTGATATGCAAAAGAAAAAAGATGTCAATAATGATGTCGTTAAACTGAAGCTATTTCCTTTTTCGCTTAGAGATCGTGCTAAAGCTTGGTTTTCGTCTTTGCCTAAGAATAGTATTGATTCATGGAACAAGTGCAAAGATGCTTTTATCTCTAAGTATTTTCCTCCCGCTAAGATCATCTCTCTTAGAAACGATATTATGAACTTTAAACAACTTGATCATGAACATGTTGCACAAGCTTGGGAGAGAATGAAATTAATGATACGTAATTGCCCTACTCATGGTTTGAATTTGTGGATGATTATACAAAAATTTTATGCCGGATTGAACTTTGCTTCTAGAAATATTTTATATTCGGCCACGGGAGGCGCTTTTATGGAAATCACTTTAGGAGATGCTACTAAACTCTTAGATAATATTATGGTTAATTATTCTCAATGGCATACTGAAAGAACTTCTAATAAAAAAGTGCATGCGATAGAAGAAATTAATGTGTTGAGTGGAAAGATGGATGAACTTATGAAATCATTTGCTTCTAAGAGTGTTTCTTCTGATCCTAATGATATGCCTTTGTCTACTTTGATTGAGAATAACAATGAATCTATGGATGTGAATTTTGTTGGTAGGAATAATTTTGGTAACAACGCTTATAGAGGGAATTTTAATCCTAGGCCATATCCTAGTAATCCTTCTAATAATTATGGGAATTCCTACAACAACTCTTATGGAAATTACAATAAGATTCCCTCTGATTTTGAATCTAATATTAAATAATTTATTTCTTCGCAAAAGAATTTTAATGCTATGATTGAAGAAAAATTGCTTAAGATTGATGATTTGGCTAGGAACATTGATAGAATTGCTCTTGATGTTGATGCTTTGAAACTTAGATCTATTCCACCTAAGCATGATATTAATGAGTCCCTAAAATCCATGAGAATTCCAATTGATGTGTGTAAAGAAAGAACCGCTAGGATGCGTGCTTCCAAAGATGCCTTTATTAAAGCATGTTCTTCTAATTCTTATGAAAATCAAGATGAAGATCTAAAAGTTATTGATGTGTCTCCTATTAAATCTTTATTTTGCAATATGAATCTTGATGAAACTGAACATGATCTTCCTTTACCTAGAAGGCGTTCTAAAAATTCGGAGTATTTAGATCTTAATGATGAAATTGATGAAAGTGGGATTGAAAGAAATAAAAATCTAGATGTTGCTAAACCCACTATATTGGATTTCAAGGAATTTAATTATGAAAATTACTCTTTGATTGATTGTATTTCCTTGTTTCAATCCGTGCTACATTCTCCACATGCTTATAGTTGAAATAAAGCCTTTACCGAACATATTGTTGATGCCTTGATGCAATCTTATGAAGAAAAACTTGAGTTGAAAGTTTATATCCCTAGAAAACTCTATGATTAGTGGGAACCAACTATTAAAATTAAAGGTCATGAGTTTTATGCTTTGTGTGATTTGGGTGCTAGTGTCTCTACTATTCCCAAGACTTTGTGTGATTTACTAGATTTCCGTAATTTTGATGATTGCTCTCTAAACTTGCATCTTGCGGATTCCACTATTAAGAAACCTATGGGAAGAATTAATGATGTTCTTATTGTTGCAAATAGGAATTATGTGCCCGTAGATTTCATTGTTCTTGATATAGATTGCAATCCGTCTTGCCCTATTATTCTTGGTAGACCTTTCCTTAGAACGGTTGGTGTGATTATTGATATGAAGGAAGGGAATATTAGATTTCAATTTCCATTAAAAAAGGGCATGGAACACTTTCCAACAAATAAAATAAAATTACCATATGAAACTATCATGAGAGCCACTTATGGATTGCCTACCAAAGATGGCAATACCTAGATCTATTCTTGCTCGTTATGCCTAGCTAGGGGCGTTAAACGATAGCGCTTGTTGGGAGGCAACCCAATTTTATTTTTATTCCTTGCTATTTGCTCCTGTTTAGTAATAAATAAACTATTTATCCTCTTTTTAGGTTGTGTTTTTTGTGTTTAATTAGTGTTTGTGCCAAGTAGAACCGTTGGGAAGACTTGGGGAAAGTCTTGTTGAACTTGCTGTAAAAAACAGAAACTTTAGCGCTCACGAGAACTGCTTTAATTTTTATTTGAAGAGTGATATTTAGTTAATTATTTTGGCATATGATTAATAGATAAATTCCTCACGTCCAGCAATTCATTTTAGAATTTTTGGGGTTCCGGATCTTGCGCTAGGTACAGATTACTATAGACTGTTCTGTTTTTGACAGATTCTGTTTTTCGTGTGTTGTTTGCTTATTTTGATGAATCTATGGCTAGTAAAATAGTTTATAATCCATAGAGAAGTTGGAATACAGTAGGTTTAACACCAATATAAATAAATAATGAGTTAATTACAGTACCTTGAAGTGGTCTTTTGTTTTCTTTCGCTAACGGAGCTCACGAGTTTTCTTTCTTGAGTTTTGTGTTGTGAAGTTTTCAAGTTTTGGGTGAATTCTTTTGATGGATCATGGAACAAGGAGTGGCAAGAGCCTAAGCTTGGGGATTCCCATGTAACCCCCAAGATAATCCAAGGACACCAAAAAGTTAAAGCTTGGGGATGCCCCGGAAGGCATCCCCTCTTTTCGTCCACTTCCATCGGTAATTTACTTAGAGCTATATTTTTATTCACCAACATGATATGTGTTTTGCTTGGAGCATCTTGTATTATTTGTGTATTTGTTTGCTAGTATACCACAATCATCCTTGCTGTACACACCTTTTGAGAGAGCCATACATGAATTAAAATTTGATAGAATACTCTATGTGCTTCACTTATATCCTTTGAGCTAGATAATTTTTCTCTATGTGCTTCACTTAGATCTTTTGGAGCACGGTTGTGGATTCGTTTTAAAGAAACTATTGATATCTCATGCTCCACTTAAATTAATTTGAGAGTCTCTTAATAGCATGGTAATTTGTGGAATAATAATATGCTTGGTATTCAAGATTTGTGAAACTTTCTTTTGAGTGTGTTGAATACTAAGAAAAGATTGAAGCATGATAATTGTTTTGAGAGATGGAGGTGATAATATTAAAGTCATGCTAGTTGAGTAGTTGTGAATTTAAAGAATACTTGTGTTGAAGTTTGTGATTCCCGTAGCATGCACGTATGGTGAACCGTTATGTGATGAAGTCGGAGCATGATTTATTTATTGATTGTCTTCCTTATGAGTGGCGGTCGGGGACGAGCGATGGTCTTTTCCTACCAATCTATCCCCCTAGGAGCATGCGCGTAGTACTTTGCTTTGATAACTTCTAGATTTTTGCAATAAGTATATGAGTTCTTTATGACTAATGTTGAGTCCATGGATTATACGCACTCTCACCCTTCCACCTTTGCTAGCCTCTCTAATACCGTGCACCTTTCGCCGGTATCATACACCTACCATATACCTTCCTCAAAACAGCCACCATACCTACCTATTATGGCATTTCCATAGCCATTCCGAGATATATTGCCATGCAACTTTCCACCATCTAGTTCATCATGACACATCCATCATTGTCATATTGCTTAGCATGATCATGTAGTTGACATAGTATTTGTGGCAAATCCACCGTTCATAATTCATTCATACTTGTCACTCTTGATTCATTGCATATCCCGGTACACCGCCGGAGGCATTCATGTAGAGTCATACTTTGTTTTAGTATCGAGTTGTAATCATTGAGTTGTAAATAAATAGAAGTGTGATGATCATCATTCAATAGAGCATTGTCCCAATAAAAAAAAAGAGAAAGGCCAAAGAAAAAAAAAGAAGGCCCAAAAAAAGGGGCAATGCTACTATCCTTTTTCCACACTTGTGCTTCAAAGTAGCACCATGATATAGCGAGTCTCATATATTGTGCTTCAAAGTAGCACCATGTTCTTCATATAGAGAGTCTCATATGTTGTCACTTCCATATACTAGTGGGAATTTTACGTTATAGAACTTGGCTTGTATATTCCAATGATGGGCTTCCTCAAATTGCCCTAGGTCTTCGTGAGCAAGCAAGTTGGATGCACACCCACCAGTTTCTTTTGTTGAGCTTTCATACATTTATAGCTCTAGTGCATCCGTTGCATGGCAATCCCTACTCACTCACATTGATATCTATTGATGGGCATCTCCATAGCCCGTTGATACGCCTAGTTGATGTGAGACTATCTTCTCCCTTTTTGTCTTCTCCACAACCACCATTCTATTCCACCTATAGTGCTATATCCATGGCTCACGCTCATGTATTGCGTGAAGATTGAAAAAGTTTTGAAAAAGTTAGAGTATGAAACAATTGCTTGGCTTGTCATCGGGGTTGTGCATGATTTAAATACTTTGTGTGGGGAAGATGGAGCATAGCCAGACTATATGATTTTGTAGGGATAACTCTCTTTAGCCATGTTATTTTGAGAAGACATAATTGCTTTGTTAGTGTTCTTGAAGTATTATTATTTTCTATGTCAATATAAACTTTTATCTTGAATCTTTCTAATCTGAATATTCATACCACAATTAAGAAGATTTGCATTGAAATTATGCCAAGTAGCACTCCGCATCAAAAATTCTCTTTTTATCAATTACCTACTCGAGGATGAGCAGGAATTAAGCTTGGGGATGCCTGATACGTCTCCAACGTATCTATAATTTTTGATTGCTCCAAGCTATATTATCTACTATTTTCGACTATATTGGGCTTTATTTTCCACTTTTATATTATTTTTGGGACTAACCTATTAACCGGAGGCCCAGCCCAGAATTGCTGTTTTTTGCCTATTTCAGTGTTTCGGATAAACAGAATATCAAACGGAGTACAAATGGAATAAAATCTTCGGAAACGTGATTTTCTCACCGAACGTGATCCAGGAGACTTGGACCCTACTGCAAGGGATCAAAGAGGCAGTCACGAGGGTGGGGGTGCCCCCCCTAGGGCGCGCCCCCCTGCCTCGTGGGCCCCTCGATGCTCCACCGACGTACTCCTTCCTCCTATATATACACACGTACCCCCAAACGATTAGAATAGGAACTAAAAACCTAATTCCACCGCCGCAACTTTCTGTATCCACGAGATCCCATCTTGGGGCCTATTTCGGAGCTCCGCCGGAAGAGGGCCGTCATCACGGAGGGCTCCTACTGGATTGATACCTTGGTTCTCAAAAACAGAGGGAAATACTTACGCTACTCTGCTGCATCATCCCTTCCTCTTCGGGGAAAACCAACGCAAGCTCAAGATGTAGCAATGTACAGTCTTTCACGGACGTAGGGAGTAGGATGAGCACTTGAGCGTGAGCATGTGTGTTGCGTCATGTGTTGTGTGCCGCATGGGTGCGTGAGTGTTGCGTGCGTCCATGTGTACGTGTGAGTGTTGCATGTTGCATGCATGCATGGGGCTTACTCCCTCCCATTAACATGTTCATATTTCAAGCTTCCTCTGTTCCCTCAATATGGTGATACTCCCTCTGTTCCCAAATAGTACGGAGTAAAAGCCTCCCTCTGTTCCCGAATACGAAGTATTTGTCTTTCTACAGATTTCAACAAGTGACTACGTACGGAGCAAAATGAGTGAAGTGAGCGTAGAGGCATAGGGATACTGTAGAAAGGAAGTCCTCGCGATCCATTATTCCCCATCTCGGTCAGAGAGAACTATTTAACTAGTCTTCGCAGTGAAGTGACAATACACGCTGTAGCAGATGGGACACGTAATTAATAAGCTGAACCAGCGTGTTGGTGTTACTAAATCAGCCTTACCCAGTACTGCCATCTCTTCTTCTTCCTCCTCTCTTCTTCTTCCTCCTCTCTTCCCCATCGTCGGCCGCACACCATTTACCCCCGCTCACTGCTCGGCCACACGAGGAGAGGCTTCTTCGCTCGCCCGCCCGAATCCACTTCCCCATTGGCTCGCAGGCACCGAAAACCCCAATGGCAGAACCGGCTGACACGCAGAGCCGCGATTGGAATTCCCTCCCCGATGTTCTCTTGGAGCAGATATGTAGCCGTGTGGACCTACTCAGCACCGTCCGTCTGGCCGCATGCTCGGTGTCTTTGTACCGTCTACTAGTCTGCAACCGGCCGGCTCTTTTCAAGACACCCTGCTTGCTAATGCCCGATCCTCGCAGGTGGCCCAGACACCGACTTGACGATCCTACGGAGGTTGTCGTGGTTCCCCTCGACATGCTACCACTACCCGTCCACATGTCCTTCATGCGCAGCCACTACTGGGCGGGCATGAAGGCCACCGGTAGTCCATGGCGTCTCGTGGATATCTACACCCAGCGAGAGATCACCCTTCCATCGTTGGATATTGCCGCCATCGAGCCTCACGGCCCGCCGGACACTCCTACCTACTACGCACGAGACGCGTCAAGCTTTTGGCTCAACCTCTGTTTGCAGAAAGTTGTAATCTGCGAAGTGCCCACACCATCAGAAGACTACATGGATTACTAGCTCATTGCCTTGTTCAACATGGGATTAGTCTATCTGGAATCCGGTCGCCATACATGGTTATTGCTCATCATCAATCCTGTTGAGGCAACATTTATGTCTGATGCTATAGTGCACGATTGCATCGTTTACGCGGTCGATGCACAGATTGGCTGCCTATACTGGTGGAATCTATCGTCGTGTAATTGTTCTATCTCATCTCATCTTTACCTTATGAATACGACTGCCTGTTCATTTGTTACAAATTTAGAATGCATTAGCATGTCTATAACCACATCATTGCTATATGTTCCACTCATTTCCTAGATTTTTATGACCACACATGTTATTGTTAGAGTTGATATGAGAACAATTGGCATCTAATGATTGTAAGAATACATATTATGAGCATAACATCATGATTTCTATATGTTACTTTCGTTTACAAGATTTTTATAACAACGCATGTTATTGCTTAGAGTTGATATGAGAACAGTAGTAGTAAGTGCTATGGTAGAATATGAGTAGGCGCTATCATAGCTGTTTTCCTCTCATTGTTACATGATGTTTGAACCATGACATATTGCTAGAATATGAAAGCCATTGGCTTATTTTTTTAACTTGGGGTATGATTATGACCACGGCATTGCAATTCTCTGTCTATGATATGTGTCACTGTTATAATAATCTTAATTCCACACATACTCTAAACATGATTGTTTAATTTTGTCCTTTTGATCTCCAATTTGAATTGTTGCAGCAGATGCAAATGCGCTGGCCTTCATGATTCGAGGACCTGGAATCATACCAGCCGATGGCTGGTGGTTTATCGCTCGTTCAGCTGACGGCGGTCATTCGATGCTCATTCGCACGTACCAAATTGACTAAACCATTACATCAAACCACATGCAGTACAATGTGTGGGGCATTCGTCACATGGATGGCTATGGCTACTTCGTGTTCGAGAAAGATCCCATCTCCGTTGGGCCAGGCGTATTCAGCTGGAGGCGGGTTTACATCCTCGGCGACCACTCCTTGTTCCTCGGGCTCAATTATCCGATCATCCAACCAATCATCGATCATATCACCGGCGATGATTACTGTGCTATGCAACTTCCATTCGCGAGGGGGGGCTGTGTTTACACATCATACCATGGGTTTCGTGAATCACCATATCCAGAGATTCGTCGACATAGCTTGTTGCCAGATAATCTTCAGTGTGTGAAAGGCATCAAGCTTCCATGCGATGGATGGCTTTTGCAAACCCGACATGCGGCGATGTGGTTCATGTCAACAGCAAATATGCACAACTTGATTCATGCTGATATCTAGACTGAGCCATGTATTCTGTTGCTGTAGCATGACCCTCTTTTGTTGGATATTATGTACTGTTGTTAGTTTGAAGCACTCCTCTGGTTTGAAGGATAGATACCTTCCTGGGATCAAGTGCATCCTAACTCACCTGCGTAGGATGTACTGGTAATGATGATGGAGATGTTGTGCAGAAGCCATATATATCAGTTAGGCTTCAAGTGCGTACTTGTTAGTTAAACCTATGTATAAATTGTGACACTAAATACGACTAGTAAGTACTCTAGTACAGTAGCAGTACTAGTATATGTCGGTCAAATTATTCATCATGTCCACACATTGAATTGACGTGATAACACGTTGCGCGTGAGGTGACACAAGAATCCCGGTGGCGTGTTCGGGTATTCTGGACTTCAGATTTGGAGTACCACTTATCTGTCGAAATCTTTCATCATTCACTTAAAACAGTCGATTGATCATACATTGAGTACCATATAACTGGAATTACCGATGCAAGTCGAAGAAGGATTGGCCGGTGCTGCCGGCTGGCGTCAAGTTCGATCCCACGGATCAGGAGCTGATCGAGCACCTTGAGGCCAAAGTGAGTGCTGACAGCGCGAGATTTTAGTCTCTCATCGACTTGTTCATACTAACCATCGACAGCGAGCACGGCATATGCTACACCCAACCTGAGAAACTTCCAGGTAAGACACCGATCGGCCGTCTACTTGCACAAACATATTCCTTTGTTTGTAGCTCTATTTTTCTTTTTAGACGCAGACCTGGTGAAGCAATTACAATTTGAAAGTTAATAAAAAGTGAAACAAGTGACTGCAACATGCCAACGATGTTATGAAAATGCCAACTAGGTACACTAAAACCTGTATTCCACAATACTGCAGGTATCACACTGAGTGGCCTAAGGAAGCATTTCTTCCAGCGCAATTCCAGGGAGTTCAAAAGGGGCACATGGATGTGTCGCAAGATACAGTCGGAGTGCGGCATGCACGCGATGTGGCACAAGACCGGCAATACCTTGCCAGTGATGGTCAACGACCGGCAGACAGGCAGCAAAAAAGGTTCTGGTGCTGCACACCAACAAGAACTTCGACCAGCAGAGGACCATCTGGGTGATGCACTAGTACCACCTCGGGGACCTGGAGCAAGAGAAGGAGTGGGAGCTGGTCCTCTGCAAGATTTTCTACCAGACGAACACTAGGGCCAGGAGTAAAAAGATTATAAGTTAGTTTGGTATTGGTAGTTGTACTACCGTCGCCCGCAAGTTTGGTATTGTTGTTAACGATATTCTGGTATGAACTTGCATTTTCTTCCAACCATCATGCCGATGGTCAACGTGGATATAAAGCTGAATCATTTGTTTCGAAACGAATTTTCAGGCACCTGATTTTTATTTGATGGGTAGCATAAGCACCTGCCGTTCGAATTCCCAGTTCTCCAATTTTTTTTGAAACAAGTGCATGCACTTATTATCATGATAAAAAACAATATCCGAGCTGCATCCTAGTTATCAGTCTGTACTTGCAGAATTCTCTCATTTATTGAGCACGTATATTATTTTTTCGGGTTGAGCAAGTTTCAACTGGGCTGTAGACTGCCCAAGCTTGGTTTTGTTTTTAACAGGCCCAGCCCATGATGACAACGGGGCAAAAAGATCCAGCAGGTATCTACTGGCCTCTGGCCCGCCAGCATTAGTTATATTTTGTCTTACAACATCCGCAGGAAGTTTTTTTACTGAATCAAACACATAGCCCAGTTCTATTATCCTCTTGAAACGCATGTCCTACATCCGTTTTCTAATCTCTACCTGTAGTTTTACTAGTTCATATACACGTATCATTATATTGAAAACACATAAAATTCCCTTTTCATATTTACATCCTTATTTTTGTTGTTTTTTCCCACCCAGCGCTGATTTTTTTACCACTGGTTTTCCCTTAAACTAGCTCAATTGTCCCACGTCTTATTTGCTTACAAAAACAAAACGATTTTTTGGCAAATCAATAAGTTATTAAAAAATGTATATCATTTCGGGATTACAACAGTTCGGACTCCACCCAAATATGCAAAATAAGGTTGAACTTTTTGACCATGGTCCTGGGCAGAAAATGAGCTGTAATAAATTACTTAAGAATTAGCAAATGGGCTACAAATTATAAAAATAGCAAACGGGCTTTATGTTGTCTGCCACAGATTTGGAGGTTGACTTGTGGGCCTACTAAGTTCATGTGTACACAAGATTTCTCAAAAAAGAAACCTAGTCAACAATTGACTCTACCAGCGTCAGACCGTTAGATGTCAATCTAACGGCAATCGTGCTTCTTCAGTCTCTGATCTTCCTGCCCCAGCCGCCCAAACTAGCGCCGTCGGAACTGCCTGCTCCCGCCTCCCGTGGCCGGCAGTGCTGCCGGGCAGGCCTCACGGCCCCATCATACTCGCATCCCTGGCCTGTCTATCCCTCTACTCACCCACACCTCCTGTTATTTTCCGCTGATGGCAGCCGAACCAGTCAACCCTCGTACTCTCCACCGCGTGGGCAGCCACTGCCGTGTCTTCCTCGGCTCCGTGTCGTTCCCTTCGTAGGCCTCGCCGTCGTCCACCGCCCTGGTGCTCTCGGCGCGGCGTGGTCAACGATGTCCATCCAATGGCAGTAGTGCTTATTCAACCTCTGGTCTTCTTGCCCCAGCCGGCCAAAGCAGCGCCGGTCGTGCCGCATGCTCCTGCCTCCCGTGGCCGGCTGTGCTGCCGCGGAGGCCTCACCGTCCCCATACTACTCCCACCGCTGGCCAGGCCATCCCTCCACTCACCCACTCCCCCTGTTATTCTGCGGCAATGGCAGCCTCACACCGCAGCCGAACCAGTGAACCCTCATACTCCTCTCCGCGTGGGCATCCACTATCGCGCCTTCCCCGGCTCCGCGTCGTCCCATTCCTAGGCCTCGCCGTCGTCCACCGCCGTGGTGCTCTCGGCGCGGCGTGTTCAATGTGGTCAACGACCGACTTCCATCGGAAGAGTACTGCACGTGGAGAGGCTGATAGCTGGGGCCACGGCAGCCGCAAGGAAGTGCCTCCTTATTACGCGGAAAATAATTATTCCTCCACCTGACAGCAGGGACCCACCGGACGGGCCACCAATATTTCACGGAAAAAACGTCTCCCCCCTAACAGCTAGGACCCACCGGACGGGCCACCGTATTTCGCAAAAAAAAACGTTTGCCCCTGACTGCTGGGACCCATCGGATGGACCGCCGTATTTCGTGAAAAAATGTTCCCCCCGCTGTCAGCTCGGACCCACCGGAAGGGCCTCCTTATTACGGACAGAAAAATGAATACTCCCTTGCTAGCTGGGACCCACCATGGTGGGAGGCTGACTTGTGGGCCTACTAAGTTGACGGGGACGTAGGGCTTTGTCAACTTAGTCAATATATACGACTCTAGCTCCAGTGACCGTACAATGTCCATCGAACGGCCGTCGTGCTTCTTCAATCTCTGCTCTTCCTGCTCCAGCCGCTCAAACAAGCGCCGGCGGGACTGCCTGCTCCCTCCTCCCTGCGGTCGGCTGTGCTGCCGCGCAGGCCTCACCGCCCCACCGTACTCCCATCGCTGGCCTAGCCATCCCTCTACTCACCCACACCTGCTGTTATTCTCTGGAGATGGCAAACGAACCAGTAAACCCTCGTATAGTCGTACTCCCCTTCGCATGGGAAACAACTGCCAAGTCTTCCCTGCCTCCGTGTCATTCCCTTCCTAGGCCTCGCCGTCGTCCACCGCCATGGTGCTCTCGGCGCGGCCTGGTCAACATGGTCAACAACCGACATGCATCTGAAGTGGACTGTACGTGGAGAGGTCGACAGCTAGGTCCACGGTCGCACGCAAGGAAATGCCTCCTTATTATGCGCAAAATAATGATTCCTCCACCTGACATCAGGGACCCACCGAAAGGGCCTCTGTATTTCGTGAAAAAATGTTACCGTCGCTGACAGCTCAGACCCACCAACTATATCTTCGCACGCAAGGAAGTGCCTCCTTATTACGCACAAAAAAATGAATACTCCCCCTGTTAGCTGAGACCCAGTATAGTGGCAGGCTGACTTGTGGGCCTACTAAGTTGACGGGGACTGAGGGCTTTGTCAACTTAGTCAATATGCATGATTCTAGCTCCAGTGACCGTACGATGTTCATCCAACGGCCGTAGTGCTTCTTCAACCTCTGGTCTTCTTGCTCCAGCCGCCCAAACCAGCGCTAGTCGTGCCTCGTGCACCTGCCTCCCTTGGTTGGCTGCGATGCGGCGGAGGCCTCACCGCCCGCTACTACTCCCACCGCTGGCCAGGCCATCCCTCTACTCACCCACACCCCATGTTATTCTGCGGCGACGGCAGCCTCACACCGCAGCGAACCAGTGAACCCTTGTACTCCTCTACGCATGGGCATCCACTGTCGTGTCTTCCCCGGCTCCGTGTCGTCCCCTTCCTAGGCCTCGCCGTCATCCACCGCCCTGGTGCTCTCAGCGCGGCGTGGTCAACGTGGTCAAGGAACGGCTTCCATCGGACGAGGACTGTACATGGAGAGGCTGACAGCTAGGTCCACGGCCACAGCAAGGAAGTGCCTCCTTATTACGTGCAAAATAATTATTCCTCCAGCTGACAGCGGGGACCCATCGTACGGGCCACCGTATTTCGCGAAAAAAATGTTTGCCCCTGACTGCTGGGACCCACCAGCTACATCTTCGCACGCAAGGAAGTGCGTTTGGGCAAAAAAAACAATTCGCCCCCCTGACTGCTGGGACCCACCAGCTACATCTTCGCAGGCAAGGAAGTGCCTGACAGTCGGGACCAACCTGGTCGAAGCGTACGTAGTGTTGTCATTCTGGTCGCGAACGTGTACGTACATATATACTGGTGGATGTAGAGGCGCGCACGTGTCGTAGTTGAGGCGCGTACGTGTCGTAGTAGAGGCGCGCACGTGTCGTAGTAGAGGCACGTACGTGTCATAGTAGAGGCGCGCACGTAGCATGTACACATATGTACAGCGGCCAGGGTGCAAGAAAGAAAATACGGCCACGTATGTGTACATACGGGTGGAGTCTCGAACGCCTACTCACGCATACGTACGGCCAGGGCTCGTATACATGGTTGGGTCGGAACGGAGAAACATTGTCATCGTCGTGTTCATGGGGAGGCAGCGTCGTCTCGTGTTCATGGGGAGGCAACAGAATGCATCATGCTCATCGGGAGGCAACGGAATGCATCGTGTTCATCGGGAGGCGACGGAACGCCTGGGAGCCAATCGGCTGGGTCGGAACGGAATGTGTGGTCGTGTTCATCGGGAGGGCTTGGATGGAACATGTGATGGAAACGAGGCCTGGCGTACCGCAAAACGGAGGAAATGGCCTTGTGTTCGACCGGCCACGTTCGAAACGGGATCATGTTCATCGGGAGGGGTCTGGCATACCGCAAAACGGAGGAAACGAACCTCCTACGGTCGAAATGGGGGTCCTTTTGATCGGGAGGGGTGTGGCGTACCGCAAAACGGAGGAAACGGGCCTCCTACGGTCGAAACGGGGGTCCTGTTGATCGGGAGGGGTGTGGCATACCGCAAAACGGACAAAACGGACTTGTGTTGGAGCGCTACGGTCGAAACGGGGGTCCTGTTCATCGGGAGGGGTGTGGCGTACCGCAAAACGGGACTCCACGAGATACTGTTCATCTCCACCGTCGACCTCCTCCAGCCTCCACGGGCTACCGTCGACCTCCTCCAGCCTCCACGGGCTCCTGTTCATCCAACCTCCACCGCGCGCTACTCCACCGGCTACTGTTCAACCACCCCTCCACGGGCACCCCTCCACCGTCTACTGTTCATCCAGCCCTCCACACCATGGGGTCCTGTTTAACCACCCCTCGACGGGCACCCCTCCACCGTCTACTGTTCATCCAGCCCTCCACCACACCACGGGGTCCTGTTCATCCAACCCCCCCCCCCCCCCCCCGCAATGCTCACTGTTCATCCCAGAGGCAGCATCGATCGGCTTCAGTTAGCAACAGTAACGAAGGAATCGCTCGATCGAGTTCAGTTAACATCCATCGATCGATCGCTCGGGTTCAGTAATGCGTAGCCTGCAGTGCAATCGCTCGGGTTCAGTTAGAGCCAATGCCTCGCACACACGCGCGTACGTGTATGAGAGAAATGCGCATCGCTCGGCCCCCGACCTCCCACCGTAACCGGGAACTCCCCGAAATTTTCCTCCCCCTCGCTTCTACCATGGTTTTTTCCGTCATGGATGGCCCAAAGAATGTCATGCAGCTGCGTCTCCGGCCCGCCCAGGATGAAAAGGCCATTTTCTGTCATGATTTTTTGTCATAGAAGTAGGAGCCCACCACATCTATGATGATACTGGGTTTTGTCACAATTATCGTCATAGAAGTGTCATATGTATGACAGAAAAAAATTGTTCGGCCCAAAATGTCAGGGATTTGTCTTTTTTTGTAGTGTGGGCTTCATGGTGTTGCTGATTTCAGGGACTTAGGATTTTGCTAAGTCTTTGCCTGCTGTTATTTTGATGCCATGTAAACGTGATGCTACAGTGAGATACATGCTTATTTTGAGATACTTCAGTAAGGATGTTTTGAACGTGTGGTCATGCTCTATCCATCCATTGCCTTATTTGCAATTATGGAGTTGTCTAGCATGTCTTGTTCTTGCTCTACTTTTGCTATAAAATGTTCCTGGCAGATTGTTTACATGTTAATCAATTTTGCCATGGTTGTTGCTAGTGATCCATGCATCCTATGAACTTGCTCTTGCCATGGTTAGCTTCATGTACTTGTCATCGTGCTGTTGTTATGCTTGTTTTGTCATGCAATGCTTTATGGTGAGTGGTTTGAGCTCAGAAAGTGGCTATCATAATTCTGTTTTTGACATGCTCTGTTTTTCTGCCAAGTCTGAAACTCTTAATAAAACTTGCTATGTTCACATGGGTGCCATCATATCTTCTGTGCCTTTTTGGCTCATGATCAGTAAGGGGCTTTTGATCTATGATTTTAGTAGAATCATGCCATGCCTTGGTTTGCTATGATATGTTCCTGTAGAATGATGTTTGCTTGATGTCAACATTGCTTCCTGATGTTGTTCTTGACATGTTAGTATTTTCGCCAAGTCTGTGATGTTGATATCTTTTGCACTTTTGCCAAGCTTGTTTGAACCTGTTCTATTGTGATTTACCCGTAGCTCAGTGTTCACGTTTTGTCAAGCATCTCTTGTACATCACTTTCATATGCTTTGTTGCTATGTTGGAGTGCAGTAGCTTAGTTTCTTGTTGCATTCTAAGTGGCATTGTGCTGTTAATCGCAGTTTTTGCGTCATTCTTGTGATGCTTTCCATCTGCAAGCCGTGCATCCGTTTCTGATGATCTCTATATCGATTTCAATAGAAATCATCTCACCTTTCCAGCCACATACTTGGTTTGCCAAGTTGATGCTTTGTTCATTCGTTCCCTTCCGGAGCACGCATATGCATTGCATATCATGTCTTGCATATCATGCCATGTTTTGCATCATGTTGCTTGTGCATTGCACCGTAATTGATTGTTGGTCCTTTGCTTGTGTTCTTGCTTTGGGTAGAGCCGGGAGACGAGTACGTGACCGAGGAACCTGTTGAGTATGCTTACGAGGATCAAGCTTTCGACAACTCTGAGAACATTGTAGGCCAAGATGACCATACCCTCGAAATCACTTCTATCTTTGCTTGCTAGTTTTTCGCTCTATTGCTATGTCGCGCTACCTACCACTTGCTATATCATGCCTCCCATATTTCCATGTCAAGCCTCTAACCCACCTTTTCCTAGCAAACCGATGTTTGGCTATGTTACCGCTTTTGCTCAGCCCCTCTTATAGCGTTGCTAGTTGCAGGTGAAGATGAAGTTTGTTCCATGTTGGAACATGGATATTGTTGGGATATCATTATTATATCTTATTTACTTTAATGCATCTATATACTTGGTAAAGGGTGGAAGGCTTGGCCTTATGCTTGGTGTTTTGTACCATTCTTGCCGCCCTAGTTTCCGTCATACCGGTGTTATGTTCCTTGATTTTGCGTTCCTTACGCGGTTCGGTGTTATGGGAACCCCTTGACAGTTCGCCTTGAATAAAGCTCCTCCAGCAAGGCCCAAACTTGGTTTTACCATTTTCCTACCTACCACCATATACCTTTCCCTTGGGTTCTGCAGACTCAAGGGTCATCTTTATTTAACCCCCCCCCCCCCCCGGGGGCCAGTGCTCCTTTGGGTGTTGGTCCGAACCGAGCTGCCTACAGGGCCACCTCGGGGAAACTTGAGGGTTGGTTTTTACTCGTAGCTAGTCTCATCCGGTGTGCCCTGAGAACGAGATACCTGTGACTCCTATCGGGATTTGTCGGCACATCGGGCGGCTTTGCTGGTCTTGTTTTACCATTGTCGAAATGTCTTGTAACCGGGATTCTGAGACTGATTGGGTCTTCCTGAGAGAAGGAATATCCTCCGTTTACTGTGAGAGCTTGTGATGGGCTAAGTTGGGACACCCCTGCAGGGTATAAAATTTCGAGAGCCATGCTCGCGGTTATGTGGCAGATGGGAATTTGTTAATATCCGGTTGTAGAGAACTTGACACTTAACTTAATAAAAAATGAATCAACCGCATGTGTAGCCATGATGGTCTCTTTTCGGCGGAGTCTGAGAAGAGAACACGGTCTCGTGTTATGCTTGAACGTAAGTAGCTTCAGGATCACTTCTTGATCACTTATAGTTTCTCGACCGTACGTTGCTTCTCTTCTCGCTCTTATTTGTGTATGTTAGCCACCATATATGCTTAGTGCTTGCTGCAGCTCCACCTCACTACTTTCTCCTACCCATATGCTTAAATAGTCTTCATCTCGCGGTTGTGAGATTGTTGAGTCCTCGTGACTCACGTATACTTCCAAATAGTTGCAGGTGCGGAGGATACCAGTGCAATTGGTGCTACCGAACTCAAGTTGGAGTTCGACGAGGATTCGGGCCGTTACTATGTTTTTTTCCTGATGATCAGTAGTGGAGCCCAGTTGGGACGATCGGGGATCTAGCATTTGGGGTTGTCTTCTTTTTTTTTGGTTCCGTAGTTGGACCTTTGATTGTACTTTGGATGATGTATGGATTATTTATGTATTTTTTGAAGTGGCGATTTTAAGCCAACTCTTTATCCCTTTCTTATTCAGTACACGAGATGTGTGAAGATTTCCCCTCTTGCGACAAGCCCACCATGTGGCTATGCCTCTAAGTTGTGCCCCGACACTTGGGAGATATAGCCGCATTGTGGGTGTTACAGGTGGAGGATAAGGACGGCAGCACTGGTGGGAGAAGGAGGCGGGGGCGCGGGGCTCGCGCGTGCTGGGGAACTCCTCTCCCTAGCGATGCCTGTGGGAGCGAGGGGATCGGGCGCGATGCGGGTGTCGGAGGACGAGAGGAAGAGGGTGAGGGGATCGGGCCAGGGGTTGCTAGGGTGCGGTCTAGGATTAGAGGGTTAGGTGGGCTTGGTTGAGTTGATGGGCCGGCTTGGTGGGAGGTCCAAGTGGCCAGGTAGGCTGAACTACTCTCTCTCTCCCATTTCTCTTTATTTGCCAAAAACAACGAATAGCAAAGAAAGAAAATGAGAGAAAGAAAAGGCTGGAGAAGGAATTTGGGCACTGGGATAATTTTCTAGTGTGTTAGAATATTTTTATAGCTCCCTAATATATTGGGAGGATATGTTATATAGAGAAATCGCCATGTGAGTTCCCTCAATTTAAATAGATCAAAGATCTATGCATTTTATTTATTTGAGTTTTAAAAAGAATGAAATGGCATGATGGCATGATGACATGATGCAATGCGCATGATGCAAAGATGAATGCAACAGACAAAACAAATCACCCGACGAAACTCAAAAAACATGGAAGGCATCTGAAGCATTGGTCTTGGGGCGTCACAGCACTCCACACTACAAGAGTATCTCGTCCCGAGATCTAGGATGACACCGGAGGGAAACGGAAGGGGAAGAGAAGAGGTAAAATTAAGTTGCTTCTTAACAAAAGAGTGAAACCAAAGAACCTTGAGAGGTCATACAATTTTGAGAAAAGAATACAACAGAGATGAATAAAGTTGAAAACACTCCGTTAGAAAAGAGGAACAAGGAACATCATGAGAACCCTGTAGGTTGAAAGACATGAGAAAAGGGTTGCAATGGGCAAGAAGTACATGCAAGCACTCCGGTTGAAACGAGATGTACAAGGAACGATAAGGATCAATTACGACAACACTCCGGTTGGAAAAAGGAAGGTAAAGAATGTGAGCTTGGCAAAATGAAAGCACTTGGATGAGAGTCCGGTTAGAAGAGGAATGATAGACACAATACTCCGGTTAAAACAAGATAGAGAAGGAATAAGAATGATATAATTTGGGCAGCTCTCCGACTGTAAATGTAAGGAATTGAACATGGACTTGAGAAGATGAGAGGATACTTGATGAAATCAACAACACACTGCCTTCGAAACTATTGAAAGAATGGCACAAGGGGTAAGAAAGATTTCAGACAGCACTCCGGTTGAGAAGGGAGGCAAAACTTGATAAGATGAGAGAACTTGAATGAAGGACACGACACTCCGGTTGAATGGATAAGCAAAGGAAAGAACATGATATTCGACAAAAAAATGGGATGATGGGTCGAAGAGTGCACCATCACAATGCTTCTAGAATGAATGAATAGAAGCTAGATCGTTAGGAAGAAAGAAAGTAGAAGAAAATGATAACTTCTACCACCAATGAATTAGGAAAGCACCCTTCCAAGAAGGTTAAAACGGAGTTGCTGGAAAAACCAACAACGGAACGGATAAGCTTGTAGTGGGCTTATGGAAAACATCTCAAAACTGAGGTGAAATTCTGCCACTAACGGAAACAATAGATTGGATTGATATAAACAAGGAGACGAGAAGCTTATTTCACCGGGAGGATAAATGAAGAACTTGGGTCATTTATAAGCACCATAAGTAGCAACAATCCTTAGGGAAAGCTTTAGGTGAAATATAACCCAAGATAACTCCAATGAAGAGATTGATGGGTTGCAAAGGATCTCATGAACAAATTGAAAATGATGGGTTTAAAATATGTCAATCCGGACAACTTGTGAATCATGAAACACGAGGAGGAATTGCCAAGGATGACCTAACACCATCTCAAGAGATAAGGTAGAAAGAATTGCACTTTGGAATGCCAGATGAAGAATGCTTGAACTCCTCAAAACAAGACATGTGTTGAACACCATGTTTAATTTAGAGTATAGTTTGGCGGACCATAACTTCGAGAGATATCTTGAAGAACAATTGAAGAATAAAAAGAATCCTTGACGAACCACCATGTAGCCTCCATGAAGAACTCTGGTAATAAAAGAATGATCAAAAAGAAGTGAAGGATGAAAAGAATAAGATTGAAGCCTTGCAATGATTAGTTGGAGCTTTGAAATGATATAATTGAAATAACTTAGGGCTCCAGAAAAGAAAGATGAACAACATGAAACCAAGAATTTATTCCTCGTGAACAAACTCCGGAAGAAGGAATTAATTCATCTCAAGGGAATAAGAATAAGAATTATGTTATGCATATCCTTCACCAATTTAAATTGATGACAAGTAACGGATTCGGCATACTACTTTACTCATTGCAAGGATTAAAGAGAGATATAGCGTAAACTTGGTAAGGTCTTGATGGATCCACCGGTAGGATTTAGGAAAGAACAAATGAATAGATATGATACCAAGAGAAGAGGAATCTTGAATGAACCACCGTAAGAATTGAAAATGATTGAAGAAAAAGAGAGCGAATCACGGTAAGAATTAGAAAGCGAATGAAGATACTTGAGAGAATTTAGATGCATGAGAACGGAGGTATGACAAGCTAATAAAAGAATACTTGAATGATGCACTGGTAAGATTTGGAGAACGATAGCTACATGCTAAGAATGAAGAAAGTGAAATGATGGCCTTCGGGGTAAAGAAATGGAAACAGCTCGTGAAATGCTCCGGATGGTTGAAAAGAATTCTCACAATTGAAAACAATTATGAGATGATGGCATAAGGCTAGAACCATGAATCTTCAAGAGAATGGACCATGATTTAAGAAAACTCTTCTTCGGTCTTCAAGATTCGAGAATGACGACGAGAAACACCACCATGACTTATTGAGGCACTCCGGAATGAAAAATAGAAATATTGAACCAACGATGAAAATAATTTGAAAACGATCTTGGAGAAAGACATATGACTGACGATAATTCATTCTTACGTCAAACTTGGAAAAGAATTTGGGAGTAACTCCGAGAAAATAGAAGAGTCAGGTAAGATCCTAGGAGAAGACCTATGGGTTAGGGCCCACTCAAAGATACACCGTTGAATGATTTAAAAGAGAGATTGCGTCGGTTGAATTAAATGGCTTGAATGAGATAACAATCTCAAAAGAGCTTGAATGAATACAGAGTGGAAACACGAATCTTCAAGATATCTTCAGCACTTCGGATATGAATAGAGAGAGGTGAATAAATACGAGGGCTTTGGATATGAAATTCACATAGGAAAATATGTGAAACAAAAGGAAGAGATATGATCAACACCGACGCTTGATAATCCGCTGGACAAGAAAACGAGTGAGATTGATGAACTTGAAGCTCCCTTAGCATCTTCCTGACAATCACCAGATAAGAACATTGATGAAAAATAATGGAGAGACTTCCCATCAATTAAAACGATACTTGATTAAGAACTCTGAGTCCTTGAATAAAAGGGTGGGAGGGCGGGAAAAACAAAGACAACTTGGGACGGATGAAACAAACACCGATGAGAAAACTAAGATTGGATCTTGCAAATGGGAAAAATGATAGGATCATCTTGAAGAGAATCGCACCGGTTGTAAATAGAATTGAGATGACAATCTTGATAAATAAGAAGGTTAGTATTCACATAGGAATATGAGAACACCACTTGGAAAAGGTATGGAATCAACACTTGACATTGAAGCAACTCGAATACCACAACTCAAAACAAAACAAAGGTTTGGCTTGCAGAGTAAGCCGGAACAAATACATGTGATAGAGATTTACCCAATCCCATATCATGCATTTGTCGGAAAGATATTCTAGGAGCTACTTGAATTCCCACCTATAAACTCCCGAAACATTCTGGTTATGCAATCAGGTGTTGGGGATACAGGGGAAGCATAATATCTCACCCAAACTAACAATCCCTACATCCAGCTGTATCCATCCTTCAACACATAACCAAGAAACCTTCGGAAATCGTGTACCTCAACATTCGAAAAGCATCTGTTATATGAGTTAAGTCAATACTCCCGAACTCCCGCCCCGGTACTGGGTGGCGTCGAGGTTATCTCACCAACAACTGCATAAAAGAGATTTTTGATGTCGATGAAACTCAGGTATTCCAGAACAGCAACGATAAAATTGTGACGCAAAACACCTCAGAGCTCAACTCCCCGGGACACTGCCACAACCCCTAAATGGCAGGAGGCACCAAGAACAATGTTCTCGTCACAAGAATATCGAAACGATTCCAAGATACCCGTGTGATCCTAAAAAAATTCGTGAAATTTGAGGAGAGGAAAGTCAAAACTTCTGCGTCAAGAGACCTCACCAGAGCGACGAAGGGACTGAGGAGTAAAAAAGAATCCTACTCTAGGCTATATATAATCCTAAGACTCAAAACATTTTGTTCTAGACTCAACAACGTCAGCGATTCGATCAAGCAGGGGGCTCCTAAGTCAGGGATGGCTCTGATTACCAACTTGTAACACCCACGATGCGTCTATATCTCCCACGTGTCGAGGCACGACTTAGAGTCATAACCGCATGGTGGTTTAGTTGCAAGTGGGGTAATCTTCACACAATCCCATGTACTGAATAAGAAAGGGATAAAGCGTTGGCTTACAATCGCCACTTCACACAAATGAGAAATTAAACATACATCATCCAGAGTACAAACAAGGTCCGACTACGGAACCAAAATAAAAGAAGATAACCCCAAATGATAGATCCCTGATCGTCCCAACTGGGCTCCACAATTGATCAACCGGAAAAGACACATAACAACAATAAAGATCTGCATCGAGCTCCCACTTGAGCTCGGTTGCGTCACCTGGACTGGTATCATCGGCTCCTGCAACTGTTTGGAAGTATCTGTGAGTCACGAGGACTCAGCAATCTCACACCCGTGAGATCAAGACTATTTAATCTTATGGGTAGGGTAAGGTAAGGAGGTGGAGCTGCAGCGAGCAGTAAGCATAAATATGGTGGCTAACATACACAAATAAGAGCGAGAAGAGAAGCAACGCAACGGTCGAGAAGCTACAAGTGATCCTAAAGCTACTTACGTTCAAGCATAACACAATACCTTGTTCACTTCCCGGACTCCGCCGAAAAGAGACCATCACGGCTACACACGTGGTTGATGCATTTTAATGAAGTCAAGTGTCAAGTTATCTACAACCGGATATTAACAAATTCCCATCTACCACATAACTGTCGGCACGGCTCTCGAAAGTTTATACCCTACAGGGGTGTCCCAACTTAGCCCATCACAATCTCTCATGGTCAACGAAGGATATTCCTTCTCCCGGAAAGACCCGATCAGTCTTCGAATCCCGATTACAAGTCATTTCGACAATGGTAACAAAAGACCAGCAAGACCACCCGACTGTGCCGACAAATCCCGATAGGAGCTGCGCATATCTCATTCTTAGGGCACACCGGATAAGCAAAGCGTACAAGTACCAACATAACCCAAGTTGCCAGGGGACGCTCCCGCACGGTGCTCTAGTTTGGACCAACACTCCGAGGAGCACTGGCCCGGGGGTTAAAATAAAGATGAAACTTGAGTCTGCAGAACCAAAGGGAAAAGGCTTAGGTGGAAAATGTAAAACCAAGGTTGGGCCTTGCTGGAGGAGTTTTATTCAAAGCGAAATGTCAAGGGGTTCCCATAACACCCAACCGCGTAAGGAACGCAAAATCAAGGAACATAACACCGGTATGACGAAAACTAGGGCGGTAAGAGTGGAACAAAACACCAGGCATAAGGCCGAGCCTTCCACCCTTTACCAAGTATATAGATGCTTTAAATTAAATAAGAGATAATGTGATATCCCAACATATCCATGTTCCAACATGGAACAAACTTCAACTTCGCCTGCAAATAGCAACGCTATAAGAGAGGCTGAGCAAAAGCGGTAACATAGCCAAACAACGGTTTGCTAGGAAGGTGGGTTAGAGACTTGACATGGCAATATGGGAGGCATGATATAACAAGTGGTATGTAGCGCGACATAGCGATAGAGAGAACAACTAGCAAGCAAAGATAGAAGTGATGTCGAGGGTATGGTCATCTTGCCTGAGATCCCGCCAGGAAGAAGAACGAGTCCATGAAGAAGACAAACGGATGTAGTCGAACGAATCCTCACAACTCCGGAACGAAACTGAAGCTAACGAGAGAAGCAACCCGGGATGAAGCAAGTAACAATAAACAACCCTCACATAAACATGGCATGATGCACAACTAAGTATGATGCATGTCCGGTTTAAAGAGGCATGGCATGGCAAAGTGCACAAACAATACTACAAATTAAGTGGAGCTCAATATGCAACGAGTTCCATATTGACGAAACACCACATTCATTTATTTAGTTCTCTCTTGGTTATGTACTCGACAATATTAAATGTTGGTCAACATGGCAAGAGGTGAGGCAAAGTAAACTACACAGTTAGGCATTATAAATGAGGCCAGAACAACAAACAACAATTCCGGTAAATCCCCACATGTCATATGGCAATTTAATGCGAACAACAATTTTAAACATTTTAAATGGTATTATCATGATGCGGATGACATGTGCAGGTTTAATGCAATTTTGTTAAAAGTTGACATGAGCATATTATGAAGCATTTTCGCCACGGTGGAAGGAAAAGGGGACCACGTCAACGAATCTGAAAATGATGCCACAGCAACATATCGATTCCGTTAGCTCATGGAGATAGCGGTGCAAAAGGAAGTGTGGCAAGAGCGTGCAAAAGATGGTGGGGTGATCCCGGTTATCGGGTTCCCATGAGTTGATGGCATGGAAGCGAGAGACACTCCGGACACGGTGCATACAAAGGGTGCATCTCATACAACACAAGCATTCGTTCTCGGACGGTCGTCTCAGGGTTATACCTTCGAAGCGTGCGTTTCGAAGCGGATCGGTTCGTAGAGGAAGTAGTCGTTCACGGGTCGTCGAGGGAAGTAGTGGTACATGATGACGGTAGTGGTACACGTTTTCTAGATGTTCGGGGTTGTCGGTAGAGGTACTTGTCGCATTGCTGGGCGTATTCGTACACATTTCAGAGAGGAACTTGGCATATCCATGTACTTGGCGTTCCGGTGAGGTAGTCGAACTTGACGGATCCGAGAGCTCCGGGCGTCGTGGTACTTTGCGTCCAAGTGGGCTTAGTGAGGCTTGTGTATTTGCGTAGTCATACATGGGACATGTGGCTGTGGTCTTGGCATCTTGAGCAGGGGCAACCCAAACTCGGTAGGAGGCAGAAAACGATGCAAATTGCTCGTGCTTGGGGATGTTGCGACAACATCGGAGCCGGAAGTACACGCGGATGGAAGGGTCGGCCCTAGGCCGGATGTAGGGAGCAGCAGGGGAGGTCGCAGAGACGAGGTGGAGGGGGAGCTGTAGGAGGTGGCCTCGGCCATGACGTCCCTACGGTAGCCGGCGAGCTCATGGCCAGCAGCAGCAGCAAGGCGTGGAACGGGACGGAGCCGGCGGGTTCGAGGTGGAGGTCACCGGATCCAGCGGGGAACTTGGCCGGCGGTGATGGCGGGTCTTGGCGCGAGCAAAGGGTATGGAGGGCGACGCTGGTCCTCTGCTCCCGCGAAGCAACAACGACGGACGAGCGGGCGACTGCCCTAGCTTCTTAGAGCAGCGGGGGGAAGACAGAGGAGGTGTGACGGCCATGGCGCGCGGAAAAGGGCCGAGCGATGAGGCGGCTGCGATGGAGGAGAAGGACGGCAGTGCTGGTGGGAGAAGGAGGCGGGGGCGCGGGGCTCGCGCGTGCTGGGAAACTCCTCTCCCTGGCGATGCGTGTGGGAGCGAGGGGATCGGGAGCGATGCGAGTGTGGGAGGACGAGAGGAAGAGGGTGAGGGGATCAGGCCAGGGGTTGCTAGGGTGCGGTCTAGGGTTAGAGGGTTAGGTAGGCTTGGTTGAGTTAATAGGCCGGCTTGGTGGGAGGTCCAAGTGGCCAGGTAGGCTGAACTCCTCTCTCTCTCCCATTTCTCTTTATTTGCCAAAAACAACAAATATCAAAGAAAGAAAATAGGAGAAAGAAAAGGTTGGAGAAGGAATTTGGGCACGGAGATAATTTGCAAGTGTGTTAGAATATTTATTATAGCTCCCTAATATATTGGGAAGATATGTTATATAGAGAAATCACCATGTGAGTTCCCTCAATTTAAATAGA
The DNA here is from genome assembly GCF_056163025.1 of Triticum urartu. Taxonomy (NCBI): domain Eukaryota; kingdom Viridiplantae; phylum Streptophyta; class Magnoliopsida; order Poales; family Poaceae; genus Triticum; species Triticum urartu. Next base: position 232,945,211 of record NC_141876.1, on the reverse strand, counting down.
CCAAAGATCTATGCATTTTATTTAGTTGAGTTTTTAAAAAAATGAAATTGCATGATGACATGATGCAATGCATATGATGCAAAGATGAATGCAACAGACAAAACAAATCACCCGACGAAACTCGGAAAACATGGATGGCATCTGAAGCGTCGGTCTTGGGGTGTCACACCGGTCCTTCTCCGTCTGGCACTGGCACAAACCCGACCGGTCCTTCACCTCTGTGATGATGGTAAGTTTTCCCAAGTGTTTTGCTTAACAAATATATACTTAGCTTATGAAATGACTTACTTAGCTCCAAAATGATATATTTTACCTAGGATAGCTATAAAATGACCTATACTTAGCATTTTTTTCCACCAAAATGACAAAATATGCTTAGTTAGCTAGAAAATGGCATAACTACCTAGGATAGCTCAATAATGATCTATAGCTAGCTTATCTAGTTAATTTATGACATAATTACCTCACTTAGGTAAAAAAATGGCATAACTACCTAGGATAGCTCAATAATGATCTATAGTTAGCTTAGATAGTTCATTTGTGACATAATTACCTAACTTAGGTAAAAAATGGCATATTAACCTTGGTTTAGCTCCAAACTATCATATAATTAGTTTATTTTCCTCCAAAATGACAAAATAACCTTACCTAGCTCCAAATGATCGATTTTAACTAGGATAGCTCTAAAATGACCCGCACTTACCATTGTGTCCAACAAAATGAAGAAATATACTTAAGTTAGCTCAAAAATGGCATAACTGCCTAGGTTAGCTCCAAAATGACCTATTTACCTAGCTTAGCTCTAAAATGACCTACACACTTAGCATTTTTACCTAGCTTAGCTAAAAATGGCATTTTTACCTACCTTAGTAAGAGAAGAAGAAGATAAAGAAGAGGAGAGGAGAAAAAGAAAGAGAAGATAAATTCTTCTTTTTCTTTTTCTTCTTCTTCGTCTTCTTTTTCTTCTAGCTAGTCTTCTTCTTCGTCTAACTTTCATCTTTCCTAATTTGTGGATTTGCTTTAGATGAGGAAGCTTGCATTGATGGAGTGTACTCTTCTCCTTGTGCTTCCTTTTGGCAATGTTCATATGTTGGATATGTTGTTGGAAACTTGTTTTGGATATGTATGTATGGATATGTTGTTGGAAACCATTGCATATGTTGGGTATGTTCTTGGAAACTTGTATGTTGGATATGTTGAGTGGAAACTTATTGTCGGTATGCTAGTTGAAAAAACAGGGGCTATACAGGCACTTTTCTATCTGCTAGAAGATGGCAAAGACCTTTGCCATCAGCCAGTAGACGGCAAAGCTGCCACATGGCAGCTACCTGTGCAACCTGGGGGCAATGGGCTGGCCTATATGGTTGCGTTGTCGTCCGCTGGCAGACGGCAAAGATCTTTGCATCTGTGCTGTCCGCCAGCAGACGGCATAGCATGCCACATGGTAGCTACCTGGCCTGGCCAATATGGGCACTTTGTCATCTGCCAGCAGACAACAAAGAATGCCATTAACCCCTTAATGGACCTGAGCTGCCACGTGTGTTGTCTACCAGCGGATGGCAAAGGCCTCTGCGTCTTTGCCGTCTGCTAGCAGACGGCAAAGAGACCTTTGCTGTAGCTTATTTAGTCGGACCTGTTGCCTCCTGCTGGCTGACGGCAAAGGCCTTTGCTGTCCGTTGGGCATGCCTTTGCCATGAGGCATGGCGGACGGCAAAGTGCCTGATTCCTGTAGTGTATTAGTGATGTTAAGCTTATTAGTAAACATGCTTCTATGGTAGAAACTCAAGTAGAACAAGTACTTAAGGCACAAGATTATTTGCTCAATGAGATGAATAGTAAGAAAAATGATCATGTTGTTAGAGTTATGACTAGCGGTGGTAAAATGACCCAGGGACCTTTGTATCCTGAAGGTCATCCTAAGAGAATTGAGCAAGATTCTGAGAGATTTAGTACTCATGCACCTTGTCCTTCTAATAAAAAGAAAAGGAAAACTGATAGGACTTTGCATGCTTCTAGTAAACATGTTATACATATAGCTAAGAACCCGAATGATATTTCTATTGCTGATGCTGAGACACAATCTGGTAATGAGCATGAACCTAGTGATAATGTTAATGATGATGTTCATGTTGATGCTCAATCTAGTAAAGATAATGATGTGGAGATTGAACCTGCCGTTGATCTTGATAACCCACAATCTAAGAATCAATGTTATGATAAGAGATATTTCGTTGCTAGGAAGCATGGTAAAAAAAGAGAACCATGGTTCAGAAACCCATGCCCTTTCCTCATAAACCATCCAAGAGAAAGGATGATGAGGATTTTGAGCGCTTTGCTGAAATGATTAGACCTATCTTTTTGCATATGCGTTTGACTGATATTTTGAAAATGTCTCCTTATGCTAAGTATATGAAGGAAAATGTTACAAATAAAAGGAAGATGCCGGAAACTGAAATTTCCACCATGCTTGCTAATTATACTTTTAAGGGTGGAATACCAAAGAAACTTGGAGATCCAGGAATACCAACTATACCATGCTCCATTAAAAGAAACTATGTTAAAACTATTTTATGTGATTTGGGCGTCGGTGTTAGTGTTATTCCTTTCTCTTCGTATCGTAGACTGGATTTGAATAAGTTGACACCTACTGAAATCTCGTTGCAAATGACTGAAAAATCAACTTCTATATGCATCGGTATATGTTAGTGAAGGAAATATGCCCTAGCGGCAATAATGAAGTTGTTATTTACATTTCCCTATATCATAATAAATGTTTATTATTCATGCTAGAATTGTATTAATCGGAAACTTAGTACATGGGTGAATACATAGACAAAACAGAGTTTCCCTAGTATGCCTCTACTTGACTAGCTCGTTAATCAAAGATGGTTAAGTTTCCTAACCATAGACATGTGTTGTCATTTGATGAACGGGATCACATCATTAGAAAATGATGTGATGGACAAGACCCATCCGTTAACTTAGCATAATGATCGTTAAGTTTTATTGCTATTGCTTTCTTCATGACTTATACATATTCCTCTGACTATGAGATTATGCAACTCCTAAATACCAGAGGAACACCTTGTGTGCTATCAAACGTCACAACGTAATTGGGTGATTATAAAGATGCTCTACAGGTGTCTCCGAAGTTGTTTGTTGGGTTGGCATAGCTCAAGATTAGGATTTGTCACTCCGAGTATTGGAGAGGTATCTCTGGGCCCTCTCGGTAATGCACATCACTATAAGCCTTGCAAGCAAAGTAACTAATTTGTTAGTTCCGAGATGATGCATTACGGAACGAGTAAAGAGACTTGCCAGTAACGAGATTGAACTAGGTATGATGATACCGACGATCGAATCTCAGGCAAGTAACGTACCGATGACAAAGGGAATAGTGTATGTTGTTATTGCGCTTTGACTGCCTGCAGCCCATGGCGTGGCTCCGTCGACAGCCTAGTACGGCCCAGCTCCATCAACAGCAACCCAAGACCCTCTCGAGGGGCCAAGCCTCGCAAGTCGGATGACACCAAGACCTCCCTGAGGGGCAGCCTCACTAGGCTGGCTCCCGAGAAGCGGAGATATCGATGCAAGGTGCACCTCGCGAGGCTCACATGACGTGAGCCGTGACGACCAAGGCCAGGCAGGCACCAGAGGGAGCGGTGTACCAATTTCCTCTTTGGTACCAAGGAGGCAAGCGTAGGCGCAAAGTCCCGAGGAAACAAGCAAAGGTTTCCATATCGGTGCAACAAGACCAAGACCGCCAGGACGGCAGGACGGAGGTCATCACGGAACCCACCTCGGTGTCACCCCGGGAGGCTTTCACAGGAGAAGACTACTTTTGTCAGGATAACTCGTACTAGTTTCCCCCCTTCAAATTTGGCCGTTGTGGGATCCCTTCCTGCCTTGCATTTGGGAAGAGGACCAAGGCCACTATAAATAGGACTTAGCCACCACCATAGAGGGGGACGGATCATTCAGATCATCCTCTCACCCACCAGCTCATCGAGCTCAAGAACACCTCACCTCCTGAGGCTATTATACCACTGCACTAGTTCATCCTCAACCCCTCGAGGCAATCCACCACAAAGATGGAGTAGGGTATTACACCGTAAGGTGGCCCGAACCAGGATAAACTGATGTGTCTCTTGTCCATTGGGTTCATCCAGCTAGGCCTAATAATCGTTGAGCATGCAGATTGGTGAGGATGAGTTCTTCGCATATACCCCAGTGTTCGAACCTCTCAAGGGCCTGTGGAACCCGAATCCAACATTTGGCGGGCCGGGTAGGAGGTGCGTTGGAGCTTCTCTCCTTTCAGTTGGCCCGCCATCGCCCGGCAGCTCCGATGGCCGATGAACCGAGGGCTCGTGCCGAGCACTGGGCTGCTTGGCCCGTCAGGGCGGCTCTGTCCGCCCAAGAAGACCTCCACTCAGCGCTCCAGGCGGCCTACACACCGCCCAACACCGCCGGATGTGGACGGGGCGGGCCAGCGCCATCCTCCCTCGCACCACGGCGTACGCGCGCCTCCGCGGGATCTTCGAGCTACGCTGCGGCGACGACACCACACACTCGTTGGGAGCAGGCAAACACGCGAGCTGCAATCATCATGGTGCGAGAGCTACTGTGTTGCAGGTTGGCGGAGGGCGGCCGCGACGCCATGCTGGAGCGGGTCGGCAAGCCTCTTGACGCTGCGTGCAGGGGTGTGGCACCCTTCTGCACCCTGCCCATGCCGTAGGTTGTGGCAGGGGCGCGTGCCGGACCCCGGCGCGCACGCGCCCCCCGGAGCGCCTGGGGGACCCGACAGCATCAACACTGCCCGCGGCGCCGCTCGTCCTACCACAACGGCGCCGCCTCCAGGTGAGGCAAGCTCTGGCGGTCCTCCGTAGGGCCACGTCAGGATGTCACCCCATGGCCATCCAGAACAGGCACCAGGCCTGGTGGCCCGCGGCGCGGGGCACCCAGACGATGGCCCCGGCACAGCAACCCCGGAAGCCTACGTGCCCCACATGATGGACCTAGAGTACATGTTAGGGGAAGCCCTCGGCTTGTTCCCTGAGCCAGGGTGGACAGAAGGAAAGCAAGAGGCTGAGGCTTTCCACGAGGCGCCAGGAAGCTTCACCGACCCCTTCAACGACAATAACCGATGGGTACAGCCAGTATCTTAGGAGCATGCTTACTCTAACCATGGGCCGCAGGTGAACCATGCAACATCGGTGGCCAGAGACCCTAGGGCAGTGGCTCCACCCCCGGTAGAAGAGGCACCCCGGGGACTGAGCGAGGGGGCACGAGCCAGGGCCTCCCCGCGCCGCATGGAGCAAGGTGCTGCACGGAGGTAGGTCCTCTGTCGGGGAAGGCGCCGGCGAGCCTTTCCACCCCGGCAGAGGGCCCGTGGTCACCGAGGGTGCCTCCAGCGTCCCCCTTGCCCCTTGGTCTCGTCCTGGTTTCTGGACACCCCAACAGTGGTCAGCGGCGGCGCAGGGTGGGGCCCTCGTCTGGTGATATGAAGCAAGGCTCGTGCCTGTGAAGGTCTCCGCTCGTGACACTCTCACATAATAATGAGTGGGGCTGTACACGCCCCGGAGCCTCCTGTGCCACCCTCGGGCCTCACGGGGGCTCCCGCCCACATCCAAGTGGAAGCGCCATTCTCCACGCAGGCCGTCGACACTGTCCCCCAATGACTATGCTCACATCCAGTGAAAGCACTTAGCTCTGCGCTGGTGAGAAGACAAGAAGACTAGCTAGGTGCCAGACACAGCAATTCGCTTTTGTCTCTTCTTTTGGAACCCGATTTGCCGACTTTTGGATTGAGATTTGAAGTTCTCTTTGTGTTGTCAAAAACAGGGGGAGTTTTCTCTCGATTTGTGCCGATTTCTTGCCTTCTCGTTTCTTGTTTTCTGAGGGGCTTGCACCCGCTTTCCCTCCCTGCGAGCGCCTCGCGAGCAGGGGCTGGGTGTGGTATGGTCCACCAGGCATGCTCAGGTGGGCCCAGCCAACAGCGATGCCTCCCAGGCCAAGGACGCAGTCACCGCAGGATCACCGCGTGCATACCCAACCATAGTCTGGCATTCGCTCCTCGCGAGGCTCTCTTGGGCGAGCCAGCAAGCCCCCGGGGAGGTCAAAACCTCCCGGGCCCCGAAAATCTTGGCTCAGAAGGAAGGCGCGTCTGCGACCTCAGTACCCGCTCAAGGCCTACTAAGATCAAGATAAGTCTCAGCGACAACCCCACTTGGGGGCTCACAAGATCGTGATAGAACATTTCAAGTATAGCTTTAAAAAGACAGAACATTAATGTATACATTACAAGGGGATCCCCCTCCAAAATGCTCTCACGCCCTGTGGGGCTGTGTCAGAGTCCTTGTGTCCCTAACTGGACGTGCTACCCCCGGCACCGTCCTAGTCGCTCTCATCCATGCTACTTGCGATGTCACTGATGTCGTCTTCATCATCGTTGTCCACGCCAGCTTCATCCGCCATGATCACTGCGCGTCGTCCTCGGGGGCGAACTCTCTTACCAGAGCGTTCACATGATCCTCCACCCAGTATGACAGGTTGTCCCAAATAACCCCGGGCACTAGGGCTATGGCAGAGTCAAAATCAAAGTGGGGTCGAGGTTCTGAACATGACTGAAGACGCATAAGAATGCACGCCCAAGGAGGCCTGCACTCCTCTCCTCGACGAGCTCGCGGGCCCTCGCAGCCCGGTCCTCCAGGCGCGTCATGACCTCGGTGAAGAAGCAAAGGTGGCTGGCGTAATCTTCCACGCGAGGATGAGGGGCGCTCTCCTCACAGATGGAACTCAGGGCTCGGTTGGCCCTCACCCTGAGGGCCTGAAGCATGGGAGCACGCTCATGCTGCAGCGTCTGTCGACGACACCCCTCGTCCGCATTCTGCTTCACGAGGGACGCGGCTCCTTCAATCTGCTGCTGGAGCAAGAGCAAGTCGGTGTGTGACGCCGCCAAGTCAGCCAGGGCCGAAGCCTCGGCCACCTTGGCGGCCTTCTTGTGCTCCTTCGTCTCATTCAGCTTTGTCCTAAGGGCGGCGGTCCTGCCCTCAGCTTCGGCCTCCAGGACTCCAGCTTCAGGCGGTACTCATCGGCAAGATCCGCACGAACCTTCACCACCATCCGGTCGACCTCCTCCTGGACATTGGCTTCCCACGCGGTGATGGTGTCCTCAGCCGTGGCCACCTAGCGCTCCCTCACCTCCAACCGCTCAAGCTCCAGGCTGCGCTCCAAGGCCTCCAGCACCAGTGCCTCCTCGCGCTTCAGGATCTCCTTCTCTTTAGAAGGTGCTCCCCTCATTGACGCCATGACAGCCCTGCGCCTTGATCCGCTGCTCAAGGGTAGCGTTCAAGGCCCAGAGCTCCCGTTCGCGCTCCTCGGCAGCCTCGCGATGATGGTCGCTCTCCCTGGCTTCCTCCAAGGCTTGGGCGCTGCCTCGCATGAGGTCGCAAGGGACACCGCGGCCTTTGCCTTGTCACGCTCATGCTGAAGATGCCCAAGGTTTATGGCGACCTTCAAATGGTGCCACTCGTGAGCCAGGCGAAGGTCCTCTGTCTCAAAGCGAGCGTCGACTTCGACAAACTCTTCTCCAAGATGGCTCAGCGCACCCATCGCCTCCTAGAAGAGCTCGTGGCGTACGGTGCCACGCCCGTGCGCGAACTCTAGTGCACGGCCAAGCCCGTCCTCCGCGCTAAGGGTTGTTGGGGAAGCTTGAGGTGGCCTGCCTGCCCCTGGCAGGGGGCTCGAGGCCGGTGCCTTCCCTGCCACCTTGCGGGTTTCGACCGAGGTGCTAGGTGGTGCGGCCTCGCCACCCGAAGACGAAGACAGTGCTGGGGCCACCCAGCCACCAGCGATGACCAATGGAGGAGCCCTTGGCACACCTTCTGCACCCCAGGCCGAACCGCAAAGGAAGGATGCCATGAAAGCAGGTTCGAGACCCCCCATCGGCGCATCCACCTCTTGGGCAGACACCGTGCCTCCCGCGGCGGTCGGACATGGGGGGCTCGAGGCCATGAGCGAGCTAAGGACTGGTGAAGGCGAAACCTCGGGAGGCCTCGCCGCTGCAGCCGAAGGGACCCTGAACAGTCGTCGTTAGGAAAGGATGCATCACACAAGAAATCGCGAAGATAAGGTACTCACTCGTCCGTAGCTATGTACTTCCTCTACTTTAGTGGCCGGTAGGCGTCACCACTATAGCTTGGACCCCCTTCCTCTTGCGGAGTGCTTCGTAGTTCCGGCGGAGCTGGCCGAAGCCCCGAGCGCGACCATCAGCGTCAGGGGCATTCGACGGGGCTCCTAAGGCGGCGACCTCGGGAGTGTCGGGCTGCGGCAGCTCTCTAGCCTCCACCTTAAGACTTCTTGTCCAAGCTTTGAGGGCGGTGACCTCGAGAGCTCCAGATCGCGTCGGCTCTGCTACCGCCCCGTCAGGATGGGACACCCGACCTTCGGGATCTGCCACCTCAGGAGCGCCAGGCTGTGTCACCCCTTTAGCAGCTGCCCCGGCGGCCCTTGGTAGCATTCGCCCCCCTGCATCCTCCTCTGGGGCGCGCGCCGTGGGGGCGGCTGGCAGAGGAACCACCAGGACGGGGTTCTTGCGGGACCCTTCAAGGCCAGCCAGGTGCAGCCCCCACTCATCAAAGAAGGGCATCTGCCTCATGAACTCCTCCTTCTTCGAGTAGCAGTATAGGAGGCATCCCTCCACAGGAAGCATGGCCGGCGCCGGGTCGCCTGTCAGGAGCTCGAGCACCAGGCGCAGCATCTTTGGAGGAAGCGCGGACACCTGGAGCATCATGGGGTCCCTCTGCCGGAGAAGGCCCACATCGGGCGAGAATGGCGCTGAAGCAGAGAAATGCGGCACTGGACGAACTCCCTCGATATCATGGGCACCGTCACCCCATGATCCTTCAGCCTGGCCAGCCGGCGCTAGACGTAAGAAAGCCGATGGTCGACAAGCTTCGCATGCCCCCAGCCAGAGCTAGGTACGGCCGGCACCTGACAAAGAATGAGCAAGGAGTTGAGAACGCCGACATCACACACCGCTTCCGAAATCCACTTATAGTTGGCGAGAGCTCGAAATCGATGCCCGAGCCGGCCGTCGATGCCACAGCGTGGAAGGCCATGCATCCCGAGTGCTAGCGGGCATCGACCAGGTGAAGTGAGAATAAATGGCGAAACAAGGCCACGGAGGGGGCGATGCCCACCGTGGCCTCACAGACAAAGGCAAAGACGGCGAGGAGAATGATGGACTGAGGATCCAGATGCAGCATGTGGACTTGGTAATGAGAGAGTATGGCCTTGAAGAAATCGGAGAAAGGGGGATCAGGCCAGCCAAGAGAGCGTGAAGATGAAGGGGAATCTCAGTGGCTGCCATGTCGACCATGGTCCGGGAGGCGGGCCAAGCCACCATTGCCTTACACTCATTGGAATTGCCGGCGAGCGCCGGATGGATCTTGTCCAGCCCTTCTTGATTAACCACCATCGACCGCTCGAGGGCGGGCTCGAAGGCTGGCGGAGGTTCAACCGAAGTGTTGGCTTTCCTCTTCTTCTTCGACCGCGGAGCCATAGCAGCAAGGGAGGACCAGCGCTGGTGTCGGATCCGGGAAGAAAGCCACTGTCTTTCGCGAAGGTGATGGAGCCAAGGGAGAGCACAGCAAGCAATGAAGGCGAGGCTGCGTTGGCGATGGCGGCCGCCGAGCCGGGCGAATATCAAGACTACGTGGGGAAGTGTGGTGCCCACGACCCATCAATCGCCACATGTCGATCGAGGCCACAGGCGGTTAGGTCATGTGGTGCTCCGCACTTGCCCTTTGGATTCGCCGCGAATCCAAGTTCAAGCGCGCCTTGGGCCCGGGGGCTACTGTTGGCGTCCTGGGAATGGGGGTACCCAGGCTTGCCTGCCTGCGGCCCATGGCGTGGCTTCGTCGGTGGCCTAGTACGGCCCAGCTCCAACAACCGCAACCAAGACCCTCGTGAGGCAGACGAAACCAAGACCTCCCTGGGGGGCGACCTCACCAAGCTAGCTCCTGAGAAGTGGAGATATCGATGCAAGGTGCACCTCGCGAGGCTCACATGACGTGAGCCGTGACGACCAAGGCCAGGCAGGCGCCACCGGGCGCAGTGGACAAGTTTCCTCTTTGGTGCCAAGGAGGCAAGCACAGGTGCAGAGTTCCAGGAATCAAGCAAAGGTTTCCATATCGGTGCAACAAGACCAAGACCGCGAGGACGGAGGTCATCGTGGAGCCCACCTCGGCGTCACCACCAGAGGCTTTCGTACGCGAAGACTACTTTTGTCAGGATAACTTCTACTAGTTGTCCCCCTTCATATTTGTCCGTTGTGGGATCCCTTCCCGCCTTGCATTTGGGAAGAGGACCAAGGCCACTATAAATAGGACATAGCCACCACCTTAGAGGGGGACGTATCATTCAGATCATCCTCTCACCCACTAGCTCATTGATCTCAAGAACACCTCACCTCCTAAGGCTGTTCTACCACTATACTAGTTCATCCTCAGCCCCTCGAGGTAATCCACCACAAAGCTGGAGTAGGGTATTACACCTTAAGGTGGCCCGAACCAGGATAAACTGTTGTGTCTCTTGTCCCTTGGGTTTGTCGAGCTAAGGCTAGGAATCATTGAGCAGGCAGATTGGTGAGGACAAGTTCTTCGCACGCACCCCAGTGTTCAAACCTCTCAAAGGGTCTGCGGAACCCCAAATCTGACAATACTGATGTATGCGGTCCAATGAGTGTTGAGGCTCGCGACGGGTATCGTTATTTTCTAACCTTCACAGATGATTTGAGCAGATATGGGTATATCTACTTAATGAAACATAAGTCTGAAACATTTGAAAAGTTCAAAGAATTTCAGAGTGAAGTGGAAAATCATCGTGGAGGTGAATATTTGAGTTACAAGTTTGTCCTTCATTTGAAACAATGTGGAATAGTTTTGCAACTCACGCCACCTGGAAGACCACAGAGTAATGGTGTGTCCGAACATCCTAACCATACTTTATTAGATATGGCGTGATCTATGATGTCTCTTAGTGATTTACCACTATCATTTTAGGGTTATGCTTTAGAGACAGCTACATTCATGTTAAATAAGGCACCATCTAAATCCATTGAGACGACTCCATATGAATTGTCGTTTGGCAAGAAACCTAAGCTGTCCTTACTTAAAATTTGGGGCTGTGATGCTTATCTGAGAAGCTTCAACCTGATAAGCTCGAACCCAAATCGGAGAAATGTGTCTTGATAGGATACCCAAAGGAAACTGCTGGGCACACCTTCTATCACAAATCTGAAGTCAAGATATTTGTTGCTAAGAATGGATCCTTACTTGATAAGGAGTTCCTCTTGAAAAAGTGAGTGGGAGGAAAGTAGAACTTGATGAGGTAATTGTGCCTTCTCCCGAATTGGAAAGTAGTTCATCGCAGAAATCCGTTCCAATGATTCCTACACTAATTAGCGAGGAAGCTAATGATGATGATCATGAAACTTTAGATCAAGTTACTATCGAACCTCGTAGGTCAATCAGAGTACGATCCGCACCAGAGTGGTACGGTAATCCTATTCTGGAAGTCATGTTACTAAACCATGATGAACCTATGAACTATGAGGAAGCGATGATGAGCCCAGATTCCGCAAAATGGCTTGAGGCCATGAAATCTAAGATGGGATCCATGTATGAGAACAAAGAGTGGACTTTGGTTGACTTGCCCGATGATCGACAAGCCATATAGAATAAATGGATCTTCAAAAAGAAGACTGACACTGACGGCAATGTTACTGTCTACAAAGCTCGACTTGTTGCAAAAGGTTTTCGAAAAGTTCAAGGAGTGAGTATGATGAGACCTTCTCACCCGTAGCGATGCTTAAGTCTATCCGAGTCATGTTAGCAATTGCCGCATTTTATGATTATGAAATTTGGCAAATGGATGTCAAAACTGCATTCCTTACTGGATTTCTTAAAGAAGAATTGTATATGATGCAACCAGAAGGTTTTGTCGATCCTAAAGGTGCTAACAAAGTGTGCAAGCTCCAGCGATCCATTTATGGACTGGTGCAATCATCTCGGAGTTGGAATATACGCTTTGATAGTGTGGTCAAAGCAAATGGTTTTATACAGACTTTTGGAGAAGCCTGTATTTACAAGAAAGTGAGTGGAAGCTCTGTAGCATTTCTAATATTATATTTGGATGACATATTGTTGATTGGATATAATACAGAATTTCTGGATAGCATAAAACGATACTTGAATAAGAATTTTTTTCAATGAAAGACCTCGGTGAAGCTACTTATATATTGGGCATCAAGATCCATAGAGATAGATTAAGACGCTTAATTGGACTTTCACAGAGCACTTGATAAAGTTTTGAAGAAGTTCAAAATGGATCAGTCAAAGAAAGGGTTCTTGCATGTGTTACAAGGTGTGAAGTTGAGTCAGACTCAATGCCCGACCACTGCAGAAGATAGATAGAAAATGAAAGTCATTCCCTATGCCTCAGCCATAGGTTCTATCATGTATGCAATGTTGTGTACCAGACTGATGTGTGCCTTGCTATAAGTTTAGCAGGGAGGTACCAAAGTAATCCAGGAGTGGATCACTGGACAGTGGTCAAGAACATCCTGAAATACCTGAAAAGGACTAAGGATACGTTTCTCGTTTATGGAGGTGACAAAGAGCTTGTCGTAAATGGTTACGTCGATGCAAGCTTTGACACTGATCCGGATGACTCAAAGTCACAAACTGGATACATATTTATATTGAATGGTAGAGATGTAAGTTGGTGCAGTTCCAAGAAGAGCGTCGTGGCGGGATCTACGTGTGAAGCGGAGTACATAGCTGCTTCAGAAGAAGCAAATGAAGGAGTCTGGATGAAGGTGTTCATATCCGATCTAGGTGTAATACCTAGTGCATCGGGTCCAATGAAAATCTTTTGTGATAATACTGGAGCAATTGCCTTAGCGAAGGAATCTGGATTTCACAAGAGAACCAAACACATCAAGAGACACTTCCATTCCATCTGCGATCAAGTCAAGGAGGGAGACATAGAGATTCGCAAAATACATATGGATCTGAATGTTGCAGACCTATTGACTAAGACTCTTTCACGAGCAAAACATGATCAGCACCAAGACTCCATGGGTGTTAGAATCATTACTATGTAATGTAGATTATTGACTAGTGCAAGTGGGAGACTGAAGGAAATATGCCCTAGATGCAATAATAAAGTTTTTATTTATATTTTCTTATATCATGATAAATTTTTATTATTCATGCTAGAATTGTATTAACCGGAAACTTAGTACATGTGTGAATACATAGACAAAACAGAGTGTCCCTAGTATGCCTCTACTTTAGTAGGTCGTTAATCAAACATGGTTAAGTTTCCTAATCATAGACATGTGTTGCCATTTGATGAACGGGATCACATCATTAGATAATGATGTGATGGACAAAACCCATCTGTTAGCTTAGCATAATAATTGTTAAGTTTTATTGCTATTTCTTTCTTCATGACTTATACATATTCCTCTGACTATGAGCTTATGCAACTCCCGAATACGGAGGAACACCTTGTGTGCTATCAAACATCACAATGTAACTGGGTGATTATAAAGATGCTCTACAGGTGTCTCCAAAGGTGTTTGTTGGGTTGGCATAGATCAAGATTAGGATTTGTCACTCTGAGTATCGGAGAGGTTTCTCTGGGCCCTCTCGGTAATGCACATCACTATAAGCCTTGCAAGAAAAGTAACTAATGAGTTAGTTGCGGGATGGTGCATTACGGTACGAGTCAAGAGACTTGTCAGTAACGAGATTGAACTAGGTATGATGATACCGACGATCGAATCTCAGGCAAGTAACATACCGATGACAAAGGGAATAACATATGTTGTTATTGCGGTTTGACCGATAAAGATCTTCGTAGAATATGTCGGAACCAATATGAGCATCCAAGTTCCGCTATTGGTTATTGACTGGAGATCTGTCTCGGTCATGTATACATAGTTCTCTAACCCGTAGGGTCCGCATGCTTAACGTTCGATGACGATTTGTATTATGAGTTATTTGTTTTGGTGACCGAAGTTTGTTCGGAGTCCCAGATTAGATCACGGACAAGATGATGAGTCTTGAAATGGTCGAGAGGTAAAGATTCATATATTGTAAGGTAGTATTCGGACATCGGAATGGTTCTGAGTGATTTGGGTATTTTACCAGAGTACCGAGGGGTTAACGGAACCCCCCGGGGGAATTAATGGGCCGACATGGGCCTTAGTGGAGAGAGAGGAGGGCCGCAAGGGGTGGCCGCACCCCCCCATGGCAGTCCGAATTGGACTAGGGGAGGGCCGGCGCCCCCCTTTCCCTCTCCCTCTCCTTCCTTTTCCCTCCGGTGAAGAAAGAAAAAAGGGGTGAATCCTACTAGGATTAGGAGTACTAGTAGGACTCCCCCCTTGGCACGCCCCCTCTAGGACGGCCGCCTCCTCCTCCCCTCCTTTATATACGGGGGTGGGGCACCCCAAAGGCACATCAATTGTTCTCTTAGCCGTGTGTGGTGCCACCCCCCTCCACAGTTTAGTCCTCCGGTCATAGCATCATAGTGCTTAGGCGAAGCTCTGCGCGGATCACATCACCGTCACCACGCCGTCGTGCTGACAGAACTCTCCCTCGACCCTCTGCTGGATCAAGAGTTCAAGGGATGTCACTGAGCTGAACGTGTGCTGAACTCGGAGATGTCGTACGTTCGGTAATAGATCGGTTGGATCGTGAAGACGTTCGACTACATCAACCGCGTTAACCTAACGCTTCCGGTTTTGGTCTATGAGGGTACGTGGACACACTCTCCCCCTCTTGTTGCTATGCATCTCCTAGATAGATCTTGCGTGATCGTATGAAATTTTTTGAGAGATCTCCCCCTCTGGTTGCAGGGTTGTTTGAGAGATACCATCTTCATCCTACGCCTCCCACGGATTGATAAACCTTAGGTCATCCAGTTGAGGGAAATTTGCTACTGTCCTACAAAATCTGCACTTGGAGGCCCAACAACGTCTAGAAGGATAAAGTTGTGTAGTAGACATCAAGCTCTTTTCTCGCGTCGTTGCCGGGGAGGTGAGTGCTTGAAGGTATATCTTTAGATCTTGCAATTGAATCTTTTAGTTTTTTGTTTTATCACTAGTTTAGTCTATAAAAGAAAACTACAAAAAAATGGAATTGAGGTTGCCTCATATGCTTCAAGTGTTACAGGAAGAATTCAATGAAATGTTTCGCACTAAATATTTGAATGATGAGCATGATTGCAATGTTGTTAGTCTGAATTATTTGAATATTCATGATGCTAATGATATGCAAAGCCACAAGCTTGGGGATGCTATGTTTGATGAAGATGATATTTTTTTTCCCCAAGTTTTGATGAGCAAATTTATTGTGATGAAAGCATGCCTCCTATTTATGATGATTATATTGAAAAAGTGGATTTGGAGAGGTCATGACGTTATTTAGTGATGAATCCACTATTTCAGAAGAGGTTCCAATTGATTATGAGAACAAAGTTGATATCTATGATGATTATTGTGATGACTTGTATCCTATTAAGAATAATGATAACCATGAAACTTGTCATCTTGATTTTAATTTTCAATTGGATTATGCCTCACATGATAGTTATTTTGTTGAGTTTTCTCCCACTTCTATTCATGAGAAGGAATTTGCTTATGTGGAGAGTAATAAAATTTGTATGCTTGTAGATCATGAAAAGAATGCTTTATGTGATAGTTATAATGTTGAATTAATTCATGATGCTACTGAAAATTATTATGAGGGAGGAATATATGCTTATAGGAATCGCAATAATATCAAGTTTCCTCTCTATGTGTTGAAAATCTTGAAGTTATGCTTGTTTTGCCTTCCTATGCTAGATGATTCTTGTTCCCATGAATTGTTTGCTCACAAAATCCCTATGCATAGGAAGTGGGTTAGACTTAAATGTGCTAGTCATATGCTTCATGATTCTCCCATTATGTTTCAATTCTTCTCTTTTATGTGAGCACCATTGACATCATCATGCCTAGCTAGAAAGGCATTAAAGAAAAGCGCTTGTTGGGAGACAACCCAATATTTACCCCTAGTGTTTTTGTGTGTTCACATGATTATAGTACTTTATTAATCATGTTTTATAGCTTTTGTTTCAATAAAGTGCCATGTAAGACCTTTGGGATGGTCTATGGTGATAGTTGATTTGAATGATGAGCATGATTGCAATGTTGTTAGTCTGAAAAACAAAAACTTTTGCACCTTGTAAAATAATTTTCTTTTTTATAGAAGCGTCATAAAATAATGATTCCTTTTGCACAAGATTGATATAAAAATTGCCTAGACTATCCTAATTTTTCTGAATTTGTGGAGTTATAGAAGTATGCAAATTTCCAGAATACTACAGATTGTTCTGTTTTTGACAGATTATGTTTTTATTGTGTTGTTTGCTTATGTTTTTATTGTGTTGTTTGCTTATTTTGATGAATCTATGGGTAGTTTCGGAGGGTATGAACCATGGAGAAGTTAGAATACAGTAGATATAACACCAATATAAATTTAGATTGAGTTCACAACAGTACCTAAGTGGTGATTTGCTTTATTATACTAACAGAGCTTACGAGTTTTCTGTTGAGTTTTGTGTTGTGAGGTTTTCAAGTTTTGGGTAAAGTTTCGATGGACTACAGAATAAGGAATGCCAAGACCCTAAGCTTGGGGATGCCCAAGGCACCCCAAGGTAATACTCAAGGACAACCAAGAGCCTAAGCTTGGGGATGCCCCGGATGGCATCCCTCTTTCATCTTCATTCATCGGTAACCTTACTTGGAGCTATATTTTTATTCACCACATGATATGTGTTTTGCTTGGAGAGTCATTTTATTTTATTAGGATTTTCTTGCTGTTTGAATAAAATATTAAAATCTGACTTAATTGTTATAGAGTCTTCACATAGTTACATAATTATTCGACTACTCATTGATCATCACTTATATCTTTTGGAGTAGTTTGTTAGTTGCCCTAGTACTTCACTTATATCTTTTCAGAGCACGGCGGTGATTTTATTTTGAAGAAATTGATGAACTCTTCTGCTTTACTTATATTATTTTGAGAGTATTGAAACAACATGGTAATTTTCTTTGGTTATGAATTTAGTCCTAATATGATGGGCATCCAAGAGGGATATAATAAAAACTTTCATATAAAGTGCATTGAATACTATGATAAGTTTCATTCCTTATGATTGTTTTGAGACATAGATATGGTGATATTAGAGTCATGCTAGTAAGTAATTGTCAATTGGAGAAATACTTGTGTTAAGTTTTGTGATTCCCGTAGCATGCACGTATGGTGAACCGTTATGTAACGAAGTTGGAGCATGATTTATTTATTTATTGTCTTCCTTATGAGAGAGGTCTGGGACAAGTGATGGTTTTTTTCTACCAATATATCCCCCTAGGAGCATGCGTGTAGTACTTTGTTTTGATGACTAATGGATTTTTGCAATAAGTATGTGAGTTCTTTATGACTAATGTTGAGACCATGGATTATACGCACTCTCACCCTTCCACCATTGCTAGTCTCTCTAGTGTCGCGCAACTTTCGCTGGTACCATACACCCACCATATACCTTCCTCCAAACAGCCACCATACCTACCTATTATGGCATTCCCATAGCCATTCCGAGATATATTTGTCAGATTCAGGGTTCCGGCAAACCCTTGAGGTTCGAACTCTGCGGTGCGCACGAAGATCCCTCTCTTCCTAGCTCGCTCTTGCAACGATCTCAAGGCCTAGCTCGCCGAACCCAGGGAACAAGAGACACGAGGTTTATACTGGTTCAGGCCATCGTTGTGGTCTAATACCCTACTCCAGTGTGGTGTGGTGGATTGCCTTGAGGGCTAAGGATGAATCAGTACAGTGGATGAACAGCCTCCTCAGGAGAGGTGTTCTTGAGCTCGATGAGCTGGTGTGTCTGAAGATGTTCCGAATGATCTGTCCCTTGCTATGGTGGTGGCTAGCCCTATTTATAGAGTCCCTAGTCCTCTTCCCAAATGTTTGGCAGGAAGGAATCCCACAACGGCCAATTTTGAAGGGAGACAATTAGTACAAGTTATCCTGACAAAAGGTGGTCTTTGCCTGCCAAAGGTACTGGTGGTGATGCAGTTGTGGGCTCTGCCGTGACCTTTGTCCTGCCATCCTGCTGGTCTTGGTCTTATTGCACCGATAAGGAAACCTTTGCCTGATGCCTCAGGACTCCTCGCTTGTGCTTGCCTCTTTAGCACCAAAGAGGAAACTGGCACTCTGCGCCCGCTGGCGCCCGCCTGGCTTCGGTCGTCATGGCTCATGTCATGCGAACCTCGCGAGGTGCCCCCCCCCACCTTGATATCTCCGCTCCTCGGGAGCCAACCTAGTGAGGCTGCCCCTGAGGAGGTCCTTTATCGTTAGCCTCACGAGGCTTGGCCCATCGCGAGGGTCTTGAGTGGTTGCTGATGAAGATGGGTCGTACTGGGCCGCCGGTAGAGCCACGTCGTGGACCGCAGGTAGGCAAGTCTGGGTATCCCCATTCCCAGGCTGCCGACGGTAGCCCCCGGGCCCAAGGCGTGCTCGGACTTGGCTTTGAGGCGAAGCCAAAGGGCAAGTGTGGAGCGGCATGGGCCCCAACCGCATGTGGCCTTGATTCACACGTCGTGATTGACAGGACATGGGCATCTCCGCTTCCCCATGCTGCCTTGGCAACCACTCTGCTTGACAAGTCTCTGCTGCAAGCAGAAAAACCATCATTACCTGCGATCGTGGAGGTCAGCGGTTGGCCTCCTCTTGGCTATAAATGAGGAGAGAGGCGGAGCCCCCGTTGCTCATCTCTTCCTCCACTCCGCCTTCTTCTTCTTCTTACCCCTTGCTTCGCCATCTTGTGACAACACCCATGGCGCCGATAAGGAGGTTCTCCGCTGTCGAGAAGGGGAAGGCCCCCGTGAAGAGCAGGGGACTCTTCCCCCGAAGAAGAGGTTGGCCCGCCCCCCCCCCCCCCCCGAGGCCAGAGGTGACGAGGCCATGGTACGAGCGGCCTCCCCCAGGCTACTCGTTGCCCTTGTACGCCCAAGCACAAGGCCCCGGAGGAGGAGGCAATGCCTCGCGCCGCCCGCGCCACGGTCGCGGCGGCCTTGTCGTGGTGGCATGCGCCACCGGCCCGCGAACTCACGCCGAGGTATCCTCGCGTGAACTCGTGGTGTGGGTGGCGATGCCGCTGAGCACCTGGATCAGGTTCCCACAGTTGTTCGCTGAAGAGATGCCGCCAAGGGGGCCGCTCGAGCTGTGGCTGCAACATGCCGAGTGCGGCACCCCAGCGACAAGAGCGGAGGTTGAGGCCATCTCCCCGGGCAAGATCTTCATGACCCGTGGACGGGCGAGGTTGCCTGTGTCTATCGCGCATAGGGGGCCCTCGCCATCCATATCGAGTACGACGGCGCCTCCATGATGTTCTTCAAAGTCTTTGATGAGGAAGGCCGCCGCTTGGAGTGCTGCCCTGAAGGGGGTCGCCAGGACGGCGCTGGGGCTGGCACTGGGCTCGCCCTTGGTACTGCCGACAACTCCTTCAGTAGTAGCGACGGCCCCTGGGAGTCCAGCGACTCTCCCGAGCCTGATGAGACTCCAGAGACGAGCGACGACAGCTATGTGCCCCCGAGCTCTCGCCGTGCCCGAAGCGCAGCAGCAGCGTCTGCCCGTCGTCGTCGCTGATCTGGATGGGGTTGACGCCGGCCCTCGTGGCCCACTACTGATGACAGCGTCGGCGGCGACACCTATTGGGGTGTGTAAAAAATCTATAAACACTTGTAAAGAATCTATAACGCTTGTAAAGACTCTATAACGCGCCCTAGAAACCTCCTTCCTTTGTTCTCTGCGTGGAATCGAGATGAAACCCGTGGGGGTGTGTAAAGAATATATAATGCTGTTGCATCAATGTCATTCTTATTGCAAACTTTGTGACTGCATGTCTTGCTTTGGCATTATCCCCCTTTTCATCCTCGCGGTAGGTTAGCGCTCTACGCCGACAGGTCCCAGTCCTTAGGCAGGCGTTAGCCATCGCTGATATGCAAGGTCATGATGCCGTGGTCAAGGCCAGGAGGTGAGCGGCCCAGGGTCCGGTAAGAGCTCCTGAGTCACGATGCTCAGGAGGTCCCCCTTGGCGTGCAAGCAGCTCCCTAAAGGCATAAAAGGAAGGCGGCACTGCCGGAGCAAGGCTGCAAGAGCCGAAAATCCAAAGTCGCGAGTTGGGCTGTCTTGAATACGTGACTTATCTTAGCGATTCGGGTCAATTCCTTGTGTGGCACCCGATTTACGCCCCGCTGATGGTGATACCGTCAGGTTGTGGTCATGCCGACTCCCCCCTTTCACAATCTCCTAAGTGCTCTGTGTCCTCGGGTCCCGACCCTCGAGCGAGCTCAGCGATTGCTGGTATGCCAGGTCATGATGCCGTGGTCAAGGCTAGGGGGTGAGGGCTGGAGAGTCAGTAAGAGCTCCTAAGCCGCGATGCTCAGGAGCCTTCCTTTTAACGCCCAAGCGAAAAGCATGAAAGGGAGCAGCTGGCGGGACACCTGTACCTAGGCTTCGGAGATTCCTGCGAGTTAGTGCGAGAGAGAGAGAGAGAGAGTAGCCCATAGCCGCGCTTGCCGCCCTGCCATTGCTCCTTCTGTGAGAAGATGAAGGCATTGTGGATTAGGTGAGGTGGCGTGCACGGAGCGAGCCGCGAGCCAGAGCTCGACTGCACAGGTTTATCAGTGTTGCAGGGACGGAACCAAGCACAAGCACCGTGCCAGGATGTGAGACTTTCGTTGCGGGATGAGTAAATGACCGATAAGCAACGCGGGAGGCCGCGATGAACAAGCACTAGGTGAGCAATGATTATAAAGCAATTCATGCGAGGAGGCAAGCCAGTTCGGATAGATGCAAGAACGATATATGCCACCGGGACGGACCCAAGAGGCATGGGGATGATGCAGCCCAAGGGGTGCCCCCAACAGAGCAAGCTAAAGATGCAAAGGGATATACATTGCAGGGACGGGCTCGTGCGGCTTGGGGATAATGCTGCCCGAGGGGCGCCCCCAACTGAATGGACTGGAAAGAGTCACTTGATACCGCTGCTGGAGAGGTGTTGGGATAGCTGAAGATGCGTGCTGAAGAAGCTGCCCCTCACGAGCCGCCAAAGCCCTGAGCCTGAGGAGACCCAGGGGGTCCAAGTGGCTCCTGAAGAACTGTCGCCGCCCCCGCCAGGGCTGCGTGGTGCCTGGCCTCCTGAGCCGCTAGAATGCCCCGCATGTGGCGCTGGAAGGTGACAGCCGCATTCGGCAGGCCAAAAGGCATGCGAACGTAGCTGTGAGGGGGGCCCTCACACCGTCCAATACTCGATGGCCAGAAGCGCCCCTGAGATGCGGCCTTGTTAAGCCCTGGAATGTCGACACAGACGCGCAGCTTGTCGCCCTCGCCAGGACACGGAGCTGCGCCAGGTGGTGAGTGGCGGTCGCCGCGCATGGCTCTTGCTTCCTGAAGCTCCCCGGTTGCCTTGGTGATGAACTCCTGAGCACTAGGCACTCCGCGCCTTGTGCCCTCTTGAGGGAAACGTGTGGCGAAGCACACCTCCACGTGGTGCCCGAGCGTCTCCCTCGTGACGTTAGCTAGGTCTGAGGCCCTCCAGAAGAGAGCCCTCGAGCCCAGCCTGAGGAGGGCACCGGGCGTGCCTTCCTATGCGAGGGAAGGAGGCGCCCCAGCTGCGGGCGCAGATCCTGAGGTGGCGCCGCTGGAAACACCGCTTTCCCGAGGCCCTTGGTGGAGTAGCTGCTTCTTCTTCTTGGGGTTGGCCTCAGGAGGGTACAGGGTGCCTTCGTTGTCGGGGTCTTCAGCCGCTGCAACTTGGTAAGCGCGCTCGAGGGAGCACACCGCATATCTTTCCTTGCATGCAACCGAGATGATGCCGCCGCTCCCTGCCGTCTTGAAGACGTTGTAGCCGTGATGGGTTACTGCCATAAACTTGGCCAGGGCTGGATACCCAATGATGGCGTTGTACGGTAGGCGGATGTGGGCGATGTCGAAGTCAATGAGCTCGGTGCGGTAATTGTCATGCTGGCCAAATGTGACAGGGAGGCGGACCAGCCCTATTGGGGTGGTGGAGTTGTCGGTCACTCCTGACAAGGGCTTCGTATGCTGTAGCTGATCGTATGGCACTTGGAGGCGATGAGGGTCTTGGTGACTTGAACATTGCTGATGATGGGCGAACAGAGCATTGGGAGGGCGTCGGTAGTTGCTGCGCACTTGAGCTGGTCGGACGAGCTAAAGGAAATGGCGCACTTGGACCACCTCAGCGGGTGTGTGGCCTCGAGCCTGGGGAGAGCCGCGTTCACATCTCGGGTGAACTGCTTGAAGATGCGCTGGGAGGCTGGGGCCTGAGCATCCCCCCCCAAGATGCAGGCGATGGCGTCAGAGCTCCTAACCCCCCCCCCCCCCCCGTCTTGATAGTGGTCGTCGTTTCTCCTAGGCGGCAGCGGCTGCGGAGGGAGGCCGGTGTTGCCTTGAGGATGGTCCTCACGAGGCTAGTCCCTCTAGGCGCCCTCGCAAGGCTGGTCCTGCCAGCGATCCTCACGAGGTCGGTCCTACCACTCCTGGCGAGGGCCGCGGTCGTCCCAGCGTCCTCCACTTCGTCCTCCTCTCGGTCGTATCCCCAGTCGCTGCGCTCGGGGCGTCGATCGAAGTGCCCGTCGCGGATGGCCCTGGGCTCTTGATAGTCATTGGTGTTGTGGCTGTGTACATTGTGGAAGGCAAAGAACAGACAGCTTCCCTTGGACGACTCGGGGTGGTCTCGGCTGCGCTTCATCTCCGGCTCAGCCGCGACCACGGCTACCCCCTTACGCTTCACATTTTTGGCCTTGGCCTTCTTGTCTTCCGGGTCAGCGGCAGGAAGCTCGAGGAGGGAGAGGCGCCCTTCCTCAGCTCTTGCACACTTGGTCGCCATGTTGAACATCTCCAGGGCCGTGCATAGCTCCTCGCGGATGGCGAGCTCCTCCTTCATCTTGACATCGCGGACGCCGTCGAAGAACGCAAAGATGATGGCCTCGTCCGTCACCTTGGGGATCTTGAGGCGAACGTTGTTGAAGTGTTGAATGTACTTTTGCAAGGTCTCCCCCGGCTGCTACTTGATGCGTCACAGGTCACCCGCGGCTGGCGGGCCGTCGCGAGTGCCCTGGTAGTTGGCGACAAAACACTGGCGCATCTCGCCCCAAGAGGAGATCGATCCCGTGGGAAAGTTCAGCAGCCACGAGCGCGCGCCATCTTTGAGGGCCATGGGAAACCAGTTCGCCATGACCTTCTCGTCACCGTTGGCTGCCTCGATGCTCAGCTCGTAGAGCTGCAAGAACTCCGCGGGGTCGGGGTGCCGTCGTAGCACGGAGGCAGGTCTGGCTTGAACTTGCCGGGCCAGACGACGCTGCGTAGCTCGGGAGTGAAGGCACGGCAGCCTGCTGTGGTCGCCGGAGCTCGTCGCGGAGGCGGAGCCCAGTCCTGGTATCCACGTGACGCCACTGCAGGCGGTACGCGGTCTTGACGCGGTGGTGCTGGGAGCGCAGGAGCATTTTCTTGCGACCTCGGGACTTCTTGGCAGCTTCCTTCTTCGTGTGCGGGTGCCCGGCGTGGCGGGTCGTGCCGCGTGACTTGGTGCGAGGGCACCGTCTTAATGCAGAGGTGGTGGAGGAACTCCCTGAGCTACGTCGCCCTCAGGTGGAGGTGGGCGAGGCAGCGAGAGAGACGGTGCAGGAGAGCCCCCAGCGGCGCTGGCGAGCTCGGCGATGCGGTCCAGCCAGTCCTCATAGAGGTCATCGACCGGGCGGTAACGTAGGAGCTCGTGTGCCATGAACAGCGCGGCCTGCGTGTCCGTGGGTGCACGGCGAGCGTGGGACGACGAGCCAGCCGGAGCCAGTGATAGGGTGGCAGTGCGTCCGTCCCGCCGCACGGAGGGGTGCAACAATGAAGCTTGTTGCTCGTTCCCTGCCAGGCTGGTGGCAGCATTGGCAGTGGGTGATGGAGAACGGCAGGGAGGCCCACCAACGGGCGCCGTCTGAGCAATGAGGGCGGCGAGGGCGGCCAGGCGCTCATCATAGGAGCGGCGAGCATCAGCCATGGATATGGTGGAGCAGTGGAGCGTGGATCGATGGGAGAAAGGCTTCGGAGACCCCCTACCTAGTGCGCCAAATGTCGGATTTAGGGTTCCGGCAAACCCTTGAGGTTTGAACTCTGGGGTGCGCATGAAGATCCCTCTCTTCCTAGCTCGCTCTCGCAATGATCTCAAGGCCTAGCTCGCTGAACCCAAGGAACAAGACATGCGAGGTTTATACTGGTTCGGGCCACCGTTGTGGTGTAATACCCTACTCCGGTGTGGTGTGGTGGATTGCCTTGAGGGCTAAGGATGAATCAGTACAATGGATGAACAGCCTCCTGAGGATAGGTGTTCTTGAGCTTGATGAGCTCGTGTGTCTGAGGATGGTCTGAATGATCCGTCCCTTGCTATGGTGGTGGCTAGCCCTATTTATAGAGGCCCTAGTCCTCTTCCCAAATGTTTGGTGGGAAGGGATCCCACAATGGCCAATTTTGAAGGGTGACAACTAGTACAAGTTATCCTGACAAAAGGTGGTCTTCGCCTACCAAAGGTACTGGTGGTGATGCAGCTGTGGGCTCCGCGGTGACCTTCGTCCTGCTGTCCTGCTGGTCTTGGTCTTGTTGCACCGATAAGGAAACCTTTGCCTGATGCCTCGAGACTCCTCGCCTGCGCCTGTGTCTTGAGCACCAAAGAGGAAACTGGCACTCTGCGCCCGCTAGCACCGACCTGGCTTTGGTCGTCATGGCTCACGTCATGCAAACCTCGCGAGGTGCCCCTGTCAGTGTCAAAACCGGCGGATCTCGGGTATGGGGTCCCGAACTATGCATCTAAGGACGATGGTAACAGGAGACAGGGCACACAATGTTTACCCAGGTTCGGGCCCTCTCTATGGAGGTAATTCCCTACTTCCTGCTTGATTGATCTTGATGAATATGAGTGTTACAAGAGTAGATCTACCACGAGATCGTAATGGCTAAACGCTAAAGGTCTAGCCTGACTATGATTATGATTGTATGTCGATCCAGACTAAGCTCTCCAGTTTATATAGACACCGGACGGGACTAGGGTTGTACAAGGTCGGTTACAGAGAAAGGAATCTTCATATTTGGTCGCCAAACTTGCCTTCCACGCCAAGGAGAGTCCCATCCGGACAAAGCAGAGAGTCTTCGGTCTTGTTTCTTCACAGCCCATTTGTCCGGCCCATGTAAAATAGGCCGGACCCCCGAGGAACCCTTAGTCCATGACTCTGTCAGTAGCCCCTAAACCAGGCTTCAATGATGAGGTGTCCGGTGCGCAGATTGTCTTTGGCATTGCAAGGCGGGTTCCCCTTTCTGAATACTCCAAGACAGTATTCGGATGAAACGAGCGTGTCCGCATCTACAACAAAAGTACTACACACACAGCCATGGAGAGTATAATATTTCACGAATCCCATTTGCTGATAGCTTTTTGCAAGATGACATCATGTCTGTCCGGTTATTATATCGAACCATTTTTGTCTGCCGTTCCGTGTTTTGAGATGCGGTTTCCATTGGCACGTCTTGTCAAAGCAGAGATCGTGTCCCCTTATCACGGGATTCTCTTCAATACGGGCGTGGGTAATCCAACCGTGCCATTTATACAGCCCTTGGAAATAGTCGAGTTTTAAGGTGAGTGGGGAGGCATTTGATATTTTACTGTCTTTATAAGGGGATAAGGACTCCCTTTCTTCTCCCACGCTTTCTTCCTCTGCCCTTCCATCCTTGAGCTCTAGCGCCCAAGTTCTCATCTTTCCCAACTCGAGCAAGCACTCAACCATGTTCGATTCCGGAGGTCAAGGCAAGTGGATGGCCTCCTCCGTCAAGGAGAAGGACATCACCGAGCTTCCGGCAGCCGGGTATCTGGCGAAGGAAATCACCCACCGTCTTCCAACCAAGGGGCAAGTCGTCCCTACACCGAAGCCCAATGAGAGGGTGGTTTTCCTCCCTCATTTCGTCCGTGGGCTAGGGTTTCCACTCCACCCTTTCGTTTGCGGGCTAATGTTCTATTACGGGCTAGACTTCCACGATCTAGCCCCAAACTCTTTCCTCAACATCTCGGCATTCATTGTCGTGTGCAAGGCTTTCCTCCGCATCCAACCCCACTTCGTACTGTGGCTCAAGGTCTTTAACATGAAGCCGAAGGTGGTGGATGGCCAGCACGCGGAGTGCGGAGGCGCCACGGTGAGCAAGATGCCCAATGCCATCTGGCCAAAAGGTACTTTCGTGGAGACTGTCATGGAGTGGCAGAAACTGTGGTTCTATATTACAGAGCCCCGCGGCGCCACTTGGGCCACGGCTGCCGAATTCAACTCTGGAGCTCCGTTGCGGCTCACTACCTGGATTGAGAAGGGCCCAAATTGGTCTTCGTCAGACGAGCTGATAGCGTTGCAAACGCGTGTTCAAAGCATGGTGGATAAATACATTATGCTCGTCGACGTAATCCAAGTGATACCAGTTCACCGGATCCTCCCATGCCAAAGCCGATGCCGCCCTTTATGGGAATTCAATCCAAAGAAGCACCAAACTCTGGAAAGGCTCTTCGAAACCACTCACGAAGACGCCTGGAAGTTGCTCTTCAAAGGCAACGAGACGCCGCCAGCCATAGATTCGGACCGCGGGCACGACATTACCCACCCCGCCAACGAGGTAAGCCTTTAACGCATCCTCTACTTGCTTTCTTCAAGGAGGATATCTAAACTTGTATTATTTTAGGTATGGACGGAGAGAGCGGAGCGGATTCGGTGTCCGGCACCGCTACCCGAGGAACCAGTCATCCCGCGCCTGGCGAAGATGCTGGTACCGACGCCCTATACGGCGCCGGAGAAGAAGGCCAAGAAGAAGGCCAAGGGGGTCCGGAGTGGCCCCTGCCGCAAGGGCGCTTCGGACGTGACATCCGAAGACAAGACCCGCTCCTCCGCCGCTGAAGACGACGATGAGGAGGAGAGCGACTCTCCCCCTGATGGGGGGAGGAAGAAGAGGGCGGCCTCCACAAATCTGGAGGTGGAGGCGCCCAAGAAGGGGAAAGGCCCTCTCGCGGACAACTCCGCGTGGGACATCGACAGCAGTCCAGAGCGGCGCCCCGGAACAAGCCCCTGGCCGCATCGTGAGTACTAAGAACCCGCACATGTCCATTTATCCGGCCTCTCCACCTTATGGTATTTTATATGGCTAATCATGTTATTGCAGTCCGGCCCATGACAGCTCCCAGCGATCCTCATCAAGAGGCTCATTGGATTCGAAAGCAATGGCTAGCGATTCACCGCCAGCCGCTTACTCTCCCAAGGCTAAGGGAGACGATGAGGTGCTATCCCAAAGGACCTTCCCAAGCCAGGGAGAGGTTCAGGAGGCCGTCATGGCAGCGCCGGATGGCGACACCTCGGTCACCGGACACCTGGGGGAAAAAGCCCCCATGGAGACTGACGATGGGGGCCATGCTCAGTTCGGCCCTCATCCAAACATGGATCCGGAGACCCATGCGGCTCCAGAATCCGACAGGTAGCCTCCTTCCAGAGAGGGGGGCGTGACTGTCCCGCCGGTAACCTCTGTCCATCCAGAGGCGCCGGATAATCTACTGGAAGCGCTACGAGGCGCTTCCATTGTGGAAGAACACTATATCCTTATGGGTACGGTGATTGAGAAGGTCCAATACGTCAAGAGTGCGGTGACCGAAACCTCTAGTGGCCTGCTGATAGGTTTTGAGGTAGGCGGCGCCAAGAAGAAATCCCAATATAGACAGTAGCCCCTGAGACATTGTCCGGTGTTCAGAAAGAAAAGCCGGACAGAGGATCAATTAAATTTCGCAGGGAACTAACTAAATGTGTCTTATGTGAATAAGCAGGCGTCATTGCTAGCCGCGACCTCACACACTGCCAAAGTCTCCGGACTAAAGCAAAGACTGAAGCGGGCCAAAGAGGAGCTTGGCCAAGCGAGGAAGCAGCTGGAAGACTAGCAAGGTATGTAGTGACTCGCTATATATTTGGAAAGAATAAATGATGTATATTGACCGTAGTGTCATGATATGTGTAGGAGCGACGACCGAGGTCGAGGCCCTTAAAAAGGCCCTGGTCGAAGCTGAGGGGAAAGCTGTCAAGGAGCAGGCCACTCGTAAGAAGCTTAAGGATAGGCTGAAAGATGTCCAGCAAGAGCTCCTAGACGCTGTGAAGAAGTGTGAGGCTTGGAAGGCGATGTTTCGGCTCGAGAGACCGAACTCGCCAAGGCTTGCCAAAGCGCGGAAGTGTCCCAGGTTGAAGCCCAGGGTGCCCTCCAGGAGATCCAGGAGGCCAAGAAGATCACGGCGGGTAAGGCATTTAGTATGCAAAGCAAGTATATGAAGAAGAAATATTTCCTACTAACCCGGATTCGGAGTTCTCTAGGGGCATTTGCAGATCTGCCGCGCAGTGTGTCCGACGCTGCGGGGTTCTTCCGAGCCGAAGAGGGGAGCTCAACGGAGAAACTATTCTGGTTGCAATACCTTGCACCAGAACATCCAGTGCCCTTCACCGGTCAGCTAAAACAGCTGGTCGAGCTGCATAGGGTGGCCGAACTGGCCATGAAGGATTTAATAATCCGGCTGTGGCCAGCCAAAGTTATACCCAGCAGCTACTTCGGACTCGTGAAGCGGCTGATTAGTGTCAGCCCTTGGCTGGACATCGTCAAGAGGTCGGCCTACATCGAGGGCGCGCGCATGGCCTTCGCCCGCGTCAAGGTGTGGTGGGCGAAGATGGATGTCGTCAAGCTTGTGACCGAGGGGCCACCTGAAGGCAAGGAGCACCGCACGCCGGAGCGGTATTTTAAAGACGTCCTGGAGGGGTCCCGCATTGTGGAGACGCAATGTCCGCAAGACACTATATTCAAATGAATATATTCATGTTGTCTCTGCCTTGTATAATGAAACAAATTTGTTATGTAATATAATGTTTGTTTTAAAATAATTCACCTCCTGTGCGGCCGTGTTGTATGAAATCTGAGAGTTGGCCAGTCATCGGCTTCTGCGCCCACGTAGGAAGTTCGGGGGTGTTCAAGATATCATCTAAAGACTCTTGATCCAATTGTTTGGTCCGTGAAGGAGGTGTTTAGCGCAGTGAACCAGGCAATCAGACTATTCGGCTTAAACACCTTCACTTAGCCATAGGAGTTTGACGATAAAAATTTAGGCGCAGCCCCTGGTATTCGAACCAGGAAGCTATAAACACCTGATTGGGCAAGTACCAATTCCTCGTGTAATGCGGAAAAAATCTCTAACGATTTGAGACCTCCGAAGAGCTGACCGGCTCTCGCTGCATCATGACAGTCAGTTTTTGGCTTTCTCTACTGAGGTGCTCACCCGGGTAAACCAGGGCACAATCGCAGTAGTTCTCCCTTTACTACCTTAGCCGATATAGTGGAACGTAAGGTAGCAAGCACAGGAGCCGGGCAACCCAACTATTGACCAAAGACATGATTCACAGCCAATGCATATAGTGCTAAATTCGGGGTGCCGAACTATACTGTAAAAAAGTGCTCCGATTTTGTTGCCGTGTTTGTGGGGCACTATGAAGCCCCTGGCAAATTGGAACGTACCAAAGTGTACGGGCGCTATCTGATATGGTTATCAATAGAAAAGGGAAAACAGAAAAAGAGCAAGGGTAATGAGCCAAGGCCGCAGAATTTGGGCCGCAAACTGTTTCCGTTATAATTCTATTAATACCTTGAAGTGCATTGATACAAATAGTGCAATAAGCAACGGGCTAAGCCATGACCAAGAGAGAGCTACGTGTGGGTCCTGAAAACAGTTAGAGTGATTGTTAAAGAAACCACCTAATAACTTCCCCTATACGTATGTGCTTCGTGCCATCTTGGTATATTTATCCTTTGAAAGGACCGGTAACTGGGCCACCAGGGGTATCCTGAGAAAACTTGAGAAGGAGAAGAGGAAATAGTGAGAGTATGTGTGTCTGGGAGCGGTCGAGCCGTATTGTGGATCACAGGCTAGTTATGCCTCCGTCTATGCCCATGGTATCTTGAGTGCGTAATTATGTACGCGCGGTACGAATGCCACTACTTGATCGGGACTGGGACGGAGGCCAAATTGCTAGTCGAGCTCCTGACGAGCTGTGCTGTCCTGCTGCAGAGTGGTCTGGACTCTCTTGGTAGTGTCCGGGTGCTCGGACGCCAAATTAATGTTCTGCTTAAAAAGGCCACTCTGCACTTCTGCTGCTAAGGCAGTGGTGTGCTCCTCAGTACGGAGGGAGCGTTCCGTGTTTCCATTAACTGTTATGAAGCCGCGTGGTCCGGGCATCTTGAGCTTGAGGTAAGCATAGTGTGGCACTGCATTGAATCGGGCAAATGCGGTTCGTCCGAGCAATGCGTGATAGCCGCTGCGGAAGGGGACGATATCGAAGATTCACTCCTCGCTTTGGAAGTTGTCCGGTTATCCGAAGACAACCTCCAGTGTGATTGAGCCTGTACAGCACGCCTCTACACCTAGGATGACTCATTTAAAGGTACTCTTTGTGGGTTTGATCTGTGATGGATTAATGCCCATTTTGCGCGTTGTGTCCTGATAGAGCAGATTGAGACTGCTATCACCATCCATGAGGACTCGCGTCAGGTGGAAACCATCAATGATTGGGTCGAGGACCAGTGCGGCTGAACCGCCATGATGGATACTGGTCGGATGATCCCGACGATCAAAAGTGATCGGGCATGACGACCATGGGTTGAATTTTGGGGTGACTGGCTCTATCGCGTAGACGTCCCTAAGCACACGTTTGTGCTCCCTCTTAGGGATGTGGGTAGCATATATCATGTTCACCGTTTTGACCTGAGCGACAAATTTCTTCTGTCCCCCAGTGTTCGGTAGCCGGGGCTCCTCGTCATCGTCCTCGCTTTGCGACCCCTTCTCCTTGCTTTTGGCATTTAGCTTGCCGGCCTGTTTAAAAACCCAACAACCTCTGTTGGTATGATTGGGCGGTTTATCTGGGGTGCCATGGATCTGGCACGGGCGATCGACTATACGGTCCAAGCTGGATGAGCCCGAATTGTTCTTTTTGAACAGCTTCTTCCACTGACCAGACTTAGAGCCACTGAATCCGGCATTAACCGATGTATCATCGGTGTTGTCATTGTTATTTCGACGCTTGTGTTTATTGCATCGAGATTTGTCGTTACTATTTCTGACTTCAGGGGTGGCAACTTCGTTTGCATTGTTCTTGCTATGGGCCAGCAAACTATCCTCACCCGCACAAAAGCGGGTCATGAGTGCCGTGAGGGATGCCATAGACTTCGGCTTTTCTTGGCCGAGGTGGCAGGCGAGCCATTCATCACGGATGCTGTTTTAAAAGGCCGCTAGGGCTTCGACATCCAGACATTCCACGATCTGGTTCTTTTTAGTAAGGAACCTAGTCCAAAATTTCCTGGCTGACTCTCCAGGTTGTTGAACTATATGGCTTAAGTCATCGGCATCTGGTGGCCGGACATATGTACCTTGGAAGTTGTCGCGGAAGGCTTCTTCCGAATCCTCCCAGTTGCCAATAGAGTTTTCAGGCAGACTGTTTAACCAGTGCCGAGATGGCCCTTTGAGTTTTAACGGGAGGTATTTGATGGCGTGGAGGTCATCTCCACGAGCCATATGAATGTGGAGAATAAAATCCTCAATCCACACCGCACGATCAGTTGTTCCATCGTATGATTCAATATTCACGGGTTTAAACCCTTCTGGGAATTCATGCTCCATTACTTCGTCAGTGAAACAAAGAGGGTGTGCGGTGCCTCTATATCGGGCCACATCGCGACGTAGCTCCGATGGAGTCCGTCTGCGGTTTCGGCCCACGCATGACTAGGTTTGTCATGTTTGAATAGATAGCCGTCGTCACATGTCGAGGTACGTCCTCGTGATCCGTATGTCGATCTGGTATGTCCTGCTCTATTATTCAGGTCCTGCCGAAGGTCATATGTATGACCACGAGCTGTTTTATCCCTGCCTTTATAATGAGGCGGGGCGGGCTAGTATTCGGCTTGAGTTGCCGCTTTATCCCGACCTTGTGGTGGTCGGTCAGTCCCATTGCGTGATGATGGTATGGGATCTAGCGCCTCATCATCGAACCGAGGTGGCAATTTGCACGTCGGGTAGCTTTTGGCTGGGCGCTTGAGG
Organism: Triticum urartu; assembly: GCF_056163025.1. NCBI lineage: Eukaryota > Viridiplantae > Streptophyta > Magnoliopsida > Poales > Poaceae > Triticum > Triticum urartu. The sequence continues at coordinate 232,912,892 of NC_141876.1, read as the reverse complement.
CCGTATTCTTCGGCTGCTAGGACATCGGTCCATCTGTCATTGAGCAGATCTTGGTCAGCTTGAAGCTGCTGCTGCTTCTTTTTTAGGCTCCTTGTCGTGGCTATTAACTGGCGCTTAAAGAGCTTCTACTCGAGAGGTTCCTCAGGTACGATAAAATCTTCGTTGTCGAGGCTCACCTCCTCCTCAAAGAGCGGAAGGTAACTGCTGTCCTCCGATTCTTTGTTTATGGCTTGTTCATTAGGGATAACTTGCCCATCTTCTCGATTGTCCTGTTCAACAGTTCATTCATCGGGATCTTCTCTATCTTCGGCATCGCCCGGAGTGTTATCGTCTCCCGTGCCGGTGTTGATGTCATTGTTGCGGCGTGCTTTAGAGCGGCGCAGCTGATGTCGGCGCTTAGGCTGTGTCTCGGGAGGTTTATCCTCGACTGGGTCTTCTTTGTCGTCCCGGGAGGTATACGTCGTACGAAGAGGTGGTCGTCCAGCGTCCGGTAAACGGCACGTTTTGGCCATGCTCCTCATCTGCATCATCGTCCATACCGTCGATGTCTTCGGAGCCGTAATCGAGCATGTCGGTTAAGTCTTCGATAGTGGCTATGAAGTGGGTGGCGGGTAGGAAGCAAAATTCCTTGTCCTCAGCTTCTAGTTCGAACCAGATATAGTTCGGTTGTGAATCCCCCGCTAAGGATAGATTTTTAATGAGTTCAGCACATCGCCCAAAAGTGAGTGCCGGAAAATGTCCGTGGTGCTGAATTCGGCGATCGATGGCCGGTCATGCTCGACATGTGCGGACACACATAGTTCGGTACTTATAGCCGGAAATGAGTCTGAGGTTCCGGTGACACAGCTATTACCGGAGGTTAGGTCTGTGTACGGCTCCAACGTCGTGGAGTCTGCGGGTTCCATGGTGGGGTTGAGCTTCCTATCCTCGGATGGCACGACCTGCTCCGGATCTAAGGCCAGAGCGTTTACAGGTGCAATTTCCTGGGTATGGCCCGATGACAGATCTATGTCATGTTCATCGAGGTGAAGGGGAGCGATTTCCGTGGTCTCGAATCCGTCGAAGATCAAGTCTCTGAGGATATCCGTGACATAGTTCAAGCTCCCGAATCTGACCTGGCGGCTAGGGGCATAGCTGTTGATCTGCTCTCGATGGACAAGCGAGTTGACCCGTAGTGCGAAGCCGCCAAACACGAAGATCTATCCGGGGAGGAGGACTTCCCCTTGGACAGCATCATTGTAGATGATTGAAGGAGCCATCTAACCCTTTGAGTACGGAACAGTGGAACTCTCAATGAAAGCACCAATGTCAGTGTCAAAACCGGCGGATCTCGGGTAGGGGGTCCCAAACTATGCGTCTAAGGTCGATGGTAATAGAAGACAGGGGACACAATGTTTACCCAGGTTCGGGCCCTCACTACGGAGGTAATACCCTACTTCCTGCTAGATTGATCTTGATGAATATGAGTGTTACAAGAGTTGATCTACCACGAGATCATAATGGCTAAACCCTAAAAGTCTAGCCTGACTATGATTATGATTGTATGTCGATCCGGACTAAGCCCTCCGGTTTATATAGACACCGGAGGGGACTAGGGTTGTACAAGGTCGGTTACAGAGAAAGGAATCTTCATATTTGGTCACCAAGCTTGCCTTCCACGCCAAGGAGAGTCCCATCCGGACACAGGAGAGAGTCTTCGGTCTTGTTTCTTCATAGCCCATTAGTCTGGCCCATGTCCAACAGGTCGGACTCCCGAGGACCCCTTAGTCCATGACTCCCTCAGCCCCCCGCCTTGACATCTCCGCTCTTCGGGAGCCAACCTAGCGAGGCTACCCCTGAGTAGGTCCTATGTCGTCCGCCTCATGAGGCTTGGCCCCTCACGAGGGTCTTGAGTGGTTGCTGATGAAGATGGGCCGTACCGGGCCGCCAGTAGAGCCAAGCCGTGGGTTGCAGGCAGGCAAGTCTGGGTACCCCCGTTCCCAGGACGCCGACAATATTGCCATGCAACTTTCCACCATTCTGTTTATTATGACACGCTTCACCATTGTCATATTGCTTTGCATGATCGTGTAGTTGACATCGTATTTGTGGCAAAGCCACCTTTCATAATTTTTATACATGTCACTCTTGATCATTGCACATCCCGGTACCCTGCCAGAGGCATTCATATAGAGTCATATATTTGTTCTAGTATCGAGTTGTCATTCTTGAGTTGTAAAGTAAATAAAAGTGTGATGATCATCATTATTAGAGCATTGTCCCATGTGATACTACTGCAGGATGCTGCTAATGCGACACTACGATCAGAGAACCTTTGACGAAACTATGTGCGATGCAATAATCGCAAACGAGCATTGTCCCATGAGAGCCGTGAACTGCTTTTCGTGCCATTCACGCAGCTCCAGGCACTTGTCTTTCAGCTTTTGATCTACCTTTCCGGTGGATTCGCGCTGTTCCTTAAGCTCCTGCCACTTCAGATGGTGTCGGGCCTGCATTTCCTTCCCGCCCGCCTCCATGGACTCTATCAAGGACAAATCCATGGTGATGGCGGCTGAGTCATCAGCCTCCATGCCTCCCATATGCAGCGGTGCCAGAAGGCGCTGAAGCTCCTCGTCGAGCTCTGCATCTGTCAGGAACAGGCTAGGGGCTCCGATATCAGGTGACGACAGCACCATAACCAGCGTGTTTAAGGAAGACGGCGGGGCCTCGGCGACGTCCCCGGAAGAAGGGAGTGGACCCATGGTTTGAAGAGGGATCTTCGCCTCGATAACCACTTCCTCTACCGGGGCACTCTGTAACGCCCCGGTAGTTAAGCTACAGTAACCCTCCGGAAATGATGCCACATCAGCTTAGTTAGTGTTGATAATCTCACGTTAGTTCAAAACCGGTTCGAATTCAAATTCAAAATCAAACAAACAATAAAAGTTTTTAAATATTAAAACTAAAAATGTTCGGAGTGAGCCAAATAATGCATAAGTAATTATGGTGGTGAAACCACACTTTTATAAAAGTGTTTAAGTGCACTATAGTAAATAAAACAGTAGCAAAACGATTCTTTAAATGACATTTAAATATTGAACAATTACAAAACTATTTTTTTAGTTTGGGTAGAAAAATAATGTGACAGTGGCATTGTTGGTAACATCCATTTAGGTGTCACTTTGGTATGTAATGAAACTATTATAAATAGGAACTAAAAGGAAAATAAAAGAAATAAGATAAGGGAAATAAAAGTAAAAGGAAAAAAACAAAACAAAACAAAGGAAGCCAAAAAAAAAGAACAGGACCCCCCCCCCCGACCCAACTGGGCCACGGCCCAGCTAGCCGGCCCACCCCTCCTACCTTAACCCCACTCCCCTGAAACCCTAGCGTCGCACACCCCCACTCCTCCCGCACGAACTCCACTCCTCCCGACCAAGACCCCCACTCCCTCTCGTTCTCCAGCGACGCTGAGCCCCCCCCCCCCCCGCGCCCGATCCCTTTGCCGCACCGGAGCCCCAGCACGCCGGTGCGCCCGCGCCCAAGGACCGCCGCCTCCGCCTTGCCGTCCTCGCGCCCACCGCCTCCTGGGAACTCCTCCCATGGCCGTCACCGTTCGGTTCTCCGCGTCCATGTCGCGCCAAGCCGCCTCGTCGCCGGAGATGGACGGATCCCGGAGGCACTATCGCGGATCCGGCCTCCCCCGAGCTCACAGACCTCCCCAGCCGCTTCGATGTGAGCTTCCCCCCCCCCCCCGAATCCCCCTTATCCCCCTCGATTCATTCGCCGCGACCGCCTGCTCCTGTTGAGGCCGCCATGACCGGACCTCCGTGCTCACCCGCACGCTATGCTTGCGCCCGCGCGCATGGTCCCTCCCCTGCTTGCCGCGCCCTTGCGCTCGTGCCCGCATCCCGTGCTCCACCGCCCCTGTTCCCCCACGCCCATGGCTGCCCTGCGCGCCCGCCCACACGTCCCTGCCCGCGCCAGGCCGCGCTCCTGCTGGCCGGCTGCGCCCTGTGCTCGCCCCCCCCCCCCCCGCATGGTTGCGGCCCCGCCACGCCCGTCGTCGCCCGCGTCCGCTTCGGGCGGCACCTCTGTGCCCGCGCCCGCGCCTTGTTGCGGTCGGCTGCCGCTGTCATTGCTCTACCGCCGCCCGCTGCTGGGCGCAGCCCCAGCCGGCCGGCTCGCCATGCTCGCTGGCCGCAGCCGGGTTCGCCCCGGGCGGCGCCCGGAACCAGGCCAGCCGACGCCCGCCTGACCATGCCTGTTAGCCCGGTTCGCCATTTGGCCTATAACAACGGGCCCCTACCCAAGAACGTTTTAGAAAAAGAAATAAAGAAATAAAAACAATATTAATTAATTAATTAAAGACTTAATTAACTGAATTAATCATGGTTAGTTCAACCTGATCTCTAATTAAACTAATTAACATGTTTAGTTAATCTCAGACTATGACGAATGGGACCCACGCTTAGATGACTGGTCAACGGTCAACTTTGACCGCTGACGTCACGTTGATGTCACAATGACACAGTAATTCTTTTTTGAATTAATTAGATAATAATAATCCCAGAAAATGATTAAATCCTTTAAAATTAATATAAAATAAACCATAGCCCGGATGAAAAAAAACTTTGTACATGGAAGTTGCTCAGAACGACGAGACGAATTCGAATACGCAGCCCGTTCATCCGCCACGCATCCGTAGCATAGCGAACACGCAACTTTCCCCTTCCGGTTCGTCTGTCCGAAAACGCGAAACACGGGGATAATTTCCCGGATGTTTCCCCCCTTCACCGGTACCACCTCGTACCGCGTTAGGGCACACCTAGCATCGCGCTTTGTCATGTCATGCATCGTCATGCATTTGTTTGCATTATATTTATTGCTTCTTCCCCCTCTTCTCTCGCTAGACACCGAGACCGACGCCGCTGCTACCCAGTACGACTACGGTGTTGACGACCACTCTCTCTTGCCGAAGCAACCAGGCAAGCCCCCCCTTTGATCACCAGATATCGCCTACTCTTCTCTATACTGCTTGCATTAGAGTAGTGTAGCATGTTACTGCTTCCCGTTAATCCTATACTGATGCATAGCCTGTCCTTGCTACTACTGTTGTTACCTTACCTGCAATCCTAATGCTTAGTATAGGATGCTAGTTTTTCATCAGTGGCCCTACATCCTTGTCCGTCTGCCATGCTATACTATCGGGCCGTGATCACTCGGGAGTTGATCACGGGTATATACTATATACTTTATACATGATACATGTGGTGACTAAAGACGGGTCGGCTTGAGGCGCACCCGCGAGTGGATCTTTGAGGCGGAGCGACAGGGCAGGTTCAGACCACCTAGGAGAGAGGTGGGCCTGGCCCTGGTCGGCGTTCGCGGATACTTAACACGCTTAACGAGATCTGGGTATTTGATCTAAGTCTGGCCATTTGGTCTATACGCACTAACCATCTACGCGGGAGTAGTTATGGGTATCCCGGCGTCGTGGTATCAGCCGAAGCCTTCGTGACGTCAGCGACTGAGTGGCGCGCGCCGGATTGGAACGTAAGCCTGCTCTTGTATTAAGGGGGCTAGTTCTGCTTCCGGCCGCGTACGCAACGTGCAGCTGTGCTAAGGGCGATGGGCCCAGACCCCTGTGCACTTAGGTTTAGACCGGCGTGCTGACCTCTCTGTTGGTCTAGGTGGGGCTGCGACATGTTGATCTTCCGAGGCCGGGCATGACCCAGGAAAGTGTGTCCGGCCAAATGGGATCGAGCGTGTTGGGGTATGTGGTGCACCCCTGCAGGGAAGTTAATCTATTCGAATAGCCGTGATCTTCGGTAACAGGACGACTTGGAGTTGTACTTTGACCTTATGACAACTAGAACCGGATACTTAATAAAACACACCCTTCCAAGTGCCAGATACAACCGGTGGTCGCTCTCTCACAGGGCGACGAGGGGAGGATCATCGGTTAGGATTATGCTATGCGATGCTACTTGGAGGACTTTAGTCTACTCTCTTCTACATGTTGCAAGACGGAGGCTGCCAGAAGCGTAGTCTTCGAAAGGATTAGTTATCCCCCTCTTATTCTGGCATTCTGCAGTTCAGTCCACATATGATACCCTTACTCCATTTGATACCCATGCATATGTAGTGTAGCTCCTTGCTTGCGAGTACTTTGGATGAGTACTCACGGTTGCTTTCTCCCCCTTTTCCCCCTTTCCTTTCATTCTGGTTGTCGCAACCAGATGCTGGAGTCCAGGAGCCAGACGCCACCGTCGACGACGACTCCTACTACACCGGAGGTGCCTACTACTACGTGCTGCCCGCTGATGACGACCAGGAGTAGTTAGGAGGATCCCAGGCAGGAGGCCTGCGCCTCTTTCGATCTGTATCCCAGTTTGTGCTAGCCTTCTTAAGGCAAACTTGTTTAACTTATGTCTGTACTCAGATATTGTTGCTTCCGCTGACTCGTCTATGATCGAGCTCTTGTATTCGAGCCTTCGAGGCCCCTGGCTTGTAATATGATGCTTGTATGACTTATTTTATTTGTAGAGTTGTGTTGTGATATCTTCCCGTGAGTCCCTGATCTTGATCGTACACGTTTGCGTGTATGATTACTGTACGGTCAAATCGGGGGCGTCACAAGTTGGTATCAGAGCCGACTGCCTGTAGGAATTCCCCCTTCCACACTCCTTGGCCGAAGTCGAGTCTAGACATTGCAAAACTTTTACTAACATGGCTGTGTGCCTTACGGGTCCACGTCGCCATCTGGGTGGTATTAGGATCTTTTACTCCTCGATCCTTACTCTGGGACTCTGAGCTCTCTTCTACTCCGGTTAAATGAATTTTACTAAATCTAACATTAGGATCTCGTTATCACTTTCACCCGGAGAGCCCCATATTACTGATGATCGTCTGCTACACGTGAAGACCCTGAAGATACTCTCCGCTGTTAACCCGAGAACTTGTGTTCATCGCGTTTGCAATTCCCCTTCCACCATCAACCCTTATGGATAACTACTTGCAGCTGTTATTCTTACATTCATCCCCAGTTGTCTTGTTATTACAAGATACCCCGAAATACTCGTCGATGTTTCGATAATCCTTTAAGCTCACTGCCTTGCAGTTATTTGTCACCTGAATACCCCTATGGAAAATTCTCACATTTATCGAGTATCCGCTCATCCCCAGATATTCATGCAGTTCACAAAATTCTTCGAAATACCATTCGATCTTCTGAAATTCTTGCTTGCTTGCATTATGGTTAATCCCATAAGTATAGTAATCTTATTGGCAACCTTTGTCAATATCATTTTGAGTCCATTGACTCAATATGTTGCGAATGCTCACAATCCTCACTCAGATCATAGAATTCATCCTTCCAGCTCAGATGTCATTTAAAACGTGAGCTGGTCCTCGGCCAATCAGATTGCCATCGATTGTACCCCTAAGTCTATTCAACTTGTTCGTCCTTGATCAGAGCATTTTCTCCTGATCCCTTGATTTGGAAATCATAATTCCTTTGTTATTTAAACATTGAATTATTCAGATGTTCTGTAAAACGATGCATTTGCATTCTTTCTTCCTCTGATTGGGTATCGATACTCACATCAGCTCCATTGTGGATCACCATATCCACTGTTGGATTATTATCCGACCATGTCCTTCATAATTAATCACCTTGTGAGTTCCTTCTCCGATACATAATGCCTTTGGTAATTTGTATCCTCTCCTTTTGCCAACCATGCTCTGTTTTCGAGCTGGTAATATTTACTCATGAAACTTGTGGTATATGTTTCTAAGAAGCCCCTATGGGTTGAACATATGCCTTCTCTAAAACTGTGTGAACTCGAAAGTTTTCACGGGTCATACTCCTCTGATAATTCACCAGGTAGGTTTTGACACTGAAATCAGTTTTATCTAGAGCAGTGAATGAAAGGTTATGCATTGAAGAAGTGGGAGTCGACCTTGAACTTGTGTTCATGCCCATGGACATGATGTATATCCTATCGTGGAAGCTTCTTGCAATAATAACTATCCTCCTTGTTATAATATCATTTGGTATCTGTGAATTGATCCTTGCAATCGTGGTTCCGACCATATGTTCTTCTTTGACCCCATTTCTCGGGCAAGTTTAAGCACTTGTCTTGTGTGGACCAATACACCAGTCCAACCTTTACTTTGATCTACTGTCGAGTATTACACCCTGGTATCTCGGGAATATCATGGGACATCATAACTTCTTATGGGTTCTTCATAAACCATTATCACTCGCCGGATCCAATTGATCCTAGGTTCTGGGTTGTCGTCAACCAAGAACATCGAATAAGTGAATCGAGTCCGCACTCTGATTCAATAACTCTTAAGTAAATGTTGTTGCTTACGAGTTAATATTCATTTAAGTCATTCCTAGCCTGATCGGCTATATCATCATTGTGCTAAATTTTAACTGTGCTACCTGGTCCTTCACGGAGCACAATTCTCGACGATGAGCTAAGCTTACGTCGATTTTCCTCATTATATCATTTCTCCCTGAACAGCAAACTTGATTTCGAGTTTGTGTCATACCCATGGTTCCAATAACCATTCGCTTCATCATTCCTTTCACTTGATGTCATCGCCGATCGATTACATCTTCGTGGAGCCTCTCGACTAAATTTGTCGTGGTCATCAAACAACATTTTGATTCCTTCTAGGATATCAACCAAATGTATAATGACATGTAACCATCCTTGTCCCTCGATGATTTGTGTTATCACCGACAACATTATTGCTTTCCCTCCAACACAAACTTGTTCGTGTTTTGTGTTATACCTGGAGACCCGTGCTATCCAGCAATTATTCTTCGATACCTTGGAGTATTACCATCTTTTATGTCAAGAATGTCGTGAGAATTTCACCACCTCCTAAGAATTCTTGATACAGGTAATACTTATCACCATCGCCATTCTTTCTTGGTCCCCGTGTTGGATCTAACCGGGATACCAACAGGTGAACGGTGCTGTTTGGATTCTGCCCTTCTAGCAACCCTATTGCTTTGAAGTTAATGGTCGGCCGTTCGTTCTTAGACTATGGATTATTGAATCACCATTCTGACATTGGTCGTGCAACCCAACCCATATTTTGGGTGCACCTTTCAACCAATGTTCAATTGTGTATGTTTTCCGTGAGCGTACTTCCTTATATCATTTGATCTGACAAATGTTATCTCCTTGTTCACTTAATTGTGAAAATCCATCTTTTGTTAATCTCGATGAATTGTCGCTGATTCCATCAGCCACCTCCTCATTCTATCCTTGATTTAATAATGAACTCATGATTCGGAACTTGCTTCCACAGTTCAATTCCCGAGAATCTTACAATGTCGTCTCGTCAATTTGTCTTGCACCTTTTCTTCTCAGGCATCTTGAGTCTGAGGTTTCCTAACACCGATCAGATCTGAATCTCGGTCAGATATGATGGTTGGAACATACTTTCAAGAGTTATAACATTGATCCTCATATGACCTGGTAAGGTGATGTCATGCCAGCACACCTGGCTGGAGGACCTACTGTTATAGTTTTCTTATTAGCAAGGTTATCCATTCTTCCATGAGGAAATTGCAAGACTTATTCTATAAGTTGTTCCTGATGAATCCTTGGTGTATCCAAAGTACGACCTTTGCTTGAAGACTATGTCAATGCTATCTCGAAGCATGTCTGTGGTACTCTGATTTTCAACAAGAACATTTGAAGCCCAATGCTAAATGTTTCTTGCTTAGTTATCCAAACACTGTGGTATGGGTAATGTCATTGAATTTATCTCCCCTTACCTAAATGATTTTCTACTTTATATCCTGTCATGGATATCTTGCTCTGCTTGTCGTTGCGAAGGAAATACCCTTGGTTTATGTGTCAAACACACATTCCTTTCCATTCTTCTGTTTGATCTGATGATCACATTTTCCTTTCCATTGTTATGTTTAACCTTCTTGAGGTTTATATGATCTAAGCAGTAATATTTTCCTGCTTACGAAAACACCTCGGTGTACCACCTTATCAGTCAGACTCTGTTACTATTGTTGATGACATTTCGGAAACCACCGATGGACGGGAACCTTGCCTATTGGTCCGCCTCGTTCAACGAGCAGGAAAATGGTTCTCTTCGTCCCTCGCCCTTGGTACCGACATTGTTGCCGACATAACTGATAGGCTACCCTCTGACATGTCTTGCCATCATGACCGTGCAAGATGTCAACGCCCTTCCTACTTTTAACCACATGGTGGGCCCATAACCCACAGTTCAACAGGATCGAAACCTGACTCTCCTGTACACCCTGTTGTCAAAATTATTCCTCGCGCTTGACTTTGTAAGTAATTCATGGGCCACCTGCCTAGTGATCTATTCTGGTATCTGATGAAATGCTTATTCACATTGCTCTAAATCCTTTCAACACTTCGTTTCAGGCAACGAACGATTGCCTATGCGCTTGAAACTTCTATTTTGCACCTTCTTACTTTGCTCTCGATACTTTCTTAAGTGTCAATTCGAGAGATAGTTATGCTTCTTCCCCTGAGTTAACCGTCTGATGCTCGGTCTTGTTAGAATCCGTCCTTATAGGGTTTTCCCTTTTCACCCCATTCGTAAGTACGGTGAAGATCCTGAAGGAAGGACGACAACTTCATCATGATGAACTGGAGCAGAGAAATGAAGGCATCAATGTAATGGATCAACCTCTTCGAGAAGAGCAACCTAGACTGTGAAGAATCGTTAGAAATTGCGTAACCTAGTCTCCCGCCTTACACCCCCCTTAAATCTCGGGACGAGATTTCTTGTAGTGGAGGAGATTTGAAACGCCCCGGTAGTTAAGCTACAGTAACCCTCCGGAAATGATGCCACATCAGCTTAGTTAGTGTTGATAATCTCATGTTAGTTCAAAACCGGTTCGAATTCAAATTCAAAATCAAACAAACAATAAAAGTTTTTAAATATTAAAACTAAAAATGTTCGGAGTGAGCCAAATAATGCATAAGTAATTATGGTGGTGAAACCACACTTTTATAAAAGTGTTTAAGTGCACTATAGTAAATAAAACAGTAGCAAAACGATTCTTTAAATGACATTTAAATATTGAACAATTACAAAACTATTTTTTTAGTTTGGGTAGAAAAATAATGTGACAGTGGCATTGTTGGTAACATCCATTTAGGTGTCACTTTGGTATGTAATGAAACTATTATAAATAGGAACTAAAAGGAAAATAAAAGAAATAAGATAAGGGAAATAAAAGTAAAAGGAAAAAAACAAAACAAAACAAAGGAAGCCAAAAAAAAAGAACAGGACCCCCCCCCCCGACCCAACTGGGCCACGGCCCAGCTAGCCGGCCCACCCCTCCTACCTTAACCCCACTCCCCTGAAACCCTAGCGTCGCACACCCCCACTCCTCCCGCACGAACTCCACTCCTCCCGACCAAGACCCCCACTCCCTCTCGTTCTCCAGCGACGCTGAGCCCCCCCCCCCCCCCCCCCGCGCCCGATCCCTTTGCCGCACCGGAGCCCCAGCACGCCGATGCGCCCGCGCCCAAGGACCGCCGCCTCCGCCTTGCCGTCCTCGCGCCCACCGCCTCCTGGGAACTCCTCCCATGGCCGTCACCGTTCGGTTCTCCGCGTCCATGTCGCGCCAAGCCGCCTCGTCGCCGGAGATGGACGGATCCCGGAGGCACTATCGCGGATCCGGCCTCCCCCGAGCTCACAGACCTCCCCAGCCGCTTCGATGTGAGCTTCCCCCCCCCCCGAATCCCCCTTATCCCCCTCGATTCATTCGCCGCGACCGCCTGCTCCTGTTGAGGCCGCCATGACCGGACCTCCGTGCTCACCCGCACGCTATGCTTGCGCCCGCGCGCATGGTCCCTCCCCTGCTTGCCGCGCCCTTGCGCTCGTGCCCGCATCCCGTGCTCCACCGCCCCTGTTCCCCCACGCCCATGGCTGCCCTGCGCGCCCGCCCACACGTCCCTGCCCGCGCCAGGCCGCGCTCCTGCTGGCCGGCTGCGCCCTGTGCTCGCCCCCCCCCCCCGCATGGTTGCGGCCCCGCCACGCCCGTCGTCGCCCGCGTCCGCTTCGGGCGGCACCTCTGTGCCCGCGCCCGCGCCTTGTTGCGGTCGGCTGCCGCTGTCATTGCTCTACCGCCGCCCGCTGCTGGGCGCAGCCCCAGCCGGCCGGCTCGCCATGCTCGCTGGCCGCAGCCGGGTTCGCCCCGGGCGGCGCCCGGAACCAGGCCAGCCGACGCCCGCCTGACCATGCCTGTTAGCCCGGTTCGCCATTTGGCCTATAACAACGGGCCCCTACCCAAGAACGTTTTAGAAAAAGAAATAAAGAAATAAAAACAATATTAATTAATTAATTAAAGACTTAATTAACTGAATTAATCATGGTTAGTTCAACCTGATCTCTAATTAAACTAATTAACATGTTTAGTTAATCTCAGACTATGACGAATGGGACCCACGCTTAGATGACTGGTCAACGGTCAACTTTGACCGCTGACGTCACGTTGATGTCACAATGACACAGTAATTCTTTTTTGAATTAATTAGATAATAATAATCCCAGAAAATGATTAAATCCTTTAAAATTAATATAAAATAAACCATAGCCCGGATGAAAAAAAACTTTGTACATGGAAGTTGCTCAGAACGACGAGACGAATTCGAATACGCAGCCCGTTCATCCGCCACGCATCCGTAGCATAGCGAACACGCAACTTTCCCCTTCCGGTTCGTCTGTCCGAAAACGCGAAACACGGGGATAATTTCCCGGATGTTTCCCCCCTTCACCGGTACCACCTCGTACCGCGTTAGGGCACACCTAGCATCGCGCTTTGTCATGTCATGCATCGTCATGCATTTGTTTGCATTATATTTATTGCTTCTTCCCCCTCTTCTCTCGCTAGACACCGAGACCGACGCCGCTGCTACCCAGTACGACTACGGTGTTGACGACCACTCTCTCTTGCCGAAGCAACCAGGCAAGCCCCCCCTTTGATCACCAGATATCGCCTACTCTTCTCTATACTGCTTGCATTAGAGTAGTGTAGCATGTTACTGCTTCCCGTTAATCCTATACTGATGCATAGCCTGTCCTTGCTACTACTGTTGTTACCTTACCTGCAATCCTAATGCTTAGTATAGGATGCTAGTTTTTCATCAGTGGCCCTACATCCTTGTCCGTCTGCCATGCTATACTATCGGGCCGTGATCACTCGGGAGTTGATCACGGGTATATACTATATACTTTATACATGATACATGTGGTGACTAAAGACGGGTCGGCTTGAGGCGCACCCGCGAGTGGATCTTTGAGGCGGAGCGACAGGGCAGGTTCAGACCACCTAGGAGAGAGGTGGGCCTGGCCCTGGTCGGCGTTCGCGGATACTTAACACGCTTAACGAGATCTGGGTATTTGATCTAAGTCTGGCCATTTGGTCTATACGCACTAACCATCTACGCGGGAGTAGTTATGGGTATCCCGGCGTCGTGGTATCAGCCGAAGCCTTCGTGACGTCAGCGACTGAGTGGCGCGCGCCGGATTGGAACGTAAGCCTGCTCTTGTATTAAGGGGGCTAGTTCTGCTTCCGGCCGCGTACGCAACGTGCAGCTGTGCTAAGGGCGATGGGCCCAGACCCCTGTGCACTTAGGTTTAGACCGGCGTGCTGACCTCTCTGTTGGTCTAGGTGGGGCTGCGACGTGTTGATCTTCCGAGGCCGGGCATGACCCAGGAAAGTGTGTCCGGCCAAATGGGATCGAGCGTGTTGGGGTATGTGGTGCACCCCTGCAGGGAAGTTAATCTATTCGAATAGCCGTGATCTTCGGTAACAGGACGACTTGGAGTTGTACTTTGACCTTATGACAACTAGAACCGGATACTTAATAAAACACACCCTTCCAAGTGCCAGATACAACCGGTGGTCGCTCTCTCACAGGGCGACGAGGGGAGGATCATCGGTTAGGATTATGCTATGCGATGCTACTTGGAGGACTTTAGTCTACTCTCTTCTACATGTTGCAAGACGGAGGCTGCCAGAAGCGTAGTCTTCGAAAGGATTAGTTATCCCCCTCTTATTCTGGCATTCTGCAGTTCAGTCCACATATGATACCCTTACTCCATTTGATACCCATGCATATGTAGTGTAGCTCCTTGCTTGCGAGTACTTTGGATGAGTACTCACGGTTGCTTTCTCCCCATTTTCCCCCTTTCCTTTCATTCTGGTTGTCGCAACCAGATGCTGGAGTCCAGGAGCCAGACGCCACCGTCGACGACGACTCCTACTACACCGGAGGTGCCTACTACTACGTGCTGCCCGCTGATGACGACCAGGAGTAGTTAGGAGGATCCCAGGCAGGAGGCCTGCGCCTCTTTCGATCTGTATCCCAGTTTGTGCTAGCCTTCTTAAGGCAAACTTGTTTAACTTATGTCTGTACTCAGATATTGTTGCTTCCGCTGACTCGTCTATGATCGAGCTCTTGTATTCGAGCCTTCGAGGCCCCTGGCTTGTAATATGATGCTTGTATGACTTATTTTATTTGTAGAGTTGTGTTGTGATATCTTCCCGTGAGTCCCTGATCTTGATCGTACACGTTTGCGTGTATGATTACTGTACGGTCAAATCGGGGGCGTCACACACTCTCCAAAGATTGCTCCACCACTGCCAAGGAACTTTGTGTTTCCCCGTGTAACGCCCCGAGACCGACGCTCCAGACGGCTTCCTTGTTTTTTGTTGTTGTCATGTGTCTCGTTTGTTTGTTGCATTCATCATCCGCATTGCATCCGCATGTTTTCATAAACTCGTAACTGTTTGTAGTTGCCGCCTCTCTCTGTGTCTCTGTGGCAGGTTGTCAGACCGTTTTTCTTCGATGACCACTCTCAGTCCAACCACTCTTGTCTATGACCGTCTAACCCCTCTTCGCGCAATACTCAAACCCCTCGCGCGCGTTCGAAAGCTGTCCCGAACCCGACCCAGGGAGTCGTGACCGTTGGGTCCGGATCATCCCCAAACATCTATAAAATATCTGTGTTTCTTATATAGACTTTTCTAACCTATTTTTTTCTCGACCGCTTGATTAAGATCGGAGGGTCCGTTTAGCCCCTAGCCTAACCCACTCACTATATAAACCAAAAACCCTAACTTGTAGGGAGATGTCCCATCACGCCGCCACTCCACCAAATCCCCTCAGGATCCCCTCCCTCGATCCCACAGCCTCCCCGACCAACTCCTTTCTCTCTTTGGATTCTCCCAGATCCGATCCAGCCAACCAGCAACCTCCGACCATCTCCTTGATTTCCGCCGCCACCCAACCATCCCTTCGGGTCCATCCATCCCGCGCCTCCCCTCTCGATCAAGGAGCCCGAGCTCATCTGCCTGAGGTCGTCGTCTTCGATCGGCCTCGCCGGAGACCAGCGCCCCGCTGCCTTCTCCTCCCTATTCGATCCGGAGGAGAGGAGCTCCTCCATGCCCTACCTCGCGATGATGGCCACCGGCCACCCAAGCAGCAGCAGCAGTCTCGAACGCCGCCCTTCATCGCCCGCGTCACCCGACCTCTGCATCACGTCGCGAGGAGGACGATGAGCGCTGACCTCGCCGGCTCGATCTGCTGTCTCCTTCAACCGCGCGTCGCCAAGGACCAGTGCAGGCCGCCTCCGCTGCTCCTCACCTCGTCCGCGTCGATGGGATCGCATCAAGTCCGCCACCGTCGTCCTCTCTCGGGAATGAGCTCGACGCCTGCGTCCTGTGCTGCCTCCTCGAGTGAGCAGCCGCGCCGTCACGCCCTCTACCATGGAGCTCGCCTCCATCGTCAGCAGCAGCACCCGAGGTCCTGCCGTCCACCCAAGCGCGCCGCCTCACCGACCTCGCTCGTCGGCGGCCACCCCGGCCAGCCTCCGGCCACCTGCAGGCCGACCCTGTCGCCCTTGCTCGCCAAGTCCCTCTGCCGGAATTCCTGTCTCGCGTCAGTCTTCTTCAGGCGCTCGAGCCAGGAGCCAGGAGACGAGCAGCTCGTCCCCTCCTCTGCCTCGCTCGCCCCAGCAACCGTCGTGCCCAGCCCCCGTTCGTCCCATGCCGGACCTTGCCGGGGAGACCCCGCAGACACGGTCCCTGTCTCTCTCTCTCTCTCTCTCTATTTTTGCCCTCTCTGACCTCCCCTGCTCTCCCCTTCCCTGTTGAACAGGAAGGAGCAGCATCGCCCACATCCATGGTGTCCCTTGCCTCGTCTTGGTCCGGTGGATCCGGACGCCCAAGACCTCGCTGCCCCTTCGCCCCGCTCACCGGAGCTCTGCTCCCAGCCACTGGCTCCTTGCTCGCCCCTCTGCTTCGCCCCTGCACGAGTAGGACGACCCCGCCTTGCGTCGTGTCCGTCCAGGCACGAGCGCGTGCGTGCGTTGACCACATCGGGTCTGCGTCGACCCGATCCAATAAGAGAGTCGGCCCACTCCTACACAGATCTGGGCTTTTGGCCCATGGTGAGCTGCCCCAGCACCCCCACCCCCCTTGTTTTCCTCGGTTGGGCTTGTCCAGATTCGGCCCGAATCGTGTTTTTTCCCGCGGATCAATTTAGCTATTATCCAATGAACGTCTGTTTTACAGAAAACCCCTCTTACTTCATGCATACCATAAATCACAAACCGTGCATCATTTGTAAATAAGTTATATATGAAAAATGCTTAGAATTTGGTGTAGTTTCATAATATGCTATTTTCATCCATGTTTAAAATGTTTAAAATGGTGTTGGATTAAATTTGCTCATATACCATGTTAAAATGATTTAATTCATAACTAATTAACCATAGCTCCGAATTAAATAAATTATATATGTAACTTGCTTAGAAAAATGCATATATTAACATGGTACCACTACTTTGCATGTTTACCAACTCTAAAATATGGTTTAGGGCAGAACAGTACCAAATCTAAAATATGCATATGGGGATTTTCCGGAATGGTTGTTGTTATTTCCGGCCTCATTTAACTTGCCTAAATAGTTAGTTTGCTTATGTTTCTCCTCTTGCCATGTTTAACAACATTTAATATTGTTGGGTACATAAACGAGACCAAACTAAATAACTTGAATGTGGTGTTTCGTCAATATGCAACGGAGTTGCATATTGAGCTCCACTTAATTTGTAGTATTGTTTGTTGCACTTTGCCATGCCATGCCTCATTAAACCGGACATGCATCATACTTGATTTTGCATCATGTCATGGTTATGTGATGGTTGTTTACTATGTTGCTTGCTTCTTTTCGGGTTGCTTCTCTCTTTAGCTTCGGTTTCATTCCGGAGTTGTGAGGATTCGTTCGACTACGTTGGGTCGTCTACTTCTTGGACTCGTTCTTCTTCCTAGCGGGATCTCAGGCAAGATGGCCATACCCTCAAAATCACTTCTATCTTTGCTTGCTAGTTGCTCATTCTATCGCTATGTCACGCTACCACCACTTGTTATATCATGCCTCCCATATTGCTATGTCAAGCCTCTAACCCACCTTCCTAGCAAACCATTGTTTGGCTATGTTACCTCTTTGCTCAGCCCCTTTTATAGCGTTGCTAGTTGCAGGTGAATGAAATTTGTTTCATGTTGGAACATGGATATGTTGGGATATCACAATATATCTTATTTAATTAATGCAACTATATACTTGGTAAAGGGTGGAAGGCTCGGCCTTATGCCTAGTGTTTTATTCCACTCTTGCCGCCCTAGTTTCCGTCATACTGGTGTTATGTTCCTTGATTTTGCGTTCCTTACGCGGTTGGGTGTTATGGGAACCCCTTGACAGTTTGCTTTGAATAAAACTCCTCCAGCAAGGCCCAACCTTGGTTTTACATTTGCCTAACTACCTATAACTTTCCCTTGGGTTTTCGCGAGCCCAAAGGTCATCTTTATTTTAACCCCCGGGGCCAGTGCTTCTCTAAGTGTTGGTCCGAACCGGGCAACCTGCAGGGCCACCTCGGGGCAACTTGAGGGCTGATTTTACTCGTAGCTTGACCTATCCGGTGTGCCCTGAGAACGAGATACGTATGAATCCTATCGGGACTGTCGGCACATCAGGCGGCTTTGCTGGTCTTGTTTTACCATTGTCGAAATGTCTTGTAACCGGGATTCCGAGACTGATCGGGTCTTTCCGGGAGAAGGAATATCCTTCGTTGACCCTGACAGCTTGTGATGGGCTAAGTTGGGACACCCCTGTAGGGTATAAACTTTCGAAAGCCGTGCCCGCGGTTATGTGTCAGATGGAAATTTGTTAATGTCCGGTTGTAGAGAACTTGACACTTGACTTAATTAAAAATGCATCAACCGCGTGTGTAGCCGTGATGGTCTCTTTTCGGCGGAGTCCGGGAAGTGAACACGGTTCTTGTGTTATGGTTGTGCGTAAGTAGTTTCAGGATCACTTCTTGATCACTTCTAGCTTCACGACCATTGTGTTGCTTCTCTTCTCGCTCTTATTTGCGTATGTTAGCCACCATATTTTCTTATTGCTTTCTGCAGCTCCACCTCATTACCTTACCCTACCCATAAGCTTAAATAGTCTTGATCCCGCGGGTGTGAGATTGCTGTGTCCCCATGACTCACGGATACTTCCAAACAGTTACAGGTGCCGATGATACCAGTGCAGGTGACACAACCCAGCTCAAGTGGGAGCTTGATGAAGATCTTGATCGTTGTTTTGTTTGTTTCATGTTGATCAGTAGTGGAGCCCAGTTTGGACGATCGGGGATCTAGCAATTGGGGTTGTCTTCTTTTATTTTGGTTCCATAGTCGGACCTTTGATTGTACTTTGGATGGTGTATGGATTATTTATGTATTGTGTGAAGTGGTGATTGTAAGCCAACTCTTTATCCCTTTCTATTCAGTACATGGGATTGTGTGAAGATTGCCCCTCTTGCGACAAAACTACCATGCGGCTATGCCTCTAAGTCGTGCCCTGACACGTGGGAGATATAGCCGCATTGTAGGTGTTACACCCCGGCAGCGGGATCCCGCCCCTCAGCAGCCGCGAGCTTCGCGGCCTCATCCGCGGCAGACCTCCCTATGTCAGCCACCACCTCCAGCAAATCTCGTTCTTCGGTTTGGGGTGCTGCATGCGGGAGGGCCAAGAAGCAGTGAAGAAACAGAAATCTCAAGCGAATAAAGAAACCAGTGGAGGCAACCAGAGTATAAAAGAAAACAAGGGTTCAGCCAGGTACCTGGGGAAGTCTGCCGGGCAGGGGCCTCCATTTCCCCGGCAGTAGTTGTTGTTGGGTCACGAGCCTCATCCTCTGCCGGGGTGGGCTTGGCAGCCTTCTGCACCATCTCTGTCACGGAGGATTCGATGAAGACCTCTTCGGCTTGAGCGGAAGAGGAGGCATGCCCCTCCGGGAGGGGCTCGCCCTGTGTCGACTCACCACCTCTTCCGTGTGGGGGCGGAAGGGATGCCTCCATAATCTCCGGTAGGCGAGGACAAATCTCCGCTCCCAGGCCGGGGCTGGGCTGGGGGCTCAGCATGAGGTCTTCTACATCCTTCCCTGTCGAAGGAGAGCCCTCTGCGCCCCCCAGGGACCCGAGGCACCGGAGCCTCTTCCGGGAATGATGAATGAGGTTCCCCGTGTCCTCCTGCACTTCCTTGTCGGCAGCAACAAAAACGAGAGGTTAGTCAGCCAAAGCTTTCAAACATGCATAAAGGGATGCCTGCCACAAAGAGAAACCCTCCTTACTCTTCCACAATGAGCATGGAGTTCAAGTTGAACTCCGTGGTAGGGGGACTCCTGTCCTATCTTTAGAGGCGGAAAGGTGGAACACTCCGGCAGCTTCGGTGCCTGCCATGACGCCGGGAGCTCCGAGGAAGACGAGCTCTGCGAAGAGCTCAAGCCGGAGTGGGGGCTGGACTCTGCCTCTGCGGCCACCGGCCGTTTGGTGGAAGGAGCCTTGGCCTAAGCAAGGCGAGGGGATTGACAACACGCCACCTCAGCCTTGGTAGACTTTGTGGAGGTCTTTTTCATCCTCTTGGTGGCTGGCGCTGGGTTGGAGGCCGCCGCCCCTTAGACCGTGACGCGCCGACAGGTGGTCCGGGTTCGATGCACGAGCTTGCGGTCCTGCCACAAGCCACTCATTTTTGGGGGCCGCTGCCGCGTCCACCTCCCTCTCCTCCTCCTCTCCCTCCTGGAGCTCCGAACTAAGCCCTCCGGTTTATATAGACACCGGAGGGGACTAGGGTTGTACAAGGTCGGTTATAGAGAAAGGAATCTTCATATTTGGTCGACAAGCTTGCCTTCCACGCCAAGGAGAGTCCCATCCGGACACAGGCGAGAGTCTTCGGTCTTGTTTCTTCATAGCCCATTAGTCCGGCCCATGTCCAATAGGCCTGACGCCCGAGGACCCCTTAGTCCATGACTCCCTCAGCCCCCTACCTTGATATCTCCGCTCCTCGGGAGCCAGCCTAGCGAGGTTGCCCCTGAGGAGGTCATGTGTCGTTCGCCTCACGAGGCTTGGGCCCTCGCGAGGGTCTTGTGTGGTTGCTGATGAAGATGGGCTGTACCGGGCAGCCGGTAGAGCCAAGCCGTGGGTCGCAGGCAGGCAAGTCTGGGTACCCCCGTTCCCAGGACGCCGACAATATTGCCATGCAACTTTCCACCATTCCGTTTATTATGACACGCTTCACCATTGTCATATTGCTTTGCATGATCATGTAGTTGACATCGTATTTGTGGCAAAGCCACCTTTCATAATTTTTATACATGTCACTCTTGATCATTGCACATCCCGGTACCCTGGCAGAGGCATTCATATAGAGTCATATATTTGTTCTAGTATCGAGTTGTAATTCTTGAGTTGTAAAGTAAATAAAAGTGTGATGATTATCATTATTAGAGCATTGTCCCATGTGACACTACTGCAGGATGCTGCTAACGCGACACTACGATCAGAGAACCTTTGACGAACTGTGTGCGATGCAATAATCGCAAACGAGCATTGTCCCATGAGAGCCTTGAACTGCTTGTCGTGCCATTCACGCAGCTCCAGGCACTTGTCTTTCAGCTTCTGATCTACCTTTCCGGCGGATTCGTGCTGTTCCTTAAGCTCCTGCCACTTCGGATGGTGCTGGGCCTGCATTTCCATCATGCCCGCTGCCATGGAATCTATCAAGGACAAATCCATGGTGATGGCGGCTGAGTCGTCAGCCTCCCTGCCAACCATATGCAGCGGTGCCAAAAGGCGCTGAAGCTCCTCGTTGAGCTCTGCGTCTGTCAGGAACGGGCCAGGGGCTCCGATATCAGGCGGCGACAGAACCATAGCCAGTGTGTTTAAGGAAGACGGCGGGGCCTCAGCAACGTCCCCGGAAGAAGGGAGTGGACCCATGGTTTGAAGAGGGATCTTTGCCTCGATAACCACTTCCTCTACCGGGGCGCTCTCCCGATATTGCTCCACCACTACCAAGGAACTTTGTGTTTCCCCGTGTAACGCCCTGAGACCGACGCTCCAGACGGCTTCCTTGTTTTTCGTTGTTGTCATGTGTCTCGTTTGTTTGTTGCATTCATCATCCGCATGTTTTCGTAAAACTCGTAACCGTTCTTAGTTCCCGCCTCTCTCCGTGTCTCCGAGCCAGGTTGTCAGCCCGTTTTTCTTCGATGACCATTCTCAGTCCAACCACTCTTGTCTATGACCGTCAAACCCCTCTTCGCGCAATACTCAAACCCCTCGCGCGCGTCCAAAAGTTGTCCCGAACCCGACCCAGGGAGTCGTCACCGTTGGGTCCGGATCATCCCCAAACATCTATAAAACATCTGCGTTTCTTATATAGACTTTCCTAACCTATTTTTTTTCTCGACCGCCTGATTAAGATCGGAGGATCCGTTTAGCCCCTAACCTAACCCACTCACTATATAAACCAGAAACCCTAACTTCTAGGGAGATGTCCCATCCCGCCGCCACTCCACCAAATCCTCTCGGGATCCCCTCCCTCGATCCCACAGCCTCCTCGACCAACTCCTTTATCTCTTGGGATTCTCTCAGATCGGATCCAGCCAACCAACAACCTCCGACCATCTCCTTGATTCCCGCCGCCACCCAACCATCCCTTCGGGTCCATCCATCCCGTGCCTCCCACCTCGATCCAGGAGCTCGAGCTCCCCAGCCTGAGGTCGTCGTCTTTGATCAGCCCCGCCGGAGACCAGCGCCCCGCTGCCTTCTCCTCCCTATTCGATCTGGAGGAGAGGAGCTCCTCCATGCCCCACCTCGCGATGATGGCCGCCGGCCACCCAAGCAACAGCAGCAGTCTCGAACGCCACCCTTCATTGCCCGCATCACCCTACCTCTGCATCACGTCGCGAGGAGGACGACGAGCGCTGACCTCGCCGGCTCGATCTGCTGCCTCCTTCACCCGCGCGTCGCCAAGGACCAGTGCAGGCTACCTCTGCTCCTCCTCACCTCGTCCGCGTCGCCGGGATCGCGTCAAGTCCCCCACCGTCGTCCTCTCTCTGGAACGAGCTCGACGCATGCGTCCTGTGCTGCCTCCTCGAGCGAGCAGCCGCACCGTCACGCCCTCTGCCATGGAGCTTGCCTCCATCATCAGCAGCAGCAACCGAGCTCCTCCCGTCCACCCAAGCGCGCCACCTCACCGACCTCGCTCGTCCGCGGCAACCCCGGCCAGCCTCCGGCCACCTGCAGGCCAACCCTGCCGCCCCTTCTCGCCAAGTCCCTCTACCGGAGTTCCTATCGTGCGTGTGTCTTCTTCAGACGCTCGAGCCAGGAGCTAGGAGACGAGCAACTCGTTCCCTCCTCTGCCTCGCTCGCCCCAGAAACCGTCGTGCCCGGCCCCCGTTCGTCCCACGCCGGACCTCGCCGGGGAGACCCCGCAGTCGCGCGTCCCCGGCTCTCTCCCTATTTTTGCCCTCTCTGACCTCCCCTGCTCTCCCCTTCCCTGTTGAACAGGAAGGAGCAGCATTGCCCACATCCATGGCGCCCCTTGCCTCGTCTCGGTCTGTTGGATCCGGACGCCCAAGACCTCGCTGCCCCTTTGCCCCGCTCACCGGAGCTCTGCTCCCAGCCACTGGCTCCTTGCTCGCCCCTCTGCTTCGCCCCTGCACGAGTAGGACGACCCTGCCTTGCGTCGTGTCCGTCCAGGCACGAGCGCGTGCGTGCGTTGACCACATCGGGTCTGCGTCGACCCGATCCAACAAGAGAGCCGGCCCACTACTACACAGATATGGGCTTTTGGCCCATGGTGAGCTGCCCTAGCGCCACCCCCCCTTTGTTTTCCTCGGTTGGGCTTGTCCAGATTCGGCCTGAATCGTGTCTTTTTCCTGCGGATCAATTTAGCTATTATCCAGTGAACGTCTGTTTTACAGAAAACCCCTCTTACTTCATGCATACCATAAATCACAAACCATGCATCATTTGTGAATAAGTTATATATGAAAAATGCTTAGAATTTGGTGTAGTTTCATAATATGCTATTTTCATCCATGTTTAAAATGTTTAAAATGTTGTTGGATTAAATTGCTCATATGCCATGTTAAAATGATTTAATTCATAACTAATTAACCATTGCTCCGAATTAAATAAATTATATATGTAACTTGCTTAGAAAAATGCATAGATTAACATGGTACCACTACTTTGCATGTTTACCAACTCTAAAATATGGTTTAGGCCAGAACAGTACCAAATCTAAAATATGCATATGGGGATTTTCCGGAATGGTTGTTGTTATTTCCGGCCTCATTTAACTTGCCTAAATAGTTAGTTTGCTTATGTTTCTCCTTTTGCTATGTTTAACAACATTTAATATTGTTGGGTACATAAACGAGACCAAACTAAATAACTTGAATGTGGTGTTCCGTCAATATGCAACGGAGTTGCATATTGAGCTCCACTTAATTTGTAGTATTGTTTGTTGCACTTTGCCATGCCATGCCTCATTAAGCCGGACATGCATCATACTTGATTGTGCATCATGCCATGGTTATGTGATGGTTGTTTACTATGTTTCTTGCTTGTTTCCGGGTTGCTTCTCTCATTAGCTTCGGTTTCGTTCCGGAGTTGTGAGGATTCGTTCCAATACGTTGGGTCGTCTACTTCTTGGAGTCGTTCTTCTTCCTTGCGGGATCTCAGGCAAGATGACCATACCCTGGAAATCACTTCTATCTTTGCTTGCTAGTTGTTCGTTCTATCGCTATGTCACGCTACCTACCACTTGTATATCATGCATCCCATATTGCCATGTCAAGCCTCTAACCCACCTTCCTAGCAAATCGTTGTTTGGCTATGTTACAGCTTTGCTCAGCACCTCTTATAGCGTTGCTTGTTGCAGGTGAAGCTGAAGTTTGTTCCATGTTGGAACATGGATATGTTGGGATATCACAATATATGTTATTTAATTAATGCATCTATATACTTGGTAAAGGGTGGAAGGCTCGGCCTTATGCCTGGTGTTTTGTTCCATTCTTGTCGCCCTAGTTTCCGTCATACCGATGTTATGTTCCTTGATTTTGCGTTCCTTACGCGGTTGGGTGGTATGGGAACCCCTTGACAGTTCGCTTTGAATAAAACTCCTCCAGCATGGCCCAACCTTGGTTTTCCATTTTCCTAACTGTCTATAACTTTCCCTTGGGTTTCCGCGAGCTCGAAGGTCATCTTTATTATAACCCCTCCCCCCCCCCCCGGCCAGTGCTTCTCTAAGTGTCGGTCCGAACCGGGCAACCTGCGGGGCCACCTCGGGGCAACTTGAGGGCTGGTTTTACTCGTAGCTTGACTTATCCGGTGTGCCCTGAGAACGAGATACATGCGACTCCTATCGGGATTGTCGGCACATCGGGCGGCTTTGTTGGTCTTGTTTTACCATTGTCGAAATGTCTTGTGACCGGGATTCCGAGACAGATCGGGTCTTTCCGGGAGAAGGAATATCTTTCATTGACCGTGAGAGCTTGTGATGGGATAAGTTGGGACACCCCTGCAGGGTATAAACTTTCAAAAGCCGTGCCCGCGGTTATATGGCAGATGGGAATTTGTGAATGTCCGGTTGTAGAGAACTTTACACTTGACTTAATTAAAAATGCATCAACCGCGTGTGTAGCCGTGATGGTATCTTTTCGGCGGAGTCCGGGAAGTGAACACGGTTCTTGTGTTATGGTTGTGCGTAAGTAGCTTCAGGATCACTTCTTGATCACTTCTAGCTTCACGACCATTGTGTTGCTTCTCTTCTCGCTCTTATCTGCGTATGTTAGCCATCATATTTGCTTAGTGCTTGCTGCAGCTCCACCTCATTACCTTACCCTACACATAAGCTTAAATAGTCTTGATCTCGCGGGTGTGAGATTGCTAAGTCCTCGTGACTCACGGATACTTCAAAACAGTTGCAGGTGCCGATGATACCAGTGCAGGTGACGCAACCCATCTCAAGTGGGAGCTCGATGAAGATCTTGACAGTTGTTTTGTTTCGTTTCCTGTTGATTAGTAGTGGAGCCCAGTTTTGACGATCAGGGATTCAGCAATTGGGGTTGTCTTCTTTTATTTTGGTTCCATAGTCAGACCTTTGATTGTACTTTGGATGATGTATGGATTATTTATGTATTGTGTGAAGTGGTGATTGTAAGCCAACTCTTTATCCCTTTCTATTCAGTACATGGGATTGTGTGAAGATTGCCCCTCTTGCGACAAAACTACCATGCGGCTATGCCTCTAAGTCGTGCCCTGACACGTGGGAGATATAGCCCCGACTTAGGAGCCCCTACTTGATCGAATCGCTGACGTTGTTGAGTCTAGAACAAAATGTTTTGAGTCTTAGGATTATATATATATTGGAGAGTGGGATTCTTTTTACTCCTCAGTCCCTTCATCGCTCTGGTGAGGCCTCCTGACGTAGAAGTTTTGACTTTTCTCTCCTCAAATTTCACAAAAAAAATTACGATCACACAGGTATCTTGGAATCATTCCGATAGTCTTGTGACGAGAACATTGTTCTTGGTGCCTCTTGACATTTAGGGGTTGTGGCAGTGTCCCGGGGAGTTGAGCTCGGAGGTGTTGTTGTCACAATTTTATAGTTGAAGTTCTGGAATACCTAAGTTCGTCGACATCGAAAATCTCTTTTATGCAGTTGTTGGTGAGATAACCTCGACCCCACCTACTAGGGCGGGAGTTCTGGAGTATTGCCATAACTCGTATAACGGATGCTTTTCAAAGGTTGAGGTACACGATTTCCAAAGGTTTCTTGGTTATGTGTTGAAGGATGAATATAGCTGGATGTAGGGATTGTTAGTTTGTGTGAGATATTATGCTTCCCCTGTATCCACAACACCTGATTGCATAACCAGAAAGTTTCGGGAGTTTATAAGTGGGAATTCAAGTATCTCATAGGATATCCTTCCAACAGACACATGATACGATATGGGGTCTCTCATATGTTTGTTTCCATCTTATTCTGCAAGACAATCCTTTGTATTGTTTTCAGTTGTGGTATTCGAGTTGCTTCAAAGTCAAGCATTGATTCCATACCTTTCCTAAGCGGTGTTCTCATATTTCTATGTGAATACTAATCCTTCATGATAATCGAGATTGTCATGTCAATCCTTTTCAACCGGCGTGTTTCTCTTCAAGTGGATCCTATCATTTCAACATCCGCAAGATCAACTCTAAGTTTTCTCGATGGTATCCATTCCATCTGCCCAAGTTGCCTCTGTTTTCCCGCCCTCCCACCCCTTTTCTTCAAGGACTCGGATTTCTTAATCAAGTATCTTTTTTATTTTATCCATGTGAAGTCTCTTCATTCTTTTCAATAAATGTTCTTATCCGGTGATTCTCAGGAAGATACTAACAGAGCTTCAAGTTCATCATTCTCCGTTCTCTTTTCTTCTCCGGTGGGTTCTATTCAATATTTGTTAATCATATCCTTTTCCTCGTTCCAAATGTTTTCTCATGCCGGTGAACCTCATAATCATTCCCCGCTTGCTATTCAATTGTTCTGGAGTGCTGAAGATATCTCAGGAGATTATTGTTTTCATTTCTAATCCGTTAAAGATATCTCGAGGTTATTATCTCATTCAAGTCATTTAATTCAACTGACACAATCTCTCTTTGAGTGGGCCCTAACCCATAGGTCTTTTCCCAGGATCTTACCTGACTCTTCTAATTTCCTGGAGCTATTCTCAAATTCATTTCAAAGTTTGACATAAGAATGACTTATCATCAGTCAAATGTCTTTCTCCTAGATCTTTCAAATTCCAGTCATCGTTGGTTCATCATTTCTAGTCTTCATTGTTCCGGAGTGGCTCATCAATTTTCATGGTGGTTCTCATCGTCTTTCTCAACATTTGAAGACCGAAGAAGAGTTTCACTTAAATCTTGCTCCATTCTCTTCAAGATTCATGGTTCTAGCTTGAGGCCACCCTCTCATAATTGTTTCCGATTGTGAGAATTCTTTCACCCATTCGGAGCAATTCAAGAGTCTTTTTAGTTTGATTCTCCGGAGCCCATCATCTCAGAAGTATTCATTTCAGCTTTCAGCTCGCATTCTCCAAATCTTACCGGTGCATCGCTCAAGTATTCTCTAGTCAGTTCATGATCTCTTCATTTCTCTTGTATCTAAATTGCTTCAAGTATCTTCATTCGTTTTCTAATTCCTCCCGGTGTTTCGTTCTCTTTTCTTCATTCGTTTTCAATTCTTAAGGTGGTTCGTTCAAGATTTCTCTTCCTTCGTTATCATATCAATTCATTCGTTCTTTCCAAATCCCACCGGTGGTTCCATCAAGACCTTCTCTAGTCTGCGCTATGTCTATCCTTAATCCTTCAAGAAGAATAAGTAGTATGCCAAATCCATTGCTTCTCATCAATTTAATTGATGAAGGATAAACATACAGTAATTCTTATTCTTATTTCCTTGAGGTGATTAATTCCTTCCGCCGGAGTTCATTCATGGTACCAATTCTCGATTCAAGTTGCTAAGCTTTATTTTTTGGAGTTCCAAGTTTTCATGGATGTCTCGTCACGAAGATCCATCTAAATCATTGCAAGGCTTCATCTTATTATTTTCAAGCTTCCTTTCTTTGCGACCATCTTGTTATCTATTCGGAGTTTTTCTTGGAGCTTCTTCATGGTGGTTCATTAATGATTAATTCATTCTCAATTTGTTGTTCAAGATTTCTCTCGAAGTTAAGTTCCGCCAAGCTATACTCAAAAAGAAACATGGTGTTCAACACATGTCTTGTTTTGAGGAGTTCAAGCATTCTTCATCTTGCATTCCGAAGTGCAATTCTTTCTACCTTATCTTTTGAGGTGGTATTATGTCATTCTTGACAATTTCTCTTCGTGTTTCATGTTTCACAAGTTTTCAAGAGTGACATATTTAAACCCATCACTTTCTCTTGGTTCAGGAGATCCTTTGCAATCCATCAATCTCTTCATTGGAATTATCTTGGGTTATATTTCACCTAAAGCTTTCCCTAAGGATTGTTACTATTTATGGTGCTTATAAATGACCCAAGTTCTTCATTTATCCTCCCGGTGAAATAAGTTTCTCGTCTCCTTGTTGATATCAAACCAATCTTTTGTTTCCATTAGTGGCAGAATTTCACCTCATAATTTTGAGACGTTTTTCATAAGCCCACAACAACCTTATTCTTTTGTTGTTTAATTTTCAACAACTCCGTTCAATCCTTCTTTGCAAGGATGCTTTTCAAATTCAATTGTGGCAGAAGTTGCCTTTTTCTTCTCCATTCTATGATTCCAATGACATATCTTCTATTCTTCCTTCCGGAGGCATTGTGATGTTGCTCTCTTCGATTCATCATCTTGTTTTGTCAAGTTCATGTTCAATTCCTACCATTTACAGTCAGAGTGTTGTCCAAATTATATCATTCTTTTCCCTTCACTATCTTGTTTTAACCGGAGTGTTTTGTCTATCATTCCTCTTCTAACCGGAGTCTCATCCAAGTGCTTTCTTTTTGCCAAGTTCATATTCTATGCCTTCCATTTCCAACCGGAGTTTTGTCAGAATTGATCCTTATCGTTTCCTGTACATCTCATTTCTATCGGAGTGCTTGCATGTACTTCTTGTCCATTGCAACCCTTTTCTTATGTCTTTAAAGCTACAAGGCTCTAGTAAGGTTCCTTGTTCCTCTTTTCTAACGGAGTGTTTTCAACTTTGATCATCTCCGCTGTATTCTTTTCTCGAAATGGTTCAACCTCGCAAGGTTCTTTGGTTTCACTCATTTGTCAAAGAAGCAACTTAGTTTTACCTCTTCTCTTCCTCTTTCGTTTATCTCCGGTGCCATCCTTAGATCTCGGGACGAGATCCTCTTGTA
Organism: Triticum urartu; assembly: GCF_056163025.1. Taxonomy (NCBI): domain Eukaryota; kingdom Viridiplantae; phylum Streptophyta; class Magnoliopsida; order Poales; family Poaceae; genus Triticum; species Triticum urartu. The sequence goes on along the minus strand of NC_141876.1, from coordinate 232,883,621 downwards.
GTGGTGGAGTGTTGTAACGTCCCGAGACCGACGCTCCAGACGGCTTTCTTGTTTTTCATTGTTGTCATGTGTCTCATTTGTTTGTTGCATTCATCATCCGCATTGCATCCGCATGTTTTCGTAAAACTTGTAACCGTTCGTAGTTGCCGCCTCTCTCCGTGTCTCCGTGGCTGGTTGTTAGACCATTTTTCTTCTATGACCATTCTTAGTCCAACCACTCTTGTCTGCGACCGTCTAACCCCTCTTCGCGCAATACTCAAACCCCTCGCGCGCATCCGAAAGCTGTCCTGAACCCGACCCGGGGAGTCGTCACCGCTGGGTCCGGATCATCCCCAAACATCTGTAAAACATCTGTGTTTCTTATATAGACTTTCCTAACCTATTTTTTTCTCGACTGCCCGGTTAAAATCAAAGGGTCCGTTTAGCCCCTAACCTAACCCACTCACTATATGAACCAGAAACCCTAACTTCTAGGGAGATGTCCCATCTCGCCGCCACTCGAAAAAATCCTTTCTGGATCCCCTCCCTCGATCCCACAGCCTCCCCGACCAACTCCTTTCTCTCTTGGGATTCTCCCAGATCGAATCCAGCCAACCAGCAACCTTCGACCATCTCCTTGATTTCCACCGCCACCCAACCATCCCTTCGGGTCCATCCTTCCCGCGCCTCCCCTCTCAATCCAGGAGCCCGAGCTCCCCTACCTGAGGTCGTCATCTTCGATCGGCCTCGCCGGAGACCAGCGCCACGCTACCTTCGCGTCCCTGTTTGATCCGGAGGAGAGGAGCTCCTCCATGCCCCACCACGCAACGATGGCCGCCGGCCACCCAAGCACCAGCAGCAGTCTCGAACGCCGCCCTTCATCGCCCGCATCACCCTACCTCTACATCACGTCGCGAGGAGGAGGACGAGCGCTGACCTCGTTGGCTTCATCTGCGGCCTCCTTCACCCGCGCGTCGCACTAGTGCAGGCCGCCTCCGCTCCTCCTCACCTCGTCCGCGTCGCCGGGATCACGTCGTGTCCGCCACTGTCGTCCTCTCTCAGGAACGAGCTCGACGCCTGCGTCCTGTGCTGCCTCCTCGAGTGTGCAGCCGTGCCGTCATGCCCTCTGCCATGGAGCTCGCCTCCATCGTCAGCAGCAGCACCCGAGCTATTCCCGTCCACCCAAGCACGCCGCCTCACCAACCTCGCTCGTCGGCGGCCACCCCGGCCAGCCTCCGACCACCTGCAGGCCGACCCTGCCGCCCCTGCTCGCCAAGTCCCTCTGTCGAAGTTCCTGCCGCGCGTCTGTCTTCTTCAGGCGCTCGAGCCAGGAGCCAGGAGACGAGCAGCTCGTTCCCTCCTCTGCCTCGCTCGCTCCAGCAACCGGCATGCCCGGCCCCCGTTCGTCCCACGCCAGACCTCGCCGGGGAGACCCCGCACTCGCGCGTCCCCGTCTCTCTCTCTATTTTTGCCCTCTCTGACCTCCCCTGCTCTCCCCTTCCCTGTTGAACAGGAAGGAGAAGCATCCCCCACATCCATGGCGTCCCTTGCATAGTCTCAGTCCAGTGGATCCGGACGCCCAAGACCTCGCTGCCCCTTCGCCCCGCTCGCCGGAGCTCTGCTCCCAGCCACTGGCTCCTTGCTCGCTCATCTGCTTCACCCCTGCACGAGCAGGATGACCCCGCCCTGCGTCGCGTCCGTCCAGGCACGAGCGCGTGCGTGCGTTGACCACATCGGGTCTGCGTCGACCAGATCCAACAAGAGAGCCGGCCCACTCCTACACAGATCTGGGCTTTTGGCCCATGGTGAGCTGCCCCAGCGCCCCCCCCCCCCCTTGTTTTCCTCGGTTGGGCTTGTCCAGATTCGGCCCGAATCGTGTTTTTTCCCGCGGATCAATTTAGCTATTATCCAGTTAACGTCTGTTTTACAAAAAACCCCTCTTACTTCATGCATACCATAAATCACAAACCGTGCATCATTTGTAAATAAGTTATATATGAAAAATGCTTAGAATTTGGTGTGGTTTCATAATATGCTATTTTCATCCATGTTTAAAATGTTTAAAATGGTGTTGGATTAAATTTGCTCATATACCATGTTAAAATGATTTAATTCATAACTAATTAACCGTAGCTCCAAATTAAATAAATTATATATGTAACTTGCTTAGAAAAATGCATAGATTAACATGGTACCACTACTTTGCATGTTTACCAACTCTAAAATATGGTTTAGGGTAGAACAGTACCAAATCTAAAATATGCATTGGGGATTTTCCGGAATGGAGCTTGTGATGGGCTAAATTGGGACGCCCCTGTAGGTTATGTGTCAGATAGGAATTTATTAATGTCCGGTTATAGAGAACTTGACACTTGACTTAATTAAAAATGCATCAACCGCGTGTGTAGCCGTGATGGTCTCTTTTCGGTGGAGTCCGGGAAGTGAACATGGTTCTTGTGTTATGGTTGTGCGTAAGTAGTTTCAGGATCACTTCTTGATCACTTCTAGCTTCACGACCCTTGCGTTGCTTCTCTTCTCGCTCTTATTTGCGTATGTTAGCCACCATATTTGCTTAGTGCTTGCTGCAGCTCCACCTCATTACCTTACCCTACCCATAAGCTTAAATAGTCTTGGTCTCGTGGGTGTGAGATTGCTGAGTCCTCGTGACTCACGGATACTTCCAAACAGTTGCAGGTGCCGATGATACCAATGCAGGTGACGCAACCCAGCTCAAGTGGGAGCTCGCTGAAGATCTTGATCGTTGTGTTGTTTCGTTTCCTATTGATCAGTAGTGGAGCCCAGTTTGGACAATCAGGGATCTAGCAATTGGGGTTGTCTTCTTTTATTTTGGTTCCGTAGTCGGACCTTTGATTGTACTTTGGATGATGTATGGATTATTTATGTATTGTGTGAAGCGGCGATTGTAAGCCAACTATTTATCCCTTTCTATTCAGTACATGGGATTGTGTGAAGATTGCCCGTCTTGCGACAAAACTACCATGCGGCTATGCCTCTAAGTCGTGCCCTGACACGTGGGAGATATAGCCGCATTGTGGGTGTTACACCCCGGCAGCGGGATCCCGCCCCTCAGCAGCGGCGAGCTTCGCGGCCTCATCAACGACAGACCTCCCTATGTCAGCCACCACCTCCAGCAAATCTCGTTCTTCAGTTTATGGGCCTGCATGTGGGAGGGCCAAGAAGTAGTGAAGAAACATAAATCTCTAGCGAATGAAGAAACCAGTGGAGGCAACCAGAGTATGAAAGAAAAGAAGGGTTCAGCCAGGTACCTAGGGAAGTCTGCCGGGCAGGGGCCTCCATTTCCCCGGCAGTAGTTGTTGCCGGGTCACGAGCCTCATCCTCTGCCGGGGTGGGCTTGGCACCTTTCTGCACCATCTCTGCCGTGGAGGATTCGATGACGACCTCTTCGTCTTGAGCGGAAGAGGAGGCATGCCCCTCCGGGAGGGGCTCTCCCTGCATCGACTCACCACCTCCTCTGTGTGGGGGCGGAAGGGTTGCCTCCATCATCTCCGGCAAGCGGGGCCAAGTCTCCACTCCCAGGCCGGGGGCTGGGCTGGGGCTCAGCATGAGGTCTTCTACATTCCTCCCTGTCGAAGGAGAGCCCTCTGCGCCCTCCAGCAACCCGAGGCACCAGAGCCTCTTCCGGGAATGATGAATGAGGATCACCGTGTCCTCCTCCACTTCCCTGTCGGCAGCAACAAAAACGAGAGGTTAGTCAGCCAAAGCTTTCAAACCTGCATAAGGAGATGCCTACCACAAAGAGAAACCCTCCTTACTCTTCCGCAATGAGCATGGAGTGCAAGTTGAACTCCGTGGGAGGGGGACTCTTGTCCTCTCTTTAGAAGCGGAAAGGTGGAACACTCCGGCAGCTTCGGCGCCTGCCTGTGACGCCCCAAGACCGGAGCTTCAGATGCCTTCCAGGGTTTCCGGGTTCCGTCGTGTGATTTGTTTGGTTCATTGCATTCATCTTTGCATTGTGTGCATTGCATCATGTCATCATGCTATCATGTCATTTCTTTTTCTTAACTCAACTAAATAAACCGTATGGGTCTTCGATCCATTTAAATCGAGGGAATTCACTTGTGTTTTCTCTTTATAACATATTAAAGCCTCTCAATACTATTAGGGAGCTATAATAAAATTATTCCAGTTTTTGGAATTACTTTTAACACACTTGCAATTTAATTCCATGCCTCTTATGCTTCAAGTTGCACCTCCAAACTTTGCCAACAACTCTTTTCCCATTTATCGAGGCTCCTCCTAAATTCTCAATATTTTTGGACCTACCGAATACCCACTTCTTATTCAAACTCATTTGGATTTAAATTCAAACGAGTTCGAATCCAATCTTCACGCACACACTCACTTCTATTTTCTTGGATCAAGCTCATTTTGGGGAGTCCGGGAAATTATCCGTGTGTCCCACTTCTTTTTCTAACCTCCTTTTTCTTTTCTTTCTTATCTTTGTTTTGTTTTTTTTCTTTTATTTAGAGTGAGAGGGAAAGAGAGCCCAACCCAGCCTTGCAGCCTTGCTCTCCTCATGCCCAGCCGGCACCCTCCCCACTGGGCCGGCCTTTTGGCTCATCTATTCCCCGGTTAACCCTAGGCCCAACGGCCCCATCTCCCTCGAACCCCTCCTCCTCTTTCGTTCCTCCCAGCGCCGCCAAGGAGAGGCCCTGCGCTCGATCCCCACACTCCTCCCTCCTGCCCGTTTCCTTCGATCCCGACCTCCCTCTCGATCTCCCTCCAGCGCATCCCCGTGCTCGATCCCTCCTCCCTCGATGCGCTGCTAGAGAGGAAGAGAGAGACCAGCGCCGCGCCCTCGTGCTCTCTCCCACCTCCGCCTCCTTGCCGTGGCCTCCTCCTGTACATGAAGCCCCATGACCTGGTCTTCTTCCCCGCCTCCTTGCCATGGCCACATGCCCCTTGAGCTGGCAGTCCGCTGCCCTGTCAAACACTGCGTCGCCGCAGGCAAGCGCCACCTCCGGCCTCCCCTTCATCGGCACCATCCCCAACTCCTCGCCCACGAGCCTCTGCTTCGACGAGTGCATCGCGCCGTACCTCCTTCGTGTCTGGGCACACCCCAACGTCTTCGTCAGCATCGCCTCCGACATCGCGCCTCCTTCCCTGCCAGCCATGTCCGCCATTCTCACCCTGGATCTGGCCAGAGCTCGCCTTCCGGCTTCGGATCCGCACCTCCCGCGCCCATTCCCGGTGCCGCTGGACCGCTGCTTGGTTCATCCTCTTGCAAGCCGTCATGGCAGGCAGGAACCTTTGCCCCTCTTGCAGCCGACGTGCCCTGCCTAGACCTCCTGTGCACGTTGACCGGAAGACTGCAAGAGACCTCTCTGTCGCCTATATGCATTGTTGGTCAACAGATTGATGCACGCCAAGTACCAGGTCAAGGAGGACTGCCAAGTTCGTCTTTCGATGTCTCCAAAATCGCCAAGTACCACGACATCAAGTACCATGTGGATGCGCCAAGTGCCACGACGTCGCAAGTACAAGACCGGCAAGTTTGAATGACCCCAAGTACCTCTTCGAAACAACCGAGTACCATTACCGTCAGACGCTCGAACGACTACAGGCCGAAACGTCAAGTTCCTCGATGAACCGTGTACGACTACCGTTTCCCGTGGACTCACCTAAGTACCACGAAATGGACGACCCTACAAGATCAACTACAGTTGCCGTGTACGACCACCGTCGCCTCGGAGATGTTGGGTTCATCAAGTTCCTCTTCGGAAAAGTACCACTACTTCCTCGACAATACGAGAACAACTACCCTCGTTGAAGGCCGTCAAGTGAACAACTACCGTCGACGTGTACGACTACTTCGTGAACGTGTACCCGACGACCCCGGAGACCTATGTTGCGCCAAGTACCCCCTCGTTAACCCGAACATCTACGAAGCGAGAACGACTACTTCCACTACCGCCGTCGCGAGAACGCCTACTTCCGTCTACGAGCTTGATCCATCCCGTTTGCACGCTTCGAAGGTATAACCTCGAGACAATGTCCGTGAATGAATGCTTGCGATGTATGAGTTGCACCCTATGTTTGCACCGTGTCCGAGTTGTCACTTGCTCGGTCCTCCTCGTTGCCATGCCGTCCATCCGTGGGACACCCGGTATCCGGGAGTGCCCCACCATCTTTTGCACGCATCCGCACACTTCTCCTTTGCATCGGTATCTCAATCGAGTTACCAGAACCGGAACGTTGCCGTGGCACTATTTTGTTATCGTTGCCATGGCACCCCTTTCCTTTCCACCACGGTGACAAATGCTTCTTAATGCTCTTGTCAACTTTTAATAAAAATTGCATAAACTTGTTCATGTCATCCGCATCATGATAACAACAATTAAAATGTTTAAACTGTTGTTGCAATAAATTACTAATGCATATGGGGATTTACCGGATTCGTTATTTGTTATACCCGGCCCCATTAAAATTGTTTAGATGGTGTAGTTTGTTATGCCTCACCTCTTGCCATGTTAACCAACATTTAATATTGTTGAGTACCTAACCGAGAGAGAACTAAATAATTGATGTGGTGTTCCGTCAATATGCAACTCGTTGCATATTGAGCTCCACTTAACTTGTAGTTTTGTTTGTGCCCTTTGCCATGCCATGCATATTTAAACCGGACATGCATCATACTTGTTTGTGCAGCATGCCATGTTATGTGATGGTTGTTTACTATGTTGTTTGCCTCTTTCCAGTGTTGCTTCTTCGGGTTGGTTCCGATAACGTCGTGTTTGTGAGGATCCGTTGGCTACGTCCGTTTATCTTCTTCATGGACTCGTTCTTCTTCCTTGCGGGATCTCAGGCAAGATGATCATACCCTCGAAATCACTTCTATCTTTGCTTGCTAGATGCTCGCTCTTTTGCCATGCCTATGCTGCGATACCTACCACTTGCTTATCATGCCTCCCATATTGTTGAACCAAGCCTCTAACCCACCTTGTCCTAGCAAACCGTTGTTTGGCTATGTTACCGCTTTGCTCAGCCCCTCTTATAGCATTGTTAGTTGCAAGTGAAGATTGGAGTTTGTCCCTTGTTGGAACATGGATATTTTGTTGGGATATCACAATATCTCTTATTTAATTAATGCATCTATATACTTGGTAAAGGGTGGAAGGCTCGGCCTTATGCCTGGTGTTTTGTTCCACTCTTGCCGCCCTAGTTTCCGTCATATCGGTGTTATGTTCCCGGATTTTGCGTTCCTTACACGGTTGGGTTATAATGGGAACCCCTTGACAGTTCGCCTTGAATAAAACTCCTCCAGCAAGGCCCAACATTGGTTTTACCATTTGCCACCTAGCCTTTTTCTTTCCCTTGAGTCGGCCGGCTCAAGGGTCATCTTATTTTAACCCCCCCGGGCCAGTGCTTCTCTAAGTGTTGGTCGAACTGAGCGATGTCCGAGGCTACCAGGGGCAACTCTGGGCTGACTCACCCGACGTCTGGCTCATCCGATGTGCCCTGAGAACGAGATATGTGCAGCTCCTATCGGGATTTGTCGGCACATCTGGGTGGCTTTGCTGGTCTTGTTTTAACATTGTCGAAATGTCTTGTAACCGGGATTCCGAGCCTGATCGGGTCTTCCCGCTAGAAGGAATATCCTTCGTTGACCGTGAGAGCTTGTGATGGGCTAAGTTGGGATACCCCTACAAGGATTTGAACTTTCGAAAGTCGTGCCCGCGGTTATGGGCTGATGGGAATTTGTTAATGTCCGGTTGTAGAAAACCTAAAGTTGACCTTAATTAAAATGCACCAACCGCGTGTGTTACCGTGATGGTCTCTTCTCAGCGGAGTCCGGGAAGTGAACACGGTGTCGGAGTAATGCTTGACGTAGGTTGTTCTAGGATCACTTCTTGATCATAGTTGTTCGACCCTGCTTTGCCTTCTCTTCTCGCTCTCTTTTGCGTATGTTAGCCACCATATATGCTAGTCGCTTGCTGCAGCTCCACCTCATACCTTTTACCCTACCTATAAGCTTAAATAGTCTTGATCGCGAGGGTGCGAGATTGCTGAGTCCCCGTGGCTCACAGATACTTCCAAAACCAGTTTGCGGGTGCCGTTGAACCGTGCATATGACGCAACCAAGCTCAAGGAGGAGCTCGATGAAGATCTTGTCCTTTGTGTTGTTTCGTTCTAGTTGATCAGTAGTGGAGCCCAGTCGGGACGATCGGGCATCTGTGTAGCATTTGGGGTAGTCTTCTTTTATTTTGGTTCCGTAGTAGGACCTTGATTGTATCTGGATGATGTAATGCTTTGTTTCATGTAATTGTGTGAAGTGGCGATTGTAAGTCAACTATGTATCTCTTTCCCTTATGTATTACATGGGTTGTGTGAAGATTACCTCACTTGCAACATTGCTTTCAATGTGGTTATGCCTCTGAGTCGTGATTCGACACGTGGGAGATATAGCTGCATCGAGCACTACTAGGAAAAGGGTTATAGATAGGATTGATACTAATGGCGCAACATGGAAGCAGTGTGCCACTACTATATACTAATGGCGCACCAGTTGGTGATGCACCATTAGTGTGGAAGACACTAATGGCGCACCAGAAACTGGGTGCGCCACTAGTATTAATTTTTTTTCCATTTTTCCATACAAACTAATGGTGCATCAGGTCGAAGTGCGCCATTACTAGTTCTAACTAGTAATGGCGCACCAGGCAGACAGTGCGCCATTACTGTAAAAAAAATTATTCTTTTTTTTGCAAAACTACTAATGGCGCATCGTTTCACAGTGTGCCATTACTAGTTTAAACTAGTAATGGCGCACTATTACCCGGTGCGCCATTAGTATATATATTTATTTATTTTTACTTTTTTGCAAAACTACTAATAGCGCACCACCTACAGGTGCGCCATTAGTAACCAGGGTTACTAATGGCGCATTTGCTGGTGGTGCGCCATTAGTAACCTGGGACCCCAACAAGATATTTTGGACAGCCCCACACCTACCCACTCACTTTCCCCACTTCATTCCCTCCACCTCCTTCTCCAAGCTTTCGGCTGCCTCCTCCTCCTCACCTCATTTCCACCATAGATTCATCAAAATTAAGTGGTGAAATTACCTTTTTTTGATAGGTAAGTAAGGGGAAAGCTATCTTCATGATGTAGATCTACTTTTTTTCTCCCTAGCTCGCTCCAACAACGTGCAGATGCACTTTTTGTGGCCTAGCTAGATCTATGTATGTTTGTGGTGTTGCATGTGTTTGTGGTGTTGCATATATGTTTGTGTTTGAAGGTACCGGTATTTGAAATGCGATAGTTGCCAATATTTTGCCGGAATGTTTTGATTCATTTCCGTTTCGGCGAGAATTTTGGCACTATGCATTCTTTTTGGTCCTATTTTTAGGGAAGGTCATGCCAAATTTTTTCTTGGTTCTAAAATATCGTTTTGCTCTACCCCGCAGGCGACCATGGTCCGCACGATGACTGAAGGCATCGTGAATAGGTTTTTGAGCTCCGCGAAGGCCGAGATGCTTTAAAAGAACGAGACGGAGATAAGATGTCCGTGTCGAAGATGCAAGCTGGAGAGCCTTATTGCGGACCCGGATTCCGGGCAGGTGCGGGACCACCTGCTCTTGCGTGGTTTCATGGATGGCTATCGGTGGCAAGGTGATGAAGATGACTATGAAGTCGTCCATGGGGGCCGGCAAGAAATGAGGAAGGGCAACAAGACAAGTACCACCGCGGCGAGGGCGGGCGAGAAGATGAAGAATCTCCAAGACATGATCACGACGGTGATGTTGTACACAGTCATCATGTAGAAGATGTCGTACATGATGATGAGGAAGATCAAGATGAAGGGTATGATCATGAAGATGAAGATGCCGGAGCAGATGACGATGGAGGCTGGGTGCAGGACCCTCATATTAAAGAGCTGCTTCTCAAGCAGACGGATAACGCAAGAGCTGCCGCCCGAGAGAAAGCCAAGCTAGATCAACTGGAGATAGACGTGGTTACTCCATTGTATGAAGGATGCAGGCCCGAGGATACCCGCCTGAAAGTAATGCTCATGGATCTGGAGATGAAGGTAAAACACAAAATGACCGACGCATGCTTCAATGAGAACATGTCATTCTGGCACGAACGTCTTCCCAAGGGAAACAAGTGCCCGACCAGTTTCGAGGAGGCGAAGAAAATCGTGTGTCCTCTGGATTTACCGCACGTGAAATACCATGTGTGCATGAACAATTGTATCATTTATCGGGACGAGCACGCGGAGTCTACCATATGTCCGGTGTGCGGCGTCACTCGATACAAGAAGAGGAAGAAAGCTCCTCGAAAATCGGTGTGGTACTTTCCGATCACTCCTCGTCTGCAGCGGTATTTCGCGGACCCTAAGGTAGCAAAGCTCCTGCGTTGGCACGCGGATAGGGAGGAGAAGAAGCGGGAAGATGACGGAAATGATCCGGAGATAAATAAAAAAGACAAGATGCTGAGTCACCCTAAGGATGCGAGCCAGTGGCAAGCGTTGAACTTCGAATACCCAGAATTTGGGAAGGATCCAAGGAACATCGTGCTGGGCGCGAGCACCGATGGAGTCAATCCGTTTGGCAGCCAGAGAAGCACACATAGCACCTGGAATGTGTTTGTGTGGATGTACAACCTTCCCCCCTGGTTGTGCATGAAGAGGAAGTACATTCACATGAGTATGCTAATTGAAGGGCCGAAACAACCAGGGAACGACATCAATCTGTATCTGGGGCTGCTGAAGGAGGAGCTAGACACGCTATGGAAAACGCCAGCCAATACGTGGGACGCCGCAGAGAAAGAATATTTCCCTATGAGAGCCGCACTGCTCAAGATGGTGCACGACTATCTCGGTTACGGATATCTCGCGGGGCAGGTAGTCCACGGATTTTCTGGATGCGTAAGGTGCATGGATGACACAACGTATCGCCAGCTAGATAGAGATCCCGGGTCTTCAAAAACCGTGTTCATGGGACATCGAAGGTGGCTTCGCGACGATGACCCGTGGAGGAAACGCAAGGATCTGTTCGACGGTGAAACCGAACCCCGAAAACACCCGTGTACGAGGAGCGGCGAGGAAATAGACGAGTTGTTGAAAATTGGAAAGACTGCCCACTGCCGGGAAAGAAGCAAAAGGCGCCAGAGCCGGGAAAGAAGCGAAAGGTGCCAGAGCCGCTGCTGAAGGTATGGAAAACGAGGTCGGTTTTCTGGGACTTGCCATACTGGAAGATCCATCGTGTGCCTCAAAGCCTTGATGTCATGCATATCACGAAGAACGTGTGCGAGAGTCTGCTTGGTACCCTGCTCAACATGCCAGAGAGGACCAAAGATGGGCTGAAAGCAAGGGCAGACTTGAAATCAATGGGCATCAGGCAGGAGCTTCACGCTAATGATGATGATGATGATGATGATGATGATGATGATGATGATGATGATGATGATGATGATGATGATGATGATGATGATGATGATGATGATGAGGCGAAGCAGGACACAGAAAGTCATCGCAAAGGCAAAAAGGCCAAGAAGACCGGAAATGACTACCCTCCCGCGTGCTTCACTCTAAGTCAGGAGGAGATCGAGCAGTTTTTCACCTGCCTCCTAGGAGTAAAACTTCCTTACGGTTACGCGGGGAAGATAAGCAGACACCTAGACCCAGCGAAGCAGAAGTTCAGCGGGATGAAGTCTCACGACTGTCACATGCTGATGACACAGATACTTCCAGTTGCAATCCGTGGGAGCATGGATGCGCACGTCCGTGAAATGCTATTTGGCCTATGCAACTTTTTCGACGTCATCTCTCGGAAGTCGATTGGCGTGAGGCAACTCAGAAGGCTACAGGAAGAGATCGTGGTGATACTATGCGAGCTTGAGATGTACTTCCCGCCCGCATTCTTCGACGTTCTGGTGCATCTGCTGGTCCATGTCGTGGAGGATATCATCCAACTCGGGCCGACGTTCCTGCACAGCATGATGCTGTTTGAAAGGATGAATGGTGTCATCAAAGGATACATTCGCAACATGTCACGTCCAGAGGGAAGTATAGCCAGGGGCTTTCTGACCGAAGAGTGCATTTCCTACTGCACGAATTATCTAGGCATCGAGAACCCCGTTGGTCTGCCCGTCAACAGGCACCTCAGCAAGCTCGCTGGATGGGGTCACCATGAGGGTCGCCGCGAAATGCATGTCGACTTCGAGGGTCGACTCGCCGACTTTGAAAGAGCAAACCTAGTCGCGCTACAACACATAGACGTGGTCGATCCTTGGGTGGTAGAGCACAAAACCTTTATTCAGAAGACGTACAATGACCGAGGCCAATAGAGGACGGACGGAGATATACTCAAAGAGCACAACTCATGTTTCACGCGTTGGTTCAAGCAGAAGCTTCTGTCGTACCCTTTACATGAGGATTCTTCTGCGGAAGAACAACTCATATTCGCCTTGTCACAGGGCGCCGAGCACAACCTGATGACCTATGAGGCGTACGATATCAACGGCTACACATTCTACACCGAGGACAAGGACATGAAGAGTGATGGTTATCAGAACTCCGGGGTAACGATGGAATCCTACACCAGTAACGACAAGGACAGATACTACAGAAGGATCAAGGAGATCTGGGAGCTGAGCTATGCTAGAGAGAAGGTCCTGATGTTCCGTGTCAGATGGGACAAGAGTGTCCTAAAAGAAGACCGGTATTTCACCACCATGGTTATACCCGAAGCCAAATCCAAAACCGCGGGTGCAAACGTCACCGCGAAAAATGAGCCATGGGTACTGGCTTCCCAAGTGGACCAATGCTTCTTCATTACCGACCCGTCAAAGCCCAGTCGTGTTGTCGTGAGGAGAGGCAAAAGGAAGATCATTGGAATGGATGGAGTAGCCAATTAGCAAGACTTCGACAAGTACAGCGACCCAAAGATTGAACATGACGACGACGATGAAGTAGCAGCACACACCACAAGAAGAAGCAGGACCACCCTACCTAACGGACGTCCGTTCCACAGAAGAACTCCATTTGCGAAAAAGAAGGGCAAGAAGATTGTGAACAGATAGCTAGCTAAGATCGATTGTATTTAAATCGTAGTCTTCATTTCTCGATTGTATTTCATGGGCACTTTTTGATATCATGAATATTTTTAAATTTCATGGGCACTTTTTGAATTCATGAGGACACTTTATCTCGATCCCCCTCCAGCTCGATCTCGATTCCCCCTCCATCTCGATCTCGATCCCCCTCCATCTCGATCCCACCCACACCCTCCCCCGCTAGCTCCACCGCCGCCGACGACCCACCGCAACCCTCCCCCGCTCCACCGCCGCCGACGAGCACCCGGCCCCCCGCACCCTCCCCCGCTCCACCGCCGCCAACGGGCACCCCCCGCACCCTCCCCCGCTCCACCGCCGCCGCCGATGATATTTTCAAGTAACAAATTTGAACATATTTTTTTAAAAAGTATTACTGTTTTTATAAAAAAAATATTACTGTTATGATTTAAACAAGTTTGAACATATTTAAACACAAATAAATATAAAAAACAGCATTTAAAATGCATAAAAAAATATTGGGGAGCCTGGGAATCGAACCCAGGACCTCCTGGTGTGTGCTGCATGCTGACCAGTCGGGCTAGTGGGTGGGTTCTGTTGTAGATAGGGTTAGGTTGTAGATATGGCTAGTGGGCTAGATTAAAACAAAATTCTAATGGCGCACCAAGGGGTGGTGCGCCATTAGAATAGTCATACTTATGGCGCACGAGGGGGTGGTGCGCCATTAGAAAGCTTCCCCCCACACTAAATCCCCAATCTCTCTAATATCTCCCCTGCCTCATCGATCTCACCCGCTGCCCCCCGTGTTCGCCGTCCCCCTCGCCGCCCCCCTCGCCTCCTTCGCCGTCCCCGAGCAGCGTGGCCAGTCCGGACCAGGGAGGAGTGCCCCGACGGGCTGGGAAGCTGCTGCTGCCAAGTGACTCTCGAGGAGGACCGCCGCCGCAGATCGAGGAGGACCGCCACCGTAGATTGAGGACCGCCGCACCGACCAACCTCCTTGCTCACGCCACCCGAATCCGCTCGCCTCTCCCCGACGCCGGCGCGCTAGCCAGCAGGTGAGTGAGGCGACCCTACCCCAATCCCATCTCCTAGTTGCCGCGGCCTCGCCTGGTGTGGCGTGAGCTGGTCGTGTGGACGGCAAAGGCTTGTCCACAAAATGGGGGTCATACTATACCGCTGGTGTGCGGAAGGAGAAAAAGACCAGCTCGGAAAGCCAGACGCGCGAGGTTGAAGAACTCAAGGCACAAGTGGCGCAGATTCCGGAGATTGTCCAAGAGCAAGTGCAACAACAACTTGGAACGACGCTCAACGCCATGGTGCCTATGTTGATTCATGGGCTGACGACGTGGATTGCGGGCGGCCAACAGGGGCCTCCCTCGGTTCCAGCTTCACGGCCAGCAACTCGCACAGTGCGCAGGCGGCGCCATTGGTGTCTCCGGCGGTGCCATTGGTGTCTCCGGCGGCGGCGCCATTGGTGTCTCCGGCGGAGGCGGTATTCGTGTCTCCAGCGCCGGCACGGGCATTGGAGCTTAATGCACCCGGGTGTACGCCGGCCGGCACCTCGCCAACAAGCGCCCCCTCCGTCAGTTGCACGCACGCCGTTAGCGGTGCCTCGACATTAGCCGAGCTCGACGGCATCACGGTAACTAAGCCTCTCGGCCGATGACTTCATCTCCTTGCCTTTGACTGGGCATCCCTGACACCCTGTACATGTTTTCGCAGGGCACCGCCGACGTTCCTTGCACTCTTCTGCACTTCGTGGGCGCCGAGTTGGTCGATGTCGCCAAGGGCAGAATCGTTCCACCGGGCAACCCCATGTTCCACGGTAATCCGATGCCACCCACAATGTATAGGGTTGAAGTGGTTCGGGTGCAGCCAGGCTGCGACGAGCTGTTACCTCCGATTCGACCCGCTGGGGCTGACGAAGAAGATGAGATGACCCTCAACGCCTGCGTAAACTGGCCCCTGCTTTGGCCGAAGAGCCAGACTCGTTTGGGGGCGGGGGACACCACCCCATAGACAAGACCGCCAGTCGTGCCAGCGCCAAGCCATGGCAAGAACGCCGCAACGCTACCAGACCTGCCGGACATCCCTATGGCACAGGATCCGGACAGCCCTATGGCACAGGATCCGGACGGCGACGACAACGACGACGGTACATTTACCAACGTTGATAAGTACTTTGCCGAACATGGGTACGCTGACGAGTTCTGCGGGCCTCTTTCTCAAGAACCCAACCAAGACCACCGCGATCTAGCTGGTACGGCGGAGAATTCCAATTGCAACAGGCGTCATCTGGCGTTCAGTTCTCAGGACATGCCTCCAGCTCCCGCCTTCACCGAGCCTCAGATAGCTGAGGTGCGAAATATTATCAGCCCCAACACGCTCAAGAAGGCGGTCTGTGAGCAGAACTCGGTCCCATTACAGGAGATCAAGAAGAAGGGACAGGAACGAAAGACTAACAAGGGCGCCGGTGCGAGCCAGTCGGCACCGAGTTCAATCCGTGCTCAGGACGGGCCACCTTCACCTAAGGATATCTCGAGGAGGGTGCATGTGGCGGGTAGGGCGATGCTACCGCCAAATATGCTGAATGCTGCAACCGGTGCTATGCGGAATCTGCAGGACAGTGTTCTTTCTTTGGAGAAGCGGCGTCTCAGAGAGAAGGATGTGGCATACCCGGTTTTCGTGGCCAAGGTGCCAGAGGGCAAGGGCTTTGTGGATGGCGACATCGGGGGTATGATCGTCCTGTGGTTTGATGACATCTTTGCTATGTTTAACCTTCATCCACTGCACTACACCTTCGTTTGGCTGTTTTCACTGAGTATGGAGATGCGGATCATTAGAGACAAGACCCCGGACATCGTGATAGTCGACCCCTTCTACATGCGTGCCAAGCACTTGAGCAGCGCTGGGGACCGCCAAGTTGTGAGTTCACACCTCGAAGGCATCATTCTGGCAAACCCAGATAAGGATAACTTCCTTGTGGCTTACTTTCCCGAGTAAGTCATCCCATAACCGCCCCGTAACATATGATTTCTTAGATTTCGATCGTTCTTTTTTTTTTCTAACATTCTGTGTTCTGTGCAGTGACACACATTGCACACTCATCCTCTTAAGCCCGAAATATTCCATGGCCACGTATTTCGACCCGAACCGTAACTCCAACATAGACTACAGAAATGTCAAGAATGTTCTTGATGATGTTCTCCCCGGCTACACCAAATCTGGAGGCACCTTCACCAGGGAAGTTCATAAGTACGGCAAGCACATGTTCTCACACAATACGAAGTTCTGCTGCATCAAGCAGCCGCCTGGCGGTCAGAAGGATGCCTACTACGCCCTCCATCACATGCGGGCGATCGTAAGGGACCCTCATCAACTTCTGCTACCAGATAATCTCCAAGATTGGGCCGCGAGCTTGTCGGCAGTCCAGGACGCGGACCTCAGACAAGAATTCTTTCGCATTCAGTCGGAGTTTGCGGACATCATCCATCAAGATGTCCTTTATACCTCGGGGCAGTTCTTCCTCAGATATCAACCATCCAACAGTGAGATAGATGAAACGCTACAAATGCAGGGTGACAACGACCGCGATTTCATGACCATCATGACAGACGGCGGCTTCATCCACGTTCCTGTCCGATGAGTCGAGTTGAAAGTAGTGATGTGTAGTTCTGAAACATTGATTGGCTCATGTTGTAATTATACTTTAATGAATTCGTATGTCTCTTTGGTTTGGACAGTCGTTCAACTTAGATGTAATCGATGCTATTTATTAGTAGGACCATGAATCGTGCTATTAATGTCTTGCTTTTCTCTTCCGATCCTTTTGTTGCATACTTACATATTGCTTATGTATTGTCTGTTGTTTGGCTTGTGCATAGAGATGCCGTCGTATGTCGTGTACAAGGGTAAGGTTCCCGGAGTCTACGACGACTGGGAGGAGTGTACACCACTAGGGTTTCAGTGGTAACAGTTACAAAGGGTACACCACTAGGGCGGAGGCCGAATGTAGATACGCCCGCTATCTAGCGGGAGAGAGGAGGGAGCGTTGGAGGAACCGGATGAAGACCGGTTTGATCGTGATGATGCTCATCGTGATGACCACAGCTCTCTTCTGTGTGATGGTAGTTTAGATGATCGATATCGACTTGTAATGTGAAGGCAAACTCGATACTCGCGGTCTTGAGACTTGTAATGTTTTATCTTTGTTCGGTCTTTTGAATTCAGAGACTAATATGATGAATTGTATTCGGAGACTAATCTTCTATTGTATTCGATGAATCTGATGTTGCTGTGTGTTGCTGTCTATATTCTGTCCAATAATATATTTTGTAACCTGTGCAAAAATCAGAAAAGAAAAAAAAATAAAAACTAATATTCATACTAATGGCGCACCACACAAGACACTAATGGCGCACTGTGATCATCACACTAATGGCGCATTAACTGCTGGTGTGCCATTAGAATGCCAAAGCACATGGGTACATATGGCCCCCTGGGAGGCATTCTAATGGCGCACTGCAGGCTATACTAATGGCGCACTATGTGGTGCGCCATTAGAACACCAGATACTAATGGCGCACCAGTGGTGCGCCATTAGAATTTAATTCTAATGGCATGATGCCAGTGGCGCACCGGTAGTGCGCCATTAGAAGGCAAATTCGGTGCGCCACTAGCATGCCTTTTCCTAGTAGTGGAGGGTGTTACACTGCCGTGACACCGGGAGCTCCGAGGAAGACGAGCCCTGCGAAGAGCTCGAGCCGGAGCAGGGGCTGGACTCCGCCTCTGCGGCCACCGGCCATTTGGTGGAAGGAGCCTTGGCCTAAGCAAGGCGAGGGGATTGAGAATACGCCACCTCAGCCTTGGTAGACTTGGTGGAGGTCTTCTTCATCCTCTTGGTGGCTGGCGCTGGGTTGGAGGGCGTCGCCCCTTATGCCGCGGCGCGCCAACAGGTGGTCCAGGTCTGGTGCACGAGCTTGCGGTCCTGCTGCAAGCCACTCATTTTTGGGGGCTGTTGCCGCGTCCTCCTCCCTCTCCTCCTCCTCTCCCTCCTGGAGCTCCATTGCTGCTGTGGCTAGGGTGTCCAGCCCGGCAAAGTTATCCCTGGCAAGCTCTCCCCCGGCAGCATCTTCCGTAGCTTGCGCCTCGCTGCCACCCTGGGAAGAGCTCCCATCCCTAGCCTTCCCTTTGCCTTTCCCGGCCTTTGCGGCCTTCTCCATCTCTACGCCGCAGGCCACCTTGTCCTCGTCAACCCTCTTCAAAATATACGCCACCTCCACAGCGGAGGTACGCTTATACATCTCACCTTCAGTCCTGGTGGCCCTCTCCACCAGGGCGCTCAACCACTGAAGCTCTTCATCGAGGGAAGGGAGCTTCCAAGTGCTCGATACCCCCTCGGCATTGCAGTCCGGCATCCACTTTAGTATCTGATCCCGGGCGGAGTTGATGTTCAGGGGAATGACGGCTGCCGGGGGTTTGAACAACTTGAAGCGGCCAAACAGTTGGTCGCACAACTAACCGTGGCCATAAACTGATAGGTTGTTGGCCAGCCCCGACAGCAACCTCATCCTGTCTACCACGTCTCCATACAGCCACACAGGCCTATCCCTTTCCTGCAGCAGCGAGATGCGGCGGAGAAGGAAATCTTCCCGCACGTGCTCAATGGTTAACCCGGCAGCTGCCAGGTGAGTGATCCTATTGATTGTCGGGTGCAGCATGTCCTCGGTGTGCCCTCTCAAGCTCCAATCCTTGTCGTGCTTGATGCACTACTGCCGCGCTTCGCAGAACTCGGGGGCTTCCTTGTCCTGGATCCAGCACCGGTCCCCTCTCCATTCCTCCCACCTCTCGTGCTTGTACCTCGGGAGATAATCCCAATTAATCCTCTTCGACCGTGGCATCCAACTGATGATTCCGGAGCGGTTGACTTTGCTCTCAACTCGGGAATGAAGTAATGCCTGAATAGATCCACATTGGGCATCACTCCGATGAAGTTCTCGCACAAATGCGCAAAGATGGCCATGGTCTCCATTGCATTAGGCGTGAAATCAAGCAGATGGAAACCATAGAAGTTCATAATTGCCTCGAAGAACCCAGAAAAGGGGGGGCAGAGGCCGCAGATGATGTAAGCGGCAAAGAATCGATACGAATCGGGGGGATCCACCTCACCCGCCTCACAGATTACGGGCGCACCATGCCCTTTCTCAACAGGCCGCCCCCATAGATATATGTACTTCACATGAAGAACGGGGCCACTCAAGGTCGACGAAACAAAGACGACGTCCTTGATCCGCTTCTGGTTCAGCTCCGTCGACCTCTTGTTCCCCTCGACGGTGGCCTCCTTCGCCGCGGTCGCCGGCTTTCTCTTCTCCGCGGGTTTCTTCCCCATTGCGATGGCAACACAGAGAGGGGAGGAATTCATCGGGGAGGGTGGCGACGGAAGGAGAAGCGAGATGAGGAACTGACGCTTGGCTTGCGAAGGAAGAAGATGGAGGAGCGGGGCGAGAGACAGGTGAATCGTGCCGCTCTGCCTTTCCCTACTCTTAAGGGGGGGAACGGGGCGAAGGCGCGACGCTTCAGAAAGTTACCATTTTACCATAACTGCAACAGTGTCATGACCCCATGACGCGTAGTAATTGCGCAAAGTGGACATTGGATTGAATGGTCGCCATGACAGAATGGCACGCATAGCCCTCTCCTGCCACGTGTCCGCGCACTGTTTGGGGCCTAGCCCAACATGCCATGCGACACGTATGGCTTAGGCCCGGGGGCTTATGTCGGGGAAAATATACAGGGGTATACATTTTCCCCTAACTTGTGCACAGACAAGCCGAGGCCAGGCCAGAGTATAAGAAACCAAGAGATTTGAAGAACCAACATGCAGTTCAGAAGGACCAAGATCAAGCCAGAGGAGCAAGATATCGGCAAGAGAAGGGCCTCCCTTGCCTGGTAGGCGAGCCTGGCAAGGGGCAAGGCCACCACCAGAAGTGGGCAACCCAGGCTCCCCGGCAAGGTCTGCCGGGGCTCGCGGGGGCAGAACCACCCCACCAACCACTTAAGCACGGCCCACATCATCAATCAATGCGGTGCCAAGCCGCGGGATGATTAAGTGGCCGTCATTTGCCACATGGTAGCCATTTCCTACAGAAGAAACCCACAGATGACACCCGTCCTGCTGCGTGTCAAGAGAACAGGTGCGGAGCTGGCAAGATAGCCTGGTAAGCCTTGCCGGGCAACCAGTGATGTGACACTAAGCGGTGCATTTAATGCACCCTGTCAGCCCGCGGAGTTAGGTATGATAGCACTGTTTGCTATCATATCAGTGGATAATGACTAGTTTGCCATTATGGTGACCCCTTAATCTATAAAAGGAGGCCCATGGCACCCGTAGGAGGGGTTAGAAGGTTGGGAAGTTGACGAACCCACACCAGCATATGCGCGTAGTCACTACGGCCCTACGGCAACCTCTGTTGGGCAAGTGTACTGCATTCCACCATCCTCATTCCACCATCAATCCACCTGTCGGTGTCAAAACCAGTGGATCTCGGGTAGGGGGTCCCGAACTGTGCATCTATGCTCGATGGTAACCGGAGACAGGGACACGATGTTTTACCCAGGTTCGAGCCCTCTTGATGGAGGTAATACCCTACATCCTGATTGATTTATCTTGATGAGTATGAGTATTACAAGAGTTGATCTACCACGATATCGTTGTGGCTAAACCCTAGAAGTCTAGCATGTATGATTGTGATTGTCTCTACAGACTAAACCCTCCGGTTTATATAGACACCGGAGGCGCCTAGGGTTATACAAAGTTGGTTATAGAGAACATAAATAATACATCCGAACGCCTAGCTTGCCTTCCACGCAAAGGAGAGTCCCATCCGGACACGGGAGGAAGTCTTATATCTTGTATCTTCACGGTCCAACAGTTCAGCCCATGTCACACAGGTCGGACGTCCGAGGACCCCTTAATCCAGGACTCCCTCAGTAGCCCCTGAACCAGGCTTCAATGACGATGTGATCGGCGCGTAGATTGTCTTCGGCATTGTAAGGAGGGTTCCTCCTCCGAATACTCCAAAGCGGTCTTTTGAACATAGAAGATGAGCCCGACTCTGCAAAACGAGTACCACACACAACCACAAAAAGTATAAAATTTAACAAGTCCCATCTACTGACATCTTTTTGTAGTGAGACACCACGTCTCCGCCCGGTCATTATTTCGAACCATATTTTAGCCTCCCGCTTCACATTTCGAGATGCGGTTTTCATTGACACGTCTTGTCGAAGTAGAGATCGCATCCCTTTATCACGGGATCCTCATTAATATGGGTGCGAGTAATCCAATCGTGTTGTTGGAGAACCCTTGGGAATAGGCGAGCATAAAGGCCCATGAGTAGGCGTTCGATATTCTTCGCCTTTATAAAGGGGCACAGACCCGTCCTTCCTCTTCCTCAACCTTCCCAACCTCAAGCTCCAGTGCCTAGGATTCAATTTCTCCCATTGTTATCCGGCCCTCTAGTTATGTCCGGATCCATCTCCCAAGGTAGGTGGGCATCCTCCTTGGTCACCGAGGAGGATATCGCGAAGCTTCGGAAGGCGAGGTACCTGACTGCGGAGATCCCCACAGGCTCCCTACAAAAGGGCAGGTCATCCCCACACCAAAATCCGGCGAGAGGGTTGTATTCATCTCCCACTTCCTCCACGGGTTAGGGTTCGCTCTTCACCCCTTCATTTGTAGCCTCATGTTCTATTATGGGCTAGATTTCCACGATCTGGCTCCAGAATATTTTCTTCACATCTTGGCATTTGTTGTCATGTGCGAAGCCTTTCTCCACGTCCCCCACACTTCGGCCTATGGCTCAACACTTTCAATGTGAAGCCGAAGCTAGTTAACGGAGAACAAGCGGAGTGCGGCGGTGCTATGGTGAGCAAGCTCGTTAGCACTGTCTGGCCAAAAGGCACCTTTGCGGAAACCTCCAACTTATGGCAACAGGAGTGGTTCTATATCACCAAACCCCGCGGCACCAAATGGGCAGCCGCACCTGCATTCCGATCTATCCCTCCACTGCAGCTCGCATCATGGATAAATAAGGGGCTAGACTGGGGATCAATTAATGAAGTACAGATGCTGCAAAGTCGTATTCGGAGTATCCTCGATAGGGACGTTGGCCTCGTCGATGTGGTCCAAGTGATGCTAGTCCGCCGGATCCTCCCATGCCAGCGACGGCCTCTCCGTATGTGGGAGTTCAATCCGGAGGGACTGCGCACCCTTCAGCAATTTTTCGGCACAACGCACGAAGGGATGTGGGAACTGTTCTTCAAAAATCGAGAGCAGCGGCCAGACACGTCAGAGGTCGTCGGTCTCAACTGCAACCGTCCAGTTACCTCGGTAAGCACCCAACTTCTGATCGCAACTTGGTTCATTATCCCGTTGCAATGTACTAAGAGTTCTATCTTCAACCAGGGCTGGATAAAGAAAGCAGAACGAATTAGATGTTCAGCTCCACTTCCAGAAGACTCGGTCGACCCTGTGTTCACGAGGATGCTGGTCCCGGCGCCG
The DNA here is from genome assembly GCF_056163025.1 of Triticum urartu. Classification (NCBI taxonomy): domain Eukaryota; kingdom Viridiplantae; phylum Streptophyta; class Magnoliopsida; order Poales; family Poaceae; genus Triticum; species Triticum urartu. The sequence continues at coordinate 232,861,021 of NC_141876.1, read as the reverse complement.
TATCAAGTTCCAGCGCCAGAGGGCAAGAAAAAGAGCAGAGAGGCCGAAAGCGGCCTCCATTCTGTAGGTATGCCAGACACTATGTCCGGAGGGGCTGAAGCTCCCTCTTCAAAATACGAAGGGGGAGGAGAAAGGTGATATTCCTTCCCCTCATGGGAGGAAAAGAACTGCATCTGAAGACTTGGAGGTGGAAGCACCGAAGAGAGGGAAGGCATCCCTACACTATGGTTCGGATTCTGAAGCCGACGTCGTCGCAAGGCACCTCTCTAAGGACAAGCCTCTTGCCAAATCATAAGTGAACAAGGATGTTCTAGACATATCCCGCTCTTTTCGAGTTACAGGGGTAATATTTAAACTATATGCTTGCAGTTCGGCCCACAATCTGCCCCGAGAGTCCTTCTCATCAGGGGACTTATCTCCGGGGATGATGGAAGGCGAGACGCCTTCTCATGCTTCCTCGCCTCCTAGGGCGGATGACTTCGAGGTGTCATCTCGGAGAATCTCCCCTGACCATCAAGCGGCGTGGGGGACAATGAAAACAACACCCGAGGGTGGTGCTTCGATCCTTAAGGGTCCGGGGGGTGCAGCCCCTATGGGGGCTAGCAATGAAGGCCCCAAACTATCCGGCTTACAGCCGAAGACGACCCTAGGGTCGACCGAAGGGAATGCATACTCCCATGGCAGCCTCTAGGAATCCGGAGGTGCCGGATACCCTGACGAGCACATTACAAAGTGTGTCCATCTTAGAGGAACATCGTACCTTAATGGGTACAGTGGTTGAAAGAGTTCTGCCCGCGAGAAGCGGATTGAATGAAGCTTTCCTGGGCCTGTTGAGAGGCTTCGAGGTATGTAATGTAATAGTTTTAACTATTTTTCATGCACAATGCACCTGTGTACAGATAGTAGCCCCTGAGGCTCTGGTTGGCTTCCACAGGGAGGCGATCAGAGGATCAAAAAGACATGCTCAGGAAGTAACCTTATTAATCTGAACACAGGCTATTACATCCATGGTGACTGCCCAAGCTACGGAAGTTGCAGATCTAAAGCAGAAGCTTGAGTTAGCGGATGAGGACATCACTCTTATTAACAGGCGGCTCGACGAGGCACAAGGTATGTGTTGGGGTAGCTTGTTTATGCATGTATAGTACTATGAGCACGAGGCTGAAAATCATATGCATAACTGTAGATGGTCCTGCCGCGGTTGAGACCCTTCGGGGTGAACTTGCCCGGGTCAAGGAGCAGGCTAGAGTGAGTGACGCAACTGCCAAGAAGGCAGCTGCAGATTTAAAGGCCGAACAGGCCGCCCTGCGCCAGTGCCAGGACAGAATGTCCACCGTGGAGCGAGAGCTGAAGGATGCTACTAATAGGTGCAAATCTCTCGAGGAGGATAACAAAACCAAGGTAGCCGAACTCAACAAGGCCTTACTAGAGGCGAAAGAAGCACGATCCGGTTCTAGAGCGGCTCGGGAGGAGATCCACAGGCTGGGGAGATAGCGGCTGGTAAGCCCTTTCTTTTACAGACTAAGTTCGGCAACCCAAAGTATGCTTTGCTTAACCAAATGTGGAGTTCTCCAGACGCGCTCTTGGATCTGCCGAGGAGTGTTTCCAATGCGGTGCAGTTCTTCCAGGCATAGGAGGGACGTGCTACGGAGAGGCTTTTCTGGTCGCAATTCAACGAGGCAAAGCATCCGGCGCTGCTGAATGAACAGATGGCCCAGTGGGCCGAGCTACACAAGATGTCCGGAGCTGCCATGAAGGATGTCGTAGTTCGGCTATGGCCAGCCAAACCTGTTCCGAGCAGTTATTTTGGTTTGGTACAATGGCTTGTCAATGCAGTGCCGCGTATTGACACCGTCAAACGGTCGGCGTGCATAGAAGGTGCGCGGATGGCCTTCGCCCGCGTCAAGATGCACTGGGCAAAGATGAAGGCCACCGATGTTGCAACCGAGGGTCCGCCTGGGGGCAAGGACCATCGCACACCGGAGCATTATTTGGAGGATGTCCTAGAGGGCGCCAGCTTGATAAAGGGTCAGTGCTCGAAGGATATTATATTTGAATAAATATGTCGTAATTGTAAAAACAATATGATGATACGTTAAAGATGTGTTATATATTCTTGACATTATTTCCTCCTGTGCGGCCGTTTCTTATAACCTGAAAGTTTGCCAGTTGTCGGCTTCGGCCCCCTCGCATATAATACGGGGGTGTTCGGAATAGCACCTGATTACTCTTGACCCAACGTCTTGGTCTGAACGGAGGTGTCAGTGCGGCGAACGAGGTAATCGGACTATAGGGCTTTAACACCTTCACTTAGCTATAGGAGTTTTACGGTGGGCCTATGATGTAGCCCCTGGTATGTACGTAGTTATCCGAATACGGTTGCGTTACATAGGTGACCGGAAAACGGTCCTTTGTGTAATACGGAAGAAATCACAAAAGATTATGATAAGTCACCGAGTGGTTGACCAGCTCTCGCTGCATCATGACAGTCAGTTTTCGGCTTTCTGTACTGAGGTGTTTGACCAGGTGAACCGGAAACACAATCGCAGTAGTTCTCCCTTTACTACCCTAGCCGATAGGGCGGAACGTAGGGTAGCAAGCACAGGAGCCGGTCAACCCAACTATTGACCAAAGACATGATTCAGAGCTGATGCATATAAGGCCAAACTAGTGACGCCGAAGTGCGCTATAGAGATGTTCGGACTTTTTCAGCAACCCATATGTTGTCGTATCAAGCCCCTGGTGATTCGCGCCGAGGTGTCTGCGTGAAACAACCGAAGAAGCAAGGTTCATTTGGAAAAGCAAATACTGAAGACAGATTATGTTCACTAAAATCTACTTGATACGTCAAACGTAATCTTACAGATTATGACACCACCACGCAGGCCATTTTACGTGCCGGGGGTCGAGGGTTAGGGAAGAGGCTTTGTACAGGTTTCAAATAGAACTTTTGGTCTACAAAAAATCTTTTGGACCTCCTGTCGCATGTCTGCGCTGCCTGTGCTTCCGCGAAAAGGCTTCTGTAAAGGGAGCGATCCCTGGTTATTTGCGGGGAATCCGGACTCATAAAGAGTCCCTTAAGGTCCATGGGATGGACAAGTATTAATTTACCTGTAACAAAAGTATAGAGAAATAGTTAGAAAAGAGGAAAGGTTAAAGTCTAGACTAACCGATTTGTAGGCTTGTCCGTTTTATGCCTCCGCCGTTGACCAAGGTATTTTGAGTGCATAGTTATGTATGTGCGGTGCAAAATCTGTGGGTATAAGAGGCGAGCGACAGACGCGGAGCTGCTAATCCAGCTCTGAAATTGACTGGTCCTGTGGAGTAGAGGCCGGCGGTTTAATGAACGATGAGATATGCAGCTTAAGGAGGCCGCTTTGCACTTCGGATGTGACTGTCGTAGTATGCCCCTCAGTGCAGAGGGAGCGTTCCGCGTTTCCGTTGGTTGTTATGGTGCTGCGGGGACTGGGCATCTCAAGCTTTAAATAGGTGTAGTTTGGGACCGCATTGAAACGAGCAAAAGCGGTCCGCATGAGCAGTGTGTGGTAGCCAATGCGGAATGGGGCAATATCGAAGATCAATTCTTCGCGTCGGAGCTACACAAGATGTCCGGAGCTGCCATGAAGGATGTCGTAGTTCGGCTATGGCCAGCCAAACCTGTTCCGAGCAGTTATTTTGGTTTGGTACAATGGCTTGTCAATGCAGTGCCGCGTATTGACACCGTCAAACGGTCGGCGTGCATAGAAGGTGCGCGGATGGCCTTCGCCCGCGTCAAGATGCACTGGGCAAAGATGAAGGCCACCGATGTTGCAACCGAGGGTCCGCCTGGGGGCAAGGACCATCGCACACCGGAGCATTATTTGGAGGATGTCCTAGAGGGCGCCAGCTTGATAAAGGGTCAGTGCTCGAAGGATATTATATTTGAATAAATATGTCGTAATTGTAAAAACAATATGATGATACGTTAAAGATGTGTTATATATTCTTGACATTATTTCCTCCTGTGCGGCCGTTTCTTATAACCTGAAAGTTTGCCAGTTGTCGGCTTCGGCCCCCTCGCATATAATACGGGGGTGTTCGGAATAGCACCTGATTACTCTTGACCCAACGTCTTGGTCTGAACGGAGGTGTCAGTGCGGCGAACGAGGTAATCGGACTATAGGGCTTTAACACCTTCACTTAGCTATAGGAGTTTTACGGTGGGCCTATGATGTAGCCCCTGGTATGTACGTAGTTATCCGAATACGGTTGCGTTACATAGGTGACCGGAAAACGGTCCTTTGTGTAATACGGAAGAAATCACAAAAGATTATGATAAGTCACCGAGTGGTTGACCAGCTCTCGCTGCATCATGACAGTCAGTTTTCGGCTTTCTCTACTGAGGTGTTTGACCAGGTGAACCGGAAACACAATCGCAGTAGTTCTCCCTTTACTACCCTAGCCGATAGGGCGGAACGTAGGGTAGCAAGCACAGGAGCCGGTCAACCCAACTATTGACCAAAGACATGATTCAGAGCTGATGCATATAAGGCCAAACTAGTGACGCCGAAGTGCGCTATAGAGATGTTCGGACTTTTTCAGCAACCCATATGTTGTCGTATCAAGCCCCTGGTGATTCGCGCCGAGGTGTCTGCGTGAAACAACCGAAGAAGCAAGGTTCATTTGGAAAAGCAAATACTGAAGACAGATTATGTTCACTAAAATCTACTTGATACGTCAAACGTAATCTTACAGATTATGACACCACCACGCAGGCCATTTTACGTGCCGGGGGTCGAGGGTTAGGGAAGAGGCTTTGTACAGGTTTCAAATAGAACTTTTGGTCTACAAAAAATCTTTTGGACCTCCTGTCGCATGTCTGCGCTGCCTGTGCTTCCGCGAAAAGGCTTCTGTAAAGGGAGCGATCCCTGGTTATTTGCGGGGAATCCGGACTCATAAAGAGTCCCTTAAGGTCCATGGGATGGACAAGTATTAATTTACCTGTAACAAAAGTATAGAGAAATAGTTAGAAAAGAGGAAAGGTTAAAGTCTAGACTAACCGATTTGTAGGCTTGTCCGTTTTATGCCTCCGCCGTTGACCAAGGTATTTTGAGTGCATAGTTATGTATGTGCGGTGCAAAATCTGTGGGTATAAGAGGCGAGCGACAGACGCGGAGCTGCTAATCCAGCTCTGAAATTGACTGGTCCTGTGGAGTAGAGGCCGGCGGTTTAATGAACGATGAGATATGCAGCTTAAGGAGGCCGCTTTGCACTTCGGATGTGACTGTCGTAGTATGCCCCTCAGTGCAGAGGGAGCGTTCCGCGTTTCCGTTGGTTGTTATGGTGCTGCGGGGACTGGGCATCTCAAGCTTTAAATAGGTGTAGTTTGGGACCGCATTGAAACGAGCAAAAGCGGTCCGCATGAGCAGTGTGTGGTAGCCAATGCGGAATGGGGCAATATCGAAGATCAATTCTTCGCGTCGGAAGTTTTCTGGTGAACCGAAGACAACTTCCAGTAAGATTGAGTTGTGCCGGGTGTTTCTCCCTTGAAGGTGGTTGTGTTGGGCTTGATCCTCGAAGGGTTAATGCCCATTTTGCGGACAGTGTCTTGATAGAGTAAATTGAGGCTACTGTCGCTGTCCATGAGGACTCGCTTAAGATGGAATCCGCCGATAATTGGATCGAGGACCAGGGCTGCCAAGCCTCCGTGATGGATACGGGTTGGGTGGTCCTCGTGATCAAAAGTGATCGAGCTGGCCGCCCTTGGATTGCATTTTTGGGCGTCCGTCCTTATGGCGTGGTCATCTCGTAGTTCGTGATTGCGCTCCCTTTCATAGGTATGCGTCACGTATATCATGTTTACTATTTTTACTTCGGGGGGAATTGCTTCTGTCCCCTGGTGCTCGGTAGGCGAGCCTCCTCTTCTTCACTGTCACTGGGCAGCCCCTTCCCTTTGTGTTCGGCATTGAGCTTGTCGACTTGTTTGAAAACCCAACAATTTCTGTTGGAATGGTTGGTGGGTTTATCGGGGCTGCCATGGATCTGACAGGGCCGATCTAGTATTTTATTTAGGCTAGATGGGCCATCTCTGTTTGCCTTAAATGGCTTCTTCCGTTGACCGGTTTTGGAGCCACTGATTCCGGCGTTGACCCTTGTGTCTTGGGTTTCTGCATTATTGTTGCGACGCTTGTCTTTATTGCGTCGTGGCTTGCCATTGTCGTCCCTGACTTCTGAGGTGCCAGGATCGCCTATGCTATTGCTTCTACGAGCGAGCCGGCTATCTTCTCCCGTGCAAAAGCGGGTCATTAGTGTAGTGAGAGCTGTCATGGACTTTGGCTTTTCTTGGCCAAGATGGCGGGCGAGCCACTCGTCGTGGACACTATGTTTAAAGGCTGCGAGTGCTTCAGCATCCGGACAGTCGACAATTTGGTTCTTTTTAATTAGGAACCTAGTTCATAGTTTCCTGGCCGATTCTCCGGGCTGTTGAACAATGTGACTTAATTCATCGGCATCCGGAGGTCTGACGTATGTGCCTTGGAAGTTGTCGCGGAAGGCGTCTTCCAGGTTCTCCCAGCTGCCAATAGAGTTTTCAGGCAAGTTGTTCAACCAGTGCCGAGCTGGTCCCTTGAGTTTTAGGGGGGGTATTTTATGGCATGAAGATCATCACCGTGGGCCATATGAATATGGAGAAGAAAGTCCTCAATCCATACCGCGGGATCTGTTGTTCCATCATATGATTCGATATTCACGGGTTTGAACCCTTCTGGGAATTCATGTTCCATTACTTCGTCAGTGAAGCAGAGGGGGTGTGCGGCGCCTCTATATCCGGCCAGGTCGCGACATAGCTCGGATGGAGTACTTTTGCGGTTTTCGGCCCGGGCGTGATTATGCTTGTCACGTCCGGCTAGATAGCCGTCGTCACGCGTCGGGGCACGCCCCTGCGACCCGTAGATCGATCTGGTCGGGCTTGCTCTATTTTGCAGGTCCTCCGTAGGTCATATGTATATCCCCGAGTTGTTGTGTATCGACCTTTACGGCGAGATAATATGAGCTGGTGTTCGGCTTGAGTTGTCGTTTTGTCCTGACCACGTGGTGGCCGGTCAGCCGCATTATGTGATGATGGTACGGGATCAAGTGCCTCGTCGTCGAATTGAGGTAGCAGTTTACGCTTCGGGTAACTTTTAGTTGGGCGCTCGAGGCCGTACTCCTCGGCTGCAGGACATTAGTCCACCTGCCGTTGAGTAGATCTTGATCAGCTTGAAGTTGTTGCTGTTTATTTTTCAGGCTCCTCGCAGTGTCTATTAGTCGGCGCTTAAAGAGCTCCTGCTCGAGAGGTTCCTCATCCTCGGAGAGTGGAAGATAGTTATTGTCCTTCGAGTCTTCATTTATGGCATGTTCATCAGGGCTAACTTGCCCATCTTCTCGATCGTCCTGTTCGGAGGTTGGCTCGACGGGGTTTTCTTGGTCTTCGGCCTCGTCCAGAGTGTTGTTGTCTCTCGTGCCGGTATTGCTGTCTTTTCCACGGCGTGATTTAGAGCGGCGCCGCTGATGTTGGCGCTTTGGCTGTATCGTAGGAGGTTTGTCCTCAACTGGATTGTTCTCATTATCGTCGTCACCCTCTTTGGGTGTCCACCATGTACACGTCATACGAAGAGGTGGCCGTCCAGCGTCCGGTAAACGGCGAGTTTTGGGCCTGCTCTTCTCCGGCATCATCATCCATACCGTCGATGTCTTCAGAGCCGTAATCGAGCATGTCAGTTAAGTCCTCGACTGTGGCGATGGAGTGGGTGGTGGGTGGGACGTAAAATTCCCCGCTCTCAGCCCCAAGTCCGGGCTGGGCATAGTTCGGACGTCGCTCCTCTATAATAACGAGGGATCGCATCAAGTCCAGAGCATCGCTTAAAGGCGAGTTTGTCCAGGGAGAAAAGAATCCATGGAGTACGGCGGGAAGGGGACTCCATGGCCGAGTGACTCTACAGCCAACCCAAGTGACTCTGCAGGATTTCATGCGCCTCAACCCAACCGTGTACCGCAGCTCAACTCAGCCTCTGGATGCTGATGAGTGGCTCCGTGACATCACCTATGAGATGGAGTCTGCTGATGTAGCCCCTGCCAGTTGTGTCACATTTGCGTCATTCTTCCTGAAAGGACCCGCTGCTCAATGGTGGGACAGCCACAGGCGTACTCTGCCGGTTGGAACAATCATCACCTGGCCAGACTTCCAAGCTGCTTTCCATGTCCACTTCATTCCTCAGGGAGTCATGGACCGGAAGAAGCACAAGTTCCGCAGCCTCACCCAAGGCAACGAAACTGTCGAAGCTTATCAGCGGGAGTTTCTGGACTTGTCCCGCTATGCTGAAGAAGACATTGCAACTGATGCATGCAGACAGGAGAAGTTTCGTGATGGACTTCAAGCTGATATCAAGCTCGCACTTCTAGTGCATGACTTTGCTGATTTCACCACCTTGGTGAACAAGGCCATCAATGTCGAAACTAGTCTGCAGGAACACCAGAGCTCTCACAGGCGCAACCGTGACACGGGCTCATCTTCAGGCCCGTCCTCACAGAAGCATAGGATATGGATTCCCAACAGCATGTACCAGCCAACTGCACCTGCTCCAAGGCAGACCTATGTTGCACCGCGTCTGCCTCCCCCGCCAACTAGGCAGCCAAGACTTCCAGCTCCACCACCTCGAGCTCCTGTTCCCACTCCCAATAATGGCATGTGCTTCAGGTGTGGTCAACCAGGACGCTGTGCTAGGGAATGCAACCAGAACCAGAACCAACTGGCCCTTCCTGCAGTTGGCCGTGGAAGCAACCAGCCTCGCAACAACAATGTCAGGTCTTATGGTCGTGTTCATGCCAACCACGTTGATCTTAATGAAGCTCAAGACCAGCCTGCTACCGTGATGGGTACACTCCTCGTAAATTCAGTACCTGCATCTGTTTTATTCAACTTAGGAGCATCACATTCATTCATGTCAGAAGATTTTGCATACAAGCACGACGTTAAATGTGAGGAGATGAACACTTCGGTTGTGGTAAAAAACCCCGTGGGACAATGTCAAACCTCACTGGTTGGCATCGACGTCCCCGTGGAAATCGAAAGGCTGGAATTCTATGCCTCTCCCATTATCCTAAAGTTGTCTAACATTGACCTCATTCTGGGAATGGATTGGTTGAAAGCGCATACTGCTTCTATAGTTTGTGCCACTAAGACCGTCCATCTGCTACACCCTTCCGATGAAATAATAAGCTACAATGCTCGTCTAGTTCAGAATGTCGGGGCAAGGCTTTCTACCTTGAATGCATTGAACGTTGCACCACTCGAGGGCATTGAAAACATTCCCGTCGTTTGTGAATTCCAAGACGTCTTTCCGGAAGAACTTCGAGGGATTCCCCCTGCTAGAGCTGTCGAATTCATCATCGACTTGAAACCAGGCACCACTCCTATAGCAAAACGACCCTACAAGATGCCGCCACATGAACTCATTGAGATTAAGGAGGAAATCGACAAATCTCTTAGTAAAGGTTTCATTCGCCCTAGTTGGTCTCCTTGGGGAGCACCTTATCTCTTTGTTAAGAAGAAGGATGGGACAAACCGATTGGTCCAAGATTATCGACCTATTAACCAAGCCACTATTCAGAACAAATATCCCCTCCCTCGGATCAGTGATCTTTATGATCAACTGGCTGGTTCTTCAGTGTTCTCCAAACTCGACTTGAGGCTGGGTTACCACCAGATCCGTGTTCGTGAAGAGGATATCCCAAAGACCGCCTTCGTGACTCGGTATGGATCATACGAGTACACCGTCATGTCATTCGGCTTAACGAATGCTCCAGCCACTTTCTCTCGCCTGATGAACTACATATTCATGGATTACCTTGACAAGTTTGTCGTGGTTTACCTGGATGATATCCTTGTATTTTCCAAGAACAAGGAAGAACATGCTGAACATCTTCGTCTTGTGCTGGAAAAGCTTCGAGAGCATCAACTCTATGCTAAGTATTCCAAGTGCGAATTCTGGCTCCCCGAAGTAACCTATCTTGGGCATGTCATCTCCAAGGATGGTATTGCCGTCAACCCTGAATGAGTTCAGGCTATTCTCGATTGGACTCCTCCGAAGAATGTCAAGCAAGTCCGAAGTTTTCTGGGTCTCGCCAGCTATTGCCGTCGATTCGTCGAGAACTTCTCCAAGATTGCCAGGCCTCTGACTAATCTGTTGCATAAGGGCGTCAAGTTTCAATGGACAGACCAGTGTCAGGAAAGTTTCCAGGCGCTCAAAGACAAGTTGACTTCTTCCCCAGTGCTTGCTCCACCTGATACTAAGAAGGACTTTGTCATTTACTGCGACGCTTCCCGTCAAGGATTAGGCTGTGTCCTAATGCAAGAGCCCAGAGTGATAGCTTATGCCTCTCATCAACTGTGCCCTCACGAACAAAACTACCCAGTTCAAGACCTTGAGCTTGCTGCTGTCATTCATGCTTTGAAGCAGTGGTGACATTACCTTCTCGGTAATCGTTGCGAGATCTTCACCGACCACCAAAGTCTGAAGTATCTGTTTACTCAACCAGACTTGAACCTCCGTCAGCAGAGATGGATGGAGACTGTTGCAGACATTGACGTGGGTATATCCTATACCCCAGGCAAGGCTAATGTAATGGCTGATGCCTTGAGCCGCAAGTCTTACTACAACCACCTCCAGGTTCACAAAGTTCAGCCCTCGCTTGTTGAAGAATTCAGAAAGCTGAACCTCCATATTGTTCTCCCTGGTGCACTCGCTCCCCTCCCCCGGAGTTCCAAAAGATGAATCTTCGTGTTGTTACTAAGGGTTCTCTAAATACCCTAGCTACCGTACTACATCTTGTAGATGGTATAAAGACTATTCAAGGTTATGACTCTGAAGTCCATAAGAATAAACGCCATCTATCAGAAGGAAAGCCCTCATTCTTCACTATCGCCGATGATGACGCCTTGTACTTCAAAGGCCGCCTAGTGGTACCATGTTCGAGGAAAAACCTGGATCAGACTAAAAAGGTTATGAAAGAAGCTCATGATACGCCACTGTCCATCCATCCTGGTAGTACAAAGATGTATCAGGATATTCGTCAGAGATTCTGGTGGTCTAATATGACGCAAGACATTGCTCGTTATGTTGCTGAGTGTGACGTTTGCCGTCGTATCAAAGTTAGGCATCAAAGGCCTGCTGGAACTCTGCAGCCTATCTCTATTCTTGAATGGAAATGGGACCATGTTGAAATGGACTTCGTCACTGGATATCCCAAATCGCAGAAAGGTAATGATGCTATTCTTGTCGTCATTGACCGCCTTTCTAAAGTTGCACATTTTCTGGCGGTCAAAGAAACAACCACTGCTAGTCAGCTTGCAACTCTCTACATGTCCAGAATTGTTTCACTTCACGGAATTCCACTGGTTATCAGTTCGGACCGTGGCAGCTTATTCACTTCAAGATTCTGGGCAAGTTTCCAGGAAGCTATGGGAACTCATCTTTCTTTCAGTACTGCGTTTCATCCTCAGTTGCAAGGACAAGTTGAACGTGTCAACCAAGTTCTCGAAGACATGCTTCGAGCTTGTGTAATTTCCTTCGGCAAGAAATGGGAGGAATCCCTTCCATATGCCGAGTTCTCTTATAATAATAGCTATCAAGCTAGTCTAAAGATGCCCCCCTTCGAAGTATTATATGGACGAAAGTGTGGAACCCCTCTGAACTGGTTAGAAACTGGGGAACGTCCACCCTTTGGTCCGGATATTATCCAACAGGCCGAAGAACAAGTCCGCATTATTCGCGAGAATCTCAAGACTGCTCAATCACGTCAGAAAAGTCAGTATGACCGTCATCACAAAGACATGGTCTATCAACCTGGCGAAAAGGCTTATCTTCGAGTTACACCAATGAAGGGTGCTCACCGCTTCGGGATCAAGGGCAAGCTAGCTCCTCGCTATATCGGCCCCTTCACTATTCTCGAAAGGCATGGAAAACTGGCTTATCAACTGGAGCTTCCGCCGAACCTTTCTCAGGTTCATGACGTGTTCCACGTGTCACAGCTCCACCGTTGCTTCAAGGATCCAATCCGAGCAGTGGATCATGAAGTGCTCGAATTGCAACTGGACCTCTTCTATAAAGAGTATCCGGACCGCATTCTTGAACAAGTTGAATGCCGCACACGGAAAAGGCGATCAAGTTCCTCAAGGTCCAGTGGTTGCATCACTCTGAAGATGAAGCCACTTGGGAACGCGAGGACAGCCTGCGTGGTGAATACCCCACACTGTTTCCTTCTACCTCCTAAATCTCGGGATGAGAATTCTTGTAGTGAGTTTTGTAACGCCCGGATAATCATGCTACAGTAATCCCACGTTAACGATGCCACGTCACCTCTGTTACTATTGCTACTCACGTGTTAGTTGAAAACGTTTCAAATTCAAATTTGAAATTAAGTCAAACGATAAAAGTTTCCAAACCTCAAAGCTAAAATGTTCGGAGTGTGCAAATATATGACTAGGTATTTATGGTGAAGGAACCATGCCTTTATAAAAGACCTAAATACTTAAAATGAATTAAAACAGAAAAGTAAATAAATAAAAGGAAAAGAAATACAAAGGAGAAAACAAACAAACAAAAAAACAAAAAAAAGAGAAAAACCCCTCCCCCTAGGCTCTGGCCCAGTTGGCCACCGCCGCCCGCATGGGCCGGCCCACCTGCACCCCATAACCTCCCCCCCACTCCCCCGCGTGCTCATGGATACCCCACTCCCCCCCTCTCCAAAATATCTCCTCCCCCTCTCTCCCGATTGGATCGGGATCGAGGAGACCGCCGATGCCGCCCGGTGCCGCCTCGTTCGACGCCTCGCTGCGACGCCGCCGCCTCCACCTCGTCGTCCACCCCGCCGGCCTACTTCCCCTCCGGCATCGTCGTCCCCATTGCCCTCCTCACGCACCACTGCCATGTTCCCTGCGCACCACGGTGAGGCCCTCGGCCTCCTATTCTCCTCTCTGCCGCTCGCTGATGCACACGGCCACCGCGCCGAACGGGTCCTGCTGCGCTCACCGGCCTCCCCACGCGCGTTGTCGTACCCTCCCGCTCGTCGCGTTCGTCGCTGGCTGCTCCTGCTCGCTGCTGTCGCCCGCCTACTCGCTCGGCCGCCCCGTCGATGGCCCGCTCACTTGGTCGTGCCCGCACACCGCGCTCCGCATACGCTCACCGCAGCCGCCACCCTCGCTCCCCTGCTTGCCCGAGCGCACTCGCACGCGCGCTCGTGCTTGCCCTTGCCGCGGCAACCTGCACCGCCCCTGCCCTCGCCCGACTCCCCTCGTCCCTGCCCGTGGCCGCCTTGGCCAAGGCCAGTCGCCGCTCGGTCCGGCCGCACCCCTCCACGGCCTCGGCGTCCTCCTCCGGCGGCCGCCTGCTTCGCCACGGCACCGCCCCACCGTGGCCTCGTCGGCGCCCGCGCTCGCCAACTGCCGCGTGGGCCAGTGCCCGTTCGGGCTGCGCCCGACGCCCAGCGCCCGGTAGCCCCCCCCCGGGCCTATGACAAACGGGCCCCAGCCCGCCAGAACGTATTTAAAAATAATAATATTAATTAATTAATTGAAAAAATAATTAACTTAATTAATTTTGATTAATTAAATTAAACAACTAATTAAACTAATTACACATTAGTTGCCTAATTATCTTGATTAGTTAATTAATTAATTAGTCAATGACAGTCGGGCCCACCCCCCTAATTAATCCTGATTAGGTTAATTCATGTGTTTAATTAAAATGGGTCACTGACAGGTGGGACCCACCTGTCAGGTTGACCAGGTCAACTGCTGACATCATGATGACGTGAGCAAACACTATTCTGGATAACGTTCATTTAAATAATTAAATAAATCCTAAAAATGATTTAAATCTTTTAAAATTAATATAAAATAAACCGTAGCTCAGATGGAAAAACTTTGTACATGAAAGTTGCTCAGAACGACGAGACGAACCCGGATACGCATCCCGTTCGTCCGCCACACATCCCTAGCATAGCGAACACGCAACTTTCCCCCTCCAATCCGTTTGTCCGAAAACAGGAAACACCGGGGATACTTTCCCGGATGTTTTCCCCCTTCGCCGGTATCACCTCCTACTGCGTTAGGTCACCCCTAGCACCACGTATTGCCATGTTATGCTTTGTGATGCTTTGATTCCTCTGTTATTTATTGTGTTCCCCTCAGTTACTTATTTCCGGTAAACCCCGAGACCGCTGTCGGTACCCCTATGATCGACTACGGTGTTGACGACCCCTCTCTCTTGCCAGAGCAACCAGGCAAGCCCCCCCTGATCACCAGATATCGCCTACTCTCCTCTATACTGCTTGCATTAGAGTAGTGTAGCATGTTACTGCTTTCCGTTAATCCTATTCTAATGCATAGCCTGTCATTGTTGCTACAACTGTTGATACCTTACCTGCAATCCTAAATGCTTAGTATAGGATGCTAGATTATCATCAGTGGCCCTACATTCTTGTCAGTCTGCCATGCTATACTACCGGGCCGTGATCACTCGGGTGTTGATCACGGGTTTATACTATATATACATGCTTTACATGTTGTGACTAAAGTCGGGTCGGCTCATTGAGTACCCGTGAGTGATTCCGATGATGGGGGCTGAAGGGGCAGGTGGTTCCACCCAGGTAGTGGTGGGCCTAGGTTCCCGACGGCCCCCGACTGTTACTTTGAGGCGGAGCGACAGGGCAGGCGGAGACCACCTAGGTGAGAGGTGGGTCTGGCCCTGGTCAGCGTTCGCGGTTACTTCAAAATAACACGCTTAACGAGATCTGGGTATTTGATCTGAGTCTGGCTACTGGCCTATACCCACTAACCAACTATGCGGGGACAGTTATGGGCACTCGACGTCGTGGTATCAGCCGAAGCCTTCGTGACGTCAGCGACTGAGCGGCGCGCGCCGGGTTGGACTGGAATGCCTGCTCTTGTATAAGGGAGGCTAGGTCTGCTCACCGGCCGCGTACGCAACATGCAGGTGTGCAATGGGCGATGGGCCCAGACCCCTGTGCCATAGGATATAGACCGGTGTGCTGACCTCTCTGTTGTGCCTAGGTAGGGTTGCGACGTGTTGATCTTCCGAGGCCGGGCATGACCCCGACAAGTGTGTCCAGACAAAGGGGATCGAGCGTGTTGGGAAATGTGGTGCACCCCCGCAGGGAAGTTAATCTATTCGAATAGCCGTGATCTTCGGTAACAGGATGACTTGGAGTTGTACGTTGACCTTATGACAACTAGAACCGGATACTTAATAAAACACACCCTTCCAAGTGCCAGATACAACCGGTGATCGCTCTCTAACAGGGCGATGAGGGGAGGATCATCGGGTAGGATTATGCTATGCGATGCTACATGGTGAACTTGCCATCTACTCTCTTCTTCTGCTGTGAGATGGAGATTACCAGAAGCGTAGTCTTCGGTAGGACTAGCTATCCCCCTCTTATTCCGGCATTCTGCAGTTCAGTCCACATATGATACCCTTATTCCATTTGATACCAATGCATACATATGTAGTGTAGCTCCTTGCTTGCGACTACTTTGGATGAGTACTCACGGTTGCTTTGCTCCCCCTTTTCCCCTTCCTATACTCGATTGCTGCGACTAGACGTTGGAGTCCTGGAGCCAGACGCCACTGTCAATGACGACTGCTACTACTCGGGAGGTGCCTGCTACTACGTGCAGCCCACTGACTACGACCAGGAGTAGTTTAGGAGGATCCCAGGCAGGAGGCATGCACCTCTTTCGATCTGTATCCCAGTTTGTGCTAGCCTTCTTAAGGCAGACTTGTTTAACTTATGTCTGTACTCAGACATTGTTTCTTCCGCTGACTCGTCTATGATCGAGCTCTTGTATTCGAGCCCTCGAGTGCCCCTGGCTTGTAATATGATGCTTTTATGACTTATTTTTATTTGTAGAGTTGTGTTGTGATATCTTCCCGTGAGTCCCTGATCTTGATTGTACACGTTTGTGTGTATGATTAGTGTACGATTGAATCGGGGGCGTCACAGCGGCAGCGAGCTGTAGAACAACACGCTACTGCTAATAGCTCTAGCGCTCTGTGTTAAGCCGCGCTAGTACTAACGGCACGCTGCTGCTAACTTTACTCCCCTCGCTACTGCTAATTTTATTAGTTTCTGATTTTTTTCTACATATTTGTTTTGTATTTGAACATGCTTTATACAAAAATCTTTAGCACATACAAATGTCTTCATCATACACATACAAATGGCTATGAGACCAGAAATGTAATCATAGCATATACATACAAATAGTCTCATCAAATCATGTCATCATCATAATCATCATCCAACACAAAGTGGTCTCTCACCATCATCTCGAAAATAGCGATACAAGTCTCAAATACTTGAAAATACATCGTCACCCATTTAAACAATGATATACGCGAGAAGAGCTATCACTATGAGTGAGAGCGTAACTATGCAGTACATGAGGTGGCGGTTACGAGTCCTCTCTCGCGCTAGCGTGAACCTCAAGTAACTAGCTTCTGCTTCTTGTCTGCTTTTGAAACCTTTATGGATGGCGCCCGAGAACCCATCCACTTGCGCCTGACACTCAGGCCACTCATCATACACTCCCGGAACCTTCCCTTTGTACACGACATAGCACTGCTTCTTCGCCATCAAGAATCTAGGTACCTGTTAGAGATGCATCTTCATCAAGAGAATGTACGATCATATGCGACAAAATATACTAGAGCAACATGAAAAAGAAAGGGTTAGCAACTAGATGCAACATATAGTATGCAAACTAATTAACTAGAGGTATGCAGGTCATCGTACCCGAATTAACAAAGTAGCGTTACGCAAGTTTGGCAGGGACCGTGGACATCACAAAGTTTCATCTCTACAGAAAGTATACAAGTTCAACCGACACATATCATCATCATCGGCATTGTAAATCACTAGAAGTTCTGTCCTTCCATATCATCAAGGATGGACCCTGGATTCTTGAACGGCGTGAGGTCATGACGTTTCATGCCTATGCTAGTTCGGACGTCAGCTCACGATATAGGGCCGTGGTGGAACATCCCCTTCTCATCGATGACTCCTTTCATGATGATCGTTGCAATGTCCCTTTGGATGAGAAAGAAGTCATCTCTAAGTTTATAATCCGCTTCTCCATGAGATTCTACCCACTTGCGGATATGATCATCGTTTCTGCTTGTCATGCAAAGCTTTTGGTGATCCGTGCTGAACTCAATCATGAGATGGAGGAGGTAGAATCCATCTTTCTTGCTTGGTTTTGGGACATGGATGCAGCAGAAGTTAGTTTTATGCAAGAAACCCAACTTCATATTCCTTTTTTTCCTGATCTGCATGTGGCCACCCCTAATACTGAAGCCTTGGACAGCATCATCTAGAATATTAATTATGTGGGTGTAGTCCTTCTTCTCGTAGTTTCTGGTAGGGTCGAAATACACAGTGTGGGAGACTTGCGGGTAAAGAACGATAAGGACGGAGCGTCCATTGCTGCGGGAAAAAGACACCTCAAATTATTCTCCATATGAGAGAGAAGGAATGATTGAAATGTACGAAAGGGTTGTTCGGAACTGACTTACTTTGGATGATAAGGTAGGAGGACAATTTCCTGGTCCTTATTCTGTACCATGGAGTTTTTGGGGTACTCCATAGCAGTTTCATGCTCAAAGTCGTCGAGACTCAAGAAGGACTCGTGCATATAGTACAGATCCGCCACACAGATTTGCAGGACTTCTTCTCTCTTCATGACGGAGCTCATATGTAGCGCAAAAAGCCGAACGGTTGTAAAATCGAGCCGCCTTGTCAAAAACATCTCGAAGATATGGTCAAACCGCAGGAAGAACACCTCCACAGGTCGTGTGTCGACGTAGCACTTCCCCTCAGGCACACGAGCCGCGTATGTTCGATATCCTGGATCTTTCGAGGCTAGTAGGCTTTTCTCAGTCGACAGCACATGGTCGTGCAGTCTCCTGAGATCCCATGATAGTGCCTCCAGTGGTTTCGGCGGTAGCATCGGCTCGCCCGTGACATGGAACATGGCTGCACCTTTGACGGGTACACGCTCTTCAAAATCCATCGTCTAGCTGCTATGTGCTTTGGCTTGTTTGTAGGCAGTTGAGCCTATCTTCCCCGGTCTCTTCCTCTCCTTTTTCTAGGGCACACCTTCCAGGCCCTTCCTTAACCCCTGCCCCAGTGTTGTCGGGCTAAGCACTGTACGACGCCCGGCTAGTTGAGCCTGTGTTGAGGCTACATCTTTAGGCGTGTCCTGTGAGGATTTCATGAAGAGAGACTTCTTGCAATCCCTGCTAGGACGTTCCTGTCCGGGCAGATCATCCATATCCTCGTCAGCATGCTGATAGCCCGATTCATCATATGGCTAACTCGTCATCATATCTTAGTCACCATCATAGGCGCCTGTATTGAGGAAACCCATTGGGTCCTCCGTCTCCTCCATCTCATCATCCATTCTTTGTTGTACGGGGCCGATTACATCAACCACTATTGGACCCCATTCATCACGTCGTCCGCTGCTCTCACCCGGCACTACAGGAGCTGGTAATTGCGTAGGCGGGGTGGTGGTCTCCATACATGCTTGTTGATGTGTGGTTATTGGCGTGCTCTCGGCCGGCTCCAGACGAAGAAGATTCTTAGGCCATAGCAGCACCCAACCCTTGCAGCTTCCAATCCGCAGTGGGGTCTCATCGTCCTCTCCCCCTAGCCGTACTGCAGGAGGCAAATCCTCGTGCCCTGAAGTGCCCAGTGGGGATCGGCTGGCTGTGGAGCGTGAGTTCCAAGGGCTTCATTATCACCCCCCTTTCCCACGTCCACCTTCTGGCCTTTGATCAAGTAGAGTATGATGCATAGGGTTTCGTCAGCCTGCAAACACATGTTTGCGGCGTAAAACATCCAAAAGGCAATGAAAATGGAATATTCTAGATATATATATATTGGTGCGACATGTAATTACCGTGAAGGTGTCGAGCTCAGCCCAAGAAGAAGGCCTGCCTAGCGCGCCAGAGACTGAGGACGGGCTGCTATGAGCGGGTGCGGGTGCGGGTGTGAGAGCAGGCCCGGTTGCATGAGCAGGTGATGGTGCGGTGGTGTTATTCACGGAGTTGCTCGCGACGAAACTGGGCATGGGGAAATCATGTACCATCTTGTCTGTATTTTTCTTCGTCTAGTTTATGATAGCCGGGACCAAGTTAGTAGCGAAATCATTTCTACAGGCATTTACAGCTGCATTGACTGCCTACTGTAGCAACTCATTTTCTCCTTGGCTATTTTTTCGCGTCCTCAGCTGCTTTTTTCTTGAATGCAAGCTTCACCTTCTCGTCGATGTCCGCCTGACTAAACTTCTTTTTCGCTTCTTGGCCTCCGGGCCCTCATTATAAAACACCTTCCACATGGCGTCGTCTCCAGCGTCGTGCACACATCCATATTGCGGCCACTTGTAACACCCACAATGCAGCTATATCTCCCACATGTCGGGGCACGACTTAGAGGCATAGCTGCATGGTAGGCATGTCGCAAGAGGGGTAATCTTTACACATCCCATGTACTGAACAAGAAAGGGGTAAAGAGTTGGCTTACAATCGCCACTTCACACAATACATGAATATAGCATTACATCATCCAGAATACAATCAAGGTCCGACTACGGAACCAAAATAAAGAAAGACCACCCCTATTGCTAGGTCCCCGATCGCCCCGACTGGGCTCGGAACGGACAACGGACGGAACTGGGGCAACCCGGACAGATGCAAGTTTGAAAACATGATGATGCAATGCATATGATGACATGACAAGATGCAACACGCAAGCGAATGACATGGCAACGTCAGCGAAATAACTGGAAGACACCTGGCACATCGGTCTCGGGGCGTCACAACACTCCACCATTACAAGAGGATGTCGTCCCAAGATCTAGGATGGCACCGGGGGAAACGGAAGAGGAAGAGAAGAGGTAAAACTAAGTTGCTTCTTTGACAAACGAGTGAAACCAAAGAACCTTGCGAGGTTGAACAAATTGAAAGAAGAACACAACAAAGATGAACGAAGTTGAAAGCACTTCGTTAGAAAAGAGGAACAAGGAACATTACTAGAACCTTGTAGGTTGAAAGACATAAGAAAAATGGTTGCAACGGACAAGAAGTACATACAAGCACTCCGGTTGAAACAAGATGTACAAGGAACGATAAAGAACAATTACGACAACACTCCGGTTAAAAAAGGATAGAGAAGGAATAAGAATGATGTAATTTGGACAGCACTCCAACTGAAAATGGAAGGAATTGAACATGAACTTGACAAGATGAGAGGATACTTGAAGAGATCAACAACACAGTGCCTTCGGAACTATTGAAAGAATGGAACAAGGGGTATGAAAGATCTCAGACAGCACTCCGGTTGAGAAGGAAGGCAAAACTTGATAAGATGAGAGAACTTGAATGAAAACATGACACTCCGGTTGAATGGATAAGCAAAAGGAAAGAACATGATCTTTGACAACAAATGGGATGATGGGTCGAAGAGTGCAACATCACAATGCCTCCGGAAGAAATGAAAGAAATGAATTTACTGAATGGAGGAAAACAAGATCTTAAAAGAGCATGCTTACACGAGATGCTAGAACGGAGTTGTTGGGTTATCAACAATGAAAGGATATGCTTGTTGTGGCCTTATGGAAAACATCTCAAAATCTTGAGGTGAAATTTTGCCACTAACGAAAAACAATAGATTGGATTGATATGAACAAGGAGACGAGAACTTATTTCACCGGGAGGATAAATGAAGAACTTGGGTCATTTATAAGCACCATAATAGTAACAATCCTTAGGGACGGCTTAAGGTGAAATATAACCCAAGATAACTCCAAAGAAGAGATTTATTGGTTGAGAAGAAGTCTTGAGCGAAGAGAAAACGATGGTTTCGATATGTCACTCTTGAAAACTTGTGAATCATGAAACACGAAGGGAAATTATCAACAATGACATAACACCACCTCAAATGATAAGGTAGAAAGAATTGCACTTCAGAATGCAAGATGAAGAATGCTTGACCTCCTTTGAAAAGAATCTCGATGAACACTTCGAGAAGGAATTAGATCCTTGATGAACCACCATGCAGAGCCTCCATGAAGAAACTCCGGTAACAAAAGGATGATCAAACGAAAGGAAAGAGAAGTTGAAAACACAAGGTGAAACCTTGCAATTATTTAAATGGATCTTCACGATGATATAATTGAGAGAGCTTGGAACTCCGGGAAAAGAAAAGATGAAACAAATGAAACCGAGAATTTGATGAACCTCTGGAATAAGGAATTGAATTCACTCAATGAAACAAGAATAAGAATTACATTATGCTTATCCTTCATCAATTAAATTGATGACAAGCAACGGATTTGGCATATTACTCATTCTTATTGGAAAAGATAAAGGATAGATATAGCGTAAACTTGGGAAGGTCTTGATGGAACCGCCGGTGGGATTTGGAAACAATGAATGAATTAATAAGAAACCCAGAGAAGAGTAATCTTGAATGGACCACCGTAAGAATTGAAAATGAACAAAGAAAATATAAGGAAAACACCGGGAAGAATTATAAAAGAACAAAGAAACTTGAGAGATTATAAATACATGAGAACGGAGAGATCATGAACTGATTAGAGGATATTTGAATGATGCACCGGTATGATTTGGAGAACGAGGGCTGAAAGCTGAATATGAATAATCCCGAAATGATGGCCTTCGGAGAATCAAACTGAAAAGACTCCTGAATTGCTCCGGATGGGTGAAAAGAATTCTCGCAATTGAAAACAATTATGAGAGGATGGCAGCAAGCTTGAACTACGCATCTCTGAGAGAACGGAGCAAGATTGAGAGACAATCTTCTTCGGTCTTCAAATCCGAGAATGACGATGAGAAACACCTCCATGAATTGTTGAGATACTCCGGGATGAAAAATAGAAAGGTTGAACCAACGATGAAAAGAGTTGAAAGATCTTGGAGAAATACATATGACTGATGACAATTCATACTTACATGAAACTTTAGAAGATTTGAGAATAGCTCCGAGAAAAATAGAAGAGTCGGGTAAAATCCTGGGAAAAGACCTGTGGGTTAGGGCCCACTCAAAAGAAACACCGTTGAAAGATTTGAAGAGACATCGCACCGGTTGAAATAAATGGCTTGAATGAGATAACAATCTTGAAAGGCTTGAATGAATACAGAGTGGAAGCACGAATCTTTGAGATATCTTCAGCACTCCAGAACAAATGAATAGTGAGGAGTGGATGATTAAGAGGTGCACCGGCATGAGAAAGCATTTGAAACGAGGAAAAGGGATATGATCGACACCAAAAGCTTCATTTGAATCCACCGAAGAAGATAAAAGAAACGAAGAATGATGAACTTGAAGCTCCGTTAGCATCTTCATGAGAATCACCGGATAAGAACATTGGAAGAAAAGAATGGAGAGACTTCACATCAATAATATGGACATTTGATTAAGAAATCTTAGTCCTCGAAGAAAAAGGGTGGGAGGGCGGGAAAAACAAAAACAACTTGGGACGGATGAAACAAACAACGTTGGGAAAACTTGAGTTGATCTTGCGGATGAAGTGGATGGAATAACTTGAAGATGAAAACACTGGTTGAAAAGGATTGACAAGACAATCTCGATAAACGAGAAGGATTAGTATTCACATAGAAATATGAGAACACCGCTTAGGAAAGGTATGGAATCAACACTTGACATTGAAGCAACTCGAATACCACAATCAAAAAAACAAAGGATTGGCTTGCAGAATAAGCCGGAACAAACATATGATAGAGATTCCGTCCGAAGTTTTCGTGGTGGGGCCCACACGGGCTCAATTGTATAGCGCCATCATGTACAAGGCAATGCACATGGCATATGAAGCGTCCCCGAGTCAGCATAGCCAAGGACTCTTTAAGACACAACGAGACCACTGTAAAACCAAGCGTGGATAGGCGGACCACTAGACGTCGAACCCCAATCTCATATCATGCATCTGTCGGAAAGATATCCTAAGGGCTACTTGAATTCCCACTTATAAACTCCCGAAACTTTCTGGTTATGCAATCAGGTGCTGGGGATACAGGGGAAGCATAATATCTCACCCAAAACTAGCAAATCCTACATCCAGCTGTATCCATCCTTCAACACATAACCAAGAAACCTTCGGAAATCATTTACCTCAACCTTCGAAAATCATCCGTTATACGAGTTATGGCAATACTCCCGAACTCCGGCCCAGTACTGGGTGGCCTCGAGGTTATCTCACCAACAACTGCATAAAAGAGATTTTCGATGTCGGCGAAACTCAGGTATTCCAGAACTGTAACGATAAAATTGTGACGACAACACCTCAGAGCTCAACTCCCCGGGACACTGCCACAACCCCTAAATGTCAGGAGGCACCAAGAACAATGTTCTCGTCACAAAACCATCGGAACGATTCCAAGATACCCGCGTGATCCTAAAAAAATTTAGTGAAATTTGAGAAGAGAAGAGTTAAAACTTCTACGTCGGGAGGCCTCATGTCACACCCTAGCTAGTTCATGCATTAGAGTGTTGCATCATGTTTAATTTCCCAGAAAACTGAAATGGGGATGACAGAACCCCCAGCACCCCCCCTGGAACAACTAGGGTTTACTAAAAACTTTTTCAATGAACCTGAAATGCCATTCTAAAAAGTCCACCCTTTTTGTTTTGGGTTAAAACCTTTGACAAAAATGGTGCACACTTTTCTAGGACATCTTAAGGTCATTGAATTAATTCATATAGTATTTGCATTTTGGAAGTTAAATGCTATAAAATATTTTAAATGCTCAAATAATCATAAACTAAAATGTTTACTGTTGGATATATTCTAAGCAGTAGCCATGATTAGTTTTATGATTTTTGGAAATGCCCTGGCATTTTTAATAAAGCCCTGAAGTTACAGAAATAATAGAAAACAGAAGAAAAAAAGGAGAGAGAGAAAGGATCCAGCCACTTACCTGGCACAGCCCACCTGGCAGCCCACTGGACGGCCCAGCACTGTGCTGGTCTGTGCCAGTCATCGCCTACCTCTGCCCGTAGGCAGAGGAGGGACACGGCGCACGCGCCCGAGCTCGCCACGCCACCACCATGCTCGTCTGCATCGCCTGGTCACCGCCTCGATGCCGCGAACGCCTCGTCGATGTCGCCCCAGTATACCCGACACCTCACACTCCCCCTGCTCTCTCCCTCGCTCCCTCGATGCCATGGCCGACGCAGCCGCGCTCGCGCCGTCATGAAGCCCGCAACCACCGCCGTCCACTCGTCGCCTTGCCGTGCCAACAAGCTTCGCCGTCGTCCACTTCTTTGCCTCGACCAAACCCCGAGCACTCGTTCGCCCCGGAGACGCTGCACCGAGCCCGTCCCGATCCGCCAATGCCGGAGATCCCCCTCGCTACCTCAACCGCTCCAGCTCTTCCCCGGCCTCGCTGACCAGCTCGTCGAGACCGCTGTGAGCTGCTGCCCATCCTCTCCCTCTCCGTTCTCTCTCTCATACACCGTACGCACCGCACCGAGCTCACTCGCACCCGCTGCCGCCTGTGCTCACTGCCGGCGTGACTCCGGCCACGCAACGGCTCAGCCGTCATGTACTTCTTGCTCACCGCGCCACATAGAGCACGTAGGAGCTAACCCCACGCCGCCACGCCCGTCGTAGCGATGACCCCGAGCTCACCCGAGCTCCGGCAGTCACCGAAGTCATCGCCGGCGACGTTTTCAGCCACCCTCGGTCCAACCTCCACCACCACTCGATGTGGGGGAGTGCCCGCATCACGTAGATGGCCTCCGCCGCACTTTTGGTCGCTGGAGCGCGAATCCCGCGCTGCCCCGCCGCGTCTGGTCATCGCCGCGTTTAAACGTCGGTGCTTTGACCAAGCTGACCAGGGATTTGACCCCCCTAAGTCACTGACATGTGGGCCCCGTCCCTGGTCAAACCTAGATTAGCACTAACTAACCCTAATTAGTTAGTTAACTAACGGTGTCATTGACCAGTGGGTCCCACTGGTCAGGTTTAACCTGAGCCGCCTATTGACCTGCTGATGCAGTGCTGACGCAATGCTGACGCAGTAATGGACTTTTCTGGATTTAATCTTATTCAGGAAATTCCAAAAAATCTTACAAACTTCAAAAATTCATAACTTTTAATCTGTAACTCCAAATGCAAAGATTTATATATGAAATTTGATCAGAAAAATTCAATCTTTCCATCTGTAATGGTTCATGCATGACAAAACACTTTAACCTTGCTGTTTAGGTGAAACAAGCTAATACACTTATAATGCTAAAGAACATAAGCTTCCATTTGAATCTTTGATTCAAATGGACCCAAACCAACTTGTTTCACATTGCATTAGGCAGGACACCTCATATTGCCATGTCATAGCATGCATCATATTGTTGCATATTGCCATGTGATGATTGTGTTCTGTGGTGTCTTTCGTGGTAGGTTCTGCCTCCGAGGATATCTCCGAGTATCCAACTGAAGGGCAATACCCTACTACTACTCCATCAGGCAAGCAGCCCCATTGATCATATCGATACAATCCCATGTTCTCGCTTCTGCTCTCATTTACTGCATTAAGACAACAACGTTTTAAACTGCTATGTGCTGCGGTTGTTGAACCTTTATAATCCGCATGACCTGTCATTGCCACAGTAACTAGATGAAACCCACTAGCATGTGTAGGAGTTGATTGAGCCATGTATGTGTTTCCTACCTTTCTATGCCTGCTACGCTTAGAGTTGTGTCAGGTCTGGTTCATCTGGGTGATGGGCTAGAGTGAAATGATTACGTCGGTAATGTGAGGGATGTGTTGAACATGTTTTGGTAAAGATATCGATGAGAGGCCATGTAGGAGTACATGGTGGGTTGTTTCATTGAGGCCGTCCCTAAGAACTGAGATCTATATGTGTGATTCAAGAATCAGTTACTACCATACATTGGGCCCGAAACCAATGGACCCTCTCGGCTTCTTAATCACCCTAGTACTCTGTCCAGGAGTTGCAATTAGTTTCTGGTATTTGTAGGTTATGTGTTGGCGGTCGTGCGTACCGCTGACCCTAAGGGTGGGCTATGATGCGGTAGATAAACCATGGCACGGTGTACCGAGCCACCCGGTTGGTGTCTCGGGAACCCTGTTCACATCGTTCGGGGCCGTATGTGGAAACCTCGGCCGGACTCCCTGTGGATGGAACCTGGATAGGCGATAAACCTGGACTAGAGACTCGTGTGTTTAGGTAGGCCGTGGCCGACACCCTCGTTGGGCTTCCGCTTGAAGGTTGTCGAGTACATGTCATGTAAACGATGGTAAGTGGTGAGAGCGTGTATGAAGAAGTACACCCCTGCAGGGTTAACATCATCTATTTGAATAGCCACGTCCGCGGTAAAGGACTACTTGGTTGCCTATATAGTTCATAGACAAGTTAATGGTTACTACTAAAAGACTCAAGATAAGTGTGAGTACCGAGGATGGCCCTCTCATAGGATGACGAGGGAGGATCCCCGGTGGAGTATTGTGTTGGTGATTAGTGGACTCGTGTGCGGAAACTATTTTACAGTGGTGTCTCGTAGGATAGCTTAGCCAAGAGTCAAAGCTGGCTTGATACAATAACTCCACCACCTTCTTGAGAATGAGCATGTATAGTAGGATCTGTTGTAAGACTTGCTGAGTACCTTTGTACTCATGTTGCTTTAATTACTGTTTTCAGATGACAACACTGCCCCCTCCGATGGGTTTTATATAGACCTTGACGTCGATGAGTAACTTGCCACCCAGGTGGTGTGTAACACCCTCGATGCGGCTATATCTCCCACGTGTCGAAGCACGACTTAGAGGCATAACCGCATTGAAAGCAATGTCGCAAGTGAGGTAATCTTCACACAACCCATGTAATACATAAGGGAAAGAGATACATAGTTGGCTTACAATCGCCACTTCACCCAATTACAAGAATAAAGCATTACATCAAACAGATACAATCAAGGTCCGACTACGGAACCAAAATAAAAGAAGACTACCCCAAATGCTACACAGATCCCCGATCGTCCCGACTGGGCTCCACTACGGATCAACTAGAACGAAGCAATACAAAGGACAAGATCTTCATCGAGCTCCTCCTTGAGCTTGGCTGCGTCACCTGCTTGGTAACATCGGCACCTGCAAACTGGTTTTGGAAGAATCTGTGAGTCACGGGGACTCAGCAATCTCACACACTCGCGATCAAGACTATTTAAGCTTATGGGTAAGGTAAAGGTATCAGGTGGAGCTGCAGCAAGCGACTAGCATATATGGTGGCTAACATACGCAAATGAGAGCGAGAAGAGAAGGCAAAAGCACGGTCGAACAACTATGATCAAGAAGTGATCCTAGAACAACCTACGTCAAGCATAACTCCAACAACCGTGTTCACTTCCCGGACTCCACCGAAAAGAGACCATCACGGTTACACACGCGGTTGATGTATTTTAATTAAGATCAACTTCAGGTTTTCTACAACCGGACATTAACAAATTCCCATCTGCCCATAACCACGGGCACGGCTTTCGAAAGTTCAAAACCCTGCAGGGGAGTCCCAACTTAGCCCATGACAAGCTCTCACGGTCAACGAAGGATATACCTTCTCCCGAGACATTCCGATCAGACTCGGTATCCCGGTTCTACAAGACAACTTCGACAAGTTAAAACAAATCCAGCAACACCGCCCGATTGTGCCGACAAATCCCTATAGGAGCTGCACATATCTCGTTCTCAGGGCACACTCAGATTGTCTAAACTTCCGGTAGGCTAGCCCATAGTTTCCCTTGGTGGCCACCGGCGGCTGACAGGGTGGACCAACACTCAGAGGAGCACTGGCCCGGGGGCGTTAAAAATAGGATGACCCTTGAGTCCGCGAAACCCAAGGGAAAAAAAGGGCTAGGTGGCGAATGGTAAAACCAATGTTGGGCATTGCTGGAAGAGTTTTATTCAAGGCGAACTGTCAAGGGGTTCCCATTATTACCCAACCGCGTAAGGAACGCAAAATCCGGGAACATAACACCGATATGACGGAAACTAGGGCGGCAAGAGTGGAACAAAACACTAGGCATAAGGCCGAGCCTTCCACCCTTTACCAAGTATATAGATGCATTAATTAAATAAGATATATTGTGATATCCCAACAACTAAACATGTTCCAATACAAGGAACAACATCTCCATGTTCCAACAAGGAACAAACTTCAATCTTCACCTGCAACTAACAACGCTATAAGAGGGGCTGAGCAAAGCGGTAACATAGCCAAACAACGGTTTGCTAGGACAAGGTGGGTTAGGGGCTTGGTTCAACAATATGGAAGGCATGATACGCAAATGGTAGGTATCGCAGCATAGGCATAGCAAAAGAGCGAGCAACTAGCAAGCAAAGATAGAAGTGATTTCGAGGGTATGATCATCTTGCTTGAAATCCCGCAAGGAAGAAGAACGAGTCCATGAAGAAGGCAGACGGACGTAGACGAAAGGGTCCTCACAAACGCGACGTTATCGGAATCAACCCGAAGAAGCAAACACCGGAAAGAAGCACACAACATAGTAAACAACCAACACATGAACACGGTATGATATGCGGGATGCGGTATGCAATGCATATGCATGATTTGCAAGGGAATGAATGAACCTGGCCTCAACTTGGAAATCCAAGAGTGCCACTGGAAAGTTGAGGTGATTTCGGTTGAAATCGATATAAAGATCACCGGAATCGGATGCACGGTTTGAAAATGGCAAGCAAAACAAATATGGCACCGGTCTGCAATAAACAGCAAGTAGCCATCTAAATGCAACAAGTTAAATATGCTACAGCACTCAAACATGGCAACAAAATACATGGCAGGGATCCACTCATAAAGCTTAACAAAAGATGAACACTGATATACGGCCAATTCATCCAATAACAGGTTCAAACAAGCATGGCAAAAGTGCAAATGATAAACAGGTTTCAGACTTAGTGAAATTAACACAAGTCTGGAATTTCAGATCAGGTAGCACACTTTGGAGCAAGAAAACTATATGCTACAGGAACTTAACATGGCAAGGCAAGGCATGTCATGGAGCTATTCAAAGAGCTTAACAAAAGTCCCTTAGTGACCTTGAGCCAAAAGGGATCAGAAAATACAATTGCAAGCATGTGAACATGGCAAAAACATAATCAGATTACAGACTTGGAGAAAAACTGGAACATGCAAATCTGTTAACGAGTAGGCATGTTTGCGAGCTCGATGCACTCACTATAGAGCAAGGCATGACAATCTAAGCATACACCCATCAAGAATACATATTATATAAGCTAGACATGGCAAGAACAACAACATAGCATGCACGGATCAACAACAACATCCTCGGCAAAATCGCTAACAAGTAGACAATCTGCCAGGAATCACGAAATAACAAAAGTAGAGCTCGATTGACTCAAGCTAGATTGCTCCATAAATGCAAACAAAGACATGGATGGATATAACACCACAATATTAACAAATCATCCTTACTGATCATCCTCAAAAGAGGCACGGATCACTAGGAAACAACATGAACATATGGCATATTGATAAAAACAGATCAAGGACTTAGAGAAATTCTAAGTCCCTGAAATCAGCATTACCGAATACGCTACTTTGCAAGCTTGTGCTAGTCACCACACATATCACAAAAATACATGGTAAGCACCTCTGTAAAGATGACATGGCATATAACAAAACTCATGTAGAGCTCAGGAGCATATCATGCACACATTAATCATGGCAAAAATGACAAATAGCTATTTGATGAAACAGATCTGACAATTTTATCACATAGCCCTCTTCCAATAGCATTTCGGGCATCAAGATGAGCTCAAATGAAAATTATGCAATGAGATGAAATGAGGTACTCTCTGGGACGAACATTTTGATATGCTACAGGCGCAAATCGGAGCAACGGATGCAGAGTTATGACATGATGAAAAACGAAAAAAAAACTAGGGTTTCGGGGATTAAAAGTCAACCGAGATTTGTTAGATCTAGATCCAGCCGGGCGCGGATCCCGAGGTTCACCGGCCGGAGTTCGTTGGGGGGGCGCCGTAGTCGAGGGAGAGAGGCGACCGGGGTACACTGGCAACGAGGAGGACCCGGGCGGCGGCGGAGGACGGCGCCGGGTCGGCGGCGGAGCTCCGGTGGGTGAGCTCGCCGGCGATGGCGACGACGTGCGGCGGCGCTCGGTGGGCTGACGAGGAGGCGCGCTGCACCGACGATGGGCGGCGAAGGGACGGCGGCGGTGGTCCGGCGCCAGCGCGGGAGAGGAGAGGCGGCGCGGGCGGATGGCGGACGGCGGCGCGCGCTTCGGGCCGCGGGGGCTCCTCCCGGGCCGAGCGGGCCGCGGCGGGGTGGAGCGGCCGGCGTGCCACGTGGCGGGCGCTGAGAGGCGGTGCGGAGTGTCCGGCGGCAGCGGACGTTGTCCGGCCTCGCGGTGGAGGCGGGGAGCTAGGTTAGGGTTTGATCTGATCCGGAACATATGGCATATTGATAAAAACAGATCAAGGACTTAGAGAGATTTTAAGTCCCTGAAATCAGCATTAACGAATGCACATCTTTGCAAGCTTGTGCTAGGCACCACACATATCACAAAAATACATGGATAGCACCTCTTCAAAGATGGCAAAGCATATAACAAAACACATGTAGAGCTCGGGAGCATATCATGCGCACATTAATCATGGCAAAATGACAAATAGCTATTTGGTGCAGCAGATCTGACAATTAACTCAAATAGCTCTCTTCCAACAGCATTTCAGGCATCAAGACGAGCTCAAATGAAAATGATGCAATGAGATGAAATGATGTGCTCTCTGAGACGAACATTTTGATATGCTACACGCCCAAATCAGAGTTACGGGTGCAAAGTTACGGCACGAGCAAGAAGGCAAAATAATTAGGGTTTCTGAGAAGGAGTCAACCGAGATTTTCAGATCTGGATCGGCACGGTTCTCGATGCACTCACCGAAGTTACTGTAGCTCGAGCTCGCTGGACTTCGTAGATCACCGGAGAGGAAGAGGCCGGCCAGGGCGGGTCGACGGCGTGGAGGAGGCGGCGAGGCCGAGGTGGCCGCGGGCGGCGCCGGCGATGGCCGCGGTGGCGAGGTGCGGCTCCGGCCGGAGGAGTGCGGCGGCCGACGGCAAAGGCGCGGGGCGGCGCGGGCCGCCGAAGTTGGAGGCGAGGGCGGCGATGTGGCGGACCGGGCGAGGAGGCGGCCGATCCGGGCGGCGGCGCGCAGACCAGGCCGCAGGGGCTCCCCGCGGGCCTGGCGGGCCTCGGGCGGCGGCTGTGAAGTGGGGCTCCGCCCAGGACACATGGCGCTCCCGGAGTGGCCGGCGGGGGAGCGGACAATGTCCGTCCGGACGAAAAAAATGTCCGGCGGTGCGTGGAGAGGTAGGGGACTAGGGTTTCGTCCGAGATTTCGAATGGGGGGTCTTTATATAGGCATAGGGGGAGCTAGGAGAGTCCAAATGAGGTGCGGTTTTCGGCCACGCGATCGTGATCGAACGCTCTAGATGATGGAGAGGGTTTTGGTGGGTTTTGGGCCAAATTGGAGTGGTGTTGGGCTGCAACACACACGAGGCCTTCTCGGTCCCTCGGTTAACCGTTGGGGCATCAAACGAAGTCCAAATGGTACGAAAATTGACAGGCGGTCTACTGGTAGTAAACCAAGGCCGCTTGGCAAGTCTTGGTCCAATCCGGAAATGTATATCCCCCACACACGAAAGGAAGGTAGAAAGGACCACCGGAGGAGATAGGAGCGCCAGAATGCAAAACGGACAACGGGGAAAATGCTCGGATGCATGAGACGAACACATATGCAAATGCAATGCACATGATGACATGATATGCAATGCATGACATGCAAGAAATGACAATGCATGACACCTAGCCGGAGAGTTTGGCCGATAGCCAAAGCTCCCTCAGCGACAGTGCCGTCTTTAAAGACGGGATGAGGCATCCTTCATGGTTGCGACGGCACAGCGGAACTCTCAATGAAAGCACCAATGTCGGTGTCAAAACCGGCGGATCTCGGGTAGGGGGTCCCGAGCTGTGCGTCTAGGACGGATGGTAACAGGAGGCAGGGGACACAATGTTTTACCCAGGTTCGGGCCCTCTTGATGGAGGTAAAACCCTACGTCCTGCTTGATTAATATTGATGATATGGGTAGTACAAGAGTAGATCTACCACGAGATCGGAGAGGCTAAACCCTAGAAGCTAGCCTATGGTATGATTGTATGTTATGGTTGTTGTCCTACGGACTAAAACCCTTTGGTTTATATAGACACCGGAGAGGGTTAGGGTTACACAAGGTCGGTTACAAAGGAGGAGATATCCATATCCGTATTGCCTAGCTTGCCTTCCACGCCAAGTAGAGTCCCATCCGGACACGAGACGAAGTCTTCAATCTTGTATCTTCATAGTCTAGCAGTCTGGCCAAAGGATATAATTCGGCTGTCCGGAGACCCCCTAATCCAGGACTCCCTCAGTAGCCCCTGAACCAGGCTTGAATGACGATGAGTCCGGCGCACAGTATTGTCTTCGTCATTACAAGGCGGGTTCCTCTCCAAATTCCGTGTACCTGTCGAAATAGTGTCCGACCTCTTGTGAATGTTGCACTCCTTGGCATCCACGCCCAATAATGGCCACTTTCCACGTGTCGAGCGAATGTGAAGAGCCAGGGTGTTTCTACATTTACCCCCCTAGCTATGCGAATGAGCTGCCTATAAAAAAGACGAGGATTCAGATCCAAATCACACCATCCTCCCTTGGCGAGCCTTCATCGGAGCGCATTCGACAGAGATCCATTCCATCATGGCCGGTCGATGCAGCTCCTCCTCTCGCTCCCCTAGCGCCAAGCCTCGAGATTGGGAGAGATGTCCCGTCCAGCATAGCAGATTAGTGATGCTTCAGACCAAGGGATTTCTTCCCCCAGCGTACATGGTCCCGGTTCGAGTCGGGCTCACCACCTATAATGGCGGAGAGCAAGCGGAGAGCCGTCCCAATCCCTCCAAGGGAGAGCGGGTATGCCTTGTCCCTTATTTGGTAAGAGGGCTCGGATTTCCAATTCATCCGTTCCTTCGGGGGCTCCTGGAGTTCTACGGCATCCAGTTGCACAACCTTACGCCTGCCTCCATGCTGCATATCGCGGGATTCGTAGCCCTTTGCGAGTTGTTTTTGGGCTGTGAGGCTCATTTCGCTCTGTGGAAGAAGTTGTTCTGCCTTGTGCCTCGTTCCCAGAAGGGGTCAATATATCAAGTGGGCGGAGCCGAAGTGTGGCGTATTGCCGGGACCGGATACCTGTCCGGCACCCCAAAGAAGACGTCCGAAGACTAGCCTTCAGAATGGTTTTATATAGAAGACGTCCCCCTCCCGGATCCTATTAGAATCGGCCTTCCTGCGTTTGACAACGCCCCTTTGAAGAAGCGCCGGAGCTGGCGTCCGTGGAACTCCATGGAGGAAGATGACAGGGACGTTCTTTACCTGATGAGCCGGATAAGTTTTTTAGCTCGATCCGGATTGACCATGATCGAGGTCATGGCCATATGTATTATGCGGGGGGTGCGGCCGCTTCAATGTAGAGGCCACCCCATGTGGGATTTCAACGGGGAGGATGACGCCACCCGCCATGGCCATAAAGGGCCGGGATCGGTTGCTGATCTAATAAAGATCTTATCCACTTTGTACAAGGGAGAAGAGGAGGAATTCCTTCGTGTCAACCCACAGGGCGGATTTTCTATGTACAATCCTCCGAGCTGGGTAAGCGGAGACTTTTCGCGCCCATCCGTTTTGTATTCCCGTAGTTAAGTATTCAGTCTAGCGATTTCATCACAGGAGCAGCGCCAGGCTGTAAGGGAGATAAACAACCCCCCTCCACAACCCGAGGACCCTGGACGGTCCCTTGACCCGGCCTCCTAGGAGGATCCGGACATATCTGTGGAGCTGATTGATGGGGTATTTTACCAATTGAGTAATGACAACGCTTTGGTGGCCATTACAGCCGATTACCCTGGGCTACTTCCAGCCTCACAGGTGACTGAGACCAAAGTCCCAGTACTTCGAAAAGGGATCCGTCCTTGCGTGTTTTTGATTGCTGTATAACAGTCGTGTTTTGCAGGGGAGGTCATCGAGGCGGAAGGCCGAGCCTGCGGCGACTAGCCAACAAGGGACCGCGAGGCCAGGCAGGCTGAAAAGACCCGCAGTCCGGATTGAGACACCGGCGCAGCGGTACGGCGCGCCGTCTTTATTGCAAGACATTATTCTCAGAGGCATATTAACGCCCATGCCTTCTTTTCAGGAAAAAGAGCGCTCGCCGGACTATACCCGGAGAGGCTACTAATCGCGCCTCCACCAGCCAGGCTCCAAGGCTGGATTCGGAGGTGGGAACGAATACGAGGGGTGCGCCGGGCGCTCCTTCGACAGAGGATGCGGATAAACTGTCCGCCACCAATTCCGAGGTGGAAAGTGCCATGAACCATAGGCGTCGCTGGACTATTCTTCGTGACGCTTGTTTCTACCAAGAGGCATTGGATGCCTTCAACTCGGGAGATGCGTACCTCCGTGCCGCTCAAAATGGTCTAGCCAGAGCCACGGAGCAGTATGTAAAAGACATACGGGTGAGAAAATTTGGTGATTATATATATCAGTAGCCCCTGAGACTTGAAACGGTTAGAATAACTGATTTAAGGATCATTTGTTATGCAGGTTCTTACCAAAAAGAATACTCAACTGTCCCAGGAGCTGGAAGAGTGCAGAGCCCAAATTCAGGCCGCACTGGCCGCGGCGGGGGAGCCCAAAGAGACCCCCTCTGGTAATATATCCTTCGAATGATAAGTGTCATATAGGATGCGGCGTATATGCGGATCTGACGATAAAATTGCAGATGACGCTGGAGTAAATCCGGATAAGCAACAACTCCTACGCCAGCTAAAGGCCGGTGAGAGCGTGCTTATGAGGGTGAGGCAGGAGAAGAATGATCTCCTAGATGCCAACACCAAGCTGGGCGTGGAACTAAAAGATGTTCGTGCCCAACTGTTGGACTCTGTTAAGGAGAATCGGCGGCTTCGACGCGGCATATTTAGTAAGTGCTTGAATGAACTTTGAAAAAGAGTTCGGCGAGGAAGCTGGCTGACAGAGTTATGTCTGTAGGTATGCTAACAGGTCGTCCTGCCGAGAAAATGCCCGGTTCAACGGGTGACCTTCTTCCCGAGCTCTCACAGCTGCACGAACGAGTTCAGCAGGTGATGCAAGGCGTCGCCCAAGCCTTGTGGCCATCCATCTCCATACCCGAAGGCCTTGGAGAGCTTGCGGAAAAGCTGAAGGGAGCACGGCGGCGCTTCCTATTATGGAAGATATTGGCCTGCCGTCAGGGCGCCAGGGATGCCTGGGCAATGGTGAAGACACGGTACACGAAGGTTGACCCGAACCACATGGCCGAAGTCAGACCTGTGGGGCCCGATGGGAAGGAGATCCCTATGAGCTTAGTGTACGGCCAAGTAGAATTGGACGCAAAGTATTCCCAACAGGACTGTAGACTAGACAGCCTATTGGATGGTATTGAAGAGGAATTCAGCCAGTCAAATTGACTATGTAATTTAAAGTGACATGTATAATGCATTCTAGCCGGATTGTAGATCGTTTGTCGTGGCGGACCTTTTCGCTTCAACCTCGGGACCCGACGGTCCGGAGTGTATCCGAATACCCTCTTTGTTATGTAAGAACCTGGGCATGCGTGGAGACCAGGCGTAGGGGTCATTAGTGCTTTATCATACAAGTGCCCAACTAGTTATGTTATATTACATGGGTAGTAAGAAACATCTTCCAGGGAGAATAGTTCCGTTAAGGGTTCCTTTCCCTGGGTAAGCATGCCCTAAAGTGCATGTCCGGACTGTGATAAGAAGCACAGAAAAAGCATCTGGGGGCAGATATGGATAATAAATAAAAGTCATCTTTTGTTCACCGACCGAATATTCCCTTAAGAACGCTAGCTTTCGGCTTCACCCAGTCTGAGGTACACATCCGGCTGACCCGGCGGTAACAATCGCAGAGGTGCTCCCCTTATGCCCTAGCCGAATTAACGGGAACGTAGGGCATAAATACAAGAGCCAGGCAACCCAGCTTGGCCAAAACTTAAGTCATATCGATGCATATAATGGTGAAAAAAAAGTACATGCGGAAGTATAACACATGTGTTGGGCGTGAGGCCCAGGTAAATAATTTAAGCTTCTGTGAAAGAAGCCCCCAGGTATGGAGAGTGCAGCTAGCGCATCTGTAATGTACAAGTGAGGTACACGGTGGCCCTTGAAGGCCTAGAGAAATAATAAGAAAAATAAAGAAAGGGAAACAAGACAGATGATGCATATGCAGAAAAAGGACAAAGGGAGGGGATAAACATAGAGTCCGGTGCTAGGAGTAGAATCTTCAAAGCCTAGCTGCGTTCCATGGGTTCGGCTCGAGTCGACTAGTCGATGCATCCCGCAGTCGGTACGCTCCACCGGTCAGAACTTGGTCGATAATGAAGGGACCTTCCCATTTGGGCTCGAGCTTGTTCTTTTTCTTATCCGGCAGTCGTAGAACTAGTTCGCCAACATTATAAGTTTTGGCCCGTACTTATCTGCTTTGGTATCTGCAAGCCTGTTGCTGGTAAAATGCGGAACGGGCTTTGGCTACGTTGCGCTCTTCCTCCAAAGTGTCCAGACTGTCCTATCGATCGAGCTCGGCTTCTCTTTCTTTGTACATGCACAATCGAGGTGAGTCATGAATTATGTCACAGGGCAAGACTGCCTCTGCGCCGTACACCATAAAAAATGGTGTATATCCGGTACTACGATTCGGCGTGGTCCGCAGCCCCCAGAGTACGGAGTCGAGCTCCTCTACCCAGTGCGTGTCAGACTCCGTTAAGGAACGCACTAATCTGGGTTTAATGCCGCTCATTATAAGACCGTTTGCTCGTTCGACTTGACTGTTGGTTTGTGGGTGATAGACTGAAGCATAATCGAGCTTGATGCCCATTTTTCTGCACCAGAGTTTTACCTCATCGGCCATGAAGTTTGTGCCGTTATCAGTGATGATGCTGTGGGGGACACCGTAACGGTGTACAACCCCGGATATGAAATCTATCACCGGTCCGGATTCGGCTGTTTTAACCGGTTTAGCCTCTATCCATTTGGTGAATTTATCCACCATGACCAATAAGTATTTTTTCTTGTGGGTTCCCCCTTTAAGGGGTCCAACCATGTCAAGCCCCCAGACCGCGAAGGGCCATGTAATGGGGATTGTTTGGAGGGCGGTGGGTGGCATGTGGCTTTGATTTGCAAAGAGCTGGCAGCCGGCGCAACGTTGGACCAAGTCCTGTGCATCTGCCCGGGCCGTTGGCCAATAGAATCCTGTACGGAAGGCCTTGCTTACAAGAGCCCGGGCTGCGGTGTGATGACCGCCAAGTCCGGCGTGAATTTCTGCCAAAAGGTTCCGCCCTTCCTCTTCGAAGATGCACCTTTGAAGGACTCCGGTAGTGCTTTTCTTGTACAATTCTCCCTCATGGACCTTGTAGGCCTTGGATCGCCGCACTATGCAGCGTGCCTCATTCTGGTCCTCCAGAAGTTCCTGTCTAGTTAGGTAGGCCAGGAATGGGTCTGTCCACGGGGCAATAATGGCCATTATTTCGTGGGCTGAATGTGTTATTCCGGTGGCGGAGCTTCCGATTGCGTCAGAGAGTTCGGTATCGGGTATTTTCGCCGGGTTCGGACTGTTGTTACCGGTATCCCCTTCCCATGCTACGGATGGCTTGAAGAGCCTTTCCAGAAATATGTTGGGAGGGACCGCGTCGCGTTTTGCACCGATGCGGGCGAGGATATCCGCCGCCTGATTGTTTTCCCGAGCCACATGGTGAAATTCGTGTCCCTCGAACCGAGCTGACATTTTTAGGACGGCATTGCGATAAGCTGCCATTTTTGGATCCTTGGCATCAAAGTCTCCATTTATTTGGGATATCGCGAGGTTCGAATCCCCGCGCACCTCTAGGCGTTGAATGCCCATGGATACTGCCATCCGGAGACCATGTAGAAGGGCCTCATATTCGGCTACGTTGTTGGAGTCCATATACATTATCTGTAGTACGTATTGAACTGTATCTCCTGTTGGGGACGTCAAAATGACGCCAGCCCCCAGAACAGCCAACATTTTGGAGCCGTCGAAGTGCATGATCCAGTTTGAATATGTGTCGTACTCTTTAGGGAGTTCGGCTTCCGTCCACTCGGCGACGAAGTCAGCCAAAACTTGCGACTTAATAGCTCGCCGTGTCTTGTAAGTTATGTCGAACGGGAGGAGCTCAATGTCCCATTTGGCAATCCGGCCCATCACGTCGCGGTTGTTTATAATATCGTTAAGTGGTACTTCCGAGGCTACCGTTATCAAACACTCTTGAAAGTAGTGTCACAGCTTCCGGGATGCCATAAATACCGCGTACGCTATCTTTTGATAATGCGGGTACCGTGATTTGCATGGAGTAAGGACAGTGGACACATAGTAAACTGGCTTTTGAAGGGGGAATTTGTGTCCGTCCACTTCTCGCTCGACGACGAGCACTGCGCTTACTACTTGATGAGTTGCCGCAATGTATAATAGCATTGGTTCGCCAATGTTTGGCGCGGCCAAGACTGGGTTTGTTGCCAATATGGCTTTTATTTCGTTGAGTCCAGCCGCGGCGGCATCCGTCCACTCAAAGTGTTCGGTGCGCCGGAGGAGGCGGTAAAGGGGTAATGCCTTTTCTCCCAAGCGGGAGATAAAACGGCTTAGAGCCGCCACGCATCCGGTCAATTTTCGTATTTGTTTGAGGTCTGTCGGGGTAGCCAACTGTGACAACGCTCGGATTTTGACCGGATTAGCTTCAATACCTCTACTGGAGACAATGAATCCCAGGAGCTTTCCGGCTGGTACGCCGAAAACGCATTTTTCTGGATTGAGCTCGATGTCATATGTTCGGAGGTTATCGAATGTGAGCCTCAAGTCGTCTACTAGAGTTTCGACATGCTTGGTTTTGACGACCACGTCATCTACGTATGCATCCACTGTTTTGTCGATCTGGTTTGCCAGACATGTCTGAATCATGCGTTGATATGTTACGCCGGCGTTTTTGAGCCCGAAGGGCATTGTGTTGAAGCAGAATGGGCCGTATGGTGTGATGAATGCCGTTGCGGCTTGGTCTGGCTCTGCCATTTTAATTTGATGGTAGCCGGAGTATGCATCGAGGTAACACAATGAATCGTGTCCTGCGGTAGCGTCGATGATTTGATCGATGCGGGGGAGGGGGAAGGGATCCTTTGGGCAGGCCTTGTTAAGGTCCTTAAAATCGACGCACAAGCGCCAGGATTTGTCCTTCTTTGGTACCATCACCAGGTTTGCTAGCCAGTCCGGATGTTTTATGTATCTGATGAATCCGGCCTCCAATAGCTTGGCTAGTTCCTCTCCCATGGCTTGTCTCTTAGGTTCGGAGAAACACCGAAGAGCCTGATTGACTGGCTTGAATCCTTTTAGGATATTTAGGTTGTGCTCGGCCAGCCTGCGTGGGATTCCTGGCATGTCTGAAGGGTGCCAGGAAAAAATGTCCCAGTTCTCGCGTAGGAATTCTCGCAGTGCGGCGTCGGTATCAGGGTTTAATTGTGCCCCATGGAAGCTGTTTTTGTAGGGTCCGTTGGATGGACTTGGAATTTGACTATTTCGTCCGCCGGTTTAAAGGAGGTGGACTTGGATCTTTTATCGAGTATCACGTCGTCCCTGTTCACCGTGGAGCGCAGCGCAGTTAGTTCCTCGGCCGCTAGGGCTTCGGATAGTGCCTCGAGGGCCAGTGCGGCTGTCTTATTTTCGGCGCGGAGTGCTATGTCTGGATCACTAGCAAGAGTGATGATTCCGTTGGGCCCGGGCATTTTGAGCTTCATGTACCCATAATGGGGTATGGCTTGGAAGATTGTAAATGCCTCCCGTCCTAATAGAGCGTGGTATCCGCTACTGAACGGGGCCACTTGGAATGTAATTTCTTCGGACCTATAATTATCCGCGTGCCGAATACCACATCTAGTGTGATTTTCCCAGCACAGCGTGCTTCCCGACTGGGGATGATTCCTCTGAAGGTTGTGCTACTTTGCTCAATGTGGCTCCAGTCTATTTCCATCTTTTGAAGAGTTTCCTCATAGATGAGGTTTAATCCGCTACCGCCGTCCATGAGTACCTTGGTGAGTCGAAAGCCGTCCACGATTGGATTGAGGACCAGTGCCGCTGGTGCTCGGGCTGTTCGGAATTTAGGTTCGTCGCTGGCATTGAAGGTAATAGCTGTGTCACTCCAAGGATTTATTTCTGCTACATGGCAGATTTCGGCCATGCTGCGGAGTGTTCGCTTGCGTCTATTATTTGACGCGAAGGTCTTAAAGACCGTTAACACCGTATTGTTGTCCACGGGATGGTGCTCTGTGGTATTTGGGAGGAGTAGATCCTCACCACTTTTGGCCACCTGCCGGAGTATCCAACATGCTCTAAGGTTGTGCTTTGGTATTGCATCCACTGTACTACGAATTTTGCAGGGTCCGTTGAGCCATCCCTCCAGTACGGTTCCTTTCCCCGTAGAGGGCTTTTGCTTTTTGGTAGTTAGCCCAGGTGTATTGTGATAATGCACCCTTTTATTTCGAATTGGGTTTGTATTTAGGGCCGGATTATCCCAAAATTTTATTTCGGTTTTCCAGGCGCTTTCCATCGCATAGTACTTTCGTACTATGGACACCAAGTCGGCAAAGCGTGTAATTTTGCGGCGACTTATGGCGTTGAGGATTCCCTTATCCGTGCAATTATTGCAGAAGAATGAAATTGCGTCTTCCTCGCGGCAGTCCTTTATCCTGTTCATGACCAGGAGGAATCTGTCCCAGTAATGGTGTACTGTTTCTTCGGGCTCTTGCCTAATTTGGGATAGATCGCTTATGTTTGGGTGGGTGGGTGGAATTGAACCCGAATCCTCACCCAATCTGAGACTCAGGGGCCAAGGAGTTTCCGAACTCGGAAGTTTGGATTCTTAGATGTTTTCCAATAAATCTAGCCCGCTGACTGACTCTAGGTTCAGGTCTTGAGTGACGTCCTCCCCTCCGTGGGTATCCGGCTTGGAGGGATCGGGAATCCGGACATAGCTAGTCCTTAAGATAGATGAAGGGTTGCCGCATTGTTCCTCCACCACTACAACGTGATGGGTGACCTGGGGAGAGTTGATCTCTCTCAGATCGGGTTTAGGCCCAATCTGATCATAGTCTGTAGCGACTCCCAGGGCGGCGATGCGATCCAAGAGCTCGTTCAGGGAAGAGAGCTCCATTGGATCTAACTGCTCGGTGAGTTCCGAGTTGATGTGAAGATTGCTTTCGATGACCCAAGAAGTCATCGTCGGCGCAGCGGCCGAACAGGCGGTCATAAGAAAACCACCTAGCCGGAGAGTTTGGCCGATAGCCAAAGCTCCCTCAGCGATAGTGTCGTCTTTAAAGACGGGATGAGGCATCCTTCGTGGTTGCGACGGCACAGCGGAACTCTCAATGAAAGCACCAATGTCGGTGTCA
Source organism: Triticum urartu (assembly GCF_056163025.1). NCBI lineage: Eukaryota > Viridiplantae > Streptophyta > Magnoliopsida > Poales > Poaceae > Triticum > Triticum urartu. Next base: position 232,819,305 of record NC_141876.1, on the reverse strand, counting down.
AAACCGACGGATCTCGGGTAGGGGGTCCCGAACTGTGCGTCTAGGCCGGATGGTAACAGGAGGCAGGGGACACAATGTTTTACCCAAGTTCGGGCCCTCTTGATGGAGGTAAAACCCTACGTCCTGCTTGATTAATATTGATGATATGGGTAGTACAAGAGTAGATCTACCACGAGATCGGAGAGGCTAAACCCTAGAAGCTAGCCTATGGTATGATTGTATGTTATGGTTGTTGTCCTACGGACTAAAACCCTTCGGTTTATATAGACACCGGAGAGGGTTAGGGTTACACAAGGTCGGTTACAAAGGAGGAGATATCCATATCCGTATTGCCTAGCTTGCCTTCCACGCCAAGTAGAGTCCCATCCGGACACGAGACGAAGTCTTCAATCTTGTATCTTCATAGTCTAGCAGTCCGGCCAAAGGATATAATCCGGCTGTCCGGAGACCCCCTAATCCAGGACTCCCTCACTTGGTATGTGTGGGATCCGACAATCTAGTTGTTTATCCTTGGCAGCCTCTCTTATGAGGAAATGTAGTCTAGTGCTCCTTGAGCCATAGTAGTCCGCTACATCCTGGTTCACCGGAGTCCTGCTAGCCCAGCACTACTGCTCAGGACACTTGACTGGTCGGCATGTGTTTCACTTCGTTCCTATGTCTGTCCCTTTGGGGAAATGTCACGCGGTGACATCCAGAGTCTTGCCTAGCCTGCTACAGCCCAGGTTCCCCGGAGTCCTGTTAGCCCAGTGCTACAGCCCGGATTCACACGCTGATGACCGACATGCTCAATGTGATTCATGTATGCCTGTCCCCATAGGTTAGTGCCACTTTGGGTTCACGACTAGCCATGTCGGCCCGGGTTCTCTGTCATATGGATGCTAGCGACACTATCATATACGTGAGCCAAAAGGCGCAAACGGTCCCGGGCCATGGTAAGGCGACACCCGTGGGAATATCGTGCGTGAGGCCGCAAAGTGATATGAGGTGTTACCGGCAAGATCGATGTGACTTGGAATCGGGGTCCTGACAGCGTTGGCATCAGAGCCGGACTGCCTGTAGGTTCGTTGAGCCAAACTGGTCGATGTCGAGTCTAGAAATGCTTTAGTTATATGTAGGGGAATTGATTGTGGGAGGGAACGTAAGGCTCTTTTACTTCTTTACCTTATGCCCTTTGATCTGAGTCATTCTCTTCTCATTCTACGTGGGTTAAGGACTAGGATCTCTTCTCTCTATCAGGTTCACGTGTTACTAATCCATAGTAGCTTATAGGATTGTTGTTACAAGCCTCAGTACAGTTTATACTACTTTTAGTATGTTGTCAGTTGAACCAGAACCTTGATATGATGTTGTTGAGTGGTTTTGCAAACTGTTGTGGATGTCTCAAATCTTTTTCTGAGCATTTACAGTCGTTATGTTGTCCGATTTCTCCTAGGAAATTCTAATGTCTTTGCATTATTCTGTGCTTTCAGATGGCCACCCGTTCTCAGAACCAAGTGGTTCGTCTGACTCGGTGCCTCGATGTACCCGGTCACACGGCCATGTTGGTTCGAGTGATGGTCGAGACAGGCTATAGGTGGTATCCGGAATATACCGTCGAGGAGCAGTTCTGAGACTTCAACTAGAGCCAGTACCTTTGTACCGTCAGGATATATCCCTCTTATCCTGGAGCCACTGAACCCCTTCACTGTTCCTATGGACTTGGGGTCACTATTGAGATGTCTGTGCAGGATGCAGCTTACTCAATGATGACTATCATTCGAGCCAGGATTGCCTTGCTTCAGAACACTGATTTCCGCTACATGCCAGCCTCACTCCCTAGAGCACAGGGTACTATCAGGCTTTGTACTATGACTCTACACATGAGGAGTCACTACTCCGCACCACTGCCGAGATGCTCGAAGATAAGGACTGCGAAAATCGGGCCTTGTGTATGGAGCTTTTCAACACTCGTTCTGATCACTGGGCCACTTTGACTCAGTTTGCACCTGTTATGCAGGCAGGATACATGGACATGAGGGACCTGTACCCTGTGCGGTCTGGATTGCCAGATTGTATGGAGTGGCATGATGTAGGAGGCATCACCCCTCCTCGTGGTCCCCGTCTGCCACCGTCTGTGGGACCAAGGCCACATCCGAGTCCCTATGGTCCGCAGGCTCCGCAGGACCGTCTATTCCCATATGATCATGTTCCGCTTCCAGGCTTTGGTGGTGACTTTTATGAGGATTACTACGGAGCCGTCTGAGCTAGTAGTAGTTTCACTAGTACTATAATAGTTGTATTCTCCACAGTCCTGCGTGACCCGTGGGATACGACTTGGTGTGTATCACACTCCGGAGGTGTAGAAAAATAATGTATAGGAGCTTGGAATGCCTCCGATGAGATGTAATGTCTTTCACTGTAGTTGTACTCTAGCCTGGGCTTGTACTAAACTATGTACGGTGTGTATGACCAATGCTATATATATGGCAGTTTCTATATTACCATGTCGTGCAATGAACATCTTAGCATTCCATGTTATCCATTACATTCTGCACTTCCTTGCTAAGTTTGTGCCATCCTTGTCTAAACCGTTGTCTTGTTTTTCCTAGGATGGTCAACACCCGCAGCAACCCTGTTGCCCCGAAGCAGGGAGAAGCCAGTGCAGCTAGGGGTGAAAATCTGCCTCACCCGCCTTCTCTGGCCAAAGTTATGCTGGAGGCAGAAAGAAACAAGCGTGAGACTAACCGCTTGCTGGAGCGGATTGAGCAGAACACTGCACGTCATCAGCAAAACGACTTGGTGTCAATCAATGACTTTATCAAGTTGTACCCACCAAAGTTTAATCATTCCGTCGAGCCTCTCGATGCGGATGACTAGCTTCGCAGCATCACCCACAAGCTACGTTCTGCCAACGTAGCCGAAGCTGATAAGGTTACCTATGCTGCCTATCTGTAACACCCCGGATGTAATTTACCTTATATGTACTCCAACTCTTGCCGTTTCCGGCGCTAAGTTATTTTATTTCCTCGGGTTCGGGTTTTTGTCTCCGTGTGTTGTTGTCTTTGTCATGCATCTCATATCATGTCATCATGTGCATTGCATTTGCATACGTGTTCGTCTCATGCATCCGAGCATTTTCCCCGTTGTCCGTTTTGCATTTCGGCGCTCCTATCTCCTCCGGTGGTCCTTTCTACCTTCTTTTCGTGTGTGGGGGTTAAACATTTCCAGATTGGACCGAGACTTGCCAAGCGGCCTTGGTTTACTACCGGTAGACCGCCTGTCAAGTTTCATACCATTTGGACTTCGTTTGATGCTCCAACGGTAAACCGAGGGACCGAGAAGGCCTCGTGTGTGTTGCAGCCCAACACCCTTCCAATTTGGCCCAAAACCCACCTAAACCCTCTCCATCATCTAGAGCGTTCAATCATGATCACGTGGCCGAAAACCGCACCTCATTTGGACTCTCCTAGCTCCCTCTATGCCTATATAAAGAACCCCCTCCGAAATTCACGGGTCTTCTTCCCCGAAACCCTAGATCCCCTTCCCCGTCGCGAGCCGGACATGTCCGCCGCGCCGGACACCGCGTCCGCCGCCGCCCGCGGCCACTGAGGCGCCGCCACCTCGCACCGGCCACTCCCTCCACCACCAGGCCCGCCGGGCCCAAGGCCGGCCCTCTCCTTCCGCGACCGGGCCCGAGCCGCAGCGCCCCACCCGCCGCCTCCTTCTCCAACTCCGGCGGCCGAGCCAGCGCGCCGCACCGCGCCGGCCTCCGCCCGCTCCGGCCGCCGACGGCCGCCGGCGCCCCGCCGCCTCGCGCCTCCCCAAGATCCGCGCCGCCGCCTTTGTCCGCCGCCGCCAAGCGTCGCGTCGGCCCCGTGAAGCTCTCCTCCGGCGAGCGCCAAGTCTGGCGATGACCCCGGCAACTCCGGCGAGCTCCCCGTCGTTCCTCGGTCCGCGTGCGCTTCTACAGTGATCTGGATCTAGATCTAGATCTCGGTTGACTTTCCTCCCAAAACCCTAGATATTTTGCATTCTTGTTCGTGCTATAACTTTGAACCCGTAACTCCGATTTGAGCGTGTAGCATATCAAAATGTTCGTCTCAAAGAGTACATCATTTCATCATATTGCATCATTTTTATTTGAGCTCATCTTGATGCCCGAAATACTGTTGGAAAATAGCTATTTGAGATAATTGTCAGATTTGCTGCACTAAATAGCTATTTGTCATTTTTGCCATGATTAATGTGTGCATGATATGCTCCTGAGTTCTACATGAGTTTTGTTATATGCTTTGCCATCTTTACAGAGGTGTTATCCATGTATTTTTGTGATATGTGTGGTGACTAGCACAAGCTTGCAAAGTAGTGCATTCGTTAATGCTGATTTTAGGGACTTAAAATCTCTCTAAGTCCTTGATCTGTTTTTATCAATATACCATATGTTCATGGTGTTTCCTAGTGATCCGTGCCTCTTTTGAGGATGATCAGTAAGGATGATTTGTTAATATTGTGGTGCTCTATCCATCCATGTCTTTGTTTTCAATTATGGAGCACCCTAGCTTGAGTCAATCGAGCTCTACTTTTGCTATTTCGCAATTCCTGGCAGATTGTCTACTTGTTAGCGATTTTGCCGAGGATGTTGTTGTTGACCCCTGCATGCTATGTTGTTGTTCTTGCCATGCCAAGCTTCTATAATATGTATTCTTGATGGGTGTATGCTTAGTTTGTCATGCCTTGCTCTGTAGTGAGTGCTTCGAGCTCGTAAACATGCCTACTCGTTAACATATTTGCATGCTCCAGTTTTTCACCAAGTCTGTAACCTGATTATGTTTTTGCCATGTTCACATGCTTGCAGTTGTATTTTCTGATCCTTTTTCGCTCAAGGTCATTAAGGGACTTTTGTTAAGTGCTTTGAGTAGCTTCATGGCATGCCTTGCCTTGCCATGTTAAGTTCCTGTAGCATATAATTTTCATGCTCCAAAGTGTGCTACCTGATCTGAAATTCCAGACTTGTGTTAATTTCACTAAGTCTGAAACCTGTTATCGTTTGCATTTTTGCCATGCTTGTTTGAACCTGTTAATGGATGAATTGGCCGTAGTTCAGTGTTCATCTTTTGTCAAGCATCATGAGTGGATCCCAGACATGTATTTTGTTGTCATGTTTGAGTGATGTAGCATAACTATCTTGATGCATTTAGATGGGTACTTGCTGTTTATCGCAGACCGGTGCCATATTTGTTTTGCTTGCCATTTCTAAACCATGCATCCGATTCCGGTGATCTTCATATCGATTTCAACCGAAATCACCTCACCTTTCCAGTGGCACTCTTGGATTTCCAAGTTGAGGCCAGGTTCAATCATTCCTTGTCAAATCTTGCATATGCATCACATATCGCATCCCGCATAGCATACCATGTTTGCATCACGTTGTTTGAGCTTTGCACGTGGTTGATTGTGTTCCTCTTGCTTGTTTGTCTTGTTTGGGTAGAGCCGGGAGACGAGTTCGCTAACGAGGAGCCCGTTGAGTTTGCTTACGAGGATCAAGTCAACTCTGACAACTTTGCAGGCAAGATGATCATACCCTCGAAATCACTTCTATCTTTGCTTGCTAGATGCTCGCTCTTTTGCTATGCCTATGCTATGATGCCTACCACTTGCTTATCATGCCTCCCAAATTGCCATGTCAAACCTCTAACCCACCATGTCCTAGCAAACCCTTGATTGGCTATGTTACCGCTTTGCTCAGCCCCTCTTATAGCCTTGCTAGTTGCAGGTGAAGATTGGAGACCGTTCCTTGTGGGAACAATATTTTCTTGTTGGGATATCACTATATTATCTTATTATCTTAATGCATCTATATACTTGGTAAAGGGTGGAAGGCTCGGCCTTTTTGCCTAGTGTTTTGTTCCACTCTTGCCGCCCTAGTTTCCGTCATATCGCTGTTATGTTCCCGATTTTTGCGTTCCTTACGCGGTTGGGTGATAATGGGAGCCCCTTGACAGTTCGCCTTGAATAAAACTCTTCCAGCAATGCCCAACCTTGGTTTTACCATCTGCCACCTAGCCTCTTTTTCCCTTGGGTTTCCGGAGCCCAAGGGTCATCTTATTTAAACCCCCCCCCCCCGGGCCAGTGCTCCTCTGAGTGTTGGTCCAAATAGAGCCACTTGCAATGCCACCTCGGGGAAACTCGAGGTTTGGTTTTAGTTGTACATAGTGTTCGTCTGAGTGTGCCCTGATAACGAGATATGTGCAGCTCCTATCGGGATTTGTCGACACATTCGGGCGGTGTTGCTGGACTTGTTTTATCTTTGTCGAAGTTGTCTTGTAGAACCGAGATGCCGAGTCTGATCGGAATGTCTCGGGAGAAGGTTTATCCTTCGTTGACCGTGAGAGCTTGTGATGGGCTAAGTTGGGACTCCCCTGCAGGGATTTGAACTTTCGAAAGCCGTGCCCGTGGTTATGGGCAGATGGGAATTTTTTAATGTCCGGTTGTAGATAACATGAACCTTAACTTAATTAAAATGAATCGACTGCGTGTGTTACCGTGATGGTCTCTTCTCGGCGGAGTCCGGGAAGTGAACACGGTGTTGGAGTAATGTTTGTCGTAGGTTGTTCTATAGTTATTCGTTCGTGCTTTGCCTTCTCTTCTCGCTCTCTTTTGCGAACAGGTTAGCCACCATATATGCTAGTCGCTTGCTGCAGCTCCACATATTACTTTGCCTTACCTATAAGCTTAAATAGTCTTGATCGCGAGGGTGCGAGATTGCTGAGTCCCCGTGGCTCACAGATTACTTCCAAACTAGATGCAGGGCCCGATGACTCCGTTCCAGATGATGCGCTTGAGCTCAAGTGGGAGTTCGACGAAGACTCACGCTGTTACTATGTGTCTTTCCCTGATGATCAGTAGTGGTGCCCAGTTGGGGCGATCGGGACTGTGTCGCATGTTGGGGTTGATCTTTTATTTTGGTACCGTAGTCGGACCATGAGTGATTGTATGATTGTAATGTTATTCATGTACTTTGTGTGACGTGGCGAGTGTAAGCCAACTATGTACCTTTCCCCTTATTATCTATTTACATGGGTTGTTGTGAAGATTACCTTATTTGTGACATTGCTTTCAATGCGGTTATGCCTCTAAGTCGTGCTTCGACACGTAGGAGATATAGCTGCATCAAGGGCATTACACTATCACCTCGAAGGCCCTGCTAGCCTTTGGTGGGAAAACTTTGAGGCTATGCGCCCGGTCGGCCAAATCACTACTTGGGCTGAATTCAGTGAGGCTTTCCGTGAGCATCACATCCCGGAAGGTCTCATAGATCGTAAGAGGGAAGAGTTCTGCAATTTCACCCAAGGCAGACTGACTGTGGATGCATATAGTCGTGAATTTGGGAATCTGGCACGTTATGCTCCTGAAGAGGTATCCACCGACGCTATGAAGCAGGCAAGGTTCCGCAAGGGACTTAGCCCCGAGCTTCGCCGCGATCTTCGTCTGCATGAGTGCACCTCTTTCCAGAAGTTGGTCAATAAAGCCATCAGTGCTGAGACAGGCCAGTCTGACTATGATGCTTCACGCAAGCACTCTCGTGATTTTGGTTCTTCATCCGGCTCTGGATCTCAGAAGTGTCGGGTGTGGATTCCAAGCACAGCGCTGCCACCCAGGTTCATTCCGAGGCCATCCTTTGAGGCGCCTCGCCCCAACCAGCAGTTTTCACCACCTAAACCCTATGGTGGCCCCGCTGCTAATGCTGCTCCACGCCCCAATGTTGTGACATGTTTCAAGTGTGGAGATCCGGGTCACTACAGTCGAGAGTGTCCCCAGAACAACAACCCCAACCAGTCTGGAAAGTCCGTTGGCCGTGGTAAGCCGGCGGGAAAGACATTCTACGCCAAGCCAGCCACCACTGCACGTGGCCATGTCAACTATGTCTCAGCTGAGGAGGCTCATGATGATCCTAACATCGTCCTTGGTACGCTCCTTGTTAATTGCCATCCGGCATCTGTTCTTTTTGATACTGGAGCATCTCATTCATTCATATCTGAGAACTATGCTCGATTGCATAACACGACATTCTGTGACATGCCCACTTCCATGGTGATTCAAACTCCGGGTTCCAAATGGCAAACTTCTAGAGTAAGCCATGGGAATGAAATCCTTGTCGATAAACTTGTATTCCTTGCATCCTTAATAGCTCTCAAGTCCTCGGACATAAACATCATCTTAGGTATGGACTGGATGTCAGCCCATTATGCTAAGATTGATTGCTCTACTAGAACTATTCAACTTACTCACCCTTCGGGCAAGACAGTCAATGTCTTAACTCGAGTGGCCAAGCGCCAGCTTTACTCCCTAAATGTCAACCCCCTTCCAGACCTTGAAGATATTCCGGTAGTCCGAGACTTCCCGGATGTCTTTCCAGAAGAACTGCCAAGTGTTCCACCTGATAGGGATATCGAGTTTGTGATAGACCTTGTTCCAGGAACCGTTCCAATTTCTAGGAGACCCTATAAGATGGCACCCTTAGAACTAGCCGAGCTTAAGAACCAACTCGATGAGTCCTTGAAAAAGGGTTTCATCCGTCCTAGTTCTTCTCCTTGGGCTTGCCCCGTCCTCTTCATTAAGAAGAAGGATGGAACGGATCGGATGGTTGTAGATTACCGACCTGTCAACTTGTTCACTATCAAGAACAAGTATCTGCTCCCTAGGATCAATGATCTGTATGACCAGCTCGCTGGATTTTCAGTCTTTTCCAAGATGGATTTGAGGTTGGGCTACCATCAAATCAAAATCAAAAACGGGGACATTCCCAAAACGGCCTTTGTTACTCGCTATGGCCAATACGAGTACACCATTATGTCCTTCGGTTTAACCAATGCCCCAGCCACCTTCTCTCGTTTAATGAACTCGGTCTTCATGGAGTATTTGGATAAATTCGTCATGGTATACCTCGATGATATACTCATCTACTCCGAGAGCGAGGAAGAACATGCCGAACATCTAAGGCTTGTATTGAAGAAACTTCGAGAGCATCGCCTTTATGCCAAATTCTCCAAGTGTGAATTTTGGTTGCCAGAAGTGACCTATCTAGGCCATGTAATCTCTGGTAAGGGTATTGCTGTCAATCCCGAGCGAGTTCAAGTTGTCCTTGATTGGAATCCACCTGAAACGGTCAAGCAAGTTCGGAGCTTCCTTGGCTTAGCGAGCTATTGTCGTCGCTTTGTCGAGAATTTCTCCAAGGTTGCTAAACCTCTAACTGAACTCCTCAAGAAAGATAAAAAGTTTGAGTGGACCCCACAATGCGAGTTCAGCTTTCAGGAACTGAAAAGACGCCTGACATCTGCTCCCGTACTAGTACCACCAGATTTCTCCAAGGACTTTACTATCTATTGCGACGCCTCGCGACAAGGACTAGGTTGCATACTCATGCAAGATCGTCAGGTAATTGCCTATGCTTCATGGCAATTACACCCACATGAGGAAAACTATCCCACACATGATCTAGAGCTTGCAGCGGTAGTCCATGCACTTAAAACATGGCGACATTACCTTCTCGGTAATCATTGCGAGATCTTCACCGATCACCAAAGTTTGAAATATATCTTCACCCAACCGGATTTGAATCTCCGGCAAAGACGTTGGGTCGAGTTGATCTCGAATTACGACTTAGGAATAACTTACACCCCGGGCAAAGCCAATGTCATGGCTGATGCGCTAAGTCGTAAATCTTATTGTAACAACCTTATGTTACAACAAAGTCAACCACTTCTCCACGAGGAATTTCGTAAGCTTAACCTTCACATTGTTCCTCAAGGATTCCTATCCACCCTGGTGGCGAAACCTACCCTTACGGATCAGATCATCAAGGCACAGAAGTTAGATCCGGGAATCTCCCGTATTAAGAGAAACATTAAGAAAGGAGTCGCGAATTGTTTCTCCGTTGATGATCAAGGTGCCGTATACTTTGGAAACCGTTTAGTGGTTCCCAAAGCACGAAACTTGAGGCGGCTGATCCTTAAGGAAGGTCATGAATCCCCTCTCGCCATTCATCCCGGTAGTACTAAAATGTATCAAGACCTACGCCAGAGGTTTTGGTGGACTAGGATGAAGAGAGAAATTGCTCAATACATTGCTAGTTGCGATGTTTATCGTCGTGTTAAAGTGGAGCATCAACGTCCTGCTAGCACCCTTCAACCTTTGGCTATTCCTGAATGGAAATGGGATAAAATTAGTATGGATTTCATTACTGGGTTTCCCAGGACCAAGAGGGGGAATAATGCTATCTTCGTCATGATCGATCGTCTTTCCAAAGTAGCCCATTTCCTACCTGTTCGTGAGAGTATCACCGCCAGCCAGCTAGCTGACCTATACATCTCCCGAATAGTGTCTCTTCATGGTGTCCCATTGGAAATTAACTCAGACCGTGGGAGTCTCTTCACCTCTCAATTTTGGGAAAGTTTCCAAAATGCTATGGGAACTCATCTCTCTTTTAGCTCCGCGTTTCACCCCCAATCAAGTGGTCAAGTAGAGCGAGTCAATCAAATCCTGGAGGATATGCTCCGAGCTTCTGTCATTTCATTCGAAATGGATTGGGAGAAATGCCTTCCATTCGCGGAGTTCGCTTATAACAATAGTTATCAAGCTAGCTTGGGCAAAGCTCCTTTCGAAGTTCTCTATGGACGAAAATGTTGAACGCCTCTTAACTAGTCAGAAACTGGGGAAAGACAACTCTTTGGGCCGGATATGATTCAGGAAGCAGAAGAGCAGGTTCGCATTATTCGTGAGAAATTGAAAACAGCCCAATCTCTTCAAAAGAGCCAATCTGACCGTAAACATAAGCTCATGACTTATGAAGTCAGCGAGAAGGCTTACCTTCGGGTCACTCCATTAAAGGGAACTCGTCGATTCGGTATCAAAGGCAAATTGGCTCCTCGTTACATTGGACCCTTTCGCATTCTTGCCAAACAAGGAGAAGTTGCCTACCAATTGGAACTACCTCCGCATCTTTCCAGAGTTCACGATGTCTTCCACGTTTCTCAACTCAGGCGTTGCTTCGCTGATCCTATCCGTGGAGTGGACCACGAAACGCTTGATCTACAAGATAATCTCTCATATCGGGAATATCCCGTTCGTATCCTTGATCAAGCCGAGCGTACCACTCGACGCCATAACATCAAGTTTCTTAAGGCTTAATGGTCACACCACACTGAAAAGGAAGCCACTTGGGAAAGGGAGGATCGTCTTCGACTCGAGTACCCCACCTTCTTCCCAATGGATCCTAAATCTCGGGACAAGATTCTTTTGAGTGGGGGTGAGTTGTCGCACCCTAGCTAGTTCATGCATTAGAGTGTTGCATCATGTTTAATTTCCCAGAAAACTGAAATGGGGATGACAGAACCCCCAGCATCCCCCCCTGGAACAACTAGGGTTTACTAAAAACTTTTTCAATGAACCTGAAATGCCCTTCTAAAAAGTCCACCCTTTTTGTTTTGGGTTAAAACCTTTGACAAAAATGGTGCACACTTTTCTAGGACATCTTAAGGTCATTGGATTAATTCATATAGTATTTGCATTTGGGCAGTTAAATGCTATAAAATATTTTAAATGCTCAAATAATCATAAACTAAAATGTTTACTGTTGGATATATTCTAAGCAGTAGCCATGATTAGTTTTATGATTTTTGGAAATGCACTGGCATTTTTAATAAAGCCCTGAAGTTACAGAAATAATAAAAAACAGAAGAAAAAAAGGAGAGAGAGAAAGGATCCAGCCACTTACCTCGCGCAGCCCACCTGGCAGCCCACTGGCCGGCCCAGCACTGTGCTGGCCCGTGCCAGTCATTGCCTACCTCTGCCAGTAGGCAGAGGAGGGACACGGCGCACGCGCCCGAGCTCACCACGCCACCACCCTGCTCGTCTGCATCGCCTGGTCACCGCCTCAACATCGCGAACGCCTCCTCGGTGTCGCCCCGGTCTACCCGACACCTCACACTCCCCCTGCTCTCTCCCTCGCTCCCTCGACGCCATGGCTGACGCAGCCGCGCCCGCGCCGTCGTGAAGCCCGTAGCCACCGCCGTCCACTCATTGCCTTGCCGTGCCAACAAGCTTCGCCGCCGTCCACTGCTTCGCCTCGACCAATCCCGAGCGCTCGCTCGCCCTGGAGACGCTGCACCAAGCCCGTCCCGATCCGCCATCGCCGGAGATCCCCCTCGCTACCTCGACCGCTCCAGCTCTTCCCCGGCCTCGCTGACCAGATCGTCGAGACCGCTGTGAGCTGCTGCCCGTCCTCTCCCTCTCCGTTCTCTCTCTCTCTCGTACACCGTACGCACCGCACCGAGCTCACCCGCACCCGCCGCCACCTATGCTCACCGCCGGCGTGACTCCGGCCATGCAACGGCTCAGCCGTCACGTCCTTCTTGCTCACCGCGCCACGTAGAGCACGTAGGAGCTAACCCCAAGCCGCCACGCCCGTCGTACCGACGACCCCGAGCTCACCCGAGCTCCGGCAGTCGCCGAAGTCGTCGCCGGCGGCATTTTCAGCCACCCCCGGTCCAACCACCACCACCACTCAATGCGGGGGAGCGTCTGCATCACGTAGATGGCCTCCGCCGCACTTTTGGTCACCGAAGCGCGAATCCCGCGCTGCCCAGCCGCGTCTGGTCGTCGCCAGCGTTTAAACGCCGGTGCTTTGACCCTGCTGACCAGGGATTTGACCCCCCTGAGTCACTGACATGTGGGCCCCGTCCCTGGTCAAACCTAGATTAGCACTAACTAACCCTAATTAGTTAGTTAAATAACGGTGTCACTAACCAGTGGTTCCCACTGGTCAGGTTTGACCTGAGCCGCCTGTTGACCTGCTGATGCAGTGCTAACGCAATGCTGACGCAGTAATGGACTTTTCTGGATTTAATCTTATTCAGGAAATTCCAGAAAATCTTACAAACTTCAAAAATTCATAACTTTTAATCTGTAACTCCAAATGCAAAGATTTATATATGAAATTTGATCAAAAAAATTCAAACTTTCCATCTGTAATGGTTTCATGCATGACAGAACACATTAACCTTGTTGTTTAGGTGAAACAAGCTAATACACTTATAATGCTAAAGAACATAAGCTTCCATTTGAATATTTGATTCAAATGGACCCAAACCAACTTGTTTCACATTGCATTAGGCAGGACATCTCATATTGCCATGTCATAGCATGCATCATATTGTTGCATATTGCCATGTGATGATTGTGTTATGTGGTATCTTTCGTGGTAGGTTCTGCCTCCGAGGATATCTCCGAGTATCCAACTGAAGGGCAGTACCCTACTACTACTCCATCAGGCAAGCAGCCCCATTGATCATATCGATACAATCCCATGTTCCCACTTCTGCTCTCATTTACTGCATTAAGACAACAACATTTCAAACTGCTGTGTGCTGCGGTAGTTGAACCTTTATCCTCTGCATGACCTGTCATTGCCACAGTAACTAGATGAAACCCACTAGCATGTGTAGGAGTTGATTGAGCCATGTATGTGTTTCATACCTTGCTATGCCTGCTATGCTTAGAGTTGTGTCAGGTCTGGTTCATCTGGGTGATGGGCTAGAGTGAAATGATTATGTCGGTAATGTGAGGGATGTGTTGAACATGTTTTGGTAAAGGTATCGATGAGAGGCCATGTAGGAGTACATGGTGGGTTGTTTCATTGAGGCCGTCCCTAAGAACTGAGATCTGTATGTGTGATTCAAGAATCAGTTACTACCATACATTGGGCCCGAAACCAATGGACCCTCTCGGCTTCTTAATCACCCTAGTACTCTGTCCAGGAGTTGCAATTAGTTTCTGGTGTTTGTAGGTTATGTGTTGGCGGTCGTGCGTAGCGCTGACCCTAGGGGTGGGCTATGATGCGGTAGATACACCGTGGCACGGTGTACCGAGTCACCCGTTTGGTGTCTCGGGAACCCTGTTCACATCGTTCGGGGCCGTATGTGGAAACCTCGGCCGGACCCCCTGCAGATGGAACCTGGATAGGCGATAAACCTGGACTAGAGACTCGTGTGTTTAGGTAGGCCGTGGCCGACACCCTCGTTGGGCTTCTGCTTGAAGGTTGCCGAGTACATGTCGTGTAAACGACGGTAAGTGGTGAGAGCGTGTTTGAAGAAGTACACCCCTGCAGGGTTAACATCATCTATTCGAATAGCCGCGTCCGTGGTAAAGGACTACTTGGTTGCCTATACAATTCATAGACAAGTTAATGGTTACTACTAAAAGACTCAAGATAAGTGTGAGTACCGAGGATGGCCCTCTCGTACGATGACGAGGGAGGATTCCGGTGGAGTATTGTGTTGGTGATTAGTGGACTCGTGTGCAGAAACTATTTTACAGTGGTGTCTCGTAGGATAGCTTAGCCAAGAGTCAAAGCTGGCTTGCTGCAATAACTCCACCACCTTCTTGAGAATGAGCATGTATAGTACTCCCTCCGTTCCGAATTACTTGTCTTAGATTTGTCTAGATACGGATGTATCTAGCACTAAAATGAGTCTAGATACATTTGTATCTAGACAAATCCAAGACAAGTAATTTAGAACGGAGGGAGTAGGATCTGTTGTAAGACTTGTTGAGTACCTTTGTACTGATGTTGCTTTAATTACTGTTTTCAGACGACAAGACCGCCCCCTCCGATGGGTTTTATGTAGACCTCGACGTCGATGAGTAACTTGCCACCCAGGTGGTGATTCTGGCCATGGAGGGCCCTATGTAGATAGACAGGCTTCGACAAGCCTTCTTTCTTTCTAGTGTCTGTACTCAGACTTATTTGCTTCCGCATGTGCTTGTATGCTTGTATGACTTGAGTGTCAGGTCTTGTGACCCCTACCTGTATGAACATGTTATGTATGGCTCTCCGGAGCCTTTAAATAAAGTACTTGAGTTGTAGAGTTTTGTTGTGATGCCATGTTGTATTTACACATATCGAGCATATTGTGTGTATGATTGAAATGCTTGGTATGTGTGGGATCCGACAATCTAGTTGTTTATCCTTGGCAGCCTCTCTTATGGGGAAATGTAGTCTAGTGCTCCTTGAGCCATAGTAGTCCGCTACAGCCTGGTTCACCGGAGTCCTGCTAGCCCAGCACTACTGCTCAGGACACTTGACTGGTCGGCATGTGTTTCACTTCGTTCCTATGTTTGTCCCTTCGGGGAAATGTCACGTGGTGACATCCGGAGTCCTGCCTAGCCTGCTACAGCCCGAGTTCCCCAGAGTCTTGTTAGCCCAGTGCTACAGCCCGGATTCACACGCTGATGACCGACATGCTCGATGTGATTCATGTATGCCTGTCCCCATAGGTTAGTGCCGCTTTGGGTTCACGACTAGCCATGTCGGCCTGGGTTCTCTGTCATATGGATGCTAGCGACACTATCATATACGTGAGCCAAAAGGCGCAAACGGTCCCGGTCCATGGTAAGGCGACACCCGTGGGAATACCGTGCGTGAGGCCGCAAAGTGATATGAGGTGTTACCGGCTAGCTCGATGTGACTTGGAATCGGGGTCCTAACACCTCACTAGAGCGACGAAGGGACTGAGGAGTAAAAAGAATCCTACTCTCCGATATATATAATCCTAAGACTCAAAAACATTTTTTTCTAGACTCAACAACGCCAGCGATTCGATCAAGCAGGGGGCTCCTAAGTCGGGGATGGCTCTGATACCAACTTGTAAAACCCACTGAGGGAGTCCTGGATTAGGGGGTGTCCGGATGGCCGGACTATGCCTTCAGCCGGACTCCTGGACTATGAAGATACAAGATTGAAGACTTCGTCCCGTGTCCGGAAGGGACTTTCCTTGGCGTGGAAGGCAAGCTTGGCGATACGGATATGTAGATCTCCTACCATTGTAACCGACTTTGTGTAACCCTAACCCTCTCTGGTGTCTATATAAACCGGAGGGTTTTAGTCCATAGGACAACATACAGAACAACAATCATACCATAGGCTAGCATCTAGGGTTTAGCCTCTCCGATCTCGTGGTAGATCCACTCTTGTACTACCCATATCATCAATATTAATCAAGCAGGACGTAGGGTTTTACCTCCATCAAGAGGGCCCGAACCTGGGTAAAACTTCATGTCCCTTGCCTCCTATTACCATCCGGCCTAGACGCACAGTTCGGGACCCCCTACCCGAGATCTGCCGGTTTTGACACCGACATTGGTGCTTTCATTGAGAGTTCCTATGTGTCGTCGCCGTTAGGCTTGATGGCTCCTACGATCATCAATAGCGATGCAGTCTAGGGTGAGACCTTCCTCCCCGGACAGATCTTCATCTTCGGTGGCTTTGCACTGCGGGCCAATTCACTTGGCCATCTGGAGCAGATCGAAAGCTATGCCCCTGGCCGTCAGGTCAGATTTGGAAGTTTAAACTACACAGCTAACATCCGCGGGGACTTGATCCTCGACGGATTCGAGCCACTGCCGAGCCCGACGCACTGTCACGACGAGCATGATCTAGCTCCGCCGTCGAACAGTTCCCTGGAGGCCGCACCCATATTGGCTTCGACCCTTAATTCAGAGCCAACTGCGTCGATCGAGGATGGGTGGTTGGACGCCGCCTCGGGGGCTGCGATCCCAACGGTGATCGAGCCGAACACCAGTCCCGCACTCCGCAAGACTCGTGACTCCAAGGAGCCGGACTCCTCTCCGGACTCCGAACCCTCCACGCCCCTGCCGTCGAATCCGATTGGGCGCCGATCATGGAGTTTACTGCCGCGGACATCTTTCAGCACTCGCCTTTCGGCGATATTCTGAAGACAATAAAGTCTCTCTCTTTATCAGGAGAGCCCTGGCCAGACTACGGTCAGCAAGGTTGGGATATGGACGATGAAGAAATTCAAAGCCCACCCACCACCCACTTTGTAGCCACTATCGACGATTTAACCGACATGCTCGACTTCGACTTTGAAGACATCAACGGTATGGACGCCAATGAAGGAGACGATGAAGAACCAGCGCCTGCTGGGCCCTTGTAACGCCCCGAGACCGATGTGCCAGTTGTCGTCCAGTTATTCGCCGTCGTTGCCATGTCATTCGCTTGCGTGTTGCATCTTGTCATGTCATCATGTGCATTGCATCATCATGTTTTCAAAACTTGCATCCGTCCGGGTCTCCCCGTCCCTTCCGTTGTCCGTTCTGAGTCCAACCACACTTGCACGCGCCCGCGGCATGTCCGAAATAGTATTTTATAAGTGGCTAGAAAATGTTCTCGGAATGGGATGAAAGTTGGCGTGCGGTGTTGTTTTGTTGTTAGTAGGCTGCCTGCCAAGTTTCATCGCATTCGGAGTCCGTTTGACGCCCCAACGGATAACTATAGCGGCAGTATAGCTGGTCTTTTCGTCGGACGTTTTCGGTCTCCGGAAACCGTGTCGGGCTGCATCTCTCTCCTCTTCTCTCTTCTCAGACCTTTGCCTTCTGCACTACCTCTCACCGCCAGGCCCTACCTAACCTCTCTTGTCAGCCCGCGGACCTCCTCCCGCGCGCGTCCGAAGTTGTCCCGAACCCGACTCGGGCAGTCGTCACCGTTGGATCCGGATCATCCCCAAACGTCTACAAAACGTCACCGTTTTCTTATTTGGGCTTCCTAGCTATTTTATTCGCGTCCGTTCAATTGCGATCGTAGGGACGCGATAGCCCCTACCCAATTCCTAGTTGCTATTTATAGCAGATGAAACCCTAGTCCTAGCCTGTCCCATCCTCCCTTCCCTCGCGCCGTCGCCACTTTGTTTTCCTCGGGATCCCTCCCGATCCAGCCGAGCTGACCAACTCCCTCGTTTTCAGCTAGGGCCAACCATCTCCTTCCCTCGATCCACGAATCCAGCCACCTCCCGACCCACCAACTCATCGCCACCCTCAGCCGCCTCCGGATCGAGAGTAGGAGCTCTTCCCGAGTGAGAGTGCTCGCTCCAGCCGGCGACCACGAGCCGCAGCTCGCCGGAGCAGCACCAGGCCAGTCCTGCGCCCTCTCCTTCATCTCACTCCTCTGCTCATCTCCCTCTCTCCCGGAGCTCTCAAATCCCCTCCTCTGCTTCTTATCGCAGGAACGAACAGCGCCGCCGCCCATGGAACTCCTCGCCGTGGCCATGGAGCCCCAAGTCCCGCCGCCCTGGATCGCGTCTCCGGCAACCACGCTCCCTCAGCCGCCTCCCTCGCTCCAGCTCCACCACCCAAGATGCGCCGTCGCCTGCCGCAGTCTCGGTCGTCGTCGTCTTCGAGGGTTCCTGACGAGGACGGCGCCCTCCTGTCCGTCTCAAGCGCGAAGTCCCTCGCCCGCACCTAGTTCCGTCGTTGTTGCTCTTCCGCAAGCCGCCGCCGCGCCAAGTCCCTCGCCCCGCCGCCGTTTGCCACGCTCGCCGGAGCTCTGCTCCCAGCCGCCAGCGCCCCTGTTTAGTGCAACCAGAACGAGCGCCTGCATCGATCGGTCCAGCCGCGCGTTGACTCCCGCGTGGGTCGGATTCCTCTCCGCTGCATCGTTGCTTGGACCTCCTCTGCTCCGGCCCAGCGTGCCGCTAGAGCAGGCCAAGGCCCAGCTCCCTCTTCGCCCCAGCCACGCACAGGCCTCAAGGCCCAATGTGAGCAGCACCCTGGCTTTTCCTCTATTGGGCTAGCCGGATTCGGCCCGATATCTGTTTTTCTTTCAGTTCTGCGATTTAGTTATTATTCCAGAGAAGACCTGTTTTGCAGAAAAACCCTCTTACTTCATGCATTTAATAACTCCACAACCGTGCATCGGTTTAGAATAATTTATATATGAAACTTGCTTAAAATTATGTGTAGATTAATAATATGCCACTTTCTTGCCATGTTAAAATGTTTAAAATGATGTTTGCATTATTTTGCTCTTATGCCATGTTAAAATGCTTTAATTCATAACTAAATAACCATAGCTCCGAATTAAATAATCTTTATATGTAAATGGGGTAGAAAATGCCTAGTTTAACATGGTGACCTTTATTTGCATGTTAAACAACTCAAAAATTGTGTTTAGGGCAGAACAGTACCATAACCAAAGCATGCTCATGAGGAGTTTCCGGAAATGTTGTTTGTTGCTTCCAGCCTCATTTAAACTTGACTAGATGGGTAGTTTTCTTTTGCTTCACCCTCTTGCCATGTTTAACAACATTTAATATTGTTGGGTACTTAAACGGAGAGAACTAAATAATCGACGTGGTGTTTCGTCAATATGCAACTCGTTGCATATTGAGCTCCACTTAATTTGTAGGATTGTTTGTGCACTTTGCCATGCCATGCCTCATTAACCCGGACATGCATCATACTCGATTGTGCATCATGCCATGTTGATGTGTTGGTTGTTTACTATGTGTGTGCTTTCTTTTCCGGTGTTTGCTTCTTCGGGTTGGTTCCGTTAACGTCGCGCTTGTGAGGATCCGTTCGTCTACGTCCGTTTATCTTCTTCATGGACGCGTTCTTCTTCCTTGCGGGATTTCAGGCAAGATGACCATACCCTCGAAATCATTTCTATCTTTGCTTGCTAGTTGCGCGCTCTTTTGCTATGCCTATGCTGCGATGCCTACCACTTGCTTATCATGCCTCCCATATTGTTGAACCAAGCCTCTAACCCACCTTGTCCTAGCAAACCGTTGTTTGGCTATGTTACCGCTTTGCTCAGCCCCTCTTATAGCATTGTTAGTTGCAGGTGAAGATTGAAGTTTGTTCCTTGTTGGGACATGGAGATGTTGTTCCTTGTTGGAACATATTTACTTGTTGGGATATCTCTATATATCTTATTTTAATTAATGCATCTATATACTTGGTAAAGGGTGGAAGGCTCGGCCTTATGCCTGGTGTTTTGTTCCACTCTTGCCACCCTAGTTTCCGTCATATCGGTGTTATGTTCCCGGATTTTGCGTTCCTTACGCGGTTGGGCTATAATGGGAACCCCTTGACAGTTCGCCTTAAGTAAAGCTCTTCCAGCAATGCCCAACATTGGTTTTACCATTCGCCACCTAGCCTCTTTTTCCCTTGGGTTTCGCGGACTCAAGGGTCATCATTATTTTACCCCCCCCCCCCCGGGCCAGTGCTCCTCTGAGTGTTGGTCCAACCTGTCAGCTACCGGTGACCACCAAGGGCAACTCTGGGCTGGCCTACCCGTACCTAGGACAATCTGAGTGCGCCCTGAGAAAGAGATATGTGCAGCTCCTATCGGGATTTGTCGGCACATTCGGGCGGTGTTTCTGGTTTAGTTTTACCCTGTCGAAATGTCTTGTTGTACCAGGATACCGAGTCTGATCGGAACGTCTCGGGAGGAGGTCTATTCCTTCGTTGATCGTGAGAGCTTGTGATGGGCTAAGTTGGGACACCCCTGCAGGGATTTGAACTTTCGAAAGCCGTGCCCGCGGTTATGGGTAGATGGGAATTTGTTAACGTCCGGTTGTAGAAAACCTAAAGTCGACCTTAATTAAAATGAATCAACCGCGTGTGTAACCATGATGGTCTCTTTCCGGCGGGGTCCGGGAAGTGAACACGGTTGTTGGAGTTATGCTTGACGTAGGTTGTTATAGGATCACTTCTTGATCATACTTTTATCGATCGCGCTTTGCCTTCTCTTCTCGCTCTCATTTGCGTATGTTAGCCACCATATATGCTAGTCGGTTGCTGCAGCTCCACCTCATACTTTTACCTTACCCATAAGCTTAAATAGTCTTGATCGCGAGGGTGCGCGATTGCTGAGTCCTCGTGGCTCACAGATACTTCCAAAAACAGCTTGTAGGTGCCGATGAGTCCATGCAGATGACGCAACCAAGCTCGGGAGGAGCTCGTTGAAGATCTTGTCCTTTGTGTTGTTTCCGTTCTAGTTGATCAGTAGTGGAGCCCAGTTGGGGTCGATCGGGGACCTTGTCGCATTTGGGGTTCTTCTTTTATTTTGGTTCCGTAGTCGGACCTTGATTGTATTTGGATGATGTAATGCTTTATTTATGTAATTGTGTGAAGTGGCGATTGTAAGCCAACTATGTATCTTTTTCCCTTATGTATAACTTGGGTTGTGTAAATATTACCTCACTTGCGACATTGCTTTCAATGCGGTTATGCCTCTAAGTCGTGCTTCGACACGTGGGAGATATAGCCTCATCGAGGGCGTTACAAGTTGGTATCAGAGCCTTCCCCGACCTTAGGAGCCCCATTGCTTGATCGTTTTTAGCGGCCGAGTTGTGTCTAGAAAAATGTTTTGAGTCTTTAGGAATTATATATAGGAGAGTTTAGGAATTCTTTTTACTTCCCAGTCTCCTCATCGCTTTGGTAAGGCATCCTGGCGTAGAGTTTTGACTCTTCTCTTCTCAAATTTCACTAAAAAAAATTTAGGATCACGCAGGTATCTTGGAATCGTTCCGATGGTTTTATGATGAGAACATTGACTTGGTGCCTCCTGTCAGGGGTTTAGTGGAAGTGTCCCGGGGAGTTGAGCTCTGAGGTGTTGTTGTCATAATTTTATCGTTGCAGTTCTGGAATACCTGAGTTTAGTACGCCGACATCGAAAATCTCTTTTATGCAGTTCATTGGTGAGATAACCTCGACGCCACCCAGTACTGGGGCGGGAGTTCGGGAGTATCGCCATAACTTGTATAACGGATGCTTTTCGAAGGTTGAGGTAGACGATTTCCGAAGGTTTCTTGGTTATGTGTTGAAGGATGGATACAGCTGGATGTAGGATTTGCTAGTTTGGGTGAGATATTATGCTTCCCCTGTATCCCCAATACCTGATTGCATAACTGGGAAAGTTTTGGGAGTTTATAAGTGGGAATTCAAGTAGCTCTTAGGATATCTTTCCGACAGATGTATGATATGAAATTGGGGTTCGACGTCTAGTGGTCCGCCTATTCACGGCCGGTTTTACAGTGGTCTCGTTGTGTCTTAAAGAGTCCTTGGCTATGCCGACTCGGGGACGCTTCGTATGTCATGTGCACTGCCTTGTACATGATGGTGCTGTACGATCGAGCCCATGTAGGCCCCACCACGAAAACTTCGGACTAATTCTCTATCATATGTTTGTTCCGGCTTATTCCGCAAGCCAACCCTTTGTTTTTGTTTTGAGTTGTGGTATTCAAGTTGCTTCAATGTCAAGTGTTGATTCCATACCTTCCCCAAATGGTGTTTTCATACTCCGATGTGAATACCAATCCTTCATGATAATCAAGATTGTCATGTCAATCCTTTTTCACCGGCGTGTTTCTCTTCAAGTGGATCCGATCTTTTCAACATCCGCAAGATCAAGTATCAGTTCTTCTCAACGGTGTTTGTTTCATCCGTTCCAAGTTGTCTTTGTTTTCCCGCCCACCCACCCTTTTTCTTCGACGACTCAGATTTCTTAATCTAGTATCATCTTATTGATGAGAAGCCTCTCCATTATTTTTCCTTCATGTTCTTATCCGGTGATTCTCATGAAGATCCTAACGGAGCTTCAAGTTCATCATTATTTGCTCTTTTCTTCTCCGGTGGATTGAACTCAAGCTTTCGTGTGGATCATATCCTTTTCCTCGTTCCGGTGCACCTCATAATAATTCACTTCTCGCTATTCATTTGTTCCGAAGTGCTCAAGATATCTCGAAGATTCGTGTTTCCACTCTGCTTTCATTCAAACTCTTTTGAGGATGTTATCTCTTTCAAGTCATTTAATTCAACCGGTGCAATATCTTTCAAGTAATCATTCCAATGGTGTTTATTTTGAGTGGGCCCTAACCCACAGGTCTGTTCCCAGGATCTTACCTAACTCTTCTTATTTTTTCCGGAGCTATCCTAAATTCTTTTCGAAGTTTGACATAAGAATGATTTATCATCAGTCAAATGTTTTCTCCAAGATCTTTCAAATTCTCTTCATCGTTGGCTCAACCTCTTCGTTTGGATTCTTCCGGAGTGTCTAAATAAATTCTTGGTGGTGTTTCTCGTCATCATTTGAAGACCGAAGAAGAGTTTTACCTCCATATCTTATCCGTTTTCTCAGAGACTCATGGTTCTAATTCGAGGCCATCCTCTCATAATTGTTTTGATCGTGAGAATTCTTTTATCCAACCGGAGCAATTCAAGAGTCTTCTCAGTTTGATTATACGGAGTCCATCAATTCAGGTGTATTCATTATCAGCTTTCAGTTGATATTTTCCAATCTTACGGGTGCATCGTTCAAGTGCTCTCTAACCAGTTCGTGATCCCTTCGTTCTCATGTATCTAGTTTCTCTCAAGTATCCGCGTTCATTTCATAATTTTTTCCCCGGTGTTCCTTTGTCTTTTCTTTGTTCATTTTGATTCTACCGATGGTTCGTTCAAGAGTTTTCTTCCTTCGTGTATCATATCCCTTCAAATTCTACCAGTGGTTCGTTGAAGACCTTCTCAAGTTTATGTCATATCTATCTTAATCTTTTCAACGAGAAGAAGTAATATGTCAAATCCGTTGATTATCATCAATTTAATTGGTGAAGGATAAGCATAATGTAATTCTAATTCTTGTTTTATCCAAGTGGTTAATTCCCTATTCCGGAGGCTCATCAAATTCTTGTTTCCATTTGTTCATCTTTCTTTACCGGAGTGCCAAGTTTTCTCTTTATCTCGTTGCTAAGCTTCATCTAATCATTACAAGGCTTCAACCTTACTCTTCTCATCTTCCTTTCCGTTTGATCATTCTTTTGTTACCGGAGTTCGTCATGAAGGTTCTACATGATGGTTCATCAAGGATTTAATTCTTTCTCGAAGTGTTCATCGAGATTCTTTTCAAAGGAGCTCAAGCTTTCTTCATCTTGCTATCCGGAGTACAATTTCTTTCTACCGTATCTTTGGAGGTGGTTTTACATCATTCTTGATAATTTGAGTTCATGATTCACATGTTATTAAGAATGAGGTGTTTTAAATCCATCAATCTCTTCTTTGGAGTTATCTTGGGTTATATTTCACCAAAGCCTTTCCTAAGGATTGTTGCCAGTTATGGTGTTTATAAATGACCCAAGTCATTCATTTATCCTCCCGGTGAAATAAGTTTCTCGTCTCCTTGTTGATATCAATCCAATCTATTGTTTTCCGTTAGCGGCAAGTTGTCACCTCATAATTTTGAGATGTCTTCTATTAGTCCATAACAAGCTTACTCTTTTCGTTGTTGATTTCCCAAAAACTTTGTTCAATCCTTCTTTTAAGGATGCCTTTCAAATTCTATTGTGGTAGAAGATGTCATTTTCTTCTCAACTCTTTCCTTTCCAACGATCCAACTTCTATTCTTTTGTTCCGGAGGCATTGTGTTATTGTTTTCGTCAAGTATCATCCCATCTCCTCAAGATCTTGTTCTATTTCTTCCATTTACAGTCGGAGTGCTGTCCAAATTATATCAGTCTTATTCCTTCACTATCTTGTTTAACCGGAGTGTTGTGTCTATCATTCCTCTTCTAACCGGAGTCTCATCCAAGTGCTTCCATGTTGCAAAGCTCATATTCCTTACCTTACATTCTCAACCGGAGTGTTGCGTATTTGATCTTTATCACTCCTTGTACATCTCGTGTCAACCGAGGTGCTTGCATCTACTTATTGTCCATTGTAACACTTTTTCTTGTGTCTTTCAACCTACAAGGTTCCCGTATGTTCCTTGTTCCTCTTTTCTAACGGAGTGTTTTCGACCTAGTTCATCTTCGTTGTATTCTTTTCTCAAAATGGCTTAACCTTTTCAAGGTTCTTTGGTTTCACTCGTTTGTCAAAGAAGCAACTTAGTCTTACCTCTTCTCTTTCCCTTCTGTTTCCCTCCGGTGCCATTCTAGATCTCGGGACGAGATCCTCTCGTAGTGGTGGAGTGTTGTAACGCCCCGAGACCGATGTGCCAGTTGTCGTCCAGTTATTCGCCGTCGTTGCCATGTCATTCGCTTGCGTGTTGCATCTTGTCATGTCATCATGTGCATTGCATCATCATGTTTTCAAAACTTGCATCCGTCCGGGTCTCCCCGTCCCTTCCGTTGTCCGTTCTGAGTCCAACCACACTTGCACGCGCCCGCGGCATGTCCGAAATAGTATTTTATAAGTGGCCAGAAAATGTTCTCGGAATGGGATGAAAGTTGGAGTGCGATGTTGTTTTGTTGTTAGTAGGCCGCCTGCCAAGTTTCATCGCATTCGGAGTCCGTTTGACGCCCCAACGGATAACTATAGCGGCAATATAGCTGGTCTTTTCGTCGGACGTTTTCGGTCTCCGGAAACCGTGCCGGGCTGCATCTCTCTCCTCTTCTCTCTTCTCAGACCTTTTCCTTCTGCACTACCTCTCACCGCCAGGCCCTACCTAACCTCTCTTGTCAGCCCGCGGACCTCCTCCCGCGCGCGTCCGAAGTTGTCCCGAACCCGACCCGGGCAGTCGTCACCGTTGGATCCGGATCATCCCCAAACGTCTACAAAACGTCACCGTTTTCTTATTTGGGCTTCCTAGCTATTTTATTCGCGTCCGTTCAATTGCGATCGTAGGGACGCGATAGCCCCTACCCAATTCCTAGTTGCTATTTATAGCAGATGAAACCCTAGTCCTAGCCTGTCCCATCCTTCCTTCCCTCGCGCCGCCGCCACTTTGTTTTCCTCGGGATCCCTCCCGATCCAGCCGAGCCGACCAACTCCCTCGTTTTCAGCTAGGGCCAACCATCTCCTTCCCTCGATCCACGAATCCAGCCACCTCCCGACCCACCAACTCATCGCCACCCTCAGCCGCCTCCGGATCGAGAGCAGGAGCTCTTCCCGAGTGAGAGTGCTCGCTCCAGCCGGCGACCACGAGCCGCAGCTCGCCGGAGCAGCACCAGGCCAGTCTGCGCCCCTCTCCTTCGTCTCACTCCTCTGCTCATCTCCCTCTCTCCCGGAGCTCTCAAATCCCCTCCTTTGCTTCTTATCGCAGGAACGAACAGCGCCGCCGCCCATGGAACTCCTCGCCGTGGCCATGGAGCCCCAAGTCCCGCCGCCCTGGATCACGTCTCCGGCAACCACGCTCCCTCAGCCGCCTCCCTCGCTCCAGCTCCGCCACCCAAGATGCGCCGTTGCCTGCCGCAGTCTCGGTCGTCGTCGTCTTCGAGGGTTCCTGACGAGGACGGCGCCCTCCTGTCCGTCTCGAGCGCGAAGTCCCTCGCCCGCACCTAGTTTCGTCGTTGTTGCTCTTCCGCAAGCCACCGCCGCGCCAAGTCCCTCGCCCCGCCGCCGTTTGCCACGCTCGCCGGAGCTCTGCTCCCAGCCGCCAGCGCCCCTGTTTAGTGCGAGCAGAACGAGCGCCTGCATCGATCGATCCAGCCGCGCGTTGACTCCCGCGTGGGTCGGATTCCTCTCCGCTGCATCGTCGCTTGGACCTCCCCTGCTCCGGCCCAGCGCGCCGCTAGAGCAGGCCAAGGCCCAGCTCCCTCTTCGCCCCAGCCACGCACAGGCCTCAAGGCCCAATGTGAGCAGCACCCTGGCTTTTCCTCTATTGGGCTAGCCGGATTCGGCCCGATATCTGTTTTTTTTTCAGTTCTGCGATTTAGTTACTATGAAAAAAAATGAGAAATGACATAAAAAATATCTATGTTTGCTGGAATGTCGTTTCCCAGCAACTCCCGGCACTCGGTATGCCTACTTTCTAGCACAAGTTATGCCAAAATTCACGGAAAATTTCGGCATGACCTTTGCTAAAAAGTGGACATATCAAGCGCCTGAAATTCATCGGAACGGAAATGAATCAACATTCCGGCATAACATAGGCCACTCGAATCATTTACCCTGCACATAATCATCATTTTCCAAATATGGCATGTCCAAAACATCACAAGTTATAATAGTGAACGGAGGGAGTATTAGACAGGCAGTCACAATCAACACTATATGCCAAACGTGATTATCTTTGGTAGCATTCTACAATACAAGATTTATCTTTTCAAGATTCTTACGAGCCTGAAATTACCAGGTATCGACAAGCTTCTGACCTCAACTATTGGGAAATTGACAAACATTCTTTGGCATGACTGTCCAATAGGGCAGTTTGAGAGGCAGAAATTGCTAAACCAGAAGGGTTGTGTTGTGTGGATAGCGGGGTTAAGTGGTTCAGGTATTTACGAGCTGATCAAGTCAGTCATACACTAAACTGTGAAGCCTCTAATATCTTTGTAAGATCTCAACATTATACTTCAGGCAAAAGCACACTAGCATGCACACTGGGTCACGAGCTGCACTCCAGAGGTCATTGACCTACATTCTAGACGGTGACAATCTGAGGCATGGGTTGAACCGAGACCTTTGTTTCAAAGCAAAGGACCTTGCTAAAAATATACGCAGAGTAGGTATGTTTGGTCCGTTGAGAAATCTCAATACTGTGATCATTTTTTTCCTTGCAATTATACCATTTCTAAATGTGTTTATGTCCATTTTTTTAGGAGAAGTAGCAAAACTGTTTGCAGATGCAGGTTTGATCTGCATTGCTAGCTTGATATCACCCTATAGAAGTGAACGAAGCGCTTGTCGTAAATTACTGAACAATTCTACATTCATTGAGGTATGTTTACACACACTGTACAACTCCTTCGAACCATCTGGTCAATCTTATTATTAAGGTAACCAGCATAGAGAAGTGTATTTCTATAGGTGTTTTTGAATGTCCCACTTGAAGTATGTGAAGCTAGGGATCCAAAAGGCTTGTACAAGCTTACCCGTGCTGGAAAAATTAAAGGTGAAAGAACCAACAGACTTCCCTTTTTTCTTATGTTTCGCAAATCTTACTTTTTAAATCATCCGTAGGGTTCACTGGAATTGATGATCCTTATGAACCACCTTCTGATTGTGAGGTTAGCGTAAATATTTGAACACCTAAATGTTATCAAAAGCAACATAGTAGTATTATTACCAGTTACTCTGTAAGACGTTCCTAGTTGTATGATGATGGGTATTAACTTCATTGATTGAGCCCTTTAACCGCTCATTGCAGATAGTGATAGAGTGCAAAGCTAGTGACTGCGCCACGCCTAAATCGATGGCTGATCAAGTTGTGTCATATCTCAAAGCAAATGGGTTCTTACAGGATTAGAGACGTATGCTATGGACAAAAACATTCTGGAAATTGGATTGCCAAGGGGTATGAATTTGAGGTAGTGTTTATATCTAGAAAGAGTGCTGATAGTATGGGAACGTATTGACATAATGATCGAATATGTACATCTTTATGATAAATTGAAATGTTTCGACCCAACAAGAATGACTCATGTGGCTGTGTGCATTGATCGATGGGAGGGGGAGGGGTACCCCACCTAAATTTTGTAAAGTTTTAAACACACACAAGAAAAACTTTCTATCTAAAGAATCCCTTGAATAAAGTGGATTCTTATCATTTGATCATCCCCTTCATATTTGACTAATTCTATATAAAAAAATGTGCTCCATATTTGGTACTCTCTCCATAAAGAAATATAAAGAAATATAAGAGCGTTTAGATCCCTAGTACCTAGCAGTGATTTCTATAGATATGCGCATGAGGATACCAAGAATTGACAGAGCCCTTGTAGTGTAAAAAATAAAACTGTAGATTAAGATATTTCATCGCATTTACTCAACCTTAGGATCTTTGAGGGACCACAGTCTACTTGAAATATTAGTGGAATACTCTATCATATGGAGATACCTTGGGGATGAGCAGCACCGGAGAAAATAATTTCATCTTCTGCCTTTGAGTTGGAATTATAGGAAACATCCATTTGCCATATTTCTGGAAGATGGATGTGCACTGACCATGAACAAGGATGCATGCAAACTTCTTTTAGGATTCAACTTTAAATTTTTCACCATCGCTTGGGTCAGTAAAATCCGGCAAAAAATCAAGAAAAAGTGAGAACAGTGTCTTGGAGCTCAGGGATGCATGTTTTACTATTTTTTTGCTGGTCAATGTTACCTGAAATCATTATGAGGTTCTAATAGGTTCGTCCTTGTAATCTGCAGGATATGATGAGGTGAAAGTGGTCACACTGACCATTAGTACCGGTTTGTAAGGGCCTTTAGTGCCGGTTATGGAACCGGCACTAAAGTTTCGGCACTAAAGGCCCCCCCCCCTTTAGACCAACCGGTACTAAAGGTTTTTTTTGAAAAAAAAAATTGAAAATTTTGGAAAAAAAATTTGAATTTTTTTTATTTTTAATTTTTCTGAATTATTTGATGATTTAGTCTCTAATCACCTCTCTTAACTGCTCAAGTGTGGATCACTCACGCTTAACTTTCAGGTTCTATTCTCCTTCGTTTTCGAGTCTGCACTTGTTGTTTTCCTGACAATAGTAAGATGTCAATCCTATTAACCCTCAGGAGTTTAGCTTGAGCATGAAGTCACACATTTCATCGTTTGAGTTTGAAACTATTATTCTAAAAAAACAGTAATTATTTAGTAACGCTAATATTTCTTGAATAAGTTTGACCACAGTTTGACCATAGTTTGACTAGATTTGACCAAAATTCAAAAAATTGAAATAATTATTTAGTAACACTAATATTCTTGAATAATTATGTAGTAACACTAATATTTCTTAAATAAGTAGTTTGACCATAGTTTGACCACAGTTTGACCATAGTTTGACCAGATTTGAACAAAATTCAAAAAAACTGAGATACTTATTTAGTAACACTAATATTATTGCGTAATTATTTAGTAACACTCTATATTTCTTGAATCAGTTGTTTGACCAGTTTGACAAGATTTAACCAAAATTCAAAAAAACATAAATTAGAGCATATCTTTTTTTCCTTTTACAATTTGTCATTTCAAAAATTGTCCTAAACCCTAAACCCGGGACTTAAAACGTCGGAAACTCTATGCTAAACAGTAAAAACTAAGGGTTTAGACCATAAAACCTAACCCTAAACGCTGAAATCTAAACCCTAACACTAAACGCTAAAAATGTCCAAAAACGTCTAAAACGCCCAAAAACTATATTTTCCCTTTGGAATTTTGTGATTTTAAAAAATTGTCGAAACGAAAAACTGGCTGTTTCAGCGGATCAATCTTTTTGTTCTGCAAATTTTGATATATTATATGTATTTTTCTGAATTATGATGATTTAGTTATGATTTTTTCAAGTTTGAAAATTGCCCTATAGTCCAGTTTGTGTCTCCAACCGGTACTATAGGTCAGACCCCTTTAGTACCGGTTCATGGCACGAACCGGTACTAAAGGTTAGACCTTTAGTACCGGTTCGTGCCACGAACCGGTACCAGAGGTGATCGTGGGGCCCCGGCCTGACGCCAGCCTGCCACCACCCCTTTAGTACCGGTTCGTGCCACGAACTGGTACTAAAGGTTCAACACGAACCGGCATTAATGCAAATCCGTTCGAACCGGCACTAATGGTACCATTAGTATCGGCTCAAATACAAACCGGCACTAATGTGCTTCACGTTTGACCCTTTTTCTACTAGTGCACGATTGTTGGCATGGCTAAAAACCAAACATAATTGTGAGTAGTTCAGTTGAAACCGACAGTAGAGTATATTCAAGATTAAAAAACTGAAGGTTTTTTTTTACGAAATGCTAACGGTGCAGCTTTTCATTGTATTAGTAAGAGCATCTATAGCAGACCCCGTATAAGTGGTCAAACATGTAAAATAACCGCTTTTAACAGTTTCAGTTGAAAAAACGGACCGAAACAGACCCCTTAAAATCGTCTGATAATTAAAAAAAATTACATGACCCTGTGAATGCAAACCCGATATCCTTCAATCTTCAGTTTTGAGGGCAATTTTGCTAGGGCCCTGAATAGCGGTCAACGTTGACAGTTGAGGAATCTCAGCTCCCGCCAATGCCTTGAAGCTCGCCCCTGCAGCGATCGCACCGCCGCCGCCTGTCCGCCCGGCCGTCGCCCATCGATGTGAGCTAGCTAGTTAGCTACGACCGCACTAGCTGAATCGATCCGGGCAAGCTAGCTAGCTACGGCCGCGTAGCTAGCTGAATCGATGCCAGCAAGCTAGCTAGCTAGCGACAAGCAAGCAAGCTAGCTGAGTCCGGCCGTCGCCCCCGTCGTGGCCGTCCCGCGTCTCCCTCGTCCGTCCGTCCGCTGGCCTCCGTTCTGGCCGTGTCTTCCTCGTCTACACGTATGTCGGCAGTCGATTTCAAATTGGCATGAGGAAGAGAAAGAGGAAGAGGTATATTCGAAGAATATTCTTTTTTACGCATTGATTATACGGGGTCTGTTCGGCCGCCACCCGCGCCAGCCCGTAAAACAAGTTTTCTGTGAGCTGTAAAAGCGATATAAGGGTCCGCGATATAAGGGGTCTGCTAGAGATGCTCTAAAAAGGGTGTATTACATCAAGATCTGTTAGCCCCCTACTATCACCTCACACTGTGTGGAAATTAATGGATTAGTCTGGCTCTCTTGGTTTAGAGATCAAACTCGCAACCGTTGGGCAGTCCAGTACTTAGAGATGCAAGACCAAAGAGATGGATCTCCCCTACCTACCTTCCCCTGGCTCCAACTCTTTCCCCTCCCACAAGAACTCTGATCTTGGCCTTTTCTTTTCAACGCTGTCATCGACAGTCTCGATTTGCGAGAGGTTTCCATGATTGGAAGACAATTCACTTGGGCGAACAGTCTTTCGGAACCGACATACGAGAAACTAGATCGCGTTTTAATGGATACCGACTGGGAATCTAAATTTCCTATGGTGTATGTTCATGCTCTATCTTGTATCGAGGCCATATCAGACCACACACCAATTCTTCTAACTACTGGTTTGCCACGACCACAGCATAGAAGCAAGTTCAAGTTCGAACTTGGTTGGTTGCTCCGAGATGGCTTTCATGACATGGTCAAGAAGGTATGGGAGAAACCGGTGGCCGGGCATACCCCAATACACAAATGGAATAACAAAATGCGTGCATTACGTAAATTCCTTGGTGGTTGGGCTAGGCATACAGTTGGTATCCTCAAAAAGGAGAAGCTTCATCTTTCATATAGTATTGATGAATTAGAAGCTTTGGCAGAGGTTAGGCCATTATCTGAGCATGAAATTGAGATCAAGAGTCAATCGAATGCACAGATAGCTAGCATGCTGCGTGAAGAGGAACTCAAATGGTACCAACACTCTAACTCTCAATTTATCCTGAAAGGTGATTCAAATACTAGATATTTCCATGGCGTCGCCAATGGCAGACACCGGAAGAAACTTATTCATTCACTTCAACAGGATGAGGGCACAATTGAGGGACATGAGCAACTTAAATCTTGTATCACTAATTATTATAAAAATTTGTTCAGAGCCCCAGAGGAAGGAAACTTCTGGATGGATGAGTCTCGAACAGATGACATCCCTCAGGTCTCTGATGAGGAAAACAACCTTCTAACAGCACCGTACTCCGAGGAGGAAGTTAGAAAGGCAGTTTTCCTAATGGAGCACAACAAAGCCCTGGGTCCGCATGGTTTTCCCACAGAGTTCTATCAGAACTTCTGGGAAGTCATCAAACCAGATCTCCTCCTCTTGTTTAGCTATCTACATGTTGGCCAACTAGATTCGTTTCGCTTAAACTTCGGTGAGATTATTTTATTACCTAAGGTTAATGAGGCTGAAAGGATACAACAATATAGACCTATTTGCCTCCTTAATGTTAGTTTTAAAATATTCACGAAGGTTGCAACTATTAGGCTGAATTCGGTTGCTAAACATGCGGTTCGTCCTTCACAGACAACTTTTATGCAAGGTAGACACATCCTAGATGGAGTTATCCTTCATGAAATTGTCCATGAATTACATCGAAAAAAGTTGAATGGGGTCGTACTTAAAATAGACTTTGAAAAAGCTTATGACAAAGTCAAA
Organism: Triticum urartu; assembly: GCF_056163025.1. Taxonomy (NCBI): domain Eukaryota; kingdom Viridiplantae; phylum Streptophyta; class Magnoliopsida; order Poales; family Poaceae; genus Triticum; species Triticum urartu. Next base: position 232,786,534 of record NC_141876.1, on the reverse strand, counting down.
TGGCCCTTTCTTCAACAAACTCTCAGAATGAAAGGATTTTCTACAGAGTGGCGCGCAATGATCCATAGCTTCGTTTCAGGAGGCAGTGTTGCCATTAAGGTCAATGATGACCTTGGCCACTATTTTTAAACGAAGAAGGGGTTGTGAGAAGGTGACTCGATATCGCCCATGCTATTCAATATAGTGGCGGATATGCTAGCAGTCATGATTGAGTGCCAAGGCTGATGAACAAATTGATGGGGTAGTAAATCATCTAGTTGATGGTGGCCTCTCCATACTTCAGTATGCCGATGATACAATTCTCTTCATGGATCATGACATCGAGAAAACGAGAAATCTGAAATTAATTTTATCAGCATTCGAGCAACTCTCAGGTCTTAAGATCAATTTTCATAAAAGTGAATTGTTTTGTTTTGGCGAGGCCCAAGACGAGGCTCACTTGTACGCCTACCTGTTCGGATGCGGGTTGGGCCAGTTTCTGATCACATATTTGGGGATACCGATACATTATCGGGGACTAGCAAATGTTGAATGGAAACACGTCGAGGAGAGGCTGCAAAAAAGACTTAGCAGTTGGAAAGGTAAGTTGCTGTCTCTAGGAGGAAGATTGGTCCTAATAAATTCAATACTAAGTAATACGGTACTATATATGATCTCCTTCTTCTAGTTGCCAAAAGAAGTTTTACATAGATTGGATTATTTCCGATCAAGATTCTTTTGGCAAGGAGATAATGAGAAAAAGAAATATCGATTGGCTAAATGGAGTGTGGTTTGCCGTCCCAAAGACCAAGGCGGGTTGGGCATTGATGACCTTGAGGTTAAGAATAGGTCCGTACTCGGTAAATGGTTGTTTAAATTACTAACGGAAGATGATGTATGGCAAACCCTCCTCAGACGGAAATATGTGGGCTCCAAGGCAGTATCCCAAGTACATTGGAAGCCTGGGGATTCTCACTTTTGGGTGGGTCTAATGGCTACGAAGAAATATTTCTTTTGCTATGGATCTTTCTCGATTAAGGATGGCTCGGAAATTAGATACTGGGAGGCTAGGAAATGCCACTCTTCGGGAACAATATCCGACTCTATACAACATTGTACGTCACAAGGGTGATACTATCGCCACGGTAATGGAATCATTTCCCCCAAATGTGACATTCAGAAGGGATTTATTTGGACCCAGACTACAATCGTGGAACATTCTGCTCTAGCGGTTGTCCATAGTGCAATTGTCACATGGGTCCGATGTATTCCGATGAAACCTACATGGGAATGGACAGTTCTCAGTGGAGTCTATGTATAGAGCGTTAATCCAGTCTGATGTGCCAGTTGATAATAATAAGAAGATCTGGAAGATAAAGATACCACTTAATAATAAAATCTTCACATGGTATCTTCGTCGCGGAGTCATTCTTACTAAAGATAACCTTATTAAAAGGAATTGGCATGAAAGTCCGCAGTGTGTCTTTTGTCACCACGATAAGACAATAAAACATTTATTCTTCCAATGCAAATTGGCTCGTTCTATATGATCAGTCACCCAAATAGCTTCTAGCTTGTATTCTCCTTGTAGTGTTGCTAATGTATTTGGCAACTGGCTACATGGGATTGATCACAGGTTTAGAATCCTTCTCAGGGTGGGAGCGCTTGCCATTATTAGGTCTCTTTGCCTCTGTAGAAATGACAAGGTTTTTAACGATAAAAATACTTTTTTTATGCAGGTTATCTACAGATGTACTGGGATTCTTCGTTTATGATCCTCTCTACAACGTTGGAGAATCGAGACCTGTTTATGGAGGTGTGTGCATGATTGGAGGCTATGGCGAGGGATACTTTTACCCAATATGGGTGACAGCATGATCTTAGGATTGCTCCCCTTCCGCTTTAGGCGTTATACGGATACTGCATGTTTTCCTTGTATTTTGTCTTTTAATTATTTTTCATTTGAATGAGAGGACATTGTTTGATGTGTGCATCTTAGCTATGCAGAAACCAGATGTAATGCTTAAATCATTTAAGTAATAAAGCGCCTCTTTTCAAAAAATTCATGTGATCCTTGTAATCGCTACCTGTAATTGCGATTGGAGAATGTACATCGAGTATTTGTGCTACCTAACCATCGGCAATGCTACACTATCCCTATGTTATCATCTTGTATCAGAGACCAACCCACCCCTCTTCACCGGCCCCAATCTAGCGCAAATTCATGGAGACACAGAGTCTCCGACAAGCGCGTGCATCTGCCATGGATCCGGCAGTGAAGGCATTCCTCGACAAGCTGGAAACGATCCTCTACACCAACACCAAGGCCCAGTAAGTAACGCAGGCGAAGATAGCTCCAGCCGCTGCAGTAAGACGGAGCAAAAGATCTATTTTCAAATCTTTTTTGCAACACCCAATGTCTAATTTATTGTCTTGCCTGGTAGCCTCCTTGAATAATTTGAAACAAAGTGGTAACCTTTTTAAAGGATTGGAACTGATGAACAAAGTGACCAAATATAACCACATAACCATGTCACAGGTCCAGTAATAATTTGAAACATGCCTACAATCCTTTAATAGCATAATATCAGTCATTATATATCCTTTCCCACATCCAGTAAGGGGAAGATACCAGCACTGATCAAGTTTGGATACAGTACTTGTAGGCAAGGGCAGCAGCGGTAGATGTACATGACAAATAAAATTATACCATATATCGAGCAGACGGTTCCACAAACAGATTAAAAAAGGATTCAATTTGAAAACTAAGCAAACGCATGGTACGGGTGACAACTGAGCAGAGGACTTCATCTAATCATCATAATCTCCATCAGCAAACTTGTTTTCAGGGTAGAACACGGCCACCACCTGGTTCCCGCCAAACTTCCTGCCATGCATCCCGACCTTCGCCTTGGTCGAGCCGTCGATATCTGCATATTCCAGAAACACCTGCAACACGGACAACAAAGTCCATGGATCAAAATAATTTTGTTCCTGCTCAACACATCAGTAATGAGTATGATCAAAATCAGAACTCACCTTTCCAACTCCAGGAACAGCAGCGCCGCTGGGGTCAGGTCGTGGGATGACAGCTTTAACCAAGTTACCTGTCCAAGTGTTAGTGAGTACATACATAAACAAGAAATACATGATATATGATCAATCATATCCAATTGAAAAAGAATAGTGTGTCTTCTGTAGGTTAAGCCCGATTGCCAATATTGCATGGGGTTGGACTACAAAAGACTCTGCAATGGCATTTATGTGGACTACAAAAAAGACACACAAAAAGACAACACACAAAACAAAACAAGTTCAGTAACTGAACACAATGATTACAGAATGCAAGGGTTCAAAACAAGATGAAGGCAAGTCCATGGATTTCATTTTGTTTACCATATTTGCGCCCTTCTTCCCTCATATCTTCCAAAATATCCTCATATTCCTCATCATCTCTCAGTTCATCTGCTGAAACCACCTGGGTCAGGCATACCACCTTTGTCGGTAGAGCGCCTCCAACTTGTAGCACGAGTTTCTGTCAGAAAGCAACGGTCAAAATTTGGAAGGGAAATATAAACTCACTGTCATTTTGTAAAATATATATTTTGAACAGCTGAGTGTACCTGCATCTGCACTTGTTGTTGTGCGTGCAACAGGATGGTTTCTTGCTCTGGCCTTGGTTGAGAAGTGCCTTGATTTGCTCGCCTAACAGTGAGGGTCTTGTCTCCCATCTTGATACCATTCAGGGCAGCACAGGCAATGTCGGTGACATTAAGATCCTGGTATACACAGAAGGCATATCCTTTCGAGTTGCCTGTCTCCCTATCCTTCACAAGATCAAATCCTCGCAACGGTCCAAAGGATTCAAGCAACTCCCGCACTTGAGCCTCGGTGAAGTAGTACGGGAGGCCACCCACAAAGATGCGATCAGGGCCTTCTAAACCTCCAGCTGAGCCAGGTGTCAAGCCAACAGCACCAAGATTGAGATTAGGGTTTGGCTGGCTTGGACCCAGTGCAGCAGCCAGGGAAGGATTATAGTCTGTTGGCCTTCTAACTTTCACCGGTGCTCCCTCAAACATTATACCATCTAAGGCCATTGCATTGCTTGCTTCCTCCACAGACCTCATCTCCACAAAAGCAAATTTCTTGTCATGGTTTATGTATACATTAAGAACAGCATCACCAGGACCAGCTGTGTTTCCTCCAATAGCAGCCATAACTTGATTGAAGTATATAGCAACTGTCTGCAGAAAGAATACAAAATTAATACAAAGCCCAGACCAAAAAAGCATAGGCCGTCAAGAAAACAAACAAGTTAACCAGGTAATTACCTGCTCATTGGCAGTTGGTGGAAGTCCACCAACATAAACACGCCTAGCATGCCGGGTAGCCTAGGATAAGGGTGATTAACCATGACGTTATATCACGGAACAAAACTAAAATATGATGGAGACAAGCAATAAGAAAAGTCATATACCTGTTGTGTCATGGCCTGTGGTTGCATAACTAGAGGATTGAACTGATGCAAATAGAAGAAAAAAAATTATGAGTAGAAACATATCAAATACTAGAGTTTGGTTCATTCTGTCAACACCAGAAAAGTAACAAACCAGGGTGAATCAGATTGCCTGGTGGTGAGTTGGTGACAGAACCCAATCTAAAAGGAAAATAGTAGTCACCTGCGTAGGAGCAGTGAAATTAAACATGTTTGGAAGCATCCCAGTAATAAGAGGGGCAACTGCGGGCAGCTGACCTGCAATTCATCAAAGGAGCCTTACAGATATACATGTGATTATCATGGAAATCCACACTAATCTAGCATAGATCCATTTCAGATAAAAATACATGGAGAATGGACACATGTTCAAGGAGACAAAGGACTAACAGCAATAATTATGGAACAGCCATAAGGTAATACTGATTATCAGTTGAAGGCGAACAAGATATCAAACCAGTTGTTTTCTCCTTGTACAATAAGCTACAGTAGTCCGCTTTTTCCATTGGTTTATAATGGGCAAAGTGGTCCAAGATTGCTTTCCTACCCAATATGAAAACACAACAAACAAACAAACAAAGACACAAAAACCAAGAACAGCAAAAGAAGAGTCACTCACTTCCGTATAAAACGTGGAATAAAATGCAAATTTACAAGTCTTCTCTGTAAGAAAATATCATTCCCACAACAATCATTACCAAGCCTTCCAAAGCATCCACTGCTACTAAACTGTAGGGCTCCAGTTCTCAGAATGGGCCAATTCCCATAGCTCAGTCAATTTCTGGTGACAAGCCAAAGAGGAAAGTTGCCAGACTTCTCGTAGACAATCGCAAGCAAAAGCTAAATCTTCAATAATTTGTTCGATTGTGAACCAACAAATTTATGAACTGGAACGTGCTACCATTTTCTGAAATAAATGATGATCCGCATTTATAGGAACAATAATTTGCATTCTGGCTGTTTAGTACAAGTTCATGGCAATGCATGTGGATAGATATTGCAGTGAAAATGAACGGATGTACATAGTCATTCCAGAAGCTGCTATTTGTAAATATATAATTGTGCATAACAGCTGATTAGCAGTTCCTTAACAGATCATCTTTTTTAGTCCTAACCATAGAAACATATACGTGTAAAAATGCAAACTAGAAACATCAGTATTGTTTGACACATACCTGGGGTCGTGCCAGGAGTAACCATAGGAATGGATTGCAATGGTCCCTGGTCAAATCCGCTCACCCGCTTGCTGTTTCAGTGCGGCAGGCAGTTATATAAGTAGTTCAACAAGCAGGAAATAGCAGACTAGAGAAATACAATAGAACCAGCATAAGGTATATAACAAATAACATATCATGCAGGAAAGATTTGCATCAGATAAACAATGTATTAGCAGTTGACATCCAAGCAGAAAGCACGAAACCAATGCATGGATTTTTTAAGTGCAAACAATGAAAGAACAGCATACGAGAATAGTATCTGTGACGGATCTCGAAAGGAATGGTGATTTGTCTTCCTCAGAATGCTGACATGTTAAACGTAGATAATAAACCTTTGGAAGAGATTCAACACATACCTCTTTGAACGAGAACGCGAACGAGATCTGGATCTGCGTTCACGACCCTTAGAACAGGAACGGGAGCGATGCCTGCGATGGCCATCTCTGTCACGGTCTCTTCTGCATTACCAGTTTATCTCAGAATACATTAGATTTCATAGAATTAGTAGTACAGGTTTTTTGTATAAAAGATGATGTTACCAAGGCAGGATGAGTATATGGAGGATACTAGATTAGTATTCTACTGTGATAACAAAACATTTCTCCAGAAAACATGACTTGGCTATTTCTGTCCCAAAAAAAACAATTGATTAACAGAGCCTTCATTTTAGCAAAGGAAAACAGATTTTACAAAATTCAACACCATCCACACAAAGGTTACAATAAACCTTTAGCAAGTAGCCACTCACAAAGGAACAACATTAAAAGCAAACCTCGCGCCAAGTTAAGCATATTCCCTGAGTACTTTGAAAGATGTCAATTTGGACTTCACTCTCCAAAACACTACTCTACAACTCATTTCTATCGTGAAATTTTATAGAACCCAGCAAGATTATGTATTATGAGTAAGTTCTTTTTTAGACAAATTTGCACATGTGTTGTGAACCTGTAATCACAATGGGATAACTACTGCGCTGAAGATAGCCAGACAGCATGACTGCGAGAGGTTTAGATTGGTTCTTTCTTACTTCTCCCAAACAAAGGTGACATAACATCTTATATACTCCCTCCGTTCCTAAATATTTGTCTTTTTAGAGATTTCAAATGGACTACCACATACGGATGTATATAGACATAATTAGAGTGTAGATTCACTCATTTTGCTTCGTATGTAATCACTTGTTGAAATAAAGACAAATATTTAGGAATGGAGGGAGTAACATACTGCAGGACCTTATACATAACTAAATAAGAATTCTAAAGTATTAGCCCTATCAACATAATCTTATATAAACAAAACCCATAAGTCATTAAACAGCCATTTTGCTGTGCATGCGAGCATGCACATCAGCAAAATTGCTGTAGCTGCTGGATTTGCTAGATTGGTCCACGTCTGATCTGGACATGAGAGCATCTCTAACGCAACATACATTAATTCGTGCACTCTTAATTCGTTGAAATGGTGATCCCACTTGTTGAAATCTCTAAAAAGACAAATATTTAGGAACGGAGGGAGTATTTTTCTAGCCAATATTGGACAAAACATAAACAAGCAAACCCTTGACCAAATACTTGGTAGGATGAACTTGGGCTCAAACAAAGCATACCCAGAGGCCTGGACACCTATAATGCTAGAATTCCTATATACACCATAGACCATAATCAAAAAGTATCTTCAAAACAAACACCTAAAAAGGCGACATGAGGGCAAGCAAATTTTACATCATGGAAAATTTCAAAAGATTAAAAGCCTCTTGAGTAACAGAGACGGATGCTTTTCAACGTAGTTACCTAGAGCTCAGAAATAGGCATGGTGGAACTAACATAACTAAATCCATGGAAGTTTAGACATGGTACCTTTCAACATCACGTTCACGGCTGCGATGACGATCATGGTCATCAGAATGGCCACGGTGCTCCCTTTTTTCACTTCTTTCACGGTGCTCCCTTTTTTCACTTCTTTCATGGTACTCCCTTTTTTCACTTCTTTCACGGTGCTCCCTATGGTAGCGGTCGTGTTCCCGGTCCCGGTCACCCCGATCCCTCTCCCTGTCCTTATCCCGGCCCCTTTCTCTATCTCTTCCATGTTCTCTATCACGCTCCTTGTCCTTGTCCTTCTCTCGTCCTCTGTCCCTCTCTCTAGATTTTGAGGACCTTCCCTCATGTGGCTGTACCTCCTGCTGGGGACAAAAGGAAGATATTAGTTAGATTTCTTGTACTACCTCCGTAAACTAATATAAGAGCGTTTAGATCCACTATCTTTAGTGATCTAAACGCTCTTATATTAGTTTACAGAGGGAGTAGAATATAAGAATGATATTCTTTCATCAACGACGATATGATCACCATACATGAAGGAACAAAATACTTACTATTTAAAGCCATCAATGGACCACTTGAAGACATTATTCAAACAAGCAACAAAGGAATACACCCACAAATTGTCTTTAAGGCAGAATCCAGAACTTGTACATAGATCTTCACAGCTAATAAGATAATAAAGTTTAACAAAGCATGTGATTATGAGTTCAATGCACCAAGGGATGACATACAAGTAGCTTAACAAAAACAATTTGAGGGAAGCAACAGAATAAAGTGCAGCAAGACGTATACATCAGAAACGTAATCCCACATCAATAGTGAGCCGCAGCAGTTTCAAAAAGTAGCCGCTCCCACATGCCCACGAATATGACACCAATCAAAACAAAACCGACCCTAACAACCGAGAATCCCCGCGCCCAGATAGGCGTGCACACATCTCCGCAGATCAACACATCTGCGCAGCCAAAGAAGCACTAGTCTGCATGTACCTCGCACAAGCTGGACATGACCCACGGTTCAGCTAGACCGCTACTCGGATCAAGTGGATCAGAGGAATGCACCTGGGAGCGGCCGTCGGGTTGGTCGGAGAAACCGGAGGGCTTGGTCGGCGGGGCACCTCCGGTGACGGCGGCGGCGGCGGGGTCGCCGTTGCCCTCGTAGCGCTCCTCGTACTCGGCCATGCGGCGCGACAGCTGCAGCGGCAGCGGCGAGTCCGTGGGGTGGCGATGGCCTGCTCGGTCGGTTCGTTCTAGGGTTTGGCTGGTTCGCCGGTTGGAGGAAAACCAGGTCGGAACAGGTTGAGCACGGGACGGGAGAAGCGGGTAAATTTTATATATTGCCTGTGTTGGCTGACATGCGGGGCCAATATTCTTTTTTCTTTGAGGTTGGGGCCAAGATTCAGATGGGTGTGTTTGAGTCCAGGTCCGGAGTCCCATCTACATCTACATACGCCCACCTATTGTAGGCGAGAGTTACACACGAGTGAGGCCATGCGCCACTTTTATCTCTTGAATCCTTATCATCACAGCCAAGTTTTGCTGCCGCGTTTTCCCTACGGGCCAAGGCCACCCACGAGCTACGACCGACGAAAGGGAGAGATGGTGGCATTGCAATGTGAAGCAGACGAGCGGTGCCGCAGGAAATCTCCGGCATGTGTGGCCATGCGGGGCACTGCTATGCCCCGTCCTAGCCATGAGAGTTGCTCCGAGCGGCATAACACCTCTGCTACAACCAGTTCGTCTGATGTTGTAGCAGGGGGCTAGTCTGATGTTGTAACAGGCGTAGCCCCCTGCTACAACTGATGCCACCGCTACTGGAGCTATGTGAGACCGGCCATCGTGACCTTCCATGCCGAAAGCTGCAATAACCTTTACATAGCCGGAACCCGTGGCGCCAAAAGTTGCAAACACTGCCGGGAAAGCTGCAACCACCGCCCAATTTTGCATTTTTTGCTACCATCGTTTATTTTTTTGCTGGAACCAGCACAATTTTTTGCTACAAGTCATTTTTGGGTATGCTGAAACCAGCCTCCATTTTTTTGTAATTTTTGCTACCACTGGCCTTTTAGTTTGCTAGAAAGAGCTTCATTTTTTGCTACCACCGCGTTTTTGATTTTGCTAGAACAGCGCCCAATTGCATGTTTTTTCCTACCACTTTTTTTTGGTTTGCTGGAACCAGTGCCATGTTTTGCTACCACCATCGTTTTGGATGCGAACCATGGCATCATCACCATTGCTGCAACCAACAATCGTAGAAGTTACGTCCGGCGAGATTTTTTGCTACAGCGGCAAGAGTTGGCGGTGGTGGAGCTGCCACTGTCAATGGGTAGGGCTACACGGGGTCAAACAACAAGGAAGATTGATGGCAGGGGCAGCGTTGTTCGATAACCTGTGAGCTGGGGCGGCACGTCTCTACTTGTTTCTCCCTTTTTCCCGTGCGAGTGGGGGAGATGACGTAGGGGCGAAGAAAAGACAGAGAAAAGGGAACGATGCGATTGAGCGACTCTATACGAGCGCATTCAACGGCACGCGAGCGGCCAGCCGAATTTTGGGTCGGCGCACCGACGCCTAGCACTCGCATAAGACTTTTACATTATGGTAGAGACCCACACGCATGAGATGAGTCTGTTTCACACGGAAGTTGCCAGTGAATGAAGTAACTACTTCTCAAAAAAAGTGAATGAAGTAACTAATCGAAGGTGTTTCAAAAGGAATTAATCGGAGATTTGTCTAAAAAACACTAATTGGAGATTTTCCCTAAGAAAACATTAATCAGAGATTCGTCTAAAAAAACTAATCGAAGGTTACCCCTTGCGTGAAGCGCGGATGGATTTTATTGGGGGGTTTAGTTTTTGTCGGTTTTTCGTATCTTTGGGCTTTTAGTTTCTTGGTTTTTTTGTTTCTTTTATATTTTTTTGATTTTTCTCCATCAGACCATGAAGCACAATAATGTTACGCGTGAAGCATTGTTTTGCTCCTATGTATCTGAAACACAACTATGCTTTTCGAAAAAAGTAAAGCATAGGAGTGTTTCTCTTAAGTGAAGCACAATTGTGCTTCTCCGTGAAAGCAGAACTGTGTGTCATTGGAAAAAGTTCGTTGAAACCTATAAACATGGGGTCTAGTTTTCAATATATCAATGCGAGAGCACATCGATGAAAACGGTTCATGGTTTGGACACACGGTTTGGGAGATAAATCATTTTGAAAATTTAAAATGAAGAAAAAAGTCAAACAAACAACCTCCCATCCTCCACGCGGGGGTGAGAAACTTCATCAAACTCTCTGATTGCAACAAGTGGCGCGTATGTGATGCACCACTTGTCAGCACCAGTGAAGGTGAGAGTTACATTTGAAAATAGTACCACTAATCAGTAATTTTGAAGTATCGACTTTTGCTTGCCCTCTTGTAAGAGTGGTTGTGTATCCCTAAGTATAAGGGTGATGTAACCTAGCAATATGTATTTTTCTCAATTGGAGAACCAAGGTTTATTGAACTAGAAGGAGTTCTCACAACAGACAAAGCCACTGGTACCTACACATAGAACACAAAACAAACTTGCCCCCAACACGTCAAGAAGATTGTCAAGCTTCTTGTCTTGCTAGTTACAAGATTGAATTCCATAGGATAATGATAGTTGACTAGACCATAATGGCGCGCGTTGCAGTGCCCGTCTATTTTTTCTATAGAATGATAGGAATTTTTCTTACATGAAACATTTAAGTTAAATGTGTATAAACTTTCTTCATGTCATGTTTGTATAGTCACCCAATATTTCGCGAGTGATATGCATGAAGTGCCCACCTTGCTTAAGCCCATCTCGAAAACAAAAGGTAGACATATTTAAACCGTACAAATCAATAGTTGGGATTAAAATTCCTTGCTCTTAGTAGGATGCCACAACTTTCTTTATGGTATGACTTGCATCCTAATAGCATAAAGCAAAGCACATTCACTCATAGTTGTAGGATCGAAAGCATCTCTAGAGGGGGTGATTAGACTACTTGACCAAATAAAAATCTAGCCTTTTCCCAATTTTAAGTCTTGGCAGATATTAGCAACTTATCACAAGTCAAGCAATCAACCTACACATGCAATTCTAAGAGTATAGCAGCGGAATGTAAATCATTGCATATGAAGGTAAAGGGGAGCAGTTTAGAGGGAGCAAACGCAGTGTAGACACAGAGATTTTGACGTGGTTCCGATAGGTGGTGCTATTGTACATCCACGTTGATGGAGACTTCAACCCACGAAGGGTAACAGCTGCGCGAGTCCACGGAGGACTCCACCCATGAAGGGTCCACGAAGAAGCAACCTTGTCTATCCCACCATGGCCATCGCCCACGAAGGACTTGCCTCACTTCGGTAGATCTTCACGAAGTAGGCGATCTCCTTGCCCTTACAAACTCCTTGGTTCAACTCCACAATCTTGACGGAGGCTCCCAAGTGACACCTAACCAATCTAGGAGACACCACTCTCCAAAAGGTAATAGATGGTGTGTTGATGATGAACTCCTTGCTCTTGTGCTTCAAATGATAGTATCCACAACACTCAACTCTCTCTCCCACAGATTTGGATATGGTTGAAAGATGATTTGAGTGGAAAGCAACTTTGGGAAGGCTAGAGATCAAGATTCTTGTGGTTGGATTGGAATATCTTGGTCTCAACACATGAGTAGGTGGTTCTCTCTCAAAAAATGAATGCTGAAAGTGTAGGCACGTTCTGATGGCTCTCTGCACAAATGGAGGATGGGTGGAGGGGTATATTGTAACGCCCTCTATGCAGCTATAGCTCCCACGTGTCGAGGCACGACTTAGAGACATAACCGCATTGAAAGCAATGTCGCAAGTCAGGCAATCATTACAACATCCCATGTAATATATAATAAAAGGGGGAGGTACATAGTTGGCTTACACTCGCCACGTCACATCAAAGTACATAAATAACATCCATCATACAAGCACTCATGGCCCGACTACGATGCCAAAATAGAAGAAAAACCCAACATGCGACAAGGCCCTGAATCAAACCCCAACTAGGCACCACTACTGATCATCGGGAAAGGAAACATAATAACGCTGAGAGTCCTCGTCGAACTCCCACTTGAGCTCGTACTTGTCACCTCGAGCGAAATCACCTGGACCTGCATCTGGAGTTATAGTATCTGTGAGCCACGGGGACTCAGCAATCTCGCACCCTCGCGATCAAGACTATTTAAGCTTATAGGAAGGATAAGGCAAATATATGTGGAGCTGCAGCAAGCGACTAGCATATATGGTGGCTATCTTATACGCAAAAGAGAGCGAGAAGAGGGGGCAAAGCACGAGCGATAATCTAGAGGAACAACCTGCGCAAGCATTACTCCAACACCGTGTCCACTTCCCGGACTCCGCCGAGAAGAGGCCATCACGGTAACACACTCGGTTGATTCGTTTTAATTAATTAAGGTTTAAGTTATCTACAACCGGACATTAACAAATTCCCATCTGCCCATAACCGCGGGCACGGCTTTCAAAAGTTCAATCCCTGCAGGGGAGTCCCAACTTAGCTCATGACAAGCTCTCACGGTCAACGAAGGAATAGACCTCCACCCGAGACACACCGATCAGACTTGGTAACCCGGTACAACAAGACAATTCGACAGGTTAAAACAAGACCAGCAACACCGCCCGAATGTGTCGACAAATCCCGATAGGAGCTGCACATATCTCTTTCTCAGGGCACACTCAGATAGGTCAAGCTACGAGTAAAACCAACCCTCAAGTTTCCCTGAGGTGGCCCCGCAGGCTGCCCAGTTCGGACCAACACTCAGAGGGAGCACTGGCCCGGGGGGGGGGTAAAATAAGATGACCCTTGAGTCTGCAGAACCCAAGGGAAAGAAAAGGCTAGGTGGCAAATGGTAAAACCAAGGTTGGGCATTGCTGGAAAAGCTTTAATCAAGGCGAAATATCAAGGGGTTCCCATTATAACCCAACCGCGTAAGGAACGCAAAATCCGGGAACATAACACCGATATGACGGAAACTAGGACGGCAAGAGTGGAACAAAACACTAGGCGAGAGGCCGAGCCTTCCACCCTTTACCAAGTATATAGATGCATTAAGATAACATAACAATATAATGATATCCCAACACGTAAATAAATGTCCCAACAAGGAACGGCTCCAATCTTCACCTGCAACTAGCAACGCTATAAGAGGGGCTGAGCAAAGCGGTAACATAGCCAATCAACGGTTTGCTAGGACATGGTGGGTTAGAGTTTCACATGGCAATTGGGAGGCTGACAAGCAAAAGGTAGGCATCGTAGCATTGGCATAGCAAGAGCGAGCAAACTAGCATAGCAAAGATAGTAGTGATTTCGAGGGTATGATCATCTTGCCTGCACAGTTGTCAGAGTTGACTGGATCCTCACAAGCAAACTCAACGGGCTCCTCGGTAGCGAACTCGTCTCCCGACTCTACCCAACAAGACAAACAAGCAACAAGGATACAATCAACCACGTGCAAGACCAAGCAATAAGATGAAATGATGATATGTTATGCGGGAGGCGATGCGGGATGCAAAAAGCAAGATATGACAGGAAACGCATGAACCTGGCCTCAACTTGGAATTCCAAGGGTGCCACTGGAAAGAGGGGATGAAATCGCTTGAAAACGATATAAAGAACGCCGGAATCGGAGTTACGGTTTGGAAATGGCAAGCGTTTTAAGATGACACCGGTCTGCAATTTACAGCAAGTAGGCATCTAAATGCAATGCAACGAACATGCTACAGCCACCAAACATGACAACAAAATACATGACAGGGATGCACACAAGATGCTTAACAAAAGACTAGCACTGAGCCACGGCCAATTCATCCATTATGAGGTTCAAACAAGCATGGCAAAAACGCAAATACAAAACAGATTCCAGACTTAGTGAAATTAACACTTGTCTGAAATTTCAGATCACGAAGCCCTCTTCGGAGCAGCAAAACAACAAGATACATGACCTGAACATGACAAGTAAGAACATGGCATGGAGCTACTCAACAAGGTTAACAAAAGTCCCAAAGTGACCTGGGGTCAAAAGGGATCAAAAAATATACTAACGGGCACACGAACATAGCAAAAACATAATCAGTTTTCAGACTTAGTGAAAACTGAGACATGCTGAAATATAACTCACGAAGGCATGTAAACGAGCTCGATGCACTCACTACGGTGCAAGTCATGGCAAGGCAAGCATACATCCATTGAGAAGGCACAAAATTCTAGCTAGACATGGCAAGAACAATGGCATAGAATGCACGGATCAACAACAATAGCATCGGCAAAATCGCAAACGAGTTGACGATCTGCCCAGATTCACAACGAAGCAAAAGTAGAGCTCGATTGACTCAAGCTAGGGTGCTCCAATTGCAAACAAAGACATGGATGGATAGAGCATAACATTATTAACAAAACTCCTTTACTGAACATCCTCAAAAGAGGCACGGATCACTAGGAAACAAGCTGAACATATGGAATCATGAACTAAATAATCCCAGACTTAGTGAAAACAACTAAGTCCCTGAAAACAGATTTACCGGGTGCCTCACTTTGCAAGCTTGCACAAGTCACCACACACATCCTAAAAATGCATGGGTTGCACCTCTGGAAAGAAGACAAAATGCTTAACAAAACATATGAAGGACTCACAGGCATAGCATGCACACAATAATCATGGCAAAAATGACAAAAGTCTAAGATGAACTAGCAGATCTGACAATTAACTCACGAAGCCTCCTTCTAACAGCATTTCGGGCATCAAGATGAGCTCAAATGAAAATGATGCAATGGAATGAAATGATGTACTCGTCGAGACGAACATTTTGATATGCTATATGCCCAAATCGGAGCTACGGATGCGGAGATATCATCGGTCAAAGTATGCATAAAAGATTAAGGGGGAGAGGAAAAAGTCAACCGTTAGGTTAAAACGGATCTCAGATCTGAGATGCACTGTAGCAGGTACTGTTCACGACACTGTTCATCGACGCGGGATTCGAGGTTCGCCGGCGTCGAGGGAGGTGGCCGGAGTGGAACTTGAGGGGAGGAGAGGCCGGCCGGCGTGGGGGCTCGCCGGGGTGGCGACTTGGCACGGTGGGGCGGCGGCGGCTTCGAGGCGAGGCGGCGGCGAGCTCCGGCGGCTTGGGCCAGCGACGCGAGGTAGTGCGGGCGGCCGGCGAAGCTCCGGTGCGGCGGCGCGCGGTCTCCGGCGCGGGGTCGCGCAGGAGGAAGACGGCGGCGGGGCGATGGGCTCTCGGGGCGAGGAGGCGGCGGAGGGAGTTGGGCCCCGCGGGCCTGACGCGGCGGGAGGCGGCGAAGTGGTCCCGGCGGCAGCGGCGAATGGGCGCGTGCCACGTGGCGGCGGAGGTGCGAAGTCGGACACGTCCGTCGGTGGACGTTTTGCCCGGCAGCGGCGGAGGAAATGGATCTAGGGTTAGGGGGAAGAAGAACCGTGAATTTCGAAGGGGGGGTGTATATATAGGCATAAGTGGAACTAGGACAGTCCAAATGAGGTGCGGTTTTCGGCCACGCGATCGTGATCGAACGCTCTAGGACATGGAGCAGAGTTTGGTGGGTTTTGGGCCAAATTGGAGGGGTGTTGGGCTGCAACACACACGAGGCCTTTTCGGTCCCTCGGTTAACCGTTGGAGTATCAAACGAAATTCAAATGATACGAAACTTGACAGGCGGTCTACCGGTAGTAAACCAAGGCCGCATGACAAGTCTCGGTCCAATCCGGAAATGTTTAATCCCCACACACGGAAGAAAGCTAGAAATGGCCACCGGAGGAGAACGAAGCGCCGGAATGCAAAACGGACAACGGGGAAAATGATCGAATGCATGAGATGAACACGTATGCAAATGCAATGCACATGATGACATGATATGAGATGCATGAAAACGAAAACAACACACGGAGACAAAGACCCGAACCCGAGAAATAAATATAACTTAACACCAGAAACGGCAAGAGTTGGAGTACAAATAGGGAAAGTTACATCCGGGGTGTTACATATATATAGCCTCCACACAAAATCTAACTGTTACACACAATTTACCATACTCGGTGGGACTGAATACTGAAACTCGGTCAGACCGATTTAGTTCAAAATGTGAACATTGGGCTTTTCAGTGGGACTGACATGTCAACTCGGTGGGACCAATTGTGTTAGGGTTAGGGCATAACGTAATCTTGGTGAGACCGATCACATGAACTCGATGAGACCGATTTCTTTAATAGGCAAACAGAGAGTTGGTTAGGCAAACTCGGTGGGACCGATCGCTCATTTTGGTGAGACCGAAACGTTATGAAAAGGAAACAGAGAGTTTGCATTGCGAACTCGATGGGACCGATCGCTCATCTCGGTTAGACCGAAACATTACGAAAAGGAAATAGAGAGTCTGCAATCCCATCTCGGTGAGACTGAGATCCCTATCGGTGAGACCGAACTGATTAGGGTTTCGGGCTATGGCTATGTCAAATGAACTCGGTGACGCCGGATAGATCAAATCGGTGGGGCTGAGTTTGACTTTTGGTTTGGGACATATGTGGATATGAGAAAGTGGTTGAGGGCTTTTGGAGCATATCACTAAGCATTTTGAGCAAGCAAGCCTTTAAGCAACACCTCATCCCCTTTTAATAGTATTGGCTTTTCCTATGAACTCAATGTGATCTTGGATCACTAAAATGAAAATGTAGAGTCTTGAGCTTGTGCCAATATGTGTCCTTAGCATTTTGAGGGGTCCACATCTCTAGTCCATGTCATGCCAGTAATTGAACTTTCTGAAATGATTATCTTGAAAGAATATTAGTCCAATGAACTATATGTTGTTAAGAATTACCAAAACCACCTAGGGATTAGTTGCACTTTCATTCTCCCCTTTTTGGTAATTGATGACAACATATAGATCAAAGCTTCGACGAATGATAATAAGAATGAAATACATCATCGATTTGAGAAGTATGTGATAAGAAAAAGCTCCCCCTAAATTTGTGCATTATTTAAAATTTGCTTTTGAATGCAAATGCACAATCGATTAGGATCATGGGTTACTCTTCCATGTCACATACATCTTGGTGGAGCGCTCAAAATGATAGAATATGAAATATACACTCATCACCAAGACAAAGTGAATGATCATACATGAAAGATAGATAATATCATCATCCAAAGCACAAACATTAAGGCATGATATGATCAAACACATGACCATACAAGTATCTCACGCACACAACCATAAAGTATCATCCAAGCAAGCAAACAAATAAGTAGCAAAGGAGATAGAAAAAAGAAGCAAAGCTCTCTCTCTCTCTCTCTCGAAGCCTATGATCTATACACTTTCTCCCCCTTTGGCAACAAGTTACCAAAAAGCTCGAAAATGCATAGTGCTATGTGGCTCTCTAAGCTTGATCTTCGGGAGGTGGCGTGGAGAGCACTCATGCGACAAAAATGCATCTGTTGAGGTTGTAGGAGCTGGTGGAGTTGCAACCAGAGGGGCAACTGAAGTTGTGGCTGCAGGTGCAACTCTAGTGTTTGTCACTGGCACCGCTGCAGATCTTTGTGCCCTAGGCACTCTCTGAAACGCTTCAGTGGTTACTTCCCCTTTCCTCTCTTCAGCTTCATCCTGGAGCTGCTCAACAGTTGTTTGCATCCCTGTGACCTTCAAGTCTAGATCATAAAAATTTGTTTCAATGATCCTTTCAAGACTCTCTTGATTCTGAGTCAGGGTGGCCAATCCTTTCTCAGTCCTCAAAGTGGCTTGAATAAGATATCCAAGTTGATCTTGTTTTGACTTGACAAAAACTTGTGAAGCCTCTTCAGCACTTGGCATCTTGGCTGCCTTCTCTTCTTTTGCTTTCTCCCTCTTCTCTTGATGGTTTCAACAATCAAACTCGTCACTTTGAATTTCTGGGGTACATCAAACATCAGAAGCAAGTTGATGGAGGTTTCAAGAGTTGAGGCTCTGGCCTTTGACATGGGCACTCTTTTGGTAGGAGGCTTGTTGTGCATACCAGGTTTTGTTGAAGCAGCTGTGCCAAATTCCTTTTTAACCACTTTCTTCTTGGGGTTGACCTCTTCCTCAGCAGCAACATAATCCTCATCTTCAAAGTCTGAGTTTCTCTTCTTCCTCTGCCTAGTAGCAGCCTTAGGCAGGTTGCTAGGAGTACTTCTGCTCCCATCATCATAGTTGTCTGAGGGACTAGTGCCCTCACTCATGTTAACTTGCTCCTCGGACTTGTTCTGGCTGTCACTCTAACCAGACATTTCTGACACTACAAACTGAGAGCTAACCCTGTAAATAGATGTAGATGAGATAGAGTGGATGAGCATCACAAAGTGCAGATATTTTACAAAACAATTGAGTCAAAAACTTAGTTTTAATTTTCCACAGAAAGCATTTCAGAGCTACCGATTTGTTAAACCCGGTGCCACCGAAGCAATATTGGAGTCTGAACTAGTGAGATCGGTCAGACCAAGAAATAGTTCAGTGAGTCCGAGATTGCTATAGTTTCACTAAGAGTTGAACTCAGTCACACCGATTTGCAAGTTTCGGTCAGACCGAAAGTTATAAGTGCAATGGCCTAAGCCAAATCGGTGAGACCGATTTCTACAACTCGGTCGGTCCGAGATGAGTTCGGCAGAAACCTAACCCTAAATTTTCGAATCAAAACTAATCTAAAGGGAGTTTTTGCTGGATAGGATAATCTCATACGTGGTAAGAATCATGGCATTGCCTTTTTCTAAGAATCGGAGGTAAAGATTGCACAAAGGATCAAACTCATACCCTAACTTAGCGATGACCTCGCTACGGCGGCAACGACGGTGAAGATTCCCGTTGACGGCGGCGGAGACAAGCGGCGGGAGGTCGCTGGCGATGAGGAGATGGTCCAGAGACCTGAGTCGGCAGAGCAGGACACACGCGGGTGAAAGGTTTCGGAGGAATTTCCAAAATTTGACCCGTGGTTATATATATCCTGACCCTGTCGGTGTGACCGAGTGGAACAACTCGGTGGCACCGAGATGTAGAATCGCAAGCGGTTACTGCAACTCGGTGTGACCGAACGTTTCTAATCGGTTGCACTGAGATTGAAAACCTAGATCAACTCAATGAACTCAGTATGACCGAAAGGGATGAATCGGTCAGACCGAAATACACAGATAGGTTTTGGAAGTTTAAGTCTATGAAGAATCGGTGACTCGGAGTGCTCCTCACCCAGAGGGTTTGAATCTGAATTGATCAAACTTTATGATGTAGCATGAATAGAGTTTGAGACGAGAAAAGCATAGATAGCTAGATGAAGTTCTTAGGCATTCTTGTCCATCCATTTGGCAAAAAGAAAAGACCAAACAATCAAAATCAAAAAATGGATGTCCTTGAATGAGAAAAATATGCAATCAACATGCTCACACAATAAGATGGCAAATGAAATATGTGGCAAAGCATGCACAATCACTCTAGCATCCATCAGGCAATTGGCGATGACTAGGTCATCTATATATGAGTATATTGAACTTAGGAGTCAAATGAGAACATTTGATCATAGGTCATACTCATCGTTTAAGCACAAGTGGGGTTACCACTTTTACATAAAGCATTGTTGTGTTCACACCATTAGAGTTGCTTTACCTCAATTCTTAGAGTAAAGCTCCCCCTAGATGTGATATCCCCCCTAAGAGGGATGGA
Source organism: Triticum urartu (assembly GCF_056163025.1). Taxonomy (NCBI): domain Eukaryota; kingdom Viridiplantae; phylum Streptophyta; class Magnoliopsida; order Poales; family Poaceae; genus Triticum; species Triticum urartu. Next base: position 232,766,306 of record NC_141876.1, on the reverse strand, counting down.
CTAACCTTGGGTTTTGTCGTGATGACTTCATGTAGATGTTGAAGATGTGGATGCTCAATGTTGATGTAGATCATTTGGAACAATCCGTTGGAGTGAGTTGCACTTTCAATACCTACATGGATTAGTCCCACAAGGAACAAACAAGGATATCCATAGACATAGAGTGAAGTACACAGAAGATCATGTCCATGGAAGCATTAGGTTACCTTGTCCCTTGACTTACCAACGAGAGGGTTTGTGACTCCTTGAACTAGTGCAAGATGTGGAAGTTGTTTGCACTTGTTCTCACCAAAATGATATGAGCGAAATATGTTGGCGGAGTCATCCTCAAGAACTCTCTAGTTCTTCTTCTTCGGGATCCACACCATCTTGATGGGAATCCTTGGGGTTGTAGTCGTACTTGATGAAGTAGAACTTGATGTAGTATTGGGAACCCACTTGACCAAGGCCTTGGGAGCTTCTTCAAATGCATCAATATCCTCTTGAAGCATGTCTTTGCCTTTTTGCTTGTGGTCTTGTGGTGGAAGATCATCTTGAGCTTGTGTCCCCTTGAAGGAAGTAGGATCATACTTATCTTGTTGAGTGAGGGAGTCCCGGATTAGGGGGTATCCGGATAGCCAGATTATATCCTTTGGCCGGACTGTTGGACTATGAAGATACAAGATTGAAGACTTCGTCCCGTGTCCAGATGGGACTCTCCTTGGCGTGGAAGGCAAGCTTGGCAATACGGATATGTAGATCTCCTTCCTTGTAATCGACTCTATGTAACCCTAGCCCCCTCCGGTGTCTATATAAACCGGAGGGTTTTAGTCCGTAGGACAACATACAATCATACCATAGGCTAGCTTCCAGGGTTTAGCCTCTCTGATCTCGTGGTAGATCAACTCTTGTACTACTCATATTATCAAGAACAATCAAGCAGGACGTAGGGTTTTACCTCCATCAAGAGGGCCCGAACCTGGATAAACATCGTGTCCCTTGCCTCCTGTTACCATCCGCCTAGACACACAGTTCGGGACCCCCTACCCGAGATCCGCCGGTTTTGACACCGACATTGGTGCTTTCATTGAGAGTTCCTCTGTGTCGTCATCGTTAGGCTTGATGGCTCCTTCAATCATCACTAGCAATGCAGTCCAGGGTGAGACTTTTCTCCCCGGACGAATCTTTGTATTCGGCGGCTTCGCACTGCGAGCCAACTCGCTTGGCCATCTGGAGCAGATCTAGAGTTACGCCCCTGGCCACCAGGTCAGGTTTGGAAGCTTAAACTACATGGCCGACATCCGCGGAGACTTGATCTTCGACGGATTCGAGCCCCTGCCGAGTGCGCCGCACGGTCACAATGAGCATGATTTAGCTCTACCATCGGACAGTGTTCAGGAGACCGCACCGGCAACCGCTCCGACCCTCAATTCGGAGCCAATTGCGCCATCCATGGACAGGTGGATAGACCCCGCCACGGAGGCCGCATTCTCAGCGGAGATCGAGCAGAGTATCGACCTTACCCTTCACGAGAGCTGTGACGCCAAACTACCGGATTCTTCCCCGGCTACGGACTCCGAACCGCCTGCGCCCGTGCCTATTGAATCCGACTGGGCGCCGATCATGGAGTTCACCTCCGCGGATATCTATCAGTACTCACCCTTCGGCGACATACTGAACTCATTAAGGTCTCTCTCCTTGTCAGGAGAGTCCTGGCCGAACTATGTCCGGCAGGATTGGAATGCGGATGACGAAGAAATTCGCCGCCCACCCACCACCCACTTAGTAGCCACTATCGACGATTTGACCGACATGCTCGACTTCGACTCCGAAGACATCGACAGTATGGACGACGATGCAGGAGACGAACAGGAACCACTGCCCACAGGGCACTGGACGCCCACTTCATCATATGATGTATACATGGTGGACACACCCAAAGAAAATGACGACGAGGAACGGAAGGACGCAGCGAAGGATTGTTCCCTCGAGAAGCAGTCAAAGAGGCGGCGTAAGCGCTGCTCCAAATCCCTCCTTGGCAAAAAGAACGATCATATAGACGCAATGATAGAGCAGGGTGAACCAGCGGACGACAAACACGACATTGAACCATCGTCCGACCACGGCAACACGGAGAATCAAACCGAACAAACCGACTTCGGCGAAGATAACAGTCCGGAAGACATCACACCGGACAGGCACCCGGAGCAACAGAATACCCATCAAAGGCTTGTTGCCACTGCGAGGAGTCCGAAAAAGCAGAAGCAAAGGCTCAGGGCTGCAGAAGACACACTCAGAATTAGATGGAGTGAAGTACTCAACACTGCAGCAAAGTACGGCGGTAGTCGCCACACAAAGAGCTACCCGAAGCGAATGCTGCTACCTGAATTCGATGAGGAGGCCTTAGATCCCCCGCAATCAAAAAACAAAACAGCCATCCGGTCGGATAGACGACCTCGTGGCCAACATAGAGTGGCAAACGACGCCGCACACAAGCCAGTAAGCGATCCACGTGAGGGCTCGCATCAAAAGTACGGCGCAACCAGATCCATCTACGGGCGAAGCAAGCGCGCTCCAGCACGCAATGCAACACAACAAAAATCCGAGCACCACGGTACACCCAAATACAGGGTGCCGCACACCCCTTATGTTTCAGCGATGAGGTGCTGGACCATGAATTTCCAGAGGGATTCAAACCCGTAAACATAGAGGCGTACGACGGAACGACAGACCCTGGGGTCTAGGTTGAGGACTACATCCTCCATATCCACATGGCTCGAGGAGACGATCTCCATGCCATCAAGTACTTACCCCTCAAGCTCAAAGGGCCAGCTCGGCACTAGCTTAAAAGCCTCCCCGAAAACTCCATTGGAAGCTGGGAAGAGCTCGAAGACGCTTTTCGGGCAAATTTTCAAGGGACCTATGTCCGACCACCGGATGCAGATGATTTAAGTCATATAACTCAACAGCCCGGAGAGTCATCCCGAAAGCTTTGGAACAGGTTTCTCACTAAAAAGAACCAAATAGTCGACTGTCCGGACACCGAAGCCTTAGCAGCTTTCAAGCACAGCGTTTGAGACGAATGGCTTGCCAGACACCTCGGCCAAGAAAAGCCGAGAACAATGGCAGCATTAACAAGCCTCATGACCCGCTTTTGCGCGGGCGAGGACAGCTGGTTAGCCCGATGCAGCACCAGCAACCCAAGTACATCCAAAGTCAGGGACGGAAACAGGAAGCCACGACGCAGCAAAAACAAGCACCGAAATAAAGAAGACAGCCCGAAGAGCACGGCGGTAAACGCTGGATTCAGAAGCTCTCGGACAGGTCAGCAAAAGCTGCCCTCCAAAGGCAACAGAGACGAACTGTCCAGCCTAAACAAGATTCTGGAAAAAATATGTCAGATCCACAGCACCCCCGATAAAGCTGCAAATCATACCCATAGAGAATGTTGGGTCTTCAAGCAGTCCGGCAAGCTCAACGCCGAACACAAGGGGCAGGTTACACCAAGCGAAGATGAGGATGAGCCTCGCAAGCAAAGCACTGGGGAACAGAAGAAATTCCCACCAGAAGTCAAAACAGTAAACGTGTTACACGTGATGAAGGGGAGAAACAAAGCGGCACTCCTAGAGACACATGCCCCAGGGCCTATCACCGCGGAGTTCTGCCACTGGTCGTCCAAACCGATCACCTTTGATCATCGGGATTACTCGGCAAGTATCGGGCATGCAGGATGGGCTGCCTTGGTGTTAGACCCGATAATTAACGGATACCACTTCGCACGAGTCCTGATGGACGGCGGCAGTAGTTTAAACCTGATATATCAGGACACAGTCCGCAAAATGGGGATAGACCCAACAAAAATCAGCCATAGAAATACTACCTTTAAAGGAGTAACGCCAGGCCCAGAAGCCCATTGTACGGGCTCCCTTCTACTAGAGGTTATATTCGGCTTTCCCGATAACTTCCGCAGCGAAAAGTTAACCTTCCACATTGCTCCGTTCCAAAGTGGCTATCAAGCACTACTCGGACGCGAAGCTTTCGCTCGCTTTAACGCAATACCGCATTACGCTTCTCTCATACTTAAGATGCCCGGTCCACGTGGCATCATTACAGTAAATGGAAATATTGAGCGCTCCTTGTGCACGGAAGACCGTGCGGCTGCCTCGGCAGCCGCACACTAAACGGCCTCACCAACTAGAGCATCTGACAGGTCGTTAAGACCACGGACGCGGCTAGACGAGTCCGGTGCAGCTATATGTAATTGATACAGGTTTGATGGCTATACCCCTATAACAATACAAGGGGCTCAACGCGCGTAAACAAGTGGCAATAAGGCTCAACTTTACTCATCTTGAACTGTACATGGTTTATTTAGTATAACCTACCTTTTGCATGACAACTTTTCAACTAAGTTCCTCTCTTTTTCAGATGACCATCGTGCTACACCTATCCAGGATATGACACAACGGAGACACAGGCGCAAACGTGCAGCAGGGACCCGTTCCAAGGATTCTTTTTAGATTAAGACCTTGCGTAAACCTTTTTTACTGTCTCTTGTTGATACACATCCCCCTAATTCTCAGTACAATTGAGAAGGATGCTGACGTATTGGCATGTGGCCACGTTAGAATATTGCACGTACCTGAACACCAGGGGCTTCTAACAAAGGGCACTGTTTAGCCCGGTTTACATCATAAAGACCGAATACCTTAGGGAGTGTTCGGCGTCGCGAGTTTGGCCTTATATGCAGCAGCTCCGAATCATGTCTTTGGTCAAATCTTGGGTTTGCCCGGCTCCTGTGTTTTCCTGCCTTACATTCCACTCTATCGGCTGGGGCGGCACCAGGAGAACTACTGCAATTGTGCCCTGGTTCATCCGGACGAGCACCTCAGTAGAGAAAGCCAAAAACTGACTGTCATGATATAGCGTGAGACTGGTCAACCACTCGATGACCTAGCGGAATCTTCGGGATTCCTCCGCCTTAACGAAGGGCCGTTTCCTGGCCAGGCATGTACGTGCCCCGAATTCGGATGAGCGCGGAGCCACCAGGGGCTATATAGTAGCCCCACTGTCAAACTCCTCTGGCTAAGTGAAAGTGTTAAAGCATTATAGTCTGATTGCCTAGTTCGCTGCGCTATCACCTCCTTAATGGACCAAGACGTTGGATCAAGTGTGAACATGCGTCTTCTGCGAGCACCCCCGCATTATATGCGTGGGGGCTGAAGCCGATGACTGCCATCTTTCAGGTTATTTACATATATACATAAACGGCCGCACAGGAGGCATCATAGTACTTTCGGGCAAAAGTATAAATATAGCCTTGATAAACTCAATCAAACATTGTTTTTACAATGGGAATACATGTCACTCAAACATGTGAAGAAGGGAATCCGGGGCCAGATCATGAAAATCTAGCCCGTAATAGAACATAAGACCCCTAACAAAGGGATCCAGAGCGAGGCCTAGTCCTCGGAGGAAGTGGGAGACAAACACGACGCTCTCGTTGGGTTCGGGAGTAGGGACGGCCTGCCCTCGGGCAGGCAGCCGATGCGAAATTTCGGCGGTCAGATATCTGGCCTCTCTCAACTTCTTGATGTCCTCCTCCGTGATGGAGGAAGACATCCACCGACCTTGAAGGTTGGATCCGGACATAGTTGAAGGTCCGAAGCACCTGACCTACGTTTTGGGTGTTAGAACTCGATGCGGGGGAAGGATTTGATTGAGAACGAGAGGGAAAAAAGAAAAAGCCTTGTCCCCTTTATAAATAGGGTGAATATCAAGCGTCCTCCTCGTAGCCATTTGGGACTTGCCTGAGATCTAGGAGTCCTACCAATAGGCACGGTTGGGTTACCCACGTCCGTATTGATGAGAATCCCGTAATAAAGGGGACACGATCTCTGCTTCGACAAGACGTGCCGAGGAAACCGCCTCGCGAAACACGCTAAGGTTGGTTGTGAAAAACGATTCGAATGGTGACCTGGCTGTGGTGTGATGTCACACTGCGGAATGCGTCGGCAGATTAGATTTGTGAAAATATTATTCTCTCTACGGTGGTATGTGGAACTTGTTTTGCAGAGCCGGACACGATCCTCGTGTTCAAAATCTTCTATGAAGTATTCGAAGGAGGAACCCGCTTTGCAATGCCAAAGACGATCTACGCGTCGGACTCATCAACATTGAAGCCTGGTTCAGGGGCTACTGAGGGAGTCCCGGATTAGGGGGTATCCGGACAGCCGGATTATATCCTTTGGCCGGACTGTTGGACTATGAAGATACAAGATTCAAGACTTCGTCCCGTGTCCGGATGGGACTCTCCTTGGCGTGGAAGGCAAGCTTGGCAATACAGATATGTAGATCTCCTTCCTTGTAGCCGACTCTGTGTAACCCTAGCCCCCTCCGGTGTCTATATAAACCGGAGGGTTTTAGTCCGTAGGACAACATACAATCATACCATAGGCTAGCTTACAGGGTTTAGCCTCTCTGATCTCGTGGTAGATCAACTCTTGTACTACTCATATTATCAAGAACAATCAAGCAGGACGTAGGGTTTTACCTCCATCAAGAGGGCCTGAACCTGGATAAACATCGTGTCCCCTGCCTCCTGTTACCATCCGCCTAGACGCACAGTTCAAGACCCCCTACCCGAGATCTGCCGGTTTTGACACCGACATTGAGGAACAAACTTCGTCTTGGGGTATTGATCTTCTTCCCACTCAACTCCATTGGCATTGAACTGTCGTTCAAAACCAACACCTTGATTCTTCCGGTGCCTTCCTTGCCTGAGTACAATTTCCTGAGATTGCTTACTTCCGGCAAGGCTCTTGTAAACACCTTTCTCTATAATTCCCTTCAATAAGCTATTTTCTTGCTCAAGTATAAATTGGCTAAGAGAATCGTTAGTGGAATCAAGAGAACTACTAGAAGCAACAATATTGGATTTAGCATGATTATTGTTACTACTAGAAGAAGAATCTTTCTTACTCTTGTTGCTAGATTTTACTTGTGGCATGTAAGTTTACAATAGTAAACACCTGGCAATGTAAGAAGAACTTTTCTTATGAAGATCATCATTGATTGCTTTTAAGAACCCATGCTCTTGCTCTAGGTTGAGATTTTTAAAGCGTAGCTTCTCATGAGTCTTTAAAAGCTCTCGACGATCTTCTAAGGTAGTTTCATGAGCTAACTTAAGAGTGTTTAGTTCTTTAGTTAGACTCTCAATCACCTTCTTATCATCGTCATTCATTTTATCTTGATTAGTTGTCAACAAGTAAATCATAATCACCTAGCAAATCATCTTCATCACTATTGAAAACAACATACTCGGGGTGTGATACCTTTGGGCCTTTAGCCATGAAGCATCTTCCAATTCCTTCATTTGGTGAGTCAAATATGTCATAGGAGTTGGTTGACACAAGTGCTAGACCGGTAACACCTTCATCTTAAGTATATTCTGAGTCGGAGTGATAACTTCTCCCGGAGTGATGGTCGGAGTCGGAGCCGGATACCCATTCACCAACATGAGCTTGATGTCTTCGTTTTGTGTAGCTCCTTGATGACTTGTCCTTCCTTTGTGAATCCTTGCTTTTGCGAGAGATTCTTCATTCATAACGATCATCTCTACTCCTTCTCTCTCTTGGAGGTAATTCTTCTCTTCTACTTCTCCTATTAGGTGAGTCTTCTCTTCTTTTGTATGGAGCTGTACACTCATTGGAGTAGTGTCCGGGTCTTCCACAATTGTAGCAATTACACTCATGACTAGAAGATCTTTTGTCATTGTAGGACTTTGACTTGGAACTTCTTTCTTTGCTTCTACTCTTGTAGAACTTGTTGAAGTTCTTCACCATTAGACTCAATTCCTCATTGAAGACTTGTTTCTCACTTGATGATGTAGGAGCATCACATGAGGCTTTGTAAGCACCACTAGACTTGTTGTGAAGCTCTTCTTTATCCTTGAGTGACATCTCATGAGCAACAATTCTACCAATGACTTCCGTTGGCTTGAGATCTTTGTAATTGGGCATCATTTGGATCAATGTGCACGCGGTGTCATATTTTCCATCCAAGGCTCTTAGGATCTTCTTGATGATGAATCTGTCAGTCATCTCTTCACTTCCTAAGCCGACAATCTCATTTGTGATGAGAGCAAGCCCGAGTACATTTCAGCGACACCTTCACAATCCTTCATTTTGAACTTGTCAAGCTAACTTTGAAGCACATCCAACTTGGATTCCTTGACGGAGTCGGTACCTTCATGCATATCAATCAAAGTATTCCAAATTTCCTTTGCATTCTCAAGATGACTGACTTTATTGAATTCTTCGGGGCACAATCTGTTGAAGAGGATATCGCAAGCTTGAGCATTGTATTGCAACATCTTCAATTCTTCCGCGGTAGCTTCACGATTTGGTTCTCTCCCATCGAAGAATTCACCTTGCAAGCCAATACACACAATAGCCCAAACGGCGGGGTTATGTCCAAGAATATGCATTTTCATCTTATGCTTCCAACTAGCAAAATTAGTACCATCAAAGTAAGGACCTCTACGGTGGTAATTTCCCTCGCTAGACGCCATACTCTCCTAGGTTGTGAAACCAAGGCTATGATCACCAAAGCTATCGAAATCAAGGCAAATGGAGACCGAAGCTCTGATACCACTTGTGAAGGAAAATATGTCGTATAGGCAATAATAAAGTTGTTATTTATATTTCCTTATATCATGATAAATATTTATTATTCATGCTAGAATTGTATTAACCGGAAACTTAGTACACGTGTGAATACATAGACAAAATGAGTGTCACTAGTATGCCTCTACTTGACTAGCTCGTTAATCAAAGATGCTTAAGTTTCCTAGCCATGGACAAGAGTTGTCATTTGATAAACGGGATCACATCATTAGAGAACGATGTGATTGACTTGACCCATCCATTAGCTTAGCACTATGACCGTTTAGTTTATTGCTATTGCTTTCTCCATAACTTATACATGTTCCTATGACTATGAGATTATGCAACTCCCGAATACCGGAGGAACACTTAGTGTGCTATCAAACATCACAACGTAACTGGGTGACTATAAAGATGCTCTACAGGTGTCTCCGATGGTGTTTGTTGAGTTGGCATAGATCGAGATTAGGATTTGTCACTCCGTGTATCGGAGAGGTATCTTTGGGCCCTCTCGGTAATGCACATCACTATAAGCCTTGCAAGCAATGCGACTAATGAGTTAGTTGCAGGATGATGCATTACGGAACGAGTAAAGAGACTTGCTGGTAACGAGATTTAACTACGTATTGAGATACCGACAATCGAATCTCGGGGAAGTAACATACCGATGATAAAGGGAACAACATATGTTGTTATGCGGTTTGACCGATAAAGATCTTCGTAGAATATGTAGGAACCAATATGAGCTTCCAGGTTCCGCTATTGGTTATTGACCAGAAGTGAGTCTCGGTCATGTCTACATAGTTCTCGAACCCGTAGGGTCCGCACGCTTAACGTCCGATGACGATCGGTATTACGAGTTTATGTGTTTTCATGTACCGAAGGTAGTTCGGAGTCCCGGATGTGATCACGGACATGACGAGGAGTCTTGAAATGGTCGAGACATAAAGATCGATATATTGGAAGGCTATGTTTGGACATCAAAATGGTTCCGGATGAGTTCGGGCATTTACTGGAGTACCGAGAGGTTACCGAACCCCCCTGGGGGCTTAATGGGCCTACATGGGCTTTAGTGGAAGAGAGAGGAGAAGGCCAAGAGGAGGGGCGCCCCCCCAAGCCCAATTCGAATTGGGAGGGGGGATGGCCCCCTTTCCTTCCTCCCCTCTTCCCCTTCCTTCCCCCTCCTAGTCCCCCTCCTAGTAGGACTAGGAAAGGGGGGAACCTACTCCTAGTATGTGTAGGATTCCCCCCTTGGGGGCGCGCCCAAGGTGGCCGGCTGGCCCCCTCCTCCACCCCTTTATATACGGGGGAGGGGGCACCCCATAGACACACAAGTTGATTGTTTAGCCGTGTGCGGTGCCCCCCTCCATAGAATTCCACCTCGGTCATATCATTGTAGTGCTTAGGCGAAGCCCTACATCGGTAACTTCATCATCATCGTCATCACACCGTCATGCTGAAGAAACTCTCTGTCGGCCTCAGCTGGATCAAGAGTACGAGGGACGTCACCGAGCTGAACGTGTGCAGATCGCGGAGGTGCCGTGCGTTCGGTACTTGATCGGTTGGATCGCGAAGACGTTCACTACATCAACCGCGTTTCATAATGCTTCCGCTTTCGGTCTACGAGGGTACGTAGACATACTCTCCCCCTCTCGTTGCTATGCATATCCTAGATAGATCTTGCATGATCGTAGGAAATTTTGAAATATTGCGTTACCCAACAGTGGCATCCGAGCCAGGTCTATGCGTAGATATTATATGCACGAGTAGAACACAAAGGAGTTGTGGGCGTGGGTATATACATACTGCTTGCCGTCACTAGTTGATTCTTGATTCAACGGTATTGTTGGATGAAGCGACTCAGACCGACATTATGCCTACGCTTATGCGAGACTGGTTCTACCGACGTGCTTCGCACACAGGTGGCTAGTGGGTGTCTGTTTCTCCAACTTTAGTTGAATCGGATTCAATGAACATGGTTCTTTCTGAAGATCAAAAAGCAATCACTGTACCGCATTGTGGTTTTTGATGCGTAGGTAAGAACGGTTCTTGCTAAGCCCGTAGAAGCCACGTAAAACTTGCAACAACAAAGTCGATGACGTCTAACTTGTTTTTGCAAGGCATGTTGTGATGTGATATGGTCAAGACATGAATTATATAAATTGTTGTATGATATGATCATGTTTTGTAACACAGTTATCGGCAACTGGCAGGAGCCATATGGTTGTCACTTTATTGTATGAAAAATGCAATCGCCATGTAACTACTTTACTTTATCACTAAGCGGTAGCGATAGTCGTATAAGCAATAGTTGGCGAGATGACAACGATGCTACGATGGAGATGAAGGTGTCAAGCCGGTGACGATGGTGATCATGACGGTGCTTTGGAGATGGAGATCAAAGGCACAAGATAATGATGGCCATATCATATCACTTATATTGATTGCACGTGATGTTTATCCTTTATGCATCGTATTTTGCTTAGTACGGTGGTAGCATTATAAGATGATCTCTCACTAAATTTCAAGGTATAAGTTTCTCCCTGAGTATGCACCGTTGCTACAGTTCGTCGTGCCGAGACACCACGTGATGATCGGGTGTGATAAGCTCTACGTTCACATACAATGGGTGCAAGCCAGTTTTGCACAAGCAGAATACTCGGGTTAAACTTGACGAGCCTAGCATATGCAGATATGGCCTCGGAACACTGAGACCGAAAGGTCGAGCGTGAATCATATAGTAGATATGATCAACATACTGATGTTCACCATTGAAAACTACTCCATCTCACATGATGATCGGACATGGTTTAGTTGATATGGATCGCGTGATCACTTAGATGATTAGAGGGATGTCTATCTAAGTGGGAGTTCTTAAGTAATATGATTAATTGAACTTTAATTTATCATGAACTTAGTACCTGATAGTATTTTGCATGTCTATGTTGTTGTAGATATATGGCCCTTGCCGTTGTTTCGTTGAATTTTAATGCGTTCCTAGAGAAAGTTAAGTTGAAAGATGATGGTAGCAATTACACGGACTGGGTCCGTAACTTGAGGATTATCCTCATTGCTGCATAGAAGAATTACGTCCTGGAAGTACCGTTGGGTGACAAGCCTGCTGCAGATGTTGCCGACAACGTTAAGAACGTCTAGCAGAGCAAAGCTGATGACTACTCGATAGTTCAGTGTGCCATGCTTTACGGCTTAGAACCGGGACTTGAACGACGTTTTGAACGTCATGGAGCATATGAGATGTTCCAGGAGTTGAAGTTAAAATTTCAAGCAAATGCCCAGATTGAGAGATATGAAATCTCCAATAAGTTCTACAGCTGCAAAATGGAGGAGAATAGTTCTGTCAGTGAACATATACTCAGAATGTCTGGGTACCACAACCACTTGACTCATCTAGGAGTTAATCTTCCTGATGATAGTGTCAATGACAGAGTTCTTCAATCACTGCCACCAAGCTACAAGAGCTTCGTGATGAACTATAATATGCAAGGGATGGATAAGACAATTCCCGAGCTCTTTGCAATGCTAAAGGCTGCAGAGGTAGAAATCAAGAAGGAGCATCAAGTGTTGATGGTCAACAAGACCACTTGTAGGATCGAAAGTATGTCTAGAGGGGGGGTGATTAGACTACTTGACCAAATAAAAACTTAACCTTTTCCCAATTTTAGTTCTTGGCAGATTTTAGCTATTGTAGGACAAGTCAAGCAATCATCACACAATTCAAGCAAGCATGCAAAGAGTATATTGGCAGCGGAAAGTAAAGCATGCAACTTGCAAGAATGTAAAGGGAAGGGTTTGGAGAATTCAAACGCAATTGGAGACACGGATGTTTTTCCCGTGATTCGGATAGGTGGTGCTATCCTACATCCACGTTGATGGAGACTTCAACCCACGAAGGGTAACGGTTGCGCGAGTCCACGGAGGGCTCCACCCACGAAGGGTAATGGTTGCGCGAGTCCACGGAGGGCTCCACCCACGAAGGGTCCACGAAGAAGCAACCACCCACGAAGGGTCCGCGAAGAAGCAACCTTGTCTATCCCACCATGGCCATCGCCCACGAAGGACTTGCCTCACTAGCGGTAGATCTTCACGAAGTAGGCGATCTCCTTGCCCTTACAAACTCCTTGGTTCAACTCCACAATCTTGTCGGAGGCTCCCAAGTGACACCTAGCCAATCTAGGAGACACCACTCTCCAAGAAGTAACAAATGGTGTGTTGATGATGAACTCCTTGCTCTTGTGCTTCAAATGATAGTCTCCCCAACACTCAACTCTCTCTCTCATAGGATTTGGATTTTGTGGAAAGAAGATTTGAGTGGAAAGCAACTTGGGGAAGGCTAGAGATCAAGATTCATATGGTAGGAATGGAATATCTTGGTCTCAACACATGAGTAGGTGGTTCTCTCTCAGAACATATGAGTTGGAATTGTGTATGTGTTCTGATGGCTCTCTCCACGAATGAAGAGGAGGTGGAGGGGTATATATAGCCTCCACACAAAATCCAACCGTTACACACAGTTTTCCAATCTCGGTGGGACCGATCAACAAACTCGGTCGGACCGAAAAGGTAAACCTAGTGACCGTTAGAGATTTTCGGTGGGACTGACATGCAACTCGGTAGGACCGATATGGTTAGGGTTTGGGCATAACGTAATCTCGGTGAGACCGATTACACAAACTCGGTGAGACCGAGTTTGGTAATAAGCTAACCAGAGAGTTGGTCAGGTAAACTCGGTGGGACCGATTTGCTCTTTCGGTGAGATCGAAAAGTTACAAAAAGGAAATAGAGAGTTTACACTGCAATCTCGGTGGGACCGATTCGCTCTTTCGGTGAGACCGAAAAGTTACGAAAGGGAAACAGAGAGTTTGCAATCCCATCTCGGTGAGACCGAGATCCCTATCGGTAGAACCGAATTGCTAGGGTTTGGCAGTGGCTTATGACAAGTGAAACTCGGTGGCGCCGGATAGAAAGAATCGGTAGGACCGAGTTTGGCTTAGGGTTTAGGTCATATGTGGATATGGGAAAGTAGTTGAGGGTTTTGGAGCATATCACTAAGCACATGAAGCAAGAGGCTCATTAAGCAACACCTCATCCCTCCTTGATAGTATTGGCTTTTCCTAAAGACTCAATGTGATCTTGGATCACTAAAATATAAAATGAAGAGTCTTGAGCTTTTGAGCTTGAGCCAATCCTTTGTCCTTAGCATTTTGAGGGTTCCACTTTCACATCCATGCCATGCCAATCATTGAGCTTTCCTGAAATAGTCATCTTGGAATAGCATTAGCTCAATGAGCTATATGTTGTTATGAATTACCAAAACCACCTAGGGATAGTTGCACTTTCAATCTCCCCCTTTTTGGTAATTGATGACAACATATAGATCAAAGCTTCGACAAATGATAATAAGCATGAAATATATCGTCGCTTTGAGAAGTATGTGACAAGTAAGAGCTCCCCCTAAATTTGTGCATATTTAAAATTTGCTTTGGACTGCAAATGCACAAAGAGTTAGAGTCATGGGTTACTCTTCCATGTCACATACATCTTAGTGGAGCGCTTAAAATGATAAGAATGAAATACATGCACTCATCACCAAGAATAGTGAATGATCACATAAGATAGATAAGATGATAATATTAAGCAAACATTAAGTGTAGCTTATGATCAAACACATGATCATCAATGTCTCACGAGCAATGACATAGTATCTCACACAAAAGCAAACAAAGTTCGAAAAACCACCAAATAAAACAAGAGAGAATAAAAGCAACACTCTCTCTCGAAGCCTATGATCTATACATTTTCTCCCCCTTTGGCAACAAGTTACCAAAAAGTTCCTAGAAAATGCATAGTGCTAAGTCGATACTCAGGCTTGATCTTCAGGTGGTGGTGGAGTCCGGAGCACTCCAAGGACGAAGCCTTCTGTAGACGTGGTCAGAGTCGAGGCTGAAGTGGACGCTGGAGCTGGTGGAACTGAGGCTGTAGCTGGTGCAGACGTGGTGGCTCTGGGGTCAGCAACTGGCACTGCAGACGACCTCGGACCTCGTGGCACTCTGGCAAAGGCATCAGTTGTAGTCTTGCCTCTCCTCTCCTGCATGTCATCCTGGAGCTGCTCCACTGCAGTCTGAAACTCTGTTACTTTGACATCCAAGTCATAGAACTTTTGTTCCATGATCCTCTCTAAGCTCTGTTGATTCTGAGTGAGGGTGGCCAGTCCTTGCTCAATCCTCAGTGTGGATGCAATCAAGTAACCAAGCTGCTCTTGTTTGGTTTTCAAGAAATACTCAGATGCCTCCTCTTGAGTTGGCATCTTGGCAGCTTTCTCCTTCCTCGCCTGCTCCTTCTTTGCTTGTGCTTGAACTGATGATGGTTCATTCTCATTCATCAGAACTTGGTTGTCCTCAAAGTCTGGATGAATAGGCAAGTGTTCCTTGTCCAACAAGTATATGCCTGTGCCCATCTTCGAGTTGATTAACTCCTGAATCTGAGGGGCATAACCATAGCTCCTCTTCTGATCTGCCGCAGTCCTCTTGATAGTTTCTACTATGAGGCTCATGACCTTGAATTTTTGAGGCACATCAAATACATGAAGCAAATTGATTGCATGGCCTCTGATCATCTTGTGATCACCTGACTTGGGCAACAGAGTGTGCCTAAGGATTCAGTTAATGGTTGGCAGCCCTGACAGAAGATAATGCACAGACCCAAACTTGAAAGTATCAAGTGCCTCGTTTGGAATTTCCTTGTACATATTGGACATAGAGTTGTGGTCCATCTTCTTCTTGGCATAGATATCCAAGTCATCCTCATGCTCCTCTGGGGCATTGATGAGCTGTGCCCACTCAGCAACAGTAGATTGGTACCTCGTACCTTCAGACATCCATGTGATCTTTCCATCTGGGTAGAAATATGCTGTGGAGTAGAATTGCATAATGAGTTCCTCGTTCCACTTTGTGAGCTTCTGCCCAACAAAGTCTGCTACTCCACAAGCATTGAAGCTGTCATACACTCCAGGGTAGTGTTCTTCATTGTCCTTGATGCACTCCCAATTGACCCATCTCATGTCACAAACTATGGGCTTCTTGTCCAACAAAACTGTCTCATAGAAGTCCTGCTGTTCCTTAGTGTGGAACCTATAATCAATAGCAGTTCTTCTCCTTGAAGCATATGGATCTGCTTCTCTCCACTTCCTTAGCCCTGAGTCTCTTCTGAGCTTCATGTCCTCAGCCATAGGATGAGCATCATTGTGGTCTGGGATCTTGGGCTTGAGCTTTCTCAGAACGTGCTCTTCATCATCTTCTTCAGCAGCTTCAGGCACTGGGGCCTTGTTCTTCTCAGTTGCAGGTATGCTCCTCGTATTTCTCTTTGGGGCAGACTTGGGCTTGGAGGCATCTTTGGGTGCTTCTTTGGGCTTGGATGCAGTAGCCCCTGTCCTGATAGCATCACCCATAAGCTTAGGTGCCTTAGGTGCTGGTGCAGCAACCTCTTCTTCTTTCTCTTCTTCCATGATGGAAGCCTTTCCAAGCACTCTGGCTACGGTCTTCTTGACCCTTTCCTTCCTTTTCTTTCCTTCAGCAGCAACTGGCTCTATGGTTGCAGGCTTTTCAGGAATCTGAGTTGAAGCTCTGGCCTTTGGCATAGGCTACCTACCTGCTGGCCTTTTGATTTTTAAGCCTGGCTTTGTGCCTTGAGCAGAGCCATATTCCTTCTTGAGCACAACTCTCTTTGATGTGGCTTCCTCTTCCTCTGCCACATAATCTTCATCCTCAGAATCTGAAGTTCTCTTCTTCCTCTGTCTTGTGGCAGCTTTAGGAAGATTGCTAGGGGTGCTCCTGCTGCCATCATCTGAGGAACTGGAGGGACTAGTGCCCTCACTCATCTGCACTTGCTGCTCTGACAAGTTCTGGCTATCACTTTGGTCTGACATGATGCAAACTCTGACTGCTGACCCTGTGAATAGGTTATAGATGAGATAGAGTGGATAAGCATCACAAAATGCAGAGATTTTTGCAAAAGAATAATTCAAAAACTTAGTTTTAGTTTCCCACTGAAAGCATCTCGGATCTACCGATTTCTAAACTCGGTGATACCGAAGCAGTTTTGGCACCTAAACTAGTGAACTCGGTCAGACCGAGTCACAGTTCGGTGGCACCGAGACTGCTAGGGTTTCATAGAGTTCCAAAATCGGTCACACCGATAAGTAATTCTCGGTCAGACCGAGTCTCACTTGTGCAATGGCATAAGCCAAATCGGTGGGACCGAGTTTTTCAACTCGGTGGGTCCGAGATGGTTTCGGCGGAAACCTAACCCTAAAATTTTCGAATTAAACCTAATCTACGAGCTCATTGACTGGATAGAAGTTTAACAAACGTGGCAAGAATCATGATGATCACAATGTGCTAAGAATTGGATTGGGGAATAGCACAAAGATCGAGTCCATACCCTAGTTCGGCGGAGACTCGCTACGGCGCCAACGGCGGGGTTGAATTTCCGTTGACGGCGACGGAGACCAGCGACTGGAGGCGGCTGGCGGCGAGGAGACGATCCGGAGACCAAGTTGGCAGAGCAGGCTATCGCGCGGGCGAAGGGGTTCGGAGAAATTTCCAAATTTTTGCCCGTAACTATATATAGCCCGACCCTGTCGGTGTGACCGAGTGGAACAACTCGGTGGCACCGAGATGCAAAACTGTATACAGTTGTTGCAACTCGGTGTGACCGAATGGTTCAAATCGGTTGCACCGAGATCGAAAACCTAGATCAACTTAATGATCTCGATAGGACCGAAAGTGGGGTATCGGTCAGACCGAGAATCATAAAGAGGTTTTGGAAGTTTAAGTCTATGACGAATCGGGGACTCCGAGCGCTCCTCACACAGAGTGGTTCGAATCTGACTTGATCAAATTTTGTGATGTAGCATGAATAGAGTTTGAGACGAGAAAAGCATAGATAGCTAGAGGAGGTTCTTAGGCATTCTTGTCCATCCACTTGGCAAAAGGAAATAAAACCAAACAATCAAAACAATAAGTGGATGTCCTCGAATGAGTAAAATATGCAACCAGCATGCTCACACAATAAGATGGCAAATGAAATATGTGACAAGGCATGCACAACCAATTCTAGCATCTATCAAGCAATTTGCGATGACAAGGTCATCTATATATGAGTATATTGACTTAGGAGTCAAGTGAGAACACTTGATCATAGTTCATACTCATCGTTTAAGCTCAAGTGGGGTTACCACTTTTACATAAAGCATTGTTGTGTTCACATCTTTAGAGTTGCTTTAGCTCAAGTCTTAGAGTAAAGCTCCCCCTAGATGTGATATCCCCCCTTAGAGGGATGAACTAACCTCGGGTTTTGTCGATGATGACTTCATGTAGATGTTGAAGATGTGGATGCTCAATGTTGATGTAGATCACTTGGAGCTATCCATTTGAGTGAATTGCACTTTCAATACCTACATGGGTTAGTCCCACAAGGAACAAACAAGGATATCCATAGACATAGAGTGATGCACACACAAGATGATGTCCATGAAAACTTTTAGGTTACCTTGTCCCTTGTCTTACCAACAAGAGGGTTTGTGACTCCTTGAACTAGTGCAAGATGTGGAAGTTGATTGCACTTGTTCTTGCCAAAATGATAAGAGTGAGGTATGTTGGCGGAGTCACCCTCAAGAACTCTCTAGTTCTTCTTCTTTTGGATCCACACCATCTTGATGGGAATCCTTGGAGTTGTAGTCATACTTGATGAAGTGGAACTTGAAGTAGTCTTGGGAATCCACTTGACTAAGGTCTTAGGAGCTTCTTTAAATGCATCAATTTCCTCTTGAAGCTTGTCCTTGCCTTTTTGCTTGTAGTCTTGTGGTGGAAGATCATCTTGAGCTTGTGTCCCCTTGAAAGAAGTATCATACTTCTCTTGTTGAGGAACAAACTTTGTCTTGGGGTATTGATCTTCTTCCCACTCAACTCCATTGGCATTGAACTTTCGTTCAAAACCAACACCTTGATTCTTCCGGTGCATTCCTTGCTTGCGCACAATTTCCTCGAATTGCTTACTCCCGACAAGGCTTTTGTACACTCCTTTCTCTATAATTCCCTTCAATAAGCTATTTTCTTGCTCAAGTGTAACTTGGCTAAGAGAATCATTAGTGGAATCAAGAGAACTACTAGAAGCAACAATATTGGATTTAGCATGATCATTGTTACTGCTAGAGGAAGAATCTTTCTTGTTCTTGTTACTAGACTTGACTTGAGGCATGTAAGTGGATAAGAGTAAACGCTTGGCAATGTAAGAAGAACTTTTCTTGCGGAGATCATCATTGATTGCTTTTAAGAACTCATGCTCTTGCTCAAGATTGAGCTTTTCAAAACGTAATTTCTCATGAGCTCTTAAAAGTTCTCGATGATCTTCGAAGATAGTTTCATGAGCTAACTTAAGAGTGTTTAGTTCTTTAGTTAGAGACTCAATATTCTCCTTATCATTGTCATTCGTTTTATCTTGATTAGCATGATTAATTGACGTTTCATCATAGTATTCATCACTAGAGTTGTCAACAAGCAAATCATCACCTAACAAGTCATCTTCATCACTATTGAAATCAACATACTCGGGGTGTGTTACCTTAGGACCTTTGGCCATGAAGCATCTTCCAATTCCTTCATTTGGTGAGTCAAATATGTCGTAGGAGTTGGTTGACACAAGTGCTAGACCGGCAACACCTTCATCTTGAGTATCTTCGGAGTCGGAGTGATAACTTCTCTCGGAGTGGTTGTCGGAGTCGGAGCCGGATACCCATTCACCAACATGAGCTTGATGTCTTCGTTTTGTGTAGCTCCTTGATGATTTTTCCTTCCTTTCCGAATCCTTGCTTCTCCGTGAGTATCTTCGTTCATAACGATCATCTCTACTCCTTCTCTCTCTTGGTGGTGATTCTTTGCTTCTTCTTTTTGGAGAATCTTCTCTTCTCTTGTAGGGAGCCGTACACTCATTGGAATAGTGTCCGGGTCTTCCACAACTGTAGCAGTTTCGCTCTCGACTAGAAGATCTTTTGTCATTGTAGGACCTTGACTTGAAGCTTCTATCTTTGCTTCTACTCTTGTAGAACTTGTTGAAGTTCTTCACCATTAAGCTCAATTCTTCATTGAAGTTTTGTTTCTCACTTGATGATGTAGGGGCTTCACATGAGGCTATGTAGGCACCACTTGATTTGTTGTGAAGTTCCTCTTTATCCTTAAGTGACATCTCATGAGCAACAATTCTTCCAATCACCTCCGTTGGCTTGAGATCTTTGTAATTGGGCATCATTTGGATCAATGTGCACACGGTATCATATTTTCCATCCAAGGCTCTTAGAATCTTCTTGATGATGAATCTATCGGTCATCTCTTCACTTCCTAAGCCGGCAATCTCATTTGTGATGAGAGCAAGCCTAGAGTACAATTCAGCGACACCTTCACCATCCTTCATTTTGAACTTGTCAAGTTGACTTTGAAGCACATCCAACTTGGATTCCTTGACGGAGTCGGTACCTTCATGCATATCAATCAAAGTGTCCCAAATTTCCTTTGCATTCTCAAGACGGCTGATTTTGTTGAATTCTTCGGGGCACAATCCGTTGAATATAATATCACAAGCTTGCGCATTGTATTGCAACATCTTCAACTCATCCACGGTAGCTTCACGGTTTGGTTCTTTCCCATCAAAGAAGTCACCTTGCAAACCAACACACACAATAGCCCAAACGGCGGGGTTATGTCCAAGAATATGCATTTTCATTTTATGCTTCCAACTAGCAAAATTAGTACCATCGAAGTAAGGACCTCTACGGTGATAATTTCCCTCGCTAGACGCCATACTCTCCTAGGTTGTGAAACCAAGGCTATGACCACCAAAAGCTATGGAGATCAAAGCAAATGGAAACCTGGCTCTGATACCACTTGTAGGATCAAAAGTATGTCTAGAGGGGGGTGATTAGACTACTTGACCAAATAAAAACTTAACATTTTCCCAATTTTAGTTCTTGGCAGATTTTAGCTATTGTAGGACAAGTCAAGCAATCATCACACAATTCAAGCAAGCATGCAAAGAGTATATTGGCAGCGGAAAGTAAAGCGTGCAACTTGCAAGAATGTAAAGGGAAGGGTTTGGAGAATTCAAACGCAATTGGAGACACGGATGTTTTTCCCATGATTCGGATAGGTGGTGCTATCCTACATCCACGTTGATGGAGACTTCAACCCACGAAGGGTAATGGTTGCGCGAGTCCACGGAGGGCTCCACCCACGAAGGGTCCACGAAGAAGCAACCACCCACGAAGGGTCCACGAAGAAGCAACCTTGTCTATCCCACCATGGCCATCGCCCACGAAGGACTTGCCTCACTAGCGGTAGATCTTCACGAAGTAGGCGATCTCCTTGCCCTTACAAACTCCTTGGTTCAACTCCACAATCTTGTCGGAGGCTCCCAAGTGACACCTAGCCAATCTAGGAGACACCACTCTCCAAGAAGTAACAAATGGTGTGTTGATGATGAACTCCTTGCTCTTGTGCTTCAAATGATAGTCTCCCCAACACTCAACTCTCTCTCTCATAGGATTTGGATTTTGTGGAAAGAAGATTTGAGTGGAAAGCAACTTGGGGAAGGCTAGAGATCAAGATTCATATGGTAGGAATGGAATATCTTGGTCTCAACACATGAGTAGGTGGTTCTCTCTCAGAACATATGAGTTGGAATTGTGTATGTGTTCTGATGGCTCTCTCCACGAATGAAGAGGAGGTGGAGGGGTATATATAGCCTCCACACAAAATCCAACCGTTACACACAGTTTTCCAATCTCGGTGGGACCGAATCAACAAACTCGGTCGGACCGAAAAGGTAAACCTAGTGACCGTTAGAGATTTTCGGTGGGACTGACATGCAACTCGGTAGGACCGATATGGTTAGGGTTTGGGCATAACGTAATCTCGGTGAGACCGATTACACAAACTCGGTGAGACCGAGTTTGGTAATAAGCTAACCAGAGAGTTGGTCAGGTAAACTCGGTGGGACCGATTTGCTCTTTCGGTGAGATCGAAAAGTTACAAAAAGGAAATAGAGAGTTTACACTGCAATCTCGGTGGGACCGATTCGCTCTTTCGGTGAGACCAAAAAGTTACGAAAGGGAAATAGAGAGTTTGCAATCCCATCTCGGTGAGACCGAGATCCCTATCGGTAGAACCGAATTGCTAGGGTTTGGCAGTGGCTTATGACAAGTGAAACTCGGTGGCGCCGGATAGAAAGAATCGGTAGGACCGAGTTTGGCTTAGGGTTTAGGTCATATGTGGATATGGGAAAGTAGTTGAGGGTTTTGGAGCATATCACTAAGCACATGAAGCAAGAGGCTCATTAAGCAACACCTCATCCCTCCTTGATAGTATTGGCTTTTCCTAAAGACTCAATGTGATCTTGGATCACTAAAATATAAAATGAAGAGTCTTGAGCTTTTGAGCTTGAGCCAATCCTTTGTCCTTAGCATTTTGAGGGTTCCACTTTCACATCCATGCCATGCCAATCATTGAGCTTTCCTGAAATAGTCATCTTGGAATAGCATTAGCTCAATGAGCTATATGTTGTTATGAATTACCAAAACCACCTAGGGATAGTTGCACTTTCACCACCAGTTTCAAGAAGAAGGGTAAAGGGAAGAAGGGGAACTTCAAGAAGAACAACAAGCAAGTTGCTGCTCAAGTGAAGAAGCCCAAGTCTGGACCTAAGCCTGAGACTGAGTGCTTCTACTGCAAAGGGACTGGTCACTGGAAGCGGAACTGCCCCAAGTATTTGGCAGATAAGAAGGATGATAAAGTGAAAGGTATATTTGATATACATGTTATTGATGTGTACCTTAGTAATGCTCACAGTAGCGCCTGGGTATTTGATACTGGTTCTGTTGCTAATATTTGCAACTCGAAACATGGGCTACAGATTAAGCAAAGATTGGCTAAGGACGAGGTGACAATGCGCGTGGGAAATGGTTCCAAAGTCGATGTGATCGCCGTCGGCACACTACCTCTACATCTACCTTCGGGATTAGTTTTAGAACTGAATAATTGTTATTTGGTGCTGGCGTTAAGCATGAACATTATATCTGGATCTTGTTTGATGCGAGACGGTTATTCATTTAAATCAGAGAATAATGGTTGTTCTATTTATATGAGTAATATCTTTTATGGTCATGCACCCTTGATGAGTTGTCTATTTTTACTAAATCTTGATAGTAGTGATACACATATTCATAGTATTGAAGCCAAAAGATATAAGTTTAATAATGATAGTGCAACTTATTTGTGGCACTTCTGTTTAGGTCATATTGGTGTAAAGCGCATAAAGAAACTCCATGCTGATGGGATTTTGGAATCACTTGATGCTTGCGAACCATGCCTCATGGGCAAGATGACCAAGACTCCATTCTCCAGAACAATGGAACAAGCAACAGACTTATTGGAAATTATACACACTAATGTATGCGTTCTGATGAGTGTTGATGCTCGTGGCGGGTATCATTATTTTCTGACCTTCACAGATGATTTGAGCAGATATGGGTATATCTACTTGATGAAACATAAGTCTTAAACATTTGAAAAGTTCAAAGAATTCCAAAGTGAAGTGGAAAATCATCGTAACAAGAAAATTAAGTTTCTACGATCTGATCATGGAGGAGAATATTTGAGTTACGAGTTTGGTCTTCATTTGAAACAATGTGGAATGTTTCGCAACTCACGCCACCCGGAACACCACAACGTAATGGTGTGTCTGAGCGCCGTAACCGCACTTTATTAGATATGGTGCGATCTATGATGTCTCTTACTGATTTACCGCTATCGTTTTGGGGTTATGCTTTAGAGACGACTGCATTCACGTTAAATAGGGCACCATAGAAATCCGTTGAGACGACACCTTATGAACTGTGGTTTGGAAAGAAACCCAAGTTGTCGTTTCTTAAAGTTTGGGGCTGCAATGCTTATGTGAAAAAGCTTCAACCTAATAAGCTCGAACCCAAATCGGAGAAATGTGTCTTCATAGGATACCCAAAAGAGACTATTGGGTACACCTTCTATCACAGATCCGAAGGCAAGATATTCGTTGCTAAGAATGGATCCTTTCTAGAGAAGGAGTTTCATCGAAAGAAGTGAGTGGGAGGAAAGTAGAACTTGATGAGGTAACTGTACCTGCTCCCTTATTGGGAAGTAGTTTATCACAGAAATCAGTTCCAGTGATTCCTACAAAAATAAGGTTAGGGGGGATAAAAAGAAAACCTCCTCCCATTCAAAGTCGTCTTCAAGTACCTTTTTGATTCTTTACCGAGTATGGATGGATCAACTATAGGTTCGAGTTTAGCCAAGATACGTACACGGCTAAGTGTATGAAAATCCAAGAGAGAATCATAAAATCTAAAAGCTAGGAAGGAGAAGACCGGGTGATTGAATATGACTTGCTAACTAGTAAGTGAGGAAGCTAACGATGATGATCATGAAACTTCTGATAAGGTTACTACCGAACCTCGTAGGTCAACCATAGTAAGATCTGCACCAGAGTGGTACGGTAATCCTGTTCTGGAAGTCATGTTACTCGACCATGACGAACCTACGAACTACGAGGAAGCAATGATGAGCCCAGATTCCGCAAAATAGCTTGAGGCCATGAAATCTGAGATGGGATCCATGTATGAGAACAAAGTGTGGACTTTGGTTGACTTGGTCGATGATCAGCAAGCCATAGAGAATAAATGGATCTTCAAGAAGAAGACTGGCACTGACTGTAATATTACTGTCTACAAAGCTCGACTTGTTGCGAAAGGTTTTCGACAAGTTCAAGTAGTTGACTACGATGAGACCTTCTCACCCGTAGCGATGCTTAAGTCCATCCGAATCATGTTAGCAATTGCCGCATTTTTTGATTATGAAATTTGGCAAATGGATGTCAAAACTGCATTCCTTAATGGATATCTTAAAGAAGAGTTGTATATGATGCAACCGGAAGGTTTTGTTGATCCAAAAGGTTCTAATAAAGTGTGAAGCTCCAGCGATCCATTTATGGACTGGTGCAAGCCTCCCAGAGTTGGAATATATGCTTTGATAGTGTGATCAAAGCATATGGTTTTATACAGACTTTTGGAGAAGCCTGTATTTACAAGAAAGTGAGTGGGAGCTCTGTAGCATTTCTGATATTATATGCGGATGACATATTGCTGATCGGAAATGATACTGAATTTCTGAATAGCATAAAAGGATACTTGAATAAGAATTTTTCAATGAAACACCTCGATGAAGTTGCTTATATATTGGGCATCAAGATCTATAGAGATAGATCAAGACGCTTAATTGGACTTTCACAAAGCACATACCTTGATAAAGTTTTGAAGAAGTTCAAAATGGATCAAGCAAATAAAGGGTTCTTGCCTGTGTTACAAGGTGTGAAGTTGAGTCAGACTCAATGCCCGACCACTACAGAAGATAGAGAGAAAATGAAAGTCATTCCCTATGCTTCAGCCATAGGTTCTATCATGTATGCAATGCTGTGTACCAGACCTGATGTGTGCCTTGCTATTAGTTTAGCAGGGAGGTACCAAAGTAATCTAGGAGTGGATCACTGGACAATGGGCAAGAACATCTTGAAATGCCTGAAAAGGACTAAGGATATGTTTCTTGTCTATGGATGTGACAAAGAGCTCGTCGTAAACGGTTACGTCGATGCAAGCTTTGACACTGATCTGGATGACTCTAAGTCTCAAACCGGATACGTATTTTTATTGAATGGTGGAGCTGTCAGTTGGTGCAGTTCTAAGAAAAGCGTCGTGGCGGGATCTACATGTGAAGCGGAGTACATAGCTGCTTCGGAAGCAGCAAATGAAGGAGTCTGGATGAAGGAGTTCATATCCGATCTAGGTGTCATACCTAGTGCATCGGGTCCAATGAAAATCTTTTGTGACAACACTGGTGCAATTGCCTTGGCAAAGGAATCCAGATTTCACAAGAGAACCAAGCACATCAAAAGATGCTTCAATTCCATCCGCAATCAGGTCAAGGAGGGAGACATTGACTAAGCCTCTCTCACGAGCAAAACATGATCAACACCAAGACTCCATGGGTGTTAGAATCATTACTATGTAATCTAGATTATTGACTCTAGTGCAAGTGGGAGACTGAAGGAAATATGTCCTAGAGGCAATAATAAAGTTGTTATTTATATTTCCTTATATCATGATAAATGTTTATTATTCATGCTAGAATTGTATTAACCGAAAACTTAGTACATGCGTGAATACATAGACAAAATGAATGTCACTAGTATACCTCTACTTGGCTAGCTCGTTAATCAAAGATGGTTAAGTTTCCTAGCCATGGGCAAGAGTTGTCATTTGATAAACAGGATCACATCATTAGTGAATGATGTGATTGACTTGAGCCATCCATTAGCTTAGCACTATGATCATTTAGTTTATTGCTACTGCTTTCTCCATAACTTATACATGTTCCTATGACTATGAGATTATTCAACTCCCGAATACCGGAGGAAGGCTTAGTGTGCTATCAAACGTCACACCGTAACTGGGTGACTATAAAGATGCTCTATAGGTGTCTCCGATGATGTTTGTTGAGTTGGCATAGATCGAGATTAGGATTTGTCACTCCGTGTATTGGAGAGGTATCTCTGGGCCCTCTCGGTAATGCACATAACTATAAGCCTTGCAAGCAATGTGACTAACGAGTTAGTTGCAGGATGATGCATTACGAAACGAGTAAAGAGACATGTCGGTAACGTGATTGAAGTAGGTATTGAGATACCAACGATCGAATCTCGGGTAAGTAACATATCGATGACAAAGGGAACAACGTATGTTGTTATGCAATTTGACCGATAAAGATCTTCGTAGAATATGTAGGAATCAATATGAGCATCCAGGTTCCGCTATTGGTTATTGACCGGAAGTGAGTCTCGGTCATGTCTACATAGTTCTCGAACCCGTAGGGTCCGCATGCTTAACGTTCGATGACGATCGGTATTATGAGTTTATGTGTTTTGATGTACCGAAGGTAGTTCGGAGTCTTGGATGTGATCAAGTACATGACGAGGAGTCTCGAAATGGTCGAGACATAAAGATCAATATATTGGAAGGCTATGTTTGGACATCGGAATGGTTCCGGATGAGTTCGGGCATTTACTGGAGTACCGGGAGGTTACCGGAACCCCCCCGGGGCTTAATGGGCCTACATGGGCTTTAGTGGAAGAGGGAGGAGAAGGCCAAGAGGAGGGCCCCCCCGAGCCCAATCAGAATTGGGAGGGGGGCCGGCCCCCCTTTCCTTCCTCCCCTCTCTCCCTTCCTTCCCCCCTCCTAGTAGGACTAGGAAGGGGGGGACCTATTCCTAGTAGGAGTAGGATTCCCCCCTTGGGGGCGCGCCCAAGGTGGCCGGCCGCCCCCTCCTCTACCCCTTTATATACGGGGGAGGGACACCCCATAGACACACAAGTTGATTGTTTAGCCATGTGCGGTGCCCCCTCCACAGAATTCCACCTCGATCATATAGTTGTAGTGCTTAGGCGAAGCCCTGCGGCAGTAACTTCATCATCACCGTCATCATGCCGTCGTGCTGACGAAACTCTCCCTCGGCCTCAGCTAGATCAAGAGTACGAGGGACGTCATCGAGCTGAACGTGTGCAGATCGCGGAGGTGCTATGCGTTCGGTACTTGATCGATTGGATCGCGAAGACGTTCGACTACATCAATGCCGTTTCATAACGCTTCCGCTTTCGGTCTATGACGGTACGTAGACATACTCTCCCTCTCTCGTTGCTATGCATCTCCTAGATAGATCTTGCGTGATCATAGGATTTTTTTGAAATACTGCGTTACCCAACAACTTGTAGGATCGAAAGTATGTCTACAGGGGGGGGGGGTGATTAGACTACTTGACCAAATAAAAATCTAGCCTTTTTCTAATTTTATGTCTTGGCAGATTTTAGCAACTTATCACAAGTCAAGCAATCAACCTACACATGCAATTCTAAGAGTATAGCAGCGGAATGTAAATCATTGCATATGAAGGTAAAGGGGAGGAGTTTGGAGGGAGCAAACGCAATGTAGACACGGAGATTTTTGGCGTGGTTCCGATAAGTGGTGCTATCGTACATCCACGTTGATGGAGACTTCAACCCATGAAGGGTAACAGCTGCGCGAGTCCATGAAGGGCTCCACCCACGAAGGGTCCACAAAGAAGTAACCTTGTCTATCCCACCATGGCCATCGCCCACGAAGGACTTGCCTTACTTGGGTAGATCTTCACGAAGTAGGCGATCTCCTTGCCCTTACAAACTCCTTGGTTCAACTCCACAATCTTGACGGAGGCTCCCAAGTGACACCTAACCAATCTAGGAGACACCACTCTCCAAAAGGTAATAGATGGTGTGTTGATGATGAACTCCTTGCTCTTGTGCTTCAAATGATAGTCTCCTCAACACTCAATCTCTCTCAAAGATTTGGATATGGTGGAAAGATAATTTGAGTGGAAAGCAACTTTGGGAAGGCTAGAGATCAAGATTCTTATGGTTGGATTGGAATATCTTGGTCTCAACACATGAGTAGGTGGTTCGCTCTCAGAAAATGAATGCTGGAAGTGTAGGCACGTTTTGATGGCTCTCTCGACAAATGGAGCATGGGTCGAGGGATATATATAGCCTCCAGACAAATTCTAACCGTTACACACAATTTACCAAACTCAGTGGGACCGAATACTGAAACTCAGTCAGACTGATTTAGTTCAAAATGTGAACATTAGGCTTTTTGGTGGGATTGACATGTCAACTCGGTGGGACTGATTGTGTTAGGGTTAGGGCATAGCGTAATCTTGGTGAGACTGATCACATGAACTCGGTGAGACCGATTCTATAATAGGCAAACAGAGAGTTGGTCAGGCAAACTCGGTGGGACCGATCGCTCATTTCGGTGAGACCGAAATGTTATGAAAAGGAAACAGAGAGTTTGCATTGCAAACTAAGTGGGACCGATCGCTCATCTCGGTTAGACCGAAATGTTAGGAAAAGGAAACAAAGAGTTTGCAATCCCATCTCGGTGAGACCGAGATCCCTATCGGTGAGACCAAACTGATTAGGGTTTCGGGCTATGGCTATGTCAAATGAACTCGGTGGCGCCGGATAGTTCAAATCGGTGGGTCCGAGTTTGACTTTTGGTTTGGGACATATGTGGATATGAGAAAGTAGTTGAGGGCTTTTGTAGCATATCACTAAGCATTTTGAGCAAGCAAGCCATTAAGAAACACCTCATCCCCTTTTAATAGTATTGGCTTTTCTTATGGACTCAATGTGATCTTGGATCACTAAAATGAAAATGTAGAGTCTTGAGCTTGTGCCAATATGTGTCCTTAGCATTTTGAGGGGTCCACATCTCTAGTCCATGCCATGCCAGTCATTGAACTTTCTGAAATGATTATCTTGAAAGAACATTAGTCCAATGAGCTCTATGTTGTTAAGTATTACCAAAACCACCCAGGGATTAGTTGCACTTTCAGTAGCAATTAATCCTAATATACAACACAACTGTCGGACAATCATAAGGACAAGTTTGAGCACATATCCTACTTTATATAGAATTAGGCTGGTTGTCGATCTACCTCCCTTCGGGTTGGGTGAAACTTCATTCTGGTGGATCATTATCTTCAGATGGAAGAGCTGGAGCTGGCATGGTGTTATAAGATGACACCAGACCTATTAATTTTTCCTCTTGCATAGAGCTTTTGTCCTATCGGGGTGATTTAGAATCAGAATTATGTGCTTGTATGCAGGGCTTATCATTGGCCTTCAGAGGAGTGACCTTCCCGTTGTGATTGAAGTGGACTACCTTAAGTTGCAAATATGATTCAATCTAGCAACATGGATAGATTGATGTATTCCTATTTTGTGAAAGAAATAAAGCACCACTTGAGTCTTCGTAGAATTGGTATTACTCATGTTAGGCGCTCCCAAAATAAAGTTAGCAACTTTTTGGCAAGCTCTGCTTGCTTAGAAAGTAGAAATATAAGTTGATTGTGCTCTCATCCCCCAAGCGTCGTTGAGCTGAATCTTGTTGATTGTATACTATTGTGATTATGTAATAGAAGTGTTCTACCTGCAAAAAAGGTGTGTTCTCTTCAGTCAACCGGAATTATGTTGGTTAGAAAACATATTCCAAGATACATGAACAACTTAAAAAGGATAAAAACTATAACATGATGACTTCATCTTTTCACATAATAGCATTAAAATATTTGCCTTACAAATTCTGTTTCATTCAAGAAACAAGACAATAAATCTCCTAAATTTCATCACTATAAAGCACATATTTTTGTTTGAAGCTTTAACTTTTGGTCAACGCCATCTCCTTTTTGATCAATATATTAACTGTAGACTTTTGCTGAACGACACTTGCACGATCACGAGTCAAGATTGCTGAATGAAATTTCTTGATTTTTATGCTACAAAATGTGCCTTGATAGATCATAAATGAAAGCAGAGGTTACTAAGTAACAGACATAATAGCTACCTTTGCAATTTTCTAGTGTTCCATATATGAATTCAAAAGTTTGAAGTATATAGCACTGTAACTAGATTAACGAAAATAACATGGCTACTCAGTGCACTCTACACTTTCTCAAACAATACAGGAGCAAGGCATGAAGTGAGGGGCACAAATAATTGTAGTGGCCCGACATCAGACGGTCAAGTCTCTGAGCTTAAGTGTCATCTCTGGATCGGTATGCTGACAAACACAATACTCGAGGATTTATAACAGAGGTAAATCACATGTATAAATAACGTAAATACTATTACCTCAATCCATATAGCGGAAGTAACAACAAGGTTGTGGATTCCCATCAACACCAACGACAAAGCTGAGTGTAGAAATCGTAACCCTAACGTATCACTTACTCGTCATAAGAATCATGCAACATGAGACGTTGCAGCCACAAAGGGTCAGTACATTGAATGTACTGGCAAATTCATAACATAGAGCAATGCTGAATAATGGCTATCACTACATGCATATTTGGCTGGTGGAGGCTCTATGGTTAACATATTTTTGCGAAAAGCTAATTTTTCCCTACTACAAAGGAATATATTTTATTTAACTACGAAGTTGGTTGGTAACTATTGAGAAGGTTCCTCCAACTCAATCCCAAAATAATAATCATTAACCCAATCAAATTAATTAAATAAAGTGTTGAGATCAACATGATAATTCAAGAACCAGATACTCAAGATGTCCATAACCGGGGACACGACTAATCATGATTAGTTTGTACACTTTGCAGAGGTTTGCGCACTTTTCCCCACAAGACTCGGTCTCCTCCATTGGATTTCTCACACTACACGGTGTTTAACAAACGGATGACCGAGACACAGTATTTCAGAAACATTAACTCTTTACTCTGGGTGGACAGTTACACCTACTTTCCCCTACATCTACTAGCCTACCACTGAAAGAGGTCACTCAACATAATCAACTATGCCAGAGCCCATAATGGCTTGTGGCTGCACACGGAAGTTTCTAGCATGAATAATCTCATGATCCCTTTGTGCCTGGGTGGCAGGCCATAGGATGATCACACGGGTACTCTGGGATATCCTAGGACAACACTGGATTCTCCAGGTGCCCACAAGCAATCCACCTAGATGTGTATTAAAGTTGCCACCTTAAGTTGAACCATTAATTAAAAAACTCACATCTTTCATGGATCCACTCAAACCCAAACCACGTCTACGAGCATAGCATATCAATATAAGCATAACGTAGAAGTAACTCCCAAGGGTTTGATAGTAAAACAGGTAATAGGTTCTACCTCATCATCTACTTCCCAGACCCACATGTTAAGAGATCCTACTCATGCAATGTGTGAGGGTTGAAACTAATGCATAAAAACTGGGTAATAAAGGGGTATGATCAATGTGTTACTTGCCTTGCTGACGATCTGCAAATCCTAGAGACTCGTAGTAGCATGCTTCACACTCCGGTAATTCTATCACAAACAAACAATAGCATACATAAGCAATCAAGCG
The DNA here is from genome assembly GCF_056163025.1 of Triticum urartu. NCBI lineage: Eukaryota > Viridiplantae > Streptophyta > Magnoliopsida > Poales > Poaceae > Triticum > Triticum urartu. Next base: position 232,734,561 of record NC_141876.1, on the reverse strand, counting down.
AAGATGCACGAGTAAAACTCAAATAAGAAGACCGAATCTGAAAACTGAACTGAAGAGATTCGATTTGCAAAAAGAATCAAATCAAACGGAGCAACGAAACTCAAACTACGAAAGAAACAAGATCCGTTTAATAATCTGGACTAAAGTCAAATTTTACAGTACCGAAATCTTGTTCAAGTTGGTTAAACAGAAAGAGGGCTTCAAGACGAAGATCTAGGCACTTGTTTCACCTGATTTGGATAAACGAGCAAAAAGATAAACTAAAACAAAGATTAGGGCAGAAATCGCGATCGAATATAATCGCGGAGAAACCCTGGAAAATAAAACGAGACGAATCGGCTAAGAATGAACGTTCGCTGTCTCCGGCAAACTGACGAACAACGTTCGTTAAAACGAATGTACGGACGAACGTCCGCTAAATAATAAACCGACGAAAAACCGAACCGAAATCTAAAAAAACGAATCTAGGGTTTACTAGAAAAAAACCAATCGGTTTTTCCCGAGAAAAACCGGACGACGGCGGCGGCTACCTCGGCGGTGGGGTCGGCGGCGGCGGGCGGCGGCGGTGGGTGGCGCGTGGTTCGAGGCGGCTAGGGTTTGGGGCGGCGGGGCTGGCAGCTGGGCTGGCGGCGGGGTTGGGCCGCGGCTTATAAAGCCTGGCCGGGCAGTGTCCGGATCGGGCACGGCCTGGTTAGGTCAGTGCACTTTTTTTTAAAATAATACTAATGCGGAAAAACGAATAAAAGAAATACTAAATGGAGTCCAAAAATCCTAAAATAAATTTTCACGGTCCTCTGGGAATATTGCGGACAAAGTGAACATTTATTTGGGCCTCTAATGCAATTTTTAAAAACGCATTTTTTCCTAATTCAAATAAAATCGCAATAAAAGTCCAACAAGAAATTATTTATTTGATTTTAATATTTTCCTCCTATATTCCCTTTATTTTGGAGAAGTCATATTATCTCCTCTCATATATTTTAATATGAAATATTTTCGGAGAGAAAAATAATTAAAACCAAAGTGATCCTTGTTTCGATATTTGATAAAATTCAAATATGAAAAGCGTGAAATCCCCAACTCTCTCCGTGGGTCCTTGAGTTGCTTAGAATTTCGAGGATCGCAAAGAAAAAATGCCAAAAAATATGATATGCATGAATGACCCATGTATAACATTCCAAATTGAAAATTTGGGATGTTACAAACCTACCCCCCTTAAGATGAATCTCATCCTCGAGATTCGGGTTGGCTAGAAAATAGGTGTGGGTGGTCTCTGCGTAGATCATCCTCTCATTCCCAGGTGGCTTTATCCTTGGTATGGTGGCTCCACTGAACCTTGCCAAACTTGATAACCTTGCTGCGTGTAACTCGGCTGGCAAACTCAAGAATCTTGACTGGTTTCTCCTCATAGGTCAAATCACTATCCAACTGAATTCCTTCCAGGGGCACTGTATCTCTCAGAGGAATATCGGCCATCTCTGCATGGCACTTCTTCAACTAGGAAACGTGAAAAACATCATGAACTCCTGACAGTCCCTCGGGTAACTCCAACTTGTAGGCAACCTCTCCCATGTGTTCCAAAACACGTACGGTCCTACAAATCTCGGGGCTAACTTTCCCTTAACTCCAAAACGTTTAACTCCTCGCAGTGGTGACACACGAAGATATGCTCTATCTCCGATTTCATAGACTACCTCCTAGCGTTTTGAGTCTGCATAGCTCTTCTGTCTGGATTGAGCTACCTTCAGTCTATCTCGAATCAGCTTAACCTTCTCTTCGGACTCCTTAATCAAATCCGGTCCAAACAACTGGCGGTCTCCAACTTCATCCCACATCAATGGTGTTCGGCATCTTCTTCCATACAGGGCTTTGAATGGTGCCATCTTCAAACTGGCCTGGTAGCTGTTGTTGTATGAGAACTCCACGTAGGGCAAGTTGTCATCCCAACTAGATCCATAATCTAGCACACAAGCTCTCAGCATGTCTTCCAAAATCTGATTGACTTTCTCGGTCTGTCCATCTGTCTGCGGATGAAAAGCTGTACTGAACTCTAGCCTGGTTCCTAAAGTCTGGTGGAGCTGATGCCAAAACTTTGAAGTAAACTGTGTTCCTCTAGCTGATACGATGGTCCTCGGAACTCCATGCAGACATACGATCCTGGTCATATATATCTTGGCCAACTTTGCACTGGTATAGGTGGTTTTTACTGGGATAAAGTGAGCTACTTTGGTCAAGCGATCCACTACTACCCAGATAGAATCATATCCCGATCGGGTCCTGGGTAATCCGGTGATAAAATCCATGCCAAGCTTGTCCCACTTCCATTCGGGTATCGGCATAGGCTGCAGTAATCCTGCTGGCTTCTGATGTTCTGCCTTCACTCTTTGACATACATCACATATGGCTACATACTCGGCAATGTCCTTCTTCATTCCAGTCCATCAGAACCCTTGTGTCATCCCTGGATCGGTATCCTGACACACACAGTACTCGAGGATTTATAACAGAGGTAAATCACATGTATAAATAACGTAAATACTATTACCTCAATCCATATAGCGGAAGTAACAACAAGGTTGTGGATTCCCATCAACACCAATGGCAAAGTTGAGTGTAGAAATCGTAACCCTAACCTATCACTTACTCATCGTAAGAATCCTGCAACATGAGACGTTGCAGCCACAAAGGGTCAGTACATTGAATGTACTGGCAAATTCATAACATAGAGCAATGCTGAATAATGGCTATCACTACATGCATATTTGGCTGGTGGAGGCTCTATGGTTAACATATTTTTGCGAAAAGCTAATTTTTCCCTACTACAAAGGAATATATTTTATTTAACTACAAAGTTGGTTGGTAACTATTGAGAAGGTTCCTCCAACTCAATCACAAAATAATAATCATTATCCCAATCAAATTAATTAAATAAAGTGCTGAGATCAACATGATAATTCAAGAACCAGATACTCAAGATGTCCATAACCGGGGACACGGCTAATCATGATTAGTTTGTACACTCTTCAGAGGTTTGCGCACTTTTCCCCACAAGACTCGATCTCCTCCGTTGGATTTCTCGCACTACACGGTGTTTGAGAAACGGATGACCGAGACACAGTCTTTCAGAAACATTAACTCTTCTCTAGGTGGACAGTTACACCTACTTTCCCCTACATCTGCTAGGCTACCACTGAAAGAGGTCACACAACATACTCAACTATGCCAGAGCCCATAATGGCTTGTGGCTGCACACAGAAGTTTCTAGCATGAATAATCTCATGATCCCTTTGTGGTTGGGTGGCGGACCGTAGGATGATCACACGGGTACTCTGGGATATCCTAGGACAACACTGGATTCTCCAGGTGCCCACAAGCAATCCACCCAGATGTGTATTAAAGTTGCCACCTTAAGTTGAACCATTAATTAACAAACTTACATCTGTCATGTTTCCACTCAAACCCAAACCACATCTACGAGCATAGCATAGCAATATAAGCATAACGTAGAAGTAATTCCCAAGGGTATGATAGTAAAACAGCTAATAGGTTCTACCTCATCATCTACTTCCCAGACCCACATGTTAAGAGATCCTACTCATGCAATGTGTGAGGGTTGAAACTAATGCATAAAAACTGGGTAATAAAGGGGTATGATCAATGTGTTACTTGCCTTGCTGACGATCTGCAAATCCTAGAGACTCGTAGTAGCACGCTTCGCACTCCGGAATTTCTATCACAAACAAACAATAGCATACATAAGCAATCAAGCAAAGATGCATGGGTAAAACTCAAATAAGAAGATCAAATCTGAAAACACAACTAAAGAGATTCGATTTGCAAAAAGAATCAAATCAAACGGAGCAACGAAACTCAAACTACGAAAGAAACAAGACCCGTTTACTAATCTAGACTAAAGTCAAATTTTAGAGTACCAAAATCTTGTTCAAGTTGGTTAAACAGAAAGAGGGCTTCGAGACGAAGATCTAGGCGCTTGTTTAACCTAATTTGGATAAACGAGCGAAAATATAAACTAAAATGAAGATTAGGGCAGAAATCGCGATCGAAAATAATCGCGGAGAAACCCTGGAAAATAAAACGAGACGAACAGGCTAACGAACGAACATTCGTTGTCTGCGGCTAACTGATGAACAGCGTGCGTTAAAACGATCGTACGAACGAACGTCCGCTAAATAATAAACCGACGAAAAACCGAACCGAACCGAACCGAAATCTAGAAAAACGAACCTAGGGTTTACTAAAAAAACGGTCGGTTTGGTGACGGCGGCTATCTCAGCGGCTGGGTCGGCGGCGGCGGGGCGACAGGGTCGGCGACGGAGGGTGGCGGCGGCCCGACGGCTAGGGTTTGGGTCGGCTGGGCTGGCGGCGGGGTCGGGCCGTGGCTTATAAAGCGTGGTCGGGCAGTGTCCGGATCGGGCACGGCCCGGTTAGGTCGTTGCACTTCTTTTAAAAAAATCCTGACGTGGAAAAACAAATAAAAGAAATACTAAATGGAGTCCAAAAATCCTGAAATAAATTTTCATGGTCCTTTAATAATATTGCGGAGAAAGTGAACATTTATTTGGGCCTCTAGTGCAATTTTGAAAAACGCATTTTTTCATAATTCAAATAAAATCTCAATAAAAGTCCAAAAAGAAATTATTTATTTGATTTTAATATTTTTCCTCTTATATTCCCTTTATTTTGGAGAAGTCATATTATCTCCTCTCATATATTTTAATATGAAATATTTTCGGAGAGAAAAATAATTAAAACCAAAGTGATCCTTGTTTCGATATTTGATAAAATTCAAATATGAAAAACGTGAAATCCCAAACTCTCTCCGTGGGTCCTTGAGTTGCTTAGAATTTCGAGGATCACAAAGCAAAAATGCAGAAAAATATGATATGCATGAATGACCTATGTATAACATTCCAAATTGAAAATTTGGGATGTTACAATAATGTAGAAACTTAGTGCACGAACAACTGCCTATTTAGTGCTTTCATATGAAAATAATCTCACAATTTGACCATTAACACTCTCAACAATTGGAAGATGTGGGCGTTGGAACATCATACTCACAGGCAAACAAATCACTCAAACTGAAAGCATTGCCTCAAATCGAATTAGATTCTTTTTGGATAAATGATTGATAACCTTTAACATGGCCATCTAACATGAAACAAATATGATAAAGGAGAGTATAGATGGAAGATCCTAACACATACATGTTGGTACATGAAGAATTTAGTTACAGATTCCACTTCACAGTCTATTGAAGAGTGGAAAAGGAAATACATTACATATTTAGAATATCCAAGGCCCGATAAATGTTAAAACAAGGGAAAAGTAGCTAGGCAAGACAAATGACCATCCTGGTTACATATTATATGCATGATGTCGAGACTTTGTTATTTGCGAACATAAATACCATTAACAGGTGCTTTGCTCTATGGCTTTTCCGTTCCCTCATTTTGCACGTTGGGCTTATACTTCAGTTTTGATGAGTAATTAAATGTTGAAAATCACTCGCTACAGGTAATCAAAATATAGTCACCAAATAAGAATTAAGAAAAAGTATTGTACCTTCACATTTGCATTCCTAGAAAGCAAGGCATGCCCCAATATAGAGGGACTTCAAAATTAGGATAAACATGAATTGATCCTCACCGTCCTTATGTCGTTCATTTAGAATAGAAAAAGCTTAAAAGAACATGGTTAATCTAAGTCAACTCTGTACTTTGTGCAAGAATTTGGAACCCGAACAAATAATCTCACACTATAACTACAGTTAGAAAAATACCATAGCTTCAGCATTGCATTCCTAGAAAGTGAGGCATGCCCAAATAGGGCTTCAAAATTGAAACATGTAAAGGAATATACCTTCAATCGGAAGACCCTGATCCATACCGTCCTCATGCTGTTTACGTATAATAGGAAAGCTGAAAAGAACATGGTTACTCTTAAGGCCCTGTTTGATAGGAAAGTATTTTCTAAGTATTTTGAGAATACTACAGTTTTTGAGATTACCATAGTTTTATTTACAATGAGCTGTTTGGTTTCCCCTAACAACTGTGGTTTTAATACTGTAGTATTGGGAAAATGTAGTTTTTTCTCTGCATAAAAAAAGAACCCTAGACCTCTTCTTAAAAAACTGAGTTGCTGAGTGCTTAAACACAATAGCTAGGCAACAAAATTTGCAGCATTGTGGGGCAACAGCCAAACAGGTTCTATGTAATGTCAATACTCCAAAACACTCTATTTTGGTAAAACCATGGTTTCTCATACCTACACTGAAGATTACCGCAGTTTTTTATACTTTGGTTTATGTAGTACTTTGCTATCAAATACAGCCTAAGTTATCTCTGTACTTTGTGAAAGAATATTGGACCCGAGCAAGTAATCTCAGGTTCTAACTATTAGCACTTTGAGCAATTGGAAGATGTTGCGTTGAAGCATGTATTATTCTGATGCAAGAAATCTTAATGGTGAAAGCAGTGCCTCACCTTTCAATGTAGCAGAATCAGCCAACCGTGGAACCGAGATCTAATCGATCAAGATCAGAGAACACAAAGAGCAACATAAATAAAAAAATCTTTAACTCAGTGCAGAATTGGGGGTAGGGTGGAAGTAGGAAGGACAGACCATTCGCAAAAGAGGGAAGATGAATCAGCAACCAGGGTGTCAACCATAGCTGTTGCGGAATTGGGGAGGGGAATGGGCAAGGAGAAGATAGACAATGGAGATTATATAGACGCGAGAGTAAAGGACAAGCGTGAATCGATAATGTAACTGACCTGCAATTATCCGCCGCCCTCCCACATCCATTGCCATTAATGTCCTCCTGTAACTGTGATTCAATTATAGAATCGATGGCATTGAATTGACATCGGGCGGCCCGTTGGCTCGGGCACTGCATCATGGAATCGCCCGAAAGGCAACCTAGTCGGGCGCCTCGGCCCCCATGCGAGGCATGCCTGCCCTAAACCGCGCGGCCGCCATGGATCCTCGTGTCGGATTCAGGGCTCCGCAGACCCTTGAGAGGTTCGAACACTGGGGTGCGTGCAAAGAACTCCTTCTCCCCGACCTACCGACCCAACGATCCCACAACCTAGCTCGACGAACTCAAGGGACAAGAGGCATAACGGTTTATCCTGGTTCGGGCGACCTTGCGGTGTAATACCCTACTCCATCTTTGTGGTGGATTGCCTCGAGGGGCTGAGGATGAACTAGTACAGTGGTTGAACAACGTCAGGAGGTGAGGTACTCTTGTGCTCGATGAGCTGGTGGGTGTGTGGATGGTCTCAAGGATCTGTCCCTTCTACGGTGGTGGATAAGTCCTATTTATAGTGGCCTTGGTCCTCTTCCCAAATGTAGGCGGGAAGGGATCCCACAACGGCCAAATTCAAAGGGGGACAACTAGTACAAGTTAACCTGACAAAAGTAGTCTTCGCCTGCAAAGACTCTGGTGGTGACACTGTAATGGGCTCCGCGATGACCTCCGTCCTGTCGTCCTGGCGGTCTTGGTCTTGTTGCACCAATATGGAAACCTTTGCCTGATTCCTCGGGACTCCGCGCCTGCGCTTGCCCCCTTGGCACGAAAGGGGAAACTGGTACGCTGCTCATGTTGGCGCCCGCTTGGCCTTGGTCGTCATGGCTCACATCATGTGAACCTCGTGAGGTGCACCTTGCCTTGATATCTCCGCTCCTCGGGAGCCAGCCTGGTGAGGCCGCCCCTTGGGGAGGTCTTGGTGTCATCCGCCTCGCGAGGCTTGGCCCCTCGTGAGGGTCTTGAGTCACGAGAGCGGAGGTTGAGGTTGAGTTCATGCCCAGGTCGAGAGATATGAAGTCTCTGACAAGTTCTACAGTTGTAATATGGAGGAAAATAGTTCTGTCAGCGTGCATATACTCAAAATGTCTGGGTTGCACAACCGCTTGTCTCAGCTGGGAGTTAATCTTCCAGATGACTCGGTCATTGACAGAATCCTCTAGTCGCTCCCACCTAGTTACAAGAGTTTTGTGATGAACTTCAATATGCAAGGGATGGAGAAGCCCATTCCTGAGTTATATTCAATGCTGAAATCAGCAGAGGTGGAGATCAAAAAGGAACATCAAGTGTTGATGGTGAATAAGACCACTAGTTTCAAGAAAGGCAAGGGTAAGAAGAACTTCAAGAAGGATGACAAGGGAGTTGCCGTGCCCGGTAAGTCAGTTGCCGGGAAGAAGCTAAAGAATGGACCCAAGCCTGAGACTGAGTGCTTTTATTGCAAGGGAAATGGTCACTGGAAGCAGAACTACCCCAAGTACTTAGCGGATAAGAAGGTCGGCAACGCCAAAGGTATATATGATATACATGTTATTGATGTGTACCTTACCAGCACTCGTAGTAGCTCCTGGGTATTTGATACCGGTGTCGTTGCTCATATTTGTAACTCAAAACAAGAGTTGTGGAATAAGCGGAGACTGGCGAAGGACGAGGTGACGATGCGCATCGGGAATAGTTCCAAGGTCGATGTGATCGCCGTCGGCACGCTACCTCTACCTCTACCTTCGGGATTAGTTTTAAACCTCAATAATTGTTATTTAGCACTAGCTTGGAGCATGAATATTGTATCAGGATCTTGTTTGATGCGAGATGGCTACTCATTTAAATCCGAGAATAATGGTTGTTCTATTTATATGAGAGATATGTTTTATGGTCATGCCCCACTGGTCAATGGTTTATTTTTATTGAATCTCGAACGTGATGTTACACATATTCATAGTGTGAATGCCAAGATATGTAAGGTTGATAATGATAGTCCCACATACTTGTGGCACTGCCGCCTTGGTCATATTGGTGTCAAACGCATGAAGAAACTCCACGCGGATGGACTTTTGGAGTCTCTTGATTATGAATCATTTGACACGTGCGAACCATGCCTCATGGGCAAAATGACCAAGACTCCGTTCTCTGGAACAATGGAGCGAGCAACCAACTTATTGGAAGTAATACATACTGATGTATGCGGTCTAATGAGTGTTGAGGCTCGCGGTGGCTATCATTATGTTCTCACCCTCACTGATGACTTACGTACATAAGGAATTTTAGAGCGAGGTAGATAATCAACTGTTGGGGAACATAGCATGCAATTTCAAAAAAATTCCTATGATCACGCAAGATCTATCTAGGAGATGCATAGCAACAAGAAGGGGAGAGTGTGTCCATGTACCCTCGTAGACCGAAAGCGGAAGCATTAGGTTAACGCGGTTGATGTAGTCAAACGTCTTCACGATCCAACCGATCCAAGTACCAAACGTATGACACCTCCGTGTTCAGCACACGTTTGGCTCGATGACGTCCCTCGAACTCTTGATCCAGTAGAGGGCTGAGGGAGAGTCCCGACAGCACGACGGCGTGGTGACGGTGATGGTGATGTGATCCGCGCAGGGCTTTGCCTAACACTACAAAAAAATACACTTCCGTGATGATACGTGTTTGTCATAGTAGGTCACGTTTTCTGTCATGCATGTACATCCATGACAAATTTATGACAGAATGAAGATAGTCATACCTGTGCTGTCGTAGAAGTGTTCCATGACATTACCAAAATTATCATCATGGAAGTGTCCACTTCCATGATGATAAATCACGCGTCATAGAAGTGCTTTCGTCAAGGGTGACCGACACGTGGCATCCACCGTAACGGGATGCCATTAAGCTATCGGGTCCGGTTTTGGATACGATAACCCGCTAACAGCCACGACCAATGCCGATTTCCACATGTAAAATTCTCATTGGCCGACGGAACCACGCGTCAGCTCTGCGTTGGCACAGGTGTCACTCATCCAACGTTCAAGATGGGCCTATGATATGTTGACACATGGACGGGCCCAAAAGTGGCCCATAAAGTTTAAATGGGCCGGCCCAACTAAAGGCTCACAAGATTTAGCGGACCATAATGGGCCGGCCCAGCTAAAGGCCCACAAGATTTAGCGGACCATAATGGGTCGGCCCAGTTAAAGGCCCAACATTCTTAGTTAAGGCCCGTACGGCTAGTGTCAAATCAGCGCGTCAATGGCCTGTCCTAAACTTGTCATCATCGCGGCCAATGGTCACTTCTGGCCCGTTAACAGTCCGCTATGTATATGGGTCAAATTACGGCCCGGTGTATTTCCGACTTGTTAAAGGTCCTGCTTCATTTGGGCCCAATTACATGCCATTGAAACTTTTGGCCCATAAATGACCGTGAAGAATTTGGGTCATATTCGGCTATGTCTGACATTCGACCTGTTAGAGGCCCACTATAGATTTGGGCCACTTTTGGCCTGTTGTGATTTTTGGCCTGTTAACATCGGACGAAATCCATGGGCCATATGTGGCCCAATGGCACATCGGGCCCATTAACAGCCCATATAAAAATGACGATAATCTAGCCCGACCGAACTTCCGGCCTGTTAAAGGCCCGTGTATTAGGTCGGCGCATTTACGGCCCGTCAAATTTCGGCCTGTGAAAGATCCGCATCATAAATGGGCCACCATTTCGGCCTGCTAAGACCAATGGGTTATTTGGCACAATTAGGGCCCAATCTCACTTTCGGTCTATTAAAGGCCCATGTTTTTTATGGGCTCGAGATATTTACACCTGTAAACGGCCTATTGTTACTGAGGGCCCAAATTATGTTTAGGCCTGTTAAAGGCCCACTATGGGCACATGCCTACCAGAAAAATATGAAAGCTTATGCTGATTTAGGCCCAGATATTTTTAGTGGGCTACATGCAAATTTTGGCCCATAATCGTTTTTAGCCCAATTGGAATGGGCCCGATGAATGTTGGCATGTTGGGCTCCTACAAAGCTTTCGGCCGAATACATTACAAAGATAAACCTACACTATACAAAAATAGCGTCGTAATTACTGCAGCCTTTGGCAGCATCAGAAATGCTATATCACAACAAAATAAATTCCAACCATACAACAAAAGGCCTGTTGGAATAAAGTTTACAGTCCTTGCAGATAAAAGCACCATCAGATGTATAGAAGCACAAATCATTTGACCTGAGTGCTAATGTTTCAGGCTGTAGAATATGATGGAGCAGCACGATCTTCACCTTTTTTCCGCCATTGCTCTTGAATAATGAAGTGAATGTCTGATAGTATGGTTTCAAAACCATTCATATCTTGACGACATTTGTCAACCACTATTCTTGTTTCCAAAACGACGTCCATTAGGGATTGGACTTGTGTCTGGAGCACAGATATATCACTCTGTCTAGCAGGAAGATTTTGTTCAGTAGGCGATTTGGATGAGGTTACCTTGACAACCAACCCAGAATTATGTAGGAAGGTGCTTTTTGCACTGTTAGTGGAGAGATACTAACGCACTGCAGCAAGAGGTGACATTGTGCCTGTGGTAGCCTCGTCACCTTCAGGTGGTTGTGGCTATTCAATCATTTATTCCATAGCTTCCTGAAAGTTTGAACTTGTAGATTAGTGTACCAGATAAGTTACTAATGAGACAAAAACAAACAAAGTAGGTTACACGTTTATACATAACTTATTTTGGTGAACTACAGTAATACATTAGCATGTATTGTAGTGCCAACTACATAATAAAATCACTTTCGGAACATATGTCCATGTAGCATGCCTACTGTATTGTCTATTTCCTCACATTCGTTGACATCTAAGGATAAAGAGACATGGTTTAAAGTAGGATGCACATAGTATGACATCATTCATATCATGGGTAAACAGATATAAAACAAACAGGCTATTTTATCATTGTGTGCGCACGTGAACATAACAACTAGATTACAGATCAAGACCAAAATAATATCCTTCATCTCTTTTAAACCATGTAAGGTGAAATGATACGTTAAGACAACTATGTATAAAAGTGAACAGAGTAACTGGCATTGGCTGCAAACCAAGTAGTTAAATGAACACATCATAGTACCAATCAGTTCAAAGGCAGGAGGAGTAAGGACTTACAACAGCAGCTTGAACTGGTGTGCTCATGCCCTTCATCTTGCTGGTGTGGCAATCCTCGAAGATTTGCACTGCATTCGGTTCAGGTTCTTTTTGGTCCGCACAGGCTTTCCTCTGTATTTGGAACAAGTCAATATAGATACGATAATATGGCACAGAAAAAAGAAGGAAGTAGCAGCTATTTACAAGAGCCTCGCAGTGTGCAATATAGCTACGAGATCCTGTTGTCTGTTGGAATTTCACTTTAGAACGGTTGGTCTTGTTCTTCAAACAGTTAGCCTAGAAGAAGATACACTTGTAAGGCACATACATAAATACAAGTTCAATATATGGTCTGATCAAATACATATAGCCTACCTAATACTTTGGATCAGACCAGTGTTTAACGAAGGCTGTCCAGTCTTCATCTGTAATATATTCCAGTGGAGATGTTTGGGCGATTTCATTGTTAGCCTTGCCTTCAAAGTGAGATTTTCTAAGGTGGTACCGATACTGTCGCAGAGCAGAGTGAAAAACATGAGTGCATGCTTGTTTAGGTGCATTATCTTTCGGATCCAACTTGAACCTCATCTGTTGAAAAAAGAATGTGAGTCTTATTAGGAGGAAGCTAGAAAGTATGGGACAGAGCAAGACAATATTACTAATTGCGATGAATAACATTACTTACGGATAAATGGTCAAGGAAGGTGTTAAACTGGGCATTGTCTTTCTCATTCCTGTACTGGATCTACGTTGGGAGTATACATGCATGACACCTAACGGCAACGGCTGCCTCTGATACTAACTTGGCTGACTCTGTAGCATCACGTGGCCTTTTTAAACCTGCCTCAAAATGGATCTCCATTCTTATCCTTTAGATTTTGTTAATCTGTCAAGCATTATCCCTGATGTCTATTTCCTCTTGCGCCGTGGTGCTAGTTCAACAACGAATATGGAAAGTGTTAGTGTACATCAAACTGTGAGAGTACATATAAAGGAGCATGCAACTGCAACTTGACTCGGTCAGGTACAGTCTTGGTGTTGATGCTCATGAGGTTCATATGATCTTGCCAAGTCCTGTTGTGTCAGTAGTGCTTCAAAAGTAGTGTTAGGTGTGAAGGCAGCTTGGGAACTGGCCAGTTCCGGAGCAAACGAACGAGTAACTTGTTGAGATGCTAGTATAGTTGAAGCGGATGCTATAGCTGGTGGAGCAGGTGATACTGTGTTTGTAGATTTAGCCGGTTGACTTGGACCTTCTACTGCACTATAAGTACCAGCAGAATCTGGACGACAGATCCTTTTCCGTTTCTCCCGACGAGTAACACCACTGCCTACTATATTATTTTCCTTGCTCTTTTTTGACTTTGCCATGTCAAGCCGTACCCACAACACAAAAGAATAAAATCGCTCTTCAGAACTCATTGATGCATGATACAGACAAGCAATACTTTGATGTAAGACAACCGTATGAGGATGGAATATGTAAGAAAAACAGGACGACATGACATACTCACAGCTACGATGTGTAAACTAAGCAGAAGGATTTTCAAGAAAATAGAAGTAATGCAAGGTAGACACCATATGAAAGATGCAACCAATATTACTCTGCCAAGTTAAACGTGTCTTGTCATAAGTGGCAATTCGAAAAATTAGAAGCAGTACAACATAGAAATCAATTCAAGATGCAACCACTATCAAACTGCCATGTTAAAAGCGTCCAATCATGAGTGACTGATGTGGGATACACAACAATAGTACTTTGATGTAAGAACATGGTATGATAGATAGATGCAGTGTATTCTAGACACAGAACGCCATGTCATATGCACATATATAACGTATAAACTCAGCATGTGCAATTTAATAAAAATAGAAGAAATACAGGCTAGACAACATATGCAACATGAAACCAATTATCACACTGTCAACTTAGAGCAAGCACCTGCGATGGTGGATTACGGGAGATGAACTCATCATGTAGACTTGGGACTTCAACTTCATTAGCAGTAGCAGTGGCAAATCTAGAGAGTCTTTGTTTGCATCGGCACGGAGGACCACCAACATCCCCTAACTTACTCTTTTCCTTCCTATTTTTTGATATTACCTTATGAAGTCAAAACCACAAGAAGATGAATAAAATTATCTCTACATAACTGGTTGATGCATGATACAGACGAACACTACTTTGATGTAAGGCAAGCGCAGGACAGGAGGATGGAATATATACAAAAAAGACAGCATTTCATATTCACACGTACGATAGGAGGATGGAATATGTATGAAAAAACAGTAAGCGGAAGGCATTTCAAAAAAAATTAGAAGAAATGAAAGCTAGGCACCATATGAACATGCAACTGATATCACTCTATCAGGTAAAAAGTGTCTCATCGTAAGTGCCATTTCAAGAAATTAGAAGCAACACAAGCTAGAAGACAATGCAAGATGCAACCTACATCACAGTACCAAGTTAAATGTGTCTTATGGGTAAGTGATCATTGCATGTATAAGTTGTAAGCTACACAGATGCAATTCAACATAATCAGAAGCAATACAAACTAGACATCATACGAAAAACGCAACCACATATAACAGTTCCAAGTTAGAGCAAGCACCTGTGATGGTGGAGTAGGGGAGATGTGCTCATCATGTACACGTATGTTCTAGAAACAGGAACACGTGCCATATTCATAGGCATTACGTGTAAAGTAAGCAGATGCAATTCAACAAAGTTAGAAGCAATACAAGCTAGACATCATACGCAACATGCAACCACATATAATAGTGCCAAGTTAGAGCAAGCACCTGTTATGGTGGAGTAGGGGAGATGTGCTCATCATCTACACAGCTACATTGACTGTCCAGCCTTGTGTTGTCTTGCGAATCTTGTTGGGAGGATGGCGGAGTAGAATCTGTAGAGACCCCCTATTTGAGTTGCTCCGAAGGACCACCATCATCCACTGCTGGACTAATTTCCTTCAGCTGTAATGATTTTGCGTTGTGAAGTCAAACCGATAAGAAAAAGGAATAAAATTAGAAGCACTGCAAGCTAGACACCATATGAAAGATGCAACCAATATCACTCTGACAAGTTCAAACTGTATGGCGTTTCAACAAATTAGAAGCAGTACATGCTAGAAATCATATGCAAGAAACAACCGATATCACAGTGGCGACTTAAAGGTGCCTTATCATAAGTGAATGATGCGGGATATGCAAGAACAGTAGTCTGATGTAAGAACATCGTGTGATCAGATATAGTATGTTCTAGAAACAGGAACATATGTCATATTCACAGGCATTATGTGTAAAGTAAGCAGATGCAATTCAACAAATTTAGAAGCAATACTCCCTTCGTTTCTTTTTACTCCGCATATAAGATTTGGTCAAAGTCAAACTGCACAAAGTGTGACCAAATTTATATAAAAATATGAACATCTACAATACTAAAACTATATAGTATGAACATACGTTTCATGGTGCATCTGATAATATTGATTTCATATTGTGAATGTCTATAT
Source organism: Triticum urartu (assembly GCF_056163025.1). Lineage (NCBI taxonomy): Eukaryota > Viridiplantae > Streptophyta > Magnoliopsida > Poales > Poaceae > Triticum > Triticum urartu. Next base: position 232,719,093 of record NC_141876.1, on the reverse strand, counting down.
TTTTTAATATAAAGTTAGTCAAACTCTACAAAGCTTGACTTTGACCAAACCTTATATGCAGACTAAAAAGAAACAGAGGGAGTACAAGCTAGACATCATACGCAACATGCAACCACATATAATAGTGCCAAGTTAGAGCAAGCACCTGTGATGGTGGAGTAGGGGAGATGTGCTCATCATCTACACAACTATGTTGACTGTCTAGCCTTGCGTTGTCTTGCGAATCTTATTGGGAGGATGGCGGAGTAGAATCTGTAGAGAACCTCCATTTCAGTTGCTCAGAAGGACCACCATCATCCAATGCCTTGCCAATTTCCTTCAGCTTTATTGATTTTGCATTGTGAGGTCAAACCGACAAGAAAAAGGAATATAATTCACTCTTCAGAACTCATTCATGCATGATACCGATGAACACTACTCTGATGAAAGGCGAAGTCATGATACGAGGATGGAATGTGTACGAAAAAATGGATGGCTTGACATATTCACACCTATGATGTGGTAACTAAGCAGAAGGCACTTCAACAAATTAGAAGAACTGCAAACTAGACACCATATGAAAGGTGCAATCAATATCACTCTGCCAAGTTAAAACTGTCTCATCATAGGTGGCATTCATCAAAATAGAAGCAATACATGCTAGAAATCATATTCAAGACGCAAACCAATATCACACTACCAACTTAAAGGTGTCCCATCATAAGTGACTGATGCATGATACACAAGAAGAGTAGTTTCATGTAAGAACATGGTGTGATAGACAGATATAGTATGTACCAAAAATAGGAAAGCGTGTCATATTCACACGTATCATGTGTAAGCTAAGCAGATGCAATTTACACTAATTAGGAGCAATACAAGCTAGACACCATATGCAACATGCAACCAGATATCACACTGCCAAGTTAGAGCAAGCACCTTGGATGATGGAGTAGGGGAGCGGAGACTTGGACCTTGTAATGCACTATCAGTACATGGAGAATCGGTATAGATGCTCCATTTACGTTGCCGCAGAGGACCACCATCATCGCCTTCCTTACTATTTTCCTTCCTCTTTCTTGATTTTTCCTTGTCAAGTCAAACCCACAAGAAAAAGGAATAAAATTTGCTATTCAGAACTCATTGATGCATGATACTGACGAACACTACTTTCATGTAAGGCAGCCGCATGATAGGAGGATGGAATATGTATGAAAAACAGGACGGCGTGACATATTGACATGTATGATGTATAAAGTGTAAACTAAGCACAAGGTGCTTGAACTTGTTAGAATCAATGCAAGCTAGAAACCATATGAAAGAGAAAACCAATATCACTCTGCCAATTTAAAAGGGCGCCCTAACAAATGTATTTGACCAAATTAGAAGCAATACATGGCAACAGGCTAGAAATAATATGCAATATGCAACGAATAGAGGTGACTCATCGTAAGTGATTGATGAAGGATACAGAAGAGAGGTAGTTTCATGTAAGAACAAGGTTAACACATAGATGTAGTGTGTACCAAAAATAGGAAGGCATGTCATATTCACAGGTATAATGTGTAAACTAAGCAGATGCAATTTACCCTAATTAGAAGCATTACAAGCTAGACACCGTATGCAACATGCAACCACATATCACACTGTGAAGCTAGAGCAAGCACATGTGATGGTGGTGTGGGGGAATTGTGGTCATCAACTAGAGAGCTATGTTGACTATCTTCATTTAGCCTTGCTGTTTCTTGAGAATCATGTGGGGAGGATGACACTGCACTCTTTAAACGAGTATGGCGTCTCACAGTAACCCACTAGGGTGACTGTCTCATCATAAGTGATTGACGAGGGATACAAAAGAGCATTAGTTTGATGTACGGACATGGTTAATAGACATATGCAGTATGTATCAAAAACAGGAAGGCATGTCATTATCAAAGGTATAATGTGTAAAGTAAGCAGATGCAATTTAACCAAATTGGAAGCAATACAAGCTAGACACGATATGCAACATGCAACCACATTTAATAGCGCAAAGTTAAAGAAAGCACCTGGGATGGTTGTGTGTGGCAATTGAGATCATCAACGGCAGAGCTACGTTTACTGTCTCCAACTGCTAATACTGCACCCTTTAGAGCACTGAAACGCTTAGTGCTTATCTTCGAATTACACTGGAGCGACTTGTGTCTTTTCTTTTCTGCATTCATCAACACTGCGTCAGAGTCTGAAATACACATGCATAAAAAACAATAGTGTGAGTATAGGTGAAGTGTGTGCACAATTAGTACAGTGTAAAGGTAGCAGATAGCAGGTCGATGAGAAATAAATGATGGGAGACATATGATAGCTCTACAACATGCATGGCACACTAAATTACTACAGGATTCTATGAAAATAATAGTCGACTAAAAACAAATGGGCCAGTCCATTTTTTCTGCACCGTCCGATGTACAAAGAACGGGCAGATCGCCTTCATCTACCTCCAGCTAGTCAGTGTTGATGATCTTCCTCAAAACGGCAGCGACCACCGGCCCGGCCCCCTGCGTGCGCCCTCCCCTCGACCTCACCGCACCGCCGTGCTTGGCACCACCCCGGCCATCCATTCAAGCCCCATCGACTTCCAGATCGGGCGCAAGCAGTTCCTGCGCCCACACCCCTATGATAGACACCGATGCGCTGCTTTCCCGACGAACAGGCAGACTAGGTGCTCCGCGCACCTAAGCGAGTGCTGCTTCTTTTAATTGCAGTTCGACTGACCCTGAATTGAAATCCAGGCGGGCTACTGACCTCTAGCAAAGGTGAAATAGTAAAGGGAGGAAACCTTGTGCATTTAGTATCATGAAGAAGATGCAGTAAGAAGCGCTCAACTAGTTTCTTTCGTGGGATGAATACGGTGTGAGCAGAGACGTAAGGTTTGGACGAATAAGGGAAGAGGAGTACCTCTTTCTGCTGGCAGTGCTGTGTCCTTCTATTTTTCCAACGATCTTCTTGTGGTTCGCTGGAAACGAGAAGTTGTGGAGGATGCTGGAGCCTTGGACGAACCCATGGCCAAGTTGTTGAGTGTGGTGCGGTGGCCGTCTGTCGGTGGCGGGGAACCGGATCCGAGGTGGCGAACGACGGTGTAGCGGGAATAGCTCCGGTGCGGTGGACGGTTGCGATAGTGGAGCGGCAGTAGTGAGGCGCAGGACGTGGTGGTCGGAGTGGTTCTGGTACGGCGCACGTCAACATCGACGTTGTGGAGGCAGCTCTACCTCGGCTTCAATTGCTAAGTCCTTGAGGGCATTGCGGTTGCGCTTGCGTTGGACGACGACGTCGGGGTACCGGCTCTGGTGTGATGGAGAAGGGCGGCGGTGGATTGGGCGCTATGGGGTGGAGGAAGGAGGAGGCTGGGGTTTCGTGGCTGGTGGAGAGGCCATTTTGGCGCCCATGGAGTATGAATGGGGAAACAGAGGGAGGTGGGGAACTAAGGGGGAACAATGTTTCAGTTTGCGACGCGCTTGTTTGAAATTTGGGAAAGTTACAAACTTTGCCGCGATCTAAAATTTCAGACATATTGCGGGTTGGGGGTAGGACAGTAATCTCAGGTGTCCCAAATGTGGGCGGGATAGATTTCGGCCGAGCACATGGGTGTTTAGGCACCCACAATGTATGAATGCTTCTTGAAGGCAGTTGAGACTGGCGTCTTGGTGAAGTTACAAACCTACCCCGGTTTAGACCTTTGGACATCGGGCGGATAGGCTACACGGGCCAAAGTCAGGACAGTAATTTCCTACCACCAAACATTAGTCTTGTGCGGTTTCGGGTGACCAGAGGCCTATTTGGCACTTCGTTCAATATTTGAGAGCAGAAGCATTAACGTTTTCGGTTCTCTTGAATTGAACTTTCAGGATTTGTCAAAATTCATAAATCTTTACTCTTGAAAATCCTAAAGCTACGATTATTTTGGAATGGAGGGGGTACATTTGAATATACATTGTACACGAGTATATATTAAAAAATATGCAACTTACCTTAGTTCATGCATGGTTCCAGATATAATCTCCTTGGTTGCAAAAAAAGTTAGACATGTGTATGAATATATATAGCATGTTCAAACGCACAACAAAGTTTGATGCCCCCTTTTACATCTGATTTACAAATGTCATTATCTTGGGTTCAAATAGATGAATGCACTTCCTATGAATTCGAATCTTCGAAACCCCCTTTATGTTGAATTCGACATGTATTATATTTCGTAGCTAGCAATTTGGAATGTATCCATGCAAGTGACAAATGTATAAAGTGCTTCACACTAACAACATGGAGTGCACTAATTAATGTTTATATATGAATTGCAAAAGCATCCATTGCCTGTATTTCAAACCGCTCTCACTCTATGGATCGATAATATGAAATAAACACATGCACATGCTAGAATTCAATAGAGTATGGGTGTCTGATAGACCGATTTTCGTGCATACGCAATTTGCAAAATTCATGATCTCATCCAAAAATAATAATGCCATTTATATTTTAATTTAATGTGTAGAACCACCTTTTACACGTAGATGCACTATGCTTCGGCCCGTTCTCACAAACGCGCTATATATCTCTCTATCTACCGCATAAGCGCACACACTTTATATGCATCAGCATTTCTCTTTCATACATGCTCACAATCTCTCTCGGGGTGTCGAGGAGTCTCACGCACATGCTCTCTCTGTATCTCTGTATCTCTCTCTCTCTCTCTCTCTCTCTCTGACTACTATGTACCACTCTTTTCACTAATCTTAGTTGGAAAACACCATTTCTCTCACATGCATATATACACACCACGGTCTCTACTAGCCCTCTATACGCACATATATGTGCCTACATGTCTCCCGCACGCACATTATCTTTAGGCCTCTCTTGCACACATTGCCCCCCAGACACACCTCTCTCTTAGACTACCCACAGTGGGAGTAACATTGGTAGTAACATCACACATATCTAGGTTAAATAGATGATGTGGCATGTAATAAATGAAGAAAGAGATGAAAGTGATAACATAGCTAGTTACTACTAGTATGAGTAACATCACACATATCAAGGCAAGATGTGTCTATAACCTAATAAATAAAGTGCTCTATGTTACCACACATATGTTACTTCCCACTATAGAGGTAGTAACATAGACTAGTAACATGGGCATGTTACTAGTCTATATTACTACCCATTGTGGCTAGTCTTAGTAGTTGGCAGATATGATTCCATTATATCATTCGGTAGGATATCCCTGACTGTTAGGCTGGATGGTAATACGATGCAAAATTTTACCCTAGTTCGGACCCTTGCAGTTGAGGAAAAAGCCCACTCCTGGTACTGTATATTAGTGATAGGGGTGTGTAAAAAGTACACATGAATACCAGGCATTGTGCGTGTGTGTATACTATCGACAAACTAGCCCCCAAGCTTCTATAACATACTGGGGGCCTAGGGTTACAAATCATATATAGTCAGCTTATCACCAGTGGGGACAGAGTCCTCCGCGACTCTGGTAGCTAGCTTCGTGTTGTACGCCGAGTCCTCCACATGGGTCTTCGTATAACGCGTCTTGGTCCAACCTATGTGGCACAGGATGGAACCGACCCATGAGTCCTCATGTTGAGCCACCACAACTAGAAATGATGTGCCCACCACACCACACACGCAATCAGCCACTAAGAAAATAAGCATATATAATAGTACAATGTTATACATGAAAGTTAATTGCATCGTGCATCCAATTTTTTTTGTTCTGCATTGTGAATGTTTATATATTCTCCTAAAATATTAGTCACGGGAAAGAGAAACGAAGGGCATATCTCTCCTTGTCTCCACCGGACACCCCCTCTTTCTACACCACTTTCACGTACGCACACAAACTATCTCTCGGCCCTCTAAAAGTATGCATGCCCACGACACATTCACGCGTGTATATGGTCACTGGACTTCAGAATATGCTCATTATGGTCACCGTATACTTTCTCGTGGTGATCATACGGTATCTAGCTCATGATACGTCTCCGTATTTTCTTGATGACATTGACGAACTTTGCATTCCGTATTTTGTTGGCGACACTTACGGTTATTGTATTTGAAGCGAAAGCACGATATGGTCACTGGACTTCAGAATAAGCTCATCACGATCACCACATACACTAGTAGACTGCCTGTGCGTTGCCACGGGCTTTTTAAAAATTAAAAATCTTACTGTCTCATCATGATCATGTTTTATTGAAAAAGTATCAGAGTTTTATGGATATATGATATTCCTCATTGCAATTAATGTCACTAAATTTCTCGATTCGTCAACCATGGGTAAGTGCAAAAGTAAATGAATCTAAGTTGAGTGAAATAAGGGAGGGTCAAATGAAGGAACAAATGAATGGTGCACATGCCTTAATTACTTCTTATCCACCCTGAAAATGGAACAAATGAATCGTGGGCGGCCGAGCGGCCAAGCCGGTCGTCGCTGGCTGGAGCGACGGTGACTGAGACTACTCTCTTTGCATTCACTCTATCTCATTTGCATCTCGGTTTTCCTCACCGAAGATATGTAGCTGAGCCAATTGAGTCAAAGTTGTTTATTACTTTGCTCTTCTTCCTACTTCCAGGATTAATTGCATTGTTATGTTTCCCTTCTCTTTTTGATGACTTATGATGCATCGAGGCTGCGGATGTAGTGTAAAAGTTGATGGGATTGAGTGAGAAAGAGCGAGGTGAGAATATTATTGCAGTAACAACCTTGTTTTGCACCACAAGCATACCAGATTAGTTCTTTTTTCTGAGGTGTACCAGATGCAACGGACGAGCGGAGGGGCACTTGTGTTGTGCCATGGTGTTTTTTCTTTGCATAAACGAAACGTTTTCTTATATCTTAGCCAATTCACTTAAAATAGGACTGTGGGATTAATTACTGAAAACACAAGGTTTTTTTTTGCAAAATGTGCGACAACATACAGGCAGGAGCACTACGTGCTTTAGTATTAGGGAAAGATATGCCTGTGCGTTGCAACGGGGAGATATTGACATATCCATTGAAGTATCCGTCAGCACGGCCAAACAACATTTGAATTGTGTCCGGTCACAGCAGAGAGACGTACATTGAGGTCTAGCAGAAATTATGTGTGCCCCTCCCACATACTCCCTCCGTTCGGAAATACTTATCCTAGAAATGATTGTATCTAGACTTGTTTTAGTTTTTGATACAACCATTTCTAAGACAAGTATTTCTGAACGGAGGGAGTACCTCGGTATTATAACACAAGCCTATATGTGGTTCCCAACATATGTATGTGTAGCATTTTGTATTATAACATTTTCCTGGTTTGTTTCTCCTTCGCATGGCTCTGCTGAGTTCTTACGCATGGCTCTGCTGAGTTCTTACGCATGGCTTTGCTGAGTTCTTAGCAGCTTATTGTCTTTGCTCTATTCAATTCCATCTTTTATGGATTTACCATAGCAAGAAAAGTTTAGTGTACCATCGAGAATCATCTATTCATAATAAAATGTACAAATCAAAATTCGATCGCTCTTTAAATTTATTTGGTCGGTAGAGAAAATTATGATGTGTGCAAAAGATTAATACAGATTACAATCTTCCTAAAAAAGCGGCGAGGTGCAAAGTGAGTTGAAGAATTGTCTTCTAATAAATTGTATAGTATGTGTGTGTAGTGTACATCTTTATACAGAAGAAAGCTCATAGTTACAAGCACGTACACTCAATTCTGCCCTTTTTTTTTCTCTAGAAAACTGGAAACATTTCAGCTCCAAACTTGGTTCCACGATTACAGAAAATGGTTTTGAGATGTACCCGGTTCCATTCACAGCCAGTTTTCATTTAGTCGCATTGCACAATCCCCCAACAATATAATTTAACAGTAAATCACCATGTAACTGAGTCACAATCTCAGGAGAAGTTCATATGTGTTATCTGCATGCAGATATGGTCTGAGTCATCATCCTAAAGAAATCCCGTACCTGCTGATGGTCCTGAAGAAATCCCATGTAGCTGCAGAAGTGGCCGCTTGAACCACCCAACCCCGTCGCCACCCCCCGGAGCCACTCGCCGCCATGGACGGTCGCTAAGTATGTCTGCGTTGACTGCGGGCGAGTGTGCGCGTCCGACACATTCGGCCCCGCCGTCGGTGACAACTGCCTCCTTCGCCCGTGCGTTGCTACGGGAGATACGCTATTGAAACCTTGTCATGACAGGGAAAATAGGCAAGAAAGAATCCATTATACACAACACAGAGTAACATACAACTCACCATCAGTTCTAGAAGATATATATTGGTATGATCAGTAACAAACATACGCGTGGACACACCAAGTAAAAATACACCCTACTAATCCCAATTGATATTTCATCCACCCTTGTCCCAAGCATGCATACTTATAGACAACTTAAAATGTCAGATCCTTCAAAACTATATGATATGATCGATTACTACAGAACAAAAAGATGAACCAAGTAAATTCATTTTTCTTTTAGTAAAAAATATATGAGAACTACAGAACTCATTCCATGTAGACTTTCGTGAGTTAGAGTTCCTTCATAAGTCAATGAACTTGGTAACCAATAGACAACTTACTAACTATTTACACATCTTGATACAACAGAATGCAAGCACCTGATTTGTAACATACGATTGAACTGTAGAACCTCTAGAAGGGAGAGCAGGATACTCCAGTTGGCTGAATGTGGGAGGAATAGAACATTTTGAAATGCACATGAGCTCTTGGGGCATCATTCATTTGATTCATACTCACTTGGAGTTCCACCGTATATATAGACATATGTATGGACACACCAGTGAAGTATCGTGTTCTCACTTCAATTTTGGTTGCTCCAAATACTTCTAAAGAATCAACTACCCTGCACCATATATGAAATCAATAAGTACATCTAGCACAAAATAGCTGAGATAATAGTTTTTTAGTTACAGAAGTGTGAAATTCAGTCTGCATCTTAAATACAAAAATGATATCTGAATTATCATTCTAAGTGTCACTCTTAGCTATCAATATGAACAGACTGCACCCATCTATTACTGCATTCAAAATGCATATCATAGAGTGACTCGAGATTTTAAACAAAACACAAAGATGTCCATTCAGGATAAAATAACCTCGGATGCATTTACAGAGAAGTGATATGAATAGAAAAAGGCCATACTATCTAGTGCTTGGTTGGTGTGAAGTTACTAATCTAAGACTGACAAAAGTGTCATAATAAGTATTTAATTGCAGTAGAAAGAACGAGCCTAGGAGTATCTATTTTTTGTTTCATTATGCGTTGCATTTACAGCTCATTCTAACCTTACTGACTCATAACAATCAAGCCTAAAAACCATGATCTGACCATGGACAAAGACAAAGACAAAATGGCCAAAAAAAATCTATAAATAGAATTGTAGCAATAGTATTGCGTACCAACGAAAACTAAATGGCAGACCCTGGTTCTTTTATAGGCCACTTGAAACTGGACAAGGATTCAGATTAGCACCTGATCGGCACCAATGCAACCGATGCAGACACGAGCTTGGACTCTTCGATGGCGATGACAAAGTGACCGATGGCGCCCTTGGTCATCTTCTCATGGAAAAGAAAGTCACCGCTGCTCGCGGCCCTTGACAAGGTTGAGCTCCGAGTCATCCAAGTCGGCGCCGTCGTTCTGCTCTCATAGTTAAAAAAACAAAGGTAATGTACCACACCACCAGGCAAGTAGTCCGAATCAACTTTCAGATTTCATATGGTTAGATATAGTAGACTAAATTAATTAGGCAGTGTTTGTGTACACATCAGTAACAAAATCAATAAGGCAAAAAGTCATTACCCCTAATATTTGATAGAGACAAAGGCACCGACACAGGATCATGGCAAAGCAAAATCCATTTTTATCACCAACAAGAAATGAAAAAACAAATTATTGGTGCTTCCTTTCTCTGTAGTTCTGAACCACTACTTGCATTGTGTGGATAACAGGTAACTTACATATAACAAGAACGTTATATAATTTGGAAGTATATGATATAAACATGGACAACAATGTTCTCTCAAAATCTGTAGCAATCAATGGAAAGAAGTAAAAGCTAATCTCCTAACACTACAATATTCTCAGGTATGTATAGAGAATAGGGGTCATCTTACTATGCCAGGTACAAAATTGACAGAGACAATGATACTGCTAGTAGTCATCCATTTAATGCTGCTATAGAAAGACCACCAATAGGCACCCCTCAACTATACTGGAATTTTCACTCATAAATCCAGGGCTAGTATGCCTATAGAAGTGTTAGTAATACATCAGGTAGTTTTCTTTCCTTTAGATGGGATTTGGAAGAATTAGTGATTCTAAAAACATGATGGCGTGCGTAGTTAAACCATTACCGCTCATTCTAACCTTACTGACTCATAACAATCAAGCCTAAAAACCATGATCTGACCATGGACAAAGATAAAGACAAAATGGCCAAAAATCTATAAATAGAATTGTAGCAATAGTATTGCGTACCAACGAAAACTAAATGGCAGTGTGATGGTAATGTGCATTCAACCCTGGTTCTTTTATAGGCCACTTGAAATTGGACAAGGATTCAGATTAGCACCTGATCGGCACCAATGCAACCGATGCGGACACGAGCTTGGGCTCTTCGACAGCGACGACAAAGTGGCCGATGGCGCTCTTGGTCATCTTCTCGTGGAAAAGAAAGTCACCGCTGCTCGCAGCCCTTGACAAGGTTGAGCTCCGAGTCATCCACGTCGGTGCCGTCGTTCTGCTCTCATAGTTAAAAAAACAAAGGTAATGTACCACACCACCAGGCAAGTTGTAACACCCCGGATGTGATTTACCTAATATGTAATCCAACTCTTGCCGTTTCCGGCCTTAAGTTATTTTATTTTCTCGGGTTCGGGTTTTTGTCTCCGTGTGTTGTTGTCATTGTCATGCATCTCATATCATATCATCATGTGCATTGCATTTGCATACGTGTTTGTCTCATGCATTCGAGCATTTTCTCCGTTGTTCGTTTTGCATTCCGGCGCTCCGTTCTCCTCCGGTGGTCATTTCTACCTTTCTTTCGTGTGTGGGGATTAAACATTTCCTGATTGGACCGAGACTTGTCAAGCGGCCTTGGTTTACCACCGGTAGACCGCCTGTCAAGTTTCGTACCATTTGGACTTCGTTTGATGCTCCAACGGTTAACCGAGGGACCGAAAAGGCCTCGTGTGTGTTGCAGCCCAACACCCCTCCAATTTGGTCCAAGACCCACCAAAACCCCCTCCATCATCTAGAGCGTTCGATCACGATCGCGTGGCCGAAAACCGCACCTCATTTGGACACTCCTAGCTCCCTCTATGCCTATTTAAAGACCACCCTCTCGAAATTCCGGATCCCCTCCTTCCAAACCCTAGATCCGCCACCTCACGCCGCGCCGGACACGTCCGGTCCGGCCGGACACGTTCGCCGCCGCGCCCCAGCCAATCGGACGCATCCATGTGGCGCAGGCAGCCCCACTTCGCCGCCGGCCCGCCCGAGCCCTAGGGAGGCCCCCGAGGCCCACATCGCCGCGCCCCGCCGCCCGTTTGCCGTTCGCCGCCCGCGCCTGCCTTCCCCGACGCCGGCAGGTCCCGCCGCCGCCTCGCCCGGCCACCGGCCGCCGCTCCGGCGAGCCGCCCCGCTCTGGCGCGCCGCCTCGCCCCGCGCGCCTCGCCGCCCGACGCCGCGGCCTCGCCGCCGCACGCCCGGGGAGCTCCGGCCGCCCTCCGCCCTCCTCCTCCCACGGATCCGCCGGCCGCCGTCGCCTTCATCAACTCCGGCGAGCTCCGATTCTGACGAACCTCGAGAAGCGTGCAGATCTCAGATCCAAAACATCTCGGTTGACTTTTTGCCCCGAAACCCTAACTATTTTGCTATGTTCGTCGTGTTGTATATTTGCATCCGTAGCTCCGTTTTGGGCATATAGCATATCAAAATGTTCGTCTCAGAGAGTACATCATTCATCTCATTGCATCATTTTCATTTGAGTTCATCTTGATGCCCGAAATTCTGTTGGAAGAATGCTATTTGAGATATTTGTCAGATCTGCTGCTCCAATTAGATATTTGTCATTTTTGCCATGATTAACGTGTGCATGATATGCCCCTGAGCTCTACATGAGTTTTGTTATATGTTTTGCCATCTATCCAGAGGTGCAACCCATGTATTTTTGTGATGTGTGTGGTGACTAGCACAATCTTGCAAAGTGGTGCATTCGTTAATGCTGATTTCAGGGACTTAGCAATTCCACTAAGTCCTTGATCTGTTTATTTCATTATGTCATATGTTCATGTTGTTTCCTAGTGATCCGTGCCTCTTTTGAGGATGATCAGTAAGGATGATTTGTTAATCTTGTAGTTCTCTATCCATCCATGTCTTTGTTTGCAATTATGGAGCACCCTAGCTTGAGTCAATCGAGCTCCACTTTTGCTATTTCGTGAATCTGGGCAGATTGTCTACTTGTTAGCGATTTTGCCGAGGATGTTGTAGTTGATCCGTGCATGCTATGCTATTGTTATTGCCATGTCTAGCTTGTATAATGTGTATTCTTGATGGGTGTATGCTTACATTGTCATGACTTGCTCTGTAGTGAGTGCATCGAGCTCGTAAACATGCCTACTTGATACCTGATTTGCATGCTCCAGTTTTCCACTAAGTCTGTGATCTGATTATGTTTTTGCCATGTTCACATGCTTGCAAATGTATTTTCTGATCCCTTTTGGCTCAAGGTCACTAAAGGGACTTTTGTTAAGCTCTTTGAGTAGCTCCATGCCATGCTTTACTTTGCCATGTTCAGGCCCTGGAGCATATAGTTTTCATGCTCCAAAGTGTGCTACCTAATCTGAAATTCCAGACAAGTGTTAATTTCACTAAGTCTGAAATGTGTTTACCAAATGCATTTTTGCCATGCTTGTTTGAACCTGTTAATGTATGAATTGGCCATAGCTCAGTGTTCATCTTTTGTTAAGCATCATGAAGGAATCCCTGCCATGTATTTTGTTGTCATGTTTGGGTGCTGTAGCATGTTCATCTTATTGCATTTAGATGGCTACTTGTTGTATATCGCAGACCGGTGCCATATTTGAATTGCTTGCCATTTCCAAACCGTGACTCCGATTCCGGCATTCTTTATATCGTTTTCAAGCGATTTCACCTCACCTTTCCAGTGGCACACTTGGATTTCCAAGTTGAGGCCAGGTTCATTTATTCCTTGTCAAATCTTGCATATGCATCACATGTCGCATCCCGCATAGCATACCATGTTTGCATCATGTTGTTTGAGTTTGCACGTGGTTGATTTTGTTCTGTTTGCTTGTTTGTCTTGTTTGGGTAGAGCCGGGAGACGATTTCGCTAACGAGGAGCCCGTTGAGTTTGCTTTCGAGGATCCAGTCAACTCTGACAACTGTGCAGGCAAGATGATCATACCCTCGAAATCACTTCTATCTTTGCTTTGCTAGATACTCGCTCTTTTGCTATGCCTATGCTACGATGCCTACCACTTGCTTATCATGCCTCCCAAATTGCCATGTCAAACCTCTAACCCACCATGTCCTAGCAAACCGTTGATTGGCTATGTTACCGCTTTGCTCAGCCCCTCTTATAGCGTTGCTAGTTGCAGGTGAAGATTGGAGACCGTTCCTTGTTGGAATATTATTTACTTGTTGGGATATCATTATATTATCTTATTATCTTAATGCATCTATATACTTGGTAAAGGGTGGAAGGCTCGGCCTCTCGCCTAGTGTTTTGTTCCACTCTTGCCGCCCTAGTTTCTGTCATATCGGTGTTATGTTCCCGGATTTTGCGTTCCTTACGCGGTTGGGTTATAATGGGAACCCCTTGATAGTTCGCCTTGATTAAAGCTTTTCCAGCAATGCCCAACCTTGGTTTTACCATTTGCCACCTAGCCTCTTTTCCCTTGGGTTTCCGGAGCCCGAGGGTCATCTTATTTTAAACCCCCCCGGGCCAGTGCTCCTCTGAGTGTTGGTCCAACCTAGAGCCCCTTGCAGCGCCACCTCGGGGAAACCCGAGGGCTGGTTTTAGTTGTACAGATTGCTTATCCGATTGTGCCCTGAGAATGAGATATGTGCAGCTCCTATCAGGATTTGTCGGCACATTCGGGCGGTGTTGCTGGATTTGTTTTAACTTGTCGAAGTGTCTTGTAGAACCGGGATACCGAGTTTGATCGGAATGTCTCAGGAGAAGGTCTATTCCTTCGTTGACCGTGAGAGCTTGTCATGGGCTAAGTTGGGACTCCCCTGCAGGCATTTGAACTTTTGAAAGCCGTGCCCGCGGTTATGGGCAGATGGGAATTTGTTAATGTCCGGTTTTAGATAACTTGAACCTTAATTTAATTAAAATGAATCAACTGTGTGAGTTACCGTGATGGTCTCTTCTCGGCGGAGTCCGGGAAGTGAACACGGTGTTGGAGTAATGCTTGCTGCAGGTTCCTCTCTAGTTACTCGTTCGCGCTTTTCCTTTCTCTTCTCGCTCTCTTTTGTGAACAGGTTAGCCACCATATATTCTAGTCACTTGCTGCAGCTCCACATATTTACCTTGCCTTACCTATAAGCTTAAATAGTCTTGATCGCGAGGGTGCGAGATTGCTGAGTCCCTGTGGCTCACAGATTACTTCCAAACCAGATGCAGGACCTGATGACTCCGTTCCAGATGATGCGCTTGAGCTCAAGTGGGAGTTCGACGAGGACTCACGCCGTTACTATGTGTCTTTCCCTGATGATCAGTAGTGGTGCCCAGTTGGGGCAATCAGGACCATGTCGCATGTTGGGTTTGTCTTTTATTTTGGCGCCGTAGTCGGGCCATGAGTGTTGGTTGATGTAATGCTATTTATGTACTTTGATTGACGTGGCGAGTGTAAGCCAACTATGTATCTCCCCTTTTATTATCTATATATTACATGGGATGTTGTGAAGATTGCCTAACTTGCGACATTGCTTTCAATGCGGTTATGCCTCTAAGTCGTGCCTCGACACGTAGGAGATATAGCCGCATCGAGGGCGTTACAAGTTGGTAATCAGAGCCTTCCCCGACCTTAGGAGCCCCCATTGCTTGATCGTTTTTAGCGGCCGAGTTGTCTCTAGAAAAATGCTTTGAGTCATTTAGGAATTATATATCGGAGAGTTTAGGAATTCTTTGTACTCCCCAGTCCCTTCTTCGCTCTGGTAAGGCATCCTGATGTAGAGTTTTGACTCTTCTCTTCTCAAATTTCACTAAATTTTTTTAGGATCACGCGGGTATCTTGGAATCGTTCCGATGGTTTTGTGACGAGAACATTATTCTTGGTGCCTCCTGTCTTTAGGGGTTGTGGCAGTGTCCCGGGGAGTTGAGCTCCGAGGTGTTGTCGTCACAATTTTATCGTTGCAGTTCTGGAATACCTGAGTTTAGTACGCCGACATCGAAAATCGCTTTTATGCAGTTCGTTGGTGAGATAACCTCGATGCCACCCAGTACTGGGGCGGGAGTTCGGGAGTATTGCCATAACTTGTATAACGGATGCTTTTCGAAGGTTGAGGTAGATGGTTTCCGAAGTTTTCTCGGTTATGTGTTGAAGGATGGATACAGCTGGATGTAGGATTTGCTAGATTTGGGTGAGATATTATGCTTCCCCTGTATCCCCAACACCTGATTGCATAACCGGAAAGGTTCGGGAGTTTCATAGGTGGGAATTCTTGTAGCTCTAGTTCTTCTTCCACGGATATTTGGTTTGAGATTGGGATTTCTTACCGAGTATTTGTTCTTGATCCGTACCTTGTTGATTTATTCCTTTACCTAAATTCTAAGCGGCTTCTCAATTTATGGATATGTGACCATTTCAAGTGGAATGCATTCGTTCATTTTGTTCGGATGTGAAGACTATATGTTGCAATTTCAACCCGTTTGATTCAGCTTCATTTTATCTGTCAATGTGCTAACGGTTGTCACCCTCTTCAGGATGGCTCCCGCTAAGAGCAGCAATCAGAATCAGAATCAGGATCCGCCACCACCTCCACCTCCTCTGGAGGCATGGCAAGTTGTGATGGCTGCAACCAATGCAAACACGCAGTTGATCATGCAAATTCTTCAAGAGCGCAATCAAGCGAATCAAGGCAACCAAGGCAACAATCAGAATCACTTTGCTACACTCAACCAGTTCCTTGCTAACGGGCCAAAGACTTTCAGCAATTGTGTTGAGGCAACTGATGCTGATGATTGGCTCGTGGATCTGTGCAAGCATTTCGAGTGCAGTAATGTCAGGCCTGATGACTTTGTCAAGTTCGCTTCCTTCCAACTCAAAGACCAAGCTGCAGAATGGTTCCAGCAGTACAAGGATTCAAGAGGAGGCCGTGTGATTACCTGGGATGAATTCCGTCAAGATTTCAAAGCTCATCATATTCCTCAGAGCGTGGTTGAAAGCAAGCGTGAGGAATTCCGCAACCTGAAGCAAGGCTCTTTGTCTGTCTATGACTACAACAAGTTGTTTTAGAAGCTCGCCCGCTTTGCTAAGCAGGACGTCCCTGACGAGAAGAGCATGATATACCAGTTCAGGGGTGGTCTCAGAGAAGAAATCCAGCTAGCTCTTGTTCTCTTTGAGCCCTTAAGGTACGATGAGTTCTACAACATGGCATTGAAGCAAGAGGCTGCTCAACTGAGGTGTGATGCTTCCAAGAAGCGAGTCAGAGATGCTACTCCTTCTTCCTCTACTCAAGTGACCAAGCAGCAAAAGTATTGGCTTCCTCCTCCTCCGTTCCGCCAGCCGTATCAGAAGAGCAAAGTTGGCAGTGGATCTTCCCACCCACCCAACCCTGATTTTCAGAACAAGACTTTGTCTCAAGCTCCAAGATCGAGTGCTCCGTATCACCGTCCGCTTTCAGAGGTCACGTGCAACAAGTGCCAACAGAAGGGCCATTATGCCAACAAATGCTTCAACCAGAGGCGTCTCCCTCCTCCTCCTCCTATGAGATTGGCAAGTACAGCTGTGGTCAAGCATAACCCCAAGCACGCCAAGGTCAACATGCTGAATGCAGCTCAGGTAGAGGACTCGTCAGATGTCATCATGGGTAACCTTCCTGTTAACGATATTCTAGCTAAAGTTCTTTTTGACACTGGTGCATCACATTGTTTCATCTCGAGACCTTTTGCATCTAAGCATGATTTTATTACTCAAGTGTTGTCGAAACCGTTGGCTATTGTCTCTCCGGCCCGTCAAATGACATCTCGAGTATGCGTTCCGGATGTTACAATCACTTTGGGTGACTATAAGTTCTTGTCTTCTCCAAATGTTCTTGGTGACTCGGATATTGATCTTATTCTCGGGATGGATTGGCTTTCTAAGCACAAGGCTCAGCTTGATTGTGCAGCCAGGCAGATTCAATTGACTCATTCGTCTGAGGATGTAATTGTCTTTGCCGCTCGCGATGATACCATCCGTCTGTTTTCTCTCAATGAGAAGGGTGAACTGGATGCTATCTCACAGATTCCAGTCGTTTGCGAATATCAAGACGTCTTTCCAGAAGAGCTTCCAGGAATGCCTCCGCACCGGCAAGTTGAATTCGTCATCGATCTCGAGCCTGGCACGGAACCGGTGTGCAAACGTCCTTACAAGCTCGGACCTGAAGAGTTGAAAGAGCTGAAGAAGCAACTCAATATTCAAGAGAGAATGGGTCTCATCCGACCTAGTTCTTCTCCGTGGGGTTGTGGTGTTCTTTTTGTAAAGAAGAAGGATGGAACGGACCGACTTTGTGTTGATTACCGTCCATTGAAGAAGAAGACTATCAAGAACAAATATCCACTTCCCAACATCAACGAGCTGTTCGAACAACTCAAAGGCGCCCAAGTATTCTCCAAGCTTGATCTCCGTATGGGTTATCATCAGATTCGAATACGTGAGCAAGATATTCCCAAGACGGCTTTCAGGACAAGCTATGGTTCATATGAATACACTGTCATGTCTTTTGGCCTTGTCAACGCTCCTCCGACTTTCTCTCGCATGATGAACTTCATCTTCAACGCCTACACCAATGACTTTGTTTTGGTTTATCTCGACGACATTCTGGTCTTTTCGAAGAACAAGGAAGATCATGCCAAGCACTTGCGTTTGGTACTCGATAAGCTCAGGGAACACCAGTTCTACGCCAAGTTCTCCAAGTGCGAATTTTGGCTCGATGAGGTTCTTTATCTTGGTCATATCATCTCTGCCAAGGGCATTGCGGTGAATCCTGAGAAGGTGTCTGCAATTGTGAATTGGGAACCACCTCAGAACGTGAAGCAACTCTGTAGCTTCCTCGGTCTCGCAAGCTACTGTCGAAGATTCGTTGAAAACTTTTCTAAGATCGCGAAGCCTCTCTCAAATCTTCTCCAGAAGCACGTCAAGTACGTTTGGTCTCCGGAATGTGACATCGCTTTCAACACCTTGAAAGAGAAATTGGTCACTGCTCCAGTTCTGACCCCTCCTGATGAATCCAAACCGTACGAGGTCTTTTGCGATGCCTCTCTCCAAGGTCTTGGCGCAGTGTTGATGCAAGAGAAGAAAGTTGTGGCTTATACCTCTCGCCAGTTGAAGCCCAACGAGAAGAACTACCCCACTCATGACCTCGAGTTGGCGGCAGTTGTGCATGCTCTTTTGACTTGGAGACATCTCCTATTCGGAAGAAAAGTGGACATTTTCACTGATCACAAGAGTCTCAAGTACATCTTCACTCAGCCTCATCTCAACCTCAGACAGACTCGATGGGTCGAAATGATTCAAGAGTATAATCCGAGTATCGAGTATACTCCAGGTGTTGGGGAACGTAGTAATTTCAAAATTTTTCCTACGCACACGCAAGATCATGATGATGCATAGCAACGAGAGGGGAGAGTATGATCTACGTACCCTTGTAGATCGACAATGGAAGCGTTTGGTTGATGTAGTCGTACGTCTCCACGGCCCGACCGATCAAGCACCGAAACTACGGCACCTCCGAGTTCTAGCACACGTTCAGCTCGATGACGATCCCCGGACTCTGATCTAGCAAAGTGTTGGGGAAGAGTTCCGTCAGCATGACGGCGTGGTGACGATCTTGATGCTCTTCTGCAGCAGGGCTTCGCCTAAACACCGCTACAATATTATCGAGGACTATGGTGGAAGGGGGCACCGCACACGGCTAAGAATATGATCACGTGGATCAACTTGTGTGTTCTGGGGTGCCCCTGCCTCCGTATATAAAGGCTCAAGGGGGGGGGTGCGGCCGGCCTAGGAGAGGCGCGCCAGGAGGAGTCCTACTCCCTCTGGAGTAGGATTCCCCCCCCCCCCAATCCTAGTTGGAATAGGATTCGCGAAGGGGGGAAAAGAGAGAGGGGGGCCGGCCCCCTCTCCTTGTCCTATTCGGACCAAGGGAGGGGAGGGGCGCACGGCCCATCTTGGGCTGCCCCTTCTCTTTTCCACTAAGGCCCACTTAGGCCCATATAGCTCCCGGGGGGTTCCGGTAACCTCCCGGTACTCCGGTAAAATCCCGATTTCACCCGGAACACTTCCGATATCCAAACATAGGCTTCCAATATATCGATCTTTATGTCTCGACCATTTTGAGACTCCTCGTCATGTCCGTGATCACATCCGGGACTCCGAACAACCTTCGGTACATCAAAATGTATAAACTCATAATATAACTCCCATCGTGACCTTAAGCGTGCGGACCCTACGGGTTCGAGAACAATGTAGACATGACCGAGACACGTCTCCGGTCAATAACTAATAGCGGAACCTGGATGCTCATATTGGCTCCTACATATTCTATGAAGATCTTTTATCGGTCAGACCGCATAACAACATACGTTGTTCCCTTTGTCATCGGTATGTTACTTGCCCGAGATTCGATCGTCGGTATCCAATACCTAGTTCAATCTTGTTACCGGCAAGTCTCTTTACTCGTTCCGTAATACATCATCCTGCAACTAACTCATTAGTTGCAATGCTTGCAAGGATTAAGTGATGTGCATTACCGAGAGGGCCCAGAGATACCTCTCCGACATTCAGAGTGACAAATCCTAATCTCGAAATACGCCAACCCAACATGTACCTTTGGAGACACCTGTAGAGCTCCTTTATAATCACCCAGTTACGTTGTGACGTTTGGTAGCACACAACGTGTTCCTCCGACAAACGGGAGTTGCATAATCTCATAGTCATAGGAACATGTATAAGTCATGAAGAAAGCAATAGCAACATACTAAACGATCGGGTGCTAAGCTAATGGAATGGGTCATGTCAATCAGATCATTCAACTAATGATGTGATCCCGTTAATCAAATAACAACTCTTTGTCCATGGTTAGGAAACATAACCATCTTTGATTAACGAGCTAGTCAAGTAGAGGCATACTAGTGACACTTTGTTTGTCTATGTATTCACACATGTATTATGTTTCCGGTTAATACAATTCTAGCATGAATAATAAACATTTATCATGATATAAGGAAATAAATAATAACTTTATTATTGCCTCTAGGGCATATTTCCTTCAGTCTCCCACTTGCACTAGAGTCAATAATCTAGATCACATCGCCATGTGATTTAACATCAATAGTTCACATCTTTATGTGATTGGTTCACATCTCCATGTGACTAACACCCAAAGGGTTTACTAGATTCAATAATCTAGTTCACATCGCTATGTGATTAAGACCCAAAAAGTGATCATGTTTTGCTTGTGAGAGAAGTTTAGTCAACGGGTCTGCCACATTCAGATCCGCATGTATTTTGCAAATTTCTATGTCAACATGCTCTGCATGGAGCTACTCTAGCTAATTGCTCCCACTTTCAATATGTATCCAGATTGAGACTTAGAGTCATCTGGATCAGTGTCAAAGCTTGCATCGACGTAAACCTTTACGACGAACCTTTTGTCACCTCCGTAATCGAGAAACATATCCTTATTCCAGTAAGGATAATTTTGACCGCTGTCCATTGATCTACTCGTAGATCACTATTGTACTCCCTCTCTTAACACAGTGTATGGTATACAATAGATTTGGTACACAGCATGGCATACTTTATAGAACCTATGACTGAGGCATAGGGAATGACTTTCATTCTCTTTCTATCTTCTGCCGTGGTCGGGCTTTGAGTCTTACTCAACTTCACACCTTGTAACACAGGCAAGAAACTTTTTCTTTGACTGTTCCATTTTGAACTACTTCAAAATCTTGTCAAGGTATGTACTCATTGAAAAACTTATCAAGCGTCTTGATCTATCTCTATAGATCTTGATACTCAATATGTAAGCAGCTTTTACCGAGGTCTTTCTTTGAAAAACTCCTTTCAAACACTCTTTTATGCTTTGCAGAATAATTCTACATTATTTCCGATCAACAATATGTCATACACATATACTTATCAGAAATGATGTAGTACTCCCACTCACTTTCTTGTAAATACAGGCTTCACCACAAGTCTGTATACAACTATATGCTTTGATCAACTTATCAAAGCGTATATTCCAACTCCGAGATTCTTGCACCAGTCCATAGATGGATCGTTGGAGCTTGCATATTTAGTTAACACCTTTAGGATCGACAAAACCTTCTAGTTGCATCGTATACAACTCTTCTTTAGTAAATCCATTAAGGAATGCAGTTTTGTTTATCCATTTGCCAGATTTCATAAAATGCGGCAATTGCTAACATGATTCGGACAGACTTAAGCATAGATACGAGTGAGAAAATCTCATCGTAGTCAACACCTTGAACTTGTCGAAAACCTTTTGCGACAATTCTAGCTTTGTAGATAGTAACACTACTATCAGCGTCCGTCTTCCTCTTGAAGATCCATTTATTTTCTATGGCTTGCCGATCATCCGGCAAATCCATCAAAGTCCATACTTTGTTCTCATACATGGATCATATCTCAGATTTCATGGCCTCAAACCATTTCACGGAATCTGGGCTCATCATCGCTTCCTCATAGTTCGCAAGTTCGTCATGGTCTAGTAACATGACTTCCAGAACAGGATTACCGTACCACTCTGGTGCGGATCTCACTCTGGTTTACCTACGAGATTTGGTAGTAACTTGATCTGAAGTTACATGATCATCATCATTAGCTTCCTCACTAATTGGTATAGTAGTCACAGGAACAGATTTATGTGATGAACTACTTTCCAATAAGGGAGCAGGTACAGTTACCTCATCAAGTTCTACTTTCCTCCCACTCACTTCTTTCAAGAGAAACTCCTTCTCTAGAAAAACTCCGAGTTTAGCAACAAAAGTCTTGCCTTCAGATTTGTGATAGGTGGTGTACCCAACAGTCTCCTTTGGGTATCCTATGAAGACATATTTCTCCGATTTGGGTTTGAGCTTATTAGGATGAAACTTTTTCATATAAGCATCACAACCCCAAACTTTAAGAAACGACAACTTTGGTTTCTTGCCAAACCACAGTTCAGATTGTGTCGTCTCAATGGACTTAGATGGTGCCCTATTTAACGTGAATGCAGCTGTCTCTAATGCATAACCCCAAAACGATAGTGGTAGATCGGTAAGAGACATCATAGATCGCACCATATCTAATAAAGTACGGTTATGACATTCGGACACACCATTATGCTGTGGTGTTCCAGGTGGCATGAGTTTGTGAAACTATTCCACATTGTTTTAATTGAAGACCAAACTCGTAACTCAAATATTTTACTTCTACGATCATATCGTAGAAACTTCCATTTTTGTTATGATGATTCTCCACTTCACTCTGAAATTCTTTGAACTTTTCAAATGTTTCAGACCTTTGTTTCATCAAGTAGATATACTCATATCTGCTCAAATCATCTGTGAAGATTAGAAAATAATGATACCTATCGCGAGCCTCAATATTCATCAGACCACATACATCAGTATGTATGATTTCCAACAAATCTGTTGCTCGCTCCATTGTTCCGAAGAACAGAGTCTTAGTCATCTTGCCCATGAGGCATGATTCGCAAGCATCAACTAATTCATAATCAAGTGATTCCAAAAGCCCATCAGCATGGAGTTTCTTCATGCGCTTTACACCAATATGACCTAAACGGCAGCGCTACAAATAAGTTGCACTATCATTATTAACTTTGCATCTTTTGGTTTCAATATTATGATTATGTGTATCACTACGATCGAGATCCAACGAACTATTTTCATTGGGTGTGTAACCATATAAGGTTTTATTCATGTAAACAGAACAACAATTTATTCTCTTACTTAAATGAATAACCGTATTACAATAAACATGATCAAATCATATTCATGCTCAACGTAAACACCAAATAACACTTATTTAGGTTCAACACTAATCCTGAATTTATAGGGAGTGTGCGATGATGATCATATCAATCTTGGAACCACTTCCAACACACATCGTCACTTCACCCTTAACTAGTCTCTGTTTATTCTGCAACTCCCGTTTCGAGTTACTAATCTTAGCAACTGAACTAGTATCAAATACTGAGGGGTTGCTATAAACACTAGTAAAGTACACATCAATAACATGTATATCAAATATACTTATGTTCACTTTGCCATACTTCTTATCTGCCAATCACTTGGGGTAGTTCCGCTTCTAGTGACCAGTCCCTTTGCAGTAGAAGCACTTAGTCTCAGGCTTAGGATCAGACTTGGGCTTCTTCACTTGAGCAGCAACTTGCTTGCTGTTCTTTTTGAAGTTCCCTTCTTCCCTTTGCCCTTTTCTTGAAACTAGTGGTCTTGTCTACCATCAACACTTGATGTTTTTCTCGATTTCTACCTTCATCAATTTCCGCATTTTGAAGAGCTTGGGAATCGTTTCCGTTATCCCTTGCATATCATAGTTCATCACGAAGTTCTACTAACTTGGTGATGGTGACTAGAGAATTCTGTCAATCACTATCTTATCTGGAAGATTAACTCCCACTTGATTCAAGCGATTGTAGTACTCAGACAATCTGGGCACATGCTCACTAGTTGAGCGATTCTCCTCCATCTTTTAGCTATAGAACTTGTTGGAGACTTCATATTTCTCAACTCGGGTATTTGCTTGAAATATTAACTTCAACTCCTGGAACATCTCATATGGTCCATGATGTTCAAAACGTCTTTGAAGTCCCGATTCTAAGCCATTAAGCATGGTGCACTAAACTATCAAGTAGTCATCATATTGAGCTAGCCAAACGTTCATAATGTCTGCATCTGCTCCTGCAATAGGTCTGTCAC
The DNA here is from genome assembly GCF_056163025.1 of Triticum urartu. Classification (NCBI taxonomy): domain Eukaryota; kingdom Viridiplantae; phylum Streptophyta; class Magnoliopsida; order Poales; family Poaceae; genus Triticum; species Triticum urartu. The sequence continues at coordinate 232,694,878 of NC_141876.1, read as the reverse complement.
CTAGCGGTGCATCAAGGACATAATTCTTCTGTGCAGCAATGAGGATAAACCTCAGATCACGGATCCAATCCGCATCTTTGCTACTAACATCTTTCAACACAATTTTCTCTAGGAACATATCAAAATAAACACAGGGAAGCAACAACGCGAGCTATTGATCTACAACATGATTTGCAAAATACTACCAGGACTAAGTTCATGATAAATTTAAGTTCAATCTAATCATATTACTTAAGAACTCCCACTTAGATAGACATCCCTCTAATCCTCTAAGTGATCACGTGATCCAAATCAACTAATCCATGTCCGATCATCACGTGAGATGGAGTAGTTTCATTGGTGAACATCACTATGTTGATCATATCTACTATATGATTCACGCTCGACCTTTCGGTCTCCGTGTTCCGAGGCCATATCTGTATATGCTTGGCTCGTCAAGTATAACCCGAGTATTCCGCGTGTGCAACTGTTTTGCACCCGTTGTATTTGAACATAGAGCCTATCACACCCGATCATCACGTGGTGTCTCAGCACGAAGAACTTTCGCAACGGTGCATACTCAGGGAGAACACTTCTTGATAATTAGTGAGAGATCATCTTAAAATGCTACCGTCAAACTAAGCAAAATAAGATGTATAAAAGATAAACATCATATGCAATCAAAATATGTGACATGATATGGCCATCATCATCTTGCGCCTTTGATCTCCATCTCCAAAGTACTATCATGATCTTTATCGTCACCGGCATGACACCATGATCTCCATCATCTTGATCTATATCAATGTGTCGTCACACGGTCGTCTCGCCAACTATTGCTCTTGAAACTATTGCTATCGCATAGCGATAAAGTAAAGCAATTATTTGGCGCTTGCATCTTATGCAATAAAGAGACAACCATAAGGCTTTTGCCAGTTGCCGATAACTTTAACAAAACATGATCATCTCATACAACAACTTATATCTCATCACGTTTTGACCATATCACATCACAACATGCCCTACGCATCAAAACCACAACGATAGTTTGTCAAGTTGGTGCTGTTTTAACCTTCGCAAGGACCGGGCGTAGCCACACTCGGTTCAACTAAAGTTGGAGAAACTGACACCCGCCAGCCACCTGTGTGCAAAGCACGTCGGTAGAACTAGTCTCGCGTAAGCATACGCGTAATGTCGGTCCGGGCCGCTTCATCCAACAATACCGCCGAACCAAAGTATGACATGCTGGTAAGCAGTATGACTTATATCGCCCACAACTCACTTGTGTTCTACTCGTGCATATAACATCAAACCATAAAAACCTAGGCTCGGATGCCACTGATGGGGAACGTAGTAATTTCAAAATTTTTCCTACGCACACGCAAGATCATGATGATGCATAGCAACGAGAGGGGAGAGTATGATCTACGTACCCTTGTAGATCGACAATGGAAGCGTTTGGTTGATGTAGTCGTACGTCTCCACGGCCCGACCGATCAAGCACCGAAACTACGGCACCTCCGAGTTCTAGCACACGTTCAGCTCGATGACGATCCCCGGACTCTGATCCAGCAAAGTGTTGGGGAAGAGTTCCGTCAGCACGACGGCGTGGTGACGATCTTGATGCTCTACTGCAGCAGGGCTTCGCCTAAACACCGCTACAATATTATCGAGGACTATGGTGGAAGGGGGCACCGCACACGGCTAAGAATATGATCACGTGGATCAACTTGTGTGTTCTGGGGTGCCCCTGCCTCCGTATATAAAGGCTCAAGGGGGGGGGTGCGGCCGGCCTAGGAGAGGCGCGCCAGGAGGAGTCCTACTCCCTCTGGGAGTAGGATCCCCCCCAATCCTAGTTGGAATAGGATTCGCGAAGGGGGGAAAAGAGAGAGGGGGGCCGGCCCCCTCTCCTTGTCCTATTCGGACCAAGGGAGGGGAGGGGCGCGCGACCCATCTTGGGCTGCCCCTTATCTTTTACACTAAGGCCCACTTAGGCCCATATAGCTCCCAGGGGGTTCCGGTAACCTCCCGGTACTCCGGTAAAATCCCGATTTCACCCGGAACACTTCCGATATCCAAACATAGGCTTCCAATATATCAATCTTTATGTCTCGACCATTTCGAGACTCCTCGTCATGTCCGTGATCACATACGGGACTCCGAACAACCTTCGGTACATCAAAATGTATAAACTCATAATATAACTGTCATCGTGACCTTAAGCGTGCGGACCCTACGGGTTCGAGAACAATGTAGACATGACCGAGACACGTCTCCGGTCAATAACCAATAGCGGAACCTGGATGCTCATATTGGCTCCTACATATTCTACGAAGATCTTTTATCGGTCAGAACGCATGACAACATACATTGTTCCCTTTGTCATCGGTATGTTACTTGCCCGAGATTCGATCGTCGGTATCCAATACCTAGTTCAATCTTGTTACCGGCAAGTCTCTTTACTCGTTCCATAATACATCATCCCGCAACTAACTCATTAGTTGCAATGCTTGCAAGGCTTAAGTGATGTGCATTACCGAGAGGGCCCAGAGATACCTCTCTGACATTCGGAGTGACAAATCCTAATCTCGAAATACGCCAACCCAACAAGTACCTTCGGAGACACCTGTAGAGCACCTTTATAATCACCCAGTTACGTTGTGATGTTTGGTAGCACACAAAGTGTTCCTCCGGTAAATGGGAGTTGCATAATCTCATAGTCATAGGAACATGTATAAGTCATGAAGAAAGCAATAGCAACAAACTAAACGATCAAGTGCTAAGCTAACATAATGGGTCAAGTCAATCACATCATTCTCCTAATGATGTGATCCCGTTAATCAAATGACAACTCATGTCTATGGTTAGGAAACATAACCATCTTTGATCAACGAGCTAGTCAAGTAGAGGCATACTAGTGACACTCTGTTTGTCTATGTATTCACACATGTATTATGTTTCCGGTTAATACAATTCTAGCATGAATAATAAACATTTATCATGATATAAGGAAATAAATAATAACTTTATTATTGCCTCTAGGGCATATTTCCTTCACCAGGCAAGGCAAATGTGATTGCTGACGCGTTGAGCAGAAAGGCTTATTGCAACAGTCTGATTCTCAAGCCTTATCAACCCGAGCTTTGTGAAGCTTTCCGCAAACTTAATCTGCAAGTTGTTCCTCAAGGTTTCCTCGCCAACCTTCAAGTCTCTCCTACCTTGGAAGACCTGATTCGCCAAGCCCAGCTTCTTGATGCTATGGTGAAAAAGGTGAAGATTGGGATTGCCAAGAGTCAACCCAAGTACAAGTGTTACCGCCTGGATGACAAGGACACTCTCTTCTTCGAGGATCGTATTGTTGTGCCCAAAGGTGACCTTCGTAAAGTGATCATGAACGAGGCTCACAATTCTCTCCTCTCCATCCACCCTGGGAGCACGAAGATGTATCAGGACCTCAAGCAGGCTTATTGGTGGACTCGAATGAAGCGCGAGATTGCTCAGTTCGTGAATGAATGTGATGTCTACAGAAGAGTGAAGGCAGAACACCAAAGGCCAGCTGGTCTCCTCCAACCTCTTGCCATTTCAGAATGGAAGTTTGACCACATTGAGATGGACTTCGTGACTGGGTTTCCAAAGTCCAAACGTGGCAATGATGCTATATTCGTTGTCATCGACAAACTCACTAAAGTGGCTCACTTTCTGCCTATCAAAGAGTCAATCACTGTAGCTCAATTGGCGGAGCTCTATACCTCTCGAATTGTCTCTCTGCACGGTATTCCACAAGTGATCTCTTCAGACCGTGGCAGCATCTTTACCTCCAAGTTTTGGGATTCTTTTCAGAAGGCCATGGGCACCAACATCCGCTTCAGCACAGCTTTCCATCCTCAAACTAGCGGTCAAGTCGAGCGTGTCAATCAGATTCTTGAAGATATGCTCAGGGCTTGTGTGATCTCCTTCGGCATGAAGTGGGAGGATTGTCTTCCATATGCTGAATTCTCCTACAACAACAGTTTTCAAGCAAGTTCGGGCAAGGCCCCATTTGAAATTCTGTATGGCAGGAAGTGCCGTACCCCTCTCAACTGGTCTGAAACCGGTGAACGTCAACTTCTCGGTAATGACTTAATCATAGAGGCAGAGGAAATGTGTAAAGTCATTCGAGATAACCTCAAAGCAGCCCAATCCCGCCAGAAGAGCTACTATGATAGTAAGCACCGTGATTTGGCCTTCGAGATCGGAGATCATGTTTACCTCCGCGTCTCTCCAACGAAAGGTACTCGTCGCTTCGGTATCAAAGGGAAGCTTGCCCCTAGATACGTGGGACCTTTCAAGATTGTCAGCAAGAGAGGCGATCTCGCCTATCAACTCGAGCTTCCTTCAAACTTTGCAAATATGCATGACGTGTTCCATGTTTCTCAGCTCCGAAAGTGTTTCAAGACTCCTGACCGCACCGTCAACTTTGAAGACATTGAGCTCCAAGAAGATCTCTCTTATCATGAGCACCCCGTTTCTATTCTTGAAGAGACTGAACGTAAGACTCGCAACAAGTCAATCAAATTCCTCAAAGTCAAGTGGTCACACCATTCCGACCGTGAAGCTACCTGGGAACGCGAGGATCACCTCCGTTCTGAGTACCCGGCGTTCTTTCAGTCCTAGATCTCGGGACGAGATCCTTTCGTAGTGGTGGAGTGTTGTAACACCCCGGATGTGATTTACCTAATATGTAATCCAACTCTTGCCGTTTCCGGCCTTAAGTTATTTTATTTTCTCGCGTTCGGGTTTTTGTCTCCGTGTGTTGTTGTCGTTGTCATCCATCTCATATCATATCATCATGTGCATTGCATTTGCATACGTGTTCGTCTCATGCATTCGAGCATTTTCCCCGTTGTTCGTTTTGCATTCCGGCGCTCCGTTCTCCTCCGGTGGTCATTTCTACCTTTCTTTCGTGTGTGGGGATTAAACATTTCCGGATTGGACCGATACTTGCCAAACGGCCTTGGTTTACCACCGGTAGACCGCCTGTCAAGTTTCGTACCATTTGGACTTCGTTTGATGCTCCAACGGTTAACCGAGGGACCGAAAAGGCCTCGTGTGTGTTGCAGCCCAACACCCCTCCAATTTGGGACAAGACCCACCAAAATCCCCTCCATCATCTAGAGCGTTCGATCACGATCGCGTGGCCGAAAACCGCACCTCATTTGGACACTCCTAGCTCCCTCTATGCCTATTTAAAGACCACCCTCTCGAAATTCCGGATACCCTCCTTCCAAACCCTAGATCCACCACCTCGCGCCGCGCCGGACACGTCCGGTCCGGCCGGACACGTCCGCGGCCGCGCCCCAGCAAATCAGCGCCGCCACGTGGCGCGGGCAGCCCCACTTCGCCGCCGGCCCGCCCGAGCCCGCGGGAGGCCCCCGAGGCCCACATCGCCGCGCCCCGCCGCCCGTTTGCCGTTCGCCGCCCGCGCCTGCCTTCCCCGACGCCGGCAGGTCCCGCCGCCGCCTCGCCCGGCCACCGGCCGCCGCTCCGGCGAGCCGCCCCGCTCCGGCGCGCCGCCCCGCCCCGCGTGCCTCGCCGTCCGACGCCGCGGCCTCGCCGCCGCACGCCCGGGGAGCTCCGGCCGCCCTCCGCCCTCCTCCCACGGATCCGCCGGCCGCCGTCGCCTTCGTCAACTCCGGCGAGCTCCGATTCCGGCGAACCTCGAGAAGCATGCAAATCTCAGATCCAAAACATCTCGGTTGACTTTTTGCCCCGAAACCCTAACTAGTTTGCTATGTTCGTCGTGTTGTATCTTTGCATCCGTAGCTCCGTTTTGGGCAGATAGCATATCAAAATGTTCATCTCAGAGAGTACATCATTCATCTCATTGCATCATTTTCATTTGAGTTAATCTTGATGCCCGAAATGCTGTTGGAAGAATGCTATTTGAGATATTTGTCAGATCTGCTGCTCCAATTAGATATTTGTCATTTTTGCCATGATTAATGTGTGCATGATATGCCCCTAAGCTCTACATTAGTTTTGTTATATGTTTTGCCATCTATCCAGAGGTGCAACCCATGTATTTTTTGTGATATGTGTGGTGACTAGCACAAGCTTGCAAAGTGGTGCATTCGTTAATGCTGATTTCAGGGACTTAGCAATTCCACTAAGTCCTTGATATGTTTATTTCATTATGTCATATGTTCATGTTGTTTCCTAGTGATCCGTGCCTCTTTTGAGGATGATCAGTAAGGATGATTTGTTAATCTTGTAGTGCTCTATCCATCCATGTCTTTGCTTGCAATTATGGAGCACCCTAGCTTGAGTCAATCGAGCTCCACTTTTGCTATTTCGTGAATCTGGGCAGATTGTCTACTTGTTAGCGATTTTGCCGAGGATGTTGTAGTTGATCCGTGCATGCTATGCTATTGTTCTTGCCATGTCTAGCTTGTATAATGTGTATTCTTGATGGGTGTATGCTTAGATTGTCATGACTTGCTCTGTAGTGAGTGCATCGAGCTCGTAAACATGCCTACTTGATACCTGATTTGCATGCTCCAGTTTTCCACCAAGTCTGTGATCTGATTATGTTTTTGCCATGTTCACATGCTTGCAAATGTATTTCCTTATCCCTTTTGGCTCAAGGTCACTAAGGGACTTTTGTTAAGCTCTTTGAGTAGCTCCATGCCATGCTTTACTTTGCCATGTTCAGGCCTTGTAGCATATAGTTTTCATGCTCCAAAATGTGCTACCTGATCTGAAATTCCAGACAAGTGTTAATTTCACTAAGTCTGAAATGTGTTTACCAAATGCATTTTTGCCATGCTTGTTTGAACCTGTTAATGGATGAATTGGCCGTAGCTCAGTGTTCATCTTTTGTTAAGCATCATGAAGGGATCCCTGCCATGTATTTTGTTGTCATGTTTGGGTGCTGTAGCATGTTCATCTTGTTGCATTTAGATGGCTACTTGCTGTATATCGCAGACCGGTGCCATATTTGAATTGCTTGCCATTTCCAAACCGTGACTCTGATTCCGGCGTTCTTTATATCGTTTTCAATCGATTTCACCTCACCTTTCCAGTGGAACACTTGGATTTCCAAGTTGAGGCCAGGTTTATTCATTCCTTGTCAAATCTTGCATATGCATCACATGTCGCATCCCGCATAGCATACCATGTTTGCATCATGTTGTTTGAGTTTGCATGTGGTTGATTTTGTTCCGTTTGCTTGTTTGTCTTGTTTGGATAGAGCCGGGAGACGAGTTCGCTAACGAGGAGCCCGTTGAGTTTGCTTTCGAGGATCCAGTCAACTCTGACAACTGTGCAGGCAAGATGATCATACCCTCGAAATCACTTCTATCTTTGCTTTGCTAGATGCTCGCTCTTTTGCTATGCCTATGCTACGACGCCTAACACTTGCTTATCATGCCTCCAAAATTTCCATGTCAAACCTCTAACCCACCATGTCCTAGCAAACCGTTGATTGGCTATGTTACCGCTTTGCTCAGCCCCTCTTATAGTGTTGCTAGTTGCAGGTGAAGATTGGAGACCGTTCCTTGTTGGAATATTATTTACTTATTGGGATATCATTATATTATCTTGTAATCTTAATGCATCTATATACTTGGTAAAGGGTGGAAGGCTCAACCTCTCGCCTAGTGTTTTGTTCCACTCTTGCCGCCCTAGTTTCCGTCATATCGGTGTTATGTTCCCGGATTTTGCGTTCCTTACGCGGTTGGGTTATAATGTGAATGTAACGCCCTCGATGCGGATATATCTCCCACGTGTCGAAGCACAACTTAGAGGCATAACCGCATTCAAAGCAATGTCACAAGTGAGGTAATCTTCGCAAACAACCCATATAACACAATAGGGGAAAAGATACATAGTTGGCTTACAATCGCCACTTCACACAATACATGAGTAAAGCATTACATCATCCAAATACAATCAAGGCCCGACTTATGAGGCAAAATAAAAGAAGAACCCCAAATGCGACAAAGGTCCCCGATCGACCCCAACTGGGCTCCACTACTGACCAACTAGAACAAAACAACACAAAGGACAAGATCTCCGTTGAGCTCCTCCTGAGCTTGGTTGCGTCAACTGCACGGTCTCATCGACACCTGCAAACTGGTTTTGGAAGTATCTGTGAGCCACATGGACTCAGCAATCTCGCACCCTCGCGATCAAGACTATTTAAGCTTATGGGTAAGGTAACAGGTATGAGGTGGAGCTGCAGCAAGCGACTAGCATATATGGTGGCTAACATATTCGCAACAGAGAGCGAGAAGAGAAGGCAAAGCACGAATGAAGAACTATGATCAAGAAGTGATCCTAAAACAACCTACGGCAAACATAACTCCAACACCGTGTTCACTTCCCGGACACCACCGGAAAGAGACCATCACGGTTACACACGCAGTTGACCCATTTTAATTAAGTTAAGGTTCAAGTTATCTACAACCGGACATTAACAAATTCCCATCTGCCCATAACCGCGGGCACGGCTTTCGAAAGTTCAAATCCCTGCAGGGGTGTCCCAACTTAGCCCATGACAAGCTCTCACGATCAACGAAGGAATAGACCTCCTCCCGAGACGTTCCGATCAGACTCGGTATCCCGGTACAACAAGACATTTCGATAGGGTAAAACTAAACCAGCAACACCGCCCGAATGTGCCAACAAATCCCGATAGGAGCTGCACATATCTCATTCTCAGGGCACACTCAGATGAGACTAGCTACGAGTAAAACCAACCCTCAAGTTTCCCCGAGGTGGCCCCGCAGGCAGCTCAGTTCGGACCAACACTCAGAGGAGCACTGGCCCGGGGGGGGGGGGTTAAAATAAAGATGACCCTTGAGTCCACGAAACCCAAGGGAAAAAGAGGCTAGGTGGCGAATGGTAAAACCAATGTTGGGCATTGCTGGAAGAGCTTTACTTAAGGTGAACTGTCAAGGGGCTCCCATAATAGCCCAACCGTGTAAGGGACGCAAAATCCGGGAACATAACACCGATATGACGGAAACTAGGGCGGCAAGAGTGGAACAAAACACCAGGCATAAGGCCGAGCCTTCCACCCTTTACCAAGTATATAGATGCATTAATTAAATAAGATATAATGTGATATCCCGACAAGTAAACATGTTCCAACAAGGAACAACATCTCCATGTTCCAACGAGGAACAAACTTCAATCTTCACCTGCAACTAACAACGCTATAAGAGGGGCTGAGCAAAGCGGTAACATAGCCAAACAACGGTTTGCTAGGACAAGGTGGGTTAGAAGCTTGGTTCAACAATATAGGAGGCATGATAAGCAAATGGTAGGTATCGCAGCATAGGCATAGCAAAAGAGCGAGCATCTAGCAAGTAAAGATAGAAGTGATTTCAAGGGTATGATCATCTTGCCTGAGATCCCGCAAAGAAGAAGAACGAGTCCATGAAGAAGACAAATGGACGTAGTCGAACGAATACTCACAACATGACGTTATCGGAACCAACCCGAAGAAGCAACACCGGAAAGAAGCAAACAATCATGGTGAACAAACATCAGATAAGCATGGCACGATGCGCAAACAAGTATGATGCATGTCCGGTTTAAGAGGCATGGCATGGTAAAGTGCACAAGCAACCCTACAAATTAAGTGGAGCACAATATGCAACGAGTTGCATATTGACGAAACACCACATCGATTATTTAGTTCTCTCCCTTTTAGGTACTCAACAATATTAAATGTTGTTTAACATGGCAAGAGGTGAAGCATAACAAAACTATACCAACTAAACAATTTAAATGGGGCCGGATATAACAAACAACAAATCCGGTAAATCCCCATATGCAATTATCAATTTGGTGCAACAACAATTTTAACATTTAAATGTTATTATCATGATGCGAATGACATGTGCAAGTTTTATGCAATTTTAAGAAAAGGTAAGCATTTGTAATCGTGGCGGAAACGAAAGGGGCGCCACGAAAATGACAGAGGAAATGGTACCACGACAACATTCCGGTTCCGATTGCTCACTGAGATACCGATGCAAAAGGAAAAGTAACGGGAGCTTGACATGCGATAGAAGGTGGGGTGATCCCGGTAACCGGGTTCCCACGAGACGACGGCATGGCAATGGGGAACATGCAAGAAACACGCTGGACACGGTGCAACCGCGAGCATTTCATACAACATATGCATTCGTCCACGGGCGGTCATTTCGGGGTTATACCTTCGAAGCGTGCGTTATCGGAGCGGTTCGGGTCAAGCGGTGTAGTCGTTCATGATCGTAGATGTTTGGGGTCGTTGGTAGATGTACTTGTCGCATCGCCGGGCGTAATCGTGCATGTGGTTCTTGTCGAGTCTGTTGGGGGGTACTTTGCGTTTTGAGGGGCGACGGTAGTGGAACTTGGCGAAAATCCGAGATGGTCTTGACGAACCGTAGTGTTACTGGGCGAGATCGCAGCCACGATAGTCTTCGGACTTGGTTCTCCCGCACATGCTCCACGGGTCCTGGGGGAACTCGGCGATGGCCATGGCAAGGAGGCGGCTGCAGCAGCAAGGCAAGGAACGGGATGGCAGGCACGAGAAGCGGCGGGTCAGCGAGGCAACCGGCGACGGGAAGAGCTCGGCCGGATCCGAACAAGGAGGCAGGCCGGCGGCAGGGCAAACGGCGGCGGCTTGGCGAGGGACTTGGCGCTGGAGCTTCAGACGAAGCAGGGCGCGACAGCAGCAGCACAAGGGCTCGAAACAGAGGCAACGACGGTGGCTTGCTGCTGGCGATGCGGGGCGACGGCCGCGGTCAACGCGAGACGCGGGCGAGCGGGCGCCTCATCCTCTGCTCGTCAAGAAGCAGAGCAACGGCGACGTCTTGGCGCGGCTCCACGCCGGCGGAGGCGCAGGAGAGGAAACAGGAGCAGAGGGGCGGCGGGGTTCCTGGTGGTGGTGGTCGACGCCGGCGGGCACGCTTGCTGGAAGGAGGGGCGCTCAGGAGGAGGCAGAGGGGAACGGGACGAGGGCGCGGTGCGGGTTGTGGTCACCAGCGGCGACCTGACTCGGCGACGGGATGGCGAGGTGGAGGCCGAGGGGATCGGGCGCAGAAGGTCTCGGGCGCGGGCGCTCCTCTCCTGTGAGATGTGTGTGTGGCGGCAGGGGGAGGACGAGAGGGAGAGGGAGTGGATCGGGGAATCATTCTAGGGTTTAGGAGGGGCGCTGGTAGGGCTTAGGTGGGCCGCGGGGATGGGCCGGCTTGGAGGCTGACTGGGCTGGCTCCTCTCTCCTCCCTTCTCTTATTTTCTTTAGCAGAAAACAAATAAAGAGAAAGAAAAAGAAAGAGGGGGTTAGGGGAAGAAGTTGGACACGCGGATAATTTTCCCGGACTCACAAAAATGTGCTTATTCCAAGAAAATAGAAAAAGCCATGATTGAAAGATTTAAATTCAAACTCATTTGATTTAAAATCAAATGATTTGAATAAGAAGTGAGGGTAGGGAAGGCATGAAATTAAAATATAAGTGTGTAGTGCATTCCCATTAATGGAATATTTTATTATAGCTCCTTAATAATATTGGAGACTTTGAATATGTTGTAAAGAGAAATCACCATTGTGAATATCCCTCGATTTAAATGGATCAAAGATCCACAGAATTTATTTACTTGAGATGCAAAAAGACTTATGACATGATGATATGATGACATGATGCAATGCACATGATGCAACGAACCAGAATGAATCACCTGACAACACTCGGAAACATGGAAGGCATCTGAAGCTCCGGTCTTGGGGCGTCACAACACTCCACCACTACGAGAGGATCTCGTCCCGAGATCGAGAATGGCACCGGGGGGAAAAACGGAAGAGAAGAGAAGAGGTAAAACTAAGTTGCTCCTTTGACAAACGAGTGAAACCAAAGAACCTTGAGAGGTTGAACAAATTTAAGAAAAGAATACAACGAAGGTAAACAAAGTTGAAAGCACTCCGGTAGGGAAGAGGAACAAGGAAGAACAAATTCGTATGACACTCCGGTTAAAACAAGATAGAGGGGAAAAGAATGGTATAATTTGGGCAGCACTTCGAGTGAAAATGGAAGGAACTGAACATGATCTTGACAACCAAGATGATGGGTTGAAGAAAACAACACGCAATGCCTCCGGAACAAAACTAAGAATGGAATGGGATGAACGAAGGGCAACAAGATCTCGAGGTAGCATGCTTACAACAAAATCTAGAATGGTGTTGTTGGAAAACCAACAACGAAAGGAATAAGCTTGATATGGTTTTATGGAATACATCTCAAATTAAGAGGTGACAACCTGCCACTCGCGGGAAAAGAATTGGATTGGTATGAACAAATTGGCGAGAAAGATATTTCCACCGGGAGGATAAAGAAGATCTTGGATCATTTATAAGCACCATAAATAGCAACAATCCTCAGGGAAGGCTTTAGGTGAAATATAACCCACGATAATTCCAATGAAGAATTGATGGACTTAAAATATCTCATACATGGCAACATGTGAATCATGAAAACTTGAACTCAAATTATCAAGAATGACATAATACCACCTCCAATGATAGGGAAGAAAGATTGAACTCCGGATTGCAAGATGAACAAAACTTGAGCTCCTCTGAAAAGAAAGTTGATGAACGTTTCGAGAAGGAATATTAATCCTCTATGAACCAACAAGTAGAACCTCCATGAAGAACTCCGGTAACCAAAGGATAACGAGAAGAAAGGGAAGTTGAAAACACAAGGTAAAACCTTGTAATGATTTAGATGGATCTCCGTGATGATATAATTGAGAGAACTTGGAACTCCGGGAAAGAAAAGATGAACAAAAGAAAATCAAGAATTTGATGAGCCTCCGGAATAAAGAATTAAATTCACTCGATGAAACAAGAATAAGAATTACATTATGCTTATCCTTCACCAAGTAAATTGATGCCAAGCAATGGATTTGGCATACTACTTATTCTCGTCGAAAGGATTAAGATAGATATAGCGCAAACTTGGGAAGGTCTTCAATGCACCACCGGTAGAATTTGAAAAGCACGAATGCATAGATATGATACATGAAGGGATATGATACACGAAGGAAGAAAACTCTTGAACGAACCACCATAAGAATTGAAAAAGAACGAATAAAACATAAAGAAACACCGGGAAGAAATATAAAATGAACGAAGATGCTTGCGAGGATTTAGATACATGAGAACGAAGAGATCACGAGCCGATTAGAGGATATTTGATTGATGCACCGGTAAGATTAGGAGAACGATAACTTAAAGCTGGGAATGAATAAACCTGCATTGATGGACTCCGGATGAACAAACTGAAAAGGCTCCTGAATTGCTCCGGATGGATAAAAAGAATTCTCACAATCGAACAATTATGAGAGGATGGCAACAAGCTAGAATCACGAATCTTGAGGAGAGTGGAGCAAAATATGGAGGTAAAACTTTTCTTCGGTCTTCAAATCTCCGAGAATGACGACGAGAAACACCACCATGAATTATTTAGAAATTCCGGAAGAATCAAAACGAAGAGGTTGAGCCAATGGTGAAAAGAATTGTGAAAGATCTAGGAGATGGCATTTGACTGATGATAACTCATTGTTACGTCAAACTTCAAAAGGAATTTAGGATAGCTCCGGGAAAATAAGAAGAGGCAGGTAAGATCCTGGGAACAGACCTGTGGGTTAGGGCCCACTGAAAAGAAAACACCGTTGAAATGATTTAAAAGAGAGGTTGCACCAGTTGAATTAAAAGGCTTGAATGGGATAACAACCTCGAAATAGGTTGAACGAAAGCAGAGTGGAAAACACGAATCATCGAGATATCTTGAGCACTCCGGAACAATAGAATAGCAAGAGGTGAATGATTAAGAATTGCACCGGCATGAGAAAGCCTTGAAATACGGAAAAGAATATGATCAACACCGAAAGCTTGAATTGAATCCACCAGAGAAGAAAATGAGTGAAGAGTGACGAACTTGAAGCTCCGTTAAAATCTTCATGAGAATCACCGGGTAAGAACATGAAGGAAGAAGAATGGAGAGACTTCCATAATAAAATGGATACTTGATAAAGAAATCCGAGTCCTCGAAGAAAAAGGGTGGGTGGGCGGGAAAACAAAGGCAGCTTGGGATGAATGAAATGAACACCGTTGAGAAGAAATGATAATTGATCTTGCTGATGTTGAAATGATCGGATCCACTTGAAGAGAAAACACGCCGGTTGAAACGGATTGACATGACCATCTCGATGATCATGAAGGATTGGTATTCACATAGGAACATGAGAACACCGCTTAGGAAAGGTATGGAATCAACATTTGACTTCGAAGCAACTCGAATACCACAAAACAAAACAAAGGATTGGCTTGCAGAATAAACCGGAACAAACATATGATAGAGATTTCGTTCGAAGTTTTCATGGTGGGGCCTACACGGGCTCGATCGTACAGCACCATCATGTACAAGGCAGTGCACATGACATACGAAGCGTCCCCGAGTCGGCATAGCCAAGGACTCTTTAAGACACAACGAGACCACTGTAAAACCGACCGTGAATAGGCGGACCACTAGACGTCAAACCCCAATTTCATATCTTATATCCATCGGAAAGATATCCTAATAGCTACTTGAATTCCCACTTATAAACTCCTGAAATTTTCCCGGTTATGCAATCAGGTGTTGGGGATACAGGGGAAGCATAATATCTCACCCAAACTAGCAAATCCTACATCCAGCTGTATCCATCCTTCAACACATAACCAAGAAACCTTCGGAAACCATCTACCTCAACCTTCGAAAAGCATCCGTTATACAAGTTATGGCGATACTCCCGAACTCCCGCCCCAGTACTAGGTGGCGTCGAGGTTATCTCACCAACGAACTGCATAAAAGAGATTTTCGATGTCGGCGAAACTAAACTCAGGTATTCCAGAACTGCAACGATAAAATTATGACAACAACACCTCAGAGCTCAACTCCCCAGGACACTTCCACAAAACCCCTGACAGGAGGCACCAAGACAATGTTCTCGTCATAAAACCATCGGAACGATTCCAAGATACCCGCGTGATCCTAAATTTTTTTTAGTGAAATTTGAGAAGAGAAGAGTCAAAACTCTACGTCAGGATGCCTTACCAGAGCGATGAGGAGACTGGGAAGTAAAAAGAATTCCTAAACTCTCCGATATATAATTCCTAGAAGACTCAATTTTTTTTCTAGACACAACTCGGCCGCTAAAAACGATCAAGCAATGGGGCTCCTAAGGTCAGGGAAGGCTCTGATTACCAACTTGTAATGCCCTCGATGCGGCTATATCTCCCACGTGTCGAAGCATGACTTAGAGGCATAACCGCATTGAAAGCAATGTCGCAAGTGAGGTAATCTTCGCAAACAACCCATATAATACAATAGGGGAAAAGATACATAGTTGGCTTACAATCGCCACTTCACACAATACATGAGTAAAGCATTACATCATCCAAATACAATCAAGGCCCGACTACGGAGCCAAAATAAAAGAAGAACCCCAAATGCGACAAAGGTCCCCAACGACCCCAGCTGGGCTCCACTACTGACCAACTAGAACGAAACAACACAAATGACAAGATCTCCGTCGAGCTCCTACTGAGCTTGGTTGCGTCAACTGCACGGTCTCATCGGCACCCGCAAACTGGTTTTGGAAGTATCTGTGAGCCACGGGGACTCAGCAATCTCGCACCCTCGCGATTAAGACTATTTAAGCTTATGGGTAAGGTAACAGGTATGAGGTGGAGCTGCAGCAAGCGACTAGCATATATGGTGGCTAACATATTCGCAACAGAGAGCGAGAAGAGAAGGCAAAGCACGAATGAAGAACTATGATCAAGAAGTGATCCTAAAACAACCTACGGCAAACATAACTCCAACACCGTGTTCACTTCCCGGACACCACCGGAAAGAGACCATCACGGTTACACACGCAGTTGACCCATTTTAATTAAGTTAAGGTTCAAGTTATCTACAACCGGACATTAACAAATTCCCATCTGCCCATAACCGCGGGCACGGCTTTCGAAAGTTCAAATCCCTGCAGGGGTGTCCCAACTTAGCCCATGACAAGCTCTCACGATCAATGAAGGAATAGACCTCCTCCCGAGACGTTCCGATCAGACTCGGTATCCCGGTACAACAAGACATTTCGATAGGGTAAAACTAAACCAGCAACACCGCCCGAATGTGCCAACAAATCCCGATAGGAGCTGCACATATCTCATTCTCAGGGCACACTCAGATGAGACTAGCTACGAGTAAAACCAACCCTCAAGTTTCCCCGAGGTGGCCCCGCAGGCAGCTCAGTTCGGACCAACACTCAGAGGAGCACTGGCCCGGGGGGGGGGGGTTAAAATAAAGATGACCCTTGAGTCCACGAAACCCAAGGGAAAAAGAGGCTAGGTGGCGAATGGTAAAACCAATGTTGGGCATTGCTGGAAGAGCTTTACTTAAGGTGAACTGTCAAGGGGCTCCCATAATAGCCCAACCGCGTAAGGGACGCAAAATCCGGGAACATAACACCGATATGACGGAAACTAGGGCGGCAAGAGTGGAACAAAACACCAGGCATAAGGCCGAGCCTTCCACCCTTTACCAAGTATATAGATGCATTAATTAAATAAGATATAATGTGATATCCCGACAAGTAAACATGTTCCAACAAGGAACAACATCTCCATGTTCCAACGAGGAACAAACTTCAATCTTCACCTGCAACTAACAACGCTATAAGAGGGGCTGAGCAAAGCGGTAACATAGCCAAACAACGGTTTGCTAGGACAAGGTGGGTTAGAAGCTTGGTTCAACAATATAGGAGGCATGATAAGCAAATGGTAGGTATCGCAGCATAGGCATAGCAAAAGAGCGAGCATCTAGCAAGTAAAGATAGAAGTGATTTCAAGGGTATGATCATCTTGCCTGAGATCCCGCAAAGAAGAAGAACGAGTCCATGAAGAAGACAAATGGACGTAGTCGAACGAATACTCACAACATGACGTTATCGGAACCAACCCGAAGAAGCAACACCGGAAAGAAGCAAACAATCATGGTGAACAAACATCACATAAGCATGGCACGATGCGCAAACAAGTATGATGCATGTCCGGTTTAAGAGGCATGGCATGGTAAAGTGCACAAGCAACCCTACAAATTAAGTGGAGCACAATATGCAACGAGTTGCATATTGACGAAACACCACATCGATTATTTAGTTCTCTCCCTTTTAGGTACTCAACAATATTAAATGTTGTTTAACATGGCAAGAGGTGAAGCATAACAAAACTATACCAACTAAACAATTTAAATGGGGCCGGATATAACAAACAACAAATCCGGTAAATCCCCATATGCAATTATCAATTTGGTGCAACAACAATTTTAACATTTAAATGTTATTATCATGATGCGAATGACATGTGCAAGTTTTATGCAATTTTAAGAAAAGGTAAGCATTTGTAATCGTGGCGGAAACGAAAGGGGCGCCACGAAAATGACAGAGGAAATGGTACCACGACAACATTCCGGTTCCGATTGCTCACTGAGATACCGATGCAAAAGGAAAAGTAACGGGAGCTTGACATGCGATAGAAGGTGGGGTGATCCCGGTAACCGGGTTCCCACGAGACGACGGCATGGCAATGGGGAACATGCAAGAAACACGCTGGACACGGTGCAACCGCGAGCATTTCATACAACATATGCATTCGTCCACGGGCGGTCATTTCGGGGTTATACCTTCGAAGCGTGCGTTATCGGAGCGGTTCGGGTCAAGCGGTGTAGTCGTTCATGATCGTAGATGTTTGGGGTCGTTGGTAGATGTACTTGTCGCATCGCCGGGCGTAATCGTGCATGTGGTTCTTGTCGAGTCTGTTGGGGGGTACTTTGCGTTTTGAGGGGCGACGGTAGTGGAACTTGGCGAAAATCCGAGATGGTCTTGACGAACCGTAGTGTTACTGGGCGAGATCGCAGCCACGATAGTCTTCGGACTTGGTTCTCCCGCACATGCTCCACGGGTCCTGGGGGAACTCGGCGATGGCCATGGCAAGGAGGCGGCTGCAGCAGCAAGGCAAGGAACGGGATGGCAGGCACGAGAAGCGGCGGGTCAGCGAGGCAACCGGCGACGGGAAGAGCTCGGCCGGATCCGAACAAGGAGGCAGGCTGGCGGCAGGGCAAACGGCGGCGGCTTGGCGAGGGACTTGGCGCTGGAGCTTCAGACGAAGCAGGGCGCGACAACAGCAGCACAAGGGCTCGAAACAGAGGCAACGACGGTGGCTTGCTGCTGGCGATGCGGGGCGACGGCCGCGGTCAACGCGAGACGCGGGCGAGCGGGCGCCTCATCCTCTGCTCGTCAAGAAGCAGAGCAACGGCGGCGTCTTGGCGCGGCTCCACGCCGGCGGAGGCGCAGGAGAGGAAACAGGAGCAGAGGGGCGGCGGGGTTCCTGGTGGTGGTGGTCGACGCCGGCGGGCACGCTTGCTGGAAGGAGGGGCGCTCAGGAGGAGGCAGAGGGGAACGGGACGAGGGCGCGGCGCGGGTTGTGGTCACCGGCGGCGACCTGACTCGGCGACGGGATGGCGAGGTGGAGGCCGAGGGGATCGGGCGCAGAAGGTCTCGGGCGCGGGCGCTCCTCTCCTGTGAGATGTGTGTGTGGCGGCAGGGGGAGGACGAGAGGGAGAGGGAGTGGATCGGGGAATCATTCTAGGGTTTAGGAGGGGCGCTGGTAGGGCTTAGGTGGGCCGTGGGGATGGGCCGGCTTGGAGGCTGACTGGGCTGGCTCCTCTCTCCTCCCTTCTCTTATTTTCTTTAGCAGAAAACAAATAAAGAGAAAGAAAAAGAAAGAGGGGGTTAGGGGAAGAAGTTGGACACGCGGATAATTTTCCCGGACTCACAAAAATGTGCTTATTCCAAGAAAATAGAAAAAGCCATGATTGAAAGATTTAAATTCAAACTCATTTGATTTAAAATCAAATGATTTGAATAAGAAGTGAGGGTAGGGAAGGCATGAAATTAAAATATAAGTGTGTAGTGCATTCCCATTAATGGAATATTTTATTATAGCTCCTTAATAATATTGGAGACTTTGAATATGTTGTAAAGAGAAATCACCATTGTGAATATCCCTCGATTTAAATGGATCAAAGATCCACAGAATTTATTTACTTGAGATGCAAAAAGACTTATGACATGATGATATGATGACATGATGCAATGCACATGATGCAACGAACCAGAATGAATCACCTGACAACACTCGGAAACATGGAAGGCATCTGAAGCTCCGGTCTTGGGGCGTCACAACACTCCACCACTACGAGAGGATCTCGTCCCGAGATCGAGAATGGCACCGGGGGGGAAAACGGAAGAGAAGAGAAGAGGTAAAACTAAGTTGCTCCTTTGACAAACGAGTGAAACCAAAGAACCTTGAGAGGTTGAACAAATTTAAGAAAAGAATACAACGAAGGTAAACAAAGTTGAAAGCACTCCGGTAGGGAAGAGGAACAAGGAAGAACAAATTCGTATGACACTCCGGTTAAAACAAGATAGAGGGGAAAAGAATGGTATAATTTGGGCAGCACTTCGAGTGAAAATGGAAGGAACTGAACATGATCTTGACAACCAAGATGATGGGTTGAAGAAAACAACACGCAATGCCTCCGGAACAAAACTAAGAATGGAATGGGATGAACGAAGGGCAACAAGATCTCGAGGTAGCATGCTTACAACAAAATCTAGAATGGTGTTGTTGGAAAACCAACAACGAAAGGAATAAGCTTGATATGGTTTTATGGAATACATCTCAAATTAAGAGGTGACAACCTGCCACTCGCGGGAAAAGAATTGGATTGGTATGAACAAATTGGCGAGAAAGATATTTCCACCGGGAGGATAAAGAAGATCTTGGATCATTTATAAGCACCATAAATAGCAACAATCCTCAGGGAAGGCTTTAGGTGAAATATAACCCACGATAATTCCAATGAAGAATTGATGGACTTAAAATATCTCATACATGGCAACATGTGAATCATGAAAACTTGAACTCAAATTATCAAGAATGACATAATACCACCTCCAATGATAGGGAAGAAAGATTGAACTCCGGATTGCAAGATGAACAAAACTTGAGCTCCTCTGAAAAGAAAGTTGATGAACGTTTCGAGAAGGAATATTAATCCTCTATGAACCAACAAGTAGAACCTCCATGAAGAACTCCGGTAACCAAAGGATAACGAGAAGAAAGGGAAGTTGAAAACACAAGGTAAAACCTTGTAATGATTTAGATGGATCTCCGTGATGATATAATTGAGAGAACTTGGAACTCCGGGAAAGAAAAGATGAACAAAAGAAAATCAAGAATTTGATGAGCCTCCGGAATAAAGAATTAAATTCACTCGATGAAACAAGAATAAGAATTACATTATGCTTATCCTTCACCAAGTAAATTGATGCCAAGCAATGGATTTGGCATACTACTTATTCTCGTCGAAAGGATTAAGATAGATATAGCGCAAACTTGGGAAGGTCTTCAATGCACCACCGGTAGAATTTGAAAAGCACGAATGCATAGATATGATACATGAAGGGATATGATACACGAAGGAAGAAAACTCTTGAACGAACCACCATAAGAATTGAAAAAGAACGAATAAAACATAAAGAAACACCGGGAAGAAATATAAAATGAACGAAGATGCTTGCGAGGATTTAGATACATGAGAACGAAGAGATCACGAGCCGATTAGAGGATATTTGATTGATGCACCGGTAAGATTAGGAGAACGATAACTTAAAGCTGGGAATGAATAAACCTGCATTGATGGACTCCGGATGAACAAACTGAAAAGGCTCCTGAATTGCTCCGGATGGATAAAAAGAATTCTCACAATCGAACAATTATGAGAGGATGGCAACAAGCTAGAATCACGAATCTTGAGGAGAGTGGAGCAAAATATGGAGGTAAAACTTTTCTTCGGTCTTCAAATCTCCGAGAATGACGACGAGAAACACCACCATGAATTATTTAGAAATTCCGGAAGAATCAAAACGAAGAGGTTGAGCCAATGGTGAAAAGAATTGTGAAAGATCTAGGAGATGGCATTTGACTGATGATAACTCATTGTTACGTCAAACTTCAAAAGGAATTTAGGATAGCTCCGGGAAAATAAGAAGAGGCAGGTAAGATCCTGGGAACAGACCTGTGGGTTAGGGCCCACTGAAAAGAAAACACCGTTGAAATGATTTAAAAGAGAGGTTGCACCAGTTGAATTAAAAGGCTTGAATGGGATAACAACCTCGAAATAGGTTGAACGAAAGCAGAGTGGAAAACACGAATCATCGAGATATCTTGAGCACTCCGGAACAATAGAATAGCAAGAGGTGAATGATTAAGAATTGCACCGGCATGAGAAAGCCTTGAAATACGGCTATATCTAGACACAACTCGGCCGCTAAAAACGATCAAGCAATGGGGAACATGCAAGAAACACGTCGGACACGGTGCAACCGCGAGCATTTCATACAACATATGCATTCGTCCACGGGCGGTCGTTTCGGGGTTATACCTTCGAAGCGTGCGTTATCAGAGCGGTTCAGGTCAAGCGGTGTAGTCGTTCACGATCATAGATGTTCAGGGTCATCGGTAGATGTACTTGTCGCATCGCCGGGCGTAATCGTGCATGTGGTTCTTGTCGAGTCTGTTGGGGGGTACTTTGCATTTTGAGGGGCGACGGTAGTGGAAGTTGGCGAAAATCCGAGATGGTCTTGACGAACCGTAGTGTTACTGGGCGAGATCGCAGCCACGATAGTCTTCGGACTTGGTTCTCCCGCACATGCTCCACGGGTCCTGGGGGAACTCTGCGATGGCCATGGCAAGGAGGCGGCTGCAGCAGCAAGGCAAGGAACGGGATGGCAGGCGCGAGAAGCGGTGGGTCGGCGAGGCAACCGGCGACGGGGAGAGCTCGGCCGGATCCAAACAAGGAGGCAGGCCGGCGGCAGGGCAAACGGCGACGGCTTGGCGAGGGACTTGGCGCTGGAGCTTCAGATGAAGCAGGGCGCGACAGCAGCAGCTCAAGGGCTCAAAACAGAGGCAACGACGGCGACTTGCTGCTGGCGATGCGGGGCGATGCGGGGCGACGGCCGCGGTCAACGCGAGACGCGGGCGAGCGGGCGCCTCGTCCTTTGCTCGTCAAGAAGCAGAGCAGCGGCGGCATCTTGGCGCGGCTCCACGCTGGCGGAGGCGCAGGAGAGGAAACAGGAGCAGAGGGGCAGCGGGGCTCCTGGTGGTGGTGTTCGACGCCGGCGGGTGCGCTTGCTGGAAGGAGGGGCGCTCGGGAGGAGGCAGAGGGGAACGGGACAAGGGTGCGGCGCGGGTTGTGGTCACCGGCGGTGACCTGACGCGGCGACAGGATGGCGAGGTGGAGGCCGAGGGGATTGGGCGCAGAAGGTCTCGGGCGCGGGCGCTCCTCTCCTGTGAGATGTGCGTGTGGCGGCGGTGGGAGGACGAGAGGGAGAGGGAGTGGATCGGGGAATCATGCTAGGGTTTAGGAGGGGCGCTGGTAGGGCTTAGGTGCGCCGCGGGGATGGGCCGGCTTGGAGGCTGACTGGGCTGGCTCCTCTCTCCTCCCTTCTCTTATTTTCTTTAGCAGAAAACAAATAAAGAGAAAGAAAAAGAAAGAGGGGGTTAGGGGAAGAAGTTGGACACGCGGATATTTTTCCCGGACTCACAAAAATGTGCTTATTCCAAGAAAATAGAAAAAGCCATGACTAAAAGATTTAAATTCAAACTCATTTGATTTAAAATCAAATGATTTGAATAAGAAGTGAGGGTAGGGAAGGCATGAAATTAAAATATAAGTGTGTAATGGTGCATTCCCATTAATGGAATATTTTATTATAGCTCCTTAATAATATTGGAGACTTTGAATATGTTGTAAAGAGAAATCACCATTGTGAATATCCCTCAATTTAAATGGATCAAAGATCCACAGAATTTATTTACTTGAGATGCAAAAAGACTTATGACATGATGATATGATGACATGATGCAATGCACATGATGCAACGAACCAGAACGAATCACCCGACAACACTCGGAAACATGGAAGGCATCTGAAGCTCCGGTCTTGGGGCGTCACAGGGAACCCCTTGATAGTTCGCCTTGATTAAATCTTTTCCAGCAAAGCCCAACCTTGGTTTTACCATTTGCCACCTAGCCTCTTTTCCCTTGGGTTTCCGGAGCCCGAGGGTCATCTTATTTTAAACCCCCCCGGGCCAGTGCTCCTCTGAGTGTTGGTCCAACCTAGAGCCCCTTGCAGCGCCAGCTCAGGGAAACCCGAGGGCTGGTTTTAGTTGTACGGATTGCTTATCCGATTGTGCCCTGAGAACGAGATATGTGCAGCTCCTATCGGGATTTGTCGGCACATTCGGGCGGTGTTGCTGGATTTGTTTTAACTTGTCGAAGTGTCTTCTAGAACCGAGATACTGAGTCTGATCGAAATGTCTCGGGAGAAGGTCTATTCCTTCGTTGACCGTGAGAGCTTGTCATGGGCTAAGTTGGGACTCCCCTGCAGGGATTTGAACTTTCAAAAGCCATGCTCGCGGTTATGGGCAGATGGGAATTTGTTAATGTCCAGTTGTAGATAACTTGAACCTTAATTTAATTAAAATGAATCAACTGTGTGAGTTACCGTGATGGTCTCTTCTCGGCGGAGTCCGGGAAGTGAACACGGTGTTGGAGTAATGCTTGCCGCAGGTTGCTCTCTAGTTACTCGTTCGCGCTTTGCCTTTCTCTTCTCGCTCTCTTTTGCGAACAGGTTAGCCACCATATATGCTAGTCGCTTGCTGCAGCTCCACATATTTATCTTGCCTTACCTATAAGCTTAAATAGTCTTGATCGCGAGGGTGCGAGATTGCTGAGTCCCTGTGGCTCACAGATTACTTCCAAACTAGATGCAGGACCTGATGACTCCGTTCCAGATGACGCGCTTGAGCTCAAGTGGGAGTTCGACGAGGACTCCCGCCGTTACTATGTGTCTTTCCCTGATGATCAGTAGTGGTGCCCAGTTGGGGCGATCGAGACCATGTCGCATGTTGGGTTTGTCTTTTATTTTGGCGCCGTAGTCGGGCCATGAGTGATTGGTTGATGTAATGCTATTTATGTACTTTGATTGACGTGGCGAGTGTAAGCCAACTATGTATCTCCCCTTTTATTATCTATATATTACATGGGATGTTGTGAAGATTGCCTAACTTGCGACATTGCTTTCAATGCGGTTATGCCTCTAAGTCATGCCTCGACACGTATGAGATATAGCCGCATTGAGGCGTTACACAAGTAGTCCGAATCAACTTTCAGATTTCATATGGTTAGATATAGTAGACTAAATTAATTAGGCAGGGTTTGTGTACACATCAGTAACAAAATCAATAATCAATAAGGCAAAGTTAGGCAAATCCACATACTGAAAAAACATTGTTAATGCAGTGTGAAATAAGAGAGGGATGGAACATAGAATACCTGTTTTCATCATATGGTAAGAGAAGATGTGCAGCAAAACAAGTTGTGCCGTTTGAAGATGAGTGTAACCATGGACAATGAGGCCAACATGTCCTGATGCTAACAAAACCAGGGGCACCTGATTTAGTACTAAAATTATGTTAATGTCAAAAGTGCAAGGCCCCTATAAAAAACGCCCACTGTAACTATGTTTTAGTTCTTCATCACTCCTTCCACTTTCCTGAAAAAAGGAAAAGGAATAGGGCAATATTAACAAAGGGGGATATCTTACTGGAGTAATAACAATGAATATCTTATACTTTTCAAAAATGTTGAAGTGGTATCCCAGGCCAAAATAATTAAAATTGCAATTGATCTAACACAAATTCATGTGTAGCTGAATCTGTAATGTTCATGTGAATGAATGTGAACAAATGACACAGCAGAAAACAACAGTACGCATGCCTGATATTTAAACTTGATTATAAGCAGAAGATTAACATCGTAACTGAAATTGAAGAAAAAACCTGAAACCGTTTGATGCAATTCAAAATCTTGTCAATAGCATCTTGACACCAGTCTAAGATCCGTGGTAATTTAAGCATTGCAGCTCCTAGAAGTATGTCAATAGAGAAAGGGGGAAGGCCGATTGAATCCACGGACGATGACGAAGCAGTGGCGGCGGCCCTCGATGGGAAATGGGGAAAGCGGAGGTTGGGATTGATGTACATGGGCCTCGAAATACCTATGTTCGTCCTCCAAACAATGCAAGGCCAGCACGGTCTCCTCCCATCAGGGCAAAGAGACCACGCCCTTGGGGATCCGCGGCGGTGGCGGCAGCATCCCCAGGGATTCGTGGTGGCGGCGATGGCGTGCGGCATCCCTGGAGCAGCAGATTCCTCGTGCCTGTGGTCGTTCGGCATGGTTGGGCGGCTAGGGTTTCCAGCGCGAATAGGGAGTGAAGGAGGGCGGGCGGATCTGACCGCTGCCTCGGCTACTCGGGTGGATCCGCGGCCTGGGAGCCGACGGTGCGCGATGGAGTGGAGGCCGGGGTTGGAGAGGAGGACGGTGGCTCGCTTGGGGGATCAGGGGTGAGGCAGGCGGACGGAGCAACAGCGGAGCAGGGCGTCCGGGGACGGCGGCGGGCGGCGAACCCTAGAGAGGACCGAGCGACATCGAGATATTTTTTTCGCTGGTTAATTTTCGCTGGTTAATTTTCGCCGGTTATTTTTTGCTGGTTAATTTTCGCCGGTTAGTTCGTGTCATATGGGTGCGACGTGAGGTTAGGCACATGGGGGCGGGTGTGGGACTCGGCCCTGAGGCTTTTTCTTGGTTCATCGTGGCTGAGCGGGAGGTGGGAGCAGGTACCAAAAAAGACCATAGCAGGTGGGACAAAAATAAACCCGGAATGCAGACTACCAACTGAGACATTAGGAGTAGAGATTTTGTCGTGCTAACCAACATGTGGTTGGATGGTTAGGAGGACAGTGGTTTCTCGAGCCCACCAGGGTTAAAGTCCCGGTGCTCGCATTCCTGGGTTAATTTCAGTATTTTCCGGTAATGTGTGTTGAGTGGGAGGAGACGTTCCACTCGACTACGAGGCACCTATGGTGACTTCGTAAAATCTCAAGATCATATGTTGGCTCACTCTCTCGAAGGTGCTCATAGGGGTAGGGTCTGCGTGTGTGTGCTTATAGCGGTGAGTGCTTGCGCGTATATATGAGCCCTTGCATCTGTACCATGTTAAAAAAATACATGTCATGATTATACGGTCATTGGATCACCCGTACAACTCCGTATTTTGTTGATGACACAATCAATTGACCAGTCAAACGTTCCACGTGGTGCAACTAGTGTTGCACCATTGGGGCGCGTAACCATGGGGCCCACCTGTCAGCCCGTATATGAAAGAAAGAAATGGTAGTTTGAGTCTGTACTATGTTAATAAAATACATTTTAGGGTGATCATACGTTCACTGGCTCACCATACAACTCCGTAATTTGTTGATGACATGATTAATTGACCGGTCAAACGGTCCACATTCAGCAGCGCACATTACCGTAGGGCCCACCCATCAGCGCGTATATGAAGGACAGAAATGGTAATAAATTAGTGGTCGGTGGGTACTCGAAGTCGTGAGACCTCTGGTTGGCAGTCATCGGCGGTGGGGGGGGGGGGGGCGTTGATTGGGCGGTGGGGTGGGGATCGCCGGAGAAAAAGCTCGACGCGGGGGGGGGCCTAGAGGGATGGCCGATGCAGCGGTGGACCGGCGGTGGGGAGTGGTTTCAGGGCGGGCGGGGCGGCGTGGCGCCGCGGGCGGCGGGGGCCGGCGGTTCGGCTGGTGGTGGCTGGCGGCTCAGGGGGGTGGAGTTTGATGATAAACTGCAGGCCCTTGATTTCGTATCCAACGACTGGAAAATCTAATGACCACAGATGAAAAAGTTAGTCGACTGACGTGTAGCCTCACCCCGCACGTACACATGGACGCATGCAAGACATGCACGCATGCAGGCGTGCAACACTGACATGTACACATAACGAACACACGCACACATGCAGGCGTGCAACACTGACACGTACACATGCATTCACAAACACATGCACGTACACACACATGCATGCAACACTGAAATGTACCCTTGCACGCATGCAACACTCGCACACCTGCATGCACACAGCACACGACGCAACACACATGCTCAACCTATTCGTGCATGCACCCTTTGTTAAGGACATGGATTGTTACGGGTATTAATCAATCTTATCTGTGATAAGCAGAACATTGATGTTTGCAGCGGTCTTTATGAATCACAACGTATCGAACGGGCTATCAACATAGTAGGCTTATCTACATGAAAAGGATGATGTCACACTCAATGAACAATCATCGGTTTATGAAATGCCCGCTTCTGACCGCCCTGGCCCACCAAAGGTTCCTCTGTTGTGCGCTGCCTGCGTTGGGTCACTGACATGCAGGCCATGTACCCAAAGAGCCCACACGTCAGTGGAAGAACGGCGCGGTGTCCTACGTCAGAGTCGAGGGCACTACTCGCTGCATGCTCGGTTGAACACGCCTCCTTGCCGCATTCAAACGCCTCCATGAAACCCGCCCGTGTGGAAGCCGAGTGTTGGGGAACGTAGTAATTTCAAAAATTTCCTACGCACACGCAAGATCATGGTGATGCATAGCAACGAGAGGGGAGAGTGTTTTCCACGTACCCTCGTAGACCGAAAATGGAAGCGTTAGCACAACGCGGTTGATGTAGTCGTACGTCTTCACGATCCGATCGATCAAGTACCGAACGCATGACACCTCCGAGTTCTGCACACGTTCAACTCGATGACGTCCCTCGAACTCCGATCCAGCCAAGTGTTGAGGGATAGTTTCGTCAGCACGAAGACGTGGTGACGATGATGATGTTCTACCGACGCAGGGCTTCTCCTAAGCACCGCTACGATACGATCTAGGTGGATTATGGAGGAGGGGGACACCGCACACGGCTAAGAGATCAAGAGATCAATTGTTGTGTCTTTGGGGTGCCCCCTGCCCCCGTATATAAAGGAGTGGAGGAGGGGGAGGGACGACCCTCTCTATGGCGCGCCCTAGGGGAGTCCTACTCCCATCGGGAGTAGGATTCCCCCTTTCCTAGTAGAACTAGGAGCCCTTCCAAGTAGTACGAGTAGGAGGGAAGGAAAGGGAAGGGAAAAGGAGAAGGAAGGAAGGGGGCGCCCCCCTCCCTAGTCCAACTCGGACCAGCCCATGGGGAGGGGTGCGGCCACCCTTTGAGGCCTTTCTCTCCTTTCTCGTATGGCCATTAAGGCCCAATACGAATTCCCGTAACTCCCCGGTACTCCCGAAAATACCCGAATCACTAGGAACCTTTCCGATGTCTGAATATAGTTGTCCAATATATTGATATTTACGTCTCGACCATTTCGAGACTCCTCGTCATGTGTCCGATCTCATCCGGGACTCCGAACTCCTTCGGTACATCAAAACACATAAACTCATAATATAACCGTCATCGAAATTTAAGCGTGCGGACCCTACGGGTTCGAGAACTATGTAGACATGACCGAGACACGTCTCCAGTCAATAACCAATAGCGGAACCTGGATGCTCATATTGGCTCCTACATATTCTACGAAGAACTTTATCGATCAAACCGCATAACAACATACATTGTTCCCTTTGTCATCGGTATGTTACTTGCCCGAGATTCGATCATCGGTCTCTCAATACCTAGTTCAATCTCGTTACGGGCAAGTCTCTTTACTCGTTCCGTAATACATCATTCTGCAACTAACACATTAGGTGCAATGCTTGCAAGGCTTTAAGTGATGTGCATTACCGAGTGGGCCCAGAGATACATCTCCGACAATCGGAGTGACAAATCCTAATCTCGAAATACGCCAACCCAACAAGTACCTTCGGAGACACCTGTAGAGCACCTTTATAATCACCCAGTTACGTTGTGACGTTTGGTAGCACACAAAGTGTTCCTCCGGTAAACGAGAGTTGCATAATCTCATAGTCATAGGAACATGTATAAGTCATGAAGAAAGCAATAGCAACAAACTAAACGATCAAGTGCTAAGCTAACGGAATGGGTCAAGTCAATCACATCATTCTCCTAATGATGTGATCCCGTTAATCAAATGACAACTAATGTCTATGGTTAGGAAACATAACCATCTTTGATCAACGAGCTATTCAAGTAGAGGCATACTAGTGACACTCTGTTTGTCTATGTATTCACACATGTATTATGTTTCCGGTTAATAAAATTCTAGCATGAATAATAAACATTTATCATGATATAAGGAAATAAATAATAACTTTATTATTGCCTCTAGGGCATATTTCCTTCAGTCTCCCACTTGCACTAGAGTCAATAATCTAGTTCACATCGCCATGTGATTTAATACCAATAGTTCACATCACCATGTGATTAACACCCATAGTTCACATCGACATGTGACCAACACCCAAAGGGTTTACTAGAGTCAATAATCTAGTTCACATCGCTATGTGATTAACACCCAAAGAGTACTAAGGTGTGATCATGTTTTGCTTGTGAGAGAAGTTTAGTCATCGGGTCTGCCACATTCAGATCCGTAAGTATTTTGCAAATTTCTATGTCAACAATGCTCTGCACTGAGCTACTCTAGCTAATTGCTCCCACTTTCAATATATATCCAGATTGAGACTTTGAGTCATCTGGATCAATGTCAAAACTTGCATCGACATAACCCTTTACGACGAACCTTTTGCCACTTCCATAATCGAGAAACATATCCTTATTCCACTAAGGATAATTTTGACCAATGTCTAGTGATCTAATCCTAGATCACTATTGTACTCCTTTGCCAAACTCAGGGCAGGGTATACAATAGGTCTGGTACACAGCATAGCATACTTTATAGAACCTATGGCTGAGGCATAGGGAATGACTTTCATTCTCTCTCTATCTTCTGCCGTGGTCGGTTTTTGAGTCTTACTCAACTTCACACCTTTTAACACAGGCAAGAACTCCTTCTTTGACTGTTGCATTTTGAACTACTTCAAAATCTTGTCAAGGTATGTACTCATTGAAAAACTTATCAAGCGTCTTGATCTATCTCTATAGATCTTGATGCTCAATATGTAAGCAGCTTTACCGAGGTCTTTCTTTGAAAAAACTCCTTTCAAACATTCCTTTATGCTTTGGAGAATAATTCTACATCATCTCCGATCAACAATATGTCATACATATACTTATCAGAAATGCTGTAGTGCTCCCACTCACTTTCTTGTAAATACAGGCTTCATCGCAAGTCTATATAAAACTATATGCTTTGATCAACTTATCAAAGCGTATATTCCAACTCCGAGATGCTTGGACCAGTCCATAGATGGATTGCTGGAGCTTGCATATTTTGTTCGTACCTTTAGGATCGACAAAACCTTCTGGTTGCATCATATACAACTCTTCTTTAATAAATCCTATTAAGGAATGCAGTTTTGTTTATCCATTTGCCAGATTTCATAAAATGCGGCAATAGCTAACATGATTCGGACAGACTTAAGCATAGATACGAGTGAGAAATTCTCATCGTGGTCAACACCTTGAACTTGTCGAAAACCTTTTTGCGACAATTCTAGCTTTGTAGATAATAACACTACTATCAGCGTCCGTCTTCCTCTTGAAGATCCATTTAATCTCAATGGCTCGCCGATCTTTGGGCAAGTCAATCAAAGTCCATACTTTGTTCTTATACATGGATCTCATCTCAGATTTCATGGCCTCAAGCAATTTCGCGGAATCTGGGCTCATCATTGCTTCCTCATAGTTCGTAGGTTCGTCATGGTCAAGTAACATGACCTCCAGAACAGGATTACCGTACCACTCTGGTGCGGATCTCACTCTAGTTTACCTACGAGGTTCGGTAGTAACTTGATCTGAAGTTACATGATCATCATCATTAGCTTCCTCACTAATTGGTGTAGTAGTCACAGGAACAGATTTCTGTGATGAATTACTTTCCAATAAGGGAGCAGGTACAGTTACCTCATCAATTTCTACTTTCCTCCCACTCACTTCTTTCGAGAGAAACTCCTTCTCTAGAAAGGATCCATTCTCAGCAACGAATATCTTGCCTTCGGATCTGTGATAGAAGGTGTACCCAACAGTTTCTTTTGGGTATCCTATGAAGATTTACTTCTCCGGTTTGGGTTCGAGCTTATCATGTTGAAACTTTTTCACATAAGCATCGCAGTCCCAAACTTTAAGAAACGATAGCTTAGGTTTATCGCCAAACCACAGTTCATACGGTGTCATCTCCACGGATTTAGATGGTGCCCTATTTAACGTGAATGTAGCCGTCTCTAATGCATAACCCCAATTTGATAGTGGTAGATCGGTAAGAGACATCATAGATCGCACCATATCTAATAAAGCACGGTTATGACGTTCGGACACATGATTACACTGTGGTGTTCCAGGTGGCGTGAGTAGTGAAATTTCACATTGTTTTAACTGAAGGCCAAACTCGTAACTCAAATATTTTACTTCTGCGATCATATCATAGAAACTTTTATTTTTGTTACGATGATTCTCCACTTCACTCTGAAATTCTTTGAACTTTTCAAATATTTCAGACTTGTGTTTCATCAAGTAGATATACTCATATCTGCTCAAATCATCTGTGAAGATCAGAAAATAATGATACCTGCCGCGAGCCTCAATATTCATCGGATCACATACATCAGTATTTATGATTTCCAACAAATCTGTTGCTCGCTCCATTGTTCCGGAGAATGGAGTCTTAGTCATCTTGCCCATGAGGCATGGTTTGCAAGCATCAACTGATTCATAATCAAGTGTTTCCAAAAGCCCATCAGCATGGATTTTCTTCATGCCCTTTACACCAATATGACCTAAACAGTAGTGCCACAAATAAGTTGCACTATCATTATCAACTTTGCATCTTCTGGCTTCAATATTATGAAAATGTGTATCACCACGATCGAGATCCAACAAACCATTTTCATTGGGTGTATGACCATAGAAGGTTTTATTCATGTAAACAGAACAACAATTATTCTCTAACTCACATGTATAACCGTATTGCAATAAACATGATCCAATCATATTTATGCTCAACGCAAACACCAAATAACATTTATTTAGGTTCAACACTAATCCCGAAAGTATAGGGAGTGTGCGATGATGATCATATGAATCTTGGAACCACTTCCAACACACATCGTCACTTCACCCTTAACTAGTCTCTATTTATTTTGCAACTCCCATTTCGAGTTACTACTCTTAGCAACTGAACCAGTATCAAATACCGAGGGGTTGCTATAAACACTAGTAAAGTACACATCAATAACATGTATATCAAATATAGCTTTGTTCACTTTGCCATCCTTCTTATCCACCAAATACTTGGGGTAGTTCCGCTTCTAGTGACCAGTCCCTTTGCAGTAGAAGCACTTAGTCTCAGGCTTAGGTCCAGACTTGGGTTTCTTCACTTGAGCAGCAACTTGTTTTCCGTTCTTCTTGAAGTTCCCCTTCTTCCCTTTGCCCTTTTCTTGAAACTAGTGGTCTTTTCAACCATCAACACTTGATGCTTTTCTTGACTTCTACCTTCGTTGATTTCAGCATCATGAAGAGCTTGGGAATTGTTTTCGTCATCCCTTGCAAACTATAGTTCATCACGAAGTTCTACTAACTTGGTGATGGTGACTAGGGAATTCTGTCAATCACTATTTTATCTAGAAGATTAACTTCCACTTGATTCGAGCGATTGTAGTACCCAAACAATCTGAGCACATGCTCACTTCTTGAGCTATTCTCCTCCATCTTTTAGCTATAAAACTTGTTGGAGACATCATATCTCTCAAATCGGGTATTTTCTTGAAATATTAACTTCAACTCCTGGAACATCTCATATGGTCCATGACATTCAAAACGTCTTTGAAGTCCCGATTCTAAGCCGTTAAGCATGGTGCACTAAACTATCAAGTAGTCATCATATTGAGCTAGCCAAACGTCATAACGTCTGCATCTGCTCTTGCAATAGGTGTGTCACCTAGCGGTGCATCAAGGACATAATTCTTCTGTGCAGCAATGAGGATAGTCCTCAGATCACGGATCCAATCCGCATCATTGCTACTAACATCTTTCAACTCAGTTTTCTCTAGGAACATATCAAAAATAAAACAGGGGAGCTAAACGCGAGCTATTGATCTACAACATAGATATGTTAATACTACCAGGACTAAGTTCATGATAAATTAAAGTTCAATTAATCATATTACTTAAGAACTCCCACTTAGATAGACATCCCTCTAATCATCTAAGTGATCACGTGATCCAAATCAACTAAACCATAACTGATCATCACGTGAAATGGAGTAGTTTTCAATGGTGAACATCACTATGTTGATCATATCTACTATATGATTCACGCTCGACCTTTCGGTCTCAGTGTTCCGAGGCCATATCTGCATATGCTAGGCTCGTCAAGTTTAACCTGAGTATTCTGTGTGTGCAAAACTAGCTTGCACCCGTTGTAGATGGACGTAGAGCTTATCACACCCGATCATCACGTGGTGTCTGGGCGCGACGTACTTTGGCAACGGTGCATACTCAGGGAGAACACTTCTATCTTGAAATTTAGTGAGAGACCTTCTTATAATGCTACCATCAATCAAATCAAGATAAGATGCATAAAAGATAAACATCACATGCAATCAATATAAGTGATATGATATGGCCATCATCATCTTGTGCTTGTGATCTCCATCTCCGAAGCACCGTCATGATCACCATCGTCACCGGCGTGACACCTTGATCTTCATCTTAGCATCATTGTCGTCTCGCCAATCTTATGCTTCTACGACTATCGCTACCGCTTAGTGATAAAGTAAAGCATTACAGGGCGATTGCATTGCATATAATAAAGCGACAACCATATGGCTCCTGCCAGTTGCCGATAACTCGGTTACAAAACATGATCATCTCATACAATAAAATATAGCATCACGTTTTGACCATATCACATCACAACATGCCCTGCAAAAACAAGTTAGACGTCCTCTACTTTGTTGTTGCAAGTTTTACGTGGCTGCTACGGGCTTAGCAAGAACCGTTCTTACCTACGCATCAAAACCACAACAATAGTTTGTCAAGTTGGTGCTGTTTTAACCTTCGCAAGGACCGGGCGTAGCCACACTCGGTTCAACTAAAGTTGGAGAAACTGACACCCGCTAGTCACCTGTGTGCATAGCACGGCGGTAAAACCAGTCTCGTGTAAGCGTACGCGTAATGTCGGTCCAGGCCGCTTCATCCAACAATACCGCCAAACCAAAGTATGACATGCTGGTAAGCAATATGACTTGTATCACCCACAACTCACTTGTGTTCTACTCGTGCATATAACATCTACGCATAAAACCTGGCTCGGATGCCACTGTTGGGGAACGTAGTAATTTCAAAAATTTCCTACGCACACGCAAGATCATGGTGATGCATAGCAACGAGAGGGGAGAGTGTTGTCCACGTACCCTCGTAGACTGAAAATGGAAGCGTTAGCACAACGCGGTTGATGTAGTCGTACGTCTTCACGATCCGACCGATCAAGTACCGAACGCACGACACCTCCGAGTTCTGCACACGTTCAACTCGATGATGTCCCTCGAACTCCGATCCAGCCAAGTGTTGAGGGAGAGTTTCGTCAGCACGATGGCATGGTGACGATGATGATGTTCTACCGACGCAGGGCTTCTCCTAAGCACCGCTACGATACGATCGAGGTGGATTATGGTGGAGGGGGGCACCGCACACGGCTAAGAGATCAAGAGATCAATTGTTGTGTCTTTGGGGTGCCCCCTGCCCCCGTATATAAAGGAGTGGAGGAGGGGGAGGGATGGCCCTCTCTATGGCGCGCCCTAGGGGAGTCCTACTCCCACCGGGAGTAGGATTCCCCCTTTCCTAGTAGAACTAGGAGCCCTTCCAAGTAGTAGGAGTAGGAGGGAAGGAAAGGGAAGGGAAAAGGAGAAGGAAGGAAGGGGGCGCCCCCCTCCCTAGTCCAATTCGGACCAGCCCATGGGGAGGGGTGCGGCCACCCTTTGAGGCCTTTCTCTTCTTTCCCGTATGGCCATTAAGGCCCAATACGAATTCCCGTAACTCCCCGGTACTCCCGAAAATACCCGAATCACTCGGAACCTTTCCGATGTCCGAATATAGTTGTCCAATATATCGATCTATACGTCTCGACCATTTCAAGACTCCTCGTCATGTGTCCGATGTCATCCGGGACTCCGAACTCCTTTGGTACATCAAAACACATAAACTCATAATATAACCGTCATCGAACTTTAAGCGTGCGGACCCTACGGGTTTGAGAACTATGTAGACATGACCGAGAAACGTCTCCGGTCAATAACCAATAGTGGAACCTGGATGCTCATATTGGCTCCTACATATTCTATGAAGATCTTTATCGGTCAAACCGCATAACAACATACGTTGTTCCCTTTGTCATCGGTATGTTACTTGCCCGAGATTCGATCGTCGGTATCTCAATACCTAGTTCAATCTCGTTATGGGAAAGTCTCTTTACTCGTTCCGTAATACATCATTCTGCAACTAACACATTAGTTGCAATGCTTGCAAGGCTTTAAGTGATGTGCATTACCAAGTGGGCCCAGAGATACCTCTCCGACAATCGGAGTGACAAATCCTAATCTCGAAATACGCCAACCCAACAAGTACCTTCGGAGAAACCTGTAGAGCACCTTTATAATCACCCAGTTAGGTTGTGATGTTTGGTAGCACACAAAGTGTTCCTCCGGTAAATGGGAATTGCATAATCTCATAGTCATAGGAACATGTATAAGTCATGAAGAAAGCAATAGCAACAAACTAAACGATCAAGTGCTAAGCTAACATAATGGGTCAAGTCAATCACATCATTCTCCTAATGATGTGATCCCGTTAATCAAATGACAACTCATGTCTATGGTTAGGAAACATAACCATCTTTGATCAACGAGCTAGTCAAGTAGAGGCATACTAGTGACACTCTGTTTGTCTATGTATTCACACATGTATTATGTTTCCGGTTAATACAATTCTAGCATGAATAATAAACATTTATCATGATATAAGGAAATAAATAATAACTTTATTATTGCCTCTAGGGCATATTTCCTTCACTGAGAAACCCACTCGGGACACACGTCCAGCATTAAATGCAATGCCGGCCCAGCTCCCCCGTCTGCCGTCTATTTAATCTCCTATTTAAATGAGGCCAAATGCCGGCCAAGAATCGCACACCTCCGCCGGTCCCCTATCTCCTCCTTCACCATTTTGTCCACTCTTATAATGGCTTACGAAGTGTAGTTATTCCACACTAGCCATTTGTCTAGGTTTGTATCTCTCACACACATCCAAGTAGGTGAGGGACGTGCACGAAGAGAAGAGGTGCACGCACGACACACGTACTCCCGTCTCTTTCCCAACCACACCCGCGCGGGTACATGGTGGAGCTCATTTCTGTACGAAAAGGCAGCCCACATGGTAATTTGACCATGTACTGGTTGTCCACTTGGTGGAGGGAGGACCGTCTACCACGGGTGAACAAACAAATTGCGACTTGACGCGTTATGTTGAAAAAGAGGCAAACCATGTGGGGCCTACCTTAGAGGCAAGGCTCTTTTCACTGGAGTACTTTTGATGTGTCCCGTCAACTTGCAGAATGAGGAGAAGCTTGCTTAGTATGCCATCTCCCCTTCCCACAGGTGCGGTGGCTCGCAGGATGAGGTGAAGCTTGCTTACCAGTAGTAGTACTGTATGCCTTACGCCCGCTCCCTCGCCCACGCGCGCGGTGGCTCGCAGGACGAGGAGAAAATTTTACTACTCCCTCCGTTTACTCCTCGTCCCTACTACCTTGGTTAGAGAGATTATCATATTGTTTGGAATATATATGTCCTTTAGTACTCCCTCCATTTACTTATACAAGGCCACTATAAAAAAAATACATTTTGCATCTATACAAGGCTACAAATAGTAATCGAGACAACAATTACTACTCCCTCCTTTCCAGTTTATGGCTCAATTTCAAAATCTCTCCAACCAAGGTAGATGGTGAGTGGTCAAATTAATTTCGTACTCCTAGTTTGCACAAGTAATTAGTACGCTCGTTTTTCTCAAGAAGTTATGTTTACCGAGGCATTAATTAGAACGAATGCATGAATGACCACTACATTTCCATGAACTTCTACATGCATTGGTGAGTTTTCTCTTGACACTGCTTGCATCGGGTGATCTAACGCACCTCGAAATCCAACATGTGATGGTACTACTACTAGTAGTAGAATTGAGACTTATAAAACGGAAAAACAAATGTTTTTTTAGATGAGCCCTATAAACCCTAGTGGGTACGTACTCCGTAAAATCAGATTTTCCCAAAACTAAGTCGCTCAACCTTTATTTGCTTGTTTCCCTTCCTGCCTCCTTGCCTCAAACAGACTATGCCAAACTCCCCTGCCCGCCGCGCGGGAAAAGACCCGCCCTTGCCTTTTTTTAGTCCGGGTTTGTAT
This sequence comes from Triticum urartu, assembly GCF_056163025.1. Classification (NCBI taxonomy): domain Eukaryota; kingdom Viridiplantae; phylum Streptophyta; class Magnoliopsida; order Poales; family Poaceae; genus Triticum; species Triticum urartu. The sequence continues at coordinate 232,657,294 of NC_141876.1, read as the reverse complement.
CGATGGATCGCGCGAAGCAGCAAAAACCCAAGCCGTGTATTGTACTCCTCCGTCGACGCTCGCTTTCATGAATTCTGTACTTCCTGTCGCCGACATGTGGGACATATAACAACCGGGTCAACGTGTCAAGCACCAAATAACAGTGCAGAACAACAGGGGGACGCACCCCAGTTGTATCACCCTAGTAGTAGTAGTAATGAGCAATGAGACGTCAAATCACAATGCCGCACCTTCCCAGATGGACGAAGCAACCATTATTTCACACTTCGGTTCGCCATCATCTCAAACCATGTAGTATTGCTTCTGCCTCAAGAGGGACACGCGCATCGCCTTGGTACATTATGACATGTGGGAACGCATGACAGGCCATGCTCTCCCGCCGATCGCTCGGTAAAATCACCTCATTTGTACTACTATACTTCCTCTGTATCGGTTTACATGGCATGCACGTCGTTCTAGGTTGAGAATTTAGCCGGCTATATATGTGATGAACATTATATGTTTAGAAACTACATCCGCTTAATAATCCAATGATATACTTTTTGTGACATAGTAACTCATATTTAGTTAGTTAAATGGATGACCTAGAACTACGTGCACGCCCTATAAACCGAGACGCCTAAAAAGACGAGACGGAGAGGGTAGTTCAGTATGTATCATTTTAGATCAATATAGTCGGGATTCACCAAGGAGCAAAACCAAGTGGTAGGCTGCACCTGTCGTGTTGGCGTTGCAACTCAAGCAGGCCAGTCCGCACACGAAATGGCGACACACTTAATAGGATCCCTTTGGCCGACATGTGGCTCATCCACCATCTTGTTCCACGTGCGATGCACCAAATTACAGTTCGGAGCAGCGGTTGGAATTGGAGGCACCCCGTTTGTAGTGCCGCAGTAGTAGAAAATGAGCGATGAGTGATCAAATCACAAAGCCCCACCTTTCCCGCATTAAGCTGGACGGACGAATCGACCATCATTTCACTCTAGGGCGCAAGAGCATAAAGAAAAGAGAAAGCCAATGATGCGTGCGGCAGCTACCTAGGGCACCCTAAGGTAGGGGTCTCCACTACAGATCATTTTTTTGAAAGCGCCTCCACTACAAATCGGCTTCTCCCTCGTCCTCTTGAAGAAAACCGATGATGCGTGTGGCGGTAGGGTTTGTAGGAGTACTACTACGGCGCGCGGGGCCATGTCGTAGTAAACGGGAGAGGGATTGAGTTCGAGTCGACGCCTTACATATGTGTGGGCCGCTTGGTTTTAGGGGAACGAGGTAACATTTTGGGTTCGGGGACCAGTGGAGATATGGTACGTACAAAAAATTGTGGACATAGGTTCGACCGAAAAGCAATGATGCATGGGCCCAGCATTTTGATATACCCGGGCCACGTGAAATTTTCTACTCTACTCAAAACTAGTAAGGTACACATGCATTGAACGCATGAGATTTCGAAACCAAATTATGAATAAATACACACTATAGCATGTAAAGCTTTGAGTCATATATGCATGATGTAGATGTTCATTTAGTTCTTATAGTTCATCTCATTCAAAATCAATTAGTTTTACAAAAATGTTAAGATTCATGGGGTTGTGCATTGTAAAGCATAAAGTAAAAAACAAATAATGGCAATTCATTTAGAAAAAAAATCAATTATGATACAGAAGATTCTAGAACAAAGGAGAAGTGCTTGTGTTTTGAGGTTTGTGCACTATGCTTAAGTTCAACCATGGAGTCTTCTAAATTGTACATGTGGGAGATCTGGTGGAATGTTGATGATATCCAACGGCCAGTAGTGCTCGGATTTGCCATCTCTGCACTGTCGGATTAGCTTCATCCAGCGACCATCTTTCAAAGTTATTCGCACACTATATAGTTCTTGTGCCATAGTTGCATGTCTTGGAAAAAAGCTACTAGTGGGTTGTACTAGCTATTTAGGAATAGAAGATGTATACATGGAAGTTGTAGGGAAAGAGATGACATGGAGTATCTCAATTCCTATGAGTAGGGACTGGAAAAGAGATGTCATTTGGTTCACATCATAGGAACTTTTCTATTGAATCTAGAGATGACATGTATCTCAATTCCTATGAGGAGGGATTAGAAAAGAGATGTAATTTGGTTCATATCATAGGAACTTTTCTATTGAATATACGCTAATGTTTATTTTCCTTTGAAATTATGGGAGTATAGGAATCCATTCATATGAACCAAGTGGCTCTAAAGCTATCGAAATGATACCATGTTTATTTTCCTTTGAAATGTGGAGTATATGAATCTATTCCTATGAACCAATTGGCTCTAAAGGAAAAAATCCTATAAAATTCATATCATATAGAGTTCCTATGATATTCCTCGACACCAAAGGATGCTTGAAATTGTAGCAGGTGGTACGATGGTCTTTCTTTGTAGACTCCTCCCCCATCTTTATAGTTACCTCTCGAAGATGAATGAAATGATATATACAGGGTATTCTACATGTGCAATTTGGTACACGAAAACTCGGTAAACATTTGCGAGGTTCGAATTTTCAATAAAGATATATGCATTGCATTTTGGAACAGAGGGAGCATACGACAGTTGCTAACACCCACGTGGAAGATTTGTGTGTAGGAGGAGTGGCTGTTCTGTTAAATGACATGGCAAAACTGACACTGTCGGATGCCGATCTAACAGTTATTACATCGTTCGTCAGGAAAAGGCTTGTGGCGAACGTTTGTCAGATAATGATTTACGGACACATGCATTGCATTGATACGTGCCCCCTTCTCTCTCACGCACACGCACCCTCACGAGTCACGACTCTCCCGAGTCCTCTCGCACCCACCATCTATCTGCAGGTAGACGTCACACACATATGTGCTCTTCACACCCTACCCTCAGAACTTCTAAAAAACAAAATACGTCGCGCACATTTTATTTTAGCTCACACGTCACACACTTATACCATTACTGTTGTGGCGAACGTTCTTTGGGCATAGTATATTGTACTCTCACGAAGAGAAGCGGTGCATGCACGCACTAGTTCTCTCACACCCACTCGCAGGTACACGTAGGAGCGCATTTTTTTGAAGCTAGTACAACAAAATCACTCCACTATATATATAAGTAGGAGCCTTAGTGCTTGCTTTACTAGGGTTCCTCTCGTTCACTCTCTCATCCTCTCCAGATCTAAGCAAGACATAGGTGGCCACACTCTCTCTCAGCTCATGGCTGGTCACAAATCCGGCCGGACAACCTCGACCCGGGGCAGGGGTGTAGGTGCATCGTTCACGCTGTCATCGGCGGCGAGGGAGGAGACCAACGGCTGCCCGCGCGTCTCGATTGGCGGCCGTGCCGTTCTCTTTGAGAGAGCACCGGCTCGGGAGGGACTCCGACCCCTTCTTCCTCCCTGTGGTATTGTGGCCAAGATGCGGCCTCCCGACGCTGTCTTTGCCACATGCCGATGACCCTCAGGTATATATTCCTTCGAAACCCGCCTTGCTCTACTGCCCTAGCTCCCCACTTGGCTTCGTGTGGATATTTTTCTACTTCCCTCCGCTGTTCCAAAGCCACCTAGACTTTTACTATTATTAGAGGAAAAGCTAGTACATACAGTCGACTCTAAGAGTTGGTTCAAACAGGGAAGAAAGTGGGAAAGCTGTAGCATGAATCTAGGACTTGGTTCTAAGAGGAAATGGGGGAAAGTAGTAGATACTGGCTATCCAACCGGTCTCTTGGTTGAAAAGATGAAGAAACCATGGTGGATGGCGAATGGTGGGGGAAGTGGACCTATCTCTTGGTTGAAAAAGGAAAGAAAGTGACGGGTGTTGGGGGACAACGCAAATGAGAATGAGCAGGTCTAGATTTCCTGTGCTCACATAGGAAAATATCGTCAAGGAGATAAAAAATGGGACAAATGTGGACATGTTGCTTGAGTGTTTGCCGCTCTCGGCAACCACATCTGCATCACCACTTTATGCCCCTGCTGTCCCTACGCCCATATCGCTATCGTTAATGTAAAATCACATGAAGCATTAAGCAATGCCACCTAATGTCACTATAAGTAATGGTCTAGTGCCGTCGATAAATTGAAGCAATGCCACCACCATTTTAAGAAGTGCTTCCGTCTTGCTTTATTTCCCATGAATTGTGTTTTTGCAGTTACACTTAAATCTCACACCGCTAACATTGCTTCATCCCAGTGGAACTGCACAAATTTGATTGCACATTTACTGACCATGTGCTACTCTCATGACAGTAAAACTAATACTATTGTTCTGCATGTTAATCTAGTGGCAGTGTTGATGTGATGTGATGCTACTTACTTAAGGACACTTTCATACTGTCAATCTAGTGCCAATTATAACACAATAGATGCTGCTGTTAATCATACGCCACTGCAAAATATCTGTCACTATTTAAATAACTGTATTTTGTATTTGCGCAAACAGGGATGTCTGTCTCCATATCGTTTCGTGATATCTGTATCCGTATCGTTTCTATCCGCGCAATCAAAAGCACACACCTCACTTTTAGTAGAACTGCGCAAAATGAGATGGCTATCCCTCATTGCCGTCGTCTAACCACCAGTCTTCCAGGTATTCCTACATTGGTAGTTACTCGGTAGAATGACCAACACAATATAAAAGAAGTTGATTTGTATGTTTTACTTCCTGATTGCAGTGTAGGGACGAGCGAAAACAACTGAATCCTAGTTTGGAATGCACTTTTCTACCAGTTCATCCATGGACCGAGGACTAGCTGGCACGGCTGCACGGTGTTTTTTTGGACAGGTTCACGGACAAGAGGCATTGTGGTCTGCTTATTTCTGCAAATAGCGGTGCTTAAATTTAGTGGAATGCACAAGACTTTCAGCTGGTCAGTACACTACATGGTTCAGTTCAGCATTCCAGCTGAGAACAACAATTATAATTGGTTATTCCGTAATGAGAGAACCTAACCCTGGATGGTGGCAACAAGAAAAAACCAGAGTGAACTCCAGGAAATTTAAGCCTGCCGAGAGGCCTTTTGCTCAGATAAGCCTTGCTTGTTTTTTTCCTGATTTGTAAACCTTCTCACAACTTTGTCTTTTGCTGTGAACTAGTATATGTTTGTTATGTTCTATGAATCATTGAGATGTATAAAATTGCCTAACTTATGCTTTTCAAGTTTTTTATGAAGCCGAGTTTAATGTGAGTGTTCCACATGAACGTTGGACTAGCGTGTGAACATTTGGAATTTACATTGTGGCCTCAGTTAACTGCATGAACCACTGTAACAAAATACATAGTTGCTTTTATGTCAGACAACAGATTGTTGATTGTTAGCTGGACGATAGCCTAGTGTTGAAGCGAGCTGAGCCAATGTGTTGTGTTTTGCACAACTGCTTACAAGTGGGGTAGCACCAATAGTGTTTACAAGTACTTATGTATACATCGGCGCATAGTTCTCGAACGAGTACTCTATTTCATCAAAACACACACTGCTCGTATGATAAACCATGACAACTTATGTCTTACCATGCCATATTCATGAAAAAACTAGTGAGGACGCATCTGTTTCAGCAACAATTACGATAGTTCTCACATGATTCACGGGCACACAAAAGTAGTAGCTGTTCCCATAGACGGATTCAAACAGAGTAATAGCCCCAAAGGGCTCGATAATAGGCAAGGTTCGGATAATTAGACACAATCCAAACTACTATTAAACACTAGTTGGGGCAACTATTTCATGCCTTGATCTAATTTGGGCTGGACACAAGTCGGACCTTGCCATGAACATCATCGAGGACGTCCGGTAGTAGCTGAATCCTGTGAACCTTCATGAAGACAACCTTGTGGCCTTGCCACTCATAAACTTGTTTGTGGAGGCATGGCACGTCATCTTCCTGCGTAAGCTTGACAAGAACAATATGCCTCACAAATGAAGGAGTAGCTTTGAACTCTTCATTGGTATAAGTGCAAATGGCTTCCAGGATCCAATAGCCTAAAAAATCTGTTTTCCCAGTGCATATATTCAGGTCACCCGCCTCATAGCGAGTGACATATACAACCACACAAACCTTGTCTGCATCAGGGCTCAAATTGAAACAGAAACAAATTCTGAATTACTTTCCAATATAAGAAACACAAGTTATTTCCACTATGTATAGCATGGCATCGAAGCTAATAAAATTTTGCATTATTCATCACCACATACTTAGATGAAAAACCACAATCGAGATCGGCAAAGAAGAAAATCACCTTGGGCAGCTCAGCGAGGGGGGGGGACACATCCTCGAAGGGGGAAAACTGCTCCTGCAGTGCCACGGGGACTGTAACCTCAAACGGGGCGTTGACCATCTCAGTAGTGGCCGTGAGCGTATCTGGGGTCGGCTCGGTGGCTGCCTCCATCTTCTTGTAGCTCTCTGTCTCGTGGGGATCAGCCTCCCACGTCTGCTCCAATATCGGCAGATCTTTGCCTGGTTCTCCTTGGTCCATCATGAAACTGATGAATACTAGGAGACCACTGAAACGAAAACACAATCGCAATGACAATGAAACAAAAAAGAGAGTGAGGATCGGTTACTGCTTTGCAAAACTTCTTTTTTTTCTCTGAACGAAAATATACCAACATCACGGATCCGCTTACCTTCCCTTCATTGGTAGAGAAGAACAGTGGCAGATGCGAGTGTTGCCTTTCTTGAAGACGGTGAGGGAGAAGGGGATTCAACGAAGAGTGAAATGATGGTTGCTTCATCCGTCAAACTTAGACTGCGGGGAGGTGGGGTTTTGTGATACGACGGCTCATTACTGCCGCGCTACGACCAGGGTCACTCTCCGCCTACATACTGCCTTCTAATTTGGCGGATGGCATTTGGGCCCGCGCGCTGCATGGACCGTATGTCAGTGAACAAAAGTATAATGAAATTCAGTAGAGGGAGACGTTTCGATGATCTAGGAGGAGCCAGAAGTGGTATTGTATCCACTGTACTAGTAGTAATTGTTTTTCTGGGTAGTTGTAGAGTGTCTCCACTATACTAGTAGTAATTGTTTCTCTGGAACCAAGACAAAACAGCCCATCCACCCTAGTAAATAGTAAAATCAATTCAAAAAGTCCATATATTTACTGAATGAGAGGCGCTACCCACACCCAGCACACGCCCCCCCAAAAAACCTAGGTGTTCTTCTTCCTCCTCACTCCCACGCACCTCACGTTAGCTCGCTCCACTCGTACCCCCAAATTCCTCACCTCACTCATACAGAAAAACCCCAGCTCCCCTTCTTCCTCACTACTACTACAGAAAAACCCCAGTTCCCCTTCTTCTTCACTCGCATTACAACTAGGCTTGTCATTCGTTACTCTGCTCAAATCCGTGAGCGCGACGCGACGTCCTCGAGGAAAATGGAGTCGGCTGACCCTAGCGCTAAGAAGATGAGGCTCCCACCAGCGGTGACGCCTGTTGTAGATCCCGCACCCGGCAGTGCGGGGAGAAGCGGCGATCCCGCCCCAAATGGATCCCAGGAACCCGTAGAATCTCGGGTGGACTGCATCAGCGATCTCCCGGACGCCATCCTTGGAGAGATCATCTCGCTTCTCCCCACCAAGGAGTGCTGCCGCACCCAAGTCCTCTCAATTCGGTGGCGCCCTCTATGGCGCGCCATGCCCCTTAATCTCGACTGTCGTCATCTATCTCTCTTCAATGATATTGAAATCCCCAGAGCCATCATCTCCTCCCACGAGGGCTCTGTTCAAAGCCTCTGCATCCTGTCATGCTACCTGAGCAAGCATACCTTGCCCTGCATGGTGGATGCCTAGCTGAAATCCCCTGAATTCATAGAACTATAGCTGCTTGAGTTCTACTATTCCCTTGGAAATCACCTACCAGATACCGAACGCCATCTACCTGTGCCCTCAGCACCGATGTCCATCTCGCGGGTTTCCTCCTCTCTCCACACCGCCACCATTGCACTGTGCGACCTACCAGACAATCTGGTACTAAACCTTCGACTCCCATTTCTCAAGAAACTTTCACTTGTGTGGGTTCGTATATCGGAGGCCTCATTGTGTAGCATCATCTACTCCAGTTGCCCTGCCCTGGAGTGCTTGGTGCTTGTTTTCACAGTTAGAATCGGTTGTCTCCAAATAAAGTCGCCTAACCTTGTAAGAATTGGAATTTCTTTTGACGGAAGGCAGCTCATCATCCAAGATGCCCCTTCACTTCAAATGTTGATCCTTGATTCTAGTTATTCACCATTGCAAATAACCGTCCTCTCTGCGCCTAAACTAGAGACCTTGGGTGTAATACATGATCTGTGTGCTCATTTCAATATGGTGTTTGGCTCCATAGTTCTTCAGGTACTTTATATTACCATCTACACTTTGTAACCATAAGCTGCATTTTAAATTTCTGCGCATAAGTTATATGTCATCTTGGAGTACACATTTTGCACTAATACTATGTTCTATGCTCAATGAAGAGTTTCTCCATGGATGGCCTATCAATGGTGCTGGATTCTGTCAAGATCTTATATATCCAAATGAATAGTTTTGATCTGAATAAGATTATTGGCTTGCTGCAATGCTTTCCATGTCTGGAGAAGTTGTATATAAAGGTCATAATTTCACGCACATTGGAAGCCCGCATATAGTGTACTAGAATTAACCGTTCAGCTGCTACTCTTTCGACACTCTTTTTTTAGACCTTAACTACTTTCAATCTTCATGTCTATTTAGGCAATAGGACGGGGTAATAAAGTTATAACCAATCGGTGGATTCGTAAGCATCGGGATTTTCTCACTTCTCATGAGATTCGATTGAAGAAAATAACGCTAGAACAATATGTAGCCAACCATGCAAACACTAGATTTGTCCCATTTCTTCCTGCTGAATGCAAGGTTACTATTGTCCATCAGGCTTAAGTTTATCAACAACATGGTTTTGACGGATGGGTATGTGGAAGAGCAAAAAATGGAGTTTTAGGTGGGCAAAAGAGCTTCTGAATATGCCGGGCTTCTATTTACAACATATTGTGGTCATAATCCAGTAAATTTTACGACCCATGATGTTCATTCTATGGACCTAACCGATCCATTTAACTGTGACTGCCGAAAACAATGCTGGAGTTAGATGTTGTTGCCCTTTTCAACCTGGGTTTTTTTGTAAACCTGATGAACAATTAACCCTCGTGCTTTTGTACAGTTTGTAAGATGGAGTTAGATGTTCTTGCCCTTTTCAACTCGGCTGTGACTGTCATATTTTCTTTGAAGCAAGGCAAATGGCTTGCCAGTCATTTAATTTAGAGTGAAATATTATAACAACTAACAAATCCCAACCAAGGGAAATAACATCACTCTCGCCGGCTGATTGAGCTCGCTATGCATTACAGAAGCCAAGTGATTAGCCCCCACCAGCACCCACAAACTTATTTCGAACTAGCACATCAAATGGGATGTAAATTTTCATAGGAAAGGCTGCATGACCGTGACAGATTTGGATTCTGATATTTGGGATCCGCGAGGAAATAGCCTGTCCAAGGTGGTGTCGACTTACTAGCCAGTCAACAAATGATTCTGCCTACTAGCCGTTGGATTGACATCCAACATCTGTCGTGTATCTTCTATCTCTTGTCTTCTTCTTCCTCCATCCACCCAAACCAAACCACCCCATCGGCTCCGCCTGCTCCCGCCTCCCATGGTTGGCTGCACCTTCGCTGCCCTACCATACGTACCCTCCAACGTTGGCCAGTCCCTCCCTCTATTCCCCCACACGTCCTGTTATTCTCCGGCGACGTCATCCCCAACACGCACCCGCACCTGAACCAGTCAACCCTCGTACTCCCCTCCGCCTACGACTGGACTGGCGCATCTTCCACGGCTCTTGTTTGTTCCGTCCGAGGCCTCACCATCGTCCTCCGCCTTGCGGCCTTGGTTCGCTCGCCGTGCGCGCTGCGCCGCCCTCTTGCGTTGTCAACGTCGTCAACAACCGAGAGGAACAAGGAGATGACTGTATGTGGAGAGGATGACAGTAGGGACCCACCAGCGTCATGGCAGTACGCAAGCAAGTGCCTCTATATTACAAGCCCAAAAATATGGTTCCTCCTAATGGTTGGACATCTGGGGCTCACGCCATTGTCATCATAGTCAATAAATGAGAGAATTACACTACGAGCGGCTGACACCAGGGACCCAGCAGGTCGCGCAGTTTTTTTTGAGGAACAAGCAGTTGTTATTTATACTAGTTTTAGCGACGGATCAGGGTAACAATGGGCCTGTAAGGGGGCTGTGGCCCATCTAGCCAGGGTTTTATTTATGTTTACCACATCATGAGCCCAATTGTGTTTTTTTCTTGCTCAAAATGACTAGCCCAGCTCTATTTTTTAAAGAAATACCCAAACGAGGCCTACTTGCTTTATCAGCCCTGCTGGGCTGCAAGTCTTTCAAGATGAGGAGAGTTTCATTCGGTTTGCCCAGAAATGGGTTGTACATTTTTAAAACACATCAAACTGAGAATTAGTTTCAATTTTTTTCATTACAATATTTTAAATTCCATTGATTTTTATGCGTGGACAATTATTTGTATTTTATATTTATATAAATTATTTTTGAAAATAGTTTGAATTTGAATCAATATTTCGGGATTAAAAATAGTTGACCGCATCGAAATATGCGTATACTTTTTAACCGTGGCCACAATATGGGGTGTAATGCTAACAAAAACAAGACCGGCTCCAAAAAAATTCTTAAGAATTAGCAAATGGGCTGTACATTATTAGAAATAATGCACACGAGAGCAGTGACTGTTGGATGTCCATCCAATGGCTGTCGTGCTTCTTCAATCTCTGCTCTTCCTGCTCCAGCCGCTCAAATAAGTGCCGGCGGGAGTGCTTGCTCCCTCCTCCTGCGGCCGGCTATGCTGCAGCGCAGGCCTCACTGCCCCACCGTACTCCCATCGCTGGCCTAGTCATCCCTCTACTCACCCACTCCTGCTGTTATTCTTCGGGGACGGCAGACGAACCGGTAAACCCTCGTACTCCTCCGCGTGGGAAACAACTACCGAGTCTTCCCTGGCTCCGTGTCGTTCCCTTCCTAGGCCTCGCCGTCGTCCACTGCCCTGGTGCTCTCGGCACGGCCTGGTCAACATGGTCAATGAACGACATCCATCGGAAGTGGACTGTACGTGGAGAGGCTGACAGCTGGTTCCAAGGCCGCACGCAAGGAAATGCCTCCCTGTTACGCACAAAATAATGATTCCTCCACCTGACAGCTAGGACCCACGGGAAGGGCTTCTGTATTTCACGAAAAAATGCCCCCCCGCTGACAGGTCGGACCCACCAGCTATATCTTCGCACGCAAGGAAGTGCCTCCTTATTACGCACAAAAAAATGAATACCCCCTGCTAGCTGAGACCCACCATAGTGGGTGGCTGACTTGTGGGCCAACTAAGTTGACGGGGACGGAGGGCTTTGTGAACTTAGTCAATATGAATGATTCTAGCTCTAGCGACCGTACGATATCCATCCAACGGCCATAGTGCTTCTTCAACCTCTGGTTCTTGCTCCAGCCGCCCAAAGCAGCGCCGGTCGTGCCGCCTGCTCCTGCCTCCCGTGGCCCGCTGTGCTGCTACGGAGGCCTCACCGCCCCATACTACTCCCGCACCTGGCCAGGCCATCCCTCCACTCACCCACACCCCCTGTTATTCTACGGCGATGGCAGCCTTACACCGCAGCCGAACCAGTGAACCCTCATACTCCTCTCCGCGTGGGCATCCACTGCCGCGTCTTCCCCGGCTCCGCGTCGTCCCCTTCTTAGGCCTTGCCGTCGTCCATCGCCTTGGTGCTCTCGGCGTGGCATGGTCAATGTGGTCAACGACTGACTTCCGTCGGAAGAGTACTGTACGTGGAGAGGCTGACAACTGGGTCCACGGCCACAACCCAGTTTTTTGTGATTTGCCAAGTAAGTTGCTTTGTCAGGCCTGTTGGGCTGCAAATCTTTCAAGACAAGGAGAGCTTCATTCGGCTGGCCGAGAAAATGGCCTATCAGTAATGAGAAATGGGCTGTACATTTTTAAAACACATCAAACCGGCAATTAGTTTCAAATTTCTTTTTTTCATTTCGAGATTTTAAATGGCATTGATTTTTATGCGTCGACAATTTTTTGGATTTTATATTGATATACATTTATTTTTAAAATCAGTTTGAATGTGACTCGAAATTTCGGGATTAAAAACAGTTCGGACCGCACCAAAATATGCAAAATTTTGTATAATTTTTTAACCATGGACACAATATGGGTTGTAATGCTAACAAAAATAATATGGGATCCAAAAAACCTTAAGAATTAGCAAATAGGCTGTAAATTATTAGAAATAATGGCAGATGGGCTGTCTGATGTTTTCCATAGATTTGAGGCTTTCCTAAAAAAAGGTTGACGCACAAGCAGTGACTGTTGGATGTCCATCCAACGGCTGTCGTGCTTCTTCAATCTCCGCTCTTCCTGCTCCAGCCACTCAAACAAGCGCCGGCGGGACTACCTGCTCCCTCCTCCCAGCGGCCGGCAGTGCTGCCGCGCAGGCCTCACCACCCCACCGTACTCCCATCGCTGGCCTAGCCATACCTCTACTCACCCACACCTGTGGTTATTCTCCGGCGACGGCAGATGAACCAGTAAACCCTCGTATAGTCGTACTCCCCTCCGCGTGGGAAACAACTACCGAGTCTTCCCTGGCTCCGTGTCGTTCCCTTCCTAGGCCTCGCTGTCATCCACCACCCTGGTGCTCTCGGCGCGGCCTGGTCCACGTGGTCAACGACCGACATGCATCTGAAGTGGACTGTACGTGGAGAGGCTGACAGCTGGGTCCACGGCCGCACGCAAGGAAATGCCTCCTTATTACATGCAAAATAACGATTCCTCCACCTGACATCTGGGACCCACCAAAAGGGCCTTTGTGTTTCGTAAAAAAAACGTTACCTCCGCTGACAGCTCAGACCCACCAGCTATATCTTCGCACGCAAGAAAGTGCCTCCTTATTACGCACAAAAAAATGAATACCCCCCTCCTAGATGGGACCCAGTATAGTGGCAGGCTGACTTGTGGGCCTACTAAGTTGATGGGGACGGAGGGCTTTGTCAACTTAGTCAATATGCACGATTCTAGCTCCAGTGGCCGTACGATGTCCATCCAACGGCTGTAGTGCTTCTTCAACCTCTGGTCTTCTTGCTCCAACCGCCCAAACCAGCACCGGTCATGCCTCATGCTCCTGCCTCCTGTGGCCAGTTGCGATGCGGCGGAGGCCTCACCGCGCCCTTCTACTCCCACCGCTGGCCAGGCCATCCCTCTACTCACCCACACCCCCTGTTATTCTACGACGACGGCAGCCTCACACCGCAGCGAACCAGTGAACCCTCATACTCTACGCGTGGGCATCCACTGCCGCTTCTTCCCCGGCTCCGCGTCGTCCCCTTCATAGGCCTCGCTGTCGTCCACCGCCCTGGTGCTCTCGGCACGGCATGGTCAACATGGACAAGTAACGGCTTCCATCGGACGTGGACTGTACGTGGAGAGGATGACAGCTGGGTCCACGGCCGCAGCAAGGAAGTGCCTCCTTATTATGCGGAAAATAATTATTCCTGCACCTGACAGCGGGGACCCATCGGACGGGCCACCGTATTTCACGAAAAAACATTTCCCCCTGGCTGCTGGGACCCACCAGCTACATCTTCGCATGCAAGGAAGTGCGTCCGGGCAAAAAAAAAACGATTTGCCCCCTGACTGCTGGGACCCACCATCTATATCTTCGCACGCAAGGAAGTGCCTAACAGTCGGGACCCACCTGGTCGAAGCGTATATAGCGTTGTCATTCTGGTCGCGAATGTGTACGTACATACTGGTCGATGTAGAGCGCGCATGTGTCGTTGTGGAGGCGCGCATATAGCATGTACACGTACATACAGCGGCCAGTGTGCAAGAAAGAAAATACGGCCACGTACGTACATACGGGAGGGTCTCGAATGCCTACTCGCGCATACGTACGACCAGGGCTCGTGTACATGGTTGTGTCGGAACGGAGAAACTGCATCGTCGTCGTGTTCATGGGGAACAAACCGGCCGGGTCTGAACGGAATGCGTCATCGTGTTCATCGAGAGGGCTTGGACAGAACAGCCGATGGAAACGGCGCCTGGCATACCGTAGAACGGAGGAAACGACCTTGTGTTTGACCAGCGACGTTCAGAACGGGATCCTGTTCATCGGGAGGGGTCTGGTGTACCGCAAAATGGAGGAAACAGACCTCCTACAGTCGAAACGGGGGTCCTGTTCATCGGGAGGGGTGTGGCGTACCGCAAAACGGAGGAAACAGACTTGTGCTGGAGCGCTACGGTCAAAACGGGGGTCCTGTTGATCGGGAGGGGTGTGGCGTACCGCAAAACGGGACTCCACGGGATACTGTTTATCAACACAGTCGACCCCCTCGAGCCTCCACGGGCTACTGTTCATCCACCGTCGACCTCCTCCAGCCTCCACCTGTGACTGTTTATCCACGGGCTCCTGTTCATCCAGCCTCCACCGCCCGCTACTCCACTAGTTACTGTTCAACCAGCCCTCTCCACGGGCTCCTATTCAACCACCCCTCCATGGGCTACTATTCATCCAACCCTCCACCATCTACTGTTCATCCAGCCCTCCACGCGGTGGTCCTGTTCATCCAGCCCTCCACGGGGTCCTATTCATCCAGCCCCAACCAGCTCGATCGATCGGGGTCCTGTAAATCCATAGGCAACACCACAGGGTCCTGTTCATCCACCCCCACCGGGAACTGCTCATCCAACCCCCCAGCAACACTCACTGTTCATCCAGAGGCAACATCGATTGGCTTTAGTTAGCAGCAGTAGCGAAGGAATCGCTCGATCGGGTTCAGTTAACAGCCATCGATCGATCGCTCGGGTTCAGTAACGCGTAGCCTGCAGTGCAATCGCTCGGGTTCAGTAGGCGAATGCCTTTCTCGGGTTCAGTTAGAGCCCAACGCCTCGCACCCACGCGCGTGCGTGTACAAGAGAAACGCGCAAACCTCCGTGCATCGCTCGGCCCCGACCATCCACCGTAACCGGGAACACCCCGATATTTTCCTCGCCCTCGCTTCTACCATAGTTTTTTCCGTCATGAACGTCCCAAAGAATGTCATGCAGCTGCGTCTCCGGCTCGCCCAGGACGAAAAGCCCATTTTCTGTCATGATTTTTTTTCATAGAAGTAGGAGCCCACCACATCTATCCTGATACCGGGTTTTGTCACAATTACCGTCATAGAAGTGTCATAAGTATGACAGAAAAAAATTTTGTTCGGCCCAAAATGTCACAGATGTGTCTTTTTTTTGTAGTGTAAGCACTATGATGCTATGACCGGAGGAGTAAACTGTGGAGGGGGCACCGCACACGGCTAAGAGAACAACTGTTGTGCCTTTGGTTTGCCCCCCGCCCCCGTTATAAAGGAGAGGGGAGGAGGCGGCCATCCTAGGAGGGGCATGCCAAGGGGGGGGGAGTCCTACTAGGACTCCACTCCTAGTAGGATTCGGCCCCCCTTCCTTCCAACGAAGAGGGGGAAAGGGGAAAGAGAGGAGAGGCAGAAGGAAAGGGGGGCCGCGCTCTCAACCGTTGTCCAATTCGGATTGGGCTTGGTGGGGGGGGGGGCGGCGCTACCTCATGTGGCTGCCTCCTCCTCTCCACTATGGCTCATTAGGCCCATTAACTTTCCCGGGGGGTTTGGTAACCTCCTGGTACTCCAAAAAATCCCCGAACCTCTTAAATACCATTCCGGTGTCCGTATATAACCTTGCAATATATGAATCTTTACCTCTCAACCATTTCGAGACTCCTCGTCATGTCCGTGATCTCATCCGGGACTCCGAACAAACTTCGGTCACCAAAACACATAACTCATAATACAAATCATCATCGAATGTTAAGCGTTCAGACCCTATGGGTCGAGAACTATGTAGACATGACTAAGACACATCTCCGATCAATAACCAATAGCAGAACCTGGATGCTCATATTGGTTCCTACATATTCTATGAAGATCTTTATTGGTCAAGCTGCATAACAACATACGTCATTCCCTTTGTCATCGGTATGTTACTTGCCCGAGATTCGATCGTCGATATCATCATACCTAGTGTAAGTGCATCTAGTGCCACCCCTAGTTGGTTTTGGAGTATTGACGACAAACCTGGTTGAGGGACTAATGTGTTTGTGAGAATTGCAGGATAACACAGGTAGAAGTCCCTCATTGATTCGGTTTTCCTACCAGAGATAACCCCTAAAAATGTATGAAAACATTGAAGTCAAAGGTGGGATGTGAAGACATTCACATTGAAGACTATGACAAGAGAAGACATCGCGTGAAGACTATGGAGCGCGAAGACTTAGTTGTTTCGTCGTTCTTTTTCTTCTTTGTTGAGTCATAGGAACCACCGTACTGTTAAGTGGGGTCCAAGAGAACCAGTCAGAATGACTGAAGTGATGCTTAACCAAAAATCCTATGTCTTCGAGTGAAGACTATGAGAGAAAATCTTATTCAGAGTTGGATAAGTCATCTTTTCTTGTAGCCCAAGTAAAGTTGCCGTGTGTGTTTGAAATCTGACCGTTGGAACACGTGCCAGTTCCTTAGTGACCTAGGGTCATTTCGGACAAATCAGGTCGGGTTGCCTAGTGGCTATAAATAGCCCACCCCCTACAACCATAAACGGTTGGCTGTTCAGAGTTAGTGCACGGCTTTTGTCATTTGAGAGCAACCCACCTCGAAGCCTTTGAGAGAGAATTCCTTGCAAGGATAAAGCCCTAAACACCCAGAGCCAAAGAGTGTTAGGCATCACTTAAGTCTTCCTGTCTGTGTGATCTGAAGACTTATTACACTTGAGGACTGTGAATCCTCCAGCCGGTTAGGCGTCGTGTTCTGAGCATCCAAGAGTCATTGTGGATCACTGGTGAACGAAGTCTGTGAATGTTTGGAATTCTACCTTGAAGACTTACCAGAGTGATTGGGCGAGGACTGGGTGTCCTTAGCTCAAGGGGAATAAGGTGAAGAAGCATTCTTCTGACTTGAATCTCAGCCTCCCTAACCAGACGTACAGTTGTCACAGCAACTGGAACTGGTCCAACAAATCATTGTCTTCAACGAGTCACGGGTTTCATCCTTCCCCTTCCTTTACTTACGGTTGGCCCTGGTGAAGTCATTGTATGATTGCATTATCTTTTGTCTTCACTGAGTGACTGCTTGTTCTGATTGGCTTCACACTATCTTCCTACCTGATCTATACTGCCTAGCTGCTATTAGTCATTGTGCTTTCACTTCATTGAATACTTGACTATGGCTTGCTTAGTGTAGTCTATCTTCTGCTGCATGGTAATAGGTTTATTTCTATTGTTTGTCTTCAAAATTTCCATGCTTTGAAGACTTTCATAAAAATCGCCTATTCACCCCCCTCTAGTCGATCACTAGCACTTTCAATTGGTATTAGAGCAAGGTACTCCCTTGTTCTGTGTGATTCGGTTTAACCACCTGGAGTTTTAGCTATGTCGACTGCAGGGATAATCAAAGTCTCCACTGCGTTCCCAGTCTTTGATGGAACTGAATATCCCTACTGGAAGAATAAGATGCACATGCATCTTGAAGCCATTGATGTCGACCTATGGTATGTCGTCAAGAATGGCGTTCCCAAGGCTGGTGAAGGTGTCACCGCTGCTAATGTCAAGAAGTTCGTTCAACTGGACTCCACTACCAAGAACATCATCTGTGGTCATCTGACCAAAGGATAGTATGGCCGTGTGAGTGCTTTGGAAACATCTAAGCTAGTCTGGGACTGGCTCTCCAAGGTCAACAAAGGCGTCTCAACCCAGAGAGATCAAAGAATCAGTGTCCTTTGCAACCTCTTCAACCACTTCAAGAGAAATTACAATGAGAATGTCCAGCTCATGTTTGATCGACTCACTGACATCACAAATGAGCGTCAAGCCCTCAGCGCTACTGAGATCACCAAGCATGAAGTCGTCAAGACACTCCTGAGAACACTTGACAGCTCGTTTGACACCCTAGCCCTGATGATTCAAGAACGTCCTGACTTCAAGACACTCGATCCGTCTGACATACTTGAGAGGCTCAACACACATGAGTTTCAGCTTTCTGAGAAAAGAGACATCTACGGTCCCAACTATGGGAAAACTCATGCCTTGAAGGCAAAAGCTGTCTCCTCTTCTGAAGAAGAATCTGACAGCAGTTCTGATGATCCAGAAGACATTGGAAAGGAGCTTGCTATGCTTGTGAAGAAGTTCCAAAAATTCAGCAAGAAGAAAGGCTTCAGAAAGTCTTCACGATCAAGCTCAAGAAATGATGAAGCTTCTGCTCATGACTACAAGAAGAGAACATGCCACAAGTGCAAGAAACCTGGCCACTACATCTCTGAGTGTGCGTAGTGGGACAATGAGAACAACAAGAAGAAGAGCAAGGAGTATTACTATGACGATAAGAAGAAGAAATACTCAAAATCTTCTTCCAAGTCTTCCTCAAAGTCTTCATCACACAAGAAGAGCTCATCTGGCAAGGCTCGTGCGTTTGTTGGCAAGGAAATGGATTCAGAGGAGGAGTCCGCTTCTGAGGCCGCAGAGGTGGAGTCTGAGGAGGAGTCCGATTCTGGCGTTGCGAGTCTGGCTACAGCATACGTTGCCAAGTCCATCTTCAACACTGAAGACAATGACTTCATCACCGACACCGATGCAAATGACAAGGACTACTCCGCTCCCACCTACTGCTTCATGGCACGCAGTGCCAAGGTAAACACACGCACTACTCACTATCAAACATCCAGTGAAGATGTCTCTGATTGTGGTTCCAAACCCAGCTACAAAACACTTGCTAAAATTGCAACTGAACAACAGAAAGCTATGGAACATATTCAAAGACTATTAGACAAAAGCGATGACCTGTTAGACGCTGAAATGACTCGATCTCAGTCCTTAATTGAAGACATAAAAAATCTTCATGTTAAGTATGAGGAACTTGAAAGTCGTCATGAAACGCTCTCAACAACTCATGAAAAGCTTTCCTATGATTATCTTCAAAGGAAGCAAGATCTTGAGAAATTGAGAGCGGCTCATGAAGATCTTCAAAAGGAAAACGAGTCACTTCGCGCCAAACAGATCTGTTTCCCTCAGGAAGGATTTGAACCACCATGTCTTAAATGCATTGAGCGTGACAACGCTACTTCTGTTGCTGGATGTTCTACTGCTGCTACTATTGCAATATCTTCAACTGTTGATGTGGTAACTAACCTCTCTGCTGAGGATACCACTGCTATTGCTGATGAAAATGCTAGGTTGAAGACATTGCTTGAAACAGGGATGTACAAAAGTCTCAAAGGGCATCAGACACTATGCGATGTTCTCAAAAGGCAGATCCTGAACCGAAACCCTAGGAAAGAGGGTCTTGGGTTCGAAAGGAAAATGAATGCTGATGGCTCTTACTGGAAACCTGAGCAGTACCCCAAAACCACATGGGTTGCTGCTAAGGAACCCTCAGTGGATCCATCCACCCTGTCAGGCTTTAATTGTGCTAATCCCATTGTTGTTGATGAATCCTTTGATGCAAACTATAAACTATTTAAGAATCAGAATGGTGAAGTGTTTGCCAGGTATATTGGTACTAACTGCAGGAATGGGCCACCTATGAAGAAAGTCTGGGTGCCGAAAAGGTTGTTGGAGAATCTTCATGTGAATGTCGTCATGACACCACAAGTGAAGAAGACAAACCCCAGACCACAGGCTTCATATGGTCCAAAGGCTTCATACAGACAAAGGACTCACCCGAGTCGCACTAACGCAAATGTTTTGTAGGGAAGCCATACTCAGGCCTATGTATATGAGCGCGTTTCATCAAACCGCCATGTTCATAAGACCAAGAACTACTCCGCTTATTCTTGTGAGTACTATTGTCCACCTGCAAGACTTTTTGCTAGGGCTCCAAAGCCAAAGTTCTCAGATGCTGCACTTAGACTCATTGCTTCGAAGCCACCCTTGAAGATGTGGGTGGCTAAGAAAGCTTAACTCTCTTTTGCAGGGAAAGGTCTCCAGCCGACAATCAAATTCGTCTGAAGCTATTGCTGGGGACCTTAAACATCTTGTAGGGCACAAGATCAAATGCCCAAATGGTCTTATTATGTATTTTTTTCCTGAGTCGCTTGCTACTTGCCCTATCAGTCCTAACCTTGATCTAAGATTTCATAATCCACTTGCTTGTCAAATGTTTATGCTTCACAATTCTCTTCGTGAAGCCTATCCCCCTAACTGCACTGTAGGGTACGACACCAGCTGCTTCAGAATGGATTATTGATAGTGGGTGTACTAATCACATGACTGGCAAGCGAAGTCTTCTCATGGACTCAACCTTACGTCCATCAGACAAAAGTCACATCACATTTGCTGACATTGGTAAAAGCAAGGTATTGGGTCTAGGTAGAGTTGCAATCTCAAGGGATAAACACATGGATAAAGTCATTCTTGTTGAATCCCTTGGTTTCAACTTAATGTCTGTCTCAATGCTTTGCGATTTGAACATGATTGTGATGTTTGGAAAATATCGTTGCCTTGTTCTAATGGAATCTGACAAGTCTCTAGTCTTTGAAGGGTATCGGAAAGATGATTTGTACGTGGTAGATTTCTCAGCAGGACCACAACTTGCCGTATGTCTTCTAGCAAAAGCTTCGGAATGCTGGCTCTGGCATCGGAGGCTAGGGCATGCTGGCATGAGGAACTTGCACACTCTTGCAATGAAGAAGCATTTCATAGGCATCGAGGGCGTCAAGTTCAAGAAGGATCACTGATGTGGTGCCTGTGAAGCAGGAAATATGAAGAGGGCCAGGCATCCCTCGAAGACAATCATGATAATGACTCAACCCTTCGAACTGCTCCACATGGACCTTTTCGGTCCCACTCATTACTCAACTCTTACTACTACTGCTTGTCTCTATGGCTTTGTCATTTTTGATGATTATTCAAGATATACGTGGGTGCATATAATCCTCTACAAGACTGAAGTGCAGGATGTCTTCAGACGCTTCACCAATCGAGCCATGAACAACTATGGCGTCAAGATCAAGCACATCAGAAGTGACAATGGCACTGAATTCAAGAACACTGGCCTAGATACTTATCTTGATACTTTGGGCATCACACATGAATTCTCAGCTCCGTACACGCCGCAGCAGAATGGCGTCGTGGAACGCAAGAACATAACACTTATTGAGATGGCCTGGACGATGCTTGATGAATACAAGACTCCAAGAAAGTTTTGGCCTGAAGCCATTGATACTGCATGCCATATCATCAACCGCGTTTATCTTCACAAGCTTCTGAACAAGACATGCTATGAGCTCCTTACTGGCAAGAAGCCAAATGTCAGTTACTTCAGAGTATTTGGTGCCAGGTGCTGGATCAAGGATCCACATCACACTTCAAAATTTGCACCGAAAGCACATGAAGGTTTTATGCTTGGATATGGAAAGGATTCGCACTCCTACAGAGTCTTCAACCTCTTTCACTATAAAGTGGTTAAAACTGTGGATGTGCGGTTCGATGAGACTAACGGCTCGCAAAGAGAGCACCTGCCAAATGTGCTAGATGAAGTTCCATCCAGTGAATCAATCAAACTTATGGGAACTGGAGAAATCATACCATCTGAAGCTCAGCCTGAAGAGGAACTTATCATCTCTGCACCTGATCAACCTGAAGACAATGGTCAGCCTGAAGACAATCCTTCTGACGATGACAATGATCAGCAAGAGCAAAATCTTCGTCCTATCCATCCTCGTGTTGCAAATGAAGTACAGATTGATAGGATAATTGATAGCATCAATGCACCAGGTCCACTCACTCGTTCAAGGGCAACACAGCTAGCTAACTTCTGTGGGCACTTCGCATTCGTCTCAATATCTGAACCCAAGAAAGTTGACGAAGACTTCATGGAACCTGAATGGATTCAAGCCATGCAAGAAGAGCTCCAGCAGTTTGAGCTGAATAATGTATGGGAACTGGTTAAGCGTCCCGATCCTCGTAAGCACAATATAATAGGCACTAAATGGATATATTGCAACAAGCAAGATGAGCATGGTCAAGTTGTCAGAAACAAATCTCTTCTCGTTGCTCAAGGATACACTCAACTTGAAGGGATTGACTTCGATGAAACATTTGCTCCTGTGGCTAGGCTTGAAGCCATACGCATACTGCTGGCCTATGCAAATCATCATAACATTCGTCTGTATCAAATGGATGTGAAGGGCGCTTTTCTCAATGGCAAGATTGAAGAAGAAGTGTATGTTGCACAACCGCCTGGCTTTGAAGATCCCAAACATCCTGACATGGTGTACAAGCTCAACAAGGCACTGTATGGCCTCAAACAAGCCCTCGGGCTTGGTATGACACACTCAAAGACTTCCTGAAGAGCAAAGGCTTCAAACCTGGTTCTCTCGATCCCACTCTCTTCACGAAGACATATGATGGTGAACTGTTTGTGTGCCAAATATATGTGGATGACATTATCTTCGGCTGCACCAATCAGAAATACAGTGAAGAATTTGGATATATGATGCAAGAGCAATATCAGATGTCCATGATGGGTGAGATGAAGTTCTTCCTTGGTCTTGAAATACGTCAGCAACGCAATAGCATCTTTATATCTCAAGAGAAATACCTCAAAGATTACCTGAAGAAATTTGGAATGCAAGACTGCAAAGGCTACACGACGCCAATGCCAGCTATCGGTGTCAAAACCGGAGGATCTCGGGTAGGGGGTTCCCGAACTATGCGTC
Organism: Triticum urartu; assembly: GCF_056163025.1. Lineage (NCBI taxonomy): Eukaryota > Viridiplantae > Streptophyta > Magnoliopsida > Poales > Poaceae > Triticum > Triticum urartu. The sequence continues at coordinate 232,634,484 of NC_141876.1, read as the reverse complement.
TAGGCCGGATGGTAACAGGAGGCAGGGGACACAATGTTTTATCCAGGTTCGGGCCCTCTTGATGGAGGTAAAACCCTACGTCCTGCTTGATTAATATTGATGATATGGGTACTACAAGAGTAGATCTACCACGAGATCGAGGAGGCTAAACCCTAGAAGCTAGCCTATGGTATGATTGTATGTTGTGGTTGATCTATCGACTAGCCTGGCCTCGGTTTATATAATGCACCAGAGGCCTAGGATAACAAGAGTCCTAGCCGAATACGCCGGTGGGGAGGAGTCCTTGTCTTGATCTCCAAGTCTTGTGGAATCTTCCTTGTATGCGGCAGCTGTCCGAACTGGCCCATGAGTATACAGTCATGGGGATCCTCGGCCCAATCTAACAGATCGAGAGATGACGTGGTGAGTACCCCCTAGTCCAGGACACCGTCAGTACCACCTGAACCGGTCTTCAAGTTAGGGACGCTCCTCGATTCTTCCGAACCGTTCTTCATCTTCGGTCATCGGTCTTGAAAACTGGTTCAACAAATCTTCTCATCTTCGATCTTGAGGATCGCCGAAATGCATTCGACGAGTTTACACGTCGGGTATCCGAGGAGCCCCTGTAAGTTTCCGGCCTTTATCAATGCCTTGTTATTTTTATGCCACACCTTAGGTTTGAAATTGTTCTTGGGCGGCAGCGTCCTCTTGCGTCCGAGATCCAATGCCGGACTGCATTCGAGGTATCTTTTGCAGCCAAGCACCAACGCCAGACCGCTTCCGAGCTCTAACGCCGGATTGTATCCGAGCTCCAACGCTGGACTATGTATCTGAGCTCCAACGCCGGACTGTATCCAAGCTCCAACGCCGGACTGTATCCGAGCTCCAACGCCGGACTGTATCCGAGGTGTTGTAAATCACCTTGGTTCAAAGAAGTTTGAAGGAGTTTAGCCGAGCTTAATGCCGGAAATGCCCTCTATGGAGCCAGCCACTAGCGCCCGAGCTTTATGCCGGACTGCTTCCGAGGTGGGGCACCACCCGAATGTGGGCCGATTTTTGTCAATATTTTTGATTGGTGCAATTTATTCTCTGCCAAGATATATAGCCAGTAGCCCTCAAGGTGGGTATCAATCTAAAACCCGAGATGCACCTGAAGGATGATGTAAGACCGATGATCCCAGTAGCCGCTGAGACTCAGGTTGATTTGCAAAATCGGCCTGAGGATCAAGTCCTAGCTCGGCAGAATACTTCGGGACACTAAAAGCGCCGTGCTCAGTCCTCGAGACTCAGGTTGGGTGCGGCCGACCAACCTGAGGATCAAAATCTCCTCGGAAACTATATTGCACATAAAATTTTCTGCATTGGACAGGCAATGCAGTAGGCCCCGAGACACTGGTTGGGTGGCAACACCAGATCAGGGGATCGATGTGCCCCTTTAATATTTGTAAATAATAAGCCCGAAGCCCAGTAGCCCCCGAGCCTTAATGCGGGCATGGGTGGCCGAATTAAGGATTGATATCCATAGTAAAATCACAAATTATGTGTAATGACTCTATGTATCCAAGTACTTTACGTCATTTAATGCTCGGATCCGCATTGTACAAAACTTTGTTGACCGACCATCAGCTTCCACCTCCTCGGCCAGTAGCCGAGGAGTGTTTGTCTTACTTTATTAAGCCTTTATGAGGGCAAGATTTACGACAAACAAGGCAATCTGGCCATACGGTTTTATAAACAAAGGTACGCAGAGAGATATGTTATATTACTGTTTAACAGAAGAAATGTCTTCCAAAGAAAATAGTCCCGCTATCGGTTCCTTTCTTTGGGTTGTCATGCTAAGCATGATCATGAAACCTCAGCTACAATGTAAGAGCAAAATATCGAGGATTTAGTTTGGGGGTCCAGTTTTAGCCCCTGGTAGTGTTCGGCGACAGTCGAGGTCAAGCCGTAAACACTTTCGCCATTGTTATGAATGGCCCGTCATTTAACACCATCATCGGATCGCTAAGTAGTTTACGCTTATTGTGACAGTCAGTTTTCGGCTTTCTCCACTGAGGTGCTTAACCATGTGAGCTAGAACCTCAATCGCAGTGGTTCTCCCTTTGCACACCTAGCCGAACAAAGCGGAACGTAGGAGGCAAGCGCAAGAGCCGGGCAACCCAACTATTGACCGAAGACACAATTCGAAACCGATGCATATATAGCAATATCCGAGAATGTTTTTGCCGAATCTCTAAAGGTGTCCAGCGTTGCACTGCAAGACTTGTGCTGAAAACACACAAATAGTTTAGAAGTGCCATAAGCTTGGAAAACCAAAAAAACGTCAGTAAAAACTTGACGTCCGAACAAGATCAAGTGTTCGGTGCCAATCCGAAAATTGGCCTTAGCAAAAGAAGTGCTTCTGTCGTGCTTTAACATGATGCATCCTATCTCAAGACTTCAAGCGGGTCAGCCTACGGCTTCAACCTCCTATCCCGAGGGCGGAGTACTTCTCATTAGGCCAGTTTAGCAAACTAAACTCTAGCGGCTTTGAGAGAGAAATTAGGCTCCCCGGCTAGTGACCACACGCTCGTGTCGAAAAAACGAGTGATAGATAATAATAATAATAAAACTTTGCAACGACTAAGAAGAATAATGGCTCATATAAATTTAAGAGCCCCCAAGTGACTTGGGTAAAAGAATGATTGCATGTACCTAAGTACTTATATCATATCTATGTTCAACCGAACTTTAAACGCGTCTTAACCGACCGTCGGCTTCTCCCTCTTCGGTCAAGGACCGAAAAGTGTTATGTAATCCATCTGTCGAGAATATCGACGGTGTTTCCAATAACCAGGCAATCAGGCCATAAGGCTGTAACAGACAAAGCGCGCTCAGGGAAGTTATGCTATATTACTGCGAAGTGTAAGAAGCATCTTCGAAGAAAATAGTACCCCCACCGATACCTTTCTTCGGTGCTCATTGTTATTATGAGACTTGTGCAATATATTTTTTGTACTCATGAGTTCCATTGTGTGCCGACCATCATTGAAAACTATAAGAGCACTAGCTTTCGGCTTCACCCAGTCTGAGGTCTGGCTCGGATGACCCGATCGTGACAATCGCAGAGGTGCTCCCTTTACTCCCTAGATGAACAATCGAGAACGTAGGGGTAAACACAGGAGCGAGGCAACCCAGCTTGCAAATTGCTTAAGTCAATATGGTGCATATTGTGGCGTAATACATGAACAAGGAATGAAGTCGTACAAGTATAATCATATGCAAGAGGAAAAGCTTCATGAAGTAAGCCCCCAAATGAATTGGGTATTTGAATTTATGCGTCACAAACAAAGTTTGGACACGGAAAAATTTTCACAAACAACTTTTCTCCAAAAAAGTATAATGCTTGGTCGAACCGAACACAAGTTAGAAATTAAAGCTTTGAGCATGAAAGCGACTTAGCTGGTTAATGTGTTCGGTATTGACGACGCGGTCCGAGCTTGATGCGGGACAAGGTTCCATCCCCCAAGCCGGTCCCGAGGTGGCGGAGCGGAGAGCTCGACACGCCGAAGTGGTGACATAGCACGGTCAATGCAGACTGGCAGAGTGACGCCGAGGTCCCCGGATCATTTTCCTGTGCACAAAAAATAGTGCAAATCAGAGATAATAGTAATAATGATAATTAAAAAAATCATTGCATAATAAATAATTTATGCAAAGTGAGTAATAAAAGAAATATGGCCTGGCGCCGAAGTCAATGTCGATGCAGGGCATCGGCGTGATGCGGTAAAGGCGTGGCAAAGCTTGAATTCATAGGTCGGTCCGAGCTCCGGATGCGGCGTTCGCCGGACTATGTATGAAAACTGATCGAACCACCATGCGACTGTCGTTAATGCGACCACCATTTGATAGACCTGTGTACATATGATGGACAAACCAGAGTAATAATTCCTTGGGAAAAATGAACCCAAACAAGCAAAAAATACTGGGATTAATAGCACCTGGTTATTTTGTTGTAGCAATCCGAAGGAAGGTGATTCCCAAAATTAGGACTCGATCCGCACACCCATTGCCTGATGGGCGATAAAATGACGGCATGGCAATGCTGGTAAAGGTTGGCTCGCCGAGGCAAAGCCCTCGGTCCAGCTAACGTGACGGAGCTGGTCGGCTAGTGACGCCGAAGTGTCCGGAGTAGGTTGATGAAGAGATGGCGAAGCCCCCGGTCCAGCCGAGATGTCTAAGCCTCGATGTCGGCCGATGAGTCAAAGTAGGTCGGCGTGATGGACACCAGCTTGAAGAAGCAATAGTGCGGCCCTGCCGATGCAGGTCGTGACGTGGTCGATGCCGGCTTGATGAAGCAACCGTGCGGCGATGCTGGTATGCCCGCTCCGTGTAATCCGTGGGGCGGCGATGTTGGTGATGATTTATCCTTCGCGATGCCGGGCTCTTGTTCGGCTTGCCGAGATGATGATCCAAAGAAGTTGAGCTCGGCTCAACAAAGTGGCGGCGTGTCTAGCGCAGGTCGGCAGCCGGGGAGCAATATTGCCGGACTGGTTTGACACCAGCATGATGTTGAAGATCATGTTCAAAAGATCTTAAAGTTAGTGGGATGTGTTCGGGAACAAAACACAATACCCCATACAAAATTTCCTTCAAAAGGGATGTCCGAAATCCCGTTCATAAAAAAGACGAACTCGGGTCGAATTCGTTTTCGCGCAGAAAATAGATCCGAAAAGTGATGCACTAATCGGAAGGTTCCCGGAGTTTGGACGGTCGGATCGAGCTGGAATTTTGAGAGGTGGTAGATATAGGAATTATGCAGACGATCAACGGTTGGATCTTCCAAAGGACGTCTGAGCTAGAAGCTGGACACCATTCCCTAAACTCATCTTTATTCCCGTCCAGATTTGACAGGGCTCCGGTATATCGTGGATTGCCAGAGATTCCTCCATCAGAACTCGACGGAATTTTCCAGGGTTGTTGTAGACTCAATTTCGCATAATTCCACCAAAGCGATCGTTAAAAAGACACTTGAGGAGGCGGTGGCGGTGGACACAAGTTTGCTGTCCAGAAAAACAGCACGGTCGCCCGAGGGCATTGTTGACGTTGAGCCCCCGAGCTCCCTGGATGATTCCTCCATGATCTTGATAGAGATTGGAGTTGATGTTTATAAAGGCCCTCATCCGAACATGACGATCGGAGGTAGGGCGCATTCCTTGGTCAAACGAATGTGACCAGTCGAGCTGGTGACGAAGATGCTGAAGTCGCAGTTGATCTGCAGGCGAGCCATCAATCTTTTGCCGAACACACAGCGGAACTCCCAATGAAAGCACCAATGTCGGTGTCAAAACCAGTGGATCTCGGGTAGGGGGTCCCGAACTGTGCGTCTAGGCCGGATGGTAATAGGAGGCAGGGGACACAATGTTTTACTCAGGTTCGGGCCCTCTTGATGGAGGTAAAACCCTACATCCTGCTTGATTAATATTAGTGATATGGGTAGTACAAGAGTAGATCTACCACGAGATCGAGAAGGCTAAACCCTAGAAGCTAGCCTGTGGTATGATTGTATGTTGTGGTTGATCTATCGACTAGCCTGGCCACGGTTTATATAATGCACCAGAGGCCTAGGATAACAAGAGTCCTAGCCGAATACACCGGTGGGGAGGAGTCCTTGTCTTGATCGCCAAGTCTTGTGGAATCTTCCTTGTATGCGGCAGCTGTCCGAACTGGCCCATGAGTATACGGCCATGGGGATCCTCGGCCCAATCTAACAGATCAGGAGATGACGTGGTGAGTACCCCCTAGTCCAGGACACCGTCACCAGCCAAGCACCATCTGGGTCCCGACGACAATGGTAAAGAGTTCAATCAAAAGGTATACCGCTCCATGATTGGTTCCTTGCTTTATTTATGTGCATCTAGGCCAGATATCATGCTTAGTGTTTGTATGTGTGCCCGGTTCCAAGCGGCACCAAAGGAATCACATCACTTAGCTTTGAAGAGAATTCTCAGATATTTGGCTCACACCCCAACACTAGGATTATGGTATCCAAAGGGCTCAGAGTTTGATTTAGTTGGATTCTCGGATGCTCATTATGCTGGTGACAAGGTAGATCGCAAGTCCACATCAGGCACATGTCATTTTCTGGGACGATCACTTGTATGTTGGTCTTCAAAGAAGCATAATTGTGTATCCCTCTCCACTGCTGAATCTGAATACATTGCTGCTGGATCTTGCTGCGCTCAGCTTCTATGGATGAAGCAAACACTCAAGGACCATGGCATTCATCTGAAGCAAGTGCCACTCTACTGCTATAACGAAAGCGCCATCAAGATTGCCAACAACCCAGTTCAGCACTCGAATACAAAGCACATTGAAATTTGTCATCACTTTCTCAGAGATCATGTTATGAAGGAAGATATTGATATCATACACATCAACACTGAAGAGCAATTGGCAGATATCTTCACCAAGCCCTTGGATGAGAAGAGGTTTTGCAAGTTACGGTGTGAGCTAAATATCTTGGAATCCTCAAATGTCCTGTGATTAGGCACACATCCTAACACTTAAGCATGCTGATAACATAGATGTGCAACACACGAAGTAAAGTATATCTTCAATCAATGAAGACTTGCATTCTGAGTGTGAATATATTAACGTGGAATTTGACTTCGGAGCGCCACGATAATTGTGCGCCGTGTCTGGGTCTAATATTTCCTATTCGGTGGGTAACGCCACCACCAAAATTCTTCCCTTTGAAGTGTCTATCTCATGGCGTTAAATTTGCAAAGTCTTCACATTTTGTTTGTCTTCAATGATTAAAAAGTTCTCCTGTTTATCTTCAACTTACTGATTTGGTTTCAGTCCTCTACAGCATTCACTTATAGCTATGGCTTCTTGCTGAATCTTTTGAACTAAGTGAATGTGATCGGACCCTAACCCCTCTATGCTTCTTTCCTAAGTCTATCTATCCAAATCATATGCATTCTATTGACACTGTCAAAATGTCTTCTCTGCATCCTTGTCAGCAGAAGACACAGAGACAAACATTAATCCGTTCTCAATACTAAATCTTTCACCTGAAACCCGGAGAAGTGGGAATGACCACCCGACAATCCAGGCGTGCGTGGGAACATGGAACAACCTCCGATGTGTTGCATGATAGCCAGGTGTCCTTCAGATGTGAATCGCCAGGGGCACCTGTGTAATAACACTGTGCCGTCCCTGTCCCTATAAATACACGCCTCACTACAGTCACCCATCTTCCACTCTCGCACAAACCGTAGCACCACCGCTAGACCTCACCGACGCCGTCTTCACGCCGGCCGTGGACATCGTCTTCTCCGCCGTCGCCGTAGGTGTCCTCCGTCGCCAAGTTAGGGCACGGACGATCGAACTGCTCGGCCTCCTCTCCCACTCCGTCTAGCAGTTCTTCGTGTGGTAAATAAAACCTCCTTTTTACGGCCCCTTTGATCCTATAGATTCATCACTTTCTACCACAAGTAGTTTTTGTTCACACAAGTTGGATCTATTTCATACTGCATCTCATAATATGCCTGGTATGTTCACTTATGCTTCACAAAGTAGTTAGATTCCTCACTTGTACTTATTCGTGGATTCGTACAAATCTGGAACCAACTCTCTATCTATGAGTGAATGTCTTCGCACTATGAGGTCAATGTCTTCTAAATTGATTTATCTTCAAAATCTTCTGAGAATGCATATGACCTCTTCCCCTTCCCTTGCACCTTAATGCTGTCACAGGTACATGTCCGTGGGAGAATCCCTTGGTTGTCATAGTCTGCATTCATTTGCAGAATTCCTATAGCATCATACAAATTCTCCTGAAGCCAGTTCCTGTCTGACCAGTAGACGGTAGACTTTGACAGTGTTGAAGCCTTTCAGTCTAAACTTTATGGCGAAAGAGAAATCTGCAAGAAAGGGCGGCAGACAGCGCCGTGGGGGTACATCAACGGACCTGCCCGAAGATCTTTATGAACTGCACAAGACTGACCCAGAAGAAAGCTATGGTCAGCACAAGACACGAATCCAATGGATTCGAAGATACTGGGCCGAGCAATGGTTCAAGTACAGGTTCATGACCCAGGAATATGCTGAGAAGAATGCCATCAAGCGACTGTGGGGAGAAATCCTATACAAAAATCTTCAACCCAGGTCCAGAGCTGAAGCCATTGAACAAGGCTTCTATCCTTGTATGGTCCGTGGACCACATCCTGCAGATGAGGACCCATCATCACTGCTATGGTGTCGTGACGACAATCTGTTCAAGTGCAACCTTCAGTTTGCCAGGAACTCAGCCAAAGAAAACAAGAAGTTGCGGGGATTAGACTTCAATCCAGGCCCCTCTGCTCCTCCTGCCGATGGCACACGTGAAGCTGAACCCAATCTTGTTGGGCCCTTCTACAACTTAGAAGGTCTCATCACTCATATTATGGTTCAAGGGACAACCGTGGATGAACCTGCAGACGACGCTGATTCTGACGAAGCGCCTGCACCACCAAAGCCAAAGAAGCTAAAGAAACCTCAAGCTTCGAAGGCTTCCCTAGCACCAAAGGTCTCACGGGCGAAGCCTCTGGCCGCTGCACCTCCTGAACTCAGTGTGCAGTCTGAAGATTTGTCACGCATCTCCAAGCCCTCCAAAGTGAAGATGCCCTTGCAACCCACTAGCCAAGCACTGACCGCTGCTGCTATTCTGCGCAATGACGCCATTGATCTGTCCAACGATGATGATCTTGGCGATGATGCTCTTGAGCAGTTGATCAAGAGCAAGCAAGAGGCAGAGATCTTAAATGACCTTCCTCTCTTTGATGTTGAAATCATCAACACATTCATTGATGAGTGGTTTGACAGCCCAAATGTCAACTTTGATGATCTTCAGCTTCCGATTGGCCTCAGCGTCGCCTTCCACGGAGCCATTGTTGCTGAGCTGGCTCTAGCTCAGAGGATTGTTGAACTGAAGCACAAGATAGATTATGAAAAAGCTTAGTTCAAGAAGCATATGGCCAAGCTCAATGTTGAAGACATTCAGAACTTCCAGACCATGATGCATGAGCTTAAGGAAGCTTTCCGAACCAAACGCGAAGAAGCCAAAGGTTCTCATGAGCACATGAAGGATCTTGCTTCTAAATGTGTCCAATGATACAATGAGGTTGAAAAGCGCAAGGCCTTGGGGCGACCAGGAATCGACCCCAGAATGGCGGCCAAGAAGAAGAAGCCAGCTGTGGCAGAACCCGAAGCACCAAGGCATGAAGTACATCCAATTGTCTTCTTAGCCAGTATGACAGGCTCGAAGCCTAAGGTCCCCACAGTGGCTTCAGAACTGAAGAAAACAAGGGCTGCTGAAGCTGAAGCCAGAAAGCACAAAACCAAGAGCACTACTGATAATGCTCCTCCATCCAAGAAATGCAAAACCAAGAAGAGAGATCGGGCTACTCCCACAGAGCCCCTTAATGTCGAGCCAATCTCAGTGGCTCTTCCTGCATCTGAACATCGTGAGTGCCAGTTGATAGTTCATGAGCCTGCTTCCACAGAGGCTCCTGAAGCTGAAGAAAATCCTGAAGTTAATCCAGCTGTTGACCCCACTGCAGCTGAAGACATTGGTCCTCACGACAGTGTTGAAGATGATGAAGTGCTTCCTCAGATCGAGCACCAATTGGTATCATCGCCTGTGCTCACACACAACAAACTCATCAGCATTGGTCGCCCTCTAACGCCAACTTCTTAGGATGCATCGTGCGCTGATCACCCACAGAGACAAGACACTCCAAGCTCTCCCCAACCGCAAGCTACCTCACCAGTGCAAGATGACGATGACTTCGAGGCTCAGCAGACTCCATCTCCACAAGCATCGCCATCATTACGCAGGCTTCGCAAAGGACCAAGGCCCCAAGTCACTCCCACTATGCACGTGTCTGAGTCCGAAGCCAAAATGGCTGAAGATATTCCGGCTGCATCAGCCGATGAAGAAGAAGCACCAAGAGTTGCAAGAGTTGCTACACCCCTGTCCATCTACTGGCAGACGGCAACGATGCAAAGGTCTTTGCTGTCTGCCAGCAGACGGCAAAGGGCATGGACGACAGAGGTTAGGGTTAGGTCCGTTAAGGGGTTAACGGCGTGCTTTGCCGTCCGCTGGCAGACGACAAAGACCTTTGCATCTTTGCCGTCTGCCAACAGAAATCGAAGTGCCCAAATAGGCCAGCCCAGGTGCCCGCCAGGTAGCTGCCACGTGGCTTGCTATCCAGCAAATGATAAAGATGCAACGGTCTTTTTTGTCTGCCAGCAGACGGCAAAGCAACCAAATAGGCCAGCCTAGTGCCCCCAGGTTGCACAGGTAGCTGCCACGTGGCAGCTTTGCCGTCCGCTGGCTGATGGCAGACCTCTTTGCCGTCTGCCAGCAGACGGTAAAGTGCCTGTATTGCCCCTTTTTTTCTTATGTTTTTTAAATCCAATCAATTTCACAGATGTATATATATACATTTGAAATTACTTTCAACAAGCATACATATCCCTTCCATATGGATATGATCATCCAACACATATACATACCAACTCAAAAGTCCATACCGAACATATATATATATATAGGCAACATATATCCAACAACAAGCATACAATGGTTTCATCCATACATACATATATAGGTAGCAAGTTTCACATTGTTCTTCCTACAAAGTCAAAACAAAAAGGAAGGACAAGGAGAAGAGTAGACTCCATCAACGCAAGCTTCCATGATCTAAAGCAAATCTGCAAATTGGTAAAGAAGAAAGTTAGAAGAAGAAGAAGACCAGAAGAAGAAGAAGAAGAAGAAGAAGAGGAAGAAGAATTTTTCTTCTCTTTCTTTTTCTCCTCTTCTTTATCTTCTTCTTATTCTTCTAACTAAGGTAACCTAGGTAATTATGCCATTTTAGCTAACTAATCATATTTAGTCATTTTGGAGGAAAAAAATGCTAAGTGTAGGTCATTTTAGAGCTAACCTAGGTAAATATGCCATTTTGGAGCTAAGTAAGGTTATTATGTCATTTTCGAGGAAAATAAGCTAAGTGTATGTCATTTTGGAGGCAACCAAGATTATTATGCCATTGTTGACCTAAGTATGCTAAGTATGTCATAAATGAACTAAAGAAGCTAAGTATAGGTCATTTTTGAGCTAACCTAGGTAGTTATGCCATTTTTGAGCTAACTAAGCATATTTATTCATTTTGGAGGACAAAATGGTAAGTGTAGGTCATTTTAGAGCTATCCTAGTTAAAATTGGTCATTTTGGAGCTAGGTAAGGTTATTTTGTCATTTTGGAGGATAATAAATTAATGATATGATAGTTTGGAGCTAAACCAAGGTTATTATGCCATTTTTTTACCTAAGTATGCTAAGCATGTCATAAATGAACTAAAGAAGCTAAGTGTAGGTCATTTTTGAGCTAACCTAGGTAGTTATGCCATTTTGAGCTAACTAAGCATATTTATTCATTTTGGAGGACAAAATGGTAAGTGTAGGTCATTTTAGAGCTATCCTAGTTAAAATTGGTCATTTTGGAGCTAGGTAAGGTTATTTTGTCATTTTGGAGGAAAATAAACTAATGATATGATAGTTTGGAGCTAAACCAAGGTTATTATGCCATTTTTTACCTAAGTATGCTAAGTATGTCATAAATGAACTAAAGAAGCTATGTATAGGTCTTTTTTGAGCTAACCTAGGTAGTTATGCCATTTTTGAGCTAACTGAGCATACTTATTCATTTTGGAGGACAAAATGATAAGTGTAGGTCATTTTAGAGCTATCCTAGTTAAAATCGGTCATTTTGGAGCTTGGTAAGGTCATTTTATCATTTTGGAGGAAAATAAACTAATTATATGAGAGTTTGGAGCTAAACCAAGGTTATTATGCCATTTTTTACCCAAGTAAGCTAATTATGTCATAAATGAACTAGCTAAGCTAAGTATAGATTATTATTGAGCTATCCTAGTTAGTTATGCCATTTTTAGCTATCTAAGCATATTAAGTCATTTTGGAGGAAAAAATGCTAAGTATAGGTCATTTTATAGCTATCCTAGGTAAAATACGCCATTTTGGAGCTAAGTAAGGTTATTATGCCATTTTCTCGGAAAAATAAGCTAAGTATAGGTCATTTTGGAGCTAAATAGGTCATTTCTTATGCTAAGTATGCACTTTTTAAGCAAAACACATGGGAAAACTTACCATCATCACGGAGGTGAAGGACCGGTTGAGGTTGCGCTAGTGGCAGACGGAGAAGGATCGGTCGACGCTTGTCGGGAGGCATGCTGTACCAAAGATCATTTGCAATGTCTCGTTAGCATGATGCAACTCAAATGTGAGTACTAGTAACTATTGACCATTCAAATGAAACTCACCATGGGTGTTATACAAATCTGGGGCATCGGCAGAGGGGTCTGACCGTTGCTCTGGCACACAGACTGCACATTTTGTTTTCACGAGTCAGTCATATTAGTTAGTAATGAAACAAACATTACATGCATGATTTGGCTATTATGCAGGAGAAACTTACCATGAGGAGCTCGTATAGGGCCCGGTGAGACGCGTCGTTCCGGTTCCTCTCCTCCTCCAACAGCCTAGCCGTCCTCTCCTCCATGTCCCTCTCCCTCTCTGCCGATTGCCTATTTGCCTCCGCCAGAAGCTCCTTGGCCCTAGCCTCAATGGCGAGCTCCATTGGCCATGCACGAGGCCTTAACTCAGGATCGGACCTTGTCTGGCGCTTCTTGATCTTCGGGAGAGTTCTAGGACAACGTATCAGTCCATCCCCAATGGCTACTAAGCCATGGGACCTCCCGCCACCAGATATCATCACCAGCTCTGGATCAAAAGAACTCTGGTTCAGGTTAAAGTCCTCCCCTTTCCTCCTCTTCCCCTCATCTTTGTACCTCATGAGCTTGTGGTGGGAGGAGATTTTGGTGAAGCTCTCTAGATGATCGAGGTCAGACTCGGAGAATGCCTTGGACTTCTTGTACGAGGCAGTATGTGCCATGGCATAGAGGTCGAACACCCATGGCACCTCCTTCATGTTGTGTCACGCCTAAAAGAGAGGAACAAAATATTAGTTAATGGCTCAAGCTAGCATCAAGAATGAAATTGCATGAATCATGAAGCAAACCACATACCTAGTTATCCCCGTACTCAAACAGGTTGGATCTCCCTTGATGGTGTGGCACACCTTGCATTTGGGTACTCTTATCCTTGGCCTTGTTGTGGACGACTAGCCATTGGGGAGAGCACCACTCATCCACCAACGCCTCCCAACAGTCCATCCTATCCGCACACCATCTCAGCAAGGTAGTCAGAATCCTGACTCGACTGCTAGAATCCTACGACTTCACGACCCTACGGAAGCATGTCGATCCAAATCCCACTATGAATCCAGATCAGGTAGGATCCGTGTTGAGTCGCGATCCAAATCATAGAATCCTGTACAAAACTATACAATCCCGACTATGCTATGGACTATATCTGATTCTACTAATTTATCTAAGCAATTTATTTAGTTGTAGCAGAATAGTATGCCATCATCCAAACCCCTTTTAATATACCTCATGGACCTTTATTCCCCTCTCAAGCCCAAACACACAGCCACCGACACCTTTGATCTAGCTCTTAGAAACCCTAGATCAAAACTGAGGATCAAGCTTTTCAACAGATGGAATTGGCGTGAAAAGGAGGATGCTTCAAGATTGATCAGAGAAGGAGAGCAAGACCCTTCAAGGTTTAGCACTGCAGGTCAGATAGACAAGTGATCTACTATTCAGGCACTCTAAAAAGAACCTAAGTAAATTTAGTGCATTGAAGGTTTAAATGTTATATATATTTCCCTCTCATATATGTTCCATACAAGCGAGCTAGATGGTAGGTTAGCCATAAAAAGAAGTGGAATACAACTAGCATTGATGTGTATGTTCTTTACTCCATATTTATTTTCAAAACTCTATAGAAGCAATATAAATTTCTTGTGTGCATACAAAATATCTTATTTGAGTAAATCTAGTAGAATCCTCGATTCCATGACTTGATCTTATGACTCGATTCCGTCTGAGGAAAATCGATCCGACTCCGAATCCCGCCTATGAATCAAATCAAGAAAACTAAGTACACAGCCTTAAGAATAGATAATTACATTCATGTACTTCTCCTTGCTCAGAAACTTGACGCGACACTTTTTCTTGGACCTCTTATACCAGTCGAGGCGTAGTAGTCTCAAACAACCTGCACCCGAGCCTTGTGCCATAAGTTTTGAAGTAGGCGCTTGCACTCGCCTTCGACAACCATAGCCGCGGCCTCCTCCTGTTCCTCAAGACACCTGTAGAAGGTCTTTAACCAAACAAGACAACACTGATTAGTACAATCACTAGGTACTGTTGATTTTTAATTATGTAAAGGAGAAATTACCAAAACATCCGGATCACAATGGCGGCCACCGTCTCGCACAAGACATCGTCGACCCTCTCCTCCGGCGGGGCTGCGGCAGCCAAGTACAACTCCCAGCTCAGTGCTAGTTGTGGAAACTGACCCTCACTGGGCAATGTGACCCACCCCGGGAAATTTTGCTGGCAAAGCACACCAAGGACCTAGTTGGGCCAGCGGACACTAGGGGCATGTTTCCAACCCCTGCAGTATGAAAAGGCCAAAACATTAGAGATTAATTTGAAGAAACGTGAAGGCAAAAGGTTAAAAAAGAGTAAATGCACTTCTCCGCATTAGGCGCAATCAACCACCTCGGATCGCGGGTCGTCGGCACAGGCGCAATCAACCCCCTCAACTAGCTCGCCCTCGCTATAGCTATCCTCAGAAAAGTTGTCCTCGCCACCATCAGCATGGCCACTAGCCTCTGGAGTCACGTGGGACGAACACTCCAACATCGAAGTCTTGTGGGACGAAGGCTCGGCGACCCGAGGCTCGTCGGCCCGAGGCTTATGGACCGGAGTCCGAGACGGGTCCACGTCACACAGGTCCACCTCAGATGAAGCAGTCCTGTGGTCGAGTGAATCAGCTGGGGGTGGCGGCGAGGAAGGCGTAGCAGCCTTCCTACCTCTCCCGCCGCCACATCCACCTCTAGCACCCCTCTTCGTCCTCCCCCGACCTCTCCCAGCCGAAGAAGAAGCGCCCGCCGGTGGTGTCTGCATACTGTCTAGCAGCGCTCTCCGAAGGTGCTGGGGTGGAATGGAAGCACCCCTCCCAGCACGTGCCGAGGAAGGAGGCTCAGAGCACTCTCAACCCGTGCCCACTGATACGACTCCAACGTATCTATAATTTTTGATTGTTCCATGCTATTATATTATCCATCTAGGATGTTTTATATGCTATTTTATATGATTTTTGGGACTAACCTATTAACCTAGAACCCAGTGCCAGTTTCTATTTTTTCTTAGTTTTTGAGTTTTATAGAAAAGGAATACCAAATGGAGTCCAATTGACGTGCCAATTTTTGATAATTTTTTATGGACCAAAAGAAGCCCTCGGAGTAAAATAGTTGGGCCAGAAGAGTCCCGAGCCGTCCATGAGATAGGAGGGCGAGCCCAGGGGGTAGGGCGCGCCCTCCACCCTCGTGGACGACTCGGAGACCCCCCTGACGTGAGACCGATGCGAAAAATTCCTATAAATACAGAAACCTCCAGAAAATAACCTAGATCATGAGTTCCGCCGCCACAAGCCTCTGTAGCCACCAAAAACCATTTGGGACCTTGTTCCGGCACCCTGCCGGAGGGGGATCCATGGCCATCTTCATCATCCCGACGCTCTCCATGACGAGGAGGGAGTAGTTCACCCTCGGGGCTGAGGGTATGTACCCGTAGCTATGTGTTTGATCTCTTTCTCTCTCTCTCTCGTGTTCTTGATATGGCATGATCTTGATGTACCGTAGGCTTTTCTATTATAGTTGGATCTTATGATGTCTCTCCCCCTCTATCTCCTTGTGATGAATTGAGTTTTCCCTTTGATGTTATCTTATCGGATTGAGTCTTTAAGGATTTGAGAACACTTGATGTATGTCTTGCATGTGCTTAACTGTGGTGAGAATGGGATATTCACGTGATCCACTTGATGTATGTTTTGGTGATCAACTTGCGAGTTCTTTGACCTGGCATGGCATAGCCCAAAACATATGTAGGGCTCAAAACACATGTAGGGCTCAAGTTCATAGCAGACACACATTAAACATGTCAAAAATGACAAATGTCCATATTCTGATAAGAGGTAGACACTAACATTACATAGCACTCTTGCAACAACATTTAGGGCATCAATATGAACTCAAGTGAACATGGTGCAATGGAATGAAATGAAGTACACATCCAGACGAACAATTTGATATGCTACACGCCCAAAATGGAGCCACAGATGCAAAGTTATGATGCAATGAAAAATGCTAAAAATACTAGGGACTTAGGGGAGAAACGAGGTCAACCCTAGGGTTTACTGTAGCCAGATCCAGATCGCACGTGGATCGAGGTTGACTGGGAGGTTCACCGGAAATGGAGGTGGGGTGGCCGGAGTTGGAGAAGCTCGCTGGCATTGCGGTACTTGCCGGATCCGGATCGTCGGAGGGCGGCACCGGCAGTGTACGGCGGCGAAGACCAGCGAGGTGGCGTGGGCGAGGTCGCCGAAGAAGCTCAGGCGGCGCACCTGTGTGGCGTCTCGCCGGAGCGAAGGCGAAGGCGCGCCGGCGGCGAGTGAGACAGCGAGGCGGCGCGGGAGGTGCACGTGCGGGCCAGGCAGTGAGCAGGCGCGAGCCGGGAGGCGCGGCGGCTCGGGCCGGAGAGGGCTTCCCTCGGGCCCCGGCTGGCCAGCGCGATTTGCGGGGAAGTGGGCGCAGGCTCGGGGACGCGTGGCGGCCGAGGATTGGCTGGCTCGGCGGCGGTGGTAACGTGGCAGCGCGTTATTGGAAGAGGCGACGTGGCGGCGAGCGGACGTGTCCGGCGGCGCGGGGAAGAGTTTGCTAGGGTTTCCTCCGGGATTTTTTGGGGGAGATGTCTATTTATACATAGAAGGAGCTAGGAGGCTCCAAATTGAGAACCGTTTTTGGCCACGCGATCATGATCGAACGACCGAGATGATGGAGGGGGTTTAGGTGGGTTTTGGGCCACTTTGGAGAGGTGTTGGGCTGCAACACACACGAGGCCTTTATGGTTCCTCGGTTAATCGTTGGAGTATCAAACGAAGTCCAAATGGCACGAAACTTGATAGGCGGTCTACCCGTAGTATACCAAGGACGCTTGGCAAGTTCCGGTCCAACCCGAGAATGTTTAACACCCGCACACGAAAAGAGGCAAAAGGGAACACCGGAGGACGTAGGAGCGCCGGAATGCAAAACGGACAACGGGGAAAAAGCTCGGATGTATGAGACGAACACGTATGCAAATACGATGCACAAGATGACATGATATGAGATGCATGACAAAGACAAAAGCAACACAGAGACAAAACCCAACAATGAGGAAAATATCGTAACTTAGTGCCGAAAATGGCAAGAGTTGGAATACAAATACGGCAAGTTACATACGGGGTGTTACATCTTTTTAACGTCTTCCGTGAAAATAAGGATTCTGATAATTGTGGTCAATTGCTAGAGGAAGAATGCATTAGAATGTTTGGCACTAAATCTTTGAATGATGAGCATGATTTCAACGTTGTTACTATGGATTCTATGAATATCCATGATGCTAATGATATGCAAAGCCACAAGCTTGGGGATGCTTTGTTTGATGAATATGATATTTTTAGTCCCCCAAGTTTTGATGAGCAAATTTATTATGATGAAAGCATGCCTCCTATTTATGATGATTATATTGATGAAATTGGATTTGGAGAGGTCATGACTTTATTTAGTGATGAATCCACTATTTTGGAAGAGGTTCCAATTGATTATGAGAACAAAGTTGATATCTATGATGATTATTGTGATGACTTGTATGCTATTAAGAATAATGATAACCATGAAACTTTTCATCTTGATTTATTTTCAATTGGATTATGCCTCACATCAAAGTTGAGTTTTCTCCCACTTCTATTCATGAGAAGGAATTTGCTTATGTGGAGAGTAATAAAATTTCTATGCTTGTAGATCATGAAAAGAATGCTTTATGTGATAGTTATATTGTTGAATTAATTCATGATGCTACTGAAAATTATTATGAGGGAGGAATATATGCTTATAGGAATCGCAATAATATCAAGTTTCCTCTCCATGTGTTGAAAATCTTGAAGATTTGCTTGTTCTACCTTCCTATGCTAGTTGTTTCTTGTTCCGATAAGTTGTTTGCTCACAAAATACCTATGCATAGGAAGTGGGTTAGACTTAAATGTGTTAGTAATATGCTTCATTATGCTCTCTTTATGTTTCAATTCATATCTTTTATGTGAGCATCATTGAAATCATCATGCCTAGCTAGGGGTGTTAAACATAAGCGCTTGTTGGAAGGCAACCCAATTTTATTTTTTTCTTTGTTTTTTTGCTCCTGTTTAGTAATAAATAATTCATATAGCCTCTATTTAGATGTGGTTTTATGTTTTAATTAGTGTTTGTGCCAAGTAGAACCTTTGGGAAGACTTGGGTGAAGTCTTTGCGATCTTGGTGTAAAAAACAGAAACTTTTGCGCTCACGAGATTAGCTGCCATTTTTTTACTGGAGAGTGCTTTTAGGTTTATTATTTTTGCAGATGATTAATAGACAAATTCCTCACGCCCACCAATTGAGTTCAGAATTTTTGGAGTTCGACAAGTATTCGAATGATACAGATTACTACAGACTGTTCTGTTTTTGATAGATTCTGTTTTCTATGTGTTTGCTTATTTTGATGAATCTATGAGTAGTATCAGAGGGTACGAACCATAGAGAAGTTGGAGTACAGTAGATATTACACCAATATGAATTTATAATGAGTTCACAATACTACCTAAGTGGTGATTTATTTTCGTATACTAACGGAGCTTACGAGTTTTCTGTTGTGAAGTTTTCAAGTCTTGGGTAAAGATTCGATGGACTATGGAATAAGGATTGGCAAGAGCCTAAGCTTGGGGATGCCCAAGGCACCCCAAGGTAATATTCAAGGACAACCAAGAGCCTAAATTTGGGGAAGCCCCGGATGGCATCCCCTCTTTCATCTTCGTTCATCGGTAACCTTACTTGGAGTTATATTTTTATTCACCACATGATATGTGTTTTGCTTGGAGCGTCATTTTATTTTATTTTGTTTTGCTTGCTGTTTGAATAAAATACCAAGATCTGAAATTCTTAAATGTTAGAGTCTTCACATAGTTACATAATTATTCGACTACTCATTGATCTTCACTTATATCTTTTGGAGTAGTTTGTCGTTTTCTCTAGTCCTTTACTTATATCTTTGTAGAGAACGGCGGTGGTTTTATTTTGAAGAAATAGATGAACTCTCATGCTTCACTTATATTATTTTGAGAGTCTTTAGAACAACATGGTAATTTGCTTTGGTTATAAAATTAGTCCTAATATGATGGGCATTCAAGATGGGTATAATAAAAACTTTCATATAGAGTCCATTGAATACTATGAGAAGTTTGATACTTATAGTTGTTTTGAGATATAAATATGGTAATATTAGAGTCGTGCTTGTTGAGTAATTATGGAATTGAGAAATACTTGTGTTGAAGTTTGCAAGTCCCGTAGCATGCACGTATGGTAAACGTTGTGTGACAAATTTGAAGCATGAGGTGTTCTTTGATTGCTTTCCTTATGAGTGGCGGTCGGGGAAAAGCGATGATATTTTCCTACCAATCTATCCCCCTAGGAGCATGTGCATAGTGCTTGGTTTTGATGACTTGTAGATTTTTGCAAATAAGTATGTGAGTTCTTTATGAGAAATGTTGACTCCATGGATTATACGCACTCTCACCCTTCCATCATTGCTAGCCTCTTCGGTACCGTGCATTGCCATTTCTCACCTCAAGAGTTGGTGCAAAATTCGCTGGTGCATCCAAACCCCATGATATGATATGCTCTATCACACATAAGCCTCCTTATATCTTCCTCAAAACAGCCACCATACCTACCTATTATGGCATTTCCATAGCCATTCCGAGATATACTGCCATGCAAATTTCCACTGTTCCGTTTATTGTGACACGCTCCATCATTGTCATATTGCTTTGAATGATCATGAAGTTGACATCGTATTTGTGGCAAAGCCACCTTCATAATTCTTTCATACATGTCACTCTTGATTCATTGCACATCCCGGTACACTGCCGGAGGCATTCACATAGAGTCATATTTTGTTCTAAGTATCGAGTTGTAATTCTTGAGTTGTAAGTAAATAAAAGTGTGATGATTTTCATTATTAGAGCATTGTCCCATGTGAGGAAAGGATGATGGAGACTATGATTCCCCCACAAGTCGGGATGAGATTCCGGACGAAAAATAAAAATATATAAAAGAGGCCAAATAAGCCCAAATAAAAAAGGCCATAAAAAGAGAAAAAGCCCAAATAAAAAAATGAGAGAAAAAGAGAGAAGGGGCAATGTTTCTATCCTTTTTCCACACTTGTGCTTCAAAGTAGCACCATGATCTTCATGATAGAGAGTCTCTTATTTTGTCACTTTCATATACTAGTGGGAATTTTTCATTATAGAACTTGGCTTGTATATTCCAATGATGGGCTTCCTCAAAATGCCCTAGGTCTTCGTGAGCAAGCAAGTTGGATGCACACCCACTTAGTTTCTTTTGTTGAGCTTTCATATATTTATAGCTCTAGTGCATCCGTTGCATGGCAATCCCTACTCCTCGCATTGACATCAATTGATGGACATCTCCATAGCCCATTGATTAGCCGCGTCAATGTGATACTTTCTCCTTTTTTGTATTCTCCACACAACCTCCATCATCATACTCTTTTCCACCCATAGTTCTATGTCCATGGCTCACGCTCATGTATTGCGTGAAAGTTGAAAAAGTTTGAGAATACTAAATATGAAACAATTGCTTGGCTTGTCATCGGGGTTGTGCATGATGAGAGCATTTTGTGTGACGAAGATGGAGCATGGCCAAACTATATGATTTTGTAGGGATGAGCTTTCTTTGGCTATGTTATTTTGAGAAGACATAATTGCTTGGTTAGTATGCTTGAAGTATTATTATTTTTATGTCAACATTAAACTTTTGTCTTGAATCTTCGGATCTGAACATTCATGCCACAATAAAGAAAATTACATTGAAAATTATGTTAGGTAGTATTCCACATCAAAAATTCTGTTTTTATCATTTACCTACTCGAGGACGAGCAGGAATTAAGCTTGGGGATGCTTGATACGTCTCCAACGTATCTATAATTTTTGATTGTTCCATGCTATTATATTATCCATCTAGGATGTTTTATATGCATTTATATGCTATTTTATATGATTTTTGGGACTAACCTATTAACCTAGAGCCCAGTGCCAGTTTCTGTTTTTTTCCTTGTTTTTGAGTTTTACATAAAAGGAATACCAAAGAGAGTCAAATTGACGCTCCAACTTTTGATGAATTTTTATGGACCAAAAGAAGCCCCCGGAGTAAAATAGTTGGGCCAGAAGAGTCTCGAGCCATCCACGAGATAGGAGGGCGAGCCTAGGGGTAGGGCGCGCCCCCACCCTCGTGGACGACTCGGAGACCCCCCCTGACATGAGACCGATGCCAAAAATTCCTATAAATACAGAAACCTCCACAAAATAACCTAGATCAGGAGTTCCGCTGCCACAAGCCTCAGTAGCCACCAAAAACCAATCGGGACCCTGTACCGGCACCCTACCGGAGGGGGGATCCATCACCGGTGGCCATCTTCATCATCCCGGCGCTCTCCAGGATGAGGAGGGAGTAGTTCACCCTCGGGGCTGAGGGTATGTACCCGTAGCTATGTGTTTGATCTCTCTCTCTCTCGTGTTCTTGATATGGCATGATCTTGATGTATCGCGAGCTTTGCTATTATAGTTGGATCTTATGATGTTTCTCCCCCTCTATCTCCTTGTGATGAATTGAGTTTTCCCTTTGAAGTTATCTTATCGGTTTGAGTTTTTAAGGATTTGAGAACACTTGATGTATGTCTTGCATGTGTTTATCTATGGTGACAATGGGATATTCATGTGATCCACTTGATGTATGTTTTGGTGATCAACTTGCGAGTTTTGTGACCTTGTGAACTTATGCATAGGGGTTGACACACATTTTCGTCTTGATTCTCCGGTAGAAACTTTGGGGCACGCTTTGAAGTTTTTTGTGTTGGTTGAGTAGATGAATCTGAGATTGTGTGATGCATATTGTATAATCATACCCGCGAATACTTGAGGTGACATTGGAGTATCTAGGTGACATTAGGGTTTTGGTTGATTTGTTTCTTAAGGTGTTATTTTACTATGAACTCTAGGGCTGTTTGTGACACTGATAGGAATAGCCCAATGGATTGATCGGAAAGAATAACTTTGAGGTGGTTTCGTACCCTACAATAATCTCTTCATTTGTTCTCCACTATTAGTGACTTTAGAGTGACTCTTGGTTGCATGTTGAGGGATTTTTATATGATACAATTATGTTATTATTGTTGAGAGAACTTGCACTAGTGAAAGTATGAACCCTAGGCCTTGTTTCAACGCATTGCAATATCGTTTGTGCTCACTTTTATCATTAGTTACCTTGCTGTTTTTATATTTTCAGATTACAAAAACCTATATCTACTATCCATATTGCACTCGTATCACCATCTCATCGCCGAACTAGTGCACCTATACAATTTTCCATTGTATTGGGTGTGTTGGGGACACAAGAGACTCTTTTTTATTTGGTTGCAGGGTTGTTTGAGAGATACCATCTTCATCCTATGCCTCCCACAGATTGATAAACCTGAGGTCATCCACTTGAGGGAAATTTTCTACTGTCCTACACCCACCATCTGTCAACACCTGCAATGACAAAAAGTAAACGAAATTAGTACAACATAAACATAATAAAAAATTTAAGTGTATCATCATCATGAACATAATAAAAAATTGAATACGTAATAACATGAACTAATTAATAATATATATATAAGGACTTAATAATAATTGAATACCTGGCATTACTAATATTATTCTTCATCGTCTATATATGCTCCGGGATCAATAAATGCATCATTATCATCACTATTAGTAATGACGTGCTCATCATCATCATCAATAAATGCATCAACATGTGGAAAGCCTCCTTTACATAATCGATCAAGCATTGATAGGTCATCCGCAGCAGTAACCTCTTCTTGTTCCGACTCTTCTTGTTCCGGCTCAAGGGTGAAGTCCGATTCATTATCGCTATCTAATTCAATGTTCTGGGGGTGAAGTAGAGTAGTTCTTGAAATGTTTTTTGGAAAGACATGTTTCTTGGAAGTATTCTCCTTCATATGTGTTTTGGTTAATGTGAGGTTCATAATCCTCTTCATTGGGGGGAGGTGGTCTAACACGTGGTGGCACTTCATAAATGACATCCCAACCATTGAGATTTGGATCACTTTGACAGGCCCACGGTAGATAAAAAACTTGGGTTGCCTATTGAGACGTAATATAGACATCGGGAACATCCAAATGGTGCTTTGTTTGATTTCCACTAGCACTATATGTTCATGAGTCCTTCTAGTCTCCTTCGGCTGGAACCAATAACATTTGAAGACTACGACGTCTGGTGGATTTGCACCATAGAACTAAAGTTCATAAATTGCTTCAACTCTTCCATAATAATTGGTATCTCCTTCGCCAATAGCAGAGACACAACAATTTGTAGACTTTCGGTCGGCCATAGATAGCTCTTTGCCATAGGTACGAAAGCGATACCCGTTGATGTCGTATTTGTCAAATGAACATACCTTAAAGTCAAAACCATTAGTGACTTGTCTCAATTCGGCGTCCATAAACTCTGAATTAGCCTACAAGTTTAATATGAAAGGATTGTTGCATTAGCCGCAAATTAGACTAAGAAATGAAATGGTCTAATGGAAATTACCATTTGTTTGAACCAAGAGATGAAACTGGGATAGCCACCTCCATGCTTTGCCAGAAGCTCATACTCTTCGACGGAATCCTTTTGGATCACTGCTCCATACGAGAATTTGGCGACGTATCGGCTATATCAAATATCCGGGAATAAGAGCAGTTCAAATGAATTACAAGTTGCGAAACAATGTACCGAGAACTTACTCGATGTACGGCCGCACTTCTGTTAGGTTGTTGAAATATACAATGAAATGGTCCGCCATTCTTCAACATCCAACGATAAGGAATTAGAAGCACCGGCTGGTGCGAGATTCCCTTTGAATAGGCTAAGGTTGGATCCACCCTTTTTAGGGTCGCCAGCATTGTACCGAGGCTTCGGATTATGCAAATGGCGATTTTTGGCTTCGTAGTGTGCTGTCACGAAGTTTGCCGCCTCCCAAGTAATGAATGCCTCGGCTGTCGATGCTTCAATCCCCTCAGTTGTGTAGCACCAACGATTTCGCACGGCCCCCAACCTTGCCTCGGTCGGGAGATGAAAAATCAAGTGTTGCATTGGATTAAAGAAGCCCAGCGGAAAGATCTTCTCTAACTTGCAGATCAACTCCGGTGCCAACTCTTCCATTTCTTCTAGCAGGCCAGACGATAGTTCTTTCGCACAAAGAACATAGAAGAAATAGCTCAGCTCTGCCAGTACTAGCCATTCATCATCAAGGATGAAGCCACGCAACATCACCGGCATTACCCGCTCAAACCATATGTGCCAATCATGACTCTTGAGAGAAAATATTTTCAATTTTTCAAGACTTGCTCCCCTCTTTAGATTCGCTACATACCCATCGAGGAACATCAACTGCATTTTCACCCACAAGATAATTTCCCTCATAGCTGGCCTTCCAAGATTGAACCATGCCTTTGGCTTTGTCTAGTTCTTCTTTCCTTTCGGTGGTTGCATGTTTCGTAACAGTCTATCATGTAGAGCCTCCTGATCGACTCTAGCCTTAGTATTATCCTTTGACTTCCCCTCTATGCCGAACAGTGTAGCAAAAAGTGCCTCGGCGATATTCTTTTCAGTGTGCATCATGTCGATGTTGTGTGGGCAAAGGAGGTCTTTGAAGTAAGGTAGATCCCACCAGCATGTCTTGTGAGTCCAGGCGTGTTTCGAATTATACCCCTTGAAATACCATGGACGCTCTAGATCTGGCCCGAGAGCGTTTAATTAATCCAGGGTCTCTTGGCCTGTGTAACGCCCACGATGCGGCTATAGCTCCCATGTGTCGAGCCACGACTTAGAGGCATAACCACATAGTGGTTTTGTCGCAAGAAGGGCCATCTTCACAACATCCCATGTAATGAACAAGAAAGGGATAAATAGAGTTGGCTTACACTCGCCACGTCACACAATATTCAAATAAGTTCATACATCATCAGAGTATACTCATAGTCCGACTACGGACAACCAAATGAAAAGAAGGTAACCCAACTGCTAGATCCCCTATCGTCCCAACTGGGCTCCACTACTGATCATCAGGAAACGAAACATAGTAACGACAAAGATCCTCGTCGAACTCCCACTTGAGTTCGGTAGCATCACCCGCATCGGTATCATCGGCACCTGTAACTGTTTTGGTAGTATATGTGAGTCATGAGAACTCAACAATCTCAGAACCCATGAGATCAAGACTATTTAAGCTTATGGGTAGGAAATGGTTACGAGGTGGAGCTACAGCAAGCGCTAAGCAAATATGGTGGCTAACATATGCTAATAAGAGTAAGATGAGAAGCTACACAATGGTCGTGAAGCTATAAGTGATCAAAAAGTGATCCTGAACTACTTACGTTCAAACATAACCCCACCGTGTTCACTTCCCGAACCTCATCGGAAAGAGACCATCACGGTTACACATGCAGTTGGCGCATTTTAATTAAGTCAAGTGTCAAGTTCTCTACAACCGGATATTAGCAAATTCCCATCTGCCACATAACTGCGGGCATGGCTCTCGAAAGTTTATACCCTGCAGGGGTGTCCCAACTTAGACCATCACAAGCTCTCACGATCAACGAAGGATATTCCTTCTCCTGGAACAACCCGACCAGACTCAGAATCCCGATTACAAGACATTTCGACAATGGTAAAACAAGTCCAGCAAGACCTCCGGATGCACCGACCTAGCCTGATAAGAGGTGCGCGGTCTTGTTCTCAGGGTACATCGGATGAGCGAAGCTTACAGGTATATACCAAATACCCCAAGTTACCAAGGGGCGGCCCCGCACAGTGCTCTAGTTTGGACCAACACTCATGTGGAGCACTGGCCCGGGGGTTGATTAAGTCCACGGGGTCCGGAAAGTCCCTATGCAAATTTTTAGTTGTTATGGCAAATGGTAAAACCAAGGTTGGGCCTTGCTAGAGGAGTTTTATTCAAAGCAAACTGTCAAGGGGGTCCCATAACCCCAACCGCGTAAGAACGCAAAATCAAGGAACATAACACCGGTATGACTGAAACTAGGGCGGCAAGAGTGGAACAAAACACCGAGCAAAAGGCCAAGCCTTCCACCCTTTGGCAAGTATATAGATGTGTTAATTAAGTAAGAGATATTGTGATATCCCAACATGTCCATGTTCCAACATGGAACAATCTACAAGGCACCTGCAACTAGCAACACTATAAGAGGGGCTGAGCAAAAGCGGTAACTTAGCCAAACAACGGTTTGCTAGGAAGGTGGGTTAGAGGCTTGACATGGCAATATGGGAGGCATGATATAACAAGTGGTAGGTAGCGCGACATAGCGATAGAACGAACAACTAGCAAGCAAAGATAGACGTGATATCGAGGATAATGGTTATCTTGCCTATAAAGTTCTCAGAGTTGTCGAAAGCTTGCTCCTCGTAAATGTACTCAACAGGTTCCTCGTTCACGAACTAGTCTCCCAGCTCTACCCAAAGCAATAACACACGCAATGGAACAACAATCAATCACGGTGCAATGCACAAGCAACATGATGGAAGACATGGCATGGAATGCAAGGTATGATGTGCAATGCATATATGTACTCCGGAAGGGAAAGGATGATCAAGGCATCAAATTGGCGAACCAAGCATGCCGCTGGAAAGGTGGTGTGATTTCGGTCAAAATCGATATAAGGATCACCGGAAACGGATGCATGGATTGCAAATGACAAGCAAAACAAGAATGACACAAATCTACGGTTTAACAACACCATAGCACTTAGACTGCAACAAGAAACTATGCTACAACACTCCAACAGAGCAACAAAGCACATGACCATAAAGTACAGGTGAAGCTCTACAAATCATTAACACTGAGCTCCTGCTAGTTCTCATTAGAACAAGCTCAAAATAGCATGGCAAAAATGCAAATGATATGAGCTTTACAGTCTTAGAGGAAATACTAAACATGTCAAAACAACATCAGGTAGCATTGTTTAGATCTAGCAAACAACATGCTACAGGAACGTTTCATGGCAAACAAAGGCTTGGCATGCTAGTAATCAAAGCATAAAACAAAACTGCCTTACTGACCTTTACCCAAAGATGCATGGAAAATATGGTAGCACTCATACAAACATGGCAAGTTATGTGAACATTTTCAGGCTTAATAGAAAAACAGAGCATGGCAGGAACAGATTCATGATAACAACTTTGCAAGCTCATGCCACTCACCACAAAGAATTACATGGCATCACAAGGCACCCAACAGTAAGTAGAAATGTTCATGAAGCGAAGCATGGCCAAAGCAAGTTTATAGGGTACATGTATCACTAGCAACACACATGGCAAAACTGATCATCATGTTAACAATCTACCAGGAACAATATTTTGCAAAAGTAGAGTATGATAATGATAAGCTAGAGTACTCCATAATTGCAACCCGAGGTACGAATGGATAGAGCAATACCACATCTTCAAAACACACTTACTGAACTACCTCAAAATGTGCATGGATCTCACGGTAGCAACAAGTTTACATAGCATTAAAATGTAACAGGAAATGACTGCAAAATATTCCAAGTGTCTGAAATCAGCAACATTATGGAGCCTACTTTGCATGCTTGTGCTAGTGACCACGTAACCCCTAAATGTAGAAGACTTGCACCACTGTAAAGATGGCGTGATGGAGCTCATAAAACATGTAGACATCATGCTCATAGGATGCACACAAAAAATGCAACAAAAATGACAAATCATCAAGTTCTGTTAAATTCCAGCAGACAACATCATATAGCACCTAATCAATGAAGGTTAGGGCATCAATATGGACAGTAACATGCACGCAAATGACACTAACATGAAGAGCCTCACGAGGCGAACATTTTGATATATCATATGCATGAATCGGAGTCACGGTCACAGAGATATGGCATGTCAAATTAGGACACAAAATGTTAGGGAAAACGGGGACTTGGAGGAAATTTACCACCGGATCTAGGGTTCTGGGCACGGGTTACGAGGTGGTGGCGGATCTCGCCAGAGATCCCGCTGGAGATGATGGGGATGGCGGTCGGAGTCGCGAGGGAGGAGGAGGACGGCAAGGTGGCGCTGGATCCGGTGGCCGGAGCTTGCAGTCTCGCCGGAGATGATGGCGAGCGGCAGAGGACGGTGAGGTGTGGCCGTGGGCGCGTGCGGGCGGCAAGGGGAACTCCGGTGGTGGCGGCAATCGGCGAGGGGTGGCGGCAAGCTCGCACAATGCCGCGCCGGCGAAGGGCGACGAAGGCGGCGTCGTAGAGACAGAGGCGCGCGGGACCCAACGGGCCCGCGCGAGCGGGGCGGCGAAGTGGGCGCGATCCGGGTGACATGGCAACGCCCGATTGGGTGCGGCGGCGGTGATGCTGATGTGGCAGCGTGGGATTGGTGGAGACGTGGCCGTCAAACATGTCCGGCGGCGGGGTTTTCGTCCGGCGGCGCGAGGGGAGGGGGGCTAGGGTTTCATCCGTGATTTGGAAAGGGGGGATGCATATTTATAGGTAGGGGGAGCTAGGAGTGTCCAAATGAGGTGTGGTTTTCGCCCACACGATCGTGATCCTATGACAGAGAGCATGGAGGGGGTTTAGATGGGTTAGTGGGCTGTTTTGGAGGGGTGTTGGGCTGCAACAAGAGATGGGCTTTTGCGGTTACCCGGTTAACCGTTGGGGCATGAAATGACCTCCAAATGGAACACAATTTGACAGTCGGCCTACCGGTGATGTACCAAGGCCACTCGACAAATCTCGGGCCATTCCGAGAACATTTTTCTCCCACTCATGAAACAAGATTTGAGGGGTGCAACGGGTGCTTGTGGGAGTGTCGGATTGCGAAACGGATAACGGGGAAGATGACCGGATGCATGAGACGAGCATGAATGCAAATGCGATGCACATGATGACATGAGAGGAAATGCATGACATGAACAAAATTCAAAACGAAAACAAAACCCAACTACGAAGGGAATATCATATCACATAGCCGAAAATGGCAAGAGTTGGAGGTAGAAATATGGAAAGTTACATCCGGGGCGCCACAACACTGCACCACTACAAGAGGATCTCGTCCCTAGATCTAGGACTGAAAGAACTCCGGATATTCGGAACAGAGGTGATCCTCACACTCCTAGGTGGCTTCTCGGTCGGAATGGTGTGACCACTTCACTTTCAGGAATTTGATTGACTTGTTGCGAGTCTTGTGCTCGGTTTCTACGAGAATAGCAACGCGATGCTCATGATAAGACAAATCTTCTTGGAGGTCAATCTTTTCAAAGTTGATAGTGCGCTCGGGGGTCAGCTTGGATGCGCGTCGGAGCCAGGCGAGGCGACGACAGCTGGGACGAGCTTCTTTGCCGTCCCCAATATATCAAGAGGTGCACGTCGGCAGCGCATTAAATGTGTTTGTCCGACGATGCCAGGGGATAGACTCAGCCCTTGTACACCTTTCCACCTGCTATGTGCCACTTTAGCGACCCCTTTTTGTCTATAAAAGGAGGCTCAAGGCGTACTAGAGAGGGATTCGGATCTATTGGACTAGAGAGCCACCGCAGCTAGTAAAGAACACAAGAACACTCAAGTATACATCAAAGCATGACTAGAGTTTTATGCATCTCCACGGCCCGAACCTGGGTAAACGATTTGCGTGCTGACCGCCAGACCCGCTCTTTGCACAACTCCGCGCCCGCCAACCGTAGAAGGGATCCCAGTGACCCCATAGGTGTCGTTTCCCACCGACATCTCTGGCGCGCCAGCTAGGGGATGCACAGTTGTGAAAATCCGGTCTAGCAGTTAGTTTAGCTGTTCTTCATCGCCATGGCTCCCAAGAAGAAGACGATCACAGCGATCGGTTCGTCGGGGGCCGAACGGCCCGTACCAGTACAGGGAAGTGGTGGGGCGGTCGGGACGGAAGCTGAGGCGTGGCTCGCGAACACCCGCATCGCTCTGGCATCCAAAGCCTGGCGAGCGGCGTCATTCACGCGCGAGACGACGGGCCACACGCCACCAAATCCAAAGACGAAGCCAGGCCCCCCGCAGGCGGCGCGGGACCCTCCAGGGGCGGCGTCGTGCCACCCACGGGAGGCACGGTGACTTCCGAGGCGCCTACGCCGGCGCCCTCGACGCGCTCTTCCCAGTTTGTGCGCGACGAGCAGCGTCACCACGCTGGTGACCCTGGGCACCATCATGGGAAGAGTCCTGTGCATCATTCGCGAGGCGTAGAAGGCCAGCATGCGCGCCCAGGTGCTGGCAAAAACGGCTTACAACCGCCAGGCCGTGATAGAGCTCCTTCTAACGTGGTTAGAAGTCAGAGCGCGTCACGGTCCATGCAGCTTTCACCACCACCCACGCCAGCAGAAGCTTTGGCACGCGCGCAGTTGCTCCTCCACTTCCCTCCTGCTACAGAAAGCTCGACGAGTGGAGATCCACCATCCGAAGCCTCGTCGGTGTTACCAACAAAGATGAGCCACGACCGGATGGGCCCTCAGGCTGGCGCTCCGTCGAGCCAGCACATGCCAGTGGTGGAAGGATCGGGGGTGCTGCGGCCACGGTGCACTCCCTCCTCCATGCCCGCCACCGCGGGTGTCGATCCGTCGTGACGACGCTTGTGATAACATTTCCATAGCATCGTCCGACCCACAGACCCACCACGATGAGCACCAAGTTCTTCGGGAGAGAGCCCGTGAAGACGCTCGAACCACCATCGAGCGCCGGCGCGATGCACGCAACCAGTGAGATAGGCGGTCGGGGCCCACTATGGACCACTCAGCACCGGGTGGCTCTGGCGACCTACCCTACGAGGTGGGTTGCCCAGCCTTTACCCGTGAGCTGCGGCAGTTCTAGTGGCCCTCCCACCGCATGTTCAAGCCTGACGTTGGCAAGAAGTACAACAGCAAGACCCACCCATCAGAGTTCCTCAGCATATACACCATCGCGATGCAAGCTGTTGGAGCCCGCGACGACAAGGTGCTTGCCAATTACTTCCCGTTGGCACTCAAAACCAATGTCATGTCATTGTTGATGCACTTGCCGGCGGATTCCATTTCCTCTTGGTCGGACTTGTGCCATGAGTTCGTTGGCGCCTTTACCGGAGGCCACCAAGCTCATGGCCAGGCAAGCAATTTGCGTATCATCCCCTAGAAGGAAGGTGATGTTGGGGAACATAGTAATTTCAAAAAATTTCCTACGCACACGCAAGATCATGGTGATGCATAGCAACAACAGGGGAGAGTGTAGTCTACGTACCCTCGTAGACCGACAGCGGAAGCGTTATGACAACGCGGTTGATGTAGTCGTACGTCTTCATGGCCCGACCGGTCAAGCACCGAAACTACGGCACCTCCGAGTTTTAGCACACGTTCAGCTCGATGACGATCCCCGGACTCCGATCCAGCAAAGTGTCGGGGAAGAGTTCCGTCAGCACGACGGCATGGTGACGATCTTGATGTTCTATCGTCGCAGGGCTTCGCCTAAGCACTGCTACAATATTATCGAGGAGTATGGTGGAAGGGGGCACCGCACACGGCTAAGAAAACGATCACGAGGATCAACTTGTGTGTCTAGAGGTGCCCCCTGCCTCCGTATATAAAGGAGCAAAGGGGGGTGCGGCCGGCCCTAGGAGGAGGCGCGCCGGAGGAGTCCTACTCCTACCGGGAGTAGAACTCCCTACCTTTCCCTAGTTGGATTAGGACTTGGGGGGGGGGGAGGAGGAGAGGGAAGAAAGGAAAAGGGGGGGCGCTGCCCCCCTCCTTGTCCAAGTCGGACTTGGGGGGGGGGCAGCCCCTAGGCCTCCTCTCTCTTCCTCCACTTGGCCCATTAAGGCCCATTAGGTTACCGGGGGGTTCCGGTAACCTCCCGGTACTCTGGTAAAATGCTGATTTCACCCGGAACACTTTCGATGTCCAAACATAGGCTTCCAATATATCAATCTTTATGTCTTGACCATTTCAAGACTCCTCGTCATGTCCGTGTTCACATCCGGGACTCCAAACAAACTTCGGTTCATTAAAATATATAAAGTCATAATGAAATTGTCATCGTAACGTTAAGCGTGCGGACCCTACGGGTTCGAGAACAATGTAGACATGACCGAGACATGTCTCCGATCAATAACCGATAGCGGAACCTGGATGCTCATAGTGGCTCCCACATATTCTACGAAGATCTTTATCGGTCAGACCGCATAACAACATAATTTGTTCCCTTTGTCATCGGTATGTTACTTGCCCGAGATTCGATCGTCGGTATCTCAATACCTAGTTCAATCTCGTTACCGGCAAGTCTCTTTACTCGTTTCATAATACATCATCTCGCAACTAACTCATTAGTTGCAATGCTTGCAAGGCTTATGTGATGTGTATTACCGAGAGGGCCCAGAGATACCTCTCCGACAATCGGAGTGACAAATCCTAGTCTCGAAATATGCCAACCCAACATGTACCTTTGGAGACACCTATAGAGCTCCTTTATAATCAACCAGTTACGTTGTGACGTTTGGTAGCACACAAAGTGTTCCTCCGGTAAACGGGAGTTGCATAATCTCATAGTCATAGGAACATGTATAAGTTATGAAGAAAGCAATAGCAACATACTAAATGATCGGGTGCTAAGCTAATGGAATGGGTCATGTCAATCACATCATTCTCCTAATGATGTGATCCCATTAATCAAATGACAACACATGTCTATGGTTAGGAAACATAACCATCTTTGATTAACGAGCTAGTCAAGTAGAGGCACACTAGTGACGTTTAGTTTGTCTATGTATTCACACAAGTATTATGTTTCCGGATAATACAATTCTAGCGTGAATAATAAACATTTATCATGATATAAGGAAATAAAAAAAGAACTTTATTATTGCCTCTAGGGCATATTTCCTTCAGTCTCCCACTTGCACTAGAGTCAATAATCTAGATTACACAGTAATGATTCTAACACCCATGGAGCTTTGGTGCTGATCATGTTTTGCTCGTGGAAGAGGCTTAGTCAACGGGTCTACTACATTCAGATCCGTATGTATCTTGCAAATCTCTATGTCTCCCACCTGGACTAGATCCCAGATGGAATTGAAGCGTCTCTTGATGTGCTTGGTTCTCTTGTGAAATCTAGATTCCTTTGCCAAGGCAATTGCACCAGTATTGTCACAAAAGATTTTCATTGGACCCGATGCACTAGGTATGGCACCTACATCGGATATGAACTCTTTCATCCAGACTCCTTTATTTGCTGCTTCCGAAGCAGCTATGTACTCCGCTTCACATGTAGATCCCGTCACAATGCTTTGTTTAGAACTGCACCAACTGACAGCTCCACCGTTTAATGTAAACACGTATCCGGTTTGCGATTTAGAATCATCCGGATCAGTGTCAAATCTTGCATCAATGTAACCATTTACGATGAGCTCTTTGTCACCTCCATATACGAGAAACATATCCTTAGTCCTTTTTAGGTATTTCAGGATGTTCTTGACCGCTGTCCAGTGATCCACTCCTGGATTACTTTGGTACCTCCCTGCTAGACTTATAGCAAGACACACATCAGGTCTAGTACACAGCATTGCATACATGATAGAGCCTATGGTTGAAGCATAGGGAACATCTTTCAATTTCTCTCTATCTTCTGAAGTGGTCGGGCATTGAGTCTTACTCAATTTCACACCTTGTAACACAGGCAAGAATCCTTTCTTGCTTGATCTATTTTGAACTTCTTCAAAACTTTGCCAAGGTATGTGCTTTGTGAAAGTCCAATTAAGTGTCTTGATCTATCTCTATAGATCTTAATGCCCAATATGTAAGCAGCTTCACCGAGGTCTTTCATTGAAAAACTCTTATTCAAGTATCCCTTTATGCTATCCAGAAATTCTATATCATTTCCGTTTAGTAATATGTCATCTACATATAATATCAGAAATGCTACAGTGCTCCCACTCACTTTCTTGTAAATACAGGCTTCTCCAAAAGTCTGTACAAAACCAAATGCTTTGATTACACTATCAAAGCGTTTATTCCAACTCCGAGAGGCTTGCACCAGTCCATAAATGGATCGCTGGAGCTTGCACACTTTGTTAGCTCCCTTTGGATTGACAAAACCTTCTGGCTGCATCATATACAACTCTTCTTCCAGAAATCCATTCAGGAATGCAATTTTGACATCCATCTGCCAAATTTCATAATCATAAAATGCGGAAATTGCTAACATGATTTAGACAGACTTAAGCATCGCTACGGGTGAGAAGGTCTCATCGTAGTCAATCCCTTGAACTTGTCGAAAACCTTTTGCGACAAGTCGAGCTTTGTAGACAGTAACATTACCATCAGCGTCAGTCTTCTTCTTGAAGATCCATTTATTCTCAATTGCTTGCCAATCATTGGGCAAGTCAACCAAAGTCTATACTTTGTTCTCATACATGGATCCCATCTCAGATTTCATGGCTTCAAGCCATTTTGTGGAATCTGGGCTCACTATCGCTTCTCCATAGTTCGTAGGTTCATCATGATCTAGTAGCATGACTTCCAGAACAGGATTACCATATCACTCTGGTGTGGATCTTATTCTGGTTGATCTACGAGGTTCAGTAGTATCTTGTTCTGAAGTTTCATGATCATCATCATTAGCTTCCTCACTAACTGGTGTAGGTGTCACAGAAACTGGTTTCTGTGATATACTACTTTCCAATAAGGGAGCAGGTACAGTTACCTCATCAAGTTCTACTTTCCTCCCACTCACTTCTTTTGAGAGAAACTCCTTCTCTAGAAAGTTTCCGAATTTAGCAACAAAAGTCTTGCCTTCGGATCTATGATAGAAGGTGTATCCAATAGTTTCCTTTGGATATCCTATGAAGACACATTTTTCCGATTTGGGTTCGAGCTTATCAGGTTGAAGCTTTTTCACATAAGCATCGCATCCCCAAACTTTCAGAAACGACAACTTTGGTTTCTTGCCAAACCACAATTCATAAGGCGTCGTCTCAACGGATTTTGATGGTGCCCTATTTAACGTGAATGCGGCCGTCTCTAAAGCATAACCCCAAAACGATAGCGGTAAATCAGTAAGAGACACCATAGATCGCACCATATCTAGTAAAGTACGATTACGATGTTCGGACACACCATTACGCTGTGGTGTTCTGGGTGGTGTGAGTTGCGAAACTATTCCGCATTGTTTCAAATGTACACCAAACTCATAACTCAAATTTTCTCCTCCACGATCAGATCGTAGGAATTTTATTTTCTTTTTACGATGATTTTCAACTTCACTCTGAAATTCTTTGAACTTTTCAAATGTTTCAGACTTATGTTTCATTAAGTAGATATACCCATATCTGCTTAAGTCATCTGTGAAGGTGAGAAAATAACGATATCTGCCACGAGCCTCAACATTCATCGGACCACATACATCTGTATGTATGATTTCCAACAAATCTGTTGCTCTCTCCATAGTACCGGAGAACGGTGTTTTGGTCATCTTGCCCATAAGGCACGGTTCGCAAGTACCAAGTGATTCATAATCAAGTGGTTCCAAAAGTCCATCAGTATGGAGTTTCTTCATGCGCTTTATACCAATATGACCTAAACGGCAGTGCCACAAATAAGTTGCACTATCATTATCAACTCTGTATCTTTTGGTTTCAACATTATGAATATGTGTGTCACTACTATCGAGATTTAATAAGAATAGACCACTCTTCAAGGGTGCATGACCATAAAAGATATTACTCATATAAATAGAACAACCATTATTCTCTGATTTAAATGAATAACTGTCTCTCATTAAACAAGATCCAGATATAATGTTCATGCTCAATGCTGGCACCAAATAACAATTATTTAGGTCTAATACTAATCCCGAAGGTAGATGTAGAGGTAGCGTGCCGACCGCGATCACATCGACTTTGGAACCATTTCCCACGCGCATTGTCACCTCGTCCTTAGCCAATCTTCACTTAATCCGTAGTCCCTGTATCGAGTTGCAAATATTAGCAATAGAACTAGTATCAAATACCTAGGTGCTACTGCGAGCATTAGTAAGGTACACATCAATAACATGTATATCACATATACCTTTGTTCACCTTGCCATACTTCTTATCCGCCAAATACTTGGGGCAGTTCCGCTTCCAGTGACCAGTCTGCTTACAGTAGAAGCACTCAGTTTCAAGCTTATGTCTAGATTTGGGTTTCTTCTCCTGAGCAGCAACTTGCTTGCTGTTCTTTTTGAAGTTCCCCTTCTTCTTCCCTTTGCCCTTTTTCTTGAAACTAGTGGTCTTGTTGACCATCAACACTTGATGCACCTTTTTGATTTCTACCTCCGCAGCTTTCAGCATTGCGAAGAGCTCGGGAATTGTCTTATTCATCCCTTGCATATTACAGTTCATCACGAAGCTCTTGTAGCTAGGTGGAAGTGATTGGAGAATTCTGTCAATGACGCAATCATTTGGAAGATTAACTCCCAATTGAATCAAGTGATTATTATACCCAGACATTTTGAGTATATGCTCACTGACAGAACTGTTCTCCTCCATCTTGCAGCTATAGAACTTATTGGAGACTTCATATCTCTCAATCCGGGCATTTGCTTGAAATATTAACTTCAACTCCTGGAACATCTCATATGCTCCATGACGTTCAAAACGTCGTTGAAGTCCCGATTCTAAGCCGTAAAGCATGGCACACTGAACTATCGAGTAGTCATCAGCTTTGCTCTGCCAGACGTTCTTAACATCTGGTGTTGCTCCAGCAGCAGGCCTGGCACCCAGCGGTGCTTCCAGGACGTAATTCTTCTGTGCAGCAATGAGGATAATCCTCAAGTTATGGACCCAGTCCGTGTAATTGCTACCATCATCTTTCAACTTTGCTTTCTCAAGGAACGCATTAAAATTCAACGGAACAACAACACGGGCCATCTGTCTACAATCAAACATAAACAAGCAAGATACTATCAGGTACTAAGTTCATGACAAATTTAAGTTCAATTAATCATATTACTAAAGAACTCCCACTTAGATAGACATCCCTCTAATCCTCTAAGTGATCACGTGATCCAAATCAACTAAACCATGTCCGATCATCACGTGAGATGGAGTAGTTTCATTGGTGAACATCACTATGTTGATCATATCTACTATATGATTCACGCTCGACCTTTCGGTCTCCGTGTTCCGAGGCCTTATCTGTATATGCTTGGCTCGTCAAGTATAACCTGAGTATTCCGTGTGTGCAACTATTTTGCACCCGTTGTATTTGAACGTAGAGCCTATCACACCCGATCATCACGTGGTGTCTAAGCACGAAGAACTTTCGCAACGGTGCATACTCAGGGAGAACACTTCTTGATAATTAGTGAGAGTTCATCTTAAAATGCTACCGTCAATCAAAGCAAGATAAGATGCATAAAAGATAAACATCACATGCAATCAATATAAGTGATATGATATGGCCATCATCATCTTGTGCTTGCGATCTCCATCTTTGAAGCACCGTCATGATCACCATCGTCACCGGCGCGACACTTTGATCACCATCGTAGCATCATTGTCGTCTCGCCAATCTTATGCTTCCACGGCTATCGCTACCGCTTAGTGATAAAGTAAAGCATTACAGCACAATTGCATTGCATACAATAAAGCGACAACCATATGGCTCATGCCAGTTGCCGATAACTCGGTTACGAAACATGATCATCTCATACAATAAAATTTAGTATCATGTCTTGACCATATCACATCACAACATGCCCTGCAAAAACAAGTTAGACGTCCTCTACTTTGTTTGTTGCAAGTTTTACGTGGCTGCTACGGGCTTAAGCAAGAACCAATCTTACCTACGCATCAAAACCACAACGATAGTTTGTCAAGTTGGTGCTGTTTTAACCTTCGCAAGGACCGGGCGTAGCCACACTCGGTTCAACTAAAGTTGGAGAAACTGACACCCGCCAGCCACCTATGTGCAAAGCACGTTGGTAGAACCAATCTCGCATAATCATACGCGTAATGTCGGTCCGGGCCGCTTCATCCAACAATACCGCCGAACCAAAGTATGACATGCTGGTAAACAGTATGACTTATATCGCCCACAACTCACTTGTGTTCTACTCGTGCATATAACATCAACACATAAAACCTAGGCTCGGATGCCACTGTTGGGGAACGTAGTAATTTCAAAAAATTTCCTATGCACATGCAAGATCATGGTGATGCATAGCAGCGAGAGGGGAGAGTGTAGTCTATGTACCCTCGTAGACCGACAGCGGAAGTGTTATGACAACACGGTTGATGTAGTCGTACGTCTTCACGGCCCGACCGATCAAGCACCGAAACTATGGCACCTCCGAGTTTTAGCACACGTTCAGCTCGATGACGATCCCCGGACTCCGATCCAGCAAAGTGTCGGGGAAGAGTTCCGTCAGCACGACGGCATGGTGACAATCTTGATGTTCTACCATCGCAGGGCTTCGCCTAAGCACTGCTACAATATTATCGAGGAGCATGGTGGAAGGGGGCACCGCACACGGCTAAGAAAACGATCACGAGGATCAACTTGTGTGTCTAGAGGTGCCCCCTGCCTCCGTATATAAAGGAGCAAAGGGGGGTGCGGCCGGCCGTAGGAGGAGGCGCGCCGGAGGAGTCCTACTCCTACCGGGAGTAGGACTCCCCACCTTTCCCTAGTTGGTTTAGGTCTTTCGGGGGGGGGGGGGGGGAGGAGGAGAGGGAAGAAAGGAAAAGGGGGGGCGCTGCCCCCCTCCTTGTCCAATTCGGACTTGGGGGGGGGGGGGGGAGGGGCGCGCGGTAGCCCCTAGGCCTCCTCTCCTCTTCCTCCACTAGGCCCATTAAGGCCCATTAGGTTACCGGGGGGTTCCGGTAACCTCCCGGTACTCCGGTAAAATGCCGATTTCACCCGGAACACTTCCGATGTCCAAACATAGGCTTCCAATATATCAATCTTTATGTCTCGACCATTTCGAGACTCCTTGTCATGTCCGTGATCACATCCGGGACTCCGAACAAACTTCGGTTCATCAAAATATATAAACTCATAATGAAACTGTCATCGTAACATTAAGCGTGCGGACCCTACGGGTTCGAGAACAATGTAGACATGACCGAGACATGTCTCCGGTCAATAACCAATAGCGGAACCTGGATGCTCATATTGGCTCCCACATATTCTACGAAGATCTTTATCGGTCAGACTGCATAACTACATACTTTGTTCCCTTTGTCATCGGTATGTTACTTGCCCGAGATTCGATCGTCGGTATCTCAATACCTAGTTCAATCTTGTTACCGGCAAGTCTCTTTACTCGTTTCATAATACATCATCTCGCAACTAACTCATTAGTTGCAATGCTTGCAAGGCTTATGTGATGTGTATTACCGAGAGGACCCAAAGATACCTCTCCGACAATCGGAGTGACAAATCCTAATCTCGAAATACGCCAACCCAACATGTACCTTTGGAGAAACCTGTA
The DNA here is from genome assembly GCF_056163025.1 of Triticum urartu. Classification (NCBI taxonomy): domain Eukaryota; kingdom Viridiplantae; phylum Streptophyta; class Magnoliopsida; order Poales; family Poaceae; genus Triticum; species Triticum urartu. Next base: position 232,594,585 of record NC_141876.1, on the reverse strand, counting down.
GAGCTCCTTTATAATCACCCAGTTACGTTGTGACGTTTGGTAGCACACAAAGTGTTCCTCCGGTAAACGGGAGTTGCATAATCTCATAGTCATAGGAACATGTATAAGTTATGAAGAAAGCAATAGCAACATACTAAACGATCAGGTGCTAAGTTAATGGAATGGGTCATGTCAATCACATCATTCTCCTAATGATGTGATCCCGTTAATCAAATGACAACACATGTCTATGGTTAGGAAACATAACCATCTTTGATTAACGAGCTAGTCAAGTAGAGGCACACTAGTGACGTTTAGTTTGTCTATGTATTCACACAAGTATTATGTTTCCGGATAATACAATTCTAGCATGAATAATAAACATTTATCATGATATAAGGAAATAAAATAAGAACTTCATTATTGCCTCTAGGGCATATTTCCTTCAGGTGAAACCCCGCGCAAGTACATACAGAGGTTCAACCGGGTGCAATACAACATCCCAGATGTTCATCCCGCCGCCGTGATCAGCGCATTCCATCAGAATGTTCGCAACCGCAAGATGCATGAAGAGCTGGCGATGAACAAGGTCAAAGATGTGGCCGAACTATATGTTCTGGCCGATAGGTGCGCTCGAGCTGAAGAAGGGAGGAAGTACCCCGGTGAGGACGCCAGCGCCGAAACCGACTCCACAGACGAAGACACAGCCACCCCGACGAAGAAGGGCCGGCGCCGCAACAAGAAGCGCAAGGGCAAGACCGTGCTTGCCATCGAGGGATTCGAGGACACTGGCACTGCCAAGAAGGCCAAGGCAGACGACCCTAACAAGGAAATTGCCGAGTGCGCCACTTGCCGGGCCTTGGCGGCTGTCGACAAGCCAGGAGGCTCCGACAAGAAATATTGCAAGATCCACTTGCACCAAGGGCCACGACCTCCAGAACCGCCGGCAAGTCGAGCTGCTTGCTGAGAAGCAAAAAGCTGAGTATGAGAGGTGGGACAAGGAGAAGGGCCAGGATGGTGCCGAGGGGTCTGGCAAGAAGCGTGGCGCCCAAGGAGGTCAGCGCGGAAAGGATAACTAGCAAGAGAGGCCCGCTCGGGGCCGCGACAAGAAGCAAGAAGATGATGATCATGACGAAGATGACGAGTCCGGCGAGCACGAGTTCAAGAAGGCTACAGAGGCCATTTGCATCGACGGTGGTGCCTCGCTGCACACTTCTCACCGCCAGCTCAAGCATTGGGCGCATGAGATCACAAAAGTGGAACCATCACTCGATGCTCAGAGGCCACTGAAGTTGTTGGGGATATTACTACTGGGCATAAACCGGCCTATCTGGGCCGGGTTAACTTCGTCAGTAGTTAAGTATGTTAAAGCCCAAGAAGGCAGATGAGGGCTCAAGGCCCATGGTCGGTTCAAGGCCTGTAGCCGTAAATCGGCGTTAGTAGTTAACTTGTATTGTAAGTTAGGAATAAGTAGAGACCAAACCATACACATCTATGAGCCGGTATTGGGACTCTGTAAATCGACGGGAGTCACCCGTGTATATAAGGGGACGACTCGGCGGCGGTTCAAGGACAACAGACAACAACTCGACGTAGTCATCGAAACCCCATCAATTCCATCACAACTAGACGTAGGCTTTTACCTTCATCGAAGGGGCCGAACTAGTATAAACTCTCTTGCGTTCCTGTGTCCGCTTTAACCCCTTCAAACTAACCCGTCGCGATGGCTCCTCGACTAAGTCCTTTCACTAGGACATCTGCCGTGACAATTCCATGACAGTTGGCGCCCACCGTGGGGCTATCGCACGATGTTTTCCGGTTCTTGGAGGGCCGCTTTGAAGGACTCGAGGGCTATGCTGTAGGCCGGATGACTAAGAGTCGTCGCGGCAAGTTCTACATCGATGACGCAGGCTGGGGCCCCGAGGCTGGCTCAATTGAGTACGGGTACCGGATCCCCTTTGGTGGAATTCATGTTTTCATTGGCAAGATCGGTGAACCGGGCCCTGAGCCGGACATCTGCACCGACCTCGTCGAGACGGCTCAGCGTGCGCGATCCGCCCGGGTTAAACCAGCCATGAAGCGTGCCTTCATGGGAGTCATTCATGGAGGAAGTTATGAGGATGGATCAGAATCTCGCGGCGATACCGTCGTTTGTTCCGATGACGAGTCATCGACCGGAGAAACTGAATCTCTTTATCAGCTACAAGACGGCCGGATTGGGGGCTGTTCCGATGGCGTCAGTATTGCGGACCCCTCTGATCTGCCCAACCGGGTTGGAATATTCATGACTGGCACACAAGCAGCGCTTCATTCTTCAACCGCTGCGGCAACAGCCTCCGGTTCAGCAGCGGCGACGGCTGCCGGGGCAGGAGGCCCTGTGCGCCCGCCGGCTCAAGTTCTATCAGACCTATTTGATGTATTGGCTGTGCTTATGGCGGAGGCTAATCCGGCGGATCAGGGCGTTCACAACGCCGAGATTGCAAAAGTGAAGGAACAGATCACCCAGGCCAAGGCAGATCTGGCAGCTGAGGACACCAGGATGGCCATGGAGCAGGCCGCGTTAGACGCACAAGCCTACAGGCTCATGTTGGACCAGAGTGCGTCGCAGGAAGTCATGAGGAGGAAGTACCGATCCCGTTTGCCTCCGGTTTTTGAGGCCAGAAACCTTTTCAACACTCTAGGAGTAGGAATCGGCAATCCGCTGGAGGGAAACCGGGCGAAAGCTCCCGGGGCCGGTGCACCGGTTCAGCCTCGTCAGATGGACCCGCCTCGTCAAAACACCGTTATACCTCAGGCTGTTTTAACACCTCTGGGTCACTACTCCAACCCGATGGACAATCTCGTTGCCGCTGCTGCACGGCTGGAAGCCATTCCAATTGAAGGTGATTCGCCGCAGGCAGTAGAGACGCGACGGGTCAAGGAGCTTCTGAGGACAGCTTTGGTCCAACAGGAAGCATACTCGTACAGCCGCGACCGGATCCACTCGACCCCCTGTCCAAGCCGGAGCTATAGCAGACATATGGATGAACTGGCAGTGTCCAGTAACGAACGACGTGGAGCACCCCGTGGCAACAACCCGATGGGTGGTGCTGATAACGCTCAGGAAGTGGTGAACCGGGCCCGAGCGCGCAGGGAGGCCGAGTTAGCCACACAGCATTAGGCTTGGCAGCTCACGCCGGTTCGTCCAACCATCTCAATCGAACATGGTGTTACTTCTAGTTCTTTGGGGGTGCCTTGCCTTATCCCCACTTTACGCAATGTGCGCCTGCCCAAGGATTTCAAGGGCCCGCGCAAGGTACCAAATTACACGGCGGATCAACCTCCAGAGACATGGGTGGAGAGCTATGAGATGGCCATGGAGATGCTTGATGTGGATGACGCGGCGTGTGCGAAATACTTCACCATGATGCTTGAAGGAACGGTCCATACTTGGTTAAAAAGCTTGCCGGCTAATTCTATCAGTTCATGGGCCCAATTACGAGCCCGGTTTATCAGCAATTTCAAGGATACATGTAAACAACCTATGTCGATAGTGGACTTAGCTGCATGCATCTAGGAGGAAGGAGAATCAACGACACATTGGGTGCGCCGGGTTTCACAAGTGTTGCACTCATCAGACCGCATCAACGCTGACACCGCAGTATTAACCCTAGAAGGCAACTGCTGGTTTGGGCCCCTGAAGCTGAAGTTGGGACGGATGAAGCGTCATTGCACTAACATGGGGACCCTCATGGCCGCTTTGGTGAAATATGCTGATTTTGATAGTACCAAGGATCCCGAATCTGATGATGACAAGACAGGGAAGGGAAAGAGGAACAACAACTCCAAAGGTCAGCAGCATCACTGGGCAGCCAATGGGGGTGGAGGCAAGCGTAAAGAGGATGGTAACATGGACTTTGTGGCTAATACCAACGCACAGGACAATGGCCAGCGACGCAAGGGTAAACTGAAAAATCGTAATGGGGCACCCAACCCTAACCTAGACCGCCTAAACTATCTGCTAAGCCAGCCCTGTCCAAGACATGGGATGAAGGAGGCGCCAGCAAACCACCTTTGGAAGGATTGCTTTATTATGCAGGAGTTCAAGAATTCTAATAATTTCCGGTATGATCATGAATCTGGCGGTGGCTCAGGATCCGGGCTGGGTTACGGTGGAGGAAGTTCCGATTCAGGATTTAATGGTAATCCGGGCAGACATAATGGTCAAAATAGTCAGAACAATCAGGGTGGTTACAACCAATAGCAGCAACAGTCAGGTTACCAGAGCAACCCAAAGCAGTTGAGTAGTGGGCATTACCATGTCTTCACCACTAGCTTGGACAAGCGAGACCGGAAGGTTCAGAGGCGGGCGGTCAACTCTGTTGAACCGGCCATACCCCGTTATCTACGTTGGTCTGAACAGCCAATCATATGGAGCAGAGAGGATCACCCTCCCCAGGTCGATAATCCGGGTCAGTTGGCTCTGGTGGTGGCGCCTCAGGTGGGAGGTTACAAGTTCACCAAGGTGCTCATGGATGGAGGTAGCAGCATTAATATCTTGTACTATGAGACCTTCCGTCGTATGGGACTGACAGATAAAAACCTTAAACTGTCTAATACGGTGTTCCACGGTGTAGTACCTGGCAGATCAGCATATCCTGTTGGTAAGATAGCTCTGGAAGTGGCCTTTGGGGATGATCATGATTCCAGGTCGGAGACATTGATGTTTGAAGTGGTGAAAATCCAAAGTCCATATCAGCCCTATTTGGGCGACCGGCCTACGCCAAGTTTATGGCACGGCCCTATTATGTTTATTTGCAGCTCAAGATGCCGGGTCACAAGGGGACAATAACAGTTCATAGAAGCCGCAAAATCGCTTTGGAGTGCGAGGAAGGTGATGCGGCCTATGCAGAGTCGGTTTGTGCTACCGAGGAGCTGAAGTATTATAAGGACAATGTTGATCCGGCGGACATGACTCCATTAAAGAAGCCAACTACAGAGCATGATCCGGCCCTGAAGCTCAAATCGGCAGCAGAAACTAAGCTTGTTGACTTTGTACCTGGTGATTCATCCAAGCAGTTCAGCATCAGTGCTAATTTGGATCCAAAATAGGAAAGCGCGCTCATCGAGTTCATCCGTGAGAATTGGGACATTTTTGCATGGAAGCCCTCTGACATGCCAGGTTACCGAGGCAACTCGTTGAGCACTCCCTTAATGTGGATCCTAAATACAAACCGGTGAAACAGTTCCTCCGCCGGTTTAACAAAGAAAGACGCAAGGCAATTGGAGAAGAGGTAGCCAGGCTCTTAGCAGTTGGTTTTATTGTTGAAGTTTTTCACCCTAAGTGGCTTGCCAATCCGGTGCTGGTCCTTAAGAAAAACGGCACCTGGCGCATGTGTGTGGATTACACAGATCTTAATAAAGCTTGTCCAGCAGATCCTTTTGCCCTCCCCCGTATTGACCAAATTTTTGATGCTACGGCGGGTTGTGAGCGTTTATGTTTTTTGGATGCATATTCTGGCTATCATCAGATCAAAATGGCAGTTAAGGACCAGGAGAAAATGGCATTCATAACTCCCTTTGGAGCCTTCTGCTATGTGTCTATGCCCTTTGGGCTCAAGAGTGCCCAGGCAACTTATCAACGTTGTGTGCAAAATTGTCTACACAAACAGATTGGCCGTAATGTACACGCCTACGTGGATGATATCGTGGTTAAATCCAGGGAGAAGGAGACTCTGATTGGTGATTTAAAGGAAACTTTTGATAACCTGAGGACATACAAGATGATGCTTAATCCGGACAAATGCGTCTTTGGTGTACCGGCGGGCAAGTTATTAGGCTTCCTGGTGTCCAATAGGGGAATTGAGGCTAATCCGGAGAAGATCACGGCCATCACCTCCCTGGCTAAACCGAAGTGTATCAATGATGTTCAATGCCTGGCAGGCCGGATTGCCGCGTTAAGCCAGTTTATCAGTCTTCTTGGTGAGAAGGCAATCCCTTTGTATCAGATGTTGAAGAAGACGGATCAGTTTGTATGGAGTTCTGCTGCTGATGAAGCATTTGAGGACTTAAAGCGGCAATTGGCCAATCCGCCTGTGCTCGCCGCTCCCATTGACAAGGAGCCGTTACTGCTATATGTTGCTGCTAATGCTCGGGCGGTCAGCGTGGCTATTGTGGTGGAGCGAAAGGAGGCAGGTAAGGAGCATCCGGTTCAACGTCCGGTCTATTATATAAGTGAGGTGCTCATTGAGTCCAAGCAAAGGTATCCGCATTGGCAGAAGCTGGTGTATGGAGTTTTTATGGCAAGCCGGAAGCTTAAACAATACTTCCAAGGGCATCCAATTATGGTGGTCAGTTCTGCTCCTTTGGGGGATATCATCCAGAACCGGGAAGCAACTGGCCGGATTGCCAAGTGGGCTATAGAGCTTGGGCCGCACGATTTGAAGTATGTGCCTCGGATGGCGATTAAGTCTCAAGCACTGGTTGATTTTATCAATGATTGGACGGAAATGCAAGCACCTGAAGAAAAGCCGGATCACACATATTAGACCATCCATTTTGACCGATCCAGGCAATTGGAAGGTTCGGGGGCTGGAGTCGTGTTAACTTCCCCACGAGGTGATAAGTTTTGTTATGTTCTCCGCTTAATGTTCCCTTGTACTAACAATGCAGCTGAGTATGAAGCCTTGCTCCATGGTCTCCGGATGTCTAAGGAGATGAATCTAGGTCGAGTTAAGTGCTTCAATGACTTGGACCTCGTGGCACAGCAAGTGTCTGGCACTTGGGACTCTAAGGATCCACTCATGGTGGCATGTCATCGTGAGGTGGATATTGTTGCAGGTCATTTCAAAGGCTATCAGGTGGACCACATGGACCGGCGGAAAAATGAAGCGGCGGACGCTTTAAGCCGGCTAGGCTCTCAGCGCAAACCGGTTCCGCCCAAAGTTTTTCTGGATTTGCTGCACAACCCGTCGGTTAAGATCCCTGGTGAAGCAGATTTGGCTATTCCTGATCCGGAGGCTCAATTGGTGGCGGCTCTTCATGTTATTCCGGATTGGACGCTTCCCTACCTGGCGTACAAGAACCGGGGCGAGTTACCAGAGGATGAGACTCTGGCTAGACAGATAATCCGGCGATCCAAGTCCATGACTATTATCAACGGCGAGTTGCATCATTGCAGTGTGTCAGGAGCATTTCAACACTGTCTGTCTCCTGAAGAAGGCCGTGAAATTTTGCGTGAGATCCACGTAGGAGATTGTGGTCACCACGCCGGTTCAAAATCTCTGGTGGCTAAAGTGTTTTGCCATGGCTTCTATTGGTTAACCGCTCATGCTGATGCAGAGGATCTAGTCAGACAATGTGATGGTTGCCAAAAGTTCTCAAGATGTGCTCATGTACCAGCTTAAGAATTGAGAATGATTCCAATTACTTGGCCGTTTGCGACTTGGGGGCTGGATATGGTTGGGCCTTTCAAAAGGTCCAAAGATAAGAAGACCCACCTCCTGGTGGCGGTTGACAAGTTTACAAAGTGGGTGGAGGCAGAACCTGTTAGCAAGTGTGATGCGGCCACGGCGGTTCAGTTCATTAAAAAAGTGATTTTCCGGTTTGGCTTTCCACATAGTATCATCACAGATAATGGTACCAATTTGTCCAAAGGTGCCATGAAGGAGTTCTGCGAATGGGAGCACATCCGGCTCGACGTTTCATCAGTGGCACACCCACAGTCCAATGGTCAAGCAGAAAGAGCTAATCAAGAGATCTTGAGAGCCATCAAGCCCCGGCTCATGGTTCCTTTGCAGAGAACGCCGGGTTGTTTGGTAGAAGAATTACCATCTGTGTTATGGAGCATCAATACAACACCCAACAGGTCAACAAGATACACACCGTTCTTCATGGTTTATGGAGCGGAGGCGGTTCTCCCCAGTGATATCCGTCATGATTCACCTCATGTGACAGCTTATATTGAAGTGGACAACGAGATAGCATGACAAGATGCTTTGGACCGGTTGGATGAAGTGCGTGACATAGCAGCCGCCCGATCGGCGATTTACCAACAGGATTTTCGTTGTTATCACAGTCGCCCAGTCAGAACCAGAACCTTCCAGGAAGGAGATTTGGTGCTTCGGCTCATCCAAGATCAGACTGATATGCATAAGTTACCCCACCTTGGGAGGGGCCTTTCGTGGTCAGCAAGAATCTGCACAATGGGTCATACTATCTGATCGATATTCGAGAGCACCAGGACTCACGTACATCAGAGGAGGAGACCAACAGGCCGTGGAACATAGCTCATCTTCGGCCTTATTATACCTGAGCCACTGGTTCTATTTATGTACATATTACAACGATGTACATATTATGGTTAAATATAATAAACCGGAACCTCAGCTAAAGCGGGGTATCTGTTCTTTTACATCAGGTGTGGTTACACGGAGTTGTTCTAAAGCGGCCTCCGGTTTACCCCTTGAGTTCGCTTTTTAAAAAAGCATCATGTTATATCACTTGGAGGTTTGGTCGTGTCCGAACCAATACCATACCTCTTGATAGGCGAGAGCCACCAGATCACTTGGGGACTTGGTCACGTCTGAACCAGTCATGCCTCTTGATCGTCCTAAGGCCACAGAATCACTTGGGGGCTTGGTCGAACCCGAACCATTGCCATGCCACTTGGTCGGCATAAATGCCACGGTTTCATTTGGGGACCTGGCTGACTAGAACCATAGTTACACCTAACGGGAGGTTGGTCGTGTTCGGCCATGGTAACGCCATTTGATCAGCTCAAATAAACCTTTTTTGCAAACGGTTTTGTCATTGCTTTTGCTTCGCACTTTTCTTTGCAAGATACTTTTTTCTTTTTTATTGCGTTTTTTTAAACCGACAAAGTTTTCAACCAATCAATTGACGGAACACAGTTCACGTCAATCCGGAGACTATTTACCCAGTTTGATCCTTGTTGTTAACATCCTCTTATGGAGTAACACGGTGTTTATTATAACCCGGCACGGTTTTACATGGTAAACCAGCGTCATATATAATACAGGAGCTGTTATCTCCTCCAACAGCGTGGGTTTGCAAAACTCCGCTTCAAGATTGGCCAAGCCAACTTCACGCTCAACGATGGCAGGTATTATGTATCTCAAAAATTTGGTCATATACTTAAGAATTCTTGGATGTTTTGACTTCATATATGCAGACATCATATTCCGCCTGACGGTAACAACCGCGGTGGCACTTGAAGAGTTTCTTATTGCAGAAAGTGCTTTGGAAAGTTCATCACCACAGGAAGAACAAATTATGCACGGAGGCATATCATCATCAAAAGTATCAGCAAGCCTATTACAAGGCAACACGGTGCCCATAATAATATCATTGTTTTTCGCAAAGGAGAGGCAGTTTTAAAACTGGCTTCCGGTTCAAGCTTGGTCACCAGCCTGGCCTGATGGTTGTGGGTCATCCTGCGCCGCTTCAGCCTCCGTTTCTCTACCCAGTGGCTGGAAATCAACAGTTGTCCAGTCAATTCCCATTAATGCTTGAAAAACAGCTTCATCATGGATCAGCAATGACGGGTCAATATCGGGAGCGTAAGTATGCTTACGGATTGGAGGGATCAGATTTTCCGATTCATGGATTGGTGCAGCTGTTCGCTTGTTCTGGTTGTCATATTGGGCTTGATAATGAGACAAGTCTGCTTCTTCAGCCAATTGACAAGCTAGCGGACGTACCTCCCCGGTTTATTGCTCGCAGATCCGCTTCACCAAACTCTGACCTGTCTTCCTTCAAGCTGGGATAGCCCTGAGCCGCTTCAATAGGATCAAAATCCGGCACCCAGCCTTTTGCCCGGATTAAGGCATTGATCGCACCGGTTCGAGCAGCAGATTTCTTCAGCTCTTCAACCCGGGCAGGAAGCACCGACAGTTTCATCAGAGTGTCTTGAATCAAAGTGGCCGCCGGTTTGTTATGGGATGCGGTACAGATGATCCGCTGGGCACCAGTATACAATTGTTCAACCAATGTATAGGCGGCTTTCAGTTTCTTCCGCACATCTGACCCCAAGTGACCTATGCGTGTCCTTGAAATACCATAAAGGGTTAATAAACTGGCAACTCTGTAAGAAGGCAGAGCCAATTCAGAAGTCAAACTGACTTACCAAAGATAGCTGTAGTCATGGCATGCACGTGCCGCTTTATGCTGGTCAGTTCATCCGCCACTGGTTTTAGTGCAGCCTCGGCATCCTCTGCTCTTTTCATTAAAGCGGACTTTTCAGTGGCCCAATCCGCCCGCTTCTTCTTGAAGCTCTCCTTAAGCTGTTCCATGGCGCTTAAAGCGTTGGCTAATTCCTCTTTTGCTTTGGAGGTTTCAGCTTGTTGGGTTTTCAGGTTTTCTTGGAGATCGGCGACTTGGCTTTCTTTCGTCTTCAGCTCCGCCTGCATGCAGACAGTTATATGCTTCAACAAAACGGTACAAGAATTGAAGTACCAACCACATAACAAGTTATGCACTTAGCACTTGGGGGCTAATGCATATTCGATCTTCATCTTTCAATTGCTTACAAAGTCCCAAGATCAATACAAGTATTCAACTTGGCACTTGGGGGCTAATGGCTATATGCTCGTATATATATTCTGATGCGGCAATCTCAATTACTTAAAGTACCGGTTTAACTATGCTAAGTTGAACCGGCCCTCGGGGGCTACATCGGCGAATTTCAAAGTATTAAGATTTATATTAGTAAGTCCCGGTTTGAAAGAAGATTACAAACCAGCCCTTGGGGGCTAGGAGAGTCAGCAAGTATTGAAGCATACAAGCAGGAAAGAGCATATGGAAGTTACCTCGTATTTATCCTTGATCATATTAACCAGACTGGCTTCATAGTCACGGCTGGTATATAGCCGGTTCAGGTAGCCGGAATGGATATCTTGGGCGTTCAGAGCAGCGTAAGTTGCCAGATCAGCATTCCACTTTCCTTTACCAAAGGCAGCAAATTCTTCCTTGGCAGAATGTTTGGACAAAGCAATAGGATTGCTTGGCTCGGTATGGCCAGTGCCAGTAATGACAACCTCATCCTCCTGAGTATCGCCGGTTTGCACTGGGGCTATTGGCTTGTCAGTAGGTTTTGCTGAGCCGGTGGATCTTTCAATCTGGATGGAGCCTGTGGGCTGATTGACAGGACCTGAGGCATCAGTAGGTCTCTCTTCAGCAATAAGATCGTCATCTTGCTGCGGTGGATCGTTGGGTATATCCTCAGGAATAGCCGCTTCAAGATCAGGTGTCTTGCCTGGCTCAAGAACGGCATCTTCTTCGGCTGCTTTGTCCAGGCGGGCCTTCTTGCTTGGCCTAGGTTTGGCCCTGAAAAGAATGACAACATCAAATACAACATATGTTCTAAGGCGATGTGCTGCAAATATCTTAATAAGTATAGCTTACCCAAGCACCGTTTTGAGCGGTGGCAGCTGAGTAGCCGATGACTCGCCAGAAGATGAGTGGGAAGTAACCTGGTAATCGGAGTCAGATGGATTAAGAGGTGGACGAAAGCAGCCCGCTTTAGGACAATCACTGACAAGCAAATTAGAGACCTCTGAACGACGTTTCTGAACTGGACTGTTCGGTAAACCGGCGGAGGTAACTACCTGGCCGCTGTGCCGGGTTGTGCGATGAGCTTCGTGCTGTTGGGTCTTCATAAGAAATTTGGGATCCAAATAAGCAAGAGGATGAGAAAATTTAACTTTCTGATTTGCTTGACGGATTTTTAGCGAAGGCGAAGGTTCTGAATCAGAAGAGAGAATAATTACCTCTGCAGTATCAGCGTGGCTGGCTTCGGCATCATCCTGACAAATATCATCATGAATAAGACGCATGAAAAATAAGCCAAGTGAGTCAAGCTCTACCTCAAGGTCCGGATTATCCACATCATCATCAGGGGCCGGATTAGAAGATGCAGTAGTTCTTTTCCTGTGGGCAGTCTTCTTTACAACTTTAGTCTTTTGCCGGGTTGCTCTTTCCGGTTTGTCTGGTTTTTCTGGTTTCTCCTGCGGCAATTTCTTGCTCCAAAACGGATCATTGCCCTGATTACACAGACACTGATATTAAACAATGACCAGATATGTCAATAACAGATTCAACAAAAGGAAAAAATCAAGGTCTTACAGCTGGCGGTTTGTTGGTGGCACAGAAGGGAAGCAGGCCGTTTTTAGCACAGATATGTTCCGGTTCATTCAGCATCTTATTCACAGCCTCTGTGATTTCTTCATCGGTGAGCTAGATTTTGGAATGTCGTAGTGGGTCATCAACACTGCCGGTATACTCGCTCATCAAACCGGAGCGCTGACTAAGGGGCAGTATGCTCCATGATATCCAACAGTGAGCGAGATCAACCCCTGTTAAACCGTTGGCCATAAAGGCTCTGAGTTTCGACAGTTGAGGAGCATATTTGCTTCTCTCCTGGGCAGTCAATCTTTGCGGAAAAGGGTGTGTATTGCTGAGCTGCTCCGTACGAAAGCCAGGCAAGGGATTCTCACCAGCAGGGGAGGTGTCTTTGCAATAGAACCATGTCTGATTCCACTCTTTGGGGTGGCTGTGCAGTTTGGCGTGAGGGTATGTGACCTCTTTCCTTTTTTGGATCGCCACGCCACCCAACTCCGTATTGGAGCCGTCAGTAAACTCAGTACGACGGTTTAGATGGAAAAGGTCTTTGAACAAATCCACTGTGGGCTCCTCTTGAAAGAACGCCTCACAGAGCACTTGGAAGTGACACATATTTGTAATAGAATTGGGGCCAGTGTCTTGTGGATGGAGTTGGAAATCAGCCAAAACATCCTGGTAAAATTTAGAACCGGGCGGCTTAAAGCCCCGAGCTAAGTGATCTACGAAAACAACAACCTCTCCTTCTTGAGGAGTGGGAGGGAATTCTTTGCCAGGAGCCCTCCAATGGATGGTATCTTTGCTGCCTAAAGCGCCGATCAGGACTAGATCGTCCAGCTGAGCCTCTGTGACGCGAGAAGGAACCCAATTGCACTCTTATACTTGCTTGGCCATGATGGAATCTACAAGGTAGAAGATCCCGGTTCAAGAATGCATTTGATCAAGGTACATTGGTATGTGCAATGTTAAACCAGAGACAGAACTATCTGAACCGGATTTTATGAAGAAACAACATCTGGCGGTTCAACAAGGGGACTAATGGTATATACCGGTTTGGCAATTTTTTTCTACAAGGTTAAACCGCCTGGTTGAAACATTGAAGCAGATGAGTAAGTTTATAGAAACAGATTTCGTAAGATTTCTCTACAGCGATGGATCTGAAGCAAGTTCAGAAAAAAAAGATAAGTATTCAGAGGTCCAAAAGGAGCAGTACCGAATCAATGAGCAAGACGTACATACAGATCTATGGTTTTGAGATGTGTAAGTAAAGGCGAAGGGTAAACAGCTACCATTGCACAGAATAAAGATTTGCGGAGTCATCTAAAGGTCTATCGTATGAGCAAGAGGTAGACGATGAAAAATGAAGAACTGTGAAACCCTAGGTTAGATCTGCGGGGGAAAGGATAGAAGATTTACCGGAGCTGAGGAAGAGGCGGAAGGTTGCCGCGATGCTCTGGTGCGCCCAGGTTGATGCAGCGGCCAAGGTTGAAGCAGAGGTCGACGGCGGCGGCGGAGCTCCGAGGCTGGTGACGCGAGGAAGACGAAGAAGAAAGGCACAAAGGGGAGAAAAGAAATGACCCTTCGGCCCTATTTATAAGGCGAAAGAACAGGTGTCAGGCGCGACAATCAAGGGGCCACGAAATGGAGTAGTCGCCTCGATTTCCGCAGATCTATTAAACAAAGAAGCATAATGGATAGCTTCGATATGACAGGTGACGTCACTCTGGTTTACAGTAATCAGAGAAGATGACATCATGGCGGTTTACCAATTTATGAGAAGATGTTGAAGATGAAGTTTTTGTTAAAGGATTGACATGAACCCATTCAAATCAATCTGGGGCCTAATGTTGGGGATATTACTACTGGGCGTAAACCGGCCTATCTGGGCCGGGTTAACTTCGTCAGTAGTTAAGTATGTTAAAGCCCAAGAAGGCAGATGAGGGCTCAAGGCCCATGGTCGGTTCAAGGCCTGTAGCCGTAAACCGGCGTTAGTAGTTAACTTGTATTGTAAGTTAGGAATAAGTAGAGACCAAACCGGACACATCTATGAGCCGGTATTGGGACTCTGTAAACCGACGGGAGTCACCCGTGTATATAAGGGGACGACCCGGCGGCGGTTCAAGGACAACAGACAACAACTCGAGACATAGGCGAAGCTTGTTTGCTCCCTAGTCATTGAAATCCCATCAATTCGATCACAACTAGACGTAGGCTTTTACCTTCATCAAAGGGGCCGAACTAGTATAAACTCTCTTGCGTCCCTGTGTCCGCTTTAACCCCTTCAAACTAACCTGTCGCGATGGCTCCACGCCTAAGTCCTTTCACTAGGACATCTGCCGTGACAATTCCATGACAGAAGTGGTCCAGCACGCCTATCATTTTCGACGGTGAGGACCACCCTGATCGCACAACTGTGGTCGGGTGTTTGCCATTGTTGTTCTCGCCAACAATACGCAACCTTAAGGTGACGAAGATGCTAGTTGACAGCGGGGCCGGTCTGAACTTGATCTCGCCCGTTGTGATCAAAAGGCTGCAGATTCCTGATTGTCGGATTTCGGGTTCCGGCAGACCCTTGAGGTTCGAACACTGGGGTGCGCGCAGAGATTTCGCCTCCTACCTACCTGCACTCCTCCGCCTTACTAGGATCTAAACTAAGCCAAGAACAACACAAGAGACACAAGGTTTATACTGGTTCGGGCCACCGTTGTGGTGTAATACCCTACCCCAGTGTGTGGTGTGGTGGATTACCTCTTGGGCTGATGATGATGAACAATACAAGGAAGAACAGCCTCGCGAGGGTCTGCTCTTGGCTGGGGCGATGAACTCCTGGGAGGAGCTCAGTCACCTCTCTCTCTCTCTCTACCTGATCTTCTCTATCTTTCCAACTCTCTGGCCAGCTCTTTCCCCCCAGCCTCTCTTTTGCTCTGTGGGTGGCTGGTCCTATTTATGGAGGCCCTGGTCCTCTTCCCAAATATCGAGCAGGAAGGAAGCCAACAATGGCGGGCTAATTTGAAGGGGGACAGCTAGTATCAACTATCCTGACAAAAGTAGTCTTCGCCTGCGCAAAGCTCTGGTGATGACGCCGTCTTGGGCTCCATGGTGACCTCCGTCTCGTAGTCCTCCTGGTCTTGGTCTTGTTGCACCGAAATGGCAACCTTTGTCTGATGCCTCGGTGCTCCGCGGCTGCGCTTGCCCCCTTTGCACCAAAGAGGAAGGGAGGACGCTGTGCGGGCTGGCACCCGCCTGGCGCCCCCGGTCGTCATGGCTTGCATCATGGGCACCTCATGAGATACCCCACCTTGATCTCTCCGCCTCCTCGTGAGCCAGCCTGACGAGGCCGCGCATAAGGAAGCTCCGCGTCGTCCGCCCCGCGAGGCCTAGTCCCTCACGAGGGTCTTGGGTTTGTGTTGG
This sequence comes from Triticum urartu, assembly GCF_056163025.1. Taxonomy (NCBI): domain Eukaryota; kingdom Viridiplantae; phylum Streptophyta; class Magnoliopsida; order Poales; family Poaceae; genus Triticum; species Triticum urartu. The sequence goes on along the minus strand of NC_141876.1, from coordinate 232,579,078 downwards.
TGAAGTTGGGCCGCACTGGGCCCCCCTTTGAGCCTTGCCGCATGCCGCAGGTAGGCAAGTCTGGGGACCCCTGTTCCCAGAACACCGACAGTAGCCCCCGGGCCCAAGGCGCGCCCGGACATGGCCGTGCAGGGAGGCGGAATGGCAAGAGCGAAGCACCGCGGGCCCTATCTGCCTGCGGCCTTGGGCGCCGCGTGGCGCTTGATTGGATGTGGGCGCCTCCACTTCCCCATGGCGCCTTGGCAACTGCACGGATTGGACAAGTCCCTGCATGCAAAGCGGTTCATAATTACCTGCGATCGTGGGGGCCGTTGGTTGGCCATCGCCAGTTATAAGTATGGACCGGCGCGCGCCCTTCCAGTTCATCCCTCCTTGCTTCTCCTTTTCTTCATGGCCCCGTCAAGGAGGTTCTCGGCCACAGAGAAGGGGAAGGCTCACCAGGTTGAGCTTGCCTCTACCCCACCCAAGCGCGGCTGAGGGCACCCTCGTAAACATCTCGTGGCCACCACGGTGGCTCCCCACGGCCGTGGAGGCGATCTTCAGCACAGCGACGGGTGGATTGCTGCGGCCGGGGGGCGCGCTCCGGCTGTGCGTCCCCCTAGGCCGCGCTTTCGCGCTGCTGAAGTGCTGCCGGAGTTCGTCGTGTGGTTGGCGGGGCCGACCAGCACCCGGCTTCCACTTCCTCGCTTCCTCCTTGGCGAGCTCCCGGCCGGCGCCCCAGGCGGCCTCTGGCTCTAGACCGACGGCTGCTGCAGCCGGGCCTCATGGGTCTCACTGGAGGTCTCCGCGGCCGGGAGCCTGTTCCTGGCCCGCGGTTGGTAGACGTTTGCCCGCGCGCGTGGCCTGAGCCGTCGGTGCACCCAACACTTCAAGTTCGACGGTGATGCCACCCTCTACGTGAGGGTGTTTGGGGAAGATGGTCGCCGCGCAGGGTGCTGCCCCGAGGGTGACGACCACGGCTGGGAACCCAGCTCCGGCGATGATGGAGAGGGCAGCGCTCGCGCGGCCGGCGGCGCTCAGGGTTCCTCAAGCTTCTCCGGTTCTTCTTCGGGCGGCGACTCTTCAAGCGGTGGCCGCGGTCAACCTCCACGCCGTCGTATCTGCTTGGGGGTGGCAACGTGTCCGCCCGCCGTCGCGCCTCGGTGAAGCGCGAGAGGGAGTCCGCCTGAGCTCCGGAGGCAGCTCGGGCCTTCCCTGCGGGCCGGTGTGAGGAGAGCCGCACCGGATTTGTTCTTTCTTTTCCTTTTTCCTGCGTAACAAAGACAATAGCGTGTTTGGGTTATTGCTGTTAATCATCGTTTTGCTTTCGTTACTGTACCTTCCGGCTACGTGCCCGAGTGTGGATTGTTCCCGGCCCCGGCCGTGGGGGGGGGGGGGGGGCGACCAACCCAGGCCCTTTGTTTGTGTCGTGGTGCACGTGGGGCACGGACTGGAGGGGTGCTCCTTTAAGTGGCCCAGGCCGCGAATTCTTTGAATGACTAAGATAGGAACACTCGCGAGGGCGCTCAGCTGCCCTCCTCGCGAGGCCTTGCACAAGAGAAGTCGAGGCAGGAGAGTGAAATGTCGAAGAACCACAAGCCAAAGACGGCAACAACTTCAATAAAACTTCGAATTAGAAGGAACAAGCCAACTGTGGAAAGCAAATGAAAAGCCGCGTCCGGCACCTAATCTAGTCTTCGACGTCTTCTCACCAGCGAGGAGCTAAGTGCTTCCACTGGGCGTGGGAGGGAGCCCCAGGGCTTGAGTCCGGCGCTCCTGAGACTCCGGGGCGTGTATAGCCCCAACTCATTATTACATGAGAGTGTCACGGGCGGCGAGCTTCATAGGCATTGGCCTTGTTCACAAGCTCCGGGCCTTTTCCAAAACGCGATAGCTTCACAGGCATTCGCCTTCCTCACAGGCTCCGGGCCTTTTCCAAAACGCGATAGCTTCACAGGCATTCGCCTTCTTCACAGGCTCGGGGCCTTTTCCAAAACGCGATAGCTTCACAGGCATTCGCCTTCTTCACAGGCTCGGGGCCTTTTCCAAAACGCGATAGCTTCACAGGCATTCGCCTTCTTCACAGGCTCCGGGCCTTTTGCAAAACGCGATAGCTTCACAGGCATTCGCCTTCTTCACAGGCTCTGGGCCTTTTCCAAAACGCGATAGCTTCACAGACATTCGTCTTCTTCACAGGCTCTGGGCCTTTTTAGGGGTAGAACCTCCGGAGGTGCTGGATGTTCCATGCATTCTGGACTGGCACCCCCTCCTGAGTCTCCAAGCGCGCGGAGCCGGGCCTGGAAACATGAACAACTTTGAACGGGCCCTCCCACATGGGAGAGAGCTTGTGCAGCCCCTCCCTGGAGAGAACCCGCCTGAGCACGAGGTCTCCTACCTCGAGAGTTCTGGGGCGGATGTTGCGGCAGTGATATCACCGCAGTGCTTGTTGGTACCTCGCCGCTCGTAGCGCGGCTTCTCGGCGACGTTCCTCCCCCAGCACAAGGTCCATCCCCCGCATGGCGTCCTGCTTCACCTCGTCAAACGCCAAGACCCGCGCGGAGCGACGTCTGACCTCGTGAGGGAGGACCGCTTCGGCTCCATAGACCAGGAAGAACGGGGTCTCTCCAGTCGGCTTGGTCGCGGTTGTGCGGATGGACCACAACACGGACTGAAGCTCGTCGTACCAACCTCTGCCGCAGGCCTCCAGCTTCTTCTTGAACGTCCTGGTCTTGAGGCCCCTTAGGACCTCCGCGTTGGCTCGCTCGGCCTGGCCGTTGCTTCGGGGGTGCGCCACCGAAGCGTAGCATATCTGCGTTCCAAGGTTAGCACAGTATGTTTTGAAGAGGTTACTGGTAAACTGCAAACCGTTGTCCGTGATGATGCGATTCAGCACCCCGAACTGGCTCACGATGCCCTTGATGAACTTGACCGCGGAACCTGCGGGAATGGCGCGGATAGCCTCTACTTCAGCCTACTTGGTGAACTTGTCCACGACGACGTAGAGGTAGCGGTAGCCCCCAGGCGTCCGAGGAAATGGGCCCAAGATATCCAGCCCCCAGACTGCGAACGGCCACGAAAGGGGTATAGTCTGCAAGCCTCCTGCTGGCTGATGGATCTGCTTGGCGTGGAACTGGCAGGCGTCACAAGCTTTCACTAGTTCGACGGCGTCATTGAGCGCGGTGGGCCAATAAAACCCACTGCGGAACACCTTGCCGACGAGGGTCCATGATGATGAATGATGTCCAGAATCTCCGCCGTGTATATCTTCCAGCAGTTCCTTCCCTTGCTCCCTGGAGATGTAGCGCAGGGATACATCGTTTGGCCGCTTCCGGTAGAGCTCTCCATCCTTGATGCAGTATGCCGTGGCCTGGCGTGCCACTCGCTCCACTTCCTCCTCCTTCTCCGGCAGGGTCCCTTGCGTTAGGTAACTCCGGAGCTCCGCGATCCAACATCCCTCCTGAGGTTCCATCGTCAGGAGCAGACGTGCTCCTGAGGCCGGGCCACAGGCCGGAGCCCCTGAGGCAGGTGTCTGGGGGAGCTCCTCCCGGGGCTGAGCCGTGTTCGATAATGACAGCAGGGCGGATGGCTTGAAGAGCCGCTCCTCGAAAACGCCAGGCTCCTGAGGTAACCGCCTAGACGCCCGTTTGGCGATGTCGTCGGCCTCCTGATTGATGCCACGGGGCACATGCTGCAACTCCAACCCCCAGAACTGCTTCTCCATCTTGCGGACCTCCGCTAGGTAGGCTTCCATGTGCTCATCTTTCGGCTCGTACACCTTGTTGGAGAAATTGACAAGGAGCTGCGAATCGCCCTTGATGGTGAGGCGTTTCACCCCCAGGGCAGCCGCGGCCTTCAAGCCCGCTATTAAACCTTCATACTCTACTATGTTGTTGGAGACCTTTTCACCTTGCTGGAAACAGAGCTGCACAGCGTAATAGAGCTTGTCCTGAGCGGGCGATATAAGCACCGCCCCAGCCCCAGCGCCATGCCTGGAGGACGCCCCATCGAAGTACATGACCCAGCCTTCTGGCGCCTTGCTTCCCAGGGACAGGGACCGATCCTCGTCGGCCTTGAGGCCTGGCGCCTCCGTCCATTCTGCCACAAAATCCGCCAACGCTGCTCCCTTGATGACTCTGGTCGTGCTGAATTCGAGCTGAAATGCTTGCAGTTCTATGTTCCACTCAGCTACCCTTCCAGCTGAATTAGGGCTCCTGAGTATTCTCTCCAGGGGGTATGACGAGAAGACCTTGATGGGGTGACCCTGAAAATAGTGACGCAGCTTGCGCGAGGCCATCAGTAGCGCGAGGAGGAGTTTCTGAGGCATGGGGTACCGTGCCCTTGCATCCCGCAGCACCGTGCTGACGAAGTACGCTGGGTGCTCAACGAGGTGGAGTGCGTCAGTGCTGGTGGCTCCCTTCGGAGACCGTGGCGCCTCTTGAGGCAATGAGGCCTCCTGAGACTGGCCATCTGGAAGAGAGGCCTCTTCCGCCTCTGGTGCACCCCTCTGTGGCGGCTGATCCTCCTCAGCCGCAGTGGCGGTTTCTGTAGGCCTTCCTTGTCCCTGTTCTGCCTTGTCCCGGGATGCTGCCGTGGTTTTGATTCGGCGCTCCTCTCTGACTGCCACCAAGGCTGCGCTGGCGGAGTAGGGAGTGGCGGCGAGGTAAAGCACCAGGGGCTCTTGAGGGCGCGGAGCCACCATGACCGGTGGGCTGGTCAGGTATCTCTTGAGATCCTGGAACGCCTTGTCGGCCTCTTCAGTCCACTCGAAGGGCCCCTTTTTCTTCATTAGCTGGAAGAAGGGCAGTGCTCGTTCCCCCAACTTGGAGATGAAGTGCCCTAGCGCGGTCACGCGCCCCATGAGCTTCTGCATTTCTTTGAGGGTCTTTGACGGGCTCATGTATTCCACCGCCTTGACCTTCTTCGGGTTAGCCTCGATGCCTCAGTGGGACATGAGGAAACCCAAGAGCTTTCCCAAGGGACTCCGAACACACACTTCTCTGTGTTGAGCCATAGGTTCACTGCGTTGAGGCTCGCAAAGGTTTCCTCCAAGTCTTGTATCAAGGTCCTGGCCTCCCGAGACTTTACCACAATGTCATCTACGTAAGCTTCAACATTCTTCCCGAGCTGCGGGCCCAAGGTGATGTGCATCAGCCGCTGGAAGGTCGCCCCTGCGTTATGCAGCCCGAATGGCATGCATGTGTAGCAGTACACGCCACATGGGGTTAGGAAGGCTGTCTTCTCGACGTCTTCTACCGCCATCTTGATCTGGTGATACCCAGAGAAGGCATCCAAGAAGCATAACAGGTCGCATTCCGCAGTGGAATCGACGATCTGGTCGATGCGGGGGAGCGGGAACGGATCTTGCGGGCATGCTTTGTTGAGGTTGGTGAAGTCGACACACATGCACTCCTTCCCTCCCTTCTTTGGCACAACGACAGGGTTGGCCAACCAATCTGGGTATCGGACCTCGCGAATGACCCCAGCGGCTTCCAATTTGCGGGTCTCTTGGACGATGAAGGCCTGCTTTTCTGTGGACTGCCGCCTGGCCTTCTGCTTCACAGGGCGCACGTTGGGGCACGCATTGAGGTGATGCTCGATTACACTCCTAGGGATCCATGCCAACTGGTCGGGCTCCCAAGCGAATACCTTCTTGTTTGCGTGCAAGAACCCGACCAGGGCCTTCTCCTGCTCGGGTTTGAGGTGGGCGCCTATGGTGAAAGTGGCGTTGGTGGATCCGTCCTCATCGACGGGTATCTGCTTGGTTTCTGCCTTGTCTTGGGTGAACAACTATTTCTTCTTGGCGGGTGCAGCCCCCTTGGGCCCGGGGGTATCCAAGTTGGCGGGCTGTGCCGACGCCGCCGTCTTGAAGGCGACCTTGAGCACCCGCAGCGCGTCCCTGGTGTCCCCATGCACAGTGAGGACACCGCTACTCCCGGGCATCTTCATGACGTTGTACGCCGGGTGCGTCGCAGCCATGAACTGGGCCAGCGCTGGGTAGCCGAGGATGGTGTTGTAGGGGAGGCCGATGGGGGCGATGTCGAAGTCGACCAGCTCCGTGCCGAAGTTGTCATAGGTGCCGTAAGTTACTGGGAGCCGGATCTGTCCCAAGGAGCTGGACGACTTGCCCCCAATGCCTGAGAAGGGCCGGCTGGGTTGCAGCCGTTCCAGGGGTATGCAGAGGAGGTTGAAGGCCTCCACCGAGAGCATGCTGAGGCCCGCTCCGCCATCAATGAGGGTTCTGGTGACGGCCACCTGGCAGATGGTGGGGGTGCACAGCATGGGAAGCGCACCCGAGCAGGCCGAGTTGGAAGGGTGGTCCTCCGAGCTGAAGGTCAGGCCGTTCTCGGGCGCCGCCCGGTCTAGGGGAGCCCCCTGCCGCATGGAAGCGGCGCTGACCCGGCGGATGAACGGCTTGACGTGGTGACTTGTAGGCGGCGCCTGCGAGCCGCCCAAGAGGGCCGCGATGACCGGGGGTGTTGGTGCAGCGCGATGGGCGGGGGAGAGGTTGCAGGGCTCCATGGGCGCGCGGAGCGCGCGGGACGAAGAACCAGCTGGGGTGAGCGAGGGAGTTGCGGTGCGACCGTCCTGCCGCACGGGCGGATGCTGGGACGATGCTCGCTGCTCATCCCCCGCCGGGCCGGTGGCGGCGTTGACGGCAGGTGACAGGGAACGGCGAGGACGCCCGCCGACACGGGCCGTCTGGGCGACACGGGAAGCGAGCGCGGCCCGGCGCTCGGCGCGGGCCCGACGAGCGTCAGACATGAACGTGATGGTCGGAGGAGAACGGGGTGGTGGGAGACGAATCCCGGCGCACCCCTACCTGGTGCGCCAAGTGTCGGATTTCGGGTTCCAGCAGACCCTTGAGGTTCGAACACTGGGGTGCGTGTGGAGATTTCGCCTCCTACCTAGCTGCACTCCTCCGCCTTACTAGGATCTAAACTAAGGAAAGAACAACACAAGAGACACAGGGTTTATACAGGTTCGGGCCACCGTTGTGGTGTAATACCCTACTCTAGTGTGTGGTGTGGTGGATTGCCTCTTGGGCTGATGATGATGAACAATACAAGGAAGAACAGCCTCGCGAGGGTCTGCTCTTGGCTGGGGTGATGAACTGCTGAGAGGAGCTCAGTCACCCCTCTCTCTCTCTACCTGATCTTCTCTATCTTTCCAACTCTCTGGCTAGCTCTTTTTCCCCCAGCCTCTCTTTTGCTCTGTGGGTGGCTGGTCCTATTTATATAGGCCCTGGTCCTCTTCCCAAATATCGAGCGGGAAGGGAGCCAACAATGGCGGGCTAATTTAAAGGGGGACAACTAGTATCAACTATCCTGACAAAAGTAGTCTTCGCCTGCGCAAAGCTCTGGTGATGACGCCGTCTTGGGCTCCACGGTGACCTCCGTCTCGTAGTCCTCCTGGTCTTGGTCTTGTTGCACCGAAATGGCAACCTTTGTTTGATGCCTCGGTACTCCGCGGCTGCGCTTGCCCCCTTTGCACCAAAGAGGAAGGGAGGACGCTGCACGGACTGGCACCCGCCTGGCGCCCCCGGTCGTCATGGCTTGCGTCACGGGCACCTCGTGAGATACCCCGCCTTGATCTCTCCGCCTCCTCGTGAGCTAGCCTGACGAGGCCGCGCCTGAGGAAGCTCCGCGTCGTCCGCCCCGCGAGGCCTGGCCCCTCGCGAGGGTCTTGGGTTTGTGTTGGTGAAGATGGGCTGCGCTGGGCCCCCCTTCTAGTCATGCCGCAGGCCGTAGGCAGGCAAGTCTGGGGACCCCCGTTCCCAGAACGCAGACACTGATGGAGACCTCGAAGAGACGGGCATGTTTCAAGGGGTCAACCCGGGGAGGAGTCGGCCAAAGGGTAAGGTCACGCTGCCCATGACGTTTGGAGGCGAGTTAAACTACAGGATGGAGAGGATTGTTTTTGATGTAGCCGAGATCCCCTTGCCCTACGAAGGGATCCTCGGCTGCCCGGCACTAGACAAGTTCATGGCGGCGTCGCATTATGCCTACGATACGCTGAAGATGCTGGGGCCGATGACCATCATCACCGTCCCCTCCAACAAGAAGGACGCACTGATCTGTGCCAACCAACTCTACCAGGAAGCAGGTGCAGCGACTGCCGCCAAGGCACTCGCTCCTGCCGCTGGAGCCCCGGCAGGGAAGAAGACTAGGAAGACCTCTCGCACCCACTCTGGCAAGCGCACCTCTTCGGAGTGTTGTGCTCCTGTCGAGCATGTGCCAGAGAGGTGTCCGTCGAGGAGGATGGCATGCGACACCGGCAAGAGCAAGAAATCCAAAGCTGCGCACCAGAGACCAAGAGGGTGTCCGTCGAGGAGGATGGCATGGGAGGGGCTTTCACCATAAGCTCCACCCTAGATAGAAAATAGGAAAGCGTGCTTGTCACCTTCCTGCGGGCGAATGTCGACGTGTCTGCATGGCAAGCATCCGACATCCCCGACGTTCCCAGGGAGGTGATTGAGCACCATCTTTCTGTCTGTCCTCATGCACGACCCGTCAAGCAGAAGGTCAAGAAGCAAGCTTTGGAATGACAGGAGTTCATCATGGAGGAGTTTAGGAAGTTGGAAGCGGCAGGCTTGGCGAGAGGAGTACTCCATCCGATGTGGTTGGTCAATCCGGTGGTGGTGCGCAAGGCAAATGGGAAGTGGAGGCTGTGTATTGACTACACAGATATTAATAAGGCTTGTCCCAAGGACCCTTTCCCATTGTTGTGCATTGACGAGATTGTTGATTCCACGGCCGGGTGTGATCTGTTATCATTCCTTGATGCCTTCTCGAGGTACCACCAAATCTTCATGACAAGAGAAGACGAAGAGAAGACATCGTTCATCACCCCATGTGGCACATATTGCTTTTTACGGATGCCTTTCGGGTTGAAGAGCGCTGGCTCGACGTTTGGAAGGGCAGTCCAGATTGGTTTTGAGCCCTAGTTACATAGAAATATGGAAGATTATATGGATGACATAGTGGTCAAAACCAAAGACAGGGCGACACTTGTACAAGATTTGGAAGAGACGTTTGTGAATCTGCGCAAGATCAACCTCAAGTTGAACCCTGAGAAGTGTGTCTTCGGCGTTCTGTCTGGCACACTTCTTGGGTTCTTTGTGTCAAAGTTTGGGATCGAGGCGAATGCAGACAAGATCAAGGCTATTGAGCAGATTAAGGCGCCCAAGCGGATCAAGGATGTGCGTCGGCTCACTGGTTGCGTTGCCGCCATGAGCAGATTCATCTCCAGGTCTGCTGAGCATGCCCTTCCCTTTTTCAAAATCTTGAAAAAGGCGGGCCCAATGGAATGGACCCTAGAGGCCGAAGCAGCACTGTAGGATTTGAAGAAATACTTCTCCTCTACACCGATACTGGTTGCGCCCAAACCACAAGAGTTGTTGCTGCTGTATCTGGTGGCAACGAATCAAGTGGTCAGTGCTGCACTAGTGGCGTAGAGGGAGGACGACGAAGAGGTAAGGCCCCCAGCAGGGTCTGACACTGGCGGGACAGGGCCTGCGGAACCAGACGAAGTGCCGTGGAAGAGGAAAATGATGCAGCACCCGGGTTACTTTGTCAGCTCCCTCTTGCAGGGGTCTCGGTTAATGTACTCCGATGTGCAGAAATTGCTCTTCGTCCTCCTTATGGCCTCGAGGAAGCTGCGTCATTACTTCCAAGCGCATGAGATCACCGTTGTCACCCGCCTCCCGTTGCAATGGATATTGCATAACCCAGACGCAACCGGGAGGATTGTGGAGTGGGCCGTGGAGCTGTCAAGCTTTGGTTTGAAGTTTGAAAGTACTTCGACAATACAGAGCAGAGTCTTGGCAGTGTTCATTGCCGAGTGGACCTCAATGCCCGATGAAGAGATACAGGAGACCACCCTCCCCGGCAAGGAGGCAAGTCGCAATTGGATTATTGACTTTGACGGGACTTTCTCACTTCAAGGCGCCGGTGCGGGTGTGCTATTCGTCGCACCCACCGGAGAGCACCTCAAGTATGTAATCCAGATGCACTTTCCCAGGGACATGCCCACGAACAATACTGCTGAATACGAGGGTTTTCTTGCCGGTCTCAGGATCGCGGCAGACCTCGGGATTAAGAAGCTCATCATCAGGGGTGATTCACAGCTTGTCGTCCGGCAAGTCAACAAAGATTATCAAAGCCCGTTGATGGAGGCCTACGTAGATGAGGTGAGGAAGATGGAGGAGCGCTTTGACGGTATATAGGCGGATCATGTTCCCCGAGTGGAGAACGACATCGCCGACTACTTGTCGAAGCGCGCCACCTTCAAAGTACCTGTGGAACCAGGTACTTTTGTGCTTCGGCTGACTCAACCATCCGTTGAACCATCAACAGAGCAGAACAAATGAAGGAAATCAGGCCCCGACAAGTAATTTCCCGCCGAGCTCCCAGGAGCCGCCGGCAAGGATGTCGCCGTGGACACCGAGCCAGCCATGGGGCAACCGACTCCGGCGGGGTGTCAAGTCCTGGCTGTAGAGACAACTGCTCCCATGGCAGAGGAAGTGCCTTTAGTCCTTGTCGTCGAGCCTCAGGCTCCGACATGGGCACATCATACCATCCGATTCCTCCAAACAGTGGAACTCCCTGAGGAGCAGGAAGAAGCGGAGAAAGTAGCTTGTCGGTCTGCCATCTATCAGTTTGTCGATGACGTCCTGTACAGAAAAAGACCAAACGGTGTGAAATTGAAGTGCATTCCCTGTGAGGAAGGACTGGAGTTGTTGGCAGAGATACACGGAGGCATATTGTTACGCCCTCGATGCGGCTATATCTCCCACGTGTCGAAGCACGACTTAGAGGCATAACCGCATTGAAAGCAAAGTCGCAAGTGAGGTAATCTTCACAAAACCCATGTAATACATAAGGGAAAGATACATAGTTGGCTTACAATCGCCACTTCACACAAATACATGAATAAAGCATTACATCAACCAGATACAATCAAGGTCCGGCTATGGAACCAAAATAAAAGAAGAACCCCAAATGCGACAAAGGTCCCCGATCGACCCCAACTGGGCTCCACTACTGATCAACTAGAACGAAACAACACAAAGGACAAGATCGTCATCGAGCTCCTCCTGAGCTTGGTTGCGTCATCTGCACGGACTCATCAGCACCTGCAAGCTGGTTTTGGAAGTATCTGTGAGCCACGGGGACTCAGCAATCTCACACCCTCGCGATCAAGACAATTTAAGCTTATGGGTAAGGTAAAAGGTATGAGGTGGAGCTGCAGCAAGCAACTAGCATATATGGTGTCTAACATACGCAAATGAGAGCGAGAAGAGAAGGCAACGCACGTTTCGAGAATCTATGATCAAGAAGTGATCCTAGAACAACCTACGTCAAGCATAACTCCAACACCGTGTTCACTTCCCAGACTCCGCCGAAAAGAGACCATCACGGTTACACACGCCGTTGATGCATTTTAATTAAGGTAAACTTTAGGTTTTCTACAGCCGGACGTTAACAAATTCCCATCTGCCCATAACCGCGGGCACGGCTTTCGAAAGTTCAAATCCCTGTAAGGGTGTCCCAACTTAGCCCATGACAAGCTCTCACGGTCAACAAAGGAATAGACCTCCTCCCGAGATGTTCCGATCAGACTCGGTATCCTGGTTCTACAAGACACTTCGACAAGTTAAAACAAATCCAGCAACACCGCCCGAATGTGCCGACAAATCCCGATAGGAGCTGCACATATATCTTTCTCAGGGCACACTCAGATGAGACTAGCTACGAGTAAAACCAACCCTCAAGTTTCCCCGAGGTGGCCCCGCAGGCAGCTCAGCTCGGACCAACACTTAGAGGAGCACTGGCCCGGGGGGGTTAGATTAAAGATGACCCTTGAGTCTGCAGAACCCAAGGGAAGGTGGTAGGTTGTTAGTGCAAATGGTAAAACCAAGGTTGGGCATTGCTGGAGGAGCTTTATTCAAGGCGAACTGTCAAGGGGTTCCCATTATTACCCAACCGCGTAAGGAACGCAAAATCCAGGAACATAACACCGATAAGACGGAAACTAGGGCGGCAAGAGTGGAACAAAACACCAGGCATAAGGCCGAGCCTTCCACCCTTTACCAAGTATATAGATGCATTAATTAAATAAGAGATATTGTTATATCCCAACAAGTAAACATGTTCCAATAAGGAACAACATCTCCATGTTCCAACAAGGAACAAACTTCAATCTTCACCTGCAACTAACAACGCAATAAGAGGGGCTGAGCAAAGCGGTAACATAGCCAAACAACGGTTTGCTAGGACAAGGTGGGCTAGAGGCTTGGTTCAACAATATGGGAGGCATGATAAGCAAGTGGTCGGTATCGCAGCATAGGCGTAGCAAAAGAGCGAGCATCTAGCAAAGCAAAGATAGAAGTGATTTCGAGGGTATGGTCATCTTGCCTGAAATCCCACAAGGAAGAAGAACGAGTCCATGAAGAAGACAAACAGACATAGACGAACGGTTCCTCACAACGCGACGTTATCGGAACCAACCCGAAGAAGCAAACACCGGAAAGAAGCACACAACATAGTAAACAACCACCACATGAACATGGCATGATGCACAATCAAGTATGATGCATGTCCGGTTTAATGAAGCATGGCATGGAAAGAGGGTGAAGCAAAGAAACTACCTATCTAGCCAAGTTTAAATGAGGCCGGAAACAACGAACAACAATTCCGGAAACTCCTCATATGCATATATTAGGTTTGGTACTGTTCTGCCCTAACATAATTTTAGAGTTATTAAACATGCAAAGTAAAACCACCATGTTAAACTAGACATTCTTCTACCCCATTTACATATAAAGATTATTAAAATCCGAGTTACGGTTATTTAGTTATGAAATAAATCATTTTAGCATGGCATAGGGGCAAATTTAAACAAACGTCATTTTAAACATTTTGAACATAGATGAAAGTGGCAAATTATTAATCTACACAAAATTCTAAGCAAGTTTCCTATATTAAGTTTTTCCATATGATGCTTAGTTATTAAGTTATTATATGCATGTACTATGAGGGTTTTTTCTGCAAAACAGTAAATCCTGGGATAATTGAATAAATCCGTCTAGAGGAAAAAACACTATAGGGCCGAATCTGCTGAACTGGGCCAACAGAGGGGAGGGGCTGCGGGGAGCTCACCCATGGGCCAATGCCCGGTCAGTGGGAGGCAAGGTTGGCAGGCTCTAGCTCGTCCTTGGGCTAGCAGGCCCGATGAGGAGGTGGCCGCCCAGGAATGATCAACGCGAACGACTGGGTGCGTCGACCTCTGTTCGACGGAAGCAGAGCAACAATGGCGGCTGGAAGCGAACTCAGCATGACGGCAGTGACTGGGTCGACGGGAACCTGCCGGACGACGGGGATGGGCGGATCCGAGGACGGAGGTTCCAGATCCGTTGACAGAAGTGATCGGCGGCGCTCGGGATGCGGGATCCGGCGAGGTGGGACTCGTCTAGGACGGCTCTGCAGGGGAACGGAGAGAGAGAAGTGAGGTTGAAAAAGAGAAGGAGAGGGCGACGGGGAGGCAAGGCAGCAGTGCTGAACTGACCGGAGTGGATCGCCGGCAGCGACTCCGGCGAGTGACGGGGTGGACAGAAAACAGCGGGAATAGGCGGGCGATGAAGCTAGCGGTTCCCACACGGAAGACTGGAGGTGCGGGGCGAGCGCTCCTGCGCTGCGCGCGGCGGCGCGGTACCGGGCCCGGGCGGGCTTCAGATAGGCCCTGAGGGCCGGGGCGAAGTGGGGCTCTCGAGAGGCGACGTGGCCTCGCTCGATTGGCCACGGGCGGTGTGGGGTGGCGGCGCAGCCAATGGGATGCTGCCAAGTGGCGAGGTGGAGGTGGAGTTCGCCGGAAAACGAGGAGGAGGTGGATGGATCTATCTGGTGGTGCGGTTTTCGAGGGGGATGCGGCGGCTGAGGGTAGGGGAAGGCTAGGGGCACCCGGAAATGGCAAGGGGGGCTTCTTAAATAGGCAGGGGTCTAGGGTTAGGGGCTTTCATCCGTTTTCGGACCCTCGGATCACGATCGGACGGCTCCAGGCACGAGGAGGAGTAGTCTGGGCCTAGGTGAGCTGTGTAGATGGGCTAGAGAGGAAAGAGAGGGAAAACCCGGCAACAGTTTTCGGAGACCGAAAACGTCCTACGTTAGACCGGCTATAATGCCGCTATAGTTTAACGGTTGGGCTATCAAACGAACTCTGAATGCGATGAAACTTGACAGGCGGTCTATCTACACTATAATAAGACCACACACCAACTTTCATCCCATTCCGAGAAAATTTTATGACCACTTATAAAATAATATTTCGGACATGTCGCGAGCGCGTGCAAGTGTGTCTGGGCTCAGAACGGACAACGGAAGGAACGAGGAGACCGGGACGGATGCAAGTTTTGAAAAAATGATGATGCAATGCACATGATGGCATGGCAAGATGCAACACGCAAGCACATGACATGGCAACGATGGCGAATAACTAGACGACACCTGGCGCAACGGTCTCAGGGCATTACAACACTCCACCACTATGAGAGGATCTTGTCCCGAGATCTAGAATGGCACCAGAGGGAAAACAGAAGAGAAGAGAGGAGAGGTAAAACTAAGTTGCTTCATTGACAAATGAGTGAAACCACGAACCTTGAGAGGTTAAACAATTTGAAAGAAGAATACAACGAGATGAACAAAGTTGGAAAACACTCTGTTAGAAAAGAGGAACGAGGAAGAACAACTTCGGGCAGCACTCCGATTAAAAGAAAGGAATTGAATAAGAACTTGATAAGATGAGAAGATACTTGAAGAGATCAACAACATACAGCCTCCGGAACTATTGAATGAATGGAACAAGAGGTAAGAAAGATCTCAGACAGCACTCTGGTTGAAAAGAGGTGCAAGGCTTGATAAGGCGAAAAGAACTTGAGGAAAAAGGACACAACACTCCGGTTAAATGGATAACGCGAGAAAAGAATAAGGTCCTGACAATCCGAGAAGATGGGTTGAGGAGAGCAACATCACAATGCCTCTGGAACGGAAGAATAGAAGGTAGATAGTTGAAATAAAGAATGGAGAAGAAGATGCCAACTTCTGCCACAAAAGAGCTTGAAAAGGTATCATTAGGAGAAGATTCGAACGGAGTTGTTGGAAAAAAAACCAACAGTGAAAGGATAAGCTTGATATGGTCTTGTGGAGTACATCTCAAATTAAGAGATGAAAACTTGCCACTCACGGGAAAAAGAATTGGATTGGTAAGAACAAGTAGACGAGAAAGCTATTTCACCGGGAGGATAGAGAAGAGCTTGGGTCCTTTATAAGCACCATAATTAGCAACAATCCTTAGGGAAAGTTTTAGGTGAAATATAACCCAAGATAACTCCAATGAAGAGATTGATGGATTTATAATACCCCATTCTTAACAACATGTGAATCATGAAACATGAACTCAAATTATCAAGAATGACATAATGCCACCTCGAATGATACGGTTGAAAGAATTGCACTCCGGATTAAAAGATGAAGAATGCTTGAGCTCCTGTGAAAAGAATCTTGATGAACGCTTCGAGAAGGGGAAAAAATCCTTGATGAACCATCATGTAGAGTCTCCATGAAGAACTCCGGTAAACAAAAGGATGACGAAACGAAAAGGAAGTTGAAAACACAAGGTGAAACCTTGTACCGATTGGAACTCCGGGAAAAATAGAGGATGAACAATTGAAATCAGGAATTTGATCATCGTGAACAAACTCCGGAAGAAAAAAATTAACATATGGATGAAACAA
The DNA here is from genome assembly GCF_056163025.1 of Triticum urartu. Classification (NCBI taxonomy): domain Eukaryota; kingdom Viridiplantae; phylum Streptophyta; class Magnoliopsida; order Poales; family Poaceae; genus Triticum; species Triticum urartu. Next base: position 232,563,312 of record NC_141876.1, on the reverse strand, counting down.
GAATAAGAATTACATTATGCTTATCCTTCACCAATTTAGATTGATGACAAGCAACGGATTTGGCATACTACTTATTCTCGTAGAAAAAAAATAAGAGAGATATAACATAAACTTGAGAATGTCTTCCACGAACCATCGATAGGAATTTGGAAGAACGAATAAATTGATAAAGAAGACAAATCTTTAACGAACCACCGTAAGAATTAAAAATGAACGAAGAGAAGATAAAGAAACGCCGGGAAGAATTATAAAATGAACGAAGATGCTTGAGAGAATTTAGATCCATGAGAACGAAGAGATTACGAGCTGATTATAGAGTCCTTGATTTAAACACCGGTATGATTTAGAGTAAGAGAGCTGAAAGCTGAGAATGAATAATTCTGAATTGATAGACTCCGGATAATCAAACTGAGAAGACTCTTGAATTGCTCCGGATAGGTGAAAAGAATTCTCACAATCAAAAACAATTATGAGAGGATGGCAACAAGCTAGAATCACGAATCTTGAAGAGAACGGACCAAGATTGAGAGGAAAAATCTTCTTTGTCTTCAAAATCCGAGAATGACGACGAGAAACACCACCATGAATTGTTGAGATACTCCTGAATGAAAATTAGAAAGGTTGAGCCAACGATGGAAAGAATTTGAAAGATCTTGGAGAAAGACATTTGACTGATGATAAATCATTCTTACGTCAATCTTTGAAACGAATTTGAAAAACTCCGGGAAAATAAGAAGAGTTAGGTAAGATCCTGGGAAAAGATCTGTGGGTTAGGGCACACTCAAAAGATACACCGTTGAAAGGAGAAATTGCACCGGTTGAAATAAATGACTTGAATGAGGTAACATCCTCGAAAGATTTTTGGACGGACTGATAATGGGGACACAAATCTTTTGAGATATCTTCAGCACTCCGGAATAATTGAATAGCGAGAAATGAATCATTATGAGGTGCACCGGTATGAGAAGGTATTTGAAACGAGGAAAGGATATGATCAACACCAAAAGCTTGAATTGAAACCACCTGAGAAGAAAAGAACGGAGAATGATGAACTTGAAGCTCCATTAGAATCTTCATGAGAAACCCTGGATAAGAACATTGAAAGAAAAGAATGAAGAGATTTCACATGAATAAAATGATACTTGATTAAGAAATCTGAGTCCCTAAAGAAAACAAGGGAGGGAGGGTGGGAAAAAAAAACAAAGGCAACTTGGGATGGATGAAGCGAACACCGTTGAGAAAGCTGAGATTGAATCTTGCGGATATTGAAAATGAACGGACCCGCTTGAAGAGAAACACACCGGTTGAAAAGGATTGACATGACAATGTCGATTATCATGAAGGATTAGTACTCCCGTAGGAATCCGAGAACACCACTTATAAAAGGTATGGAATCAACATTTGACTTCGAAGCAACTCGAATACCACAACTCAAAACAAAACAAAGGATTGGCTTGCAGAATAAGCCGGAACAAACATATGATAGAGATTTCGTCCGAAGTTTTCGTGGTGGGGCCTACACGGGCTCGATCGTACAGCACCATCATGTACAAGGCAGTGCACATGACATACGAAGCGTCCCTGAGTCGGCATAGCCAAGGAATATTTAAGACACAACGAGACCACTGTAAAACCAACCGTGAATAGGCGGACCACTAGACGTCGAAACCCAATTTCATATCACACATCTGTCGGAAAGATATCCTAAGAGCTACTTGAATTCCCACCTATGAAACTCCCGAACCTTTTCGGTTATGCAATCAGGTGTTGGGGATACAGGGGAAGCATAATATCTCACCCAAAACTAGCAAATCCTACATCCAGTTGTATCCATCCTTCAACACATAACCAAGAAACCTTCGGAAATCGTCTACCTCAACCTTCGAAAAGCATTCGTTATACGAGTTATGGCAATACTCCCGAACTCCCGCCCCAGTACTGGGTGGCATCGAGGTTATCTCACCAACGAACTGCATAAAAGAGATTTTCGATGTCGGCGTACTAAACTCAGGTATTCCAGAACTGCAATGATAAAATTGTGACGACAACACCTCGGAGCTCAACTCCCCGAGACACTGCCACAACCCCTAAAGACAGAAGGCACCAAGAACAATGTTCTCGTCACAAAACCATCGGAACGATTCCAAGATACCCGCGTGATCCTAAATTTTTTTTAGTGAAATTTGAGAAGAGAAGAGTCAAAACTCTATGTCAGGATGCCTTACCAGAGCGATGAGGAGACTGGGAAGTAAAAAGAATTCCTAAACTCTCCGATATATAATTCCTAAATGACTCAAAACATTTTTCTAGACACAACTCGGCTGCTAAAACGATCAAGCAATGGGGCTCCTAAGGTCGGGGAAGGCTCTGATTACCAACTTGTTACGCCCTCGATGCGGCTATATCTCCCACATGTCGAAGCACGACTTAGAGGCATAACCGCATTGAAAGAAAAGTCGTAAGTGAGGTAATCTTCGCACAACCCATGTAATACATAAGGGAAAGATACATAGTTGGCTTACAATCGCCACCTCACACAAATACATGAATAAAGCATTACATCAACCAGATACAATCAAGGTCCGGCTACGGAACCAAAATAAAAGAAGAACCCCAAATGTGACAAAGGTCCCCGATCGACCCCAACTGGGCTCCACTACTGATCAACTAGAACGAAACAACACAAAGGACAAGATCTTCATCGAGCTCCTCCTGAGCTTGGTTGCGTCACCTGCACGGACTCAACGACACCTGCAAGCTGGTTTTGGAAGTATCTGTGAGCCACGGGGACTCAGCAATCTCACACCCTCGCGATCAAGACTATTTAAGCTTATGGGTAAGGTAAAAGGTATGAGGTGGAGCTGCAGCAAGCAACTAGCATATATGGTGTCTAACATACGCAAATGAGAGCGAGAAGAGAAGGCAACGCACGTTTCGAGAATCTATGATCAAGAAGTGATCCTAGAACAACCTACGTCAAGCATAACTCCAACACCGTGTTCACTTCCCGGACTCCGTCGAAAAGAGACCATCACGGTTACACACGCGGTTGATGCATTTTAATTAAGGTCAACTTCAGGTTTTCTACAACCGGACGTTAACAAATTCCCATCTGCCCATAACCGCGGGCACGGCTTTCGAAAGTTCAAATCCCTGCAGGGGTGTCCCAACTTAGCCCATGACAAGCTCTCACGGTCAACAAAGGAATAGACCTCCTCCCGAGACGTTCCGATCAGACTCGGTATCCCGGTTCTACAAGACACTTCGACAAGTTAAAACAAATCCAGCAACACCGCCTGAATGTGCCGACAAATCCTGATAGGAGCTGCACATATCTCTTTCTCAGGGCATACTCAGATGAGACTTGCTACGAGTAAAACCAACCCTCAAGTTTCCCCGAGGTGGCCCCGCAGGCAGCTCAGTTCGGACCAACACTCAGAGGAGCACTGGCCTGGGGGGGTTAGAATAAAGATGACCCTTGAGTCTGCAGAACCCAAGGGAAGGTGGTAGGTTGTTAGTGCAAATGGTAAAACCAAGGTTGGGCATTGCTGGAGGAGTTTTATTCAAGGCGAACTGTCAAGGGGTTCCCATTATTACCCAACCGCGTAAGGAACGCAAAATCCGGGAACATAACACCGATATGACAGAAACTAGGGCGGCAAGAGTGGAATAAAACACCAGGCATAAGGCCGAGCCTTCCACCCTTTACCAAGTATATAGATGCATTAATTAAATAAGAGATATTGTGATATCCCAACAAGTAAACATGTTCCAATAAGGAACAACATCTCCATGTTCCAACAAGGAACAAACTTCAATCTTCACCTGCAACTAACAACGCTATAAGAGGGGCTGAGCAAAGCGGTAACATAGCCAAACAACGGTTTGCTAGGACAAGGTGGGTTAGAGGCTTGGTTCAACAATATGGGAGGCATGATAAGCAAGTGGTCGGTATCGCAGCATAGGCATAGCAAAAGAGCGAGCATCTAGCAAAGCAAAGATAGAAGTGATTTCGAGGGTATGGTCATCTTGCCTAAAATCCCGCAAGGAAGAACAAGTCCATGAAGAAGACAAACGGACGTAGATGAACGGTTCCTCACAACGCGACGTTATCGGAACCAACCCGAAGAAGCAAACACCGGAAAGAAGCACACAACATAGTAAACAACCACCACATGAACATGGCATGATGCACAATCAAGTATGATGCATGTCCGGTTTAATGAAGCATGGCATGGCAAGAGGGTGAAGCAAACAAACTACCTATCTAGCCAAGTTTAAATGAGGCCGGAAACAACGAACAACAATTCCGGAAACTCCTCATATGCATATATTAGGTTTGGTACTGTTCTGCCCTAAACATAATTTTAGAGTTATTAAACATGCAAAGTAAAACCACCATGTTAAACTAGACATTTTTCTACCCCATTTACATATAAAGATTATTAAAATCCGAGTTACGGTTATTTAGTTATGAAATAAATCATTTTAGCATGGCATAGGGGCAAATTTAAACAAACATCATTTTAAACATTTTGAACATAGATGAAAGTGGCAAATTATTAATCTACACAAAATTCTAAGCAAGTTTCATATATTAAGTTTTTCCATATGATGCTTAGTTATTAAGTTATTATATGCATGTACTATGAGGGTTTTTCTGCAAAACAGTAAATCCTGGGATAATTGAATAAATCCGTCTAGAGGAAAAAACACTATAGGGCCGAATCTGCTGAACTGGGCCAACAAAGAGGAGGGGCTGCGGGGAGCTCACCCATGGGCCAATGCCCGGTCGGTGGGAGGCAAGGTTGCCAGGCTCTGGCGCGTCCTTGGGCTAGCAGGCCCGATGAGGAGGTGGCGGCCCAGGAACGATCAACGCGAACGACTGGGTGCGTCGACCTCTGTTCGACGGAAGCAGAGCAACAATGCCGGCTGGCAGCGAACTCGGCATGACGGCGGAGACTGGGTCGACGGGAACCTGCCGAACGACGGGGATGGGCGGATCCGAGGACGGAGGTTCCAGATCGGGTGACAGAAGTGATTGGCGGCGCTCGGGATGCGGGATCCGGCGAGGTGGGACTCGTCCAGGACGGCTCTGCAGGGGAAGGGAGAGAGAGAAGTGAGGTCGAAAAAGAGAAGGAGAGGGCGACGGGGAGGCAAGGCAGCAGTGCTGAACTGACCGGACTGGATCGCCGGCAGCGACTCCAGCGAGCGATGGGGTGGACGGAAAACGGCAGGAACAGGCGGGCGACGAAGCTAGCGGTTCCCACGCGGAAGACTGGAGGTGCGGGGCGAGCGCTCCTGCGCTGCCAGCGGCGGCGCGGTTCCGGGCCCGGGCGGGCTTCAGATGGGCCCTGAGGGCCGGGGCGAAGTGGGGCTCTCGAGAGGTGACGTGGCCTCGCTCGATTGGCCACGGGCGGTGCGGGGTGGCGGCGCAGCCAATGGGACGCTGCCAAGTGGCGAGGTGGAGATGGAGTTCACCGGAAAACGAGGAGGAGGTTGATGGATCTGTCTGGTGGTGCGGTTTTCGAGGGGGATGCGGCGGCTGAGGGTAGGGGAAGGCTAGGGGCACCCAAAAATGGCAAGGGGGGCTTCTTAAATAGGCAAGGGTCTAGGGTTAGGGGCTTTCATCCGTTTTCGGACCCTCGGATCACGATCGGACATCTTCGGCCACGAGGAGAAGTAGTCTGGGCCTAGGTGGGCTGTGTAGATGGGCTAGAGAGGAAAGAGAGGGAAAACCCGGCAACAGTTTTCGGAGACCGAAAACGTCCTACATTAGACCGGCTATAATGCCGCTATAGTTTAATGGTTGGGCTATCAAACGAACTCCGAATGCGATGAAACTTGACAGGCGGTCTATCTACACTATGATAAGACCGCACGCCAACTTTCATCCCATTTTGAGAACATTTTCCGGCCACTTATAAAATAATATTTCGGACATGTCGCGGGCGCATGCAAGTGTGTCTGGGCTCAGAACGGACAACGGAAGGAACGAGGAGACCGGGACGGATGCAAGTTTTGAAAACATGATGATGCAATGCACATGATGGCATGGAAAGATGCAACACGCAAGCACATGGCATGGCAACGATGGTGAATAACTGGACGACACCTGGCGCAACGGTCTCGGGGCATTACACATATGTGGCTCCCACATAGGGTCGAGGACCCTTGCCGGCAAGGCATTCCGGCAAGGTTTCTTCTGGCCCACTGCCGTCCAGGATGCAATGCCACTAGTAAAAAATTGTGAAGCGTGTGAGTTCCATTCGAAGAAGCTTCATCAACCAGCTCAAGCGCTCCGAACAATCCCTCTTTCCTGGCCATTCTCGGTCTGGGGGATCGATATACTGGGCCCCTTTCCCCGTGATGTCGGGGGCTTTGAGTACTTGTACGTTTAAATCGACAAGTTCAAAAAGTGGCTGAAAGTGGAGACAGTGAGAAAGGTGACATCACAATCAGCCGTCAAATTCTTTAAGGGGCTAGTCTACCGTTTCGGTGTGCCAAATAGAATCATCACCGACAACGGCACACAGTTCACGAGCCACGCCTTCATGCAGTACATCTAGGACCTCAGCTACAAGGTCTGTTTTGCTTCTGTTGCACATCCATGGAGCAACAGCCAGGCTGAGAGGGCAAATGCTGAAGTGTTGCGGGGCCTCCGGACAAGGACTTTTGATAGGCTACGCAGGTGCGGACGATGCTGGATTGATGAATTGCCGGCGGTTCTTTGGTCAATCAGGACGACGCCAAATCGAGCCACCGGTCAGACACCCTTCTCCCTCGTTTATGGGGCAGAAGCAGTTCTCCCCATGGAACTCACATACGGGTCACCTCGAGTGCTCGCTTATGATGAGCTTGAGCAAGAGTAGTTGCGGCAAGATGACACTACGCTCCTTGAGGAAGATCATCTTCGGGCGGTTGTACGAGCAACACGCTACCAGCAAGCCTTGCGCCGCTACCATAGCCGCAAGGTTCATGCCCGAAGCTTTGAAGAAGGCGCCCTTGTTCTTCGGCACGTTCAGTCGGCCAAGAATTCCAACAAGTTGATGCCGAAGTGGGAAGTCCCTTATCGGGTAATACGAGTCACCAAGCCTGGCGCAGTCCACCTGGAGACCGAAGATGGTGTTCTAGTGAGCAACTCCTAGAACATCAAACATCTTCGCAAGTTTTATCCATAAGGCGCGGTTGCCGCCCCCCTGGCAAACCACCTTTTGTACAAGCCTTGCTGGCAAGGCATGTAATCCTTTGTACAAAGCCAGGCACAGACCCCGAGCATAAATAAATGACGCGCTGGCGCCCTAAGTTTTTGCATGCATGCTAGGTCGAGTCTCTCCCTTGGTTAGGGTTGATAGTTCTTAGCGGCGGCTAACCCCTAGCATAGAGGTCGAGTGTGCATCACTCGGTTCGTTTCCGTCCTCTTTGGTTCGTAGGGTATATAGACATTTCTAATGAGCTATTGGGAAGAAAAAGAACAAGCCGGCACTCTGGCCCTGGCAAACCAAGGTTGCCAGGGGCTGCAGACACAAGGATCTAACCGTGGAAAGCCAAGGTTGCCAGGGGCTGCAACGTTAGATAAGTTTTCTCCCCCACTCCGTGCGCCCGTATGAAACTTGAACGTATAAGGCTTCATTCGCTCTCGTACCATCTTGCCCCCTCCGCCCCGTGTCCGAAAACTCTATTTTGGACTGGAACTTGGTTGTAGTGCAATGGGAAGAGGGCGAGCGAAGGGCCTAATCCTACTCGGCCCCTACCTCCGCCAAGAGCATGAGCGTAGTCGGGCCATAGAGCAGGAGGACGGCAAGGCCTGTTGCCGGGATACCTATTTATCTTAAGATAACGAGGACACATTCCTTGGTGTGGCCCTTGCCCACGCGCAAATGAAACCCGGCAAACACCCTTCCTTTCATTCATACGTTTCAAATAAGTACAATCCATACGGAATTGGTACACGAGCAAGGGGATTACAAATTTTGAAATTTAACGAGTGCCCGCAGGGTTACAAACTAGAAAATATAAGTGCCCTGTGATCCCCGTTCTTGCCCTTTTCCTCCTAGGTGCGGCAGGTGAAGGCAAAAAGGAGGAGATGGGGAACATGTAGATGGAGAGCTTGACGAGGAAGGCCCTTGGCAGAGCGCACGACGGAGGGAGGGGCGACGCGGTCAGTCGGAGATAGGTCGACGTGCCCTTTCTCAACGCTCTCGTCGTTGTTGTCGCTGTCCTCCTCATCACTCCCGCTTGAGGAGGAGTCTTCATCGTTGGAGGAGCTCTCCACGCAGCACTTCAGGCGAGTTCTAGAGTCTCCAAAGACCTTGACGGAGAGTAGGCCGTTCTCCATTAATTTGAAATAGAGAACGAGCCCCACCAACAGGCTGTGGATAGGACCGAAAGTCTTCCATCCGCGGTGAAGGTACATGACGTGAGGGGAGGGGAAGTCAACGTCGACCCGCGTGCCGCCGTTCCCGCAGCCCCTCATATGCAACCTCAGGGTCTGGAGTGGATCAAGTTCCATCTCCCGAGCGAATGGCACAGGGAGACGAAGGTGACGGCGCGGTGCCCGACGCAGCCTGATGAAGAACTCACAAGGCTTGTCCCCGACGTGGCCCTTCACTGGGGGAGGCATCGCTAGCGGAGGCAAGGCCGGTGCGCCGCGTCCCCCTGTTCCCCGAGCGCCACGCCGGCCTCAGCCTCGCCCCCTCCCCCTTCCTCTCGTGGCCGGCTCCACCGCCGCAGGCTCTTGGGAAGGAGGGACGCGCTGTCGAGCAGAGACCCTCGCCGCCACCGTCGAAGGACTAGCGCCCCTCCCGCCATGGAAGATGAAAGAGCGGAGCCGAGGTGGAAGGAGAGGGATGATGAAAGATTTTGGGGTGCCATCCCCCTCCCCCTTCTTATAAAGGGGCGGGATCGGGACTCGGCCACCCCACTCAGCCAATCCGACCATCGGGGGCTCAAAGAATCGAGGCCGACCCGCTGCCCCAATCAATAGCGGCCTGTTTCCCCGCCTCGTCATTCAAGGCACGCACCCACCGCCTACCATATTCAGAGCACGGGGGACATGTGGCGGGCTAGCAGAAATCGAGGGGACAGACGAGACAGCCGTTCTCCGCCCCGTGGTCGTGGGGCGCGGGTGCCTTGAAGACCACGACCCGAGCCCACTCAGTAAATGAGCCGCACCTCTGCGTTTTCCTCTTTTTATGGGGAAGGCGCGAGCCGCCTCTTTACCACGATGTGACGCATGCGTGCGGAAACCGCCCCACACATGACCCCCACATCACGCATGACCCCCACGTCGCGCGTTTAATGCGGGTCATGGGGAAGCGCAGCGGACGGAGAAGTTACTGTAGTAAAAATCCGCCCACCTGCCCGTGCACCGTTCTAGGCCTAGCCCAGCAACGTGTCGCGCTTATGTGTGGCCCAGGCCCGGGGGCTCCTGTCGGTGTACAAAAGTAGGGGCTCTCCTTTTACACCCCTTTACTTGTGCACGGGTAGTCAGAGCCGCGCCTACGGCCACACTAAGTAGGGTAGGGGAGGGAAGCCGGAACACAAGACGACCACAACAACGCCAAGACCAGAGGCACAAAGAGAGCAAGAGGGCGAGGTGGACTCCCCCGGTGAGGCCCTTGCTGGGGTAGCTTCCGCAGCCCCGGCAAGATCCTTGCCGAGGCAACTTGCCTGACGCCAACAGAGCGCGCCACACTTGAGCCGAAGGGGTTCCAACACCATCAACCACATTGGAACCAAGGCTCGAGAGGCACCTCCGTGGTGGCGTGCAGATCTTTGTAGAGATCATAAATACGCAAGATCAGACGAGAAGCTGAAGACGACAATCCTTAGCGAGATCCTTGCCAAGGAAGTCCACGAGACCCTCGGCAAGATCCTTGGCGAGGACGACCGCCGTGCTGCGGCAAGACCCTTGCCGGGCCCCCGGCAAGACCCTTTCCGAAGACACCTGCAGGGCCACAGCCAGGCCCACACCTGCCAAGACTCCACCGCCGCTCCCATGCAGCTGCCAGCTCGACCAGCTGGGCAGGCATCTGCGTGGCAGCACGCGGCCTCTACACCAACTCAGCAAGCACCTGCGTGGTGGCATGCAGATCTTCGTGAAGGCTCCACCACCGCACCAGCCCAGCAGCCAGCCAACATGGCGCTACAACGCCTCGTCAACTTGGACGCACGCTAGAGCCAGGCGAGGCGACGACAGCTAGGACGAGCTTCTTTGCCGTCCCCAATAAAGCAAGAGGGGCACATCGGCAGCGCATTAAATGCATTTGTCCGACGATCCCAGGGGATAGACTCAGCCCCTGTACACCTTTCCATCTCATGTGTGCCACTGTGGTGACCCCTTTTTATCTATAAAAGGAGGCCCGAGGTGTACTGGAGAGGGATTCAGATCTTTTGGACTAGAGAGCCACCACAGCCTAGTTCAAGAACACAAGAACACTCAAATATACATCAAAGAAGGAGTAGGGTTTTACGCGCCTCCGCGGCCCGTACCTGGGTAAACGATTTGCGTGCTGACCGCCAGACCCGCTCTTTGCACAACCCCACGCCCGCCAACCGTAGAAGGGATCCCAGTGACCCCATAGGTGTCGTTTCCCACCGACACATAGTAACTCTTCTGGCGTGATTGCGCGGCTTTGAGGTTTTCACGGATGACTTTACACATTTCTTCAGCTTCTATGATCAAGTCGTTGCCAAGAAGTTGGCGTTCACTAGTCTCGGACCAATTGAGAGGAGTATGCCACTTTTTGCCATAGAGAATTTTGAATGGGGCCTTGCCTGAACTTGCTTGGAAGCTGTTGTTGTAGGAGAACTCGACATATGGAAGACAATCTTCCCACTTCATACCGAAAGAGATGACACAAGATCTAAGCATATCTTCAAGGATTTGGTTGACTCACTCGACTTGGCCACTTGTTTGCGGATGGAAGGCCGTGCTGAAGCGAATGTTGGTGCCCATGGCCTTCTAGAAGGAGCCCCATAACTTAGAAGTGAAAATGCTTCTGCGGTCTGAAGAGATCAATTGCGGAATACTGTGCAATGAGACAATTCTGGAGGTGTATAGCTCTGCCAACTGAGCTGCTGTTATAGATTCTTTGATTGGAAGGAAATGTGCCAATTTTGTAAGCTTGTCAATGACAATGAAGATAGCATCATTCCCATGCTTGGACTTTGGAAATCCAATGACAAAGTCCATTTCGATATGATCAAACTTCCATTCTGGAATAGCAAGAGGTTGGAGGAGACCAACTGGTCGTTGGTATTCTGCTTTCACCCTTCGGCACACATCACATTCATTCACGAATTGAGGAATCTCTCGCTTCATTCGAGTCCACCAATACGACTGCTTGAGGTCATGGTACATCTTCAAACTGCCTGGATGAATGGATAGAAGAGAATTGTGCGCTTAGTTCATTATGACCTTCCTTTGATCACCTTTAGGAACCACAGTCCGGTCCTCAAAGAATAAGGTGTCCTTGTCATCAATGCGATAGCACTTGTATTTGGATAAGCCCTTTGCAATACCGTGCTTCACCTTCTTCACCATGGTATCAAGGAGTGGTGCGAGCAGGCCTGCGAGCAGCGATTGCCCTTTGTAAGTGTCGAGCCTACCTTACCGCCCCCTTTATTTTTCGAATTAGAAAGAAGGGGATGAATTAGAAATAAAGAGATCAGGTTATTTATGATCGGAGAAAAGGAAGGGGCGTGGTTGATGTGTCACTGGGGAACCCATAGGAAGGAGAGACAACCGGCCTCATTCACATCTGAAATCGCCAACATGGACACAAACGAAATCATCTGAATCTCGTATAGAAAGAATTTGATCTTCCAAAGTTGGAGTGACTTGAAGGTTTGCAAGAAAACCTTGAGGAACAACTTGGAGGTTGAGTTTTCGGAAAGCTTCACAAAGATCTTGTTGGAATGACTTGAGAATTAAGCTGTTGCAATAAGCCTTCCCGCTCAAAGCATCTGCAATCACATTTGACTTGCCTGGAGTATATTCCATACTTGGATTGTACTCTTGAATCATTTTGACCCAACGAGTTTGCCTAAGGTTGAGGTTTAGTCGAGTGAAGATATACTTGAGGCTCTTGTGATCGGTGAAAATGTCCACTTGCCTTCCCAACAAGAGACGTCTCCATGTTATTAATGCATGGACAACTGCCGCCAACTCAAGATCGTGAGTGGGGTAGTTCCTTTCGTTGGGCTTCTACTAACGAGAGGTATAAGCCACAACTTTCTTCTCTTGCATTAACACAGTGTCGAGGCCTTGCAATGAGGCATCACAGAAAAATTTGAATGGCTTGGATTCATCGGGAGGAGTTAAGACAGGAGCTGAGACTAGCTTCTCTTTTAGAGTGTTGAAAGCAACGTCACACTCAGGAGTCCAGACATACTTGACATGCTTCTGGAGGAGTTTGGAAAGAGGCTTTGCAATCTTTGAGAAATTCTCAATGAATCTTCAACAATAACTTGCAGGCCCAAGGAATCTGCGGAGTTGCTTGACATTCTGAGGAGGCTCCCAATTCATAATTGCAGAAACCTTCTGGATTAACAGCAATGCCTTTGGCGGAGATGATTTGGCCAAGGTATAGAACTTCATCAAGCCAAAACTCACATTTGGAGAACTTCGCATACAATTGATACTCTCTGAGCTTGTCGAGCACCAATCTCAAATGCTTGGCATGATCCTTCTTATTCTTGGAGAAGACCAAGATATCATCGAGATACACTAGGATAAATTCATTAGTGTAGGGTGGACAATGAAGTTCATCATGCGAGAGAACGTTGTAGGAGCATTGACAAGGCCGAAAGACATGACAGTATATTCATAAGAACCAAAACTTGTTCTGAATGCTGTCTTAGGAATATCTTGTTCACGAATGTGAATCTGATGATAACCCATACGGAGATCAAGCTTGGAGAATACTTTAGCACCTTTATGTTGCTCGAATAGCTCATTGATGTTGGGAAGTGGACACTTGTTCTTGATTTTCTTCTTGTTCAATGGACGGTAGTCGACGCATAGTCGGTCCGTGCCATCCTTCTTTTGGACAAAAAGAACACCACAACCCCACGGAGATGAACTCAGTCTGATCAAACCCAGACGCTCTTGTTCATCGAGCTATTTGTTCAATTCCTTCAGCTCCTTTGGTCCAAGCTTGTATGGACGCTTGCAAATGGGTTCAGTGCCAGGCTCAAGATCGATAACGAATTCAACTGGCCGGTGAGGAGGCATTCCCGGAAGCTCTTATGGAAAGACATCTTGGTACTCACAAACAACTGGAATATGAGAAATTGCATCTAACTCACCCTTCTCATTGAGAGAAAACAGTCGAATAGTTTTTTCACAAGCGGCATAGATGATCACATCCTTAGAAGAGTGTGTCAATTGAATCTCCTTGGCAGCACAATCAAGTTGAGCCTTGTGCATAGAAAGCCAGTCCATGCCGAGAATTACATCAATATCAGATTCGCCAAGAACCATTGGGGAAGATAGAAATTTATAGTTGCCCATCTTGACGGTGGCATCAGGAACTATCGAGTTGGCTCTCATTAACAACCCCGGAGAAACAACACCCAAAGGTTTATCCAGATAAGACCAAGTGAAATCATGCTTTAAAAAGAACGATCTTGACATGAAGCAATGCGATGCACCAGTATCAAATAAGACTTTAGCAGGAATAGAGTTAACCAAGAGGTTACCCATCATCACATCTGACGAATCATCTGCCTGAGCTGTGTTCAACATGTTCACCTTTCCATGCTTTGGATTGTGCTTGACCACTGCATTTCTTGAATACCTCACAGGAGGAGGAGGCGGAAGGTGCCTCTAAGTGCACTTGTTTTCATAGTGATCTTTTAGACCACACTTGTTGCAAGTCACCACTAAGAGCAGACGGTGATAAGGAGTAGGAGCACTTGACCTTGGAGCTTGAGTCCGAGACTTGTTCAGATAGCCTGGGTTGGGCGGGTGGGAAGATCCATGTCCACCTTTGTTCTTCCGCTGGTAGGGCTGACAAAACAGAGGAGGAGGAAGCCAGAACTTCTGTTGCTTAGCTACCACTTGTGAGGACAAAGAAGACTGAACTGCATCCCTGATTCTCTTCTTAGAAGCCCCACACTTGAGCTGAGCACCTTCTTGCTTGAGGGCAATGTTATAGAATTGATCAAACTTAGTAGGCTCAAGAAGCACGAGAGGTAACTGTAGATCTTCTCTGAGGCCACCCCTGAAGTGATAGATCATGCTCTTTTCATCAGGAACATCCTGCCTTGCGAAGCGAACAAGTTTCTGAAACTAGATGTTGTATTGATACACGGACATGCTTCCTTGCTTGAGGCTGCGGAATTCCTCACGCTTCCTCTCAATAACACTTGTTGGAATATGATGAGCTTTGAAGTCTTGGCAGAAATCATCCCAGGTAATCACTCGACCTCCTCTAGAATCTTTGTATTGTTGATACCAATTAGCAGCTTGGTCTTTGAGCTGAAAAGAAGCGAACTTGACTTAGTCCTCAGGCCTGACATTGCTACATTCAAAATGCTTGTTTATGTCCACAAGCCAATCATCAGCGTCCGTGGCCTCAGCACAAAAGCTGAAAGACTTTGGCTGATTTGCAAGGAACTGGTTGAGGGTAGCAAACTGCGGCTGATAGTTGAATTGCCCTTAACCTTGATTTCCTTGGTTGCCTTGGCCTTGGTTGCGCTCTTGCAAGAGTTGCAAAAGCATATGGGTGTTGGCATTGGTGGCTTCCATGACACCTTGCCATGCCTCCGGAGGCGGAGGTGGAGGCTGTAGGATCGAAAGTATGTCTAGAGGGGGGGGGTGATTAGACTACTTGACCAAATAAAAACTTAACCTTTTCCCAATTTTAGTTCTTGGCAGATTTTAGCTATTGTAGGACAAGTCAAGCAATCATCACACAATTCAAGCAAGCATGCAAAGAGTATATTGGCAGCGGAAAGTAAAGCATGCAACTTGCAAGAATGTAAAGGGAAGGGTTTGGAGAATTCAAACACAATTGGAGACACGGATGTTTTTCCCGTGGTTCGGATAGGTGGTGCTATCCTACATCCACGTTGATGGAGACTTCAACCCATGAAGGGTAACGGTCGCGCGAGTCCACGGAGGGCTCCACCCACGAAGGGTCCACGAAGTAGCAACCTTGTCTATCCCACCATGGCCATCGCCCAGGAAGGACTTGCGTCACTAGCGGTAGATCTTCACGAAGTAGGCGATCTCCTTGCCCTTACAAACTCCTTGGTTCAACTCCACAATCTTGTCGGAGGCTCCCAAGTGACACCTAGCCAATCTAGGAGACACCACTCTCCAAGAAGTAACAAATGGTGTGTTGATGATGAACTCCTTGCTCTTGTGCTTCAAAATGATAGTCTCCCCAACACTCAAAGCTCTCTCATAGGATTTGGATTTTGTGGAAAGAAGATTTGAGTGGAAAGCAACTTGGGGAAGGCTAGAGATCAAGATTCATATGGTAGGAATGGAATATCTTGGTCTCAACACATGAGTAGGTGGTTCTCTCTCAGAACATATGAGTTGGAATTGTGTATGTGTTCTGATGGCTCTCTCCACGAATGAAGAGGAGGTGGAGGGGTATATATAGCCTCCACACAAAATCCAACCGTTACACACAGTTTTCCAATCTCGGTGGGACCGAATCAACAAACTCGGTCGGACCGAAGCGGTAAACCTAGTGACTGTTAGAGATTTTCGGTGGGACTGACATGCAACTCGGTAGGACCGATATGGTTAGGGTTTGGGCATAACATAATCTCGGTGAGACCGATTACACAAACTCGGTGAGACCGAGTTTGGTAATAAGCTAACCAGAGAGTTGGTCAGGTAAACTCGGTGGGACCGATTTGCTCTTTCGGTGAGACCAAATAGTTACAAAAAGGAAACAGAGAGTTTATACTGCAATCTCGGTGGGACCGATTCACTCTTTCGGTGAGACCGAAAAGTTACGAAAGGGAAACACAGAGTTTGCAATCCCATCTCGGTGAGACCGAGATCCCTATCGGTAGAACCAAATTGCTAGGGTTTGGCAGTGGCTTATGACAAGTAGATCCCTATCTTGGTGGCGTCGGATAGAAAGAATCGGTAGGACCGAGTTTGGCTTAGGGTTTAGGTCATATGTGGATATGGGAAAGTAGTTGAGGGTTTTGGAGCATATCACTAAGCACATGAAGCAAGAGGCTCATTAAGCAGCACCTCATCCCTCCTTGATAGTATTGGCTTTTCCTAAAGACTCAATGTGATCTTGGATCACTAAAATATAAAATGAAGAGTCTTGAGCTTTTGAGCTTGAGCCAATCCTTTGTCCTTAGCATTTTGAGGGTTCCACTTTCACATCCATGCCATGCCAATCATTGAGCTTTCCTGAAATAGTCATCTTGGAATAGCATTAGCTCAATGAGCTATATGTTGTTATGAATTACGAAAACCACCTAGGGATAGTTGCACTTTCAATCTCCCCATTTTTGGTAGTTGATGACAACATATAGATCAAAGCTTCGACAAATGATAATAAGCATGAAATATATCGTCGCTTTGAGAAGTATGTGACAAGTAAGAGCTCCACCTAAATTTGTGCATATTTAAAATTTGCTTTGGACTGCAAATGCACAAAGAGTTAGAGTCATGGGTTACTCTTCCATGTCACATACATCTTGGTGGAGCGCTTAAAATGATAAGATTGAAATACATGCACTCATCACCAAGAAGAGTGAATGATCACATAAGATAGATAAGATGATAATATTAAGCAAACATTAAGTGTAGCTTATGATCAAACACATGATCATCAATGTCTCATGAGCAATGACATAGTATCTCACACAAAAGCAAACAAAGTTCGAAAAACCACCAACTAAAACAAGAGAGAATAAAAGCAACACTCTCTCTCAAAGCCTATGATCTATACATTTTCTCCCCCTT
This sequence comes from Triticum urartu, assembly GCF_056163025.1. Taxonomy (NCBI): domain Eukaryota; kingdom Viridiplantae; phylum Streptophyta; class Magnoliopsida; order Poales; family Poaceae; genus Triticum; species Triticum urartu. The sequence goes on along the minus strand of NC_141876.1, from coordinate 232,546,355 downwards.
TGGCAACAAGTTACCAAAAAGTTCCTAGAAAATGCATAGTGCTAAGTCGACACTCAGGCTTGATCTTCAGGTGGTGGTGTAGTCCGGAGCACTCCAAGGACGAAGCCTTCTGTAGACGTGGTCGGAGTCGAGGCTGAAGTGGATGCTGGAGCTGGTGGAACTGAGGCTGTAGCTGGTGCAGACGTGGTGGCTCTAGGGTCAGCAACTGGCACTGCAGACGACCTCGGACCTCGTGGCACTCTGGCAAAGGCATCAGTTGTAGTCTTGCCTCTCCTCTCCTGCATGTTATCCTGGAGCTGCTCCACTGCAGTCTGAATCTCTGTCACTTTGACATCCAAGTCATAGAACTTTTGTTCCATGATCCTCTCTAAGCTTGCCTGGTTCTGAGTTAGGGTGGCTAGTCCTTGCTCAATCCGCAGGGTGGATGCAATCAAGTAACCAAGCTGCTCTTGTTTGGTTTCCAGGAAATATTCAGATGCCTCCTCTTGAGTAGGCATCTTGGCAGCTTTCTCCTTCCTCGCCTTCTCCTTCTTGGCTTGTGCTTGGGCAGATGATGGCTCATTCTCAGTCATGACCACTTGATTATCTTCAAAGTCTGGACGGATGGGCAGGTGTTCCTTGTCCAATAAGTATATGCCCGTGCCCATCTTAGAGTTGACGAGCTCCTGAATCTGTGGGGCATATCCACAGCTCCTCTTCTGGTCTGCTGCTGTCCTCTTCTGCCACATAATCCTCATCTTCTGTGTCCGAGGTTCTCTTCTTTCTCTGTCTTGTGGCAGCTTTAGGCAGATTGCTAGGGGTGCTCCTGCTGCCATCTTCTGAGGAACTTGATGGACTAGTGCCCTCACTCATCTGCACTTGCTACTCTGACAAGTTCTGGCTATCACTTTGGTCTGACATGATGCAAACTCTGACTGCTGACCCTGTGAATAGGTTATAGATGAGATAGAGTGGATAAGCATCACAAAATGCAGAGATTTTTGCAAAAGAATAATTCAAAAACTTAGTTTTAGTTTCCCACTGAAAGCATCTCGGATCTACCAATTTCTAAACTCGGTGATACCGAAGCAGTTTTGGCACCTAAACTAGTGAACTCGGTCAGACCGAGTCGCACTTCGGTGGCACTGAGACTGCTAGGGTTTCACAGAGTTCCAAAATCGGTCACACCGATAAGTAATTCTCGGTCAGACCGAGTCTCACTTGTGCAATGGCATAAGCCAAATCGGTGGGACCGAGTTTGTCAACTCGGTGGGTCCGAGATGGTTTCGGCGGAAACCTAACCCTAAAATTTTCGAATTAAACCTAATCTACGAGTTCATTGACTGGATAGAAGTTTAGCAAACGTGGCAAGAATCATGATGATCACAATGTGCTAAGAATCGGAATGGGGAATAGCACAAAGATCGAGTCCATACCCGAGTTCGGCGGAGACTCGCTACGGCGGCAACGGCGGGGTTGAATTTCCGTTGACGGCGACGGAGACCAGCGACTGGAGGCGGCTGGCGGCGAGGAGACGATCCGGAGACCAAGTTGGCAGAGCAGGCTATCGCGCGGGCGAAGGGGTTCGGAGAAATTTCCAAATTTTTGCCCGTGCCTATATATAGCCCGACCCTGTCGGTGTGACCGAGTGGAACAACTCGGTGGCACCGAGATGCAAAACTGTATACAGTTGTTGCAACTCGGTGTGACCGAATGGTTCAAATCGGTTGCACCAAGATCGAAAACCTAGATCAACTTAATGATATCGGTAGGACCGAAAGTAGGGTATCGGTCAGACCGAGAATCATAAAGAGGTTTTGGAAGTTTAAGTCTATGACGAATCGGGGACTCCGAGTGCTCCTCACATAGAGTGGTTCGAATCTGACTTGATCAAATTTTGTGATGTAGCATGAATAGAGTTTGAGACGAGAAAAGCATAGATAGCTAGAGGAGGTTCTTAGGCATTATTGTCCATCCATTTGGCAAAAGGAAATAAAACCAAACAATCAAAACAACAAGTGGATGTCCTCGAATGAGTAAAATATGCAACCAGCATGCTCACACAATAAGATGGCAAATGAAATATGTGACAAGGCATGCACAACCAATTCTAGCATCTATCAAGCAATTTGCGATGACAAGGTCATCTATATATGAGTATATTGACTTAGGAGTTAAGTGAGAACACTTGATCATAGGTCATACTCATCGTTTAAGCTCAAGTGGGGTTACCACTTTTACATAAAGCATTGTTGTGTTCACATCTTTACAGTTGCTTTAGCTCAAGTCTTAGAGTAAAGCTCCCCCTAGATGTGATATCCCCCGTTAGAGGGATGAACTAACCTCGGTTTTTGTCGATGATGACTTCATGTAGATGTTGAAGATGTGGATGCTCAATGTTGATGTAGATCACTTGGAGCTATCCATTTGAGTGAATTGCACTTTCAATACCTACATGGGTTAGTCCCTCATGGAACAAACAAGGATATCCATAGACATAGAGTGATGCACACACAAGATGATGTCCATGAAAACTTTTAGGTTACCTTGTCCCTTGTCTTACCAACAAGAGGGTTTGTGACTCCTTGAACTAGTGCAAGATGTGGAAGTTGATTGCACTTGTTCTTGCCAAAATGATAAGAGTGAAGTATGTTGGCGGAGTCACCCTCAAGAGCTCTCTAGTTCTTCTTCTTTTGGATCCACACCATCTTGATGGGAATCCTTGGAGTTGTAGTCATACTTGATGAAGTGGAACTTGGAGTAGTCTTGGGAATCCACTTGACTAAGGTCTTAGGAGCTTCTTCAAATGCATCAATTTCCTCTTGAAGCTTGTCCTTGCCTTTTTGCTTGTAGTCTTGTGGTGGAAGATCATCTTGAGCTTGTGTCCCCTTGAAAGAAGTATCATACTTCTCTTGTTGAGGAACAAACTTTGTCTTGGGGTATTGATCTTCTTCCCACTCAACTCCATTGGCATTGAACTTTCGTTCGAAACCAACACCTTGATTCTTCCGGTGCATTCCTTGCTTGCACACAATTTCCTCGAATTGCTTACTCCCGGCAAGGCTTTTGTACACTCCTTTCTCTATAATTCCCTTCAATAAGCTATTTTCTTGCTCAAGTGTAACTTGGCTAAGATAATCATTAGTGGAATCAAGAGAACTACTAGAAGCAACAATATTGGATTTAGCATGATCATTGTTACTGCTAGAGGAAGAATCTTTCTTGTTCTTGTTACTAGACTTGACTTGAGGAATGTAAGTGGATAAGAGTAAACGCTTGGCAATGTAAGAAGAACTTTTCTTGCGGAGATCATCATTGATTGCTTTTAAGAACTCATGCTCTTGCTCAAGATTGAGCTTTTCAAAGCGTAATTTCTCATGAGCTCTTAAAAGTTCTCGATGATCTTCGAAGATAGTTTCATGAGCTAACTTAAGAGTGTTTAGTTCTTTAGTTAGAGCCTCAATCTTCTCCTTATCATTGTCATTCGTTTTATCTTGATTAGCATGATTAATTGACGTTTCATCATAGTATTCATCACTAGAGTTGTCAACAAGCAAATCATCACCTAACAAGTCATCTTCATCACTATTGAAATCAACATACTCGGGGTGTGTTACCTTAGGACCTTTGGCCATGAAGCATCTTCCAATTCCTTCATTTGGTGAGTCAAATATGTCGTAGGAGTTGGTTGACACAAGTGCTAGACCAGCAACACCTTCATCTTGAGTATCTTCGGAGTCGGAGTGATAACTTCTCTCGGAGTGGCTGTCGGAGTCGGAGCCGGATACCCATTCACCAACATGAGCTTGATGTCTTCGTTTTGTGTAGCTCCTTGATGATTTTTCCTTCCTTTCCGAATCCTTGCTTCTCCGAGAGTATCTTCGTTCATAACGATCATCTCTACTCCTTCTCTCTCTTGGTGGTGATTCTTTGCTTCTTCTTTTTGGAGAATCTTCTCTTCTCTTGTAGGGAGCCGTACACTCATTGGAATAGTGTCCGGGTCTTCCACAACTGTAGTAGTTTCGCTCTCGACTAGAAGATCTTTTGTCATTGTAGGACCTTGACTTGAAGCTTCTATCTTTGCTTCTACTCTTGTAGAACTTGTTGAAGTTCTTCACCATTAAGCTCAATTCTTCATTGAAGTTTTGTTTCTCACTTGATGATGTAGGGGCTTCACATGAGGCTTTGTAGGCACCACTTGATTTGTTTTGAAGTTCCTCTTTATCCTTAAGTGACATCTCATGAGCAACAATTCTTCCAATCACCTCCGTTGGCTTGAGATCTTTGTAATTGGGCATCATTTGGATCAATGTGCACACAGTATCATAATTTCCATCCAAGGCTCTTAGAATCTTCTTGATGATGAATCTATCGGTCATCTCTTCACTTCCTAAGCCGGCAATCTCATTTGTGATGAGAGCAAGCCTAGAGTACATTTCAGCGACACCTTCACCATCCTTCATTTTGAACTTGTCAAGTTGACTTTGAAGCACATCCAACTTGGATTCCTTGACAGAGTCGGTACCTTCATGCATATCAATCAAAGTGTCCCAAATTTCCTTTGCATTCTCAAGACGGCTGATTTTGTTGAATTCTTCAGGGCACAATCCGTTGAAGAGAATATCACAAGCTTGAGCATTGTATTGCAACATCTTCAACTCATCCGCGGTAGCTTCATGGTTTGGTTCTTTCCCATCAAAGAAGTCACCTTGCAAACCAACACACACAATAGCCCAAACGGCGGGGTTATGTCCAAGAATATGCATTTTCATTTTATGCTTCCAACTAGCAAAATTAGTACCATCAAAGTAAGGACCTCTACGGTGATAATTTCCCTCGCTAGACGCCATACTCTCCTAGGTTGTGAAACCAAGGCTATGACCACCAAAAGCTATGGAGATCAAAGCAAATGGAGACCAAAGCTCTGATACCACTTGTAGGATCGAAAGTATGTCTAGAGGGGGGGTGATTAGACTACTTGACCAAATAAAAACTTAACCTTTTCCCAATTTTAGTTCTTGGCAGATTTTAGCTATTGTAGGACAAGTCAAGCAATCATCACACAATTCAAGCAAGCATGCAAATAGTATATTGGCAGCGGAAAGTAAAGCATGCAACTTGCAAGAATGTAAAGGGAAGGGTTTGGAGAATTCAAAACGCAATTGGAGACACGGATGTTTTTCCCGTGGTTCGGATAGGTGGTGCTATCCTACATCCACGTTGATGGAGACTTCAACCCATGAAGGGTAACGGTCGCGCGAGTCCACGGAGGGCTCCACCCACGAAGGGTCCACGAAGTAGCAACCTTGTCTATCCCACCATGGCCATCGCCCAGGAAGGACTTGCGTCACTAGCGGTAGATCTTCACGAAGTAGGCGATCTCCTTGCCCTTACAAACTCCTTGGTTCAACTCCACAATCTTGTCGGAGGCTCCCAAGTGACACCTAGCCAATCTAGGAGACACCACTCTCCATGAAGTAACAAATGGTGTGTTGATGATGAACTCCTTGCTCTTGTGCTTCAAAATGATAGTCTCCCCAACACTCAACTCTCTCTCATAGGATTTGGATTTTGTGGAAAGAAGATTTGAGTGGAAAGCAACTTGGGGAAGGCTAGAGATCAAGATTCATATGGTAGGAATGGAATATCTTGGTCTCAACACATGAGTAGGTGGTTCTCTCTCAGAACATATGAGTTGGAATTGTGTATGTGTTCTGATGGCTCTCTCCACGAATGAAGAGGAGGTGGAGGGGTATATATAGCCTCCACACAAAATCCAACCGTTACACACAGTTTTCCAATCTCGGTGGGACCGAATCAACAAACTCGGTCGGACCGAAGAGGTAAACCTAGTGACCGTTAGAGTTTTCGGTGGGACTGACATGCAACTCGGTAGGACTGATATGGTTAGGGTTTGGGCATAACGTAATCTCGGTGAGACCGATTACACAAACTCGGTGAGACCGAGTTTGGTAATAAGCTAACCAGAGAGTTGGTCAGGTAAACTCGGTGGGACCGATTTGCTCTTTCGATGAGACCGAAAAGTTACAAAAAGGAAACAGAGAGTTTATACTGCAATCTCGGTGGGACCGATTCGCTCTTTCGGTGAGACCGAAAAGTTACGAAAGGGAAACAGAGAGTTTGCAATCCAATCTCGGTGAGACCGAGATCCCTATCGGTAGAACCGAATTGCTAGGGTTTGGCAGTGGCTTATGACAAGTGAAACTCGGTGGCGCCAGATAGAAAGAATCGGTAGGACCGAGTTTGGCTTAGGGTTTAGGTCATATGTGGATATGGGAAAGTAGTTGAGGGTTTTGGAGAATATCACTAAGCACATGAAGCAAGAGGCTCATTAAGCAACACCTCATCCCTCCTTGATAGTATTGGCTTTTCCTAAAGACTCAATGTGATCTTGGATCACTAAAATATAAAATGAAGAGTCTTGAGCTTTTGAGCTTGAGCCAATCCTTTATCCTTAGCATTTTGAGGGTTCCACTTTCACATCCATGCCATGCCAATCATTGAGCTTTCCTGAAATAGTCATCTTGGAATAGCATTAGCTCAATGAGCTATATGTTGTTATGAATTACCAAAACCACCTAGGGATAGTTGCACTTTCAGAGGGTTCACCTGTTCCCCATCATTGCGGTCCAGATTCAGACGCATTGGAGGATCCATCCTGAAGAGGGTGACATCCATTAGAACCATGATAGACACATAGACAAGCTGAATCAACGGATAGAAATTGCAACATATAGTCTTCACAATAAACATTTGAACAAGGACTGAACGAATGAATTCCAAAGTTAACATCACACCTCCATTAAGGTGAGAAGCCACTTAGAAAAAGGTTGATGAATGAAACAACAAGGTATGACTGGAACAAATAAGTGGTAAGGATTACCCAATCGCAAACCAAATAACCGCGGGAAGAATAACTAGGGCTACTTGAATTCCCACCTATAAAACTCATGAAATTTTCTGGTTATGCAATCTGGTGTTGGGGATACAGGGAAGCACAATATATATCACACAACTAAGAAGCCCTACGCTCCAACTGTATCCATCCGTCAACACATAACAAAGAAAACTCTGGAAATCATGTACCTCAACCTTCAAAAAGCATTCGTTATATGAGTTATGGCAATACTCCCGAACTCCCGCCCCAGTACTGGGTGGCGTCGAGGTTATCTCACCAACAACTACATAAAAGAGATTTTTGATGTAGGTAACTCAGGTATTCCAGAACTGCAACGATAAAATTGTGACGACAACACCTCGGAGCTCAACTCCCCGGGACACTGCCACAACCCCTAAATGTGAGTAGGCACCAAGAAAAATGTTCTCGTCAGAAGAATATCGGAACGATCCCAAGATACCCACGTGATCCTAATTTTTTTTGTGAAATTTGAGGAGAGGAAAGTCAAAACATCTACGTCAGGAGGACTCACCAGAGAGACGAAGGGGCAGAGGAGTAAAAAGGATCCTACTCTCTGATATATATATATATATAATCATAAGACTCAAAACATTTTGTTCTAGACTCAACAACATTAGCGATTCGATCAAGCAGGGGGCTCCTAAGTCAGGGATGGCTCTGATACCAACTTGTAACGCCCAAGATGCGGCTAGAGCTCCCACGTGTCGAGGCACGACTTAGAGGCATAACCGCATAGTGGTTTTTTCGCAAGAAGGGTCATCTTCAAAACATCGCATGTAATGAACAAGAAAGGGATAAATAGAGTTGGCTTACACTCGCCACATCACACAATATTCAAATAAGTTCATACATAATGAGAGTACACCCATAGTCCGACTACGGACAACCAAATGAAAAGAAGATAACCCAACTGCTACATCCCTGATCGTCCCAACTGGGCTCCACTACTGATCATCAGGAAACGAAACATAGTAACGACCAAGATCCTCGTCGAACTCCCACTTGAGTTCGGTAGCATCACCCGCATCGGTATCATCGGCACCTGTAACTATTTTGGTAGTATCTGTGAGTCACGAGGACTCAACAATCTCAAAACCCACGAGATCAAGACTATTTAAGCTTATGGGTAGGAAATGGTTATGAGGTGGAGCTGCAGCAAGCGCTAAGCATATATGGTGGCTAACATACGCTAATAAGAGTAAGATGAGAAGCTATGCAATGGTCGTGAAGCTATAAGTGATCAAAAAGTGATCCTGAACTACTTACGTTCAAACATAACCCCACCGTGTTCACTTCCCGAACCTCATCGGAAAGAGACCATCACGGTTACACATGCGGTTGGCGCATTTTAATTAAGTCAAGTGTCAAGTTCTCTACAACCGGATATTAGCAAATTCCCATCTGCCACATAACTGCGGGCATGGCTCTCGAAAGTTTATACCCTGCAGGGGTGTCCCAACTTAGACCATCACAAGCTCTCACGATCAACGAAGGATATTCCTTCTCCCGGAACAACCCGACCAGACTCAGAATCCCGATTACAAGACATTTCGACAATGGTAAAACAAGTCCAGCAAGACCTTCCGATGCACCGACCTAGCCTGATAAGAGGTGCGCGGTCTCGTTCTCAGGGTACAATGGATGAGCGAAGTGTACAGGTATATACCAAATACCCCAAGTTACCAAGGGGCGGCCCCGCACGGTGCTCTAGTTTGGACCAACACTCATGTGGAGCACTGGCCCGGGGGTTGGTTAAGTCCACAGGGTCGGGAAAGTCCCTATGCAAGTTTTTAGTTGTTATGGCAAATGGTAAAACCAAGGTTGGGCCTTTCTGGAGGAGTTTTATTCAAAGTGAACTGTCAAGGGGGTCCCATAACCCCAACCGCGTAAGGAACGCAAAATCAAGGAACATAACACCGGTATGACAGAAACTAGGGCGGCAAGAGTGGAACAAAACACCAAGCAAAAGTCCAAGCCTTCCACCCTTTGCCAAGTATATAGATGCATTAATTAAGTAAGAGATATTGTGATATCCCAACATGTCCATGTTCCAACATGGAACAACCTGCAAGGCACCTTCAACTAGCAACGCTATAAGTGGCTGAGCAAAAGCGGTAACTTAGCCAAACAATGGTTTGCTAGGAAGGTGGGTTAGAGGCTTGGCATGGTAATATGAGAGGCATGATATAACAAGTGGTAGGTAGCGTGACATAGCGATAGAACGAATAACTAGCAAGCAAATATAGAAGTGATATCGAGGGTGATGGTCATCTTGCCTGCAAAGTTCTCAGAGTTGTCGAAAGCTTGCTCCTCTTAAACGTACTCAATAGGTTCCTCGTTCACGAACTCGTCTCTTGGCTCTACCCAAAGCAAGAACACAACCAACGGAACAACAATCAATCACGGTGCAATGCACAAGCAACATGATGCAAGACATGGCATGGAATGCAAGGTATGATGTGCAATGCATATGAGTACTCCGGAAGGGAAAGGATGATCAAGGCATCAACTTGGCAAACCAAGCATGCCGCTGGAAAGGTGGGGTGATTTTGGTCTAAATCGATATAAGGATCATCGGAAACGGATGCACAGCTTGCAAATGACGAGCAAAACAAGAATGATGCAAATCTGCGGTTTAACAGCACCATAGCACTTAGAATGCAACAAAAAACTATGCTCCAACACTCCAACATAGCAACAAAGCACATGACCATAAATTAAAGGTGAAGCTCTACAAATCATGAACACTGAGCTCCTACTAGTTCTCACTAGAACAAGCTCAAAGTAGCATGGCAAAAATGCAAATGATATCAGCTTCACAGACTTGGAGAAAATACTTAACATGTCAAAACAACATTAGGTAGCATTGTTTAGAGCTAGCACTCAAAGCATATAAAAAAACTCCCTTACTGACCTTTACCCGAAGATGCATGGAAAATATGGTAGCACCCATTCAAACATGGCAAGTTATATGAACAGTTTCAGGCTTCGTAGAAAAACAAAGCATGGCAGGAACAGATTCATGATAGCAACTTTGCAAGCTCATGCCACTCTCTACAAAGCATTACATGGCATCAAAAGGCACCCAACAGTAAGTAGACATGTTCATGAAGCTAAGCATGGCAAGATAAATGCATAGGGTACATGTATCACTAGCAACACACATGGCAAAACTGATCATCATGTTAACAATCTGCCAGGAACAATATTTAGCAAAAGTAGAGCATGATAATGACAACCTACAGTACTCCATAATTTCAACCAGAGGCATGTGTGGATAGACAAATACCACATCTTCAAAACACGCTTAGTGGACTACCTCAAAATGTGCATGGATCTCATGCTAGCAACAAGTTTAGATAGCATCAAAATGTAACTTGAAATGACTTAGCAAAATATTCTAAGTGTCTGAAATCAGCAACATTATGGAGCCTACTTTGCATGCTTGTGCTAGTCACCACATAACTCCGAAAAATACAAGACTTGCACCACTATAAATATGGCATCATGGAGCTCATAAAACATGTGAACATCATGCTCAAAGGATGCACACAAAAAAAGCAACGAAAATGACAAATCATCAAGTTCTATTAAATTCCAGCAGACAACATCATATAGCACTTTTGCAATGAAGGTTAGGGCATCAATATGGGCAGTAACATGCATTCAAATGACACTAACATGAAGTGCATCACGAGATGAACATTTTGATATATCATATGCATGAATCGGAGTCACGGTCACGGAGATATGGCATATCGAAGTAGGGAACAAAATGTTAGGGAAAACAGGGACTTAGAAGAAATTTACCACTGGATCTAGGGTTCCGGGCGCGGGTTCCGAGCTGGTGGCGGATCTTGCCGGAGATCCCGCTGGAGACGATGGGGACGGCGGCCTGAGTCGCGCGGGAGGAGTAGGACGATGAGGTGGCACCGGATCCAGTGGCCGGAGCTTGCAGGTTCGCCGGAGATGATGGCGAGCGGCGGAGGACGGCGAGGCATGTCCATGGGCGCGTGCGGGCGGCGAGGGGAACTCCGGTGGCCGCGGTGATCGGCGAGGGGTGGCGGCAAGCTCGCGCGGTGGAGCGCCGGCGGAGGGTGACGAAGGCGGCAGCGCAGGCGGCGCTACCGGGCAGGGAGGGCCGCAGGTGGGGCGGCGAAGTGAGCGTGGTCCGGATGATGTGGCAACGCCCGATTGGGTGCGGCAGCGGCGTGGTATTGGTGGAGGAGATGTGGCCGGCGGACACGTCCGGCGATGCGAGGGGAGCAGGGCTAGGGTTTCATCCGTGATTTGGAAAGGGGGGATGCATATTTATAGGTAGGGGGAGCTAGGAGTGTCCAAATGAGGTGCGGTTTTCGCCCACACGATCGTGATCCAACGATGGAGAGCATGGAGGGGGTTTAGATGGGTTAGTGGGCTGTTTTGGAGGGGTATTGGGCTGCAACAAGCGAGGGGCTTTTGCGGTTACCCGGTTAACCGTTGGGGCATCAAACAACCTCCAAACGGAACGAAATTTGACAGGCGGCCTACCGGTGTTGTACCAAGGCCACTCGACAAATCTCGTACCGTTCCGACAACTTTTTTTCCCGCACACGAAACACGATTTGAGCGGTGCAACGGGTGCATGTGGGAGTGTCGGATTGCGAAACGGACAAGGGGAAGATGACCGGATGCATGAGATGAGCATGAATGCAAATGCGATGCACATGATGACATGAGAAGAAATGCATGACATGAACAAAATGCAAAACGCTATCTGCAAATTCTATGGAAAGACAGTGATGACATGGTGGAGATTGCTTGCCATGCTAGAAAGGACTTCAACAAACCTTTCTTTGGGGAGGTGGTTTTCACTGCATGGTGGAATATTTGGATGGTTAGGAATGACAGAGCTTTCAGGAACATCAAGCATCTTTCAGGATGTGGAAAAATGGCTTCATTCATGACCTCACTCTACTCTCTCACAGAATCAAACGGAAGTATAGAGAATCCTTACTTAAGTGGATTGATTTTCTTCCTCCTTGAGGAGAGTTGCTTCTATGTAACACTGTAATTATTAGAGTTAGTGCACCCCTCCTTTGTATAGCCTTCTTTTGTTTCTTCTTTTCTTTGTGCTTGTTTTCTTTTTCCTCACCTTGAGGAAGCACTGTATGGTTTCTGCTTTCTTTTAATAAAATGTTGTGGGGTGTAAGCCTTGCAGTCTTCATGGTAAAAAACAAAATGCAAAACGAAAAGAAAACCCAACCACGAAGGGAATATCATATCACATATCCGAAAATGGCAAGAGCTGGAGTTACAAATATGGAAAGTTACATCCGGGGCGTTACAGCCTGTCAACGCAGGTGGTGCAGAGTTTTTGACAACTCGACCTTTGATGAAGTTCTTGTTGTCTTTCTTGAACTTATGGCGAGGATCGAGGAACTGTCTATGCAAGTCGAAGCAAGAAAACTTGTGACCGGCCTGAAGCCAACGAAACTCAGGAGCTCCCTTGCATGTGGAGCACGGGAACCTTCCATGCACACACCAGCCAACGAATAGCGCATAGGCCGGCAAGTCATGCGTCGAGTACATGTACCAGACACGCATTATGAAGTTCTGTTTGCTAAAGGCATCGTATGTCTTGAACCCATTATCCCAGGCTTCTTGCAATTTGTCCTTAAGTAGCTGCATGTACACATTCATATTCTTCCCCGGATAGTTGGGCCCTGGAATTATCAATGTTAGGAAAATGTTCTTTCTTTGCATAATCATTCCGGGGGTAGATTGAGTGGAATGACAAATATGGGCCAACAACTATATTGGGCTGCCGTCAGACCAAACACATTGAACCGATCTGTGCTGATGGTGACTCGAGGATGCCTCAGATCTACCACTTGTTCCTCATGTAATGCATCGAAACGCTTCCACGCCTAACCGTTCGATGTGTGCACCATCATCAGCTTCCCATCTGCATCTAGTTGGGTTCTTTTGACCGTTTTGTGCCATGTCATATGTTTGGCCGTCTCTTCGACCATGAGACGATGTTGAAGTGTTGGTATGATTGGCATATACCGAAGAACATTAACGGGGATTCTGATCTGCATCTTCTCACCCATACCGTTGTCTACCACAACATACCTAGATGACTTGCAAATGTGACAATAGTTCAAGTCCGCATACTGAAGCCTAAATAAGGCACATCCTTTCTCACAGGCATGTATCTTCTCATAGGGCATCTTAAGAGCACGATGGATTTTGTCTGACTGACACAGGTTTGTAGGTAGTACATGGCCTTTGGGTAGAAAATGAAGGAAATATGCCCTAGAGGCAATAATAAAGTTGTTATTTTATATTTCCTTATTCATGATAAATGTTTATTATTCATGCTAGAATTGTATTGATTGGAAACCTTAATACATGTGTGAATACATAGACAAATACTGTGTCCCTACTGAGCCTCTACTTGACTTGCTCATTGATCAAACACGGTCAAGGTTTCCTAACCATAGACATGAGTTGTCATTTGATAATGGGATCACATAATTAGGAGAATGATGTGATGCACATGACCCACCCGTTAGCTTAGCATATTGATCGTTCAGTTTTATTGCTATTGCTTTCTTCATGTCAAATACATATTCCTTCCACTACGAGACCATGCAACTCCCGGATACCGGAGGAATGCCTTGTGTGCTATCAAACGTCAAAACGTAACCGGGTGATAATAAAGATACTCTACAGGTATCTCCGAAGGTGCCTGTTGGGTTGGCATAGATCGAGATTAGGATTTGTCAATCCGAGTATCGGAGAGGTATATCTGGGCCCTCTCAGTAATACACATCATAAGAAGCCTTGCAAGCAAAGTGACTAATGAGTTAGTTACAAGATGATGTATTACGAAACGAGTAAAGAGACTTGCCGGTAACGAGATTGAACTAGGTATGAAGATACCGACGATCAAATCTCGGGCAAGTAACATACCGATGACAAAGGGAATAACGTATGTTGTCATAACGGTTCGACCGATAAAGATCTTCATAGAATATGTAGGATCCAATATGTGCATCCAGGTTACGCTATTGGTTATTTACCTAAGAGGTGTCTCGGTCATGTCTACATAGTTCTCGAACCCATAGGGTCCGCACGCTTAATGTTCAATGACGATATTTTATTATATGAGTTATGTGATTTGGTGACCGTATGTTGTTCGGAGTCTTGGATGAGACCACGGACATGACGAGGAGTCTTGAAATGGTCGAGTGGTAAAGATTGATACATAGGATGATAGTATTCGGACACCGGAAGTGTTCCGGAGGGTACCAGGTACATATCGGGTCACCGGAAGGGGTTCCAGGCACCCACAACAAAAGATATGGGCCTTATGGGCCAAGAGGGGATACACACCAGCCACAAGGGGCTGGTGCGCCCCCCATATGGGCCGGCCTAAGTTGAGAAGGAAAAGAGGAGGAGGAAAGGAAAGAGAGTGAATATGATTACCGCTTCCTTCCCCCTCTCCCCTCTTTCCTCCCCCCCTTCCGGAAATAAGAAGGGGGGAGGCCGAATTGGAATAGGGCTCCCAAGTAGGATTCCTCCTACTTGGGGCGCCCAAGTCTGTTCCCCTCCACCCCACCTATATTGTGGGGAGGGGGTGCCTAGAAGACACACCAACAATTGTTAGCCGTGTGCGGCGCCCCCTCCACAGTTTACGCCTCCGGTCATATTCTCGTTGTGCTTAGGCGAAGCCCTACGCGGATCACTTCACCATCACCGTCACCACGACATCGTGATGACGGAACTCATCTACTTCATCGGCACTCTGCTGGATCAAGAGTTCGAGGGACGTCATCAAGCTGAACGGGTGCATAACTCGGAGGTACCGTACGTTCAGTGCTTGATCGGTCGGAACAAGAGGAAGTTCGACTACATCAACCGCATTGTCAAATGCTTCCGCTTTCGGTCTATGAGGGTACGTAGACTCACTCTCCCCCTCTCGTTTCTATGTATCTCCTAGATAGATCTTGCATGAGCGTAGGAATTTTTTAGAAATGGCATGCTACATTTCCCAACAGTGGCATCCGAGCCAGGTCTATGCGTAGATGATATCCACGAGTAGACCACAAAGAGTTGTGGGCGGTGATCGTCATACTACGTACCACCAATGTCTTATTTTGATTCAGTGGTATTGTTGGATAAAGCGGCATGAACCAACCTTACATGAGAATGTTCATGAGACCGGTTCCACCGAGAGACATGCAACTAGTTTCGCATTAAGGTAGCCAGCGGGTGTCCGTTCTTCCAACTTTAGTTGAATCGAATTTGACTGCAGCCGGTCCTTGTTGAAGGTTAAAACAGCAAACTTGATAAATCACCATTGTGGTTTTGATGCGTAGGTAAGAACGGTTCTTGCTAGAAGCCCGTAGCAGCCACGTAAAACTTGCAACAACAAAGTAGAGGACGCCTAACTTGTTTTTGCAGGGTATGTTGTGATGTGATATGGTCAAGACATGATGTGATATACGTTATTGTATGAGATGATCATGTTTTGTAAGTTATCAAGCAACCGGCAGGAGCCTTATGGTTGTCTCTTTATTGTATGAAATGCAAGCGCCATGTAATTGCTTTACTTTATCACTATGTGTTAGCGATAGTTGTAGAAGCAATAGTTGGTGAGACGACCATGACGCTACGATGGAGATCAAGGTGTCAACACAGTGACAATGTAGATCATGATGATGCTTTGGAGATGGAGATCAAAAGCACAAGATGATGATGGCCATATCATGTCACATATTTTGATTGCATGTGATGTTTATCTTTTATGCATCTTATTTTACTTAGTATGGCGGTAGCATTATAAGATGATCCCTCACTAAAATTTCAAGGTATAAGTGTTCTCCCCAAGTATGCACTGTTGCGACAGTTCGTCGTGTTGAGACACTACATGATGATCGAGTGTGATAGACTCTACATTCACATACAATGGGTGCAAGACAATTTTGCACATGCAGAATACTCAGGTTAAACTTGACGAGCCTGGCATGTACAGACATGGCCTCAGAACATTGGAGATCGAAAGGTCGAACGTGAATCATATAGTAGATATGTTCAACATAGAGATGTTCACCATTGATGACTACTCCATCTCACGTGATGATAGGACATGGTTTAGTTGATTTGGATGACGTATCATTTAGATGACTCAAGGGATGTCTATCTAAGTGGGAGTTCTTAAGTAATTTGATTAATTGAACTTAATTTATCATGAACTTAGTCCTGATAGTATTTGCATATCTATGTTGTAGATCAATAGCTTGTGACTGGGCTCCCTTATTATTTTGATATGTTCCTAGAGAAAACTAAGTTGAAAGATTATAGTAGAAATGACGCTGACTAGGTCCGTGATCTGAGGATTATCCTCATTTTTGCACACAAGAATTATGTCCTTGATGCACCGCTAGGTGACAGACCTGTTGTAGGAGCAGATGCAGACATTATGAATGTTTTGCAAGCTTGATATAATGACTACTTTATAGTTTAGTGCGCCATGCTTTATGGCTTAGAACCAGGACTTCAAAAACGTTTTGAACACCATGGAGCATATGAGATGTTGCAAGAGCTAAAATTGGTATTTCAGACTCATGCCCGTGTCGGGAAGTATGAGAACTCTAACAAGTAATTTTCCTACAAGATGGAGGAGAATAGCTCAACCAGTGAGCATGTGCTCAGAATGTCCGGGTACTACAATCACTTGAATCAAGTGGGAGGTAATCTTCCAGATAAAATAGTGATTGACAGAGTTCTCTAGTCACTATCACCAAGCTACTAGAACTTCGTGATGAACTATAATGTGCAAGGGATAACGGAAAAGATTCCCGAGCTCTTCGTAATGCTAAAATCGGCGAAGGTAGGAATCAAGAAAGAGCATCAAGTGTTCATGGTTAACAAGACCACTAGTTTCAAGAAAAAGGGCAAAGGAAAAGAGAGGGAACTTCAAGAAGAATGACAAGCAAGTTTTTCTACTCCCGTGAAGAAGCCCAAAGCTAGACCTAAGCCTGAAACTGAGTGCTTCTGCTGCAAAGGGAATGGTCAAGAGAAGCGGAACTACCCCAAATACTTGTCGGATAAGAAGAATGGCAAAGTGAACAAAGGTATATTTGATATACATGTTATTGATGTGTACTTTACTAGTGTTCATAGTAACCCCAGGGTATTCGATTCCGATTTAGTTGCTAGGATTAGTTACTCAAAATAGGAGTTGCAAAATGAACAGAGACTAGTTAGGGGCGAGGTGACGATGTGTGTTGGAAGTGATTCAGGATTAGTGTTGGACCTAAATAAATGTTATTTTGTGTTTGCGTTGAGTATGAATATGATTGGATCATGTTTATTGCGATACGGTCATTCCTTTAAGTCAGAGAATAATTTTTGTTCTATTTACATGAATAAAACCTTCTATGGTCATACACCCAACACGAATGGTTTATTGAATCTTGATCGTAGTGATACACATATTCATAATATTGATGCCAAAAGATGCAAAGATGATAATGATAGTGCAACATATTTGTGGCACTGCCGTTTAGGTCATATTGGTGTAAAGAGCATGAAGAAACTCCATGCATATGGACTTTTGGAATCACTTGATTATGAATCATTTGATACTTGCGAACCATGCCTCATGGGCAAGATGACTAAAAGTCCGTTCTCCAGAACAATGGGGAGAGGCAATGACTTATTGGAAATAATACATACCGATGTATGTAGTCCAATGAGTGTTGAGGCATGCAGTGGGTATCGTTATTTTCCGACCTTCACAGATGATTTGGGAAGATATGGGTATACCTACTTAATGAAACACAAGTCTGAAACATTTGAAAAGTTCAAAGAATTTCATAGTGAAGTGGAGAATCATCGTAATAAGAAAAATAAAGTTTCTACAATCTGATCATGGAGGTGAATATTTGAGTTACGAGTTTGGCCTTCGTTGAAAACAATGTGGAATAGTTTCACAACTCATTCCACCTAGAACACCACATCATAATGGTGTGTCCAAACATCATAACTATACTTTATTACATATGGTGCGATCTATGATGTCTCTTACCGATTTACCACTATCATTTTGGGGTTATGCATTATAGACAGCTGCATTCATGTTAAATAGGGCACCGTCTAAATCCCTTGAGATGACACCGTATGAACTATGGTTTGGCAAGAAACCTAAGCTGTGATTTCTTAAATGTTTTGGGTGTGACGCTTATGTCAAAAGGATTCAGCCTGATAAGCTTAAACCCAAAGCGGAGAAGTGCATCTTCATAGGATACCATGAGGAAACCATTGGGTACACCTTCTACCATAGATCCTAAGGCAAGATCTTTGTTGCTAAGAATGGATCCTTTCTAGAGAAGGAGTTTCTCTTGAAAGAAGTGAGAGGGAGGAAAGTAGAACTTGATGAGGTAATTCTACCTTCTCTCGAATTGGAAAGTAGTTTATCAGAGAAATCCGTTCCCGTGATGGCTGCACCAACTAGAGAGGAAGCTAATGATAATGATCATGAAACTTCAGATCAAGTTACTACTGGACATCATAGGTCAAACAGAGCATGTTCCGCACTAGAGTGGTACGGTAACCCTGTTCTGGAAGTCATGTTACTAGACCATGATGAACCTACGAACTATGAAGAAGCTATGATGAGCCCAGATTCCGATAAATGGCTTGAGGCCATGAAATTTGAGATAGGATCCATGTATGAGAACAGAGTGTGGACTTTGGTGGACTTGCCCGATGATCGGCGAGCCATAGAGAATAAATGGATCTTCAAGAAGAAGACTATCACTGATGGTAATGTTACTGTCTACAAAGCATGACTTGTCGCAAAAGGTTTTCGACAAGTTCAAGGAGTTGACTATGATGTGACTTTCTCACCCGTAGCGATGCTTAAGTCTGTCAGAATCATGTTAGCAATTGCAGCATTTTATGATTATGAAATCTGGCAAATGGACGTCAAAACTGCATTCCTTAATGGATTTCTTAAAAAAAGAGTTTTATATGATGTAACCAGAAAGTTTTGTCAATCCTAAAGGTGCTAACAAAGTGTACAAGCTCCAGCGATCCATCTATGGACTGGTGCAAGCATCTCGGAGTTGGAATATACGCTTTGATGAGGTGATCAAATCATATGGTTTTATACAGACTTTCGGAGAAGCCTGAATTTACAAGAAAGTGAGTGGGAGCTCTGTAGCATTTCTAATATTATATGTGGATGACATATTGTTGATTGGAAATGATATAGAATTTCCGGATAGCATAAAAGGATACTTGAATAAGTGTTTTTCAATGAAAGACCTTGGTGAAGCTGCTTATACATTGGGCATCAAGATCTATAGAGATAGATCAAGACGCTTAATAGGACTTTCACAAAGCGCATACCTTGATAAAGTTTTGAAGAAGTTCAAAATGGATCAGTCAAAGA
Organism: Triticum urartu; assembly: GCF_056163025.1. Taxonomy (NCBI): domain Eukaryota; kingdom Viridiplantae; phylum Streptophyta; class Magnoliopsida; order Poales; family Poaceae; genus Triticum; species Triticum urartu. Next base: position 232,526,985 of record NC_141876.1, on the reverse strand, counting down.
AAGGGTTCTTGCTTGTGTTACAAGGTGTGAAGTTGAGTTAGACTCAAAACTCAACCACGGCAGAAAGAGAGAGAATGAAAGTCATTCCGTATACCTCAGCCATCGGTTCTATAAAGTATGCCATGCTGTGTACCAGACCTATTGTGTACCTTCATGTGAGTTTGGCAAAGGGGGTACAATAGTGATCTAGTAATAGATCACTGGACAGCGGTCAAAATTATCCTTGGAGGACTAAGGAAATGTTTCTCGGTTGTGGAGGTGACAAAGAGTTCCTCGTAAAAGGTTACGTCGATGCAAGCTTTAACATAGGTCTGGAGGACTCTAAGTCTCAATCTGGATACATACTGAAAGTGGAAGCAATTAGCTAGAGTAGCTCCGTGCAGAGCATTGTAGGCACAGAAATTTGCAAAATACACATGGATCTGAATGTGGCAGGACTGTTGACTAAACCTCTCTCACAAGCAAAACATGATCACACCTTAGTACTCTTTGGGTATTAATCACATGGTGATGTGAACTAGATTATTGACTCTAGTAAAATCCTTTGGGTGTTGGTCACATAGTGATGTGAACTATTGGTGTTAATCACATGGCGATGTGAACTAGATTATCGACTCTAGTGCAAGTGGGATACTGAAGGAAATATGCCCTAGAGGCAATAATAAAGTTGTTATTTTATATTTCCTTATTCATGATAAATGTTTATTATTCATGCTAGAATTGTATTGATTGGAAACTTTATTCATGTGTGAATACATACACAAACACCATGTCCCTAGTGCCTCTACTTGACTAGCTCATTGATCAAAGACGGTTAAGGTTTCCTAACCATAGACATGAGTTGTCATTTGATAATGGGATCACATCATTAGGAGAATGATGTGATGGAGATGACCCATCCGTTAGCTTAGCATATTGATCGTTCAGTTTTATTGCTATTGCTTTCTTCATGTCAAATACATATTACTTCGACTATGAGACCATGCAACTCCTGGATATCAGAGGAATGCCTTGTGTGCTATCCAATGTCACAACGTAACTGGGTGATTATAAAGATGATCTACAGGTATCTCCGAAGGTGTCGGTTGGGTTGGCATAGATCGAGATTAGGATTTGTCACTACGAGTATCGAAGAGGTATTTCTGGGTCCTCTCGATTATACACATAATAAGAAGCCTTGAAAACAAAGTGACTAGTGAGTTAGTTACAAGATGATGTATTACGGAACGAGTAAAGAGACTTGCCGGTAATGAGATTGAACTAGGTATGAAGATACCAACGATTGAATCTCGGGTAAGTAACATACCGATGACAAAGGGAATAACGTATGTTGCCATAATGGTTCAACCAATAAAGATCTTCATAGAATATGCTGGATCCAATATCAGCATCCAAGTTCCGCTATTGGTTATTTACTGGAGAGGTGTCTCGGTCATGTCTACATAGTTCTCGAACCCGTAGGGTCCGCACGCGTAACGTTCAATTACGATATTGTATTATATGAGTTATGTGATTTGGTGACCAAATGTTGTTCGGAGTCCCAGATGAGATCACAGACATGATGAGGAGTCTCAAAATTGTCAAGAGTTAAATATGGATATATAGGACGATAGTATTTGGACACCGGAAGTGTTCCGGAGGGTACAGGGTACATATCGGGTCACCGGAAGGGGCTTCGGGCACCCCCGACAAAAGATATGGGTCTTATGGCCCAAGAGGGGAAACGCACCAGCCACAAGGGGCTGGTGCGCCCCCCATATGGGCCGGCCTAAGTGGAGAAGGAAAAGGGGAGGAGGAAAGAAAAGAGAGGGAATATGATTCCTCCTTCCTTCCCCCTCCCCCCTCTTTCCATCCCTCTTCCAGAAATAAGGAAGGGGGAGGCCGAATTGGAATCGGGCCCCCAAGTTGGATTCCTCCTACTTGGGGTGCCCAAGGCTGTTCCCCTCCCCTCCCACCTATATATATGTGGGGAGGGGCACCTAGAAGACACACGAACAATTGTTAGGCGTGTGCGGCGCCCCCTCCACAGTTTACGCCTTCGGTCATATTTTCGTAGTGCTTAGGCGAAGCCCTGCGCGGATCACTTCACCATCACCGTCACCACGCCATCGTGCTGATGGAACTCATCTACTTCCTCGCCTTCTGCTGGATCAAGAGTTCAAGGGACTTCATCGAGCTAAACGTGTGTAGAACTTGGAGATACCGTATGTTTGGTGCTTGATCGGTCGGGACAAGAAGAAGTTCGACTACATCAACCACGTTGTCAAACGCTTCCACTTTCGGTCTACGAGGGTATGTAGACACACTCTCCCCCTCTTGTTGCTATGCATCTCCTATATAGATCTTGCATGAGCATATGATTTTTTTTGAAATTGCATGCTACGTTTCCCAACAGAAAACGTCGAAATACTGTCATTATCGCGTCGTAGCATTCTCTGCCCAAGTTGAATTGGGCATTTAGAGCCATTATTTGTGAGATGGAATCCAACTGACATAGCTCAGTGTGCTTGTGGAGAGGACGTTCTGAAGACTCCAACATTTCATTAAAGGCCTTTGCAGATTCCTCCATCTCATCGTCCGAGTCCCTAGCATCATCAAAGTTTTGCACCATGTCTTCCATCCCAGTACCATGCTCGTCGGTGCGACAATGAACCACCTCGGCTCTGGCACGTTGGGCAGACTCACCATGAAATGTCCAGACCATATAACTAGGCATAAAACCAAACTTCTGCAGATGTTTACTCATTTCAAGCTCGTTCCTCCTATGATAGTTGTCGCACCGGACACAGTGGCACCTGATTTTTCGTTGGCCATTTGCAAATGCGGCTCTCACAAACCCCTTGGTTTTTGTTAACCATTCATCAGCCATGTCTTCCTGACTAGTGTGACCGGTGTACGTCCACACACGATCACTCATATTGCATAGCTACTGGACACACAAGAAATATATACATAATTCAGCAAACCGTATCCAGCAGTTAACGGAGTTTGTCAGTTTTATTACGTCCATGCAACCTAGACGCAAATAGGTAAGGATAGGTCCTAATCCCACTCGAGTATGTGTATATTGGGTTCGTTTTCCCATGTTCTGCTCTGGATCTAACCCCAAATTTCGGCAGCACCTCCCCGCTGTTCTCCTAATACAAGTCTCGGCAATAAGTAGAGAGGATGTGTACCCGGAGAACAATAGGGAGGCACTGACGAAATTCTGCATCGGATCCGAAGCAAAGCATATGGGAAAACGAACCAAATCTACACATACTCGGGCTATCCATCCATAACGTTGGACAATTCAAAAGACTCATGGTTACAAATATGCAAATGCATGCATATTTATATATGTAACCCTTTCGAACATGAGATGCATAGTGGTCACTCATACTGATGATTGAAGACACCTATAGCTAGCAACTCATCGGCACGAAGAACGGAACAGAGAAAATGAAGGGCGGAGGAGGAGATGTCATTTGTGCTCACCAACGAATGCAGGGGTGGAGCTCGTCGAATGCACAGGGAGGTCGGCGAACACCAGACCCCCACAATGACGAAACAACTACACATTTAAAACCACCTGATCAACACAAATATGATGTTTTTTACAAAAAAATTGAAAAATATATGACCTAACTCATAATTAACAAATATATGATCCCGTCGGCCTCTAAAAGGCCGAAGAGCACCTTTTCAGGAGGTGTCGGGGGTCGGGTGTCGGGTGTGTCGTGTCGGGGTCGGGGTGCCATGTCGGGGTCGAGGGTGCCGTGTCCGGGTCGGGGTGCTGTGTCGGGGTCAGGGTGTCGTGTCGGGGTCGAGGTGTCGGGGTCAGTGGTTCAGGGTGTTATGGTCGGGATGGCAAATCCTTGACTCCTTGATCTCTCGACCATCGACCCTTTTCCCCCTCGACCCTCTACCCCTCGACACCTCGATCCTCGACCCCTCGACCACTCGGCGACCCTCGACCCTCGGCGACCCTCTTTTTCTACTTTTCCTACATCGTTTTTTCATCTTCTTCTTCTACTTCTTTTCATCATCATCATCATCATCATCTTCTTCTTCTTCTACTTATTGTTCTTTTCATCATCATCATCATCATCATCATCATCATCATCATCATCTTCTTCTTCTTCTTCTTCTTCTTCCTCTTTTAATTCTTTTTTCATCTTTCTTGTTTATTCTTAAAAAATAGAAAAAACCAAATTAACCTAAACTAAACTAAACTAACCTAACCTAAACTAAACTAACCTAACCTAAACTAAACTAGATCTAAAAAAACAGAAAAAACACAAGAACTCATCTCCGGCGAGGTCGGCCAGTGGAGGCAGGCCACGGGGAGGGCGTGTCGGTCTCAAAACCGACGGATCTCGGGTAGGGGGTCTCGAATTGTGCGTCTGAGGTTGATGGTAACAGGAGACATGGAGCATAATGTTTACACAGGTTCGGGCCCTCTCGATGGAGGTAAAACCCTACGTCCTACTAGATTAATATTGATGAGTATGGGGGTTACAAGAGTTGATCTACCACGAGATCGTAATGGATAAAACCCTAGAAGTCTAGCCTATCTGATTATGATTGTCTCTATGGACTAGGCCCTCCAGTTTATATAGACACCGAAGGGGACTAGGGTTATACAAAGTCGGTTACGGAGAAAGGAATCTTCATATCTGAACGCCAAGCTTGGCATCCACGCTAAGGAGAGTCCCATACGGACACGGGTGAGAGTCTTCTGTCTTGTATATTCATAGCCCATCATTCCGGCCCATGTTCAACAGGACGGATCCCGAGGACCCCTTAGTCCAGGACTCCCTCAGTAGCCCCTGAACTAGGCTTCAATGACGAGGTGTTTGACACGCAGATTGTCTTCGGCATTGCAAGGCGGGTTCCTCCTCCGAATACTCCAACACAGCCTTCGAATATGCCTAACATGTCCAGATCTGCAAAACAAGTACCACACACTACCGCAGTGTGACGCCCCGAGACTGTTGCTCCAGGTGTCTTCCAGTTATTCGTGTTGTTGCCTTGTCATTCATTTGCATGTTGCATCTTGCCATGTCACCATCCGCATTGCATCATCATGTTTTCAGAACTTGCATCCATCCGGGTTCCCCCGTTCTCTCTGCTGTCCGTTCTGAGTCCAACCACACTCGCACGCATCCGCGGCACGTTCGAAATATTATCTTATAAGTGGCTGGAAAATGTTCTCGGAATGGGTTGAAAGTTGGCATGCGGTGTTGTTATGTTGTCAGTAGGGCGCCTGCCAAATTTCATCGCATTCGGAGTCCGTTTGTCGCCCCAATGGTTAACTACAGAGGCAGTATAGCCGGTCTTTACGTCGGACGTTTTCGGTCTCCGGGAACGGTTGCCGGGCTGCCTTCTTTCCTCTCCTCTCATCCCAAGGCTTTCTGCACAGCCCACTACCACTCACCGCTAGACCCAACCTAACCCTCCTCACATCCGGAACCGTCCGATTGATATAACCACCTGACCCCTCTTTGCACAGTGCATCGACCCCCTCGCACGTCCGAAAGCTGTCCCGAACCCGACCCGGACTGTCACCACCGTTGTGTCCGGATCATCCCCAAACATCTACAAAACGTCTCCGTTTTCTTAATTGGGCTCCCTAACCTATTTATTCGAGACCGTCTGATTTTGATCGGAGGGTCCAAAACTAATCTTTTTGTCCCTATATATAGACGAACCCTTACCCAAATCAGATCAAACCCTAAAATCCAGGAGATTTGTCCCTGCCGCCGCCGCACTCATCTCCCACCTCGGGATCCTCCCCAATCCAAAATCCCTCCTCGTTTTCCTCTCCTACCCAATCCCACCGTACCCAACCACTATTGCCTCCATTTCCGTGCCCGACCAATCCCGCGGCCTCCTCTCCCCTTGAGCCCGAGGCCATGCCTCCTCTGCTCGATCTCGCCTACCACCATCGACCGGAGCCTCCCAGCGTAGCCACACTCGATCCACCTTCTGGAGCGCACCCGAGAGGCCCGAGCTCCTCCAACCTCGTGACCTCGCTGCCGCACCACCTCGCGCCATTGTCCTTCCTCTCTGCAGCCTCCCTCACTCTCTCTTCGTCGCTGCATCCTTCCCTCCCGTGCAACGCCGTGCGCATGGCTGGAGGCCACCACGAGCAGCAGCCATGGAGCACGAGCTCCTCCTTCCACAGCCCGCGGCCGAGGACCCCAACCCTGGCATCCGCGTCGCCAAGTTCCTCAACCCCGCGCCGGAGCTCCACCCTGCGCCACCCGTCAGCGAGCCGTCCGCCAGGAACTGCCTCACGCCCTCGCCTCTTCTTCCTCTCCTGGTTCCTTCCGAAGACCATCAAGAGGTCCATGCTGCCCTGCCTTTTCTCTGCTCGCCGGACTTGCTGAACCTGCTGTCGCCGCCGTTTTGTGCAGGTCCGGACGACCACAAGCAGGCATTGCCACCCGAGAGGCCCAGCCCTGAGGAAACCCTGTTTTCGCCCTTGTCCTTGCCATCTCCGGGATCTCTGCCGTTCCTGGTCCTCCCCGCGCCTCCTGACCTGCTAACCCCGCCGGAGCAAGTCCCATCGCCGCCCGCACCATTGCTGCCCTGCTTCCCCCTGCATCTCCTCCTCTTCAGGTCGAACAGCAGCAACTCGAACCGCTCGCGCATGTTGACCGCATCGCCAGCGCCTGGGCTACCGCGTCGCCAGCGCCCTTTGCCTGCACAGCCCAGCAGCGCAAATAGCTTGCCAGGCCTCTCCTTTAACTGGGCCAGGCCCACTGGGTGAGGCCACCCTAGCGCCCCCTTTTTTCCCTCTGTTGGGCTTGCTGTCCAGATTTGGCCCGTGTTACGTTTTTTCCTCTAGGCGGTTGTGCTAATATTCCAGAGAATGTTGTATTACAGAAAAGACCCTCATGTTCATACATTTAATATCTCACAAACTATGCATCTTTTTAAAAACTTCATATATGAAAAATGCTTAGATTTCTGTCTAGTTTCATAATATGCCACTTTCATCCATGTTTGAAATGCTTAAAATGATGTTTGATTAAATTTGCTCATATAGCATGCTAAAACGGTTTAATTCATAACTAAATAACCATAGCTCCATTTTAAACAAACTTTATATGTAAATGGGGTAGAAAAATGCCTAGTTTAACATGGTGGCCTTACTTTGCATGTTTAATAACTCTAAAATTGTGTTCAGGGCAGAACAATACTAAATTCAAATAATGCACATGGGGATTTTCCGGATTTGTTGTTTGTTATATCCGGCCTCATTTAAACTTGCCTAGATAGGTAGTTTTCAATTGCTTCACCCCTTGCCATGCTAACCAACATTTAATTTTGTTGAGTACATAAACAAGACCAAACTAAATAATGAAATGTGGTGTTCCGGCAATATGCAACTCGTTGCAAATTGAGCTCCACTTAACTTGTAGTTTTGCTTGTGCACCTTGACATGCCATGCCTCACTAAACCAGACATGCATCATACTTGGTTGTGCATCATGCCATGTTTATGTGATGGTTGTTTACTATATTGTTTGCTTCTTTCCAGTGTTGCTTCTCGGGTTATTTCCGATAACGTCGCGTTTGTGAGGATCCGTTCGACTACGTCCGTTTGGCTTCATCATGGACTTGTTCTTCTTCCTTGCGGAATTTCAGGCAAGATGACCATACCCTCGAAATCACTTCTATCTTTGCTTGCTAGTTGCTCGCTCTATTGCTATGCCGTGATACCTACCACTTGCTATTTCCTGCCTCCGATATTGCAATGTCAAGCCTCTAACCCACCTTGTCCTAGCAAACCGTTGTTTGGCTATGTTACCACTTTGCTCAACCCCTCTTATAGCGTTGCTAGTTGCAGGTGAAGATGGAGTTTGTTCCATGTTGGAACATGGATATTGTTGGGATATCTTATTATATCTTGTTTACTTTAATGCATCTATATACTTGGTAAAGGGTGGAAGGCTTGGCCTTATGCCTGGTGTTTTCTTCCACTCTTGCCGCCCTAGTTTCCATCATACCGGTGTTATGTTCCTTGATTTTGCATTCCGTACGCAGTTGGGTTATAATGGGAACCCCTTAATAGTTCGCCTTGAATAAAACACCTCCAGCAAGGCCCAACCTTGGTTTTACCATTTGCCACCTAAGCCTTTTTCCCTTGGGTTCTATAGACTCAAGGGTCATCTTTATTTTAAACCCCCCGGGCCAGTGCTCCTCTGAGTGTTGGTCCAAACTAGTGCCCCTTGCAGCGCCACCTCGGGGAAACTTGAGGGTTGGTTTTAGTTGTGCGGATTGCTTATCCGGTGTGCCCTGAGAATGAGATATGTGCAGCTCCTATCGGGATTTGTCGGCACATTCGGGTGGCTTTGCTGGTCTTGTTTTACCATTGTCGTAATGTCTTCTAACCGGGATTCCGAGTCTGATCAGGTCGTCCTGGGAGAAGGAATATCCTTTGTTGACCGTGAGAGCTTGTGATGGGCTAAGTTGGGACACCCCTGCAGGGTTTTGAACTTTCGAAAGCCGTGCCCGCGGTTACGGGAAGATGGGAATTTGTTAATGTATGGTTATAGAGAACTTGACACTTAACTTAATTAAAATGCATCAACCGCGTGTGTAGCTGTGATGGTCTCTTTCCGGCGGAGTCCAGGAAGTGAACACGGTTCTTGTGTTATGCTTGAACGTAAGTAGACTCAGGATCACTTCTTGATCATTTCTAGTTCATGACCGTGCTTTGCTTCTCTTCTCGCTCTCATTTGCGTAAGTTAGCCACCATATATGCTAGTGCTGGCTGCAGCTCCACCTCACTACCTTTTCCAACCCATAAGCTTAAATAGTCTTAATCTCGCGGGTGTGAGATTGTGTAACATCCCAAATTTTCAATTTGGAATGTTATACATAGATCATTCTTGCATATCATATTTTATTGCATTTCATCTCGTGATTCTCGAAATCCTAAGCAACTCAAGGACCCTCACAGAGAGTTGCGAATTTCCTCGGTTTTCAAATTTGATTTTTATCAAAAATTGATACGAGGATTTCTGGTTTTAATTATTTTTCTCTCCGAAAATATTTCATATAAAAGTATATGAGAGGAGATAATATGACTTCTCCAAAATAATTGAAATATTGGATGAAAAATATTAAAATCAAATATTTGTTTTTATTTGGATTTTATTTCAATTTTGTTTGCATTAGAAAAATTGCATGTTTTCAAAATTTCATTTTAGGGCCAAGAAAATTTTCATCTCGTTCTAAATATTTTATTTAGACGGCGAAAATTTGTTTTGGCATTTTTAGATTTTTTATTTTATTTTTCTATGATTTTTTTCTGTTCGGCGGAATTGTTTTAAAAAAAGGTCTTCGGGCGCCGACTAGGCCGAAACCCAGCCGGGCCGGCCCATCTTCCCCGCCGCCTCGTCCCGCGCCAGGACAGCGCCGCCGCCGACTCGGACAGAGTCCGAGCCGGACTACGCCTCCCCGCCGTCTTGCCCCCTCCCCAAGCCACCTCCCCCTCCCCTCTTTAAATACCCAAGCCCCCCCGCCGCCCGCAGCCCTGCCACCGCAGCCGCGCCGCCACCTCTACCACGCCACGCCGCCTCGCTCCGCCGCCTCGCCTCGCCGCCACCTCGCCGCCTCGCCCCGCCGCCGCTCCCGCGTCTCGCCGGACCTGACTAGGTAGCCGTTCGCTGCCGGTTTTTTCTTTAAAAAAAGAAACCGTTTCATTTTTTTGAAAAAGTAGTTCATTTTTTTAGATCGGTTCGCCGATTTTTCCTGGTTCTTCTATTTAGTGGACGTTCGTTCGTACATTCGTTTTAACGAACGGTTTTCGCTCATTAGTTAGAGACAAGGAACACTCGTTCGTTAGCCTATTCACCAGCTTTCTTTTATCGGATTTTTCCGCGATTATTTCTGATCGCGATTTCTGATCCGATTTCCGTTTCAGTTTATCTTTTCGCTCGTTTATCAGAATCAGGAAATTCAAGCGCCTAGATCTTCGTCTCGAGACCCTATTTCTGTTTAATCAACTTAAACAAGAGTTTGCTACTATAAAATTTGACCTTAGTCTAGATTAGTAAACGGATCTTGTTTCTTTCGTCACTTGAGTTTCGTTGCTCCGTTTGATTTGATTCTTTTTTACAACCAGAGTTCTTAAGTTGAACTTTCTGGTAGATCTTCTTATTTGAGATTTACTCGTGCTTCTTTGCTTGATTGCTTATGTATGCTATTGTTTGTTTGCGATAGAATTCCCAGAGTGCGAAGCATGTTATTTGGAGTCCCTAGGTTTCGCGGATCATCATCAAGGCAAGTAACACTTTGATCATACCCCTTTATCACCCAGTTTTTATGCATTAGTTCCAATCCTCAAACATTGCATGATTAGGATGCTTTTAACATGTGGGTTGGGAAGTAGTTGATGAGGTAGAACCTATTGCCCTGCTATATTCAAACCTTGGGAGTTACTTATACGAATTGCTTATATTGCTATGCTATGCCTGTAGACGTGGTTTGGGTGAGTGAAATCCATGACAGATGGGAGATTGTTAATTAATGGTTTAACTTAAGGTGACAACTTGAATACACATCTGGGTGGATTGAGGCACCTGGAGAACCCAGTGTTGCCTGTATTTTTGGAAATCCCGGGGTTCCGTGTGACTTTCCTATGGACCGCCACCCAGGCTCAAAGGGAACTGAGATGATTCATGCTAGAAACTTCCGTGTGCGGCCACAAGCTATTATGGGCTCTAGCATAGTTGAGTAAGTTACGTGAAGCTCTTGAAGAGGTGGATCAGCAGGTAGTGGGTTGTAGGTTTGGTATGGTCTGCCCGGAGTAGAGAGTTAATGTTCCTAAAAGACCGTGTCTCGGTCATCCGTTTCTCAAACACCATGTAGTGCGAGAAATCTAACGGAGGTGATCGAGTCTTGTGGGGAAAAGTGCGCAAACCTCTGCAGAGTGTACAAACTAATCATGGTTAGCCGTGTCCCCCGTTATGGATATCTTGAGTATCTAGTACTTGGAGTATCTTAAGTATCTCATCACTTTTTAACTTAATATTGTTGGGTTGATAATTACTTTAATTGGGATTGAGTTGGAGGAACCTTCTCAATGATGTTTCAACTACCATGATAGTTAAATTAAAATCTATTCCTTTGTTGTAGGAAAAAAATTGGCTTTTCGCAAAAACTATAACCATAGATCTTTCCACCAGCCAAATATGCATGTAGTGATAGCACTATTCTGTTCTTGCTTTATTGTGTTACTTTGCCAGCATATTCCATGTGCTGACCCGTTTTCGGCTGCAACGTATTATGTTGCAGACTTTTCAGACGAGGAGTAAGGTCCGTTAGGTCGTTGCTGTGCAGTTCAGCTATGCCGTTAGAGTTGATGGACACACTTTATCTTCCAAGCCTTCCGCTGTTATCGTATTAGATGGCCTTAAGCCATATTTATTGTAATAAGTTCTCTTTGGAGACATTCTATGTAATATGTGTGTGATTGCTACTCTATTATAAATCCTCGAGTACTATGTGTGTCAGCATTACCGATCCAGGGATGACACTGAAGCACAGAGACTTGACCGTTTGAGGTCGGGTCGCTACAAGATGGTATCAGAGCACACGCTGAGTGTAGGACACGACCATTAAGCTAAAGCCATAGATCACTACTCTCTTCTCATTTCTGACTCCTCGCCATTTTCCACTCTTTAGGATGGCGGATGCAAGGAACAAGTTTGCACAACCGGATGAAGACACACCTTTTGGACGACACTTGAAGGAAGTCACTAGGTACCTGAACATAGGAATACCAAGCTTCACCGGGACTTACAAAGCCACTGTACCAGAAGAGGAGCGATGGATGATTCAAGTTCAAGTTCTAGGAAGGACCTTCACGCCAGTCACTAAACCCATAGAGTTTTCCTTTGATGCACCAACCTGGAGTCTAGGAGAGAGTATGGTAGCTCACATCACCATGGGACACATTGGAGAAGTTTACCAAAAGGAGCTTAAGGATACTATCTACCAGATTTGTGGGCGCCGAGATGAGCAATGGGAGATGATCAACACCAGGAAAGATAGATCAATTGCAGCTTTCATCCAGGAACTAAACCAGCACATTCGATGCCAGGAGAATCAAATGTGCGCATGCATGACAGATCTGAAGAAGGCGAAGACAAGGATCATCGAACTAGAAGAAGAACTTAAGTCTACATGAGATGGATAAGAGGAGGAAACTGTGACACTATTGGAGAAGAATGACGACCTGATTAAGAAGATCGGAGTATTCATGGGAGACCCTGCACCAGTAGAAGAAGACGAAGAACCCAAAGAGATTCGTCAGGAGGACTACATCATCATCGACGACATCGACTCCGACCTTAGCGATGATGACTTTGAAGACGAAGCTGGAGCAGATATCATGGAGTCTTCAACCAAGGAATATTTTTAGTAGACCGCCACATCAGTAGTAGTATTCCACCATGTAAATAGTGTAGTCCGAGCACTTTCACGATAGTTCTAGACCGATTGTATGCCCTTGCTTGATTGATTGAGTGAAATGATTGTGTTTGTCTCATGTGCATATGTGTAGTGCTTTCTCATTAGACCTCATTATATTCTAATCTCTCCCCTCTAAACCCATCAGACGCCTCCGAGATGTGACCCCTGATTCGCTTTCCCACCCGAGCTCACTCAGTTGGTCCAGCAGCAGAATACCCTCATACAGTTGTTAGTCCAGAACCAAGGCAACAACAACAACAACAATCCACCACCACCACCACCACTAGTTGACAACTTAGCCCGTTTTCTGAGGTTGCAACCGCCGGTGTTTTCCAGTAGCACCGAGCCTATAGTAGCAGATGATTGGCTCCGTAGGATTGGAAGGGAGTTAACCACTGCAGGATGTACCGATGCCGAGAAGGTGAGTTTTGCTGCACATCAGTTGGATGGACCAGCATCCTCATGGTGGGAGAATTACACTGTCACCTACCCTATAGCCACGGTGACATGGGACCAGTTTCAGCAAGCCTTCCATACATCCCATGTCTCAACTGGAGCTATGAGTATGAAGAAGCTTGAGTTTCGCAACTTACGCCAGGGGAACCATACAGTGACTCAGTACGCAGATGAGTTTAGCAAGTTATCTCGCTATGCCCCTGATGATGTGGCCACAGATGCCGCAAAGCAGGAGAAGTTTATGGAATGGCTGAATGATGAGATGAGCATGCAGTTGATGGTGGCAACATTCAACAACTACCAGGAGTTGGTAGATATGGCTCTTATGATTGAAGGGAAGCAGCGGCAGATTGAGAACCGTAAGAGGAAGTATGGACAAGGAAGGTATGCCTCAGGAGCTCAGCAGAAGCCTCGCCTAACCCCGAACTCGGGAGGACTTGTTCATAACCATGGAGGCCACAACCATAATGGAGGAAGTAACCATAATCATACTGGCCCAAGGAATGGGAATGGGAATGGAGCAAGCAACAATCAGAACCGCCCCAATCCAGCCACACCCACCAAGAGAGACCTAAGCCATGTTACTTGTTTCAAGTGCGGGAAGACTGGACACTATGCCACGTAGTTCCCTGAAGGGAAGAATGGAAACGGAAATGGGAGCGCTGGGAAGAAGCATAATCCATTCAACAAAGGACAAGTGAACCACGTTAACGTGGAGGAGGTTAAAGAGCAGCCAGACGCGGTTATAGGTAAGTTTTTGGTTAAGTCATTTACCTCTCTTGTTCTTTTTGATACTGGTGCATCGCATTCATACATATCAAGGGAATTCGTGGATAAGTTTAAACTACCGACCCAAACCCTTAGGACCCCACTGTTAGTAAGTTCACCTGGAGCAGAGTATATGGCTAGTCGATGGTGCGACCAGATACCCTGAACCATTGGCAACCATGTTTTTCCGTCCAACCTAATTATCTTGGAGTCACATGGATTGGATGTGATATTAGGAATGGAATGGATATCAAAGTACGGAGGAAGCATTGACTGTGTTAGTAGATTAATTTGCCTCACCACCCCTGAGGGAAAAAGGATCAAGTATGTATCTAGACATGCGCCAAGAAGTAGCCAAGTTAATAGCCTCATGGGAGTTGTTCATAAGGAAGTGCCTGTAGTAAAGGATTACCCGGGTGTTTTCCTAGAGGAGTTACCAGGCATGCCACCGGATCGAGATATCGAGTTTTTGATAGAGCTATTGCCAGGCACAAGGCCAATATCCAAGAGACCTTATCGGATGCCCGCGAATGATCTGGAGGAGATTAAGAAACATATCAAGGAGTTATTGGAGAAATGTTACATTCGACGGAGTTCATCACCATGGGGAGACCCAGTGCTTTTGGTTGAGAAGAAGGATAAGTCCCTAAGAATGGCTGTTGATTATCGGGCCTTGAACAAAGTGACGATTAAGAACAAGTACCCATTGTCGATTATCAATGATCTGTTTGATTAGCTGCAAGGAGCTAAGGTGTTTTTGAAGATCGATCTACAATCGGGATACCATCAGTTGAAGATACGAGAGATGGATATACCAAAGACAACATTCACCACACGGTACGGTTTATATGAATATACGGTCATGTCGTTTGGACTGACTAACGCCCCTGCCTATTTCATGAGCATGATGAACAAAGTATTCATGGAATATTTGGATAAGTTTGTTGTGGTGTTCATTGATGATATAATGGTATATTCGAAGAATGAAGAGAAGCACAAGGAGCATTTGCGTTTAGTTCTCGAGAAACTCAGGGAACATCAGTTGTATGCCAAGTTCAGCAAATGCGAGTTTTGGTTGAAGGAAGTCGGATTCCTTGGACATGTTATATCAGGAGAGGGTATAGCAGTAGACTGCAGAAAGGTTCAATCAGTCAGTGAATGGTTGGCACCCACTTCAGTTAGCGAGATCCGCAGTTTTCTTGGACTCGCAGGATACTATCGGAGATTCATTGAGAATTTTTCCAAGATCGTGAAGCCAATGATAGAATTATTAAAGAAGGATACCAAGATTAAATGTACGGAAGATTGCGAGGCAAGTTTCCAGGAGCTAAAGAAACGTTTGACTACAGCCCCAGTGCCGACACTGCCAGATATACGTAAGGATTTCCAAGTGTATTGCGACGCCTCACGCTTAGGACTTGGAAGTGTGCTTATGCAGGATGGAAGAGTTATTTCGTATGCCTCACGACAACTAAAACCACATGAGTTGAATTATGCCATGCATGATTTGGAGCTAGCAGCCGTAGTGCATGCGTTGAAGACTTGGAGACATTACCTTATTGGAAACCATTGTGATGTGTACACGGATCATAAGAGTTTGAAGTACATTTTCACACAGAAGGAACTAAACCTTAGGCAGAGGAGATGGTTGGAGCTCATAAAGGATTATGACATGAAGCTTCACTATCATCCAGGAAAGGCCAATGTCGTAGCAGAAGCTTTGAGCCGGAAGAGTTATACTAATACCCTAGAGAGCACGGGATTGCCGAAGGAGTTAGCAGAGGATCTCCGGGAACTTCAATTGGAGATTGTTCCTAGAGGTTTTGTTGCAACAATGGAGGTTCAATCTACATTGTTGGGAAAGATTCGAGAAGCTCAAAAGGATGAAAAAGAGATAGCGGAGATAAAAGAGAGAATGAGCGAAGGAAAGGCCAAAGGTTTTCGTGAGGATGAGCACGACACCTTATGGTTTGAGGACCGTGTTTATGTGCCCAATAACATAAAGATCAGAAAATTAATACTTCAGGAGGCTCATGACTCACCATACTCTATACACCCCGGAAACACCAAGATGTATTTGGATTTGAAGGAACGTTTCTGGTGGACAGGGATGAAGAAGGATATCGCTGAGTATATAGCCGTATGTGATGTATGCCAGAGAGTGAAGGCAGAGCATCAAAAGCCAGCAGGATTGCTACAGCCTATGTCGATACCCGAATGGAAGTGGGATAAACTTGGCATGGATTTTATCACCGGATTACCAAGGACCAAATCAGGTTATGATTCTATATGGGTAGTAGTTGACCGCTTGACCAAAGTGGCACACTTTATCCCAGTGAAAACAACTTATACCAGTGCAAAGTTAGCCAAGATATATATATGACCAGGATCGTATGTCTGCATGGAGTTCCAAGGACCATCGTATCAGATAGAGGAACACAGTTTACCTCAAAGTTTTGGCATCAGCTGCACCAGACTTTAGGAACGAGATTGGAGTTCAGTACAACATTTCACCCGTAGATAGATGGACAGACCGAGAGAGTCAACCAGATTCTAGAGGACATGTTGAGGGCCTATGCGCTAGATTATGGATCTAGTTGGGATGACAATCTGCCTTACGCAGAGTTCTCATACAACAATAGTTACCAAGCCAGTCTGAATATGGCACCGTTCGAAGCCCTGTATGGATGAAGGTGCAGAACACCGTTGATGTGGGATGAAGTTGGAGACCGACAGTTGTTTGGACCAGACTTGATCAAAGAGTCTGAGGAGAAGGTTAAACTGATTCGAGATAGACTGAATATAGCTCAGTCCAAATAGAAGAGTTATGCAGATTCGAAACGCAAGGAGGTAACCTATGAAATTGGAGATAGAGCATATCTGCGAGTATCACCTTTGAGAGGAGTGAAACGTTTTGGAGTTAAAGGAAAGTTAGCCCTGAGATTTGTAGGACCGTATCATGTTTTGGAACGGATGGGAGAAGTTGCCTACAAGTTGGATTTACCTGAAGGACTGTTAGGAGTTCACGATGTGTTTCACGTTTCCCAGTTGAAGAAGTGCCATGCTGAGATGGCTGATATACCGCTAAGAGATATCATACCCTTGGAGGTGATTCAGTTGGACAATGATTTGACTTACCTAGTCAAGATTTTGGAGTTTTCCAGTCGAGTCACCCGCAGCAAGGTTATCAAGTTTTGAAAAGTTCAGTGGAGCCACCATACCGAAGATAAAGCCACCTGGGAACAAGAGGATGATCTTCGCAAAGACCACCCACCTATTTTCTAGCCAACCCGAATCTCGAGGGCGAGATTCATCTTAAGGGGGGTAGGTTTGTAACATCCCAAATTTTTAATTTGGAATTTTATACATAGATCATTATTGCATATCATATTTTATTGCATTTCATCTCGCGATCCTCGAAATCCTAAGCAACTCAAGGACCCTTGGAGAGAGTTGGGGATTTCCCCGGTTTTCAAATTTGATTTTTATCAAATATTGAAACGAGGATTTTTGGTTTTAATTATTTTTCTCTCCGAAAATATTTCATATTAAAGTATATGAGAGGAGATAATATGACTTCTCCAAAATAATTGAAATATTGGAGGAAAAATATAGAAATCAAATATTTGTTTTTATTTGGATTTTATTGCAATTTTGTTTGCATTAGAAAAATTGCATGTTTTCAAAATTTTATTTTAGGGCCAAAAAATGTTCATCTCGTTCTAAATATTTTATTTAGACGGTGAAAATTTGTTTTGGCATTTTTAGATTTTTATTTTATTTTTCTAGGATTTTTTTTCTGTTCGGCGGAATTGTTTAAAAAAAGTCTTAGGGCGCCGACTGGGCCGAAAACCAGCCGGGCCGGCCCATCTTCCCCGCCGCCTCGTCCCACCCAGGACAGCGCCGCCGCTGACTTGGACGAAGTCCGAGCTGGACTCCGCGTCCCCCCGTCTTGCCCCCTTCCCAAGCCACCTCCCCCTCCCCTCTTTAAATACCCAAGCCCCCCCGCCACCACCACCCACCCCGCCGCCCGTAGCCCCACCACTGCCTCTACCGCGCCGCGCCGCCTCACCTCGCCCCACCGCCGCTCCGGCGTCTCACCGGACCCGACGAGGTACCATTCGCTGCCGTTTTTTTCTTTAGAAAAAGAAACCATTTTGTTTTTTTAAAACCTAGTTCATTTTTTAGATCGGTTCGCCGGTTTTTCCCGGTTCTTCTCTTTAGTGGACGTTCGTCCGTACATTCGTTTTAACGAATGGTTTTTGCTCATTAGTTACAGACAACGAACGCTCGTTCGTTAGCCTGTTCGTCAGCTTTCTTTTATCAGATTTTTCCACGATTATTTCTGGTCGCGATTTCTGATCCGATTTCCATTTCAATTTATCTTTTCGCTCGTTTATCAGAATCAGGCGATTCAAGTGCCTAGATCTTCGTCTTGAGACCCTCTTTCTGTTTAATCAACTTAAACAAGAGTTTGCTACTGTAAAATTTGACCTTAGTCCAGATTAGTAAACGGATCTTGTTTCTTTCGCCCTTTGAGTTTCGTTGCTCCGTTTGATTTGATTCTTTTTTGCAACCGGAGTTCTTAAGTTGAACTTTCTGGTAGATCTTCTTATTTGAGATTTACCTGTGCTTATTTGCTTGATTGCTTATGTATGCTATTGTTTGTTTGCGATAGAATTCCCAGAGTGCGAAGCGTGTTATTTGGAGTCCCTAGGTTTCGCGGATCATCAGCAAGGCAAGTAACACTTCGATCATGCCCCTTTATCACCCAGTTTTAGGCATTAGTTCCAATCCTCAAACATTGCATGATTAGGATGCCATTTACATGTGGGTTGGGAAGTAGTTGATGAGGTAGAACCTATTGCCCTGCTATCTTCAAACCTTGGGAGTTACTTATACGAATTGCTTATATTTCTATGCTATGCTCGTAGACGTGATTTGGGTGAGTGAAATCCATGATAGATGTGAGATTGTTAATTAATGGTTTAACTTAAGGCGGTAACTTGAATACACATCTAGGTGGATTGGGGCACCTGGAGAACCCAGTGTTGCCTGTATTTTTGGAAATCCCGGGGTTCCGTGTGATTTTCCTATGGACCGCCACCCAGGCTCAAAGGGAACTGAGATGATTCATGATAGAAACTTCCGTGTGTAGCCACAAGCTATTATGGGCTCTAGCATAGTTGAGTAAGTTACGTGAAGCTCTTGAAGAGGTGGATCAGCAGGTAGTGGGTTGTAGGTTTGGTATGGTCTGCCCGGAGTAGAGAGTTAATGTTACTAAAAGACTGTGTCTTGGTCATCCATTTCTCAAACACCATGTAGCGCGAGAAATCCAACGGAGGCGATCGAGTCTTGTGGGGAAAAGTGCGCAAACCTCTGCAGAGTGTACAAACTAATCATGGTTAGCCGTGTCCCCGGTTATGGACATCTTGAGTATCTAGTAATAGGAGTATCATAAGTATCTCATCACTTTTTAACTTAATATTGTTGGGTTGATAATTACTTTAATTGGGATTGAGTTGGAGGACCCTTCTCAATGATGTTTCAACTACCATGATAGTTAAATTAAAATCAATTCCTTTGTTGTAGGGAAAAATTGGCTTTTCACAAAAACTATAACCATAGAGCCTTCCACCAGCCAAATATGCATGTACTGATAGCATTATTCTATTCTTGCTTTACTGTGTTACTTTGCCATCATATTCCATGTGCTAACCCGTTTTCGGGCTGCAACGTATTATGTTGCAGACTTTTCAAACGAGGAGTAAGGTTCGTTAGGTCGTTGCCGTGCAGTTCAGCTATGCCGTTGGTGTTGATGGACTCACTTTATGTTCCAAGCCATCCATTGTTATTGTATTAGATGGCCTTAAGCCAAATTTATTGTAATAAGTTCTCTTTGGAGACATTCGATGTAATAAGTGTATGATTGCTACTCTCTTATAAATCCTCGAGTACTATGTGTGTCGGCATTACCGATCAAGGGATGACACTGAAGCACATAGATTTGACCATTTGAGGTCGGGTCGCTACAGATTGCTGAGTCCCCGTGACTCACAGATACTTCCAAACAGTTGCAAGTGCCGATGATACCAGTGCAGGTGACGCAACTGAGCTCAAGTGGGAGCCCGATGAAGATCTTGATCATAGTCTTGTTTCGTTTCCAGTTGATCAGTAGTGGAGCCCAGTCGGGGCGATCAGGGATCTAGCATTAGGGATTGTCTTTCTTTATTTGGTTCCGTAGTCGGACCTTGATTGTATTCTGGATGTTGTAATGCTATATTTATGTATTGTGTGAAGTGGCGATTGTAAGCCAACTCTTTATCTCTTTCTTATTCAGTACAAGGGATGTGTAAAGATTACCCCTCTTGCGACATGCCTACTATGCGGTTATGCCTCTAAGTCATGCTCCGACACATGGGAGATATAGCCGCATCATGGGTGTTACAAGTTGGTAATCAGAGCCTTTCCCGACTTAGGAGCCCCCTGATTGATCGAATCATTGATGTTGTTAAGTCTAGAAAAAATGTTTTGAGTCTTATAGGATTATATATATCAGAGAGTAGGATTCTTTTTACTCCTCAGTCCCTTCGTCGCTCTGGTGAGGCCTCCTGACGTAGAGTTTTGACTCTTCTCTTCTCAAATTTCATGACTTTTTTAGGATCACGCGGGTATCTTGGAATCATTCCGATGGTTTTGTGACGAGAACATTGTTCTTGGTGCCTCCTGACATTTAGGGGTTGTGGCAGTGTCCCGGGGAGTTGAGCCCCGAGGTGTTGTCGTCACAATTTTATCATTGCAGTTCTGGAATACCTGAGTTCGCTGACATTGAAAATCTCTTTTATGCAGTTGTTGGTGAGATAACCTCGATGCCACCCAGTACTGGGGCGGGAGTTCAGGAGTATTGCCATAACTCGTATAACGGATGCTTTTCGAAGGTTGATGTAAATGATTTCTGAAGGTTTCTTGGTTATGTGCTGAAGGATGGATACACCTGGATGTAGGATTTGCTAGTTTTGGGTGAGATATTATGCTTCCCCTGTATCCCCAACACCTGATTGCATAACTAGAAAGTTTCAGGAGTTTATAAGTGGGAATTCAAGTATATCGTAGGATATCTTTCCAACAGACACATGATCCGATATGGGATCTATCATATGTTTGTTTCTGGCTTATTTTGCAAGCCAATCCTTTGTTTTATTTTCAGTTGTGGTATTCGAGTTGCTTCGAAGTCAAATGTTGATTCCATACCTTTCCAGAGTGGTGTTCTCATATTCCTATGTGAATACTAATCCTTCTTGATCATCGGGATTGTCATGTCAATCCTTTTTCAACCGGCGTGTTTCTCTTCAAGATGATCCTATCATTTTTTCCCATTTGCAAGATCCAATCTCAGTTTTCTCAATGGTGTTTGTTTCATTCATCCCAAGTTTTCTTTGATTTCCCGCCCTCCCACCCTTTTCTTCAAGGACTCAGATTTCTTAACCAAGTATCCTTTTTATTGATGTGAAGTCTCTCCATTCTTTACCGTCAATGTTCTTATCCGTTGATTCTCAGGAAGATACTAAGGAGGTTTCAAGTTCATCATTCGTCCTTCTTTTCTTCTCCGAAGGATTCAATTCAAGCTTTGTTGATCATATCCCTTTTCCTCATTTCAAATATTTTCCCATACCGGTGCACCTCATAATCATTCCCCGCTTGCTATTCAATTGTTCCGGAGTGTTCAAGATATCTCGAAGATTCGTGTTTCCACTCTGCATTCGTTCAAGCTCTTTCGAGATTGGTATCTCACTCAAGCCATTTAATTCAACCGGTGCAATCTCTCTTTTCAAGCAATATCTTCAATGGTGTATCTTTTGAGTGGGCCCTAACCCATAGGTCTTTTCCCAGGATCTTACCTGACTCATCTAATTTTCCTGGAGCTTTTCAAATTCATTTCAAAGTTTGACGTAAGAATGATTTGTCATCAGTCATATGTATTTCTCCATGATCTTTCAAATTATTTTCATTGTTGTCTCAACCTTTCCAATTTTCATTCTCCCAGAGTATCTCAACAATTCTCAGTGGTGGTTCTCGTCATCATTCTCAACACTTGAAGACCGAAGAAGAGTTTCTCTTTAATCTTGCTCCATTCTCTTCAAGATTCATGGTGCCAGCCTTATGCCATCCTCTCATAATTGTTTTCGATCGTGAGAATTCTTTTCACCCATCGGAGCATTTCATGAGTTGTTTCCTTTTCTTTCCTTCAAAGGCCAACTTTTCAAATATTATTCATTCCAGCTTTCAGCTATTGTTCTCCAAATCTTACCGGTGCTTCATTCAAGTATTATCTAATCAGCTCGTGATCTCTTCATTCTCTCGTATCTAAATTTCCCCAAGTATCTTTGTTTGTTTTCAAATTCTTACCGGTGATTCATCCCTTTACTTCACTCATTTTTCAATTCTTACGGTGGTTCGGTCAAGAGTTCTCTTCCTTGGTTATCATATAAATTCATTCGTTCATTTCAATCCTGCTGGTGGTTCCTCGAAGACCTTCTCAAGTTTACGCTATATCTCTCTTAATCATGTCTATGAGAATAAGTTGTATGCAATCCATTGCTTGTCATCAATTTAATTGGTGAACGATACGCATAACATAATTCTTATTCTTGCTTCATCCAAGTGAGTGATTCATTCTTCTGGAGTTTGTTCACGATGAGTAAATTCTCAGTTCAAGTGAGTCATCTTTCTTTTCGGGAGTTCCAAGTTTTCCACATTATCTCGTCACGAAGGTCCATCTAAATCATCACAAGACTTCACCTTGTGTTTTCAACTTATCTTTCTTTTTTATCATCCTTTTATTACCGGATTTCTTCATGGAGGCTTTACATGGTGGTTCGTCAAGGATTCTTTTCATTCTTCAATTGTTCTTCAAGATCTCTTTCGAAGTTAAGATCGCCAAGCTATACTCCCAAATAAACATGGTGATCAACACATGTCTTGTTTTCAGGAGTTCAAGCTTTCTTCTTCTTGCATTCTGAAGCGCAATTCTTTCATATCTCATCTTTTGGAGATGGTGTTATGTTATTGTTGACAATTTTCCTTCATGTTTCATGATGGACAAGTTATCAGGAATGAGGTATCTTAAATCCATCAATCTATTCATTGGAGTTATCTTGGGTTATATTTCACCTAAAGTTTTCCCTAAGGTTTGTGCTATTTATGGTGCTTATAAACGACCCTAGTTCTTCATTTATCCTCCCGGTGAAATAAGTTTCTCGTCTTCTTATTGATATCGATCCAATCTATTTTTTCCGTTAGTGGCAGAATTTCACCTCATAGTTTTGAGATGTTTTTTCCATAAGCCCACAAAAACCTTATTCTTTTGTTGTTTAAGTTTCAACAACTCCATTCAATCCTTCTTTCTAAGGACGCTTTCAAATTCATACGACGTAGAAGATGTTGTTTTCTTCTTTGTTACTTTTAGTCCGTTCTATCTTTTGTTCTGGAGGCATTGTGATGTTGCTCTCTTCGACCCATCGTCTCATTTTGTTAAATATCATATTCTATTCCTTGCTTATTCCGTTTCAACCAGAGTGGTTACACGTCCTTCCTTGCCGTGGGAGCTCTTCATTCATGTCTTTCAACCCACAAGGTTCCCGTATTGTTCCTTGTTCCTCTTCCCTAACGGAATGTTTTTCAACTTTGTTCATCTTCGTTTGGATTCTTTCTTTCAATTTGTTCAACCTCTCCAGGTTCATTGGTTTCACTCGTTCATCAAAGAAGCAACTTAGTTTTACCTCTTCTATTCCTCTTCCGTTTTCCCTCCGGTGCCATCCAAGATCTCGGGATGAGATCCTCTCGTAGTGGTGGAGTGTTGTGACGCCCCGAGACCGTTGCGCCAGGTGTCTTCCAGTTATTCGTGTTGTTGCCTTGTCATTCATTTGCATGTTGCATCTTGCCATGTCACCATCCGCATTGCATCATCATGTTTTCAAAACTTGCATCTGTCCGGGTTCCCCTGTTCTCTCCGCTGTCCGTTCTGAGTCCAACCACACTCGCACGCGCCCGCGGCACGTCCGAAATATTATCTTATAAGTGGCTGGAAAATGTTCTCTAAATGGGTTGAAACTTGGCATGTGGTGTTGTTATGTTGTCAGTAGGCTGCCTGCCAAATTTCATCGCATTCGGAGTCCGTTTGACGCCCCAACGGTTAACTATAGCGGCAGTATAGCCGGTCTTTATGTCGGACGTTTTCGGTCTCCGGAAACGGTTGCTAGGCTGCCTTCTTTCCTCTCCTCTCAGCTCAAGGCTTTCTGCACAGCCCACTACCACTCACCGCCAGACCCAACCTAACCCTCCTCACATCCGGAGTCGTCCGATCGATATAACCACCTGACCCCTCTTTGCACAGTGTATCGACCCCCTCGCGCGTCCGAAAGCTGTCCCGAACCCGACCCGGACTGTCGCCACTGTTGTGTCCGGATCATCCCCAAACATCTACAAAACGTCTCCGTTTTCTCAATTGGCTCCCTAACCTATTTATCCAAGACCGTCTGATTTTGATCGGAGGGTGCAAAACTAATCCTTTTGTCCCTATATATAGACGAACCCTTACCCAAATCAGATCAAACCATAAAATCCAGGAGATTTGTCCCTGCCGCCGCCGCACTCATCTCCCACCTCGAGATCCTCCCCAATCCAAAATCCCTCCTCGTTTTCCTCTCCAACCCAATCCCACCGTAGCCAACCACCATCGCCTCCATTTCCGTGCCCGACCAATCCCGTGACCTCCTCTCCCCTCGAGCCCGAGGCCATGCCTCCTCTGCTCGATCTTGCCTGCCACCATCGACCGGAGCCTCACAGCGCAGCCACACTCAATCCACCTGCTGGAGCGCACCCGAGAGGCCCAAGCTCCTACAACCTTGCGACCTCGCTGCCGCACCACCTTGCACCATCGTCCTTCGTCTCTGCAGCTTCCCTCGCTCTCTCTTTGCCTCTGCATCCTTCCCGCCCGTGCATCGCCGTCCGCTTGGTTGGAGGCCACCCCGAGCAGCAGCCATGGAGCACGAGCTCCTTCCACACCCCGCGGCCGAGGACCCCAACCCTGGCGTCCACGTCGCCAAGGAACGTCCGCGTCGCCAAGTTCCTCAACCCCGCGCCGGAGCTCCACCCCGCGCCACCCGTCGGCAAGCCGTCCGCCCGGAACTGCCTCGCGCCCTCGCCTCTTCTTCCTCTCCTAGTTCCTTCTGAAGACCAGCAGGAGGTCCATGCCGCCCTGCCTTTTCTCTACTCGCCGGACCTGCTGACCCTGCTGTCGCCGCCATTTTGTGCAGGTCTGGATGACCACAAGCAGGCATGGCCACCCGAGAGGCCCAGCCCCGAGGAAACCCTGTTTTCGCCCTCGTCCTTGCCATCTCTGGGATCTCCACCATTCCCGGTCCTCCCCGCACCTCCTGACCTGCTAACCCCGTCAGAGCAAGTCCCATCGCCGCCCGCACCATCGCTGCCCTGCTTCCCATGCATCTCCTTCGCTTCAGGTCGAACAGCAGCAGCTTGAACCACTCGCCCATGTTGACCGTGTCACCAGCGCCTGGGCCACCGCGTCGCCAGCACCCTTTTCCCGCACAGCCCAGCAGCGCGAATGGCCTGCCAGACCTCTCCTTCAACTGGGTCAGGCCCACTAGGTGAGGCCGCCCCAGCACCCCCTTTTTTCCTCTGTTGGGCTTGCTGTCCAGATTTGGCCCATGTTACCGCGTCGCCTAGATAGGTAGTTTTCATTTGCTTCACCCCTTGCCATGCTAACCAACATTAAATTTTGTTGAGTACATAAACAACATCGAACTAAATAATCAAATGTTGTGTTCCAGCAATATGCAACTCGTTGCATATTGAGCTCCACTTAACTTGTAGTTTTGCTTGTGCACTTTGACATGCCATGCCTCATTAAACCGGACATGCATCATACTTGGTTGTGCATCATGCCATGTTTATGTGATGGTTGTTTACTATGTTGTTTGCTTCTTTCCGGTGTTGCTTCTCGGGTTATTTCTGATAACGTCGCGTTTGTGAGGATTCATTTGTCAGGAGAGTCCTGGCCAAACTATGTTCGGCAGGATTGGGATGTGGATGATGAAGAAATTCGCCGCCCACCCACCACCCACTTAGTAGCCACTGTCGACGATTTAACCGACATGCTCGACTTCGACTCCGAAGACATCGACGGTATGGACGACGATGCGGGAGGCGAAGAGGAACCACCGCCCACCGGGCACTGGACAACCACCTCATCATATGATATATACATGGTGGACACACCCAAAGAAGGCAATGGCGACGAGACAGCGGAGGATGACCCCTCCAAGAAGCAACCCAAGCGCCGGCGTCAGTGGCGCCGCTCTAAGTCTCGCCAAAGCAAAAGTGGTGACCCCGGCACAGGAGATAATAGTACTCCGGACAGTGCCGAAGACGACAACAATCCCCTCCAGCAAGATTTAGCGCAGGAGGATGGAGAAGCCAACCCTCCAGAGAGAGCGGCAGATGCAGAGGCGGAGGATGATAATTACATGCCTCCCTCCGAAGACGAGGCAAGCCTCGACAATGACAAATTCGTCGGCCTGAGGATCTCGTTGAACAAGAGCGCTTCAAGCGCCGACTTATAGCCACGGCAAATAGCCTTAAGAAAAAGAAACACCAACTTCAAGATGATCAAGTTTGCTAGCTGACAGATGGACTGAGGTCCTTGCGGCCGAGGAATATAAACTCTAAAGCCCCTCCAAGAGTTACCCAAAGCGTAGGTTGCTACCCCGACTGGAGGAGGAAGCACTCAAACCTACATCTCCAGGATATGATGCGGCTGACCGGCCACCTCGTGGCCGTGACAGAGAGGCATTTCAGCCAAAAACTCAGCCCGCACCCCGACGCCACTCAAATAAAAATGACAAGGCATGGGGAAACATGCTAGACCTGCGAGACATATTGGAGGACAAAGCAAAACATGTAAGATCGATCCGGCCGGGCCGAACACAGCGGGCAAGACTCATTTGAGCTGCGTCGCGATATAGCCCAGTACAGAGGCGTCGCACACCCCCTATGCTTCACAGACGAAGTAATGGATCACCAAATAATAGAGGGTTTCAAACCCGTAAATATCGAATCATATGACGGCACAACAGATCCTGCGGTATGGATCGAGGATTTCTTCCTGCACATCCACCTGGCCCGCGGTGATGATCTACATGCCATCAAATACCTCCCACTCAAGCTCAAAGGACCAGCTCGGCATTGGCTCAACAGCTTGCCAGCAGAATCCATTGGCTATTGGGAAGATCTGGAAGCCGCATTCCTCGACAACTTCCAGGGCACTTATTTGTGATCGCCAGATGCCGATGAATTGAGCCACATAATTCAGCAGCCAGAGGAGTCGGCCAGGCAATTCTGGACACGATTCCTAACAAAGAAGAATCAAATCATCGACTGTCCGGATGCAGAAGCCCTAGCAGCTTTTAAGCATAACATCCGCGATGAGTGGCTCGCCGACACCTTGGCTAGGAAAAGCCGAAATCTATGGCATCCCTCACGACACTCATGACCCGCTTTTGTGCGGGAGAAGACAGCTGGCTGGCTCGCAACAATAACATATCAAAGAACCATGGTACTTCGGATACCAAGGATGCAAGTGGTAGGTCACGTCGCAACAAACACAAGCGCCGCATTAAGAGTGACAATACAGAGGATACGGCAGTCAATGCTGCATTCAAAGGCTCTAAACCCGGTCAGCGGAAAAAGCCATTTAAAAGAAGCACTCCGGGCCCGTCTAGTTTGGACCATATACTCAATCGCTCCTGTCAAATACACGGCACCCCCGACAAGCCAGCCAACCACAGCAACAGGGATTGTTGGGTGTTCAAGCAGGCCGGCAAGTTAAATGCCGAAAAAAAGATAAGGGGTCGCATAGCGATGACGAGGAGGAGCCCCGGCAGCCGAACACCGGGGGACAGAAGAGGTTCCCCCCACAAGTGCGGACGGTGAACATGATATACGCAACCCACATCCCCAAGAGGGAGCGGAAGCGTGCGCTAAGGGACGTATATGTGTTGGAGCCAGTCGCCCCAAAGTTCAACCCATGGTCCTCTTGCCCGATCAACTTCGATCGCAGGGACCACCCCACTAGTATCCGTCATGGCGGATTCGCCGCACTGGTCCTAGACCCAATCATTGACGGGTTTCACCTCACTCAAATCATTATGGATGGCGGCAGCAGCCTGAACCTGCTTTATCAGCACACAGTGTGCAAAATGGGTATAGACCCCTCAAGGATCAAACCCACAGAAACGACCTTCAAAGGCGTCATACCAGGTGTAGAGGCCCATTGCACAGGCTCAGTGACACTGGAAGTGGTCTTTGGATCCCCGAATAACTTCCGAAGCGAGGAGTTAATCTTCGATATAGTCCGGTTCCGCAGTGGCTATCATGCACTGCTCGGGCGGACCGCATTTGCGAGATTCAATGCAGTACCGCATTATGCATACCTCAAGCTCAAGATGCCAGGACCTCGGGGGGTCATCACAGTTAATGGAAACACAGAGCTCACTCTCCGCATGGAGGAGCACACTGTGGCCCTTGCAGCAGAAGCGCAAAGCAGCCTCTTAAGGAAATCCACTAGTTCGGCGATTAAGGACCCGGACACCTTCAACCGCGCCCGGAGTAATCGGCAGCAAGACCGCCTGGCACGTTCCGAGCGTGCATAGCAGTGCGGCCCCACCCCGGTACTAGCCAAACGGCGAAATCCGCGCCACTACTATGGCACGCCCCAAGACGCGGCTCAACCGCACTAGGGGCTTCCCGCTTTGTTATTTTTCTCTCTTTCAGGACCTTAATCTCTGGAAACCCTGTCCGGCAGTATGATTGCCGAACACATGATGCAGCAACCAAGGAGGCAGAAAGCTACGTCGCACCACGGAACTCCCAGGTGGTCTCTGACAACGAGTGAAATACTCGCTCTAAATACCATTCCTCAGCTTGCCCTTGCAGGGGACATGTCAAATAGTCCTACTTTTTTCTTACCGCACCACTTGTATCATTCCGCTTTAACGCACCTTTTTGAATAAACAATGCATAGCACTAGACTATTATCGCATTCTTTATTCTTCTTTTTTATATATACATATGTTCATTCATGAGATCCAGCACCCGTACACTCTGGTACGGCCAATACGCTAGGGGCTTAAGCATACCCCATAATACGGCGTGAGAAGTCCGAACACTTTAGACAGTGCGGTACCCTGAACTTATTGCATTATATGCATCAGCTCCGAATCATGTCTTGGGTCAATAGTTGGGTTTGCCCGGCTCCCATGTTTTGGTACCTTACGTTCCGCTATATCGGCTAAGGTAGCACTGGGAGAACTACTGCGATTGTGCCCCGGTTCAGCTGGGCTAAGCACCTTAGTAGAGAAAGCTAAAACTGATTGTCATCATAAGGCGAGAGACTGGTCGCTGCTCGAGAGGTTTCGAGTCCCTAAAGACTTATGCCGCTTAGAGCGAGGAGTCGGCTTTGTCTGGCTTAAGGCGTGTATAGCGCCCCAAATTCGGCCTTCCGAGTACTAGGGGCTTCGCCAAAATTTAAAATTATAGAATTCTATGGCTAAGTGAGAGTGATAAAGCATTATAGTCTCAAGGTTTATCCCAAACACCCCAGCACTCGTCGCATGGGGGCAGAAGCCGACGACTAGCCATCTCTCAGATCTGATAAACAGCCGAACAGAAGGTAATATTTTAAATTCAAACAAGTGTTTCATAGCGCATATGAACAAGTTTTCGTACCACATGATCACACGAGCAAGTTCATTCAAATATTACATCTTTCGCACACTCGTCCACTACAAGACGGGCACCCTTCAGGACACCCTCATAATACATCTCAGGGTGGCGATGCTCCTTCCCCTGCGGCGGCCCCTCCTTCACCAGCTTCTCGGTGTCCATCTTGGCCCAGTGCACCTTCGCACGGGAAAAAGCCCGGCGTGCACCCTCGATGCAGACGGACCGCTTGATGACTTCCAGCCGTTGGCAGGCATCCACAAGCCGCCTCACCAAGCCGAAGTAGCTATTGGGAAGGCCGTCGCCAGGCCACATCCGGACTATAAAGCCCTTCATGGCCTGTTCGGCCGCCTTGTGCAGCTCGACCAGTTGCTTCAGCTTGTCTCTCATAGGCATTGGGTGTTCGGTCCCAGTATACTGAGACCAGGACAACTTCTCCGTCGAGCTTCCCTCCTTGGCCTGGTAAAACTTTGCGGCATCCGACACGCTGCGGGGCAAATCTGTGAATGCTCTTGGAGAGCTCCGGACTCGGGTAAGTAACAAGTAATTTACTTTCACATGCTTGCTTTGCATATTGAATGCCTTACCTGCCGCTATCTTCCTCATCGCCTCAATCTCCTGGAGGGCCTTTCGGGCTTCAGGCTTGGCATTCCTTGCGCTCTCAAGGGCCGCGACAAGCTCAGACTCTCGCGTCTTCGAGTCAAGCTCTAACGCCTCGTGCTTCGTCATGAGAGCTTGGAGCTCTTGCTGCACCTCGCCCACCCGTGCCTCTTGCTTTTCCCGCTCGGTGCACTCCTGGGCCGCTTTGTTTTCGGCCTAGGACAGTGCTTGCTTCAGGGTCGCCACTTCGGTCGTGGCACCTGGCAAATTCATGATGATCTTGTCATTTTGCAATCACATCTTTTATATATATATATATATCTATAGACAAGGTATTACTTACCTTTGTTCTCCTCAAGCTGCCTCTTGGCAAGGCCGAGCTCCTTCTCGGACCCCTCGAGGTCCTGCTTCAGTGCGGCGACCTCCGCAGTTAGTGCGGCAGAGGTTAGCAGCGAAGCCTGCATACGCATATAGACATACTTATATTAGACTCCTGCAGATATTATTTGATCCTCTATTCGGCTTTTCTTTGTGAACACCAAACAGAGCATCAGGGGCTACTATCTATGCGGTAATATTTTCCTATATTTTAAATACTTACCTCAAAGCCTGTTAGAAGGCTGGCACAGGCTTCAGTTAGTCCGCTCTTGGCAGACTGAACCTCCTTGATCACCGCACTCATAATAGTGCGCTGCTCTTCGTCGATGGAAGCACCGCGAAGCGCTCGCAGCATGTTGTCCGGTGCCTCTGGATGGACAGAGGTCACCGGCACGGGCGTCTTACCCCTTATGGAAGGGGCCGCCTGCCCGAGGCCGGAACCACTGGAGGTTCCGACGCGGTGTTCGGCTGAGAGCCAAACTTGGAGCCCCCGGGAGCCTTGCTCCCTTTGCTCCTGGAGTCCGGAAGGTCGCCTGGAGGCGCCTCTGGGACTGTCTCGCCCCGGCTCGGTGCCCCTTGAGACAATACCTCGGCATTGTCCGTAGGGCAAGGGGAGGAGGCGGTTGGAAGTGGATCGCTATCCATATCCGACGAATCCAAGGAGCCGTCCGACGAGGATACGTCGATACGGGCTTGGGGCGATCTGCATAATCATATTCGGCGTTAGGAGAAGCAATGCGACAAAGGTATGCTATGAGTTACTCTGGTATTCATATACTTACGACTTCGCTAGGGGCTTGGCCCTGAGCAGCCACTCGTCTTCGCCTTCGGCGGCGGTGGTGGAGCAGTCCGGAAGAAGAGTCCTTCCCTTCTTGGACCCTTCGGCGTCCCCGGTCGGGGCGGCCTTCCTTTTCTTGTCTCCCCTGGCTGGAGGGGGAGCATTTTCATCTTCTTCCTCGTCTTCATGGGAGGAGTGCGTAGCGGAGTTATCGTACGATGAGTCCGATACCACCTGGCACTGGGAACTCTTTCGGGTTCCCTTGGCCTTCTTCTTGGTCTTCTCCGGCACCTTATAAGGAGCCGGAGTCAGCATCTCCGTCAGGAGAGCGTCCGCGGTGTCTTCGGGCAGGGGGGCCGGATAGTCAATCTGCTCCGATGCCTCCACCCAGTCCTGTTAAAGGCATGGGAGCTCAGCCCCCGCACATGGTTAAGCTATGGGAAATAAATATCCTATCAGATGTACAGAACTTACCGGATTGGCAGGGCGCTTCGCGCTTAGCCCGCGGTCCTCGGTGAGAGAGGGAGGGACCTCGGCGCCCTTGAACAGCACCCTCCAGACGTCTTTGTGCGTCGTGTTGAAGAGCTCGCTTAGAGTCTGGTGCCGGGCCGGGTCGAACTCCCATAAGTTGAAATCCCGTTGTTGACATGGGAGGATCCGGCGGAAGAGCATGACCTGGACTATGTTGACAAGCTTAAGTTTCTTGCTTGTCATGTTCCGGATACACTTTCGGAGTCCGTCCAGCTCCACCGATGAACCCCAGGATAGGCCCTTCTCCTTCCAGGAAGTGAGCCGTGTGGGGATTCCGGATCGAAACTCGGGGGCCGCCGCCTAGTTGGTGTTGCGCGGCTCGGTGATGTAGAACCACCTCGATTGCCACCCCTTTACGGTCTCCACAAAGGATCCCTCGAGCCATGCAACGTTGGGCATTTTGCCCACCATGGCTCCGCCGCATTCCGCCTGTTGGCCGCCTACAACCTTCGGCTTGATATTGAAGGTCTTCAGCCATAGGCCAAAGTGGGGCTGGATGCAGAGGAAAGCCTCGCACACGACCAGGAACACCGAGATGTGGAGGATGAAATTCGGGGCCAGATCATGAAAGTCCAGCCCATAGTAGAACATGATGCCGCGGACGAATGGATGGAGGGGAAACCCCAATCCGTGGATGAAGTGGGGCAGGAAAACCACCCTTTCGTGAGGTTCCGGGGTAGGGACGACCTGCCTCGCGGCTGGCAGCTGGTGCGCGATGTCCGCGGCTAAGTATCTGGCTCCACGCAACTTTTTGATGTGCCCCTCCATGACGGAGGAGGCCATCCACTTGCCTCCCGCTCCGGACATGTTTGGAGAGAGTTGAGGAGGAGGATGCTGTCGATGGGAATGACACCTATGGGATCACAAGAATCCCTACTATGGTTAGCGGGGCGCGGGGTCGTGAGAAGAGTGGATCAAACAGATAGCACACGGTTCTATATCCAGGTTCGGGCCGCGAGGATGCATAAAACCCTACTCCTGCTTTGGCGGATTGTATATCTATGTTCTTGAGCTAGCTATGGGGCGTGAGGAGCTCCAAAAAGCTGAATCCCTCCTCTGGTCGCCTCGGGCCTCCTTTTATAGAAAAAGGGCTTGCCACAGTGGCACACAGGAGGTGGAAAGGGTACAGTGATGCGAGGTTATCCCTCGCATTACATGACAAGGCGCATTTAATGTGTCTTGCTTAGGTGTCCTTGCTTTATCGGGGACGGGGGAGAGATCTGTCTTGTCCGTCGCCGCTCCTTCTTGTGTCGACACGCGCCCTGGCCAGCGACGCCTGCGATGCCATGTAGGTAGGCAGGCAGCTGAGGTGGCGCAGTGGTGGGTCTTCACGAAGATCTGCATGCCGCCACGCAGGTGCCTGCCTAGCTGGTTGGGTCGACAACTGCATGCGAATAGCGGTGGAGGTTTAGTCGGCGTGGGCCTGGTGGTGGTCCTGCGGATGTCCTTGGCAAGGGCCTTGCTGGGGCCTCGGCAAGGGTTTTGCTGAGGCGCCTACTGTCATCCCCGGCAAGGTGCTTGCCGGGGGCCTTGTGGTTTTCCTCGGTTGGGATCCCGCCAAGGGTCGTCATCTTCTATAGTGTGTATCTGATCTTGAATGTCTTCACAAAGATCTGCATGCCACCACGGGGATGTTTCCCGAATCCTTGCCCCATGGGGGCAGTGGACTCAAGGGTGATTTGCTCCGTAGGTGTGGGGCGAGTTGCCGCGGCAAGGGTCTTCCCGGGGTTGCTAAAACTGTCTCCCGATAAGGATCTTGCCGGGGGAATCCGTTTCGTCCCCTTTGCTCTTCGTGGTCTTGGCCTTGGCATCGTTCTAGTTCTCTTGAGCTTCAGTCTTACCCTGGCTCACCTCCCTTGCCTTGCTTGGTGAGGTGGTGCCCGTGGCTCAGACTGCCCGTGCACAGTTATAGGGGTACAAAAAGTGTACCCCTCTTTTTGTACACCGACAGGAGGCCCGGGCCTGGGCCACACATAAGCGCAACGCGTTGTTGGGCTAGGCCCAAAAATGGTGCGCGGGCAAGCGGGGCGGTTTTTACCGCGGTAAGGTTCTTCGCGCGCTGCGCTTCCCACGACTCCCGCGCGTGGCGCGGCGTGGGGAGGTGCGTGTGACGTGGGCAGCATGCGTGGGGTTGGTTCCCGCGGGCATGCGTCACACCACAGTTAATGTGAAAGGAGGCGGCCCGTGTTTCCCCCCATAAAAAAGGAATAACCGCGGGCGCACTGCTCACTTTCTCCTCTTTCCTCGTGCCTTTTCTAATCTCAGAGCCGCCGTTTCGTCTCTTCCTTCCTTCCTAAGCTTCCGCCGTCGCCCGCCGTCATTTCTTCGCCATCCCCCTTCCTCAGCCCTCTAAACTTCTTGGCCGCCATGGCGCCCAAATCCGTCAAGGGCAAGGGGGTGGCTAAGGGCGCTGGGACTGTGGAGCCGCCAGAGAGCACGCTGTCGGGGGACCGGACGAAGTCCCCCTTTTTCTTCCCCTCGACGGTTGATGATCATGAGCTCCGGGCCTCCTTCAGGCCCCTATGGGGAGTGAAGACGGGGGGAGAGAATTTGGGACACCCGGCGACGCGCGTCATTCCTGCTGCTTGCGCCGATCCTGCTCCAAATCGGTATCCCTTTTTCGTTGATTATCTTTCTTGCGGGTTATGCCCCCCTTTCTCCGATTTCTTCTGCGACATTATGCACACCTTCATCTTTCGCCTCTTGGATTTTACTCCGAATGCGGTGGCGTGCATGGCTTTCTTCGCGCATCTTTGTGAAGGCTTTGCCGGGGTGCAGCCCAACACGGCGCTATTCCGCCATTATTTCTTCCCTCGGATCCAGCCGGGAGGTGCCGTCTCTGGTTGCGTCACCTGGATCCCAAGATCCAAGGGGGCGTCCCCGGATGGTGCCGTGAAGGAGAGGTGGGAGGAATGGCGTGGCAGGTGGTGCTGGATTGAGGATGAAGACCCGCCGGAATTCTGCTAGGTCCGCCGAGTGCCGCCGGTCCGTGGCAGCGATTGGAGTGATGTCGACGCCGTTGACGGGAGGCTCACTGTTGCCACTACTAGGATTCTCCGGCTCACCCTGGCCGGACTCACCCTTGAGATGATCGGGGCGGACTTCATTCGTCGCCGGATCGCCCCGTTGCACAACAAGGGGAGGCCAGCTTGGCTCTTTACGAATCTGGCTGACATTATGCGACTCCGCCCCGGCCTCGATCACAACTTCACAGTGATGGCGCATGCCCACTTCTGCCAGCGGCTTTTCCACCTTGATGTGGGTCGCGATGGCGAGGTCGAACTGACCGGCAAGGCCGCAAGGGCTGCCGCAAAGGTTGGCAAGGCCCTCAAGGGGCCGTTTTTCAAGCTGCCAACGGGGGTGGTCCTGTTGTGCAACAATTCACGTCGGTCCGAGATCATCGCCATGATGCCAGACTGTAATGCGCACGGCCATATCCCGAGCTGGAAGGAGCCGAAGGACGCGGATGTGCAGCAATTCTTTGACACCCTGATTGAGGTATATGTCAATGCTGACGCCGAGCGGTGGCTTGTCATGGACACCACCCGGGCAGAGCTGGACTACATCGCTAGTAGGGCGAGGGAGGCGCAGCTTGCCATGGAGGCCGGCAGTGCCGGGGGCGTGGAGGACAAGGCCGCAATGGCTGCGGAGGAAGAGCAGCTCACCCGGTGGGCAGTGGCCACCGAGGAGGTCAGCAGCGCCGACACTGGAGCTCCGCTTCTCGAAGACGCAGCCGACGGTCGTCGTCGGAGGAGGACGTGGTGGCGGGCTTGATGCCAACCAGGGGAGGAGGGCGAGTCCTGCGGCGGGCTGGCTCCGGCGAGCCGGTCCGGCCCGGCAGGGCTACGTGGCCTCAATTGACCCTGGAGGGGCTGGGCATCACACGAGGGCCACGGCAGCCAAGAGTCTGACGAAGGCCGCTGAGAAGAAGAAGACAACAACCCCTTCCTCATCTGGGCGTGCACAAACCCCGCTGTCTTCGCCTCCTCTGCCAGATGTCGACTCGGATGTTGACGCGGAGGTCGCTTTTGATCTCGGGCCTCTCAGCCCGAAGAGGAAAATGAAAGTGGTGGAGGAAGACGAGATGGGTGACGAGTAAGTACTCCGTCGCTTACTGCCATTTCCATTCCCCTGAATTAAGCCACTTATCTTGATCCATTCTTGCTTTTGCAGGGATGCAGAGACGTTGGCCCAGAGGGTAAAGAGGGCCAAGGCCTTGGCGGGCGGCCAGCCCCCGGCCAGTGCTTCAAAGTCGCACTGGTGGTGCTGAGCAGCCCGGACATCAGCCCCCAGCGTAAGTTCGTCACCCTCCTCTTATCGACACATGGTAGGCGTTCGATGCTATGGTGTTGACCTTGTCGGGTTTGCAGGAGGGGAGTGGCAGCAGGAGGAGCCGCAGAGGGCTACCCCCAACACACCACCCCCATCGACTACGCCGCCGCGAGGGGCGTCCCCGGCAAGGGCATCAAGCACGGAGCCCACACCCATGGAGGAAGAGGGGAGCTTGGGCGCTGGTGACTCTACCACGGCGCCGAATGCTGGCGGGGAGGGGACTTCTGCTTCACAGCCTGGCACTGGTGAGTCGCCTGTCCTCCGTCTCTGTTTTTCCCTTATTCTTTTTCTTGGCTTCAATGCTTCCATTACTACCCAGGCCCTCTTCAATAGGTATGGAGGACGTGGATACTGTTGTTGGGAATATTGCTGAGGAGGCCGAGGCGGAGGCCGACAGGATTGCCGCCGAGGAGGCCGCCAGGGATGCTAACGAGGTCGCCGCTGATGAGGCCGCCAAGGATGCTGTCGAGGACACCGCTGCGGGGGCCGCCAAGGCGACCGGCGAGGCTTCTGGCGAGGGTGCCAACGATGGGCCTGCCGGGTAGCCGGCAAGGCCACTGCAGAGGAAGAGGTGGTTGATGATCAACCTCCCTCGTCCTCAACCTCAGGCCCTGGCAGATATCTGAAGGTGGGCGACGATCTTTTCGTCCATCTCCCAGGGGCGTCAAGTTCCCGAGCGCCCGCCGAAGGGGAAGTCTTTGACGGCGAGGTGCTTGCCGCCACCGGGCTCGAGGTTGTCGATGAGCAGGGCGTTGGCGGTGATGGTTCTCCAGAAGAGCAGCTTTTCCGCGCTATGGGGGCCAACTTCCGAAAACTCCAGGCGCTCTACCGTGTCCGTCTGGACAAGGTTACGTCCAGGACGGCAATGGTGGACCAGGCGGAGGTGGATTTCAAGGCGCGCGTTGCTGAGACGCAGACCTGGTTCCACCAGACTCGCGAGGAGTAGAGGGCCTTTCAGGAGGAATTGCCCAAGCGCAATGTCGAGCTCACCATGAAGATGGCTGACATCGAGAAGGCCCAGGAAAAGGCGGCGAACTTGGCTGCCGCTGCCGAGGCCGTCCGGAACCAACATCAAGCCGCACTGGATTCCCAGGAAGAGGACCTCACTGTGCGTGAGGCAAAGCTTGCCGCAGCGCTCCGTGGCAAGGATGAGGAGCTCGAGGCCCTTGTCACGCAGCGGACTCGCGAGCTGGAGCAAAGGCACAAGGAGGCTCTTGATGCCCAGGCTCTGGCCCATGCCGGCAAAGTAAGGGAGTTGGAGGTGGAGCGGGACGAGCTGAAGGAGCAGGCCCTCAAGCTGTCCAATGAGAAGAGCACGCTCAACAGCGCCTTGGTAGAGGCGCAAGGAGCGGTTATCAGCAGGGCTGGGGTGCTCTCCGAAGCGCAAAACTCCATCAGAGATCTCAAGCTGAAGCAGAAGAATCTCGAGAAGATGTTGTCGGAGAGCACGGCTTGGGAGGAGACCTTGACCAGGAGCTTGGAGGAGGAGAAGCAGCTGCGGGCGAACGAGGCCGCCTCCCACCAGGAATATGTGGCGGGCGAGAACAGATGGATCAGCCGTCTGGAGGACGTCGCCGGCAGGGTCACCTCGCAGTTGGCCACCATGGGGATGCCAAACGTGAGGTATGCCCCTGAGCGCAGCGGGACCGTCAACGCCAAGCTGACCTAGTTCTTCGAGGGCGTCCTTGGAGCCTTGGCTTATCTTCACTCCAGCAGAGCGGCCACGTTGGCCGGGGAAGCTCGGCGACTTTGCCGGGGGGGTCATGACCAAGGTCCTCACCAAGATGGCATACTGGAATCCCGACCTCGACTTCGATGCCGCGATGGATAGCTTGTCGGATGGTACTGACCTCACGATGCTCAAGGAGCACATCAAGCCCGTCATCAGCAGCATCGATGAAATCAAGAGGGTGGAAGGCCAGCGCGGATTAGGCATCCCGTTCTTCACCGCCACTGCAGGTTCATGACCAAGACAAATTTCATCTTTAGTTAGAACCGCAGCAATGATGTGATGTAATATAACTTTGCGGTACTCTTAATTTCATGCACGTTATTTCCCCATTCAATTCCTCTTTGTATGTGCGCCCTACGTCGATTGGGTAGGCTCGCCGGCATGGAATCCCCTAGCGGCGTTTTGGGGACGGATCCCCATGGGCCTGCTGGGTATGCGTGCTGCCGGACGAGCCACCTTTCCGTTCTGAACGCGGCCGCTCGAACTGTCGAGCTTGACTCGAGTCAGAATCGAGAGCGTTGTTGATCGCGGAAGGCTACTCTGCCATTCTCGACGCAGCCGCTTGAGCTGTTGAGCGGACTCGAAACAGGGCAAGGGCGTTGCCGATCGTGGGAGAGCCCCCTGGCGTGCAGGTTTCTCATACAAAGGTGTGACATCTCTGGGGGGGATAACCTCATATAAGAAAGATAGAACAAATAAGGGTTTAGTGCAACTTAGCTTCTGTTTGCAATTGCTCGAGCACCGATCTTCTGGCCTCCTTTCTTCTCCAAGGGTCATGAAGATGAAGGAGTGCCGGGCTAACTGCTAAAGCCGATTCTCACAACTGCGTGATGTCGGTGGGAACGACACCTATGGGATCACAAGAATCCCTACTGTGGTTAGCGGGGCGCGGGGTCATGAGAAGAGCGGATCAAACAGATAGCACACGGTTCGTTTATCCAGGTTCGGGCCGCGAGGATGCGTAAAACTCTACTCCTGCTTTGGTGGATTGTATATCTGGGTTCTTGAGCTAGCTATGGGGCGTGAGGAGCTCCAAAAAGCCGAATCCCTCCTCTGGTCGCCTCGGGCCTCCTTTTATAGAAAAA
This sequence comes from Triticum urartu, assembly GCF_056163025.1. Taxonomy (NCBI): domain Eukaryota; kingdom Viridiplantae; phylum Streptophyta; class Magnoliopsida; order Poales; family Poaceae; genus Triticum; species Triticum urartu. The sequence continues at coordinate 232,488,054 of NC_141876.1, read as the reverse complement.
GGGGTTGCCAAAGTGGCACACAGGAGGTGGAAAGGGTATAGTGATGTGAGGTTATCCCTCGCATTACATGACAAGGCGCATTTAATGCGTCTTGCTTAGGTGTCCTTGCTTTATCGGGGACGGGGGAGAGATCTGTCTCGTCCGTTGCCGCTCCTTCTTGTGTCGACACACGCCCTGGCCAGCGACGCCTGCGATGCCATGTAGGTAGGCAAGCAGCTGAGGTGGCGCAGTGGTGGGTCTTCACGAAGATCTGCATGCCGCCACGCGGGTGCCTGCCCAGCTGGTTGGGTCGACAGCTGCATGCGAATGGCGGTGGAGGTTTAGTCGGCGTGGACCTGGTGGTGGTCCTGCGGATGTCCTTGGCAAGGGCCTTGCCGGGGCCCTGGCAAGGGTTTTGCCGAGGCGCCTGCTGTCATCCCCGGCAAGGTGCTTGCCGGGGGCCTTGTGGTTTTCCTCGGTTGGGATCCCGCCAAGGGTCGTCATCTTCTATAGTGTGTATCTGATCTTGAATGTCTTCACAAAGATCTGCATGCCACGATGGGGATGTTTCCCGAATCCTTGCCCCATGGGGGCAGTGGACTCAAGGGTGATTTGCTCCGTAGGTGTGGGGCGAGTTGCCGCGGCAAGGGTCTTGCCGGGGTATCTAAAACTGTCTCCCGGCAAGGATCTTGCCGGGGGAGTCCGTTCGTCCCCTTTGCTCTTCCTGGTCTTGGCCTTGGCGTCGTTCTAGTTCTCTTGAGCTTCGGTCTTACCCTGGCTCACCTCCCTTGCCTTGCTTGGTGTGGTGGTGCCCGTGGCTCAGACTGGCCGTGCACAGTTATAGGGGTACAAAAAGTGTACCCCTCTTTTTGTACACCGACAGATGCGGACTTGGGCGCTGGAGCTCGAGTGCGCGAGAATGGATGAGCAAGGAGGAAGAAGGCGTGGGTAGAAAAAGGTGAGATCTTATCCCTTTACAAGGGCGGACTAAACTATGCGCCCCCACTAGCCTGGTAAAACTCGCTTATCCCCCAAGCGCCGTAATTGATGGCGCGGTTGGGTTACGTACATCCGTATTGATGAGAATCCCGTAATAAGGGGAACACGATCTCTGCCTTGACAAGACGTGTCAAGAAACCGTCTCGCGTTATGTGCGGGGCTGGTTAAAGAAAAACGGTTGGAATAATACCGGACCATGGCATGATGTCATGCTGCCAAAACGTGTCAGCAGATTGGATTTGTGGAAATATTATTCTCTCTACGGTGGTATGTGGAACTTATTTTGCAGGGTCGGACACTATCCTTGTATTCAAACTCTTCTGTGGTGTATTCGGAGGAGGAACCCGCCTTGCAATGACGAAGACAACACTGCGTGCCGGACTCACCGTCATTGAAGCCTGGTTCAGGGGCTACTGAGGGTGTCCTGGATTAGGGGGTCTCCGGACAGCCGGACTATATCCTTTGGCCGGACTATTGGACTATGAAGACATAAGATTGAAGACTTCGTCCTGTGTCCGGATGGGACTCTACTTGGCGTGGAAGGCAAGCTAGGCAATACAGATATGTATATCTCCTCCTTTGTAACCGACCTTGTGTAACCCTAGCCCCCTCCACTGTCTATATAAACCGGAGGGTTTTAGTCCATAGGACAACATACAATCATACCACAGGCTAGCTTCTAGGGTTTAGCCTCTCCGATCTCGTGGTAGATCAACTCTTGTACTACTCATATTATGAAGAATAATCAAGCAGGGCGTAGGGTTTTACCTCCATCAAGAGGGCCCGAACCTGGGTAAAACATCGTGTCCCCTGCCTCCTGTTACCATCCGCCTTAGAGGCATAGTTCGGGACCCCTACCCGAGATCCGCCGTTTTTGACACCGACAATGTCTGTTTGGCTTCATCATGGACTCGTTCTTCGTCCTTGCGGAATTTCAGGCAAGATGACCATACCCTCGAAATCACTTCTATCTTTGCTTGCTAGTTGCTCGCTCTATTGCTATGCCGCAATACCTACCACTTGCTATTTCCTGCCTCCCATATTGTCATGTCAAGCCTCTAACCCACCTTGTCCTAGCAAACCGTTGTTTGGCTATGTTACCGCTTTGCTCAGCCCCTCTTATAGTGTTGCTAGTTGCAGGTGAAGATGGGGTTTGTTCCATGTTGGAACATGGACATTATTGGGATATCATCGTTATATCTTGTTTACTTTAATGCATCTATATACCTGGTAAAGGGTGGAAGGCTCAGCCTTATGCCTGGTGTTTTGTTCCACTCTTGCCGCCCTAGTTTCCATCATACCGATGTTATGTTCCTTGATTTTGCGTTCCTTACGCGGTTTGGTTATAATGGGAACCCCTTGACAGTTCGCCTTGAATAAAAATCCTCCAGCAAGGCCCCACCTTGGTTTTACCATTTGCCACCTAAGGCCTTTTCCCTTGGGTTCTACTGACTCAAGGGTCATATTTATTTTAAACCCCCCGGGCCAGTGCTCCTCTGAGTGTTGGTCCAAACTAGATCCCCTTGCAGTGCCACCTCGGGGAAACTTGAGGGTTGGTTTTAGTTGTACGGATTGCTTATCCGGTGTGCCCTGGGAATGAGATATGTGCAGCTCCGATCGGGATTTGTCGGCACATTCGGGTGGCTTTGCTGGTCTTGTTTTACCATTGTCGAAATGTCTTGTAACCGGGATTCCGAGTCTGATTGGGTCATCCTGGGAGAAGGAATATCCTTCGTTGATGGGCTAAGTTGGGACACCCCTGCAGGGTTTTGAACTTTCGAAAGCCGTGTCCGCGGTTATGGGTAGATGGGAATTTGTTAATATCCGGGTGTAGAGAACTTGACACTTAACTTAATTAAAATGCATCAACCGCGTGTGTAGCCGTGATGGTCTCTTTCCGGCGGAGTCCGGGAAGTGAACACGGTTATTGTGTTATGCTTGAACGTAGGTAGACTCAGGATCACTTCTTGATCATTTCTAGTTCACGACCGTGCTTTGCTTCTCTTCTCACTCTCATTTGCGTAAGTTAGCCACCATATATGCTAGTGCTAGTTGCAGCTCCACCTCACTACCTTTTCCTACCCATAAGCTTAAATAGTTTTGATCTCGCGGGTGTGAGATTGCTGAGTCACAGTGACTCACAGATACTTCCAAACAGTTGCAGGTGCTGATGATACTAGTGCAGGTGACACAACTGAGCTCAAGTGGGAGCCCGATGAAGATCTTGATCGTAGTCTTGTTTCGTTTCCAGTTGATCAGCAGTGGAGCCCAGTCGGGGCGATCAGGGATCTAGCATTAGGGGTAGTCTTTCTTTATTTGGTTTCGTAGTCGGATCTTGATTGTATTTTGTATGTTGTAATGCTATATTTATGTATTGTGTGAAGTGGCGATTGTAAGCCAACTCTTTATCTCTTTCTTATTCAGTACATGGAATGTGTAAAGATTACCCCTCTTGCGACATGCCTACTATGCGGTTATGCCTCTAAGTCATGCTCTGACACGTGGGAGATATAGCCGCATCGTGGGTGTTACACGCAGAGAGTATAATATTTCACGAGTCCAATCTACTGACAATTTTTGATAACGTCAGACCACGTCATCACCCGGTCATTATTTTGAACCGTTTTTCGGCCTGCCGCTTCGAGATGCGTTCTCATTGGTACATCTTGTCAAAGAAGAGATCATGTCCCCTTATTACGGGATTCTCATCAATACGGGTATGGGTAATCCAACCGTGCCGCCCACACAGCCCCTGGGGAATGGGCGAGTTTCATGGTGAGTGGGGAGGCGTTTGATATTCACTGCCTTTATAAGGAGATAAGGATTCATCTCTTCCACCCACGCCTTCTCTCTTTCCGCCTACCCACTCTCGAGCTCCAGCACCCAGGTTCTCATCTTTCCTGCCCCAAGAAAGCACTCCAACCATGTCCGGAGCACAGGGCAAGTGGATGGCCTCCATCGTCAAGGAGAAGGACATCACCCAACTTTGGGAGGCCGGATATTTGGCCAGGGAATTCGCCCATCAGCTTCTTGCTAAGGGACAGATCGTCCCCACTCCGGAGCCCCATCAGAGGGTCGTGTTCATCCCTCACTTCGTCTGTGGGCAAGGATTTCCTCTCCACCCATTCGTCCGCGGACTCATGTTCTACTATGGGCTGGATTTCCATGATCTGGCCCCCAATTCCTTCCTCACCAACTCGGCGTTTATCGTCGTGTGTGAGGCCTTCCTCCGCATCCCCCCACTTCGGACTATGGCTGAAGACCTTCAATGTGAGGCCGAAGGTGGTGGGCGACAACATGCAGAATGCGGAGGCGCCATGGTGAGAAAAATTTCCAACGTCCCATGGCCCAAAGCCACCTTCGTGGAGACCATTAAGGGGTGGCAGAAGTTGTGGTTCTACGTCACTGAGCCCCGCGACGCTGCCTGGGCCGCGGCTCCCGAATTCAAATCCGGGGCCCCAATGCGGCTTACCTCCTAGCAGGAGAAGGGCCTGGATTGGTCTTCGTCGGACGAGTTGACAATGCTTCAGATGCGCATCAGGAGCATGATGGACAAGAATATCAAGCTCGCGATGTGATTCAGGTGATGCTAATTCGCTGGATCCTTCCATGCCAGAGCCGGGCTTGCCATCTATGGGAGTTCAATGCGGCCAAGCACAAGACCCTGCGACAATTCTTCGGAACAACGCCTGAAGACATTTGGAAGGTGCTATTCAAGGCCAACGAGACGTGGCCGGAGACAACCGAGGACTGCGGGCACGATCTGGCCCATCCCGCCAGTTCGGTAAGTTTTCCGTGCTTCAAGGCGTATCCCTTTCTCGCTTGCTCAAGGAGGATGTCCCAACTTCCCTATTTTGCCTTTTCAGGGTTGGACAAAGAAGGCAGAGCGAATTCGGTGTTCGGCTCCGCTGCCCGAGGAACCAGCCATCCCTCTTTTGACGAAGATGCTGGTTCGGGCGCCCTACGTGGCGCCGGAGAAGAAGGCCAAGGGGACCAGAGGAGGCCTCCATCCCAAGGGTACTTCGGATGCGGCATCCGAAGACGCCGAAACTCACTCCGCCACCAAAGACGACGGGAGGAGGAAGAGGAGGAAGAAATCAACTTCCCCCTCCCCGAGGGGGAAAGAAGAGGGTGGCCTCCACAGATCTGGAAACGGAGGCGTCCAAGAAGGGAAATGCTTCCTTCGCGGATAGCTCCGCATGGGACGTCGATAGCAGCCGAGAGCGGCGCCCTCGAAACAAGCCCCTGGCCGAATCGTGAGTATCTAAAGACCCTGATGCATTCATATATCCTCCTCTTTCACTTCATAATTATAACATGTTGAATCATGCATTTGCAGTCTGGCTCGTTCCGCCCTCGAGCGATCCTCGTCTTCGGGGAACTCACTGGATCCGAAGGTGATGGACAACGGGTCCCTTCCAACGGCCTCCTCTCCCAAGGCCATGGACGAGGCCGAGGTGTTGTCCAGAAGGACCCCCCCCCCGCCAGGGAGAGGCGCAGGAGGCCGTCAGGATGGCGCCAGAGGGCGAGACATCGGCCGCCGGACACATGGGGGAGCAGATCCCCATGAAGACTGGCGATGGGGGCCATGTCCAATTAGGCCCCCAGCCGAATACGGTCCCGGATACCTATACGACTCTGGAATCCGGCAAATAGCCTCCTTCATCGGAAGGAGGTGTGCTCATTCCGCCGGTGACCTCTGTCCAACCAGAGGAGCCAGATACTCTACTGGTGGCGCTGCGAAGCACTTCCATCATTGAGGAACACCGTACCCTCATGGGTGCGGTGATTGAGAAGATTCAGTCCGTGAAGAGCGGACTGACCGATGCCTGCGCGAGCCTTCTAATAGGCTTTGAGGTAAGCGCTACATTTATGTGAAAAGAAAGTTAAAGTATAGACAGTAGCCCCTGAGACTCTATCTGGTGTTCGGAAAGAAAATCCGAACAGAGGATCAAATAGTTTTTCGCATGAGACTAATCATATATTTTTTGTAAATAAGTAGGCTTTGCTGCTGGCTGCAACTTCTCATGCTGCCGAAGTCTCCGGACTGAAGCAGAGGCTGGAACGTACCAAGGAAGAGCTCGGCCGTGCGAAAAAGCAGCTGGAGGATACCCAAGGTATGCAATGATCTTGTGTATGTTCGGAAGGGATGAATGATGTAAGCTGATCATAGCACCATTACATTTATTAGGGGCGGTGACCGAGGTAGAGGCCCTCAAGAAGGCGCTAGCCAAGGCCGAGGAGAGAGCGATAAAGGAAAAAGCCGCTCGAGAAAAGCATGAGGCCAGGGTTGGTGAGGTCCAGCAGGAGCTCCAGGACGCAGTGAAGAAATGCAAGTGCTTGGAGCGCCAGAGTGCGGACCAAGAGTCCGAACTCGCTAAGGCCCGCCAAAGCGCACAAGAGGCCCAGGCCGAAGCCCAAGGCGTCCTCCGGGAGATCCAAGAGGCCAAGAAGATCGTGGCGGGTAAGGCCTTTATTATGCAAAGAAAGTATGTGAGCCAGAGGTATCTCTTACTGACCCGGATTTGGAGTTCTCCAGGGGCGTTTGCGGATTTGCCGCGCAGTGTTTCCGACACTGCGGAATTCTTCTGGGCCGAAGAGGGGAGCTCAACGGAGAAGCTGTTCTGGTCGCAATACCTTGCACCAGAACATCCGGTGCCCTTTAGCGACCAGCTAAAACAGTTGGTCGAGCTGCATAGGGTGGCCGAACTAGCCATGAAGGATTTAATAATCCAGATGTGGCCTGCAGAAGCTATACCCGGCAGCTACTTCGGCCTCGTGAAGTGGCTGGTCAATGCCTGCCCAAGGCTTGACACCATCAAGCGGTCGGTCTGCATAGAAGGTGCACGGATGCCCTTCACCCGCGTCAAGATACAATGGGCGAAGATGGTGCTGTCAAGCTTGCGACCGAAGGACGCCCGCGGGCAAGGAGCACCACACGCCCAAGCGGTATTTCGAAGATGTTCTGAAGGGATCCCACATTGTAATCCCATCCTGTATGATAAAAACAAGGCTTGATATGTAATATAATGCTTTGCTGTTTTGTTTATTTAAAATTTACCTCCTGTGCGGCTGTTTTTATTAAATCTGAGGGTTGGCCAGTCGTCGGCTTCAGCCCCCACGTAGGTAGTACGGGGGTGTTCCGGATGAATCTAAACACTCTTTATCCCAACATTTCGTCCTTAAAGAAGGTGTTTAGCGCTATGAACCAGGCAATCAGACTATGTGGCTTTATCACTCTCACTTAGCCATAGGAGTTTGACAATAAAAATTTAGGCGCAGCCCCTATTATCCGAACTAGGGTGTTGTAAACACCTGATCGGATAAGAACCAATTCATCGCATAATGCGGAAAAAATCGCTAAAGATGTGAAACCTCCGAAGAGCTGATCGGCTCATGCCGCATCATGATAGTCAGTTTTTGGCTTGCTCTACTGAGGTGCTCATCCGGATAAACCATGACACAATCACAGTAGTTCTCCCTTTACTACCCTAACCAATATAGCGAAACGTAAGGTAGTAAGCGCAGGAGCCGGGCAACCCAACTATTGACCAAAGACATGATTCGGAGCCGATGCATGTAATGCTAAATTCGGGGTGCCGAACTGTACTGTAAAAAGTGGTCGGACTTCGTTGCCGTGTTATGGGGCACAATGAAGCCCCTGGCGGAATAAAGTGTACCAAAGTGTATGAGTGCGATTTGATAAGATTAACAAAAGAACAAACTAGTGCTGCAGAAGTTGGGTTGCAACCTGTTTCCATTATAGTTTGATTAATATGTCAAAGCGTATTTTGTACAAGTAGTGAGATAAGCAACAATGGCAATTTAACATGCCAATAGAAAGGAGGAGCTGCATACGGGTCCTGAAAACAGGTAGAGTGATCACCAAGAAGGACATCTAGAGACCCCACCCCCCCCCCCCCCCGCGCGCGTCTGTGCTACTTGCCACCTTGGTGTGTCTGTCCTTCGAAAGGACCGATTATGAGGCCGGCAACAGGGACCTGCGGAAAGGAAACCTAAAGAGGAAAAAAGAAAAAGTGGAAGTATGTGTGTCCAGGGGAGGTCGAGCCTTATTATGGATCACAATCTAGTTATGCCTCTGTCTATGCCCATGGTATTTTGAGTGTGTAGTTATGTACGCGCAACACGAACGCCGCCACTTGGTGTGGTTTGGGATGGAGGCTAAATTGCTAGTTGAGCTGCTGACGAGCTGGGCTGTCCTGGCGCATGGTAGTCCGGACTGGTTTGACAGTGCCCGGGAATATGGCTGCCGAATTAAGATTCTTCTTGTGGAGGCCGCTCTGTACTTCTGCTGCCAGGGCAGTGGTGTGCTCCTCGGTACGGAGGAGCGCTTCGTATTTCCATTGACTGTTATGACACAGCGTGGTCTGGGCATCTTGAGCTTGAGATAAGCATAGTGTGGCACCACATTGAATTGGGCAAACGCAGTTTGTCCGAGCAGTGCGTGATAGCCACTTCAAAAGTGGACGATATCAAAGATTAACTCCTTGCTTCGGAAGTTCTCTGGAGATCCGAAGACGACCTCCAATGTGATTGAGCCCGAGCAGCGGGCCTCTACACCTGGTATAAATCCTTTGAAGGTAGTTTTGTGGGCTTGATCCTTGATGGATCGATGCCCATTTTGCGCACTGTATCCTAGTAAAGTAGGTTGAGGCTGCTGCCACCGTCCATGAGGACTCGTCTGAGGAGAAATCCATCAATTATTGGTTCAAGGACCAGTGCGGCTGACCCGCCATGACAGATACTAGTCGGATGATCCCTACGATCGAAAGTGATCAGGCATGACGACGATGGGTTGAATTTTGGGGCGACTGGCTCTATCGCATAGACGTCCATGAGCGCGCGTTTGCGCTCCCTCTTGGGGATATGGGTGGCATATATCATGTTCATGTTTCGATTTGAGGGGGAAACTTCTTCTGTCCCCCTGTGTTCGGTGGACGGGGCTCCTCGTCATCGTTCTCGCTTTGCGACCCCTTCTCCTTCTCTTCGGCATTTAACTTGCTGGCCTGTTTGAAGACCCAACAACTCCCGTGGGTATGATTGGATGGTTTATTAGGGGTGCCATGGATCTGACGTGGTCGATCGAGTATGCGGTCCAGGCTGGAAGGGCCCTGATTATTTCTTTTATATGGCTTCTTCCGCTGACCGGACATGGAGCCACTTAATCCGGCGTTAACCGCCGTGTCCTCGGTATTATCATGGTTGATTCGACGGTTATGTCTATTGCGTCGGGGCTTGCCATTGCTATTTATGGCTTCTGAAGTGCCAGGTTCGCTTGTATTGTTATTACTATGGGCTAGCCAGCTATCTTCGCCCGCACAAAAGCGGGTCATGAGTGTCGTGAGGGCTGCCATGGACTTCGGATTTTCTTGGCTGAGGTGTCGGGCGAGCGATTCGTCCCGGAATCTATGCCGCTAGGGCTTCGGCGTCTGGACAATCGATGATTTGGTTCTTTTTGGTTAAGATTCTAGTCCAGAATTTCCTGGCCGACTCTCCGGGCTGTTGGATTATGTAACTTAAGCCGCCGGCATCCAGAGGTCGAACATATGCACCTTGGAAGTTGTCAAGGAAGGATTCTTCCAAGTCCTCCCAACTGCCAATGGAGTTTTCAGGTAGGCTGTTCAGCCAGTGTTGCGCTGGCACCTTGAGTTTTAGGGGGAGGTATTTGATGGCATCAAGATCATTGCCGCACGCCATGTGAATATGGAGGATAAAGTCTTCAATCCATACTGCAGGATCTGTGGTTCCATCATATGATTCGATATTCATGGGTTTGAACCCTTCTGGGAATTCATGTTCCATTACTTCATCAGTGAAGCAGAGGGGGTGTGCGGCGCCTATATATCGGCCCAGGTCGCGACGTATTTCGGATGGAGTCCGTCTGTGATTTTCGGCTCGGACGTAACTATGCTTGCCATTTTCGGCTCGATAGCCGTCGTCGTGCGTCAGGGCATGCCCCCGTGATCCATAGATCGATCTGGGCGGACCTGCTTTATCTTCAGGCCCTGCCAGAGATCATATGTGTATCCCTGAGCAGTTTTGTTTCTGTCTTTACAACGAGGTGGTATCGGCTGGTGTTCGGCTTGGGTTGCCGCTTTTGTCCTGGCCACGTGGTGGTCGGTCAGCCGCATTGTGCACTGATGGCATGGGCTCCAACGCCTCGTCATCGAATTGAGGTAGTAATTTGCGCTTCAGGTAACATTTGAGTGGTCGCTTGAGGCTGTACTCCTCGGCTTCTAGGACGTTATTCCATCTGTCATTGAGCAGATCTTGATCAGCTTGAAGCTATTGCTGCTTCTTTTTCAGGCTCCTTGCAGTGGCTATTAGCCGGCCCTTGAAGCGCTCCTGCTCGAGAGGTTCCTCAGGCACGATAAAATCCTCGTTGCCGAGGCTCACCTCATCCTCGGAAAGTGGAAGATAATTGCTGTCCTTCGAGTCTACGTGCGCGGCCTGTTCATTAGGGCTGACTCACCCATCTTCCCGTTCATCTTGTTCGAAAGTTGCCTCAACGGGGTCTTCATTGTCTTTGGCACCATCTGGAGTGTTATCTTCTCCTGTGCCGGTGTTGTTGTCTTTGTTGCGGCATGATTTAGAGTGGCACCGCTAATGCCGGCGTTTTGGTTGTATCTCAAGAGGTTTATCCTCAACTGGATCTTCCTTGTCATCACCACTATTCTCTTTTGGTGCATCTACCATGTATACATCATATGAGGAGGTGGCCGTCCATCGTCCGGTGAACGGTGGGTTTTCGCCCTGCTCCTCTCCAGCATCATCATCCATACCTGTAACACCCCGGATGTAATTTACCTTATCTGTACTCCAACTCTTGCTGTTTCCGGCCTAAGTTATTTTATTTTCCTCGCTATCGGGTTTTTGTATCCGTGTGTTTTTGCCTTTGTCATGCATCTCATATCATGTCATCATGTGCATTGCATTTGCATACGTGTTCGTCTCATGCATCCGAGCATTCTCCCCGTTGTCCGTTTTGCATTCCGGCGCTCCTATCTCCTCCGGTGGTCCTTTCAACCTCTTTTCATGTGTGGGGGTTAAACATTTCCGGATTGGACCGAGACTTGCCATGCGGCCTTGGTTTACTACCGGTAGACCGCCTGTCAAGTTTCGTGCCATTTGGACTTCGTTTGATACTCCAACGGTTAACCGAGGAACCGAGAAGGCCTCATTTGTGTTGCAGCCCAACACCCATCAGATTTGGCCCAAAACCCACCAAAAACCCTTCCATCATCTAGAGCGTTCGATCACGATCGCGTGGCCGAAAACCGTGCTCAATTTGGAGCCTCCTAGCTCCTCCTACCTATAAAACTAGGTCTTCCCTGAAATTCCCGGATCCCCTCTTTCCTAAACCCTAAAAATCGCCCCGCCGCCACCGGACACGTCCGACCCGCCACCGGACGAATCCCGCCGCCGTGCCCGCGCCAATCAGCGCGCGACACGTGGCACCGTACCCGCCGTCGCTGCTCCGGCCCGGGAGGCCCAAGTCGGGACCCCGCGAGCCCGTCGTCCACCGCCGCCGTTCCATGCCCGTGCCACCCGACTGCTCTCCCTCCGCCGCCGGGCCACTCCGCCACCGCGCCGGCGAGCGCCGCCCCTCGCCGGACCTCACTTCCTCGCCACCCCGACGCAGATCGCAGCGCCGACTGAGCTCCGGCGACCGCGCCCGCGCCGCCTCCTCGTCGCCGGCGCACTCCGGCCTCCTCTTCCTCCTCCCCGCAGCGCACTCCGGTCGCCACCCTCCGTCAACGCTGGCAAGAGCTCCGGCGAGCTCGGATCTGACCTCGATCCGCGTGCCCGATCTAGATTTGGGAGGTTGACCGAACTTTTGCCTCCTCCTAGTTATTTGTTTTGCAAACTTTGGCATGCCATAACTTTGCATCCGTAGCTCCAATTTGCGCGTGTAACATATCAAAATGTTCGCCTCGACGAGTACATCATTTCATCTCATTGCGTCATTTTCATTTGAGCTCATCTTGATGCCCGCAATGATGTTGGAAGAGGGCTATGTGATAAACTTGTCATATCTGTTTCAGCAAATGGCATTTTGTCATTTTTGCCATGATTAATGTGTGCATGCTATGCTCCTGAGCTCTACATGTGTTTTGTCATATGCCATGCCATCCTTACACAGGTGCTTACCATATATTTTTGTGATTCTTGTGGTGACTAGAACAAGCTTGCAAAGTAGCGTAATCGGTAATGCTGATTTCAGGGACTTAGAATTTCACTAAGTCCTTGTCCTGTTTTTGTCGTTATGCCATATGTTCATGTTGTTTCCTAGTGATCCATGCCTCTTTTGAGGATGATCAGTAAGAATGTTTTGTTAACATTGTGGTTCCCTATCCATCCATGTCTTTGTTTGCAATTATGGATCAACCTAGCTTGAGTCAATCGAGCTCTACTTTTGCTATAAAGTGAATCCTGGCAGATGGTTGACATGATTAGCGATTTTGCCGAGGATGTTGCTATTGATCCATGCATGCTATGTTGTTGTTCTTGCCATGTCTAGCTTCTATGCTATGTATTCTTGATGGGTGTATGCTTAGTTTGTCATGCCATGCTTTGTAGTGAGTGCATCGAGCTCGTAAACATGCCTACTCGTTAACTGATTTGCATGCTCCAGTTTTTCACCAAGTCTGAAATATGTTTATGTTTTTGCCATGTTCACATGATTGCAATTGTATTTTATGATCCCTTTTGGCTCAAGGTCACTGAGGGACTTTTGTTAAGTGCTTTGAGTAGCTTCATGTCATGCCTTGCTTTGCCATGTTAAGTTCCTGTAGCATATAGTTTTCATGCTCTAAAGTGTGCTTCCTGATGATAAATTCCAGACTTGTTGTTATTTCACTAAGTCTGAAACCTGTTATCATTTGCACTTTTGCCATGCTTGTTTGAACATGTTAATGGATGAATTAGCCGTAGCTCAATGTTCATGTATTTTGTTGCCATGTTTGTCAAGCTTCATGAGTGGATCCCTGCCATGTATTTTGTTGCCATGTTTGAGTGCTGTAGCATATTTATCTTGATGCATTTAGATGGTCACTTGCTGATTATCGCAGACCGGTGCCATATTTCTTTTGTTTGACATTTCCAAACCGTTGTTCTTGTTTGGGTAGAGTCGGGAGACGAGTTCGTGAACGAGGAGCCCATTGAGTTCGCTTACGAGGATCAAGTCAACTCTGACAACTTTGCAGGCAAGATGATCATACCCTCGAAATCACTTCTATCTTTGCTTGCTAGATGCTCGCTCTTTTGCTATGCCTATGCTACGATACCTACCACTTGCTTATCATGCCTCCCAAATTTCCATGTCAAACCTCTAACCCACCATGTCCTAGCAAACCGTTGATTGGCTATGTTACCGCTTTGCTCAGCCCCTCTTATAGCGTTGCTAGTTGCAGGTGAAGATTGGAGATCGTTCCTTGTTGGAACATTGTTTATTGTTGGGATATCACCATATTATCTTATTTATCTTAATGCACCTATATACTTGGTAAAGGGTGGAAGGCTCTGCCTTTTGCCTAGTGTTTTGTTCCACTCTTGCCACCCTAGTTTCCCTCATATCGGTGTTATGTTCCCGGATTTTGTGTTCCTTACGCGCTTGGGTGATAATGGGAACCCCTTGACAGTTCGCCTTGAATAAAACTCCTCCAGCAATGCCCAACCTTGGTTTTACCATTTTCCACCTAGCCTCTTTTTCCCTTGGGTTTCCGGAGCCCAAGGGTCATCTTTATTTAACCCCCCCTGGGCCAGTGATCCTCTGAGGGTTGGTCCGATGAGCTGCCTGCGGGGCCACCTCGGGGAAACTTGAGGGTTGGTTTTACTCGTAGCTAGTCTCATCTGAGTGTGCCCTGAGAACGAGATATGTGCAGCTCCTATCGGGATTTGTCGGCACATTCGGGTGGTGTTGCTGGACTTGTTTTACCATTGTCGAGGATGTCTTGTAAAACCGGGATGCCGAGTCTGATCGGGATGTCTCGGGAGAAGGAATATCCTTCGTTGACCGCGAGAGCTTGTGATGGGCTAAGTTGGGACTCCCCTGCAGGGTTTTGAACTTTCAAAAGCCGTGCCCGCGGTTATGGGCAGATGGGAATTTGTTAATGTCCGATTGTAGATAACATGAACTTAACTTAATTAAAATGAATCAACCGCGTGTGTAACCGTGATGGTCTCTTCTCGGCGGAGTCCGGGAAGTGAACACGGTGTTGGAGTAATGTTTGACGTAGGTTGCTCTAGGATCAGTTCTTGATCATAGTTCTTCGTCCGTGATTTGCCTTCTCCTCTCGCTCTCTTTTGCGTATGTTATCCTCCATATATGCTAGTCGCTTGCTGCAGCTCCACATCATACCTTGCCTTATCTATAAGCTTAAATAGTCTTGATCGTGAGGGTGCGAGATTGTTGAGTCCCCGTGACTTACAATTTACTTCCAAACCAGATGCAGGGACCGATGATACCGTTCTAGACGATGCTCTTGAGCTCAAGTGGGTGTTTGATGAAGACTCTCGCCGTTACTATGTGTCTTTACCAGATGATCAGTAGTGGTGCCCAGTTGGGGCGATCGGGGACTTTGTCGCATGTGGGGGTTAATCTTTATTTTGGTACCGTAGTCGCACCATGAGTGTATTGGATGATTGTAATGTTATTCATGTATTTGTGTGACGTGGCGAGTGTAATCCAACTATGTACCTTTTCCCCTTTTATCTGTTTACATGGGTTGTTGTGAAGATTACCTTACTTGCGACATTGCTTTCAATACGGTTATGCCTCTAAGTCGTGCTTCGACACGTAGGAGATATAGCCGCATCGAGGGCGTTACAAGTTGGTAATTAGAGCCTTCCCCAACCTTAGGAGCCCCCTACTTGATCGAATCGTTGGCGTTGTTGAGTCTAGAAAAATGTTTTGAGTCATTTAGGATTATATATATCGGAGAGTTTAGGAATTATTTTTACTCCCCAGACCCTTCATCGCTCTGGTAAGGCATCCTGACGTAGAGTTTTGACTCTTCTCTTCTCAAATTTCACTAAAAAGATTTAGGATGACGCGGGTATCTTGGAATCGTTCCGATTGATTTGTGACAAGAACATTGTTCTTGGTGCCTCCTGTCATTTAGGGGTTGTGGCAGTGTCCCGGGGAGTTGAGCTCTGAGGTGTTGTCGTCACAATTTTATCGTTGAGATTCTGGAATACGTGAGTTTCGCCGACATCGAAAATCTCTTTTATGCAGTTGTTGGTGAGATAACCTCGACGCCACCCAGTACTGGGGCGGGAGTTCAGGAGTATTGCCATAACTCGTATAAAGGATGCTTTTCGAAGGTTGAGGTAAATGATTTGCGAAGGTTTCTCGGTTATGTGTTGAAGGATGGATACAACTGGAAGTAGGATTTGCTAGATTTGGGTGAGATATTATGCTTCCCCTGTATCCCCAACACCTGATTGCATAACTAGAAAGGTTTGGGAGTTTCATAGGTCAGAATTCTTGTAGCTCTAGTTCTTCTTCCGCGGATATTTGGTTTGAGATTGGGTGATCCTCACCAAGTATTCGTTCTTGTTCCGTACCTTGTTGTTTTTCTTCTACCTCAATTCTAAGTGGCTTCTCAATTTATGGATATGTGACCATTTCGATTGGAATGCATTCGTTCATTTTGTTCGGATGTGAAGACTATATGTTGCAATTTCAACCCATTTGATTCAGCTTCAATATTTATCTATCTATGTGCTAATGGATGTCAACCTCTTTAGGATGGCTCCTCCAACGTGCACGACTCCGAATCCTGATCCGCCACCACCACCTCCACCTCTGGAGGCATGGCAAGCTGTGATGGCCGCTACCAATGCAAACACGCAGCTGATCATGCAACTTCTTCAAGAGCGCAACCAAGGGAACCAGGGTCATGGCACCAATCAGAATCAGTTTGCTACACTCAACCAGTTCCTTGCTACCCAGCGAAAGACCTTCAACAATTGTGTTGAGGCAACGGACGCTGATGATTGGCTCGTGGACATATGCAAGCATTTCGAGTGTAGTAACGTCAGGCCTGAGGACTTTGTCAAGTTTGCCTCCTTCCAACTCAAAGACCAAGCTGCAGAATGGTTTCAGCAGTACAAAGATTCCAGAGGAGGTCGTGTGATTACCTGGGATGAATACCGTCAAGACTTCAAAGCTCATCATATTCCTCAGAGTGTGGTTGAAAGCAAGTGTGAGGAATTCCGCAACCTGAAGCAAGGTTCTATGTCTATTTATGAGTACAACAAAATGTTTCAGAAGCTCGCCCGTTTTGCTAAGCAAGACGTCCCTGACAAGAAGAGCATGATATACCTGTTCAGGGGTGGTCTCAGAGAAGAAATCCAGCTAGCTCTCGTCCTCTTTGAGCCCAAGAGGTACGATGAGTTTTACAACATGGCAATGAAGCAAGAGACTGCTCAACTGAAGTGCGATGCTTCCAAGAAGCGAGTCAGAGATGCAACTCCTTCTTCCTCAACTCAAGTGGCTAAGCAGCAGAAGTATTGGCTTCCTCCTCCTCCGTTCCGTCAGCGTTATCAGCAGAAGAGCAAAGGTGGCAGTGGATCTTCCCACCCACCCAACCCTGGCTTTCAGAACAAGACTTCGTCTCAAGCTCCAAGATCAAGTGCTCCGTATCACCGTCCGCTTTCAGAGGTCACGTGCAACAAGTGCCAACAGAAGGGTCACTATGCCAACAAATGCTTCAATCAGAGGCGTCTCCCTCCTCCTCCTCCTGTGAGATCGGCAAGTACAGCTGTGGTCAAGCATAACCCCAAGCACGCCAAGGTCAACTTGATGAATGCAGCTCAGGCAGAGGACTCGTCAGATGTCATCATGGGTAATCTTCCTGTTAACGATATTCCAGCTAAAGTACTTTTTGACTCTAGTGCATCACATTCTTTCATGTCATTCCCATTTGCATTGGAGAACAATTTTGGTACTAAGGCATTACCTAGAGCATTGCAAGTTGTCTCTCCGGCTAAGCGTCTGAGTTCTAGCATGATGGTTCTGGATATTTCTATCATGATGGGTGATTTCAAGTTTCTGGCTTCTCCAATGGTCCTTGGTAACTTGGATATTGATCTTATTCTTGGAATGGACTGGCTTTCTAAGCACAAGGCTCTGCTTCATTGTGCAGCCAGGAAGATTCAATTGACTCATTCGCCTAAGGATGTAATTGTCTTTGCCGCTCGGGATAATACAATCCGTCTGTTTTCTCTCAGTGAGAAGGGTGAACTGGATGCCATCTCTCAAATTCCAGCCGTTTGCGAATATCAAGACGTCTTTCTAGAAGAGCTTCCAGGAATGTCTCCGCACCGGCCAGTTGAATTCGTTATCGATCTTGAGCCTGGTACAGAACCTGTTTACAAACGTCCTTACAAGCTTGGACCTGAAGAGTTGAGGGAGCTGAAGAAGAAACTCGATATTCAAGAGCGAATGGGTCTCATCCGACCTAGTTCTTCTCCGTGGGGTTGTGGAGTTCTTTTTGTGAATAAGAAGGATGGAATGGACCGACTTTGTGTTGACTACCGTCCATTGAACAAGAAGACTATAAAGAACAAGTACCCACTTCCCAACATCAACGAGCTGTTTGAACAACTCAAAGGTGCTCAAGTATTCTCCAAGCTTGATCTCCGTATGGGCTATCACCAGATCCGAATTCGTGAGCATGATATTCCCAAGACAGCATTCAGAACAAGCTATGGTTCATATGAATACACTGTCATGTCTTTTGGCCTCCTCAATGCTCCGCCGACTTTCTCTCGCATGATGAACTTCATCTTCAACCCCTACACAAATGACTTCGTCTTGGTATACCTCGATGACATTTTGGTCTTTTCCAAGAACAAGGAAGATCATGCCAAGCACTTGCGTTTGGTGCTGCATAAGCTCAGAGAACATCAGTTCTACGCCAAGTTTTCAAAGTGAGAGTTTTGGCTCGATGAGGTTCTCTACCTTGGACATATCATTTCTGCCAAGGTCATAGCAGTGAATCCTGAGAAGGTGTCTGCAATTGTGAATTGGGAACCACCTCAGAACGTGAAGCAACTCCGCATCTTCCTTGGTCTCGCAAGCTACTGTCGAAGGTTCGTTGAGAACTTCTCAAAGATCGCGAAGCCGCTTTCCAACCTTCTCTAGAAGCACGTGAAGTACGTTTTATCTCCTGAATGTGACATCGCTTTCAACACCCTGAAAGAGAAATTAGTCACTGCTCCAGTTCTGACTCCTCCTGATGAATCCAAACCGTTCGAGGTCTTCTGGGATGCCTCTCTTCAAGGTCTTGGCACAGTGTTGATGCAAGAGAAGAAAGTTGTGGCCTATACTTCTCGCCAGTTGAAGCCCAACGAGAAGAACTACCCCACTCACGACCTTGAGTTGGCGGCAGTTGTGCATGCTCTTTTGACTTGGAGACATCTCTTATTGGGAAGAAAAGTGGACATCTTCGCTGACCACAAGAGTATCAAGTACATCTTCACTCAGCCTAATCTCAACCTCAGGCAGACTCGTTGGGTCGAAATGATTCAAGAGTATAATCCGAGTACCGAATATACTCCAGGCAAGGCCAATGTAATTGCTGACGCATTGAGCAGGAAGGCTTACTGCAACAGTCTGATTCTCAAGCCTTACCAACCCGAGCTTTGTGAAGCTTTCCGCAAACTCAATTTGCAAGTTGTTCCTCAAGGTTTCCTCGCCAACCTTCAAGTCTCTTCTACTTTGGAAGATCAGATTCGCGAGGCTCAACTTCTTGATGCTATGGTGAAGAAGGTGAAGATTGGGATTGCCAAGAGTCAATCCAAGTACAAGTGCTATCGCCTTGATGACAAGGATACTCTCTTCTTCGAGGATCGCATTGTTGTGCCTAAAGGTGACCTTCGTAAAGTCATTATGAATGAGGCTCACAATTCACTCCTCTCTATCCACCCTGGGAGCATGTAACACCCTCGATGCGACTATATCTCCCACGTGTCGAGGCACGACTTAGAGGCATAATCGCATTGAAGGCATATGTCGCAAGTGAGGTAATCTTCACACAACCCATGTAATATAATAAGGGAAAGAGATTACATAGTTGGCTTACAATCGCCACTTCACACAATTACAGGAATAAAGCATTACAACAACCAAATACAATCAGGGCCTGACTACGGAGCCAAAATAAAAGAAGAACCCCAAATGCGACAAAGGTCCCCGATCGACCCCAACTGGGCTCCACTACTGATGAACTAGAACGAAACAACACAAAGGACAAGATCTTCATTGACTTCCTCCTGAGCTAGGTTGCGTCATCTGCACGGACTCATCGGCACCTGCAAACTGGTTTTGGAAGTATCTGTGAGCCACGGTGACTCAGCAATCTCACACCCTCGCGATCAAGACTATTTAAGCTTATGGGTGAGGTAAAGGTATGAGGTGGAGGTGCAGCAAGCGACTAGCATATATGGTGGCTAACATACGCAAATGAGAGCGAGAAGAGAAGGCAAAGCACGGTCGATAAAAGTATGATCAAGAAGTGATCCTAGACTACCTACGTCAAGCATAACTCCAACAACCGTGTTCACTTCCCGGACACCGCCGGAAATAGACCATCACGGTTACCCACGCGATTGATTCATTTTAATTCAGGTCAAGTTCATGTTTTCTAAAACCGGATGTTAACAAATTCCCATCTGCCCATAACCGCGGGCACGGCTTTTGAAAGTTCAAATCCCTGCAGGGTGTCCCAACTTAGCCCGTCACAAGCTCTCACGGTCAACGAAGGAATAGACCTCCACCCGAGACGTTCCGATCAGACTCGGTATCCCAGTACAACAAGACATTTCGACAGGGTAAAACTAAACCAGCAACACCGCCCGATGTGCCGACATCCTGATGGGAGCTGCACATATCTCATTCTCAGGGCAACACCGGATGAGACATCCTACGAGTAAAACCAGCCCTCAAGTTTCCCCGAGGTGGCCCCACAGTCTACTCAGTTCGGACCAACACTTAGACAAGCACTGGCCCGGGGGGGTTAAAATAAGATGACCCTCGGGATGCGCAACTCCCAAGGGAAAAAGTCTAGGTGGCGAATGGTAAAACCAATGTTGGGCATTGCTGGAAGAGCTTTACTTAAGGCGAACTGTCAAGGGGTTCCCATAATAGCCCAACCGCGTAAGGGACGCAAAATCCGGGAACATAACACCGATATGACGGAAACTAGGGCGGCAAGAGTAGAACAAAACACCAGGCATAAGGCCGAGCCTTCCACCCTTTACCAAGTATATAGATGCATTAATTAAATAAGATATATAGTGATATCCCAACAAGTAAGTAAATGTTCCAACAAGGAACGGCCTCCAATCTTCACCTGCAACTAGCAACGCTATAAGAGGGGCTGAGCAAAGCGGTAACATAGCCAATCAACGGTTTGCTAGGACATGGTGGGTTAGAGGTTTGACATGGCAATTGGGAGGCTGACAAGAAATCAGTAGGCATCGTAGCATTGGCATAGCAAAGAGCGAGCCAACTAGCATAGCAAAGATAGTAGTTATTTCGAGGGTATGATCATCTTGCCTGAAATCCCGCAAGGAAGAAGAACGAGTCCATGAAGAAGACAAACGGACGTAGATGAACGGATCCTCACAACACAACGTTACCGGAAACAAACCGAAGAAGCACACCGGAAAGAAGCAAACAACATGGTAAACAACCTTCACATAATCATGGCATAATGCACAATCAAGTATGATGCATGTCCAGTTTAAAGAGGCATGGCATGGCCAAATGCACAATCAACACTACAAGTTAAGTGGAGCTCAATATGCAACTCGTTGCATATTGACGGAACACCCCATCAATTATTTAGTTCTCTCTCGTTTATGTACCCCAACAATATTAAATGTTGATTAACATGGCAAGAGGGGAAGCATGATGAAACTATCTAATCTAGGCAAGTTTCAATGAGGCCGGAAGCAACGAACAACAATTCCGGAAAATCCTCATATGCATAATTTAAGGTTTGGTACTGTTCTGCCCTAAACATTATTTTAGAGTTGTTGAACATGCAAGATGATGCCACCATGTTAAAATAGGCATTTTTCTACCCCATTTACATATAAAGATTATTAAAATCGGAGCTACGGTTATTTAGTTATGAATTAAATCATTTTAACATGGCATAGGAGAAAATTAATGCAAAAAACATTTTTAACATTTAAAACATAGATGAAAGTTGGATATTATCAATCTACACAAAATTCTGAGCAAGTTTCATATATAAAACATTTTAATCCGATGCACGGTTAGTGAGTTATTAAATGCATGAAGTTTAGGGACCCCTCTGTAAAACTGCAGTCTCAGGATAATTCAGAAAAACGCAGAACGGAAAAAAAACGTGACATGGGCCGCATCTGGACAGGAAGCCCAACAAAGGAAAAAAAAGGACGGGCGCTGGGGTGGCCTCACCATGGGCCTCGGCCCGGCTTGGCAGAGGAGGCCAGCGGCGCTGGGCCTTGCGCGGCACAGGGGAGCGGCTGGGCCGGCGGAGAGGAATCCGACCCACGCGGGAGTCAACGCGAGCGGGCGCGCTCGTCCCTGGCTCTGCGAAGAAGACAGCGGCGGCGTGACAAAGCTCCGGCGACGGCGGGGTTCGGCGAAGCTGGAGAGGCCGGGAACGGGTCGTGGGGCCCCGGATCCGGTGGATCCGGCCGGATCTGGCGAAGATGGGGCCAATGACGAGCTCCCTGGGTGGCGGCAGCGGGCGCCTGCGAGAGAGAGGGATAATTAGAGGGAGAGGCCGAAGGAGGGAGGAGAAGGAAGATGGCCAGGGAAAAAGGAGCAGGGCGGCGGGATCCGGCCTGGGAGGTCCTCCGGCGAGGCTTGCCGGTGACGAGGTCTCCGGCGACCGTACGGCGAGCTGACGGGGGCGGGGCGCTGTTGGCGGCGGAGGAGCTCGGATCGGGAACTCCCTCTCCCGATCTGGAGCTCGGGGAGCAGGGCGGCGCAGCGTGGGCCTCAGAGCCCAGATCGGGGCCCTGGGCGGGCCTGACGCGGGCCTGGCGGCGCTGGGTGATGTGGGGCACGGGGAGGCGACGTGGCCGCGTAGGATTGGTGGAGGGCGCGGTCAGGTGGCGGCGGGGCTAATGGAGGCGCGACAATTGGCGGCGGAGGACTTGGCCGGCGCGGAAAACAAGGCAGAGGAGGTGGGAGGCGGCTGGCTGATGATTGGGGGCGCGGATTTCGAGGAGGAGGAAGGGGAAGGCCCAAAATGGCAAGGGGGGCTGCTATATATAGCAGGAGGAGCTAGGGTTGGGGGTTTTAGTCCGTTTCGGAGCCGTTCGATCTCGATCGGACGACCCGGAGCGGAGGGGGTTAGATAGGTGGGCTAGAGGGCTGTGAAGAGAGGTTGGGCTGAGATGAGAGGAGAGGAGTGCAGCCCGGCAACTGTTTCCGGAGACCGAAAACATCTGACGTTAGACCGACTATAGTGTCGCTATAGTTTAACGGTTAGGCTATCAAACGAACTCCGAATGCGACGAAAATTGACAGGCGGTCTACCTACACTATAATAAGACTGCACGCCTACTCTCATCCCATTCCGAGAACATTTTCCGGCCACTTATAAAATAATATTTCGGGCATGCCGCGGGCGCGTGCAAGTGTGGTTGGGCTCAGAATGGACAAAAGGGAGAACGAGGAGACCGGAACAGATGCAAGTTTTGAAAACATGATGATGCAATGCACATGATGACATGACAAGATGCCACACGCAAGCAAATGACAAGGCAACAACAGCGAATAACTGGAGGACACCTGGCACACCGGTCTCGGGGCGTTACAGAGCACAAAGATGTACCAGGACCTCAAGAAGGCTTATTGGTGGACTCGAATGAAGCGCGAGATTGCTCAGTTCGTGAATGAATGTGATGTCTGCAGAAGAGTGAAGGCAGAACACCAACGACCAGCTGGTCTCCTCAAACCTCTTGCCATTCCAGAATGGAAGTTTAACCACATTGAGATGGACTTCGTGACGGGATTTCCAAAGTCCAAGCGTGGCAATGATGCTATATTCGTTGTCATCGACAAACTCACTAAAGTGGATCATTTCCTACCTATCAAAGAGTCCATCACAGCAGCTCAATTGGCAGAGCTATATACCTCTCGGATTGTCTCTCTGCATGGCATTCCGCAGTTGATCTCTTCAGACCGTGGCAGCATCTTTACCTCCAAGTTTTGGGATTCTTTTTAGAAGGCCATGGGCACCAACATCCGTTTCAGCACATCTTTTCATCCTCAAACTAGCGGTCAAGTCGAGCGTGTCAATCAGATTCTGGAAGATATGCTCAGGGCTTGCATTATCTCTTTCGGTATGAAGTGGGAAGATTGTCTTCCATATGCCGAGTTCTCCTACAACAACAGCTTTCAAGCGAGTTCGGGAAAGGCCCCATTTGAAATTCTCTATGGCAGGAAGTGCTGTACTCCTCTTAACTGGTCAGAGATCGGTGAACGTCAACTTCTTGGAAATGACTTGATCATAGAGGTAGAAGAGATGTGCAAAGTCATTCGTGATAACCTCAAAGCGGTGCAATCGCGCCAGAAGAGGTACTATGATAGTAAGCATCGTGATTTGGCTTTCGAGATCGGAGACCATGTTTACCTCCACGTCTCTCCAATGAAAGGTACTCGTCGCTTCGGTATCAAAGGGAAGCTTGCCCCTAGGTACGTGGGTCCTTTCAAGATCGTCAGCAAGAGAGGCGATCTCGCCTATCAACTCGAGCTTCCTTCCAACTTTGCAAACGTGCACGACGTGTTCCATGTCTCTCAGCTCTGCAAGTGCTTCAAGACTCCTGACCGCACCGTCAACTTCGAAGACATTGATCTCCAAGAAGACCTTTCTTATTGTGAGCACCCCGTTGCTATTCTTGAAGAAACTGAGCGCAAGACTCGCAATAAGTCAATCAAATTCCTCAAAGTCAAGTGGTCAGACCATTCTGACCGTGAAGCCACCTGGGAACGCGAGGATCACCTCCGTTCTGAGTACCCGGCGTTTTTACAGTCCTAGATCTCGGGACGAGATCCTTTCATAGTGGTGGAGTGTTGTAACACCCCGGATGTAATTTACCTTATCTGTACTCCAACTCTTCCCGTTTCCGGCCAAAGTTATTTTATTTTCCTCGGTATCGGGTTTTTGTCTCAGTGTGTTTTTGCCTTTGTCATGCATCTCATATCATGTCATCATGTGCATTGCATTTGCATACGTGTTCGTCTCATGCATCCGAGCATTCTCCCCATTGTCCGTTTTGCATTCCGGCGCTCCTATCTCCTCCGGTGGTCCTTTCTACCTATTTTCCTGTGTGGGGGTTAAACATTTCCGGATTGGACCGAGACTTTTCATGCGGCCTTGGTTTACTACCCGTAGACGGCCTGTCAAGTTTCGTGCCATTTGGACTTCGTTTGATACTCCAGCGGTTAACCGAGGGACCGAGAAGGCCTCGTTTGTGTTGCAGCCCAACACCCTTCAGATTTGGCCCAAAACCCACCAAAAACCATTCCATCATCTAGAGTGTTCGATCATGATCGCGTGGTCGAAAACCATGCTCAATTTGGAGCCTCCTAGCTCCTCCTACCTATAAAACTAGGTCTTCCCGAAATTCCCGGATCCCCTCCTTCCTAAACCCTAAAAATCGCCCCGCCGCCACCGGACGAATCCCGCCGCCGCGCCCGCGCCAATCAGCGCACGACATGTGGCACCGTACCCGCGGCCGCCACTCCGGCCCGGGAGGCCCAAGTTGGGCCCCCGCGAGCCCGTCGTCCGCTGCCGCCGTTCCACGCCCACGCCGCGCGACTGCTCTCCCTCCGCCGCCTTCGGCTCCGGCGCCGGCCGCTCTGCCACCGCGCCGGGAAGCGCCGCCCCTCGCCGGACCTCGCTTCCTCGCCACCCCGACGCAGATCGCCACGCTGGCCGAGCTCTGGCGACCGCGCCCGCGCCGCCTCCTTGCCGCCTCCTCGTCGCCGGCGCACTCCGGCCTCCTCTTCCTCCTCCCCGCGGCGCACTCTGGCCGCCACCCTCTGTCGACGCCCGCAAGTGCTCTGGCGAGCTCGGATCTAACCTCGATCCGCGTGCCCAATCTAGATCTGGGAGGTTGACCTAACTTTTGCCTCCTCCTAGTTATTTTTTTTGCAAACTTTGGCATGTCATAACTTTGCATCCGTAGCTCCGATTTGCGCGTATAGCATATCACAATGTTCGCTTGACGAGTACATCATTTCATCTCATTGCGTCATTTTCATTTGAGCTCATCTTGATGCCCGAAATGCTGTTGGAAGATGGCTATGTGATAAACTTGTCAGATCTGTTTCAGCAAATGGCATTTTGTCATTTTTGACATGATTAATGTGTGCATGCTATGCTCCTGAGCTCTACCTGTGTTTTGTCATATGCCATGCCATCTTTACAAAGGTGCTTACCATGTATTTTTGTGATACTTGTGGTGACTAGCACATGCTTGCAAAGTAGCGTAATCGGTAATGCTGATTTCAGGGACTTAGAATTTCACTAAGCCTTTGTCCTGTTTTTGTCGTTATGCCATATGTTCATGTTGTTTCCTAGTGATCCGTACCTCTTTTGAGGATGATCAGTAAGGATGTTTTGTTAACATTGTGGTTCCCTATCCATCCATGTCTTTGTTTGCAATTATGGAGCAACCTAGCTTGAGTCAATCGAGCTCTACTTTTGCTATAAAGTGAATCCTGGAAGATGGTTGACATGATTAGCGATTTTGCCGAGGATGTTTCTATTGATACATGCATGCTATGATGTTGTTCTTGCCATGTCTAGCTTCTATGCTATGTATTCTTGATGGGTCTATGCTTAGTTTGTCATGTCATGCTCTGTAGTGAGTGCATCGAGCTCGTAGACATGTCTACTCGTTAACTGATTTGCATGCTCCAGTTTTTCACCAAGTCTGAAATCTGTTTATGTTTTTGCCATGTTCACATGCTGGCAATTGTATTTTCTGATCCCTTTTGGCTCAAGGTCACTAAGGGACTTTTGTTAAGTGCTTTGAGTAGCTTCATGTCATGCCTTGCTTTGGCATGTTAAGTTCCTGTAGCATGTAGTTTTCATGCTCTAAAGTGTGCTTCCTGATGATAAATTCCAGACTTGTGTTAATTTCACTTAGTCAAGCTTCATGAGTGGATCCCTGCCATGTATTTTGTTGCCATGTTTGAGTGCTGTAGCATATTTATCTTGATGCATTTAGATGGTCACTTGTTGATTATCGCAGACCGGTGCCATATTTGTTTTGCTTGACATTTCCAAACTGTGCATCCGATTCTGGTGATCTTTATATTGATTTCAGCCGAAATCACCTCACCTATCCAGTGGCACTCATTGATTTCCAAGTTTAGGCCAGGTTCAATCATTCCTTGTCAAATCTTGCATATGCATCACATACCGCATTGCGCATATCATACCATGTTTGCATCATATTGATTGAGCATTGCACGTGGTTGATTGTGTTCCGTTTGCTTGTTTTTCTTGTTTGGGTAGAGCCGGGAGACGAGTTCGTTAACGAGGAGCCCGTTGAGTTCGCGTACGAGGATCAAGTCAACTCTGACAACTATGCAGGCAAGATGATCATACCCTCGAAATCACTTCTATCTTTGCTTGCTAGATGCTCACTCTTTTGCTATGCCTATGCTATGATGCCTACCACTTGCTTATCATGCCTCCCAAATTGCGATGTCAAACCTCTAACCCACCATGTCCTAGCAAACCGTTGATTGGCTATGTTACCGCTTTACTCAGCCCCTCTTACAGCGTTGCTAGTTGCAGGTGAAGATTGGAGATCGTTCCTGGTTGGAACATTGTTTATTGTTGGGATATCACCATATTATCTTGTTTATCTTAATGCACCTATATACTTGGTAAAGGGTGGAAGGCTCGGCCTTTTGCCTAGTGTTTTGTTCCACTCTTGCCGCCCTAGTTTCCATCATATCGGTGTTATGTTCCCAGATTTTGCGTTCCTTACGCGGTTGGGTGATAATGGGAACCCCTTGACAGTTCACCTTGAATAAAACTCCTCCAGCAATGCCCAACCTTGGTTTTACCATTTTCCACCTAGCCTCTTTTTCCCTTGGGTTTTTGCAGACCAAGGGTCATCTTTATTTAAACCCCCCTGGGCCAGTGCTCCTCTGAGTGTTGGTTCGACTGAGCTGCCTGCGGGGCCACCTCGGGGAAACTTGAGGGTTGGTTTTACTCGTAGCTAGTCTCATCTAAGTGTGCCCTGAGAACGAGATATGTGCAGCTCCTATCAGGATTTGTCGGCACATTCGGGCGGTGTTTCTGGACTTGTTTTACCATTGTTGAGGATGTCTTGTAAAACCGGGATGCCGAGTCTGATCGGGATGTCTCGGGAGAAGGAATATCCTTAGTTGACCGTGAGAGCTTGTGATGGGCTAAGTTGGGACTCCCCTGCAGGGTTTTGAACTTTCGAAAGCCATGCCCGCGGTTATGGGCAGATGGGAATTTGTTAATGTCTGGTTGTACATAACATGAACTTAACTTAATTAAAATGAATCAACCGCGTGTGTAACCGTGATGGTCTCTTCTCGGCGGAGTCCGAGAAGTGAACACGGTGTTGGAGTAATGTTTGACGTAGGTTGCTCTAGGATCACTTCTTGATCATAGTTCTTCGTTCGTGCTTTTCCTTCTCATCTCGCTCTCTTTTGCGTTTGTTAGCCACCATATATGCTAGTCGCTTGTTGCAGCTCCACATCATACCTTGCCTTACTTATAAGCTTAAATAGTCTTGATCGCGAGGGTGCGAGATTGCTGAGTCCCCGTGACTCACAGTTTACTTCCAAACCAGATCCAGGGACCGATGATACCGTTCCAGACGATGCGCTTCAGCTCAAGTGGGAGTTCGATGAAGACTCTCACCATTACTAATTGTCTTTCCCAGATGATCAGTAGTGGTGCCCAGTTGGGGCGATCAGGGACTTTGTCGCATGTGGGGGTTGATCTTTATTTTGGTACCATAGTCGGACCATGAGTGTATTGGATGATTGTAATGTTATTCATGTGTTTGTGTGACGTGGTGAGTGTAAGCCAACTATGTACCTTTTCCCCTTTTATCTATTTACATGGGTTGTTGTGAAGATTACCTTACTTGCGACATTGCTTTCAATGCGGTTATGCCTCTAAGTCGTGCTTCGACACGTAGGAGATATAGCCGCATTGAGGGCGTTACAATACCGTCGATGTCTCCGGAGCCGTAATCGAGCATGTTGGTTAAGTCTTCGAAAGTGGCTATTAAGTGGGTGGGTGGTGGGAAGCGGAATTATCCGTCGTCAGCCTCCAGTTCAAACAATATATAATTCGGCTGAGAGTCCCCCACTAAGGAGAGTGTTTTTAATGAGTTTAGCGCGTCCCCCAAAGGCGAGTGCCAAAAGATGTCCGTGGAGCTGAATTCGACGATCGATGCCTGATTAAGTTTGTCGTGCACAGACGCACATGGTTCGGGACTTGTAGCCGGAAACGGGACCGGGGTTCCGGTGACACGGATCCCACTCAAGGTTGTGTCGGTGTGCGGCTCTGACGCCGCTGAGTCTATGATTTCCGTGGCGGGGTTGAGCCTCCCGTCTTTGGATGGCGCAATCTGCTCTGGATCCAGGGCCGGGGCAGTTACTATCGCTATCCCCTGGGCATGGTCCGATGACAGATTCAAGTCATGTTCATCATGGTGGCAGGGAGCGGCTGGCATGGTCTCGAATCCATCGAAGATCAAGTCTCCGCGGATATCCGCGACGTAGTTCAAGCTTCCAAATCTGACCTGATGGCCAGGGGCATAGCTATCAATCTGCTCTAGATGGCCACACGAGTTAGCCCGCAGTGCGTAGACACCAAATACGAAGATCTATCCGGGGAGGAATGTTTCTCCCTGGACAACATTATTGTAGACGACTGACGGGGCCATCGAACCTCCTGACGACGATACAACGGAACTCTCAATGAAAGCACCAATGTCGGTGTAAAAACGGGAGGATCTCGGGTAGGGAGTCCCAAAGTGTGCGTCCAAGGTTGATGGAATAGGAGACAGGGAACACAATGTTTACCCAGGTGCAGGCCCTCTCGATGGAGGTAAAACCCTACGTCCTGCTAGATTAATATTGATGAGTATGGGGGTTACAAGAGTTGATCTACCACAAGATCGTAATGGCTCAAACCCTAGAAGTCTAGCGTATCTGATTATGATTGTCTCTACGGACTAAGCCCTCCAGTTTATATAGACACCGGAGGGGACTAGGGTTATACAAAGTCGGTTAAGGAGAAAGGAATCTTCATATCCGAACGCCAAGCTTGCCATCCACGCCAAGGAGAGTCCCATCCGGACACGGGTGAGAGTCTTCGGTCTTGTATCTTCGTAGCCTATCAGTCCGGCCCATGTTCAACAGGTCGGACGCCCGAGGACCCCTTGGTCTAGGACTCCCTCAGGGGGCGCGGGTTGAGGAAGGCAGCAAAGGAGGGCGGCGGGGCGCAGTGTAGCTCCGGCGGCGGGACGAGGTGGCGCTGGTGATGGAGCAGGACAAGGCGGCCGCCGTGGCCTGGTCCATTGGGCGGGACGAGCGGGCGGGCGTGCCGGCGACGAGGCGGGCTCCGGGGGGCGGGGCTGGCCGGCAGAGCCTCGTGCTCCGGGGGTGGTGCGGGCCGGCGGCGTCTTGGGCTACGGGGGTGACGTGGGTGAGGTGAGGTGAGAGAGAGAGGGGAAAGAGTGGGGTGGCGCGGGGCGCTAACCATTTTAGCTAGGTCAAATTTTTTGCCGTCTACTAGCAGACGACAAAGAGCCTAGCTAGTGGGGTGGGGCCGGGGGGTACAGCCATTAGCTTGGTCACTTTCTTTGTCGTCTGCTAGCAGACGACATAGAAGCTTCGCCATTTGACAGCAGATGGCAAAGAGGGGTAGAAGCTTTGCCGTCTGCTAGCAGACAACAAAGAGGGGGGAATTAGGTTGTGCTCGTTAGTGGGCCAACCTCCCTCTTTGCCGTCTACTAGCAGACGACAACGCTTCTATGCCGTCTGCTAGCATACGGCAAATATAATCTTTCCCATCAGCCAGTTCTTTGCTGTCAGTTTTCTCTAAGCTGATGGCAAAGACCTTCTTTGCCGTCAGCTAGCAGACGACAAAGAACTGGCAGACGGCAAAGATCCTGATTCTAGTAGTGTGTTCCCCAAAATGCCTATTGAGGATTTTGGCAAGAAGTGGCAGATATCCTTCTTCTATGTGCGCAACGTTGGTGGAGGAGCCCACGCCATCAACTTGCCTCCATTCATCAACGAGCAACCACTTGCCAAGATAAACTGGGGCTACATGCCCAAGAACCCATTGCAGGGGCTACAGAATCTGTGTAGCCAAATCAGGGAGATGATGACATGGTAGGGGCTCAAGGGGAAGGATCTCGTCGCCGCCTTCATCGCGTGCCGGGTGCCGCTGCTGCAATGCCGGGCGCACATTATCGGCCAGATGGGTGACCGCCGGGATCCCACCCGGATGCTGTCCGGGAGGTTGTCGCTGGAGCAGGTCGTTGACCGGGTGAATGCCATCTCCAAGGCCGGTTTGGCCCCTAACTGGCGCTTTGGGAAGGTGCTTGGTCCCCCTTTTTTGCAATGTCTCAACTTCTTCTGCATCCTGATGCGACGAGAGAGGTGCTGCTGAATGCCATCCAACAGACAAGTGGTGGGGCAAAGACATAGGTATTAGCCACCGACCAAGGTTGCTCAGAGGGGGCGAAGTCCTTCGCCAAAAACACAGAGCCGGCCGATGAGCAGCCGGCCGGTGCTGAAGCCGGCACCGCGTGCCGCGTGGGTAAGTCTCGACACCCAGACCTCTTGCGGGACTGGTCGGATGACGATGAGGAGGTCTTGATGCACGCTGGTGGTGTAGCACCAATGAGGGGAGGGGACAGTAGTGTCGACTCCCTAGGATGGCAGAAGAAGACAGCTGACGCCGGGTCATCCCGCGTGCTGGCAGCGGTAAGCCAGCCGCACGGGAACGACGCGGTGCCGCCGAAGCCGGCCACAAAACGCGCGATGGAGGGTCCGGCCGCGGGTGGCAAGACGACCGCCAAGAAGGTGCTTCCAGCCATCCCGGTGCCGTCGGCAAGGCAGGGCATCCCGACGGCGATCAGGTAAGTTTCCTTTGTTGATCTCTGCAAGCTGCTTTGGTTGCACCTTTCTTATATTTTCTTTGTGTGGCTCAGGATGCCTTTGACCTGGCGTTGGCAGCCATGGACGCCGCGTCCGGAGGTGGCTTCTCGTTCTAGAGGACCCGGAGCAGCGCCATTGACAGGGAGGAGCACGCACCCGAGGAGGACCTTGGCCTGGACCCGGTAGACACCAAGCGCATGGCTTGGCGGGCTAGGAACAAGACCATGGAGGAGATGTCAGCGAACTCGACCCGGGCTTGGGCCAGGGCCGCGGAGGTGAGGGGGCAATCCACCGGGGAGCCGGGTAGGCCAGAGATGCCGTAGGGCATGGAGCTGGCGGAGACGGTCATCGAGCCGCCGACGGAGGAGGGACGTGATCCGGAGCCGGTCGTCGACGACCCGGAGGTGGAGGAGATGAGCATAGACACCCCACCCCAGAATGACATGGCTGAGAGGGTGAAGGAGGGGCGCATGGGGGACGCCGCTCCGGGTGGAGCGCTACAAACGACGCCAGCCGAACCGCTGGAGTCGAAGCCGGCTGCAGAGGAGACGATGGGCAGCGGGCGCGACTTAGTGGTCCCGCCAGCGAAGGTTGCTGTGAACCCAGAGCAGGCGCTGAGAAGCGGCTCTGTCGTCGGGTCGCGGCAAGCCCATGCCTGGTCCAGCGGAGCCATCATCAGGCCACACGCGTAGGAGGAGGGGGCGATGGATGCCATGCGCTAGCATCTTTGTTGGCACGTGGACCGACTTCACACCCTCGCCCAGCGCGGGAGCTGGAGCGCTCCGTGATCGTAAGTTTTCTTGCTCGTCTTTTTCTAGCTTGTCAGTGGGGGCGCGCTAGCGCACCCACTTGGTGTAGCCCCCGAAATTCTGGCCAACTATGAAGTAGATTCTGCTTGACTCTTGATTTCTCCGCAACACCTAGACGGCCTCCGAGTCAGCATCCACAACTTGTTTCTGGAGAAGCACCGCGAGGTGAAGGCGCAACTCGCCACCAAGGAGGAGGAGCTCCGTCTTGCCGCAGGTATGTCTTATATGCTCTTAGTGGGGGCACGCGAGCGCACCCACTGGGTGTAGCCCCAAGGTTCGGGCCAATTATGAAATAGTTGGGTTGAATCTTAAAGTGTTTTTCTTCTTTTCTTCCGGCATCTGACTTGAAGTCTTGCCGCATAGCCAGCGCGACCGAGGTGCCGGCCCTCCAAAGCCGGCTAGCCAAAGCCGGCCAGCAGCGTGACCATATGGTCACCGCAAGCGGCCTGCTCCGGGCTGAGGTGGAGCGGATTAAGGCGGAGGCCGCCAAGGTGGAGGAGGCCCACCGGGCGGAGCTTGTCCGAATCAAGGACGAGCAGGAGAAGGTGGCCGCCGCCAAAGATGATGAGCTGAAGGCGACCGTCGACAAGATCGTCAAGCTCGAGAAGACGCTCGAAGTGAACGGCCACGCTGGGGACCTAGAGCAGCACGGTATGTTGTGCGATGCACAACATCTGGACGAGATCCTCGTCAGTAGTGCTTCTTCATTTATTCCGCCGGGTTGTGAACCGGCCGGGTTTTTGTATGGCTAATCGTTTCCCTTCTCCGTTTAATAGAGCACTTCCCAGAGACGTAGGAGAAGGCGGAGGAGGTCGTGCTTGCTCACCGGTTGCCCCAGGTGGACGCGGGTGCCAGACTTAATCTAAATGTCGCCTGGAGTTTTTGGAGATTATGCACGCCGCCGAGGCCCACTTGAGGGCCCTGGACACGCAGACTGCCAGTCTGTCCGAGGCCAGGTTGAGCATGATGGCGTCTCTCTGTCCGGGTGCCGTTGCGTTCAACAACTTCACGCAGCTAGCCCGCTGGCTGGTGGCCGGACCGGCGCAGCTCCACGTGTGGTGCGTCTCCACAACTCATGCCGGTGCCGACTTGGTGCTGCGTGATGAACCACAAGTATATGGGATCAATTGTAGCCTTTTCGATAAGTAAGAGTGTCAAACCCAACAAGGAGTAGAAGGAAATGACAAGTGGTTTTCAGCAAGGTAATGTCAGCAAGTGCTAAAATTGTAAGTAACATATTAGTTTGATAGCAAGATAATTTGTAACGAGCAAGTAATGATAGTAGTAACAAAAGTGCAGCAAGGTAGCCCAATCCTTTTGAGGCAAAGGATAGGCCAAAACGGTCTATTATAATAAGCAAAGCGTTCTTGAGGGTACACGGGAATTTCATCCAGTCACTTTCATCATGTTGGTTTGATTCGTGTTCGCTACTTCGATAATTTGATATGTGGGTGGACCCGTGCTTAGGTGTTGTTCTTACTTGAACAAACCTCCTACTTATGATTAACCCCCTCGCAAGCATCCGCAACTATGAGGAAAGTATTAAGAATAAATTCTAACCATAGCATTAAACTTTTGGATCTAGTCGGAACCTTACGGAATAGCGCATCAACTACGGTTTAAGCTTCTGCCACTCTTGCAACCCATCATCTGATAACTACTCCACAATGCAATCCCTTAGGCCCAAATACGATGAAGTTTCATGTAGTGAACGTTCACATGACACCACTAAGGGAATCATAACATACATACTATCAAAATATCGAACACATATCAAGTTCACATGATTACTTGCCACATGATTTCTCCCGTGACCTCAAGAACGAAAGTAACTACTCACAAATGATAAACATGCTCATGATCACAGGGGTATTAAATAGCATATTGGATCTGAACATATAATCTTCCACCAAATAAACCATATAGTAATCAACTACAAGATGTAATCAACACTACTAGTCACCCACAAGCACCAATCTATAGTTCCGGTACAAAGATTGAACACAAGAGATGAACTAGGGTTTGAGAGGAGATGTTGTTGTTGATGATGTTGATGGAGATTGCCGTCCCCAAGATGGGAGAGTTGTTGGTGATGATGATGACGATGATTTCCCCCTCCGGGAGGGAAGTTCCCCTGGCGGAATTGCTCTGCCGGAGGGCAAAAGTGCTCCCGCCCAAGTTTTGCCTCGAGACGGTGGCGCTCCATCCCTAAAGTCCTCTCCTTATTTTTTCTAGGTCAAAATGGCTTATATACCAGAAGATGGGCACAGGAGGTGGGACGAGGAGGGCACAACCCACCAGGGCGCGCCTGGGCTCCCTGATGCGCCCAGGTGGGTTGTGCCCACCTGGTGGGCCCCCTCTGGTACTTATTGGCTCCAATATTTCTTATATATTCCATAAAAAGTCCCCGCAAAGTTTTAGCTCATGTGCAGAACAAGTGGCCTGACATAGATTTTCCATGTCCAGATTTCCAGCTGCCGGAATTCTCCCTCTTTGTGTGTACCTTGCATATTATGGGAGAAAAGGCATTAGAATTACTCCAAAAAGCATTATTATGCATAAATTTTTTATAAATAACAGTAGGTAAACTTGATGCAAAATGGACGTATCAACTCCCCCAAGCTCGGACCTCGCTTGTCCTCAAGCGAAAACCAAAATCGAAAAACATGTCCACATCCTTAGAGAGAGAGGTGTCGAGAAAAACAAAATACAGACATAGAAGCATCATGTGAATTATTAGAGCAGCAATAAACTTTAACATAAAACTTTTCTCATAGAACTTTTATCTTAAACTTCTCATGAATAAGTAACAATTCATCACACTTTTGAAGTATAAAGCATAAACTCTATTGGAAACCAACAAACCATGTTCTCAGTCAACTTTGCAACTACAATTCATCATCTTTTCAGGAAAGGGTCACTTATCGGAGCCTTTAGGCAAGCCCACATACTCAACTATCATATAGTCTTCTATGATTGCTAACACTCGCCTCGTACACATGAGCAAAATGTTTCAACCAGACACATAGAAAGATAGGAGCTTATAGCTTTTCCTCCCAACGTATTCACCTCAAGGGTGATGTCAACAATAATAACTCATGCTACCCATATTCAACGGGACATATGTGCCTAGTTCTTTCCTCACCACATGGTGCTTGCTAAAGGAGAAAAATAAAAAGGAATAGAGAGAAAAACTTTGACTCTTGCATAAAAGTAAATACATAAAATTAAAAAATAGGCCCTTCATAGAGGGAATAAGAGGTTGTCATGCGCTTATTTGTTTGTATGCTCAACCCCTTAGTGCAAAACAACGTCATGTTATATTGCCCCTTATGATAGCAACCTTTATTATGCAGTCTGTCGCTTTTATTCTTAGCTATCACAAGTTCGTACAACGCTCAATATTCTCTTACACTAATTGATCTTACATTTTTAGAAGAAACTTTTATTGCCTTATCGCACCGATGACAACTTACTTCAAGGATCTTACTCAATCCCTAGGTAGGTATGGTGGACTCTTGAAAATAAGATTTGGGTTAATGGGTTTTTGGAT
This sequence comes from Triticum urartu, assembly GCF_056163025.1. Classification (NCBI taxonomy): domain Eukaryota; kingdom Viridiplantae; phylum Streptophyta; class Magnoliopsida; order Poales; family Poaceae; genus Triticum; species Triticum urartu. Next base: position 232,452,494 of record NC_141876.1, on the reverse strand, counting down.
GCACAAGTAGTATCTCTACTTAGTGCGGTATTTTTGGCTAGCAAAGATGGAGGCAAGCACCACATGTTAAAGGATCTATGGCAATATAACTTCTATGTGAATATGAACAAACATAAATCATTACGTTGTCTTCCTTGTCCAACGTCAACAATTTTGCATATAATATTTTGATGGGCGCTCATAATCATGAAAGATTTCTAGGATAGTGTATTTATATGTGAATCTTCTCTTCCCTTGTTAATTCTTTCATGAGTTGCATCATTGACCAATGCTATGTTTGTCAATCTCCAATAAAATTTCCTACTTATACCTTTCCTTATGTGGTGTCATCTCCTACCATAAGATTAGCATATGATCTTTTTCATTTATTTCTTTTCTTTTTATTGGAACATGAAAGTAAAGAAAGCAAAAACTCAAACTAGACTTTATTATATATCTTCCACATGATTGCAAGGATAGATCACTAAAGCAAACTCTCAAAAAGAAAGGATTGAACTAAACTTTTATTCATCTAAAGCAAAAGATAACTATGGATCGAACTAAGATAAGTAAATGCAAAAGATAGTGGAGGTGATACGATACCGGGGCACCTCCCCCAAGCTTGGCGGAAGCTAAGGGGAGTGCCCATACCCGATACTCAATTTTCTTTTGGTGATGAAGAAGGTGGTGGTGATGAAGTAGCAGTGTTTTCCAATATAACCATGAGTAGATCCCTCAAGCCTTGAATCTCCCAAAGGGCTCGATGAAGTAAATCAGTGTTTTTCATCACTTCAACCATTATGTGTTTATTTTCGGGCCCCAGGAGTATGTTCCTGGATTGCTTTCTCTTGGACGAGCTATGTCCCAATTGGACGGTATGTGCACACGAGGAGTATTATCGAACCCATAATTGTGAATCAAATTGTGAAAATTGTTACGATGTAACCTATGTAAAGGCCTTATTGGTGGGAGTTCTTCATGCACTTTGGGGCTCTCTTGATTGTTTGATGATCTCATAGCTTGATGAGGATTAGGATGAGTGGAGATGCTAGCCAATGTGCCTCTCTCAGAAGCCGGAGGGTGAACCCTGAAGGGATTTTCCTCTCCTTCCTCCCTGGCAACCTCCTCAGCTTCCTCTGTCCTTAGATCTTCTTGAACCAACCATGCATCTTCTTCTCCCTTGTTGGAAGATGAGGAAGACATGATGCTGGCCTAACTGAATCTACCAGAAAATAGCAAGGAAAAGAAAACAGAAGATTTCTCCCTGATACGATGGTCAATACGTGTGGGGGGGGGGTATATAAAGATTTTTTATCTTAGGAAAAAAGAAAATGAAAGAAAAATGGAGTCCGGAAGGTACCCGAGGTGGGCACAACCCACCTGTGCCAAGCGCGCCCTGGTGTCTTGTGCCCACCAGGGTGACCTTCCCGGTAGTTTCTTATTTTCCTTATTTTTGTTATTTTCCAAAACAGACAGAAAATATTTTTGCGGATTTTTCGGAGTCCGTTTACTTACCGTATCATGTACCTCTTATTTTTTCACGATTCTGGAGTGTTCTAGAAGGTCTCTTTTATGTGTTCTTCCGGTGTCATAGTTTGGACAATATTACTTTCAACATTAATGGGCGTACCTGAGATATAATGTTTTATTCGTTGCCCATTAACAACCTTCAGGTTAGTACTCCCGGCATTATTTATTTTGATAGCTCCAGACCAATAAATCTCCTCGATAACATAGGGTCCTTCCCATTTGGAGAGGAGTTTTCCTGCAAAGAATCTGAAACAAGAGTTGTACAAAAGAACGTATTATCCAACTTTGAACTCGCGCTTTTGGATTCTTTTATGATGCCATCTTTTAAATTTTTATTTAAATAACTTGGCATTTTCATAAGCTTGGTTTCTCCATTCATCTAATGAGCTAATATCAAATAACCTCTTTTCACCAGCAAGTTTGAAATCATAGTTGTGTTCTTTAACTGCCCAATAAACCATTTTATAAGGAGACATACCCATAGGATTTTTATATGTTGTTCTATAAGCCCAAATTACATCATCTAATTTCTTAGACCAATTCTTCCTGGACATATTGACAATCTTTTGCAAAATTAATTTATTTCTCTATTGCTAAGTTCAACTTGACCACTAGACTGAGGATGACAGGGTGATGCAATTCTTTGGTTAACATCATACTTGAAAAGCATTTTATGGAAAGCACCATGAATAAAGAGTGAACCACCATCAGTCGTTAAATATATAGGGACTCCAAACCTTGGGAAAATAACTTCCTTAAGCAGTTTAATAGAGGTGTTGTGATCAGCACTACTAGTTGGAATAACTTCTTCCCACTTAGTAACAAAATCAACAGCAACCAAAATATGTGTATACCCATTAGAGGAAGGAAAAGGTCCCATGTAATCAAATCCCCAAACATCAAATGGTTCAACAACAAGTGAATAATTCATAGGCATTTCTTTACGCTTACCGATATTACCCATTCTTTGACATTCATCACAAGATAAGACGAACTTACGAGCATCCTTGAAGAGAGTAGGTCAATAAAACCGAGATTGCAATACCTTGTGAGCAGTTCTGTCTCCCGCATGATGCCCTCCATAAGCTTCAGAGTGACATTTCCATAGGATTTGTCCTTGTTCATGCTCAGGTACACAACGTCTAATAATACCATCTACTCCTTCTTTATAAATATGTCGGTCATCCCAAAAGTAATGTCTTAAATCATAGAAGATTTTTTCCTTTGTTGGTATGTAAAGCTAGGTGGTAAATATTTAGCAACAATGTAATTAGCATAGGCAGCATACCAAGGAGTATTATGAGAAACATTTATTTCAGCTAACGGCTCAACGGGAAAACTATCATCAATAGGTAGTGGTTCATCAAGCACATTTTCAAGCCTAGACAAGTTATCAGCTACGGGGTTCTCTGCTCCTTTCTATCAGTAATATGCAAATCAAATTCTTGTAGCAATATAACCCATCGAATAAGTCTAGGTTTAGCATCTTTATTTTCCATAAGATATTTAATAGCAACATGGTGAGTGTGAACAATTACTTTTGAATGAACAATGTAAGATCTAAATTTATCACAAGCAAACATCACTGCTAGAAATTCTTTTTCAATAGTAGCATAATTTCTTTGTGCACTGTGTAGAGTCTTACAAGCATAATGAAAAACATATAGTTTCTTATCAACTCTTTGTCCTAGAACAGCACCAACAACATAATAACTAGCATCACACATAATTTCAAAAGGCAAGTTCCAGTCAGGTGGTTGAACAATAGGTGTAGAAAATAAGTCTTTCTTGAGTGTTTCGAAGGCTTCTAAACAATCATCATCAAAGACAAAAGGAACATCCTTCTATGAAAGATTTGTAAGAAGCCTAGAAATTTTAGAAAAGTCTTTGAGAAATCTCCCGTAGAAACCAGCATGACCCAATAAACTATGAATACCTTTGATATCTTTAGGACATGGCATTTTCTCAATTACATCAACCTTAGCTTTGCGCACTTCAATACCTCTTTCAGAAATTTTATGGCCCAAAACAATACCTTCATTAATCATAAAGTGGCACTTCTCCCAATTCAAGACAAGATTTGTTTGCTCGCATCTCTGCAAAACTCGATCAAGATTGCTTAAAAATCATCAAAAGACTTCCCATAGACAGAAAAGTCATCCATGAAAACCTCAACAATCTTTTCACAAATGTCAGAAAATATAGCGATCATACATCTTTGAAAGGTAGTAGCTGCATTGCATAAACCAAAAGGCATACGTCTATAATAATAATTTCCAAAGGGACAAGTGAATGTGGTCTTTTCTTGATCAGGTTGAGAAATGGGTATTTGTGAAAAACCAGAGTATCCATCAAGGAAGAAAAAATATGTTGTCTTAGATAATCTTTCTAGAATTTGATAAATAAAAGGCAGAGGGTAATGATCTTTTCTAGTTGCTTTGTTTAATTTTCTAAAATCAATTACCATTCTATAGCCTGTAACAATTCTTTGGGGAATAAGTTCATTCTTATCATTAGGAACAATAGTAATACCTACTTTCTTAGGTACACAATGAACATGACTTACCCATATGTTATCAGCTATAGGATAGATTATACGTGATTCTAGAAGTTTTAATATTTTTGTTCTTACCACTTCTTTCATCTTTGGATTTAACCGACGTTGGTGATCAATAACGGGTTTAGCATCAGGTTCCATATTAATCTCGTGCTGACATAGGGTGGGACTAATGCCCTTTAAATCATCAAGAGTATATCCAATAGCAGCTCGATGCTTCCTTAGAACTTTCAATAATGTTTCTTCTTCATGTTCTGAAAGGTTAGCGCTAATAATAACAGGATATATCTTCTTCTCATCAAGATAAGCATATTTCAAAGTGTCTGGCAATTGTTTTAATTCAAACACAGGATCATCTTTAGGTGGACGAGGACCTCCTAGAGTTTCAATAGGCAAACTGTGTTTAAGCAGAGGATGTTGTTTAAAGAAAATCTTACCTATTTCATTTCTTTCATGCATATGTTAATCATTTTCATGGTCTAGCAGATATTGTTCTAGTGGATCTGTAGGAGGCACAGCAATCGAAGCAAGACCAATTATTTCATCCTTACTAGGCAATTCTTTTTTATGAGGTTATCTACTAAACTTGGAAAAATTAAACTCATGAGACTCATCACCAAAGCTAACACCGACAGTTTGTTTCTCACAGCCTATTTTAGCATTAACAGTGTTCAAGAAAGGTCTACCAAAGATAATGGGGCAAAAATCATCTTGTAGGGAACCAAGAACGAGAAAATCAGTAGGGTATTTTATTTTCCCACACAAGACTTCAACATCTCTAACAATCCCAATTGGTGATATAATATCTCTATTAGCAAGTTTAATAGTAACATCTATTGCTTCTATTTCTGCGGGTGCTATGTGATTCATAATTTCTTGATATAAGGTAAAGGGAATAGCACTCACGCTATCACCTATGTCGCATAAATCATGATAATAGTGATCTCCTATTTTAAATGAGACAACGGGCATGCCAACAACATGTCTATGTTTATCCGTTTGATCGGGTTTGGCAATTCTAGCCGCTTCTTCATAGAAGTAAATAACGTGCCCATCTATATTTTCTTCCAGGAGATCCTTGACCATAGCAACACTAGGTTCTACTTTGATTTGTTCATCAGGTTTAGGTGTTCTAATATAAATTTTGTTGACCACAGTTGAGACTTTAGCATGTTCCTTGATCCTAACAGGGAAAGGTGGTTTTTCAATATAAGCAGTAGGGACAACAGGATCAACATTATAAATAATAGTTTCCTCTTTAGCTAGTACCGGTTCTTTAATTTCTTATTTAATAGGTGGATGATATTTAAACCACATCTCTTTAGGGAGATCAACATGAGTAGCAAATGATTCACAAAAGGAGGCTACTATCTCATTGTCAAGTCCATATTTAGTGCTTTTGAAAATCATTGGTATTCATAAAAGATTTAACACAATCATACTGAAGCTTGATACCTGATTCTTTACCTTCATTGAGTTCCCAATCTTCAGAGTTGTGTTTAATTCTTTCTAAAATATCCCACCGGAATTCAATAGTCTTCTTCATAAATGAACCAGTACAAGAGGTATCGAGCATGGATTGATCATCACGAGAAAGTCGAGCATAATAGTTCTGAATCATAATTTATCTTTAGAGCTCATGATTGGGTCATGAATATAACATTGACTTAAGCCTCCCCCAAGCTAGAGCGATACTTTCTCCTTCACGAGGCCATAAATTATATATATAATTCCGATCACAATGAACTAGATGCATAGGATATTTTTTTGGTGAAACTCCAATTTCAGTCGATTCCAATTGCAAAATCCAATATCATTGCATAGCCTATACCATGCCAATGTTTTTCCCTTCAAAGATAAAGGGCAAACCTTCTTCTTAACTTCATCTCCAGGTAAACCTGCAAGCTTAAACAATCCACAAATTTCATCCACATATATAAAGTGCATATCAGGATGTTCGGTTCCATCTCCTGCATAAGGATTAGCTAGCAGTTGTTCTATCATACCCAAAGGAACTTCATATTCAATATTTTCCGTAGGTGCAGTAGGTTGAGGGGTAACTTATTTCGGTTCCGGTCGAACCCCTCAAAGGGTTGTTTTCCATAGTAACAAGTGACAATAAATTTCAACACATAGTAATAATTTTTCCTTACCAAGAGCGCTTCACTCCCTGGCAACGGTGCTAGAAAATAGTATTGATGACCCACAAGTATATGGTATCATTCTAGCCTTTTCAATAAGAAAGAGTGTCGAACCCAACGAGGAGCAGAAGGAAATGGCAAGTGGTTTTCAGCAAGGTAATGTCTGCAAGTGCTAAAATTGTAAGTAACAGAGTAGTTTGATATCAAGATAATTTGTAACGAGCAAGTAATGATAGTAGTAACAAAATTGCAGCAAGGTAGCCCAATCCTTTTGAGGCAAAGGACAGACCAAAACGGTCTATTATAATAAGCAAAGCGTTCTTGAGGGTACATGGGAATTTCATCCGGTCACTTTCATCATGTTGGTTTGATTCGTCTTGGCTACTTTGATAATTTGATATGTGGGTGGACCGGTGCTTAGGTGTTGTTCTTACTTGAGAAAACCTCCTACTTATGATTAACCCCCTCGCAAGCATCCGCAACTACGAGGAAAGTATTAAGAATAAATTCTAACCATAGCATTAATTTTTGGATCCAATCGGTCCCTTACGGAATAGCACAAAAACTAGGGTTTAAGCTTCTGTCACTCTCACAACCCATCATCGAATAAATACTTCACAATGCATTCCCATAGGCCCAAATAAGGTGACGTGTCATGTAGTCGACGTTCACATGACACCACTAAGGGAATCACAACATACATACTATCAAAATATCGAACACATATCAAGTTCACATGATTACTTGCAACATGATTTCTCCCGTGACCTCAAGAATAAAACTAACTACTCACAAATGATAAAACATGCTCATGATCAAAGGGGTATTAAATAGCATATTGGATCTGAACAAATAATCTTCCACCAAAGAAACCATATAGTAATCAACTACAAGATGTAATCAACACTACTAGTCACCCACAAGCACCAATCTATAGTTCCGGTACAAAGACTGAACACAAGAGATGAACTAGGGTTTGAGAGGAGATGGTGTTGTTGAAGATGTTGATGGTGATTTTCCTCCCCAAGATGGGAGAGTTGTTGGTGATGATGATGACAATGATTTCCCCCTCCGGGAGGGAAGTTCCCCCAGCGGAATCGCTCCGCCGGAGGGCAAAAGTGCTCCTGCCCAAGTTCTGCCGCCAGACGGCGGCGCCCCATCCTGAAACTCCCCTCCTTATTTTTTCTAGGTCAAAATGACTTATATACCAGAAGATGGGCACTGGATTTGGGCCGAGGAGGGCACAACACACCAGGGCGCTGTTGGGATCCCTGGCGCGCCCAGGTGGGTTGTGCCCACCTGGTGGGCCCCCTCTGGTACTTATTGGCTCCAATATTTCTTATATATTCCATAAAAAATCCCCGTAAAGTTTTAGCTCATTTGGAGTTATGCAGAATAGGTGGCCTGACATAGCTTTTCCAGGTCCAGATTTCCAGCTGCCGGAATTCTCCCTCTTTGTGTGTACCTTGCATATTATGAGAGAAAAGGAATTAGAATTAATCCAGAAGGCATTATTATGCATAAAACATTATAAATAACAGTAGGTAAACGTGATGCAAAATGGACGTATCACTGCGGTTCGTCATGTCTTCGTATCCAGGCTTGGCCCTCGACTAGTTGGTGGCCCAGCGAGCCGGTGTAGAGACCTAGCTGGAGGGGAAGGTGGGTCGGATCGTGGCACGGGCTAGCTATCTTGCCTCATTCACCTCGCACGATGAGTTTTAGGTGGAGCGGACCGAAGATGGCGGGGAGGTGCTGCCCGACAACTTCGGTTTGGCGCTCAATGACTTGGCGGGCAGCTCCGAGGAGCCAGGTCCCTACGCGGATGATAATGCCGGGCTGGACGACACCGGCACCTCGGCGAATCCAGAGGCCACCGCGGAGGAGCCGGCGGTTGCGCAACCCGACGCCGGAGCCGCTTGAAGCCGTCCTGGTTTACTTTTATCGAATTTTGTTAGGCGACGAGCCCCTCCACCCACCGGGGGTGTAGGGTGAATGTAATGAACTCCTGCCGTGGGTTCTTATCGTAATGTAAATATTATCGCGAATTCTTGCGCTTTTGCTCTTTGTTATTAAGCTTTTTCCTTACGTATTCCTTCTTTGGGACTCCCCCCGCGCGAGTCAGACAGCCGGGTTCTGGTCTGCGAAAAGGAGTTTGGCCCTGGGAAGAAGTGCGCAATACTTAAGCTTTTCAAACGTTGAGCGCGAGCGAAACACCCACTTGGATGGCTGGCGCGCAGCCAGTTGTGCGGCAGCTTAGTGCGGTGAGGCCGGATTGACCGATCCGGCAAATCCAACTTAGTGTCTTTCTACGTGCCAGCACTTTGCCCCATGATTCTTGTCGGCCAACAGTCAAAGCCGGACTATGGCTTAGGGCGAAGGTGAGGGCCTGGGCAACCCGGACATGCCGAAATGTACTAAGGGGGATGGTGGGGCATGGTCAAGCCGGCTAGCCCCCGAGCTAGATGAGCCGACCCAGATGCGGGGGAGAAAATTACAAGGATGTGCGAGACATGATAATTGATAGGAAAAGGTAGCCCCCGAGTGTCGTTCGGGGGTCCTGCTATCTTTTATGAACTTCAAAAGGTAGAGATACATACGCGCATACAGCTAACTATAAAACGGGTGGAGGAGCTCTGCATTCCAAGGATGACTTCTCTCTTCGCCGGTGGTGTCTTTCCTGCGCTTGTTCGGTTTGTGTGCGTCGATGAGGTAGTAGGCGTTGCAGTGACACAGGGCTTTGCTGATGATGAAGGGGGCCTCCCATGGGGAGACCAACTTGTGCTAGCCGGCTTGCTGCTGGACAAGTCAGAGGATGACGTCTCCCTCACGGAATGCAAGTGGGTTGATTTTATTGCTGAGGTAGTGACTTAGGTTTTGCTGGTAGATGGCCGATCAGCTAAGGGCCAATAGGCATGCTTCTTTGAGTAGGTCGACACTGTCTTCGCGGGCTTCCTTGGCTTGCGCTTCTGTGTACATTGTGACTCATGGTGAGTCGAACTTGATGTCGGTCAGAATGACAGCTTCGGCTCCGTAGTCGACGAAGAACGGGGTGAACCTGGTCGACCGGTTTGGCATCGTCCGAAGACTCCAGAGGACGGCCATCAACTCATCGAGCCAGCTACCGGGTGAGCGGATGTAACGCCCTCGATGCGGCTATATCTCCCATGTGTCGAAGCACGACTTAGAGGCATAACCGCATTGAAAGCATTGTCGCAAGTGAGGTAATCTTCACACAACCCATGTAATACATAAGGGAAAGAGATACATAGTTGGCTTACAATCGTCACGTCACACAATACATGAATAAAGCATTACATCAACCAAATACAATCAAGGTCCGACTACGGAACCAAAATAAAAGAAGAACCCCAAATGCGACAAGGTCCCCGATCGACCCCAACTGGGCTCCACTACTGATCAACTAGAACGAAACAACACAAAGGACAAGATCTTGATCGAGCTCCTCCTTGAGCTTGGTTGCGACACCTTCTCGGTAACATCGGCACCTGCAAGCTGGTTTTGGAAGTATCTGTGAGTCACGGGGACTCAGCAATCTCGCACCCTCGCGATCAAGACTATTTAAGTAAAAGGAATGAGGTGGAGCTGCAGCAAGCGACTAGCATATATGGTGGCTAACATACGCAAATGAGAGCGAGAAGAGAAGGCAGAGCACGGTCGATAAAAGTATGATCAAGAAGTGATCCTAGAACAACCTACGTCAAGCATAACCCCAACACCGTGTTCACTTCCCGGACTCCGCCGGAAAGAGACCATCATCGTTACACACGCGGTTGATGAATTTTAATTAAGGTCAAGTTTAGGTTTTCTACAACCGGACATTAACAAATTCCCATCTGCCCATAACTGCGGCCACGGCTTTCGAAAGTTCAAATCCCTGGAGGGGTATCCCAACTTAGCCCATAACAAGCTCTCACGGTCAACGAAGGATATTCCTTCTAGCGGGAAGACCCGATCAGACTCGGAATCCCGGTTACAAGACATCCTCGACAATGGTAAAACAAGTCCAGCAACACCGCCCGAATGTGCCGACAAATCCCGATAGGAGCTGCACATATCTCGTTCTCACGGCACACTCAGATGAGCAGTCCGTACAACTAAAACCAGCCCTCGAGTTTCCCCGAGGTGGCGCTGCAAGGAGCTCTAGTTTGGACCAACACTCAGAGGAGCACTAGCCCGGGGGGTTAAAATAAGATGACCCTTGAGTCTGCAGAACCCAAGGAAAAGAAAAGGCTAGGTGGTGAATGGTAAAACCAATGTTGGGCATTGCTGGAGGAGTTTTACACAAGGCGAACTGTCAAGGGGTTCCCATTATAACCCAACCGCGTAAGGAACGCAAAATCCGGGAACATAACACCGATATGACGGAAACTAGGGCGGTAAGAGTGGAACAAAACACCAGGCATAAGGCAGAGCCTTCCACCCTTTACCAAGAGTTTAGATGCATTAATTAAGTAAAAGATATTGTGATATCCCAAAAAGTAAACAGGTTCCAACAAGGAACAACATCTCCATGTTCCAACAAGGAACAAACTTCAATCTTGACCTGCAACTAACAACGCTATAAGTGGGGCTGAGCAAAGCGATAACATAGCCAAACAATGGTTTGCTAGCATAAGGTGGGTTAGAGGCTTGGTTCAACAATATGGGAGGCATGATAAGCAAGTGGTATGTATCGCAGCATAGGCATAGCAAAAGAGCGAGCAACTAGCAAGCAAAGATAGAAGTGATTTCGAGGGTATGGTCATCTTGCCTGAAATCCCGCAAGGAAGAAGAACGAGTCCATGAAGAAGAACAAACGGACGTAGACGAACGGATCCTCACAAACGCGACGTTATCGGAACCAACCCGAAGAAGCAACACCGGAAAAGAAGCATACAGCATAGTAAACAACCAACACATGAACATGGAACGGTGCACAAACAATTATGATGCATGTCCGGTTTAAAGAAGCATGGCATGGCAAAATGCACAAACAACACTACAACTTAAGTGGAGCTCAATATGCAACTCCGTTGCATATTGGCGAAACACCACGTGACTTATTTAGTTCTCTCTCGTTTATGTACCCAACAATATTAAATGTTGTTAAACATGGCAAGAGAGTGAAGCAAATGAAAACTACCTATATAGGCAAGTTTAAATGAGGCCGGAAGCAACGAGCAACAATTCCGGTAAATCCCCATATGCATATTTGGGCTTGGTACTGTTCTGCCCTAAACAATATTTTAGAGTTGTTAAACATCTAAGGTGAAAGCACCATGTTAAACTAGGCATTATTCTACCCCATTTACATATAAAGTTTATTAAATTCGGAGTTACGGTTATTTAGTTATGAAATAAATCATTTTAGCATGGCAATAGGCAAATATAAGCAAACAACATTTTAAACATTTTAAACATAGATGAAAGTGGCATATTAAGAAACTAGATGAAAAACTAAGCATATTTCATATATAAATTGTTTTAATCCGATGCACGGTTAATTAGTTATTAAATGCATGAACTCTAGGGACTAAACTGCAAAACAGCATTCTCTGAAAAAATGGAAAAACGTTCAGGAAAAAAACATGCGTTGGGCCGAAATCTTGCTGGCCCAACAGGAACAGGCGCTGGGGCTGCTCACTTTGGGCTGAGGGGAGGATGGGTCGGCTGGGCTGGCAAATCTGGGCCTCTCGCTAGAGCGGGGCCTTGGATCGGGGTCAACGCGACCGAAGCAGGGCGTGCGGCTTGGGTCGCTTGAAGCAGAGGAAAACCAGCAGGCGCTGGCAGCAAGTCGACGCCGCGGGGCGAGGCGGCTGCAGCAGGCGGCGGCAGGGGATGGAAGCAAGGGCGCGCCGCGGGCGGCTGGATGAAGCGCGCGAGGAGGCAGGCGCTCGTGTCCGACGTAGCGAAGCAGGACGGCGACGGACTTGGCGCGGAGGCTGAAGATGGCGGCGGGGTCGATCTCGACTGGATCGGGTCAAAACGAGGCGTGGCGGAGCCGGCACGTTGTGGAAGAGGACCGGCAGCAGGGATGACGAACGGGCGGTGGCCATGGTGCAGGGACGACCTCCTGTTGCTCCTGTACCTGGTGAGAGAGAGAGAGAGAATTTGAGAGCGGGTGAGAGAGACCGAAGGAGACGGCGAAGAGATAGGAGGGCAGGGAAGGAGGCGCAGCTTTGCCGCGGTTGGACGACGGCGGGGATGAGCTGCTCGTGATCCCCTTGGGATCAAGCAGGGAATTTTCTGGTTGGTGGAATGGTTGGCTCGGGAGGGATTGGTTTTGGTTGGCTGGCGCTGAAAACAAGGAGGAGGGGAGTAGGTGGAGTGGAGGCGGCGCGATGGGATCGGTGGAGCAACGCACCTAGGATCTAGGGTTGGACCAAATATATACATCAGGTGGAAAAGGTTAGGGGATATCTGGAGTCTCCGATCAAAGTCGAACGGTCAAGAAAATAAATAGGTAGGGAGTCCAATTAACAAAACAGAGACATTTTGTAGATGTTTGGGGATGATCCGGACACAACGGTGGTGACAGTCTGGGTCGGGTTCGGGACAACTTTCGGACGCGCGCGAGGGGGGCTGCGGGCTGGCGAGAGAGATTAGGTTGGACCTGGCGGTAGGTAGTGAGCTGTGTAGACGGTCTCGAGCTGAGAGAAGAGAAGAGAGAGAGGCCCGGCGACTGTTTCTGGAGACTGAAAACGTCCGACGTTTTGACCGGCTACTATTGCCGCTATATTTATCTGTTGGCGCGTCAAACGGCCTCCCAATGCAATGAAACTTGGCAGGCGGTCTACCTACACTATAATAAGACCACACGTCAACTCTCATCCCATTCTGAGAACATTTTCCGGCCACTTATAAAATACTATTTCGGACATGCCGCGGGCGCGTGCAAGTGTGTCTGGGCTCACAACGGACAACAGAAGGAATGGGGAGAAACCCGGACGGATGCAGGTTTTGAAAACATGATGATGCAATGCACATGATGACATGGCAAGATGCGGCACGCAAGCAAATGACAGGGCAACAACAACGGAACACCGAAAGACACCTGGCTCATCGGTCTCGGGGCGTTACAGCGGATGAGGGGCTCGACAAGATGTGGTTTGATGCCAGATAAGATGAGATCGTTGGCTCGCTCGACCTAGCCGTTGGATTGAGGATGAGCGACGGAGGCAAAGTCGAGCTGGATGCCAGAGACGGAGAAGTACTGTGCCAGAGCACCCTTGGCAAAGTTGGTGCCATTATCCGTGATGATTCTAAGCTGGACGCCGTAGCATACTGCGATGTCCTTGATGAACCGGACGACTGTTGGCCCGTCCAGCTTCTTGACCGGTCGCGCCTCGATCCACTTGGTAAACTTGTCGACCGTCGCCAGCAGGTGTGTCATGCCGCTTCGAGCAGTCTTGAAGGGCCCCACCATGTCCAACCCCCAGACGGCGAAAGGCCAGGTAATCGGGATGGTCTAGAGGACTGAAACAGGCTAGTGGTTGCGCTTGCTGAAACATTGGCAACCCTCGCACTTGAGGACGAGCGACTCGGCATCTTTGAGGGTCATAGGCCAGTAGAAGCCCTGGCGGAATGCCTTGGCCACCAGGGACCTAGACGCGACGTGGTGCCCACACTCGCCCTAATGTATGTTGAGGAGGATCTCTATGCCCTTGTCTTGCTCGACGCAGCGCGGGAACACGCCCGTCGCACTGCGCTTGACGAGCTCGTTGTTGATGATGTTGTAGGAGGACACCCGGCACTACACTTGCCGGGCATCGGTCTCGTCCATGGAGAGTGCTCCACTCTCCAGGAAGGCCAGGATCGGTTGGGCCCATGACAGGGCCGTCACCATGGTAAAGATGGCCACCAAGGCAAGTTTCGGAGCGGCAACCCTCGAGCCATAGACGGCAGCGGCCAGGTTGAGATCAACAGCCCCCTGGCCGGGATCAGCGGTCCCTGGGCCAGGATCGGCAGCCCTCGGGCTAGGATCAGCATCCCCCGGGTCCGGGTTGGGGAGGGGCGCTACAGGGTCGCCCTGGATGAAGATGGACTCGGAATCTGTAGACGGCTTGACAGATGGCTTGCACAAGTGCTCGAGGGAGATGCAAGATGGGATGGCTTGCTTGTCAGGAGGAGCCAACCTTGGCTAGCATGTCGACGGCTTTGTTCTCCATGCGTGAGACATGGAGGAACTCGCAACCGTCGAAGTTGTCGGAGAGCTGCTAGACCAGGAAGCGGTAGTTGGCCATGTTGGCATCCCGGGCGTCCCACTCACCGGAAAAATGCTGCACCAACAGGCCCGAGTCGGCATAGCACAAGATGCGCCAGACGTCGAGTTCCTTGGAAATCCGGAGGCCATGCACAAGGGCTTCGTACTCGGCGACGTTGTTGGAGGCGGCAAAGTGGATCAGGAGCGCGTACCGCAACCGGTCGCCCTTTGGGGAAGATAGCACAATGTCGGCTCCCAAACCGGAGCGCATCTTGGAGTCGTCAAAGTGCATGCGCCAGTGCGTCGAATCCAATGGCGGCGGCAGGTACTGGGTCTCCGTACAGTCCACGAGGAAGTCGGTCGGTGCCTGTGACTTGATCTTAGTGCGGGGCTCGTAGAGGATGGTGTGGCTGGCCAGCTCGATGGCCCACTAGCAACCCGGCTAGAGGCATCCCGGCAGCCCATGATCTTGCCGATGGGGGTCGTGCTGACCATGGTGATCGCATGTTCTTGAAAGTATTGCTTCATCTTCTTGGTGGTGAGGTACACGCCATAGCACATCTTCTGGTAGTGCGGGTAATTCTGCTCGGAGGCGGAAAGCACCTCGCCCAGGTAGTAGACCGGGTTCTGGACGGACCGTATCTTGCCCCTCGCTCGACCATGAACACTATGTTGACCGACCGCGAGGTGGTGGCGATGTATAGCAACAGCGGCCCCTTGTCGGCCGACGCGACTAGGACGGGTGAGGTGGAGAGCATGCGCTTGAGATCCCGGAACGCTTCGTCCACCTAGTCATTCCACTGGAATGACGATGTCTTCTTCATCAACTGATACACGGGCAAGGCCACTCATCCAGCTGGCTAAGAAACCGGCTGACTAAGGCGAAGCAGCCGATGAATTTCTGGACATCACATAACCGGGTTGGCTTGCACATGCGCTCGATTGCCTTGATCTTCTCCGGGTTTGCATCAATGTCACGCTCTGAGGCGAGGAAGCCGATTAGCTTTTCGGCTGGCACGCTGAACACACTCTAGATTGAGCTTGATCTGGTACTCACACAAATTGGTGAAAGTTTCCTTTAGGTCGTCAAGGAGCGTCAGGTGCTGATTGGTCTTCACCATGATGTGATCGACATAGACGTGAATGTTGCGGCCGAGTTGCGCTAGCAAGCATTTCTGCATGTAGCGCTGGAAGGTGGCGCCGGGATTCTTCAAGCCGAACGCCATGGTGATGTAGCAGTACGCCCCAAAGGGCATGCTGAAGGACGTCTTCAGGGCGTCGTTTGGGTCTAGCTTGATCTAATGATAGACGGAGTAAGCATCCAGGAAGGACAGGAGCTCACAACCGACCATGAATTCAATCACTTGATCTATCCGTGGGAGAGCAAAAGGATCCTTGGGGCAGGCCTTGTTCAGGCTGGTGTAGTCTATGCACATGCGCCAAGTGTTGTTCTTCTTCAGGACGAGGACCGGGTTGGCCAACCACTCGGGGTGAAATACTTCCATGATGAAGCCGGCTACGAGCAGCCGGGCGACTTCTGCACCAATGGTTCTTCTCTTCTGAAAAGCAACAAAAGGGTTGACGAATGGGCTTGGTGTCCTTGCGGACGTGTAATTTGTGCTCCATGTACTTCCTCGGAACTCTCGGCATGTCCTTTGGGGACCATGCAAAGATATCCCAATTCTCACGGAGGAAGTCGACGAGCTCGCCTTCCTATTTGCTGCTGAGGCGGGCCCCCACAACAACGTGCTTGCTGCAGCTGTGGTCTTCCGGGTTGAGCGGGATATTCTTGGTGTCCTTGGATGGCTGGAATGAGGCCTCACCATCCGACTGCTTGGCCGAAGCCGACATGGCCGGCTGCTCGCCGGCCAGCACGACAACTCGGTCGAGCTGGCACAGCTCCATGGCTATGACCGGCGACACGGCCAACTTGGCGCTGGCTTGGGCGCATTCCAGGGACCTCCTGTAGTCACCGGCAATGATGATGAGGCCCTTGGGACCCAACATCTTCATCTTCTAGAAGGCATAGTGGGGAATCGCCATGAACTTCGCCAACATAGGCCAGCCCAGCAGGGCATGGTAAGTGCTAGACAAGTCCACCACCTCGAACCAGATAGTCTCACGCCAAAAATGATTGCTCGTGCTGAACAGGACATCATGCCGGATCCGACCGATGGGAGAGCAGGAGAGGCCGGACACGATGCCGTGGAACACCGTCCGGGTTGGCTACAGATGCTTGGCCTCGAGGCCGAGCTTGGTCATTGTGTCGCGGTATAGGATGTTGATGCTGCTACCGCCGTCGATGAGGAATCGCGAGAACTTGCAAGTGCGCTTCGGACCGACTATGGTGGGGTCGAGGAGGAGGCCGTAGCCACCCGGGTTGGGCATGACGGTTCGGTGGTCCTTCTGGGTCCAGTTGATCGGGCGCTCCGACCAGTGCATGTACTCTGGCACGACCGGGATGACGGTGTTTACTTCTTGCCGGAGCAGGCGCTAGCTGCACTTGTAGTCACCAAAGCTGGTGAAGATGACGTAGCTGGTGTTCTGCTTAGGGTAAACTTCGTCATGCATGCCACTTGCCGGGGGCGGAGGAGGTGGCGGTTTCCCCGCACTTGGAGCCGTAGCCGAAGGCGGCAGGATGTTGCCCCTCATGATGCGCTTGGTGATGGCACACTGCTGAAGCGTGTGTGTGGACGGCCTTGCACTGTTGTGGTGCTTGCAGGGGGCGTCGGGCATCTCCTCGAAGCTTAGGGTGGGTTTCCATGCAGTCTTGCCGGTTCGCGGGAGCTTGCTGGCCGGCTCGGCCGTGGGCAGTCATCGGTGGCCGCGACGAGGCGGTTGTCATAGCGGGCAGCCTGCTGCTCGGCCTTACGCTTGTTGTGCTGCTGGTTGTTCCGCTAGAGGCTGCTCTCGCCAGCCGACTTGGTGGATGGTGCTGGCAATGCTTTACCGGCTTCGTCCAACACTACTTGGGTCTTCATGGTGGAGTCGGCTATGGCGTACTTGTCGGCCGTGACCATGAGCGCGGCCATGGCAGTCGGCTCAAAACACGGGAGCTTGTGCTTGAGGAGGCTACCATCCTGGCAACCACTCACAAAGTATTGGATAGCTTAAACGTCATGGACCCCCTCGTAGCTGTTCAGGAGCTCGGTCCAACATGCGAGGTACTCGCGGCCGGTTTCGTTTGACCCCTGCATGCACATGGCGAGCTGACAGGGACGGCCGAGACGCTTGTAGGTGCCGGTGAAGTTGCACACGAAGGCTTGCTCTAAGTCAACCAACGACTTGACGCTGCCTGCCGGTAGGCTATTCAACCATGTCCGGGATGATCCCAAGAGCATGAGCAGGGCATAGCAAACGGCCAGGCACCAGTTGCCACCCGCGATGCCCACGGCGGTGGTGTAGTCAGTGAGCCAGTCCTCCGGCTTGATAGTACCGTTGTACTTGGGGGTGTCGCGGGGGGAGCTGAATCCCTTGTGGAAGGGCTCATCCTAGATGGGGGGATCCGAAGCAAGCCGGCCCATCCGTGTTGTCCTTCTCCAGCTCGAGGGAGCGGGCGAGCCGCTCGATGCGGTGGCAGGCGTCGATGTCGTTGATGGCGTGCAGGCCTAGCCTGCTTCCGACCGGGCCACGGGGAACCATATCGGCAGAAGCCGGACCGGCACACCAGCCGGATTGCGCGGGAAGGTCTTGCCAGTACTGGTCTCCAGCCATCAGGGCGCGATTGCACCGAGTTCGGGTCTGGCCGGAATGAGCTTCGCTGGGGGGGGGGGGGGGCGGATAAGGCACCGTGTTTGGCTGCTCGGGATCTTTGGTGTGGCGCGAAACAAAAGCCGTAGGACGGTCGAGACGGTCCTGCTATGCGTTCGCATCGCCGAGAAGCTCGGTCATGCGCTGCAGGCGCTCCTTACACTGTAGCTCCTCTACGCCAACAATGGCCGCCTGTGCAACACACATGTTCTTGACGGGGGTGTTGTAGACGGGCGGGATCGCACCCAGTGCTTGGACAATGGTGACGCCATGGGTCTGCACCTCGGCAACCCGGCTGGGCTCAGCTGCAGCCTGCGTGAAGCCGTACGTGGCGTTGCTCTCCCACAGGATGGACTCTAACCGGCACTACATACCAACAAGCATCGTGGCCTCGTCCAGCAGGCGCTGGCACTCCTCCTCGACCTGGGCCCGGGACTAGGTGGCGTTGGTGGCGTTGATGTCGGTGGTGATGGGAATGCTGATGTTCTGCATCATGGCATGAAGCGGGTTGGCCGTGCTGGCGCGCTTCGCTGTGGCCCTGGTGGCGCTGGATGAAGTGGAGCCGGAGTTAGTTGCGAGCACCTCCACACGGATGCAGAGGTCTTCCACGTCGTCATAGATGTTGCTGCCAAGGGGGATAGTGTGACGACCCGAGACCGACGCTCCAGACGCCTTCCATGTTCTTCATTGTCGTCGTGTGTTTTATTTTGTATGTTGCATTTCATCATAGCATCATGCGCATTGCATCTGCATGTTTTTATAAAGCTTGCATCCGTTCGTAGTTACCGCGTCCTCCCTTGCCTTCACTGACCGATTCGAGTCCAACCGGGTTTTCTATTCCCTCTTGTCAACCCACCTAACCCTTCTTTGCTCAGTGCATCGACCCCTCGCTCACGTTCGAAACTCCCCCGGACCCGACGCGGGCAGTCGTTACCCATGGGTTCGGATCATCCCCAAATATCCCTAAAATATCTTCGGTTTCTTCTTTGGCTCCCCTAACCTATTTTTCCGACCGTCGGATCTAAATAGGTGAGACCCTAAACCTTCTCCTCTATCTATAGATAGACCACCTACCTGCCTAACCTAAAATTTAGGAGCCTTGTCCCATCCATCCCCTCACCCTCCGCTGCCATACTCTTCCTCGGGATCCCTCCCAATCCTTTTTCCACCCAACCTGATGGCTCCAACCACCTTCCTCGTTTCCCGCCGACGCCCAACCAATGCTAGCCACACCCAGATCCGATCCATCCACTGCAACCATCCATCGACCACCCTCCACCTTGCCCGAGGCTCTCCTCATTCCTCTCTTGCCCGAGGACACAACAACCTTGTTGCTCGCGCCCGAGGCCTCATGCCTCCCCGACGCCCTCGCCCTTCACCAGCAAGTGGCCTTGCCGGAGTAGTAGCAACACCAGGACCGGCCTCGTCCTGCTCCTTTCCTTCACTTGCCCTCTTTCTTCCTCCTTTTCTCTGCCTCACATCTCTCTCTCTCTCTGAACAGGACCGTGTCGTCGCCATGGCCTACATCTCCTCGACGCCCAACTCGCCTCCGCGCTGTTCTCGGACGGACCCAACCGTTTCACACTCCTCTGGCCTCGCCTTCTGCCGTTGGAGACCCTCATCGGGCTCTGCTTCGCCGCACCACCGCACGTAGACCCCTCTGCTCTCCCGTGTCTCCGTCTCGACCTCCTCCTCACCAACTCCAGCCGATGACCGAGGCCGCACCCTCAGCTCCGAGCCGACCGCCGCCGTGTGCCTCGTCCACTTTGCCGGGTTCCTCGCCAAGTCCCACACCGGCCTCTGCTTTGCCATGCTGACATGCCTTCATTCTGTCTCCTGGTGAAGGAGACGAACAGTAGCCAAGCCACATCAAGCGACGACCGCCCGCTCCCATTGATAGCGCCTTGAACCGCCTGGGCCGCCTCTACAGCTGGCCTCCTCTGCCGAGCCGGGCCAAGGCACACTGGGTGAGGCCACACCCCAATGCCCCTCTTGTTTTTCCAGCTGTTGGGCCAGCCTATTGATTTGGCCCATGTATTTTTTTCCATGCACTGCGGATTTTGCCATTATCTAGTGAACTTCTATTTTACATAAAAGTCCTTCATGTTCATGCATTTAATAACTCCACAACCGTGTATTGAATTAAAATGATTTAAACATGTAAAATTCATAGAATTTTGTGTACTTTCATAATATACAACTTTCATGCATGATAATTTTTTTAACATGATGTTTGCATCTAATTTGCTAAATAACATCCTAAAATGATTTATTTCATAACTAATTAATAGCTCGGTTTTAAATAAACTTTATATGTAAATGGGGTATAAAAATGCATAGATTAACTTGGTGCACTTTATTTTTACTGTTTAACAACAATAAAATATGATTTAGGGAAGAACAGTACCAAATTCAAAATATGCGCATGAGGATTTTCCGGAATTGTTGTTTTTTATTTCCGGCCTCATTTAAACTTTCTTAAATAGTTAGTTTACTTATGCTTCACCTCTTGCCATGTATAACAACAGTTAATATTGTTGTGTAGCATAGATGGGAGTGAACTAAATAATTGCATGTGGTGTTTCGTCAATATGCAACTCGTTGCATATTGAGCTCCACTTAATTTGTAGTATTGTTTGCTGCCCTTTGCCATGCCATGACTCATTAAAATGGACATGCATCATACTTGATTGTCCATCATGACATTCTTATGATTGTTAGTTTAGCATGCTGTTTACTTATTTACGATTCTGCTACCTCTCGATAGTTCTCGGTATCGTCACGATTGTGAGGCTCCGTTCTACTACGCCCGTTCGTCTTCTTCATGGATTCAGTCTTCTTCTTAGCGGGATTTCAGGCAAGATGACCATCACCATGGATCTCAGTACTATCTTTGTTAGGCTAGTTGTCTCGATGCTATCACTTTGTCACGCTACCTACCACTTGTTTATCAAGCCTCCCAAATTAGCATGATAGCCTCTAACCTTTTCCACCATCCTAGCAAACCATTGTTTGGCTATGTTACCGCTTTGTTCAGCCCCTCTTATAGCATTTCTAGTTGCAGGTGCAGTTGGAGGTTGTTCCATGTTGGGACATGGATATCATGGGATATAACAATATCTCTCATTTAACTAATGCATCTATATACTTGGTAAAGGGTGGAAGCCTCGGCCTTTTGCCTGGTGTTTTGTTCAACTCTTGCCACCTTAGTTTCTGTCATACTAGTGTTATGTTTCTTGATTTTGCGTCCCTAACACGATGAGGGTTTATGGGCCCCTCTTGAAAGTTCGCTTTCAATAAAACTCTTCCAGCAAGGCCCAACATTGGTTTTACCATTTTCCTAATAACAACTAAAACTTGCATAGGGACATGCGAGCCCACAAGGTCCCTTAGTCAACCCCCGGGCAGTGCTCCTCACGAGTGTTTGTCCATCCTGTCATCCGCCGGTGGCCGCCAGGGGCAACTCTGTGATTGGCCTACCAGAAGTTTGGACAATCCGGTCATGGCCTGAGACGAGATACGCGCGGCTACTATCAGGGTGTCGACACGCCAGGAGGTCTTGCTGGTTTTGTTTTACCATTGTCGAAACGTCTCGTGCATCAGGATCCCGAGTTTGATCGGATGTCCCTTGATGGAGGATTGTCTCCGCGGATCATGAGCTTGTCATGGGCTATGTTGCGACACCCCTGCAGGGTTTAAAATTTCAAGAGCCGTGCCCGCAGTTATGTGGCCGATGGGAATTTGTTAATATCTGGTTGTAGTGGACTTGAACTAAACTCAATTAAAATACACCAACCGTGTGCATAGCCATGACTGTCTCTTTTCGGCTGCGTTCGAGAAGATAACATGGTTGGGTTATGTTTGAACATAAGTAGTTCAGGATCACTTCTTGATCATTATTAATTTGCGACTGTTACATAGCTTCTCATCTTGCTCTTGTACTCGTAAGTTAGCCACCATATATTGCTTAGTCTCTTGCCGCAACCTCACCACTTTTCCATTCCATACCCATTAAGCTTTGCTAGTCTTGATACCCATGGTAATGGGATTGCCGAGTCCTCGTGGCTCACATATTACTACAACAACAGGTGCAGGTACATGTTATGCGATGGTCTGACGCGAGTGAGATGCTTCCTTGTTTGGAGTTCTTCTACTTTTTCTTCTTCAATAAAGTGATAGGTCCCGGGTCGACTGAGCCTGGGATTAGCAGGGTGGATGTCGTTCTTCTTTTTCGTTTGATTTCATCCATAGTCAGATCCTGCTCTTCTGTATGATGATTGCTATGTATTGATGAGCTGTTGTATTCATGTTGTAGCTTGTGGCGAGTGTAAGCCTTTATCTTGTATTCTCATCTATTCAGTACATGGTATGTTGTAATGATGTCCACCTTGCTATGCGCTCGAAATGCGATTGTGCCCCGATCTTGAGTTCATCACGTGATTGGGATAGAATCGCATCTTGGGTGCTACAAGTTGGTATCAGAGCCTTACCGACCTTAGGAGCCCCCTTGATTGATCGAACCGCAGTCGTTGTTGAGTCTAGAAAAAAACTATTTTGAGTCTTAGTTATATTGGAGAGTAGCATTTCTTTTTACACCTTATCCCCTTCGTCGCTCTGGTGAGGATTCATGACATAGGTGTTTTCCCCAATCTTCTATCCCTTTTCACTCAATTTTTTTAGGATCACGCGGGTATTGTTGGATAGTTGTGATATCATTGTGACGGGAATTCTGTCTTAGTGCCTCCTGACATTTAGGGGTTGTGGTAGTGTCCTGGGGAGTTGAGCTCTGAGGTATTTTTTTCAAAGTCCTTATCGTTTCAGTTCCGGAATACCAGAGGACGCAGACATCGAAAATGCTTCTATACTCTTTGTGGTGAGAGTAGTTTGACGACACCCAGTTCTGGGGAGAGCGATCAGATGTATTGCCACAGCTAGTATATCAGATGTTTTCGACGGTTTGAAGTACACGATTTACAAGGTTTTCTTGGTTATGTGTTGACGGATGGATACAGTTGGAGTGTAGGGTTTGTTAGTTGTGTGAGATATTTGTGCCTCCATGTATCCCTAACACCAGATTGCATAACCAGAAAGTTTCGGGAGTTCATAGGTGGGAATTCAAGTATTACTCAGGATATCTTTCTGACATATACATGATATGGGATTGGGGAAATATCTATCATATGTTTGTTTCGGCTTATTCAGCAAGCCAAATCCTTTGTTTTGCATTGAGTTGTGGTATTCGAGTTACTTCGAAGTCAAGTATTGATTCCATACCTTTTCCTAAGCGGTGTTCTCATATTTCTATGGGAGTACTAATCATTCTTGATCATCGAGATTGTCATGTCAATCCTTTTCAACTGGTGTGCTTCTCTTCAAGTTAATCATATCCTTTTAGTTTCTGCTAGATCAATTATCAGTTCTTCGCAATGGTGTTTGTTTCATCCGTCCCAAGTTTCCTTTGTTTTCCCGCCGTCCCACCCTTTTTTCTTAAAGGACTCAGATTTCTTAATCAAGTATCCTTTTATTGATGTGAAGTCTCTTCATTCTTTTCCTTCTATGTTCTTAGCCGGTGATTTCTCATGGAGATGCTCAGGAGCTTCAAGTTTATCATTCTTCATTCTCTTTTCTTCTCCGGTGGACTAAATTCAAGCTATCGGTGTTGATCATATCCTTTCCTCCTCTCAAATGCTATCTCATGCCGGTGAACCTGTTAATCATCCACCTCTTTCTATTCATATCCAGAGTGCTCAAGATATCTCTAAAGATTCGTGTTGCCAGTCTGCATCAATTCAATCTATTTCGAGGTTATTACCTCATTCAAGCCATTTAATTCAACCGACGCAATCCCTCTTTAAAAATCGTTCACCGGTGTTTTCTTTTGAGTGGGCCCTAAGCCACAGGTCTTTTCCCAGCATCCTACCTGACTCTTCTAATTTTTCAGAGTTATTCCCAAATTATTTTCAAGGCGTAATGTAAGAATGGATTCCATCAGTCATATGCCTCCTTCAAGATCGCTTTCAAATTATTTTCCTCTTCGGCTCAATCTTTCTATTCTTGATTACTCCGGAGTGTCTCAACAATTCATGGTGGTGTTTCTCGTCGTCATTCTCCAATTTTGAAGACCGAAGAACAATTTCTCTTGAATGTTGGTTCGTTCTCTTGAAGATTCATGGTACTAGCTTCATGCCATCCTCATAATTGTTCCAATCGTGAGAATTCTTTTCATACCCATCCGAAGCATTTCAAGAGTTGTTTTCCTTTCTCGATCATCTGAAGGCCATTATTTCAGAAGATTTAATCGTTCTCAACATTCTGCTCTTGTCCACCAATTCTACTAAATTGTTATTTCTTCATTCATCTCCAATTTTTTCGGTGTAAAGTACTCTCTAATCATCTCATGATCTCCTCGTTATCCTGTATCCAAATTCACTCAAGTAGCTTCATGCATTTTTAATTCTTCCCGGAGAGCCATTCTCTTTTCTTCATTCGTTTTCAATTCTTACGATGGTTTGTTTAAGATTCCTATTCGTTTGGCATCGTATCAATTCATTTGTTCTCTCATAATCCTACCGGTGGTTTGTTCAACATTCCTATTCCTTTAATATCGTATCGTTTCATTCGTTCTTTCCAATCGTCCCGGTGATTCGTCGAAGACTTCTTCAAGTTGGCGCTATATCTCTCTTCAATCCTTGCAAAAGAATAAGTAGTATGGCAAATCCATTGCGTGTCATCAATTTAAGTTGATGAAGGATAAACATACAGTAAGCCTTATTATTAGAGATTCAATTCTTTTCTTCTGGAGTTCGTTCATGATATCAAATTCTTGGTTTCAAGTGCTTCATCTTATCTTACGCATTTCCAAGCTCTCTCAATCATTTGGTCGCGAAGCTCCATCTAAATCATTGCAAGGCTTCATCTTGTTCTTTTCAGCTTTCCTTTCCTTGGATCATTCTTTTATTACCAGAGTTCTTCATGATGGCTCAACATGGTGGTTCATCAAGGATTTCTTTCATCTTGAAGTGTTCTTCAAGATTCTTGTTGGAGGAGCTCAAGTATTTTTCATCTTGCATTCTGAAGTGCAGTTCTTTCTATCTTATCTTTTGAGGTGGTGTTATGTCATTCTTGATAATTTCCCTTTGTGTTTCATGATGCACATGTTGTCAAGAATGAGGTATTTTAAATCCATCAATCTCTTCGTTGGAGTTATCTTGGTAAAGATTTCACCTAAAGCCTTACCTAAGGAATGTTGCTATTTGTGGTGCTTATCAATGATCGGAGTTTTCATCTCCTTGTTGATCCTAATCCAATCAACTATTTCCGTTTGTGGCCGGTGTCACCTTGTATTTTTGAGATGTTGACCATAAGCCCACAACAAGCTTGTTGTTTTGTTGTTGATTTTCCAACAACTCCGTTCAACCCTTCTTCGTAGGAAGGCTCCTTCATGTTCATTCATGGTGGAAGTTGTTGTTCTTTTCTCCGTTCTTTTCATTTCATTCTTTCATTTCTTCCGGAGGCATTGTGCTATTGCTCCCATCAAGTATCATCTTGTTTGTCAAGATAATGTTCTTTCCTTGCTTATCCATTAATCAAAGTGCGAAGTTCTTTTTTTTCAAGTTCTTTTCATCTTATCAGGATTTTCTTCTCTTTCTACCGGAGTGTAGCCCAAATCCTTTCCTTCTCATTAATTGTCTATCTCATTTAAACCTGAGTGGTTCCAAATTATTTCTTGCCCCTCGTGCTATTCTTCATTTATTTGCAACCTCCAAGGTTCACATGGTGTTCCTTGTTTCTCTTTTCTAATAGAGTGTTTGCAATCTCGTTCATCTCCATTATATTCTTCCTTTCAATTTGTTCAACCTCTCAAGGCTCGTGGTTTCACTCGTTTGTCAAAGAAGCAACTTTGTTTTACCTCTTCCTCTTCCGCTTCTCTCCGTTGTCATCCTTAGATCTCGGGACGAGATCTCTTATAAGTGGGAGAGTGTTGTGACGACCCAAGACCGACGCTCCAGACGCCTTCCATGTTTTTCGTTGTCGCTGTATGTTTTATTTTGTATGTGGCATTTCATCATAGCATCATGCACATTGCATCTGCATGTTTTCATAAAGCTTGTATCCGTTCGTAGTTATCGCGTTCCCCCTTGACTTCGTTGATCGATCTGAGTCCAATCGGGTTTTCAATTCCCTCTTGTCAACCCACCTAACCCCTCTTTGCTCAGTGCATCGACCCCTCGCCTGTGTCTGAAACTCCCCCGGACCTGACCTGGGCAGTCGTTACTGATGGGTCCGGATCATCCCCAAAATGTCCCAAAAATATCTTCGCTTTCTTCTTTGGCACCCCTAACCTATTTTTCCGACCGTCGGATCTAAATCTGTGATACCCTAAACCTTCTCCTCTATCTATAAATAGACCACCTACAGGCCTAACCCTAAAATTTAGGAGCCTTGTCCCATCCATGCCCTCAGCTGCCGCTGCCACACTCTTCCTCGGGATCCCTCCCGATCCTTTTTCCACCCAACCCGATGGCTCCGACCACCTTCCTCGTTTCCCGCCGCCACCCAACAACAGCCAGCAACACCCAAATCCAATCCATCCACTGCAGCTATCCATCGATCACCCTCCACCTCGCCCGAGGCTTTCCTCGTTCCTCTCTTGCCCGAGGAGACAACAACCGCATCGCTCGCACCCGAGGCCTCATGCCTCCTCGACGCCATCACCCCGTGCCGGCAAGTGGCCTCGCCGGAGTAGCAGCAACACCAGGACCGACCTTGTCCCGCTCCTTTCCTTCCCTTGCTCTCATTCTTACTGATTTTCTCTCTCTCTCAAATCTCTGTGTCCGTGAACAGGACCGAGTCGTCTCTAAAATCTCTCTCTCCGCCCAGTTCCCGGATGGACCCATCCGTTCCGCACCCCTCCGGCCTCGCCTTCTACCGTTGAAGACCCCCGTCGGGCTCTGCTTCGCCGCGCCGACACACGCAGACCCCTCTGCTCTCCCGCGCCTTTGCCTCGACCTCCTCCTCGCCTAGTCCAGCTAACGACGGAGCCGACTGCCGCCCTGCGCCTCGTCCGCTTCGCCGGGTTCCTTGCCAAGTCCCGCATCGGACTCTGCTTTGCCGTGCCGCCGTACCTTCATTCTATCTCCTGGTGAAGGAGACGAACAGCAGCCTAGCAGCATTGAGCAACGACTGCCCCGCTCCTGTTGACCACGCCATGAACCGCCTGGGCCGCCTCTGCAGCCGGCCTCCTCTGCCAAGCTAAGCAAAGGCCCACTAGGTGAGGCCACAACCCATCACCCCTCCTATTGTTTTTCCACCTGTTGGGCCAGCCTGTTGATTCGGCCCATGTATTTTTTCCAAGCGCTGTGGATTTTGCCATTATCTAGTGAACTTCTATTTTACATAAAAGTCCTTCATGTTCATGCATTTAATAACTCCACAACCGTGTATCGGATTAAAATGATTTAAACATGTAAAATGCTTAGAATTTCATGTACTTTCATAATATACAACTTTCATGCATGATAAAATATGTTTAACATGCTGTTTGCATTTACATTGCTAAATAACATGCTAAAATGATTTATTTCATAACTAATTAACCGTAGCTCAGTTTTAAATAAACTTTATATGTAAATGGGGTAGATAAATGCATAGATTAACTTGTTGCACTATATTTTTCCTTTTTAACAACAATAAAATATGATTTAGGGAAGAACAGTACCAAATTCAAAATATGCGCATGAGGATTTTCCGAAATTGTAGTTTGTTATTTTCGGCCTCATTTAAACTTGCTTAAATAGTTAGTTTACTTATGCTTCACCGCTTGCCATGTCTAACAACATTTAATATTGTTGTGTAGCATAAACAGGAGTGAACTAAATAATTGCATGTGGTGTTTTGTCAATATGCAACTCGTTGCATATTGAGCTCCACTTAATTTGTAGTATTGTTTGTTGCACTTTGCCATGCCATGACTCATTAAACCGGACATGCATTATACTTGATTGTGCATCATGACATGCTTATGCTTGTTAGTTTACCATGTTGTTTGCTTGTTTCCGGTTGTGCTACTTCTCGATAGTTCTCGGTATCGTCGCGATTGTGAGGCTCCGTTCGACTACGCCCGTTCGTCTTCTTCATGGATTCAGTCTTCTTCTTAGCGGGATTTCAGGCAAGATAACCGTCACCTTGGATATCACTACTATCTTTTTTATGCTAGTTGTCTCGATGCTATTGCTATGTCAAGCTACCTAACACTTGTTTATCAAGCCTCCCAAATTGCCATGATAGCCTCTAACATTTTCACCATCCTAGCAAACCGTTGTTTGGCTATGTTACTACTTCGCTCAGCCCATCTTATAGCGTTGCTAGTTGCAGGTGCAGTTGGAGGTTGTTCCATGTTGGGACATGGATATCATGGGATATCACAATATCTCTTATTTAATTAATGCATCTATATACTTGGTAAAGGGTGGAAGGCTCGGCCTTTTGCCTGGTGTCGGTGTCAAAACCGGCGGATCTCGGGTAGGGGGTCCCGAACTGTGCGTCTAGGATCGATTGTAACAGGAGACGGGGGACACGATGTTTACCCAGGTTCGGGCCCTCTCTATGGATGCAATACCCTACGTCCTGCTTGATTGATCTTGATGAATATGAGTGTTACAAGAGTTGATCTACCACGAGATCATAATGGCTAAACCCCAGAATCCTAGCCTGTATGACTTTTGTAATGAGTATCTCCTTTTCAGACTAACCCCTCCGGTTTATATAGACACCGGGGGGAATCCAGGGTTACATAGAGTCGGTTAAATAAGAAGGAATCTTCATAGTCGGTCGCCAAGCTTGCCTTGCACGCCAAGGAGAGTCCAATCCGGACACAGGTACATTCTTTGGCCTTCGTGTCTTCACAACCCATCAGTCCGGCCCACGGATAGCAGGCCGGATGACCGAGGACCCCTTAGTCCAAGACTCCCTCAATAGCCCCTGAACCTGGCTTCAATGATGAGGAGTCCGGCGCACAGATTGTCTTCGGCATTGCAAGGCAGGTTCCCTTCTATCCGAACTTCAAGATAGTCTTCGGATGCGACGATAGTATCCGAACCTGTCACACACACCCACCATACATAACCACAGAGAGAATATATTTTTACATTAGTGTAATCTGCTGACAGCTTTTTACAACATGACATCATGTCTGCCCGGTCACAATTCCAAACCGCTTTCATGTTTCGACGCCCCATGTCCCAAGACACGGTTGCCATTGGCATGTCTTGTCAAAGCAGAGATCGTGTCCCCTTATCGCGGGATTCTCATCAATGCGGGCATGGGTAACGCAACCGTGCCGTTTATATGGCCCATGGGAATAGGAGAATCTTAAGGCGGGTGAGGAGGTGTTTAATATTCGTTGCCTTTATAAGGGGAAAAGGATTCCCTCTTCCTCTCTCATGCCCTCTCTCTGCCTCCGCCTTTCCAATCTCGAACTCCAGCGCCCAAGTTCTCATCTCCTTTCCACTCAAGCAACCATGTCCAGATCGGGAGGTCAAGGCTAGTGGATGGTCTCCTCCGTCAAGGAGGAGGACATTACTGAGCTTCGGGCGACCGGATACTTGGTGAAGGAGATCACTCACCGCCTGCCGACCGAGCGACAAGTCGTCCCCACGCCGAAGCCCACCGAGTTGGTAGTGTTCATCCCCCATTTGTTTTGTGGGCTAGGGTTTCCACTCCACCCTTTCATCCGCGGGATGATGTATTGTTACGGGATAGATTTCCATGATCTGTCCCCGAATTCCTTCCTCAACATCTCGGCATTTATCATCGTGTGTGAGGCCTTCCTCCGCATCCAACCCCACTTCGGGCTGTGGCTCAAAGTCTTTAACGTGAAGCCGAAGGTGGTGGATGGCCAGCACGCGGAGTGCGGAGGAGGCATGGTGAGCAAGCTGTCCAACGTCTCCTGGCCCAAAGGTACTTTTGTGGACAGGGTAAGGAGTGGCAGAAGCAGTGGTTCTACATCACAGAACCTCGCGGCACCACCTGGGCGACAGCTGCCGAATTTCGCTCCGGCGCTCCCATGCGACTCACCTCCTGGGTTGAGAAGAGTCCGGACTGGTGTTCTCCTAACGAGCTGATAGTGCTGCAGATGCGACTTCAAAGCATGGTAACTAAGAACATCTAGCTCGTTGATGTGATCCAGGTGATGCCAGTTCGTCGGATCCTCCCGTGCCAGCGCCGAAGCTGCCCTCTGTGGGTGTTCAACCCGAAGAACCACTAGACCCTGGTGAGGCTCTTCAAGACTACTCACGAAGGTGCATGGAAGTTGCTCTTTAAGGGCAACGGGAAACCGCCGGCCGCAAACTCAGATCGCGGGCACAACGCTAAACACCTCGCTAGCGAGGTATGTATTTTTTAATGCATTCTCCACTTGTTTGTTTCAAGGACGATGCCTGAGCTTTTATTGCTGCTTTTTCAGGACTAGATGGAGAGGGCGAAGCGGATCCAGTGTCCGGCTCCGCTGCCTGAAGAACCGGTCATCCCGCATCTAGCGAAGATGCTGGTGCCAGCGCCTTATAAGGCGCCGGAAAAGAAGGCCAAGCGGGACAAGAGTGGCCCCCGTTGCAAGGGCACTTCGGACGTGTCATCCAAAGACGACGAAGCTCATTCCTCTGTCCCCGAGGACAATGGCGACGAAGAGGAGGAGCAAAACAACCGTCCCCCTGAGGAGAGGAGGAAGAAGAGGGCGGCTTCGGCGCATCTAGAGGCGGAAACGCCCAGGAAGGGGAAGGGCGTCCCACCGGTCAACACCGCGTGGGACGTTGACAGCAGTCCGGAACGACGCCCCCGCACTAAGCCCCAGGCCGCATCGTAAGTGACATGGCTCGCTCATGCGCGCATCCGACCCTTTCTCTTCATTATCTTGACATGGTTATTTGTACTATTGCAGTCCGGCCCGCGACCTTATCCAGCGATCCTCATCTGGAGGTTTGTTGGCTCCGTCAGAGATGGCGAGCATGTCGCCACCGCCTGCTTATTCCCCCGGGGCTATAGACGACACCGAAGTGTTATCCCGGAGGACCGCTCTGAACCGGGGAGGAGCCCAGGACGCTGTCCGGGAGGCACCACAAGGAGAGACCTCCACTAACGGACACATGGGGGAGCCGATCCCCATGGAGACTGGTGAAGAGGGCCACATCCAGTTTGGCCCTCAGCCGAACACTATTCAGGAGATCCATATGGCTCCGGAGTTGGGCGAGCAGCCCCCTTTGAAGGAGGGGGTGTGCCGCTTCCACCGGTGGCCCCTGTCCATCCAGGGGCGCCGGATAACCTGATGGAGGCGCTTCGAGGCGCCTCCGTCGTGGACGAGCACCGTGTCCTTATGGGTGTGGTGATGGAGAAGATTCAGTCTGCTAAGAGTGGACTGAATGAAGCTTGCAATAGCCTGTTGACAGGTTTCTAGGTAAGAAAGAGAAAAACCCCATGTAGACAGTAGCCCCTGAGACACTTTCCGGTGTTCGGTAAGAAGAACCGGACAGAGGATCAATCTTTTGTTATAGGAGACTAACGTAATATGGATGGATAAGCAGGCATCGCTGTTGGCCGCAACCTCGCATGCTGCCGAAGTCTCTGAACTGAGGCAGGGGCTGGAGCGGACCGAGAACGAGCTCGGCGAGGTTAAGGTTCGGCTCCAGGAGAAGCAAGGTGAGTGACATCTTGCTGTGTGTTCGGAAGGAGTAGGCGCTGTATATTGACCGCAGTGTCGTGATATGTGCAGGAGCCGCGACCGAGGTCGAGGCCCTGAGGAAGGCCCTGGGCGAGGCCGAGGAGAAGGTTGTCCAACAGCTGTGAACGTCGTCAAGCGCTTGGCCTGCATTGAAGGTGCGCGCATGGCCTTTGCCCGTTGCAAGATGTGGTGGGCGAAGATGGACTCCGTCGAGGTGACGAGAGGGCCACCGGAGGGCAAGGAGCACCGCACACCCGAACGGTATTTTGCGGAAGTCCTGGAGGGGTCTCGCCTTGCGGCAGCACAATGTTCGCAGGACATTGTATTTGAACAAATGTATTCATGTTGTCCTTGCCTTGTATTATGAAAAACGAAGCCTGTTTTGGTAGTATAATTTTGTTATGCTTTAATTGTTTCCTCCTGTGCGGCCATGTTGTATGTAATCTGAGGGTTGGCCAGTCGTCAACTTCTGCCGTCACGTAGGTAGTACGGAGCTGTTCAGGATGGAATCTAAACAATCTTGATCCAATTATATGGTCCTTGAAGGAGTTTTTTAGCGCAACGAACAAGGCAATCAGACTATACGGCTTAAACGCCCTCACTTAGCCAAAGGAGTTTTATAATAAAGCATGGGTGCAGCCCCTGGTCCAAACCAGAGTGCTGTCAGCATCTGGTCGGGAAGTGCCGATATTTCGCATAATGCGAAAAAAATCTCCAATGATTTGTAACCCTCTTAATGGTGTCCAACGATATGCAACAGGACAGTCCGGAACCTCTTAATGGTGTCCAAGGGCTCGGCAGCCTTACTATGGTGCTGCTTGAGAAGGCCGCTCTGTACCTCCGCTGCTAGGGCGGTGGTGTGCTCCTCTGTTCAGAGGGAGCATTCAGTATTGCCATTGACTATTATGACGCCGCGTGGACCGGGCATCTTGAGATTGAGATAAGCATAGTGTGGTACTGCGTTGAATCTAGCAAACGCGGTTCGTCCGAGCAATGCGTGGTAGCCGCTGCGAAAGGGGATGATATCAAAGGTTAACTCTTCGCTTCGGAAGTTGTCCGGAGAACCGAAGACCACCTCCAGCGTGATTTAGCCCGTACAACAGGCCTCTACGCCTGGTATGACTCCTTTAAAGGTAGTCCTTGTTGGTTTGATTCGTAAGGGGTTAATGCCCATCTTCCGCACTGTGTCCTGATAAAGCAGGTTGAGGCTGCTACCACCGTCCATCAGGACACATGTTAGGTGAAACCCGACGATAATTGGGTCCAGGACTAGTGCGGTTGAACCGCCATGGAGGGTACTAGTTGGGTGATCTCGAAGATCGAAGGTGGTCGGGAACAACGACCACAGATTGAATTTTGGGGCGACTGGCTCTACCGCGTAGACGTCCCTAAGTGCTCGCTTGTGCTCCCTTTTGGGGATGTGTGTAGCGTATATCAAGTTCACCGTTTTGACTTGAGGGGGATATTTCTTCTGCCCCCCAATGTTTGGCTGCCGGGGCTCTTCGTCCACGTCCTCACTTTGTGATCCCTTTTCTTTGTTTTCGGCATTTAACTTGCCGGCCTGTTTGAAAACCTAACAGTCTCTGTTGGTGTGATTGTCTTGTTTATCTGGGGTACCATGTATCTGGCACGGACGATCGAGTATGCGATCTTGGCTGGATGGTCCCTCACTGTTCCTTTTGTAGGGCTTCTTTCGCTGGCCGGACTTGGAGCCGCTGAATCCGGCATTGACAGTGGTGTCATCGGTGTTGTTGCCATTGCTTCAGCGTTTGTGTCTATTGCGCCGGAGCTTGCCGGAGTTGTTCTTGGCCTTGGAGGGGACTGTCTCGCGGGCTATGTTTTTTCTACGAGCCAGCCAGCTATCCTCACCTGCGCAAAAGCGGGTCATGAGTGCCGTAAGGGCTGCCATGGACTTTGGCTTTTCTTGGCCAAGGTGGCATGCTAGCCATTCGTCACAGATGTTGTGTTTAAAGGCTGCTAGGGCTTCGGCATCCGGACAGTCAACGATCTAGTTCTTTTTGGTTAGGAACCTAGTCTAGAATTTTCTGGCTGATTCTCCAGGTTGTTGAACTATGTGGCTTAAGTCATCGGCATCGGGTGGCCGGACATATGTACCTTGGAAGTTGTCAAGGAAGGCCTCTTGCAATTCCTCCCAACTGCCAATGGAATTCTCGGGTAGGCTATTTAGCCAGTGTCAAGCTGGCCCTTTGAGTTTTAGTGGGAGGTATTTGATGGCGTGGAGGTCATCTCCACGGGCCATGTGGATGTGGAGGATAAAGTCCTCAATCCATACTGCGGGATCGGTTGTTCCGTCATATGATTCAATATCGACGGGCTTGAACCCCTCGGGGAATTCGTGATCCAGCACCTCATATGTGAAGCAGAGAGGGTGTGCGGCGCCTCTATATCGGGCCGCGTCACGGCGCACCTCCGATGAAGTCCGTATGCGGTTATCGGCCCGGGTGTGACTAGGTTTGCACATCCAAATAGGTAGCCGTCGTACCAAGTCGGGAAGCGTCCTCGCGATCCGTAGATTGATCTGGTGTGTCCTGCTCTACTGTCCAGCTGCTGCTGAAGGTCGTATGTATGGTCCCAAGTTGTTCTATCCCTGTTTTTGTGAGGCGGTGGGGCGGGCTGTTGTTCGGCCTGAGTTGCCATTTTATCCCGACCGCCGGGTTGTCGGTCCGCCGCACTATCCCGACCACGTGCTGGTCGGTCCGCATTGCGTGAGGGAGGTATGGGATCTAGTGCTTCCTCATCGAACTGAGGTAGCAGTCTGCGCTTTGGGTAACACTTGGCTGGGCGCTCGAGGCCGTATTCTTTAGCTGCCAGGACATCAGTCCATCTCTGTCAATGAGCAGGTCTTGATCTGCTTGGAGCCGCTACTTCTTCTTCTGCAGGCTTCTTGCAGTGGCTATTAGCTGGCGCTTGAAGTGCTCCTACTCGAGGGGTGCCTCAAGCATGATGAAGTCCTCATTGCCGAGGCTCTCATCATCCTCAGAGACTGGACGATAACTACCATCATCTAGGTCATTGGGCATGGCCTGTTTATCAGGGTTATCTTGCCCGTTGTCTTGTTCCTCCTGTTCGGATGCAGCCCCGACAGGGTCTTCATTGTTTTCGGCGTCACCCGGAGTACTATTTTCTCCGGTTCCAGTGTCGTCATCTCTTGAGCGATGAGGCTTAGAGTGGCGTTTAGGGCGCCGGCGCTTGGACTGTGTCTCAGAAGGTTTATTCACAACTAGATCTCGTTTGTCATCATCGCTAGCTTTTTTAGGTGTGTCGACCATGTACACATCGTACGAAGAGGTGGCCGTCCAACGTCTAGTAAATCGCGGGTCTTGGCCTTGCTCCTGGTCGGCGTCATCATCCATATCATCGATGTCTTCGGAGCCATAATCAAGCACGTCGGTTAAGTCATTGACGGTGGCTGTGAAGTGGGTGGCGGGTGGGAAGCGAAATTTCCCATCATCAGCCTTTGGCTCGAACCGAACATAGTTCAGCTGTGAGTCCTTCTCCAAGGACAGGTTCTTTAAAGAGTTTAGCACATCACCCAAAGGTGAGTGCTGGAAGATGTCTGCGGCGCTAAATTCGAAAATCGATAACTGATCCAGCTCGGTGTCCGTAGGCGTACACGGTCCAGGACTTATAGTCAGAGAGGAGTCCAGAGTTCCATTGACATAAATATTGCGGGGTGCCGAGTCCATGTGCGGTTCCAACGCCACGGACTCTGTGGCCTCGGATGGCACGATCTGCTCCGGTTCTAAGGCCATTGCAGCAACAGGGACCATCTCCAGGATGTGATCCGATGACAGATTTAAGTCGTGTTCATCAGGGCGAGGGCGAGCAATCGCTGCGGTCTCAAATCCGTTGAAGATCAAGTCTCCGCAGATATCTGTGACATAGTTCAAGCTTCCAAATCTGACCAGGTGGCCAGGGGCGTAGCTATCGATCTCCTCCAGATGGCCAAGCGAGTTGGCTCGCAGTACGAAACCGCCGAACACGAAAATCTGTCCGGGGAGGAAGGTTTCTCCCTGGACAACGTCACTATAGACGATTGAAGGGGCCATCGAACCTTTCGTTGATGGCACAGTGGAACTCTCAATGAAAGCACCAATGTCGGTGTCAAAACTGGTAGATCTCTATGGTAACGGGAGACGGCGGATGGGGGACACGATGTTTACCCAGGTTCGGGCCCTCTCTATGGAGGTAATACTATGGTGTTGCTTGATTGATCTTGATGAATATGAGTGTTACAAGAGTTGATCTACCACGAGATCGTAATGGCTAAGCCCTAGAAGCCTAGCATGTATGACTATGGTAATGAGTATATCCTTTCCGGACTAACCCCTCCGGTTTATATAGACACCCAGGGGGGGATCTAGGGTTACATAGAGTCGGTTACATAAGAAGGAATCTTCATAGTTGGTCGCCAAGCTTGCCTTCCATGCCAAGGAGAGTCCAATTCGGACACAGGTACATTCTTCGGCCTTCGGGTATTCACAGCCCATTAGTCTGGCCCATAGATAACTGTCCGGATGTCCGAGGACCCCCTTAGTCCAGGACTCCCTCACCTAGTGTTTTGTTCCACACTTGTCTGTAAAACCCCAGATGTAACTTGCCATATTTGTAACTCCAACTCTTGCCTTTTTTCAGCTTTAAGTTATGAGATTCCCTTCGTGGTTCGGTTTTGTCTTTGTTTTGCTTTTTGTTCATGTCATGCATTTCATATCATGTCATCATGTGCATCGCATTTGCATTCGTGTTCGTCTCATGCATCCGAGCATTTACCCCGTTGTCCGTTTCACAATCCGACACTCCCACATGCACCGGCATACCCCTTTTGTCTCTTTTCGTGAGAGGGTGTTAAACATTCTTGGAATGGACCGAGATTTTCCAAGTGGCCTTGGTACACCACCGGTAGACCACCTGTCAAATTTCGTCCCATTTGGAGTCCGTTTGATACTCCAACGGTAAACCGGGTAACCGCAAAGGCCTCATGTGTGTTGTAGCCCAACACCCCTCCAAAACGGCCCAATAACCCATCTAAACCTCTTCCATGTCCTCCGGCGTCGGACCATGATCGTGTGGGCGAAAACTACACCTCTTTTGGACACTCCTACCTCCTCCTAGCTATAAATATGTGCCCTCCCCGAAATTCTCGCGCAGATGAAACCCTAGATCCAACCCTCTCCACCGCCGGACACGTCCGGATCGGGCCGGACGCGTCCGCGCCGCCGCCCGCAACCAATATCCTCCCGCCATGTGTCCACCGCCACCGCTCCGCGCCGCCGGCCCGGCGAGGCCCGTATCGGCCCCCTCGAGCCCATCTCCACCCGCCCCGCCGCCCAGTCTCCTCCGCGCCGGGTCAGCGTCGACCGCCGCCTCCGCCCTGCTCCTCAACGCCGACCGCCGCCTCCGCCCTGCTCCTCCACGCTGGCCGCCTCCTCAGCCACCGCCCAGTCTCCTCCGCGCCGGGTCAGCGTCGACCGCCGCCTCCGCCCTGCTCCTCAACGCTGACCGCCGCCTCCGCCCTGCTCCTCCACGCCGACGGCCTCCTCCGCCGCCGCCTCGACGCCCCGCACCAGGACCCCGCCGCAGCCGCCGTCCTCCGCCGCGTCGGGCTTCTCCCGGGCCAGATCCGGCCGGATCCCTCCTCTCCGGCCATCTCCCCAACTCCAGCGAACTACGACCACCTCCCTGACAAACCACGATCCGCGTGCGCCTGGATCAAACCCTAGATCTAGATTCAGAGGTTCATTTTCGCCTATCTTTTCCCCTGCAACATTTTCATGCCCTGTTCATCGTCTCGTATCTCCTTGATCGTAGCTCCGTTTCATGCATATGATATGTCAAAATGTTCATTGTGAGATGCTCTTCATTTGATGCCCTAATCATTGATGAAAGAGTGCTATAAAATGTTAGTTGCTGGTACTTATCAGATCATGGTGAATTGTCATTTTTGTCACATTTGATGTGTGGTTCATATGAGCATGAGCTCTACATGTGTTTTGTACAGCATGCCATGTTTACAGTGGAGTTTGTCTTGCATTTTTGTGATTAATGTGGTGACTAGCACAAGCATGCAAACTAGGCTTCATGATATTGCTGTTTTCAGGCACTTAGGATTTTGCTAAGTCATTTTCCTACTGTTATTTTGATGCTACGTTAACTTGATGCTACAGTGGTATCCATGCTTGTTTTGAGATACTTAAGTAAGGATGTTATGAACATATGGTTATGACCTATGGAGTGCCCTAGAATGTCTTGTTGTTTCTCTACTTTTGCTATAAAATGTTCCTGGCAGATTGTTTACATGTTAATGAATTTTTCCATGGTTGTTGCTAATGATCCATGCATTCTATGAACTTGATCTTGCCATTGTTAGCTTCATGAACATGTCTTATTGCTGTTGGTATGCTTGTTTTGTCACGCAATGCGTTGTGGTGAGTGGTTTGAGCTCGCAAAGTTGCCTTCATAATACTGTTTATGCCATGCTCTATTTTCTGCTAAGTCTGAAACTGTTAATAAAACTTGCTATGTTTACATGGGTGCCATCATATCTTCTATGCCTTTTTTGCTCATGATCAGTAAGAGACTTTTGATCCATGTGTTCTGTAGATTCATTCCATGCCTTGTATTTCTATGATATGTTCTTGTAGCATGTTGTTTGCTTCCTCTAAACATGTCTTCCTGATGTTATTTCTAGCATGTTAGTAATTTCTCTAGGGACAATTGCATTTTTACCCCTAGTTGATTCCTACCCACGGGTTTTGCCCTTACTTTTCGAGCTTGCTCAGTTTTGCCCCTACTTTTTCCGTCGTGGTCCCTCGAATGCCCTTTGACCGTTTGACCAAAACTTTGAAAATTCATAACTAATTCATATGAACTCAGAAAAATGCAACTAAGATATCAAAATGTTCACATAAACATTACCTTTATGTGCATATCATTTGCATTCAGGACAAAAGCACCGTTTAAACTGCCTGAGGTAATTAATGTTATTAACATTATTAAAAATAAAAATGCATAAACAATATATTTTTATGAATAAAAATTACATGCAAATGTAGGTGATGTTTTCTGAACATCCAGATATCTTATTTGCATTTTTCTAAGTTCGTATCATCTTGTTATGAATGTTCTAACGACTTTGACCATTATTTGGAAACTTCATCACAAATTGATACGAACTCAGAAAATTACAAATAAGATATCAGGATGTTCAGGAAACATCACCTACATTTGCATGTAATTTGTATTCATGAAAAAATATTGTTTATACCTTTTTATTTTTAATAATGTTAATAACATTAATTACCTCAGGAAGTTTAAAGGGTGGTTTTGTCCTGGATGCAAATGATATGCACATAAAGGTAATGTTTATCGAAACATTTTGATATCTTATTTGCATTTTTCTGAGTTCATATGAATTAGTAATGAATTTTCAAAGTTTTGGTCAAATGCTCAAAGGGCATTCGAGGGACCTCGATGGAAAAAGTAAGGGCAAAACTGAGCAAGCTCGAAAAGTAAGGACAAAACCCATGGGTAGGAACCAACTAGGGGCAAAAATGCATTTGTCCCATTTCTCTAAGTCTGTGAAGTAGATATCTTTTGCACTTTTGCCATACTTGTTTGAACCTGTTCTTGTGTGATTTAGCCGTATCTCAGTGCTCATGTTTTGTCAAGCATCTTGTGTACACCACTGCCTTATGCTTTGTTGCTATGTTGGAGTGTTGTAGCTTAGTTTCTCGTTGCATTCTAAGTGGCATCGTGTTGTTAATCGCAGAATTGTGCCATTCTTTTTTTGCTTGCCATTTGCAAACCGTGCAACCCTTTCTGGTGATCTTTATATCGATTTCAACCGAAATCATCTCATCTTTCCAGCGGCACACTTGGTTTGCCAAGTTGATGCTTTGTTCATCCTTTTCCTTCCGGAGCACGCATATGCATTGCATATCACATCTCGCATATCATGCCATGTTTTGCATCGTGTTGCTTGTGCATTGCACCGTGATTGATTGTTGGTCCTGTGCTTGTGTTCTTGCTTTGGGTAGATCTGGGAGACGAGTACGTGACCGAGGAACCTGTTGAGTACGCTTACGAGGATCAAGCTTTTGACAACTCTGAGAACTCTGCAGGCAAGATGACCATACCCTCGAAATCACTTCTATCTTTGCTTGCTAGTTGCTCGCTCTATTGCTATGTCGCGCTACCTACCACTTGCTATATCATGCCTCCCATATTGCCATGTCAAGCCTCTAACCCACCTTCCTAGCAAACCGTTGCTTGGCTATGTTACTGCTTTGCTCAGCCCCTCTTATAGCGTTTCTAGTTGCAGGTGAAGATGAAGCTTGTTCCATGATGGAACATGGATATTGTTGGGATATCATTATTATCTCTTATTTACTTTAATGCATCTATATACTTGGTAAAGGGTGGAAGGCTCAGCCTTATGCCTGGTGTTTTGTTCCACTCTTGCCCCTTTAATTTCCGTCATACCGGTGTTATGAGAACCCCTTGACAGTTTGCTTTGAACAAAACTCCTCCAACAAGGCCCATCCTTGGTTTTACCATTTGCCACCTAAGACATTTCCCTTGGGTTCCGCGGAATCAAGGGTCATCTTTATTTTAAACCCCCGGGCCAGTGCTCCTCTGAGTGTTGGTCCAAACTGGGCGATGTCCGGTGCCCCTGGGCAACCAGGGTCTATGCCAACCCGACATCTGGCCCATCCGGTATGCCTTGAGAACAAGATACATGCGACTCATATCGGGATTTGTCGGCACATCGGGAGGCTTTGCTGGTGTTGTTTTTGAAAGTGCGTTATATCGACTAGAGGGGGGGTGAATAGGCGATTTTTATGAAAGTCTTCAAAACGTGGAAGTTATGAAGACAAACGATAGAAATAAACCTATTACCCTGCAGCGGAAGGTAGACTACACTAGGCAAGCCATAGTCAAGTATTCAATAGAGTGAAAGCACAATGACTAATAGCAGCAATGTAGTAAGGATCAGGTAGGATGATATTGTGAAGCCACACAGAACACGCAGTCACTCAGTGAAGACAAAAGATAGTGCGAACATACAATGACTTCACAAGGAGTAACAGTAAGTAAAGAGAAGGGAAGATGAAACCAGTGACTCGCTGAAGACAATGATTTGCTGGACCAGTTCCAGTTGTTGTGACAACTGTATGTCTGGTTAGGGCGGCTAGGTATTTAAACCTTAGGACACACAGTACTGGACACCCAGTCCTGAACACGCAGCTCAGGACACCCAGTCCTCACCGTATTCCCCTTGAGCTAAGGTCACACAGACCTTGCCCAATCACTCTGGTACGTCTTCAAGGTAGACTCCCAAACCTTAACAGACTTTGTTCACCGGCAATCCACAATGTCTCTTGGATGCTCAGAACGCGACGCCTAACCGGCTGGAGGATGCACAATCCTCAAGTGTAATAAGTCTTCAGATCACACAGACAAGAAGACTTAAGTGATGCCTAATTCTCTTTGGCTCTGGGTGGTTAGGGCTTTATCCTCGCAAGGAATTCTCTCTCAAAGGCTTCGAGGTGGGTTGCTCTCAAACGACAAAAGCCGTACTCTGAATCTGAGCAGCCAACCGTTTATGGTTGTAGGGGGTGGGCTATTTATAGCCACTTGGCAACCCGACCTGATTTGTCCGAAATGACCCTGGGTCACTAAGGAATTGACACGTGTTCCAACGGTCAGATTTCAAACTCACACGGCAACTTTACTTGGGCTTCAAGCAAAGCTGACTTGCCCGACTCTGGACAAGATTCGCTCTCAAGGTCTTCACTCGAAGACATAGGTTTTGTTTAAGCATCACTTCAGTCATTCTGACTGGTTCTCTTGGACCCCACTTAACAGTACGGTGGTTCCTATGACTCAACACAGAAGAAAGAGAACTACGAAAGATCTAAGTCTTCGAGCTCCATAGGCTTCATGTGGTGTCTTCTCTTGTCATAGTCTTCAATGTGAATATCTTCATATACCACCTTTGACATCAATGTCTTCATAAATTTTTAGGGGTCATCTCTGGTAGGAAAACCGAATCAATGAGGGACTTCTACCTGTGTTATCCTACAATTCTCACAAACACATTAGTCCCTCAACTAGGTTTATCATCAATACTCCAAAACCAACTAGGGGTGGCACTAGATGCACTTACAATCTCCCCCTTTTTGGTGAT
Source organism: Triticum urartu (assembly GCF_056163025.1). Lineage (NCBI taxonomy): Eukaryota > Viridiplantae > Streptophyta > Magnoliopsida > Poales > Poaceae > Triticum > Triticum urartu. Next base: position 232,410,410 of record NC_141876.1, on the reverse strand, counting down.
TCATGACAAACTAGTTGAAGTTTTCAACGGGGAATATAATCTGTGAAATTGTAAAGGATAAGGAATTGTCTTCATAAGTTGCAAGGGCTCCCCCTGAAGATGTGCATATAAGTAATTTGCTTTTGGAATGCAAATGCACATGGCAGGTTGTACTTGTGGAGATCCACTTCAACTTATGATGACAATCCACTATGCATGTGAAAGTATATGAAGATAATGACATGCATAATGGAAAATGGACGTCTGTAGAATGATCTAAGTGCGGAATTTATCGTCGCACATGTGGAATTTATCATCGCAACACAAGGTGGCAAATAAGTAGCAGACGACCATCGAGTTTAAGTGTTACAACTCAAAGAACCAAATGTAGAAAAACAAGAGTTGTAAGCACGAAGCAAAATATAAAGCACCCGCCCATATGGACCCGCTTGAAGACTATCAACCTCATATGCTTCTCCCCCTTTTGTCAGTAAGGACCAAAAAGGTTTGAAGACATAGAGCATCTACTCGTTCCCATGAGGAGTACGTGAAGCAGCAGGGTCATTGGTGGTGTTTGGCGGTGCTGAAGAGCTTGGAGCAGAGTCGAAGCATGCTGAAGGAGGTGGCGGTGAAGTAGCATCGTCTTCATACTCGATCACTCCGGCATTCACAGTTGCAGCAGAGGAAGAGAACTCAGAGTCTTCAAGGGATGGAGTTCGTCGCAGCACTGCCCTTCAAGGAGGTGTGGAGTCAAACTTGAATCGCTCAGTGAAGCCATCCTCTTGAAGATCATCTTCAGAACACATCAGCGTTGGCCCTTTCCATGTGCAGCGAGAGGTTTCATGGGCAACAAAAGCATTCTTGGTGGCAAGATTGCGAATGCGATTAACATCCACCAAGAGGCTTTGCATCTGACGCTTCAGCCAGTCATGATGCCTATCCTGTTTCTGATGAAGAGCCACAAGAAGCTCTCGGTCGTTGAGAACACGATTGCGCTTCTTGGGTCATGGAGCAGTTGTACTGTTAGTGGCTTCAGTGAGAGCAGGATGCGGTGCACGTGTAGTGCCAGCCAAAGGATACACACGAGTTACGGCTTCAACGCCTTCAACGTTCTGAGTGAAACTTTGATGCTCTGCATTCTGAAGACTGAGAGGTTCCTTGGCAGGCTCAGGATAGATGGCTTCAATAGACATATCCACACCAGGCAAAAAGATCCGATGGTTGCGGGCCGAGGGCTGATATGAGATAGCGGAGTGAAGTTTGATCAGCCGCATCACCCAAGGGGCGTAGAACTTCAAACCAAACAGATCAGAGCCAGATGCAGCAAGTTGGCAAATGAAGAAATCCTGTGTATTGAAGCATTTTCCATGAAGAATGTAGAAGACCAAAGTCTTCATTGCACCTTCCAGCTTGGCATGGGGAGAATGTCCTTTGATTGGCCAGAGAGTTCGCCTTATGATGTGATAAATGGTTCTTAGCAGATACTCAAGGTCTTTAACGAAGAACTCCATGGGATAAGCAGCATCTTGGGGCAATGGCTTCATCATACTGAGCATCTGACTCATATTAGGTTCAGTCTTCTGAAAGATGCTCTCAATAGCTTCACTATGAAGCCGACAGCCATGCTCGTAGAGATCGCCAGGAGTGGGCAAACCAATGAGCTCAATGATGTCAAAGGCTTTGGCTTCGTGATGAACGTTTCCTGTCATCCATTCCAGGACCCAAGTCTTCGGATCTCTGCTATACCCGCAGATGTGAAGTGTGGCATAGAATTGGAGCAGCAACTCTTCATTCCAATGCTCTTGGTCAGTGACGAACAGCAGCAGTCCAACCTCTTTGAAGCAATCCAGAGCTTCTTCCAGACAGGGCAAACCAGCTATTGCTTCAATGTCAAGGCGCTTGTGTGGGAAGATGCGACCTTGGTTGTAAAGAACGCATGAGTAATAGCTTCGCTGCGGATAACTCCAGAACCGATCGGATGATATTCTTTCCCTGGAGTAGGGGTTCCTGGAGCTGTTGAAGAATGTGTTGTCTGCTCTGAAGCCATTGATATTGAAGGAGCCAGGTGCTGATGCAGGACCTGGGAACCTTGGCAATCTTGGGATTGGCTTCTGTACCTGAGGCCTGTGCTCAACATGATAGTCGAACTGGGGACCGGCAGCAGACTCAGGAACATAAGTGGCGGGATCAGTGGCTTCGCTGACTTCTGGTGCTTTTGTTGGTGAGGGCTCCACATTAGCTTCAGCCATGACAGCGTCAGTGGCTTCAGTGGTGTTGGTGGTGGCAGCCTCAACATGTTCAACCTCCTCGAGAACTGTTTCTTGGTGGGACAGGGGAGTGGCAACTTGTGGGACTTCTTCTTCCGCGGCTGATGCAGCCGGATTGTCTTTAGCAGAGACTTGAGGCCTTGGACCTTTGCAAAGCCTGCGCAATGCGGGTGACGCCTATGGAGTTGCTGTTGGTTGGGCCTCAAGGTCTTCATTCTCTTGTGGGCGATCCGCCCATGAAGCATCCTATGCAATTAGCATCAGTGGACGACTAATGCTGATGAGTTCGCTTTGCGTTAGCACAGGCGATGATACCTGTTGGTGTTCTAGCTGAGGAAGGGATGCATCATCTTCAACATGGTCATGATGACCAATGTCTTCAGCAGCGATGGGATCAGCTGCTGGAAAGTCTTCAGCTTCATGAGCCTCTGTGAAAGCAGGCTCATGGACAGTCAGTTGACGTTCTTGTGGATCGGCGTTGGGGTGAACCATGGAAATGGGTTCAACAATCAAGGGCTCTGTGGGAGCATCCCGTTCCTTCTTGGTATTTCTTTTCTTCTTGGTGGGGGCAGTAGCAGAGGCTTCAGGATGTTTTCTCTTTCTTGCTTCAGCCTCAGCAGTCCTGGTCTTCTTCAGTTCTGAAGCGGTTGACCTGGCCTTTGGCTTCGGGCCAGTCATGCGAGTTGGGAAGACAAGGGGGTCTGCCTCCTGCCGTGGTGCTTCAGGTTCAGCCATAGCGGGCTTCTTCTGCTTCTTGGCAGCCATCCTGGGGTCGATGCCAGGACACCCAGCCTCATTGTAGGCTTGCACACACCTATCAGCCAGGACCTTCATCCGCTCACGAGAACCCTGAGCTTCTACATGTTTCTTTAGGAAGGCTTCATTGAGCTCGTGCAGCATAATCTTGAAATTCTTCACATCTTGCACGCTGAACTTGGCCATATGCTTCGTGAACAGAGATTTCTCAAAGTCAATCTTCTGCTTCAGTTCAACAATGCACTGGGCGATAGCTAACTCTGAAGCAATGGCGCCATGGAAGGCGACACTGAGGCCAATGGGTAGTTGGAGATCGTCGAAGCTGATGTTTGGCGTGTCAAACCATTCATCAATGAAGTTGTGAATGATTGTTACATCAAAGAGAGGTAGATCATTGAATATTTCTTCTTCTTCTTTGCTCTTGATGAGTTGCTTAAGAGCGTCATCTGCTAGATCTTCATCACTTGACAGATCAATGGCATCATTGCGCAGAATGGCAGCAGCTGTTAGCTCTTGGCCGGTGTGTGGCAGAGGCATCTTGACCTTCTGGGGCTTGGAGATGCGTGATAAATCTTCGGACTGCACACTATCTTCGGGAGGTGCAGTTGCCAGTGGCTTCGCTCGTGAGATTTTTGGTTAAGGGGCAGGCTTTAAAGCTTTAGGCTTCTTCAACTTCTTTGGCTTCGGCGCTGCAGGCGCTTCATCTGATTCAGCGTCAGCTGCAGGCTCATTCACTGCAGTCCCTTGAACCAAGATATGGGTGATGAGGCCTTCAAGGTTGTGGAAAGGACCAACGACATTGGGTTCTGCATCTCGTGTGCCATCAGCCCTTGGAGCTGAGGGACCAGGGTTGAAGTCTAGTCCCAATGTCTTCTTGTTTTGCTTCGCTGAGTTCTGGGCAAACTGGAAGTTGCGCTTGAACAGAATGTCGTCACGACACCATAGTAGTGACGATGGGTGTGCATCAGCAGGCTGTGGCCCACGGACCATGCAGGGATAGAAGCCTTGTTCAATGGCTTCATCTCTGGACCTGGGTTGAAGATTCTTGTATAGGATGTCTCCCCACGGTCTCTTGATGGCATTTTTCTTAGCATATTCCTGGGTTACAAATCGGTATTTGAACCATTGTTTTGCCCAATATCTTTGAATCCATTGGATTCGGGTCTTGCGCTGATTGTAATCCTCTTCAGGATCTGTCTTGTACAGTTCTGAGAGGTCATCTGGCAGATCTCTAGATGTTCCTCCATGATGCTTTCTGCCACCCTTCCTTGCTGATTTCTCTGAAGCCATGAACTTTAAACTGAAAGGCTTCAACACGTTCAAAGGCTTCAAAGATTTTCGCTTGCTGGACAAACAGGAACTTGCTTCGGGAGAATTTATATGATGCTGTAAGAATTCTGCAAATGAATGCAGACTATGAGAACCAAGGGATTCTCCCACGGACATGTACCTATGACAGCATTAAGGTGCGAGGGAAGGGGAAGAGGTCATATGCATTCTCAGAAGATTTTGAATATAAATCAGTTTAGAAGACATTGACCTCATTGTGCGAAGACATTCACTCATAGATAAGGAGTTGGTTCCAGATTTGTACAAATCCAGAGGTCGGTAAAAGTGAGGAATCTAACTACTTTGTGAAGCATAAGTGAATATACTAGGCATGTTATGAGATGCAGTATGAGAGAGATCTAACTTGTGTGAATAGGAACTACTTGTGGTAGAAAGTGACAAAGCCATAGGATCAACGGTGCCGTAAAAAGGAAGTTTTATTTACCACACTAAGAACTGCTAGATGGAGTGGAAGATGAGGCCGAGCAGTTCGATCTTCCGTGCCCTAACTTGGTGACGGAGGACACCTACGGCGACGGCGGAGAGGACGATGTCCGCGGTCGGCGTGAAGACGGCATCAGAGAGGTTGCGGCAGCGAAGCGCTTCGTCGCCGGCGTTGTCGAGGGCTAGCGGTGGCGCTAGGGTTCATGCGAGAGTGGAAGAAGAGATAATGACCGCCGTGAAGTGTGTATTTATAGGTACGAGGGCGGCACTGCGTTATTACATAGGTGCCCCTGGCGATTCGCATCTGAGGAATACGTGGCCATCATGCAGAATTTTGGGGTTTGTTCCACGTCCCACGCACACCTGGATTGTCGGGTGGTCGTTCCTAATTCTCCGGGTTTCATGTGGAGGAATGAGCATTGAAAGTGGACTTAAGGTTTGTCTTTGTATCTTCTGCTGACAAGGACGCAGAGAAGACATTCGACGGTTTCAATAGAATGCATATGATTTGGAGAGATAGAGTTTGAGATAGATAGCATAGAGAGGTTAGGGTCTGATCACATTCACTTAGTTCAAAAGATTCAACAAGAAGACATAGCTATAAGTGAATGCTGTAGAGGACAAAACACTAGTATATATATAATCAACATAGTGAAGATAATCATGAAGACATGTTGAGATTGAAGCCAAACCAAATGTGAAGACATAGCAAGGTAACGCCATGAGTGAAACACTTCAAAATAGAACATTTGGTGGTGGCGTTACCCACCGTATAGGAAGTATTAGACCCAGACACGGCGCACAATTATCGTGGCGCTCCAAAGTCAAATTCCACATTAATGTATTCACACTTAGAATATATGTCTTCATTGATTGAAGATATACTTTACTTCGTGTGTTGCACATCTAAGTCATCAATATGCATAAGGGTTAGGATGTGTGCCTGATCACAGGACATTTGAGGATTCCAGGATATTTAGCTCACACCGTAACTTGCAAAATCTCTTCTCATCCAAGGGCTTGGTGAAGATATCTGCCAATTGCTCTTCAGTGTTGACGTGTATGATATCAATATCTTCCTTCACAACATGATCTCTGAGAAAGTGATGATGAATTTCAATGTGCTTTGTCTTCGAGTGCTGAACTGGGTTGTTGGCAATCTTGATGGCGCTTTCGTTGTCGCAGTAGAGTGGCACTTGCTTCAGATGAATGCCATAGTCCTTGAGCGTTTGCTTCATCCACAGAAGCTGAGCGCAGCAAGATCCAACAGCAATGTATTCAGATTCAGCAGTGGAGAGAGATACACAGTTCTGCTTCTTTGAAGACCAACATACAAGTGATCATCCCAGAAAATGACATGTGCCTGATGTAGACTTGCGATCCACCTTGTCACCAGCATAATCAGCATCCGAGAATCCAACCAGATCAAACTCTAAGCCCTTTGGATACCATGATCCTAGAGTTGGGGTGTGAGCCAAATATCGAAGAATTCGCTTCACAGCTAAGTGATGCGACTCCTTTGGTGCCGCTTGGAATCGAGCACACATGCAAACACTAAGCATAATATCTGGCCTAGATGCACATAGATAAAGTAAAGAACCAATCATGGAGCGGTATACCTTTTGATCGAACTCTTTACCATTGTCGTCAGGACCCAGATGATGCTTGGCTGGCATTGGCGTCGTGAAGCCTTTGCAGTCTTGCATACCGAACTTCTTCAGGCAATCTTTGAGATACTTCTCTTGAGATATGAAGATGCCGTTGCGTTGCTGTCGTATTTGAAGACCGAGAAAGAACTTCAGCTCTCCCATCATAGACATTTGATATTGCTCTTGCATCATATATCCAAACTCTTCACTATACTTCTGATTGGTGCAGCCGAAGATAATGTCATCCACATATATTTGGCACACAAACAGTTCACCATCATATGTCTTCGTGGAGAGAGTGGGGTCGAGAGAACCAGGTATGAAGCCTTTGCTCTTCAGGAAGTATTTGAGTGTGTCATACCAGGCCCGAGGGGCTTGTTTGAGGCCATACAGTGCCTTGTTGAGCTTGTATACCATGTCAGGATGTTTTGGATCTTCAAAGCCAGGAGGTTGTGCAACATACACTTTTTCTTCAATCTTGCCATTGAGGAAGGCGCTATTCACATCCATTTGATAAAGAAGTATGTTGTGATGATTTGCATAAGCCAGCAGTATGCGTATGGCTTCAAGTCTAGCCACAGGAGCAAATGTTTCATCGAAGTCAATGCCTTCCACTTGAGTATATCCTTGAGCAACGAGACGAGCTTTGTTTCTGACAACTTGACCATGCTCATCTTGCTTGTTGTGGTATATCCATTTGGTGCCTATTATGTTGTGCTTTCGAGGATCGGGACGCTTGACCAGTTCCCATACATTATTCAGCTCAAACTGTTGAAGCTCGTCTTGCATAGCTTGAATCCATTCAGGTTCCATGAAGGCTTGTTCAACTTTCTTGGGTTCTGTTATTGAGACCAATGCGAAGTGCCCACAGAAATTTGCTAGCTGAATTGCCCTTGAATGAGTGAGTGGACCGGGTGCATTGATGCTATCAATTATTCTTTCAATCTGCACTTCATTGGCAACGCGAGGATGTACAGGGCGAAGATTTTGCTCTTGCTGATCATTGTCGTTGTTAGAAGGAATGTCTTCAGGCTGAGCATTGTCTTCATGTTGATCAGGTGCTGAGATGATAAGTTCTTCTTCAGGATGAGCTTCAGAAGTATAATTTCTCCAGATCCCATTAGCTTGATTGATTCACTGGATGGAACTTCATCTAGCACATTTGGCAGTTGCTCTCTTTGTGAACCGTTGGTCTCATCGAACCGCACATCCACTGTTTCAACCACTTTGTAATGAAAGAGATTGAAGACTCTGTAGGAGTGCGAATCCTTTCCATATCCAAGCATAAAACCCTCATGTGCTTTTGGTGCAAACTTTGAGGTGTGATGTGGGTCCTTGATCCAGCACCTGGTGCCAAATACTCTGAAGTAACTGACATTTGGCTTCTTGCCAGTAAGGAGCTCATAAGATGTCTTGTTCAGAAGCTTGTGAAGATAAACACGATTGATTGTATGGCATGCAGTATCAATGGCTTCAGGCCAGAATTTTCTTAGAGTCTTGTATTCATCTAGCATTGTTCTGGCCATCTCAATGAGTGTTCTGTTCTTGCGTTCGACGACCCCATTCTCCTGTGGCGTGTACGGGGCTGAGAATTCATGTGTGATGCCCAAGGTATCAAGATATGTATCAAGGCCAGTGTTCTTGAATTTAGTGCCATTGTCACTTCTGATATGCTTTATCTTGGCGCCATAGTTGTTCATTGCTCGATTGGCGAAGCGTCTGAAGACATCCTGCACTTCAGTCTTGTAAAGGATTATGTGCACCCAAGTATATCTAGAATAATCATCAACAATGACAAAGCCATAGAGACAAGCAGTAGTAGTAAGAGTTGAGTAATGAGTGGGACCGAAAAGATCCATGTGAAGCAGTTCGAAGGGTCGAGTAGTGGTCATGATTGTCTTCGAGGGATGTTTGGCCCTCGTCATCTTTCCTGCCTCACAGGCACCACATAAGTGATCTTTCTTGAACTTGACGCCCTCGATGCCTATGACATGCTTCTTCTTTGCCAGGGTGTGGAGGTTCCTCATGCCAGCATGCCCAAGCCTCCGATGCTAGAGCCAGCATTCTGAAGCTTTTGCTAGAAGACATACGGCAAGTTGTGATCCTGCTGAGAAATCTACCACGTACAAATCATCTTTTCGATACCCTTCAAATACTAGAGACTTGTTAGATTCCATTAGAACAAGGCAACGATATTTTCCAAATATTACGATCATGTTTAAATTGCAAAGCATTGAGACAGGCATTAAGTTGAAGCCAAGGAATTCAACAAGCATGACTTTATCCATGTGTTGATCCCTTGAGATTGCAACTCTACCTAGACCCAATACCATACTTTTACCAGTGTCAGCAAATGTGATGTGGCTCTTGTCGGGTGGACGTAAGGTTGAGTCCATAAGAATGCTTCTTTTGCCAGTCATGTGATTTGTACACCCACTATCAATAATCCATTCTGAAGACGCTAGTGTCGTACCCTACAGTGCAGTTAGGGGGATAGGCTTCACGAAGAGCATTGTGAAGCAAAAACATTTGACGAACCAGTGGGTTATGAAAGCTTAGATCCAGATTAGGACTAATAGGGAGAGTAGCAAGCGATTCAGGAACGAAGTACATAGTAAGACCATTCGGGCATTTGATCTTGCGCCCTACAAGATGTTTAAGGTCCCTAGCAATAGCGTCAGATGATTTTGGTTTTCTGCTGGAGACCTTTCCCTGCAAAAGAGAGTTAAGCTTTCTTAGCCACCCACATCTTCAAGGGTGGCTTAGAAGCAATAAGTCTAAGTGCAGCATCCGAGAACTTTGGCTTTCGGGCCCTAGCAAACAGTCTTGCAGACGGACAATAGTACTCATAAGAATAAGCAGAATAGTTCTTGGTCTTATGAACATGGCGGTTTGATGAACCGCTCTCATATTCATATGCCTGAGTATGGTTTCCCTGCAAAACATTTGCGTTAGTGCGACTCAGGTTAGTCCTCTGTCTGTATGAAGCCTTTGGACCGTATGAAACCTTTGGTCTGAGGTTTGTCTTCTTCACGTGAGGTGTCATGATGACATTCACAGGAAGATTCTCCAGACACCTTTTCGGAACCCAGATCTTCTTCATAGGTGGTCCATTCCTGCAGTTAGTACCAATGTACCTGGCAAACACTTCACCATTCTGATTCTTAAATAGTTTATAGTTTGCATCAAAGGATTCATCAATGACAATGGGGTTAGCATAAGCGAACCCAGATAGAGTGGATGGATCTGCTTAAAATTCCTTTGCAGCAACCCATGTGGTTTTGGGGTACTGCTCAGGATTCCAGTAAGATCCATCAGCATTCATTTTCCTTACGAAGCCAACACCCTCTTTCCTCGGGTTTCGGTTCAAAATCTGCTTTTTGAGGACATCACATAGTGTCTGATGCCCTTTAAGACTTTTGTACATCCCTGTTTCAAGCAATGTCTTCAACCTAGCATTCTCATCAGCAATAGCAGTGGAATCCTCAACAGAGGGGTTAGTTCTCACATCAACAGTTGAAGATATTGCAACAGTAGCAGCAGTAGAACATTCAGCAATAGTAGTAGCATTATCACGCTCAATGCATTTAAGACATGGTGGTTCGAATCCTTCCTGAGCGGAGCTGATCTGTTCGGCGCGAAGTGACTCGTTTTCCTTTTGAAGATCTTCATGAGCCGCTCTCAATTTCTCAAGATCTTTCTTCCTTTGAAGATAATCATAGGAAAGCTTTTCATGAGTTGTTGAGAGAGTTTCATGACGACTTTCAAGTTCCTCATACTTAACGTGAAGATTTTTTATGTCTTCAATTAAGGATTCAGATCGAGTCATTTCAGCACCTAACAGATCATCGCTTCTGTCTAACAGTTTTTGAATATGTTCCATAGCTTTCTGTTGTTCAGTTGCAATTTTAGCAAGTGTTTTGTAGCTGGGTTTTGAACCACACTCAGAGTCATCGTCACTAGATGTTTGATAGTGAGTAGTGCGTGTGTTTACCTTGGCACCGCGTGCCATGAAGCAGTAGGTAGAAGCGGAGTAGTCCTTGTCTTTTGCATCGGTGTCGGTGATGAAGTCATTGTCTTCAGTGTTGAAGATGGACTTGACAACGTATGCTGTAGCTAGACTTGAGACGCCTGAATCGAACTCCTCCTCAGACTCCACCTCCGCCTCCTCAAAAGCGGACTCCTCCTCTGAATCCATTTCCTTGCCAACAAACGCATGTGCCTTGCCAGATGAGCTCTTCTTGTGTAATGAAGACTTTGAGGAAGACTTGGAAGAAGACTTTGAGTATTTCTTCTTCTTCTTGTCGTCAGAGTCATATTCCTTGCTCTTCTTCTTCTTCTTTTTGTTCTCATTGTCCCACTGTGGACACTCAGAGATGAAGTGGCCAGGTTTCTTGCACTTGTGACATGTTTTCTTCTTGTAGTCGTGAGAAGAAGCTTCATCATTCCTTGAGCTTGATCAGGAAGACTTTCTGAAACCTTTCTTCTTGGTGAATTTTTGGAACTTCTTCACAAGCATAGCAAGTTCCCTTCCAATGTCTTCAGGATCATCCGAACTGCTGTCAGATTCTTCTTCAGATGAGGAGACAGCTTTTGCCTTCAAGGCACGAGTTCGCCCATAGTTTGGACCGTAGATATCTCTTTTCTCAGAAAATGAAACTCATGTGTGTTGAGCCTGTCAAGTATGTCAGATGGATCGAGTGTCTTGAAATCAGGACGTTCTTGAATCATCAGGGCTAGGGTGTCAAACGAACTATCAAGTGATCTCAGTAGTGTCTTGACGACTTCATGTTTGGTGATCTCAGTAGCGCCGAGGGCTTGAAGCTCATTTGTGATGTCAGTGAGTCGGTCAAATGTAAGCTCGACATTCTCATTGTCATTTCGCTTGAAGCAGTTGAAGAGGTTGCGAAGGACACTGATTCTCTGATCTCTCTGGGTTGAGACGCCTTCATTGACCTTGGAGAGCCAGTCCCAGACCAGCTTAGATGTTTCCAAAGCACTCACACGGCCATACTGTCCTTTGGTCAGATGACCACAGATGATATTCTTGGCAGTAGAGTCCAGTTGAACGAACTTCTTGACATCAGCAGCAGTGAAACCTTCTCCAGCCTTGGGAACGCCGTTCTTGATGACATACCATAGGTCGACGTCAATGGCTTCAAGATGCATGCGCATCTTATTCTTCCAGTAGGGATATTTAGTTCCATCGAAGACGGGGCACGCAGCAGAGACTTTAATTATTCCTGCAGTCGACATAGCTAAAACTCCTGGTGGTTAAACCGAATCACACAGAACAAGGGAGCACCTTGCTCTGATACCAATTGAAAGTGCGTTATATCGACTAGAGGGGGGTGAATAGGCGATTTTTATGAAAGTCTTCAAAACGTGGAAGTTATGAAGACAAATGATAGAAATAAACCTATTACCCTGCAGCGGAAGGTAGACTACACTAGGCAAGCCATAGTCAAGTATTCAATAGAGTGAAAGCACAATGACTAATAGCAGCAATGTAGTAAGGATCAGGTAGGAAGATATTGTGAAGCCACACAGAACACGCAGTCACTCAGTGAAGGCAAAAGATAGTGCGAACATACCATGACTTCACAAGGAGTAACAGTAAGTAAAGAGAAGGGAAGATGAAACCAGTGACTTGCTGAAGACAATGATTTGTTGGACCAGTTCCAGTTGCTGTGACAACTGTACGTCTGGTTATGGTGGCTAGGTATTTAAACCTTAGGACACACAGTCCCGGACACCCAGTCCTGAACATGCAGCTCAGGACACCCAGTCCTCACCGTATTCCCCTTGAGCTAAGGTCACACAGACCATGCCCAATCACTCTGGTAAGTCTTCAAGGTAGACTCCCAAACCTTCACAGACTTTGTTCACTGGCAATCCACAATGTCTCTTGGATGCTCAGAACGCGACGCCTAACCGGCTGGAGGATGCACAATCCTCAAGTGTAATAAATCTTCAGATCACACAGACAAGAAGACTTAAGTGATGCCTAAATCTCTTTGGCTCTGGGTGGTTAGGGCTTTATCTTCGCAAGGAATTCTCTCTTAAAGGCTTCGAGGTGGGTTGCTCTCAAACGACAAAAGCCGTACTCTGAATCTGAGCAACCAACCGTTTATGGTTGTAGGGGGTGGGCTATTTATAGCCACTTGGCAACCCGACCTGATTTGTCCAATATGACCCTGGGTCACTAAGGAACTGACACGTGTTCCAACGGTCAGATTTCAAACTCACACGGCAACTTCACTTGGGCTTCAAGCATAGCTGACTTGCCCGACTCTGGACAAGATTCGCTCTCAAAGTCTTCACTTGAAGACATAGGTTTTGTTTAAGCATCACTTCAGTCATTCTGACTGGTTCTCTTGGACCCCACTTAACAGTACGGTGGTTCCTATGACTCAACACAGAAGAAAGAGAACTATGAAAGATCTAAGTCTTCGAGCTCCATAGGCTTCATGTGGTGTCTTCTCCTGTCATAGTCTTCAATGTGAATATCTTCATATACCACCTTTGACTTCAATGTCTTCATACATTTTGAGGGGTCATCTCTGGTAGGAAAACCGAATCAATGAGGGACTTCAACCTGTGTTATCCTGCAATTCTCACAAACACATTAGTCCCTCAACTAGGTTTGTCGTCAATACTCCAAAACCAACTAGGGGTGGCACTAGATGCACTTACAGTTTTACCATTGTCAAAATGTCTTGTAAACGGGATACCGAGTCTGATCGGGTCTTCTTGGGATAAGGAATATCCTTCGTTGACCGTGAGAGCTTGTGATGGGCTAAGTTGGGACACCCCTGCAGGGTTTGAACTTTCAAAAGTCGTGCCCATGGTTATGGGCAGATGGGAATTTGTTAATATCCGGTTGTAAAAAACTTGACACTTAACTTAATTAAAATGAACCGACCGCGTGTGTAGCCGTGATGGTCTCTTTTCGGCGGAGTCCGGGAAGAGAACACAGGCTTGTGTTATGCTTGAACGTAGGTAGTTTCAGGATCACTTCTTGATCACTTATAGCTTCTCGACCGTGCATTGCTTCTCTTCTCACTCTCATTTGCGTATGTTAGCCACATCATATCTTCTGTGCCTTTTTGGCTCAGGATCAGTAAGAGTCTTTTGGTCCATGCATTCAGTAGATTCATTCCATGCCTTATATTTCTATGATATGTTCCTGTAGCATGTTGTTTGCTTGCTCTAAACATGGCTTCCTGATGTTATTTCTGGCATGTTTGTAATTTCTCCAAGTCTGTGAAGCTGATATCTTTTGCACTTTTTCCATGCTTGTTTGAACCTGCTCTTGTGTGATTTAGCTGTAGCTCAGTTCTCGCGTTTTGTCAAGCATCTTGTGTACATCACTGCCTTATGCTTTGTTGCTATGTTGGAGTGCAGTAGCTTAGTTTCTCGTTGCATTCTAAGTGGCATCGTGCTGTTAATCACAGAATTGTGCCATTCTTGTTTTGCATGCCATTTGCAAACCGTGCATCCCTTTCCGGTGATCTTTATATCGATTTCAACCAAAATCATCTCATCTCTCCAGCGGCACACTTGGTTTGCCAAGTTGATGCCTTGTTCATCCTCTTCCCTCCGGAGCACGCATGTGCATTGCATATCACATCTCGCATATCATGCCATGTTTTGCATCATGTTGCTTGTGCATTGCACCATGATTGATTGTTGGTCCTTTGCTTGTGTTCTTGCTTTGGGTAGAGCTGGGAGATGACTACGTGACCAAGGAATCTGTTGAGTACGCTTATGAGGATCAAGCTTTCGACAACTCTGAGAACTCTGCAGGCAAGATGACCATACCCTCGAAATCACTTCTATCTTTGCTTGCTAGTTGCTCGCTCTATTGCTATGTCGCGCTACCTACCACTTGCTATATCATGCCTCCCATATTTCCATGTCAAGCCTCTAACCCACCATCCTAGCAAACAGTTGTTTGTCTATGTTACCGCTTTGCTCAGCCCGTCTTATAGCGTTGCTAGTTGCAGGTGAAGGTGAAGCTTGTTCCATGCTGGAACATGGATATTGTTGGGATATCATTATTATCTCATTTTTACTTAAATGCATATATATACTTGGTTAAGGGTGGAAGGCTTGGCCTTATGCCTGGTGTTTTGTTCCACTCTTGCTGCCTTAGTTTTCGTCATACCGGTGTTACGTTCCTTGATTTTGCGTTCCTTACGCGGTTGGGTGTTATGGGAACCCCTTGATAGTTCGCTTTGAATAAAACTCCTCCAGCACGGCCCAACCTTGGTTTTACCATTTGCCACCTAAGCCTTTTCCCTTGGGTTCCTCGGACTCAAGGGTCATCTTTATTTTGAACCCCCGGGCCAGTGCTCCTCTGAGTGTTGGTCCAAACTGGGCGATGTCCAGTGCCCCCTCGGCAACCAGGGTCTATGCCAACATGACGTTTGGCCCATCCGGTGTGCCCTGAGAACGAGATATGTGCAACTTCTATCGGGATTTGTCAGCACATCGGGAGGCTTTGCTGGTCTTGTTTTACCATTGTCGAAATGTCTTGTAAACGGGATTCTGAGTCTGATCGGGTCTTCCTGGAAGAAGGAATATCCTTCATTGACCATGAGAGCTTGTGATGGGCTAAGTTGGGACACCCCTACAGGGATTGAACTTTCGAAAGCCATGCCCGCGATTATGGGCAGATGGGAATTTGTTAATATCCGGTTGTAAAAAACTTGACACTTTGAACCAACCACGTGTGTAGCCGTGACTCTTTTCGGCGGAGTCCGGGAAGAGAACACGGTCTTGTGTTATGCTTGAACGTAGGTAGTTTTAGGATCACTTATTGATCACGTATAGCTTCTCGACCATGCATTGCTTCTCTTCTTGCTCTCATTTGCATATGTTAGCCACCATATAAGCTAGTGCTTGCTGCAGCTCCACCTCACTACCCTTTCCTACCCTTAAGCTTAAATAGTCTTGATCTCGCGGGTGTGAGATTGCTGAGTCCTTGTGACTCACAGATACTTCCAAACAGATGCAGGTGCCGATAGTGCCAGTGCAGGGGACGCTACCGAACTCAAGTGGGAATTTGACGAAGACTTGGGTCCCTATAATGTTTCCTTTCCTGATGATCAGCAGTGGAGCCCAGTTGGGACGATCGTGGATCTAGAATTTGGGGTTGTCTTTCTTTATTTTGGTTCTGTAGTCGGACCTTTGGTTGTACTTTGGATGATGTATGGATTATTTATGCATTGTGTGAAGTGGCGATTGTAAGCCGACTCTTTATCCCTTTCTTATTTAGTACATGGGATGTGTAAAGATTACCCCTCTTGCGACAGACCTACTATGCGGCTATGCCTCTAAGTCATGCCCCGACACGTGGTAGATATAGCTGCATTGTGGGTGTTACAAGTTGGTAATCAGAGCCTTCCCCGACTTAGGAGACCCCTGGTTGATCAAATCGCTGACATTGTTGAGTCTAGAACAAAATGTTTTGAGTCTTAGGATTATATATATCGGAGAGTAGGATTCTTTTTACTCCTTAGTCCCTTCGTTACTCTGGTGAGGCCTCCTGACGTAGAAGTTTTGACTCTTCTCTCCTTAAATTTCACAAAAAAAAATTGGGATCACGCGGGTATCTTGGAATCATTCCGATAGTCTTATGATGAGAACATTGTTCTTGGTGCCTCTTAACATTTAGGGGTTGTGGCAGTGTCCCGGGGAGTTGAGCTCCGTGGTGTTGTCGTCACAATTTTATCATTGCAGTTCTGGAATACCTGAGTTCGCAGACATCGAAAATCTCTTTTATGCAGTTGTTGGTGAGATAACCTCGACGCCACCCCGTACTGGGGCGGGAGTTCGGGAGTATTTCCATAACTCATATAACAAATGCTTTTCGAAGGTTGAGATAAATGATTTCCGAAGGTTTATTGGTTATGTGTTGAAGGATGGATACAGCTGGATGTAGGAATTGCTAGTTTGGGTGAGAT
Source organism: Triticum urartu (assembly GCF_056163025.1). NCBI lineage: Eukaryota > Viridiplantae > Streptophyta > Magnoliopsida > Poales > Poaceae > Triticum > Triticum urartu. The sequence goes on along the minus strand of NC_141876.1, from coordinate 232,394,015 downwards.
ATTATGCTTCCCTTGTATCCCCAACACTTGATTGCATAACTAGAAAGTTTCGGGAGATTTATAGGTGGGAATTCATGTAGCTCTAGTATTTCTTCCCGCATATATTTGGTTTGTGATTGGGTAATACTTACCACTTATTTGTTCATATTCGTACCTTGTTGCTTTATTATTCTAGCTTTATCTAAGTGGCTTCTCAACTTAATGGACGTGTGATGATTCACTTGGGAATTCATTCATTCATCCTTGTTCAAATGTTTATTGTGAAGACTTTATTTTGCAATTTCGATCCATTGATTCAGCTTGAATATATGTCTTTCAAAATTCTAACAGATGTCAACCTCTTCAGAATGGCTCCTCCAACGCGTCAGAATCTGCCACCACCTCCACCTTCGGAGGCATGGCAAGCTGTCATGGCAGCCACCAACGCCAACACTCAGATGCTTATGCAACTCTTGCAAGAGCACAACTAAGGAAATAAAGGCCAAGGCAACAGTCAGCCTCAGTTTGCTACCCTCAACCAGTTCCTCGCAAACCAGCCGAAGTCCTTCAGCAACTGTGTCGAGGCCACAGACGCCGATGACTGGCTCGTGGATATCTGCAAACATTTTGAGTGTAGCAATGTCAGGCCTGAGGACTTTGTAAATTTGCTTCGTTTCAACTCAAGGACCAAGCTGCTAAGTGGTATCAACAATAAAGAGATTCCAGAGGAGGTCGTGTGATTATCTGGAATGATTTCTGCCGAGACTTCAAAGCTCATCACATCCCACCAAGTGTAGCTGAGAGCAAGCATGAGGAGTTCTGCAATCTCAAGGAAGGCAGCATGTCCGTGTATCAATACAATATCCAGTTTCTAAAACTTGCTCGCTTCGGTAAACAAGACGTCCCTGATGAAAAGAGTATGATTTATCAATTCAGAGGTGGCCTCAGAGAAGATCTGCAATTAGCTCTCATGCTTCTTGAGCCGACTGAGTTTGATAAATTCTACAACATGGCACTAAAGCAAGAAGCTGCTCAGCTCAAGTCTGAGGCATCTAAGAAGAGAGTCAGGGATGCAGTTCAATCTTCTTTTTCATCACAAGTGGCAGCTAAGCAACAGAAGTTCTGGTTGCCTCCTCCTCCTCCGTTTCGTCAGCCTTATCAGCAGAAGAGCAAAGGTGGCAATGGATCTTCCCACCCACCCAACCCAAGCTATCAGAACAAAGCACAACCTCAAACTCCAAGGTCAAGTGCTCCTTATCACCATCCGCTCTCAGAGGTTACTTGCAACAAGTGTCAGCATAAAGGGCACTATGCAAACAAATTCTTCAACCAAAGGCGCCTTCCACCTCCTCCTCCTGTGAGATCTTCCAGCAATGCAGTGGTCAAGCATAATTCCAAGTCGGCAAAGGTCAACATGATGAACGCAGCTCAGGCAGAGGATTCTTCAGAAGTGATCATGGGTAATCTTCTAGTCAATGACTTTCCTGCTAAAGTCCTTTTTGATACTAGTGCATCGCATTGTTTCATTTCAAGACCATTTGCATCTAAGCATGAGTTGCCTTTCCAAGATTTGCCTAGGCAGTTATCAGTTGTCTCTCCGGGTAAATTCATGAACGCAAGCTCTATGGTTCTGGATGTTTCTATCAAGATGGGAAACTATAAATTTCTGTCTTCTCCAATTGTTCTTGGTAACTTGGATATTGATCTAATTCTTGGCATGGACTGGCTTTCTAAGCACAAGGCTCAGCTTGATTGTGCTGCCAGGCAGATTCAATTGACACACTCTTCTGAGGATGTGATCATCTACGCCGCTCGTGATGATACCATTCAACTGTTTTCTCTCAATGAGAAGGGCGAGCTGAATGCCATCTCTCAGAATCCAGTCGTTTGTGAATATCAAGACGTATTTCCAGAAGAGCTTCCAGGAATGCCTCCTCACCGGCCAGTTGAATTTGTTATCGATCTTGAGCCTGGCATGGAACCTGTTTGCAAACGTCCTTAAAAGCTTGGACCAGAGGAGTTGAAGGAGTTGAAGAAACAACTCAATGAACAAGAGCGTATGGGTCTAATCAGACCGAGTTCATCTCCATGGGGTTGTGGTGTTCTTTTTGTCAAGAAGAAGGATGGAATGGAACGACTCCGCGTCGACTACCGTCCATTGAACAAGAAGACAATAAAGAACAAGTATCCACTTCCCAACATCAATGACATTTTCGAGCAACTTAAGGGTTCTCAAGTATTCTCCAAGCTTGACCTCCGTATGGATTATCATCAGATTCATTCGTGAACAAGATATTCCCAAGACAACATTCAGAACAAGCTATGGTTCTTATGAATATACTGGCATGTCTTTCGGCCTTGTCAATGCTCCTCCAACGTTCTCTCGCATGATGAACTTCATCTTCAACCCTTACACAAATGATTTCGTCCTGGTATATCTTGATGATATCTTAGTCTTTTCCAAGAATAAGGAGGATCATGCCAAGCATTTGAGATTCGTACTCGACAAGCTCAGAGAGCATCAATTCTATGCGAAGTTTTCCAAGTGTGAGTTCTGGCTTGACGAAGTTCTTTACCTTGGTCATATCATCTCAGCCAAAGGCATCGCTGTTAATCCCGAGAAGGTGTCTGCAATTGTGAATTGGGAACCTCCTCGGAATGTCATGGAGCTCCGCAGTTTTCTTGGGCTTGCAAGCTATTGTCGAAGATCCATTGAGAATTACTCTAAGATTGCAAAGCCTCTTTCCAACCTTCTCCGGAAGAATGTCATGTACGTCTGGACACCTGAGTGTGATGTTGCTTTCAACACCCTCAAAGAGAAGCTGGTCAAAGCTCCTGTCTTGACTCCTCCTGATGAATCCAAGCCTTTTGAAGTTTTCTGTGATGCCTCCCAGCAAGGTCTCGGTGCTCTATTAATGCAAGAGAAGAAAGTTGTGGCTTATACATCTCGTCAGTTGAAGCCCAACGAAAGGAACTACCCCACTCATGATATTGAGTTGGCGGCAGTTGTCCATGCATTATTAATGTGGAGACATCTCTTGTTGGGAAGGAAAGTGTTGGGGATATTACTACAGGACGTAAACCGGCCAAGAGTAGCCGGATTAACTTAATGAAGATTAGAATCCCATGAAGACGTAAGAATGATGGCGCTTTATGAAGGCCCAAGGCCCAGAGGCGAGTTAAGGCCTATAGATGTAAACCGACCTTATTATAAGAGCCTCAAGTACATCTTCACTCAACCCAACCTCAACCTCAGACAGACTCGTTGGGTCGAAATGATTCAAGAATACAATCCGAGTATTGAATATACTCCAGGAAACGCCAATGTCATTGCAGACGCTTTGAGCAGTAAGGCTTACTGCAACAGCCTAATTCTCAAGCCCTTCCAACCAGACCTTTGTGAAGCTTTCCACAAACTGAATCTCCAAGTTGTTCCTCAAGGCTTTCTTGCCAACCTCCAAGTCTCTCCTACTTTGGAAGATCAAATTTGTGAGGCACAACTCTTGGATTCCATGGTGAAGTAGGTGAAAAATGGGATTTCCAGGAACCAACCCAAATACAAGTGCCATCGCATTGATGACAAAGACACTCTATTCTTTGAGGATCGAATTGTGGTTCCTAAAGGTGATCTAAGGAATGTCATTATGAACGAGGCGCACAATTCCCTTCTATCCATTCATCCTAGTAGTACAAAGATGTACAATGACCTCAAGCAGTCGTATTGGTGGACTCGAATGAAACGAGAGATCGCTCAATTCATGAATGAATGTGATGTCTGCAGAAGGGTGAAAGCAGAACACCAACGGCCAGCTGGTCTCCTCCAACCTCTTGCTATTCTGAAATGGAAGTTTGACCATTTTGAGATGGACTTCGTGACTGGATTTCCCAAGTCCAAGCGTAGAAATGATGCTATCTTCATTGTCATCGACAAGCTTACTAAAGTGGCTCATTTCCTTCCAATCAAAGAATCTATCACAGCAGCTCTGTTGGTAGAGCTATACACCTCCAGGATTGTCTCTTTGCATGGCATTCCACAATTGATATCTTCAGATCGTGGAAGCATCTTCACTTCTAAGTTCTGGGACTCCTTCCAGAAGGCCATGGGCACCAACATTCGCTTCAGCACAGCCTTCCATCCTCAAACTGGTTGCCAAGTCGAGCGAGTCAATCAAATCCTTGAAGATATGCTCAGGGCTTGTGTCATTTCCTTCGGTATGAAGTGGGAAGATTGTCTTCCATATGCCGAGTTCTCCTACAACAATAGCTTCCAAGCGAGTTCGGGCAAGGCCCCATTCAAGATTCTCTATGGCAGAACATGTCGTACACCTCTCAATTGGCCAGAGACTGGTGAACGCCAACTTCTTGGCAACGACTTAATCACAGAGGCTGAAGAAGTGTGCAAAGTCATCCATGAAAATCTCAAAGCCGCACAATCGCGCCAGAAGAGTTACTATGATAGCAAGCACCGTGGCTTGGCTTTCCAGATCGAATACCACATCTACCTCCGCGTCTCTCCAATGAAAGGTACTCGTCGCTTCGGTACCAAAGGGAAGCTTGCCCCTAGATACGTGGGTCCTTTCAAGATCATTGGCAAAAGAGGTGACCTCGCCTATCAACTTGAGCTTCCGTCCAACTTCGCAAACATGCACGATGTGTTTCACGTGTCACAGCTTCGCAAGTGCTTCAAGACTCCTGAGCGCACCATCAATTTCGAAGAGATTGATTTCCAAGAAGACATGTCTTATCATGAGCATCCCGTTGCTATTCTTGAAGAAATCGAGCGCAAGACTCGCAACAAGTCAATCAAATTCCTGAAAGTGAAGTGGTCACACCATTCCGACCGAGAAGCCACCTGGGAACGCGAGGACCACCTCCGTTTCGAATATCCAGAGTTCTTTCAGTCCTAGATCTCGGGACGAGATCCTCTCGTAGTGGTGGAGTGTTGTAACACCCTGGATGTAACTTGCCATATTTGTAACTCCAACTCTTGCCTTTTTCGGCTTTAAGTTATGAGATTCCCTCCGTGGTTGGGTTTTATCTTTGTTTTTCTTTTTGTTCATGTCATGCATTACATATCATGTCATCATGTGCATGGCATTTGCATTCGTGTTCGTCTCATGCATCCGAGCAATTTCCCCGTTGTCCGTTTCGCATCCGACACTGCCACATGCACCGGCGTACCCCTTTTGTCTCTTTTCGTCAGTGGGTGTTAAACATTCTTGGAATGGACCGAGATTTTCCAAGTGGCCTTGGTACACCACCGGTAGACCGCCTATCAAATTTCGTCCCATTTGGAGTCAGTTTGATACTCCGATGGTTAACCGAGTAACCGCAAAGGCCTCGTGTGTGTTGCGGCCCAACACCCCTCCAAAACGGCCCAATAACCCATCCAACCCTCTTCCATGTCCCCCGTCGTCGGATCACGATCGTGTGGGCGAAAACTACACCTCTTTTGGACACTCCTACCTCCTCCTAGCTATAAATATGTTCCCTCCGTGAAATTCTCGCGCAGATGAAACCCTAGATCCAACCCTCTCCGCCGCCGGTCACGTCCGCATCGGGCCGGACGCATCCGCGCCGCCGCCCGCCACGTGTCCACTGTCGCCGCTCCGGGCCGCTGGCCCGGCGTGGTCCTGATCCCCCCCCCCCGAGCCCATCTCCACTCGCGCCCCGCCGCCCGGTCTCCTTCGCGCCTCCCGCGTCGGGTCAACGCCGACCGCCGGCTCCGCCCTGCTCCTCAACGCCGGCTGCCACCTCCGCCCTGCTCCTCCACGCCGGCCGCCTCCTCCATCCCGGTGACCTCCTCTGCTGCCGCCTCGACGCCCCGCACTAGGACCCCGCCGGAGCTGCCGTCCTCCGCCACGTCGGGCTTCTCCCGGGCCAGATCCGACTGGATCCCTCCACTCCGGCCATCTCCCCAACTCCGGCTAACTCTGGCCGCCTCCCCGACGTACCTCGATCTGCATGCGCCCGGGTCAACCCCTAGATCCAGATTCGGATGTTGATTTTCGCCTGTCTTTCCCCCTGCAACATTTGCATGCCCTGTTCATCGTCTCGTATGTCCATGACCGTAGCTCCGTTTCATGCATATGATATATCAAAATGTTCATTGTGATATGCTCTTCATTTTATTCCATTGTGGCATGCTTGTTTCAATTCATGTTGATGCCCTAATCATTGAGCAAAGAGTGCTACAAAATGTTAGTTGCTGGTACTTATCAGATCATGGTGAATTGTCATTTTTGTCACATTTGATGTGTGCTTAATATGAGCATGAGCTCTACATGTGTTTTGATCTAAAGCATGCCATCTTTACAGTGGATTTTTTCTTGCAATTTTGTGATCAATGTGGTGACTAGCACAAGCATGCAAACTAGGCTTCATGATATTGCTGTTTTCAGGGACTTAGGATTTTGCTAAGTCATTTTGCTGCTGTTATTTCGATGCTATGTTAACTTGATGCTACAGTGATATCCATGCTTATTTTGAGATACTTCAGTAAGGATGTTGTGAACATATGGTTACGCTCTATCTATCCATGTCCCTGTTTGTAATTATGGAGTGCCCTAGAATGTCTTGTACTTGCTCTACTTTTGCTATAAAATGTTCCTGGCAGATTGTTTACATGTTAATCAATTTTGCCATGGTTGTTGCTAATGATCCATGCATTCTATGAACTTGCTCTTGCCATTTTTAACTTCATGAACATGTAATATTGCTGTTGGTATGCTTGTTTTGTCATGCAATGCTTTGTGGTGAGTGGTTTGAGCTCGCACAGTTGCCTTCATAATATTGTTTATGCCATGCTCTATTTTCTGCTAAGTCTGAAACTGTTAATAAAACTTGCTATGTTTACATGGGTGCCATCATATCTTCTGTGCCTTTTTAGCTCATGATTAGTAAGGGACTTTTGTTCTATGCCTTTTGTAGATTCACGCAGTGCCTTGTTTTGCTATGATATGTTCATGTAGCATGTTGTTTGCTTGCTCTAAACATGGCTTCCTGATGTTATTTCTGGCATGCTAGTATTTTCACCAAGTGTGTGAAGCTGATATCTTTTGCACTTTTGCCATGCTTGTTTGAACCTGCTCTTTTGTGATTTAGCCATAGCTCATTGTTCATGTTTTATCAAGCATCTTGTTTACATCACTGCCCTATGCTTTGTTTCTATGTTGGAGTGCAGTAGCTTAGTTTCTCGTTGGATTCTAAGTGGCATTGTGCTGTTAATCGCAGAATTGTGCCATTCTTGTTTTGCTTGCCACTTGCAAACCGTGCATCCATTTCCGGTGATCTTTATATCGATTTCAACCGAAATCATTTCATCTTTCCAGCGGAACACTTGGTTTGCAAGTTGATGCCTTGTTCATCCTCTTCCTTCTGGAGCACGCATATGCATTGCATATCACATCTCACATATCATGCCATGTTTTGCATCATGTTGCTTGCGCATTGCACCGTGATTGATTGTTGGTCCTTTGCTTGTGTTCTTGCTTTGGGTAGAGCCGGGAGACGAGAACGTGATCGAGGAACCTGTTGAGTATGCTTATGAGGATCAAGCTTTCGACAACTCTGAGAACTCTGCAGGCAAGATGACCATACCCTCGAAATCACTTCTATCTTTGCTTACTAGTTGCTCGCTCTATTGCTATGTCACGCTACCTACCACTTGCTATATCATGCCTCCCATATTGCCATGTCAAGCCTCTAACCCACCTTCCTAGCAAACCATTGTTTGGCTATGTTACCGCTTTGCTCAGCCCCTCTTATAGTGTTGCTAGTTGCAGGTGAAGATGAAGCCTGTTCCATGTTGGAACATGGATATTGTTGGGATATCATTATTATCTCTTATTTACTTTAATGCATCTATATACTTGGTAAAGGGTGGAAGGCTCGGCCTTATGCGTGTTGTTTTGTTCCACTCTTGCCCCCTTAGTTTCCGTCATACCGGTGTTATGTTCCTTGATTTTGCATTCCTTACACCTTTGGGTGTTAAGGGAACCCCTTGACAGTTCGCTTTGAATAAAACTCCTCCAGCAAGGCCCAACCTTGGTTTTACCATTTGCCACCTAAGCCTTTTCCCTTGGGTTCTGCGGATTCAAGGGTCATCTTTATTTTAAACCCCTGGGCAAGTGCTCCTCTGAGTGTTGGTCCAAACTGGGCGATGTCCGGCGCCCCCTGGGCAACCAGGGTCTATGCCAACCCGACGTCTGGCCCATCCGGTGTGCCTTGAGAAGCAGTTACGTGCAACTCCTATCGGGATTTGTCGACACATCGGGAGGCTTTGCTGGTCCTGTTTTACCATTGTCGAAATGTCTTGTAAACGGGATTCCAAGTCTGATCGGGTCTTCCTGGGAGAAGGAATATCCTTCGTTGATCATGAGAGCTTGTGATGGGCTAAGTTGGGACACCCCTGCAGGGATTGAACTTTCGAAAGCCATGCCCACGGTTATGGGCAGATGGGAATTTGTTAATATCTGGTTGTAAAAAACTTGACACTTAGCTTAATTAAAATGAACCAACCGCGTGTGTAGCCGTGATGGTCTCTTTTCGGCGGTGTCCGGGAAGAGAACATGGTCTTCTGTTATGCTTGAAGGTAAGTAGTTTCAGGATCACTTCTTGATCACTTATAGCTTCTCGACCGTGCATTGCTTCTCTTCTCGCTCTCATTTGCATATGTTAGCCACCATATAAGCTAGTGCTTGCTGCAGCTCAACCTCACTACCCTTTCCTACCCTTAAGCTTAAATAGTCTTGATCTCGTTGTTATGTGGCAGATGGGATTGTTGAGTCCTTGTGACTCACGGATACTTCCAAACAGATGCAGTTGCCGATGATGCTAGTGCAGGGGATGGTACCAAACTCAAGTGGGAATTTGACGAAGACTTGGGTCGCTATTATGTTTCCTTTCCTAATGATCAGTAGCGGAGCCCAGTTGGGACGATCGTGGATCTAGCATTTGGGGTTGTCTTTCTTTAGTTTGGTTCCGTAATCGGACCTTTGATTGTACTTTGGATGATGTATGGATTATTTATGTATTGTGTGAAGTGGAGATTGTAAGCCAACTCTTTATCCCTTTCTTATTCAGTACATGGGATGTGTAAAGATTACCCCTCTTGCGACAGACCTACCATGCGGCTATGCCTCTAAGTTGTGCCCCGACACATGGGAGATATAGCCGCATTGTGGGTGTTACATTGTCGCCTTAGTTTCCGTCATACTAGTGTTATGTTCCTTGATTTTGCGTCCCTAACACGATGAGGGTTTATGGGCTCCTCTTGACAGTTCGCTTTCAATAAAACTCTTCCACCAAGGGCCAACATTGGTTTTACCATTTGCCTAATAACAACTAAAACTTGCATAGGGACCTGCCGGCCCCTGAGGTCTCTTAATCAACCCCCTGGGCCAGTGCTCCTCATGAGTGTTGGTCCAACCTATCAACCGCCGATGGCCGCTAGGGGCAACTTTGTGATTGGCCTACCGGAAGTTTGGACAATCCGGTTGTGACCTAAGACGAGATACGTGCGACTACTATCAAGGTGTCGGCACACTGAGAGGTCTTGCTGGTTTTGTTTTACCATTGCCAAAATTTCTTGTGCACCGGGATCCCAAGTTTGATCGGATGTCCCGCAATGGAGGATTGTCTCCGCGGATCGTGAGCTTGTCATGGGCTAAGTTGGGACACCCCTATAGGGTTTAAACTTTTGAGAGTCGTGCCTGCGGTTATGTGACAGATGGGAATTTGTTAATATCTGGTTGTTGCAGACTTGAACTAAACTCAACTAAAATACACCAACCGCGTGCGTAACCGTGACTGTCTCTTTTCGTGTGCATTCGAGAAGATAACACGGTTGGGTTATGTTTGAACGTAAGTAGTTCAGAATCACTTCTTGATCATTATTAATTCGCGACCGTTGCGTAGCTTCTCATCTTGCTCTTGTACTCGTAAGTTAGCCACCATATATTGCTTAGTCGCTTGCTGCAACCTCACCACTTATCCATTCCATACCCATTAAGCTTTGCTAGTCTTGATACCCATGGTAATGGGATTGCCGAGTCCTCGTGGCTCATAGATTACTACAACAACAAGTGCAGGTATAGGTTATGCGATGATCTGATGTGAGTGCGATGCTTCCTTGTTCGGAGTTCTTCTACTTCTTCTTCTTCGATCAAGGGATAGGTTCCGGGTCGGGGAGCCTGGGATTAGCAGGGTGGATGTCGTTCTTCTTTTTTGTTTGATTTCATCCGTAGTCAGATCCTGCTCTTCTGTATGATGGTTGCTATGTATTGATGAACTGTTGTATTCGTGTTGTACCTTGTGGTGCGTGTAAGCCTTTATCTTGTATTCTCATCTATTTAGTACATGGTATGTTGTAATGATGTCCACCTTGCTATGTGCTCGAAAGGCGATTGTGCCTCGATCATGAGTTCATCACGTGATTGGGAGAGAATTGCATCTTGGGTGCTACAGATAGGCGAGTCTGTGATGTCGAGCACCCCGCTTGGGTACTCATCAGGGGCGCACAACACGCTGAAGGGAGCGTCGGGCAAGGCAGCAAAGCCGACCGGCGCCGCACCGGGCGCAGGGACTAGTCCATGGATGCTGAGCTCGCTAGAGTCGATGAAGGGCCCCGTCTGGAACGTGTCTCCGTCCGGCACCTCAAGCTGCCCCATGGTGGGCACCAACTATCGTGGTGGGTGCATGACAGATGCCACGGGGTGGCTAAAGAGAGGGATAGGCAAGAGGCAACCGGTGGGCTCCAGAGGCAAGGTTGGTACGAGCGAGCGGGAGATGCAAGACGTACCTAGGTTTGGGGCTCTCCGGAGAGATAACACCCCTAGTCCTGCCAAGTGTGGTTTATATGAAGATTGTACTAGCTTGCTCCTAGAGCTGTTTTGGGGAGGAAGGAAGGCAGGCCAATGCATAGGCTGCTCCTTCTCCGTGTAGGTGGATGTGAGTATGTGCGTGTGGCTAAAGAGTCGACCCTCTGCAGGGAGGAGCACCGGAGGTCTTAGGCTGGCCCCCAGGGGTTACAATGGTAAAGTTACATGGGCACGAGGCTGGATTGTCAGTTTCTAGGAGCTGGCAGTGGGGGCCGCCGGGGCACCGGGTCTGCCGGGTCCGTCGGGTACGGGTCTCGCCGGGTCCGTCTGGTGTGGGCCGTACCGGGACCTCCGGGCGCGGGTACGGCCGACTGCTGGGTACTATAGGCACGCTGTGTTGGTTGTCATGGGACGGTTGCGCCGTCCTACTACAGGGTTGCGCCTCCGGGATGCCACCCACCCCGGGCGGGGGCTTGGTCGCCACGATAGCCGCGCCCGCCGGGGCCGGCGTAAAGGGGGCGCACTGTAGCCATGCTGGTTTATTGATGAAGGTTTGGCTTGCGGGAACTGGCCGGCTTGCGCCAGCCGGTTTGTCTGGGTTGCAGGACCTGCCCGGGTTGTGCTGGGAAGTCTGCCAGGGGCAAGCCGGATTGAGGGGCGTTTGCCGGCCCCGATATTTTTCAAAGGGATCCGGGTTCTATTGCCTGCCCGGGGTCCATCCCCCCGATAAACAAATCATTGCAATAAGCATGATGATGTAATGTAGATAGTAAAACATCAATCAATATGATGAGAAACTATTGTTTTATCCTTAGTGGCAACAATACAATACATGTCTTATCCCTCTCTGTCACTAGGATATAGAGCACCGCAAGATTATAACCCACTACAATGCACCACTCCCGCTGATGATAAAACCCATCAAACTTGGCCAAAGAAGATAGATACATCGGAGAGCATACAAAGCTATTCAATTACCCAACAAGAAAGTCTCAAAAGATTCAATTGAATTCAGTGAACAAACTGATCATAAAGTGACAATTCATCAGATCCCAACAAACACAATTCCATGAATTACATTAGATTAATCCTGATCATGATCTCAAGCATGACTTTTCTTAGACCTCGAACAATAAGATCATTATTTTTTCCATTTCAGTGAGTCAAAACAAAAGACAAATAGCATGGTACACAAAAATTACCAGATTTGAGTTGTGGCTTTTAACTTCCCATCTATCATGTATCAATGTCCTTAAAGGCATACCAGAGGAAGTTTATCCCTACAATATTGTAGGGTAACATGGTATTAACTGCTTCACATGAGTCATATCTCTCTATTTGTGGCAGCAAAGGCATTTACCTGAAATAAGACCATGTAAATGGAACGGTTATTAAATCTAGCTAGAGATATTATTGGTATCGAAGCAATATGTCAAAGTACCACTAGTGAACATCCCAATATTCAGGTTGAGTGCCACATGTTCTTCATATAAATAACAAAAATAGTACGTCATGACAACAGAGGTCCGAGGAGATGGAGGCTACAACGGAAGAGCGTTAAGAATGATATAAATATATTCTCTACTCTCTTGAATAAACTTCATAGACAGTATCCCAGAAACATGATAGCCAATAAAAAAGGTGTGCCAACATTTACTTGTGACCCACGAGCAAGCTGGAGAAGAGCATAGCCAGCTAATTAAGAAGTACTATGAAATACTACAATCTTATCGACTTATTCAAGAAATGCCAATATCTTAAACCTAGAAGATAACCACTTGGTTAGTTCATCATTTGCAATTGCAGAACACTTGAGCAAAAGTCCAATCAGTAGGGATTTGTTTGTTTAGATTTAACTGAAACAAAGGAAGAAAGGTAGATCTATGAACCAACTATGCTTAGTGAACGGAAGTGAGTGGACCTGAAAAATTAAGAAAGGTTGAAACTTTAGCTGAACACTTACTATAAATAACACATGTTGCTGATGATATGTTCACATATATCCAGCTTGCATGAAAATGAACCAAAAGGATTTATGACATGCCTATAATTTATTTCAACATCTGAAGAACCACTTCCAATATCTTGGTGCAACAGAACAAAGGTCAAATGCTAGATACTATGAAGTATATAAATCCATCCTAAGGATTTATACTAAACCATCTTTGGTCCTCTAGAAACAATCTCATCATGATTGTAGTCCTAAACATACCAAATCTTCCCATACAACTGAATGCCATCAACTTTTGTTTTTATAATGCTACAGCTAGCATTTCATACTTCTCATTTAATCTCATCACACCATGGGATGTGGAATAATGACAACACTTGGTCGCCCCTAAATGCATTTTCAAATTTTAGGAAGGAAAAGTACATCATGGGATAAAATAAAAAAAGCACATCCATGTCTCTGGAAAAAATCAAGCATAATGACCATATCTTATCATTATATACCTCGGGTTTCAGGTAGTCGGGTGCAAAAATGGTAATTCTAATTATAGATGACCTTGAGCATGGAAGATTGATCATGGTTTGGCTATGAATGCCTTGGATTAGTCCCTATGCCACGTAACTGAAATGGAGAAGTGAGGAAACACCTCATAGTCACCGGCAGCCATGCATACTATGACCAGAGTTCAGTGGCTAGTTATGGTGTTTCGACTAATTTGTCATTGGGTGATTATTACCAAATGAATCATCATAGTCACCAAACAAAAATTTCTGCAAGGTTCATGTTGACCTATATAATTTTGACCCCGGGAAGGAAGAAAATAAAAAGTCCAATATGATTTCCTCACTTCGCTCCAATCTATCAAGATCTGAATTGCGCAGGGCAGCTGCCAGCCGGCCACATGGCAACTTCGTCGTGGAGGTAGGCCGACTGCTTAGTGCGCTGGTAGGTCGTTTGTCACCCCGCGGCAAGGCGCACGGGGGTGGCTGGAGGATGTGAGGACAGAGGCACAGTGGGCCGTGAGGTAGCCTATGACATGAGAGAGAAGGGGTGGAGAGATCAAAGGATATATCAGATGCAATCTCAGGGAGAAAATAGTGGATCTTTGTGGTTAGGGAGTCACCATGGAATGTGGAAGAGCAAATCGTTTACTAACTATCAGTTACGGAAAGGGTAGAAGAGGAAATGATTGCTTGCTTCATTGACCAGGGAGGAGGTGGGTGCTTAGTACAAAAGAAAAACTAAATCATGCAATTAGTTGAAAAAATGTTGAGGTGGCAAATCTGGTGATGATATGACGTGGCTGGATGTGATAGGATGATGAGGTGTCTATGTTGCATGTTGAGATAAATCAAGTGGTGGGAGTGAACTTCTTAAGTATATATGATAGGTTAGCCAAGAAAAATAATATAAAGTAATGTAAAAAGTATATAAACGTGATATTATAATTGCATGAAACAATCAAAAGATACATTTGAGACGTATCAGCATCCCCAAGCTTAATCGATGCTCGTCCTCGAGTAGGTAGGTGTTAAAACAAATTTATATTTTGATGTGCAATGGTACCTAGCATAATCTTGATCAAATGATGTAATGTGTTTATGAACTTAGGATAAAAGTGATTCAAGGCAATAATCTACAAATGATAAACAAGTAACATCAAAATGTGCAAACATAATTAATCTTGCTTTTCATGGTTCAAGGTTTTCATGTAATATCAATCAATACTCGTATATATCACATTGATGGTTCCAGTGCTACTACCATCTACGATCAGCGGTAGTACTTCTAATTGTTGAAGGATAACAAAAGAAACAATGGTAGATGAGTGGTGCTAGGGCGGAAGTACCGTGTAAGCGGTACAACCTTTGCACTACCATGGAACTACCGCAGAATGGCTTAGCGACAACATAGGACTTTTTCCCAAACGGAAGTGGTTGTGGTACCCACTAGCAGAAGTACCATTGAAGCGGTACTACCGATAGGGTAATAGGTACTACCGCTAATTACCAATTGGCATGCAGAGAACTCGAGGGAAGTACCGGAGGTACTGCAGTGGCATTATCGTACCAAGCGGTACTACTGCTCTAGCGAGCATACTTCCATGAATTAACTTCTGCCTAACAGAAACAGTGGGAGTAGTACACTAAGTACTATTAGCAGAAATGCCGCCTAAGCGGTACTACCACTAAACCTCCACTTGGTAGAACCAGGCACAACAGAAGGATGCTCCAAAGGCTAGGACCGGCATGTGGGTGCATTTGGTTTGTGTACATGGTTATTCCACCCATACCTCCCAATGCGGACCCACTTTTAATAGTACAATTTTCCTATGACTCAAATCAAACGAAAAGAAACGTCGGACATAAACTGTCTTTTTGCTCTTTCTATCACCGAGGGGAATAAACCGTCTTATGCCATATATAATATTGTGTGTAATGCTCAATGCACAAGGTTAGTCCGCAAAGCGCATTGTCATCAACACCAAAACCAACTAGAGAGAGATGTGCCCTAACAATCTCCCCCTTTTTAGTGAATTGATGACAATACGAGATTTGCACAATAGATATCAAGGAATAATATGCAAACCAACCATCTATAAAATATAGACGGGCTCCCCCCTAGATGTGTGCACTAATTTAGATATGCTTTTGGAATGCAAAGCACACACACTAGGATCAACACTCCCCCATATTGTATAGATAAGGCACTACTTGCAACACACTCCCTCCATCTGAAAAATCTTGTTGCTCAAATGGATGTATCTAGCATCAAATTAGTGCTAGATACATCCATTTGAGGGAAAAGATTGGGGCAAGCCTTTTTGGATGGAGGGAGTATAAGATAAGAGGGGTTAGCACAGTTGGAGACATATGCTTGAGAGCATGAAGATATAGGGCAACGAAATAACAGAACTCCACATACATAAAAAAGACATAATAAGAGAAACAAGGCAGGATATGTCTCACACCATGCTAGGACAAGTCAAGGGAAAGCAAATAAGATAAAGAGTACAAAAGCATAAAATGAGACAAATCAAATACGAGCTGGTGACTCGACAACACCCTCCAAAAGCAAATCTCCCGGTCCTAAGATCTCTCCCCCTTTGGCATCAAGACGCCGAAAAGGCAAAGAGCGACACTAATGTTTCTAGATATGGTAGCTCAACTTGTAGTCCTTGGACTCCTTGGATGCCTTGGACTTGTCATCATCCTCGTGAGCATCATCGCCCTATCACTCAACCTGATCTGGATCCACATCTGCAGTCAGTGGAGCAGAGGTAGCAGCATCGGAATCATCCTTTGAAGTCTGGCGACTATGCCTGGAGATCCATTTCTCCTCTGAGGTGATCCTCTTCTTAGATCCACTTTGCACATCAATGTCCAAATTCCTCATCATCTCAATCTGATGATGGCGAGACATCTTCTCCTAGACATGAGCCTGGTACATCCTGTGATGAATATATGTCTGGAGGCAAAAGAGCTTCCTGGCCTTCTTCTTGATCTTTGCAGCCTAGCCTGACTTCTCTAGAGGAGGCACATAGTCGGGCTCATCTGACTTAGCAAAAGGAATGCCAACCTCTAGAAACTATGCAGGTGCCTAAGTCTTCTTAACCGCAACTTGATCACCCCATTTGAAGTCAACGGGGCATGCTCCAAAATCCCACCAGGAAATGAGGTGTGCTAGGTATCAACAATGAGCTTATAGACATAGGGAGCATAGATAGGCACCTTACCACCATAAACAGCATGAGTGATCTCTATCCACATCACATGAGGCACATCTAGAATCGTTCCCCCGCCTTCTCCTTGATGCACATAACCAGCATGTCAACCAGATAAATGTGCACCATAACAAAGTTTCCCACACGAGGGAACAACGAGCGCCTGAAGATTATGTGTATGATATCCAGATAAGGGATCAACTCCTTGGTCTCCATAGAAGGTCCCTTCTTAATGAAGTAGTAACGAAGCAACTTGGACTTATGTGTCAGCGAAGAGTTCGCGTGGGGGCGAAGACCAAGAAGGTTGTCCAAACCATCATCATTGTAGCTCAGACCAGTCATGAACTCCTACCAAGTAGATGAAAGATGCCTTCCATGTGACATCCAGGACATGGTACTCTCCTCATCAGTCCTAAAATGGACCGTGGCGTTAAACTAAGCCACAATGTCTGAGTCAAGGTCATAGTTGAATGTGATGATCTTCATGATATCGAACTACTTACATATAAGAAGTGCCTCACCAAAGTATGCCATGTCAGGCCTCATGTGGTCAATGTCCATAGAATTGGTCCTAACAAAATAATTCTTCTTGTTCATGATCACCTCGTGATACACTGAAGCTAGGTCTCGGTTCCAGAATGGGAGATGCTGCAAAGTTGGCTCCTAAGGACGAGTATAGTGGTTACATTGATGGTAAGCCCAATACTCATTTGCGTTCATCGGCATTACTGTATTGACCTCTGCCTTCTTCTTTGTTGTGGGTTTGGTTCTGCCAGACTGCCTGACTTGCACCTTAGGAACATCTTCATCTTCACTTGGTGAGTTGACATAGCAAGGACATTTTGAAGGATTCTTTTGTCGAGCAGCATGATGTGAGGAGCCACTACCACCTGAACCAAACACACAACAAGAGTGAATAGCAGGTGTAAGGAAAAATGCATAATCCAAAGACATACATGTGAGAGAGAACCAATGTTATAGAACTTCTGAATTTTCAGGTTCAAGCGGTACTTCCACTCTGACCACCGTAGTACCACTTGAGGCTCAGGCAGAAGTACTGCCCGAGTCTCACACGCAAAACCGTGGTGAGATCTGGTAGTATCGGAACCGGAAAAACTTTGAAAATTCTGCAAAATTGATCCTACTCTCCTATCTGACGCCTACCCTCAACTCAAAACTTGCCTCTATTCATCCAAAAATTGATGAACACCTACGCATTGCCTAATGCCCTAGATTCAAAAAAGAGAACCATAGAGACAAGGAAATAGAGCAATACCGGTGTCCATGGCAAGGGAAGGAGGTGGGGATGGATTCCACCGGTAGAAATTGAGGGGAGGATCACGGAATCGGTGAGCCAGAGGTGGCGGCCGTGGAGGTTCCCGTTGCTGTAGAGCAGAGACGTGGGTGATGGAGAAGTGAATGGGTATGGGCCATACCCCTTCACTTAACCGACCTGCATGCATCTAAGTGGTAGTACCGCTTGAGCGAGCGGTAGTACCACTTTGGTCCTACATGGTACGAGGCTGGAAGCACCGCCTCAATGGTTGTACTATGGTGAAGCAACGGTAATACCGCTTGAAGCGGTAGTACCACCACTAACAAGCGGTAGTACCGCTTGTAGTGCAGAGAACACAAAGTTCAAAATTTGGAGTGTGGCTTACCATTGAATTTTGAGAGGGTCTGAGAGGAGATGGCTTAGGTTGGAGACTCGAAAGATGGAGAGGAACACCCCAAGGAAGTAGATGCAAATGACAAAAGCAAACCTTGGAGTGAACCAAAAGGCAAAAGACCTAAAAGTCTAGATAAAACCAAGCAAAGTCAAATGAGAACCACAATTCTCCCAAAAGAGAGAGAGGGTCGGTCGCTGAAGACACCTATGTTTTAGTTGAATGGTTTGGTATGGTGAAGATTATAACCTTGGTCCAAGACCAAAACTCATCTTTGAAGTACAAGTACCATAAAAATGTCTAATGTGGAAGGTTGATTCTATTTATGCATAATAATAGGAATGTAAGTTCATAAGAGGAACAACACTCCCCCTAAGTCCATGCTGTCGGATTTCGGGTTCCGGCAGACCCTTGAGGTTCGAACACTGGGGTGCACGCGGAGATTTCGCCTTCTACCTACCTGCACCCCTCTGCCTCGCTAAGATCTAAGCTATGGAAAGAACAACACAAGAGACACAGGGTTTATACTGGTTCGGGCCACCATTGTGGTGTAATACCGTACTCCAGTGTGTGGTGTGGTGGATTGCCTCTTGGGCTGATGATGATGAGCAACACAAGGAATAACAGCCTCGCGAGGGTCTGTTCTTGGCTGGGGCGACGAACTGCTAGGAGGAGTTCAGTCACCCTTCTCTCTCTCTCTCTCTCTTCTCGATTGCGATCCGATCTCTTCTACCCTGTGGGTGGCTAGTCCTATTTATAGGAAAAGGCCCTGGGCCTCTTCCCAAATATTAAGCGGGAAGGGAGCCAACAATTGGCCACTTTCAAACACCGATGACAACTTACTTGATGGCAAGCCCGGTTCTAGCATGGAAGGATCCGGCGAATTAGCATCACCTGAATCAGATCGACGAGCTTGACGTTCTTGTCCATCATGCTGCTAATGCGCGTATGACGCGCTGTCAGCTAGTCCGACGAATACCAACCCAGGCCCTTCTCTTGCCAGGAGGTAAGCCGCATTGGGGCCCCAGATTTGAATTCGGGAGCCGCGGCCCAGGCAGTGTCGTGAGGCTCTATGACGTAGAACCACAGCTTTTGCCACCCCTTGACGGTCTCCACAGAGGTGCCTTTGGGCCACGGGACATTGGACATTTTGCTCACCATGGCGCCTCCCCATTCTGCGTGTTCGCCACCCACCACCTTCAGCTCCACATTGATGGTCTTCAGCCATAGTCCAAAGTGGGGGGGGGGATGCGGAGGAAGGCCTCACACACGACGATGAACACCGAGATGGTGAGGAAGGAATTGGGGGCCAGATCACGGAAATCCAGCCCGTAGTAGAACATGAGTCAGCAGATGAATGGGTGGAGAGGAAATCCTAGCCCAAGGACGAAGTGAGGGATGAACACGACCCTCTCATGGGGCTCCCGAGTGGGGACGATCTGTCCCTTAGCACGAAGCCGATGGGCGATTTACTTGGCCAAATATCCGGCGTCCCGATGTTGGACGATATCCTTCTCCTTGATGGTGGAGGCCATCCACTTGCCCTGCACTCTAGACATGGTTGGAGTGCTTTCTTGAGGCGGAAAGGATGAGAACTTGGGCGCTAGAGCTCGAGAGTGGGTAGGTGGGAAGAGAAAAGGCGTGGGTGAAAGATGTGAATCCTTATCTCCTTATAAAGGCAGTGAATATCAAGCGCCTCCCCACTCGCCATAAAACTCGCCTATTCCCCAGGGGTCGTGCTGATGGCACGGTTGGATTACCTATACCCATATTGATGAGAATCCCGCAATAGCGGGACACGATCTATGCCTTGACAAGACGTGCCAATAAAGCCACGTCTCGAAATATGGAGCCGCATGCCGAAAAACGGTTCGAAATAATGACCGGGGGGTGATGTAGTGTCAGATTGCAAAAAGTTGTCAGTTGATTGGAATCGTGATTATATTCTTTGGAATGGTGTGTGGTACTTGTTTTAAAGATCCGGACACTATCTTTGTGTTCGAAGACTATGTCGTAGTATTCGGAGGAAGAGCCCGCCTTGCAATGTCGAAGACAATCTGCGCGTCGGACACCTCTTCACTGAAGCCTGGTTCAGGGGCTACTGAGGGAGTCCTGGACTAAGGGGTCCTCGGACGTCCGGCCTGTTGGACATGGGCCGGACTGACGGGCTATGAAGATACAAGACCGAAAACTCTCACCTATATCCGGATGGGACTCTCCTTGGCATGGATGGCAAGCTTGGTGTTCGGATATGAAGATTCCTTTCTCTGTAACCGACTTTGTACAACCCTAGTCCCCTCCGATGTCTATATAAACTGGAGGGTTTAGTCCATAGGGACAATCATAATCACATAGGCTAGACTACTAGGGTTTTAGCGATTATGATCTCGTGGTAGATCAACTCTTGTAACCCCTATACTCATCGATATTAATCAAGCAGGACGTAGGGTTTTACCTCCATCACGAGGGCCGGAACCTGGGTAAACATCATGTCCACTGTCTCCTATTACCATCAACCTCAGACGGATAATTCGGGACCCCCTACCCGAGATTCGCGGGTTTTGACACCGACAGTGTGCACCGCAGAAGGCAACAAACAAGTGGAGTAGCACACATATCCCACGTGGCATTCCACCATTGAAATGCCCCACAAGGTCCTCAAGAGGATTAATAGAATGTATAAAATGGTGGATGTTGTCCCTATCAACTTTGGTGCCATCAGTAACCATCGACTACTTATCAAAGAACAGACGAGTAGTGTCTTGCACTTTGTAATAACCCACGCAAGTCACCAATTATAAGAAATATTAGTTAGAAGTAGCATCATTGTGAGAGAAGGGAGTCTCAAATAGCTGCTACTTCTAAAGTCAAACTGTGATTAGTTAGACATAATAGGTGGGTAACAAAGTAAAAGAGGCAACATGCAAGAACCAGATACAAAACAACATGGATGAACCACTGGAACAATGTCGGGGTGGAAGGTCACAAAGAAGATAAAACCAGGTTCAGCTATTTCCATGAACATTGGTGTGCTAACTTTCAGTTCATAACACTTGACAAAGTTTATCCAAGTTTGGTCATAAAAAGGAGCGGTCATCTTGGTTAATGAACCCAACTATGAACTCAAATACATGGCATGTCTCCAATGTGACCATTATACTAGTGTACTCAGTTATGTCAAGGCCGACCTTCTTGTGTACATGCTCTCTGGCAGAGCAAGGGATGCATTATACGTCTTCGTCCTATTGTTTTTGATTGTTTCATGCCAATATTATACAACTTTCACATACTTCTGGTAACATTTTATATTATTTTTGGGACTAACATATTGATCCAGTGCCCAGTGCCAGTTCGTGTTTGTTGCATGTTTTTTTGTTTCATAGAATATCCATATCAAACAAAGTCCAGACGTGATAAAAATTATGGAGATTTATTTTGGCATATATGTGATTTTTGGAAAAAGAATAAACGTGAGACGTTGCCCGAGGGGGCCACAAGCTCAGACGGTGCCCCCTACCCTGGGCGCACCGGGCAGGCCTGTGGGGCCCCTATAAGGCGGTTGGTGCCCGTCTTCGGCCGCAGGAAAGCCAATATCTTGATAAAAATCATGTTGAAATTTCAGCCCAATCACAGTTACGGATCTTCTGGAATTTACGAAACGGTGAAGGGCGAGAAAACGGGAACGGGAAACAGAAGAGAACAGAGAGAGAGAGAGATCCAATCTCAGAGCGGCTCCTGCCCTCCGGGAGCCATGGAGACCATGGACCAGTGGGGAGACCATCCTACCATCTAGGAGGGAGGCCAAAGAAGAAGAAGAAGGAATGCCACCGGGGCAATCATCATGACAACGATATACACCGAAAACTTCGCCGCCGTTGATAAATAGTACGCAACTTTAATCTTGTACACTCGTGTTGGGCCTCCAAGCATAGAGTTTTGTAGGACAGTAGCAATTTTCCCTCAAGTGGATGACCTAAGGTTTATCAATCCGTGGGAGGTGTAGGATGAAGATGGTCTCTCTCAAACAACCCTGCAAACAAATACAAGAAATCTCTTGTGTCCCCAACACACCCAATACAATGGTAAATTGTATAGGTGCACTAGTTCGGTGAAAAGATGATGATACAAGTGTAGTATGGATAGTCGTTATAGGTTTTTGTAATATGAAAATAAGAAATAGCAAGGTAGCAAGTGATAAAATAGAGCACAAACAGTATAGCAATGCTTAGAAATAAAGCCTAGGGTTAATACTTTCACCAGTGCAATCTCTCAACAGTGCTAACATAGTTGAATCATATAACAGTCCCTCAACGTGCGACAAAGAGTCACTCCAAAGTTCTTATCTAGAGGAGAACATAAGAAGAAATTGTTTGTAGGGTACGAAACCACCTCAAAGTTATTCTTTCCGATCAGTCTTTTGAGCTATTCCTATAAGTGTCACAAACAAACCTAGAGTTCTTACTAAAATAACACCATATGATACACATTAACCAACTCTAATTTTACCTAGATACGCCAATGTCACCACAAGTATCGATGAGTTGATTATACGATATGCATCAAACAACTTCAGATTCATAATATTCAATCTAAAACAAAGAACTTTAAAGAGTTCCCCAAGATTACTACCGGAGAAACAAGGACGAAAACATGCATCAACACCTATGCATAGATTACCCAAATGTCACCTCGGGAATCCATGAGTTAAGTGCCAAAACATACATCAAGTGAATCAATATTATACCCCATTGTCACGACGGGTATTCATATGCAAGACATACATCAAGTGTTCTCAAATCCATAAAAGTATTCAATCCGATAATAGTGAAACCTCAAAGGTAAAAACTCAATTCATCACAAGAAGATAGAGAGGGTAAAACACCATATGATCCAACTATATTACAAAGCTCGTGGTACATCAAGATCATGCCAAATAAAGAACACGAGAGAGAGAGACATCAAACACATAGCTACTTGTACATATCCCTAGCCTCGAGGGTGAACTACTCCCTTCTCATCATGGTGGCCGCTGGGATGATGAAGATGGCCTACGGTGATGATTTCCCCCTCCGGCAGGGGCCGGAACAGGGCTCCAGATGGTATTTCGTGGATACAGAGGCTTGCGTCTGTGGAACTTCTCATTTAGGGGTATTTCTTCTGGCTTCTCTATTTATAGGATTTTTTGCGTCGGTCTCACGCTAAGATGGGCCACAAGGTGACCGCTACCTACTAGCCCACCACTTAGGCCCTTGCCGTGCCCTGATAGGTAGTGGCCACCTCCTTCACCTTTTGGTCCTCCCACGAAGCTTCGGGGTCTATTTTGTTCCATAAAACCGTCAAAAAGTTTCATCTCATTTGGAGAACTTTTATTTCTGCACAAAAAACAACACCAAGGTAGTTCTCTTGAAAATAGCGTCAGTCTGGGTTAGTTCCATTCAAATCATACCAAAACCATATAGAATTGTTGTAAACATGGCATGAATACTTCATAAATTATAGATACGTTGGAGACGTATCAGCATCCCCAAGCTTAATTCCTGCTTGTCCTCGAGTTAGTAAATGATAAAAGAAATAGTTAATGAAGTGTGAAGCTTAGCATAGTGCATAAGTTTGATCAATGATAATTTCAATCACTTTTACTAGCATCATAACAACAACTCTTTCTCATAAAAATCATCATGATAAAGTAGCAATCGATTCACATGGTATTGGTTCAAACAATGCATTCTCTTGCAACTTAAAAACCTATGTTCTTAGTCACCAAACAATTGGAACTCAACTTATTCTCAACAAAGTATGAGATCACATACTCTATCATCATATAGTCTTCTATGATTGCTAGTACTCAATGCATATTTTCACAACAAATGGCATCCATCAAACACAGAGAAAGATAGGGCTTAATGTTTCGCTTCACAACTCATTTATCATAGAGATAATTGTCAACAATAATTATTCATGATCAAATATATTTGAGCGGCCATATGTGCCTAGATCTTTCCCCACCACATGATGCTTGCTAAGTAGAGAATAATTGAGGTTGAAATGAGAATGCATACTACTGACTCTTGCATAAAAGTAAATACTGAAAAGTAAAAGATAGGCCCTTCGCAGAGGGAGGCAGAGGTTGCATGCACTTTTTATTTTTGGATGTGCAAGCTCTTAATGCAAAGGAATGTCACGTTATATTGCCCCTTATGATAGCAACCTTTATTATGCAGTCCGTCACTTTTATTTCTTTGCCATCACAAGTTCGTACAACGCTTATTTCCCTTGCAATTAAAGATCACTTATATTTTAGGTGCAATTTTTATTGCTTTTTCCATCGATGACAACTTACTTGACGGATCTTATTCAGTCCATAGGTAGATATGGTGGACATTCATGTCAAGAAACTGGTTTTATGTGTTTTTGGATGCACAAGTAGTATCTCTACTTAGTATGAATTTTTGTCTAGCAAAAGATTCTAAGCAAACACCACATGTTGGAGGATGATCCATAACAGTATAACTTATATTCAAATATACACAACCATAACTCATTTGCGTTGTCTTCCTTGTACAACTTCAACTAATTTTCTCAAGTTTGAAAATAATTAATGGGTATCCACAATCATAGAAGATTTCCAAGATAATATATTTGTATGTGAAAGTTCTCTTCCTTATACTAATCATTCATGAATTGCGTGTATGACCAATATTTTTATTGTCAGGCTTCAATAGATTTCACTTTCTGAACACAATGTGAAGCTACTACTATACATGATATGAACATATATTTCAACTTTATGATATTCAATTAATCAACAATTTACTCATAGGATATAAGTGAAACACAAGTGTAAATGACAAACTACTCCAAAAAGATATATGTGAAGATCAAGCGAGTAGTTAAGCAAATGAGTAGCTATTTGAGGACTCTCTCTCTCATTTAAAAACTTTTAGATCTAATTATTTTATTAAAACAGCAAGCAAAAGAAAATAAAATGAGATTCCAACAATAGCACACATCATGTGAAGAAGCAGAAACTTGGGCTCAACCGAGGCTAACCGTTAATTGTTGATGAAGAATGGTGGGATGCCTACCGGGCATTCCCAAGCTTAGATGCTTGGGTCTTACTTGAATATTATCTTGGGTGCCTTGGGCATCCCCAAGCTTAGGGTCTTTCCACTCCTTATTCTCCTCATATCGATATCTCACCCAAAACTTGAAATCTTCAATCACACAAAACAAAACGGAACTTCGTGAAATGCGTTAGTATAATAAAGCAAATCATTCACTTTGGTATTGTAAATACAAGATTCATAATCTCTCACAATTCCTACTATAGCTTATCATTTCCACAATTTATACCACTTAATATAAGCTAAGGAAACACTAAAACGAGCAAACTATGCATTGCAAACAGAATCTGTCAAAAACAGAACAACCTGTAATAATCTGAACATTGACCATATTTTTGCAACTATAAAAATTCTGAAAAACTAGGACAACGTAGGGAATTTGTAAAACAATTATGTTTAAAAATTTATATCAGAAGCACGTTTCTGTGAACTTACAAAATTCCAGAACTAGGTGCAGAAGTTTCTGTTTTGCACAGCATCAAGTCAACTATCATCCAGACTATCACAAAGGCTTTACTTGGTACTTTTGTGAAACAAAACCTATAAAAAATAATTACTACAGTAGCTTAATCATGTTAACACACAAAAATTGTAGGGTTAATGTTGGGTTGTCGCCCAACAAGCGCTTTTCTTTAATGCCCTTTTAGCTAGGCATGATGATTTCAATGATGCTCACATAGAAGATAAGAATTGAAACATAAAGGGAGCATCATGAAGCATATGACTAGAAAGTTTAATTCTAAAGCACTTCCTATGTATAGGGATTTTGTGAGGAGAAAACTTATGGGAGCAAGAATCAACTAGCATAGGAAGGCAAAACAAGCATAACTTCAAGAATTTCAGCACATAGAGAGGAAACTTGATATTATTGCAATACCAACAAGCATATGTTCCTCTGTCATAGTAATTTGTAGTAGCATCAAGAACGAATTCAACAATATAACTATCACATAAAGCATTATTTTCATGATCCACAAGCATATAATTTTTATTACTCTCCACATAAGCAAAATCTTTCTCATTCATAATAGTGGGAGCAAACTTAACAAAATAACTATCATGTGATACTTAATTAGGATAATCCAATTGAAAATTGAAATCATGATGACAAGTTTCATGGTTATCATTATTCTTTATAGCATACATTTCATCATAATAAATCATAGATAGAAACTTTGTTGTCATAATCAATTGAAACCTCTTCCAAAATAGTGGATTCACTGGTACCGTAACATGTTATACAAACGGTTTTTAACCCCATTCCGCAATGACATTCTGAACCGTTGTTAAGAGAGTGTGTGCGATAGGGGGGTCCTTCCCACACGACCCAAAAACCATCAGAGATAGGCGAGTGGTTACTGAGGATCGCCATAGAATAAACGCATGAGAAGTCGCCCCTGTCCCACATGTTACGTCTCGACGTTACGTTTCTGATCCGGGAGACATCCGAAATGATTATGCCGCTATAGTTGTGTGAAAAAGGTGGAGATCACAAACATTTAATCTACCGATGTGTTTGTGATAGGAACATTATCGCACACAGTTCAAGAATGTAAAATGTGTGCGGTGCCTCTACTAATACCAATGTGTCCATTTTCATAACTATGTGGATAGGAATTCCTATCACACACGCACAGGTTTGAAACATTTGCCATATTACCATTAATCGCACATGCATATGAGGTGAAACCATGTGTGTGGCCGTCGGGCATCGCAAACGTTTCACGTCAAAGAACCGTCTGTTCTCTATTTTTCATCGCATACGATGTTTTCTTTCTAAGCGTATGTACGTTATTTTCTTCGCTCCTGTTTAATTTTATTTTTCCTGTAATTTATTATTCCAATTGGAAATTTTGAAATATGAAACGTGAAATTCAAATTCTCAGCACAATGGTTCAACAACCAATCCATAAATAAAATTCTCAGTACAATATGTTCAGTAATTATAGGATTAGGTAGCAATTAACTATGATGAACCATAGTATTTAGAGGAGGTAAAAGTGAAGAGACAAGTGTAAATCATTTTGGCTGCTGATGGTGTTGAAGAAGCGGAATGCCCATAATGTGCCCTCCTACATGCCATAAGCACGAACAACTTTTGTCCAACCCCTTGTGACGATTGCCTGCCCATCCTTCACCGCCTTTAGGAAGACTTCTAGAGCATTATCATGGTAGCATGAATTATATTCTTTAACCTTAGTTGCATCCACTCCGGTCATGTAGTTTGTAAGGTAATCATCAGTAAATTGCTTCGAAAACCACTGAAAATAGAAAACTTTCAGATACTCATGTCAAATAAGGTAACTTGTTGTGGGCGGGGGAAAAAGGTAACACATTACTTACCACCATAAAGTTCAATATTGTCTTGGACAAAGTGTCAATAAAGAGCTTAATTCCCATCACCATTTATTTTTCCTAACAATCTTTATTAGTTTCCTCACTTGATGCTTGTTCATGAATATCTCATTGCCCCATATGCAAAAGGGATCGGAGCATGGATCAGTACCACTCATATATGTACCTACAAGCAACCAGTAAATGTTAGAAGCTAAACTGAGATTGCACAAATGATGTAAAATACAACTACCTACGTTCCTAAGTACAAGTATTTTTAGAGATTTCAATATGAACTACATACGGATGTATAGAGACATAGTTTATATTAGATTCTAGATTCACTCATTTTGCTCCATATGTAGTCTATATTGGAATATCTAAAAATAGTTATATTTAGGAACAGATGGTGCATAAGACATGGGATGCAGTTAACCTCGATGGCAAAAAACAACATCGCCCATTGTAGCCCTGTGTAAGTACATGGAAAGGCAATCTTAACTACAATAGGGTTAACATCCACCAAAAATAGAAAATGGTAATAAAACGACAACATCTATAGTGATATCTTCATTGAGAAAGAGTAGCACGGTAGCAAAGGGACGGATTAAAAAATGCATAGAATTGTTTATTGGAACAGACAACCTAGTGTAGCCATTGAAACTGGTACTGATAGAAATGAAATTGACAGAGTTAAACATCGCAAGGTAGGTGCTACAAGAGCAGAGAATGGCCTTGTTGTCTATAAAAAGGTAGGGAAAATAGATAAGACATGCTAGGTGTATTTGCTACAACATGCTTAATACATGAACCGTACAAAAGATGGCTATATGGACAAGATTGAACTGGTTAGTTCATACTTGGTAAGTCCTGAGGGGTAGTTGGTGGGGCATTTCATATGGACAAGAGCTCGGCCCAAGTCGGCCGTAGCAGAGGTGAGGTGTTCCTCCAGGTCGAAGCGTGGACCAATGCCGCTGACCTGTGTACCTACAAGAAGAAAGTAAATGTTAGAAGCCAAATTGCAATTGCACAAATGATGTAAAATACTGTAGGACATGGGATGTAGCTAACCTCGACGGCAAACAACAACATTGCCCGTTATGGCCCTGTCACTACAAAAAAAGACACATCTGTGATATTTTGGGTGGAACGATTTTTTTCTGTCATGCTTATGACACTTCTATGACGATAATTGTGACAAAACCCACTATCATCATAGATGTTGTGGGGTCCTACTTCTATGACAAAAAATCATGACAGAAAATGGGCTTTTCGTCCTGGGCGGGCCTGAGATGCAGCTGCATGACATTCTTTGGGCCGTCCATCACCGAAAAAACCATGGTAGAAGCAAGGGCAAGGAAAATATCAGGGAGTTCCCAGTTATGGCGGGTGGTCGGGGGCGAGCCATGCATGTTTCTCTCATACGTACACGCGTGTGTGTGAGGCGTTGGGCTCTAACTGAACCCAAGCGAGGCGTTGGGCTCTAACTGAACCCGAGTGATTGCACTGCAGGCTACGCGTTACTGAACCCGAGCGATCGATCGATCCCTTGCTGTTAACTGAACCCGAGTGATTCCTTCGCTACTGCTGCTAACTGAAGCCGATCGATGCTGCCTCTGGATGAATAGCGAGTGTTGTTGGGGGCTTTGGATGAACATTTCCCGGTGGGGGGTTGGATGAACAGGACCATGTGGTAGTAGAGGTCGTTGCCGCTGGATGAACAATACCCTGATCGATCGAGCCGGTGGATGAACAGGACCCCGTGGAGGGCTGGATGAACAGGACCCCGTGGAGGGCTGGATGAACAGTAGCCGGTGGAGGGTTGGTTGAGCAGTAGCCGGTGGAGGGCTGGATGAACAATAGCTCGTCGAGGGGTGGTTGAACAGGATCCCGTGGAGAGACCTGGTTGAATAGTAGCCGGTGGAGGAGCGTGCAGTGGAGGCTGCATGAACAGGAGACCGTGGATGAACAATCGCAGGTGGAGGCTGGAGGAGGTCGACGGTGGTTGAACAGGAGCCCGTGGAGGCTAGAGGAGGTCGACGATGGAGATGAACAGTATCCCGTGGAGTCTCGTTTTGCTGTACGCCACACCCCTCCCGATGAACAGGACCCCCGTTTCGATCGTAGCACTCCAACACATGTCTGTTTCCTCTGTTTTGCGGTACGCCACACCGCTCCCGATCAACAGGACCCCGTTTCGACTATAGGAGGTCCGTTTCCTCTGTTTTGCGGTACGCCAGACCCCTCCCGATGAATAGGATCCCGTTTCCACTGTGGTCGATTGAACACAAGGCTGTTTCCTCCGTTCTGTGGTACGCCAGGCCTCGTTTCCATTGGTTGTTCCGTCCAAGCCGGTTGGCTCTCGATGAACACGATGACGCATTCCGTTCCGACCCAGCCAGTTGCCTCCCCACGATCATGACGACGGCGTAGCTTCTCCGTTCTGACCTAGCCATGTACACGAGCCCTGGCCGTACATATGCGCGAGTAGGCATTTGAGACCCTGCCCGTATGTACGTACATGGTCGTATATTATTTCTTGCACCCTGGCCGTTGTACGTACATGTACATGCTACATGCGCGCCTCTACTACGACACGTGCGCGCCTCTACATCGACCAGTATGTACGTACACGTTCGCGACTGGAATGACAACGCTACTTACGCTTCGACCAGGTGGGTCCCAACTGTCAGGCACTTCCTTGCATGCGAAGATGTAGCTGGTGGGTCCCAGCAGTCAGGGGGAAATGTTTTTCGTGAACTCATTATTTTCCGCGTAATAAGGAGGCACTTCCTTGCTGCGGATGTGGACCCAGCTATGAGCCTCTCCATGTACAGCACTATTCCAATGGAAGTCATTCCTTGACCACGTTGATCACGCCGTGCCGAGAGCACCAGGGCAGTGGACGACGGCGAGGAGTAGGAAGGGGATGAGGCGGAGCCGGGGAAGACGCGCCAGTGGATGCCCACGCAGTGGGGAGTACGTGGGTTGACTGCTTCGACTGCGGTCTGAGGCTGCCGTCGCCGGAGAATAATATGAGGTGTGGGTGAGTATAGAGGGATGGCATGGCCAGCGGTGGCAGCACGGCCGGACACGGGAGGCAGGAGCCAGCGGCATGGCCGACCCTTGTTTGGGCGGCTGGAGAAAGAAGACCAGAGGTTGAAGAAGCACTACAGCTGTTGGATGGACATCGTACGGTCACTTGAGCTAGAATTGTTCATATTGACTAAGTTGACAAAGCCCTCCGTCCCCGTCATCTTAGTAGGCCCACAAGTCAGCCTCGCACTATGGTGGGTCCCAGCTAGGAGAGGGAGTTCATTTTTTGTGCGTAATAAGGAGGCAGTTCCTGGCGTGCGAAGATATAGCTGGTGGGTCCGACCTGTCAGCAAGGAACGTTTTTTTTCACGAAATGCAGAGGCTCTTCTAGTGGGTCCCAGCTGTCAGGTGGATGAATCATTATTTTGCGCGTAATAAGGAGGCATTTCCTTGCGTGCGGCCGTGGACCCAGCTGTCAGCCTCTCCACATACAGTCCACTTCTGATGCATGTCGTTCGTTGACCACGGCGCGCGAAGAGAACCTAGGCGGTGGACGACGGCGTGGCCTAGGAAGGGAACGACACGGAGCCAGGGAAGACTCAGTAGTTGTTTCCCACGCAGAGGGGAGTATGAGGGTTTACTGGTTCTTCTGCCGTTGCTGGAGAATAACAGTAGGTGTGGGTGAGTAGAGGGATGGCTAGGCCAGCGATGGGAGTACGGTGGGGCGGTGAGGCCTGCGCGGTAGCACAGCCGACCGCGGGAGGAGGAAGCAGCCAGTCCCGCCGGCGCTTGTTTGAGCAGCTGGAGCAGGAAGAGCAGAGATTGAAGAAGCACGACGGCCGTTGGATGGACATCCAACAGTCACTGCTTGTGCGTCAACCTTTTTTTAGGGAAGCCTCAAATCTATGGAAAACAGCATACAACCCATCTGCCATTACTTCTAATAATTTACAGGCCATTTGCTAATTCTTAAGGTTTTTTTGGAGCCCATATTCTTTTTGTTAGCATTACAACCCATATTGTGGCAAGAGTTTAAAAAATTATATGAAATTTTGCATATTTCGATGCGGTCCGAACTGTTTTTAATCCCCAAATTTCGAGTCACATTCAAACTGATTTCAAAAATAAATGTATATCAATATAAAATCCAACAAATTGTCCACGCATAAAAATCAATGCAATTTAAAATCTAGAAATGAGAAAAAAAATTAAACTAATTGCCGGTTTGATGTGTTCTAAAAATCTACAGCCCATTTCTCATTACTGATAGGCCATTTTCTCGGCCAACCGAATGAAGCTCTCCTCGTCTTGCAAGATTTGCAGCCCAACAGTCCTGAAAAGTGACTTAGTTGACAAATCACCGAAAAAGTGGGCTAGCCATTGTCAGAAAAGAAACTACTGGGCTGGTCTGTGGTAAACATAAAAGAAAAGCCTATCTAGACAGGCCAGCGTGCCCCGCACATCCCAGTTGACACCCTGCTTCCGTCTCTAAAACAAATTAGATAAATGCCACTCCAATTATGGCGATTCATAAAACTACCACTTCAATTTCCAAACTTTGAATAATGCCACTGCAATTTTTGCAAACTTTGAAAAATCCCACTACAATTTTTGCAAACTTTGCAAAACGCCACTCCAGGCTTGGAAAAATGCCACTGGAAATGGCATGAAATGGCATTTTTCAAATTTTGGAAATTGCAGTGGCATTTCTTGGAATCACCGGATTTGGAGTGGAATTTATCAAATTAACCCAAAAAAATAACTGGGCGAGCTGCTGGGTCCCTGGTGTCAGCCGCTCGTTGTGCAATTCCCTCATTTATTGACTATGTTGACAATGGCATGGGACCCAGATGTCAGAAATCCATTAGGGGGAGCCATTTTTTATTGGCTTCAAATAAGGAGGCACTTGCTTGCGTACTGCCATGACCTAGGTGGGTCCCTGATATCATCTTGTCCATGTATAATCATCTCCTGATTGTGTATGCGTCAACCTGGTAGGCCCACAAGTCAGCCTCTAAACCCATGGCGGACAAATACAACTCATTTAAAAAAATAACAGACCATTCCATACGTTCAAATGGAAAGTTCAACATTCAGAGCAAAGTAACCGGTCTGATCCAGATATAGAGTACTGAACTTCCATGTTGACAACCATCATAGCCAAGTTAACTACCTATCCCCACTAATACTCTAGTAGTGTACAAGTACTAACTTACTCTTGCCTAACTAGACGATGCCGGCCGCCATCTGTGGTACACGCTAAACGTCGGCACCAGCGTCCTCCGCCTCGCCTCAGACTTGCCAGAGGTGCGATAGGGCGCATTGCTCGCGCGCGTTGTCCCTTTCCATGACGGCGTGGTCCACCGAAGCTTCGGCTCCTAAGCGGGAAACCCACTTAACGAGCTGGTAGTAAAATTCGGCGTCGCGAATGCGTGCGTGCCCGACAGCCTCCAGCCCTATTTGCTGGGCGCCGGCCTCCACGTAGTCGGCCTAGTTGCGAGCGCTCTGCTCGCGACTCAAAGCATCGGTGCGCTGCTGCTCCATGTCCCACTGGCGGCGCAAATCAGCGATGCACTGCTCCTCCACAAGGCGGTCGCGCTCCAACAACTCCTCATACTCCGCATTGCCATCTAAAGACCGATAGAATGCCTCCTCCCTTTGTCTTCCTTCCGGTGAAAAACCGAACACTAGTTCCAGCGGTGACCGCCTCCGGCGTCGCCTCTCGCAGATGGGCGGGGGCATGGCGGATGTGGCAAGAGTGAGGATAAGTGGCGAGCGACATTGGGCCGGTGGGGGCTTATGAGGATAGGGCAAGTTGGGTGATGGTGCCACCGGAGAAGCCCGGGAAACAGTAATTATAGGCGGAAGGTAGGCGAACCAGCATGCCGCGAGAAACGCGACGGTCATCATGGTCATCGGAATTCAATGCATAAACAGGCATGTCTTAGCGCGCCAGCTTGCCGTGGAAACTAGAAGAACTGAAATTATGACTGTGTCGTCCCGTCCCTTCAGTGGCGCGTCTCGTCCGTGCTGGGTCGCACGCCGGCATGACGGTAAAACGAGTGCACTCGCGTCATCCAGATGAGGTACTCCCTCCTTGTCAAAAATGATTCCACCACTCATCATCTACCTTGGCTGGTGAGATTTTTGAATTAAGCCTTGCAAACCGGAAAGGAGGTAGTACGTGCCTGATCCGATATTTATTCGTGTAGGATCGAGTAGGTCATTTTTTGAATTGAGCCCTGCAAACCGGAAAGGAGGTAGCACATGCGTGATCCACTATTTATCCGTGTAGGATCGAGTAGGTCGGGTAGTGTATGTGTAGGATCGAGTAGGTTGGATGGTGTACGTGTAGGATCGCATTAGCTGATGAACGTTCGCTGAGAGATAAGGCATTTGCGAACATTTTTGCTGGCAGTTTCTTTAGATTTGCATGGCATTTTCTTCAGAGTAGCTTGTTAGTTTCTTCACAGGTAGGCATTTTTATTCGTAAAACTACCACTTCGGATCTTGCGTCACAACTAAAACTGCCAGGAGCACATTAGTAGGCTAGCTAGTGATCAATCAGTAACTTGTAAACACTGAGTGAACAGAAATAAGGAACTATTAGTAACTTGTAAACACTGAGAACACAGAAATAAGGATCATGCTATGCACAGCAGTAAGATCCGATCCGTTCGAAATGTTCACACGAGACTCACAGGTCTGGCATTATAATATGTTCACATTAGTAGCCAGAATTCAAAACCAACTAGTATGATTCCCATACATAAGATCAACATGTGAATGAATCTCAATGATTCACAGATCATATACAAATATGTAGCTCCGAAAGCAAAGATCTAGAAAAAACATCTGTTCTTCCTACTAACATGGATGCTTCTCTTGGCCAACATTCAGTACAGAGTGAAAGACAAATTTGTTTGTGAAGTCTACAATTCCTCTTGCAAACGTAAGTGGTTTCACCAACAACTGGAACCATGACAATGAACCACACATGATGGAGGAACAACCACTACAATATGATTTGGTCTACTCTCGATCACACGGCAAGACTATTTTTGGAATACTCCCTCCGTTTATTTTTACTCCGCATATAAGATTTGGTCAAAGTCAAACTACACAAAGTTTGATCAAATTTATATAAAAAAGTATGAACATCTACAATACTAAAACTATATAGTATGAAAATACGTCTCGTGGTGCATCTGATAATATTGATTTCATATCGTGAATGTTTATATTTTTTAATATAAAGTTAGTCAAACTTTACAAAGCTTGACTTTGCCCAAACCTTATATGCGGACTAAAAAGAAACGGAGGGAGTACAAACTTTAACTTAGGCAAAATGATGCCCATTGTATAATCAGACCAAAGCAATGAAGCACCTAGTGTTGTCCAATAAATAGTACAGTACTACTTTTCTGTAGTCCATGAAGTGACTATCCAATCTTTCTGTGTCTATTTTCAAATGGCACTGCATGCAGTGACTATACTATTCTCTTGTGCAGTTCAACCAAAATTGTGGTCACTTTGTTTATTTGCCAAATAGCAAAGGGCAGACATCTTTGTTTGCACAAATATCAAGCAGCTAGTAAACATATACCCCACATTGTATTTTCGGTTTAAACACATGATAGATGCAAAGGTGTCCCGATGTTTCGATGAGATGGTGGCTATCATTTTCTATGGGAGTCGACCTTGACGATCTGACTACAAACGTGCGAGACGTCGCGCCTTAGCAATCGCTAAACCAACTTCCGAGGGTTATTGACCACGCCGGAGCACGATCAACCTAACCACGAGGGTCTATTTCCTGCGAGCAAACAAAGAACAAGCAAGAAACTGAGATTGCAATCTGGATATTGCGAATATAAGATGAAAGCTTTATTGATCAAGGTGGGGTTCTGTGACGTCTTGGTCTGGTCGTTGGACACAAACGAAGTACGCGAAGTTGCAGCTATGGCGAACTTTTAATCTAAACAAAACCCAAAGCCTAAACGATGCCCTAAGGGCTGTATATATGGAGGAGAGAGGGGGAATTTCGTGGCCCTTGGTGGAGGGGTCCGAAACCAACCCTAACTCTTGTTTCCCCACACATATGGACTCTAAAAACAGCCTATACTTAAGTACTTCGAAAATACATGGGCCTGGCCCAATAATAAGGTGAGGCAGCACCTAAAATAGCCTCTGGACGAAATTTATGAAGTGGCATCTTGTATATGTCGTCCCATGCTTCATGCACTCATTATGGTGGCTTTAGAGTCCTGGAATCATCACTTGTAACTCCGTTCTTGTTCCCCTTGTGCATGCCATCATCTCCATGCTTGAACTTGCTCCAAGGTTCATCTTTCTTGTCCAAGCTAGGACCTTCATGTGTAAGCAAAACAAATGTATCCAATTTAGGCAGCATCATATTCTCATGAACATTAGAATCATTACCAAGAAACGAAAGTACCAGATAATTCAATTGGCGTACGCGAGCTCTAGTAATCGGTCCAGTTGTATAGCAGCAGGGGCTGTGGGTGTAACAATGGTATTGATGTCCTCATCATCCTCCCCTTCTTGAAATGAAGTCGTCCTCGACGAAATTTCATCGTCCTCACCCAAATAAGGCTTCAAATCTGCAATGTTAAAAGTGGGACTAACCCCAAAATCTATAGGCAGCTCAAGTTTATATGCATTATCATTTATTTTCTCTAATACCTTAAAAGGACCATCAGCACGTGGCATTAGCTTTGATTTGCGCAAATTACGAAATCTATCCTTACGCAAATGTAACCAAACAAGATCTCCAGGTGCAAACACAACATGTTTTCTACCCTTATCTCCAGCAAGTTTATATTTAGCATTCATACGTTCAATGTTTTCCTTAGTTAACTCATGCATTTTTAAAATCAATTCAGCACGTTCTTTAGCATCAAAATTAACCTTCTCCGAAGATGGAAGAGGTAACAAATCAATAGGTGCACGAGGTAGGAAACCATACACAATTTCAAAAAGGCACACCTTAGTAGTAGAATGCAATGAACGATTATAAGCAAATTCAATATGAGGCAAGCATTCTTCCCACATTTTCTTGTTATTCTTCAAAACAGCCCTAAGCATAGTAGACAATGTTCTATTGACTACTTCAGTTTGTCCATCAGTTTGGGGGTGACAAGTAGTACTAAAAAGCAGCTTAGTCCCCAACTTAGCCCATAAACATCTCCAAAAGTGGCTAAGAAATTTAGTATCACAATCTGAAACAATAGTATTTGGCACACCATGCAAGCGAATAATTTCACAAAAGAACAAATCAGCAACATTAACAGCATCATCGCTTTTATGACATGGTATAAAGTGTGCCATTTTCGAGAACCTATCCACGACAACAAATATGCTATCCCTCCCCTTCTTTGTTCGAGGTAAACCTAAAACAAAGTCCATAGATATATCCTCCCAAGGAACACTAGGTATAGGCAAAGGCATATATAAACCATGAGGATTGAGTCGTGACTTAGCTCTTTGACATGTACTGCAGCGAGCAACAAAACACTCAACATCCCGTCTCATCTTTGGCCAAAAGAAATGTGTAGCAAGTATATCCTCCTTCTTCTTGACGCCAAAGTGTCCCATTAATCCTCCTCCATGCGCCTCCTGCAACAACAAAAGACGAACAGAGCTAGCTGGAATGCATAGCTTGTTAGCACGAAACACAAATCCATCGTTAAGAATGAACCTGTTCCAAGTTCTCCCTTCCTTACAATTCTGCAATACATCTTTAAATTCAGCATCATGAACATATTGATCTTTGATGGTCTCCAAACCAAATATTTTAAAGTCAAGTTGTGAAAACATAGTATAACGACGAGACAATGCATCAACAATAACATTTTCTTTACCCTTCTTGTGTTTAATGACATAAGGGAAAGTCTCAATGAATTCAACCCATTTAGCATGTCTACGTTTCAGTTTTGCTTGACTTTTAATGTGTTTCAAAGATTCATGATCAGAATGTATAACAAATTCCTTGGGCCATAAATAATGTTGCCATGTTTCTATGGTCCGAACAAGAGCATATAATTCTTTATCATAAGTAGAATAGTTCGGACTAGGCCCACTCAATTTTTCAGAAAAGTATGCAACAGGTTTGCCATCTTGTAATAACACACCTCCTAATCCAATTCCACTAGCATCACATTCAAGCTCAAAAGTCTTATTGAAATTAGGAAGTTGGAGTAAAGGAGCATGTGTCAACTTATCTTTCAATACCGTGAAGGCTTCTTCCTGTGCGGTACCCCAAACAAAAGGCACATCCTTCTTTGTAAGCTCGTTGAGAGGTGCAGCAATGGTGCTGAAATCTCTCACAAAACGCCTATAGAAACCAGCGAGGCCAAGGAAACTCCTCACTTGTGTGAACATTTTGGGCTGCGGCCAACTCTCAATAGCTTCAATCTTGGCTTTATCAACTTCAATTCCCTGTGGAGTAACAACATAGCCAAGAAAAGATACTCGGTCGGTGCAAAAGGTGCACTTTCCAAGGTTACCAAACAAACGTGCATCATGTAGAGCAATAAAAACAGCACGTAAATGTTCCAAATGTTCCTCCAAAGATTTGCTATAAATCAATATGTCATCAAAGTAAACTACCACAAATAGTCCAATGAAAGCACGTAAAACTTCGTTCATTAACCTCATGAAAGTACTAGGTGCATTAGTTAACCCAAAAGGCATGACTGACCACTCATATAATCCAAACTTAGTTTTAAATGCCGTTTTCCATTCATCTCCCAATTTCATACAAATTTTATGGTATCCACTATGCAAATCAACTTTGGAGAATATTGTAGAGCCACTCAATTCATCAAGCATATCATCTAGCCTAGGAATAGGATGACGATAACGAATAGTAATATTATTAATGCCTCTACAATCAACGCACATACACGACGTACCATCCTTTTTCGGCACTAAAATGATAGGAACAGCACAAGGACTAAGGGATTCACGTATATAACCTTTGTCGAGCAGTTCTTGTACTTGACGCATAATCTCCTTCGTCTCCTCTGGATTGGTACGGTATGGTGCACGGTTGGGTAATGATGCACCAGGAATTAAGTCAATTTGATGCTCAATCCCTCGAATAGGTGGTAATCCCGGTGGCAC
This sequence comes from Triticum urartu, assembly GCF_056163025.1. Classification (NCBI taxonomy): domain Eukaryota; kingdom Viridiplantae; phylum Streptophyta; class Magnoliopsida; order Poales; family Poaceae; genus Triticum; species Triticum urartu. The sequence goes on along the minus strand of NC_141876.1, from coordinate 232,355,232 downwards.
GTCTTGTGGAAAGACGTCAGCGAACTCCTGCAAAATGTTAGTGACAGCAGGAGGCAAAGAGGAAGGCACGTCCTCGAATGAAAATAATGCCTCTTTGCACACAAAAGCATAGCAAATAGATTTGCTAAAATCTAGATCATCAATATTAGATTTGGTGGCAAGTAAACATGCACTTTTCAATTTAATTTCAGAAGCAACACTAGATTGTTTATTATTATTAGGCTGCATTTGTTGCTCAAATTCTTTTGCCACAATCTGATTTTCACTCTTATTTTTCTCCTGTTTTACTTTATTAGCTCTATTAATGTCATCTTTCAAAATGGAATCAGGAGTCATAGGAAGCAAAGTAATATTTTTATCCTTATGAACAAGAGTATACTAATTGTTTCTACCATGGTGTACAGAATTTTTATCAAATTGCCATGGTCGACCAAGTAATAAGGAACATGCTTGCATAGGTACCACATCACAATCAACATAATCAGCATATGTAGAGATACTAAAATGCACATGAACAGTACGTGTTACCTTAACCTTGCCGCTATTGTTGAACCATTGGATGTAGTAAGGATGTGGATGTGGTCTTGTGGTGAGAGATAGCTTCTCCACCATCTCCATGCTAGCAAAGTTATTGCAGCTCCCTCCATCTATGATGACACGAACAGAACGTTCCTTCACAACTCCCTTTGTATGGAACAAATTATGCCTCTGATTTTGCTCAGCTTGTGTAACCTGCACACTCAAAACACGTTGAGCAACTAAACATTCATACCTGTCAGCATCTTCAGTAGCCATGTATTGCGTCTCATGATCAGAATCATCTCCACCGTGTTCTTCACGTGTAATAAGAGCCAAAGTCTCCTCATCATAGTCACTAGCGGACTCATACCCACCATCCTCAGTAGCAATCATCACACGCTGAGATTGGCATTCTCTTGCAAAATGTCCTCTTCCCTTACAACGACGACAAATAATATCACTTGTGTGCCCTGTTGATGCCATGGAAGAAGAAGAGCTCTGCACAGGTCCAGCAGGTGTGTTCTTGGCGGATAGTGGTGGTTGTGCCTGCTTTCTTGTATCACGGCTGGAGGTGGCACCTAATGGAGGTGCTGGTGGAGTGGAAGTAGAGGATGCACATGGTGTCCATGATGAAGATCGACCTACAGAAAAGTTAGTTCGCACCAATGCCTGTCGATCCTGCACTTCACGTTTAGCTTTACAAGCAAGATGGAATAAACGAGTGATATTATTATACTCCTTATACTCTAGGATGGTCTGAATCTCTCTATTTAATCCACCCATAAAACGTGCAATCATAGCTTCATTCTCCTAAACAATACCACATCTAATCATGCCAGTTTGTAATTCCTGATAATATTCTTCTATAGAATTTTTTCCTTGTCTTAAACGCTGCAATTTTTGAAGTAATTCACGTTGATAATATGGTGGAACCCAACGAGTACGCATAGCAGTTTTCAAAGCAGCCCAAGTAGCTGGAATAGGATATAATCTACAATGCTCAGACCACCAAACACATGCAAAACTAGTGAATGCACAAACAGCAGTAGGAACACGTCTCCCCTCGGGATATTGTAAACATGTAAATCGTTGTTCAGTTTCTAACTCCCAAGTAAGATATATATCAGGAACATATCTACCCTCAAATGGTGGAATATTCAATTTTAGTTTAGGGAGATGGTCATGATCTCGTACTTGAGGGTGAGCCCTACCATTGCCATTATTTGCATGTGGACGACCTGGTGGTTGCTGTGCTGGTGGTGGCACGTAGTTCTGATTTTGATCAACCTCATCCTCGTAATCTCCGGCAAAATCATCCTCCTCCGCATCAGCAACAGGAGCCACAAAAGTATCAACAGCAGCACCAATAGTTTGGCCAGGTGCAAGAGAGGGAGACGGCTCGCTTGGCGGAGGGTTGTTTCACGATGTGTAGGTAGTCGTTGTTGTTGTTGTTGTTGTAGAGGTGCGTTAGGTGCAGCCGGTGGTGGTGGTGGAAGACGCGCGAGAAATTCATTAAACCTGTTATGGAGCTTTATTTCGAACGTCTTCTCCATGCCATCTATCTTCTCCATGGCCTCTTCAAATCTGTTTAGCACATCTTGCACCTATCCACTCATCATTTGCTGAAATTTATCATGCAACTCCTTATTCGTCATGTTCTCCCATTCAGTCTCGTCGGCTTGTGATCCTGCCATGGTTAGCAACAATAGAAACACACAAGAATATGATCCTACAGAATACTAACAAGAGGTGGTGGTGGTGTCACAAATCCATCAAGCTAATCTCAAATTCTTACCAGTTCTTACCCAGCAGCAGGCGGTGATCGGCAACCGTCATAGTCAAAACTCTCAAAGCTTGGATAGAGCGATTACCAGGGAGAGTCAAATGCATGACGTAGATTTATGTGGAGCTGGGAAGGCTTATAATATGGTAGCAAAAAGGGTCAGCAATAATCAATTCAGAAATGCAAAGTTTAATAAACGCTCAACAACGGTATTGTGCTGGTCCTAGGCTAGACCGTGCTAGAGACGCGAGCCTAGAACACTAACAAAATCACGGCGCTGCACGTAAACAATGGAGGAGCACACTCTGAATTTTTTTCGTTTTTTTTCACTTTTTTTGCACTTTTTTCCCTCTTTTTTTTGCTCCGCAACAACTTTTTTTCGAAAAAGTCTACAAATGGTCTAAAAACTGCCTAGCCAGAATTTTCCATACTTAGTTTTTTTTTTGAGTTTGGAACTATTTTTCTTCTGCGGGTAGCACGGAATCTCAAGAGTCCTACTCTCTCACGACTCGGAGTATGGCGTGATCTGGAACTCGAAAACAAAGCAACAAATACTGGACTCGGACTGGTATCGGAGATGAATCTGGTGGAACTCGGACTGTGGTGGTATATCTGGACTCGGATTGGTGGTGGTATATGGCGATGGTATATCTGGACTCGGATTGGTGGTGGTATATGGCAATGGTATATGTGGACTCGGATTGGTGGTTGTATATGGCAGCGGCGATTTATATGGTGGGTGGTGGTATATGGTAATGATGATGACGATGGTGCGGCGGCGGCGTGACAACCTGTGAACAGAACTCGAAACTCTAAAGGACTAGGCGCTAAGACCAGCAACTTGACATGACGATGCAACCGCAAATTCAACAAAGCAAATACAGAAAAGATTATGCAAAGACTCAGATTGGTTCAGATAGGATGAACTAACCCTAATTCTTTTTGGCTTTTTTGTGGACTGTATGTATGAAGAATAGACTCGATCTAATCTACGAAAAACTGTAAAATCTCACCGAGCAACCTGAAAATCTGATACCACTTGATAGATGCAAAGGTGTCCCGATGTTTCGATGAGATGGTGGCTATAGTTTTCTGTGGGAGTCGACCTTGACGATCCGACTACGTACGTGCGAGGCGTCGCGCCTTAGCAATCGCTAAACCAACTTCCGAGGGTTATTGACCACGCCAGAGCATGATCAACCTGACCACGAGGGTCTGTTTCCTACGAGCAAACGAAGAACAAGCAAGAAACTGAGATTGCACTCTGGATATTGCGAATATAAGATGAAAGCTTTATTGATCAAGGTGGGGTTCTGTGACGTCTTGGTCTGGTCGTTGGACACAAACAAAGTACGCGAAGTTGCAGCTATGGCGAACTTTTAATCTAAACAAAACCCAAAGCTTAAACGATGCCCTAAGGGCTGTATATATGGAGGAGAGAGGGGGAATTTCGTGGCCCTTGGTGGAGGGGTCCGAAACCAACCCTAACTCTTGTTTCCCCACACATACGGACTCTAAAAACAGCCTATACTTAAGTACTTCGAAAATACATGGGCCTGGCCCAATAATAAGGTGACGCAGCACCTAAAATAGCCTCTGGACAAAATTTATGAAGTGGCATCTTGTATATTTTGTCCCATGCTTCATGCACTCAGTATGGTGGCTTTTAGAGTCCTGGAATCATCACTTGTAACTCCGTTCTTGTTCCCCTTGCGCATGCCATCATCTCCATGCTTGAACTTGCTCCAAGGTTCATCTTTCTTGTCCAAGCTAGGCCCTTCATTTGTAAATAAAACAAATGTATCCAATTTAGGAAGCATCATATTCTCATGAACATTAGAATCGTTACGAAGAAACGAAAGTACCTGATAATTCAATTGGCGTGCGCGAGCTCTAGTTATCGGTCTAGTGTGTATAGCAGCAGGGGCGGTGGGTGTAACAATGGTATTGATGTCCTCATCAACACGTCTCTTCCGCTTAGCATCTGTCATGTTTTGCACTGGACAATTTGATGCAGTCATGTTTTGCCCTGGACAATTTCATACTGGATTGATTTTCTCATTCAGATCAGAAATATAGCACCTATTCTTCATCAGACCAAGGATATCCATGTTTGCAGTGATGGATGAGGTGAAATCGTTACAACCGGAATTGAGCATCCAACCATTGAATCATGTCCTGCACCTCCAATGTAGGTCCACCCTGCCAATAATTCACATGAAAACCGCTAGTATTACTATCTAATGACAGTACAAAAAGAGTAGCAAGAGAGTAGCAAACCATGTACCTTCATAATGAACAACTCATAGTGCCTCCAATTGGATATAAAGGTTTGGAAGAAAATATGCTCTTAATGCTGAACCATTTGGACATTTTGTGCAGTTCCACTAAAATCGAGCATCCCTCTTTGCATAGATATTGAAAGTGTGATTACTATAAAAGTGACACTAGTTGAAGCATAGACTCACAAATATAAGCATTCCAATTTCTTAATGGTAAAAGGTAGCAAGACTGTTTCTAACCACCTATTTGAAGGAATAAATAAGGCAATAACGGCTGATGTCAGGAAGGCATACATAATTTTTTTCTGAAAAATTGAGCCATTCCGGACCTTTCCACTTCTTTTGAGCATATTTTGTGCAGTTCAACTAAAATAAAATGCCATCACCGCCTTAACAATTCAGTGACACTGTACAAAAGGAAATGACTTAACATTACATCATGATGTCAGGTATGTAGTCGAGAGGGATTAGAGATAAATATACAGAACTCCTCCGATAACATAATGAACATTAATTTTAACAAAGGTCTGACTAGCTTTACCGGGATAATTTGAGTGAACTCTACACCCTCTGTTCCTTAACAAAGACGTTTCCGCGGTTCAGTTTAAAGTACCCAAACGTCTAGTATTTAGAAAAACAGGTAGTAGTTTTCTTGAGCACATATCTGGGAAAGCTTGCCAGACTTTATATATGTCCATACAGTAATGCAACACCATTCGAATAGTACAAATATAGACTAATCCAGTGGCTAGTGCAACAGTAGAGTAGTTATTTTATTACAGGGTACAGTACAATGGTTTTACCGAACAGATTTCCATAAGCTCTAGCACTGGAAGATTTCTATAAGAATTAACAATACAAAATTTGAAGGTAACAAGTTTCACGATTGGTATAGTAGCTGTGAAAGAGCATTAAACCAAATACTAAAGTCTGAAGGTAACTAGCATTATTAACTAATGAAAGTATAAAAAATTTGCAAACCATGTACCTTCAAGGTAAATATTATTAACTAACTCAAGGTATCTAATCTATAAGCATTAACAGTGCAAAAATCTGAAGGTAGTAACAAGATTCATCGTTGGTATACTGGTTGTGCAACAGCATTAGAATGCCTTAGCTGAAAAATCTTTAATACATCCACAATCAACAACTAACCCTGAAATAATCCACTGACATTAAATGGCACTACTTAAATTTATCAGTGGCATTAGACTAAGTGCGGCATTAGTTAAATGTGGCATCACTTTAGCAGTAGCATTGCTTGACTTGACTGCTGGCGTTATACTAATAGTAAAGAAGTGGCAATAATAGCATGGGAGGCCCATTCGGACAGTGGGTGCACCAGTATGATGTACCTCCACGAACGCATAGAGTGGTGAGGGAGGTATGGTTGCCGAGAGCAACAAATATCCAGGCAGCATATGTGGATTACGTCCCATTTTTGTTCTATTTAGCTACTGATTTCCCCCTTTTTAACCTTGATGCGCGTTCGATGCCTAGTCTCTTGGACAGTACAGTCTCCCTTCCTCCTTATTCAACCCAGACATGGATTTGTCTGCATGAAGTAGGGTTTCCTTTAATAGGGCAAGTTAAGGTTCTCGTCTGCGTGACTAGCAGAGCAGAGGATAGCAAATTGGGAAGATGGTGGAGTGGAAAAAGATCCACATGCAGCGACATGGCAGATGGGGCAATAGAACAAGGGTATGGTTCAAAAAGAGGTAGCATACCTGAGGGTCAGCGGGAAGTGGCTTCGCTCATGGTCGTCGTCCTCCGCACACACTACGGCAGCGAGCTTGGGGAAGGAGGCCATCCCGCGTAGGTTCTAGGTCTGTGAGGACGGCCTTGTCGTCAGTGCGTGACCTTGCTCACCGACGACGAGTGCGTCAACACTGCACGTCATTTTCTTCCCCGGTGGATCTGTGACCATCGGTGAGGAGGGAGAGAGAGGCCGTCTTTTTTAGATCTGGAGAGAGGGTGATAGTGTGAGAAGCAAGTGGGCAGCCCTTAGCAAGAAAGCACTGAAGCTCCAGCCTATATATCTTTTTATACTACTAGTACTAGAGGTATAGTAGTGATAGAGTAGTTTATATTTTCTCTGCATATAGTACCAGTTAGTCGTGCTTCAAAACTGAATGGCACGCGATTAAAAAATAAAAGGTCGATAACTAATGCGGAACCTCGGGCCAACGCGGCCAGATCACATTTTGCACGAGAAATTACACACCATGTTTCGTTGACATGTGGTCCTGTACAATTTCCGAACAGACGTCTATGTAGGCCGGGGCGCCTCTTCATGTACTGTGGCAACCGTCCACCGACTCTTTGCCTTTCCCTCTCGATTTGGAACTGTTGTCGCACGCTCTTCCTCCCTCCTCCATTTGCCTTCACCCTTCCTTCTGCCATTGTTCGATCGTCTTCTCCATGGAGGGAACAGGCTGGAAACAACCCCGTTATTCTTGCCCCGATCTGAAAGATGACGTGGTGGAGGAACTCATTGTCGGTGCGACATCATCACCTCGGCTAGCATGGCAGGTTCGTTCAAGACCATTCTCAACTCAACTAATAACATCATTACAAGGAACCCAAGGGTCCGGGAGCAGTTTGATCCCCCTATCTTCTTCACCGTGAACCTGGTCACTAGCGCGCGAACGACGCAGGCCTCGCCTTGTGCAAGTTGATGCCGCTTGATAATGATACATGTGATGTTAAGATGCCATCTCTTGAGGGTAAGGCTTGGGAAGGCACAAATGGAGATTGGGTTGTTTATATTGGGTACAACTGCGAGTGGGAACTTGTGAATGTGTACACTCGTCACCGGTTTCCACTTCCAAAAATCTCAGAATGCCCAAAGGTTGAGCACACCGGTATTCTACGTATGTTCAACTACAATCATGGTGACTGTCGTCTACAGAAGATAGCAATTTGTTGAGTTCCCGACCGCTCTTGGGGTTATTGGAATGCTTGTGTTGTCGCTATCTTCGACAAGCTTATTGCCGTCCTTCATGGTTCGACTCGATGGATATTGCTCAAAAATCAGTTTCTATACACGGATGAGTACTGTGATACAATTCAATACGAGGGTCTTGTGTTTGCTGCCACCACTCGTGGCACTTTTTTTTGCATGGAGTCCTTATGCTTTCAGTACGTTTGTCTTCCACCGTAATTTTAATTGTTTCATCCACATGCATGCGGGTTAGTTAGTTTCCCTTTACTAATTAACCTTCTTGTCTTTCCAAGGTCCTCTGAACATTCCACCACCTATATTTGAAAAAAATTATAACCAAGGGGGAGATGACAATGATGATGATCACGAGCATGGAACCCATATACTCAGTGGAGCCTGGCAACTTATTCCGATGGATGCTATCTCTTGAGCACTGCATTGGTTTTCCCTTGAAGAAGGGTGATGCAGCAAAGTAGCATAAGTATTTCCCTCAGTTTTTGAGAACCAAGGTATCAATCCAGTAGGAGACTACACGCAAGTCCCTCGTACCTACACAAACAAATAAGAACCTCGCAACCAATGCGATAAAGGGGTTGTCAATCCCTTCACGGTCACTTACGAGAGTGAGATCTGATAGAGATAATAATAATAAGATAAATATTTTTGGTATTTTTATGATATAGATTGAAAGTAAAGATTGCAAAATAAAATAGATGGGAAACTTATGATAAAAGATAGACCAGGGGGCCATAGGTTTCACTAGTGGCTTCTCCCAAGATGGCATAAGTATTATGGTGGGTGAACAAATTACTGTCGAGCAATTGATACAAAAGTGCATAATTATGAGAATATCTAGGCATGATCATGTATATAGGCATCACGTCCGCGACAAGTAGACCGAAACGATTTTGCATCTACTACTATTACTCCACACATCGACCGCTATCCAGCATGCATCTAGAGTATTAAGTTCATAAGAACAGAGTAACGCATTACGCAAGATGACATGATGTAGAGGGATAAACTCAAGAAATATGATATAAACCCCATCTTTTTATCCTCGATGGCAAAACTACAATACATGCCTTGCTGCCCCTGCTGTCACTAGGAAAGGACACCGCAAGATTGAACCCAAAGATAAGCACTTCTCCCATTGCAAGAAAGATCAATCTAGTAGGCCAAACCAAACTGATAATTCGAAGAGACTTGCAAAGATAACCAATCATACATAAAAGATTTCAGAGAAGAATCAAATATTCTTCATAGATAAACTTGATCATAAACCCATAATTCATCGGATCTCGGCAAACACACTGAAAAAGAGTTACATCAAATAGATCTCCAACAAGATCGAGAAGAACATTGTATTGAGGTGCAAAGAGAGAGAAGAAGCCATCTAGCTAATAACTATGGCCCCAAAGGTCTATGGTAAACTACTCACACATCATCGAAGAGGCTATGGTGTTGATGTAGAAGCCCTCCGTGATCGATTCCTCCTCCGGCGGAGCTCCGTAAAAGGCCCCAAGATAGGATCTCTTGGGAACATAAGGCTGCAGCGGTGGAAATAGGGTTTTGTGGTGCTCCTAGATGTTTTCGGGGTATATGGATATATATATATATAGGAGGAAGAAGTAGGTCGATGGAGTTGTGAGGGGCCCACGAGGGTGGGGTGCGTGGCCAGGGGGGCAGGCGTGCCTCCCTGCCTCGTGGCCACCTGGTTTGTTTCTTGATGTCTAATCCAAGTCCCCTAGATCACGTTTGTTCCAAAAATAACTCCCCCAAAGGTTTCATTCCATTTGGATTCCGTTTGATATTCCTTTTCTGCGGAACACCGAAATAGGCAAAAAAACAGCAATTTGCACTGGGCCTTGGGTTAGTAGGTTAGTCCCAAAAATAATACAAAAGCATATAAATAATCCCATTAACATCCAAAACAGATAATATAATAGCTTGGAACAATCAAAAATTATAGATACGTTGGAGACGTATCAAGCAACCCCAAGCTTAATTCCTGCTCGTCCTCGAGTAGGTAAATGATAAAAACAGAATTTTTTATGTGGAATGCTACCTAGCATAATTCTCAATGTAATTTTTCTTTATTGTGGCATGAATGTTCAAATCCGAAAGATTCAATATAAAAGTTTAATATTGACATAAAAATAATAATACTTCAAGCATACTAACTAAGAAATCATGTCTTCTCAAAATAATATGGCAAAAGAAAGTTCATCCCTACAAAATAATATGGTTTGGTCATGCTCCATTTTCAACACACAAGAATGCTCTCATCATGCACAACCCCGATGACAAACCAAGCAACTGTTTCATACTTTAGTAATCTCAAACTTTTTTCAACTTTCACGCAATATATGAGCGTGAGTCATGGATATAGCACTATGGGTGGACTAGAATATAATGATGGGGGTTATGTGGAGAAGACAAAAAAGGAGAAAGTCTCACATCGAGGCGGCTAATCAACGGGTTAGGGAGATTCCCATCAATTGATGTTAATGCAAGGAGTAGGGATTGCCATGCAACGGATGCACTAGAGCTATAAATGTATGAAATCTCAACAAAAGAAACTAAATGGGTGTGCATCCAACTTGCTTGCTCACGAATACCTAGGGCATTTGAGGATGCCCATAGTTGAAATATACAAGCCAAGTTCTGTAATGAAAAATTCCCACTAGTATATGAAAGTGACAAAATAAGAGACTCTCTATCATAAAGATGATGGTGCTACTTTGAAGCACAAGTGTGGAAAAAAGGATAGTAGCATTGTCCCTTTTATTTCTCTTTTGGGCCTTTTTTTGGCCTTTCTCCCTTTTTTATTTGGGACAATGCTCTATTAATGATGATCATCACACTTCTTTTTGTTTACAACTCAATGATTACAACTCGATACTAGAACAAAATATGACTCTATGTGTATGCCTCCAGTGGTGTACCGGGAAGGGCAATGAATCAAGAGCGACATGTATGATAAATTATGCATGGTGGCTTTGCCACAAATACGATGTCAACTACATGATCATGCAAAGCAATATCACAATGATGAAGCGTGTCATGAATGAAATGGTGGAAAGTTGCATGGCAATATATCTCGGAATGGCTACGGAAATGACATAATAGGTAGGTATGGTGGCTGTTTTGAGGAAGATATAAGGAGGTTTATGTGTGATAGAGCGTATCATATCATGGGGTTTGGATGCACCGGCGAAGTTTGCACCAACTCTCAAGGTGAGAAAGGGCAATGATGGAAGGGTGAGAGTGTGTATAATCCATGGACTCAACATTAGTCATAAAGAACACACATAATTATTGTAAAAATCTAAAAGTCATCAAAAACCAAGCATTACGCGCATGCTCCTAGAGGGATAGATTGGTAGGAAAAGACCATCGCTCGTCCCCAACCGCCACTCATAAGGAAGACAATCGAATAACACCTCATGTTTCAAAGTTGTTACACAACGGTCAACATACGCGCATGCTATGGGACTTGCAATCTTCAACACAAGTATGTCTCAAATTCACAACTACTCAACAAGGACACTCTAATATCACCATCCTCATATCTCAAAACAATTATCAAGTATCAAACTTCTCATAGTATTCAATGCACTTTCTATGATAGTTTTTATTATACCCATCTTGGATGCCTATCATATTAGGACTAATTTTATAACCAAAGCAAATTACCATAATGTTCTAAAGGACACTCAAAATAATACAAGTGAAGCATGAGAGATCAATAATTTCTATAAAATAAAACCACCACCGTGCTCTAAAAGATATAAGCGAAGCACTAGAGTATTCTAAAAAATTCCAATTCATGTGTGTCTCTCCCAAAAAGGTGTGTACAGCAAGGATGATTGTGATAAAATAAAAAGAAAAGACTCAAATCATACAAGACAATCCAAGCAAAACACATATCATGTGGCGACTAAAAATATAGCCTCAAGTAAAGTTACCGATGGAAGAAGACGAAAGATGGGATGCCTTCCGGGGCATCCCCAAGTTTAGGCTTTTGGTTGTCCTTGAATTTTACCATGGGGTGCCTTGGGAATCCCCAAGCTTAGGCTCTTGTCACTCCTTGTTCCATAATCCATCAAATCTTGTCCCAAAACTTGAAAACTTCACAACACAAAACTCAACAGAAAATCTCATGAGCTCCATTAGTATAAGAAAACAAACGACCACTTAAGGTACTGTAATGAACTCATTCTTTATTTATATTGGTGTTAAACCTACTTTATTACAACTTCTCTATGGTTCATACCCTCCGATACTAGCCATAGATGGATCAAAATAAGCAAACAACATACAAAAAACAGAATCTATTGAAAAACAGAACAGTCTGTAGTAATCTGTAGGTTTCTAATACTTATGTAACCCCAAAAATTTTGAACTAAATTGGTGGACGTGAGGAATTTGTCTATTAATCATCTTCCAAAAGAATCAACCTAATATCACTCTCCAGTAAAAAATGTTAGCAAATCTCGTGAGCGCTAAAGTTTCTGTTTTTTACAGCAAGATCGCTAAAACTTCCCCCAAGTCTTCCCAAAGGTTCTACTTGGCACAAACACTAATTAAAAGAATAAAAGCACATATAAAAATAGGCTAGATGAATTATTTATTACTAAACTGAACCAAAAAGCATGAAATGAAAATAAAATTGGGTTGCCTCCCAACAAGCGCTATCGTTTAACGCCCCTAGCTAGGCATTGAGATTTCAATGATGCTGACATGAAAGACAAGAATTGAAGCACAAAGAGAGCATCATAAAATACGTGAAAAACATATCTAAGTCTAACATACTTCCTATGCATAGGCATCCTATAGGTAAACAAATTATCAAGACAAGCAAAGACTAGCATATGCAAGGAAGCGGAAACAAACAATAGGAATCTCAACATAACGAGAGGTAACTTAGTAACATGAAAATTTCTACAATTATATTTTCCTCCCTCATAATAATTACATGTGGGGTCATAATAAAACTCAACAAAATATCTATCACAGAAAATATTTTCAACATGATCCACATGCATGCAAAGTTGACACTCTTCCAAAATAGTGGGATTAACATAAACTAAAGTCATGACCTCTCCAAACCCACTTTTATCAAAAATTTCATAAGATTGAACATTCTCCAAATATGTGGGATCTAAAGTTGACACTCTTCCAAACCCATTTTCAATAATATTTCAAACACTGTTATCAATCTCATATTCATCATGTGGCTTAAATAAATTTTCAAGATCAAAAGAAGAATCACCCCAATCATGATCATTGGAACAAGTAGAGGACATAGCAAAACTAGCATCCCCAAGCTTAGGGTTTTGCATATTATTAGCACAACTGACATTAATAGAATTTATAATAACATCATTGCAATCATGCTTTTCATTGAAGGAACTATCAAGTATGGGTGCAATAGCAACGACCTCATGTTTAACATAAGGAACTATAGCAAATTCATCTTCATAAATATTGGCATCATGGCCACAAGAATAGGAAGCATCATGTTCATCAAGGGATATTTCAATCAAATCATTAGAATCATAACTATCTATAGATTCATGCATATCATTATTTTCTTCCGAAGCAACGGTCATTCTTTCAATAAATTCTTTGACATAGACATTATGAGCACAGCTTTCATAGCAATATTTAAGTATGTCGAAATTTTCAGATTCGTAGAGAGTAACATCATACTTTTCAATCAAAGAAGCAACTTCATAAGCACCCTTAAAAGCAACAAATTCTTCAATTTGTTCGATATCGTAGTAAATATAAACACCCTCTACATAAGAAGATAAGGTTTCATTATCATTAAACTCACATAGGTAGGGGAGGTGTTTTTTAGGGTTCTTAGAGCAACAAGTAAAACCATAAATTTCACAAAGATTCCAAGCATAACACAGCAATCTGTTTATTTGATCCCATAAGAGTATCCCTTTTACAGACAAATGGTGACACACAAAATGAGCATGCTCATCTAAAGATTTCCCAGCGACTAGGCTAGTTGGGGTTTCAGCACGAGCGCATAAGGATCGAAGATGATCCAAGTAGAACACTTTAAGTGGATCAATATCAATAGATTTTTAGCAAGCAAAGATGCAAGCAAATAGAAGGCACATGGAAACACAAACAAAAAGACATATGGGAAAAGGGCGAACGGAAAAGGCAGAGGGTGAAGTGGGGGAGAGGAAAATGAGAGGCAAATGGCAAATAACATAATGAGAGGGATAAGAGTTTGTGATGAGTACTTGGTATGTCTTGACTTGTGCGTAGATCTCCCTGGCAACGGCGCCAGAAATGGCTTGTTGACGGGAGATCAAATCTTGACTTGACTTGGTGCAACCTCCCCGTTAACGGCGCCAGAAATCCTTCTTGCTACCTCTTGAGCACTTCGTTGGTTTTCCCTTGAAGAGGAAAGGGTGATGCAGCAAAGTAGAGTAAGTATTTCCCTCAGTTTTTGAGGACCAAGGTATCAATCCAGTAGGAGATTACACGCAAGTCCCTTGTACCTACACAAACAAATAAGAACCTCGCAACCAACGAGATAAAGGGCTTGTCAATCCCTTCAAAGTCACTTACGAGAGTGAGATCTGATAGAGATAATAATAATAATAATAACATAAATATTTTTGGTATTTTTATGATATAGATTGAAAGTAAAGATTGCAAAATAAAATAGATGGGAAACTTATATCATAAAAGATAGACCCGGGGGCCATAGGTTTCACTAGTGGCTTCTCTCAAGATAGCATAAGTATTATGGTGGGTGAACAAATTATTTTCGAGCAATTGATAGGAAAGTGCATAATTATGAGAATATCTGGGAATGATCATGTATATAGGCATCACGTCCGCGACAAGTAGACCGAAACGATTCTACATCTACTACTATTACTCCACACACCGACCGCTATCTAGCATGCATCTAGAGTATTATGTTCATAAGAACAGAGTAACACATTAGGCAAGATGACATGATGTAGAGGGATAAACTCAAGCAATATGATATAAACCCCATCTTTTTATCCTCGATGGCAACCATACAATATGTGCCTTGCTGCGCCCGCTGTCCCTGGGAAAGGACACCGCAAGATTGAACCCAAAGCTAAGAACTTCTCCCATTGCAAGAAAGATCAACCTAGTAGGCCAAACCCAACTGATAATTTGAAGAGACTTGCAAAGATAACCAATCATACATGAAAGATTTCAGAGAAGAATCAAATATTCTTCATAGATAAACTTGATCATAAACCCACAATTCATCGGATCTCGACAAACACACCGCAAAAAGAGTTACATCAAATAGATCTCCAAGAAGATCGAGAGGAACATTGTATTGAGATCGAAAGAGAGAGAAGAAGCCATCTAGCTAATAACTATGGACCCGAAGGTCTATGGTAAACTACTCACACATCATCGAAGAGGCTATGGTGTTGATGTAGAAGCCCTCCGTGATCGATTCCTCCTCCGGCGGAGCTCCGTAAAAGGCCCCAAGATAGGATCTCTTGGGTACATAAGGCTGCAGCGGTGGAAATAGGGTTTTGTGGTGCTCCTAGATGTTTTCGGGGTATATGGATATATATATATAGGAGGAAGAAGTAGGTTGATGGAGTTGTGAGGGGCCCACGAGGGTGGGGTGCGCGGCCAGGGGGGCAGGCGTGCCTCCCTGCCTCGTGGCCACCTGGTTTGTTTCTTGATGTCTAATCCAAGTCCCCTAGATCACGTTTGTTCCAAAAATAACTCCCCCAAAGGTTTCATTCCATTTGGATTCCGTTTGATATTCCTTTTCTGCGAAACACCGAAATAGGCAAAAAAACAGCAATTTGCACTGGGCCTTGGGTTAGTAGGTTAGTCCCAAAAATAATATAGAAGTGTATAAATAAGCCCATGAACATCCAAAACAGATAATATAATAACATGGAACAATCAAAAGTTATAGAGACGTTGGAGACGTATCAATGGATCACCTCTTCTTGTCTGTATACAGGGCACTGCTGATGTTACTAAGGAAGCTAGTGTTGTCTCCCATGGTCGCACTCTCCGGACCTATTCCAACATCCATTGTAGGGTATACGGGATGGATACTACTATGCTAGCGCCAACACCTTCTCCCTGGTTTAGTATTGATACTCTTGGAGGAAACTCGCTCTTCCTTGGACAAAACTATCCAATCATGGTGAAAGGCGATCCAACTGCTGTTGAGACAACATTACTACCATTTATGAGAAGCAACTGTATCTATACCTCAGACATTGCTATCACAATATGCATCCTGACATAGGCCGCTTCAGCCTGGATGATCAGTCCTGCATTGGTCTCGACAGTAGCTGCCCCTTCCTGGAGAATCACTTCTGGTTCAAAGCAAGCGTTTCCATCGCTGAGGATTGGTTGAGCTAAAGTTCATTTCATTACTTGTTATTTGTTGTGTGATGAAAACTTTAGTGTTTACTAGAATGTATCATCGTTGTCGTTGTGGGTTCATGACCTGTTGTATGTAATAAAATGAGATGCCTGTGATAAACTTACTAAATTCATGAATGGATTTCGAGTCGCTTTTCTGAGTGGGTGTTGCGAGGAGGCAAAAAAATATTTTCCGAATACATAATTGTACGTGCATTGCAACAGGTTATCAGATGAGTCCAATCAACAATAGTACTACTACTATTTGTACTAGCTTCACATGCTTCACGCGTCGGGCGGGTGTTTTTACTGTAGCAGTGAATCCCATCATCCTAGGTCCTCGGATGAGTCCGGTAGAAATTGCATTATGATGTTTGGGTTCAAACTTCCAACACTACTGCACTATCTCTACGTCTACGTATATGTAATACAACAAGTTTTTAAACTTGAGACCAGCCCCCCACCCTCACAAAGAACACTTTTTAACCTAGCACAGACTCCAGGAAATTTGGTCACAGTTTGAGGTGGGCCATATGTTAATGTGTTCGGTGTACGTAGCAGCACCTCGAATCCTCGATATATAGTAGGGTGGCATGGGCCTGATCAAGCATTCACGTCCAGGAGTACGGCACACGCCACTAGCACGACTTCCATCTGACACCATATTTCTTGGAGTCCGTGCTACAACTATCTCAAACCTCGCCGTTTCTCTAACTCGGCCATCGCATGGCGGGCAAGGTGGGGGCTTGCCGATACTAGTCGGTTTCCTCAACTGCGGTCCCACTTGTAAGGCCAAATCCAACGCACGACCCCTAACAGACCTTCGTTTTGCCCGGATTCTGTCCGTTTAGGTAGGGCAATGGGGTCGTGTCCGGGCCATTTCTCGGATGCGGTGGCCGTGCGCCCAACGCGCGGATGCATCCCGGCCGCGTACATTTTTCTTTGCCAACACATATATTTTTTCATCATTAATTTTTGGTACATCGAAATACATTACCAAAATTTGACTAGAAAAGCAAGACCAAAGAAAACAAGAACCACAAGAATACATTTTAGAAGATATCCAACTTCCATATCTGCTCCTGTAAGTTGGATTAGGGCCTTCTCGATGCATTCATTGTTGATCTGCGGAGACTCGATCTCGCGTTCTTCTTTCTTCTTTGAGTATAAAGAAGTAGACGTTGCTTCCTCGCATCTAGTCTCATGTCTAACCTCTATTCTATCAACAAGTGCACTAGTCTCATCTCTAGCCTCTATGCTAGCTAAAAGTGCTACAACATCTACTAAATTGCACTCTATCAATATATCGATGTACTTTTCTTCCCAATACCAAAACTTGCATCTATTCTACACAATAAAATTTTAAGTTAGCACAACAAGTCTAATCCAAGAGCACAATCGAAGCTAAAGTAGCAGATACCCCATCGGTTGAGCACTTGATGAACACCCATCCGGGATGTTCCGGCATTGTAGACTCGCGGCGCAAGGCCTTCTTTGGGCAGTCGTCACAAGTAATGAGTGGCAACGGTGCACCGACGAGCTTTTGGGCCAGCACCAAGCTCGGCCGATTGCCATTCATGTATCTGTCGACGGACCACCGATGGTGTAGATCCGAGCAGCTAGAGGAGTCAGTACCTGCATGCGGCCTTGCGGCCTTGCTGGGGCCTTCCGGCCCGGTGCCCGGCCAGTCCATGGCGCGGCACGGCCTCCCACAACCGGGCGAGCTCAAGCCCAAACGGATCCGCTCCAAATCCAGCCGCCGGGTGCGCAAAACACGTAGCTGTGGTTGGGTAGCTCATCCGAGCTAAACGCGCTGGAGTTGGCCTAGAAGCGTGGCGGACCAACCGTGTGGGGGTGCCAAGTGGCTTCGCTCGTGTGGGGGATGGAAGCCATCCCGCGTGGGCGCTAGGTATGACAGGACAGCCTTGTCATCAGTGTGCGACCTCTGTGGCAACCATCAGCTCCCTACTAGCCTCTTCGTTGACATGTGTTCCCGTTCCCACATGTCAGTGAGACGACATCGAGTCCTTTTGTACAATTTCCGAACGGACGTCTATGTAGGCTAGGGCGACTCTTCATGTACCGTGGCAACTTTCCACCGACTCTTTGCCTTTCCCTCTTGATTTGGAACTATTGTCGCACGCTCTTCTTCCCTCCTCCATTTGCCTTCACCCTTCCTTCTGCCATTGTTCGATCGTCTTCTCCATGGAGGGAACGGACCGGAAATGACCATGTTATTCTTGCCCTGATCTGAATGATGACGTGGTGGAGGAACTCATTGATTGTTGTGACGTCATCACCTCGGCTAGCATGGCAGGTTAATTTAAGACCATTCTCGACTCAATTAATAACATCATTACAATGAACCAAAGGGTCCAGGAGCAGTTTGATCTCCCCTATCTTTTTCACCGTGACCCTGCCCACCGGCGCGTGGACGACGGAGGCCTCGCCTTGTGCAAGTTGGTGCCGCTTGATAATGATACGTGTGATGTTAAGATGCCATCGCTTGAGGGTAAGGCTTGGGCAGGAGCAAATGGAGATTGGGTTGTTTATATTGGGTCCAACTGCGAGTGGGAACTTGTGAATGTGTACACTCGTCACCGGGTTCCACTTTCAAAAATCTCAAACTGCCCAGAGGTTGAGCACACCGGTTATGACTGTACTTTTAAATACGGTCATGGTTACTATCGTCTACAGAAGATAGAAATTTGTCAAGTTCCTGACTTCTCTTGGGATTTAATGGTATATGTAGTTGTTTATATCTTCGACAAGCTTGTTGCCTTGCTTCATACTTCGATTGGATGGATATTGCTCAAAAATCAGTTTCTATACAAGGATGGGTAATGTGATGCAATTCAATACGAGGGTCTTGTGTTTGCTGCCACCCCTCATGGCACTATTTTTGCATGTAATCCTTATGCTTTCGGTATGTTTGTCTTCCACCATAATTATAATTGTTTCATCCACATGCATGCGGGCTAGCTAGTTTCACTTTACCAATTAACCTTCTTGTGTTTCCAAGGTCCTATGAACATTCCACCACCTATACACGAAAAATTTTATAACCAAGGGGGAGATGACGATGATGATGATCACGAGCATGAGGAGGCACATACTCAGTGGCGCCTGGCAACTTATTCTGATGGATCACCTCTTCTTGTCTGTATACAGGGCACCGCTGATGTGACTAAGGATGTAGGTGTTGTCTACCATGGTCACACTCTCCGGACCTATTCCAACATCCGTTGCAGGGTATTCGGGATGGATACTACTGTGCTAGCGCCAACACCTTCTCCCTGGTTTAGTATTCATACTCTTGGAGGAAACTCGCTCTTCCTTGGACAAAACTATCCAATCATGGTGAAAGGCGATCCAGCTGCTATTGGCACAACATAACTACCATTTATGAGAAGCAATTGTATCTATACCTCGGACATTGCTATGCTTCCCTACCTTGGCTATCCTAGTATGGGTCATGAAATAGGCCGCTTCAGCCTGGATGATCAGTCCTGCGTTGGTCTCGAGATTGAAAGTAGCGGGCCCTTCTAAGACAAACTCTTTTGGTTCAAATCACGTGTTTCCAACGCTGAGGAGTGGTTGCGTTCAAGTTCATTTCATTCCTTGTTATTTGTTGTGTGATGAAAACTTTAGTATTTACTGGAATGTTTTGTTGGAACTAATCTATAATCCAACATGTATCCTCGTTGTCGTTGTGTGTTTATGACTTGTTGCATGTAATGAATGGTACATTTTCATATGCATGTCATAAACTCAATTTATAAATGGTTTTCGAGTGTTAGTGCCGTAGTAGTATAGCCAGCATCCGTAGTAGTATGAAGTTGCCACATCACATAGAGCCAACCAATAGTTAGGTGTCGCACGGAGGCCGAGAAATATGGTGATAGCGTGACTGCGTGAGGTGGGCTTGTATGTAGTATGATGTAGGCACATGGCTTGCCGTGTTTCCTACTCCTCCGGTCTGCCTCCTTTTGCCGACACGTGGGACATCCAGCATCGAGGTCGTGTCATGCAAGAAAATGGAGGGATAGTTGAAGCCACGTGATGTGCATGTTGGGTTAAACTATAAATAGAATCTTACAACTCTTGAGTAACTCCAAAAGAGGCCACCGAAGATCTTTATTCGATTTGTGTTTCATCACCAGCACGTCGAGGTGAAAGATGTGCAGGTTCAGTGGGTCCTCTTGCATTTTCACTGACATGTGGGACCGCATGTGAGCAAACAGACGATGCGCTCCGCACCTCTGCTGGCTGGCTGAGAAGAGAGATAGAGGAGGGCTGAGCACAGAATCCAGGAAATTTGTTCTATGTAACCAACACCTCGATATAGGCTCGATATAGTGGGGTGGCATGGGCCATACCTAGCATTCACGTATAGCAGTATGGCACTCGCCACCCACACGAGTCCCATCTGACACCAATTTTCCTGGAGTCCGTGCTACAACCATCTCTTCTCCCTCCCGTTTTCTCAGCCATCGCGTGCTGGGTGTAGTGGGGGTTTGCTGATAGTCGGTTTGCTCAACTGTGGTCCCACTTGTAAGTGAAAATGCAACACAACACACATTCCCCTTGAGTGGCGTGCTGGACCAACCATGTGGGGGTGCGACGCGAACACAACAAGCTTTTCCTTTTGAACTTGTAACTTGTAAAATTTGGTTCTACTCCATGGCGTGAGAGATAGATAGAAATAACGATTTTCCCTAGAGTAATGAGAAGTTTGGTTCTGGCACGGTTCATGCATGGAGTACGTACGGAAATTATGAAGTTGATGCGAAAGGTAAGATAATTACTAGTAGTACCATATACTACTACATGGATTTGATGGAAAGATAAAGATACATACGGATCCATCAACGACATCCTCACGCCCTAGTGCGCCGGGTCACCAACCGGCGTGTGAGGAGCAGCCGCGTTGGCGGCGAGCTCAACGTGGTTCTGAACAATGCCGTCCAAGGTTGCCCTGCGGGTCAAGAAGGCCGGCGACCTATCGTCCTCCTCTGGCATGTAGTAGTCCTTGTGGACGATTTGTGCATAGACGTGGGTGATTATGTCGACCGTGTCTTGCTGCGCCAGGCGGTGCGTGGAGAGCGCGACCTTGAGGTGGACATTCTCCGGCGTGACGGCGGGCAGTCACAGGTCCACCAGTTTGTCGAAGAGGTTGTCACCATAGAGGCCGTTGAGGGTGGCGGGCATCGCGGAGCCTGGGCGCGTGGGCTGGAGGCGTATGTCAAGGTCGTCCGCGAGCTTTTTGATGATGGTGAACTTGTCGAGGAAGCCGACGAGGACCTTTTCGAACAAGGAGACGAACCTGTCGTCCAAGCGGCCTCTCACCCTGGCAGCCTCAAGCACGACCTAGAGATGTTCCTCGGTGCCGGGCCGTTGGCCGGCATCGTGGACCATGTGGCACAGTCGGCTGATGCTCGCGCTCATCGCCTCCATGAGTCTAGCTTCTAGTCAACTGATCTTGTGATTGGAGTGATCACTCTTGCCCTTGGTTATGGTGCGTAGCTGCGTAGGATTTCGTAGATTGGACTGGCGGGGACGCCAGGGAGCCTTTATATGAGAAGTGCATACTGCGTTGCATTGACGTGTGTGTTGGCCATCTACTCCTCGTCCCTCTACTACACCTGCTTTTGGCTGTATGACAGGTGGGCCAGCCACCTATTGGGCCCACATGTCATTCACCCAAATTGTAAGGCCCTCCATGCGGCTATATCTCCCACGTGTCGAAGCACGACTTAGAGGCATAACCGCATTGAAAGCAATGTCGCAAGTGAGGTAATCTTCACACAACCCATGTAATACATAAGGGAAAGAGATACATAGTTGGCTTACACTCGCCACCTCACGCAATTACATGAATAAAGCATTTCAACATCCAAATACAATCAAGGTCCGACTACGGAACCAAAATAAAAGAAGAACCCCAAATGCAACATAGGTCCCCGATCGACCCCAACTGGGCTCCACTACTGATCAACTGGAAACGGGACAACGCAAAGGACAAGATCTTCATCGAGCTCCTCCTTGAGCTTGGTTGCGTCATCTGCACGGTCTCATCGGCACTTGCAAGCTGGTTTTGGAAGTATCTGTGAGCCACGGGGACTCAGCAATTTCACACCCTCGCGATCAAGACTATTTAAGCTTATGGGTAAGGTAAAAGGTATGAGGTGGAGCTGCAGCAAGCGACTAGCATATATGGTGGCTAACATACGCAAATGAGAGCGAGAAGAGAAGGCAAAGCACGGTCGATAAAAGTATGAACAAGAGGTGATCCTAAAACAACCTACGTCAAGCATAACTCCAACACCGTGTTCACTTCCCGGACTCCGCCGGAAAGAGACCATCACGGTTACACACGCGGTTGATGTATTTTAATTAAGGTCAACTTCAGGTTTTCTACAACCGGACATTAACAAATTCCCATCTGCCCATAACCGCGGGCACGACTTTCGAAAGTTCAAATCCCTGCAGGGGTGTCCCAACTTAGCCCATCACAAGCTCTCACGGTCAACGAAGGAATAGACCTCCTCCCGAGACATTCCGATCAGACTCGGTATCCTGGTTCTACAAGACATTTCGACCGGGTAAAACTAAACCAGCAACACCGCCCGAATGTGCCGACAAATCCCGATAGGAGCTCCACATATCTCTTTGTCAGGGCACACTCAGATTGTCCTAGGTACGGGTAGGCCAGCCCAGAGTTGCCCCTGGTGGTCACCGGTAGCTGGCAGGTTGGACCAACACTCAGAGGAGCACTAGCCCGGGGGTGGGGTAAAATAATGATGACCCTCAGGAGCGCGACTCCCAAGGGAAAAGAAAAGGCTAGGTGGCAAATGGTAAAACCAATGTTGGGCATTGCTAGAGAAGTTTTACTCAAGGCGAACTGTCAAGGGGTTCCCATAATAGCCCAACAACGTAAGTAACGCAAAATCCGGGAACATAACACCGATATGACGGAAACTAGGGCGGCAAGAGTGGAACAAAACACCAGGCATAAGGCCGAGCCTTCCACCCTTTACCAAGTATATAGATGCATTAATTAAATAAGATATATTGTGTTATCCCAACAAGTAAACATGTTCCAACAAGGAACGATCTCCATGTTCCAACAAGGAACAAAACTTCAATCTTCACCTGCAACTAACAACGCTATAAGAGGGGCTGAGCAAAGCGGAAACATAGCCAAACAACGGTTTGCTAGGACAAGGTGGGTTAGAGGCTTGGTTCAACAATATGGGTGGCATGATAAGCAAGTGGTAGGTATCGCAGCATAGGCATAGCAAAAGAGCGAGCATCTAGCAAAGCAAAGATAGTAGTGATTTCGAGGGTATGATCATCTTGCCTGAAATCCCGCAAGGAAGAAGAACGAGTCCATGAAGAAGACAAACGGGCGTAGACGAACGGGTCCTCACAAACGCGACGTTATCGGAACCAACCCGAAGAAGCAAACACCGGAAACAAACACACAACATAGTAAACAACCAACACATGAACATGGTATGATATGCGGGATGCGGTATGCGATGCATATGCATGATTTGACAAGGAATGCATGAACCTGGCCTCAACATGGAAATCCATGTGTGCCACTGGAAAGATGAGATGAAATCGCTTGAAAACGATATAAAGATCACCGGAATCGGAGTTACGGTTTGGAAATGGCAAGCAATTCAAATATGGCACCGGTCTGCGATATACAGCAAGTAGCCATCTAAATGCAACAAGATGAACATGCTACAGCACTCAAACATGGCATAAAAATACATGGCAGGGATGCACTCATGAAGCTTAACAAAATATGAACAATGAGCTACGGCTAATTCATCCATTAACAGGTTCAAACAAGCATGGCAAAAATGCAATTGGCAAACAGATCTCAGACTTAGTGAAATTAACACTTGTCTGGAATTTCAGATCAGATAGCACTCTTTGGAGCAATAAAACAATATTCTACAGGAACTTAACATGGCAAAGTAAAGAATGGCATGGAGCAACTCAAAGATCTTAACAAAATTCCCTTAGTGACCTTGAGCCAAAAGGGATCAACTACAACATCATCGGCAAAATCGCTAACAAGTAGATAATCTGCCCAGATTCACGAAATGACAAAAGTATAGCTCGATTGACTCAAGCTAGGGTGCTCCATGAATGCAAACAAAGACATGGATGGATAGAGCACTACAAGGTTAACAAAACATCCTTACTGATCATCCTCAAAAGAGGCACGGATCACTAGGAAACAACATGAACATATGGCATAATGAGATAAACAGATCAAGGACTTAGTGGAAATGCCAAGTCCCTGAAATCAGCATTAACAAATGCCTCACTTTGCAAGCTTGTGCTAGTCACCACACACATCACAAAAATACATGGGTTGCACCTCTGGAAAGATGGCAAAACCCTTAACAAAACATATGTAGAGCTCAGGGGCATATCATGCACACAATAATCGTGGCAAAAATGACAAATATCTAATTGGAGCAGCAGATCTGACAATTATCTCAAATAGCATTCTTCTAAGAGCATTTCGGGCATCAAGATGAACTCAAATGAAAATGATGTAATGAGATGAAATGATGTACTCTCTGAGACGAACATTTTGATATGCTATATGCATGAATTGGAGCTACGGACGCAAAGTTACGATGCGATGAACATGAGCATTTGAATCTGGGAATCTCGAGGACTTAGGAAAAATATACCCTCTGAAAACAGATCTAGGGTTTGGCACGGAAACCGAGGATAGTCGGGAACTCGCCGGAGTGCACTGTTCGCCGGAGAATGAGGTGGCCGGAGACGTCGGGACTTTGCCGGCCGGAGCATCGAGGGAGAGGGAGGAGCTCCCCGGGCATTGGGCGGCGGCGGCGCCGGAGTCGAGGGCGCGGGCACCTCGGGCGTCGGCGGCGGGACCGAAGCAACGGCGATGCGGTGCGGTGGCCAGTGCGCCGGCGACGAGACGGCGGGCGGCGAGGCGGGGATGGAGCGGCGGCTGCCTCGCGCGGATGGCGCGGCCTCGCCGGACGAGGCGCGGGCAATTCTGGCCCCGCGGGCCGGATCTGGACCGCGCGGGCCCGCAGCGGCGGAGGAGAGAGGAGGACATGGCGCTGACAGGTGGCCCGCACGGATTGGCGGGGAGCGGCGGCGGGGCGAGGCGGCAGCTCCGGATTGGTCCGGGTGAGGTGGCGGCGGCGCGGACGTGTCCGGCCGGTGGTGGAAAGTGTCCGGTGACGCGAGGAGGACGAAGTTAGGGTTTCATCCACGATTTTTGGGAAGGGGGTCACATATTTATAGGTAGAGGGAGCTAGGAGAGTCCAAATGAGGTGCGGTTTTCGGCCACGCGATCGCGATCGAACGACCGAGCTGATGGAGCTGGTTTAGGTGGGTTTTGGGCCACTTTGGAGGGGTGTTGGGCTGCAACACACACGAGGCCTTTTCGGTCCCTCGGTTAACCGTTGGAGCATCAAACGAAGTCCAAATGGTACGAAACTTGACAGGCAGTCTACCGGTAGTAAACCAAGGCCGCTTGGCAAGTCTCGGTCCAATCCGGAAACTTTTAATCCCCACACATGAAAGGAAAGTAGAAATGACCACCGGAGGAGAACGAAGCGCCAGAATGCAAAACGGACAACGGGGAAAATGCTCGAATGCATGAGATGAACCTGTATGCAAATGAAATGCACATGATGACATGATATGCAATGCATGACACGCAAGCAATGAAAAGACAACAACAGCGAATAACTGGAGGACACCTGGCACATCGGTCACGGGGCGTTACGACACTCCACCACTACGAGAGGATCTCGTCCTGAGATCTAGAATGGCACCGGAGGGACAACGGAAGAGATAAGAGAAGAGGTAAAACAAATTGCTTCTTTGACAAACGAGTGAAACCAAAGAACCTTGAAAAGGTTGAACAAATTTAAAGAAATAAAACAACGGAGAAGAACAAAGTTGAAAGCACTCCGTTAAGAAAGAGAAATAAGAAAGAACCGATTCAGGTAGCACTTCGGTTGAAAAGAGATGAAGACTTGATGAAATGAAAGAACTTGAGCAAAGGGGCACAATACTCTGGTTAAATGGCTAACCCAAGAAAAGAACACGATCCTGACAAAACGAAAAGATGGTTTGAACAGAGCAACATCACAATGCCTCCGGAACAAAAGAAAGAATGGAATGGAATGAACGACGAGAAAACAAGATCTTGAGGGAGCACGCTTACAACAAGTGCTAGAACGGAGTTGTTGGAAAACCAACAACGAAAAGAATAAGCTTGATATGGTCTTATGGAATACATCTCAAATTATGAGGTGACAACCTGCCACTCACAGGAAGCAGAATTGGATTGATATGAACAAGGAGACGAGAAACTTATATCACCGGGAGGATAAATGAAGAACTTGGGTCCTTTATAAAAAACATAGATAGCAACAAACCTTAGGGAAGGCTTTAGGTGAAATATAACCCAAGATAATTCCAATGACGAGATTGATGGATTTAAAATACCTCATTCTTAATAACATGTGAATCATGAAACATGAACTCAAATTATCAAGAATGACATAATACCAGCTCCAATGACATGGTTGAAAGAATTGCACTCCGGATGCAAGATGAAGAAACTTTAGCTCCTTAGAAAAGAATCTTGATGAACGCTTCGAGAAGGAAATAAGTCCTTGATGAACCATCATGTATAGCCTCCAAGAAGAAACTCCGGTAACAGAAGAATAAAAAGAAAGAGAAATTGAGAACACAAGGTGAATCCTTGCAATGATTTAGATGAATCTCCATTGTAATATAATTGAAAGAGGTTGGAACTCCGGGAAGAAAAGATAAGATGAACAATTGAGATCAAGAATCTTGATGAACCTCCGGAATAGGGAAATAATCATTTGGATGAAACAAGAATAAGAATTACATTATGCTTAACCTTCACCAATTAAATTGATGACAATCAACGGATTTGGCACACTACATATTCTCGTATCAAGGATTAAGAGCGATATAACATAAACTTGAGAACGTCTTCGACGAATCCACCGGTAGGATTGAAAACAACAAATGAATTGATATGATAACAAGGTACGAAGAATCTTGAGCGAACCACCGTAAGAATTGAAAATGAACAAAGAAGAAAAATAAAGAAGCACCGGGAAAAATTAGAGAGCAAATGAAGATACTTGAGGGGAATTTACATAAAAGAGAGCGAAGAGATCACGAGACGATTAAAGATCACTTGAGCGAAACACCGGTAAAATTAGAGAATGATAGCTGAAAGCTGAGAATGAATAATCCCGAAATGATGGCCTCCGGATAATCAAACTTAGCAGAATCTTGAATTGCTCCGGATAGGTGAAAAGAATTCTCACGATCAAGACAAATACGAGAGGATGGCAACAAGCTAGAATCACGAATCTTGAAGAGAAAAGAGCAAGATTGAGGAGAAACTCTTCTTCGGTCTTCAACATCCGAGAATGACGACGAGTACACCACCAAGAATTATTGAGGCACACCGGAATGAAGAATGGAAAAGTTGAGCCAACGATGAAAAGGATTAGAAAGATCTTGGACAAGGGCATCTGACTGATGATAAATCATTCTTACGTCCAACTTCAAAAGAATTTAGGATAGCTCCAGGAAAATAGAAGAGTCAGGTAAGATCCTGGAAAAAGACATGTGGGTTAGGGCCCACTCAAAAGGAAACACCGTTGAATGATTAAAAAGAGGGAAAGCACCGGTTGAATTAAATGACTTGACTGAGCGAACATCCTCGAAATAGGTTGAACGGATGTTGGATGACAAGGTGAGCCTTCTGAGATATCTTCAGGGCACCGGAACAAATGAATATCAAGAAATGAATGATTAAGAGGTGCACCGGCACGAGAAAAGCATTTGAAATACAGAGAAGAATATGGTCGACACCGAGAGCTTGAATAGAATCCACCGGAGAAGAAAATGAGTGAAAAGTGACGAACTTGAATCTTTGTTAGAATCTTCATGAGAATCACCGGATAAGGACATTGAAGGAAAAGAATGAAGAGACTTCACATCAATAAGATGGTTACTTGATTAAGAAGTCTGAGTCCTTAAAGAAAAACAAGGGAGGGAGGGCGGGAAAAACAAAGACAATTTGGAATGGATGAAACGAACACCGTTGGGAAGAAGTGATAATTGGTCTTGCGAATGTTGAAGTGAACGGATCCACTTGAGGAGAAGCACACCGGTTGAGAAGAGGATTGACATGACAATCTCGATGATCAAGAGGGATTAGTATTCACATCGGAGTATGAGAACACCATTTGGGGAAGGTATGGAATCAAACACTTGACATCGAAGCAACTCGAATACCACAACTCAAAACAAAACAAAGGATTGACTTGCAAAATAAGCCGGAACAAACATATGATAGAGATTTCGTCCGAAGTTTTCGTGGTGGGGCCTACACGGGCTCGATCGTACATCACCATCATGTACAAGGCAGTGCGCATGACATACGAAGGGTCCCCGAGTCGGCATAGCCAAGGACTCTTTAAGACACAACGAGACCATTGTAAAACCGACCGTGAATAGGCGGACCACTAGACGTCGAACCCCAATTTCATATCATACATCTGTCGGAAAGATATCCTAAGAGCTATTTGAATTCCCACTTATGAAACTCCCGAACCGTTCCGGTTATGCAATCAGGTGTTGGGGATACAGGGGAAGCATAATATCTCACCCAAATCTAGCAAATCCTACATCCAGCTGTATCCATCCTTCAACACATAACCGAGAAACCTTCAGAAACCATCTACCTCAACCTTCGAAAAGCATCCGTTATACAAGTTATGGCAATACTCCCGAACTCCCGCCCCAGTACTGGGTGGCGTCGAGGTTATCTCACCAACGAATTGCATAAAAGAGATTTTCGATGTCGGCGTACTAAACTCAGGTATTCCAGAATTGCAACGATAAAATTATGACGACAACACCCCAGAGCTCAACTCCCCGGGACACTTCCACAAAATCCCTGACAGGAGGCACCAAGACAATGTTCTCGTCACAAAACCATCGGAACGATTCCAAGATACCCACGTGATCCTAAAATTTTTAGTGAAATTTGAGAAGAGAAGAGTCAAAACTCTACGTCAGGATGCCTTACCAGAGCGATGAAGGGACTAGGAAGTAAAAAAAAAATTCCTAAACTCTCCGATATATATAATCCTAAATGACTCAAAACATTTTTCTACACTCAACAACGGCTGCTAAAAACGATCATGCAATGGGGGCTCCTAAGGTCGGGGAAGGCTCTGATTACCAACTTGTAACGCCCTCGATGCGGCTATATCTCCCACGTGTCGAAGCACGACTTAGAGGCATAACCGCATTGAAAGCAATGTCGCAAGTGAGGTAATCTTCACACAACCCATGTAATACATAAGGGAAAGAGATACATAGTTGGCTTACACTCGCCACCTCACGCAATTACATGAATAAAGCATTTCAACATCCAAATACAATCAAGGTCCGACTACGGAACCAAAATAAAAGAAGAACCCCAAATGCGACATAGGTCCCCGATCGACCCCAACTGGGCTCCACTACTGATCAACTGGAAACGGGACAACGCAAAGGACAAGATCTTTATCGAGCTCCTCCTTGAGCTTGGTTGCGTCATCTGCACGGTCTCATCGGCACTTGCAAGCTGGTTTTGGAAGTATCTGTGAGCCACGGGGACTCAGCAATTTCACACCCTCGCGATCAAGACTATTTAAGCTTATGGGTAAGGTAAAAGGTATGAGGTGGAGCTGCAGCAAGCGACTAGCATATATGGTGGCTAACATACGCAAATGAGAGCGAGAAGAGAAGGCAAAGCACGGTCGATAAAAGTATGAACAAGAGGTGATCCTAAAACAACCTACGTCAAGCATAACTCCAACACCGTGTTCACTTCCCGGACTCCGCCGGAAAGAGACCATCACGGTTACACACGCGGTTGATGTATTTTAATTAAGGTCAACTTCAGGTTTTCTACAACCGGACATTAACAAATTCCCATCTGCCCATAACCGCGGGCACGACTTTCGAAAGTTCAAATCCCTGCAGGGGTGTCCCAACTTAGCCCATCACAAGCTCTCACGGTCAACGAAGGAATAGACCTCCTCCCGAGACATTCCGATCAAACTCGGTATCCTGGTTCTACAAGACATTTCGACCGGGTAAAACTAAACCAGCAACACCGCCCGAATGTGCCGACAAATCCCGATAGGAGCTCCACATATCTCTTTGTCAGGGCACACTCAGATTGTCCTAGGTACGGGTAGGCCAGCCCAGAGTTGCCCCTGGTGGTCACCGGTAGCTGGCAGGTTGGACCAACACTCAGAGGAGCACTAGCCCGGGGGTGGGGTAAAATAATGATGACCCTCAGGAGCGCGACTCCCAAGGGAAAAGAAAAGGCTAGGTGGCAAATGGTAAAACCAATGTTGGGCATTGCTAGAGAAGTTTTACTCAAGGCGAACTGTCAAGGGGTTCCCATAATAGCCCAACAATGTAAGTAACGCAAAATCCGGGAACATAACACCGATATGACGGAAACTAGGGCGGCAAGAGTGGAACAAAACACCAGGCATAAGGCCGAGCCTTCCACCCTTTACCAAGTATATAGATGCATTAATTAAATAAGATATATTGTGTTATCCCAACAAGTAAACATGTTCCAACAAGGAACGATCTCCATGTTCCAACAAGGAACAAAACTTCAATCTTCACCTGCAACTAACAACGCTATAAGAGGGGCTGAGCAAAGCGGAAACATAGCCAAACAACGGTTTGCTAGGACAAGGTGGGTTAGAGGCTTGGTTCAACAATATGGGTGGCATGATAAGCAAGTGGTAGGTATCGCAGCATAGGCATAGCAAAAGAGCGAGCATCTAGCAAAGCAAAGATAGTAGTGATTTCGAGGGTATGATCATCTTGCCTGAAATCCCGCAAGGAATAAGAAAGAGTCCATGAAGAAGACAAACGGGCGTAGACGAACGGGTCCTCACAAACGCGACGTTATCGGAACCAACCCGAAGAAGCAAACACCGGAAACAAACACACAACATAGTAAACAACCAACACATGAACATGGTATGATATGCGGGATGCGGTATGCGATGCATATGCATGATTTGACAAGGAATGCATGAACCTGGCCTCAACATGGAAATCCATGTGTGCCACTGGAAAGATGAGATGAAATCGCTTGAAAACGATATAAAGATCACCGGAATCGGAGTTACGGTTTGGAAATGGCAAGCAATTCAAATATGGCACCGGTCTGCGATATACAGCAAGTAGCCATCTAAATGCAACAAGATGAACATGCTACAGCACTCAAACATGGCATAAAAATACATGGCAGGGATGCACTCATGAAGCTTAACAAAATATGAACAATGAGCTACGGCTAATTCATCCATTAACAGGTTCAAACAAGCATTGCAAAAATGCATTTGGCAAATAGATCTCAGACTTGGTGAAATTAACATTTGTCTGGAATTTCAGATCAGATAGCACTCTTTGGAGCAATAAAACAATATGCTACAGGAACTTAACATGGCAAAGTAAAGCATGGCATGGAGCAACTCAAAGAGCTTAACAATAGTCCCTTAGTGACCTTGAGCCAAAAGGGATCAGAAAATACATTAGCAAGCATGTGAACATGGCAAAAACATAATCAGATCACAGACTTAGTGAAAACTGGAGCATGCTCAAACAGATATCAAGTAGGCATGTTTACGAGCTCGATGCACTCACTACAGAGCAAGGAATGACAATCTAAGCATACACCCATCAAGAATACACAAAATTCAAGCTATACATGGCAAGAACAATGACATAGAATGCACGGATCAACTACAACATCATCGGCAAAATCGCTAACAAGTAGATAATCTGCCCAGATTCACGAAATGACAAAAGTATAGCTCGATTGACTCAAGCTAGGGTGCTCCATGAATGCAAACAAAGACATGGATGGATAGAGCACTACAAGGTTAACAAAACATCCTTACTGATCATCCTCAAAAGTGGCACGGATCACTAGGAAACAACATGAACATATGGCATAATGAGATAAATAGATCAAGGACTTAGTGGAAATGCCAAGTCCCTGAAATCAGCATTAACAAATGCCTCACTTTGCAAGCTTGTGCTAGTCACCACACACATCACAAAAATACATGGGTTGCACCTCTAGAAAGATGGCAAAACCCTTAACAAAACATATGTAGAGCTCAGGGGCATATCATGCACACAATAATCATGGCAAAAATGACAAATATCTAATTGGAGCAGCAGATCTGACAATTATCTCAAATAGCATTCTTCTAAGAGCATTTCGGGCATCAAGATGAACTCAAATTAAAATGATGTAGTGAGATGAAATGATGTACTCTCTGAGACGAACATTTTGATATGCTATATGCATGAATTGGAGCTACGGACGCAAAGTTACAATGCGATGAACATGAGCATTTGAATCTGGGAATCTCGAGGACTTAGGAAAAATATACCCTCTGAAAACAGATCTAGGGTTTGGCACGGAAACCGAGGATAGTCGGGAACTCGCCGGAGTGCACTATTCGCCGGAGAACGAGGTGGCCGGAGACGTCGGGACTTGGCCGGCCGGAGCATCGAGGGAGAGGGAGGAGCTCCCCGGGCGTTGGGCGGCGGCGGCGCCGGAGTTGAGGGCGCGGGCGCCTCGGGCGTCGGCGGCGGGACCGAAGCAGCGACGATGCGGCGCGTTGGCCAGTGTGCCGGCGACGAGACGGTGGGCGGCGAAGCGAGGATGGAGCGGCGGCTGCCTCGCGCGGATGGCGCGGCCTCGCCGGACGGAGGCGCGGGCGATTCGGGCCCCGCGGGTCGGATCTGGGCCGCGCGGGCCCACAGCGGCGGAGGAGAGAGGAGGATGCGGCGCTGACAGGTGGCGCATGGATTGGCGGGGAGCGGCGGCGGTGCGACGTGGCAGCTCCGGATTGGTCCGGGTGAGGTGGCGGCGGCGCGAACGTATCCGGCCGGTGGTGGAAAGTGTCCGGTGACGCGAGGAGGACGAAGTTAGGGTTTCATCCGCGATTTTTGGGAAGGGGATCACATATTTATAGGTAGAGGGGGCTAGGAGAGTCCAAATGAGGTGCGTTTTTCGGCCACGCGATCGTGATCGAACGACCGAGATGATGGAGCAGGTTTAGGTGGGTTTTGGGCCACTTTGGAGGGGTGTTGGGCTGCAACACACATGAGGCCTTTTCGGTCCCTCGGTTAACCGTTGGAGCATCAAACGAAGTCCAAATGGTACGAAACTTGATAGGCAGTCTACTGGTAGTAAACCAAGGCCGCTTGGCAAGTCTCGGTCCAATCCGGAAATGTTTAATACCCACACATGAAAGGAAAGTAGAAATAACCACCGGAAGAGAACGAAGCGCCGGAATGCAAAACGGACAACGGGGAAAATGCTCGAATGCATGAGATGAACCCGTATGCAAATAAAATGCACATGATGACATGATATGCAATGCATGACATGCAAGCAATGACAAGACAACAACAGCGAATAACTGGAGGACACCTGGCACATCGGTCACGGGGCGTTACACAAATGCAGGTGCAGTAAGTCAGTGAAGTTGCGTCCCCCTCCGTGCCGGTGCAG
Organism: Triticum urartu; assembly: GCF_056163025.1. NCBI lineage: Eukaryota > Viridiplantae > Streptophyta > Magnoliopsida > Poales > Poaceae > Triticum > Triticum urartu. The sequence goes on along the minus strand of NC_141876.1, from coordinate 232,321,585 downwards.
TATAGTCATCTCACCGGACCTCTAGTTGGGGCCCAACGAGAGAACTTTGATGTTTACAGGTTTATTGGTCCCCTTTGCATTTTGCGCCAAGTTTTGACCTTTGATTTAATTAATAAAATGTTAATGCATGTAACCAAAAATGTTGGCATGGTACGTTAACTCCCTCCTCGTTTCTTATTTCGTGACATATCAACCAATGAGAGATGTGGGTTGTGCATGCTTTCAATGACTTGAGACTACCAAACATGACATGAAGTGGTTAGTTCATTGCATGTAATCCTATAGCCAGCTTCTGACTACTCCATCTTTCACCAATTAGCAAAAAGACATTAAGTTCTCTCGCTTTCCCCATCATATTGGTCATGGTGCACAATCCTAAGAGCATGGTTAATAGTATAGCCAGCTGCTGACTACTCCCTCTGTCTAGGTGAATAAGTCATCTTAGGTTGTGCACGACGACCAAGGCAGAGGGGAAAACGAGAGAACTTAATGGTTTTGCTAATTAATAGAATTGCATGCAATGAACTAACTACTACATGTCATGTTTGGTAGTCTCAAGTAATTGAAAGCATGCACGGCCACACATCTCTTATTGGTTGATGTGTCACGAAACAAGAAACGACAAGGCAGTTAATGTACCGTGCCTAAGTGTTTTGGGATTATTTGGTTTTCGTAAGGTGACTTACACACCCAGACGGAGGGAGTATATGATGTTTCCATGTCATATACTGTAGAGCCATCACTTGTAGCCACTCATACAATAAGGTTAGTTATAAGGCTGGCTATAAGAGTACTACTTTTTCTCGTCTTCTCTCTCTCTTTCTTCATATTTATTGTATATCGGCCTAGGAATCCGCATATAGCTGGGCTCTTGCATGAGAGCCCACCCCTCTTTTTCACTTGCTCTAAGATGACTTATACACCTAGATGGAGGGAGTAGTCTTAAGTCATTGGATGCATACGCACCCCCGTCTCGTATTGGGTGTTTTCTTTTTTCGTGGCAACAAACAGGGAACGAGGTGGGTACTTAATGCACCGCGCCTAAAAGTTTTGGGATTACTATTTGGTTTTCGTAACATGACTAATGCACCAGTACGGGGGGAGTACAATAGTAGTCTTTGATTGCAATTTTTTGTTGGTAGCTTACAAAGTTGAGCACTCGGTGAGTACAATAGTAGTCTGATTGATGAGACTTCATATTTAAGCCATCTACCGAAAGGAATAACACAATACACCATGTATTTATTTACAGAGGGAGTAGTACATTTTTTGTGACATGCATTATTAAATATTGCTAGTCAAATACTAAATCCAGATGGACGTGGTACTACTACTAAATCTAGAAGGTGGTGCTAGTACTAGTAGTAGTACTACCAATGTAGTAGTACTGTACTACAAATTGGTCAAATTATTACGTGCTGCTCCTCACAGTGAAGTGACAAGACCCTGCGCCGGAGATGACACCTGAGTATAGGCACCGTGTTCGGCATAGCATAGTCAGCCTCACCGTCTGCAGTCACTATCATCATGGCTGTAGAGCTAGCCTGCTTATAGCTAGCCGTGTTCGACATAATTTCCCGTGCGTAGATGCCCGTGCATTGCACGGAACACCAAGATTGGGGGTGGACGGCACCGGCAGCGGCCATCGCACTAGATTTTCCATGGCCTTCTATATGTGGTGGGGAGGAGATAAGGTTCATTGTGAGAGACAAGGAGTTGTTTGTAAATAGGGAACAAGCGTGGGCATCTTTTTGCAAAACTAGAGAAGTTTGGTTTGTATGCGTCAGATCTAGATCCGAAAACTATTGGTGAAAGATGGCAGGCACAACATCATCACCAACTCTGGACCTCTTTGGTTCGCAGGATCTTGAAAATGCAGGAATAGGACACGGCAATATTACAGGTTTCAAACTGATATTACAAATGTTAGGAGTTATGTTGCACCTACAAAGAGGGAATTACTAGGACGTAAGAACTTTTGTTACTTTAGGTGGATGTAGCATTATCGTACAAACTAAAATCCACTTCCTTGACAAGTCACAAATGGGCAAATAAATTTTCGAGTCTCTAGCCACTTGATGTTTCAAAAACAAATTCAGCTTCTGCAGAGACATTGTCATTTAGGCTTAGACGCTTGCAGTGATCAGCACGCCATTCATTGTTGCGCCAGAGAATGCCAAACCTCATTACCTTGAGAACACTTGCCTCCAGAACAAAGAACCTGACCAATTTAATCTTAGATGTGCTGCCTCGGTAGTCGATCAAATCAATTTCTGTAGGATGGACATCAAGGCATTCGATGAGATTGTTATAGTGCAGCACGTTTTTCACTTTCGGGTCTTTTTTTATCTGCAAAAGAAGAGAACATGTTAGAGCAACTGGATGTATAAGATTGTCGTGTGTCATCAAGAGGTACCAATATCATTCACTCATACGATAGGGTTGGCTGGCTAGTGATATTTTTTCACACACACACTCTCTCTCTTTCTCTTTCCTCTCATTGACCTAGGAGCACATGAAGAGCTTGGGCATTTGCTTCCTTCCACTATGTGGCTGATGCCATATTGCTCAAAAGAATGCCACATAATACGCATCGATATCAAATCAAAATATTTTGCCACCGCTCTCGCGATGTGAGAGAGTTGGCACCGCTGCGCACACAAACCCACATGTATAAACAAATCAATCAAACCAACTACACCAGCCTCTCACTCTCCCAAACAAGTATTTTTTATTGCCTCAGTCCTCTCTCTCTCTCTCCCACGCAAATGTTTATTCATTGCGTGAGTTAATTTGGCACCGGAGCAAAGTAGGTGATCTAGATTGGGGCACCAGGTGAGCAATGGAGGGCCATCGATGCCAAATGCATCACAAGTGAATTTGGCACGTGTTTTGGCCTACATAGTGGATGGCCATTATAGCCCACTTTTGTACTACCTCGTATTTAGTGTAAAATTTGACCATAGATTTACCTAAGTAAATGCCGATGCATGTCACCAAAAATTATACCATTTGAAATTATGTTAAAATACGAATCCAACAACATAATTTTAAGTGACATGCATTAACATTTTGTTAGTTAAATCTATGGTCTAATTTTGATACTACAAAATAGGAAGAGTAAACCAGGACAGAGGTAGTACTTGCTCTTAGGGTAACCATAGAGTTACTAGTCTAAGTTAATTTCCACTATGACTAGCCTAGGCTACTATATTAGTAAAACAAAAAAACGATGCAAGTGATCACGTGAGAAAAAAATACTAAAAACATTTCTTTCGGTGCAGTGCGTAGATGCAGTTTTTAACACTACACTTGTCATCGTAATTTGGGAAAATTATGAAAAAATTGAGCTAAGTTGTGATTACCATTTACTAATAGGAAAGAAGTTTCACCTTGATGAGTAGCTTCTCTGTGCATGGAAAGCATGTAAGGAATCCAACAACTTGATCCAGATTGGGGCCGATAGATCTTATTGCCAAGATCTTCACTATGCGCATAGACTGGGTCAAGCTTGTGGGAATCATTTTCTAGAAGACGGTCGTAAATACATCAAGAAGAAATTTCAAAATGTGAATTTCAAGAATACGGGGAAGAAAATGAGTGATGTACCTGAACGATTACGGATCCAATAAAGAGTTCGGAGAATTTGGCAGAGGAGTACACCAACGCTGTAAATTTTGGCGCGTCAATGTCCCTGATTTTTGTTGGACCTTCTAGATCAGATACAAGCAATCTCTCAAGGAAAGGCGCATTCTCAATTACCATAATGTGGAACAGCTAGAGTGATCTCTTCCCAATTGATGTCTTGTTGCGGGGCCAGCAAGACACATAAATCCATCGGAGATTCGTCGAGGTGATGTGGAGGCTAATAAACCCGTGGATCTGCTGAAGACGAAGGTACTCGAGCTTAGTATAGCTGCGGAGCAGGTGCTCCATAACCTGCTTCGAGATGCCAATGTCAAAGAGGTCGAGCTGCTTGAGTTGAGGGAGAAGAAGGGCGGGCGCGGCATTAATCTGGGGAAGATAGTAGGAACTGAAGCTAGTGCAGCACAACGTTGGCGTGAGGCGGAGCGCGGACGGCGGTAGAGAGCGATATCGCCCAGCTTCAAAGCCGAGCTCCTCGAGCTGATCTAGGGCGGGGGATAAGAACCACTCGTCGAACTTGGCTTGGACCTTGTAGTTCGTAGTGAACATGCGAATGTCAAGGCGTCTGGCTGGCCCAGGGTGTGATGAAAGGATCTTGGAGACTACCGCCATGCGTTTGCAACCCCCGTCGCAGAGGCAATTTTCGATGGTGAGGTTGAGGGGGACGCGGCGCCAAAGGGGGCGCCACCGCTGGGAGAGCAGGGCGGTCCGCACGGAAGATTTGGTGGGGAGGAGGCCGATGATGACGAGTAGCATGTCGTCAGGGAGGTTGCTGATGAAGTCCAGGCTCGCCGGATGCAGTTTTGGCTCGAGCCTCCTCCACTTGTTTGGTGCATCGCCATCCATCTCAACCGGCAGCGACGCCGGTGTACACGTGGGCTGGTGTGTGTTGTGTGCTGGCCTGCTGGGTGTGCACGAGTGTGTCCTTCTGTGCATGCCGCCACAAAGTGGTGAATTGAGCGTGAGTGCGTCCTTCACGCGGAAGAAGTGTGTCCTCAATGCGCCCTCGATTTACTAGCATGCGGGGTGCTACCCCGAGTGGTTTCAACTTTGTTTACTTCACCGCGTGTCAGATGGGCCTCTAGTTTACTTATTTTGACCCACTGCCACATGGGCCAGCACACGAAGATAGAGAACATGAGCTGACAAGGCAGCATGTGGACTGGTTGACCGGTCGACTAAATAATATACAGAACTATACGCTGACATAGTGACCGTATAATCCGTCGATATAGAGAGTTCGAGTGAGAGGGGAGGCCCGTGAGAGATAACAGAGAGAGAGAGAGAGCTACTCCCTCTGTTTGGTAATGTAGTGCCAACATTTTTTTAAGTCAAACTTTTGAAACTATGACCAAGTTTATAATGAAATTACTTATATCTACAATACCAAAGACAAATGATAGTATGAAGTAATTACATGTTGTGATTAATCTAATGATCGTTCAGATGTAAATGTTTTTCTCCACATATACATTGTCTAACTTTTCAGAGGTTTGACTTTTCAAAACATCCATATGATTATGGACGTGAGAGAGTACCTAACTAGAGAGAGTGTATGAAATAGGAAGAGTGACTAAAAAAGTGTGTGTGCGTGTGTGAAAGAGACATGGACAACACACGATAAAAGTAGAGAAAAAGTGTGTGTGTCTTATGCAAACATATCACACATGCATCTTCGACAGCAGAAGCAAGGTGAGGAGATAGTGTGTGGTTGTTTTCAGCTAAGAGAGAAAGACCCCTAGCACGTGGCCAAGAGGGGTCTGACAAAGAAGGGAGAGAGGTCGAGGTGACGTACGGAGAAAATGCAGACATGGGGAGGAGAGAGTGTATGCTTGTCATAGAGAGATCCCCTGGAGATCATGATGGAACTACATGGGTGGGAGATCGAGTGACAAGGTGTATGCGTGATAGAAGATACCCCAGGAGATATCGAGATAGATGTATGTATGGAAGCAAACAATACGTGTGTTCCTGATGGCTAGTAAGAGATAATCATACTTAGGGGGGAGAGTGCGTGCGCCTATGATGGAGTGAGGGATTATGGTACTTAGGGTGTGCGTGTCACATAGAGAGAGAACAAGGGTGGATAGTGTTTGATGGGTCTATGTAGCACGAGCGAGACATGTGTATGTGTGAACCAGGGAGATATAAAGTTTGAGAGAGATAAACGAAACCCGATAAGGCTAAGTGGTGCATTAGATAGCTGAGAGGGGGAAAGAGATATTCCATCCGCTCGATAATGCAGTGCATGTAAGAAATTTAGAAGTCGAAATTTGGAAACTTTGACCAGGTTTACACAAATGTTACTTATATCTACAATACGAAAGATACATAATACAAATCCACATCTCATGATGAATCTAATTGTATATGTTTGTCGTTCTAGATGTAAATGTTTTTCTCCACGTACATGGTCAAACTTTGTGATGTTTGACTTTTCAATAAATCTATATGCTATGGACCATGAAGAGAGTGCCTAAGTCGAGAGAGATCAAGTGCGTGTGGAGGAGAATGAGTGAGTGTGCAAAAAGAGTATGTGTGTGAAAGAGAAAGGGACAACGAACGATAAATTAGAGAGAGAGTGTGTGTTTTCTTTTTTATGCAAACATATCACGCATGCATCTCCAAGATAGAAAAGTGAGGTGAGGAGATACATGAAGATAGCTAGTGCGTGATTGTTTGCAACAGAGAGAGACATCCCTATAGCACATGTCCAATAGAGGTCTGGCCAACAAGGAACAAAGGTCGAGAGGGACACATGGAGAACATGGACGCATGGGGAGGGAGAGAGGGTGTGTTTGTGATAGAGAGATCGCCTCGAGATCGTGAGGGGACTATATGGGTGGGAGATCGAGGGAGGTGCATGCGTGATAGAAAGATGCCCCGAGAGATATCGAGATAGACCATGCACATGTTTGTGATGGAGACTAAGATTAGCTAGTCATTTACATATAGGGGGGACTGCGTGTGCCTACAATTGAGTAAGATACCATCATACTTGGCTAGGCATGAGATTGTGTGTGTGTGTGCATATGAGATGGAGAGAGAATGAGGGAGAGAGATAGAGTTTTAGATGGGTCTATCGAGTGCGAGTGAAATATGGATGTGTATGTGTGACCCAGGGAGATGGAGAGTTTGAGAGAGAGAGAGGGAAGAGCTCCAAGACGACAAAGTGGTGCTTGAGAGAGTTACGGGCAACGAGCCAAGGAATTTGTGTGCGTATGATGAGTGCACCCAAGATATTTAGCTTGGACTAGAGAATCATACATAGTGTGCGAGAGAGACCTATAGATGGAGTATATATGCATGTGAACTAGAAATCCCCCCCCACACACACACAAAGAGAGAGAGAGAGATGGAGAGAGCGGGAGAGGGATCAACAAGGTCTGTTTGTTGGATGCATGTGAAAGAATTGAAGATTGTTGATGAGAGAGGCAGAGAGAGAGAGAGCAGGAGTCCGGGAGAGGGGGTGGTCGCGTTTTATGCATCAAAGACTGATATAAACCATGTTTCGATATAAACTTGCATTCAAATATTTAAATTGGAGAACATGTTGTTTGCAATCCACACATGAACGGAGATATGCTTATATCAAACAAGCTCGTTAATTTGACTTTCAACATGTTCATGGAGTACTATAATACTGTACAACATGCTACTCGATTGAGGTGTTCAATTTTGGATTTAGTTCACTATTTTGACCTGGTGAACGAGCTATTTAATTGAATCGAGATATTTCATTTTGGGTTTGATTCCCGTTTTTGAGTGTGTCAACTATCTGTCATATAGTAAATCGTTAGAAACGAGCATGTAAAAACACATTACTCCCGAGCATCATCTCTCCATCTAAAATAGAAGTGGCAAGCTAATATTTCAAAATTAGATTCGAATCGACTTGGTAAAGTAGACGTGGATGCTCGTTCTTCGAAAATTTGAACGAACCGTTAAACACCCTCTGCTCGGTGGAATTTGCCCGAGCAAATAAATGGGAGATGCGAAATTACCGGCCTATGTGGGACATGCATCAATTGGCCCATCGTACATCGAGGGTAGGTCCATCACTTCATCCAAGCGCGCCTTCTCCTCGGCCGAAATGACATGTGCCGAATAATTCATGAACCATGGTCGGCAAAACACCCTCTCCTTGCCCAAAATAGCCCGCGCCCACTATTTCAAAACACACTCTCCTCGCCCGAAATCGCTCGCACCCACTATATTTCAAAACACGCCCTCCTCGCCCGAAATTGCTCGCGCCCACTATATTTCAAAATACGCCCTCCTCGCCCGAAATCGCTCGCGCCCACTATTTGGGCAAAGCAATGCTACTCTACTATCCCCGACCCTCAGTACACAGACCCAAGCCGAGAAGCCTAAAGGCAGGAGTAGAACTATAACTCTGCCCCCCACATTTCAGACAAATGCGTCCGTAAGACATGGTTCCCCCTCCCAATTCCCCATTCATACCTCGTGCGCGCCAAATCACCTTCTCCCCGGAAGCTCCCTTCTCTCGAGCCGCAAAATCTCGGCCCCTCCTCCATGGCGCCCCCATAGCACCAAATTCACAGCCACCCTCTCTCTAATCCCGGAGACGTTGTCCATTTGCCGTCATGCACTGGTCCGTGTGCCTCTTACTCCATGATGTCGTAGCTACCTCGATGATGGTCGTATGAACCGTACCGGAGCGGATTCACCCCTGTCGTTGTTCACGGCGCAGGAGCGGCTCCAACTTTGGACCCATCCAGAGCCCCGACGCTGCTTCTCCGTAGCCGTCGACCATCGCGACATCTCTACTTCCCTGCCGCCGGCCTCACCGACTCGGCAGCTGGAGTTGCCTACTTCACCAGGCCGCCAGATAGGTCGCACCCTCATCTCAAATCACTTTATTTAGGCGTCAGTTGTCTGAATTTTTATTCTGGGCAAATCAATTCCCAATGGGAAGCAGCACCCCTCGAGCTGACGGAGCTCCTAGGCAGCCGGTTGGCTGGTGTCTAACGTAAGGGTGCGGGGGCGCAAGTTCACCGCGGAAGCAGCGCTTAGAAGGCTATCTTAGAGTTGCGTGGGTTGAAGGTACTACCGCCGTCGGATATATATGACAGCGAGTCTTTGTGGATTGGCCCGGGGGCGGCGCAACCACGGGGCCACGGACGGGGGAGGCAGGCTGCTCTACCGGTGGTCGCTAGCTCTTCGGGGAAGATTCCGAACAGTGTCAGCCGGGAGGCACCAGACGGCCATCAAGCCATCCGGCGTAGATCGGGCAGTACCAAACTAAAATAAAATCGTGAGGCCCCAATTTAGTCTTCAGTCAACAGATGTGTGACCAGTCTCATACCTTGCTGTTGATTTCTTAGGGTATTTCTTTAGATTAGAGAGATGTGTCGTTCTTAACATTATGCGTTTTCTGCATCTTCAGCCACACCATCTTCCGACTCACCACAAGTTCTCCAACAAGGGAAGCATACAACAGAAGGGAGCTATAGTCCCCACTCAACAATTCCTTGCATCGAATGCGCATATCGGACATGGACAGCCACAACAACTGTAGGGCCATCGACAAGTCAGCACATGATGCTCACTCCTATGGATGGATGCCAGATAGGTTGTACCCTCATCTTACTTGTGTGCAACATTTATGGCTTTGTTATTCATCTAAGCATGGAAAATAGATTATCACATTTCATTGTATATTCATGCTGATCTCTTACGGGTCTTGTTCAGGAGTTAACGTTGTTCCATAGTTCAGCTAAGAGACTTGTTCTTTAGGTAACACCGTTCCATAGTTATCATCCATCAGCCAATGCTATCCCACAAGCTAGTGATTATAGTATTATACCACTTCTAGTATAACCTATGTAGTTCTTTAATACTTTTGTGTGCCATCTAGTTAATCTCGAGTACAAACGATACATATTCTGTAGCTTTCATCTGTGTTCTCCCTTTAGTTTCTGAGACCTGTTACTGCTAGTTAACCCCAGTCCTACTATTTATATTGTCTCCTACAGGCACTCATTGCATAAATCTACCTACTAGTTGTCTTCCATGCATGTCGGATATAATTGCACACACTGATTTATCCACAAGAACCTCACAGAGCAATGTAACAGCCAACAAACTTGATGTCAATGATACCCAATATGATGGAACATGTAAATGCAGTTCTTCACAAGACTTGCAGAAAGATGATGAATCCTATTCACCCCATAAGGTCATTCCTCTAACTTGGCCCTTGATATGGGTACAACATGCATATAATGTCCTAGAGTGCATCTACTCTGTTGCAATGCCTTGTGCTTCGCCTGCTGATCATGCATGTAAATATGGCATGCCTTCCTGTTTTTCAGTACCTATTCCATTAATGATAACATGTTTTCAAATTCAAGTACCTATCATTCTACTCTATCGCAATGCCATCTTCTTAGTTTGGACATCATGCTTCTCAATATCTTATGCATTGTTATTCATCAGTGTGTACTTCATCTGTCTACCATACCATGTTTTTTTACATTGAAGTGTTGTTCTAGTGGTCTCTTGCAATGCCATCTTAGTTTCCCAATCATACACGCATATGTTGCCTTAGTGTTTTTCTGTAATGTATTCCACTAGCTTACATTTTTTACAGTCAAGTAGTGTTTTTTTACACCGTTGTCCTGTCGTATCCCTAGCACTTACATCATACTCCCTCTGTCCGGATTACATGTCGCATAAATGGATAAAACTGGATGCATCTAGAACTGAAATGCACCTAGACCCATCCATTTATTTCCGGATGGAGTGAATACATGTCAATTTTTCATGCCTTTCTATTCTTCAGTACCTATTCCATCTCTGTTGTAGCATGTTTTATAATTGAAGCACCATTCTTCTATATAAGGCATGCAAGGGGAAGACGGCTTTGTTAGAATCTGAAGGGTTACAAACCAGGTCTTTGCAAAAGATCCACACGCCAGGAGATAATAAACCAACTCCAGTTTTCATAGATACTGCTCCAGCACAGAGTAACCCAACTCCCACTAATAATAAGCAGATTCCAGTGGCCAAAGAACTAGTCTGCTTCAGTCCAGCAAAAATATGTCGACTCCATTCTAAGAAGCGTGTGCCTATCCTCGCATCATGAATTTTTATAGCATTCTGATCATATTTTCTACATGTTTCTTACCCATCTCTCTTTTAGAAAATAATTTTAAAGGATAGAAGACTTTCTGTACTGGGATCGTATTCGAGGAAAGTATCTTGCTGGAATTCTCTGTGCTCCAATGTTGATGTAAGTACCTGCTATATATCACTATATTTTTACATTGGCATGTATTTTGTTAATCGGTGTGAATCCAACCTTTATCTGATCTAAATTCAGTTGTAGCAAAATGTTAAAGGCGATAATGTTGATTTTTGTAAGGAAAACTACCTGGTAGTATTGCATACTAATCTGCATGAGTGTACTATCTCATATCATGCACATTACTGAATTGTAATGTTGCTCTGGTTTCCCATTCATTCATTGTGTCAATGTTACTTTCGTATTACCTTACCTGGATGATGATAGATGTGCCATATTGTGTTAATTTGGTGTAGGCTGGTGTGGTCTGGTTGCCCGAACATTCGTTGTGTCAATGTTACTTTCCTATTATGTAACTTGGCCAATGATAGCAATGCTAGTGTGTTAATTTGGTGCAGGCTACTGAAGATAAGAAGACAAACTCTGAAAACAGCAAGGCAACCCCATTGTTACTTTCCAACAAATCTAGGCCAGGTAATATGGCAATAACTCTTGATTAATCTGTTCGGTTTCCCTCCTAATTTATATTATGATGCAGTGGTCGAGACACTCTCCACTATCAATAATACAAGCCTGCCAAAATCGCCATCTGAATCTGTTCAGTTTTCCTATGTCTCGAATGCGATGGAAAAAATGTATGTTTGTGAACCAATTAAAGGCTGAAGAAATGATGGAAATGGTGGAGGAATCAGAGGTGCACATTCGTTCGCAACAACAACTGATCAATGTTTTCAGAGACAATGTAGCAAAGCAGCAAGAACATGCGCACATGCTTATGGGTGTCATCCACGCTGAGGTTGCAGATTGTGACGTTGTAGATCATTAGGTTCTGTTCATTTATTTGCACTGGCATCAATCTTTGATTGCCCAGTGGATGTAATTTCCTGTAATATATGTTGGATGTGCAGTTTTTCCCTGTATGCCGTACCTTTGCTTGATCGGTTTTGGTCCTGTGCATAATTGCTCATCGTAATGGGCTCAAATTATCTAATTGGGCCCCAAGACATGTACGAACTTTAATGGGTTGTTACCAGGCTGAAAGTTAATTGTTGGCCTCTAATCTCCCGGGTCGTTAACAGGCCGACATCGAAGCGGGGAACAGGCGGGCCCATTTGATTTCACGGGCCGTTAACAGGCCGATGCTAGGTCGGGCTACATATGGCCCTACTATACCGTGGGACTTTAGCGGGCCGAAAGTGACAGCGGGCTTGTACTGGACCATGAAGGGCATGGGCCGCGAAGAGGCTGAAAGTCAGATCGTACTGTAAATGGCCCAACTGTGTTGTGGGCCTTTAGCAGGCTGAAAGAGAAACTGGGCTGGTATTGGAATATGAAGAGCATGAGTCGTTAAAAGGCCAAAACTCAGGTTCGACTGCTAATGGCCCAACTCACTTATGGGCCGTCACCAGGCTGAAAGACACACCGGGCCGGAAATTGGCCCAATACTTAAATGGGTCGTTAAAAGGCCAAAAGATGTACATCTTGAAAATTGTCCCATCCCTTGGATGGGCCGTTAACAGGCCAAAACCACATCGGGCCGATATTGAGCCCAAATATATAGTGGGCTGTTAACGGGCTCGAACTAACGATGGGCTGCAATGGTGTCCAAGCGTTAACGGGCCGTTGACGGGCCGAATTCGCACATCTCATATGGGCTATGGGATTAAATGGACCTGACTCAAGTAGGCCTTATATGGGCCGGCCTGCTAATTCTTACTGAGCCGGCCTGTTTCACCGTAATGGGCCACTGTTGGGCCGTGCCACGTGTCGATCTATCATAGGCATCTCCTGTCCAATGAGTGGATGACATCTGTTCCAATGGTTAGCCGACACGTGGTTCCTCCAGCCAATCCGAACTTTACACGTGGAAAATACCCATTGGTACGGGCTGTTAACGGGTTATAGGATCCAAAACCCGACCCGATAGCTTACGGCGACCCGTTACGGTCGATGCCACGTGTCGGTTACCCTTGACGAAAGCACTTCTATGACGCGCGATTTTTCGTCATGGAAGTGGACACTTCCGTCATGATAATTTTGGTAATGTCATGGAACACTTTGTGAGGACCCCGATTCCAAGTCACATTGACCTAGCCGGTAACACGTCATATCACTTTGCGGCCTCACGCACGGTATTCCCATGGGTGTCGCCTTACCCTGGCCCGAGACCATTTGCGCCTTTTGGCTCACGTATATGATAGTGTCGCTAGCATCCATATGACAGAGAACCCGGTCCGACATGGCTAGTCGTGAACCCAAAGCGGCACAAACCTATGGGGACAGGCATACATGAATCACATCGAGCATGTCGGTCAACAGCGTGTGAATCCGGGCTGTAGCACTGGGCTAACAGGACTCCGGGGAACCCGGGCTGTAGCAGGCTAGGCAGGACTCCGGATGTCACCGTGTGACATTTCCCCGAAGGGACAGACATAGGAACGAAGTGAAACACATGCCGGCCAGTCAAGTGTCCTGAGCAGTAGTGCTGGGCTAGCAGGACTCCGGTGAACCGGGCTGTAGCGGACTACTATGGCTCAAGGAGGCACTAGACTACATTTCCCCATAAGAGAGGCTGCCATGGATAAACAACTAGATTGCCGGATCCCACACATACCAAGCATTTCAATCATACACACAATACAACATGGCATCACAACAAAACTCTACAACTCAAGTACTTTATTTAAAGGCTCCGAAGAGCCATACATAACATGTTCATATAGGTACGGGTCACATGACCTGACACTCAAGTCATACAAGCATACAAGCACATGCGGAAGCAAATAATTCTGAGTACAGACACTAGAAATAAAGAAGGTTGATGAAGCCTGTCTATCTACATAGGGCCCTCCATGGCCAGAATGACCACCTGGGTGGCAAGTTACTCATCGACGCCGAGGTCTACATAAAACCCGTCGGAGGGGGCGGTGTTGTCGTCTGAAAATAGTAATTAAAGCAACATGAGTACAAAGGTACTTGGCAAGTCTTACAAAAGATCCTACTATACATGCTCATTCTCAAGAAGGTGGTGGAGTTAATGCAGCAAGCCAGCTTTGACTCTTGGCCAAGCTATCCTACGACACACAACTTGTAAAAATAGTTTTCGCACACGAGTCCACTAATCACCAACACAATACTCCACCGAGGATCCTCCCTCGTCATCCTACGAGAGGGCCATCCTCGGTACTCACACTTATCTTGAGTCTTTTAGTAGTAACCATTAACTTGTCTATGAACTGTATAGGCAACCAAGTAGTCCTTTACCGCGGACTCGGCTATTCGAATAGATGATGTTAACCCTGCAGGGGTGTACTTCTTCATACATGCTCTCACCACTTATCGTCATTTACACGACATGTACTCGGCAACCTTCAAGCGGAAGCCCAACGAGGGTGTCGGCCACGGCCTACCTAAACACTCAAGTCTCTAGTCCATGTTCATCGCCTATCCAGGTTCCATCCGCAGGGAGTCCGGCCGAGGTTTCCACATACGTCCCCGAACGATGTGTATAGGGTCCCGAGACGCCAAACGGGCGCCCGGCATACCCGGCCACGGTGTATCTACCGCATCATAGCCCGCCCCTAGGGTCAGCGCTACGCACGGCTGCCAACACATAACCTATAAACACCAGAAACTAGTTGCAACTCCTGGACAGAGTACTAGGGTGGATAAGAAGCCGAGAGGGTCAATTAAGGATCCCAATGCATGGTAGTAACTGATTCTTAAATCACACATACAGATCTCAGTTCTTAGGGACGGTCTCAATGAAACAACCCACCATGTACTCCTACATGGCATGTCATCGATACCTTTACCAAATCATGTTCAACACATCCCTCACATTACCGATGTAATCATTTCACTCTAGCCCATCACCCAGATGAACCAGACCTGACACAACTCTAAGCATAGCAGGCATAGCAAGGTAGGAAACACATACATGGCTCAATCAGCTCCTACACATGCTAGTGGGTTTCATCTACTTACTGTGGAAATGACAGGTCATGCAGAGGATAAGAGTTCAACTACCGCAGCACACATCAGTTTGAAACGTTGTTGTCTTAATGTAGTAAATGAGAGCAGGAGGGAGAACATGGGATTGTATCGATATGATCAGTGGGGCTGCTTGCCTGATGGAGTAGTAGTAGGGTACTGCCGTTCAGTTGGATACTCGGAAATATTCTCGGAGGCAGAACCTACCACGAAAGACACCACAGAACACAATCATCACATGGCAATATGCAACAATATGATGCATGGTATTACATGGCAATATGAGGTGTCCTGCCTAATGCAATGTTAAACAAGTTGGTTTGGGTCCAGTTGAATCAAGGATTCAAAATGGGAGCTTATGTTCTTAAGCCATATAAGTGCATTAGCTTGTTTCACCTAAACAGCAGGATTAAATTGTTTTGTCATGCATGAAACCATTACAGGTGGAAAGACTGAATTTTTCTGATCAAATTTCATATATAAATCTTTGCATTTGGAGTTACAGATTAAAAGTTATGAATTTTTGAAGTTTGTAATATTTTCTGGAATTTCCTGTATAAGAATAATTCCAGTAATTGAAATATTGCGTCAGCATTGCATCAGGGTGACGTCAGTGGTCAACAGGGCCGGTCCAGGTCAAACCTGAACAGTGGGACCCGTGTGTCGGTAGTTAATTAACTAACTAAATTTAGTTAGTGCTAATCCAAGTTAATTAGCAGAGCGGTCCCACGTGTCATAGACTCAGGGGAAGTCAACCTGGGCCCACACGGGGTCAACCAGGGTCAAACTCGCCGGTGTTTAGCCGCCGGCGAGGCCAGACGCGGCAGAGCGATGCGGGTTTCATGCTCCGGCGACCAAAACGATGGCGGAGCACATTTACGTGATGCGGGGAGTGAGTCGCGTCGAGTGGTGGCAGTGGGTGGAGCTGGGGTGGCCGGAAACGTCGCTGGCGACGAGCTGTGCGGCTGCCGGAGCTCGGGTGAGGTCGAACCCGAGGCTACGGGGCACGGCGAGGCGCGTGGAGGGGTGCTATGGGCTTCTGCGAGTGCGGTGAGGACAATGGCGTTCTCAGAATCAAGCCAAAGTGGCTGTGGCCACGACGGTGACGTGCGGTGGCGGCGTCGGGTGCGGCCGAGCTCGGTGAAGTCGCTGTGGTGCTCGAGAGCGAGAATGGGAAGGGGGAGGAGGTAGCTGGGCTCACGGCGATCACAACGAGGCGGACGGCAAGGTCGGGGACGAGCTGCTGTGGCGGTGACGGCGAAGGGGATCTCCGGCGACGTTCGATGAAGACGAGGTCGAAGAAGACGAGTTAGAGCGTGCGAGCGCTCGCGGCTCGGCTAGCTCCATGAAGCAGACGACGGCGGAGCTTGTGGACACGGCAACGCGGCGCGGGGACGACGGTCGGTGCGAGTTTCACGGTGGCGCGGGCGCGGAAGCGTCGGCCATGGTGGGAGAGGGCGATGGAGAGAGGAAGAGGAGTGAGCGAGGTGTCTGCGGGGTCGGGGCCGCGACATGGAGCTCGCCTAGGTGTCCAGGGGCGAGGGCGGCAAGCAGCTGACACGCTGGCGAGCTCACGCACGCCGGCGTCACCTCCCTGCGTGCCTAGCAGGGACGAAGCAGCAGGCTGGCACGGGCTAGCACAGTGCTGGGCTGCCAGGTAGGCCGGCTGGTGGCTTTGCTAGGTAAGTTGTTTCCCTTTTATTTTTTCTGTTTTCTTTATTTCTACAAGTTTGTGGCTATTCTAAAAATACTTGGGCAGTTTCAAAAATCACCAAACTGCACATGTCCACTGCTTGGAACATATTCCACATGGAACATTTTAGTTTGGGATTATTTGGATATTTAAAATATTTAGTAGCATTTAAATGTCCAAATGCAAATAGCATATGGTTTAATCCAATGACCTTATGATGTCCTAGAAAGGTGTGCACCATTTTTGTCAATGGTTCTAGACCAAGGCAAAGATGATGAACATTTTAGAAGGGCATTTCAGGTTCATTGAAAAAAATTATAGTAAACCTTAGTTGGTTTCCAGGGGGGTGCTGGGGGTTCTGTCATCCCCATTTCATTTTTCTGGGAAAATAAACATGATGCAACACTCTAATGCATGAACTAGCTAGGGTGTGACAACTCACCCCCACTCAAAAGAATCTCGTCCCGAGATTTAGGATCCATTGGGAAGAAGGTGGGGTACTCGAGTCGAAGACGATCCTCCCTTTTCCAAGTGGCTTCTTTTTTAGAGTGGTGTGACCATTGAACCTTGAGAAACTTGATGTTATGGCGTCGAGTGGTACGCTTGGCTTGGTCAAGGATACGAACGGGATATTCCCGATATGTGAGATTATCTTGTAGATCAAGCGTTTCGTGGTCCACTCCACGGATAGGATCCGCGAAGCAATGCCTGAGTTGAGAAACGTGGAAGACATCGTGAGCTCTCAAAAGATGCGGAGGTAGTTCCAACTGGTAGGCAACTTCTCCTCGTTTGGCAAGAATGCGAAAGGGTCCAATGTAACGAGGAGCTAATTTTCCTTTGATACCGAAACGATGGGTTCCCTTTAAAGGACTAACCTGAAGGTAAGCCTTCTCGCTGACTTCATAAGTCATTAGCTTATGTTTGCGGTCATATTGGCTCTTTTGACGAGATTGGGCTCTTTTCAATTTCTCACGTATAACGCGAACCTGCTCTTCTGCTTCCTGAATCATATCCGGACCAAAGAGTTGTCTTTCCTCGGTTTCCGACCAGTTAAGAGGCGTTCGACATTTTTGTCCGTAGAGAACTTCAAAGGGATATTTGCCCAAGCTAGCTTGATAGCTTGTTATAAGAGAAATCCGCGAATGGAAGGCATTTCTCCCAATCCATTCTGAACGAGATGACAGAAGCTTGGAGCATATCCTCCATAATTTGATTTACTCGCTCTACTTGACCACTTGATTGGGGGTGGAAGGCGGTGCTAAAAGAGAGACGAGTTCCCATAGCATTTTGGAAACTTTCCCAAAATCGAGAGGTGAAGAGACTCCCACGGTCTGAGTTCATTTCCAATGGGACACCATGAAGAGACACTATTCGGGAGATGTATAAGTCAGCTAGCTGGCTAGCGGTAATACTCTCACGAACAGGTAGGAAGTGGGCTACTTTGGAAAGACGATCGATAATGACGAAGATAGCATTATTCCCTCTCTTGGTCCTCGGAAACCTAGTAATGAAATCCGTACTGATTTTATCCCATTTCCATTCAGGAATAGCCAAAGGTTGAAGGGTGCCAGCAGGCCGTTGATGCTCTGCTTTAACACGATGACAAACGTCGCAGTTAGCAATGTATTGATCAATTTCTCTCTTCATCCTAGTCCACCAAAACCTCTGGCGTAGGTCTTGATACATCTTAGTACTACCGGGATGAATGGTGAGAGGGGATTCATGAGCTTCCTTAAGGATCAGTTGCCGTAGTTGTTGTTTCTTGGGAACCACCAGGCGGTTCTCAAAGAAGACAACACCTTGATCGTTCACAGAGAAAAACGTAGTAGCTCCGCTAGTAATGTTCTGCTTGATCCGAGATATTCCCTTGTCATACCGCTGGGCGGTTATGATCTGATCCATAAGGGTCAGTTTCACCACCAAGGTAGATAGGAATCCCTGAGGAACAATGTGAAGATTAAGCTTTCGAAATTCCTCATGCAGAAGTGGTTGACCTTGTTGTAACATCAGGTTGCTACAATAGGACTTACGACTTAGTGCATCAGCCATGACATTGGCTTTTCCCGGGGTGTAGGTTATTCCTAAGTCGTAATCCGAGATCAACTCGACCCAATGTCTTTGCCCGAGATTCAAATCTGGTTGGGCGAAGATATATTTCAAACTTTGGTGATCAGTGAAGATCTCGCAACGATTACCGAGAAGGTAATGTCACCAAGTTTTAAGTGCATGGACTACAGCTGCAAGCTCTAGATCATGTGTGGGATAGTTTTCCTCATGGGGGTGTAATTGCTGTGAAGCATAGGCAATTACCTGACGATCTTGCATGAGTATGAAACCTAGTCCTTGTCGCGAGGCGTCACAATAGATAATAAAGTCCTTGGAGAAATCTCGTGGTACCAGTACGGGAGCAGATGTCAGGCGTCTTTTTAGTTCCTTAAAGCTGAACTCGCATTGTGGGGTCAACTCGAACATTTTATCTTTCTTGAGGAGTTCAGTTAGAGGTTTAGCAACCTTGGAGAAATTCTCAATGAAGCGGCGACAATAACTCGCTAAGCCAAGGAAGCTCCGAACTTGCTTGACCGTTTCAGGTGGAGTCCAATCAAGGACAGCTTGAACTCGCTTGGGATTGACAGCAATACTCTTACCAGAGATTACATGGCCTAGATAGGTCACTTCTGGCAACCAAAATTCACACTTGGAGAATTTAGCCTAAAGGCGATGCTCTCGAAGTTTCGTCAATACCAGCCTTAGATGTTCGACATGTTCTTCCTCACTCTTGGAGTAGATGAGTATATCATCAAGGTATACCACAATGAATTTATCCAAATACTCCATGAAGACCGAGTTCATTAACCGAGAGAAGGGGGCTGGGGCATTGGTTAAACCGAAGGACAGAACGGTGTACTCGTGTTGGGCATAACGAGTAACAAAAGTCATTTTAGGAATGTCCCTGTTCTTGATTTTGTTTTTATGGTAGCCTAACCTCAAATCCATCTTGGAAAACACTGAGGATCCAATGAGCTGATCATACAGATCATTGATCCTGGGAAGAGGATACTTGTTCTTGATAGTGACCAAGTTGACAGGTCGGTAGTCTACAACCATCCGATCCGTTCCATCCTTCTTCTTGACGAAGAGGACGGGGCAAGCCCAGGGAGAGGAACTAGGACGGATGAAACCCCTTTTCAAGGACTCATCGAGTTGGTTCTTAAGCTCGGCTAGTTCTAAGGGTGCCATCTTATAGGGTCTTCTAGAAATTGGGACGGTTCCTGGAACAAGGTCTATCACGAACTCGACATCCCTGTCAGGTGGAACACTTGGCAGTTCTTCTGGAAAGACATCCGGGAAGTCTCGGACTACCAGAATATCTTCAAGGTCTGGAAGGTGGTTGGCATTTAGGGAGTAAAGCTGGCGCTTGGCCACTCGAGTTAAGACATTGACTGTCTCGCCCGATGGGTGACTAAGTTGAACAGTTCTAGTGGCACAATCAATCTTAGCATAATGAGCTGACATCCATCCCATACCAAAGATGATGTTTATGTCCGAGGACTTGAGAGCTATTAAAGATGCAAGGAAGACAAGTCTATCGACAAGAATTTCATTTCCATGGCTTAATCTAGAAGTTTGCCATCTAGAGCCAGGGGTTTGAATTTCCATCAAAGTGGGCATGTCACAGAATGTCGTGTTACACAATCGAGCATAGCTCTTAGATATGAATGAATGAGATGCTCCAGTATCAAAAAGAACAGATGCCGGATGGCAATTAACAAGGAGCGTAGCAAGGACGATGTTAGGATCATCATGAGCCTCCTCAGCTGAGACATAGTTGACATGGCCACATGTAGTGGTGGCTGGCTTGGCGTAGAATGTCTTTCCCGCTGGCTTACCACGGCTAACGGACTTTCCAGACTGGTTGGGGTTGTTGTTCTGGGGACACTCTCGACTGTAGTGACCCGACTCTCCACACTTGAAACATGTCACAACATTGGGGCATGGAGAAGCATTAGCAGCGGGGCCACCATAGGGCTTAGGCGGTGCAAACTACTGGTTGGGGCGAGGCGCCTCAAAGGATGGCCTCAGAATGAACCTGGGTGGCAGCGTTGTGCTCTGAATCCACACCCAGCGCTTCTGAGATCCCGAGACGGATGAAGAACCAAAATCACGGGAGTGCTTGCGTGAAGCGCCATAGTCAGTCTGGCCTGTCTCAGCACTGATGGCCTTATTGACCAACTTCTGAAAGGAGGTGCACTCGTGCAGACGAAGATCGCGGCGAAGCTTGGGGTTGAGTCCCTTGCGGAACCTTTCCTGCTTCTTAGCGTCAGTGGATACCTCTTCAGGAGCATAACGTGCCAGATTTCCAAACTCACGACTATATGCATCCATAGTTAGTCTGCCTTGGGTGAAATTGTAGAACTCTTCCCTCTTACGATCCATGAGACCTTCCGGGATGTGATGCTAACGGAAAGCCTCACTGAATTCAGCCCAAGTAGTGATTTGGCCGACCGGGCGCATAGCCTCAAAGTTTTCCCACCAATGGCTAGCAGGGCCTTCAAGGTGATAGGCAGCATAGGTAACCTTATCAGCTTCGGCTACGTTGGCACAACGTAGCTTGTGGGTGATGCTGCGAAGCCAGTCATCCGCGTCGAGGGGCTCGACGGAATGATCAAACTTTGGTGGGTACAACTTGATAAAGTCATTGATTGACACCAAGTCGTTTCGCTGATGACATGCAATGTTCTGCTCAATCCGCTCCAGCAAGCGGTTAGTCTCACGCTTGGGTGGCAAGTTACTCATCGACGTCGAGGTCTACATAAAACCCGTCGGAGGGGGCGGTGTTGTCGTCTGAAAACAGTAATTAAAGCAACATGAGTAGAAAGGTACTCAGCAAGTCTTACAACAGATCCTACTATACATGCTCATTCTCAAGAAGGTGGTGGAGTTAATGCAACAAGATAGCTTTGACTCTTGGCTATGCTATCCTACGAGACACCACTTGTAAAAATAGTTTTCGCACACGAGTCCACTAATCACCAACACAATACTCCACCAAGGATCCTCCCTCGTCATCCTATGAGAGGGCCATCCTCGATACTCACACTTACCTTGAGTCTTTTACTAGTAACCATTAACTTGTCTATGAACTGTATAGGCAACCAAGTAGTCCTTTACCGCAGACGCGGCTATTCGAATAGATGATGTTAACCCTGCAGGGGTCTACTTCTTCATACACGCTCTCACCACTTACCGTCATTTACATGACATGTACTTGGCAACCTTCAAGCGGAAGCCCAAGGAGGGTGTCGGCCACGACCTACCTAAACACTCAAGTCTCTAGTCCAGGTTCATCGCCTATCCAGGTTCCATCCGCAGGGAGTCCGGCCGAGGTTTCCACATATGGCCCCGAACGATGTGTACAGGGTCCCGAGACGCCAAACGGGAGCCCGACATACTCGGCCACGGTGTATCTACTCATAGCCCACCCCTACGGACAGCGCTACGCACTGCGGCCAACACATAACCTATAAACACCAGAAACTAGTTGCAACTGCTGGATAGAGTACTAGGGTGGATAAGAAGCCGAGAGGGTCAATTAAGGATCCCAATGCATGGTAGTAACTGATTCTTAAATCACACATACAGATCTCAGTTCTTAGGGACGGTCTCAATGAAACAACCCACCATGTACTCCTACATGGCCTCTCATCGATACCTTTACCAAATCATGTTCAACACATCCCTCACATTACTGATGTAATCATTTCACTCTAGCCCATCACCCAGATGAACCAGACCTGACACAACTCTAAGAATAGCAGGCATAGCAAGGTAGGAAACACATACATGGCTCAATCAGCTCCTACACATGCTAGTGGGTTTCATCTAGTTACTATGGCAATGACAGGTCATGCAAAGGATAAGGGTTCAACTACCGCAGCACATAGCAGTTTGAAACGTTGTTTTCTTAATGCAGTAAATGAGAGCAGGAGTGAGAACATGGGATTGTATCGATATGATCAATGGGGCTGCTTGCTTGATGGAGTAGTAGTAGGGTACTGCCTTTCAGTTGGTTACTCGGAAATATCCTCGGAGGCAGAACCTACCATGAAAGACACCATAGAACACAATCATCACATGGCAATATGCAACAATATGATGCATGGTATGACATGGCAATATGAGGTGTCCTGCCTAATGCAATGTGAAACAAGTTGGTTTGGGTCCATTTGAATCAAGGATTCAAATGGAAGCTTATGTTCTTAAGCCATATAAGTGCATTAGCTTCTTTCACCTAAACATCAGGGTTAAAATGTTTTGTCATGCATGAAACCATTACAGGTGGAAATATTTAATTTTTTTGATCAAAATTCATATATAAATCTTTGCATTTGGAGTTACAGATTAAAAGTTATGAATTTTTGAAGTTTGTAATATTTTCTGGAATTTCCTGTATAAGAATTATTCCAGTAATTGAAATATTGCGTCAGCATTGCATCAGGGTGACGTCAGTGGTCAACGGGGCTGGCCCAGGTCAAACCTGAACAGTGGGACCCGCGTGTCGGTAGTTAATTAACTAACTAAATTTAGTTAGTGCTAATCCAAGTTAATTAGCAGAGTGGTCCCACGTGTCATAGACTCAGGGGAAGTCAACCTGGGCCCACACGGGGTCAACCAGGGTCAAACTCACTGGCGTTTAGCCGCCGGCGAGGCCAGACGCGGCGGGGCGATGCGGGTTTCGTGCTCCGGCGACCAAAACGACGACGGAGCACATCTACGTGATGCGGGGAGTGAGCCGCATCGAGTGGTGGCAGTTTGTGGAGCTGGGGTGGCCGGAAACATCGCCGGCGACGAGCTGTGCGGCTGCCGGAGCTCGGGTGAGGTCGAACCCGAGGCTACGGGGCACGGCGAGGCGCGTGGAGAGGTGTTATGGGCTTCTGTGAGTGCGGTGAGGACGATGGCTGTGGCCACGACAGTGATGTGCGGTGGCGGCGTCGGGTGCGGTTGAGCTTGGTGAAGTCGCTGTGGTGCTCGAGAGCGAGAATGGGAAGGGGGAGGAGGTAGCTGGGTTCACGGCGATCACAACGAGGCAGATAGCAAGGTCGGGGACGAGCTGGTGCGGCGGTGACGACGAAGGGGATCTCCGGCGGCGTTCGGTGAAGACGAGGTCGAAGAAGACGAGTTAGAGCATGCGAGCGCTTGCGGCTCGGCTAGCTCCACGAAGCAGATGACGGCGGAGCTCGTGGACGACGGTGGGTGCGAGTTTCACAGTGGCATGGGCGTGGCAGCCTTGGCCATGGTGGGAGAGGGCGAGGGAGAGAGGCAGAGGAGTGAGTGAGGTGTCTGCGGGGTCGGGGCGGCGACGTGGAGCTCGCCCAGGTCTCCAGGGGCGAGGGCGGCAAGCAGCTGACACGCTGGCTTGCTCACGCACGCCGGCGTCACCTCCCTGCCTGCCTAGCAGGGACGAAGCAGCTGGCTGGCATGGGCCAGCACAGTGCTGGGCCGCTAGGTGGGCCGGCTGGTGGCTTTGCCAGGTAAGTTGTTTCCCTTTTATTTTTTTCTATTTTCTTTATTTCTGCAAGTTTGTGGCTTTTCTAAAAATACTTAGGCATTTTCAAAAATCACCAAACTACACATGCCCACTACTTGGAACATATCCCACATGGAACATTTCAATTTTGGATAATTTGGACATTTAAAATATTTAGTAGCATTTAAATGTCCAAATGCAAATAGCATATGGTTTAATCCAATGACCTTATGATGTCCTGGAAAGGTGTGCACCATTTTTGTCAAAGGTTCTAGACCAAGGCAAAGATGATGAACATTTTAGAAGGGCATTTCAGGTTCATTGAAAATGATTATAGTAAACCCTAGTTGGTTTCCAGGGGGGTGCTGGGGGTTCTGTCATCCCCATTTAAGTTTTCTGGGAAAATAAACATGATGCAACACTCTAATGCATGAACTAGCTAGGGTGTGACAAACTTCTACGACAACATAGGTATGACTATCTTGATTCTGTCATAAATTTGTCATGGATGTACATGCATGACAAAAAACGTGACCTACTCTAAAAACACGTATAATCACAGATGTGTATTTTTTGTAGTGTGTATAAGTACATGGAAATGCATGTTAACTACAATAGGGTTAGCATCGACTAAGAATAACAAATTGGTAGCATCTCTAGTATATCTTCATTGCGGAGAGTAGGACGGTAGGAAAGTGTCACAGCCCTAGAGTTTGCTTGTAACTAGTGTCATTGCATCCATGCATCATGTTTAAATTTCATTAAACTTGAAATGGGGATTGTTGAAACCCTAGCACCAAATGAATTCAACTAGGTTCAATAAAAATATTTTCAATGATCCCAAATGCCCTTTAGAAAAGTTCATGATTTTTGTTAAAGGTGAAAACCTCTGCCAAAGGCATGCAGATATTTCTAGGCCATTCTGGATTTTTCAATTAAATTTTATTGTATTTGACTTTGGGAATTTAAATACTATAAATAATTTAAATGTTAAAATAATGTTGGAACTATTTTTGGGCCACTGAAATAATTTAGCAAGTGTCCATGAATATTTTCAGGATTTTTAGGAAATGCCTTGGTATTTTTCCTAAGCTCAAAACTATAGCAGAAAACTAGAAAACAGAAACAAATAAACGAAGAGAGAGAGAGAGAGAGAGAGACCCACCTGACTTACCTGGCAGCCCACCGGGCCCAGCCCATCCAGCTGGCCCAGCCCACTGGCCGAAGCGGTCGTGTTCAACCTCTGCCAGTAGGCAGAGGCGTGTTGACGCACGCGCGCCCGAGGCCTCCACCTCCTGCCTGCCGCCGCCTCCCCGACGCGTCTGGATGAAGCCACACGCCACCCCGGTCCCTCTCTCCCACTCCCTCGCCCTTTCCCCGCCTCTGGTCCCCCTCCGCAGCGCGTCCGAACACCCCGCTGCACGCCGACGAGCACCGCCGCAGCCACGGCCATCCCCTAGCCCAACCACTGTGACCAATAGCTCCGCAAGGACGCGAAGCATCTCCTCGACGAGCCACGCAAGACGATTTTCACCGCAACACCGCCATCGATGCCTTATTCAAGCTCGGGACCACCGGCCATCTCCGTCAAATTCGTCGGCTCTGGACCGTCCCCGACCTCGCCGAGCGTCCCCTCGTCATCGCCGTGAGCCACTAACCTTCTCCCCTAACTCAGCATGCTCGCCCCCATGCCGTAGCCCCGTTCCCCGCGAGCACCGGAGCCGCCGTCCACCATTGCTGCTGCACACATAGCCTCCGTGCTCCCCTGGCCTCACCGTGCTGCTCTTAGTGCTCCCCATGTCTAGCAGGTGCTGCCCAGCCTCTCCATTTGCTCACTGATGCACCGTAGAGACGCGCCCGTACACCACCGCCGCCAAAGCTCGTCGCCGGTGCCACTCCGGCCACTCCACGGCCACGCCACCACCACGGTTGGATGCGGACGAGCGTCCGCATCCCATAGCTGTGCTCCGCGCACCAAACGGCGCCTTGTAGGTGAATCCCACGCCGCTCCGTCGCGTCTGCTGCCGCCGGCGGCTAAACGCCGGCAAGTTGACCGTTGACCGTTGACTGGGTGGGCCCAGTTTGACCCCCCTGGGTCACTGACGTGTTGACCCCAGGCCACTAACTAAAGTAGGATTAGTATTAGTTTAACGCTAACTAAATTTAGTTAGTTAACTAACTACTGACCAGTGGGCCCCACTGGTCAGGTTTGACCCTGGGCGACCCAGTTGACCTGCTGACATCACAGTGACGTCATGCTGACGCAATATTTCTTTTTGGAATTTAAATAAATCTTAAATGATTTATTTATTTCAGAAAATAACCAAAACTTCCAAAAATCATAGAAAATAATCTATAACTCATATTGAAAAGAGTTATATATGAAAAATGATCAGAAAAATCCAATCTATCCATCTGTACTGGTTTCATGCATGTTAGAACAATTTATGACTACTGTTTAGGACAAATGGAATGCATGGCATTTAAATAACCACATGTGGAGTTTGAATTTGAATCTTAGATTCAAACCAACTTCATTTAACCTGCTGCTAGTTGCATTAGCCCAACACACTCATTTTGCCATGTCATGATCATGCATCATATTGTGCATTGCATTGATTGTGTTTCTTTCTCTGTTGCCGGTGTTGTTTCCCATCGGTAGACGTTGTTTTGACGTTGTGATTGTTGACACTGATGAAGACTCAATGTTATCTTCAGAAGTGCCAGGCAAGCAAAAAACCCTTGTTCATTCCGATACAATCCCACTCTCTCACTCCTGCTCTCTTTTACTACATTAGGACAACAATGATTCAACTGTTACATGTTGCGGTAGTTGAACCCCTTTCCTCTGCATGACCTGTCATTGCCACAGTAAATAGATGAAACCCACTAGCATGAATAGGAGTTGTTTGAGCCCTGATGTGCCTACTCATTCATGCTTGTTTGTCATGCCTGCTATTGCTTAGAGTTGTGTCAGGTCTGATTCATTGAGGATGAATTGGAAAGTTGTGAACATGTCCTTCTGTGTGTGAGCTAAGCGTGTTGAACATGATTTGGTAAAGGTATCGATGAGAGGCCATGTAGGAGTATATGGTGGGTTGTTTCATTGAGGACGTCCTTAAGAACTGAGATCTGTATGTGTGATTCAAGAATCAGTTACTACCATACATTGGGCCCGAAACCAATGGACCCTCTCGGCTTCTTAATCACCCTAGTACTCTGTCCAGGAGTTGCAACTAGTTTCTGGTGTTTGTAGGTTATGTGTTGGCGGCCGTGTGTAGCGCTGACCCTAGGGGTGGGCTATGATGCAGTAGATACACCGTGGCATGGTGTATCAAGTCACCCATTTGGTGTCTCGGGAACCCTGTACACATCGTTCGGGGCCGTATGTGGAAACCTCAGCCGGACTCCCTGTGAATGGAACCTGGATAGGCAATAAACCTAGACTAGAGACTTGAGTGTTTAGGTAGGCCGTGGCCGACACCCTCATTGGGCTTCCGCTTGAAGGTTGCCGAGTACATGTCGTGTAAATGGCGGTAAGTGGTGAGAGCGTGTGTGAAGAAGTACACCCCTGCAGGGTTAACATCGTTTATTCGAATAGCCGCGTCCGTGGTAAAGGACTACTTGGTTGCCTATACAGTTCATAGACAAGTGAAAGTGGATACTCTAAAATGCGCAAGATAAGCATGAGTGCTATGTATGGTGTTCTCGTGGGAAGACGGGAGCAAATCCATAGTGGTGTATTGATATGGTGAATATGTGGACTCGTGTGCACCACCTCAAAGAGTTACTTGCAGTCGTAGTTCAGGATAGCCACTGAGTCAAAGCTGGCTTGCTGCTGTTAAACTCCACCACCCCCCTTTGTTGATGCCGATGCATATATAACTAGTTCTGATGTAAGTCTTGCTGAGTACTTTTGTACTCACGTTTGCCTAATTTATGTTTTGCAGAGAGACTTCAGTCTTGCTAGTAGTTCCACGTGGACTTCGACGTTTAGCTTGATACCTCAGCTATGATCTTGTGCCCTCGGCAGGATCTGGTAGATAGTCAGGCTTCTTAGCCTTTTTCATTTGTAGATGTCCGTACTCAGACATGTTAATATTTCGCATGTGTTTTGATTTGTATGCTATGATTGTTGGGTCATGAGACCCATGTTTGTATATCTCGCTCCTCAGAGCCTAATGAATAATACTTGAGTTGTAGAGTTATGTTGTGATGCCATGTTGTATTTACACATATCGAGCATATTGTGTGTATGATTGAAATGCTTGGTACGTGTGGCATCCGACAATCTAGTTGTTTATCCTTGGCAGCCTCTCTTATGGGGGAATGTAGTCTAGTGCTTCCATGAGCCATAGTAGTCCGCTATAGCCCGGTTCACCGGAGTCCTGCTAGCCCAGCACTACTGCTCAGGACACTTGACTGGCTGGCATGTGTTTCCCTTCGTTCCTGTGTCCGTCCCTTCGGGGAAATGTCACGCCGTGACATCCGGAGTCCTGCCTAGCCTGCTACAGCCCGGGTTCCCGGAGTCCTGTTAGCCCAGTGCTACAGCCTGGATTCACACGCTGCTGACCGACATGCTCGATGTGATTCATGTATGCCTTTCCCCATAGGTGGGTGCCGCTTTGGGTTCACGACTAGCCATGTCGGCCCGGGTTCTCTGTCATATGGATGCTAGCGACACTATCATCTACGTGAGCCAAAAGGCGCAAATGGTCCCGGGTCATGGTAAGGAGACACCTGTGGGAATGCCGTGTGTGAGGCCGCAAAGTGATATGAGGTGTTACCGGCTAGATCGATGTGACTTGGAATCAGGGTCCTGACACAAAGTGAGATTAAAAAATGGATACAACTATTAATTGCAACAGGCTTAACAGCATCCTAAGTCCTGTTTTGTAAGTTTGTAGCTGTTGTTGGTGAAATTGAGCTGGACAGTGCATACTTGAACATCACATAGTGTGCAGTACTGAAAATAACAAGGCACGCTTAACTATAGCCATTGAAATTGGTACTGATAAAAGTGGAATTGGCAGAGTTACACATCGCAAGGCAGGTGCTGCCAGAGTAGAGAATTGCCCAGTTGTCTATAAAAATGTAGGGAAAATAGCTAAGACGTGTTAGGCATGTTTGGTACAACAAGCTTAATACATCGACCGTACAAAACATAGCCATTCCAACTGGTATTGGTAAGACTAGCACATATGCCTGTGCGTTGCAATGGAGAGATATTTTTTTGCAACAAGCAGCGGGAGAGATAATTTATTTGTTCATCAAAAATGGTCTCCACCGCGATGGGCGACAGAGCGAGGAGTTGCGGTCTTCTCGCTTGTCATGTTTGGCCCTCGAGATCTTGATAGTGGTGGGGTCGGTCGGCGTGGCGGCGACCACCTAACTGGTACCTTTTTTTCCTCCGGGTCCACCCCGGTCTCGGAGTTGTGGTTGCGTCCTCATTTGGTTGTTGTGCAGCGACCTTTGAGGCATGGTTGCTTCAACCAGTTTCTCCTACGACGATGTAACCGGATGGATAACTAATTGCAGCGCATAAATTATGTTTCATTAGCATAATCAACATACCAGGGCATGAATCTCCCTTCATTATTTGGGTTTATTCTCTTCAACTATTTTCACTCTCATGTGCCCATAAATTTTATTAATCAGAGCAAAACCAACATATTCTCTTTTATTAGTACGTGCTTACATTTTTTTCCATTATAGCCAACCAACATGTTTTCTTCAAGTTACCTCTGGCAATAATTTTTGGAGTCCCTCATTCTTCTCATAATTCTCAAGACAACTTCCTTATTCTCACACAACCTCCTTAATTCCAAACAACTTAGGGACATATAAAAACTGGTGCGATTTAGTATAAAATTCCAAGATGGGACTGTTCCTATCATCATTGCAAGCTTGCTGAGTTGGTTCTATCCATCCACACAATAGGGAAGCTCCATAATTCAATCCCCTTGCACCCTTTATTTTTTGCTGCTTTTCCGTCCGATAGAAAAATAAATACGTGGTAGGTCTAGTTTGGCCCACCCGGGGGATAACCAAAAAATTGGGGACCTATGTGTGGAATGGACGGAACAAAATCTACACGTATATATTTTCTTTTCTTAGGGCAGCTACGTGGGAGCTACTATATGACGCTAGTTGTGACAAATAGCGCATGGGACGCACAACTGTTCGCGTCTGGGTCAGCCACGTCGGATTTAAAAGATTTATTTGAACTTTTTTTAAAATATGAATTGCCGAATATTCTTGGAAACGTGAACATTTTTCGAAATTACGAGCAATGTTTGTAATATTTCGTCCATTTTGAAAAAAAACATGATTTTTTTTGAAACAACATCGTTTTTGTAGATATGAACCTTTTATCAAAACCCAAACATTTTTTAAATTTGTGACCAAATTTTGAAAAAGGAACATGTTTTGAACATTCAGAACAATTTTATAAAATGTGTTTTTAAACGCGAACATTATTTTGAACGTGTGAACATTTTACTAAAACAAGAATATATTTAATTTTCGAATATTTTTTAAAATACATATTTTTTAAATCACAAGCAAATTTTGACTATTTTTGAATATGAAAAAAATCTGAACCAGAAAATAAATTAATATTCCTAACATTTTTTAAAAGGGGAAAAGGGGAAGATAATACTGTTAATCAAACTTTTCTCAAAAATTTATAAAAAAATCAAATTCTAATTATTATTTTTGAAATTTTATAATTATGAAATAAGGTAAAAATAAAAATAAATTTGTACGGAAAAATAAAACGGGTCGGCCCAATCTTAGGCGCCTTGTGGTAATTCTGACTATCTACCACATAGAGTGAGAAATAGGCTTTTTGTAGCTACATGGGAAGGCAAATAAGTGGGCTGGCTTCGTTGGGCCATAGCGTTTGCGGGCCAAGTACGAAATCCTAGATTGCTAATAAAACAGACGGACGCACAAAAATTTAGTACCACCTTGGATAGAAAAATAAATTTCTAAGGTGAACGGATGAAAAAATTGAAGAAACACACCTTGCTTTATTAGTATACTAGCACATATGCCCGTGCATTGGAACGGGAGGGTTACAACTATGTTTAAAAAGATTGGAACTATGTTAAACCACCACACATGTTGTGCTATGGAGTAAGTAAATGCTAGCTGTCATGAATTAGGATTGCCCGAGTAACAAACTGGATTGTAGGAGAAGAGTCGCTAATGACAAAAATGCTTCATCAACGTGGTTCTTGGAGATGGGACTCATGGAATATGATAGCAGTTGCTAGAGAAAGATAGTATGAAGTTCCTCCAACACCATGTTGAGAACTCACCCAATGGCAAGCCAAGCAGCAAATCGGGTCGCTAATGTTATGGGCATCGCCGTCGCGGCTAAAGGAGACCATGTGAGGGAGGAGTTTGGACATAGGCGCACAAGGAGGGGTCAATATTATAGGTGTTGGTACACAAACAATTCAGTCCATGCACTTAAGATTTACAGCCCCGGAAGAAATTTAGCACACCAAAAGCAATGCATTATCTGAAAATAGCTTTGCTAAAAATTAGTTCCTTTTGAGACCTAAGGAAGACACCCAATAAAAAATACAATAAATACATGATTGATGCACCTTTCAGATTATTATTTGTCATCCCATAAAATTAGCATAGGCCGGTTTAGATGTCATGCATGCAACGGGGGGTACGCAAAGGCACAATCCCGTTTAAATGTCAAATGCATAGAGAGGGGTGTATGCCCCTGTATATTTAATCCCACAAATTGTTTCGATTAATATCCATGCATGCCCACAAGTTATACTCTTGTTTCGCACCCTTATTCCTTATTCAGCCCACAATTGACTCACCTTTAATCCATGTTTATTGTCATGCAGCCTCCTATAGCCTCTTTTAGTCCCAGAAATTATTCCAATTAATATCCATGCATGCTCGTGATTAAAGGCAGCCCACAATTCCCGCATTTAATGTCATTCACAGCTCAAGATAGCATAATCTACGATGGGTGAACAAATTACTATCGAGCAATTGATAGAAAAGTGAATAGTTATGAGAATATCTAGGCATGATCATGTATATAGGCATCATGTCCGTGACAAGTAGACCGAAACCATTCTGCATCTACTACTATTACTCCACACATCGACCGCTATCCAGCATGCATCTAGAGTATTAAGTTCATAAGAACAGAGTAACGCATTAGGCAAGATGACATGATGTAGAGGGATAAAGTCAAGAAATATGATATAAACCCCATCTTTGTATCCTCGATGGAAACAATACAATACGTGCCTTGCTGCCCCTGCTATCACTGGGAAAGGACACCGCAAGATTGAACCCAAAGCTAAGCACTTCTCCCATTGCAAGAAAGATCAATCTAGTAGGCCAAACCAAACTGATAATTCGAAGAGACTTGCAAAGGTATTTAAATCATGCGTATATGAATTGAGAGAAGAACCAAAAATTGTTCATATATAATCTTGATCATAAACCCACAATTCATCGGATCTTGACAAACACACCGCAAAAAGAATTACATCGAATAGATCTCCAAGAGAATTGAGGGGAACTTTGTATTGAGATCCAAAGAGAGAGTAGAAGCCATCTAGCGAATAACTATGGACCCGAAGGTCTATGGTAAACTACTCACACATCATCAGAGAGGCTATGGTGTTGATGTAGAAGCCCTCCGTGATCGATTCCCCCTCCGGCGGAGCGCCGGAAAAGGCCCCAAGATGGGATCTCATGGGTACAGAAGGTTGCGGTGGTGGAAATAGGGTTTCGTGGTGCTCCTGGATGTTTTCATGGTATATGAGTATATATAGGCGAAAGAAGTAGGTAGGTGGAGCTGCGAGGGGCCCACGAGGGTGGGGGGTGCGCCTGCCCCCCTGGGCGCGCCCTCCTACATCATGGCCGCCTCGCTGCTTCCTTGACATCCACTCCAAGTCTTAGATCATTTCTGTTCCAAAAAAGATCCTCACGAAGGTTTCATTCCGTTTGGATTCCGCTTGATATTCCTTTTCTGTGAAACACTGAAATAGGCAAAAAAACAACAATTTGCACTGGGCCTTCGGTTAATAGGTTAGTCCCAAAAATAATATAGAAGTGCATAATAAGGCCCATTAAACATCCAAAACAGATAATATAATAGCATGGAACAATCAAAAATTATAGATACGTTGGATACGTATCAAGCATCCCCAAGCTTAATTCCTACACGTCCTCGAGTAGGTAAATGATAAAAACAGAATTTTTGATGTGTAATGCTTCCTAACATTATTTTCGAAGTAATTTTCTTTATAGTGGCATGAATGTTCAGATCCGAAAGATTCAAGATAAAAGTTTAATATTGACATAAAAATAATAATACTTCAAGCATACTAACTAAGCAATTATGTCTTCTCAAAATAACATGGCCAAAGAAAGTTATCCCTACAAAATCATATAGTCTGGCTATGCTCTATCTTCACAACACAAAATATTTAAATCATGCACAACCCCGATGACAAGCCAAGCAATTGTTTCATACTTTTGACGTTCTCAATCTTTTTCAATCTTCACGCAATACATGAGCATGAGCCATGGATATCGCACTATAGGTGGAATAGAATGGTGGTTGTGGAGAAGACAAAAAAGGAGAAGATAGTCTCACATCAACTAGGCGTATCAACGAGCTATGGAGATACCCATCAATATATATTAATGTGAGCGAGTAGGGATTGCCATGCAGGATGCACTAGAGCTATAAGCGTTTGAAAGCTCAAAAAGAAACTAAGTGGGTGTGCATCCAACTTGCTTTCTCACGAAGACCTAGGGCATTTTGAAGAAGCCCATCATTGGAATATACAAGCCAAGTTCTATAATGAAAAATTCCCACTAGTATATGAAAGTGACAACATCGGAGACTCTCTATCACGAAGATCATGGTGCTACTTCGAAGCAGAAGTGTGGTAAAAGGATAGTAGCATTGCCCCTTCTCTCTTCTTGTCTCTCTCTCTCTCTCTTTATTCGGGCCTTTTCTTCTCTCTTTTTATGGCCTCTTTTTTCGTCCAGAGTCTCATCCCGACTTGTGGGGGAATCATATTCTCCACCATCAAGAGTGACATCTATTAAAGAATTATGACATCCCTACCCCCATTCTACTTTCAGACTTAGAACCACGACAGTTGGCGCCCGCAGGTTTCTTAGCGACTTGTTGGAGAAGTTGTGATTTTTCCAATCCCCGTCAACATGGTTTCAAGCAGTGGTTTGGCCGAGGGCCGCGAGATCCGTTTCGGCGCGCTTGTGTTCGTTGCCGATGACTCCGCTTGGTTCCAAGAAGCTCCACTCGACGTCGAGGCGCTCCCTGTCTGCGGGGCAAGGCACTTTCGCGCGTGCGTCTGTGGCTTCCTCCTACGACAGCCATCGACTCAGTATCGGTCGGCTTCTATGCTGTCCTCCCTCCCTGCAGCCCGCCCGCGCAAGCGTTCCGGTCGATCGAGGCTTCAGCGGTGGGTGAGGCACGCAGTGGCTCGCCAGTCGGCCACCCCTCAAGCCGCGGCAATCGAGCACGACGAAACTCTCTACGGCCTGTTCGACTGGCTCCGTAGAGACTGCATCCGAGTGCGACAGCAGTGACCCCGCAGCGGAAGTCCTGATGGTCAATGGACCTCGGAGTCCACCTCGCTTCCCCCGCAGGAACGGTGGCAATGGCGGAGGCGATCCGTCGCGTTTCCACGAGGAGTACCTCCCCGAGCCTCTCTCTTCGCTGCAGAGGGAAGAACTTCTCCGCCGGAACATGGATGCACTTCACGCTCCTATCATTGGAGAGACACCCGAGGCACGAGCCTTAGAGTACGCGTGCCTGGCCAACTTGGCTGAGCGCACTCGACTGGAGAACCTCAAGCACGCACTCGATGAGTGTGCTCGACAGCGAGTTCCAGAATCTAGTCGATGACAACTTTTTCCGCCTCCAACTCAGGTATATCAAACTCCAATCCAGAATCTTACAGATGCAGCCCGAATAGCAGAATCAATCCAGGCTTCCCAGTTAGAAGCTGGCAGAGGTTTGATGCAGATCAGGGCTTTACTCCGGGCAGCGGGAGAACAGAATACAGCTGTGTCACAGTCGCGGAATAGGATCCATAGCAGATCCATTGTGGCGGATACAGTCTAGTTAGCGCACAGCCCAAGATCGCCCCTGAGGCGTTAGGGACGTGGAGACCGGCGAGATCAATACAGAAACTGCGAGCAGTATGATCACCGACTCAATCACGATGATCATCGTCGAGTGCCCACGCCTCCCCCAAGGAGTGGGTCATACGTGCCTCAGCAGCATGATGACAGACGCCCTCACAGTGGTAGGCAAAGGATTCTAGTCGACCCCAGGGAACCGGGCTTTGATGCGAGATCTATTCTCATTCAGGGTCTGGTCGACAGAAACAGAGCTCACAGAGAGGGCCATGACAGAGATTTTCCAACCAGCAGCAGAGTGCATGTCTCAGGTCCAGTGTGCTTCAGCAGAGCCATCAGGGCTGCGGTGATTCCTTCCAACTTCAGGTTGGCGACTGTACTCGGTAAGTTCATTGGTGAGTCCAAACTAGACACCTGTCTTGAGGACTACCGAGTGGTTGTTCAGATTGGCGGCGGCAATGATGAAGTGGCCATGAAGCACCTTCCTCTGATGTTGGACGGCTCGGCCAGAGCATGGTTGAATCAGTTAGCACCCGATAGTATTTATAGCTGGAGAGAACTTGCCCAAGTGTTTGTCAGAACATTCGAAGGAACATGCAAACGGCCAGCAGGCCTAACAGAGCTCCAATCTTGTGTGCAGAAGCCTAATGAAACTTTGAGAGATTATATCCAGAGATGGATCACGTTACACCACACGGTGGAGAATGTGTGCAATCACCAAGCAATTTGTGCCTTTAAAGAAGGTGTCAGATATCAAGAGTTGAATCTGAAGTTCGGTCAGACCAGAGATATGTCTCTGAGCCGAATGATGGAGATTGCCACTAAGTATGCCAATGGTGAAGAGGAGGATCGGCTCTGGATTGGCAAACACAAACCAGTCGCCCACGAAACCGGAGGAGGAAACTCCAGTCGGAAGCAGAAGTGCAAAGCCGAGCCAGCTGCTCCTGGAGAAACCTTGGCCGTGACTCAGGGTAAGTTGAAGGGGAAGCCCAAAGGACCATGTAATCCCAAGAAAATAAAAGATCAAGACGAAAATGATGTGTTGGATTTGCCGTGCCACATTCACACAAAGAAAGATGAAGAGGGTAATCTCATTTACCCGAAGCATACCACTCGATAGTGTCGACTCCTGATCCAGCAGTTCCGAGAGAAACATCCCAAAGAAAAGGAAAAAAGAGTCAGACAAAGTTGAGGACAAAATAGGAAAGTGACGATGGTTACCCCCACATCAATTCCACTTTGATGATTTTTGCTTATGTTGAGAGCAAAAGTCGACTGAAAGTCATCAACAGAGAGGTAAACATGGTCGCTCTGGCGACGCCCAGTTATTTGAAATGGTCTCAGACTGCCATTACATTCGACCAGTCTGATCACCCGCACACATAGCCACCCCTGGGAGGCAAGCGTTGATGGTCGACCCAGTCGTCTAAGGCACTCGTTTGACTAAAGTTCTGATGGATGGTTGCAGTGGCCTGAATATACTGTATGTAGAGACGTTGAAAGGAATGGGCATTCTGATGTCCAGACTCAGTGAAAGCAATATGAGTGTCCATGGAGTTATTCCTGGCAAGAAGGCTGAGTCACTCGGTCAGATTGCCCTTGATGTAGTTTTCGGTGATTCCAAGAATTACCGCAAAGAAAAGTTGACATTTGAAGTTGTGGATTTCCAGAGTGCTTATCATGCTATTCTAGGCAGGCCAGCTTATGCATGTTTTATGGCTCGACCATGTTACGTGTACCTCAAATTGAAGATGCCTGGTCCTAAGGGAGTGATCACTATCACTGGCAATCGAAAGAAGGCAGAAGAGTGCTTCTAGAAGGGCTCAAAGATCGTCGATGCATAGATGGCAGCAGTGGAATTGGAGGAGTATCAAAAAAATGCAGATCCGAGTGATTTATTGCGAGCTAAGAAGCCTGCCATCGATTCAATATTTCAGTTGTCTGGTGAAACGAAGCCGATTCATATTCACCCGACGGATCCCAATGCTGCTCCGACTCGCATTTCAACAACACTCGACTCCAAATAGGAAGAAGCGCTCATCCAGTTCCTCCGTGAGAACTGGGACATCTTTGCATCGAAACCTTCTGACATGCTAGGTGTTCCCAGGGGACTGGCTGAGCATCGTTTGTGAGTCAACCCAAAAGTGAAACCAGTCAAAGAACATCTTTGATGGTCCACCGTATAGAAGAGAAAGGCAATCGGTGAAGAAGTGGCTCGGCTTCTAGCAACTGATTTTATACGAGAGATTTACCACTCCGAGTGGTTAGCTAATGTTGTCATGGTCCTAAAGAAGGACGACTCACTTCGCATGTGCATTGACTTCAAACATATCAATCGGGCCTGCCCGAAAGATCACTTCCCTCTCCCTTGCATCGACCAAATAGTTGACTCGACTGCGGGGTGTGAGCGTTTGTCCTTTTTGGACGCTTATTCCGGGTATCATCAGATCCGTCTGTATGCACCCGATGAGATAAAAACAGCTTTCATCACTCCATTTGGGTGCTTCTGTTATGTCACTATGCCATTCAGCTTGAAGAACGCTGGAGCCACATTCATGCGGATGATTCAGAAATGTTTACTCACTCAGATCAGTCGGAATGTGGAAGCATACATGGATGACATTATGGTCAAGTCACGTAAAGGTTCCGACCTACTGGCTGACCTTGCTGAAACTTTTGCCAACCTCAGAAGGTATGATATCAAGCTTAATCCATCGAAGTGCACGTTCGGAGTTCTAGGTGGAAAATTACTCGGTTTTCTCGTTTCTGAACGAGGGATCGATGCTAACCCAGAGAAAGTGGGTGCCATACTCCGGATGAAATGCCCTGTGCGTGTGCATGATGTCCAGAAGCTTACTGGTTGTTTGGTCACTCTAAGTCGATTCATTTCTCGCCTCGGTGAAAAGGCACTGCCTCTTTATCGACTGATGAAGAAGTCAGACAAGTTCGAGTGGACTCCTGAAGCTGATGCAACATTTGCAGAGCTTAAAGCCCTGCTTTCCACCCAGCCGGTGCTTGCTGCCCCAATCAGCAAAGAGCCTTTACTGCTTTACATTGCAGCCACTGGACAAGTCGTCAGTACAGTACTTACGGTCGAGCGGGAAGAAGAAGGAAAAGCTTACAAAGTTCAGCGCCCAGTATATTAAGTTTTGAGTCCATCAAAGCAAAGATATCCACATTATCAGAAGCTTGTTTATGGGATTTATATGACCACGAAGAAGGTTGAACACTACTGCTCTGAACACTCCATTACAGTTGTCAGTGATGCTCCATTATCAGAGATTCTGAACAACAGAGATGCAACTGGTCGAGTGGCAAAGTGGGCGATTGGACTCCTTCCCTTAGATAGCAAGTTCGAGGCAAAGAAAGCTATCAAGTCCCAAGCAATAGAAGATTTTCTCGCTAAGTGGATCGAACAACAACTGACAACTCAAGTTCACTCGGAGCACTGGACCATGTTCTTTGATGGTTCCAAGATGTTGAACAGTTCCGGTGCTGGGGTGGTACTGGTATCCTCCCGAGGAGACAAGCTCTGATATGTCCTCCAGATTCACTTTGATTCCTCCAATAACGAAGCAGAATATGAAGCACTCTTGTATGGGTTGCGTATGGCCATCTCACGCGGCGTCCGTCGCCTCATGGTCTATGGCAACTCAGATTTGGTAGTCAATCAAGTGATGAAGGAGTGGGACGTCAGAAGCCCAGCCATGACTGGCTAGTGCAACGCGGTGAGGAAGTTGGAAAAGAAGTTTGAGGGGTTAGAGCTCTATCATATACCCCGACTGAAAAATCAAGCAGCCGATGATTTAGCAAAGATAGGTTTCAAGAGAGAAGCCATTCCCAGCAATGTGTTTTTGGAGCACATTCACACACTGACAGTTCAAGAAGATCCTTTCACTGAAGAGCTCCGGCAGCCTAAGAGTGCCACAGATCCGACTGAAGTCGAGGTCCCAGCCGTGGTCGACCTGATCATGGAGGTTTTGGTCATCACTCCCGACTGGACAGTGACATACATTGCATATATCCTTACGAAGGAAATCCTAGAGGATGAAGAGGAGGCTCGACAGATCGTCCGTCGATCCAAGGCCTTTACTATGATAAGAGGACAACTGTTCAGGGAAAGCACGACCGGAGTCAGCCAGAAATGCGTAACACCAGAAGAAGGTCGAGTGATCCTCAACAACATCTAGTCGGGGACCTGTGGTCACCATGTGTCCTCTCGGACCATTGTGGCTAAAGCATACCGAGTTGGATTTTATTGGCCACGAGCAAATGGAATGGCGAAAGATATAGTCGATAGATGTGAGGGCTGCCAGTTTTACTCCAATATGTCGCACAAGCCTGCGTCAGCCCTGAAGACCATTCCACTCGTCTGGCCCTTTGCTATTTGTGGATTGGACATGGTTGGACCACCGAGGACTGGTAGGAGCGGCTTCACTCATGTGCTTGTAGCAGTCGACAAGTTTACCAAATGGATTGAAACCAAGCCTATTAGGAATCTTGAAGCCAGTACTGCCGTCAGCTTCATCAGAGAGTTGACGTTCAGATATGGGGTTCCGCACAGCATCATCACTGACAATGGATTGAACTTCAATTCTGATGAGTTCAGAACCTTCTGCGCCTCCCAAGGCACACGAGTCGACTATGCTTCAGTCGCCCATCCCCAGTCAAATGGACAAGCAGAAAGAGCAAATGGCCTGATTCTCAAAGGACTGAAACCCCGACTGATGCGAGATCTCAAGCACGCAGCGGGCGCCTAGGTTGATGAACTTCCATCAGTTGGGGATTGAGGACAACTCCCAATCGGTCGATTGGCCGAACTCCCTTCTTCTTGGTCTATGGAGCTGAAGCTGTTCTATCGAGTGACTTGCTTCACAATGCACCACGAGTCGAGCTCTTCTCTGAAGATGAAGCAGAATAAGCTCGGCAGGACGCAGTGGACCTCCTAGAAGAAGAAAGGGAGATGGCCTTGATCCGATCGACCATTTATCAGCAAGACTTGTGTCGAGTACACGCTAGAAACGTGAGGGGTCGAGCCTTTCAAGAGGGAGACTTGGTTCTTCCAGTGGATCAGCAGAAACCACACAAGCTCACCCCTACTTGGGAAGGTCCCTTCATCGTCACCAGAGTTCTCCACAACGGAGCATATCATCTTTACAATATCGAGCATAAGAAAGACGAGCCACATGCTTGGAATGCAGAGCTTCTCCGCCCCTTTTATACTTAAGTACTCATTCGGGTGAGATGTAATAAAAAATACCTTTGTAGTTTGTTTATCAAAGACGATTGCTTTTCTTAAATGATTGTTGTCGCTTTTGTTTGTGTCTGAAATCCCCTGGTGGGTGACTTTGCTGCGAATCCGTTTCGCCTAAGTTCGAAAAATCCTACCTAGTGGTGAGCAAGCCTCCCACTCTAGGGCTTAGCGGCGAATCCGTTTCGCCTAAGTTTAAAAAATCCTACCGAGTGATGAGCAAGCCTCTCACTTGGGGGCTTAGCTGCAGTCCAGTCCTCGCCTAAGTTTAAAAAATCCTACCGAGTGATGAGCAAGCCTCTCACTCGGGGGCTTAGCTGCAGTCCAGTACTCGCCTAAGTTTAAAAAATCCTACCGAGTGATGAGCAAGCCTCTCACTCGGGGGCTTAGCTGCAGTCCAGTACTCGCCTAAGTTTAAAAAATCCTATCGTGTGATGAGAAAGCCTCTCACTCAGGGGCTTAGCTATAGTCCAGTACTCGCCTAAGTTTAAAAAATCCTACCGAGTGGTGAGCAACCCCCCCAGTCGGGGGCTTAGCTACAGTCCAGTACTCGACTAAGTTTAAAAATCCTACCGAGTGGTGAGCAACACTCCCACTCGGGGGCATAGCTGCAGTCCAGTACTCGCCTAAGTTTAAAAAATCCTACCGAGTGATGAGCAAGCCTCTCACTCGGGGGCTTAGCTGCAGTCCAGTACTTGCCTAAGTTTAAAAAATCCTACCGTGTGATGACCAAGCCTCTCACTCGGGGGCTTAGATGTAGTCCAGTACTCGCCTAAGTTTAAAAAATCCTACCGAGTGGTGAGCAACTCTCCCACTCGGGAGCTTAGCTGCAGTCCAGTAATCGCCTAAGTTCAAAAAATCCTACCGAGTGGTGAGCAACCCTCCCACTCGGTGGCTTAGCTGCAGTCCAGTACTCGCCTAAGTTTAAAAATCCTACCGAGTGGTGAGCAACCCTCCCACTCGGGGGCTTAGCTGCAGTGCAGTAATCGCTTAAGTTTAAAAAATCCTACCGAGTGGTGAGCAACCCTCCCACTCAGAGGCTTAGTTGCAGTCTAGTACTCGCCTAAGTTAAAAATCCTACTGAGCAGTGAGCAACCGTCCCACTCAGGGGATTAACTATAGTCCAGTACTCGCCTAAGGTTTAAAGTCCAATCCTTATCCGCAAGGACGACGAGGTGCAGGTCGACTGCAACCTTCTCCTTCGGAGCTACGCCACAATTACAACGTGCGCTCCATCCCCATCCGCAAGGACGACGAGGTGCAGGTCGACTGCAACCTTCTCCTTCGGAGCTGCGCCACAAATACAACGTGCGCTCCATCCCCATCCGCAAGGACGACGAGGTGCGGGTCGACTGCAACCTTCTCCTACGGAGCTTCGGCACAAATACAACGAGCGCTCCATCCCCATCCACAAGGATGACGAGGTGCGGGTCGACTGCAACCTTCTCCTACGGAGCTTCGGCACAAATACAACGAGCGCTCCATCCCCATCCACAAGGACGACGAGGTGCAGGTCGACTGCAACCTTCTCCTTCGGAGCTGCACCACAAATACAATGTACGCTCCATCCCTGTCCGCAAGGACAACAAGATGCAGGTCGGAAGATTATTCAGAGTAAAGAGCAAATTCCACTCGAAGGCAAATGCAAGCATATTCTGGAATAAACCAAGTTTAGACAGATCCTACAATTCTGGACGTCGGATCAAAAGTATTCGAGCATGAAGCCCGAAGAAGTTTAACGGTTACACAATCACTCGGCACTCCGAGGCAAATAAAGGTGGAGCATAATGTTTTTCGGCCACGCATCAGGAGAAGGACTGGCTGGGTCGCAGAAACGGTCAAGGTCTATGCTGTCTGCAATACGAGTGGCGGCATCAAGGAAGGTGTCCATGAAGGACTGGAAAGTGTGTCTCTTTGTGTTAGCAACCTTGAGTTCCACCAGCTTGTCTTCTTTGACGTCATTGCAGTGCACTCGGACCAGGGACAATGCGACATCAGCGCCACATCAAGTAGATGACTTCTTCCATTCTTGCACTCGATCGGGGATTTGATTTAGTCGAGCCATCAGGGACTCGAGATCTTGAGACAGTTCTGCCTGAGGCCAGAGTTCAGCGTCAACCCGAGTCATCGCCGCTTTCAGGCGGGCAAGATAAGCAACCGCACTGTCCATGTGAGATTCCAACCGCAGCACATTCATCGCAACATCATCCTTGACTGGACAGTGGATGGGATCAAGACCCGTCTCGACCCGCCCAGTTTCCGCTTCAAAGTATTGGCAAAACTCTGCACAGTCGAGTAAATGGTGATTCGACGATATAATTAGACTTGACAGTCGACAGAAATAAGTTAGTCAATCATTAGTACCTTCAAGGTTTAAAACCAGCTTTGCAGCAAGCTGGCCCAGATAACACTCCAACTCGCCCATCTTAACTTTGAGGCTTCCAAGCTCGTTAGTCAGTTTGCCCTTCTCCTTCTTCATTCGCTCGACCTCCCGATTGGCGTCAGAAACAATAGTCTCCAGTTTGGAATTTTCTTCTTCTAGCTTGCCGACCGAAGCAAGCTTCTTGTCGGCAAGTGCGGTTTTCTCTCGCGCTTCCTTATGCGTAGCAGCAAGATCCAGATCCTTCTTCTCCAAAGCCTGCTTCATTTTCTCTAAAGAAATAACATTCTTCAGACGGGCTTGGAGTTGACGGTTTTCACTACATACATCTGCTCGAGTGGAGTCACTCGGTAAAAAAATGGAAAGGAAAAGTGCCAACAATAGTAAGATAAACAGTTGATGTTTGGTTACCTCCCATGGCAGCTAGTTCATTGCGAGCAGTCTTCAGATTCTTTCTGGCCAGTTCCAGATCAAGGTTGAGGCTGATTTGTTGCTTGTTCACTGTAGAGAGTTGAGCACCGGGATCACAAGATTTCTGCGGCCAACACATAAGACTTGTCAGTCGACTGAAATGAAGGATATCACTGCAACAGTTACTCTAAGACTACCACCGAATCAAACATTCAATGGCAGTATCAAGGACTACACCCAGTGGGTGCACTTAGCGTGCCCCCACTTGTTCAAAAAAAAGAGGGGTTCAGATTCT
Organism: Triticum urartu; assembly: GCF_056163025.1. Classification (NCBI taxonomy): domain Eukaryota; kingdom Viridiplantae; phylum Streptophyta; class Magnoliopsida; order Poales; family Poaceae; genus Triticum; species Triticum urartu. Next base: position 232,277,947 of record NC_141876.1, on the reverse strand, counting down.
CAGACCTCAGTCGACTGCCCGCAGTCAACTACGGTCTCGGGGACTACACCCAGTGGGTGCACTTAGCGTGCCCCCACTGGTTTTGGTTCCACTCGGCATGGTCTGCCCAGCACGAGTGCCCCCACTAGTTCAAAGATTCAGCTCGAATCGACCCAAAGTGACATACGATTTCAAAACAGCCACACCCAAGTGGGTGATCGGACGAGAAATATGATTAGTCGGAAATCGGCTAACCTGGACATTGGTTTGCAGAGCAGCTCCGGTGTTGAAATCCACCTGACTGGCCTCATGCACCTCTTTCATTTGCCCCATCACAAGATTTAGCTGAAGAAGAGCTTCCTTGGCAGCAGTCAGTGGGTCATCCGGAGTTTGATACATAGTGAAAAGCGAGGTCAGCAGAGCAATCGAAGCAGCCGTCAGATCTGAAGCGTGGAGTTCAATTGGCGCAGCAGAAGTCTAAGCAGCTGGTCCTGATGGGCAATCAGATGACAGCGGGACAACGAAGGTGACGTTGGTTCGAGCCATATCTGTTGATCGCTCGACTACCGTCCTAGGTGTCACGGTCGACTGAGGAACCTGGACCTTAGGCGCTTTCCCACCCAGTTCCTCGTCTTTCCTCTTCCACCCCCTCAGCGGTACTTCTTCTTCATCGTCCCAGGAGCACAACAATGTCCCGTGGAGCTGCAATAAATAGAAAAACTCGTAAGGATAGCTGACAAACAATCCAGTCGTCCAAATTAATTCGAATCGGGTAGACTTACTGGTTTTTAAGGTAGGTGCGTCGCCGGTTTCCTCACCGTCCAGGTTCTTGTGAATGTCCATGTCAGTCGCAGCTGAGGCCGGGCTGTAAAGGTTCATCATCCACTCAGTCAGAACAAGAAAGTCGGTCGGAACAAGAAAATACGGGAAGAACATTTACCCAGAAGCAACAGGAACGTCCATCTTGATTCGAGGCAAGGTCTTCCAAGCCTTTGAAGGATTGATCTTGGGCTTCTTGGTGACCTTCTCAGTCAATTCTAGAGTCGAAGACCGAGCGCATTTTTGAGATGGAGCACTCGGCGCCACAGTTTGGCCGCGCCTGCCTGCGGGATCATGGTGCTACTTGGATCGACGTTCAAAACGAGGCGGTGAGTCGACTACCTCCTCATCGCCCGACTCATCGCTCTCGTCGTTGTCATCGTCGGCTGGTGACACCTACTCGCCGCTCTCCTCCGCAATGTCCTCGCCTTCTTGGTCTTGCTCCAGAGCTTGTTCACCATTGGGCATTGAGTACATCTCCGTGTAAATTTACAGAACAAGGAGCCGAACACAAGTCAGTCGGATCAACAAACAGTCCGAAAACACGTCCAAAAACTCAGTCGTTATGGCCAGACCTTGTCTGGCTGATTGCTGTCGCTGAAAGGGTCGACTCTCCTGGCGCTCCTAGGGTTGTCCGTGTTCCTGATGATACCCCTCAGCCACTGGGCCACTGTTTTGGCCGCCACCTTCTCCGGATGAACCCGAGCAGTGTCACCAGCCCCGGAGTACATCCACATGGAGTGATCACGAGCTTGGAGTGGTTGGATGTGCCGACTGAGGAACACCTCTAGCAGATCCATGCTAGTGACACCTTGGTTGATCAATTGAACTACTCTCTCGACTAGCATGCCTGTCTCCGCCTTCTCCGCGGCAGTCACTTTCAACGAAGTTGGAGTTCGAACACGATCAAAAGAGAAAGGGGGAAGTCCAGTCGACTGGCCTTGCGTCACGATATCCGGGCAGTAGAACCAGGTCGACTGCCAGCCCCTGACAGACTACGGAAGAGTCATTGAAGGAAAAGAACTTCTCTTCCTCTTCTGAATACCCAGACCCCCACACATCTGGATAACATGGGTTTTCTCGTCGTTCGAGTTCGCTTTCTTCACTGGTTGGGAGCGGATGGTAAAGATGTCCTTGAAGAGAACCCAGTGCGGTCGACACCCCAGGAAATTCTCGCACATGGATACGAACGCAGCAAGATACATGATAGTGTTGGGAGTAAAATGATGGAGTTGGGCCCCAAAGAAATTTAGGAAACCTCGAAAGAAGGGATGCAGAGGAAGCGAGAAGCTGCAGTAGACATGAGTGGCGAGCAGAACGCACTCACCCGGTCGCGGCTGCTATTCCATTTCCCTCTCCGGCAGCCATGCAAACTCATGGACGATCAGCCCTAGTTCGGCATATCATCCAAGTCTTCCTGTCGAAGCGAAGATCGGATCCAATCTCCCTGGATCCAACCTGACGGCAGCCCCGAGTGCGATGAAGACCCCCGATTCGTCTTCTTGCTTTTCGCCGCCCCCGTCGCCTTCTTCGCGTGTTCCAGCATCGTTGTTTTCTCCTTCCCCATGTCGGCAGAGCGGTGGCATCGAGAGTGGAGAAGCCGGATGGGGTGAAGGAGCAAGAGGAAGAAGAAGGAGAATGGGCACGCATAGTGCGGACGCCTTGGCCTCGCCGCTTTTGAAGGCCCACTTCTGAGTGGCTGACGCGTGGGTCCGGGCGATCCTGTCAAATCCCTGAACAGTCACACATGGGATACATGGCGAAAAAGGTGGCGCGGAAATTAAAACATCATGTCTGTCCACTCCCCTTACCACGGCACGCTCCGTCTGGCGCGCTTCTACCGAAATTTCGAATCCCGTGAAATCCGGGATCCTCTACAACTGATAACGCCAAAGATTTCGCATCAAAGATGACACTCGACAGGCGACGTTATAAAAACCAATCGGTAATTTCTGAATCGATCAAGGCGACTGAAACAAGGCCGAAAAGTTCCAACACTGGCCTCCATTCAGATATGAATTCTTGAGAAAGGCAAGAGTCAAGGCAAGATCAACTTCAACCTTCTTTTCACTCGGACCCCAATAAATTCGGGGGCTAATGATGAGGACATAGACCTGGGGTAGGATAATAGGCCTGACCTATACGTCCTACCTAAGGTCCTTGTCTTAGAAGCAAAGAAGTTCAAGAGTGAACAGGGAGGACCCAATAAAGGTGTCGAGTGCAATCCACTTGACCTACCATTCACTCGGAGACGTCTTCTTTAAGTCACTCGACTACTCAACCATTTGACCATGTAAAAGACCACTTGACGTACAAGAAGACCTAAAGCCACTCTGCGCAGCAACGGTCGGGCATTTACTCGTATATTTAATGACCATTTGTAGCACTTTATTGCAGGCGTTACCTGTAACGCTCTCTCTTTATGAGTATTGAACTCAGTGTAACGGAGGGGAGCTAGGGTCCTGGCGCACTCTATACAAGCCACCCCCCTCCTCTGAGACAAGGGTTTGCACTCTTTGTAACACACACGCATATAATCCAGTCGACCGCTTCAGGGCTCCGAGACGTAGGGCTATTACTTCCTCCGAGAAGGGCCTGAACTCGTAAAACTCGCGTGTACAACTCCTCCATAGCTGGGATCTTGCCTCTACATCCCTACCCCCCATTCTACTATCAGACTTAGAACCATGACAGTAGGAAAAGACCATCGCTCGTCCCCGACAGCCACTCATAAGGAAGACAATCAATAAATAAATCATGCTCCAACTTCATCACATAACGGTTCACCATACGTGCATGCTACGGGAATCACAAACTTTAACACAAGTATCTCTCAAATTCACAACTATTCAACTAGCATGACTCTAATATTACCATCTTAATATCTCGAAACAATCATCAAGTATCAAACTTCTCATAGTATTCAATGCACTTCATATGAAAGTTTTTATTATACCCATCTTGGATGCCTATCATATTAAGACTAATTTTATAGCCAAAGCAAGTTACCATGATGTTCTAAAAGACTCTCAAAATGATATAAGTGAAGCATGAGAGATCAATAATTTCTATAAAATAAAAACCACCACCGTGCTATTAAAAAGATATAAGTGAAGCACTAGAGCAAAATTATATAGCTCAAAGGATATAATTTAAGCACATAGAGTATTCTAATAAATTATGATTCATGTGTGTCTCTCCAAAAGGTGTGTACAGAAAGGATGATTGTGGTAAACTAAAAATCAAAGACTCAAATCATACAAGATGCTCCAAGCAAAACACATATCATGTGGTGAACAAAAATATAGCCTCAACTAAAGTTACCGATGGACGAAGACGAAAGAGGGGATGCCTTTCGGGGCATCCCCAAGCTTAGGCTTTTGGTTGTCCTTGAATTTTACCTTGGGGTGCCATGGGCATCCCTGATCTTAGGCTCTTGCCACTCCTTATTCTGAAATCCATCAAATCTTTACCCAAAAACTTGAAAACTTCACAACACAAAACTCAACAGAAAATCTCATGAGCTCCGTTAGTATAAGAAAACAAATCACCACTTAAGGTACTGTAATGAAATAATTCTTTATTTAGGTGTTAAACCTACTATATTCCAACTTCTCTATGGTTCATACCCCCCGATACTAGCCATAGATTCATCAAAATAAGCAAACAACACACGAAAAACAGAATATGTCAAAAACAGAACAATGTGTAGTAATATGTAGGTTTGGAATACTTCTGCAACTCCAACAATCCTACCAATTTAGGACGACCTAAATTATTTGTATATTGCTCTACTGCAATTGGATTCAATTTTTATCGATCTCTGGTTAAAAATGAAAATTATTCTCATGAGCGCATACTTTCTGTTTTTTCAGCAGGATCAAACAACAATCATCCAAGAAGATCCTAAAGGCTTTACTTGGCACAAACACTAATTAAAACATAAAAAACACAATCATAACAAAGGATAGATGATTTATTTATTACTAAATAGGAGCAAAGAGCAAGAAACAAAAATAAAATTGGGTTGCTCCCAACAAGCGCTATCGTTTAACGCCCCTAGCTAGGCCTAAAAACAAGAATATATCTAGGTATTGTCATCTTTGGTTGGCAATCCATAAGTGGCTCTCATAATAGATTCATAAGGTAATTTAATTTTATTCCTAGAAAGTGTTCCATGCCCTTCCTTAATGGAAATTGGAATCTAATATTTCCTTCTTTCATATCAATAATTGCACCAATCATTCTAAGGAAAGGTCTACCAAGAATAATATGACAAGTAGGATTGCAATATATACCAGGAACAATGAAATCTACAGGCACATAATTCCTATTTGCAATAATAAGAACATCATTAATTCTTCCCATAGGTTTCTTAATGGTGGGATCCGCAAGATGCAACTATAAAGAACAATCATCAAATTCACGAAAACCTAACACATCACACAACGTTTTTGGAATCGTGGAAACACTAGCACCAAAATCACATAAAGCATAACACTCATGATCTTTAATCTTAATTTTAATACTATGTTCCCACTCATCATAAAGTTTTCTAGGGATAGAAACTTCTAATTCAAGTTTCTCTTCATAAGATTGCATTAAAGCCTCAACGATATGTTTGGTAAAAGCTTTGTTTTGATCATAAGCATGAGGAGAATTTAGCACGGATTGCAACAAGGAAATACAATCTATCAAAGAGCAATTATCATAATTAAATTCCTGGAAATCTAGAATAGTGGGTTCATTGCTATGTAAAGTTTTGACCTCTTCAATCCCACTTTTATTAATTTTTGGATCAAGATCGAAAAACTCTGAATTATTAGGACGCCTTTTAACTAAAGTTGACTCATCTCCAGTCCCATCTTTATCAAGATTCATATTGGAAAACAAAGATTTAATAGGGGACACATCAATCACTTTTAGATCTTCATCATTATTATCATTGAAACTAGAAGAACACGCTTTTACAAAGCAATCCTTTTTAGCACACATCCTAGCGGTTCTTTCTTTGCACTCATCAATGGAAATTCTCATGGCTTTGAGAGACTCATTGATATCATGCTTAGGTGGAATAGATCTAAGTTTCAAAGAATCAACATCAAGAGAAATTCTATCCATGTTCCTAGCCAACTCATCAATCTTAGGCAATTTTTCTTCAAGCAAAGCATTGAAATTCTTTAGAGAAATCACAAATTCTTTAACACTAGTCTCAAAATCAGAGGGCATCTTATTAAAATTTCCATAAGAGTTGTTGTAGGAATTACCATAATTATTAGAGGAATTACTAGGGAAAGGCCTAGAATTAAAGTTTCCTCTATACGCGTTGTTACCAAAATTGTCCCTACCAACAAAATTCACATCCATAGATTCATTATTATTCTCAATCAAAGTGGACAAAGGCATATCATTAGGATCAGAAGAAACACTCTTATTAGAAAGAACTTCATAAGTTCATCCATCTTTCCACTCAAACCATAATATTATCTAGGAGTTTAGTAGCTTCTCCTAAAGTGATTTCCTTAAAAGTGCCTCCCGCGGCCGAATCTAAAAGATTTCTAGAAGCAAAATTCAATTAGGCATAAATTTTTTGTATAATCATCCATAAATTCAATCCATGTGTAGGGAAGTTACGTATCATTAATTTCATCCTCTCCCAAGCTTGCGCAAAATGCTCATGACCAAGTTGCGTAAAATTCATAATATCGTTTCTAAGAGAGATGATCTTAACGGGAGGAAAATACTTAGAGATAAAAGCATCTTTGCACTTATTGCATGAATCAATACTATTTTTAGGCAAAGAGGAAAACCAAGTTTTAGCATGATCTCTAAGCAAAAACGGAAATAGCTTCAATTTAACAATATTATTGTCCACATCTGTCTTGTTTTGCATATCACGTAAATAAACAAAGCTATTTAGATGGGTAGCGGCATCTTCACTAGGAAGGCCAGCAAATTGATCTTTCATGACAAGATTTAGCAAAGCAGTATTAATTTCACAAGATTCAGCATCGGTAAGTGGAGCAATCAGAGTGATAATAAAATCATTATTGTTGGTATTGGAAAATTCACACAATTTAGTATTATCTTGAGCCATCGTGACAAACAATCAATCCAACACACAAGCAAACAAGAGGCAAGCAAAAAGAAGGCGAATGGAAAAAGGGCAAACGGAAAAGAGGCGAATAAAACGGCAAGGGTGAAGTGGGGGAGAGGAAAATGAGAGGCAAATGGCAAATATTGTAATGAGAGGGATAAGAGTTTGTGATGGGTACTTGGTATGTCTTGACATGTTCGTAGATCTCCCTAGAAATGGCGCCAGAAATCCGTCTTGCTACATCTTGAGCATGTGTTGGTTTTCCACTTGAAGAGGAAAGGGTGATGCAACAAAGTAGCGTAAGTATTTCCCTGAGTTTTGAGAACCAAGGTATCAATCCAATAGGAGACTACACGCAAGTCCCTCGTACCTGCACAAACAATCAAGAGCCTTGCAACCAACGCGATAAAGGGGTTGTCAGTCCCTTCACGGCAACTTGCAAAAGTGAGATCTGATAAAGGCAATAAGATAAATATTTTTGGTATTTTTGTTGTATAGATTGAAAAGTAAAGATTGAAAAATAAACGGTGACAGACATAGCTAGTTGAAAGAAATAATATATAATGGAGAATAGACCCAGGGGCCATAGGTTTCACTAGTGGCTTCTCTCAAGATAGCATAATCTACGGTGGGTGAACAAATTACTGTCGAGCAATTGATAGAAAAGTGAATAGTTATGAGAATATCTAGGCATGATCATGTATATAGGCATCACGTCCGTGACAAGTAGACCGAAACGATTCTGCATCTACTACTATTACTCCACACATCACCGCTATCCAGCATGCATCTAGATTATTAAGTTCATAAGAACAGAGTAACGCCTTAGGCAAGATGACATGATGTAGAGGGATAAACTCAAGCAATATGATATAAACCCCATCTTTTTATCGTCGATGGCATCAATACAACACGTGCCTTGCTGCCCCTGCTGTCACTGGGAAGGAAACGGCAAGATTGAACCCAAAGCTAAGCACTTCTCGCATTGCAAGAAAGATCAATCTAGTAGGCCAAACCAAACTGATAATTCGAAGAGACTTGCAAAGATATTTAAATCATGCATCTACAAATTCAGAGAAGTACCGAATATTGTTCATAGATAATCTTGATCATAAACCCATAATTCATTGGATCATGACAAACACACCGCGAAAAGAATTACGTCGAATAGATCTCCAAGAGAATCAAGAAGAACTTTGTATTGAGATCCAAAGAGAGAGAAGAAGCCATCTAGCGAATAACTATGGACCCGAAGGTCTATGGTAAAATACTCACATATCATCGAAGAGGCTATGCTGTTGATGTAGAAGCCCTCCATGATCGATTCCCCCTCCGGTGGAGCGCTGAAAAAGGCCCCAAGATGGGATCTCACTGGTACAGAAGGTTGCGGCAGTGGAAATAGGATTTCGTGGTGCTCTTGGATGTTTTCAGGGTATATGAGTATATATAGGCGAAAGAAGTAGGTCGGTGGAGCTGCGAGGGGCCCACAAGGGTGGGGGCACGCCCTCCTACCTCGTGGCCGCCTCACTACTTCCTTGACGTCCACTCCAAGTCTCCTGGATCACGTTTGTTCCAAAAAAGATCCTCGCGAAGGTTTCATTCCGTTTGATATTCCTTTTCCACGAAACACTGAAATAGGCAAAAGAACAACAATTTGCACTAGGCCTTCGATTAATAGGTTAGTCCCAAAAATAATATAGAAGTGCATAATAAAGCCTATTAAACATTCAAAATAGATAATATAATAGCATGGAACAATCAAAAATTATAGATACGTTGGAGACGTATCAGGGGCATGGGGGAGATACAGCGGAAATTTGATGGGTGAGGATGTGGTGGGAGGAATAAATTCTGAAATCGCACGCCTAATGAAAATTTCTCTATGAAACTTGAAACTTGGGCGGGGGAAACACACAATGCAGACGAAGCGCGTAAAATACATGTGTGCGAGAAAAGAGAAAATTGGCAGATCATGTCTCCAAAAAAATATACACGTTTAGTTGATTTTTTTTTGTCAAAGGAACGCTTGCTTTATTAGGAAACATCGCAGAGGTAACTGACTTATGGATCACTAACGCAAAAAACGCACACGGGTACGCCATAGAAACCGTGTGTTTTGTGATCTTCTATTAATTCTTATGTCTATCAGCATCTCCAGCTACTCCTAATTTAAAAATATCTTCAATTGTAGTAGGATTATTCAATGTACATGAATGATGCAAAGGTGAAACCCGATGAACAATCATTGGTTTATACAATGCAATCAAGTGTCAACCTGCCTCGCTTGCATAGCTAGAATTGATCGTATGCAACAAGAGAGAAGCTTGCTGCCATCCACCGGCACGGCTATTTAAGCCGGTGTGCGGCCAACTCACGCGGCGAGGTGGGACTAAAAACCTGTTGTGGCCAGCTCTAGTCTCCGGTGGCTGAGGGCGGACATTTCAGGAGTATTTTGGGCCGGGGTGCGGCTACAAATCTTCAGTGAATACATGCTAATAAATGCTCAAAGCCCTCAAAGGATGCGCTTACCGACATTGTACATTAATAATAGATACTAGTACCAACTTAAAGTACTATTGGTAATTTGCACTAAAACTAGTACGTATGTAGTACTGGTAGATGCTCGTAATTAATTATACAAACTTATGGGCGACACATGCACTAACTACTTCTCACATGCTGGCATCGGGGCATGCTAGACCGACGCCGTCGCTCTCCTTCTTGGCCTTGTCGATGGCAGCCCATGGTGCTTCGATCTCCACCGAGCTCTCCTCAGCACGGCGTGCGGCCTCTTCTTTCTTGCGGTGGTGGGACTCTCCTTTCTTGACTACCTTTTGCCTTTTCCGCTCCTTTTGTCCAGTTTTGGCGGCCTCTAAATCCACTGCCCATTCGGCCATGGTAGCATCAAAGTCTGCCCACGTACTTGTGCAGCCACGGGCGGCGATGAACTCCGCGTGGCGGGATGCCATCACTTGCTTACCATGTGTGCGGTCGTGGGCTACGAGGAACTTGGCGCGGTAGAATGCCACCGCTTCCTTACCAGTTACTGTACGCCATGGTGGCATGAACGACGCTTCGAGAGAGCTCTGGGATGGAGTGGCCGGACAACCCTATAGTGCGGTGGTTTTTAAGAGCTCAATGACAAACAACGAAGGAAATTTGGCTTCTCTTACAATCTTGCTCATTTATTACTGCACACGGTTCATCTCCGTCGCCTCCAGAAATAGTGTGTGTTGAGCCTATTGTGTGTTGTGTTATGATTGGCCGGAATCCCAGTCACGCGGATCGTCCGTGTGCACCGTAGGATGCACCGTGATGGAACGACAGTCCACGTCCCTCTCAGCACACCCATGCAGCTGTAGCTGGATTGGATTTATATGCACAAAATGCTTAGAAAATGCAAATAACCCCCTAAATATGGTAAATGAGCCCGGAAAAGTGCCAAATTTGAACACAGTAATTTGCAGGGTGTATGTTCATCATAGAAAAAACTCAAGGACAAAGAATGCAGGAAATTCGGATTCCCCTTCAATCTTGGTGATTTCCCTCTCGAAACGATGGAACTTCCTTAATGATGGTTCGATTTATGAAGGGCATGCATGACGACATAAGCCAAACCTTCTCAATTTTTTTGTAACATCCCAAAATTCTAAATTTTGGAATGTTATATTAAATAGATAGATTTGATTGATTGACTGAAAGTGAGTGAAATTCGAAACTTTTTGAAAATTAAATGAGAGGGAATAAAAGGACTTTCCCAAACTTTCACTTTTTCATTTATGATCTTCGTGAATTCAAATTCTTTTCAAATACAAAACCCTAGAGAGAAGATGACATGACTTCTTCCATTTAAATAAATGAAAAGGGTGTTTGAAAAATATTTTAATTCCATTGGGAAATGTTTTTCCCAATTTAGAAACTTTATGCAACTCAATGATTTTCATGAGAGAAGATAAAATGACTTCTTCAAATTATATGAAATATGAGTTGGGAGTTTCAAAGAATTAACTTCAAAGTTCTTTAGAATTTATTTTCAATTTAGAGTTATTTGAGTTTTATTCAAATTATTTTTCTCCAAAAATAAAATATATGGAAATTAGGGTAACATAATTCCCTACAATAGAAAATTGGAGAAAAATTAATTTGAAATCATTTTGGTATTTTTTTAAAAAATGATTTTTATTGGATTTTATTAGACCAGTAACACTCTTTGATTTATCTGAATTTCTGTGGATTTTATTTGAAGTTATAAAAATGTTCATGTCATAGAGAATCTTTTTCTAAAAATTTTGATATATTATATGCCTATATAATATTTTTAGTTATTTTGTTTTTATTATTTTAGTTCTCTGAAAAAAAAAGTTAAAAAAAAGAGCTTCCCTCCGCCGAACTGGGCCGGCCCAGCTCCTGCCAGGCCACGGCCCAGCCCAGCGCGCCGCCCGGCACCCGTCCCCGAGCTCCCGCCGGACTCCGTCGCCCGCACGACAGCGCCGCCGCCGTGGTCGCCGTGGACACCACCACCGCCTCCCTTGCCCCTCCTCCACGCCACCTCCTCCCCTCCCTATATATCCGGAGCCCCGGGCCCCGTTTCCCCTCTCTGCCGCGCCGCGCCGCCCCTCCCGCCGCATCTCGCTGCCGCCGCCGCGCTGCATCACCGCCGCAGCCGCCCCTCGCCCGCGCCTCGCTCTCCACCCCGCCTGCGCCCCAACGCATCCATCGCCCCGCGCCGCCTCTCCCCGTGCGCCTCGTCGTCTCCTTCGACGACCGGAGCCGCCGCCGGAGCCCCGCACCGACTCGCCGGAGATCGCCGGAGTAACCACTGTCATCGCCGGTTCTTTTGGGTGAACCGGTATAAACCGTAACCCGCCACGGTTTTATTTTAAGTTAGGTTTTAAAAAAACCCTAGACTAGATCTGTTTTTTTAGGTTTTACTAAACAGCGAATGTCCACTGTTTAGACCGTATAAGCGAACATTCGCCTTTTAGTCTTTTTCTTTTTCTGTTATTTCCGGCCAGGGACCTATCCATAGTGTTTTATTTAGAGATTAGTCCCTCTGTTTCAAACGACAATAACTTTTTGCTCGTTAGTCCAAATCCAACGAAACCAATGCCCACGTGTTCGTTATGATCTCCTCTATCCAGTAATCCAACTCAAACATGTTTTTGAAAATTTTAAATTTTGAATAAGATCAGATTTGAATTCAAACTTCGTTTGATCATAACTTGAGTTTCGTCGCTCCGTTTGAGTTGATTCTTTTTGCAAATCGAAGCTCTTGACCTACTGTTAGAAATAGTTTTATGTTGCAAGAGCTATTTTCTTGGTTTTGATGTTTTCCGAATTGTCTTCTTCGATCTTTTTAACCTTTTGAGTGATTGCTTATGTGTGGTTACTATTGCTTGCTTACGATAGATTGACCGAAGTGTGACGAGTAGATCTATCAAGAGTTTTGAGTGTGAATCATCTTCATCAACATTGTAGGCAAGTTCACACTTTGATCATATCCCCTTTCCATACCCGGTTTTTTTTGCATTAGATCAATCTTCACACATTGCATGATTAGGATCTAATTAAACTGTGGGATGGGAAGTAGATGAGGTAGTACCTATTACCTGTTTATTATCAAACCTTTGGGAGTTACTTCTACGTTTGCTTATTATGCCATGCTATGCTAGTAGACGTGGATTGGGTTTTGAGAGTATCCATGACAGATGTGAGATTGTTAATTAATGGTTTACTTAAGGTGGCAACTTAAACACACATCTGGGTGGATTGAGGCACCTAGTTATTCTAGGATTGCCTGTCTAGGCACCTGGGTAATCCAGGACTTTCCTGTTTTCTTTTGGACCGCCACCCAGGCTCAAAGGGATCATGAGATTTTTCAAACTAGAAACTTCCGTGTGCAGCCACAAGCCATTATGGGCTCTGGCATAGTTGATTAAGTCGTGCGAACTCTTACAGGGTAGACTAGCAGATGTAGGGGAAAGTAGGTGTACCGGTCTATCCATCATAAGGTGCTAGCGCTTCTGAAAGACTGTGTCTCGGTCATCCGTTTCTCAAACACCATGTAGTGCGAGAACTCCAACGGAGGCGATCGAGTCTTGTGGGGAAAAGTGCGCAAACCTCTGTAGAGTGTATAAACTAATCATGATTAGCCGTGTCCCCGGTTATGGACATCTTGAGTATCTAGTTCTTGGATTATCCTGTTGATCTCATCATGTTACTTTAAATTAAGTTTGTTGGGTTTAATGATGTTACTTAATTGGGATTGAGAATGCTGTCAACCATTCTCAATGTTCAACAACCACCGTGATAGTTAATTAAAATGTATTCCTTTGCAGTAGGGAAAAATTGGCTTTTCGCAAAAACAATATAACCATAGAGCTTTTCCACCAGCCATATATGCATATAGTGATAGCCATTGTTCATCATTTTCTCTATGGTGTGAATTTGCCAGTACATTCAATGTACTGCCGTTTCGGGCTGCAACGTCTCATGTTGCAGGTTTCTTACGACGAGTAAGTGATACGTTAGGGTTACGATTCTACACTCAACTTTGCCGTTGGTGTTGATGGGAATACACAACCTTGTTACTTCCGCTATTTTGGATTTGAGGTAATAGTATTTACGTTACTTTTACATGTGATTTACCTCTGTTATAAATCCTCGAGTACTGTGTGTGTCAGCATACCGATCGAGGGATGACACTTAAGCACAGAGACTTGACCCATTCGGGTCGGGTCGCTACAAGATGGTATCAGAGCACATGTTGACTGTAGGACGTGACCCTAGAAACTGGCAAGCCCATAGCAAAGATTTTTCTCTACAACTTTCCCTTTCAAAAAGATCTTTTACCTCTCTTCTCTTCTGAGCTTATTCAAATATTCCCTTTTAGTGAGACTATACCCCTTTCCCCTTTTGACCACACGAAGATTCGACTGATGAGACCACTCCAAGAAGTACAAGATATCGGACAACTAAGACCACTTGGGAATGAAGAGTATTTTCCGTGCATCGGAATAATGGAAACTACAACGGTTGAAGACCGAAGACAAGTAGAATTTGAAGGCTCTGAAGAATTCCCAGATTTGTATGACCTAGGAAGCTACCCTTATGGAACTTGGCAGACTATGGAAGTTGTCAATACCCGAGATCAAGGTGTATTGGAGAAAGACCAAAACATGGAGAGTTGATAACTCAAAGTTTTGTCAAGAAAACCCTAAGGCAGGAGATATCAATTATGGAAGATAGCTCATGGCAATGACAAGGGCAGAAACACGGTTATCCGTGATGTCATCGCCGCTGATGCTATTGTCACCGTGCTGAGTTAAGGATGCATTTCATCAGAATGGATTTGATGGAAGAAGGCTGATGGAGCACCTATCATAAGATGAAGTTTTAGCCCTAGCCGGTGTATCACCAGGATCCGGAGTAGTACATCAAGAAGTTTAAAATGGAGCTCCAGGAAGTCGTATTAGACAAGGAAGTATTTCATGAGGAACTCAGGATCCTGAAGATGAGAGTAGCCAAGCTGGAGGAGCTACAACCTCGAGATACCGGAGAATTGTCAAGAACTGAAGGACAGTATGACCATGGTTCATGTGAAGGATGTTGAAACCAGAAGTTTGAAATGCAACTCCGGAATATTAAAGGATGTCACAAGAGATTTCACGTCAACAGAGATTGATCTAGCAAAAGAACTTGAGAAAGACAAGCATGATCGGAAGAAGCCATTGGAGGCATGAACAAGGCTTGAAGAGTTTGGAGACGTTGAAGATTTATTGACCTTAGAAGACCAAACCCCTATTATATACCTACGTTAGGTGCGACGTTTGTGAGCTGTCATTTGTTTGATGTTTTTCAACAGCCACAACAAAAATCTATCTTTTCAAAACTTTTGTTTGTATTGTGTGCATCCCTCTCTATCTCTCTTATCTTACCCCAAACCCACATGGACCCAATAGAGGATGAATGGAGATGAGCTTGTATTTTCTGGACCGATGAGTTAGTTGGAGGCAGACCGATGGATTCAGAACATGGAGGATCACATGGAGAATAACCCTGTAGTTGGAAATAATATGACCCAGCATGCTCTTCAGTGCTTTGAAAGAGGTGCTGCTACTTGGTGGAGGATGTACCAAACCATCAATGGATGGCAAGGAGTAACCACTTGGAAAGAATTTAAGTTGACTCTGCCAAAGTCTCGGCTTGTTTCCCATAAGTTGAAGCCTTATGGAAAGGACATGAAGAAACCTTATGCATGCAAGATTTGTGGAGAAATCGGACACACCCATAAAGAACACAAGGATGAATGCCCTAATTGAGAAGGAAGTCACCCAGTTGAAGAATGCCCAACTAGGAAAATTACTTGTTTCTTGTGTGAAGGGACTACCCACTATCCTGCTCAGTGTTACATTTACCCCATGGGACAACGAAGCATCCAGTAGAAGAAAGAAGTAAAGAAAGGAGCCCTTATGGAAATGTTAGAAGAACCCGTGATGAAGGAAGAGGTGGAGGACACACCCAAAGAAGAACTAAGTAAACCCTGCACCAAGTCTTGCTATTCATGTGGAGAAGAAGGACACATCTCCCAAAATTGTTTGAATGGGGATCTAGTAGAATTCCCGACAGAGGACGTAGAATATGACCCATAGGAGATAGAAGCCCTAATTTGAATGGAAAAGTCCAGGAAGAGAAACCGATTGGAGCCCAGGAGGAACCTGAGTCATATCACCTGTTACAGGTGCAAGGAGTCAAGACACTACCTCAACAATTGCCCAAAAAGGAAACCTCGAGACTTGTCGGAAGTAATATGTTTTCGTTGTAATGGAGCAGGGCACTTTGCCAGAGAATGCCCTAAGGAGAAGGAAACTTGTGCTAGATAGTTGAGTTTGCAACAAAAGAAATGGAGTAGTAGAAGTGAGAACATTCTCTTTTATATTGAGGTGTTGAGTTGAGACATGTAATGGAAAAGCAAGAGATTGTAATCACTTGAGAAGGAATAAAGTTAGCATCGTTGGTGCTGATATGGATTTTATGAGTTGTTACTCTATGAAGAAGGATTTTGACCATTTCTGAGGATATGAGAAATATGGTCTATGGAATATTTGTGCATTTTAAGGGTGGTAGTACCCTGTAAGAACCCTTGACCCCTGGAAAAGATAAGGATACTCCACTGACTAGATTTCGGACAAAATGAATACGAGTTTTGTCTCGATATGTGCGATGCCCCAAGAGTATGTGGGATGAAGTGGAGACCGTCAGTTGTTTGGACCAAATTTGATCAAGGAGTTAGACGAGAATGTTAAGTTGATTCGAGATAGACTGAAGGTAGCTCAGTCCAGGCAGAAGAGTTATGTAGACTCAAAAACTCAAGGAGGTAGTCTATGAAATTGGAGACAAAGCATGTCTTCGTGTGACCCCTCTGCGAGGAGTTAAACGATTTGGAGTTAAGGGACAGTTAGCCCCGAGATTTGTAGGACCATACCGAGTTTTGGAGAGTATGAGAGAAGTGGCCTACAAGTTTGAGTT
Source organism: Triticum urartu (assembly GCF_056163025.1). Classification (NCBI taxonomy): domain Eukaryota; kingdom Viridiplantae; phylum Streptophyta; class Magnoliopsida; order Poales; family Poaceae; genus Triticum; species Triticum urartu. The sequence goes on along the minus strand of NC_141876.1, from coordinate 232,261,524 downwards.
ACCCGAGGGACTGTCAGGAGTTCAAGATGTGTTTCACGTTTCCCAGTTGAAGAAGTATCATGCAGAGATGGCCAATATTCCCCTGTACGGACGCTTGACCCTGGAAAGGATAATGATGTTCCACGAAGTGGAATATGGACTTCATAACTATAAGTTTTTATCTCGGTATGAGGGATACCCCACGAGGATGAAGAGATGAATTACTATTGGATATAAAGGAGGTGTGATGTCGGAAATATGGATCAATGGAAACTCCATGATGTGTCTGAGTAATCATGTCCTAGTTTGGTGCCAATAGAAGGGAGAAGACAATACAATTGGATGGATTCTAAGTATGCTAGGAAGCTGGATGTTGGAATAACGATAAGTTGCCCGATGATAAGTTCAAGGACTACAAGTGATGAGGTGTGCCAAAACCCACAGGCCCCAGGACCTGCCAAGAAGAAAGCACACTCTTGCTGAAGGAAAAAACCCCGGAGGAAGATACGACGTTTATCGATAGACGATCTTATAGGAGTTTACGCAAACCTGAGAGTGGTGAAGGAACGCTAGATGATTGTTTGGCTTGCAGAATCAATGGATTTATCCGAACCCAGTTCGTCGACGAGAGAAATTCTGCAATGCTTGTGAGGATGACCGAGTGTTACAATGCGAGATTCGCTAAACCGTATACAAGGTAATGATTTGGGTGCGGGATGGATTGATCACCATACCGACTTACTCTTATCATTCGCCTTGCTATATGGGATGGTAAAACTGAGTGACTTGCCTATAGTAGAGAGACGACGATATTAAACCTTGTTAAACCTTAGAATGGTATAAGAATTTTTCCCTTGTACACGGCAGCTTTTGCCAACCGTAGGTTATACGGTGAGGATCAACCCAGACCCATTTCCTGCAGGAGAAACCATAAATTGTTGACCACCATGAGATATCGATAGTTGTTTAGTTTTGGCGCCCGACCCGTCAGCTAAGAAGACCCAATCTCGGAATAACCTTACCAAGAGGAAAGGACCGAAGAATTGAGGAAAAGGTTATGCCACTACCGGAAGAGCCAGAGAAGGAATTATCCTTATGATCTGAGAAGACCGGCCCCGTCAAGAATAAGGATGGAGTATATGAGTATTGATGGAACAGTAACCATGCTTCTAAGGGTGGTAGCACCCCAGACCCCTATGATGATCGATGGATTTTGAGAAGACCCCCAAACCCTAACCTTTTTCTTGCTAGCCTCTCCGAATCTCGAGGACGAGATTCATTTTAAGGGTGGTAGGTTTGTAACATCCCAAAATTCTAAATTTTGGAATGTTATATTAAATAGATAGATTTGATTGATTGACTGAAAGTGAGTGAAATTCGAAACTTTTTGAAAGTTAAATGAGAGGGAATAAAAGGACTTACCCAAACTTTCACTTTTTCATTTATGATCTTCGTGAATTCAAATTCTTTTCAAATACAAAACCCTAGAGTGTTTGAAAAATATTTGAATTCCATTGGGAAATGTTTCTCCCAATTTAGAAACTTTATGCAACTCAATGATTTCCATGAGAGAAGATAAAATGACTTCTTCAAATTATATGAAATATGAGTTGGGAGTTTCAAAGAATTAAATTCAAAGTTCTTTTGAATTTATTTTCAATTTAGAGTTATTTGAGTTTTATTCAAATTATTTTTCTCCAAAAATAAAATATATGGAAAATAGGGTAACATGATTCCCTACAATAGAAAATTGGAGAAAATTAATTTGAAATCATTTTGGTATTTTTTTTTTAAAAATGATTTTTATTGGATTTTATTAGACCAGTAACACTCTTTGATTTATCTGAATTTCTGTGGATTTTATTTGAAGTTATAAAAATGTTCATGTCATAGAGAATCTTTTTCTAAAAATTTTGATATATTATATGCCGATATAATATTTTTAGTTATTTTGTTTTTATTATTTTAGTTCTCTGAAAAAAGTTTTAAAAAAAAGAGCTTCCCACCGCCGAACTGGGCCGGCCCAGCTCCTGCCAGGCCACGGCCCAGCCCAGCGCGCCGCCCCGCGCCCGTCCCCGAGCTCCCGCCGTACTCCGTCGCCCGCACGACAGCGCCGCCACCGTGGTTGCCATGGACACCGCAGCGCCTCCCTTGCCCCTCCTCCACGCCACCTCCTCCCCTCCCTATATATCCGGAGCCCCGGGCCCCGTTTCCCCTCTCTGCCACGCCGCGCCGCCCCTCCCGCCGCATCTCGCCGCCGCCGCCGCGCTACATCACCGCCGCAGCCGCCCCTCGCCCGCGCCTCGCTCTCCACCCCGCCCGCGCCCCAGCGCACCCGTCGCCCCGCGCTGCCTCTCCCCGTGCGCCTCGTCGTCTCCTTCGATGACCGGAGCCGCCGCCGGAGCCCCGCGCCGCCTCGCCGGAGATCGCCGGAGTAACCACTGTCATCGCCGGTTCTTTTGGGTGAACCGGTATAAACCGTAACCCGCCTCGGTTTTATTTTAAGTTCGGTTTTAAAAAAAACCTAGACTAGTTCTGTTTTTTTAGGTTTTACTAAACAGCGAATGTCCACTGTTTAGACCGTATAAGCGAACGTTCGCCTTTTAGTCTTTTTCTTTTTCCGTTATTTTCGGCCAGGGACCTATCCGTAGTGTTTTATTTACAGATTAGTCCCTCTGTTTCAAATGACTATAACTTTTTGCTCGTTAGTCCAAATCCAACGAAACCAACGCCCACGTCTTCGTTATGATCTCCTCTATCCAGTAATCCAACTCAAACATGTTTTTGAAAATTTTAAATTTTGAATTAGATCAGATTTGAATTCAAACTTCGTTTGATCATAACTTGAGTTTTGTAGCTCCGTTTGAGTTGATTCTTTTTGCAAATCGAAGCTCTTGACCTAAACCTTCTAATAAGGCCAAATTCACATAAATTTGGTACTGTTAGAAATAGTTTTATGTTGCAAGAGCTATTTGCTTGGTTTTGATGTTTTCCGAATTGTCTTCCTCGATCTTTTTGACCTTTTGAGTGATTGCTTATGTGTGGTTACTATTGCTTGCTTACGATAGATTGACCAGAGTATGACGAGTAGATCTATCAAGAGTTTTGAGTGCGAATCATCTTCATCAACATTCCAGGCAAGTTCACACTTTGATCATATCCCCTTTCCATACCCAGTTTTTTTTGCATTAGATCAATGTTCACACATTGCATGATTAGGATCTAATTAAACTGTGGGATGGGATGTAGAGGAGGTATTACCTATTACCTATTTATTATCAAACCTTTGGGAGTTACTTCTACGTTTGCTTATTATGCCATGCTATGCTAGTACACGTGGATTGGGTTTTGAGAGTATCCATGACAGATGTGAGATTGTTAATTAATGGTTTACTTAAGGTGGCAACTTAAACACACATCTGGGTGGATTGAGGCACCTAGTTATTCTAGGATTGCCTGTCTAGGCACCTGGGTAATCCAGGACTTTCCTGTTTTCTTTTGGACCGCCACCCAGGCTCAAAGGGATCATGAGATTTTTCAAACTAGAAACTTCCGTGTGCAGCCACAAGCCATTATGGGCTCTGGCATAGTTGATTAAGTCGTGCGAACTCTTACAGGGTAGACTAGGAGATGTAGGGGAAAGTAGGTGTACCGGTCTATCCATCGTAAGGTGCTAGCGCTTCTGAAAGACTGTGTCCCGGTCATCCGTTTCTCAAACACCATGTAGTGCGAGAAATCCAACGGAGGCGATCGAGTCTTGTGGGGAAAAGTGCGCAAACCTCTGCAGAGTGTATAAACTAATCATGATTAGCCGTGTCCCCGGTTATGGACATCTTGAGTATCTAGTTCTTGGATTATCCTGGTGATCTCATCATGTTACTTTAAATTAAGTTTGTTGGGTTTAATGATGTTACTTAATTGGGATTGAGAATGATGTCAACCATTCTCAATGTTCAACAACCACCGTGATAGTTAATTAAAATGTATTCCTTTGTAGTAGGGAAAAATTGGCTTTTCGCAAAAACATTATAACCATAGAGCTTTTCCACCAGCCATATATGCATATAGTGATAGCCATTGTTCATCATTTTCTCTATGGTGTGAATTTGCCTGTACATTCAATGTACTAACCCGTTTCAGGCTGCAACGTCTCATGTTGCAGGTTTCTTACGACGAGTAAGTGATACGTTAGGGTTATGATTTTACACTCAACTTTGCCGTTGGTGTTGATGGGAATCCACAACCTTGTTACTTCCGCTATTTTGGATTTGAGGTAATAGTATTTACGTTACTTTTACATGTGATTTACCTCTGTTATAAATCCTCGAGTACTGTGTGTGTCAGCATACCGATCGAGGGATGACACTTAAGCACAGAGACTTGACCCATTCGGGTCGGGTCGCTACATTTTTACCAGGGCATGGTGGGGCCATAGCATGGCACCATGCCAGTGTCATGTTTTTCAAGCATGTATTTCATTTTTCTATAGATGAAAAACCAATAAACAAACGTTTGTGGTTGACTATTGCCACACATTTCATCAAAATCTCTCTCCATTCCTTGTAAAAGCCATGACAATTTACTAAATAACACGAGCATGGTTTTCCAGACTGTTCTTGTGCACCTTCTCATGCACCAATTGTTTGAATTTAAATTGTGTGCATTAATGCCTAGAAAATGCACATAATCCCCTAAATATGGTAAATGAGCCCGAAAAAATTCCAAATTTGAACACGTTGCATTGGAGGGGGTATGTTCATCGTCGAAAAAAAATCAATGACAAACTAGGATGGAAATTTGGATTCCCCTTCAATCTTTGTGATTTCCCCCCGAAACCATGAGACTTACTCAGTGATGGTTCGATTTATGAATGGCGTGCATGATGACATAAGCCAAACCTTCTCAATTTTTTACCGAGGCACAGTGAGGCCATAGCATGGCACCATGCCGGGCATCATGTTTTTCAAGCATGTATTTAATTTTCTATAGTTGAAAAACCAATAAACGATGCATTTGTGGTTGACTATTGCAACACATACCCTTGAAATCTCTGCCCGTTCCTTGTAAAAGGCATGATAATTTGCTAAATAGCACGAGCATGGTTTTCCAGACCGTTCTTGTGCACCTTTTCATGCACCCATTGTTCGAATTTGAATTATGTGCATTAATGCCTAGAAAATGCACATAATCCCCTAAATATGGTAAATGAGCCCGGAAAAATGCCAAATTGGAACACGTTGCATTAGAGTGGGGTATGTTGATCGTAGAAAAAAACTGAATGACAAATTACGAAGGAAATTTTGATTCCGGGCACCTTCAATCTTGGTGATTTGCCCCTCGAAACCATGAAACTTCCTCGGTGATGGTTCGATTTATGAAGGGCGTGCATGACGACATAAGCAAAGCCTTCTCAAATTTTTACCAGGGCACGGTGTGGCCATACCATGGCACCATGCCAGCTGTCATGTTTTTCAAGCAACTATTTCATTTTTCTATAGTTGAAAAACCAATAACCGACGCGTTTGTGGTTGACTATTGCCACACATTTCATTGAAATCTCTGTCCATTCCTTGTAAAAGGCATGAGAATTTACTAAATAGCACGAGCATGGTTTTCCAGATCATTCTCGATTGTTTGAATTTGAATTATGTGCATTAATGCCTAGAAAAGACACATAATCACCTAAATGTGGTAAATGAGCCCGAAAAAATGCCCAATTTGAACACGTTGCATTGGAGGGGGTATGCCGATCGTAGAAACAACTGAATGACAAACTAGGAAGGAAATTTGTATTCCCCTTCAATCTCGGTGATCTACTATCACACACGATTCATCTATGTCGCCTCTGTGAACCGTGTGGGTTCACCCACACATCCAAAATGAAAAAAAGAAAGGCCTCGGCCCCCTACCCACTTCGTCCCCAAGCACTCTCCGCGGACTCCTCCGCAACTCTGCACCTCATAAACTTCTATCGCGGAGGCCACGCTAAGCTCGATGGCTGCCATTGGCAGGCGGATGTCGCGCTCCAAATGGCACGGGATTTTTCCCCTACCGCTTGCCGCTGCATATCTGCACCAACTTGCACCGACATTCTAGACTCTCGTCGATTGGGATTTTCTGTAGGATTGGGCCGGGGATTTTTCTCATGGAGGGTAATAAATTTAGCAAAATATTCACTTATCTCTTATCACAGTTCATCCGTCGCTATAAATCAACTGGTGAAAATCGCCATGGAATCATTTTTCTTCTAGCTGATTCGAGGGCTTTCATTCATGTGTCCACAGTACGAGCACAAATCAGGCAAGTGTGGTCGCGGCAAGTCGGAACCGAAGTTCTATCTCAGCATTCCGGATGACTTCAGGGAGTGCTCAGTATGTTCAATCTCACCCTACCACGGTCGGCATGGCCCAAATTTGTGAACATATACCGTCTATTGCTACATTTGGATAAAAGGTACGGTGCGACATGCAGCCTAGACGTCGAAGCCGATGTTCCCCCTATATTAGGCAAATTAATTATGTATTGCTCATCCAGTTACTTTCATATTTGCAACAGAACTTTGTTACATTGTCTATTTTTGATTATATATTTTTGTACTTTGCATTCAGCTATATATTGTTCTGTTCTATCAGTTACTCCCATATTTGTATCTTGGTCTGTCATTTCAATATATCTAATTTACGATCTTAATTTTCATTTCAAGCAGTACATCCCTTGCTTTGAAAGAACACGAGTAGAAGGAAATCTCGGGTTTTAATTTGTTGATGAATCCATGGATGTCATATTAACAATGCAGCATGGATTTACAATGGCAGTTAGTGTAAAACTTGATAAAGATGGTCACTCGTATTTTGATGCGAACCTTTGGAGAAAGATTTCTAAGTTTTATGAACTGAAAGCTAGCAATAAAATTCTAGTGCGTGCACCATAGCATGGTCTATTTAAGATGGATGATTACTTCCCCAACGTCATCAGCCGAACAAAGTCTAGTCGAGGTTAGTGTTCTTTCAACTTTCTCCATGCTGCCATATTACTTAGCAAAATCGGGGTATTTGTTCCAACTAACTGATCACTATTTAAGCAACCAATTGTGATTTCATTTTCTGACTTTGTTCCTAGGTAGTAACAAATTATGTTTACCAATTTATGCACACTATATATTCTTCTGCGATGTTCTGAATAAATAATACCTTTCGACATTTGAAGCGGGATATGTTGGGTGCATAGCTAACGATCTGTATGTTAGTCAACGTACCAAATTTCACTGGAAAGACTTGAAGCATGTCATGAAATTTGTTGATAATCTGACAGAGATAGCATAGCGTATGAATGCTGGATTTTGGATGGGATTAATTATATCTATGGTGCACATATTGAACAAGACCAATTGTGTGCACAAAACTCAGGTACAAAAGTCTTATTTTTATGTTGATGTTCATAAACTATATATATCTTCAACAATATGTTACGTTTGATTTTTATTCTACATTTGAATAGAAATTGCCTCCTATAGCTGTTCCTGAATCGATTTCCCGGCTTGGTTGAATTACACTTGTGCCTGCTAGTAACACCAAAGTTATTGCAAGGTACTCCATTCAAATTAACAAGTTCGCGCTTGTTGTGGCAATGCATCCATATAGGAAAACTAGAGACGTTGTTCTACTCATGCTCTACCAAGGCATAGGAGGGTTCTTTCTTTTCATTGACGAGATGCCAAGTCGCCGTGATCAAGCTGCTTCCCGCAGATAGTTGTGGTTGTTGGCCCTCAGCCTCTTAAAATATGCTAGTTGTTACTATGTTAAGTATGTAGATATGGACCATATGGTTGTTGGCCATCAGCCTCTTAAAATGTTCTAGTTGTTACTATGTTAAGTATGTAGATATGGACCATACGGTTGTCAAAACCGTGTTACGAAGATCCTCCTTTTGTCGAATAGTGTCACCACTGTATATATGTTACTCAAATGTTGTTAGCCAAGTTCTTACATTTTCATGGAAATATTAGTATCGTACATAGCTCATTCAGTTTAAGCATGTGCTCGGTAGAGTAGAGGATGTCCATGTTTTCGATGTGGCGATCAGCACCGATGTCTAGAAGGCATTTGGATATTAATTGTCCATATTGCAAATTTTGATAATATATAGACAGGCCAGCTCATACAATTGACATATTTTACATGCAGGAGAAATTAATTCAGTATATATATATATATATATTGCTAATTTAAAAGAATGTAATGAACAACACGCGCACAAAAGAGCTACACTGTGCGCCTGACGCTGACCTAGAACGCACAACAGTCATCATCCATCAGCCTGTCCATCATGGGCTTAGTGGGAGAAGAGGCCGCCAAGTTGATGACCTACACACCTTGATCGCTTGAGGTTGGGGCAGACATGACATCGAGAATCGTCGGTACTGCCTCGGGCGCAGCGCTCACCAGGGCTACCGTGACCGCCGGGAATGCCCCGACGACGTCTGACGAGACAACATTGGCACTCGCCAGGGCCGCCGTGATGGCCCCAGGCATGCCCCGGCGACGTCAGGCATTGCATCCTCCAAGCATGCGCCTCGTGCAGCGGCCGCCACTGCCATAATTTTTGTTGCATCATCGAAGTCCCTCCTCCGCCGCCCGCACCATCCGTCGCACTCAGTGCCGAGCCAGCAGTATTGCCCGCTTGCGATCCTTGTCCGCTTTTAGGACAACCCTGGCTAACATGGCGGCTTGCTCATACCGCGTTTCATGCTTCCTCTGGCTGTCGTCGGGACAGGCGATAGCATGGCCGTCGACTGCCAAACTGACAATCGTGCCTTCAACCTCGATTCCGCCGTCGCGCGACTCCATACCGTCGTCGGCCGTTGGGGGTATGCCAGTATGTGTGGCTAACTAGCTAGCAACTAGATCAGTAGTGAGTCGCTGCCGGTGGCGATTGTTGTGGTTATTTATAGCTAGCAGTTGGCTAGGGGATTGGGGATTTTACAATCCAGCCGTGTGGAGTGCAGGAGGACTAAGTGGAGCACACAATCCGACAACCATATGCGGTGTCACATGTTATTGCACACGTGTTACCATAAGGAAACGTATGTGTAACTTACTAACCATGGCACATGAGTACTCACACACGAATCATGTGCGATACTCCTAGCCATCGCAAGAAACTACTTTGCAGTTTTCAAAGTATTTCTACACACAAAATCGCACACGAATTAACTCTAGTAACTGTCTGTGTTATATATTCTCATCACAAACAGTTCTTTCGAGTGGGCTATTTGTCGTGGATCACACGCATCTTGTTTACACGGATAGCTGTGTTCTTTTGGCTCATCGCAAACAGTTCATCTATGTGAACTATATGGCGCATATCACAAACAATGAACCATTTCTGTTGTGTTCCCTAATCAAAAACAGTTCGTCTGAGTGAACCGTATGATGTATATCGCACACACCGCGATCTGGCTGATCATTTCTGTTGCATTCCCTAATAGCAAACAGTTAATCCGAGCGAACTGAGTTTCCGTTGTTCTATCTCATCACAAACAGTTCTTATTGATTAACCATATGCCACACATCGCACACATAATTATAATATGAACCGAGTTTGGTGTATCCGCCATCGCAAACATTTTGCATCTTTTTTACAGTCTTTTTACATCACCGTTTGCGATTAATGCATCGCACATAGTTTCGTCGAAGGGTCACTGATTGTAGTGTCGCGTTAGTAGCATCTTGCGGTAGTGATTCATCACTAAATAAAGTCATGACCTCACCAAATCCACTTCTATCATTATAATAAGATTCAACACCCACCAAAATAGTGGGATCATTATTACATAGATTTGACACTCTTCCAAACCCACTTTCATGAATATAATCATCACAAATAGGAGGCATGGTATCATCATAATAAGTTTTCTCATCAAAAGTAGGGAGACTAAAAATATCATCTTCATTAAACATAGCTTCCCAAGATCATGGCTTTGCATATCACTAACATCTTGGATATTCAAAGAATTCATACTAGCAACATTTCAATCATGCTTATCATTCATTGATTTTATGCCAAACATTTTATTGAATTCTTCTTCTATCAATTGAGCACGATTTTCCTTTCCATCATTCAAGAAAGTCATGATAAAGATGAATAATATGAGGTAACCTCAAATCCATTTCTTAGTTTTATTTTATAAAGAAAACTAGTGATAAAACAAGAAACAAAAAGATTCAATTGCAAGATCTAAAGATATACCTTCAAGCACTCACCTCCCCGACAACGGCGCCAAAAAAGAGCTTGATGTCTACTACGCAAATTTATTCTTGTAGACTCGTGTTGGGCCTCCAAGCGCAAAGTTTGGTAGGACAATAGCAATTTTCCCTCAACTGGATACCCTAAGGTTTATCAATCCATGGGAGGTGTAGGATGAAGATGGTCTCTCTCAAACAACCCTGCAATCAAATACAAGAAATCCATTGTGTCCCCAATGCACCCAATACAATGGTAAATTGTATAGGTGCACTAGTTTGGCAAAGAGATGGTGATACAAGTGTATTATGGATAGTAGTTATAGGTTTTTGTAATCTGAAAATAACAAATAGCAAGGTAGGAAGTGGTAAAATAAAGCACAAACTGTATAGCAATGCTTAGAACAAGGCCTAGGGTTCATACTTTCACTAGTGCAATCTCTCAACAGTGCTAACATAGTTGAATCATATAACAGCCCCTCAACGTGTGACAAAGAGTCACTCCAAAGTTATTATCTAGCAGAGAGCATAAGAAGAAATTGTTTGTACAATACGAAACCACCTCAAAGTTATTCTTTCCGATCAATCTTTTGAGCTATTCCTATAAGTGTCACAAATAACCTTAGAGTTCATACTAAAATAACACCATATGATACACCTCACCCAACACTAATGTCACCTAGATACTCCAATGTCACCACTAGTATCTGTGAGTTGATTAAATGATATGCATCAAGCAACATCAGATTCATAATATTCAATCCAACACAAAGGACTTCAAAGAGCGCCCGAAGATTTCTACCGGAGAAACATGGACGAAAACATGCATCAACCCCTATGCATAGATTACCCCAATGTCACCTCAGGAATCGGCGAGTTGAGCGCCAAAACATATATCAAGTGAATCAATATAATACCCCATTATCACCACAGGTATTCGCATGCAAGACCTACATCAAGTATTCTCCAATCCATAAAATTATTTAATCCGATAATAGTGAAAGCTCAAAGGTAAATACTCAATTCATCACAACAAGATAGGGAAGGGAAAAACACCATATGATCCAACTATATTAATAAAGCTCGTGGTACATTAAGATCATGCCAAATCAAGAACACGAGAAAGAGGGATCAAACACATAGCTACTTGCACATACCCCTAGCCTCGAGGGTGAACTACTCCCTCCTCATCATGGTGTCCATTAGGATGATGAAGATGGCCTCCGATGATGATTTCCCCCTCCGGTAGGGTGCCAGAACAGGGCTCCAGATGGTATTTCATGGATACAGAGGCTTGCGGTGCTGAAACTTCTCATATAGGGTTATTTCTGGTGGTTTCACTATTTATAGGATTTTTCGGCGCTGGTCTCACGCTAGGATGGGCCACGATGTTCCCACTACCTACCAGCCCACCACTTAGGCCCCTGGCGCGCCGTGATAGGTAGTGGCCACCTCCTTCACCTTCTCGTCCTCCCACAAAGCTTCGGGGGTCTCTTTTGTTCCAAAAAATATATTCAAAAAGTTTCAGCTCATTTGGAGAATTTTTATTTCTGCAGAAAAAACAACACCACGGTAGTTCTGCTAAAAACAGCGTCAGCCCGTGTTAGTTCCATTCAAATTGTACCAAAACCATATAGAATTGTTGTAAACATGGCATGAATACTTAATAAATTACAGATACATTGGATGTGTATCAGCCATCATCACCAACTCCCTCCCTCTATGCAGCGGTGTAACACCTCTTCTCCCCACTCTAATATGTACTTAAACATGGTGGTTAATGTTATATATTATTATCCAATGATGTATGGCCATCCTATGATGTGTATTAAATTCGTTACATCCTATGGGTTGATTGACGGTTGTTATTGGTATGAGTTTTATGCTTTATTTTGGTATTGTCCTATGGTGCCCTTCCTGCCGCGCAAGCGCGTGGGATTACCATTGTAGTGTGTTGCAATACGTTCATAATGCACTTATAGTGGGTGGCTAGAGTGATAGAAGCTTACACCCGAGTAAGTGGGTTGTCGCGTATGGGAGTAAAGAAGACTTCTTACGTAATGCTATGGTTGGGTTTTACCATAATGATCTTTAGTAGTTTTGGATTCTTTCTAGAGTTCCAATCATAAGTGCATATGATCTAAGTGCGGAAAGTATGTTAGCTCATGCCTCTCCCTCATATGAAATTGAAATAATGATTATCGGTCTAGTTGTCGATCGCCTAGGGAAAAAAATCCTTCTCTTGTGTTACAAAAAGCTTACTACTAAACAATTAATTTTTTTATCTTGCAAATTACTCATAGTTTTATTCTTGCTAAGTACATCTATTTTTATCCTTGCAAACTTATCCCTATACCTACAAAATAGTTTCATACTTGTTCTAGGTAAAGCAAATGTTAAGTGTGTGTAGAGTTGCATCGGTGGTCGATAGAACTTTAAGGGAATACATATCCTACCTTTAGCTCCTTGTTGGGCTCGACACTCTTATTTATCGAGAAAGCACAATTGATCCCATATACTTGCAGGTTATCAATGCACTCCAGGAAAAATAATATGAGAACACAATTTATTCATTATCTAAATCTGGAAATAATTTCCTCTTTCACGTCAGTGTTGAGCATGGTACCAATACCTTTTCTCCAAATGTAGCAATCCAAATTTCCAAATTACTCGACAACATGTTCAAAAACCCAAACTCTCCTGGGTAGAAAAGAGGATCCTAGGAACATACCATTCACATCCGGAGCCCCTCGACCAGAGGACTCGACGACAAGCTCAGCTACCCCTCTGAGATCCAATGTGCAGTGAATTACCACTGATGGAAAGCTTCCCTAAGGAATCCGGCCTTCTCGGATCAGGAGTTTGCTGCTCTAAGCGCGGTAGACGCTTATCTCGGGGAAACCTGAGGCACCTTCAATCAATTGCTGGATGTCTTGTCACGGGGCCTGCGGGTAAGATTTTATCTGAATTCTTTGGGACTTTGGAATTTCGTGTATTTTGTTTGGAGACAAACATGACTACCCATGATGGTAGTAGACCCTAAGGCTTGGGATGGTTCACCAGGACCGTGCCAAGGCTTGAAAAAAATGACTTATGGTTACTGCCCCCTTACATGAGGCTCGATATAAGAATGATCAGTTAACCGAAGTGCTAACCCAGACAAAGTGGAAGCTGGACGATGCTCTGACCAAGGTAGAGCAGGTGAATAAATTTACCAAGGAGGCGCACGGTAAGTGATCATGCAAATTATTATATATGTTATGAAGGGAAAAAGATAGCCCTAATGCAAACATCCCTTGTAGAAGCAGAAGTCCTAGGTCATCTTGAAAAAGACCTGAAGCAGGCCCGTGAAGATTTGCTGTATGCAGAGTCGCAACACCAAGTGAGCCATCATGTGGCTAGCTAAAGAGTGGACAATGTTAATGTGCTCAAGGCTAAAAACACCCAACAGGCCCAGGAGATTGAGATCTTGAAAGCTCGGCTTGCTACAGCAGAAGCAAAGAACCGACAAACTGACGACATGATTTTTGGTGAGTCACTTTTTCCGAAGAATATGTCTTGTATGTTGTACAGCGAGGTGATGATTGAACTAAAATCACCCATGTGGCAGCTTCTTCAAATGGTTTACTGCCTGATGCCCCAGGTCCAATACCCAAAGAGATGGCAAATCATCTTTCCGTGGTGCACAAAAGTGTGCGGAAATCTATGAAGGATGTCCGCCAGGCTTTATGGCCCGAAGCCGAGCAGGTCCATGAAGATATGGCGGTTCTAGCCAAACAATTCAAAAGAGCTCAACGCCAGCTCTAGGCGTGGCAAGTATCCGCCTGCCGAGAGGGTGCAAGGGAGGCATGTGCTATGGTGAAGACCCATTACACTGGTTTAAATACAACGAAGTTAGCCAAGGTGGCATCCATGGGTCCTGACAACGAGGAAATCCCTACCATCCATGCATACGAAAGTGTAATCCATGCAGCACGATTCTCACAGAAAGATTGTGCGCTGGACACCTTAATAGATTGGCTAGACTGTGCGTTGGTTGTTTTTGTATGACTTTATGTATCAAAGTACCTTATGTCAATTCTCAATCCATAAATCCAAACTCCGTCAGCCAGCTGTCAGCTTCCACCTCCTCGGCCATCGGCCGAGGAATGTCCCGTACTACTGGCTGAAGTAATCGGACCAGGCACTTCAGATGAAAAAGCAATTAGCAGCGGATCCCCGGCAAAAAGCTACTAGATATATCTACTTGTATATGAGCAAGGGGTGGCATCCAAGGAGGTGGGAGGACGTCCCAAGGCAGCCTAAAACTAACCCTAGGTCGTACAAGGCTCATGCGCCCAAGTGGAGGTGATGCAACACCTTTGTACCTGTAGTTTGACACGGATTCTGCTGCAATGTCATATTGTTTCGTCGAATACTCAATGCTCTGGACTAATTTTAAGGTGAATTCAATTAGGTTGGAAATAGCACGAAATCTACTTTTCAACCAAAAAAGAACCACCCAATTCGGAGTCTGTATGAAAGAGTTCTTGGCGTTTTGAGTCAGGTATGTGCAGTCTGAATCTGAATCTAGAACATGAGAGACTTGGACTATATCTTCTCTTGGCCCAAAAGTGATGTGAGAAGACTTTTTGAACATCACCAAAACTTCTATTTTTCCCTTATCTTCATATGTGGATTGTACAAATGTCCCATACACCCGCAATTAGACATGGCACAAAAGTTTGTGAAGTATTTTTGTTCTGGATGACATAAATAAATTCTTGCATAGTTTGCATTAGAAATCACCTCACAAATATACAAGTATGCAATATTTTTGGTCGTATCCAAGGTAGTCATGTCCTCATCATCCTCTCCTTCTTGAATACAAATCCGTCCTCGGCGTTGCTTAATCTGAAATGTGGCTAACAAAAGAGACAAGGTGTACATGTTGTATATGTATATGTCATTCATTTTTACTTCCCTTTGTTTTTGCACATATGACACATGTATACATGATTAACTTTCATAGTTCATAAAATATAAAGCAAAAATATTATCACAAGAAGTAGAAGGCATGAAAATATTGCCACTCAGTTTGCACATATAAGTGAAGCTCTTATTCATATCAAAAGATTGACAATGTTCATCATTAAACCATCCCAACACTGGTGAATAAACCTTATTTGCATCAAATTTAGATGCTACCACATGCTTAAATAAGCAAACATGCAATAAGTCATTTGACGTAGAATCATCACCAAGAATAGGGGTCATATCAAAATGATTAAATGTTGGTTCTTTTGCATCAACAATTAATTCAATGGGTGCACTCAACATTATTGATATTGCATTTGTTTGATCACATGGCAAAGTCAAATCATCAACATAGTCTTCTAAAATAGGTGGTGTGATCAAAGTAGTGGGTAGGTCATCACATGGTGAACTGAAATTGACAAGGTATTCATCATACTCATGTGGAGGTGGAAGATCAGTACCTTTGTCATTACTTTTTATGATCAACTTAGATGATGTAGGAACTCTCGGTGGTGATGTGTCACATCGTGGATGTGATGTAGTCCTCACAACAATGGATGTGGTTGTCATAGTATGCCTAGTAGTTGAAGGAACAATCATATCAACTCTTGGAATGTGCACCGTGCGCTTGTTCTCCTTGTGGGCAACACGTCATTTTATTTCCTGTTCAGCTTTACAAGCAAGACGAAACAAATGGTCCATAGGATAACACTCTTCATGAATTAGTATCTCTTGAATATTTCGTTACATTGTCACTACCTTGTTTTAAATGTTACAACTTTTTAATCATGTCATGAGTATAATAATTGGGGACGAATGTATGTTGCATCGCAAGTTTCAAATCATCCCAAGTAGTAGGTATATAATCAGGGTGTAACCGACAATATTCACTCCAGCAAACCAAAGCATAACCAGTGAAAGAACCAACCACAACCTTCACTTTTTTATGTTGATCAAAATTATGGGAAGCAAATATATTTTTTATGTCGAACTCCCATTCAATATATAAAGCAGGTCAAAAACGGCCATTAAATTGTGGTATAGATACATTAACCTGATCATGTGCATTTGGATGTTTGTGCGCCTCTCGTGACGGTTGTGATATTTGCAAAGGTGGTAGCACGTCTCCCGCGATCGACAAAGCCCATGAATTGACTCTGGATCCTATCATGATTAGTATAAACAAGAAACATAATCCAAAAAAATGTTCCTATGAACTACTTGGAAGTGGTGGTAAAATGCTCACAGTATAAAAAATCTCAATATCTTACAAGTTCTTACCATGCATTAGGTGGTGACCGGCAACCAACAGTGTCAAATAACTCTGAAGATTGAGTAAAACGATTGCCATGGGAAAGTGCGTATACACAGTGTAGAAATATGTGGATCTTGGAAGGCTTAAGTATATGGTAGCAAAATATTAGCAATAATCAATTTAGAGATGCAATGTTGAAGAAACGCTCAACAACGGTACTGTGCTGGTCCTAGGCTAGATCATACTAGAGACACGAGCCTAGAACACTAATGAGGTCATAGCGTAGCACAACTAGCATCAATAAAGGATATGAAGTAGCTCTAGCCAGCAAGATATAAGTGAAGATCACAATAGCAGCAAAGATAATGATGAGAAACAATAGCCAAGAAGGATATGCCAACAACTTTCTCTCCAACTTTTCTTCGGAAAAGTTTGTGCCAATTTTCTGATAATTTTTCTCACGAATGGCACTGACTCAAGCTTTCAAACGCAGAAAGAATCACTCAATTCCGAGTTGATATGAGGAGTCAAAAAATTCTAAAACTGGCCTGAAAAACTGGAATAAGGTGTGTTTGGGAACTTTGGAGGGCAAAAAGACCTATTTAGAAGCCGATTTTGAGGTGCCAAATATTGAACTGCCTTCTTCAACTATATACATGCGACTCGTTGCTAGCTTTAATTTGAGTACTCACGTAGCCAAAACGGACTAGGTATGAGGAAGTTATGCCTGTTTTACTGAACAGGGTAAAAATAGATTCCAATCTGAATTCAGCTACGAGATTGAGTCTAGATAAATCCGATTTTTTTCTTCTCTCTTTTTTTCCTCACAATTTTTTCCTTTTTCTTTCTCTCTTTTTTTTTCTCTGGCTTTTTTCTACTTTTTTCTCTATCTTTTTCTCTCTCTCTCTCTCCCTCTTTCCAAAACAAACTAGATAAGATGCAGATTGGATCAAACGGAGATGTGAACGATCTCAATTATGATTATGACAAAGAACGATGGGTGGCACATGGTGGAAATTGATGGATGGAGCTGGTGGACAGCGGAAGTGATAACGATGAAGTGGTGGCATGACTAATGTGAACAGAACTCGAAACTCTAAATGAACTAGACAGTAAGACGAGCAACTCGTCACGATGATGCAACCACTATTTCAATAATGCAAACAATGAAAAGAAAATTGCAAATGCTCGGACTGGCTTGGACAAAGGATAAACAAATCTAACTTTTTTGTGGCTGTTTCTTGGACAATAGGTAAGAAAATAAATCTAATCTAGGAAAAACTGGAAATTCTCACCGAGCAACCCGAAAACTGATACCACTTGATAGAGTCGAGGGAACCGATCTTTTGATGAGATGATAACTATTGATTTGGTGGAGATGACTTTGACGCTCCGACTACAAATGTGCACGATGTTGTGCCTTAGCAATCGCTAAACCAATATGCCGAGGTTACTGACGATACTGGAAGCACTATCATCTTGACCACGAAGGTCTATTCCTGCACGCAATCGAAGAACAAGCAAGAATATGATAATAGCAATCTGAATATTGCGAATATAGATGAATAATTGATAAAGGTGGGTATCCGAAAGCGATCTTGGTCTGGTTGTTGGACACAAACGAAGTACACGAAGTTGCAATGCTAACTTTTAACTAAACAAATCCCCAGCAAAAAGCTACTAGATGGATCTACTTATATAGGAGCAAGGGGTTGCGGCCAAGGAGGTGGGAGGACATCCCAAGGAAGCCTAAAACTAACCGTAGGTTGTACAAGGCTCATGGGCCCAAGTGGAGGTAATGTAACACCTTCGTAATTCTAGTTTGACCAGGATTCTGCTGCAGCGTCAGATTGTTTTGTCGATAACTCAAACCTCCGGATGAATTTTAAGGTGAATCCAATTAGGTTGGAAATAGCACGAAATCTACTTTCCAACAAAAAGATAATGACCCAATTCGAAGTCTGTATGAAAGAGTTCTTGGCGTTTTGAGTCAGGTATGTCCGTGCAGTCCGAATCTGAATCCAGAACGTGAGAGACTTGGACTCTATCTTCTCTTGGCCCAAAAGTGACGTGAGAAGACTTTTTTAATAGCACCTAAACTTCTATTTTTCACTTATATTCATATGTGTATTGTAAAAATGTCCCATACACCTGCAATTAGACATGGCACAAAAGTTTGTGAAGTATTTTTGTCCTGGATGACATAAATAAATTCTTGCACAGTTTGCATTAGAAATCACCTCACAAATATACAAGTATGCAATATTTTTGGTCGTATCCAAGGTAGTCATGTCCTCATCACGAAGGAAGTTTCAAGTTTATCATTCTTCATGTCTTTTCTTCTCTGGTGGATTCAATTCAAGCTTTCGGTGTTGATCACATCCCTTTCGTGATTTCAAATTCTTTCTCATTGTCGGTGCACCTCTTAATCATTCACCTCTCGCTATTCTTTTGTTCCGGAGTGCTGAAGGTATCTCAGAAGATTCGTGTTTCCATTTTAGATCCGTTCAACCTATTTTTGAGGTGGTTACCTCATTTAAGCCATTTAATTCAGTCGGCACAATATCTTTTAAAAATTGTTCAACGATGTTTCTTTTGAGTGGGCCCATAACCCACAGGTCTTTTCCCAGGATCTTACCTGACTCTTCTAATTTTCCCAGAGATTTTCTCCAATTCTTTCTAAGTTTGACGTAAGAATGATTTTTCATCAGTCAAATGCCTCCTCCACGATCACTTCTAAATTATGTTTCACCTTTGGCTCAATCTTTCTATTGTTCATTATCCCGGAGCATCTCACAAAATCGTCATGGTGGTGTTTCTCATCGTCATTCTTAGCATTGAGAGAGAAGAAGAACTCTCTTAAATCTTGTCCATTCTCTTGGAAGATTCGTAGTTCAAGCTGGATGCCATCCTCTCAAACTGTTTCTAATTGTGTGAATTCTTCTCATATCCATCTGAAGCATTTCAGGAGTGTTCTCGTTTTGATTCTCCGGAGGCCATCATCTCAGAATATTTATTCGTTCTCACCTTTCAACTCTTGCTCAACAATTCTCCAAAATTTGTTATTTCTTCATTCAACTCCAATATCTTCTGGTGCTTCATTCAAGTATTCTCTAGTCAGCTCATGATCTCTTTGTTCTCTTGTATATAAATTCTATCAAGTATCTTCGTTAGTTTTCTAATTCTTCCTTGTGAAGCGTTCCTTTTCTTCGTTCGTTCTTTTTAATTATTATGGTGGTTCGTACAACATCCTCTTCCTTTATTATCATACCATTCCATTTGTTCTTTCCAATGCTACCGGTGGTCCATTAAGTGTGTGTTATATCTCTCTTTAATCCTTTTCAAGGAGAATAAGTAGTATGCCAAATCCATTGGTTGTCATTAATTTAATTTGATGAAGGATAAGCATGACATAATCCTTATTCTTATTCCATCAAGAGGATGAAATTCCTTGTTCCGGAGTTCCTTCATGGTATCAATTTCTCGTTTCTAAGTTGTTCATCTTTTCTTTCTGGAGTTCCAAGTTCTCTTGGTTATTTCTTCGCGAAGCTCCATCTAAATCATCGCAAGGTTTCATCTCGTTATTTTGCAACCTTCCCTTCCTTCCTACCATTTTTTTCACTTACTGAGTCCTTCTAGAGTTTTCTTCATGGTGGCTCATCAAGATTTATTTCACTCTCGGAGTGTTCATCAAGATTATTGTTGGAAGAGCTCAAGAATTCTTCTCCTTGCATTTCTAAGTGCAAATTCATTCTCCCTTATCTTTTGAAAAGGAGTTTTCCATCTCTTCGTTCCTCTCAGCTAATCAATTGTTTTTGTAGTGGCAGAATTTCACCTCCATTTTTGAGATGTTTTCCATAAGCCGACAACAAGCTTATTCTTTTCATGTTGATTTTCCAACAACTTCATTCAATCCTTCTTTCAAAAGATGCTTTCCAAATCCAATTATGGTAGAAGTTGTCATTTTCTTCTCCATTCTTTTCTTTCCAATGATTCAGCTTCTATTCTTTTGTTCCGAAGGCATTGTGATGCTGCTCTCTTCGTCCCATCATCTCTCTTCGTCCCATCATCTCATTTTGCCAAGACCATGTCCTTTTCTTTTCCTTGCTTATCCATTTAACCGGAGTGTTGTGATGTGTCTTCAAGTTCTTTTCATCTTATCATGTTTTGCTCCTCTTTTCAACCGGAGTGCTGCCCAAATTCGTTCTTTTGCATTCCTTGTATATCCCATTTCAACCAGAGTGGTTTCCATTCATCCTTGCCCGTGTGTTCTTTCATGTCCCTGCAACCTTTAAGGTTCTTTGGTTTCACTCATTTGTCAAAGAAGCAACTTTAATTTACCTATTCCTCTTCCCTTCCATTTTCATCCCTAGATCTTGGGGCGAGATCTCTTGTAAGTGGGGGAGTGTTGTGACGACCCGAGACCAACACTCCAGACGCCTTCCATTTTTTGTCGTGTGTTTCATTTGTTTGTTGCATTCATCATGACATCATGAGCATTCCATCCGCATGTTTTCATAAAACTCGTAATCGTTCGTGGTTGCCGCTTCTCCCTTTGTCTCCGTTGACCTTTTGTCAGGCCCCCTTGTCCTTGTCGACCTCTCTCAGACCCCCTTGTCGCGCATCTGAAAACTTCCTCGAACCCGATCCAGGCTGTCATTATCGATGGATTCGGATCATCTCCGAACATCCCTAAAACATCTTTGGTTCATTGTTTGCACTTCCTAACCTATTATACAAGACCTTCCGATTAAGATCAAATGGACCAAATGCACCTAACCTCGCCCACTCTCTATATATAGTCCACACTTAATCCATTTTTGGACAACCCTAAATATCATCCACCTTGTCCCATCCCGCCGCCGCCAGCATCGCCCACCTCGGGATCTCTCATGTCTCCCCAATCCAAAAATCCATCCAATCAGAACCGCTTGCTTGATCCCCCTGCCACAGCAAGCCGCCTCTCATTCCTGACGCCGAACCAATCTGTGTCGCCGTCTTCATTTCCATCCTCGAGCAGTTACATGCCCTGAGCAAGCACCAGAGCCCCGCACCTGAGGCCCTGCCTCCTCCTCACCCGAACCCGAACGTCCCCGACTAGCCATCACCGTCCCCACTGACAGTGAGCGCCCAAGGCCCCGAGTGCCCGAGCTCCCCTTCCTGGAGGATGCACCACCTCGCAGGAGCTCCAGCCAACCCCAATGTCGGTGAACTCCAGACCTCTTTCCTTGCGCCTCTCCTTCCTTCTCTTTCTCTCCTCTAACTCTCATCTCTCTCTCTTGTTCTCTGTAACAGGAGACCCCATGGACGCCCGAACACCTAGACCTCAAAGCTCCAGTGGCGCCTCTCGTCGCGTGGCCGTCCATGCTCGCGTCGGAAAGATCTGGAGGTCCGTCGCCCCACGCCGTTCCCGCCGTCTAGGACCTCCTTCGTGCGCCGAGTCCCGTCCAGCCACCGCGACAAGTCCCCTGCCCCGCCTTTGCTTCTTACAAGCAAGGTGGAAGATGTGCTATATCGCTCGCGTTGCCCCGCGCTTGGGCCTCCTCTGCTCCGGCCCAGCTGCTCCCCTGCATCGCGCAAGGCCCAGGGCCCCAAGCTGGCCTGTTCTGCAGATGGGCCAAGCCCATGGTGAGCCAACACCCGAGCCCCCTTGTGCACTGTTGGGGCAACAGATTCAGCCTAATTGTGTTTTTTTCTGTCTAGCGAGTTTTCCTAATTATCAAAGGTTGCTAATTTTACAGAAAAACCCTCCATGTTCATGCATTAATAATTCACAAACCGTGCATCGGATTAATATGTTTTATATATGTAAAATGCATAGAATTTCATATAGATTCACAATAACCAACTTTCATCCATATGCTAAAATGGTTTAATTCCTAACTAAATAACCGTAGCTCTGAATTAAATAAACTTTATGTGTCAATGGGGTAGAAAAATGTATAGATTAGCATGGTGGCATTAATTTGAATGTTTGATAACTCTGAAATTGTGCATAGGGCAGAACAGTAGAAAATTCGAAATATGCATATGGGGATTTTCCAGAATTGATGTTTGTTGTTTCTGGCTTCATTTAAACTTGCCTAGATAAATATTTTAGTCACGCTTCCCTTCTTGCCATGTTAACGAACATTTAACATTGATGAGTAGCATAGACGAGAGCGAACTAAATAATCGAATGTGGGGTTTTGTCAATATGCAACCGTTGTATATTGAGCTCCACTTAATTTGTAGTATTGTTTGTTGCACTTTTCCATGCCATGCCTATTTAAACTGGACATGCACCATACTTGATTGTAAATCATGCCATGATTATGCTTGTTGGTTTACCGTGTTGTTTTCTTATTTTCGGTTGTGCTTCTTCTCGATACTGATGGTATCCTTGTGATTGCGAGGATCCGTTCGACTATGTTGGTTCATTTACTTCATGGATTCGGTCTTCTTCCTAGCGGAATCTCAGGAAAGATGACCGTTACACTGGATATCACTACTATCTTTGCTTGCTAGTTGTCTCGATGCTATTGCTATGTCACGCTACCTACCACTTGTTTATCAAGCCTCCCAATATGCCATGATAAGGCTCTAACCTTTTTCACCATCTCAGCAAACCGTTGTTTGGTTATGTTACCACTTTGCTTAGCCCCTCTTATAGCGTTGCTAGTTGCAGGTGCAGTGCATGATGTTCCATGTTTGGGACATGGATATCATGGGATATCACAATATCTCTTATTTAATTAATGCATCTATATAGTTGGTAAAGGGTGGAAGGCTTGGCCTTTTGCCGGGTGTCTTGTTCCACTCTTGCTGCCCTAGTTATCGTCATACCGGTGTTATGTTCCTTGATTTTGCATTCCTAACATGGTCGCAGTTTATGGGCCCGCCTTGACAGTTCGTTTTGAATAAAACTATTCCAACAAGGCCCAACTTTGGTTTTACCATTTTCCTAATAACAACTAAAACTTGCATAGGTACTTTCCAGACCATGAGGATAATTAATCAACAACCTGGGCCAGTGCTCCTCATGAGTGTTGGTCCAAACCATGTAGACCGCGGGGCCACCATGGGGAAACTCAAGGATTGGTTTTACTCATAGGATGTCTCATCCGATCGTGGCCTGAGATGAGATACGTGCATCTCCTATCAAGGTGTCGGTACGTCGGGAGGTCTTTTTGGTTTTGTTTTACCATTGTTGAAATGTCTTGTGGACCGGGATTCGGAGCTTGATCGGGTTGTTCTGGAATGAAGGATTTTCCTTCGCGGATCGTGAGAGTTTGTGATGGACTAAGTTGGGACACCCGTGCAGGGTTTAATCTTTCCAGAAGCCGTGCCCGGGGTTATGTGGCAGATGGGAAATTTATAATATCCGATTGTAGAGAACTTGACACCAGACCCAAAATGAAATACACCAACCGCGTGTGTAACCGTGATAGTCTCTTTTTGAGTGAGGTCAAGAAGAGAACATGGTGGGGTTATGTTTGACTCGTAAGTAGTTTGGGATCACTTCTTGATCATTACTAGTTTGCGACCGTTATGCATAGTCACTCTTCTTACTCTTGTACTCGTAAGTTAGCCACCATACAGATGCTTAGTGCTGCTGCAACCTCACCACTTTAAATTATAGACCCATTAAGCTTTGCTAGTCTTGATACCCATGGTAATGGGATTGCCGAGTCCTTGTGGCTCACAGATTACTACAACAATAGCTGCAGGTACAGGTAATGCGATGATTTGACGTGAGAGCGATGCTTGCTTGATTTCCAGTTCTTCTGCTTCCTCTTCGATCGAGGGGTAGGTTCCTGGTTGGCAGCCTGGGCTAGCAGGGTGTATGTCGTTTGAGTTTTTCGTTCATGTTTCATTCACAGTTGGATGATGTTTGATGTAGTTGTGAGGAAAGTTTATGCCTTTATATATATCCCCATTTAAGTTGTATATGGTATGATGTAATGATATCACCTTGCAAAAGTGTCTTGAATATGTGGCTCTATCCTTGGTAGGACCTTGGAGTTCCTCTCGGATAGGATCGCATACTAGGCGTTATAGGAAAGGTAGGGGAGGGAGCCCCCCCTTTCTTTCTCCCATGAGAAGGGGAAGGTAGGAGGGGCTAGCCCTCCCCCTTTCCTTCCCTAGGGTCGGCCGGCCAGGGAGAGGGGCGCACCAACCCCCTATGGGCTGGTATGTCCCCTCCATAGCTCATTAAGCCCATATACCTACCGGGGGGTGTCCGGAACCCCTTTCGGTGACCTGATGACTACCCGATGCATCCCGAAACTCTTCGGTGTCCGAATACCATCGTCCTATAAATCAATATTTACCTATCGACCATTTTGAGACTCCTCGTGATGTATGTCATCACATTCGGGACTCCAAAAAACATTTGGTCACCAAAACATATAACTCATATAACACTATATCGTCAACGAACGTTAAGCGCGCAGACCCTATGGGTTCGAGAACTTTGTAGACATGACCGAGAAACCTCTCCGGTAAGTAACCAATAGTGGAACCTGGATGCCCATATTGGCTCCTGCATATTCTACGAAGATCTTTATCAGTCGAACCATTATGACAACATACGTAATTCCCTTTGTCCATCGGTATGTTACTTGCCCGAGATTTGATCGCCGGTATCTTCATACCTAGTTCAATCTCGTTACTCACAAGTCCCTTTAATCATTTCATAATACGTCATCTTGCAACCAACTCATTAGTCACTTTGCTTGCAAGGCTTCTTATGATGTGTATTACCGAGAGGGCCCAGAGATACCTCTCCGATACTCAGAGTGACAAATCCTAATCTCGATATATGCCAACTCAACAAACACCTTCCGAGATACCTGTAAAGCATCTTTATGATCACCCAATTATGTTGTGACGTTTGGTAGCACACAAGGTATTCCTCCGGTATCCGGGGGTTGCATTATCTCATAGTTGAAGGAATATGTATTTGACATGAAGAAATCAATAGCAATAAACTAAACGATCAATATGCTAAGCTAGCGGATGGGTCTTGTCCATCACATCATTCTCCTAATAATGTGATCTCCTTATCAAATGACAACACATGTCTATGGTTAGGAAACCTTAACCATCTTTGATCTACGAGCTAGTCTAGTAGAGGCTTACTAGGGACACGGTATTTGTTTATGTATTCACACATGTATTTAAGTTTCCAATCAATACAATTCAAGCATGAATAATAAACCTTTATCACGAATAATTAAATATAAAATAACAACTTTATTATTTCCTCTAGGGAATATTTCCTTCAGGTGGCCCCTCCTGCTTTTCCCTCCTCATGGGAGAAAGGAAAGGGGGCTCCACTTCCTCCTGCCTTCCTCCCGCACCTATATAAGGAAGGGGTGCGCGCGGCTATGGGAGGACCCCAAATAGGATTCGGCCTACTTGGGGCGCCTCCTTGGCTACTCCTCCCTCCCCCACCTATATATATGTGGGAGGGGGCGCCTAGCACAACCAGAGCATTGTCTTAGCCTTGTGTGGCGCCCCCTCCACCGTTTACACCCTCGGTCATATTTTCGTAGTGCTTGGGCAAAGCCCTATGGAGATAGCATCACCATCACCGTCACCATGTCGTCGTGCTGCCAGAACTCATCCACTACCTCATTGTCTTGCTGGATCAAGAAGGCATGGATGTCACCGAGCTGAACGTGTGTTGAACGCAGAGGTGTTGTACGTCGGTACTCGATCCATTGGATCGCGGATAAGTTTGACTACATCAACCGCGTTATTGAATGCTTCTGCTTACAGTCCACGAGGGTACGTAGGCACACTCTCCCCTCTCATTGCTATGCATCTCCTTGATAGATCTTTTGTGTGCGTAGAATACTTTTTGTTTTCCATGCAACGTTTCCCAACATCTCTGCCGGCGAGGCCACCGATCGTAAATCATTTTTGCCTGCTATAACATTAACTTCTTCCCTATGCTTGTACTATTCCTTTCCATTGCAGGACTGTCTTGGGCCTTTTTGGATCCCACTTCGTCAATGGGCTTAGGGGAATAGACCCTAGAGCAGTAGGTAGAGCTTGTTAGAGATACGCCCTAGAGGAAATCATGTATGATGATATTTCCTATGTGTTTATGAATAAAGATAGTCCTTGGACATTATCAATTATGTGTATCAACAAGTACGTGACTTGTTTTTGGAACTATGCATTGTATGATGACTGTCCTAAAAAGGTCCCTGGTCGAAAGGGTTGTGTGGACGCATAGCCAACTAGACTAGCATATGACGCGATGGATGGCTCGGTCTCACAAGCCATGGAGCATTGGATGCCAACCGGATAATATGGGCTCGGAAGGATCTAGTCGGATTTGACATAGTCGGATCGGAGTCGAGATAAGGTCCGAGTCGGACAGCCCCGACTGTGAGATGCAGCGATAGGTCATCTATGAGTCTCTAGTACAACATACATTCTATGTCCTGAGACCAGAGCTAGCTCATGTACTCGGGATGGTGACAGACCTGCTTTGGGCCGACCAAATGCTACTCCGTGATTGGGTAGTTACAAAGGTAGGTTTTGGGCTTGTCCAAACCCATGCTACAAGATATGGTCGAGAAGATCGGATTTGCCACTCAGATCACGAGAGATATACTCTGGGCCCCTCGTGTGATCCGACCAAGATAAGCATGGCCATGCGTCAAGGATTATGAGATAATACGGTATGTGGTCGACATCATTGGTACGAGAAAGAGGTCGAGCTAGCACAAGGATGACAGACTCGCCTTGAGCCCGACAAAATATATCATGTGGCAAAGGGAACAGAAGTGTGACATGTTGTACAGGTTCACCAACCGGCTTTATTGTCTACTAGGTGGTTGGCACGCCTTACTAGAGGCCACTATCAGCTGAGCATATTGGAGGTGATCCGACCTATGACCAAGCCGACTTGAACATAAGGGGTCTCACGCTTAAGGGGAGGAACCTGTCAGGCCGGATTCGACTCCACGAGTCAGATGTGATCCTACTTAGACTCGGATCTAGGCTGAACGAACTTTGGCTTTAGGATCCATGCGAGGCCCAAGTTTTGTGGCCGCAACGGATCCCTATATATAGTGGGGGTGCGGCACACTCATTTGGTTGATCGCTTCGGCACCGTCACTAGGGCTTTGCATGTGTTGCAAGTAGCCACCTCCACCCGCCGCCGATTGTGTGATCGTACCTAGCAGTCCGCCGCATGGTGTTCCTCTTGCATGGACGGATAACATTAGAGGTGGTTCACTTGCACTGCTCCGGAAAACCAGTGTGTGGGATCCGATGACCGACATTCCAAGGGAGACTGGACAAGGAGGAGACGAACCCCACGGACGCGCTGCCCCAACTCTACTTCCGATGCACGGCACCGCGCGTCTAGTGGTAATGATGCATGATCCATCTCCTCTAGCATGTTCCTGGTTGATTTGCACGCAGGAATTTTTTTAATTTGCAGTCGATGCACCCTAGTGTAGAACTCAACAAAGCTACCACCCCCTGCCACCTCCAATCGGAACTAGTTCATCCCTTGTATTCGCATGAACTTTTGGGAGAATGTCATCCGATGAACACACCCCCAGCTGCGTCAATGTCTAAGTCCTTCCCTTCTCTTCACTTCCCATGTCACCGCCTTTACCATTTAGGGCTCCACCTCGTGCTGCACTACCCCTATCCACGCCCTCACAGTCTGATGCCCCAACAAGTAGTAGCCGGAGCACGCAGATTTTTGAAGATGAAGGCAGGAGGAGGATGGATTCTATCGTTGTGTTCCTTGAACTGTTGACCCATCATACTGCACACCTAGCACGAATCTAGAAACCTCTCCTATTTGATGGCAAAAATCTCTCTCTTTCCACCAATCACAGGCGAAGTGGCTTTCTTCAGTTGTTTGTGGACATCAATTTTGACTATAACTCTGTAAAAGTTGCCCTCGAAATTAGAGGAGGAGCGCTCCAGATCCACGAACTGAGCAAGCTTTGACGCCAAAGTTTGACCATACCATGATAAGCTTGTGGAAGATCAATGATCTATGCCCATATGTCGAAAGTGAATAGCTCAATCCCTAGGGGGTTTGCAGGTTTTACCATGCGGGCCAGCTCAACATGTGGAGTTCGGTCGGAGCCGAGCATTTCCCCAACGGACCTTACATTTTTTGAGAAACGCGTGTTACTTTATTCATACTCATAACAATTACAGGCACACTGATTTGGACCTAAGATCCAAGAAAATACAAAGTAACTCCTATGACTAAGAATTACAATGAAATCTCTTGAAATCGCCTTCTTCGCGGTATCAATCTCTGCTCGAAGAAATACTCGAAAGACTTTGGCAAAGAAGCTGCAATTGCACTGGAGCAATGGTGTTGTCACTATTTCACCCGCATGAACATTACAAATAATGATTTTGAAGTGCCTTGAGTCACCCATCCAAAAAGATAGGAAGCCTTGTCGATGAGCGTACTTGGACCTGGGATGACCCCCTAGAAGTATGATTATCCACAAGTATAGGATATCATTTGTAGGTTTTTTTGATAAATAAGAGTGTCGAACGCAACGAGGAGCTAAAGGTAGAACAAATATTCCCTCAAGTTCTATCGACCACTGATACAACTCTATGCAGAGTTGACGTATTCTTTACCTAAAACAAGTATGAAACTATTTTGCAAGAATAAAACTACGAGTACTTTGTGAGAATAAAACTATGAATAAACTGCAAGACAATAAAAGTAGATAGCTTTTGTCAACAAGAAAGTCATTTGTCCCAAGGTGATCGATAACTAAACCGGTGATCATTGTTGCAATTTTATATGAGGGAGAGGCATGAGCTAACATACTTTCTCTAGTTGGCCATATGCACTTATGATTGGAACTCTAGCAAGAATCCGCAACTACTAAAGATCATTAAGGTTGTGAAACCCAATCATAGCATTAAGTATCAAGTCCTCTTTACTCCCACACGCAACAACCAACTTATCCATGTTTAGGCTACTGTCACCCCTTGCAACCGACAATAAGCGAATCATGAACATATTGCAACACCCTACAGCGGAGATCCCTCCATTTGCGCGACACGGAGGGAACGCTAGGACAACACCATAAATAAAATATACAACTCATACCAACCAAGATCACAATTAACCCATAGGACAAAACAGATCTACTCAAACATCATAGGATAGCCAAATATCATTCAGAAAAAATATATGGAGTTGAGCACCATGTTTAAGTAGAGATTACAGCAGGGAGAAGGGAGGTTACACAACTGCATAGAGGGAGAGAGAGTTGGTGTTGACGGTTGCAAGATTGTTGATGTAGATCGCCGTCATGATCCTTGCCCCGGCGGCACTCCGGTGACACCGGGAGAGAGGGGGAGAGAGCCCCCCTTATTCTTCTTCTTCCTTGGCCTCCCCCTAGATGGGACGAGAGTTCCCCCTATGGTCCATGGACTCCATTGCGGCGGAGAGGTGGGAGCCCCTCCGAGATTGGATCTCCCTCTTTGTTCTCTTCTATTTCACATTCCTGTATTCTAGCCCTTCACCGTTTCTTAAATTCCCGGAGATTCGTTATTCCGATTGCGCTGGAATTTTTACACGATTTTTTCCATAAATTATCTTTCTTGCACCCGTAGAAGGGCCCCAACCAACTTACGGTGAGGGAACAAGACACTTGGGCGTGCCAGGGGGTGCTCGATGCGCCCTGGTGGGTTGTGGAGGCCTCGGGCCTCCATTCGAGTTGATTTCACCTCATAAAAATCATAAATATTCCAAAATAATTCTTTGTAAATTTTTATCGCGTTTCGACTTCATTTGATACAAATATTCTACGAAACAAAAAACATGCAACAAACAGGAACTGGCACTAGGCACTGGATTAATATGTTAGTCCAATAAATCATATAAAATGTTGCCAAAAGTATGACAAAGTTATATAATATTGGCATGAATCAATCAAAAATTATAGATACGACAGAGATGTATCAGAGTGCAGGCCATCGAATCACTATATCTTCACCATGGTGTCAATGCAACAACATAAACTCATCAGATCCGAATAATCGGATCTGCGAGGATAGAAAACTCTCAAACCTCATGGCACCGCCAAAAGGATGAGAGGAAATTTATTCTCGCAATACTATGATGATCACTAGACGTTGATGAAGAAAATAAAGATCTTGAAGATTCAAGGTCCCCCACCTCTCAGCCCCAAGATGGTAGTCGGAGGTGAAGGGGCCCAAATTTCCCAGATGTTGTCAGCCCCCTTGCTATGTTGGGTTCTTAGTGAGGTGCTGGGCCTAGTCGGCCCGTTACAACAGCAACTACAAGTATGAGGGCCAAGGGACAGACGAGGCATCCGCATAGGATCATGAACACGGTGGTGGCTCTCTTCTTCTTCCTCTTGCTTCCCTCTTCCTGTAGCCTAGTTTGTGCCTGTAATCAGGGCTAGCTACTATAATTTGGGCTCGTAATCAAGAGAGACCTCTAGTTCCCTAGCACTATTATACAGAGCTCGGCCACCACCCTTCTCCCTCCATTTCCACCAATTTTTCTACCACTAACAATTCCACCGGTGAGGACGCTATGCCCACTGTCAAACCACCAAAGTGGGATGCCATGTCTGCCAAGGAGCAGTTGTTGTGGTATATCGAGGGATTATGCGCTCAGGCGGACGAGATGAGCTCAGTATTGGGGGTTGCACGGGTGGGTGACCCTCCCATGGTCACCCTTCTTGTTGGTTCGGCGGCCTCAACCATGACGCATGCCTCGATGACGCTGATAACCCACAAGTATAGGGGATCGCAACAGTTTTTGAGGGTAGAGTATTCAACCAGAATTTATTGATTCAACACAAGGGAAGCCAAAGAATATTTGCAAGCATTAATAGTTGAATTGTCAATTCAACCACACCTGGAGATTAATTATCTGCAGCAAAATGAATGGTAGCATAGTAATATGATAGTTTTGATAGTAGTAGCAAGAACAATGGCAGTAGGCATTGGATGATAACAATGATAGCAATGATTTTGCAGCAAGTGTAACAGTAACAATAGCAGTAGTAACTTAGCAAGATCAATATGTAGGAAAATCGTAGGCATTAGATCGGTGGATTCGTTGGATGATATTCATCATATAACAGTCATAACCTAGGGTGATACAAAACTAGCACCAGTTTATAAATATAATGTAGGCATGTATTCCGTAAATAGTCATACGTGCTTACGGAAAGAACTTGCATGAAATATTTTGTCCTAACCACCCATGGCAGCAGGGTCCATATGGAAACTAAGGAATATTAAGGACTCCTTTTAATAGAGAACTAGAACAAAGGATTAACCCATAGTGAATACATGAACTCCCCAAACTACGGTCATCACCGAAAAGTATCCCGAATACTGTCACTACGGGGTTTCGGATCATAACACGGAATATGTGATTATGACTTGCAAGATCGGATCTAGCACATAGATATAATGGTGATAACTTAAATGGTTCAGGTCTGAAATCATGGCACTCGGGCCCAAAGTGACAAGCATTAAGCATGGCAAAGTCATATCAACATCAATCTCAGAAAATAATGGATACTAGGGATCAAGCCCTAACAAAACTAACTGGATTACATGATAAATCTCATCCAACTCCTCACCGACCAGCGAGCCTACAAAAGAATTAATCACTCCCGGTGGGGAGCATCATGGAATTAGTGATGATGGAGGGTTGGTGATGATGGTGATCAAAGATCCCCCACTCCGTATCCCCAAACGGACTCCAGATCTAGCCTCTCGATGAAGAACAGGAGGTGGCGGCGGCTCTGTATCGTTTAACAAGATAATTCTTCCTCCCTAATTTTTTCTCCTAAAATGTGATTTTATAGCGTCAGAGATATGGTCTGCGGGGCCACCAAGTGCACAGAAACCACCTGGGCTCACCAGGAGGGGGCGCACCCTGGTGGGTTGTGCTCCCCCAGGGACCCCCACATTCTCCAAATTTTTTTGTTCCATTCCAATAACTTTTATTTCTACACAAAAAACAACACCATGGTAGTTTTGCGGAAAACAGCGTCAGTCCGGGTTAGTTTCATTCAAATCATGCAAATTAGAGTCTGAAACAAGAGTAAAAGTGTTAGGAAAAGTAGATACGACGGAGATGTATCAACTCCCCCAAGTTAACCCTTTGCTTGTCCTCAAGCAATTCAGTCGATAAACTAAAGGTGAAAAATAAAAACTTTTACGAACTCTTTTCCTGTTATTTACATAAATAAGCTTAAGTAGCACCCAGGTTTTCAGCAAAGATTATGACTAACCATGTCAACAATAACTCTTACAAATTATATTAACTCATGTCAATAGCATAATCAACTAGCGAGCAATAATAAGATATCTCAAATGACAACACTTTGTCAAACAACCATGATATAATATAACAATAGTGGTATCTCTCTAGCCCTTTCTGAGACCGCAAAACATAAATGTAGAGCACCTAGAAAATTCAAGCAGCGACTAAACATTGTAATTCGTGGTAGAAAAGATCCAGTCATGATGCATTCAACATTAACTATACACAATGCATGAGGATGAAAATAGTGCTCTTAGATCTGGCGCTTATTTGAGAAGGTGATGGCTCAACATAAAAGTAAATAGGTAGTCCCTTCGTAGAGGGAAGTAGAGATTTGCAGCGGTACCAGAGCTCGAAGCTTTAAAACAGAGATAAATGAAATTTTGGGAAATGTAGCCTTCCTATTTACTTCACGACCAAAAGTTATTAATATCTTCCATGCTAAACACATTAGTGGCGGTTCCCAAGCAATAGAAGTAAAGGTTTACCCCCCCCCCCCTCGACCAACAAACACACTCCATAGCTAGCCGAATCCATGGGTACCGTCCATGCCAACATCAGTGCTGGGGGAGTTTTGTTTAATTATTTGCAATTTTTGATTTAGGGACTAGGAATCCCTGTTACCGTGTAACGCCCTTGATGCGGCTATATCTCCCATGTGTCGACGCACGACTTAGAGGCATAACCGCTTTGAAATCAATGTTGCAAGTGAGGTAATCTT
This sequence comes from Triticum urartu, assembly GCF_056163025.1. Classification (NCBI taxonomy): domain Eukaryota; kingdom Viridiplantae; phylum Streptophyta; class Magnoliopsida; order Poales; family Poaceae; genus Triticum; species Triticum urartu. The sequence goes on along the minus strand of NC_141876.1, from coordinate 232,227,994 downwards.
CACACAACCCATGTAATACATAAGGGAAAGAGATACATAGTTGGCTTACAATCGCCACTACACACATTTACATGAATAAAGCATTACATCAACCAGATACAATCAAGGTCCGACTACGGAACCAAAATAAAAGAACACTACCCCAAATGCTACACAGATCCCCGATCGACCCCAACTGGGCTCCACTACTGATCAACTAGAACGAAACAACATAAAGGACAAGATCTTCAACGAGCTCCTCCTTGAGCTTGGTTGGGTCATCTGCATGGTTCAACGGCACCTGCAAGCTGGTTTTGGAAGTATCTATGAGTCACAGGGACTCAGCAATCTCACACCCTCGCTATCAAGACTATTTAAGCTTATGGGTAAGGTAAAAGATATGAGGTGGAGCTGCAGCAAGCGACTAGCATATATGGTGGCTAAACATACGCAAATGAGAGCGAGAAGAGAAGGCAAAGCACAATCGATAAACTATGATCAAGAAGTGATACTAGAACAACCTAAGTCCAACATAACTCCAACACCGTGTTCACTTCCCGGACTCCGCCGGAAAGAGACCATCACGGTTACACACGCGGTTGATGTGTTTTAATTAAGGTCAACTTCAGGTTTTCTACAACCGGACATTAACAAATTCCCATCTGCCCGTAACCGCGGGCACGTCTTTCGAAAGTTCAAATCCCTGCAGGGGTGTCCCAACTTAGCCCATCACAAGCTCTCGTGGTCAACGAAGGATGTTCCTTCTAGCGGGAAGACCCGATCAGGCTTGGAATCCTGGTAACAAGACATTTCGACAATGGTACAACAAGACCAGCAACACTGCCCGAATGTGCTGACAAATCCCGATAGGATCTGCACATATCTCGTTCTCAGGGCACACTCAAATGAGCTCCCCATACAACTAAAACCAAACCTCGAGTTTCCCTGAGGGGGCGCTGCACAGGGCTCTAGTTTGGACCAACACTCAGAGGAGCACTAGCCCGGGGGGGTAAAATAATGATGACCCTCAGGAGCGCGACTCCCAAGGGAAAAGAAAAGGCTAGGTGGCGAATGGTAAAACCAATGTTGGGCATTGCTGGAGGAGTTTTATTGAAGGCGAACTGTCAAGGGGTTCCCATTATAACCCAACCGCGTAAGGAACGCAAAATCCAGGAACATAACACCGATATGACGGAAACTAGGGCGGCAAGAGTGGAACAAAACACCAGGCATAAGGCCGAGCCTTCCACCCTTTACCAAGTATATAGGTGCATTAATTAAATAAGAGATATTGTGATATCCCAATAAAATATCCATGTTCCAAACATGGAACAAGCTTCAATCTTCACCTGCAACTAACAACGCTATAAGAGGGGCTGAGCAAAGCGGTAACATAGCCAAACAACGGTTTGCTAGGAAAAGGTGGGTTAGAGGCTTGGTTCAACAATATGGGAGGCATGATAAGCAAGTGGTAGGTATCTTAGCATAGGCATAGCAAAAGAGCGAACATCTAGCAAGCAAAGATAGAAGTGATTTCGAGGCTATGGTCATCTTGCCTGAGATCCCGCAAGGAAGAAGAACGAGTCCATGAAGAAGACAAACGGACGAAGTCGAACGGGTCCTCACAATCACGACGTTACCAGAACCAACCCGAAGAAGCAACACTGGAAAGAAGCACACAACATAGTAAATAAACCACACACGAACATGGTATGATATGCGGGATGCGGGATGCGATGCATATGCATGATTTGCAAGGGAATGAATGAACCTGGCCTCAACTTCGGAATCCAAGAGTGCCACTGGAAAGGTGAGATGATTTCGGTTGAAATCGATATAAAGATCACCGGAACCGGATGCACGGTTTGGAAATGGCAAGCAAAACAAATATGGCACCAGTCTGCGATAATCAGCAAGTAGTCATCTAAATCCAACAAGATAGATATGCTACAGCACTCAAACATGACAACAAAATACATGGCAGGGATCCACTCATGATGCTTGACAAAAGATGAACACCGAACTACGGCTAATTCATCCATTCACAGGTTCAAACAAGCATGGCAAAAGTGCAAATGATAACAGGTTTCAGACTTTGTGAAATTAACACAAGTCTGGAATTTATCATCAGGAAGCACACTTTAGAGCATGAAAAATACATGCTACAAGATCTTAAAATGGCAAAGCAAGGCATGGCATAAAGCTACTCAAATCACTTAACAAAAGTCCCTTAGTGACCTTGAGCCAAAAGGGATCATAAAATACAATTGCAAGCATGTGAACATAGCAAAAACATAAACAGATTCAGACTTAGTGAAAAACTGAAGCATGGCAAAACAGTTAACGAGTAGGCATGTTAACGAGCTCGATGCACTCACTACAGAGCATGGCATGACAAACTAATCATACACCCATCAAGAAGACATGGCATGGAAGCTAGACTTGGCAAGAACAACAACATAGCATGCACGGATCAATAGCAACATCGTCGGCAAAATCACTAATCATGTCAACAATCTGCCAGGATTCACTTTATAGCAAAAGTAGAGCTCGATTGCCTCAAGCTAGGTTGCTCCATAAATGCAAAAAAAGACATAGATGGATCGAGAACCACAATGTTGACAAAACATCCTTACTGATCATCCTCAAAAGAGGCACGGATCACTAGGAAACAACAAGAACATATGGCATAACGACAAAAACAGAACAAGGACTTTGTGAAATTCTAAGTCCCTGAAATCAGCATGACCGATTACGCTACTTCGCAAGCTTGTGCTAGTCACCACAAATATCACAAAAATACATGGCATACACCCCTGTAAATATGGCATGGCATATAACAAAACACATGTAGAGCTCAGGATCATAGCATGCACACAATAATTATGAAAAAATGACAAAATGCCATTTGCTGAAACAGATCTGACAAATTCATCAAATAGCCCTCTTCCAACAGCATTTCTGGCATCAAGATGAGCTCACATGAAAATTATCCAATGAGATGAAATGATGTACTCGTCTAGGGGAACAATTTGATATGCTACACGTGCAAATCGGAGCAACGGATGTAGAGATACGATGCGATGAAGATTGCAAAATATTACGGGGACTTGGTGGAATTCTCTCCCTGTGAGATCTAGGGTTCGTGCACGCGAACCGAGGCAAGGCAGATCTCGCCGAAGTCAATGACGTTGTCGGTGGCTTCTCCGGCGGTGTGGCGGTGGGACGGCGCCGGAGGGTGGCCGGGGAGCTCGGGGACGGCCGGATCCGGTTCGGCTCGACCGGATCCGCGGCAAGGGCGGTGGTGGCGCGCGCTCCAGCGAGCAGAGGCGCCGGCGGCGGCGAGGTGCGGCGGGGACGGGCGGCGCTGCACCGGCGAGCGGGGCGGTGGAGCACGACAAGCGATGGCGGCACGACGAAGGACACAGGGAGGCGGCGCGTGGTGGAAGACGATGGCTCGGGGCATCGTGGGAGGAACCGGGCCGCGAGGGCCCGCGGCGGGTTCGCCGGGCCGCGCGGGAGGAGGTGGCCGGCGGAGCCATGTGGCGGCCCAGGAGAGGCTGGAAGCGGCGGTGCGAGGACGAGCGGACATGTCCATCTGGCGAGGTTGTGTCCGGCGGCGCAGAGGGAGTTGGATCTGGGGTTTCATCCGTGAATTTCGGAGGGGATCACATATATATAGGTAGAGGGAGCTAGGAGAGTCCAAATGAGGTGCGGTTTGTGGCCACGCGATCGTGCTTGAACGACCGAGATGATAGAAAGGGTTTAGGTGGGTTTTGGGCCACTTTGGAGGGGTGTTGGTCTGCAACACACACGAGGCCTTCTCGGTCCCTCGGTTAACCGTTGGAGTATCAAACGAAGTCCAAATGGCTCGAAACTTGACAGGCGGTCTACCGGTAGAAAACCAAGGCCGCATGACAAGTCTCGGTCCAATCCGTAAACGTTTAACACCCACACACGGAAAGCGGTAGAAAGGGACCCCGGGTGACATAGGAGCGCCGGATTGCAAAACGGACAACGGGGAAAATGCTCGGATGCATGAGACGAACATGTATGCAAATGAAATGCACATGATGACATGATATGCAATGCATGACACGCAAGCAATGACAACGCAACAACAACGAATAACTGGAGGATACCTGGCACATCGGTCTCGGGGCGCTACAACACTCCACCACTATGAGAGGATCTCGTCCCGAGATCTAGAATGGCACCGGAGGGACAACGGAAGAGAAATAGAAGAGGTAAAACTAAGTTGCTTCTTTGACAAATGAGTGAAACCAAAGAACCTTGAAAAAGGTTGAACAAACTGACAGAAAGAATGCAACGAAGTAGAACAAAGTTGAAAGCACTCCGGTAGGGAAGAGTTTCAAGAAAGAACAAATTCGGACAGCACTCCGGTTGAAACGGAAGGCAAAAACTTGATAAAATGAAAAGAACTTGAGCAAAAGGGCACAACACTCCGGTTATATGGATAAGCAAAAAGAACGAACACGATCCTGACAAAACAGGAAGATGGGTTGAAGAGAGCAACATCACAATGCCTCCGGAAGGAAGAAATAGAAAACAGATAATTGAAATAAAAGAATGGAGAAGAAAATGCCAACTTCTGACACAAAAGAGTTTGAAAAGGCATCCTTAGGAGAAGGGTCGAACGGAGTTGTTGGAAACCAACAACGAAAAGAGTAAGCTTGTAGTGGGCTTATGAAGAACATCTCAAAACTACGAGGTGAAATTCTGCCACTAACGGAAACGATAAATTGGATTGATATGAACAAGGAGACGAGAAGATTATTTCACCGGAAGGATAAATGAAGAACTTGGATCATTTATAAGCACCACAAATAGAACAATCCTTAGGGAAGGCTTTAGGTGCAACATGACGCAAGATAACTCCAACGAATAGATTGGTGGATTTAAGATATTTCAATCTTAACAACAAGTGAATCATGAGACATGAACTCAAATTATCAAGAATGACATAATACCACCTCGAATGATACGGTTGAAAGAATTGCACTCCATATTGCAAGATGAAGAATGTTTGAGCTCCTCTAAAAAGAATCTCGATGAACACTTCGAGAATGGATTAAGTCCTTTATGGACCACCATGTAGGGCCTTCATGAAGAACTCCGGTAAACAAAAGGATAACGAAAAGAAAGAGAAGTTGAAAACACAAGGTGAAACCTTGCAATGGTTAGATGGATCTCCGTGGCGATAAAATTGAAAGAGGTTGGAACTCCGGAAAAAGAAAAGATAAAGCATCTCGAACCGAGAATGTGATATGATGAACCACTCCGGAAAGCAGGAATTGAATACACTCGATGAAACAAGAATAAGAATTACATTATGCTCATCCTTCACCAATTAAATTGATGACAAACAATGGATTTGTCATACTACTTATTCTCATAGAGAGGATTAAGATAGATATAGCGCAACCTTGAGAAGGTCTTCTACGAACCACCGGTAAAATTGGAAAGAACGAGTGAATTGATACAATAACGTAAAAAGAAGGATCTTGAATGAACCACCGTAAGAATTGGAACTGAACGTAGCAAATGCACAACTCACCGGGAAGAATTGGAAAACGACTGAAGATACTTGAAGGAATTTAGATACAAGAGAGCGAATAGATCACAAGATGATTAGAGGATATTTGAGCGATGCACTGGTATGATTTAAAGAACGAGAACTGAAAACTAGAAAGAATAATTCTGAGATGATGGGCTGCGGACAATCAAACTGAAAAGACTCCTGACTTGCTTCGGATGGGTGAAAAGAATTCGCACAATCGAAGATAATTATGATAGGATGGCAAAAGGCTAGAACCATGAATCTTGAAAGAATGGATATGATTTGGAGGGAAAATCTCTTCTTCGGTCTTCAAATGATGAGAAAGACGACGAGAAACACCACCGTGAATTGTTGAGACACACCGGAAGAATCAAAAGTGAAGAGGTAGAGCCAACGATGAAAATAATTTGAAAGATCATGGAGAAAAAAACATAAGACTGATGACAAATCATTCTTACGTCAATCATTGAAATGAATTTGAAAAGCTCCAGGAAAATAAGAAGAGTCAGGTAAGATCCTGGGAAAAGACCTGTGGGTTAGGGCCCACTCAAAAGAAACACCGTAGAACGATTTAAAAGAGAGAATGCACCGGTAAGATTTAAATGGCTAGAATGAGATAACAACCTCGAAATAGGTTGAACTGATCTTGAAAGACAAGACGAGCCTTCTGAGATATCTTCAGCACTCCCGACCAAATGAATAGCGAGAAGTGAATTATTATGAGGTGCACCGGTAAAGAAAAAGCATTGAAATGAGGAAAGGATATACTCAACAAAGCTTGAATTGAAACCACCGAAGACGAAAAAAGAACGAATAATGATAACTTGAAACTCCGTTAGTATCGTCTTGAGAATCACCGGATAAGAACATTGAAGAAAAAGAATGGAGAGACTTCATGATCATAAGATAGATATTTGGTAAAGAAATCTTAGTCCTTGAAGAAAAAGGGTGGGTGGGTGGGAAAAAACAAAGGCAACTTGGAGACAGATGAATCAAACACCGTTGAGAAGAACTGATACCAGATCTTGTGGATGTTGAAAATGGACGGATCCGCTTGAAGAGAAGCACACCGGTTGAAAAGGATTGGCAAGACAATCTCGATGATCACGAAGGATTAGTATTCACATAGGAATATGAGAAAACCACTTAGACAAGGGATGGAATCAACATTTGACTTCGAAGCAACTCGAATACCACAACTCAAAACAAAACAAAGGATTGGCTTGCAAAATAAGCCGGAACAAAGATATGATAGAGATTTCGTCCGAAGTTTTCGTGGTGGGGCCTACACGGGCTCGATCGTACAACACCATCATGTACAAGGCAGTGCACATGACATACGAAGCGTCCCCAAGTCGGCATAGCCAAGGACTCTTTAAGACACAACGAGACCACTATAAAACCAACCGTGGATAGGCGGACCACTAAACGTCGAACCCCAATCTCATATCATGCATCTGTCGGAAAGATATCCTAAGAGCTACTTGAATTCCCACTTATAAACTCCCGAAACTTTCTGGTTATGCAATCGGGTGTTGCGGATACAGGGGAAGCATAATATCTCATCCAAAACTAGCAAATCCTACATCCAGCTGTATCCATCCTTCAACACATAACCAAGAAACCTTCGGAAATCATCTAGCTCAACCTTCGAAAAGCATCTGTTATACGGGTTATGGCAATACTCCCGAACTCCCGCCCCAGTACTGGGTGGCGTCGAGGTTATCTCACCAACAACTGCATAAAAGAGATTTTCGATGTCGGCGAAACTAAACTCAGGTATTCCAGAACTGCAACGATAAAATTGTGACGACAACACCTCGGAGCTCAACTACCCGGGACACTGCCACAACCCCTAAATGTCAGGAGGCACCAAGAACAATGTTCTCGTCACAAAACCATCGGAACGATTCCAAGATACCCGCGTGATCCTAATTTTTTTAGTGAAATTTGAGAAGAGAAGATTCAAAACTCTACGTCAGGATGCCTCATCAGAGCGATGAAGGGAAAAAGAATTCCTAAACTCTTCGATATATATAATCCTAAATGACTCTAAACATTTTTCTAGACTCAACAACGCCAACGATTCGATCAAGCAGGGGGCTCCTAAGGTCGGGGAAGGCTCTGATTACCAACTTGTAACGCCCTCGATGCGGCTCTATCTCCCACGTGTTGAAGCACGACTTAGAGGCATAACCGCATTGAAAGCAATGTCGCAAGTGAGGTAATCTTCACACAACCCATGTAATACATAAGGGAAAGAGATACATAGTTGGCTTACAATCGGCACTTCACACATTTACATGAATAAAGCATTACATCAGCCAGATACAATCAAGGTCTGAGTACGGAACCAAAATAAAAGAAGACTACCCCAAATGCTACACAGATCCCCGATTGACCCCAACTGGGCTCCACTACTGATCAACTAGAACGAAACAACATAAAGGACAAGATCTTCAACGAGCTCCTCCTTGAGCTTGGTTGGGTCATCTGCACGGTTCAACGGCACCTGCAAGCTGGTTTTGGAAGTATCTATGAGTCACGGGGACTCAGCAATCTCACAGCCTCGCTATCAAGACTATTTAAGCTTATGGGTAAGGTAAAAGATATGAGGTGGAGCAGCAGCAAGCGACTAGCATATATGGTGGCTAAACATACGTAAATGAGAGCGAGAAGAGAAGGCAAAGCACGATCGAGAAACTATGATCAAGAAGTGATCCTAGAACAACCTACGTCAAACATAACTCCAACACCGTGTTCACTTCCCAGACTCCACCGGAAAGAGACCATCACGGTTACACACGCGGTTGATGTGTTTTAATTAAGGTCAACTTCAGGTTTTCTACAACCGGACATTAACAAATTCTCATCTGCCCGTAACCGCGGGCACGGCTTTCGAAAGTTCAAATCCCTGCAGGGGTGTCCCAACTTAGCCCATCACAAGCTCTCACGGTCAACGAAGGATATTCCTTCTAGCGGGAAGACCCGATCAGGCTCGGAATCCCGGTTACAAGAAATTTCGACGATGGTAAAACAAGACCAGCAACACCGCCCGAATGTGCCGACAAATCCCGATAGGAGCTGCACATATCTCGTTCTGAGGGCACACTCAGATGAGCTCTCCATACAACTAAAACCAAACCTCGAGTTTCCCCGATGGGGCACTGCACAGGGCTCTAGTTTGGACCAACACTCAGAGGAGCACTGGCCCGGGGGGGGGGGGGGTAAAATAATGATGACCCTCAGGAGCGCGACTCCCAAGGGAAAAGAAAAGGCTAGGTGGCGAATGGTAAAACCAATGTTGGGCATTGCAGGAGGAGTTTTATTGAAGGCGAACTTTCAAGGGGTTCCCATTATAACCCAACCGCGTAAGGAACGCAAAATCCGGGAACATAACACCGATATGACGGAAACTAGGGCGGCAAGAGTGGAACAAAAAACCAGGCATAAGACCGAGCCTTCCACCCTTTACCAAGTATATAGATGCATTAATTAAATAAGAGATGTTGTGATATCCCAATAAAATATCCATGTTCCAAACATGGAACAAGCTTCAATCTTCACCTGCAACTAACAACGCTATAAGAGGGGCTGAGCAAAGCGGTAACATAGCCAAACAACGGTTTGCTAGGAAAAGGTGGGTTAGAGGCTTGGTTCAACAATATGGGAGGCATGATAAGCAAGTGGTAGGTATCGCGTCATAGGCATAGCAAAAGAGCGAACATCTAGCAAGCAAAGATAGAAGTGATTTCGAGGGTATGGTCATCTTGCCTGAGATCCCGCAAGGAAGAAGAACGAGTCCATGAAGAAGACAAACGGACGAAGTCGAACGGGTTCTCACAATCACGATGTTACCGGAACCAACCCGAAGAAGCAACACTGGAAAGAAGCACACAACATAGTAAACAAACCACACATGAACATGGTATGATATGCGGGATGCGGTATGCGATGCATATGCATGATTTGCAAGGGAATGAATGAACCTGGCCTCAACATGGGAATCCAAGAGTGCCACTGGAAAGGTGAGATGATTTCGGTTGAAATTGATATAAAGATCACCGGAACCGGATGCACGAATTGGAAATGGCAAGCAAAACAAATATGGCACCGGTCTGCGATAATCAGCAAGTAGTCATCTAAATCCAACAAGATAGATATGCTACATCACTCAAACATGACAACAAAATACATGGCAGGGATCCACTCATGATGCTTGACAAAAGATTAACACTGAGCTACGGCTAATTCATCCATTAACAGGTTCAAACAAGCATGGTAAAAGTGCAAATGAAAACAGGTTTTAGACTTTGTGAAATTAACACAAGTCTGGAATTTATCATCAGGAAGCACACTTTAGAGCATGAAAAATACATTCTACAGGAACTTAACATGGCAAATCAAGGCATGAAATGAAGCTACTCAAAGCACTTAACACAAGTCCCTTAGTGACCTTGAGCCAAAAGAGATCAGAAAATACAATTGCAAGCATGTGAACATAGCAAAAACATAAACAGATTCACACTTGGTGAAAAACTGAAGCATGGCAAAACAGTTAACGAGTAGGAATGTTAACGAGCTCGATGCACTCACTACAGAGCATGGCATGAAAAACTAAGCATACAACCGTCAATAAGACATGACATAGAAGCTAGACATGGCAAGAAGAACAACATAGCATGCACGGATCAATAGCAACATCCTCGGCAAAATCGCTAATCATGTCAACAATCTGCCAGGATTCACTTTATAGAAAAAGTAGAGCTCGATTGACTCAAGCTAGGGTGCTCCATAAATGCAAAAAAAGACATGGATGGAGAGAGCACCACAATGTTAACAAAACATCCTTACTGATCATCCTCAAAAGAGGCACGGGTCACTAGGAAACAACATAAACATATGGCATAACCACAAAAACAGAACAAGGACTTAGTGAAATTCTAAGTCCTGAAATCAGCATTACCGATTACGCTACTTTGCAAACTTGTGCTAGTCACCACAAATATCACAAAAATACATTGCATACACCCCTGTAAAGATGGCATGGCATATAACAAAACACATGTAGAGCTTAGGATCATAGCATGCACACAATAATCATGGAAAAAATGACAAAATGCCATTTGCAGAAACAGATCTGACAAATTTATCAAATAGCCCTCTTCCAACAGCATTTCAGGCATCAAGATGAGCTCAAATGAAAATTATGCAATGAGATGAAATGATGTACTCGTCGAGGCGAACATTTTGATATGCTACACGTGCAAATCGGAGCTACGGCTGCAGAGATACTATGCGATGAAGATTGCAAAATATTACGGGGACTTGGTGGAATCCTCACCCTGCGAGATCTAGGGTTCGTGCACGCGAACCGACACAAGGCAGATCTCGCCGAAGTCAACGACGTTGCCGGTGGCTTCTCCGGCAGTGTGGCAGCGGGACGGCGCCGGAGGGTGGTCGGGGAGCTCGGGGTTGGCCGGATCCGGTCCGGCTCGACCGGATCCGCGGCAAGGGCGGCGGTGGCGCGCGCTCCGGCGAGCAGAGGCGCCGACGGCGGCGAGGTGCGGCGGGGAAGGGTGGCGCTGCACCGGTGAGCGGGGCGACGGAGCACGGCGAGCGACGGCGGCGCGGCGAAGGACGCAGGGAGGCGGCCCACGGTGGAAGACGATGGCTCGGGGGGGCGCGGGAGGAACCGGGCCGCGAGGGCCCGCGGCGGGCTCGCCGGGCCGCGCGAAGGGCTTGTCGGGCCGCGCGGGAGGAGGTGGCCGGCGGAGCCACGTGGCGGCCCAGGAGAGGCTGGAAGCGGCGGCGCGGGGACGAGCGGACATGTCCATCCGTCGAGGTTGTGTCCGGCGGCGCGGAGGGAGATGGATCTAGGGTTTCATCCATGAATTTCAGAGGGGGATCACATATATATAGGTAGAGGGAGCTAGGAGAGTCCAAATGAGGTGCGGTTTGCAGCCACGCGATCGTGATCGAACGACCGAGATGATAGAAGGGGTTTAGGTGGGGTTTGGGCCACTTTGGAGGGGTGTTGGGCTGCAACACACACGAGGCCTTCTCGGTCCCTCGGTTAACCGTTGGAGTATCAAACAAAGTCCAAATGGCTCGAAACTTGACAGGCGGTCTACCGGTAGTAAACCAAGGCCGCATGACAAGTGTCGGTCCAATCCAAAAACGTTTAGCACCCACACACGAAAAGCGATAGAAAGGGACACCGGGTGACATAGGAGCGCCAGATTGCAAAACGGACAATGGGGAAAATGCTCGGATGCATGAGAGGAACATGTATGCAAATGAAATGCACATGATGACATGATATGCAATGCATGACACACAAGAAATGACAACGCAACAACAACGAATAACTGGAGGACACCTGGCACATCGGTCTCGGGGCGCTACATACCGCCCCTCTCGTTCAAGGATGAGTGAATACACACTCATCATGAGAATAACCCGCTTAGCATGGAAGATACTAACTACCCCCTGTCGCTCTATAAGAAATCCATGCACACAAAAATAGATGTTCATTTGATGTTTTTGAGGTGGCACATGCAAATTTACTTTGAACAATAGGGTAATACCGCATATAGGTATGTATTGTGGACTCATCTAGAATAACTTTGGTTTGAGGATTTGATGCACAAGTAGCATTTCCACTTAGTACAGGCCAAAGCTAGCGGATAGGTTCAGAAGCGGCCAGCTAGAGAGCAAAAACGGTCATGAACATGCATTATGCATAATAAACATTGAATGCTAGCATGAGTAGGATATGAACACCATGAACATAAATATCGTACATGCTATGTTGGTTTTGATTCAACTACATCCGTGAACATGTGCCAAGTCAAGCCACTCGAAACATTTGGAGGAGGATACAATATCATGATAACACATCACAATCGTTTTAATGCATGTTGACATCCAAGATAAATCATTATCCACTCCTAGCTACTTAAGCATGGCATGAGAAACTATAGTCTCTAAATGTCATTGCAAACATGTTTGATCGTAATAGGCTTAATGATGGATACTAGGTTAAACATATTTACAAAAACAGAACAAGTTGAGTTCATACACGTTTCTCTCTTCCATAGCCAGTTCATCAAATATCGTCATTACTTCCTTTCACTTGCGCGACCAAATGATATGAAAATAACAATAGTGCAAGAGTGCCATGGACTAAGCTGGAATCTGCAAACACATTATTCAGAAGGAGAAGAGAAGGTAATATGGGCTCTTTGTTAGATCAATTACAATGAAAATGAGAGCCACTGAACATTTTCATTGTGGGCTTCTCCTCGGTATGACTCAATAAAAAGAAAAGAATTTCAAAGAAACACACTGAAATATTTTTGGAGTTTTTAGTGTTTTTTCTTAAAGAAAGCGAATTAAAGAAAGAAAACCAAAAATGAAAAAAACTATTTACACGGGAAAGCTACCAACAAGCAAGAAGAATCGAGAAATATTTTTGGGTTTTCTTTTAATACTGCAACTAAATAAACTAGAAAGAAGAAACCAAAAAGAAGCAGGAAACTTTTTTGGGTTTTCTCAAAGTTTTCAAACACACTAGAAGAAATCAAGAAAAAAAAATTTAACATGGACGATACAATGAAAAAGTGTGAACACCGACAACCGGGATGAAAAGTGTCAACATTAATATAATGTTGGTGGTAATACGTACTCCCCCAAACTTAGGCTTTTGGCCTAGCTTGGTAATCACTATCCCGCCCTGCATAGTAATCAGAGTGGTAGTTCACGGAGGCCCTTGGTGCAGCCTCCACAGCTCGCCGAGCAACCACAACCTCTGCATTGTGTGCGCGGGCCTCGCTCTCAAGAACATAATAACCTCCTTTCCTGTGGTAATCAAAGAGAGCAGGAGCAAGCAAAAAGGTGTGCACAACGGAAACTTTATTGAATCGTAGGTTATAAGTACAATCAGTGATCTTGCCCTTAATGAACTTATGGCGCTTCATGGCATCAAAGTCTAAGTACTGAGTAGGTAGGACAGGGTCACTAGGCCAAAGTGATACACCAAGCTCCCTTGCTAAATGTGAAGCATAAATCCCACCATAAGAATATCTACTACCAGCATTGTGTTGCAATCTGCGTGCAACAATCGCTCCAAGGTTATAACATTTGACACCGGTGTGAGCAGTGTGTATGAGGCTCAAGTCAGGAGCACATACTGTACTATAGTCTTTTTTGCCTACGATGCATTTTCCGTTAAACAGTGCAAAGTATTGAATTGATGGGAAATGAATACTTTTTATTCTACCTTGTGTCACCCCTTTGTTCTCACCATAGCAAAGACTAGTCAGAAATGATTCATACTCAAACCTTGGTGGTTCGTCCAACAAACTCCAAAATGGACTTTTACGCACACCACTAAATGCGTCTAGAGGCACGGTGATCGAACCGTCATAAAGTTTGAATGAAACTCTAGACTCACGAGGATGAAATTTAAACTCTTTAGTAAATGATTCTGTGAGACTGAGATGCTGGTTGCACTTAACTTCGATGTAGGGACCGAGCTCAGCATTGTGATCATATTGCTCAAATTCTTATTTAATACCTGCCATCATCATGAAATCGTTGCATGACCATAAGCATGATTTGGTGGCGGCATCCCATATTGAACTTGCACTTGGTTCAACATAAGACTGACGGGTTGAGCCACTATTAGAAGATGCCTCCGAGGACCTCCTCCTCGAAGAACTCCTTCCAAAGAGGTTCATCATATTTGCATAAAAAAATTTGGAAAAAAATTGGGTCACAAAATTTTTGTCAACAAATCTTCACAAGATTGATAGAAACTACTCATAAGCATGCATAGAGGCTATATTGAGCATTCAAACTACTTAGAACTCTAAGAATTCAACATGCAAGCTCATCTACAGAAGCACCAAGAGTAGCTAATTATTCAAAATATAATCCACTAAAGAAAAAACTAATTGGACCAATGGAGGAGTCAAAAACCAAGTAGCAATCCCCCAAAATAGTTTCAGAAATGGAGTTTCAAGCAAAGAGATCAAAATCCGTGGGTTTGAGAGCAAGTACACGAGAGAGAGAGAGAGAGCAATGGTGAATTTTTTCCGGAGGTAGGTGGTGACACGGGCTAAAGAGATAAGTGAGGGGCCCCACATGGGGACCACAACCCATCAGGGCACGCTTGGGTCTGCTGGCGCGCCCAGGTGGGTTGTGCCCACCTGGTGCACCCCCTCTGATGTTATTTGCACTAGAAAATCAGAAATATCCAAAAAAAATCTTATTAAAATTTCAGGACGTTCTGAGGACTTTTATTTGTGGGTCATTTTTTATTGCACGGAAAATCCAGAAAATAAGACAAACATGGCATTTTATTTTATTCAAATAAGAAAAATAGAAAACAAAAGGTAAGGACAGAAGGTAGTGCCTACTAAATTCACCCTCTCAAAGATGATCCATTAATAAGGTTAATCAAGTCTTATTAATAACCACCTTGGATTAGCATGAAACCTAAGAACTTTCGTAAAACACTAAATTACCTCAACGGGGATATGCATGTCCCCAACAACAAGTATATCATATTTTTTTGGCAGTAGGTAGAGGTGGTTGAAAACTTCCAATAATGAATGTCGGAGATTTTTCAATAACATTAATACCATTCACTTGGAATTATTTCTTCAGCAAGTGCACCGTATGCTCATTACAATTGATATGAAAAAGTGATCTTGCTTTTATTAAAATCAAGAACAGCTCCTGCAGTATTTAAAAAGGGTCTACCAAGGATAACTGACATGTTTTCGTCCTCGGGCATCTCGAGAATAACAAAGTCAGTTAAGATGGTAACATTTGCAACAACAACGGGCACATCCTCACAAATACCGATAGATATGGCAGTTGATTTATCAGCCATTCGCAAAAGATATTTCAGTAGGTGTGAGTTTTTTCAAGTCAAGTCTTTTGTATAAAGAGAATGTCATAACACTAACACCAGCTCCTAATTCAGATAGAGCAGTTGTAACATAGTTTCTTTTGATGGAGCAAGGTATAGTTGGTATTCCCGGATCTCCAAGTTTTTTAGGTACTCCATCCTTAAAATAATAATTACAAAGCATGGTGGAGATTTCAGATTCAGGTATCTTTCTTTTATTAGTGATGATGTCTTTCATATACTTTGCATAAGGGGCCATCTTTAAAATATCAGTCAAACGGGTGCCCAAAAAGACTAGCCTAAGCATTTCAGCAAAGCGTTCAAATTCTTCATCACTTTTCTTCTTAGTTGATTTAGGTGGAAAGGGCATGGGTTTTTGAATCCATGGTTCTCTTTCTTTACCATGTTTTCTAGCGACAAGGTCTCTTTTATCATATCTTTTATTTTTTTAGGTTGTGGGTTATCAAGATCAACAGTTGGTTATATCTCAACATCATTATCTGGTTCTTTATCATTGTTTGGTTGAGTGTCTTCATGAACATCATCATCATCTTTTTCATTATAACTAGGTGAATTCTCATTACCGTATTTAGTTTTAGCAACTGAGATAGAAACATCATTATTATCTTCAGGAGCCTTTTCTACTTCAGGTTCACTAGAGGTATGCAAAGTCCTATCATTTTTCTTTTTCTTTTTATTTTTAGAAGGACTAGGTGCATCAGTGTTAATTCTTTGAGAGTCTTTTTCAATTCTTTTAGGGTGTCCCTCAGGTTAAAGTGGTTCCTGAGTCATTCTATCTCCTCTAGTCATTACTCTAACAGCATGATCATTGATATTATTGTTCATTTCATCAAACAATTCTCTCTGAGATTTAGCAACTTGTTCTAAATGAGTTTGAACCATAGAGGCATGTTTTCCTACACCTCTAACATCATTGGAGATTCTAAATAAAAAGTCACTCAAGTGAGCAATCATATAAAACTTGTATTTCAATTGTTTCATAACATTTTTTCATTGAAGTGATCTTGTTTTCTAATGTAGTTATCAAACTCGTAAAGGCATTGACTAGGATGCATATTATAAGGACTATCCTTTTAATCAAATTTCATCAAATAGTTTACCTCTACCACCTTGGGTGGTGGTGTATCAAGTCCATCTATTTCTTCAATAGGAGGTATGTTTTTAACATCCTCTGCTTTAATACCTTTTTTCCTTCATACATTTCTTTGCCTCTTGCATATCTTCGAGACTGGGATATAAGATACCCCTCTTCTTCGGAGTGGGTTTAGGCGGTGGTTCGGGAAGAGTCCAATCATCATAATTTCTCAATATGTTATTCAATAATTCACCAACTTATTCAATACTTCATTCACTGAAAACACAACCAGCACAACTATCTAGGAAGTCCCTAGAAGCATTGGTTAGTCCATTGTAGAAGATATCAAGTATTTCATTTTTCTTAAGAGGATGATCAGGCAAAGCATTAAGCAATTGGAGAAGCCTCCCCCAAGCTTGTGGAAGACTCTCTTCTTAAGTTTGCACAAAGTAAATATTTCCTGTAAGGCAACTTGTTTCTTATGAGCTGGAAAATATTTTCTAGAGAAGTAATAAATCATATCCTGGGGACTACACACACAACTATTAGCAACAGTATGGTACCATATCTTAGCATCACCCTTTAATGAGAACGGAAATAATTTGAGGATATAATAAAAACAAATCTTCTCATCATGAGCAAATAGGGTAGCTATATCATTTAATTTGGTAAGGTGTGCCACAATAGTTTTAGTTTCATAGCCATGGAAAGGATCGGATTCAACCAAATTAATTAACTCAGGGTCAATAGAGAATTTGTATCCTTATCATCAAGAAAGAGAGTTGAAGTAGAAAACTTAGGATCACATTTCATTCTAGTATTCAAAGATTTCTCTTTCAGTTTGCATAACAATTTCTTTAGATCATCTCTATCATTGCAAGCAAAAAAAATCTCTAGTTGTCTCCTCATCCATAACATAACCCTCAGGTATCTTAGGCAATTCATATCTAGGAGAGCTAGTTCTAATAGGTGTTCAACATTTTCAGTTTCAATGATCTCATCAGTCTTAGTAATTTCATTCTCTTTAGATCTAACAATTTGCTCATCAAGAAAATCACCTAGTGACACACCATCATCAAGCAAGGTACTAGCATCATCATGAGTAGCAGCACGACATATCAGGATTAATAGCATGTGGTGGTGTTGCAAGTCTACTCAAAATAGAAGGTGAATCAAGTGTAGAGCTAGATGGTAGTTCCTTACCTCCCCTTGTCTTAGAGGGAAAAAAATCTTAGTCTTGGTATCCTACAGATTCTTAATAGTGATAAATAGAAAATAATCCCAAGTGACTCAACAAATATAGCTATGCTCCTCGACAATGGCGCCAGAAAAAGGTCTCGATAACCCACAATTATAGGAGATCGCAACAGTTTTTGAGGGTAGAGTATTCAACCCAAATTTATTGATTCGACACAAGGGGAGCGAAAGAATATTTGCAAGTACTACCAGCTGAGTTGTCAATTCAAACACACCTGGAGATTAATTATCTACAGCAAAGCGATCAGTAGCACAGTAATATGATAGTTTTGATAGTAGTAGAAACAGCAAGAGTAACGGTAATAGTGATAGCAATGATTTTGTAGCAAGTGTAACAGTAACAGTAGAAGTAGTAACTTAGCAAGATCAACATGTAGGGAAATCGTAGGCATGGGATCAGTGTATTCGTTGGATGATATTCATCATATAACAGTCATAACCTAGGGCGATACAAAACTAGCTCCAGTTCATAAATATAATGTAGGCATGTATTTCTTAAATAGTTATACGTTCTTATGGAAAGAACTTGCATGACATTTTTTGTCCTACCCTCCCGTAGCAGCGGGGTCCATATGGAAACTAAGGGATATTAAGGCCTCCTTTTAATAGAGAACCGGAACAAAGCATTAACACATAGTGAATGCATGAAGTCCTCAAACTACGGTCATCACTGGAAAGTATCCCAAATACTGTCACTCCGGGGTTTACGGATCATAACATGCAATAGGTGAATATGACTTGCAAGATCGGATCTAGAACATAGATATAATGGTGATGACATAAACGGTTCAGATATGAAATCAGGGCACCCGGGCCCAAAGTGACAAGCATTAAGCATGGCAAAGTCATATCAACATCAATCTCAGAACATAATGGATACTAGGGATCAAGCCCTAACAAAACTAACTCGATTACATGATGAATCTCATCCAACTCCTCACTGACCAGCGAGCCTATGAAGGAATTACTCACTCCCAGTGGGGAGTATCATGGAATTGGCAATGAAGGAGGGTTGGTGATGAAAAAGATCGAAGATCCCCCTCTCCGTAGGCCCAAACGGACTCCAGATCTGGCCCCCCTAATGAAGAACAGGAGGTAGTGGTGCTCCGTATCGTGAAATGAGATAATTCTTCCTCCCTGATTTTTTCTCCGAGAATGTGATTTTATAGCGTCAGAGATAGGGTCTGCAAGGCCACTAGGTGGGCACAACCTACTTGGGCGCGCTAGGAGGGGGATGCGCCCTAGTGGGTTGTGCTCCCCCAGGGACCCCCCTCGGGTGGTTCTTGGCTCCAGTATTTTTCTTTTATTGTATAAAAATTCTCCAAAAAGTTTCGTTCCATTCCGATAACTTTTATTTCTGCACAGAAAACAACACCATGGTAGTTCTGCTGAAAACAGTGTCAGTCCAGATTAGTTTCATTCAAATCATGCAAATTAGAGTCCAAAACAAGAGTAAAAGCATTATGAAAAGTAGATACAACAGATACGTATCAGACGCCCACCACCGACGTCTCCTACTCCACTACCAAGGCCCAAGAGATCCTTACTGTCGCCCGTGATGTTGCCCCAGTGTGCATCATGATGGTGCCCGTCACCTGTTCAACGGAGTGCTCGACCCAGGTCGACACCACCAATAGCATCGGTGAGGTCCATGACGTTGCCACCACCGTCCACCTCGAGCTAACGGTCGACCCCATCCACCAAGCAGTCGAGCAGCTCGCTCTGGTGCAGCCTCCATCGGCACCAACACTCCATCTAGTGTCGAGGTCGTTTCTCCTGTAAAGACACCACCAACATCGACCCCAAGGCCGGCGTGTAGGAGCTCAGTGCCCTCTTTGTCAACACCTCCACCCCAGCGACGAACAAGGTCGACAATAGCGTCGCCCTCATCGCCCCCAATGACCTTGTTGCACAAAAGCTGACCGGGTGTTCGATGAAATGCTCCCCTCGTGACACCAGTCATTTCAATTCAGTGCTCCACACAGTCATTACTCCTTCATCACCCACAACCATTGGCAACTCCTTCCCTGACCAGGCATCTATGTTGGGTAATGGCACCATGGAAATCATTGCATTTGTGTTGCCCATAGAAGAATTGCAAGCGGATGAAATATAGTGGCAACCATGGCCGCTGCCTACACGAGTGAGAGTCAAACACCTGGGGCTCCTGTTCAGGCATAGACCATGGTCGTCATTCAAGTCAGATTTGGATGCAGGCTATCCGCATGAGCCATATTCAGTTTCTTGTGAGCTGATTTCCATAGAAGAGACTTTCAATTTGTAAGCTGATGTAATTCGGCACCATAAACCTGATGATCTAAGGTTGCTCATGTGGCCATCAAGTAGTCCGAGGAGTTTAAGCAAGATAGTGGTGAAGGAAATACCTTGCAATGGAACCTTAAATACATATTCAGGCCACTACAGAGTAGTATAGGTTGTCGGCGTCCTGGGAACCAGGGTACCCAGACTTGCCTGCCTGCGGCCCATGGCATGGCTCCTTCAATGGCCTGGTACGGCCCATCTAGAAGACCGCCAAGACAAGATCCTCGCGAGGGTCCAAGCCTCGCGAGGTGGACGACACCAAGACCTCTCGAAGGAGCGGCCTCCCTAGGCAGCCTCTCGAGGAGTGGAGATTTCTATGCAGGTACCCAGCCTCATGAGGCTACGATGACGCAAGCCATGACGACCAAGGCCGGGCAGGCGCCAGTGGGCGCAGACAAGGTAGTTTCCTCTTTTGTGTCTAGGAGGCAAGGACATGCGTGGGTTCCTGAGGAATCTGGCAAAGGTTTCCATTTTGGTGCAATGAGACCAAGACCACCAGCACGGTAGGACGTATGTCATCGCCGAGCCCACTACTGCTTCACAACCAGAAGCTTTGTAGGCGAAGACCACCTTTCATCAGGATAAGATGTACTACTTGTCCCCTTTCAAATTGGCCACTGTGGGATCCCTTCCTGCCTATGTTTTGGGGGAAGAGGACCGAGGCCACTATAAATGTAGGTTAGCCACCACCATAGGGGGGATCCGATCTGGCCCTGGTCAACTCGTTCCTCACCCCTCAACCTCGCGAGCTTGTTCATCCCTTGTACTAGTTCATCCTCAGCACCTCATGAGGCCAATCCACCACAACGCAAGAGTAGGGTCTTACACCGCAAGGTTGCCCAGACCTAGGTAAACTGCAGTGTTCATCTTCTTACTTGCTCACGCGAATTGGGCTAGGCTGTGGGGCGACGAGCTGGTAGGCTGGATAGGTTGAGTTCTTCGCACACGCCCCAGAGTTCGAACCTTCTTGGGTCTGCAGAGCCCTAAATCCGACACCGGTCTTCTTAGAACTATAAAAAGTGGAATTTAAATTTAGTGCTCTTGGTTCTAGTGATCTAAATATCATGAGAGAATGCTGGTGGTGTCAGCAAAGTGTGCAGCAGAAAACATTTCTTTTAGAGAAGGTTATTTGTTGGATCCCTCTGGTGCCAAGTGATGGAAATATGCCCTAGAGGCAATACTAAAATGGTTATTATTATATTTTCTTAATGATGATAAAGGTTTATTATTCATGCTAGAATTGTATTGACCGGAAACTTAAATACATGTGTGGATACATAAACAAATACCGTGTCCCTAGTGAGCCTCTACTAGACTAGCCTAACCATAGACACGAGTTGTCATTTGATAACGGGATCACACATTAGGAGAATGATGTGATGGACAAGACCCATCCGTTAGTTTAGCATATGATCGTTCAATTTATTGCTATTGCTTTCTTAAATGTCAAATACATATTCCTTCGACTATGAGATCATGAAACTCAAAGATACCGGAGGAATGCCTTGTGTGCTCTCAAATGTCACAACGTAACTGGGTGATAATAAAGATGCTCTACAGGTATCTCCGAAGGTGTCTGTTGAGTTGGCATGGATCGAGATTAGGATTTGTCACTCCATGTATCAGGGAGGAATCTCTGGGCCCTCTAGGTAATACACATCATGAGAAGACTTGCAAGCAAAGTGACTAAGGAGTTAGTTACACTACTGCAGGATACTCCTAACATGACACTATGATCAGAGACCCTTCGATGAAACTGTGTGCGATGCAATAGTTGCAAACAGTGGTGTAAAAACGGTCAAAAAGGTGCAAAACATTTGCGATGGAGGATGCATCAAACACGTTTTAGATTTTTGTTGCGTGTGCGATGCAGGGCATATGGTTCAGTTCAATTAATTGTTTGTGATGAGGAGGAGCAAAATAAACGGGCAGGCAGATGAAGGTGTGTGCGATATACAGCATACGGTTCACTCAGATGAACTGTTTGTGATTAGGAAACACAAAAGAAACGGTCAGCCAGATCAAGGTGTGTGCGATATACGGCATGCGGTTCACTCAGATGAACTGTTTGCATTGAGACAAAAGAATAGAAATGGTTCAACTTAACAAGATGTGTGCGATACGCGGCAAACTGGTCTATAATCGGAAACGTGTGCGAAGACCGATAACAACACAGACGATTGCTGCTAACAAGCCGTGTGTGTTGTGAGAAAACAATTGCTGGTATACAATTGTGAGTGATGGATGAAAACATCACCGGCGGGTTCCATTGTTTAGTCCGTGTGCGATGTGATTTTCTTTGTCCGCACAACATCTACGCTCTGTCTACAGAGCATCAACATATATACTTAAAAAGACAGCATTGCATAACCAAATTAAGCATACAATTACACAAGTGCCTATGCACATGACATTTCCACACACCAAAGTATGCAATTACATGCATACTAAACTAGGAGAAACGAGGATCTAATCATCTACTTATTGTTGCGACGACGCTTGCCATTGCTCTACTTCCGGCTTGATCCCCGGCCGTTTTGGGGAAGGGGGCACTTCCTCATGTCAACGATCCACCTGTACATGTCGTAGCTCGTGTATGCCTCCTTGGCTGCGTACATGACGTGAGCTTTTTCGAGTTTCTCCATCTAGGCCGAGTGCCAGGCACACTTGTCCTTGTTGCACGAATCCTTCATGTCTCTGTAGTAGGGGTCGATGATGGCCTCGGCGAGGTGAACTAGTGAATCCTTCTCATCCTCCTTGCTGCCCTAGATCTTTTATTAGCCCTGGATGTTGACAAGATTCTGGCAGGCGATGCCCGAATTCTCGAGCGCCTTTACATCATTGGTGATATCCACCATAGTGAACATGTAGTGGGGGCTGTTGACAAACCTGGCGAAACGCTCGCAAGGACTTGTGGCTAGGCAGTAGTGGTAGCCGAGGACGTGGTGGCGCACGCACATCTGGGCGACGTCAACCTTGGGACAAGACCTGGCACGAGTGCGGGTGTACTCGAGATCGAACCCGAACACCTTGTACTTCTCCTTGGCAAGCAAAAACTCCATGATGTGGATGGAATGCTCCACCCAGACCGGGTCGTTGGTGTACACCACCGAGAGGTCCATGAACCTTCTGTGGGTGTCCACCACGGCATGCATGGTGAACTACTGCTCGTCGTCGCAGCCGCTCGGAGCTCCATTGGAGCCGTGCAGGATACTCTCTAAGAATTCCTCATGGTGGGTGTGCTTCTTGCAATGGTGGGGCGCGATCGAAAGGTTAAAGAAACACAAGGGTTAAATGGTCGCTGTAATAAATGGGGGCCGGTCGGAGTGTAATCGTCACGTCTTGTCACGGCGTTCATAGCAGAGGATTCCAGTGCACGCTTGACAACTACCGTGCAGTTTATCGCGCAAGCTTCTTGCCCGAGTAGTTTGGCCACGCGTCGGCTAGAAGAGGGAAAATCATGGGCGTTTATTGGCAAAAGGCTTTGTAAAAATGAAGCGTATGGAATAACTTCGGACATAAGTTTACCCATGGGTGATGAGGTCAAATTTACATAGAAGGGTGATGATGGACACTCGAGTGCGATAATTAATTTTGTGCTCTACAGGGCACACGATGGAAGAAACCAACTGTGTGCAATAATGTCGAAGATCGCAGTCGAGTTAGCCATATAGATCATGTGCTGTAAGATCGACAAGGTAAACAGATTCAAGAATGGTTAATAAAATCTAAGACCATTGCATATTAAGGTCAAAAAAGTGCTACCAATATATGAGTCTCATATGATGCCATTTCAACGTCAGTACCACAAAAGCTCAAAATATTACAAGGTTCAAATTCCATAGTTATATGGCTCAAATTCGAAGATTACAAGGTTCAAACTGGTATTAGAAATGAAATTCATCTCATCGGCTGCAAATGCTTGTGCTGATCCGCTAAACATGGATATCATAGACGTTCAAACTGATATTACCACTTCTAAGTCTGATTTCGAAACCTCACAATTTTTGCGAAGGGGTCAGCCACTGAGAAGTCATGTATGGGGTTGACACGATCACTTCCGATTACTCTATCATCTGAAGTTCCAAAATGAAATTCAGCATTTTTGGAGCCTATTCCATTCTGCCGCAGGCGCTGGCGCTGATTAACATACCATTCATTTTTGCAAAACAAATGTAGGGCAAACCTCATTACCTTCAGCACCCTTGCTATGAGAACAAAGAACCTGGCGAATATACTCTCCGTTAAGGTCCCTTGGTAGGAGTTCAAAGTAATTTCTGAGAGATGCAGATCTAGGCATTCGACGTGGTTGTTATATTGTATCACATTATCCACCACTGGGCATAATCTTATCTGCAAAAGAAGAAAATGTGCTGGTGCCTACATGCAGTTTTGAACACTACAACAGGCCTATTTGGTTTGCAGGATTTGTAAAATGCAATAATATGCCATCTTTGATCTGACACGTTTAACATGGGCATTTGATTACATTCTACAAAAATGTAGCCTTCTTCACAAAAGGTTGGAGTGGATGAAAAGTTCCCTAAGAAAACTAGTACAGATGAATCCAAAGGAGAAATGTTTATTGATTGTAACCATATGGATCAAGCAACCAATATGGGGGAGGGGAACATGTATGTACTAAAATCCTCCAAAAGAATCCTTCAGAAATCGTAGTACATTGTCATTGTAAACTTGGAAAAAGGTGTCACAAATTGAACTCCCTTATGGTTAACATTTAACAGGAAAGGAACATGACCTCGATATATAGCTTCTCCAGGCACGGAAAGCATCTCAGGAAACTAGCAACTTGCTCCAGGTATGGGCCCATAGATTCTAGTGCCAAGACCTTCACCGTGCGCAGTTTCGGGGTCAAGCTTGTCGGAATCATTTTCTGAATCACAGACAAACAACAACTTCAAAATTAGAAATAATGTTAATTTGTAGAAGGAGAGGTAGAGGACGGTTGGTGTACCTGAACGGGTGTGGATCCAATAACAAGTTCAGAGTATTTGTCAGACGAGTAGCCCACCACTGTCAATTTTGGTGCAGAAATGACATTGATTATTATTGGACCTTATTGATCATCTACAAGTAATCTCTCAAGTGCGGGTGTGTCCTTAATGACCATACCATGGTACACATCTTGTGATGTCTTCCTGCTGCACCAACAACACACATAAATAGTCCGGAGGGTCATGGAGGTGATGTGGAAGGTACTCAACCCATTGATCTCCTGATGACGGAGGTACTCGAGTGTAGTACAACCACGGAGCAGGCTCTCCATGTCACCATTTGAGAGGCAGACGACGACGAGCTTGAGGTGCTTCAATCGTGGTAGCATAAGAGCGAGCGCGTCATTAAGGGGGGGATTGGCAGTTCCTGAACTTGGCGACGCATAGCATGAAGGAAATATGCCCTAGAGAAAATAATAAAGGTGTTATTTATATTTCCTTATATCATGATAAATATTTATTATTCATGCTAGAATTGTATTAACCGGAAACTTGGTACATGTGTGAATACATAGACAAACAGAGTGTCCCTAATATGCCTCTACTTGACTAGCTCGTTAATCAAAGATGGTTAAGTTTCCTGACCATAGACATGCGTTGTCATTTGACGAACGAGATCACATCATTAGAGAATGATGTGATGGACAAGACCCATCCGTTAGCTTAGCATAATGATCGTTAAGTTTTATTGCTATTGCTTTCTTCATGACTTATACATATTCCTCTGACTATGAGATTATGCAACTCCCGAATACTGGAGGAACACTTTGTGTGTTATCAAACGTCACAACATAACTGGGTGATTATAAAGATGCTCTACAGGTGTCTTCGAAGGTGTTTGTTGGGTTGGCATATATCGAGATTAGGATTTGTCACTCCGTGTATCCAAGAGCTATCTTTGGGCCCTCTCGGTAATGCACATCACTATAACCCTTACAAGCAATGTGACTAATGAGTTAGTTGCGGGATGATGCATTACGGAATGAGTAAAGAGAATTGCCCGTGACGAGATTGAACTAGATATGATGATACCGATGATCGAATCTCGGGCAAGTAACAAACCGATGACAAAGGGAATGACGTATGTTGTTATGCGGTTTGACCGATAAAGATCTTCGTAGAACATGTAGGAGCCAATATGAGCATCTAGGTTCCGCTATTGGTTATTGACCGGAGATGTGTCTTGGTCATGTCTACATAGTTCTCGAACCCGTAGGGTCCACACGCTTAACGTTCGATGACGATTTATATTATGATTTATGTGATTTGATGACCGAAGTTTGTTTGGAGTCCCGGATGAGATCACAGACATGACGAGGAGTCTCAAAATGGTCGAGACGTAAAGATTCATATATTGGAAGGATATATTCGGACATCGGAATGGTTCTGAGTGATTCGGGTATTTTTTAGAGTACCGGAGAGTTACGGGAATTCGCCGGGGGAAGTTAATATGCCTTATTGGGCTTTAGTGCAGAGAGGGAATAAGGGCCAGGAGGTGGCGCGCGCCTCCCCCTTGCCCAAACCAAATTGGACAAGGGGTGGGGGTGCGGCCCCTCCTTTCCTTCTCCCTCTCCCTCCTTTCCTTCTTTCCTACTCTGGAAAGGAAAGGGAATCCTACTAGGACTTGGGAGTCCTAGTAGGACTCCATACACTTGGCGCGCCCCTAGGAGGGTGGCCTCTCTCCCTCCTTCCTTTATATACGTGGGCAGGGGGCACCCCAAGGGCACACCAAGTCTTCTCTTAGCCGTGTGCGGTGCCCCCCTCCACAGTTACACACCTCAGTTATATTGTCGTAGTGCTTAGGCGAAGCTCTGTGCTAGTAACTTCGTCATCATCGTCGCCACGCCGTCGTGCTGACGGAACTCTCCCTCGTCCTCAACTGGATCAAGAGCTTGAGGGACGTCATCGTGCTGAACGTGTGCTGAACACGGAGGTGCCGTATGTTCGATACTTGGATCGGTTGGATCGTGAAGATGTTCGACTACATCAACCGTGTTACTAAACGGTTCCACTTTCGGACTACAAGGGTACGTGGACACACTCTCCTGTCTCGTTGCTATGCATCTCCTAGATAGATCTTGCGTGATCGTAGGTAAATTTTTTAAAATACTTCGTTCCCCAACAGTGGTATCAGAGCCAGGTCTATGAATAGATGTTATATGCACGAGTAGAACACAAAGAGTCGTGGGCGATAATAGTCATACTGCTTACCACCAACGTCTTACTTTGATTCGGCGGTATTGTTGGATGAAGCAGCCTAGACCGATATTACATGACCGCGCTCATGAGACTGGTTCTACCGACGTGCTTTGCATAGAGGTGGCTGGCGGGTGTCTATTTCTCCAACTTTAGTTGAATCGGGTTTGGCTATGGTCGGTCCTTGTTGAAGGTTAAAAAATCACACTTGACGAAAAATCATTGTGGTTTTGATGCGTAGATAAGAATGGTTCTTACTAGAAGCCAATAGGAGCCACGTAATACTTGCAACAACAAAGTAGAGGACCTCTAACTTGTTTTTGCAGGGCATGTTGTGATGTGATATGGTCAAGACATGATGAGATATAAATTGTTGTATGAGATGATCATGTTCTGTAAAAGTTATTAGCAACTGGCAGGAGCCTTATGGTTGTCGCTTTATTATATGAAATGCAATCGCAATATAATTGCTTTACTTTATCACTGAGCGGTAGCGATAGTCGTGGAAGCAATAGTTGGCGAGACGACAACAATGCTACAATGGGGATCAATATGTCAAGGCAGTGACGATGGAGATCATGATGGTGCTTTGGAGATGGAGATCAAAGGCACATGATGATGATGGCCATATCATGTCACATATTTTGATTGCATGTGATGTTTATCTTTTATGCATCTTATTTTGCTTAGTACAGCTATAGCATTATAAGATAATCCCTCACTAAATTTCAAGGTATAAGTGTTCTCCCTGAGTATGCACCATTGCTATAGTTCGTCGTTCCGAGACACCACGTGATGATTGGGTGTGATAAGCTCTACGTTCACATACAACGGATGCAAGCTAGTTTTGCACGTGCAGAATACTCGGGTTAAACTTGACGAGCCTAGCATATGCAGATATGGCCTCAGAACACTGAGACCGAAAGGTCGAACGTGAATCATATAGTAGATATGATCAACATAGTGATGTTCAACATTGAAAACTACTCCATCTCACGTGATGATCGGACATCGTTTAGTTGATATGAATCACGTGATCATTTGGATTACTAGAGGGATGTTTATCTAAGTGGGAGTTCTTAAGTAATATGATTAATTGAACTTAAATTTATCATGAACTTAGTCCTAATAGTATTTGCATATCTATGTTGTAGATCAATAGTTTGCGATGTAGCTCCCCGTTTATTTTTGATATATTCCTAGAGAAAACTAAGTTGAAAGATTATAATAGCAATGATGCAGACTGGGTCCGTGATGTGAGGATTATCCTCATTGCGGCATAGAAGAATTATGTCCTTGATGCACCGCTAGGTGACGGACCTATTGCAGGAGCAGATGGAGACGTTATGAACGTTTGGCAAGCTGAGTATGATGATTACTTGATAGTTTAGTGCACCATGCTTTATGGCTTAGAACCAGGACTTAAAAACGTTTTGAACGCCATGGAGCACATAAGATGTTCCAAGAGCTGAAATTGGTATTTCAGACTCATTTCTGTGTCAAGAGGTGTGAGACCTCTGACAAGTACTTTGCCTACAAGATGGAGGAGAATAGCTCAGCTAGTGAGCATGTGCTCAGAATGTCTGGGCACTACAATCGCTTGAATCAAGTGGGAGTTAATATTCCAGAAAATATAGTGATTGATAGTGTTCTCTAGTCACTATCACCAAGATACTAGAACTTCGTGATAAACTATAATATGCAAGGGATAACAAAAACGATTCCCGGGCTCTTCACGATACTGAAATCGGTGAAGGTAGAAATCCAGAAAAAGCATCAAGTGTTGATGGTTGACAAGACCACTAGTTTCAAGTAAAAAGGGCAAAGGAAAAGAAAGGGAACTTCTAGAAGAATGGCAAGCAAGTTGCCACTCCCATGAAGAATCCCAAAGCTAGACCCAAGCCTGAAACTAAGTGATTTTACTGCAAAGGAAATGGTCACTGGAAGTGGAACTGCCCTAGATACTTGGCGGATAAGAAGGATGGAAAAGTGAACAAAGGTATATTTGATATACAAGTTATTGATGTGTACTTTACTAGTGTTTATAGCAACCCCTCAGTATTTGATAGTGGTTTAGTTGCTGAGAGTAGTAACTCGAAAACAGGAGTTGCAAGATAAACAGAGACTAGTTAAGGACAAGGTGACGATGTGTATTGGAAATGATTCCAAGGTTGATAAGATCACCATCGCGTACTCCTTTTACCTCCAGGATTAGTGTTGAACCTAAAATAAATGTTATTTGGTGTATGCGTTGAGCATGAATATGATTGGATCATGTTTATTGCAATACGATTATTCATTTAAATCAAAGAATAATTGTTGTTCTATTTACATGAATAAAAACTTATATGGTCATACACTTAATATAAATGGTTTATTGAATCTCGATTGTAGTGATACACATATTCATAATATTGATGCGAAAAGATACAAAGTTAATAATGATAGTGCAACTTATTTGTGGCACTGCCGTTTAGGTCATATTGGTGTAAATCGCATGAAGAAACTCCATGCTGATGGGCTTTCGGAATCACTTGATTACGAATCACTTAATGCTTGCGAACCATGCCTCATGGGCAAGATGACTAAAACTCCGTTCTCTGGAACAATGGAGCAAACCACTGACTTATTGGAAATAATACATACTGATTTATGAGGTCCAATGAGTGTTTAGGCTCATGGCTGGTATCATTATTTTCTGACCTTCACACATGATTTAAGCAGATATGGGTATATCTACTTAATGAAACACAAGTCTGAAACATTCAAAAACTTCAAATAAATTCAGAGTGAAGTTAAGAATCATCG
This sequence comes from Triticum urartu, assembly GCF_056163025.1. Taxonomy (NCBI): domain Eukaryota; kingdom Viridiplantae; phylum Streptophyta; class Magnoliopsida; order Poales; family Poaceae; genus Triticum; species Triticum urartu. The sequence goes on along the minus strand of NC_141876.1, from coordinate 232,197,818 downwards.
TAACAAGAAAATAAAGTTTCTATGATCTGATCATGGAGGCAAATATTTGAGTTACGAGTTTGGCCTTCATTTAAAAACAATGTGGAATAGTTTCACAACTCATGCAACCTGGAACACCACGGAGTAATGGTGTGTCCGAACGTCGTAACCGTACTTTATTAGATATGGTGCGATCTATGATGTCTCTTACCGATTTACCACTATCGTTTTGGGGTTATGCATTAGAGATAGCTGCATTCACGTTAACAAGGGCACCGTCTAATCCGTTGAGACGACACCGTATGAACTATGGTTCAGCAAGAAACCTAAGCTGTTGTTTCTTAAAGTTTGGGGTTGCGATGCTTATGTGAAAAAAAATCAGCCGGATAAGCTCGAACCCAAATTGGAGAAGTGCGTCTTCATAGGATACCCAAAAGAAACTGTTGGGTACACCTTCTGTCATAGATCCGAAGGCAAGATCTTTATTGCCGAGAATGGATCCTTTCTAGAGAAGGAGTTTATCTCAAAAGAAGTGAGTGGGAGGAAAGTAGAACTTGATGAGGTAATTGTACCTTCTCCCGAATTGATAAGTAGTTCATCATAGAAATCAGTTCTAGTGATGCCTACACCAGTAAGTGAGGAAGCTAATGATGATGATCATGAAACTTCAGATCAAGTTACTATCGAACCTCGTAGGTCAACCAGAGTACGTTCGGCACCAGAGTGGTACGGTAATCCTTTCTGGAAGTCATGTTACTAGACCATGGCGAACCTACTGTAACACCCACAATGCGGCTATATCTCCCACGTGTCGGGGCACGACTTAGAGGCATAGCCGCATGGTAGGCATGCCGCAAGAGGGGTAATCTTTACACATCCCATGTACTGAATAAGAATGGGATAAAGAGTTGGGTTACAATCACCACTTCACACAAAAACATAAATAATCCATACATCATCCAAGGTACAATCAAAGGTCTGACTACGAAACCAAATAAAGAAAGACAACCCCAAATGCTAGATCCCTGATCGTCCCAACTGGGCTCCGCTACTGATCATCAGGAAAGGAAACATAATAGCGACCCAAGTCTTCATCGAATTCCCACTTGAGTTTGGTAGCATCGCCTGCACTGGTATCGTCGGCACCTGCAACTGTTTGGAAGTATATGTGAGTCACAAGGACTCAGCAATCTCACACCCTGGCGATCAAGACTATTTAAGCTTATGGGTAGGAAAGGGTAGTGAGGTGGAGCTGCAGCAAGCACTAGCATATATGGTGGCTAACGCACGGTCGAGAAGCTATAAGAGATCAAAAAGTGATCCTGAAACTACTTACGTTGAACCATAACACAAGACCGTGTTCTCTTCCCGGACTCTGCCGAAAAGAGACTATCACGGCAACACACACAGTTGATTCATTTTAATTAAGTTTAGTGTCAAGTTTTCTACAACCGGATATTAACAAATTCCTATTTGCCCATAACCGTGGGCACGGCATTCGAAAGTTCAAACCCTGTAGGGGTGTCCCAACTTAGCCCATCACAAGCTCTCATGGTCAATGAAGGATATTCCTTCTCCCGGGAAGACCCAATCAGTCTCGGAATCCCGGTTACAAGACATTTCGACAATGGTAAAACAAGACTAGCAAAGCCACCCGATGTGTCGACAAATCCTAATAGGAGTCGCATGTATCTCGTTCTCAGGGCAACACCGAATGAGACTAGCTATGAGTAAAACCAACCCTCAAGTTTCCCCGAGGTGGCCCCGCAAGCAGCTCGGTTCGAACCAACACTCAGAGGAGCACTGGCCCGTGGGGGTTTAAAATAAAGATAAGACTTGAGTCTGCAGAACCCAAGGGAAAGGTATTTGGTGGTAGGTATGCAAATGGTAAAACCAAGGTTGGGCCTTGCTGTAGGAGTTTTATTAAAGCGAACTGTCAAGGGGTTCCCATAACACCCAACCACGTAAGGAACGCAAAAATCAAGGAACATAACACCGGTATAACGGAAACTAGGGTGGCAAGAGTGGAACAAAACACCAGGAAAAAGGCTGAGCCTTCCACCCTTTACCAAGTATATAGATGCATTAAAGTAAGAGGCTTGACATGGCAATGTGGGAGGCATGATATAGCAAGTGGTAGGTAGCGCGACATAGCAATAGAGTGAGCAACTAGCAAGCAAAGATAGAAGTGATTTCGAGGGTATGGTAATCTTACCTGCAATGTTCTCAGAGTTGTCGAAAGCTTGATCCTCGTAAGCGTACTTAACATGTTCCTCGGTCACGTACTCATCTCCTGGCTCTACCCAAGGCAAGAACAGAAGCAAAGGAACAACAATCAACCACGGTGCAATGCACAAGCAACATGATGCAAAACATGGCATGATATGCAAGACATGATATGCAATGCATATGCGTGCTCTGGAAGAGAAAGAATGATCAAGGCATCAACTTGGCAAACCAAGCATGCCGCTGGAAAGATGAGATGTTTCGGTTGAAATCGATATAAAGATCACCAGAAACGGATGCACGGTTTGCAAATGGCAAGCAAAACAAGGATGGTGCAAAACTGTAATTAACAACATGATGCTACTTAGCATGCAACAAAAAACTAGACTACCGCACTCCAACATAACAACAAATCATATGGCAGTGATGTACACGAGATGCTTGACAAAACATGAACACTGAGCTATGGCTAAATCACATAAGAGCAGGTCCAAACAAGCATTGCAAAAGTGCAAAAGATATCAGCTTCACAGACTTAGTGAAAATACTAACATGCCATAAATAACATAAGGAAACCATGTTTAGAGCAAGTAAACAACATGCTACAGGAAAATATCATAGCAAACCAAGGCATGGCATGAATCTACTAAACGCATATAACAAAAGTCACTTACTGATCATGAGCCAAAAACGCACAGAAGATATGATGGCACCCATGCAAACATAACAAGTTTTATTAACAGTTTCAGACTTGCAGAAAACAGAGCATGGCATAAACAGTATTATGAAGGCAAATTTGTGAGCTCAAACCACTCACCAGAAAGCATTGCATGACAAACCAAGCATATCAACAGCAAGAAGACATGTTCATGAAGCTAACCATGGCAAGAGCAAGTTCATAGCATGCATGGATCATTAGTAACAACCATGGCAAAATTGATTAACATGTAAACAATCTGCCAGGAACATTTTATAGCAAAAGTAGAGCAAGAACAAGACATTCTAGGGCACTCCATAATGGCAAACAGGGGCATGGATGGATAGAGCATAACCATATGTTCAAAACACCCTTACTGAAGTATCCCAAAATAAGCATGGATCTCACTGTAGCATCAAGTTTACATGGCATCAAAATAACAGCAGGCAAAAGACTTAGCAAAATCCTAAGTCTCTTATAACAGCAACATTGCGGAGGCTACTTTGGATGCCTGTTCTAGTCACCAGGTTGATCACAAAAATGCAAGACAAACTCCACTGTAAAGATGGCAGGTTGTAGTTCAAAACACATGCAGAGCTCATGCTCATATCAAGCACACATCAAATGTGACAAAAATGACAAATCACCATAAACTAATAAGTAGCAGCAGTAATCATTTTATAGCACTCTTGCATCAATGGTTAGGGCATCAAGATGAACTCAAACAAGCATGCGACAATGGAATTAAATGAAGAGCATATCAGAATGAACATTTTGATATATCATATGCATGAGACGGAGCTACGGTCATGGAGATATGAGGCAATGAACAGGGCAAGAAAACATAAGGGATTTGGGACTTAAGAGAAATTCGACTTCCAAGAAAAAGTCAACGCGCGGAAAACCGAGGCGGATCTGCCCAGAGCTTCGCCGGAGTTCGTCGGATCCAGCTGGAACTTCGCTGGAGATGGAGCGGGGAGGCGGCCGGAGGTGAGGAGGTGGCCGGAGCGACGTTTGGGCGCGGGCGGCGGTCGGCAGCGACCCGCGGTGGCTGCTGGGCGGTGGAGCCGGCGGAGGAGCGGCGCGACCTGCCGGCATGGAGGAGCGGCACGGCCTGCAGGCGTGGAGGAGCGGCGCGGGAGGTGCGGGATCTCGCGGGCGGCGCGGGCCCAGCGTGGCCCGGTTCGGCCCGGGGCGGGCCAGATCTGGGCCCCGGGCGACCGGCGGTGATGTGGGCGCGGGGTGATGACGTGTCATCTCCTGGTTGGCTCGGGGCGGCGGGCGGACGTGTCCGTCGGTGGTGATGAAGTGTCTGGCGGCGGCAGGGAAGAATTCTAGGGTTTCGAGACCCGAATTTTTAGGGGGGGGGGGTGCACATATTTATAGGTAGGAGGAGGTAGGAGTGTCCAAATGAGGTGTAGTTTTCACCCAGACGATCGTGATCTGACGACGGAGGGCATGGAAGTGGTTTAGATGGGTTATTGGGCCATTTTGGAGGGGTGTTGGGCTGCAACACACACGAGGCCTTTGCGATTACCCGGTTAACCGATGGAGTATCAAACGGACTCCAAATGGAACGAAATTTGACAGGTGGTCTACCGATGGTGTACCAAGGCCACTTGGCAAATCTCGGTCCATTCCGAGAATGTTTAACACCCTATCAAGAAAAGAGACAAGAGGGGTCCGCCGGTGTATGTGGGAGTGTCGGATTGCAAAACGGACAACGGGGAAAATGCTCGGATGCATGAGACGAACATGTATGCAAATGCGATGCACATGATGACATGATATGAAATGCACGACATGAACAAAATGAAAAACAAAGAAAAACACCCAACCACGAAGGGAATCTCATAACTTAAAGCCGAAAATGGCAAGAGTTGGAGTTACAAATATGGCAAGTTACATCCGGGGTGTTACAACACTCCACCACTACGAGAGGATCTCGTCCCGAGATCTAGGACTGAAAGAACTCTGGATATTCGGAATGGAGGTGGTCCTTGCATTCCCAGGTGGCTTCTCGGTCGGAGTGGTGTGACCACTTCACTTTCAGGAATTTGATAGACTTTTTGCGAGTCTTGCGCTCGATTTCTTCAAGAATAGCAACGTGATGCTCATGATAAGACAAATCTTCTTGGAGATCAATCTCTTCGAAGTTGATGGTGCGCTCAGGAGTCTTGAAGCACTTGCAAATCTGTGACACGTGAAACACATCATGCACATTTGCGAAGTTGGACGAAAGCTCAAGTTGATAGGCGAGGTCGCCTCTTTTGCCAATGATCTTGAAAGGACCCACGTATCTAGGGGCAAGCTTCCCTTTGATACCGAAGCGATGAGTGCCTTTCATTGGAGAGACGTGGAGGTAGACATGGTCTCCGATCTCGAAAGCCAAGTCACAGACCTTGCTATCATAGTAACTCTTCTGGCACGAGTGCGCAACTTTGACATTTTCACGGATGACTTTACACATTTCTTCAGCCTCTGTGATCAAGTCGTTGCCAAGAAGTTGGCATCCACCAGTCTCTGACCAATTGAGAGGAGTACGACACTTTCTGCCATAGAGAATTTCGAATGGGGCCTTGCCCGAACTCGCTTGGAAACTGTTGTTGTAGGAGAACTCGGCATATGGAAGACAATATTCCCACTTCATACCGAAGGAAATGTCACAAGCCCTGAGCATATCTTCAAGGATTTGATTGACTCGCTCGACTAGGGCCACTAGTTTGAGGATGGAAAGCTATGCTGAAGCGAATGTTGGTGCCCATGGCCTTCTGGAAGGAGTCCCAGAACTTAGAAGTGAAGATGCTTCCACGATCTGAAGATATCAACTGTGGAATGCCGTGCAAGGAGACAATCCTGGAGGTGTATAGCTTTGCCAGCTGAGTTGTTGTGATAGATTCTTTGATTGGAAGGAAATGAGCCACTTTTGTAAGCTTGTTGATGACCATGAAGATAGCATCATTTCCACGCTTGGACTTCGGAAATCCAGTCACGAAGTCCATATCGATATGGTCAAACTTCCATTGTGGAATAGCAAGAAGTTGGAGGAGACCAGCTGGCCGTTGGTGTTCTGCTTTCACCCTTCTACAGACATCACATTCATTCATGAACTGTGTAATTTGTCACTTCATTCGAGTCCACCAATACGACTGCTTGAGGTCCTGGTACATCTTTGTACTTCTAGGATGAATGGATAGAAGGGAATTGTGTGCCTCATTCATAATGACTTTCCTTAGACCACCTTTAGGAACCACAATCCGGTCCTCGAAGAATAGAGTGTCTTTGTCATCAATGTGATAGCACTTGTATTTGGTTTGGCTCTTGGCAATCCCATTTTTCACCTTCTTCACCATGGAATCCAGGAGTTGTGCCTCACGAATTTGATCTTCCAAAGTAGGAGAGACTTGGAGGTTGGCAACAAAGCCTTGAGGAACAACATGCAGATTAATTTTGCGGAAAGCTTCACAAAGATCCGGTTGGAAGGGCTTGAGAATTAAGCTGTTGCAGTAAGCCGTCCTGCTTAAAGCGTCTGCAATGACATTGGCCTTGCCTGGAGTATATTCAATACTCGGATTGTATTCTTGAATCATTTCGACCCAACAAGTCTGCCTGAGGTTGAGGTTGGGCTGAGTGAAGATGTACTTGATGCTCTTATGATCAATGAAGATGTCCACTTTCCTTCGCAACAAGAGATGTCTCCATGTTAATAATGCATGGACAACTACCGCCAACTCAAGATCATGAGTGGGGTAGTTCCTTTCGTTGGGCTTCAACTGACGAGAGGTATATGCCACAACTTTATTCTCTTGCATTAACACAGCACCGAGACCTTGCAGGGAGGCATCACAGAAAATTCAAATGGCTTGGATTCATTAGGAGGAGCCAAGACAGGAGCTGTGACTAACTTCTCTTTGAGGGTGTTGAAAGCAACGTCACATGCAGGCATCTAGACATACTTGACACGCTTCTGGAGGAGGTTGGAAAGAGGCTTTGCAATCTTAGATAAATTCTCAATGAATCTTCGACAATAGCTTGCAAGCCCAAGAAAACTGCGGAGCTCCTTGACATTCTGAGGCAGTTCTGTAACACCCACGATGCGGCTATATCTCCCATGTGTCGGAGCACGACTTACAGGCATAACCGCATAGTAGGCATGTCGCAAGAGCGGTAATCTTTACACATCCCATGTACTGAATAAGAAAGAGATAAAGAGTTGGCTTACAATCGCCACTTCATACAATACATAAATATATCATTACATCATCCAGATACAATCACGGTCCGACTACAGAACCAAAATAAATACAACCCCAAATGCATAGGTCCCCGATCGTCCCAACTGGGCTCCACTACTGATCAACTGGAAACGAAAAAACACAACGAACATGATCTTCATCGAGATCCCACTTGAGCTCAGTTGCGTCATCTGCAGTGGTATCATCGGCACCTGCAACTGTTTGGAAGTATCTATGAGCCACGAGGACTCAACAATCTCACACCCGCAAGATCAAGACTATTTAAGCTTATGGGTAGGGAAAGGTAGTGAGGTGGAGCTGTGCCAAGCACTAGTATATATGGTGGCTAACATACGCAAATGAGAGCGAGAAGAGAAGCAAAGCACCGTCGTGAACTAGAAGTGATCAAGAAGTGATCCTGAAACTACTTACGTTCAAGCATAACACAAGAACCATGTTCACTTCCCGGACTCCGTCGAGAAGAGACCATCACGGCTACACACGTGGTTGATGCTTTTTAATTAAGTTAAGTTTCAAGTTCTCTACAACCGGATATTAACAAATTCCCATCTACCCATAACCACGGGCATGACTTTCGAAAGTTCAAACCCTGCAGGGTGTCCCAACTTAGCCCATCACAAGCTCTCATGGTCAACGAAGGATATTCGTTCTCCCGGGAAGACCCGATCAGTCTCAGAATCCCAGTTACAAGACATTTCGACAATGGTTAAACAAGACCAGCAAGACCACGCCGATGCGCCGACATCCTGGTAGGAGCTGCACATATCTCGTTCTCAGGGCAACACCAGATGAACACTACATACAGCTAAAACCAGTGCTCAAGTTTCCCCGAGGTGGCGCCGCATGTGGCTCTGGTTCGGACCAACACTTAGACAAGCACTGGCCCGGGGGGGTTAAAATAAAGATGACCCTTGGGAGCACGACTCCCAAGGGAAAAGTAGGTGGTGCTGAGGCAAATGGTAAAACCAAGGTTGGGCCTTGCTGGAGGAGTTTTATTCAAAGTGAACTGTCAAGGGGTCCCCATAACACCCAACCGTGTAAGGAACGCAAAATCAAGGAACATAACACCGGTATGACGGAAACAAGGGCGGTAAGAGTGGAACAAAGCGCCGAGCCTTCCACCATTTACCAAGTATATAGATGCATTAATTAATATAAGAGATATTGTGATATCCCAACATATCCATGTTCCAACATGGAACAAACTTCAACTTCACCTGCAACTAACAACGCTATTAGAGGGGCTGAGCAAAAGCGGTAACATAGCCAAACAACGGTTTGCTAGGAAAGGTGGGTTAGAGGCTTGACATGACAATATGGGAGGCATGTTATAGCAAGTGGTAGGTATCGCAGCATAGCAATAGAGCGAGGAACTAGCAAGCAAAGATAGAAGTGATTTCGAGGGTATGGTCATCTTGCCTGAGATCCCGCAAGGAAGAAGAACGAGTCCATGAAGAAGACAAACGGACGTAGTCGAACGAATCCTCACAAACGCGGCGTTATAGGAACTAACCCGAAGAAGCTACACCGGAAAGAAGCAAACAACATAGTAAACAACCAAGCATAACATGGCATGATGCACAACCAAGTATGATGCATGTCTGGTTTAATAAGGCATGGCATGGCAAAGTGCACAAACAATACTACAAATTAAGTGGAGCTCAATATGCAACGAGTTGCATATTGACGGAACACCACATGACTTATTTAGTTCTCTCTTGTTTAGGTACTCAACAATATTAAATGTTGGTTAGCATGGCAAGAGGTGAAGCATGACAAAACTACCTACCTAGGCAAGTTTAAATGAGGCCGAAACAATGAACAACAAAACCAGAAAATCCTCATGAGCATATATTAGATTTGGTACTGTTCTACCCTAAAGCATATTATAGAGTTGTTTAACATGCAAAGTAAAGCCACCATGATAAACTAGGCATCTTTCTACACCATTTACATATAAAGTTTGTTAGGTTTGGAGCTACAGTTATTTAGTTATGGATTAAATCATTTTAACATGGCAATTAAGCAAATAAATGCAAACAACAGTTTAAACATTTCAAACATGTATGAAAGTTGGATATTATGAAACTGGACACAATTTTAAGCATTTTTCATATGTAAAACATTTTAATCCGATGCACCATTTGTGAGTTATTAAATGAATGAAGTATGAGGGCTTTTCTGCAAAACTGGCAATTCGGGATAAATGGACAAATTCGCAGATCCGGGGAAAAAAAGAGACGGGCCGAAACTGAGCGCTCACATTGGGCCAGGCCCAGTCGGCGAAGCAGCTGGCCCGCGGCTGAGGCGCGGTGCGGGACAGGCCGCAGAGGAAGCTGGGCCTGCGGTCAATGCGATGATGAGGAACCGCTCCTTCGTTCTCTGCTCGACAGGGACAGAACGGCGACGCTGCAAGTCAACAGCGAGGGCGGGTCTTGGCGCGGCAACGGCGAACTGGGGTCGCCGGGATCCCAGGCGGCGGGTCGATCCCAGCTGGATCAGGTCAAACCGAAGAGTGGCGGCGTCGGCGAGCTGTGGAAGAGGGCCGGGAGCAGCTAACCACAACGGCGGGTCGGAGCTCCCTGTTAGTGAAGCAGAGAGAGATGTGAGAAGGAGCGAGAGGTAGAGAAGGGAGTAAGGAGGAAGGGAAGGGGAATGGAGCTCCAGCCTGGTTGGTCGACTCGCCGGACGGTGGCTGACTACTCCGGCCAGACGGAGGTGGCGGCGCGAGAGGAGGGTTGCGGGGACGGTGAGAGGTCCTGGAGAAGGACGGTTCAGGGAGGAGACGAGGAAGGCCCCTGGTGGTGCTGGCCTTGGTCGCCGGCGGAGGGGTCGGCGAGGACGAGCCCGATGCTCGGGAGGTTGGAGGCGCATGGGATCGAGGCTGATCAGATGCAGAAACAAAGGAGGAGGTAGGTGGATTGGGAGGGATCCCGAGGTGGGTGGCGGCGGCTCGACGGGACAAGTCCCTATATTTTAGGGTTTGTCCAAATAGACTAGGAGTGGAGTATATATACATCACATATTAGGTTAGGGGATACCTCGTCCCTCCGATCGGAATCGGATGATCGCGAATAAATAGCTAGGGAGTCCAAATAAAAAACGGAGATGTTTGTAGAAGTTTGGGGATGAAACAGACACAACGGTAGCGACAGTACGGGTCGGGTTCGGGATAGCTTTCGGACGCGCGCGCGAGGAGGTCCACGGGCTGACGAGAGAGCATAGGTTAGGCCTGGCGGTAGGTAGTGGACTGTGAAGACGGTCTCGAGCTGAGAGAAGAGAAGAGAGAGAGAGGCCCGGCGACTGTTTCCGGAGACCGAAAACGTCCGACGTTTGACCGGCTATATTGCCGCTATAGTTATACATTGGGGCGTCAAACGGACTCCGAATGTGACGAAACGTGGCAGGCGGCCTACCAGCAACAAAACAACACCGCACGCGAACTTTCAACTCATTCCGAGAACATTTTCTGGCCACTTATAAAATACTATTTCGGACGTGCTGCGGGCGCGTGCAAGTGTGTCTGGGATCAGAACGGGCAACGGAAAGAACTGGGAAACCCGGACGAATGCATGTTTTGAAAACATGATGCTAAGATGCAACACGCAAGCGAATGACAAGGAAACAACATCGAATAACTGGAAGACACCTGGCGCAACGGTGTCGGGGCGTTACAGGTTCCCAATTCAGAATTGCAGACACCTTCTCAGGATTAACAGCGATGCCCTTGGCGGAGATGATACGACCCAGGTAGAGAACCTCATCAAGCCAAAACTCACACTTTGAAAACTTCGCATAGAATCAAGCACCAATCTGAAATGCTTGGCATGATCCTCCTTATCCTTGGAAAAAACCAAGATATCATCGAGATACACCAGGACGAAGTCAATTGTGTAAGTGTTGAAGATGAAGTTCATCATGCGAGAGAACGTTGGAGGAGCACTGACAAGGCCGAAAGACATGACAGTATATTCATAAGAACCATAACTTGTTCTGAATGCTATCTTTGGAATATCTTGTTCACGAATGTGAATCTAATGATAACCCATACAGAGGTCAAGCTTGGAGAATACTTGGGCACCTTTAAGTTGCTCGAATAGCTCATTGATGTTGGGAAGTGGATACTTGTTCTTTATTGTCTACTTGTTCAATGGACAGTAGTCAACGCAGAGTCGTTCCATTCCATCCTTCTTCTTGACAAAAAGAACACCACAACCCCATGGAGATGAACTCGGTCTGATCAGACCCATACACTCTTGTTCATCGAGTTGTTTCTTCAACTCCTTCAACTCCTCTAGTCCATGCTTGTAAGGACGTTTGCTAACAGGTTCCGTGCCAGGCTCATGATCGATAACAAATTCAACTGGCCGGTGACGAGGCATTCCTGGAAGCACTTCTGGAAAGATGTGTTGATATTCACAAACAACTGGAATCTGAGAGATGGCATTCAACTAGCCCTTCTCATTGAGAGAAAACAGTCGAATGGTTTCATCACGAGCGGCATAGATGATCACATCCTCAGAAGAGTGTGTTAATTGAATTTCTCTGGCAGCACAATCAAGAAGAGCCTTGTGCTTAGAAAGTCGGTCCATGTCCAGAATTAGATAAATATCCGAGTCACTAAGTACAATTGGAGAAGCCAGAAATTTATAGTCGCCCATCTCGATACCGACATTCGGAACCATCATGCTGGAACTCAAACGCTTAGCCGGAGAAACAACTTGCAATGCTTTTGGTAATGCCTTAGTGTCAAAATTGTGCTCCGATGCAAATGGGAGTGACATGAAAGAATGCGATGCACCAGTATCAAATAAGACTTTAGTAGGAATGGAGTTACCTAGAAGGTTACCCATGATCACTTCTGAAGAATCCTCTGCCTGAGCTGCGTTCATCATGTTGACCTTAGCATGCTTGGGATTATGCTTGACCACTGCATTGCTGGCAGATCTCACAGGAGGAGGAGGCAGAAGGCGCCTTTGGTTGAAGCATTTGTTTGCATAGTGCCCTTTCTGCTGACACTTGTTGCAAGTAACATCTAAAAGTGGACGATGATAAGGAGCACTTGTCCTTGGAGTATGAGACTGAGCTTTGTTCTAATAGCCTGGGTTGGGTGGGTGGGAAGATCCATTGCCACCATTGCTCTTCTGCTGATAAGGCTGACAAAACGGAGGAGGAGGAGGCAACCAGAACTTCTGTTGCTTAGCTGTCATTTGTGATGAAGAAGAAGATTGAACTGCATCCCTGACTCCCTTCTTAGATGCCTCACACTTGAGCTGAGCAGCTTCTTGCTTTAGTGCCATGTTGTAGAATTCATCTAACTTAGTTGGCTCAGGAAGCACGAGAGCTAATTGTTGATCTTCTCCGAGGCCACCTCTGAATTGATAAATCATAATTTCATCACGGACGTCTTGTTTAGCGAAGCAATCATGTTTCTGAAACTGAATATTGTATTGATACACGGACATGTTGCCTTGCTTGAGATTGCGGAACTCCTCACGCTTGCTCTAAACAACACTTGGTGGGATGTGATGAGCTTTGAAGTCTCGGCGGAAATCATTCCAGGTAATCACACGACCTCCTCTGGAATCTCTGTATTGTTGATACCACTCAGCAACTTGATCCTTGAGTTGAAACGACGCAAACTTGACAAAGTCCTCAGGTCTAACATTGCTACATTCAAAATGTTTGCAGATATCCACGAGCCAGTCATCGGCATCTATGGCCTCGACAAAGTTGCTGAAGGACTTCGTCTGGTTTGCGAGGAACTGGTTGAGGGTAGGAAACTGAGGCTGATTGTTGCCTTGGTCTTGATTTCTTGGTTGCCTTGCCATTGGTTGCGCTCTTGCAAGAGTTGCAAAAGCATCTGAGTGTTGGCGTTGGTGGCTGCCATGACAGCTTGCCATGCCTCCGGAGGTGGAGATGGTGGCGGAGGGTTCGACTGATCCCCATCATTGCGGTCCGGATTCTGGCGCGTTGGAGGAGCCATCCTGAAGAAGTTGACATCCGTTAGAATCTTGAAAGACATATATTCAAGCTGAATCAGTGGATCAAAATTGTAACATAAAGTCTTAGCATTCGAACAAGGATGAACGAATGAATTCCAAAGTAAATCATCACACGTCCATAAAGTTGGGAAGCCACTTAGATAAAGGTAGATGAATAAAGCAACAAGGTATGGATATGAACAAATAAGTGGTAAGGATTACCCAATCACAACCCAAATATCTGCGGAAGAAATACTAGAGCTACTTGAATTCTCACCTATAAAACACCCGAAACTTTCTGGTTATGCAATCAGGTGTTGGGAATTCAGGGGAAGCATAATATCTCACCCAAAACTAGCAAATCGTACATCCAGCTGTATCCATCCTTCAACACATAACCAAGAAACCTTTGGAAATCATGTACCTCAACCTTCAAAAAGCATCCGTTATATGAGTTATGGCAATACTCCCGAACTCCCGCCCCAGTACTGATTGACGTCGAGGTTATCTCACCAACAACTGCATAAAAGAGATTTTTGATGTCGGTGAACTCAGGTATTCTGGAACTGTAACGATAAAATTGTGACGACAACACCTCGGAGCTCAAGTCCCCGAGACACTGCCACAACCCCTAAATGTCAGGAGGCACCAAGAACATTGTTCTCGTCACAAGACTATCGGAACGATTCCAAGATACCCGCGTGATCCTAAAAGAATTCGTGAAATTTAAGGACAGAAGAGTCAAAATTTCTACGTCGGGAGGCCTCACCAGAGCGACGAAGGGACTGAGGAGTAAAAAGAATCCTACTCTCCAATATGTAATCCTAAGAATGAAAACATTTTGTTCTAGACTCAACAATGTCAGCGATTCGATCAAGCAGGGGCTCCTAAGTCGGGGATGGCTCTGATACCAACTTGTAACACCTACCATGCGGCTATGCCCCTAAGTCGTGCCCCGACACGTGGGAGATATAGCCGCATTGTGGGTGTTACACCTACGAACTATGAGGAAGCAATGCTGATCCCAGATTCCGTGAAATGGCTTGAGGCCATGAAATCTGAGATGGGATCCATGTATGAGAACAAAGTATGGACTTTGATTGACTTGCCTGATGATCGGGGAGCCATTGAGATTAAATAGATCTTCAAGAGGAAGACGAACACTGATAGTAGTGTTATTATCTACAAAGCTAGAATTGCCGCAAAAGGTTTTCGACAAGTTCAAGGTGTTGACTACGATGAGAGTTTCTCACTCGTATCTATGCTTAAAGTCTGTCCTAATTATGGTAGCAATTACTGCATTTTATGAAATTTGGCAAATGGATGTCAAAACTACATTCCTTAATGGATTTCTTAAAGAAGAGTTGTATATGATGCAACCAGAAGGTTTTGTCAATCCGAAAGGTGCTAACAAAGTGTGTAAGCTCCAGTGATCCATTTATGGACTGGTGCAAGCATCTCGGAGTTGGAATGTACGCTTTGATAGTGTGATCAAAGCACATGGTTTTGTACAGACTTTTGGAGAAGCCTGTATTTACAAGAAAGTGAGTGGGAGCTTTGTAGTATTTCGTGATATTATATGTGGGTGACATATTGTTGATTGGAAATAATACAGAATTTCTGGATAGCACAAAAGGATACTTGAATAAGATTTTTTTCAATGAAAGACCTCGGTAAAGCTACTTACATATTGGGCATCAAGATCTATTAACATAGATCAAGACGCTTGATAAGACTTTCGATAAGTACATACCTTGATAACATTTTGAAGGAGTTCAAAATGGATCAATCAAAGAAGGAGTTCTTGCCTGAGTTGTAAGGTGTGAAGTTGTGTAAAGACTCAAAACCCGACCACGACAGAAAATAGAAAGAGAATGAAAAGTCATTCCCTATGCCTCAGTCATAGATTCTATAAATTATGCTATGCTTTATACCAAACCTATTGTGTACCTCACCATGAGTTTGGCAAGAGGGTACAATCGTGATCCAGGAGTGGATCACTGGACAGTGGTCAAAATTATCGTTAGTAGAATAAGGAAATATTTCTCGGTTATGGAGGTCATAAAGAGTTCATCGTAAAGAGTTACGTCGATGCAAGCTTTAACACCGATCTGGATGACTCTGAGTCTCAATCTAGATACATATTGAAAGTGGGAGCAAGTAGGTAGAGTAGCTCCATGCAGAGCATTGTAAACATAGAAATTTACAAAATACATACGACTCTGAATGTGACAGACACATTGACTAAACTTCTCTCACAAGCAAAACATGATCACACCTTAAGTACTATTTGGGTGTTAATCACATAGCGATGTGAACTAGATTATTAACTCTAGTAAACCCATTGGGTGTTAGTCACATGGCGATGTGAACTAATCACATAAAGATGTGAACTATTGGTGTTAAATCACATGACGATGTGGACTAGATTATTGACTCTAGTGCAAGTGGTAGACTGAAGGAAATATGCCCTGGACGCAATAATAAAGGTGTTATTTATATTTCCTTATATCATGATAAATGTTTATTATTCATGCTAGAATTGTATTAACCGGAAACTTGGTACATGTGTGAACACATAGACAAATAGAGTATCCCTAGTATGCCTCTACATGACTAGCTCGTTAATCAAAGATGGTTAAGTTTCTTGACCATAGAAATGTGTTGTCATTTGATGAATGGGATCACATCATTAGAGAATGATGTGATGGACAAGACCCATCCGTTAGCTTAGCATAATGATCGTTAAGTTTTATTGCTATTGCTTTCTTCATGACTTATAGATATACCGGAGGAACACTTTGTGTGCTATCAAACGTCACAACGTATCTGGGTGATTATAAAGATGCTCTATAGGTGTCTCCGAAGGTGTTAGTTGGGTTGTCATAGATCGAGATTAGGATTTGTCACTCCATGTATCGGAGAGGTATCTCTGGCCCTCTCGGTAATGCACACCACTATAAGCCTTGCAAGCAATGTGACTAATGAGTTAGTTGCGGGATGATGCATTACATAACGAGTAAAGAGACTTGCCGGTAACAGGATTAAACTAGGTATGATGATATACACGATTGAATCTCGGGCAAGTAACATACCGATGACAAAGGGAATGACGTATGTTGCTATGCGGTTTGACCGATAAAGATTTTCGTAGAATATGTAGGAGCCAATATGAGCATCCAGGTTCCCTAATGGTTATTGACCGGAGATGTGTCTCGGTCATGTCTACACAGTTCTCGAACCTGTAGGGTCCGCACGCTTAATGTTTGATGACGATTTATATTATGAGTTATGTGATTTGATGACCGAAGTTTGTTCGGAGTCCCGGATGAGATCACGGACATGACGAGGAGTCTCAAAATGGTCGAGAGGTAAAGATTCATATGTAACATGGGCCGAACTAATGGGCTATGAAGATACAAGACAGAAGACTTCCTCCTGTGTCCGGATGGGACTCTCCTTTGCATGGATGGCAAGCTTGGCGTTCGGATATGTAGATTCCTTCCTTTGTAAACCGACTCTATACAACCCTAGGCCCCTCCGGTGTCTATATAAACCAGAGTGTTTAGTCCATAGGGGCAATCACAATCATACAAGAGAGACATCTAGGGTTTAGCCATTACGATCTCGTGGTAGATCAACTCTTGTAATCCTCATATTCATCAAGATCAATCAAGCAAGTAGTAGAGTATTACCTCCATTAAGAGGGCTCGAACCTGGGTAAGCATCGTGTCCCCCGTCTCCTGTTACCATCGACCCTATATGCATAGTTCGGGACCCCCTACCCGAGATCCGCCGGTTTTGACATCGACATTGGTGCTTTCATTGAGAGTTCTGCTGTGACGTCGAAGACAGGATCGATGGCTCGCCTTGTCATCAAGGACAGCATCACATCCGGAGGAGCCCTGGCCTTAGGCCAAACCCTCCGATTAGGCGACTTTACCATGATCTCCCATTCGGCCATCAAGCCAACGGTGACTTCTCAAGTCATCGAAAATTGCCTCTGTGTTGACTCCGAATACTCCAAACGGATGGATCTAGAAGAATTTTCATCTTTAAACGAACTGCTGGATCGCATCGCCGCCATGGGGGTCGCTACAGACTATGATCAGATTGGGCTTAAAACCGATCAGAGAGAAATCAAATCTCCACCGATCACCTATCAGATAGCAGTTGTAGAGGGGCAAAAACACAACTCTCCCTCTACGTTGAAGACGAGAAGTGTTCGGATTTCCGAGCTCGAAGAGCCGGATACCTGTCTGCGGAACGACACTCCAAGACCTCCGAATCCAGAATTGGGCGTGGGGCCCAGAAAATCATTGGACATCACGGAACCCGAACTAATAAGCTCGGAAGCTTTTCAAACTCCGGACTCCAAATTGGGTTAGGGTTCAGATTTAAAGCCACCCACCCACAACATGCAATATTCAACAAGAAATTCCGGTCATCCAGATATATGCGACCTCACGTGCATACAACAACAGTCTTAGGAAACAGTCCATCACTTTTGGGCCAGGTTCCTCCTTGTCAAAGACAAGATTAAAGATTGTCGCGACGAGGACGTGATTTCAGTATTATGCAATAATAGCATGGACAAAGGAATCCTCAACGCCATCAACCACCATCGCGTATTACACTTCGCGGACTTGGCAACTATAGTACAAAAGTACTGCGCAATGGAACCCCCGGTTTCTGCTCAACCCCTCGGGCAGGCGAAAATGGTGCACCCATGCGTGGCACCCGGCCCCATATTGAAGAAAACTAAGCCCATTACAAGATGCGGAACCGTTCTGGAGGGATTGCTCGACAAGCCATGCAGAATACACACGACACCGGAAACCAAACCAACCCACAGCCTTAGAGCATGTTGGATAATCCAGCAAGTGGTCAAAAGAGGCGAGGATATCCTCACTACAAACACCTCAGAGCAACGTCCCCCGGATGACGACGACCTCAGAGTATTGACAGTCTTTGAGACTTTCACTTCAAACCATTGGCGCAAAAGGGCACTCCGTGACCTCGCTGAAGTCTGCAAAGTCGCAGCAATAAACCCCTGGAACGACATGGCCATAACTTTCAATGCCAGTGACGAACCTAAATTCCGGTCAGTCCGGGCACCAGTCGCCCTGGTCCTCAATCCAATTGTGGACGGTTTTCGGCTCACTAAAGTGCTCATGGATGGCGGCAGTGGACCAAACCTCATCTACGAGGATACACTCAATAAAATGGAAATAGACAGGAGCTGCATCGAGCAAAGTAATACGACCTTCTGAGAGATTATTCCTAGCCGGGAGGCGCGGTGCGGGGGGAAAATCACACTTGACGTGGTATTCGGCACACCGGAGAACTACCAGTCTGAAGAAATAACCTTCCAAGTGGCCCCTTTCGACAGTGGATATCACGCCCTGTTGGGGCGAGATGCGTTCACACGCTTTCAAGCCATACCTCACTACGTGTATATGAAGCTCAAGAAGCCCGGGCCCAACGGTATTATCACTCTTGCCAGTGATCCGGACATAGCCCTCCGCACCGAAAACAAAACCGCATCCCTGGCCCTCGAGGCAATGTCCAAGGCCCTCGCGGCCGAAGAGTTAACCGCACTATGCTTCACGGTGGACAGTGATGACGTAATACTTGATAAACGGCCCAAATACACCTCTTTCAAACTAGCAGACGAAATAGTCAAATTTCAGGTCCACCCAATGGACCCCAAGGAGACAGCTTCCATTAGGGCACAGCTGGAACCCACGGTTGACGCCGCACTACGAGCGTTCCTACGCGAAAACTGGGACATATTCGCCTGGCACCCTTCTGATATGCTAGGGATCCCACGCAGGTTGGCCGAAGACAGCCTCAATAT
This sequence comes from Triticum urartu, assembly GCF_056163025.1. Taxonomy (NCBI): domain Eukaryota; kingdom Viridiplantae; phylum Streptophyta; class Magnoliopsida; order Poales; family Poaceae; genus Triticum; species Triticum urartu. The sequence continues at coordinate 232,178,816 of NC_141876.1, read as the reverse complement.
ATTGAAGGGATATAAGCCGGTCAAGCAAACACTACGATGCTTTTCCAAACCCAAACGACAAGCGATGGGGGAGGAGCTAGCCAAGTTAATTGAGGCCAGATTCATCAGAGAAATAAAACACCCGGACTGGCTAGCAAACCTGGTGATGGTGCCAGAGAAGGATAAATCCTGGCACCTGTGCATCGATTTCAAAGACCTCAACAAGGCCTGCCCTAAGGTTCCCTTCCCCCTCCCCCGCATTGATCAGATTATCGATGCTACCGCAGGACACGACGCACTGTGTTTCCTCGATGCATACTCCGGATACCATCAAATCAAAATGAAGGAGCCCGATCAAGCCGCAATGCCATTGATTACCCCATACAGGCCTTTCTGCTTCAACACTATGCCCTTTGGGTTTAAAAATGCTGGCGCCACCTACCAACGCATGATACAAACATGCCTGGAGAAGCAAATCAGAAACATAGTTGAAGCATATGTAGATGACATCGTCATCAATACTAGGCATGTCGAGTCATTAATAGACGATCTGCGTCTCACATTCGACAGCCTCCGTACATATGACGTTAAGCTCAATCTGGAAAAGTGTGTTTTCGGCGTCCCGCTAGAAAACTGCTGGGATTCATCATTTCCAATAGAGGAATTGAGGCAAATCCAGCCAAAATCCGAGCTTTGTCACAATTGGCTACACCAACAGACCTTAAACTGGTCCAAAAGCTAGCCGGATGCGTAGCAGCTTTATCTCCAGACTAGGAGAAAACGCACTGCCACTCTATCGCCTTCTCCGACGCACCGACCACTTTGAGTGGAGGGATGCAGCGACAGCCGGACTGGAAGAAATAAAGGCTCTTTTATCGAGCAACCCAATCTTGGCCGCGCCAAACGTCGGCGAAACAATGTTATTATACATATCTGCAACTCACCAGGTGGTGAGGGTAGTGCTCGTCGTTGAGCGAGAGCAGGACATACACAAATTCCCACTTCAGAAACCGGTATACTACGTATCCACCATCCTCACACCATGCAAATCCCAGTACCCTCATTACCAAAATATAGCATATGCGGTCTTCATGGCATCCCGGAAGCTATGACACTACTTCCAAGAGTGCTCAATCACGGTGGCTTCTGAAGTACCACTCAATGACATAATAAACAACCGCGATGCTACGGGCTGGATTGCTAAATGGGCCATTGAGCACTTGCCAGTTAATATAACATGCAAACCACGCCGGGCCATCAAATCCCAAGTATTGGCCGACTTCGTCGCCGAATGGGCAGAGGCCGAACTCCCTAAAGAGTACAACACATATTCCAACTGGGTCATGTACTTCGATGGCTCTAAAATGCTGGCCGTTTTAGGAGCAGGCGTTGTTTTAACGTCTCCCATGGGAGACACAGTCCAGTATGTACTCCAAATATTATACATAGACTCCAACAATGCAGTCGAATACGAGGCCTTATTGCACGGTCTTCGGATGGCTACCTCCAAGGGAATACAACATCTGGAGGTGCGCGGGGATTCAAATCTCGCAATATCCCAAATAAATGGGGACTTCGATGCCAAGGATCCAAAGATGGACGCCTGTCGAAACGCCGTTATTAAAAATATCAGCTCGGGTCGAGGGAATCGATTTCATCATGTGCCTCGAGAAAGTAATCAAACGGTGGATGTCCTTGCTCGCATGGGCGCCAAGCGTGACCCCATCCCGCCTAACATCTTTTTGGAAAGGCTCTTCAAGCCATCCGTGGTATGGCAGGATGAGAGCGGCAACACTAGTCCGGATCCGAGTATACCCCCAGATTCCGAACACAATACCGATATCATCAGGGGCTCAGCCACCGAAATAACACCATCAGCCTATCTAATAAGGGCAGTAATTGCCCCATGGAGTGAACCCTTCTTGGCCTACATCAATAGGCGAGAGCTCCTTGAGGACCAGAATGAGGCTCGCTGCATTGTTTGGCGCTCGAAAGCCTACAAGGTCCATGACGGAGAGCTCTACAAGAAAAGTGCTACCGGAGTCCTTCAAAGATGTATCTCTGAAGAAGAGGGATGGCAGCTCCTGGCTGAAATCCATGCTGGTCTCGGCGGTCACCATGCCGCGGCTCGGCCCCTTGTAAGTAAGGCCCTCCATATAGGTTTCTTTTCACCGACGGCCCGAGCAGATCCACAGGACCTGGTCCAACATTGTGTCGAATGCCGGATCTTCGCCAATCAAAGCCATATGCCGCCTACTTCTCTACAAACAATCCCCATTACTTGGCCTTTTGTGGTTTGGGGGCTTGATATGGTAGGACCCCTTATAGGAGGAAGCCATAAGAACAAATATCTGCTAGTCATGGTAGATAAATTCACCAAATGGATAGAGGCCAAACAAGTGAAAACGGCTGAAGTTGGACCAGTGATAGACTTCATATCCGGTGTCGTGCACCGTTATGGTGTCCCACACAGCATCATCACTAATGATGGCTCCAATTTCACAGCCGATGAAGTGAAATCCTGGTGTGCTAAATTGGGCATTAAGCTCGATTACGCCTCGGTCTATCATCGACAAACAAACGGTCAAGCCGAACGAGCTAATGTTCTTAGTATAAGCAGCATTAAGCCTAGACTAGTGCGGTCGTTAAAGAATCAGACAAGCACTGGGTTGAGGATCTCGACTCCGTACTCTGGGGGCTGCGGACCATGCCCAATCGCACTACCGGATACACACCATTCTTCATGGTGTACGACGTAGAGGCCGTTTTGCCCTGTGACATCATTCATCACTCACCTTGAGTGCGCATGTATGAAGAGAGAGAATCCAAGTTGGATCGGCAGAACAGTCTAGATGCCTTGGAGGAGGAGCGCGACGTTGTAAAAGCCCGTTATGCATTCTATCAACAACAGGCTCGCAGATATCAAAGCAGAGAGGTGCGGACCAAGACTTATAATGTTGGTGAACTCGTTCTACACTTGCCAGAAAATAAAAAGGACAAACTCAAGCCCAAGTGGGAGGCTCCCTTCATCATCGATGAAGTTCTCACAGGAGGAGCATACGGCATGCGTGCTGCATCGGATAATCGCCTGGAGCCGAACCCATGGAATGCAACCAGACTCTGACAATTCTACGCCTAGAGCCAGACTCTTTGTTCGTTTTCTTCTCCCTTTGTCTCCATTTTCTCCTCTCTTTAGCCTTTTTGTATAGCTTTAAGCTCTTGTCCGGCTAAATTGCACACCTATGACATACACATCCTTAAATGTACACGCTCATAATACATGGGGGCTTCTCTTACAGAAGCTTATTATTATTATTTTATGAGCATCAAGCTCCCCACATATGTGTATTTCCTCTCATATGTACCTTTTCTTCGCCATTATATGCACCGTTATGACTTAAGTTTTTGCCAAGCTGGGTTGCCTGGCTCCTGTGCTTATGCCCTACGTTCCCGTTTGTTCGGCTAGGGCATAAAGGGAGCATTGAAGGAAATATGCCCTAGAGGCAATAATAAAGTTTTTATTTATATTTCCTTATATCATGATAAATATTTATTATTCATGCTAGAATTGTATTAACCGGAAACTTAGTACATGTGTGAGTACATAGACAAACAGAGTGTCACTAGTTTGCCTCTACTTGACTAGCTCGTTGAATCAATGATGGTTATGTTTCCTAACTATAGACATGAGTTGTCATTTGGTTGACTTGACCCATTTCGTTAGCTTAGCATTTGATCGTTTAGTATATTGCTATTGCTTTCTTCATGACTTATACATGTTCCTATGACTATGAGATCATGCAACTCCCGAATACCGGAGGAACACTTTGCGTGCTACCAAACATCACAACGTAATTGGGTGATTATAAAGGTGCTCTACAAGTGTCTCCAATGGTGTTTGTTGAGTTGGCATCGATCAAGATTAGGATTTGTCACTCCGATTGTCGGAGAGGTATCTCTAGGCCCTCTCAGTAATGCACATCACTATAAGCCTTGCAAGAAATGTGACTAATGAGTTATTTGTGGGATGATGCATTATGGAACGAGTAAAGAGACTTGTCGATAACAAGATTAAACTAGGTATTGAGATACCAACGGTTGAATCTCGGGCAAGTAACATACCTATGACAGAGGGAACAACGTATGTTGTTATGCAGTTTGACCGATAAATATCTTCATAGAATATGTAGGAGGCAATATGAACATCCATGTTCTGCTATTGGTTATTGACCGGAGACGTGTCTCGGTCATGTCTACATAGTTCTCGAACCTGTAGGGTCCGCATGCTTAACGTCCGGTGACAATCGGTATTATGAGTTTATGTGATTTTATGTACCGAAGGTAGTTTGGAGTCCCGAATGAGATCGGGGACATGACGAGGAGTCTCGAAATGGTCGAGAAGTAAAGATCGATATATTGGACGACTATATTTGGACATCGGAAAGGTTCTGAGTGATTCGGGTATTTTTCGGAGTATCAGGGAATTACGGGAATACGGGGAAGAAGTATTGGGCCTCATGGGCCAAGTGGTGGAAGAGAGGAGGCGGGGCGCACGGCCCCCCTGGACCAAACCGAATTGGACTAGGGGGCCAGACCCCCTTTCCTCCTTTCCAACCTCTCATTCCTTCTCCCTCTCCTCCTTCTTTTCGCCCTCCTAGTAGGACTAGGAACGGGGAGTCCTAGTACTACTAGGAGGAGGACTCCTCCTCCTGGCGCGCCCTGCAAGGGCCGGCCGGCCTCCCCCCTTGCTCCCTTATATACGGGGGCAGGGGGCACCCTAGAACACACAAGTTTACCATGGATCCCTTAGCTGTGTGGGGTGCCCCCCTCCACCATAATCCACCTCGATCATATCGTGGCAGTGCTTAGGCGAAGCCCTGCGTCGGTAGCGAAATCATCACCGTCATCACGCCATCGTGCTAACGGAATTCTCCCATGAAGCTCTGCTGGATTGGAGTTCATGGGACGTCATCGAGCTGAACGTGTGCTGAACTCAGAGGTGCTATAACGCCCTCGATGCGGCTATATCTCCCACGTGTCGAAGCACGACTTAGAGGCATAACCGCATTGAAAGCAATGTCGCAAGTGAGGTAATCTTCACACAACCCATGTAATACATAAGGGAAAGAGATACATAGTTGGCTTACAATAGCCACTTCACACAATACATGAATTAAGCATTACATCATCCAGATACACAGAAGGTCCGACTACGGAACCAAAATAAAAGACGACTACCCCAATGCTACACAGATCCCCGATCGACCCCAACTGGGCTCCACTACTGATCAACTAGAACGAAACAACACAAAGGACAAGATCTTCCACGAGCTCCTCCTTGAGCTTGGTTGCGTCACCTGCACGGTAACATCAGCACCTGCAAACTGGTTTTGGAAGTATCTGTGAGTCACGGGGACTCAGCAATCTCACACCCTCGTGATCAAGACTATTTAAGCTTATAGGTAGGGTAAAAGTTATGATGTGGAGCTGTAGCAAGAGACTAGCACATATGGTGGCTAACATATGCAAATGAGAGCGAGAAGAGAAGGCAAAAGCACAGTCGAACAACTATGATCAATAAGTGATCCTAGAACAACCTACGTCAAGCATTACTCCATCACCGTGTTCACTTCCCGGACTCCGCCGGAAAGAGACCATCACGGTTACACACGCGGTTGATGTATTTTAATTAAGGTCAACTTCAGGTTTTCTACAACCGGACATTAACAAATTCCCATCTTCCCATAATCGCGGGCACGGCTTTCGAAAGTTCAAATCCCTGCAGGGGTGTCCCAACTTAGCCCATCACAAGCTCTCACGGTCAACAAAGGATATTCCTTCTAGCGGGAAGACCCGATCAGGCTCGGAATCCTAGTTACAAGACATTTCGACAATGGTAAAACAAGACCAGCAAAGCTTCCCGAATGTGCCGACAAATCCCGATAGGAGCTACACATATCTCTTTCTTGGGGCACACCGGATTGTCCAAGGTTCCGGTAGGCCAGCCCAGAGTTGCCCCTGGTGGCCACTGGCAGCTGACAGGTTGGACCAACACTCAGAGGAGCACTGGCCCAGGGGTTTAATAAAGATGACCCTTGAGCCGGCCGACTCAAGGGAAAGAAAAGGCTAGGTGGCAAATGGTAAACCAATGTTGGGCCTTGCTGGAGGAGTTTTATTCAAGGCGAACTGTCAAGGGGTTCCCATTATAACCCAACCGCGTAAGGAACGCAAAATCCGGGAACATAACACCGATATGACGGAAACTAGGGTGGCAAGAGTGGAACAAAACACCAGGCATAAGGCCGAGCCTTCCACCCTTTACCAAGTATATAGATGCATTAATTAAATAAGAGATATTGTGATATCCCAACAAGTAAACATGTTCCAACAAGGAACAACATCTCCATGTTCCAACACAGAACAAACTTCAATCTTCACCTACAACTAACAACGCTATAAGAGGGGCTGAGCAAAGCGGTAACATAGCCAAACAACGGTTTGCTAGGATAAGGTGGGTTAGAGGCTTGGCTTAACAATATGGGAGGCATGATAAGCAAGTGGTAGGTATCGCAACATAGGCGTAGCAAAAGAGCGATACCATGAATTATCGCAACAAGTGGTTATTTAGTTATGAATTAAATCATATAAACATGGCAATAGGAAAAATATATGCAAACAACATTTTAAACATGTTAAACATGGATGAAAGTTGCAAATTATGAAACTAGACAAAATTCTAGTCAAGTTTCATATATAACTTATTTTAATCCGATGCACGGTTAATTAGATATTAAATGCATGAAGTGCAAGGGTTTTGCTGTAAAACTACAATACCCTGGAAAATAGACAAAATCAAAGATCTAAAAAAACTACACTGGGCCAAAAAAGAGGCTAGCCCAACATGCACAGGGTAGAGGGACTGGAGGGGAACTGCTCACTTCGACCCAAGGCCCAGGTCGGGGAGATGAGGCAGGCCAATCGCTGGGCCTTGAGAAGGGGCGCGGTCCACTTGCGGACATGGCACAGTCAACGCGAGCGTTCGACCTTGTCCTCCTCCTATCAAACAGAGGCAACACGGGAATCAAGGACGAGCACTCCTGCTCGATGAAGAGGAAGCGGAAGTCAGCGGCAGGTTCAGCAGGGACGGGGACGACGCTCCGGCGACGGGCGGCGCGGGCCTTGGAGATCTGGCACGAGAGGTCACGCACGCGAGGCAGGGGCGAGTGATGCAGGAGGTCGGGGTCAGCGCGGGCTAGGCGCGGATGCGGCGACGAGGACCTGCCGGATCCCGCGGGGCGGCAGGAGCGCGGGGACGGCACAGCTCCGGTGGAGGTTGGAGCTCCAGGCGGCGGAGGAGGCACGGCGGCGCGATGCAGGCCGTCGAGCGCATTCGGCTTCGGACGAGCAGGCGAAGCAGGGGAGCGGCTTCCAGGAAGACGAGTGGTGGCGGCATTGGCACTTCTAGCAACGGCAGACGGCGGGACCACCACCGGAGGCGGCACGAGGTCGAGGGGAACCGATTCCCAGCGGTGGGAGGTGGATCCGGTCCTCAGAGATGGGTCTAGATGGTGCCGGATGAGCTCGAGCTTCGGGTGCCATGGCGTTGTTGTTCCTGTCGACAAGAGGGGAAAAGCAGGGGTCAGAGAGGGGAATGGAGAGCAGAGGGAAGGGGAAGCAGAGAGAAGAGGGAGAGGCCTGGCTGGAGTCCGGTTGCCTACTCCGGCGAGGAGCTGCAGGCGCGAAGAGGAGTTCGGGCAGGGGAATCGGGTGCTGGTGATTGGATGGGCAAAATGAGGGAGGCAGGCGCTATGATAGGTGGATCGAGAGGAGTGGCTGGTTGGGTGGAGAAGGATCGGGAGGGGTTCCCGAGAGGATTTGGTGGAGTGGCGGCGCAGAATAGGAAGGATGGGACAGCTCCCTACGTTTTAGGGTTGGACCTCTTATATACGCTGGTGGGATTGGTTAGGGGCTAACGGATCCGTCCGATCGTAAATGGACGATTGAGAATAAAAGGGTAGAGGAGTCCAAAAAAGAAAACGGTGATATTTTGCAGATGTTAGGGGATGATCCGGACCCAACGGTGACGACTGCCCAGGTCTGGTTCGGGACAACTTCCGGACGCGCGCGAGGGGTTCGATGCACTGTGCAGAGAGGGTTTTGGGGCCTGGGGGGTTGGTAGAGGACTGTGCAGAAAGCTTTGGGGTGAGAGAAGAGAGAGAGAGAGAGAGAGAGAGAGAGAGAGCCCGGCAGCAGTTTCCAGAGACCGAAAACATCCGATGTTAGACCGGCTATAATGCCGCTATAGTTATCCGTTGGGGCATCAAACGAACTCCGAATGGGATGAAACTTGGCAGGCGGCCTACCTACAACATAAAGACATCGCATGCCAACTTTCAACCCATACCGAGAACATTTTCCAGCCACTTACAAAATAATATTTCGGACGTGCCGCGGGCGCGTGCAAGTGTGTCTGGACTCAGAACGGACAGCGGACAGAACTGGGGGAACCCGGGCGGATGCAAGTTTTGAAAACATGATGCTGCAATGCACATGATGGCATGACAAAGATGCAACACGCAAGCTAATGACATGGCAAAGACAACGAATAACTGGAGGACACCTGGCACATCGGTCTCGGGGCGTTACAACACTCCACCACTACGAGAGGATCTCGTCCCGAGATCTAGAATGGCACCGGAGGGGAAAAACGGAAGAGAAAGAGAAGAGGTAAGACTAAGTTGCTTCTTGACAATTGAGTGAAACCAAAGAACCTTGAAAGGTTGAACAAATTGAAAGAAAGAATGTAACGAAGTTGAACAAAGTCGAAAACACTCCGTTAGGAAAGAGGAACAAGGAACATTGCGAAAAACCATGAGGTTGAAGGGCAAGATATATATTGAAACCACTCCGGTTAAAACAAGATAGAGAAGGATTAAGAATGATATAATTTGGACAGCACTCCGACTGTAAATGGAAGGAATTGAACATGAATTTGACAAGATGAGGGGATACTTGATGAAAACAACAATACACTGCCTCCGGAACTATTGAAAGAATGGCACAAGGGGTAAGAAAGGTTTCAGACAGCACTCCGGTTGAGAAGGGAAGAAAACTTCATAAGATGAGAGAACTTGAGCAGAGGCACAACTCTCCGGTTAAATGGATAAGCAATAAAAGAACAAGGTCCTGACAAGAACAAGAAGAACGGTTGAAGATAGCAACATCACAATGCCTCCGAAACAAAAGTAAGAATGGAATGGAGTGAACGAAGGGAAACACGATGTTGAGAGAGCATGCTTACCACAAATGCTAGAACGGAATTGTTGGAAAAACCAACAATGAAAAAAATAATCTTGATATGGTCTTATGGAATACATCTCAGATTATGAGGTGACAACCTGCCACTCATGGAAAAAGATTGGATTGAATAAAAACAATCTGACGAGCAAACTATTTCATCGGGAGGATAAAACAAAAACTTGGGTCATTTACATACCTCACAATAGCAAAATCCTTAGGGAAATCGTTAGGTGAAAAATAACCCAAAATACTCCAGCGACAAGGTTGATGGATTTAAAATATCTCATTCATAACAACATGTGAATCATGGAACATGAACTCAGATTATCATGACATAATACCACCTCCAATGATACGGAAGGGAGAATTGCACTTCGGAATGCGAGACGAAGAAAACTTGGGCTCCTCTGACAAGAATCTCAAAGAACACTTCGAGAAAGAATTAACTCCTTGATGAACCTCCATGAAGAACTCCGGTAATAGAAGAATGATCAAACGAGAGGAAAATGAAGTTGAAAAACACAGTGAATCCTTGTAATGATTTAGATGGATCTCCATGACAATTTGAGCTTGGAACTCCGGGAAAGAAAAATGAATCAAGTGAAACCGAGAATTTGATGAGCCTCTGGACTAAAGAATTAATCACTTGGATGAAGCAAGAATAAGAATTACGTTATGCGTATCCTTCGCCAATTAAATTGATGACAATCAACGGATTTGGCACACTACTTATTTTCGTAGAAAGGATTAAGATAGATATAGCATAACTTGAGAACATCTTCAACAAGTTACTCGTAGGATTGAGAAGAACGAATGAATATATACGATAACGAATGACGAGAACTCTTGCACGAACCACCGTTAGGATTGACAACGAATAAATAGATATGATAGCAAGGAAGAAAAATTCTGAATAGGCACCGTAACAATTGGAAATGAACAAAGTAAAGGGATGAATCACCGGGAAGAATTATAAAAAGAACGAAGATACTTGAGAGAATTTAGTTACAAGGGAACGAAGAGATTACGAGCTGATTAGAGAATCCTTGAATGATGCACCGGTAAGATTTGGAGAACAATAGCTGAAACCTGGAATGAATAATATTTGAAAAGATGGCCTTCGGAGGAAAGAAATGGAAACAACTCAAGAAATGCTCCGGATGGTTGAAAAGAATTCTCACGAACGAAAACGATTATGGGGGGATGGCACGAACCTAGAGCCATGAATCTTGAAGAGAATGGAGCAAGATTGGGAAAAAAATCTTCTTTGGTCTTCAAAATCTGAGAATGACGATGAGAAACACCACCATGAATTATTTAGACACTCCGGAAGAATCACAAGTGAAGAGGTTGAGCCAACGATGAAAAGAATTTAACCGATCTTGGAGAAAGGCATTTGACTGATGATAAATCATTCTTACGTCAAACTTCGAAAAGAAATTTGAGGATAGCTCCGGGAAAATAAGAAGAGTCAGGTAAGATCCTGGGAAAAGACCTGTGGGTTAGGGCCCATTCAAAAGATACACCGTTGAAAAGATTTAAAAGAGAGGTTGCACCGGTTGAATTAAATGGCTAGAATGAGATAACAATCTCGAAAGAGCTTGAAAGGATTACGAAAGCAGAGTGGAAACACGAACCTTCTGAGATTTCTTGAGCACTCTGGAACAAATGAATAGCGAAGAGTGGAAGATTATGAGGTGCACCGGTATGATAAAACGTCTGAAACGAGGAAAAGGATATGATCAACACCAAAAGCTTGAATAGAATCCACCAGAGAAGAAAGAAAACCAAGAATGATGAGCTTGAAGCTCCATTAGAATCTTCATGAGAATCAGCGGATAAGAACATTGACAGAAAAGGAATGGAGAGACTTCACAAGAATAAAAGGATACTTGATTAAGACATCGGATTCCTTGAATAAAAAGGGGTGGGTGGGCGGGAAAACATAGGCAACTTGGGGACGGATGAAACAAACACCATTGAGAAGAACTGATTCTTGATCTTGCGGATGTTGCAAATGAACGGATCCACTTGAAGAGAAATACACTGATAGAACAAGATTGACATGACAATCTCGATGATCACGAAGGATTGCATTCACATAGGAGTATGAGAACACCATTTAGGAAAGGTATGGAATCAACATTTGACTTCGAAGCAACTCGAATACCACAACTCAAAACAAAAACAAAGGATTGGCTTGCAGAATAAGCCGGAACAAACATATGATAGAGATTTCCTCCGATGTTGTCGTGGTGGGGCCTACACGGGCTCGATCGTATAGCACCATCATGTACAAGGCAGTGCACATGACATACGAAGCGTCCCCGGGTCGGCATAGCCAAGGACTCTTTAAGACACAACGAGACCACTGTAAAACCAACCATGGATAGGCGGATCACTAGACGTCGAACCCCAATTTCATATCATACATCTGTGGGAAAGATATCCTAGGAGCTACTTGAATTCCCACTTATAAACTCCCGAAATTTTCCGGTTATGCAATCAGGTGTTGGGGAGACAGAGGAAGCATAATATCTCACCCAAAACTAGCAAATCCTACATCCAGCTGTATCCATCCTTCAACACATAACCAAGAAACCTTCAGAAATCATTTACCTCAACCTTCGAAAAGCATATGTTGTACAAGTTATGGCAATACTCCCGAACTCCCGCCCCAGTACTGGGTGGCGTCGAGGTTATCTCACCAACAACTGCATAAAAAGAGGTTTTCGATGTCGGCGAAACTAATCTCAGGTATTCCAGAACTGCAATGATAAAATTGTGACGACAACACCTCAGAGCTCTAAATGTCAGGAGGCACCAAGAACAATGTTCTCGTCACAAAACCATCGAAATGATTCCAAGATACCCGCGTGATCCTAAATTTTTTAGTGAAATTTGAGTAGAGAAGAGTCAAAACTCTACGTCAGGATGCCTCACCACAGCGACGAAGGGACTGAGGAGTAAAAAGAAGTCCTAACTCTCCGATATATATAATTCCTAAATGACTCAAAACATTTCTAGACTCAATAACGCCAGCGATTCGATCAAGCAGGGGGCTCCTAAGGTCGGGGAAGGCTCTGATTACCAACTTATAACGCCCTCGATGCGGCTATATCTCCCACGTGTCGAAGCACGAAATAGAGGCATAACCGCATTGAAAGCAATGTCCCAAGTGAGGTAATCTTCACACAACCCAGTAATACATAAGGGAAAGAGATACATAGTTGGCTTACAATCGCCACTTCACACAATACATGAATTAAGCATTACATCATCCAGATACACACAAGGTCCGACTACGGAACCAAAATAAAAGAAGACTACCCCAATGCTACACAGATCCCCGATCGACCCCAACTGGGCTCCACTACTGATCAACTAGAACGAAACAACACAAAGGACAAGATCTTCCATGAGCTCCTCCTTGAGCTTGGTTGCGTCACCTACACAGTAACATCGGCACCTGCAAACTGGTTTTGGAAGTATCTATGAGTCACGGGGACTCAGCAATCTCACACCCTCGTGATCAAGACTATTTAAGCTTATAGGTAGGGTAAAAGGTATGATGTGGAGCTGCAGCAAGCGACTAGCACATATGGTGGCTAACATACGCAAATGAGACCGAGAAGAGAAGGCAAAAGCACGGTCGAACAACTATGATCAAGAAGTGATCCTAGAACAACCTACGTCAAGCATTACTCCAACACCGTGTTCACTTCCCGGACTCCGCCGAAAAGAGACCATCACGGTTACACACATGGTTGATGTATTTTAATTAAGGTCAACTTCAGGTTTTCTACAACCGGACATTAACAAGTTCCCATCTGCCCATAACCACAGGCACGGCTTTCGAAATTTCAAATCCCTACAGGGGTGTCCCAACTTAGCCCATCACAAGCTCTCATGGTTAACGAAGGATATTCCTTCTAGCGGGAAGACCCGATCAGCCTCGGAATCCCAGTTACAAGACATTTCGACAATGGTAAAACAAGACCAGCAAAGCCACCCGAATGTGCCGACAAATCCCGATAGGAGCTGCATATATCTCTTTCTCAGGGCACACCAGATTGTCCAGGGTTCCGGTAGGCTAGCCCAGAGTTGCCCGTGGTGGCCACCGGCAGCTGACAGGTTGGACCAACACTCAGAGGAGCACTGGCCCGGGGGTTAAAGAAAGATGACCCTTGAGCCGGCCAACTCAAGGGAAAGAAAAGGCTAGGTGGCAAATGGTAAAACCAATGTTGGGCCTTGCTGGAGTAGTTTTATTCAAGGCGAACTATCAAGGGGTTCCCATTATAACCCAACCGCGTAAGGAACGCAAAATCCGGGAACATAACACCGATATGACAGAAACTAGGGTGGCAAGAGTGGAACAAAACACCAGGCATAAGGCCGAGCCTTCCACCCTTTACCAAGTATATAGATGCATTAATTAAATAAGAGATATTGTGATATCCCAACAAGTAAACATGTTCCAACAAGGAACAACATCTCCATGTTCTAACACGGAACAAACTTCAATCTTCACCTGCAACTAACAACGCTATAAGAGGGGCTCAGCAAAGCGGTAACATAGCCAAACAACGGTTTGCTAGGATAAGGTGGGTTAGAGGCTTGGCTTAACAATATGGGAGGCATGATAAGAAAGTGGTAGGTATCGCAGCATAGGCATAGCAAAAGAGCGAGCATCTAGCAGCAAAGCTAGAAGTGATTTCGAGGGTATGGTCATCTTGCCTGACATCCCGCAAGGAAGAAGAACGAGTCCACGAAGAAGACAAACGGACGTAGTCAACGGATCCTCACAGACGCAACATTACCGGAACCAACCCGAAGAAGCAACACCGGAAAGGAGCAAACAACATAGTAAACAACCATCACATAATCAGGGAACGATGCGCAAACAAGTATGATGCATGTCCGGTTTAACGAGGCATGGCATGGCAAAGAGCACAAACAACACTACAAATTAAGTGGAGCTCAATATGCAACGAGTTGCATATTGACAGAACACCACATGACTTATTTAGTTCTCTCCTGTTTAGGTACTCAACAATATTAAATGTTATTTAGCATGGCAAGGGGTGAAGCAAAGTAAAACTACCTATCTAGGCAAGTTTAAATGAGGCCGGAACAACAAACAACAAGTCCGGAAACTCCTCATGTGCATATTTTAGGTTTGGTACTGTTCTGCCCTAAACACAATTTTAGGGTTGTTAAACATGCAAAACAAGTACACCATGTTAAACTAGGCATTTTTCCACCCCATTTACATATAAAGATTATTAAATTTGGAGCTACAGTTATTTAGTTATGAATTAAATCATATTAACATGGCAATAGGCAAAATATATGCAAACAACATTTTAAACATGTTAAACATGGATGAAAGTTGCAAATTATGAAACTAGACAAAATTCTAGTCAAGTTTCATATATAAATTATTTTAATCCGATGCACGGTTAATTAGATATTAAATGCATGAAGTGTAAGGGTTTTTCTGTAAAACTGCAATACCCTGGAAAATAGACAAAATCACAGATCTAAAAAGAAGCTACATTGGGCCGAAACAGAGGCTAGCCCAACATGCACATGGTAGAGGGACTGGAGGGGAACTACTCACTTTGGCCCAAGGCCCAGGTCAGGGAGCAGAGGCAGGCCAGTCGCTGGGCCTTGATGAGGGGCGCGGTCCACTTGCGGACGTGGCGCAGTCAACGCGGGCGTTCGACCTCGTCCTCCTCCTCTCGAACAGAGGCAGCACGAGAATCAGGGACGAGCGCTCCTGCTCGATGAAGAGGAAGCAGAAGTCAGCGGCAGGCTCAGCAGGGACGGGGACGACGCTCCGGCGACGGGCGGCGCGGGCCTTGGAGATCTGGCACGGGAGGTCACACACGCGAGGCAGGGGCGAGTGATGCAGGAGGTCGGGGTCAGCGCGGGCTAGGCGCGGATGCGGCGACGAGGATCTGCCGGATCCCGCGGGGCGGCAGGAGCGCGTGGACGGCAGAGCTCCGGCGGAGGTTGGAGCTCCAGGCGGCAGAGGAGGCACGACAGCGTGATGCAGGCCGTCGAGCGCGTTCGGCTTCGGACGAGCAGGCGAAGCAGGGGAGCGGCTTCCAGGAAGACGAGTGGTGGCGGCGTTGGCACTTCCGGCAACGGCAGACGGCGGGACCACCACCGGATGCGGCACGAGGTCGAGGGGAACCGATTCCCGGCGGTGGGAGGTGGATCCAGTCCCCGGAGATGGGTCTAGATGGTGCCGGATGAGCTCGAGCTTCGGGCGCCATGGCGTCGTTGTTCCTGTCGACAAGAGGGGAAAAGCAGGGGTCATAGAGGGGAATGGAGAGCAGAAGGAAGGGGAAGCAGAGAGAAGAGGGATAGGCCTGGCTGGAGTCCGGTTGCCTACTCCGGCGAGGAGCTGCAGGCGCGAAGAGGAGTTCGGGTAGGGGAATCGGGTGCTGGTGATTGGATGGAGAAAACGAGGGAGGCAGGCGCTGTGATAGGTGGATCAAGAGGAGTGGCTGGTTGGGTGGAGAAGGATCGGGAGGGGATCCCGAGAGGATTTGGTGGAGTGGCGGCGCATAATAGGAAGGATGGGACAGCTCCCTACGTTTTAGGGTTGGACCTCTTATATACGCTGGTGGGATTGGTTAGGGTCTAACGGATCCGTCCGATCGTAAACGGACGATTGAGAATAAAAGGGTAGAGGAGTCCAAATAAGAAAATGGTGATATTTTGCAGATGTTAGGGGATGATCCGGACCCAACGGTGACGACTCCCCAGGTCGGGTTCGGGACAACTTCCGGACGCGCGCGAGGGGTTCGATGCACTGTGCAGAGAGGGTTTCGGGTCCTGGGGGTTGGTAGCGGACTGTGCAGAAAGCTTTGGGCTGAGAAGCGAGAGAGAGAGAGAGAGAGAGCCCGGCAGCAGTTTCCGGAGACCGAAAACGTCCGACGTTAGACCGGCTATAATGCCGCTATAGTTATCCGTTGGGGCATCAAACGAACTCTGAATGCGATGAAACTTGGCAGGCGGCCTACCTACAACATACCAACATCGCATGCCAACTTTCCATCCACTTATAAAATAATATTTCGGACGTGCCGCGGGCACGTGCAAGTGTGTCTGGACTCAAAACGGAGAACGGACAGAACTGGGGGAACCCGGGCGGATGTAAGTTTTGAAAACATGATGCTGCAATGCACATGATGACATGACAAAGATGCAACACGCAATAGAATGACATGGCAAAGACAACGAATAACTGGAGGACACCTGGCACATCGGTCTCGGGGCGTTACAGGTGCCGTGTGTTCGGTACTTGGATCGGTCGGATCATGAAGACGTTCGACTACATCAACCGCGTTCTCATAACGCTTCCGCTTATGGTCTATGAGGGTACGTGGACTACACTCTCCCCTCTCATTGCTATGCACCACCATGATCTTGTGTGTGCGTAGGAATTTTTTTGAAATTACTACGTTCCCCAACAGTGGCATCCGAGCCAGGTCTATGCGTAGATGTTATATGCACGAGTAGAACACAATTGAGTTGTGGGCGATAATAGTCATACTGCTTACCAGCATGTCATACTTTGATTCAGCGGTATTGTTGGATGAAGCGGCCCGGACCGACATTACGCGTACGCTTAGGCGAGACTAGTTCTACCTACGTGCTTCGCACACAGGTGGCTGGCGTGTGTCAGTTTCTCCAACTTTAGTTGAATCGAGTGTGGCTACGCCCGGTCCTTGTTGAAGGTTAAAACAACAGATACTTGATGAAAAATTGTTGTGGTTTTGATGCGTAGGTAAGAACGGTTCTTGCTCAGCCTGTAGCAGCCACGTAGAGCTCGCAACAACAAAGTAGAGGACGTCTAACTTGTTTTTGGAGGGCATGTTGTGATGTGATATGGTCAAGACATGATACTAAATTTTATTGTATGTGATGATCACGTTTTGTAACACAGTTATCGGCAACTGGCAGGAGCCATAAGGTTGTCGCTTTATTGTATGAAATGCATTCCCCATGTAATTGCCTTACTTTATCACTAAGCGGTAGCAATAGTCGTACAAGCAATAGTTGGCGAGACGACAACGATGCTTCGATGGAGATCAAGGTTTCAAGCCAGTGACGATGGTGATCATGATGGTGCTTTGGAGATGGAGATTAAAGGCACAAGATGATGATGGCCATATCATATCACTTATATTGATTGCATGTGATGTTTATCCTTTATGCATCTTATTTTGCTTAGTTCGGCGGTAGCATTATAAGATAATCTCTCACTAAATTTCAAGGTCTAAGTGTTCTCCCTGAGTATGCATCGTTGCTACAGTTCGTCGTGCCAGGACACCACGTGATGACCGGGTGTGATAAGCTCTATGTTTACATACAATAGGTGCAAGCAAGTTTTGCACACGTGGAATACTCAGGTTAAACTTGACGAGCCTAGCATATGCAGATATGGCCTCGGAGCACTGGAGACCGAAAGGTCAAGCGTGAATCATATAGTAGATATGATCAACATAGTGATGTTCACCATTGAAAACTACTCCATCTCACGTGATGATCGAACATAGTTTAGTTAATATGGATCATGTGATCACTTAGATGATTAGAGGGATGTCTATCTAAGTGGGAGTTCTTAAGTAATATGATTAATTGAACTTAAATTTATCATGAACTTAGTCCTGATAGTATTTTCATAACTATGTTGTCGATCAATAGCTCGCGATATAGCTCCCCGTTTATTTTGATATGTTCCAAGAGAAAAACTATGTTGAAAGATGGTAGTAGCAATGATGCGGACTAGGTCCGTGATCTGAGGTTTATCCTCACTGCTACACAGAAAAATTATGTCCTTGATGCACCGCTAGGTGACAGACCTATTGCAGGAGCAGATGCACACATTATGAACGTTTGACAAAGCTCGATATGATGACTACTTAATAGTTTAGTGCATCATGCCTTACGGCTTAGAACTGGGACTTCAAAAATGTTTTGAATGCCACGGAGCATATAAGATGTTCCAAGAGTTTAAATTGGTATTTCATACTCATGCCCGTGTCAAGAGGTATGACACCTCTGACAGTATTTGCCTACAAGCTGGAGGAGAATAGCTCAACCAGTAAGCATGTGCTCAGAATGTCTGAGTACTACAATCACATGAATCAAGTGGGAGTTAATCTTCTAGATAAGATAGTGATTGACAGAGTTCTCTAGTCACTATCACCAAGTTACTGGAACTTCATGATGAACTATAATATGCAAGGGATGACGAAAATGATTCCCCGAGCTCTTTGCGATGCTGAAATCGGCGAAGGTAGAAATCAAGAAAAACATCAAGTGTTGATGGTTCGCAAGACCACTAGTTTCAAGTAAAAGGGCAAGGGAAAGAAAGGGAACTTCAAGAAGAATGGCAAGCAAGTTGCCACTCCCATGAAAAAGCCCAAAGCTAGACCCAAGCCTGAAACTGAGTGCTTCTACTACAAAGGAAATGGTCACTGGAAGTGGAACTGCCCTATATACTTCGCGGATAAGAAGGATGGCAAAGTGAACAAAGGTATATTTGATATACATATTATTGATGTGTACTTTACTAGTGATCATAGCAACCCCTCGGTATTTGATATTGGTTCAGTTACTAAAGGGTAATAACTCGAAACGGGAGTTGCAGAATGAACAGAGCCTAGTTAAGGGTGAAGTGACGATGTGTGTTGGAAGTGGTTCCAAGATTGATATGGTCATCATCGCACACTCCCTATACTTTCGGGATTAGTGTTGAACCTAAATAAATGTTATTTGGTGTTTCCATTAAGCATGAATATGATTTGATCATTTTTATTGCAATACGGTTATTCATTTAAAATCAGAGAATAATTGTTGTTCTGTTTACATGAATAAAACCTTCAATGGTCATACACCCAAGGTGAATGGTTTATTGAATTTCGATCATAGTGATACACATATTCATAATATTAAGCCAAAAGATGCAAATTTAATAATGATAGTGCAACTTATTTGTGGCACTTCCGTTTAGGTCATATTGGTGTAAAACGCATGAAGAAAATCCATGCCGATGGGCTTTTGGAATCACTTGATTATGAATCAGTTGATGCTTGCGAACCATGCCTCATAGGTAAGATGACTAAGACTCCGTTCTCCAGAACAATGAAGTGAACAACAAACTTGTTGGAAATAATACATACTGATGTATGCAGTCCGCTTTATGTTGAGGCTCACGGCAGGTATCGTTATTTTCTGACCTTCACAGATGATTTGAGTAAGATATGGGTATATCTTTTTGATGAAACATAAATCTAAAACATTTGAAAGGTTTAAATAATTTCAGAGTGAAGTGGAAAATCATCGTAACAAGAAAATAAAGTTTCTATGATCTGATCGTCGAGGAGAATATTTGAGTTACGAGTTTGGTCTTCATTTGAAACAATGCGAAATAGTTTCGCAACTCATGCCACCTGGAACACCACGGCATAATGGTGTGTCCGAACATCGTAACCATACTTTATTAGATATGGTGCAATCTATGATGTCTCTTACCAATTTACCACTATCGTTTTGGGGGTTATGCATTAAAGACAGCTACATTCACGTTAAATAGGGCACCATCTAAATCCGTTGAGACGACGCCATATGAACTGTGGTTTGGCAAGAAACCAAAGTTGTCATTTCTTAAAGTTTGGGGTTGCGATGCTTATGTGAAAAAGTTTCATCCTGATAAGCTCAAACCCAAATCGGAGAAATGTGTCTTCATAGGATACCCAAAGGAGACAGTTGGGTACACCTTCTATCACAGATCCGAAGGCAAGACATTCGTTGCTAAGAATGGATCCTATCTAGAGAAGGAGTTTCTCTCAAAAGAAGTGAGTGGGAGGAAAGTAGAACTTGATGAGGTAACTGTACCTGCTCCCTTATTGGAAAGTAGTTCATCACAGAAATCTCTTCCTGTGACTCCTACACCAATTAGTGAGGAAGCTAATGATGATGATCATATAACTTCAGATCAAGTTACTACCGAACCTCGTAGGTCAACCAGAGTGAGATCCGCACCAGAGTGGTACGGTAATCCTGTTCTGGATGTCATGTTACTTGACCATGATGAACCTACAAACTATGAGGAAGCGATGATGAGCCCAGATTCTGCGAAATGGCTTGAGGCCATGAAATCTGAGATGGGATCCATGTACGAGAACAAAGTATGGACTTTGATTGACTTGCCCGATGATCGGTGAGTCATTAAGAATAAATGGATCTTCAAGTGGAAGATGGATGCTGATAGTAGTGTAACTATCTACAAAGCCCGAATTGTCGCAAAAATGTTTTCGACAAGTTCAAAGTGTTGACTACGATGAGAGTTTCTCACTCATACCGATTCTTAAAAGTCTGTCTGAATCATGTTAGCAGGTGCTAACAAAGTGTGCAAGATCCAGCGATCCATATATGGACTAGTGCAAGCATCTCAGAGTTGGAATATATGCTTTGATAAAGTGATCAAAGCATATGGTTTTATACAGATTTGCGGTGAAGCCTGTATTTACAAGAAAGTGAGTGGGAGCACTACAACATTTCTGATAAGTATATGTGAATGACATATTGTTGTTCAGAAATAATGTAGAATTTTATGGAAAGCATAACGGAGTGTTTGAAAAGAGTTTTTCAAAGAAAGACCTCGATGAAGCTACTTACATATTGAGCATCAAGCTCTATAGAGATAGATCAAGACGCTTGATATATTTTCAATGAGTACATACCTTGACAAGATTTTGAAGTAGTTCAAAATGGAGAAGTCAAAGACGGAGTTCTTGCCTGTGTTGTAAGGTGTGAAGTTGAGTAAAGACTCAATACCCGATCACGGTAGAAAATAGAAAGAGAATGGAAAGTCATTACCTATGCCTCAGTCATAGGTTCTATAAAGTATGCTATGTTGTTTACTAGTCCTACTGTATACCTTAGCATGATTTTGGCAAGGGAGTACAATAGTGATCTAGGAGTAGATCACTCGACAGCGGTCAAAATTATCCTTAGAGAACTAAGGAAATATTTCTCGGTTATGGAGGTGATAAAAGAGATCATCGTAAAGAGTTACGTCGATGCAAGCTTTTTACTTCGATCTAGATGACTCTAAGTCTCGATCTGGATACATATTGAAAGTGGAAGCAATTAGCTAGAGTAGCTCAGTGCAGAGCACTGTAGACATAGAAATTTGCGAAATACATACAGATCTGAATGTTGCAGACCCATTGACTAAATTTCTCTCGCAAGCAAAACATGATCACACTTTGGGTGTTAATCACATAGCGATGTGAACTACATTGTTGACTCTAGTAAACCCTTTGGGTGTTACTCACATGGAGATGTGAACTAACCACATAAAAATGTGAACTATTGGTGTTAAATCACATGACGATGTGAACTAGATTATTGACTCCAGTGCAAGTGGGAGACTGAAGGAAATATGCCCTAGAGGCAATAATAAAGTTGTTATTTATATTTCCTTATATCATGATAAATGTTTATTATTCATGCTAGAATTGTATTAACTGGAAACTTAGTACATGTGTGAACACATAGACAAACAGATTCTCACTATTTTGCCTCTACTTGACTAGCTCCTTGAATCAATGATGGTTATGTTTCCTAACCATAGACATGAGTTGTCATTTGATTAGAGGGATCACATCATTAGAGAATGATGTGATTGAGTTGACCCATTCCGTTAGCTTAGCATTTGATCGTTTAGTATATTGTTATTGCTTTCTTCATGACTTATACATGTTCCTATGATTATGAGATCATGCAACTCGCGAATACTGGAGGAACACTTTGGGTGCTACCAAACGTCACAATGTAACTGGGTGATTATAAAGGTGCTCTACAGGAGTCTCCAATGGTGTTTGTTGAGTTGGCATGGATCAAGATTAGGATTTGTCACTCCGGTTGTCGGAGAGGTATCTCTTGGCCCTCTCGGTAATGCACATCACTATAAGCCTTGCAAGCAATGTGACTAATGAGTTAGTTGTGGGATGATGCATTACAGAACGAGTAAAGAGACTTGTCGGTAATGAGATTAAACTAGGTATTGAGATACCGACGATCGAATCTCGGGCAAGTAATGTACCAATGACAAAGGGAACAACGTATGTTGTTATGCGGTTTGACCGATAAAGATCTTCGTAGAATATGTTGGAGCCAATATGAACATCTAGGTTCCGCTATTGGTTATTGACCAGAGACATGTCTCGGTCATGTCTACATAGTTCTCGAACCCGTAGGGTCCGCATGCTTAACGTTCGGTGACGATCGGTATTATGAGTTTATGTTATTTGATGTACCGAAGGTAGTTCGCAGTCCCGGATGAGACCGGGGACATGACGAGGAGTCTCTAAATGGTCGAGATGTAAAGATTGATATATTGGACGACTATATTCGGACATCAGAAAGGTTCCGAGTGATTCGGGTATTTTTCGGAGTACCGGGGAATTACGGGAATACAGGGAAGAAGTATTGGGCCTCATGGGCCAAGTGGTGGAAGAGAGGTGGCATGGCGCGCGGCCCCCCTAGCCTAAACCGAATTGGACTAGGGGGTCGCCCCCTCCCCCTTTCCTCCTTTCCTCCCTCTCCTTCCTTCCCCCTCTCCTCCTTCCTTTCCCCCTCCTAGTAGGAGTAGGAAAGGGGAGTCCAACTCCTACTAGGAGGTGGACTCCTCCTCCTGGCGTGCCCGGCAAGGGCCGGCCGGCCTCCCCCCTTGATCCTTTATATACGGGGGCACCCTAGAACACAGAAGTTGATCATTGATCCCTTAGCCGTGTGCGGTGCCCCCCTCCACCATAATCCACATCGATCATATCGTAGCGGTGCTTAGGCGAAGCCCTGTGTCGGTAGCAACATCATCACCGTCATCATGCCGTCATGCTGATGGAATTCTCCCGTGAAGCTCTGCTGGATCGGAGTTCGTGAGACGTCATCGAGCTAAACGTGTGCTGAACTCGGAGGTGCCATGCGTTCGGTACTTGGATCAGTCGGATCGTGAAGACTTTCGACTACATCAACCGCGTTCTCGAAGCGCTTCCTCTTAGAGTCTACGAGGGTACGTAGATGATACTCTTCCCTTTTGTTGCTGTGCATCACCATGATCTTACGTGTGCGTAGGATAAGTTTTTCAAATTACTATGTTCCCCAACAAGCACATCTGCGATTGTTACAGCCGGGTTATCTAGACTTGTACCTCAGACTGGGTGAAGCCAAAAGCTAGCGTTCTTAAGGCAATATTTGGTCGGTGGACTAAAGACGTTATACCATGTTTACATCATGAACCCCCAGATGTTACGTATACTGCGATTTTTTTATCACAGTTTGGACATGCATACTAACGCATGTTCACCTAGCGAAAGGAACCCTTAACAGAACTATTCTCCCTGTAAGATGTTTCTTACAATCAACATGTAATATAACATAGCTAGCCGGATACAACTTGTCTGTTCAAGCAACTATGACCCCTATTCCTGGTTTCCATGCATACCCCAGTCTATATTACCGTTACGGTATTCTGAAACACTCCGAGCCTTCGGGTCCAGAGGTCGAAGCAAAAAGGTCTGGCATGATAATCGTTTTACAATCCGGCTAGGGACAAATTTGTCAATTGAACTACATAGTCACTTGGACTAGAAAACTTCTTCCTCTATGCCATCTAATAGGTTATCTAGCTTACAATCCTGTTGGGAATACATGGCTGCTATATTTACTTGGTCATATACCAAACTAACTAGAATTTCTTTTCCACTGACCCCCGAGGTCTGACCCGGGCCATATGATTCCTATCAAGCTTGGTGTACTGTGTTTTTACCATGGCCCAAGGCTGTCGGGCACCTTCTCGGCAGGCTGATATCTTCCATAATCGGAAGCACCGCCGAGCTCCCTGAAATAGCTTCACAAGCTCCTCCATACTTCCTGGAGGAGAGGCGGATGACCACAAAGCTTTGGCAATGCTCCGCATGGCTTGCCGAGCTCGCTCGTGTAGTTGGGACAGCTCTTGCAGCAGGTCACCTTGAGAGCCGGACATTTCCTCTTCGGAATGGCCAGTCAGCACACCTGTAGACATAAATCTATTAGATCATTTCTTCGTTGAATTACATAAAGGTAAGGTCAAAAGCATACTGAATATGCCGCCTCGTAGCCTCCTATTCTCCTTGACAGCGTCAGCTAGCTGGGCTCACACATCTTTTAGCTTTTCGCCCAGCAGGGTATTGGAATCCTGCAGCTTGTTCTTTTCATCCCTAACTCGTGTCAGCACACGTTCGCCTGCAGCTAGTTGCCTTTTGGCCTCTTGTTCGCCCGCCTGTGCGACTTTCAGTTCCCCTTCCAGTTGATCTGCAGATCCTGTCATCGGAAACGCAATAGTATTAACATTACTAGTATATGATTACATTTTTCTGGATGAAAGGGAGGTGTTGCCTTCTTGGATTTCTCTAGTTCGGCGGTAACTGCAGCCAGCCGGGTCTGACACTTTTCCAACTCTTGAGACAGCAGGCTATTCTTCTCCGTGAGTGCCTGATTATACAATGATCCTTAAATCAGTTGTATCAACTGCTTCAAGTCTCGGGGGCTACTGGTATATGATTACCAAATCTGTACTTACCCACATATCTTTTAAATGCTGGTCTGTGGTTCTGGCAAGGCCATCCCGAGCACCTCGGATGTAGGCATCGGCTGAGCTGAAGGCACTGAATGCCTCTTTTGAAAAGCTAGGGCCGCGGAGAGCGGCCTTCCGGCACCGATGATTCATGGCACTCTCCACTTCAGAGTTCGTGACGGGCACGTCATCCGAATCCTCTATGGAAGGACAATCCGGGGTCACTCCCGTTTTAGCCTCCATCCTTAAGGCCGGGTCTGGAACCTGACTAGTGGAGGCGCGATCGGTAGGATCCTCGGATGTAGTCCGGTGAATGATCTTCCTGATAAGACACATCAGCCAGGGTCACAGTTCGATGTGATTGCTAGAGGGCACATTTAAAAAAGCCATACCTCTTTGATGAATGCTCGGCCGTGTTATCATTTGCCTTCCTCTTCGAAGACATGCCCAGTGCGGGCGCCGTTCTCTTATGAGACGCCTCTGGTGCAGCATGGCATGCTGAGCGCCTCCCCTTTGGAGCACGAGACAATGCGGTGGGTGAGGCATAGCGAGGAACCTCTTTTGGAGGAGATATCTCCTGATTACTTACATGTGAGGCGGGAAGGAGGTCGGGATAGTCGGCCATGATGGCCACTTCTGTGCCATCGTAGCTCGCCTGGTAGAATACTCCATCCTCAAGCTCTACAAATATGTTCGGCTCCTCTTCGAATCCGGGGTCAAGGTCTTGGTTTTGGTCCTCCGGCTGTGGGGCGGGGCTATAGATCCCCGCGGTAACCTTCCGCTATTCCTGTTACAAATGGACGGGTTAATGTCAATTAAAAGTGGCTCAAGAAAAGGATTGAGTAACATGGTTGGAGTAAAACTCACCCAGCTAGGAGGATTGTACATGGAAAATCCCTCTCGGCGTGTAAGACGAGTGAACTCCTCTTTTTCCCCTTTATACAGGTCGGCCAATATTGCGGCCAGGGCGGTGAGGGAATCCGGACCCTTTCGTCCACAGCGGGAGGGGTCATCTTCCCCATTATAGTGCCACATAGGGAGCCCCCGGAATTGGAGCGGCTAAACGCCTCGCGCTATGGAAGTTGCCATCACCTCGATTATTGATAATCCAGACTGGGAGAGTGTCTTTATCTTGCCCATTAATTGTTGGTCTTCCGCACTATCCTCCTCCTCTAGGCTCCGAGGGTGCCAGCGGTGGCGTTTCTTCAATGGAGCACTGGAAAATTTGGGAAGACCCATTCGGACTGGGTCGGGGAGAGCGACGTCCTCAATATAGAACCATTCTGAGGGCCACTCCTCGGACGCCTTCTTCGGCGTCCCGGACAGGTATCCGGTCCCGGCTATGCGCCATACATCGGCACCGCCTACCTCGTATAAGGATCCCTTTTGGGTACGAGGGATGAGGCAAAATAGTTTCCTCCATAACTCAAAATGGGCCTCACAGCCCAGGAACAACTCGCAAAGAGCGACAAAACCCGTGATATGCAGGATGGAGGCAGGAGTGAAGTTGTGCAGCTGGAGGCCGTAGTACTCCAGGAGACCTCGGAGGAAAGGGTGGATTGGAAACCCGACGCCTCTCAACAAGTAGGAAACGAAGCGCACTCGTTCCCCCCTAGTTGGACTGGGGAAATTTTCTGCTTGGGCCTCGCCATCGAAGGAGGTCAATCCTGCCCGAACAGGGACCAGATCTGCGGGGGAAGAAATCCCTGCATTTGAAGCTTAATCAGCTGATCGTGGGGTATGGAGCATCTGTCCCAATCGCCTTTTTCAGAGCCGCGGGGGTGGGAGGAAGAATTGGGAAAGGTAACCATGTTGGGATGGTTTCTCCTAGTGAGCACTAAGGATTTTCCGCTTGATGTGGAATGAGATCTGAGATCCAATATCTTTAAATAGATGCCTTTCTTACATGGCCGGGGTGTTATGTGCAAAAATACCCTGACCTCTCGTATCCAGTCGACACGTGGAAGCAGAAGCGTTGGAGGCATGGAAGCCGAAGGGTGTGACATTAAAACACAAACCAAGTACAACTTTTCAGGTCAGGTACTTTGAAGTAATCGGAGAAGGAACCCGCCTTGCAATGTCGAAGACGATCAGCGTGCCAGATACATCATCATTGAAGCCTGGTTCGGGGTGTACTGAGGGAGTCCTGGATTAAGGGGTCCCCGGGCGTCCAGACTATGTAACATAGGTCGGACTAACGGGATATGAAGATACAAGACAGAAGACTTCCTCCCGTGTCCGAATGGTACTCTCCTTTGTGTGGATGGCAAGCTTGGCATTCGGATATGTAGATTCTTTCCTTTGTAAACCGACTCTGTACAACCCTAGGCCCCTTCGGTGTCTATATAAATCGAAGGGTTTAGTCCGTAGGGGCAATCACAATCATACAGGCTAGACATCTAGGGTTTAGCCATTACGATCTCATGGTAGATCAACTCTTGTAATCCTCATATTCATCTAGATCAATCACGTAGGAAGTAGGGTATTACCTCCATTAAGAGGGCCCGAACCAGGGTAAACATCGTGTCCCCCGTCTCTTGTTACCATCGACCCTAGATGCACAATTCGGGACCCCCTACCCGAGATCCACCGGTTTTGACACCGAAAAGAGGGAAGAAGGGCCACGAGGTGGCATGCGCCTCCCCCCTACCCAAACCGAATTGGACGAGGGGTGGGGGCGCGACCCCTCCTTTCCTTCTCCCTCTCCCTCCTTTCCTTCTTTCCTACTCCGAAAAGGAAAGGGAATCCTACTAGGACTTGGGAGTCCTAGTAGGACTCCCTACACTTGGCGCGCCCCTAGGAGGGCCGGCCTCTCTCCCTCCCTCCTTTATATACGTGGGAAGGGGGCACCCCAAAGGCACACCAAGTCTTCTCTTAGCCATTGCGGTGCCCCCATCCATAGTTACACACCTCGATCATATCATCTTAGTGCTTAGCCGAAGCCCTGTGCTGGTAACTTCATCCTCACCGTCACCATGCCGTCGTGCTAACAGAACTCTCCCTCGTCCTCAACTGGATCAAGAGCTCGAGGGACGTCATCGTGCTGAACATGTGCCGAACACGGAGTTGCAGTATGTTCGGTACTTGGATTGGTTGGATCATTAAGATGTTCGACTACATCAACCACGTTACTAAACACTTCCGCTTTTGGTCTACGAGGGTACATGGACACACTCTCCCGTCTCAATTCCATGCATCTCCTAGATAGATCTTGTGTGATCATAGGTAAATTTTATGAAATACTGCGTTCCCCAACACAGCGTGGGCGCGAGGTGGAGCGCGGACGTTGGTAGCAAGCGCATATGCCCATCATCAACAGTGAGCTCCTCGAGCTAATCTAGGGCGGGGGATCGGAACCGGTCATCAAGCTTGGCTCGGACCTTGCCGTTGGAACTGAACTTGCCCATTCTAAGGCCTCTGGTTGGGCTAAGGTGACTATCGAGGATCTTGGAGAATGCATCCAAGCTTTTGCGATAGCCATGGCAGAGCTCGTGGGTGTCGATGAGGTCGAGAGGGCTGGAGTTCCATAGGGGGCACCACCGCCGGGAAAGGACGGTTGTCCGCACCCCATATTTGATTGGGAGGAGGGAGATGATGATTGTCAACATATCATCGGGGAGTCTATTGATGAAGTCTAGGCCTGCTGGAGTCGCTTGCGGTTCTAGCTCGCCCCGCCTCCACTTATTGGCAGCCCCGTTCTCCACCTCCGGAGTCTCCTTGTCAGCGGCGCTTTCTGATAGAATTGGGAGTACAGGGAATATTTAGGTAAAACATGGCAATAGAAAAGTGTATTGGTAACTAGAAGTTATTAGGTAGGAATATAGTAAGAAAAGGGAAAAACAATTGGTTACTTAAATACTACACAATTCATTTGATATTGTTGGGTAAGTCAACATGCAGATAGTTGAAAACAAAACTTACAGATGTAGGGTGGAACCCTAAGTGGCCGATCTTTCACGAAAGGAGCGGATCCCGCGATGAACATGACGAACATGAGGGGAAACACAAGGGGAAAATCACAAGGGGAACACAAGAGAACACTCAAACCAACAAGTATGATCACACATATGCTAGATCCTTGAAACATGAGAGGAGATACAACATCCACGATCAACAAGGGACAATACACAGTAACTGGTTCTTCTCCAAAGGAGGTCTTGATGATCTTCTCCGCGAGGAGGTCTTGAATCCAAAGGGATCTTCTCCAAAGAGGGGCCGCGGTCTCTCTCAAGGAGTAGATCCGATGTGGATGAGCAAAGCTCTATCTCTACATGGGCTACTACTTTGCTGACCTTAGAAAGGATGAGGGGAGGTATATTTATAGTCTAGAGCCACGAAGGGGTAAGTGAGGGGCGAAGGGGCACATGGGCCTTGGGCCCGATCTCTGTGCACAGACAGGCGTCGGACGCCCGGTGGGTGTCGGACATCCGGAGGCTCGGGACGGTCCGGAGGTCCGGAAGTCTTCGGACTTTCGTAAATAGCGTTCCGTCGCCGTGGCACCGGTCGTCCAGTGGTTCTCAGTCGTCTGGGGCCTGGGGAGTGTCGGACGTCCGGTCCACGTCAGTCATCCAGTCACTGTAGCATTTGTGGGCTGACTCTTCAGGCTGGTGTAAGCTCCAGGGGTCGGACGTCCGGCGAGGTCCGATCGTCCGGAGGCTTTAAACTTTAGGCAGTTTCTTCTCTTGGTCCTTGTACTTGGCGTCCTCGCTAGCTCGTCCATTGGATGTGGTGGCTCCGTGGCTTTCCTCTAAGTACCTAATCATGCATAGCACGCATGTTGGAGGTAGTAGCCATGCCTCACATGTACAAAGTGAAAGTTCGGAGAGGAGCGAGTTCACCTTGTGTCCAAAGGCGTATGTTCGAGGTCTCGTCATATGTCCTCTTGGGGCTTGGAGGGTAGTCGGAGTGTACATGGGGATGAACGTGCGATGCTCCGCATCATCTCCACCCCCCTTGGAAAAGATCCGACCTCAGATCATGATCCTCATCGCCATGGGAACGGTTGTCGTGGGCGTACTTGTAGTTGGACAAAGTGGAAGTCATGGTGCAATCCAAGTACTCCAAGTTGTCGCCGGGGGAGTATACATGCAAAAGGAGCAAACACAAAGAACACTCGGAAATACAACAGTTAGCGCACACAAAGGGTCCATCATGTAAGAATGAGTCCGTTCGGCAAGATTGTTCGTGACAAAGCGCATGAAGCTTATGAAGATGATGTAGAATGATATGCAAAGCATTCATGGGAGCAAAAGCATTCATTGTGCACACAAATGTGTCGTCAATATGATCAATGCAGCCTCGGTGCAAAATGGTGTCATAGTGAGACGGTTTATCAAGAGCATAAATATGGCAATGGATGCTCAATATGTGTATGTGATCATGCAATTGCTGGTGGGGAATATGATCATGATGTAAGAATATGCCTTAAAGGAAGATCACAACAAATTTGCTAAGGAAATGCATAAGCTCATATATCATGGATGACATGGGAATACAAGATGAAACAATGCAATCATAATGTGTGTCAATCCATGCATAGGGTGCAAATTTGTCATGTGTATGATATGTCCATCGAGCATGACATGTGCGAGCACAATCAACAAATATGGAGGTGTTGGTGTACCAATGCTCGATGTTGTGGCATGAGTGGAGGTTCGAAGGTGCATCCAATAAGTCCGAGCGCTCCTCATTTTGAAGGTCCCTAGAGCCAATCTCCGATGTCGCTCCTCCGTTCGCGAGATGTATCATGTAGACAACAAGAAAGAGACAACAATGTAATAGTGACCCATCCAATATGCGTATTTGAGGATGGCTCAAAGGGAAGGAGTTCACCTTTAGGAGATTCTCGCAAATGTTGGTGTTGCACATCGTGTATGCCTTCGCATGACCAATTTGTCGAATAATGGCACCGCCTTGTGAATCTTCCAAAATGAAAGAACATGACAACCACTTGGAACAACAAATGAGGTTAGGGGAAGTGCAAAACCTATCATTCATGTGGTAAGATAACCAACAAGTGTATGCATCATGCTCATCATAAGAAAGGACAGGGGAGCATTTCATAGTATGGTGGCATATGATGCGAGAACAACCAAATACAATAGGCGCAAGTAAACAAGCATGCATCACAAGTAATATGTCCATGTCTCCATGATCAATAAGCATAACAAGTTGGCACTCAATACAAGGGGATATGAGAGATGCCACTAATGGAGACAAGAGACAATGATCAAGATAAATCATGTGAGAAGCAAGAGCATATATGTCATCAACCCAAGAAAGTGAGTAATAGTGGAACTTGGGTGATGCGACAAAGCAAGCAATCATAGCAATCAAGTAGGGCAAGCTAGTAGTGTGAAGATGCAACATACCAGAAGGAATCATGGCAATCATGTCATGTTTGCAAATAATGAGCATATATGATGCACATGACATATGACAACCATGAAAACAAGATATGAGCAAGAGATCATCAATGTATTGGCCAGAGGCCATATGTAAATAGCAATGGGACATCATGACTCTCCCAACACAACAAGCATCAATAGCATGAGGCACATGATAAACATGGCAATAGCAACAAGGATCTCCACCAAGCATGCAAATACACATATGAGTAGTAAAATGGTGAATCATGGGTATATGCAAGCAAGGGTCACAATTGCATGGCAAAGACATAGAAAGAGGCATAGCATGCAAAGTGAACACGAGAGAATGGGCATAACGTAACAAGTGATATATAGCCCAAAGCCATGTGAGAGCCAAGTAAAAGGAATGCGCGAAGTTGTGGCGTGAAGGGAATGGTGGGAAGGACAATCCACGGGATCCCAAGCCATCTTTGCTCTGAAGAGCTCGTTTAGTCAACTCTCGGGGATTGAGAGGTTGACGAGTATACGTGAGTACCTACACAAAACAAAGACAAAGGAAAAATTGTGTGTTCATGGTATATGTACACATCATCCATCATGATGCGCACGTGTTTGTGTTGGTTAGCACAAGATATCCAATGCTCAAATAAATGAGATGCGTGATATAGAAACATGTCATCCATCATGATAGGTTTGTTGTTATGTATAGCATAATGGAGACTCAAATTGTGTAATGCATCATGGGATATATGTAGAGCATTGTTATTCATGGAATGCATGTGGTGCAAGCAATTATGGGAATCATGCAAAGTATGGAATGCATCAAAATCTCCTAATATGTATGAGGAAACTATGGGGGTCTCGTCAGGATCATTAGTGGAAACATCACATGGATAATATTGACAACATCTAAAACAAAGCATATTTGGGACAATGTGATCATGGCATGGTATAGTAGATGAATTGCTCAAATCATGTAAAGGAAGCATGGCAATATCATCATATGAAAAACAAAAGCCAATGACCATCATCTCGTCATCTATGCCATAAGTGCAAATGGGATTTATTTTAATGGGGCATGCATAGCTACTATGTTGAGATTGAAATGATGCAATATGGGAGATCTCACTCATAGTCTATGACAAGTTTAAAGGATTGTCAAACATGATGTGACCAATAGAATTTCCACATGATATCCTATGGAGCATAGCATCACAACTAGGCAAATCAACATGCTCATCATCATATTCATCATAAAAATGGTAAGTTATTACATGAAGAATTCGCACTAGCATGAAGCATAGGAATAGGTGCATCAACATCATGCAAGCAATCATTGGTGAGATAGTCCACTAGTGGGACAAGATAAGCACCATCACCTATGTTACCTTTGGAGCATCGCTCATGTGTTGTAGGTGAGGTGTAGAAGACCGGGTCGTGGTCATCTTCATCTTGATGGAACCATGTGGGGGGTGCATCATCGTCCACCATGGCCATCGTCATCTCCATTGGAGGTATGGACTCGTCGAGGATAGGCGTGTCGTCATGTAGGAGACCTAGCACCAAAGAAGAAAACACACTCAGATTAGAGGTTAGGTCGTTAGAAATCATAGTGGCCTCACATGTCGTGTCAACTACCTCACTCACTAAGTGTTGTGGCTCACTCACTCCATCTTGGATGCTCTCACTCATATGGTTGGTGGAGTCACTCAAATGGCTCTCAACCTCACATAGAATGTGTGGCATGCTCTCAAGTGTGGGGCTAGTGGTGGTCACACTCATCATCTCATAGGAAATGCTCCCAATGTCACGTATGGTTGAGTCACTCATGTGGTGGTGGCTCTCCTCACATGGCAATTGGGGCATCTCGTCATATGTGGGTGTCGGAGATATGTAGGTGCAAATGTCTCCATGCTCAATCATGTCGTAGTCGTAGCCGTGGATGAAGGCCGAAGATGGCACATCATCACTCTCCTCTAGGACCTAAGATAAGGTCTCATGTGCGGTCTCGTAGCTTGACTCGGAGTATCAGTCCAATATGGGCGTCGTCTTCATGTTGTCGAAGAGGTTCGTGCTCGTCATCGTGGTTGAAGGGGATGGACCTTGCTCGACCTTCTTGTCACTGTCTTGTTGTAGGAGGCCCATATTATGTGGCACCTCATTGCTCGTCTCCATGACCAAAGGGAATTTCCCATGCTCGGTCATCTTCCTTGAGGGGCTTCCAAAGAAGGAAGTGTCGCCCTCTCTTGTAGGTGGTCACCTCGTTGCTGAAGATGTCGATGTAGGCGAACTCATGGGAAGTAGGCTAAGATGCCGTACATCCGAAGGTGAAGATGCCTCAAGAAGACTTGGCAAAGATGCGGAAGTGGTTGGTGTAGCCGTAGCTCCGTCTTGGTGGTGCTTGTCTCGCGGTCTTCTCTTGTGCTCATGATGTCTGAACTTGGCAAGAAATAGGGCTTGTTGGGACTTGTGCATTTGCGCTCGTGGAGCATCATCATGATGATGGTGTTGTTGTCGTGCTTGAGCTCGTAGTAGATGTCGTTCGTCGTCGTCGTGCACATGTTGCTTGGAGGTTATTTGCCCTTCATGATGATGTGTATCATGAACGTGATGGTGGTCGCCATGGAGATGTGGACATGGGCGACTTGTGCTCTTATCACTTGGGCGCTCCGAAGACTTGTGACTTGAACGTCGCCGCCTTGAGGATGATGAAGCGGAAGAACGGTTGATCAACAAAGTTTGAATCTCCTCCACCCTTGCATCTTGCTCCTCCTTTTATGCGGAAAGCTTGTTGTCGATGTAGTCCGTTTTCCTCGCTTCGGAGTGGCAAATTTCAATGGAGAGGTTCTCGATGCGCTCTCTCAATCTTGATTGTGCGCCTTGCATTTGTTGTTGTAGATTGAAGATTGACGCTTTGGTGTTTTAGTTGTTCCCGCCTTCGTTGTTGTCGAAGACCGGAGATGAAATGCCTTGCCTATCCATCACAGTACTGGCGCAAATATGAGTGGAGAAAGGAGAAGTATTATACCAAATGTACCTTGACCGATGTTGAATATGGATCAATGATCACTCAATGATGTAACAAGGATATAGCACAATTGGTACCAATTCTTGTCGGTTTCTCACACCTAAACAAAATAAGGCTTATGGTGGAGCTCGGTGAGGATAGTGGAACAAAAATTTGATGCAAAATGTTAGCAAGAGTCAATAATGTTAAAAGAGATTCACCAATTCTCAAGTAAAACAAGTAGACCAATAGCAATATGTGGTACACGGAAACACACACACGGATAGATAAATGGGGTCGTGTAACCAAGGAATGAGCACAAAATGTGGAATCCATGGAAAACGCTCGTGTTTCACAACTCAAGAGAGATGCTAGCACCATTGCTCAATAGGCGGATACGATACTTGTGCACAACCTAGTAGATGCAAAATGTATGAACTTTCTATCCCAAGTATGCTATGTGTATGATGTTCTGGTGGTATGATCCAAGATGATCGGATATGAAAATCTTATGTGCAATGTGGTATGATGCTATGGCACTTGCTTACAAGCTCTTTGTTCACTCTTTTTCTTTGCTTAAAAGCTTATTCTCTTTTTTTGTATATGGCCACAGTGCGAAATGCACAAACCAAGATAGCAATTGGGTATATACGGGAACAAACTTGTGGCACAAGGGATGATATCGTACCAATATGATATGGTATGGTATGTATGCAATGGAAGGTGTAGACCACTAATGTGCACAAGTAACATTACCGGCAATACTCAAAGGCTAGTCTCGATAGGCAAGTGACACAAAATGGGCTAGGGGTTATCAATGCAATGGCAAGGGAGTATACAATGGAGGGATACCACGATACCAAGATGATATGGAGGTTACCGTCCGTGTCAATTATGAGTGGCCGTGATCTTGATGGAGATACCAAGATGATGGAGACTCGTCCCTAAGTAGCCGAAACACCTTAGGAAACGGAAAAAGCACGAACTAAAAATCTCAAATGTCAAATGGTGGTAGCGGGATGC
The DNA here is from genome assembly GCF_056163025.1 of Triticum urartu. Lineage (NCBI taxonomy): Eukaryota > Viridiplantae > Streptophyta > Magnoliopsida > Poales > Poaceae > Triticum > Triticum urartu. Next base: position 232,143,493 of record NC_141876.1, on the reverse strand, counting down.
AGTGGTGGTTGGGAAGCTCATTGGGATTTTGGAAATGGAGGGTAGGTTGGTGGACCATACACGGTGTTGGAGTTGGAAGCACGGTCCCTAAGTAGCCGAAACACCTTAGGAGACACAAATCACAACACAAACAAAATTGGGTTAAGTCGGTGTGGCGGAAGTATATTGTGGGTAAGCCTATGTGGTAGTGGTGGTGGTGGATGATGAAGAAGAAACCGTCCCTATGTAGCCTAAACACATTAGGAGACTCAAATCACAACTCAAACAACCACTAATGCGAAGGGGAACAAAATTGGTTAGGTTGCGGAAGTCGGTGGTGGTGTAGCGGATGAAGTGGTGGAAGCCCTAGGCAAAGATGCCAAAGTTACAAAAATTTGATGGAGTCCAATGATGTTGGTGGTATTTTTTTTGGGAAGGGGGATGTCAAGAGCTTCAAAAACAAGCTAAAGAACGTCAAAATCGAAGTTCAGATGAATTAGTTATGGCCAAAACAAGAATCAGCCGAAGTCAATATCTACAAGTTACGGGCGTCCGTAAAAGGACGGATGTCCGGTCGGGCTCGGAAGTCCGTAAATTCTATTCTGTTGGTTGGTTCCGGTCATCCGGTAAGTTGCAGACATCCAGTCGTTTGGGAGGCTCCAGACGTCCGTAAAAACGTCGGTCGTCCGGTGGGTCGGGGTCAATGCGACATTTCAGATCCAGGACGCGACTTTGGGCGGAAATTGGGGATTTTGGTGTCAAAATTGATGAGATTTTGTGAATGGAAAGTGGGGAAACTTGGGGAAATGCTAGATCCACTTGAAACCAAGCAAATCCATGGATCAAATCCAACAAAACTTCATCACAGCAACAAATCACAAAAAAAATTAGGGCTTTTTTGGTGGGGATTTTTCAAAATTGAGGAAGAACACAACAAAATCAAGCTAGAAAACGAAGAGGGAAGGCTCAGAAATTGTGATCAACCTGGCTCATGATACCAAGATGATATCATGAGACAAGCTGGCACTGATCCAAGATGATGTAGGGTGGAATCCTAAGTGGTCGATCTTTCACGAAAGGAGCGGATCCCGCGATGAACATGACGAACGCGAGGGGAAACACGAGGGAAAAGTCACAAGGGGAACAAAACAGAACACTCAAACCAACAAGTATGATCACACATATGCTAGATCCTTGAAACACGAGAGGAGATACAAGATCCACGATCAACAAGAGACGATACACGGTAACCGGATTTTCTCCAAAGGAGGTATTGATGGTCTTCTCCGCGAGGAGGTCTTGAATCCAAAGGGATCTTCTTCGAAGAGGGGCCGCGGTCTCTCTCAAGGAGTAGATCCGATGTGGATGAGCAAAGCTCTATCTCTAAATGAGCTACTACTTTGCTGACCCTAGAAAGGATGAGGGGAAGGTCTATTTATAGTCTAGAGCCATGAAGGGGTAAGTGAGGGGCGAAGGGGTACATGGGCCTCGGGCCCAATCTCTGTGCGCAACAGTCGTCGGGCATCCGGTGGGTGACGGACGTCCGGAGGCTCGGGACGGTCCGGATGTCCGGAAATCTTCGGACTTCCGTAAATAGCGTTCTGTCGCCGTGACACCGGTCGTCCGGTGGCGCTCGGTTATCTAGGGCCTGTGGAGTGTCGGACGTCCGTTCCGCGTCGTTCGTCCGGAGGCTGTAAACTTCGGGCAGTTTCTTCAGGCTTGTGTAAGCTCCAGGGGCTGGAAGTCCGGCGAGGTCCGGTCATCCGGAGGCTGTAAACTTCGGGCAGTTTCTTCTCTTGGTCCTTGTACTTAGCATCCTCGCTAGCTCGTCCGTTGGATGTGGTGGCTCCGTGGCGTTCCTCTAAGTACTTGATCATGCATAGCACACACGTTGGAGGTAGTAGCCATGTCTCACATGTAGAAAGTGAAGGTTCGGGGAGGAGCGAGTTCATCTTGTGTCCAATGGCGTATCTTCGAGGTCTCATCATATGTCCTCTTGGGGCTTGGAGGGTAGTCGAAGTGTACATGGGGATGAACGTGGGATTCTCCACATCACTTACTTCGAACAAAGTCTGGACAGATGATACCGTCGGGGAAGTTAGCATATATCTCATGACCAGGCCCTTTTATGTGCAGTGCAATTCTAGTGCCAGCTTTTAGTTCATAAAACTTAGAAATTTATTTCTAAAAGCCATTGCCAAAAGAGGAGTCACCACGTTCATCAAGTCTTACAGTAGCAACGATTGTAAATCCATGGTTTGTGTGTAGTATGACATCCCTGCAGTCTTGATTTATGTAAAGGGAAAGATTGTGCACTACAGATTCTGTTGCATAGCAAGGGACGCGCTGCAGAAAATGGTAGGATTGTTAAAGAGTATATGGTAACATGCAAATATGGGCCCAGATTGAAAGAACTATACAACAGTCGAAATCGAAGGAAAAAAAATCTATAATTAAACAGATAGGGTAAACATGATGTCATGGAAATCTTAGAGTAATCGAAGGAACAATACATCATTAATTTGCCTAATATAGAAAGAAGAGGGGGGAAATCCCCTTTGACGTATATGGTGCATGTGGCACCTTTTATCCAAATGTAGTAATATTTAGAATATGTTCAAGAAAGTAGGCCACGCCAGCCGATTTAGGGTGAGATTGAACATACCGCGTGCATCCTCAAGTCATCTGGTACGTTGAGATGGAATGTCTGGCGGAGGCCGTAAGGTCATGATGTGTCCGCGCACTGTACACTCTATGGATGGAAGAAAACCCTCAAATCATGTCGAATAAAAATGAATTCACGGAGATTTCGGCCCGGTGATTAAACGAGGCAGATGAACTGGGATAAGAGATGAGATAATATCTCATTAAATTAGTTACCTTGTTGTCCATGAGAAAGAACCCTCAGTACAGCAGATTCCCCAACCGAGCAGAGCTGGGTCGACCACGAGCAGCGTCAAGAAAGTTGATGGCGATAGGCGGCGGCAAGCAGAAGTGGCCAAATGCGGTGGGCTTTGCCTGCAGCCTGGCGGCGGCAGCAGGCGTCAATCTAAGTGGTTAGGCCGCGATAGGCGGTGCCATGCATAGACGCGGAGGAGCTTGTGTAGGTGTTGATGGCACCGGAGGGGGTGGCAGGCGGGGTGAGGGTTTTTGTGACGTGGGGATGGTGAGGGTTTTCCTTTTTGGTTTTTGAATTGGGTGGTGAGGGTTTTCTATCCCACAAAGAATTTTGGAGTCGACGGTTTGCTAGAGCCAACCGTGTGTCATTGACGCAACAGGCAAAATGAAAGTCATTGCACAGGGTTCCAATTTTGGGAACCGTGCACTAGTATGCATCGGTGCTATACAAACGGTTTTAACCCCTTTCCGCTACAGCATTTGGAACCATCGCCTAGTGAGTGTGGGTGATAGGGGGTCCTTCCCACATAACCCAGAAATCGTCAGGGATAGGCCCTCCTGGGACACAGGCTGGGGCCGTGTGCGGTCGGACGAGGCATCGAAACCCAATCATTTCAGTAGGATGTACATCCCACACGGTAATCCGAGAAAATCATTTCCGTAGGTATGTACATCCCACATGGTGAATCCCAGAAAAACATTTTCGTTCGTATGTATATCACACATAGTCAATCCAAGGAATACATTTCCGTTCTTATGTACATCCCAAACAGTCAATCCATGGAAAACGTTTCCGTTCGTACATACATCCCACACAGTTTTATGTGTAGGCTCGTGTGTGAAAGGTGTAACTATCACACACAGTCTGCCTTGGTTAAATGTTTGCTTTTATCAACTATATCACACACGATTTGATGAAGAAAACTTTGTGGCATTGGGCTATCCATCGCAAGCGCTTTTACTACTAGAACTGTTTGCAAAGGTCCATGACACATTTAGCAGGTTTATTAGTTTACAATTAATAATTCCGGTATTACACAAATTCACATTTCATATCGAACAGTTGTTCGCCAATTTCATATCAGGCACAAAAATATATTATAACACCACGGTATGGTAGCTACATGAAAATAGCACCGTACAACATATAGCTAGTTCAACTTCATAAGAACAATATATTCATTTCCCTAATCGAGATCATCTAGGCTCGTCTTATCCACCTATGCTTTCTGTTCAGTAAGACCCTGTTTTGCATGGGCCAACTGGGAAAGTGCCTCCTCCTTCGCCAACACCATCATAGCAAAGTCTGATTAAAAAAATCTGAGCTCATTCTCCACCTTCAACTTTTTATCCCGCATCTTCAAATATTCTCTAGAGCTTCGCTAGGCACATCTTCAAAGACTGTGGCCACTCTTGATCAACCCACTCCAAGTAAGAACACTTCCGCTCATCCTATAATATTTAAAACTAGATCAGTAACAATTGTAGGGGAAACAGGTTTATAGCAACATAGAAAATCACCAATACTTATTTTGAAAAACTGAAGAAACATGTTAATTATGACATATCTTTTCAAAAAGATCAATGTGCAAATGAAATAATTGGTACTAAGACAACTACCAAATTCTGGAACATCAGAAGCTATAATTAACTATAACAACGCTACAAGTTCGTACTCATGTACAATAAATAACAAATTGAACATTTTATGAGGAAGGTAAATATAACTGCAATAGCATAGCGACAGTGTTTGGATGATAGCAAATTGATACTAACAGGTGTGTACATGCACAAATTTAGTAACATAGAACTATTAGCACTAAGGCCGTCCACTATGTATGCCAAAACTTTGGTAAAGACAACTATTTCTACATCTCGCACCGGTGCCCTGCACTGGCGAGCCGATGCAGCGACAAAAAAATCAGGGACCTGAACTCCAGAGCACGTAGTTGCTCCGATGCCCAGTTCCTTCGTGCCATAAAGATTTAGTATTTTATTGCTTGGCTGCTCAATGTGTCGACCAAAGTTGGCTGCACAATGTGTCGACCAAAGTGTGCTGCACAAACTACTGAAGCGATGCCAAATAATTTTCTAATGGCACCGCTGATGAGATAGCAACAATTTAAGATACTAGGTACAACTGTGACACTGTCTTCGGATGTGTTTGTTTGAATGTGTGGTATGAATGGGTTCGAACCGCGACAGTGTCTGAATCATATCTAACAAATGATTTGTAACAACGAAAGAGGGTCTAACCTTCTCTGCACATGCCAGAAACTTCCTCCCACTATCCACAGAATCAAATGCAACTAGCTTCACGCATGGAGATTGATGGTGACAACGATCAAATAGATCTTCATCCACCCCACTCCATTCGTTGCCACTGATGGTCCTAGGGAGCTACAAGAGGAAGAAATGACTAAAATTGACCGCCGGGTAAAAATCCTTCATTCCAAGTCATAGCCCGAGAGAGAGAAGAGAGGCATACCCGGGTGGTGAAGGAGACAGAGGAGGAGGAGGAACCGCTGGAGAGGTCTTTGAAGAAGACCATGGCGACCCCGGCAGTAGGATGCGAGACGGCGAGAGCAAGGAAGCGACTATAGCTTAGCAAGTAAGGAGGAAACCGGGGAAATTTGACTTGTGGTCGGAGAGAAAAGGGGGCGGGGAAGGGGGAAGGGGGTAGATATTTTGGCGATAGGCCAAAATTTTGCAAATGTGGAGGGAAACTTTGCTCGCGGTGCCGCCGGACCATTCACTTTGAACGATTGTGTGCATCACAAACAATTCTTCTGCTTTACATGCAAGGGATGAGTTTGATAATTCAAATTTTGGTGGAAATTTCCCCGGGTACATAATTGCATAATTTAACATCACTTGCCAACTTGGGCACACAAAGATCGTACAACAGATAGACCACACTTACTGAATCGAGCAATTTTAGTAATTAAACAGAGCTAGTTGACCTAAACATTTCTCTAACAAAAGAGCAGCATTAAAAACAAAGCCTAAGTACGCATAATTTTAACAAATCCGCCGTCGCGCCGGCCTATGCATCACCGGTGTGACATGAGACGTCGATGACTTGTCCTAGCGACAAGCCGCCGTTGGTGGACTCCGCGTCCCCCCTGCTGAAGTCAACCGCGTCCAAGTCAACCGCGTCCACGTCCTCGTCCTCCTCCTCGTCCTCGACACCGCCCTCAAGGTTGTTGTGCTCATAGTAGTGGCTGTGCCAGAGCTCGTGTTGGTACTCCACCACTGATTCCTCGATGGACAGACTCTTCTCTACCTCGACCTCAGCCACGCGCAACTCCTCCTCCCGGCGCTCCTTGATCTACGCTGCCTCCTGCATCTCCAGCTCCCACTCGGTGACCTCATGAGGAAGCAGGTGCTCCATGGCCACTGCCGCCTTTTCAGACATGGGTAGCATGCTGGAGTCGGAGGTGGCCTGGAATATCTTGGCGTGTGCATCCTCAATCTTGGCATGGATGGCCTCGACTCGGGCCAGGGCGACATCAGCGGCACGGACGGCAGCTCGAGCGTTCTCGGCGTTTGCAGCCGCTGTCGCAGCAGCAGCTGCCTTGTCGGCTACTGTAGACGTCCTCTCGGCCAAAGCGTCCGTGATCAATGCAGATGCGGAGGCACTCTCAGCGTAGGCGGGCGCGCTCTTGGCGTAGGCGGCAGCGCTCGGGGGGGACGCGGCCATCATACAGCCCTTCACGAAGTGTTTCCACGTCGTCATCTTTGCAAGAAGGGGATGCGGGAATGGGGATCGAGATTCGTGGATTCGGGGGTTGCCGGCACTGGAGCAGACGAGCCAGCGAAGCTTAAGGAAGGAGACCTAAATAGACCCAGATATTTTCATCGCAAACGGTTCCTAGAAAACAACTGTGTGCTATTGTAGATATTTTTTATTAGCTGTGAAAGACGAACTTGGAGTAAAGTGGCAACGGATGGTGTTTTAAATGAACAAGAAATTTTGTAGAACTAATACAACTGTCACATCAAATTTTGGAAAATATCAGGGGTCATTTGACCTTTTAAGACATTTAAGTGGGTTTTTAGCCATTTAATGACCGTAATTGAAATTTGAACTACATGTACATGCCACAGCAAACCATAACGGTTTGAAAACTCATATTTCGTGTAATTGTGTGCGATTTAAATCCATGTGCAGTAAATTGGAACGAATTTTCAAACATATTGGTCTAACGGCTATGACATATTTAAGCATCGAGTGACATGGCATTTTAATTCCAAAAAATAAAAAAAATCAGAAACACATGAAACCTTGGTTCATGTAATGTCATGCCACCAAAATGATGTGGTAAGAAAATTGGCATGTTTGACGAAAGTTTGGGCACGCACCCCTCACAAATCGGAGCAACTCACTAGAAGGCTCGTGGTTCCAAGAGGGAACAATGCATGTTTGATGACGAATGGGGGATAGCTTGCTCTTACGGCCTTCAATTCTTTTTCTATGTCTAACGTGCACTCCTACAACCATAATGTGAAATTTTTAAAAATTCTAGGGGTCATTTGACCTTTTAAAGACATTTAAGTGATTTTCTAGCCATTTAATGACCGTAATTCAAATTTGAACTACATCTACATGCAACGCCTAACCAAAATGGTTTGAAAAATCATATTTGTGTACTTGAGTGTGAGTTAATTCCATGTGCAGTAAACTAGAAGGAATTTTCAAACATATTTGTCTCACAACATGGACACATGCATACGTATGCATGGAGTGACATGGCATTTCAATTCCAAAAAAAATCAGAAACACATGAAACCTTGGTTGATGTAATGTCATGCCACCAAGATGATGTGGTAAAGAAATTGGCATGTTTGATGAAAGTTTGGACACACACCCCTCACAAATTGGAGCAAACTCACTAGAAGGTCCGTGGTTCCGAGAGGGAACAATGCATGTTTGATGACAAATGGGAGATAGCTTCCTCTTACGGCCTTCAATTTTTTTCTATGTCTAACGTGCACTACTACAACTGTAATGTGAAATTTTGGAAAATTCTTGGGGTCATTTGACCTTCTGAGGACATTTAAGTGATTTTATAACCATTTAATGACCGTAATTCAAATTTGAACTACATCTACATGCAACGCCTAACCAAAACAGTTTGAAAAATCATATCTGTGTACTTGTGTGCAAGTTAATTCCATGTGTAGTAAATTAGAAGGAATTTTCAAACATATTGGTCTCATGACATGGACACATGCATACGTATGCATGGAGTGACATGGCATTTTAATTCCAAAAAATAAAAAAAGATCAGAAAAACATGAAATCTTGGTTGATGTAATGTCATGCCACCAAGATGATGTGGTAAAGAAATTTGCATGTTTGACGAAAGTTTGGACAAACAACCCTCACAAACCGGAGCAACTCACTAGAAGGTTAATGGTTCCGAGAGGGAACAATGCATGTTTGATGATGAACGGGAGATAGCTTCCTCTTACGGTCTTCAAATTTTTTTCTATGTTTAACATGCACTAATACAACTATCATGTGAAAATTTGGAAAATTTCAAGGGTCATTCGACCTTTTAAGACATTTAAGTGACGTTCTAACCATTTAATGACCGTAATTAAAATTTGAACTACATCTACATGCAACGCCTAACCAAAATGGTTTGAAAAATCATATTTTTGTGTACTTGTGTGCGAGTTAATTCCATGCGTGTCACAGCCCTAGATCAGTCTTTGTTTGTCTTTGCTTGTTCATCATGTCATCATGTTTAAATTCAAGAAACTTGAATTGGGGATGTTCCAAACCCTAGCACCAAATGGAATTCAAATAGGTATAACCTAAAAATATTTTCAATGAAACTGAAATGCCCTTCATAAATGTTCATCATTTTTGTTTTGGTCCAGAATCTCTGCCAAAAATGGTGCACAATTTTCTAGGACACTCTGGGTTATTGAATTAAATCATACAGTATTCGTTCTTGGACATTTAAGTGCTATAAATAATTTTAAATGTCCAAATGATCATGAAAGGAAATGAGGGCTGTTGGAAGTATTCCAAATAATGCCCACAAACAATTTCATGATTTTTGAAAGTGCCCTGGTATTTTTAATAATGCCCCAACAGTTGCAGAATTTAGAAAACAGAAAACAAGTGAGAGAGAGAAGTGTTTAGCTATAGCCCACCTGGCACAGCCACCTGGCCCAGCATAGGAGGCCCAGTCCACAAGGGCATCCTTGTCTTCTACCCTTGCCAGTAGGTAGAGGCAAATCAGAGCACGACGCCAGCCGTGCCAGCTCCTCCTTCGCGCTGGCGAGCTCCCTTCATCCCAACAGTGCCCGGAGAAAGTGTTGGCCCCTCTCCCTTTCCCCTCCTCTCTCTGGACCTCCCCCTCGCTCCTCCCCCCTCCTCTGCTCTCTCCCCGCACGCGGCCGAGCGGAGCTCATCACCGCCGCCGCTGTTGCTGCATCCACGGCCAACCCCTCGCCTCGTAGTTGCTTCCAGAAGAACCGCCGTGATGCCCCCGTGCTTCCTGCCGAGCCATGCGAGCTGGGAAGCTCTGCATCGTCTCCACGCCATTGTCTTCAACCTAGGGCGCCACCGATTGCCGACTTCAGCGCCTCCCCGAGCCCACTGGCCTGGTCAGTGAGTCCGTTGTGAGCTCCTCTGCCGTTCGCCTCTTTTCCCGTCGCCCCGCACGTCCTCTAGCGCTAGTGCCGTTGAGGTCGAAAGCTTGTTGCCACCGGCCATGGCGCCGCAGTGGCCACAGATGCCTTAGCTCGCTTCCGAGCATACCATCGGGATCGTGATGTGCCCAGGATCCCAGAACAAGCATCCATTCGTCCTCCCGTCCATCGTAGCATCGTTTTCGTCGAGGTCCGAGCTCCGGCTACCGCACCGGCCATCCCCGCGGTCATTCTGGTCCACCCTGGCTCATGCTAGGCGCACTGTTAGACGTGGACGAGAATCAGCTGCACGTAGAGCCCCACTGTCGTCCATTTGGTCACCGGAGGGCAACACCCGAGCATCGCCGCCGTCTCTGGACGTCGCCGGCGGCTAACCGCCAATGTAACCGGCCATTAGGGCCTAAGAACCCTACTAACTACCCTTTGGGGCCAATGACAGCCAGGCCCCACCGCCTAACTAACCGGCTAACTTAAATAGATTGAGTTTAATCTAATTCTACTAGACCCATGCGTCAGCATTGACTTTGCTGACATGGTCATTGACCGGACCCACCTGTCTGTGAGCCTAGCCATCACTTTGAGACTGACCAGTGGGACCCACTGGTCAAGTTTGACCTGGACCTGGCGTGTTGACCTGCTGATGTCACACTGATGTATGCCGACGCAATAAGCTATTTTTGGATTATTTCTATTTTGGAAATTCCAGAAAATTAGCAAAACTTCTAAAAATCATAGAAATTCAACCATAACTTCAAATGAAATAATTTATATATGAAAAATTATCAGAAAAATGCAATCTATCCATCTGTACCTTTTCCATGCATGTTGGAACAACTTAAAGTTGCTGAATAGGGCAAATCAAATGTTTGGCATTTAAATTATCACTTATGGAGTTTGATTTTGAACCTTGAGTTCAAACTAACTTCATTTAAATCATTGCTAGCTGCATTAGCTCAAATCACAGCATATTGCCATGTCACATTCATGCATCATGTTGTTGCATTGCATTGATCGTGTTCCTTCTCTGTTGCCGGTATTTGTCCCCTCTCGATAGACGTGCTTCTGACAATGAGTTTGATGACACCGATGAAGAGCTATAATATCTTCAGAAGTGCCAGGCAAGCAAAACCCCCTTGTTCATTCTGATACAATCCCACTCTCTCACTTCTGCTCTCTTTTACTGCATTAGGACAATAACGATTCAACTGTACATGCTATGGTAGCTGAACCCCTTTCCTCTACATGACCTGTTTGGCATTTAAATTATCACTTATGGAGTTTGATTTTGAACCTTGAGTTCAAACTAACTTCATTTAAATCATTGCTAGCTGCATTAGTTCAACTGTACATGTTTGGCATTTAAATTATCACTTACGGAGTTTTATTTTGAACCTTGAGTTCAAACTAACTTCATTTAAATCATTGCTAGCTGCATTAGCTCAAATCACAGCATATTGCCATGTCACATTCATGCATCATGTTGTTGCATTGCATTGATCGTGTTCCTTCTCTGTTGCCGGTATTTGTCCCCTCTCGATGGACGTGCTTCTGACGATGAGTTTGATGACACCGATGAAGAGCTATAATATCTTCAGAAGTGCCAGGCAAGCAAAACCCCCTTGTTCATTCTGATACAATCCCACTCTCTCGCTTCTGCTCTCTTTTACTGCATTAGGACAATAACGATTCAACTGTACATGCTACGGTAGCTGAACCCCTTTCCTCTGCATGACCTGTCATTGCCATAGTAAATAGATGAAACCCACTAGCATGACTAGGAGTTGTTTGAGCCCTGATGTGCCTACTCATTCATGCTTGTTGTCATGCCTCCTACTACTTAGAGTTGAGTCAGGTCCGATTCATTGGGGATGAATTGGAATGTGGTGAACATGTCATATTGTTGAGAGCTAAGTGTGTGAACACGATTTGGTAAAGGTAGCGGTGAGATGCCATGCAGGAGTACATGGTGGGTTGTCTCATTGAAACTATCCTCTGGAACTGAGTTCTGTGTTTGTGATCCATGAACAGTTACTACCACACATTGGGTTCCGGTAACTCGGCCCCTCTCGGCTTATTAATCGCCTCGATCTCTGTCCAGGAGTTGCAACTAGTTTCTGGTGTTTGTAGGATATGTGTTGGGGGCCGTGTGTAGCCTGACCCTAGGGGTGGGCTATGATGCGGTAGAGACACGAGGCACGGTGTACCGAGACGCCTGTTTGGTGCCTCGGGAACCCTTCTCTCATCGTTTGGGGCCATGAGCTAAACCCCGGCCGGATCTCCTTGCGGATGGAACCCGAATAGGAAATAAACCTGGACTAGAGACTTGTGTGGTTAGTCAGGTCGTGGCCGACTCCCTCGCCAAGCTTCCGCTTGAAGGTTGCCGAGATACACAACGTGTACATGGTGGTAAGTGGCGAGAGCGTGTGTGAAGAAGTACACCCCTGCAGGGTTAACATCATCTATTCGAATAGACGTGTCCACGGTAAAGGACTTTTGGGTTGCCTATACAGTTCATAGACAAGTGAAAGTGGATACTCTGAAATGCGCAAGATAAGCATGAGTGATATGGATGGCATCCTCGTAAGGAGACGGGAGTGGATCCATAGTGGTGTATTGATATGGTGAATATGTGGACTCGTGTGCGCCACCTCAAGAAAGTTACTTGTAGTCGTAGTTTAGGATAGCCACCGAGTTAAAGCTGGCTTGCTACAGTTAAACTCCACCACCCCCTTTGTTGATATTGATGCATATGTAGCTAGTTCTGATGTAAGTCTTGTTGGGTACATTTGTACTCACGTTTGCTTAATTTACGTTTTTGCAGAGAGACTTCAGTCTCACTAGTAGTTCCGCGTGGACTTCGATGTTTAGCTTGTTACCTCAGCTACGATCTTCTGCCCTCGGTAGGGTCTTGTAGATAGTCGGGCTTCTCAGCCTTTTCATTTGTAGTTGCCTGTACTCAGACAAGTTAAGCTTCCGCATGTGCTTGTTGCTTGTATGCTCTGTATGTTGGGTCATGAGACCCATGTTTGTAATATCTGGCTCTTCAAAGCCTACTGAATAAATACTTTGAGTTGTAGAGTTTTGTTGCGGTGCCATGTTGTATTTACACATATCGAGCATATTGTGTGTATGATTGAAATGCTTTGTATGTGTGGGATCCGACAACCTAGTTGTTTATCCTTGGTAGCCTCTCTTATGGGGAAATGTAGTCTAGTGCTTCGACTGAGCCATGGTAGTCTGCTATAGCCCGGTTTGCCGGAGTCCTGCTAGCCCAGTTACTACTGCTTCGGAGCATGTAGAGTGGCCGGCATGTGATCCAGTTCGTTCCTATGTCTGTCCCTTCCGGGAAATGTCACACGGTGACATCCGGAGTCCTGCTAGCCTGTTACAACCCGGGTTCCTGGAGTCCTGTTAGCCCAGTTGCTACAGCCCGGATTCACATGCTGATGACTGACACGTTCGATGCTGGTTCATGTATGCATGTCCCTGTAAGTTAGTGCCACTTTGGGTTCACGACTAGTCATGTCGGCCCGGTTTCTCTGTCATATGGATGGTAGCGACACTATCATATACGTGAGGCAAACGGCACAAACGGTCCCGGACCAGGTAAGGTGGCACCCGTGGGAATACCGTGCATGAGGCCGCAAAGTGATATGATGTGTTACATGCTAGATCGGTGTGACTTAGGATCGGGGTCCTGACAATGTGCAGTAAATTAGAAGGAATTTTCAAACATATTGGTCTCAAGACATGGGCACATGCATGGAGTTCCATGGAATTTTAATTCCAAAAAATTAAAAAATGATCAAAAAAACATGAAACCTTGCTTGATTTAATGTCATGCCACCAAGATGATATGGTAAAAAGTTGGCATGTTTGAGAAAAGTTTGGACACACACCCCTCACAAACCGGAGCAACTCACTAGAAGGATCGTGGTTCCGAGAGGGAGCAATGCATGTTTGATGATGAACAGGAGATAGCTTCCTCTGACGTCCTTCAATTTTTTTTCTACATCTAACGTGCACTACTACAACTGTAATGTGATTTTTTTGAAAATTCTAGGGGTCATTTGACCTTTTAAAGACATTTAAGTGATTTTCTAGCCATTTAATGATCGTAATTCAAATTTAAACTACATCTACATGCAATTCCTAACCAAAACGGTTTGAAAAATCATATTTGTGTACTTGTGTGCGAGTTAATTCCATGTGCAGTAAACTAGAAGGAATTTTGAAACATATTTGTCTCACGACATGGACACACGCATACGTATGCATGGAGTGACATGGCATTTTAATTCCAAAAAAATCAGAAACACATGAAACCTTGGTTGATGTAATGTCATGCCACCAAGATGATGTGGTAAAGAAATTGGCATGTTTGGCGAAAGTATGGACACAGACCCCTCAGAAACCGGAGCAACTCACTAGAAGGCTCATGGTTCCGAGAGGAAACAATGCATGTTTGATGACGAACGGGAGATAGCTTCCTCTTATGGCCTTCAATTTTTTTCTACGTCTAACATGCACTACTACAACTATAATGTGAAATTCTGGAAAATTATTGGGGTCATTTGACATTTTAAATACATTTAAGTGATTTTCTAACCATTTATTGACCGTCATTCAAATTTGAAGTACATCTACATGGAACGGCTAACCAAAATGGTTTGAAAAATCATATCCGTGTACTCGTGTGCGAGCTAATTCCATGTGAAATAAATTAGAAGGAATTTTCAAGCATATTGGTGTCACGAGATGGACACATGCATACATATGCATGGAGTGACATGGCATTTTAATTCCAAAAAGTTAAAAAAATGATCAGAAAAACATGAAACCTTTGTTGATGTAATGTCATGCCACCAAGATGATGTGGTAAAGAAATTGGCATGTTTGACAAAAGTTTCGACACACACCCCTCACAAACCAGAGCAACTCACTAGAAGGTTCGTGGTTCCGAGAGGGAACAATGCATGTTTGATGACGAACGGGAGATAGTTTCCTCTTACGGCCTTCAAATTTTTTTTCTACGTTTAACATGCACTAATACAACTGTCATGTGAAAATTTGGAATATTTCAGGGGTCATTTGAACTTTTAAAGACATTTAATTGATTTTCTAACCATTTAATGACAGTAATTCAAATTTGAACTACATATACATGCAACGCCTAACCAAAATGGTTTGAAAAATCATTTTTTTGCGTACTTGTGTGCGAGTTAATTCCATGTGCAGTAAATCAGGAAGAATTTTCAAACATATTGGTTTCAAGGCAAGGGCACATGCATGGAGTGACATGGCATTTTAATTTGAAAAAATTAAAGAATGATCAAAAAACATGAAACATTGCTTGTTTTAATGTCATGCCACCAAGATGATGTGGTAAAAAAATTATCCTGTTTGACAAAAGTTTGGACGCACACCCCTCACAAACCGGAGCAACTCACTAGAAGGTTCGTGGTTCTGAGAGGGAACAATGAATGTTTGATGACGAACGGGAGATAGCTTCCTCTTACGGCCTTCAAATTGTTTCTACATTTAACGTGCACTAATACAACTGTCATGTGAAAATTTGGAAACTTTCAGGGGTCATTTGACCTTTTAAAGACATTTAAGTGATTTTTCTAACCACTTAATGAACATAATTCAAATTTGAACTACATCTACATGCAACGCCTAACCATAACGGTTTGAAAAATCTTTTTTTGTACTTGTGTGCGAGTTAAAAAATCATCAGACGATGTAAATATCTGGTGTTCAAAAAAGAGAATGTAAAGATCTGGGAAGACAACTGGCCCCCACACGATTGGCACTCTATCTCGTGGCTCGAGATTTGGTAGGTGAGTGGCGGGGATCATTAATCAGACATGGTTTTGTATTGGAAACCGTCAGCTATTATGTTCACACACAGATTTTTCCGCGGGAATCGTGTGTAATTCAAACTACAGTACTCGTAAATTCTGGCGACCGGCGTGTGTACTGTCCCCGCCGATCTAGATTCCGTCCACCAATAAATACTACCTTGCTCACGTTGTCCCGCCTGCATTCTCATTTACATCCTCCACTCGTACTCCCTCCCTCCCTCTCTCTCTCTCTCCCTCTCTCTCTCTCCCTCTTTCTCTCTCTCTCAAATCTCTGCCATGGCACCGTCGGTCTGCCCACGCGCCGACGAGGAGTCGCCGCCCCCTGAGGATGCTCACTCGATTGGCAGCGACGATGACCCCTACGCACCGCCTGAGGAGGTTGTGCCAGACCCCCAACTTTGGATTGGTTTTGGGGCCACTACAATATTTGTCTGTGGAAGTCGTTGCTGCCGGCTAAGAAAGCCAGGCAAGTGGCATTCAAGAAGGGGATGGCAGAGGAGGAAGCCAGATACCAGGCGTCCTGTGAAGCCCGTGATGCCGCCTGGAAAAAGGAGGCGGCGGAGCTTTGGGGGCGGGCGCATCGTCGTACCGAGGAGGTGTACGAAGACGGGTACTTCAGGAGGAAGGTCATGGGCGTTGGGCACCTCGTCGTTGCGTGGAGGTGGGCCGATCAGCCGTGCGCATCCGCCAACAAGAGGTAGATCGATACGTCAAGCGCTGCGAGGCAGAGGAGGCGGAGTACTGCCTCCGGACTGGGAAGACGCCGCGCACCAGGGAGCTGCTAGCAAGGGGCTGCCGAAATACTGTCCCCAGGATGGATTATTAGTTTTAGTATTGTTCATTTTAAATTTTATGCATTGTACCTAGTAGTTAAGTATCATCACGTATATGTGATGATATTATATATATTATGTGATGAACTAATGGACAATTAATATATATGTATATTATGAATTCCATTTTCTATCTGTTTTTGTATACTAATTGGAATCTAGTTGTTATCATCCACATATACAGAATGGAAAGCGTATATACACACATTGTAATAGAACATATAAGGATGGAAAACAGAGTACACACATTGAAACAGAGCAATAAACAGAGCAATACTATGATTGCTGTGAATACATAGCTATCCACGTCGAAACGACTTTTCAAAATAAAACGCGTCCATGAGACCATGACCAACAACCCTTGCCTACGTTAGCTCTTAACACTGCCTGAACTCGTGCAGGCGTTCGTCCAAGTGGTCGAGACGCTCGCGGTACATCTGGAGCGTGATCTCGAGCTCCAAGTTGGCTATTTCATCGGAGATCACCAGCTTGAGGATGCGACGACCATGTTCCTCTACTGCGCCCAGGTGGACACCTGGGCCAAGGAGGCGGTCGAGCCTACGGACCAGCGCGTTGGCATCCAGCGGGCCGCAGACAAGGCGAACGGCAGCACCCATTCGAACGGTGCGGCGGGCGTCCGGTGCAGATACGGTGCGGCCAGCCTCTGGTGCAAGTATGGCGCTGAGGGCCTTTGCCCACTCCGGGTGAGTAATGGGGGTACTGATAGGACGTGTACCCAGCTGCGATGCCATGTTGACAGCAGGCAAGCACCGATGGATCTGCTCTTGCTGTGCGGCGCGCCGCGCCTCTCGGTCTGCGGCGCTCCAACGGTCTCGCCATGCGGCGAGCCACAACCTATCGGCGCAGACGCGCCTAGCTTGCTCTGCGGCACGCCATCGATCATGTTGTGCGGCGAGCTGCAGCCTGTCGGCACGGACATGCCTATCTTGATCCATGGTGGTCAAGCGCCATCCGCCAAAGGTCTGCTCAACCTTGGTAATGACACGCTTCACGGTGTCGTCCATCGCGTTGCCGGGGAGCGCCATGGCCTTGACGGGCCATGGCGCCTGCTCGTTTTCCTCGTCGATGAGGTTGATGGCAGAGGAGACACTTTGGTGGGTTGGCATGCTTGGAAAAGGTGGATGTGCTACAGGCTATGCTTGTCGCCTCCGTGCGTCGGGCGCTGCCTATGCACAATATCGCTGGGTGGCGGGAAACAGGTGAGGAAATGGCGGGAAACGGTGGCGTGTTCATAAAATGCCATCAATTAATGGAAACTTAGCATAGAAGGAACATCAAGCTAGCACAAGAAGTAGATGATGGTCAGATGAACACGGACCACACTAGGGTACCCGTCGATGATGAACTCATCAATTCCAAATGGTTGACTACTAGCAAGCGTTTGCCCACAACGCACACGGCCTATTCCATCACAAACAGGTTGAATGGATCAACGGTATGCCACGTATCGCACATTGTAAAAAAGTAATGCGGTAGACCTTCTTTAACATGTGTTGAAAAATAGAAACAATAAATAAAAAACAAGGACCTCTAGGTTAAATTAACTCATGGGATGGATCATATCAGTCATTTAATTTGACAGACCCACCATATCGGTTAATTTAACATCAACACAATTTCCCATCCAGTCACCCATCTGATGGCTGCTCCAGCCTGAGCACACTTAACTTGACAGTTTTCTTACATGAGCTACTGGTGGAACAGCTAGTCCTTGGTGATTGGATGCCTCTTCGCATCCTTATGTCGTATCCGGATGACCGCCCATCCCCCAATGGCCAATAGAGGTTGTGTAGACAAAGCATATCACATACGTGTTATTAGAAGCAATCGTCTATGTTATTATCGGTCTTTACACACATTTCTGATTACAGACCTGTTTGCCACATATCACACACATCTTGTTATATTGAACCATTTCTGTTCTCTTGTCTCAACGCGAACAGTTCATCCGAGTGAACCGCATGCCGTATATTGCACACACACCTTCATCTTGTTGTCGTTTCTTTTGTGTTGCCCAATCACAAACAATTCATCCTAGTCAGCCATATGCTGTATATCGCACACACCTTCATCTGGCTACCCGTTTCTTTTGTTCCTCCTCATCGCAAAAAGTTAATTGTGCTGAATCGTATGCCCTGTATCGCACACGCAACTAAAACCTGAACCGTGTTTGATGCATCCTCCATCGCAAACGTTTTGCACCTTTTTTGACAGTTACTTTACACCACCGTTTGTGATTATGGTATCGCACATAGTTTCGTTGAAGGGTCTCTGATCGTAGTGTCGCGTTAGCAGCAACCTGCAGTATTGGTGTGTGATTGACCTACTACCTCCGTCCTGGTTTATTGGCCCCCTTTTTAATTTTTACCAAATTTTGACCAAATATTTAACTAAGAAATGTTTATGCATGTCACCAAAAATTATATCATCGAACACTATGCTCAAATACCCATCCAACGATACAATTTTTGCTGACCTGCACTAACATTTTGTTAGTTAAACCTTTGGTCAAAATTTAACACATATTACAAAGGGGACCAACAAACCAAGACAAAGGTAGATTCCGTCAACTGAACTGATTGCATCCATATCCCACGGTTAGACATAAGTAAACATAGATTAAACTTACTCGGACATAGATAATAAGCGTACACGTACACAAGCATAGTTCAACTGTCATTAAGCATACTCAAGCGTACATAGTTCAATCCCACATCTCATCTCACATGCCAACACGATCCTGAAGCTTCTCTAGGTACTCGGTGTACGCATCGTGCGCCACCCTGCGAGAATACTTCTGCTTGAAGGAGCCAACGGCCCGTCCTCTTCCATGCACCAGAACACTTAGATATGCGTCATGAGGCTCATGGTTGCAAAATGGGCATTGATAGCCGTCGTTCCAGGTCCTAATACGCCTATTATGCTTTCCCGCATAAAGCTCCCTTAGGATTTGCCTCTTGTACCTCCTTTGGCCATCTTCATCCTCGCTATCCACATTGTCAGACAACACCTATACAAATAGTAAAACAAATTTGGCATCAAATCAATGTTTACATGTCGTGAAGTAGGATTAGGAATTTATGCCTATTTATTTATACATATCCAGAGATTATGGTTCAATTTTTAAGCACAATCGTTTATGTATAGACAAATCTTGAACAAAATAATGGCACAAACATATGTAGGTCATTCAAAATCAATTGCAAGTCCAGGCTAGGAATTATTAGCACGAACACTAACCGTAGTCGGATTACTAGCAGAAATCATTTGCACAGATGAAACAACTAATCATTTATCACTTGTACCATTCAAACAATCAATACACTACATGGATCTAACGAAACTAACTCAGATTTCATGGATTGGGAGAACATAACCATAGGATTTCTATTCCAGAAAGGGGAAGGATGGAGTAACCGGAGAAACCCTATGATCTATTTGACACATAAATGGGAATAGATGACTAACCAGCTATCCGTCATCGTCGGAGTCATCGCCGGAGTGGTCGTCGGAGTCGTTGCCGGGGTCGTCGCCAGAGTTGGTGTGGAACTCCGCCTCCGTCTATGGAAGCTCAACGCCGTCGACGACGTCAGGGTGCAGCGATAACTCGCCGGAAATGACGGCAACCTCTGTCTCCATCTCCACGCCATGCTCTGGTGCATTAGCAGCCCCAGCGTCACCACTCCCTCTGATGGGGTTCTTCAGCGGCATCCTCATACACTGATGGCTTTGAGGACTGAGAGCGGCATCGAGGATGCAAGCGGATAGAGAGGATTGTGTGTCTGGCGAGGATGGAGGGTGTGGCCGCTCGGGCGAACCATTAATATGGAGTAGTGGGAGAGAGGTGGGCGGCGGTCAAACTGATGTCTCGCCTGCCGGTGAGCCTCCACACCGGACTGCTGGCATGCCTACCGTCGTTTCACACAGCTACTCGCACGCCTCCCGATGACATTGCGCAGCGAGCACGCCTCCATCAATTCACACACCTGCACGGACGCCTCCCGGTCTGCCTGTGCGGCGGACTGCTCGCATGCATCCCGTCAACTCACGTTTGCTCGCACGGCACACAGGTCGCGCGGCGGCACATATATTGTTTTTCTATTTGGATGATTAATGTTGCCGCTTTATTGCTTAACCGAAGCATGGCACGTATCCATTGTTGGTCTAACACTCATGGTTCGAATAAATAATCCGTTTGGGATATTGGTTCCCTATTATTACTAATCTCCAGTTTGTAATTAGATAAATATTACATCAAAACTGGTCTCAAATTTGACAAAAAAAAGTACAATGCCACTTTGTATTGACGTCCATATGACAACACGATAAGTTTCTTGAACTTCAAATAAAGTTTGGATGTACTAGAATTTAAAAATCAAGATTCTTAATGTTTGAAATTTGTTGCACGGGGAGTAAATATGCACCCAGTGAGACACATGTGTTTTTGCAATCCATTTAGGTGCACTCTCACGTGTGCATGTAGCTAAAATTTGATTTTTGCACATTATACCCATAGAAAATTAATCAATCAATGTACTAAAATGTCTTAATGATCTCTATTTTTTAAATTAAAACGTCCCACCTTTGGTAACATATGTTCACCACGGGATAATTAATTTAACATGCATCATAGTTGCGGTGTATTCACGGTGTGTGTGTGTGTGCGTGTGTGCGTCTGGGGGTGGCGGGCGTAGTACACTATGAGTTGTGAGCCACCGTGTGGGTTGGCCGTTTTGTTAGGCAAGCTGGTGCCACATCAGAGTTGTGAATTCGCTGTTTAAAACATTACACAACCCTTTCATACTTACATGTTTTGGCCACATGCAGTCGATGGTTGTCCTACACGACACTCAATACTTGCGTGTGACACTTTCTGTGGGCCCACGAGGTCATCATCCATCACTTTGATGAACAACCGGCATAGCGGTTAATTTGACCAGCAAGGTAGAATGTTTTTTGTTTGTGTTATGGTGGTATATCGTACGCGTCGAAGAGGTGGGAGGGGACTAGCATATATACTCATATATACTATATGTACGCGTCCGTGACCAAGTACACCTCACTTAGTGTCAGGACTTTTCGATTTCCGAGGCACGTGCCACGTCAAAATTGTGAAATTGGCTATTCAAACATCACACAACACCTTTTTGGGCCACATGCATGCATGCGGTGGTTATCCTAGCTAGGACACTCACGTGTGATGCTTCCATCTGTGGGCCCATGAGGCCATCGTCGATGCATGCATGCATCACTTTGACCTACATCGGGAGAGGTTAATTAATTTCACCATCGATGAGGATTCTTTTTGGGTTGTACGTATTATGGTAGGAGCATATAGTATGCGTCGAAGAAGGGGTAAGGGGACCATGATATGTAGTACGCTTCATGAACCTCGCTCTATGTGGGTGCATGGTTTACGGTTTTTGAGGCATGTGGCACATCAAAGTTGTGCATTTAGGGTATTCAACATATATATGTTTGGCCCACATGCAAAGTGATGGTGGTTGTCCTCTCGCACCCACTTAAGTGGTTATCAATGATATCGATGATTTCCATCTGTGGGCTCGCTTGGTCCATCACTACAATGAGGGAGGTTAATTAATTTGACTTAGGAGGGGATTATTTTTTTTGCTTGTAATATGGTATATATATATATATATAGTTCATGCTCTGGGATGACATCCATGATACAATTTGAGCACACACATATGCATGTGTACGCATGAATCCCTCCCATCGAGTCGAAGTGGCTAGTACAACGACACATCATGAACCAATCTCGCTCTATATGGGGAGTGTATGATTTTGGACGCATGCGCCACATCAATGTTGTGAAATGGTATTCAAACATGCATGCACGCATCACTTCACTACATATGCATGTAGTGGTTGCCTTCGAACGGAACACTCCCTCGCGTGGTTATAGGCGACAAGCCTATATATTCATGGGCCCGCGTGGACGTCCATGATCACCTTGACCGACAACAAGATATGTTACCATGGCGGATTCTTCATTTGGTTCGTGTTATCCTAGTATAGGTCATGGTGAGATTCAAACCTAATTAAGTTTGAGCGCATATACTATGCATGCATGCATGAATCCCCGTCGTTGGCTTGAAGTGTGGTGTAACATATATATGCATCGTCAACCTAACCCTCACTCAATGTGGAGATTTCTATTTCGAAATCACGGTGCCACATCAAAGTTGTTCCATTGTGTACTCAAAAACACACCTCTCCATACATATGTTTGGGCCACACGCATGCAGTGGTTGTCTTTGGGGACTAGCTACTTGCGTGATTTTTGGTGAGCTGGCCCATCTCCGGGGTCGCATGGACGGCCATCACTTTGACAAACAACAAGAGAGAGGTTGTACGACCAAGGTGGATTATTCTTGGTCCGTTTTATGATCCATCTTGGTGAGATATGCCTCTCTAGACCGCCGACTGAAAGTGTGTGTGTGTTGGGGGGGCGGCTGCTACTTCACACTTTGCTAGGTGAACCTCGGCTGGGGGGGTATGCATTCATAGCTTAGGATTCCCTTTGTGCCGACACGAGGGGGGGGGGCTGCTAGCTACTTTGCACTTTGCTAGGTGAACCTCGGTTGGGGGTTGCATGCATTCATAGCTTAGGAGTCTCTTCTTGCCGACATGAGGGAGGGGTTTGCTAGCTATTTCATAGTTTGCTAGGTGAACCTCGGTTGGGCGGAGGGGGTATGCATTCATAGCTTAGGAATCCCTTCGTGCCAACACGAGGGGGGTGGGGGAAAGCAATATCGTGCTCTTTGCGAGATAGGTGCCAGACCGAAGTTGCATTTGGTATTTGAAAATCAAACCACCATTTTCATACATAAATTTTGTCCACATGCAAGTGTGTTCGTGTTGTGACCCTCTCTCGCAACAATTTTCTCCAAATTTATGAACATTAGACAAGTCGGATGACTCAACAGACATGGTTCACTCGAACTAACCGTGTGCATTACGCTCCATGACGCTTCCCCTCTCAAAAATATCTACCCGCCTGCAGCTTTTTCTGTTTGATAACACACGGTTATTGTGTGTTTGACCGTGTGTGATGTTTCTTGTTCTGAATCCTGCCTGCATCCCTCGAAAATATCTGCCCGCCTCGAGGGTTTTTCCATTTCATAAACACACAATTGTTATCTCCGGACCATGTGCGATGCACCATCATCAAAAAAATTCAATAGCCCCAGCATTTCACTCCCGCGTTTGACTCCCACGTGGTAAAATTTTCAGTACCCGCGTCATTTCCTCAAACACACCTCCACCTCCACAAACACACACACACACACAGAAACACACACACACACACACACACACACACACACACACCAAAACCTCCTCAGGCGTGCGCGCACACACACACCCTCCCTCGCTCGAAACCCTAGCAAGGTCCCCGCCATCGCTTCATGGCCTCCATTGTCAACATCTGCCGGTTTGCTCATGCAGCTTACCCACCGATCTCCATTGTAATGCCCCGAGACCGTTGCGCTAGGTGTCTTCCAGTTATGCGCGTTGTTGCCATGTCATTCGCTTGCGTGTTGCATCTTGCCATATCATCATGTGCATTGCATCATCATGTTTTCACAACTTGCATCCGTCCGGGTTTCCCAATTCTCCCAGTTGTTCGTTCTGAGCCAAGACACACTCGCACGCGCCCACGTCACATCCGAAATAGTATTTATAAAGTGGCATAAAAATGTTCTCGGAATGGGATGAAAGTTGGCATGCGGTTTTATTTTAGGGTAGATAGACCGCCTATCAAGTTTTGTCGTATTCGGAGTCCGTTTGGTAGCCCAACCGTTAAATATAGCGTCACTATAGCCTGTCACACGTCAGATATTTTCGGTCTCCGAAAACCGTCGCCGGGCCGCTCTGCTTCTCTCTTCTCAGCCAAACAACACACTTGACCTCGTCCGCCTAACCCTCTTTGCACCATGCATCGACCCCTCGCGTGCGCGTCCAAAAGCCGTCCCGAGCCTGACATGGACAGTCGTCACCGTTGGATTCGGATCATCCCCAAACATCCGTAAAATATCTTGATTTTATTTATTGGACTCCCTAGCCTATTTTTTCCCGTCCGTCTGATTACATTCAAAGGGACCATATACCCCTAAATCTAGCCACCTACTATATATAACAGTCCAAACCCTAGTTCCTAGTTTCTCCCATCGAGCCGCCGCCAGCCATTTCCCCTCGGGATCCATCTCCACCTACCAGCAGCCAAAACCCCCGATCCAACAAATCCTTCCCCTTTCTCTCTGTGCCCAACCAATCGCCGTTGCCACCAGCCACTGGACCGATACCTTCGGCCTCCTCTCCTTCCCTGGCGCCTCCTCCTCCTTACCTTGCTCTTCCAGCAAGTCAGCACCTCCACCGTCGCCAGCGACCGCTTCACCAGGACCCCCACACCTGCAGCCTCGCGCACGAGCTCCTCTGCTTCCTCATGCGCCACCGCAAGCAGCAGCACCACCGGGGCCCTTGCGTCGTCGAGCACCACCAGGACCAGCCCCAGTGGCACTCCAGCCGCCCGAGCACCTCCTCCTCCTCCTCCCATCGCCTCACCGCTCCCGCAACCAGGTCAACCGTTGCTCCCCATGTATTCTCTCTTTTCCCCGCTACTCCTCTTGAATCTTCCCCGCCTTGGCCACCTGTCTGCAGGTCGCCGACGCACCCGACGGGATCAAGCCGCTGGAGCACCTGCACGAGCCCTGCGTCCCCTTCCCCCGCGTCGTTCCCGGACGGCCACCTCGCCAACATCCCATGGCCCGAGCTTCGCGGCGCCATGGCCTTCCCGACATAGCCCGTTGCCCGTAGCTGCCGGATCAGATCCGTCCCCGAGGGATCCACCGCGGCCCGCCATTCCCTCTGATGCTCCCCTGCTTCGCGCCGCTGCAAGTCCCATGCCACCGCCGCTGCTTCATGTTGAGCAGAGGACGAGGCATTAGGGAGCACTCGCCTCGTCCAGCCGCGTTGACCGACCCTGCCTCGCTAACTCTCTCGACCGCCAGCCACATCGACCACGCCCTGGGCCTCAAGCCAGGAGCAGCCCAGCAACCGGCCCAGCTACCTCTTCTCCAACGACTGGGATTGGCCCATGATGAGCGCCCCAGCACCCATGTCCTCTTTCGGCCTGTAGCACTAATTCGGCCCGTTATGTTTTTTTCCTGGTCTGGACGAATTTGTCTAATTTTCCAGAGGCAGCTATTTTACAAAAAAACCCTCTTTGTTCATGCATTTAAAAACTCCACAACCATGCATCATTTTAAATTGACATATATATGTAAAATGCTTAGGATTCTGTCTAGTTTCATAATATGCCACTTTCATCTATGTTTAAAACTTTTAAAATGCTGCTTGTTTAAATTTGCTCAAATAATAATGCTAAAATGATTTATTTCATAACTTAATAACCGCAGCTCCATTTTAAATAAACTTTATATGTAAATGGGGTGAAAAAATGCCTAGTTTATAATTGTGCACTTTATTTCCCTATTTAAGAACATTAAAATATGCTTTAGGACAAAACAGTACCAAATCTAAAATATGCTTATGAGTTTTTTATTTGGAATTTGTTGTTTGTTGTTCCGGCCTCATTTAAACTTGCCTAAATAGGTAGTTTTCATATGCTTCACCTCTTGCCATGTTTAACAACATTTAATATTGTTGGGTAGATAGACGAGAGAGAACTAAATAAATGTATGTGGTGTTTCGTTGATATGCAACTCGTTGCATATTGAGCTCCACTTAATTTGTAGTATCGTTTGTTGCACTTTGCCATGCCATGCATATTTAAACCGGACATGCATCATACTTGGTTGTGCATAATGCCATGTCTATGTGATGGTTGTATACTATGTCGCTTGCTTCTTTCCAGGTTGCTTCTCTCGTTAGCTTCAGTTTCGTTCTGGAGTTGTGCGGTTTCGTTCGACTACGTTGGGTTGTCTTCTTCATGGACTCATCCTTCTTCCTTGTGGGATCTCAGGCAAGATGACCATACCCTCGATATCACTTCTATCTTTGCGTTGCTAGTTGTTCGCTCGATCACTATGTCGTGCTACCTATGTTGCCATGTTGAGCCGCTAACCCACCTTCCTAGCAAACCGTTGTTTGGCTAAGTTACCACTTTTGCTCAGCCCCTCTTATAGCGTTGCTAGTTGCAGGTGAAGTTGAAGTTTGTTCCATGTTGGAACATGCATATGTTGGGATATCACAATATCTCTTATTTTAATTAATGCATCTATATACTTGGTAAAGGGTGGAAGGCTCGGCCTTATGCCTGGTGTTTTGTTCCACTCTTGTCGCCCTAGTTTCCGTCATACCGGTGTTATGTTCCTTGATTTTGCGTTCCTTACGTGGTTGGGTGTTATGGGAACCCCCTGACAGTTCGCCTTGAATAAAACTCCTTTGCCAAGGCCCAACCTTTGTTTTACATTTGCCTAACAACCTATAACCTTCCCTTTGGTCTTAGCGAGCCCGAGGGTCATCTTTATTTTAACCCCCCTCCTAGGCCAGTGCTTCTCTAAGTGTTGGTCCGAACTGAGTAGACTGCGGGGCCACCTTGGGGAAACTTGAGGGCTGGTTTTACTCGTAGGATGTCTCATGCGGTGTGTCCTGAGAACGAGATACGTGCGACTCCTATCGGGATTGTCGGCACATCGGGCAGCTTTGCTGGTCTTGTTTTACCATTCTCGAAATGTCTTGTAACTGGTATTCCGAGACTAATCAGGTCTTTTTGGGAGAAGGAATATCCTTCATTGACCGTGGGAGCTTGTGATGGGCTAAGTTGGGACACCCCTGCAGGGTTTAAACATTCGAAAGCCGTGCCCGCGGTTATGTGGCAGATGGGAATTTGTTAATGTCCGGTTGTAGAGAACTTGACACTTGACTTAATTAAAATACATCAACCGCGTGTGTAGCCGTGATGGTCTCTTTTCGGCAGAGTCCGAGAAGTAACACGGTTTGGATTATGTATGAATGTAAGAAGTTTCTGGATCACTTCTAGCTTCTCAACCATTGTGTTTCTTCTCTTCTCGCTCTTATTTGCGTATCTTAGCCACCATATTTGCTTAGCGCTTGCTGCAACTCCACCTCATTACCCTATCCTACCCATAAGCTTAAATAGTATTGATCTCGCGAGTGTGAGATTGCTGAGTCCTCGTGACTCACGGATACTTCCAAACAGTTGCAGGTGCCGATGATACCAGCAGGTGATGCTACCGAACTCAAGTGGGAGTTCGATGAAGCTCTTGGTCGTTTTTATGTGTCTTTTCTGGATGATCAGTAGTGGTGCCCAGTTGGGTCGATCAGGCGTCTAGCATTTGGGGTTGTCTTCTTTTATTTTGGTTCCGTAGTCGGACCTTGATTGTACTGTAGATGATGTATGTTTAATTTGTTATTTGTGTGAAGTGGCGATTGTAAGCCAACTCTTTATCCCTTTCTTATTCAGTACATGGGATTGTGTGAAGATTACCCCTCTGGAGACAAAACCACCATGCGGTTATGCCTCTAAGTCGTGTCTCGACACGTGGGAGATATAGCTGCATCGTGGGTGTTACAAGTTGGTAATCAGAGCCATCCCCGACATAGGAGCCCACTGCTTGATCGAATAGCTGACGTTGTTGAGTCTAGAACAAAATGTTTTGAGTCTTAGGATTATATATATCGTAGAGTAGGATTCTTTTTACTCCTCAGTCCCTTCGTCGCTCTGGTGAGGCCTCCTGACGTAGAAGTTTTGACTTCCCTCTCCTCAAATTTCAATAAAAAATTTCTAGGATCACGCAGGTATCTTGGGATCGTTCCAATATTCTTGTGACGAGAACATTGTCCTTGGTGCCTCCTGACATTTAGGGGTTGTGGCAGTGTCCCAGGGAGTTGATCTCCGAGGTGTTGTCGTCACAATTTTATCGTTGCAGTTCTGGAATACCTGAGTTCGCCGACATCGAAAATCTCTTTTATGCAGTTGTTGGTGAGATAACCTCGACGCCACCTAGTACTGGGGCGGGAGTTCGGGAGTATTGCCATAACTGTATAACGAATGCTTTTCGAAGGTTGAGGTACATGATTTCCGAAGGTCTCTTGGTTATGTCTTGAAGGACGGGTGCAACTGGATGTAGGGATTGTTAGTATGGGTGAGATATATTGCTTCCCCTGTATCCCCAACACCCGATTGCATAAACAAAAAGTTTCAGGAGTTTATAGGTGGGAATTCAAGTATCATGTTGGATATCTTTCCAACTGACACATGATACGATATGTGGTCTATCATATGTTTGTTTCCGGCTTATTCTCCAAGCCAATCCTTTGTTTTGTTTTGGTTTGTGGTATTCGAGTTGCTTCAATGTCATGTGTTGAATCCATACCTTTTCCTAAATGGTTTTCTCATATTTCTATGTGGATGCTAATCCTTCGCGATCATCGAGATGGCCATGCCAATTCTTTTCCAACTGGTGTGTTTCTCTTCAAGTGGATCCGATCATTTCAATATCCGCAAGATCAACTCTAAGTTTTCTCAACGGTGTTTGTTTCATCCGTCCCAAGTTTCCTTTGTTTTTTCCCGCCCTCCCACCCTTTTCTTCAAGGTCTCAGAGACATCAAATCAACTATCCATTTTATTCATGTGAAGTCTCTTCATTCTTTTCAATAAATGTTCTTATCCGGTGAGTCTCAGGAAGATACTAACGGAGCTTCAAGTTATCATTCTTCGTTCTCTTTTCTTTTCCGGTGGATTCAATCAAAGATTTCAGTGCTAATCTTATCCCTTTCCTCATTTCACAATGCTTTATCATACCGGTGCACTTCTTAATCGCTCATCTCTCTCTATTCAGTTGTTCCGGAGTGCTGAAGATATCTCAAAACATTCAAGCTTCCATTCTCAATTCACTCAAGTTCTATTGAGGATGTCATCTCATTCAAGCCATTTAATTCAATCGGCGCAATCGCTCTTTTAAATCGTTCAACGGTGTATCTTTTGAGTGGGCCCTAACCCACAAGTCTTTTCCCAGGATCTTACCTGACTTTTCTAATTTTTTTGGAGTTATTTTCAAATTCATTTCCAAGTTTGACATAAGAATGAATTGTCATCAGTCAAATGTCTTTCTCCAAGATCTTTCAAATTCTTTTCATCGTTTGTTCAACCTTTCTAATTTTCATTCTAGAGTGCCTCAACAATTCAGGGTGGTGTCTCTCATCGTCATTCTCAACATTTGAAGACCGAAGAAGAGTTTTTCCTCCAAATCTTATCCGTTCTCTCAGAGATGCGAAGTTCAAGCTTGCTTACATCCTCTCATAATTGTTTTCGATTGTGAGAATTCTTTTCACCCATCCGGAGTAATTCATGAGTTCTTTCAGTTTGATTCTCCGGAGGCCATCATTTCAGAAGATTTATTCGTTCTCAACATTCAGCTCTCATTCCCCAATTCTACCGGCCGGTGCATCGGGCAAACATCCTCTAATCGGCTCATGATCTCTTCATTCTCTTGTATCTAAATTTCCCCATGTATCTTCATTAATTTTCAATTCTTATGGTGGTTCGTTCAAGATTCCTCTTGCTATGTTCTCATATAATTTCATTCGTTCTTTCCAATCCTACCGGCGGATCGTTGAAGACCTTCCGAAGTTTCCGCCATATCCATCTTAATCCTTTCTACGACAATAAGTAGTATGCCAAATCCACTGCTTGTCATCAATTTAAATTGTTGAAGGATACGCATAACATAATTCTTATTCTTGCTTCATCCAAGTGATTGATTCATTCTTTCGGAGTTTGTTCATGATGAGTAAATTATCGGTTCAAGTGAGTCACCTTTCTTTTCCAGAGTTCCATGTTTTCCGCATTATCTCATCGTGAAGCTCCATCTAAGTCATTGCAACTCTTCACCTCGTGTTTTCAACTCCTCTTTCTTTTTATCATAATTTTATTAACAGAGTTCTTCATTGAGCCTCTACATCATGGTTCGTCAAGGATTCCTTTCATTCTTCAATTGTCCTCAAGATTTCTCTCGAAGTTAAGATCCGCCAAGCTATACTCTCAAATAAACATGATGTTCAACACATGTCTTGTTTTGAGGAGTTCAAGCATTCTTCATCTTTCATTGCAAAGTGCAATTCTTTCTATCTTATCTTTTGAGGTGGTGTTATGTCATTTTGACAGTTTCCTTCATGTTTCATGATTCACAAGTTGGCCAAAATGACATATTTTAAACCCATCATTTTCAATTCGTTCATGAGATCCTTTGCAACCCATCAATCTCTTCATTGGACTTATCTTGGGTTATATTTCACCTAAAGATTTCCCTAAGGATTTTTGCTATTTATGGTGCTTATAAATGACCCAAGTTCTTCACTTATCCTCCCGGTGAAATAAGTTTCTCGTCTCCTTGGTGATATCAATCCAATCTTTTGTTTCCGTAGTGGCAGAATTTCGCCCCAATTTTGAGATGTTTTCCATAAGCCCACAACAAGCTTATCTTTTCGTTGTTGATAATCCAACAACTCCGTTCTAGCTTTTCTCGTAAGTGTGCTCTTTCAAGATGTTGTTTCCCTCCGTTCATTCCATTCCATCCTTCATTTCTTCTAGAGGCATTGTGATGTTGCTCTCTTCATTCATCATCTTGAATTGTGAGGATCGTGTTCTTTTCATGCTTATCCATTTAACCGGAGTGTTCTGTCCTCTGCTCAAGTTCTTTTTGTCTTATCAAGTCTTGCATCTCTTTTCAACCAGAGTGTTGTTCGAATTTGTTCTTCCTTGTTCCTCTTTTCCAACTGAGTGTTTTCAGCTTCGATCATCTCCATCGTATTCTTTTCTCATAATGATTTAACCTCTCAAGGTTCTTTGGTGTCACTCGTTTTCCAAAGAAGCAACTTCGTTTACCCCTTCTCTTCCTCTTCCGTTTCTCTCCGGTGCCATCCTAGATCTTGGGACAAGATCCTCTTGTAGTGGTGGAGTGTTATAACGCCCCGAGACCATTGCGCCAGGTGTCTTCCAGTTATGCGCGTTGTTGCCATGTCATTCGCTTGCGTGTTGCATCTTGCCATGTCATCATGTGCATTGCATCATCATGTTTTCAAAACTTGCATCCGTCTGGGTTTCCCAGTTCTCCCAGTTGTTCGTTCTGAGCCAAGACACACTCGCCCGCGCCCGCGTCACGTCCGAAATAGTATTTTATAAGTGGCATAAAAATGTTCTCGGAATGGGATGAAAGTTGGCGTGCGGTTTTATTTTAGGGTAGATAGAACGCTTGTCAAGTTTCATCGCATTTGGAGTCCGTTTGGCAGCCCAACCGTTAAATATAGCGGCACTATAGTCGGTCACACGTCGGACGTTTTCATTCTCCGAAAACCGTCCCCGGGCCGCTCTGCTTCTCTATCTTCTCAGCCAAACCGAACACTTGACCTCGTCCGCCTAACCCTCTTTGTTCAATGCATCGACCCCTCGCGTGCGCGTTCGAAAGTCGTCCCGAACCCGACACGGACAGTCGTCACCGTTGGATTCGGATCATCCCCAAACATCCGTAAAATATCTTTGTTTTATTTATTGGACTCCCTAGCCTATTTCTTTCCCGTCCGTCCGATTACAATCGAATGGACCATATACCCATAACTCTAGCCACCTACTATATATAACAGTCCAAACCCTAGTCGCTAGTTTGCCCCATCGAGCCGCCACCGGCCATTTCCCCTCGGGATCCATCCCCACCTACGAGAAGCCAAAACCCCCGATCCAACAAATCCTTCTCCTTGCTCTCTGTGCCCAACCAATCGTTGGTGCCAACAGCCACTGGACCGATCCACTCGGCCTCCTCTCCTTCCCTGGCGCCTTCTCCTCCTTACCTTGCTCTTCCAGCAAGTCAGCGCCTCCACCGTCGTTGGCGACCGCTTCACCAGGACCCCCGCGCCTACAGCCTCGCGCACGAGATCATCTGCTTCCTCACGCGCCACCAGAAGCAGCAGCACCACCAGGGCCCTTGCGTCGTCGGGCACCACCAGGACCAGCCCCGGTGCCACTCCGGCCGCTCGAGCACCTCCTCCTCCTCCCATCGCCTCGCCGCTCCCGCAACCAGGTCACGCTGTCGCTCCCCATGTCTTCTCTCTTTTCCCCGCTGCTCCTCTTGAATCTTCCCCGCCGTGGCCGCCTATTTGCAGGTCGCCGACGCACCTGACGGGATCAAGCCACCGGAGCTCCTGCACCAGCCCTGCATCCCCTTCCCCCACGTCGTTCCCGGACGGCCACCTCGCCAGCATCCCAGGGCCTGAGCTCCGCAGCGCAATGGCCTTCCCGACGTCACCCGTCGCCGGTAGCTGCCGGATCAGATCCGTCCCGGAGGGATCCACGACGGCCCGTCATTCCCTCTGCTGCTCCCCTGCTTCACGCCGCTGCAAGTCCCATGCCGCCGCCGCTGCTTCATGTCGAGCAGAGGACAACACATCAGGGTGCGCTTGCCTCGTCTAGCCGCGTTGACCGACCCTGCGTCGCTGACCCTCTCGACCGCCAGCCACAGCGACCACGCCCTGGGCCTGAAGCCAGGAGCAGCCCAGCAACTGGCCCAGCTGCCTCTTCTCCACTAACTGGGCTTGGCCCATGGTGAGCGCCCTACCACCCATGTCCTGTTTCGGCCTATAGCTCTAATTCTGCCCGTTATGTTTTTTCCTGGTCTGGACGAATTTGTCTAATTTTCCAGAGGCTGCAGTTTTACAGAAAAACCATCTTTGTTCATGCATTTAATAACTCCACAACCATGCATCATTTTAAAATGACTTATATATGTAAAATGCTTAGAATTCTGTCTAGTTTCGTAATATGCCACTTTCATCTATGTTTAAAACGTTTAAAATGCTACTTGTTTAAATTTGCTCAAATAACATGCTAAAATGATTTATTTCATAACTTAATAACCGTAGCTCCATTTTAAATAAACTTTATATGTAAATGGGGTGGAAAAATGCCAAGTTTAACATGGTGCACTTTATTTCCCTGTTTAACAACATTAAAATATGCTTTAGGACAGAATAGTACCAAATCCAAAATATGCTTATGAGGATTTTTTGTTTGGAATTAGTTGTTTGTTGTTCCGGCCTTATTTAAACTTGCCTATATAGGTAGTTTTCATATGCTTCACCTCTTGCCATGTTCAACAACATTTAATATTGTTGGGTACATAAACGAGAGAGAACTAAATAAATGTATGTGGTGTTTCGTCGATATGCAACTCGTTGCATATTGAGCTCCACTTAATTTGTAGTATTGTTTGTTGCACCTTGCCATGCCATGCATATTTAAACCGTACATGCATCATACTTGGTTGTGCATCATGCCATGTTTATGTGATGGTCGTTTACTATGTTGCTTGCTTCTTTCCGGGTTGCTTCTCTCGTTCACTTCGGTTTCGTTCGACTGCGTTGGGTTGTCTTCTTCATGTACTCGTCCTTCTTCCTTGCGGGATCTCAGGCAAGATGACCATACCCTCGATATCACTTCTATCTGTGCTTTGCTAGTTGTTCTCTCTATCGCTATGTCGCGCCACCTACCACTTGTTTATCATGCCTCCCATGTTGCCATGTCAAGCCTCTAACCCACGTTCCTAGCAAACCGTTGTTTGGCTAAGTTACTGCTTTTGCTCAGCCCCTCTTATAGCGTTGCTAGTTGCAGGTGAAGTTGAAGTTTGTTCCATGTTGGAACATGGGTATGTTGGGGTATCACAATATCTCTTATTTTAATTAATGTATCCATATACTTGGTAAAGGGTGGAAGGCTTGGCCGTATGCCTGGTGTTTTGTTCCACTCTTGCAGACCTAGTTTCCATCATACGGTGTTATGTACCTTGATTTTGCGTTCCTTATGCGGTTGGCTGTTATGGGAACCCCTTGACAGTTCGCCTTGAATAAAACTCCTCCAGCAAGGCCCAACCATGGTTTTTCATTTGCCTAACAACCTATAACTTTCCCTTGGGTTTTCGCGAGCCCGAGGGTCATCTTTATTTTAACCACCCCACCCCCCGGGCTAGTGCTTCTCTCAGTGTTGGTCCGAAAAAAGTAGACTACGGGGCCACCTCGGGGAAACATGAGGGCTGGTTTTACTCGTAGGATGTATCATCCGGTGTGCCCTGAGAAAAAGATACGTGCGACTCCTATCGAGATTGTCGGCACATCGGGCGGCTTTGCTGGTCTTATTTTACCATTGTCGAAATGTTTTGTAACCGGGATTCCGAGACTAATCGGGTCTTTCCGGGAGAAGGAATATCCTTCTTTGACCATGAGAGATTCTGATGGGCTAAGTTGGGACACCCCTGCAGGGTTTAAACTTTCAAAAGCCGTGCTCGCGGTTATGTGGCAAATGGGAATTTGTTAATGTCCGGTTGTAGAGAACTTGACACTTGACTTAATTAAAATACATCAACCACGTGTGTAGCCGTGATGGTCTCTTTTCGGTTGAGTCCGAGAAGTAAACATGGTTTGGATTATGTATGAACGTAAAAAGTTTCAGGATCACTTCTTGATCACTTCTAGCTTCTCGACCCTTGTGTTTCTTCTCTTCTCGCTCTTATTTGCGTATGTTAGCCACCATATTTGCTTAGCGTTTGCTGTAGCTCCACCTCATTACCCTATCCTTCTTGATCTCGTGGGTGTGAGATTGCAGAGTCCTCGTGACTCATGGATACTTCCAAACAGTTGCAGGTGTCGATGATACCAGCGCAGGTGATGCTACCGAACTCAAGTGGGAGTTCGATGAAGCTCTTGGTTGTTTTTATGTGTCTTTTCCGGATGATCAGTAGTGGTGCCCAGTTGGGACGATCGGGGATCTAGCATTTGGGGTTGTCTTCTTTTATTTTGGTTCCATAGTCGGACCTTGATTGTACTCTGTATGCTGTATGTTTAACTTGTTATTTGTGTGAAGTGGCGATTGTAAGCCAACTCTTTATCCCATTCTTATTCAGTACATGGGATTGTGCAAAGATTACCCCTCTTGCGACAAAACCACCATGCGGTTATGCCTCTAAGTCGTGGCTGGACACGTGGGAGATATAGCCGCATCGTGGGTGTTACATCCATACACAGGCTGCCCTGAGTTTCTTAGATGACGCCTACCAAGCGCCCCCTTTCCCACAGATCCCCATCACCATCCCCCACTCCCGAACATCACAGCCTAAGCCCGGTTATGCTTCCTGTGGAGCTTGAGGAGCGACTGGCCCAAAAGAGGTGTATTGCGGTCTCTTCGCCCGATGTTGCCGAGGAAGCCGACGACCATTACTGGTGGCAGACACTCAAGCAGCGGGCTAGAGTATGCGGGCATTTCTCGGCCACCAGCTACGACATCGAGGTCATCGACAGCGACGGCCTAATGCGGGCTATGTCATAGGTTTAGTGGCCCACCCCTAACCCCTTGGGTTCAACCGCCGATCTCATCCATGGCCCCTCCTCTGGCTCGCCGTCATCAATTTGCCATCCTACATTGCCATCGAGCCCCTTTTGATATTTCTGAAGGACACGTTCTGCGACAATAGCTTGGGATCCACAACTTCCAAGTCAAACCTCATCAACGGCGACCACGGGGAGGGAACCCTCTCCGGCTCTTGCAAGGGGAAAGTGCCCGTCTGTGACATCAGGGAGGGCACCCGATAGCCGTGCTCTTTCAAGGGGAAGGAGCCCATCTGCGACAACATGGAGCGCATCCAGGGTCCGTGCTCCTCCCACGGGAATGAGCCCATCTATGACAAGTGAGGAAACCCATGATTTGTTTTGTCGTGCCTCTTCACAGGGGGAAACCCATGATTTGTTTTGTCGAGTCTCGTTTGTAGTGTAATAAAAATATGTCTAGTTTTAATTGCTATATCTGGTTGTTTGAAGTATGACTTGTTTATTTCAGTTGTTCACAATGTGATGCTCTATATGTGCAATTATTTATTGTGCAGTACATTTCATCAATCCAGTTTTAAACATACCGATAGGAATGCATATATTTTCTTGCTGTTAAGCCTGTTATAGCTAGAATATGCCTCTTTCAAAGTTTTTTGATTGTTCGGTTGTTTGTAGTTAGCATATGTCCAGTTTCAAATGCTGTCTTTGGTTGTTCATAGTATGCCTTGTTTATTC
This sequence comes from Triticum urartu, assembly GCF_056163025.1. NCBI lineage: Eukaryota > Viridiplantae > Streptophyta > Magnoliopsida > Poales > Poaceae > Triticum > Triticum urartu. The sequence continues at coordinate 232,107,114 of NC_141876.1, read as the reverse complement.
CAGTTATTCACAATGTGATGTTCTATATGTGCAAGTATGTACTGTGCAGTTCAATTTCATCAGTACCAGTTTCAACAATACCACTATGAATGACTACATTTGGTTGTTGCATCTTGTAGTTAACACGCCTTTCCATTTTTATTTAATAATAACCAGTGTACTTAGACCGGCACAATACCAGTTTGAATGACTATGTTTGCTTGTTGTTAAATGTTGGGCCCGTTGCAGTTAACACACCTTTCCACTTGTTTTTCTTTACTAGCATGCTTAAACCTGCACACTGAAGCTATCTTTTGGAGATTATTTTGTCTACCATGCATAATATTGGTTGATGTTTAGCCTGCTGTGCTTAACATGCTTCTCGATGTACCTACACAGGACAATTTTGGGAACGATTGATGTTTTCCATCGAGGTTAGTTTCATCCCATGGCTTACATATGCTCACTGTTCAGGATACAGGTAGCTGGTACCATATAGGTCGGGGGCTGATAAGGGACTAATTGGTGAATCAGACTTTCAACGAATATATCTGCAACCCATTTATTGTTAGGTTAACTAGGGCCATATGTAGTATATCTGAGGCTACATAGCAACATGCACTGTACTTAATGTCTAAATATGCAATCCTAGGCTACATAGCAACAAGGAAGAGTGCTACATTAATGTTCTGATGATGTCTAGATATACGTAGAAGAGCCGCAACAACAACAACAACAACAACAACAACACAACCATGTTTGGATACTCAACTTAGGTAGAGGTTAGAATTAGTTTCTAGCTCATGACTAACCCTGAACTAACTCCATCCAAAGAGTTGTTTGGATGGCAGGGTTAGATTGACAATAAATGCACTAGGAGAACTAGCTCCAATTAGGACCTCTTTGGTTGGATAGTTTTTTTGGGTGGGTTATAGATGCAACTAGATCAAACTAGCCCTCGTGTTTAGATATACTTTAGGGATATTTGAGCCGGAACTAGCTCAAACTAACTATAACCCATGGATACACCAGTAGTTAATCAGCTGATAATTTGTAAGAATGCAATAAACTCCTTCCGGCCCATAATATAAGATGTTAATTCATCTAATATGTGAGTATATTGGATGTTATAAGATATTATAAAAGAGTGTTGTGCTACATCATTGTGCAATTGTTGTTTAGCTTCTAATATTAACTTGGTGCTTTTAGGTACATATGTCATTGGTAAAGATCCGCGCTTCGACCCTTTCTGTGTATGGGGCAATGAGATATCGATGAACCAGTATCAAGTGAGGAAGCTGATAAAGATTGTTAGTAAAATGGGTCCAAAGATGGAAATTAGACTATTTGTTTACACTTTATCCAAGACAACAGGGAACTACAAGATGGTAAGTAAGAACTCTACAACCTTCTTTTTACCGCCCATAATGAGTTGTGCTAGATAACAATTTCTGAATCTTTTTCCTTTGCAGTGGTTCCCAAAGCAGTTTACTTAGGATTACCTCTCAAACTACATGATTGGTGGGCATGCAAAGGTTAAAGTATTTCTACCAGAACACGATGATTATCTAGATGTTTTCATGAAGAACGTGAAGGATGGGCGGTCGGCCATCACAAGGGGTTGGACTAGAGTCATACATGCCTTCTGCATGGAGGAGGGCACAATATATGCATTCTGCTTCCCCTTGTTCAACAACCAAAATGTATTTCGCCTCTTTCTTTACCGTCTTTAATAGTACAAGTATACAACTGTGGTTCATCATTCTTTATTTGGTTCTTATGTTATTCTTGAACATATGTACCTATGAATCGAATAATGCATTGGTTGTTTGAACCTGATGGATATGAATAAAGCTATAGCATACATTCACATTCAAATTCAAATCCGGTACAATTTTAAATAGAAGCAATTAAATTATGGTGAAATTACGCTCTCTAGGTCGTTACAGCACATGCGGTTGGTAAAACACAAACGTTTGCGATATACACCATAATCTGAGACGGTTCACAGAGCAGAAACGTGTGCAAGCATGCACACAGTTGCCGTTTGCAAAGCTTGTGCGATGTCAGACAATATCAAAAAAGGTGCGGGCAAACTAAAAGTTTGTGATAGTTGCCTTATCGTACACGATTCGCAACCATGAACTATTTCTGATGAAGTATGCATCGTAAACATTGCACCACAGAATGGCGTGTGCGATAGTTTTCATGCACGACAATGCTACGACGGTGTGACGTTTCGTAATCCTATCCGACACTCGTACGATGATTAGCTAATCTTCTTAATTAGTTATCACATACGGTTCGGGACAAGCGAATGTGTGTGATTGTATGATTATCATACACGTTCTATAATAGTGAACCATTTGTGATGGGTTGTGCATCGTAAACGTAGCACCACCTAATACGGACTGTGATGGCAATGCAAGCACAAATGATTTGGAGTACTGTATATGCATCTTTGCTCCCTATCCCTAACGGTTTCTGAGTCGTGTGGGAAGGACCCCCCTATTGCCCACACTCACTTGGCGATGGTTCCAAATGTCGTCGTGTAAAGGGGTTAAAAACCGTTTGTATAGCACCGACGCGTACTAGTGTTATGAGATGATGTATTATGGAACGAGTAAAGAGACTTGCTGGTAACAAGATTGAACTAGGTATGAAGATTCCGACGATCGAATCTCGGGCAAGTAACATACCGACAGACAAAGGGAATTACATATGTTGTCATAAGGTTCGACCGATAAAGATCTGCATAGAATATGTAGGTACCAATATGGGCATCCAGGTTCCGCTATTGGTTATTGACCGGAGAGGTCTCTCAGTCATGTCTACATCATTCTTGAACCCGTAGGGTCTGCACGCTTAACGTTCATTGATGATATAGTATTGTATGAATTATGTGAGTTGATGAATGAATGTTGTTCGTAGTCCCGGATGAAATCACGGACATGACGAGGAGCTCTAAAATGGTCCGGGAGTAAAGATTCATATATAGGACGATAGTATTTGGTCACCAGAAAGATTTCAGAAGTACCGGGTATTTTATCGGGGTGCCGGAAGGGGTTCCGGGAGGCCACTGGCAAGTGGTGGGCCTTATGGGCCAATGGGGGGAGCACACCAGCCCACAACGGGGCTGGTGCACCAATCCACCCCTTGCCCACGCACCAAAGAGGAAGGGAAGGAAGGGGGAGACGCCCCAAAGGCAGCCAGCCACTCTTTCCTTCCCACCATGCACAAATATGGAAGGGGGGATTCGGCCAGGGCAGGCGCCCTAGGGGCTACCTCCCCTCCCCCTCCACCTATATATATGAGAGGAGGGAGAGGGGCAACACACACCATGATTCCCTAGCCGTGTGCGGCGCCCCTCTCCCTCTAGTTCGTCCTCGGCCATATTTTCATAGTGCTCGTCAAAGCCCTGCGGAGATAGTTGCATCACCACCATCACCACGCCGTCGTGCTACCAGAGCTCATCTACTACTTCGCCTGTCTTGCTAGATCAAGAAGGCAAGGACATCATCGAGCTGAACCTGTGCTGAACGTGGAGGTGTCGTACGTTCGGTACTTGATCGGGCGGATCGTGAAGGTGTACGACTACATCAACCGCGTTGATAAAGCTTCTGCTTACGGTCTACGAGCGTTCATAGACACACTATCTCCTCTCGTTGCTATGCATCTACATGGATAGATCTTGCGTGTGCATAGAATTTTTTATTTTCCATGCAACGTTTCCCAAAAGTGGCATTAGAGCCAAGTCTATGCGTAGATGATATGCATGAGTAGAACACAAAGAGTTGTGGGCGGTGATAGTCATAGTGCTTACCACCAACGTCTTATTTTGATTTGGCGGTATTGTGGGATGAAGCGGCCCGGACAAACCTTTCATGTCCACGCACATGAGACCGGTTCCACTGACTGACATGCAACTTGTTATGCATAAAGTTGGCTGGCGGGTGTCTGTTTCTCCTACTTTAGTTGAATCGAATTTGACTACGGCCGGTCCTTGAAGAAGGTTAAAACGGGAAACTTGATGAATCATGGTTGTGGTTTTTGCAGAGTTAAGAATGGCTCTTGCTAGAAGCCCGTAGCAGCCACTAAAACTTGCGACAACCAAGTAGAGGACGTCTAACTTGTTTTTGTAGCACGTGTTGTGATGTGATATGGTCAAGACGTGATGTGATATACGTTGTTGTATGAGATGATCATGTTTTGTAATATCGACAACTGGCAGGAGCCTTAGGGTTGTCTCTTAATTACTGTATCAAATGTAAATGCCATGTAATTGCTTTACTTTATCGCTATGCATTAGCAATAGTCGTAGAAGCAATAGTTGGCGAGACGACCCCGAAGAAATGATGGAGATCAAGGTGTCCAGCTGGTGAGGATGGAGATCATGATGATGCTTTAGAGATGGAAATCAAAAGCACAAGATGATGATGGCCATATCATCTCACATATTTTGATTACATGTGATGTTTATCCTTTATCCATCTTATTTTGTTTACAACGGCGGTAGCATTATAATATGATCCCTTCACTAAATTTCAAGATAAAAAGTGTTCTCCCCGAGTATGCACCATTGCCAAAGTTCGTCGTTTCGAAGCACCTCGTGATGATCGGTTGTGATAGACTCTACGTTCATATACAACAGGTGTAAGACAGTTTTGCACATGCAGAACACTTGGGTTAAACTTGATGAGCCTAGCATGTACGGACATGGTCTCGGAACACTAGAGAAGAAAGGTCGAACATGAGTCATATAGTAGATATGATCAACATAGAGATGTTCACCGTTGATGACTACCCAATCTCACATGATGATCGGACATGGGTTAGTTGATTTGGATCATGTATCACTTAGATAACTTGAGGGATGTTAATTTAAGTGGGAGTTCATTAGTAATTTCATTAACTAAACTTAATTTATCATGAACTCAGTCTTAATAGTTTTTGCATATCTATGTTGTAGATCAATAGCTCGTGATATAGCTCGCCTATTTTTGATATGTTCCTAGAGAAAACTAAGTTGACAGATGATGGTAGTAATAATGCGGACTGGGTCCGTGATCTGAGGATTATTCTCATTGCTGCATAGAAGAATTATGTCCTTAATGTACCGCTAGTTGACGGACCTGTTGCAGGAGCTGATACAGACATTATGAACGTTTAGCAAGCTCGATGTTATGACTACTTGATAGTTTAGTGCGCCATGCTTTACGGCTTAGAATAGGGATTACAAAGATGTTTCGAACCCCATGGAACATATGAGATGTTCCAGGAACTGAAATTGGTATTTCATGCTCATGCCCATGTTGAGAGGTATGAGATCTCTGACATGTACTTTGCCTACAAGATGGAGGAGAATGGCTCAGCCAGTGAGCATGTGCTCAAAATGTCTGGGCACTACAATCACTTGAATCAACTGGGAGTTAATCTTCCAGATAAGATAGTGATTGACAGATTTCTCCAGTCACTATCACCAAGCTACCACTGGTACAACGAGGTGCTATACACATGGTTCTTAACCCCTTTTCCCGATGGCATTTTGAACCAACGCCAAGTGAGTGACTGTGATAGGGGGTCCTTCCCACACGACCCAGAAACCAATGGGGATATGGAGCCATGATGCAGAGGCCTTGCCAAATGTAATCGTATGCGATGTAGCACACACTAAATTCTTTCGCACGTGTGGGATCGGTGATTAAACGTTTCTAATGATGAAGTGAAACCAAACGGTGGGTCATAATGAACCATTTGGGCAACAGTATGTAAGGCACATGGGCCAACATATGAACTATGTGCGATATGTGCCCCATCACACACGAGTTTTCTACGGAACCCGTCTGCCATGCAAGACTCCATCGCACGCGTATCCCAAAAATTACCGTGTGTGATAGTGTTCTATCACAAACGGTTCAGGAGCCCCTTCGCACACATACAAGTGTTGCAGACCATCTGTGATTTGTTGTGTATCACCGACGGTTGCGGCAAGAGTGACCTGTGCTTTTTGTTTGGGATTCCACACGTTTCCTGCAAAATTTACGACTGGGATTGTATTTTACATTGGGCACGGTTTACTTCGATCTCTCGTGTGGGATAATATGGTATCACAAACGATTCTGGAGCCCGTACACCCACGTAGTAGTGCTACAAATCGTTTGTGATCTGTTGTGTATCACTGATGGGTCCGCTACGATTGACGTATGCTTTCCAATGTGGATCGTACACACTCATTTAGTTGAACTGTGTGCAGAGCAATTTCCAGGTTAGAACAAAAATATCGCATTTGAATCGGCGTGCAAAAAGCAAATTTGCCACAATATTCAATTGAACATATAGTGTCCACAGGAAGTTCATTAGATTTTGCAAGAATTGCAATTGAACAAATGGCAGCTAAATTCCAATGATTTTTTGACACATATATGCATTACATAATTAATCATAGTGTATGAAATACGAAGATCTCATCAGATAGAAAACAATGGATCCATGCATATATGTTTAGCGGCTAACTCTTACTCAATGTTTCAGCAGAAGGCATGCTGAAATCTTCATTATCACCAGTGGGATCGATGTAGTGATTCAGGAAGAAGTCGCCGATAAATCTCCAAACCATCAGCAATTTACAAGCAGGGAGCGGTTTAGAGGCCCTTGGTTCTAAGATGAGTTGCAGTATTTTTAAGATCATAATGTGCCATATGATTGGAGTAGAAGATATTAATTAAGATAGACTTACTGATACTAATTCGTGAGCATCTTCACAACTATCAGCAGATTTGCAGATGGAGATCATGTGTCTTCAAACATAGTATCCACAAACTTTGGTCCCTTCTTGTTGCTGAGGACACTGAAAATTTTTTGTACAGAACTAGCGAAAAGGCCTGTGCGTTGCAACGGGAGAAAAAATTTCTATCATATCTCTAGCTGGGTCAGTTGGACAAATTGTGTGTGTGGCCGGTTGGCAGGTCATGAGATCGAACCCTCCCATCGGCAATTTTATTTTTTGCTAGCTCTTTGGACCTGGGTTTCTTCCGTTGGGCCAAAACAAGTGACAAGTAACGAAACCAAACAGCGACATGCAAAACTGAAGCGGGACCAAACGAAACGGGATGAAACCAAGAATACCAGCTCCCTTTAATAGTAGGTATAGATTAGTCATGTATTTGTCCTGTTAGGAACAAACTAACCGGTGTTAGATGTATTTTTTTTCTTTGGAATGAAATAGAAAGAGGTTTATTTAGAAGCTTGAACATTTGACTAGCGTAAGAAAAGGAATTTGCAGACTATTTGATACATTTTCCAAAAATAACGGATTTCGGTGTCTTACCGGAGAAACGATCTCGTGCCTCTTGAACAGGTTCCCTGGTTTAGTTTTCCACAACCGAGCACACTGCAAAAGAAGATCAATTTGGCAACATCAATTATTGAACCAGATATGAATGCAAATTAATTTCAAGATTATAGAATTCAATACCTATCCATGAATTTCTAAAGATGCGTCAGACCCGAAGGGTTTGTTGACTCTGTGAGAGAATCCATGTAGTAAACTGTGTTCTTGTTTGGAATAGTGAATACCAATATCCAGTGATTGCTACATATTAAGAAAGCCATAAACTTATGAATTATGTCAAAATATGAAAGACAATCAGTGTATGTATGGTTGTTTACTTGACTTACCATTCATGATATGGCCAGAGAAATGATTCTACATGGGACGTGTTTTTGAAGATACGGACGACCGTGTCAATGGCCCAGTCCCATAGGTCCTTACCATCTATTGTTGTGCTATTTGCTAATGTGGGATTTATGAAATACACACTCTCCCTTTTTCTTCTCTGCGCATTCAATCCCCTAAGAGGAATGAAATGCAGTTAGCTGTTTACCGTTTACATCATTGTTGGGAGAAGTTCATTAGAGTTTGTTCAGTACTTACAAAATCACGCATCTAACAAGAGTGGCATCGAGCTCGTTGAAGTTGAAGAAGAGATGTAAGTCCTCGAAACCCACACTAATGGAACCAGAAACGTGTCGGAAATGATCTCTCTTGTAGTGGACTAGTAGAACATGATGACCTGCTGACATTTGATCCATGCAATATTTATGTAACTCGCGGCAACTAGAGCTGCACTCATCAAAGTATTCACCAACAAGAAATGGATAGGCACGGACGTAATTGCGTGCTTCAAGTATGTCTGCTTTAATTTTAGCATGCTGCAAAGATATTTCTTTACCATCCATGCCGTCAGAAATAATATTACTGCTCGATTCAAACAACTTGCTCTTAATTTGGTTCTGGGCGATGAGTACTTTAAGTAAGAGGCAATCGTTCTCTTTCCTCGTCGCTCTCACGGCGCGCTTCCTCGCGGGTGTAGCCTTTTTGGCTGCTTCCTTCTTGGTACTTGAAGCACTTCTGGTCGAACGTCTATGTTGGATCACGGGTTCCGGCAAAACCCTTAAGGTTCGAACACTGGGGTGCGCATGAAGATCTCCCCCTACCGATCCACGTCCTAACTAGGCTAAGATCTTACGGACTAACTCGATGAACTCGCAACACAAAGGACACAAGATTTATACTGGTTCGGGCCATCGTTGTGGTGTCATACCCTACTCGAGTGTGGTGGTGGTGGATTGCCTCTTGGGCTGAGGATGAATAGTACAGGGGGAAGAACTGCCTCTTGACGAGAGGTGTTCTTGTGCTTGGTGGATGTGATTGTGGGGATGAACTAGTTCTAGTATAAGATGAGGTCGCCTCTAGTCTCAGATGAGGTCGCCCGTCTAAGATGAGGTCGCCACTAATATCCGATGAGGTCGCCCCTAGTCTCAGATGAGGTCACCCCTTGTCTCAGATGAGGTCGCCCCTAACTACGGTGGTGGCTAGCTCTATTTATAGTGGCCTTGGTCCTGTTCCCAAATATTGAGCGAGAAGGGATCCCACAACGGCCAATTTGAAAGGGGACAGCTAGTATAGCTTATCCTGACAAAAGTGGTCTTCGCTTGCAAAAGGCTCTGGTGGTGACGCCGCCTTGGGCTCCATGGTGACCTCCGTCTTGCCGTCCTACTGGTCTTGGTCTTGTTGCACCGATATGGAAACCTTTGCTTGATGCCTCGGTACTCCGCGCCTGCGCTTGCCCCCTTAGCACCAAAGAGGAAATAAGGACGCTGCGCGTGCTGGCGCCCGCCTGGTCTCGATCGTCACGGCTCACGTCACGGGAACCTCGCGAGGTTTTCCTTGCCTTGATCTCTCCGCCCCTCGCGAGCCTGCCTGGCGAGGCCGCTCCTGAGGAGGTCTTGCGTCATCTGCCTCGTGAGGGTCTTGAATGCCTTGTTGATGAAGATGGGTCATACAGGCGTGCTAGCAAAGCCACGCCATGGGCCGTAGGTAGGCAAGTCTGGGGACCCCCGTTCCCAGAACGCCGACAGTAGCCCCCAGGCCCAAGGCGCACTCGGGCTTGGCTTCGAGGCAAAGCCAAAGGTCAAGTGCGGAGCGCCACGGGCCCCAATAGCCTACGGTCTTGGTTGACGCGTGGTGGTTGATTGGACGTGGGCGTCTCCGCTTCCCCACGCTGCCTTGGCAACTGCCCGACTTGACAAGTCCCTACGACATGCAAGGAAAACCATCATTACCTGTGATCGTGGGGGGCGCTGGTCGCCCATTTCTTCCTCTGCCTTTCCCTCTTCTTTCTCCTTGCTCCACTCCTGCTACCAATGGCGTCCTCGAGGAGGTTCACTTTCGTGGAGAAGGGCAAGGCTCCCCTCAATGAGCCCGAGTTGCTTCCGCCGAAGAAGAGAAGGTCCCATCGCCGCGAGGTGGTAGTGAGCCCGGTGGTGTTGTGGCCTTGGTACAAAAGGCCTCCGCCTGGGTACCTGCTACCCTTGTATATTTGCGGCGATGGTTCTGGAGGGAGGAGCTACGAGCGTCTCCGCCTGTGCCAAGGCCATGGCTGCGGCGCCACGGAGGCGCACTCCGTCGCCCCAGGGGTCCACGTGACAGACTCCTCGCGCGAGTTCGTGATATGGGAGGCGATACCCCTGAGCACCTGGATTCGCCTCCTACAGTTCTTCGCCGCCGAGATGCTACCGAGGGGCCTTCGTGAGCTTTGGCTGCAATACGCCGACTGCGACTGGAGTAGATATTGGAGCCATTGCCTCCGGGAAGATCTTCACGACCGGAGGCTGGGGCGAGATTGCCCGAGTCTGCCACGCAAAGGGCGCCCTCGTGATCCACTTCGAGTACGACGGCACCTCCGTGCTATTCTTCAAGGTCTTCGACGAAGTAGGCCGCCGCCTGGAATGCTGCCCTGAAGGAGGTCGCCAGGACGGCGCCGCAGCGAGCTTTGGGCCTGCCGCAGGCTTCGCCAACACCTCCTCCAGCGACAGCGGTGACTCTTGGTGGTCCAGCGACCCTCCCGAGCTCATGGAGTCTCCGGCGATGAGCAACGACAGCTACGTGCCCCCAAGTTCTCACCGAGCCCAGAGCAAGGCCGCGGCGTCCAGCCGCCGTCGTCACTGACCTGGATGGGGTTGGCGCCAGCCTCACGTGGCCCATTGTTGATGATGGCGTCGGCGACATCTGGTGCGTGTAGATAGAACTCCTAGGAATTCCTTCCCTTTTGTTCCCTGCGAGGAATCAAGAAATGAACCCCGTGGGGGTGTGTAAAGCGTCTGTAATGCCTTTTGTAAACATAGCCCTCATTATGAAGATTTGTGTGCGCATATCCTGCCAAGGCTGGGCCTCCCCTTTCCAATCCTGCGGCAGCTTGGTGCTCTACGCTGACAGGTCCCGGTCCCCAGGTAGGCTCCAGCCGCAGCTGGTATGCCAGCTTGCGTGCCGTGGTTAAGGCCAGGAGGTGAGCGGCCCGAGGTCCAGTAAGAGCTCCTTACGTGCGATGCTCAAGAGGTCCCCTTTAGCGCGCAAGTAACTGTCTTAGGATGGGAAAGGAACAAAACGTTGCCGCAGCAGGGCAGCGAAGGAAGTGAGCGAGGGTCTCGTGCCGTAGCGACTGGTAGATCTAGAGTGGGAACTTATCTTGGCTGTCCGGGGTCGGCTCCTCGAGTCGTGCCGAACTCGTACGTCGGCCACTGTAGTGTAGCTTGGTCAGGCCCGTGCGGGTCTCCCCCTCCCCTCCATGTTCTTCTTGGTGCTCTGTATCCTCAAGTCCCGGCCCTCGAGCGAGCTTAGCCGCCGCTGGTATGCCAAGTCGTGTGCCATGGTCAATGCTAGTGGTGAGGGCTGGAGAGCCAGTAAGAGCTCCTGAGGCGCGATGCTGAGGATCCCCCCTTTTAACGCGCAAGCGAATCGCATGAGAGAAGAGGGAGAGTCCGCGGTACCGCCTGCTGTGGCCCTCAGGAGGTTCCTACAAGTTAGCGCGAGGAAGGGCACCGGTCCCATGGCGGAGGCAGAGGCTCGCGTCCTTTCCTCAGTCGCGCTGACGCGGGTCTTCAGCCACCTACACCTTTGTGACCCTAGCGCTTGTCTTGACGAGCTGCTGGAGCCTGTAGCTGATGAACACTGCGCGGTTGCCGCCGCAGCCGTGAAGGGTCAACTGGAGGCCCTGCTGAAGAATTTCCGTGGCTTCACCCCCGCGCCTTCGACCGATAGTGCCACCGATCTCGTGGCTCCAGCTGGCGGTGTAGGCGAAGGCGATGCCACCAGGGAAGAAGCACCTCTTGTGGGCGTCGGCGGTGTCCAGGGATGACCTGCGGCTGCTTTTCTGTTTTATTCCTGCAACATGCACCATGCCTCGTGGAGGCGTTAAACTCGCGTTTGATATTGTGAGTAATATTTGCTTTGAGATTTTGTGATTTTCTTCCTATTTGCTTTGTGTTCTGCGTCGGCACAGCCCGGCCCCGCGCATACCTCAACCGCCGTTGGGCCGACCGGAAACCAGGATGGACCAAGGAGTGAGGGGCTACGTGACCAGTTAGGATCCTGAGTCGCGATGCTCAGGAGTCCCCCTTGACGCGCAAACAACTTATAGGAAGGATACACGAGAATAGGTTAATGTTCTACGTCGGCAGAGCCCGGCCCCGCGCATACCTCAACCGCCGTTGGGCCGACCAGAAACCAGGACAGACCAAGGAGTGAGGGGCTACGTGACCAGTTAGGCTCCTGAGTCACGATGCTCAGGAGCCCCCCTTGACGTGCAAACATTCTCCATACCTTTGCCCTCGCCGAGGCTCGGCTCGGGAGGGGCGTGCGACTAGGTCTGAGGGACTTGGTTGGGTGGCGTACACTTGGGAGTGACCCAAGCGCAACCCCCGTGCCCAGCCCCCTCGCGCAGCTCTCCCAAGGGGAGGCGTTGTGGTGAGCCCGGACACTGAGCTCTGGGGCTCCCTGAGGTTGGTACGGCCGTGAGGCCACCCTCAGTTGTTTATCACCAGTGCGGCGTGTAGTGCTTCTGCTTGTGCACGGGCATAGCCGCTCCTCGGTAGTGTCGATGGCCAGCGTGGAGCATGGTGCTTCCACCGGTGCGTGGGTGGGGGACTCCCTACTACAGAGAGCCCCCGGGGCGTGTACAGCCCCGCCTTGACACGTGGCTTGCACAACAGGGCTAGACGAGGTGTATCTAGGCACTCGTGAGGTAGCACGGGACTCACGAGGCCCTACCTCAAGGCGGGTTGCGCCTCGTCTTGGTTCTTTTTTGTTGTGTTGGTCCTGCGAGGTGGTCAGGCAACCTGTGCCAAATGAATCTCCTGAGGTGTGTCACCGTGGCGTATAGAGTCAGGAAATAATGAAAATCAGTGTGTCACCGTGGCGTGCTCTCAGGATCCCATGGGAAAATTTTGGTAAAGTTTGGCACAACTTTTGATGCTCACACCTTGCAAATCGAAGCATCTCGCAAGAAGGATCACAGTTTCCAAAAGGAGACGCGACACTTCGGACTCCAATCGTCGGTGACTACATCGTTCCGCCTCGAATTTTTTTCATGGTAAAAAATCACGTATATACCCTAGGTTTGATTTTCCGGCCCATTTCAGGTCTCGTCTGCTATATTTTAGTCTTTTTTTGCACTTACCTTGCATTTAGTGCATATAAAATAAAAACCGTTCTACAACTACATCTGGGTGTTAATTAGCAAAGAAGCTGTACAAATCATTTGTGTGTCGCTTTGCGAGTTTTCATCCATTGTCCTAGAAACGGGGAGAAGTTTCAAACATTTCGGCCGTGAGGTGCGGCCACTGGCATATGCCTAGTTGGTATTTTAATTACAGGGAATTCTGATGGAATCCAGACGTCATCAAAATCAGCATGTGCCCGTGGCGTGCTCTCACAGTCCTGTGGAAACGTTTTGGTAAACTTTGGCACAAGTTTTGATGATCGCTCCTTCCAAACAAGAGCATCTCCCATGAAGGATCATGGTTTCCAAAAGGAGACATGTCAATTCAAAATCCAGTGGCCAGTGACTTCATCGTTTGGCCTCATAAAAATTTCCATGGTACGCGTTCACCATTATACCACGGGTTTGATTTTCCAATGCATTTCAGGTATCGTTTTCTATATTTAAAACATTTTTGAATTTAATGTGCAATTTGTGGATATAAATAAAATCACAACCGAAATTGCATGTGTTGTCGAAAGGGATGTGGATTGTCGTTCGATCAAGGAGAATCCAACGATGCAAATGTATAATCCGTGGGGTTTGCGTTCTGGCCAATCAAAACGCACAACTCAGATCGCGCACGTGGCAGGGGTGGCATCGGCCACGGTTTAGTAGGCACATGACTTCCGTGAGTGAATCGTGTCCTATTTGAAAACATTTACGTGAACTAATAGCATATTTTTGTTTGAATGAAAACATGAGTTCATTGTTTCGCCTTCAACTTTTTTCCATGGTAAGAAATCATGATTGTACCCTATGGTTCAATTTTCTGGTGCATTTGAGATCTCATTTGCTATATTTGAGGGTATATATATACATACATCTGGGCTATTCTATTTCGGGTAACAGAATATTATTCTGTTACCCAACTTGAACTAACGAAGTTTACAAGTTGTACTGACGTGGTTTGCTACTTGAACTGATCTTCCTACGTCTTCAATGGACGGAAATAGGGGATTCAACGGGGAGCTTTCGGGGGTTCTCCGGCGCGGTGTTGCCAGCCATTCATTGTCGGAGGAGACATGTATGGGGTTCCGCACGTGCGCGCGCTCACCTGGTCGTGTTTTCCAATCTCAAGTCACCAGAGGTGACAGCGTTGGCATTTGGCGGCGGAGGTGTTGCGGGCGTTCATGTTTACCGTGGTGTTCGTAGCCGTCGATTTTACGTCCGCTTTGTTGTTTTATGTGTTATTGGGATGTGAGAATTATCGGTGTGCTAGAGTATTTGGAGATTCTTTCACTGTAATTTCTGATTAGAAGTTTTGGTGTTCTTGGTCGTTGGCCATGTCCACCATCCAAATGTGTTCTTTTTCTGATGTTTTATTTTTGAATTGGCGTTGGAGGGAGAGAGTTGAGGATCATATGAATAGATTTGTGTTGTCAATTTTTCTTCTTGAGTTGTTTCTACCACGGGTTCCCATGTGATTTGGTCATTGGTGGAGGTGGTGTAAGGTGGCTGCTATAGCCTACAATTTCTTGTAATTTGGTCAAACTGCGTAATTAAGTTGCATGTTTTTGAGTGTTGTTTGAATGGTTGTCATATGTGTAGTTGGACTGCTCCGTGTCAAAGTTGTATTACAGTGCGTTGACATTGGAGTAAGTATTTTCTACTGGCTGCCTACCCAAACATCTGCACTTTGAGTATAAAGCCCTAGCCCTTTGTCACTTCCATTCCACCAGCTGCCACCAAAGAAAAGCCAGATGGATCCTAAGCTGGGAGAGGTCACAGAGGAGGAGGGGGATGTCGTCGATGTGTGGGCTGCAGTAGCGGAGAAGAGGAGTTGGAGGAGGCGCAGGCGCAGACAGAGGGCACGACGTGCTGCCGAGGAGGAAGTGGAGGCAGAGTTCAACAGATGCCTTGCGCGCAAGGTGATGGATACTTGCAACTCCAATGAACTGGAGCTACTTTTCCCAGAGGGCAGGGGAAGGAACCATATTCAGATCATCAGTTGTGCTAGGGTGAGAGCAGCCACGGCTCCACATCCATCCACCAGGGCCAAATGGCGTCGTTTCTTTGATCGTTAAGACTGAAGTACTAGATTTTTATGTTTTTAAGTTTGTGTTGTGAGGGAGCAGATGGTTGAATGACTAAATGAATTCAACAGTCTACTTCTGAATGAGTTGTATCTACATATGTTTGTTTTGCGCAATTTGAACTGCTGCCGTATGTGCTCTCCAACAAATATTTTGAACTGCTTCTTTATCTGAAGTTGAACTGATTTGCAGTCAATGTTGTATGACTTGTATAATAACTATTTTCTACTAGTTGGCTGCCCACCTGCCTATTTATTTTTTTTATACTCTGCGAGTCTTCCTGGCTATAAATTATATCTATCTATGTGTGGTGTGTGGCTCAGTCTCCCCCTCCTTTTTCTTCCTTCTTCCAAAATCAGATCTAGGTTCCTCCCTCTTCTCTCTGTTGTTTTCTTCCCTTTTCCTATGTTTCCCATGGAGGATTTTTCATGTGGATGGCTCGCAAAGATGGCGCACATAGCTGACGGTTATGTGTATGAATCTTGTTCGGAGCTCACCGATAGTCAGCACCGTGGGTAACTTTCGTGTCTACTGTACAGCAACCATGGGTTTCGTGCACCCTATGTTTGTCGCATGGCGGTTGGGGACTTGGAGGAATCATGGGTATGTGTTTCTATCCTTCTTGTTTTCTTCTTTTTGCAGGTCTCATTTTGAATGCCATGGACTGAATCTGTAGTTTAGTTTTATCAATAGTTTGACTATAATTTTTATTTGGTTTTATTAGAAGTTAACAGTAGGTTTTTGCGTGTGTATTTGTTCATTACTTAACAATATTTATCCATTTTTGTATAATCCTTGTTCTGTTTTTGTTAGATGCTTTACGATAGGGGTATTGATATGTATATTTCTTAAGTTTAGTCAGGTCATATGACTAGTTAGTTTGGTGTTTTTGTTTTGGTTCAAATATTTCTTTTCACTTTGTTATGCATCAGTTCCTAGATCTGTGTAAATATTTAGTTATGTCAGGTGTTCACTTTATTTTCTACTCCCATGCCCATTTGCAGAAAATGTCACCTAGAATCAGGATTGTTGCTCCTAGTTCCGGGATACTGAAGATGGAGACTTCAGACAAAAACATGTATCAGTTGATTGAAGTTGCCTACCACATCGACTTTGATGGTTGCATCAACCTAAGTATTGGGTGGAAGGAGTTTGTGGTAGAGTCTGGAATTGAGGATGGGGATGTGGTTATGGTTATGTTCTCCAGGGAAGATGAGTCTCTGACGTTCAGTATTTATGTGTTGTAGGTTTAAATGTGGCAAATGACGCTAGTTGTGATATTTGTGTGTGTTTGATTATGTTGTAGTATTTTTCTTTAAAACAATGCATGTGAGATGGTTTAATTCTATGTTATTACGAGATGGTTTGGAACAATTTGTTCGTATGTTATTATATGCGCTAGTTTTTATTTATGTAATGCTTCCTATTTTTTGCTCAAGCCCAACTATCTTATATATATATATATATATATTTTTATATCCGAATTGGAACAATTATAGTCGAACTGATGGGCATCTTTGTTTTTACTTGGATATTTTCATGTACATACCTCGGACACGAAAAATATACGCTGATGATGGTTGTAGGACCCCTTGGGTTTGAGTTTGTTGAACTTACATGCTGTTAATGATAGTACTGAACTATTTTGGATGTCAATGGCCAACCGCATTCGTTTCTTATAGAGAATTTTTCCTTACTATTTGACAAGAATTTTAGAGCATAATTTTTTTAATTGAATAGTGATAGTTCTAGTATTTTTTAAATAAAAACAATTTAATCTTTGCTGCACAGTATTAATTTTACTTGAACTTCATGAATTTTATTAGTTGAACTTTTTAAAATTTTGTTTCTGAAATTTTTATTACAATCTTCTATGTTTAATTTTCCAAAAAAATATTTTTTTTTTAGTTCTTACAATTAACATGTGTTTGAACTTTTCTACATTCTTTATTTTGAACTGATTTCTTATGAAGTTTTTTTTAAATTATCTGCATTTGTTTCTTTTATTTGGTCTTGTGTGATCAGTTGGAATTTTGTAATGGGGCGAACTGTTGTATTGGGCCATCCCCACAGAGCCATTGTTTTCGGCCCAAATAGCTCGTCTACGTGGCTGTGTAGTGGGGCGTGCATGTGCGCTATACGTTTTAGTCCCACGTCGATACCCGAGGGGGCTCTCAACCTGTTTATTAGCGCTGCCGAGGCTTATTGGTCGAACTCCTCTGAATACTTACCAGAGTGATTATACACGGCGCTTGCTCTCTGTCATGACCTCTGGATCCTGGTGGCTTGGCCCCCACAGTCTGGTTTACAATGGATTCGTCGGTGGCTTCGCAGTTGGTCTGAGTCCTAGTACCCACCTGCGTTGGGCCGACTTGTCCCTTGGGCAGTCAATATTTTTTATTCTTAGCATTTTTTCCTTCTAGTTTTTATGATTTTTTTCGCCTAATATAAGCATTTTTTATATTAGGACGGAATGTTCTCATTTGCTTGAACTGACATCTTTTTATAGTGTGTTTCCCTCGCTTTCTCTTTGTTCTCATTTTCAGTATTTTTTTATTTTTTTATGAACATCGGGATAAGATATAGGACTACACCGAGTGGCATAGTCATACTGACATATTTTTTGTATGGACTGAAGAACATTTATCTTTTTAGGGAGTGTGGGTGCGTGGGTGGTGGGGAAACAGAATAACCGCACTATGCCTGTCAAATGAGTGCACTGTCGCGTTAGCGTGATGCCGAGCCGTGGGGAGGGGGTCCCAGCGAGGCCGAGCCAGGAACGAACCGTAGCAGGCGACGACACGGCGTGTCGTGGCGCCGCATGCGGAGGCAAGTCCATAACATGACTTGCCTCATTATCTATCTTTTTAGGGGGAAAATTAGCACCGCACCGAGGGGCATAGTTGTACTGACACATCTTCCTTGTATGCACTTGCCCCATTATCTATATTTTTAGGAGGAAAACCAGCACCGCACCGAGGGGCATAGTTGTACTGACACATCTTCCTTGTATGGACTAGCCCCCATTATCTATCTTTTTAGGGGAAAACCAGCACCGCAGCGAGGGGCATAGTTGTACTGACACATCTTCCTTGTATGGACTTGCCCCCATTTTCTATCTTAAGGTGTGTGGGTGCGTGGGGGGAACAGAATAAACGCACTGCGCCTGTCAAACAAGCGCACTGCCGCGTTAGCGCGAGGCCGAGCTGGGGGAGGGGGGTCGGGATCCCCCTCCCCCATATGAGCGAGTCCGAGCCAGGAATGAGTCGTAGCAGGCGCGTCGCATGTGGAGGCGAGTCCGTAACATGACTTTCCCCATTATCTATCTTTTTAGAGGAAAAACTAGCACCACACCGAGGGGCATAGTTGTACTGACATATCGGCCTTGTCTAGACTTGCCCCAATTATCTATCTTTTTAGGGGGAAAACCAAACAACGCACCAAGGGACATAGTTGTATTGACACATCTTCCTTATATGGACTTGCCCCCATTATCTATCTTTTTAGGGTGTGTTGGTGCGTGGGGGGATAGAATAACCGCACTGCGTCTGTCAAACGAGCGCACCTCCGCGTTAGCGCGAGGCTGAGCCGGGGGGGGGGGAGGGACCCCCTCCCCCATCCCGGTGAGGCCGAGCCAGGAACGAGCCATAGGAGGCGACGACGCAGCGTGCCACGGCGTCGCATGCGGAGGTGAGTCTGTAACATGACTTGCCCCCATTATCTAACTTTTTAGGGTGTGTGGGTGCGTGGGGGCGGACAAAATAACCGCACTGCACCTTCAAATGTGCGCACCGCCGTGTTAGCGCGAGGCCGAGCCAGGGGGGAGGTGGTCCCCCTCTCCCATCCCGGCGAGGCCGAGCCAGGAACGAACCGTAGCAGGCGACGGCGAGGCGTGCCACGGCGTCGCACGCAGAGGCGAGTCCTGATACGTCCATTTTCCATCATGCTTTTATATCAATATTTATTGCATTATGGGCTGTTATTACACATTATGTCACAATACTTGTGCCTATTCTCTCTTATTTTACAAGCTTTGCAGGAAGAGAGACAATGCCGGCAGCTGGAATTCTGGGCTGAAAAGGGAGCAAATATTAGAGACCTATATTCTGCTCAACTCCAAAAGTCCTGAAACTCCACGGAAGTGGGTTTTGCATTATATAAAAAATATTGGGCGAAGAAAGCACCGGAGGGGGTCCACCCACCATCCATGAGGGTGGGGCCGCGCCCTACCCCCTGGACGCGCCCCCTGTCTCGTGGGCCCCCTAGCAGGCCTCTAGTGCCCATCTTTGGCTATATGAAGTCTTTCACCCTGGAAAAAATCATAAGCAAGCTTTCAGGATGAAACACCGCCGCCACGAGGCGGAACCTTTCCGGAAACAATCTAGGGCTTCGGCGGAACTGTTTTCCTGGGGAAACATCCCTCTGGGAGGGAGAAATCATCACCATCGATCCTCTCAGCGGGAGGGGGTCAATCTCCATCAACATCTTCACCAACACCATCTCATCTCAAACCCTAGTTCATCTCTTGTATCCAATCTTTGTGCCAAAACCTCAGATTGGTACCTGTGGGTTGCTAGTAGTGTTGATTACTCCTTGTAGTTGATGCTAGTTGGTTTACTTGGTGGAAGATCATATGTTTCAGATCCTTTATTCATATTAATACCCCTCTGATTATGAACATGAATATGATTTGTGAGTAGTTACGTTTGTTCCTGAGGACTTGGGAGAAGTCTTGGTATAAGTAGTCATGTGAATTTGGTATTCGTTCGATATTTTGATGAGATGTATGTTGTCTTTCCTCTAGTGGTGTCATGTGAACGTCGACTACATGACACCTCACCATTATTTGGCCATAGGGGAAGGCATTGGGAAGTAATAAGTAGACGATGGGTTGCTAGAGTGACAGAAGCTTAAACCCTAGTTTATGCGTTGCTTCGTAAGGGGCTGATTTGGATCTAGTCGTTGGAAAGTCTTTTTCTACCACTCCTTTCTCGACTCAAGTGTGTGGTCAATAGCCAGATATCCTATTTTCTCTTGAATGCCGCTCGAGTATAGTTCGCTAAACTGGCTTAACAAGCAGTGCTCCGCCTTCGGGATAGGAGGTTGCAGCCATAGGCTGACCCGCTTGAAGTCTTGAGATCGTATGTGTCATATTAATGCACGGCAGAAGCACAAAAGTAAGACCAATTTTCGGATTGGCACCAAATGACTTGATTTAGTTTGGGCGTAAAGTTTTTACTAAAGTTTTTTGGTTTTCCAAGCCTATGGCACCTTTAAACTATTTGTGTGTTTCCATCATAAGTATCGTAGTGCAACGCCGGACACCTTTAGAGATTCGACAAAAACATTCTCGGATATTGCTATATATGCATCGGTTTCGAATTGTGTCTTCGGTTAGTAGTTGGGTTGCCCGGCTCCTGTGCTTGCCTCCTATGTCCTGCTTTGTTCGGCTAGGTGTGCAAAGGGAGAACCACTGCGATTGTGCTTCCAGCTCGAATGGTTAAGCACCTCAGTGGAGAAACCCGAAAACTGACTGTCACAATGGGCATAAACTAGTTAGCGATCCGATGACGGTGTCAAACTATAGATCGATACCGATTACCCCGTGATAAACGATGGACCTTTCATAACATTGACCAAAGTGTTAATGACTAGACTTCGATCGGTGTCGAACACTAACCGGGGGCTCATAGGTAGCTTCCCCTGTTTAAAGCTCCTATGACTAAGTGAAAGTTATAAAGCCGGCATATCTGATTGCCTTGTTTCTACTAACACAACCGCCTTCAGGCACCGAGACATTGGCTAAGGGTTGTCTTGTAACTACAAAATACCCTACATCATCTACAAAGGGGTAGAAGCCGACGATGGGCCACATTCAAATGATAAAGAGTCGCAACGGAGTCAAAATAAATACATATCATCGGCGTTTGTATTTAATATATGAGGGCTTCCTTCCGTAATCATCGTTATAAAGCCATAAATATGCATCAATATGACTTAAGATTTTGGCCAAGATGGGTCGCCTGGCTCCTGTGCTTACCCCTATGTTTCTGATGGTTCGGCTAGGCGGTAAAGGGAGCACCTCTATGATCGTTAGTACCGGGTCATCCGAATTAGTACCTTAGACTGGGTGAAGCCGAAAGCTAGCATCTTAAAGGATATAATTGGTCGGCAACGACGGAAGTGAAAATTTAGGTTCACTAAAGACCACATAGTTCGGGAACTTTCCCCAAACTAAATCCTTAGTATTTTTCTCCCGCGTTGATCAGAGGTGAGGTTTCATGATCATGGTCGGCATGACAACCCAAATAAAGGAACCAATAGCGGGACTATTTTGTTTGGAAGATGTTTCTTACATTAAATAGTAGTATAACATTCTCTTTGCATACCTTTTTTTATAAAACCGTATGGCCAGATTGCCTTGTTTGTCATAAATCTTTGCCCTCATAAAGGCTTTATAAAGTGGGTCAAACACTCCCCGGCTACTGGACGAGGAGGTTGAAGCCGATGGTCGGTCAACAAAGCTTTGTACAGTGCGGATCCGAGCATTAATGATGAAGAGTACTTGGATACATAGAATCATTACACATAATTTGTGATTTTACTCTGGATATCGATCCTTAATTAGGCCACCTGTGCTCGCATTAAGGCTCGGGGGCTACTGGGCTTCGGGCTTATCATTTAATAAAATTAAAGGGGCACATCGATCCCTTGATCTAGTGTTGCCACCCGACCAGTTTCTCAGGGGCTACTGCATTGCCTATTCAATGCAGAAAATTGAATGTGCTCAGTGTTCGGCTTGACCGAACTATCAGCAAAAACGTCTTCGGACAACAATAGGTACCAACTGGGACTTATCCGGCATCAAGCTAATATATTACGGCGACTTCTCAAAACCCTCTCTCAAGGGCCCGTCCGCCGATCACTATCTCCTTTGATGTGCACCTCAGATTTTAGCCCGACATGCACCTTGAAGGCTACTGGCTATATATCTCGTCAGTAAATAAATTGCATCAATCAGAAATAACATCTACAAACAATCAACCCAAACCCGAGGTGGTGCACCACCTTAGATACAGTACGGCATAAAGCTCGGATACAAGTGTCTGGCTCCATAGAGGGCATTTCCGGCATTAAGCTCGGCTAAATTCCTTCAACTTTTTCGAACCAATGTGATCTATGATACCTCGGATACATTCCGGCGTTGGAGCTCGGATACAGTCTGGCGTTGGAGCGCAGATACAGTCCGTCATTGGAGCTCAGATGCAGTCCAGCATTGGAGCTCGGACGCGATAGGACACCACCGCACGGGAAACCCTTCAAACCCGAGGTGTGGCGTAAAAATAGCAAGGCATTGATAAAGGTCGAGAACATAAAGGGGCTCCTCGGATACCCGACGTATAAACTCTTCGGACTCACTACGGCGATCCTCAAAATCGAAGATGAGAAGTTTTGTTGAAACAGCTTTCAAGACTGACGACCGAAGATGAAGAACAGTTCGGAAGAATCGAGGAGCGTCCCAACTTGAATACCGTTTCAGGGGGCTACTGACGGTGTCCTGGACTAGGTGGTACTCACCACGCCATCCCCTGATCAGGTGGATCGGGCCGAGGACCCCCCATGGCGGTTCAGTCATGGGCCAGTTCGGGCAGCCCATGCCGCATACAAGGAGGTTTCCACAAGACTTGGCACACAAGCCGAGGACTCTCCTAAACCCTAGGCCTCTGGTGTGTTATATAAACCGAGGCCAGGGTAGTCAATAGACAACATCTAATATTCATTAGAACAATCCCGTGGTACACACATGTACTCTGTACTATCTCCATACGAATACAATCAAAGCAGGACGTAGGGTTTTACCTCCGTCAAGAGGGCCGAACCTGGGTAAAATCCCGTGTCCGTCTTACCATCGCTCCAACATGCCTAGCTTAGGACCCCTACTACGAGATATGCCGGATATAGAACCGACAGGGAGTGCAACAGAAACGGTTAGCCAGATCAAGGTGTGTGATATAGGTCATACAGTTCACTTGGACGAACTATTTTTGATTAGAGAACAGAATAGAAACGGTTCAACTTAACAAGATGTGTGTGATACGTGGCAACAGCCGACTCAGATGAATTGTTTGCAATAAGAAATTAAAACAAAGACAGTTAATACAGTTAGTTCTTGTGTGATTCTGTGTGTACAAAAAACTATGAAAGTGCAAACTAGTTGCTTGCGGTGGCTAGGACTATCGCACGCAATGCGTTTGTGAGTACTTGTGTGCGATGATTAGTAAGTTACACATATGTTTCCTTCTCTTGACACTTGTGTGATAAATAACACGTGGCACCGGATACGATATTCGGGTTGTGTGTGTGCTCCACTTAGTCTTCCCGCGCTCCAGCGAATGCTTCCCGCGCTCCACATGGGTGAATTGTAAAATCCACGCCTCTTCCCTCACCGGTTTCCTGCCACTAGCTAACGGATTGCTACATAACCCCGACGACAACGCACCGCCGTGACACTCTGCGCAGATCTAGTCCTCACCCATCTACCATTAGTTATTCCAAGCATGCCAGGCAATGGCCAAAGCTTCGACTTCGACGCCTACCTGCATTACATCTTCGGCGAGGAGAACGAGCCGGGGCAGGTCGGGGAGCAAGAGCTTCATCGGCCGGTGCAGGCACCATGGCCCATCGGCAGCGATATCGGTGTGACAGTCCTTGGGAGAACAATTGACATATTGCAGAGGAGGTTTGACGAGCAGTTTGGCATCCACCGTGCAAAGGATCCAAAGCTGCTCAGCGGCATGATGGATGACCCACCCGAAGAGCCGCCATCACCAGTGCTCATCAAGAGCCTGATGCCCCGCAAGGAATGGGCAGAGGACCTCTGCAATTCATTCAAGACATAGGTAGCCTGTGCCTTCATCATTACCCGTGACGGCTGTGTCAACCTCGATCCAGATGATGTGGTGGCCAGGCTCGAGTGCATCAATGGCGTAGTTGACATCCCCGACGAAGTAGAACATCCACTGGTACGCGTTGGTGCTATACAATCGGTTTTTAACCCCTTTCAGAGACAACATTTTGAACCATCGCCTAGTGAGTGACGGAGATAGGGGGTCCTTCCCACATGACCCAGAAACAATCGGGGATATGCCCTCCTAGCACACACACTCGGAAAAATGAGTTCGTGTGTGACCGACGAGTGCTCAAATACGAAAATACGTAAAGTGGAGCTAAAAAAAATACAATTATACATGCGAAATTGTTTCTGGTCGCAAGTACATCACACACAGGCAGTCCTCGCTAAATGTTTCCCTTCATATGTACATCCCACACAGTCGCTCCAAGGAAAATGTTTCCGTTCATAAGTACATCATACACAATTTTTCCCGTTAAATTGTTTGTGATAGCGTTGCCATTGCACATGCTATTAACAATTTTTTCGTTTGCATTATTGAATGCATCACACACGGTCCGTAGAATATACTGTGTGGCAAAGGTTGTCCATCACACACAGTTTCTATGTGGTAAACGTTCGTGCAAGGTGGCCCAACGAAACAATTTTCAAGAGAAAGTTGTGTGTGATTGTTCATTGATCCAACACAGTTTATTCCTAGAAACTGTGTGCGTTGCCTGAGGTCATCGCCCATGGTATTTTTTCAATAACCATTTGCAATAGCAAAACCCAATTAGCAGGCTAATTGCCCTATTATTAATAATCCATTTATTAATCTAATTGACATTCATATTAAGCACATAATATATTTCATTTCCATATTAACAAAGCAGAATTTCATAATTGAAATACATCTGAGTACAACATGATATAGGTTCAGCACTCAGCTACCCCATTACACAACCACACCGGCACCAAGTTTCACATGCAACATGTAGAACCTTTTGAAATTAGCATCATAGATGGTATATAGACAGATGCAGCTCATCTGGAAAACTGCTGAAGCGGAAGGCGGATATTGATCCTTAATTCATGTTGAAGGTCTTTGCAACTTTAGGCCAGTATCTATGGATGATTGACTGTCCGTCCTTCGTCCTCTATAGAAACACTTCAATATTGAACCGTCGTGTTGTATGAAAACCTTCCTTGCCTCCTGACCATACAGGTGGTTTGAGAGGTAATCATTAGTGAACTACTTTGGAAAGGCCTGAACACAGGGGTGTGCATAAATACCTTCTCTATATTGGAAATGGGGCAAAGGAATAAAAAAGGCAAGGTATAATATTTAGTACCATCTTGTAGTGAACTGATGTCTTCTTCATTGTGCAGACAAAGATCTTGTTGTTTTTTGTCGCTAATTTCATTATCCTAACAATCTTCCTGAGTTTCTTGACTTGATTGATATTCATGGACAACTCATTTCCTCATATGCAAAAACGGTCGAACAGTGGGTCAAAACCTCTGATAGCAGGACCTACATGTGCAAGACCAAATTGTTAAAAACCCTAAATATTAGAATGGTTCCCGCAATTGCACAATAATGTGCTATTAGACAACGGACCATGCACGTGCAGTTAACTAAACACCACAACAAATGAACCAAACGTTAAGTGAGCACCACATTGCACAATATAAGATACTCCTAATAGAAGATCATACAGTTAACCAAACCAAGCATGCTTAACAACTTGAAAATATAGAAATTGTATTTGTTTCTCATGTATTTAGTACAACTAAATTCGATCTATTTCTCACATGGTATACACTAATAGAATGCACCCACAACAATTCAACACTGCATTGCAGAATTGAACCAAACAGTTAATTAAACACCACAACGAATGAACCAGACGCTAACTGAGCACCACATTGCACAATATAACATACTCCTAACAGAAGATTGGATAGTTAACCAAACCAAGCATGCTAGGCAACTTGGAAAATTGCACCCTGAAGAATTGAACATCACATTTGCAAAATTGAACCAAACAGTTAACTGAACACCACATTGCACGACATATAGAACATATACTCTAGAGCAGAAAATTGCATGGTAAAAGTAGATAGCACAATTCCCTAGAATTTGTTAAGGAAAGGCAGTAGCTAGAAAACTGAACATGGGTCCTTATAGTGAGCTAATAAGACAAGCTGCTCCTTATTGTCGGAGATATCGAAGATGATTGGCTCCTTGGACATGGAAGAGGGTGAGGCCTCCGCTTCCTGGATGCCCTCGTTGTAGTGGTGAGTTGCCTGAGCCGCTCCGGGCACCAACCTGCTGGCTCTCGAGATGAGGTAAGAAAGTGCAGCTGAGAAAACACCATGTAGTCTTTGTCGAAGGCACCGACAATGGCCTCGAGAAAACGCCATGAACTGTCAT
Source organism: Triticum urartu (assembly GCF_056163025.1). Classification (NCBI taxonomy): domain Eukaryota; kingdom Viridiplantae; phylum Streptophyta; class Magnoliopsida; order Poales; family Poaceae; genus Triticum; species Triticum urartu. The sequence goes on along the minus strand of NC_141876.1, from coordinate 232,080,675 downwards.
TTAATGCAGCCAACCGTGTCGCGGCATCGGCGCGCGAGGCATCGATGGTGGTATCGACGGTGCGGTGCTCCTCCAAGATCTGGGGGTCAACACGAATGGCAGCCATCGCGACCTCATCCGCGCGTGCGGCCGCGATTTGCTTATCCGCAGCCAAATGCTCCTTGAGATCCTGGCTATACTGCGTGCACCATGGCTTAGGGCGGCACTTATTTCGTGGAGGGGTCGGTGAATTGGGTGGAAGTTGTCGTGCTCACGCCGGTGGTCGGGGCATGTGGGATGTGGAAGGAGGAGGAGGATGGGGGTCGGGTGTGGATTACCTGCCTGGATAGGCGAGGTCGAGCAACATGAAGGAGGGTCGCCGTCTAGGAGGCGGCGCTGGAAGCAAGGAGTGAAGGTTTCAACTTGGAAAGGAAGGCGGAAATAGGGGAAATGTGGCTTTTGGTAAGGGGGAGGGGCGGGGAGGTAGATATTTCCGCGGAAGCCGAAAATTTGGAATCGCTCCAGCGAAAAAACTGGTGCGCAAAGTGTCATCAGACACGGTCCCTTATTCAGAACTGTGTACGATATGTGAACATCACAAACGATTCAGATAGCTTAACCTATTTCTGATGAGTTTGAACGTCAAAATTTTTGGTTCAAATTTCCATGGTTACAGTGGTTATCCACGTCATTGCATAATTTGGGTACACAAAGGAGACTACAGCACACCCACACTTCTTAATCAAGCAAGTTCAGCAATTAAATAGAGCTAGCTGACCTAAACATTACACTAAAAAATTAAAGACCAGTGCTCTTAATTAAACAAAACAAAGAGTACTACTACGGCTGGTGCTTGTCGATCTCCGCGGCCGCCTCCATGTCTAGCTTGCGCCTGATGGTCTCCTGGGGAAGGGGCTCCATGGCATCCGTCACACCATACTCAACAAGCATCTCGCCATCCGCGTCCGCCATCTCTTTGGAAAAGGCTGCCACGAGCTGGGCATGGGCAGCCATGATCTAGGCTTGGACGGGCTCCGTTGTTGAAAGGTATGTGGCGGAGGAACGAACGGCTGCTCGAATGCTCTCGGCCATTGCCAGCTCTTCGGCCGTGGCTTGCCGACCGTTGTCGGAGAAGCTTCGTGTGATTTGTGTGGTGACCTCCAGGAGCCGGGTGTGGGCGGTCTCGACATGGTCGTGGGCGGCCTCCATCAGGGCTAAGGCCGCTACGGAACGGACAACTACTGTGCCGCTCTCACCAGTTGCTATCCCCGAGGCAAATGTTGCTACGGCCACGAGAAGCAAAAAGCGCCCGTTTGGGCCGCCTTGGCTACCCAGTCGTAGATTGCGGCCACACTCATGCACCTTGTTAGCACGCGCATAGTGGCAGCGGCCACGCTCTCGCCGGAGTGGGCCACCGAAGTTGCCCTCATGATGTGGTTCCACGTGCCCATCTTTCACCAGCAACGATTGAACAGTGAAATGATATTTGGGGAGCGAGCTAGTGTGCTTGCGATGCCGGATGTGGACTGTTGCCGATGCACCTTCTCGCGTAAGCCATAGGCGTACTATACCCCGACGGTCCTCCAGGATATCTTGTGTTGCATCTCACGCTGTTGGTGATAATAAAATGTGTGCGATCTACATGATTTTTCATCTTGATATGAATTACATAATGGGGTCACAGCGGCGATGGACGGTGTTTTAATTGCAAGTCCTTTTATCTGTAGTGAACATGCAACTATATGTGTGTCATAGAAGAATTGGAATTAACCGAGGTTTCAATGCATTCATGTGCACAATTCAAATTTGCACTACATGCACATTCTCTAATGCATAAATTGATTGAAAATTCAAATCTGTGTCCTTGGTTTCATGCTTATGTCCCATGCAAAAAATGGGAATGAATGTCAAACACCCTGCCACGGTTACTCGGCCGCAAACATTGAGGTACCTGGTTTTTAAATTCTACTAAATCCAAAGCTCGTTTCAAATTCATGAAACTTGGCATGCTATCATGGAGTGGCATCAACATGCCATGGTAAAGTTTTTGTCGCATTTGGGGCAGGTTTGGCGATATGCTTCTCCCAAACCAGAGCTTTCACTACAAGCCTGATGGTTTCAGTAGGGAACGTCCCACCTTTGGGGACGAAACAATATCCATTGCCTCTTATTGCTTTCAAAAATTTTCTCGTGTCTACATACAACAACAGAAGTGTTGTGTCAATTTTTGGGATTTTTCGGAGTTCGTTTGGATATTTTTATGCATTAACTGAGTTTTCAATGCACTTATGTGCATAATTCAAATTTGAACTACATGCACATGCTCTAATGCATTTTAATTGGTTGAAAAATCAAATTTGTGTCCTTGGGTGCATGCTTAGGTCCCATGCAAGAAATGGGAATGAATGCCAAACACCCTGCCACGGTCACTCGGCCTCAAACATTGAGATACCTGGTTTTTTAATTCTAGTAAATCCAAAACTTATCTAAAATTCATGAAACTTGGTATGCTATCATGGAGCGGCATCAACATGCCGACGGTCTCCCGGGCAAGGGGCTCCATCGCATCCATTGCACCATACTCAGCAAGCATCTCGCCTTCCGCGTCCGCCATCTCTTTGGAAAAGGCCGCCACGAGCTGAGCGTTGGCAGCCGCGACTTGGGCTTGGACGAGCTCCGTCATCGCAAGGTATGTGGCAGAGGAACGGATGGCTGCTCGAACGCTCTCGGCGATTGCCAGCTCTCCGGCCATGGCTTGCTGACCGTTGTCGGAGAAGCTTCGTTCGATTTGTTTAGTGACCGCCAGGAGCTAGGTGTGGGCAGTCTCGCATGGTCGTGGGCGGCCTCCATCAGGGCTAAGGACGCCGCTACGGAATGGAGAGCTGCAGTGCCGCTCTCTCCAGTTGCTATCCCCGAGGAAGATGCTGCTGCCGCCACCAGAAGAAACAACGGCGGTTTGGGCTGCCTTAGCCGCCCAGTCGCAGATTGCGGCCACGTTCATGCACCTTGTTAGCACGCGCATGGCCGCTACGGCCGCGCTCTCCCGAAGTGGGCCACCAAAGTTGCCCTCACGACACGGGTCCACGTTCCCATCTTTCACCGGCGACGATTGAACAGTGAAATGATATTTGGGGAGCGAGCTAGTGTGGTTGATACGCCGGCCGTGGACTGTAGCCGACGCACCTTCTCGTGTAAGCCATAGGCGTAATATACACCGACGGTGCTCCAGGATATTTTGTGTTGCATCTCACGCAGTTGGTGATAATAAACTATGTGTGATCTACTTGATTTTCCATATTGATATGAATTACAAAATGGGGTCACAGCGGGAATGGACGGTGTTTGAATTGCTAGACATTTTATCTGAAGTGAACATGCAACTATATGTGTGTCGTAAAAGAATTGGAATTAACTGAGTTTTCAATGCATTCATGTGCATAATTCAAATTTGAACTACATGCACATGCTCTAATGCATAAATTGGTTGAAAATTCAAATATGTGTCCTTGGTTGCATGCTTAGGTCCCATGCAAGAAATGGGAATGAATGTCAAACACCCTGCCACGGTTACACGGCCGCAAACATTAAAATAACTGGTTTTTACATTCTAATAAATCCAAAGCTCGTCTGAAATTCATGAAACTTGGCATGCTATCATGGAGCGACATCAACATGTCGTGGTAAATTTTTTGTCCCATTTGGGGCAGGTTTGGGGATATGTTTCTCACAAACTAGAGCTTATCACAACAAGTTTGAAGGTTTCGATAGGGAACGTCCCACCTTTCGGGACGAAACGATATCCATTGCCTCTTATTGCTTTCAAAAAAATTCGCGTGTCAACATAGAACAACATGAGTGTTGTGTCAATTTGTGGGATTTTTCGGGTTTCTTTGGACATTTTTATGCATTAATTTTGTTTTCAATGCATTTATGTGCATAATTCAAAATTGTACTACATGCACATGCTCTAATGCATTTTAATTGGTTGAAAAATCAAATTTCTGTCCTTGGGTCCATGCTTAGGTCCCATGCAAGAAATGGGAATGAATGTCAAACACCCTGCCACGGTCACTCAGCCGCAAACATTGAGATACCTGGTTTTTAAATTCTAGTAAATCCAAAGCTCGTCCGAAATTCATGAAACTTGCCATGCTATCATGGAGAGGCATCAACATGCCATGGTAAAATTTTTCTCCCATTTGGGGCAGGTTTGCGGATATGCTTCTCACAAACCAGAGCTTTTCACAACAAGCGTGATGGTTTTAGTACGGAACATCCCACCTTTGGGGACGAAACGATATCCATTGCCTCTTATTGCTTTCAAAAAATTTCTCGTGTCAACATAGAACAACAAGATTGTTGTGTCAATTTTTGGGGTTTGTTTGGACATTTTTATGCATTAATTGAGTTTTCAATGCATTTATGTGCATAACTCAAATTTGAACTACATGCGCATGCTCTAATGCATATAAATTGGTTGAAAATCAAATATGTGTCCTTGGGTGCATGCTTAGGTCACATGCATGAATGGGAATGAATTTCAAACACAAGGGCACCATTGATTGCTGGCAAAACGTTGAGATACTTTGTTTTTAAATTCTAGTAAATCCAAAACTCGCCTGAAATTCATGAAACTTGGCATGCTTTCATGGAATGGCACCCGAGAAGGCGCACTCGAATAACAGCTAACAAAGGCATTTTGAAAAATTAGCTGCCACTTTAATATGTCAAATGGTTGTATAATTCAAATCGTGTGCGTTCTGTTAACTATTCACCTGACGCCACGTGTCTTCGTTTTAATGGCTATAGGAGGTGCCGTGCGGACAGCCATGGCGCAGAGTCATCATTTGCCACTAGTCTTCAAGTTTGGTGAAGTCCACTCCGAGCCGGAGGAGATAGAAAATAAGGAGTAATGGGGCCTCATGGACATGGCCCAGAATGAGCTGGCCAAAGCGGTTGCTGCCTCCACTCCCGTCCCAGCTCCCATCCCCGCGCCCGCACTAGCGACCATCCCCGTAGCATTGACGGGCTGGTTGCCGAGCACTATCGCAAAGCTGGAAGCCGCGGGCGTCAGCGAGGTCTCCACGGACCCGCGCGAGCTCGTGTACATGCTAGCACCAGTGCCTGTGCCCGCGCCCGTGCGTGCCCCTCCACCCACTGTGGCACCGGCCTTCATGCGTTTGGCTGCACCCGTCGCGCCCGTGCCCCTGCCCATGAGCGCCCCTCCACCCACCGCGGCGCCGGTCCCTGTGCGTTTGGCTGCACCCACCACGCCCGTGCCCGTGCGCCCCCCCCCCTCAGCAGCATGGGACGCTGTCGTCGGCCGCTACCTCTCAGCGGTGCCAGTTGTCGTCCTCCCGTGCCCTGCCCGTCGATCGCGTGAGGACATGATGTTTGATTTACAAGTGAAGAACATTTTGTGCAGCCTTGAAGAATTCAACAACGGCGTCCCGGAGGATGATAACGACAACGACGGTGCGGCACGCCGCCTCCGCCACCGCCGGAAATAGTTTTTTGGGGTTTAATATTGTATCTCAAATTCTCGATCATATGAATATAAATTTGCAGTGTGACTGAATGAAAGATATGGTTTGAACGAACTTGCGTTTTTCTCTCTTAATGTATAGACTAATCAAACGATTTTATTTTGAATAAAACGTCAATGGTATTTAAATATAAAACACTCATCGCAAATGTTTTAGTTAGGACACCCATATGCAAACTGCCAGCTTCCCCAAGAAGCCAAGGGAAAATGTGACGAGTAGGATTTGTGCATGCCTTCAACGCAAACGGCTGTTTTGCATGACCCATGTGCAACCCGTGAAACAGTTGGGTAAGATTTGCAACTGTCATTTTGGGTATGTTGCCATTTGTCAAACTGGAAAGATTAACATTTGTTTATCTAGTAACATTGCCATTTGTCAACCTTGTAACACTGCGATTTGTCAAAATATGCAACTAAAAATCACTAGCACTATCTAATTTTTGCAACTATAATCGCTAACACTGTTCATATGGACACCACTAGCAGGCATGAATTGATGGACGCATATGCAAATGTACCATTGATTACATATAACAGGTCATCAACCCACAACGACAACGAGGATACATGTTGGATTATAGATCATTTCCAACAAAACATTCTAGTAAAGTAAAGTTTTTCTCACACAACAAATAACAAAGCGATGAAATGAACTTCAGCTCGACCACTCATCGGCGTTGGAAACGCTTGCTTTTTAACCAAAAGTGATTCTCTGGGAAGGGCCATCTCGAGACCAATGCAGGACTGATCATCCAGGCTGAAGCGGGCTATGTCAGGACCCATATTGTGATGGTACGGAAGCATAGCAATGACCGAGGTATAGATACAGTTGCTTCTCATAAATGATAGTAACGTTGTGTCAACAACAGCTGGATCGCGTTTCACCATCATTGGATAGGTTTGTCCAAGGAAGAGCGAGTTTCCTCCAAGACTTTCAATACTAAACCAGGGAGAAGGTGTTGGCACTCGTACACTAGTATCCATCCGGAATATCCTGCAACGGATGTTGGAATAGGTCCGGAGAGTGCGACCATGCGAGACAACACCTGCTTCCTTAGTAACATCAGAATTGCCTTGTATAGAGACAAGAAGAGGTGATCCATCGGAATAAGTTGCCAGGCGCCACTGAGTATATGGGTCCTACTCGTCCTCATGCTCGTGATCATCAGCATCGTCATCTCCCCCTTGGTTATAAAATTTTTCAAGTATAGGTGGTGGAATGTTCACATGACCTTGGAAACACAAGAAGGTTAATTAGTAAAGGGAAACTAGCTAACCCGCATGCATGTGGATGAAACAATTATAATTACGGTGGAAGACAAACATACCGAAAGCATGATGATTCCATGCAAAAACAGTGCCACGAGTGGTGGCAGCAAACACAAGACCCTCATACTGAATTGCATCATAGTACTCATCCGTGTATAGAAATTGATTTTTGAGCAATATCCATCAAGGCGTGGAAGTAAGGAAGGCAACAAGCTTGTCGAAGTTAGCAAGAACTTCATAGTTCATGTAATCCCACGAGCGGTTAGGAACTCGACAAATTGGTATCTTCCATAGACGACAGTCACCATGATTGTATTTGATCTCATGTAGATCATCTATGTGCTCAACCTCTAGGCAGTCTGAGATTTTTGGAAGTGGAACACGGTGACGAGTGTACACATTCACAAGTTCCCACTAGCAGTTGTACCCAATATAAACCACCCAATCTTCATTTGCGCCTGTCCAAGCCTTGCCCTCAAGTGATGGAATCTTAACATCACACTTATCATTATCAAGCGGCATCAACTTGCATAAGGCGAGGCTTCTGTCGTCCCCGCGCCAGCCAGCAGGGTCATGGCAAAGAAGATAGGGGAGATCAAACCGCTCCTGGACCCTTGGGTTGCTTGTAATGATGTTATTAGTTGAATCGAGAATGGTCTTGAACGAACCTGCCATGCTAGCCGAGGTGATGACGTCACAGCGATCAATGAGTTCCTCCACCACGTCATCTTTCAGATCGGGGCAAGAATAACGGGTTCGTTTCCGACCTGTTCCCTCCATGGAGAAGATGATCGAACAATGGAAGAAGGAAGGGTGAAGTCAAATGGAGGGAGGAAGAGCGTGCAACAGCAGTTCCAAATCGAGAGGGAAAGGTGAAGAGACGGTGGACGGTTGCCATGGTACAAGAAGAGGCTAGTGCGGAGCGAGCGGTTGCCATAGAGGTCACAGACTAACAACAAGGCCGAGTGAACCGCATGCCATATATCGCACACACCTTGATCTGGCTGACCGTTTCTTTTGAGTTTCCTAATCAGAAACACTTCATCCGAGTGAACCGTATGCTATACATCACACACACCTTCATCTGGCTGCCCGTTTATTTTGTGTTGCCTAATCACAAACAGTTCATCCGAGTGAAACGTATGCTGTACATCGCACACACCTTCATCTGCCAGCCCATTTCTTTTGTGTTGCCTAATCACAAACAGTTCATCCAAGTGAACCGTATGTTGTATATCGCACACACCTTCATCTGTTTGCCTGTTTCTTTTGTTCCTCCTCATTGCAAACAGCTAATTGAACTAAACCGTGTGCCCCGCATCACACACACAACTAAAATCTGAACCGTTTTTTATGCATCCGTCATCGCAAACATTTTGCACCTTTTTTACGGTTTTTTACACCACCGTTTGCGACTATTGCATCGCACACAGTTTCGTCAAAGGGTCTCTAATCGTAGTGTCGCGTTAGCAGCATCCTATAGTAGTGATGGCCAACGTGATTTCTTGAGGATGGAGGTGATGGACGGAATTCGCTATCAGGCCAGAGACATGGAAATGGAGCGGTTCCGCAGAGTCGTCATGCGCGTGATTTCACGCTGTCAAGCTCTTTTGGAAGAGGCCCAGCAGCCCCAAGAGCCTCCCAGCGCCAGCAGCTCCGTAGGCGGAGGTGGGTCGGGACACTTGGAGTGAACGGCCGCAAGGGTGCCATGCTGATCATGGAGTCCGAGAAGACCATCGTCAGAAGGCCACTAGCTCAGCCTTTTAGCTTATATTTTATTATAATTGTATGCATATGTAGGTCGTGAGTGTTCTGGGCCTTGCCACATGTGGAATTTTAAATTATCCTGAATATGTAAGACAATTATTAATAATTATTAACTGTTTCCATTGTAAATTTGCCTCAATGGCGAGCAGAGCGCACATAGGGACGCTAGAGAGGAGCGCGCTGCGGCCGCCTCAACGCCGAGCAACCACGTGGTCAACCATCTGGCATCAATAAATTTTGACCTTGTTTCTCGTCACATTGTAGATTACAATGCAATAAGTAATTGCAAATCTGTTCACACCTATGAAACTAATATGTGTTCCCACTTAGCACCGGGCTACAAAAACTACCCACTCGAAAATTACTTAACAGTTCCTCTCCTCATCACCCACAAAACTGGTCTTTCCTGTCAAGTCATTCCGCCATGACCGGTAGGAGGAGTTTGGGCTGGACATATAACCAGGCAGCAAAGACCAAGGCCGTGGAAGCACTAAAGAGGTTCCGCCGCGAAGCCACAACCACAGCAGATATGTCCCGGCGTGTCACGGAGCCCTCGAACGAGCTATCACAGGCACGCGAGGGCTCTCACAAGCGCATTTGCGGCGTCGGCCATCGTGGGGAGACAGCATTCCTGAAGTCCTTCACCGGCGGCGACGACATTCTCGCTAGCGTCACTACGCAGCAGGAGCTGGTCGACGGCTTGATGAAGCTGCTCAAGATCAGTGATGCCTCGGTTGACAAGGAGACCGGCCTCGTCGAGCAACTGATGGGTAACAATGCGAAGCTCCTCAAGTTGCTCAGCGAGAAGGAGGAGGAGGCTGCCGGCTGGAAGATGCTGCATGAGCATAGCAGTGCCTCAGAGATGACGCTGAAAGTAGTCATCGAGGAACTGATGGGTGGCTTGAGGAAGCTCCGGATCGAGCGTGAGCAGGAGGTGGAGGAATCTATGGCCGCTTTCAAGCAAAGTCATGAGGAATTGAAGAAGGAGCTGGAGGATTTCATTGCACGGTGATCCATCGACGAGTAGAGACAGTAGCGACCCAGAGCGTTGTATGCAATTTCCTTCTTCTCTTGCCCCCATGTCTTCCGGGCTTTGCCGCATGTGGCATTTTAAATTATCCGGAATATGTAAGACAATTATTATTGCGCCATTGTAAATTTGTCATCGTATTATCTGTTGCCATTTTATTTGTGGTCATATTATCCGTTGCTCTATGTGGCAATTTAAATTAGGGCGGAATACGAGTTGAAAACACAAACAAAGAAAATGTTGCCATGGGATCACAAGCAAACACCCTCCGTCCAGGTGCTTTAATTAACCCATTAATGGAGAAGTTGTGAGTGAGGCAAGCAACGGCGGGTGCATGGAGGTCAAAGAGCTCGCTTCCCAGTGATCATGGGCGGCCTTGCTTCTCACACGTGTCCCATCGAGCCTGCGAGGTGGACAGGATGCACACGTCCCGTCGAGCCTGCGCGGCGGACTGCTCGCACGCGTCCCGTCGAGCCTGCACGATGGACTTCTCGCTCTCGTCCCGTCTAATCAAATAGCTACACGCACGCCACCGAGTATGGTTAAATTTTGACACGGTTAATATAATACAACGGTTTGCGATATTAACGTGTCAGCTTCTTGTTTCAAAAAGGACTTCATTGGCTACTAATGTGTGCACCTCTTCTCAAGCTGGACGATTTTTTAGCACGGCATATATGTGCCATGTCATGAAACCATGCCAAGTTTCATGTTTTTTGGGTGACTTTTTTATTTACTGGATTTAAAAACTGAGATTCTCAATGTTTCAGGATGACACAAGTTTGTAATTCATTCTCATTCCTTAAATGAGACCTAAACATGCACCCAATGACACATGTACGATTTCCCACCCATTTTGCTTCACTTGAGTATGTGCTTGTAGTTCAAATTTGAATTATGGACTACATTAAATGCAGAGAAAACTTAGTAACTAGTAAAATATACACTGGCCAAATGAACCCTGAACAATTTCAAATTTCAGCCCGACACTCCCATTATTCTGTGTTGCCTGTAGAAAACAAAGTTCAAGGCGATAAGAGGCATCAATTATCGTTTCGCCCACAAGAGGAGCATGTTTCCCTACCGGCGATAAGAGGCAGTGATAAGAGGCTTGTAATATAGCTTTGCCCAAATTGGACAATTATATGTACCATGTAGTGACACCATGCCAAGTTTCATGATTTCCTGGTGAGTTTTGGATTTACAAAGATTTAAAAACCGAGATTCGCAATGTTCGTGGCCAAGCCAGGATGGCGAGATAGTTAAATTCGTTCTGATTCGTTCCATGGGATCTAAACATGCACCCCAAGGAAACATGTACATTTTTCTAGCCATTTTGGTGCACTTGAGCATGTATTTGTAGTTCGGATTTGAATTATGGACATTAAATGCCTAGAAAACTCAATTAATGAATAAAAAATGTTAAACGACCCTTGAATAATTTGAAAGTTCAGCACGAATCTCCCGTTGTTCCGTGTTGCGTGTAGAAGAAAATACGAGGCTAGAAGACGGAGCAATTATCGTTTGGCCGACAAGGGGACCCATTTCCCTATCGAAACCACGAGGGTTCTTGCGACAGGCTCCGGTTCGTAATAAAGCTTGGCACAAATTGACAATGTTTTTACCACGAAAAATATGTTCCATGATGTGACACCATGCCACCTTTGATGACTTTCTGGTGAGTTTTGGATTTATGGGTATTTGAAAACCGAGATTCAAAATGTTTCAGGACGAGCCAGGACACCAGTACGGTTGTAATTCATTCCCATTCCTGGCATGGGACCTAACCATGCACGCAAGGACACATCTATAATTTTTCTAGCCATTTTGGTGAAGTGGAGCATGTATTTGTAGTTCATATTTGAATTATGGACATTAAATGCCTAGGAAACTCAATTAGTGTATAAAAAGGCCAAACGAACCCTGAATAAGTTTAAATTTCAGCACAGATATCATGTCGTTCCAGGTTGCCCGTGGAAGAAAATACAAGGCGAAAAGAGGCAGTGATTACATTTCACCTACAAGGGGAACACGTTTCCCTATCGGAACCACGAGCCTTCGTTAAGAGAAGCTCTGGTTTGTAAGAGGTTTGTAATAAAGCTTGGCCCAAATTGTACAATGTTTTTACCACGACATATATGTGCCATGACGTGACACCATGCCACCTTTGATGACTTTCTTATGAGTTTAGGATTTATGGGGATTTAAAAACTAAGATTCCAAATGTTTGAGGATGAGCCAAGACGCGGGTACGGTTGTAATTCGTTCCCATTCCTGGCATGGGAACTAAACATGCACCCAAGGATGCATCTATGATTTTTCTAGCCATTTTGGTGAACTGGATCATGTATTTGTAGTTCGGATTTGAATTATGGACATTAAATGCCTAGGGAACTCAATTAGTATATAAAAAGGCCAAATGAACCCTGAATACGTTTAAATTTCAGCACGGATATCATGTCTTTCCATGTTGCCCGTGGAAGAAAATACAAGGCGAAAAGAGGCAGTGATTACGTTTCTCCCACAAGGGGAACATGTTTCCCTATCGGAACCACGAGGCTTCTTTGAGAGAAGCTCCAGTTTGTAAGAGGGTTTGTAATAAAGCTTGGCCCAAATTGGACAATATTTTTACCACGACATATATGTGCCATGACGTGACACCATGGAACCTTTCATGACTCCCTGGTGAGTTTAGGATTTACGGGGATTTAAAAACCAATATTCCAAATGTTTCAGGACGAACCAGGACGCGGGTACGGCTGTAATTCATTCCCTTTCCTAGCATGGAAGCTAAGAATGCACCCAAGGACACATGCATAATTTTTCTAGCCATTTTGGTGAATTGGAGCATGTATTTGAAGTTGAGATTTGAATTATGGACATTAAATACCTGGGAAATTCAATTAGTGTATAGAAAGGCCAAACAAAGCCTGAATAAGTTTAAATTTCAGCACAGATATCCGGTCATTACATGTTGCCCATAGAAGAAAATACAAGGCGAAAAGAGGCAGTTATTATGTTTCGCCCACAAGGGAGACATGTTTCCGTATCGTAACCACAAGGCTTCTTTGAGAGAATGTGACGCCCCTGATTTGACCATACACTAATCATGCACGCAAACGTGTACGATCAAGATCAGGGACTCACGAGAAGTTATCACAACACAACTCTAAAAGTAAGTAAGTCATACAAGCATCATAATACAAGCCAGGGGCCTCGAGGGCTCGAATACAAGTGCTCGATAATAGAAAAGTCAGCGGAAGCAACAATATCAGAGTACAGACATAAGTTAAACAAGTTTCCATAAGATGGCTAGCACAAACTGGGATACAGATCGAAAGAGGCGCAGGCCTCCTGCCTGGGATAGTCCAAAACTACTCCTGGTCGTCAGCGGCGGTCTGCACGTAGTAGTAGGCACCTCCGATGTAGTAGGAGTCGTCGTCGACGATGGTGTCTGGCTCCTAGACTCCAGAATCTAGTTGTGACAACCAAGAAGAAAGGAAAGGGAGAAAAGGGGGAGCAAAGCAACCGTGAGTACTAATCCAAAGTACTCGCAAGCAAGGATCTACACTACATATGCATTGGGATCAATTAAATGGATAGCATCTATGGACTAAACTGCAGAATGCCAGAATAAGAGGGGGATAGCTAGTCCTATCGAAGACTGCGCTTCTGGAATCCTCCATCTTGAAGCAGTAGAAGAGAGTAGATGGTAAGTTAACCAAGTATCATCACATAGCATAATCCTATCCGGTGATCCTCTCCTCGTCGCCCTGTGAGAGAGCGATCACTGGGTTGTATCTGGCACTTGAAAGGGTGTATTTTATTAAGTATCTAGTTCTACTTTTCATAAGGTAAAGGTACAACTTCGGGCCATCCTTTTACCGAGGGAAACGGCTATTCGAATAGATAAACTTTCCTGCAGGGGTGCACCTCATTACCCAACACGCTCGATCCCTCTGGACGGACACACTTTCCTGGTCATGTACGGCCTCGGAAGATCAACATGTGCAGCCCCACCTAGGCACAACAGAGAGGTTAGCACGCTGGTCTAAATCCTATGCGCACAGGGGTCTGGGCCCATCGCCCATTTCACACCTGCACGTTGCGAACGCGGCCGAAAGCAGACCTATCTCCCTTAATACAAACGCAGGCTTATGGTCCAATCCGGCACGCGCCGCTCAGTTGCTGATGTCAAGAAGGCTTCGGCTGATACCACAACGTCGAGTGCCCATAACTATTCCCGCGTAGTTGGTTAGTGTGTATAGGCCACACTACAAAAAAAGACACATCCGTGACATATTGGGCCGAACGAAATTTTTTTGTCATACTTATGACACTTCTATGACGATAATTGTGACAAAACCCGGTATCATCATAGATGTGGTGGGCTCCTATTTCTATGACAAAAATTCATGACAGAAAATGGGCTTTTCGTCCTAGGCGGGCCGGAGACACAGATGCATGACATTATTTGGGTCGTCCATGACGGAAAAAAACTGTGGTAGAAGCGAGGGCGAGGAAAATATCGGATTGTTCCCGGTTACGGTGGGTGGTCGGTGGCGAGCGATGCATGGAGGTTTGCGCATTTCTCTCGTACATGCACCCGAGCAAGGCGTTGGGCTCTAACTGAACCCGAGCGAGGCGTTCGCCTACTGAACCCGAGCGATTGCACTGCAGCCTACGCGTTACTGAACCCGACCGATCGATCGATGGTTGTTAACTGAACCCGATCGAGTGATTCCTTCGCTACTGCTGCTAATTGAAGCCGATCGATGCTACCTCTTGATGAACGGTGAGCGTTGCTGGGGGAGTTTGGATGAACAGTTCCCAGTGGGGGTGGATGAACAGGACCACGTGGTGTTGCCTCTGGATGAACAGGACCCCGATTGATCGAGCCGGTTGGGGATGGATGAACAGGACCCCATGGAGGGTTGGATGAATAGGACCACCCCGTGGAGGGCTGGATGAATAGTAGATGGTGGAGGGCTGGATGAACAGTGGCCTGTGGAGGGGTGGTTGAACAGGAGCCCATGGAGAGTGCTGATTGAACAATAGCCGGTGAAGTAGCGCGCCGTGGAGGCTAGATGAACAGGAGCCCATGGATGAACAGTCGCAGGTGGAGGCTGTAACAGCTTGGATTTTTGCCATTTTCTTTTTCCTTTGATTTTCTTGGATTTCCTATTTTGTTTTGCTTTTGCGTGCCTATGTGGTTCTGAAACTTGGGAAGATCTTGTATTCCTAGGTTTTATAGTGGCTTGTCACCCTCTTCATCATCCCAAGATCATGTCATTTCCATCCTTGACCTAACCCAAAATTCTTTTGTTGGGAATATTCCTTTTCTGATAAAAGGAATAACCCTTGAAACCCTAGGTTGTGAAGCAACCTATATTTCTGTCACTCCTAGAATTCCCAAATAATGGTGATAAATTGTTTGGGTCCTATCTTGCTCAAATATGGCAAAATATTTCATTGCCATGTTCAAAAATAATTCTCCAATAATTCTTTTCCTATTCTGTCCTAAATGGCACATTGTGAGGCAAGTGTTATTTATCTTTGCCCATTTGAACCCAAACTTCTTGTTCAACTTTTCCTATCCATATCATTGGCGCATGGCAAAATTCAACTCAATTTGCCTAGTAAATATTCCTGAGCAATTTTTCAAAGTTCCTGTCTGAGGAAAGTGATTGTGAAGTAAGTACAAGCTAGGCATATCCAAATGAGTTGCAATTTTGCAAGGACCTTTATATGATCTAATCATGGCTCTCCACAGAATATGATCTCATGTAACTCATCTATGTGAGCCCAGCTCCAAATCTTAGTTTCTAGTCAGATTTTTAGTTTGTGAAGCAACTATATTTTATATTGCTTCAATTGAGCTGAAACTTTACCATGACATGCTTCTATCTATATCAACTCCTCCCACCAAGTTTTACCTCAATTGGTTAATCCAATTACCCTGTGTAATTTTTCCAAGTTTCTGTCCAGAATGAAGCTTTGTGAAGCAAGTGCCACCAGGGCATGAAACTTTTACAGCAGCTTCATATCATCATATAACCCCTCTCTGCCAAATTTCAGCTCACAGAGATCAAGTATGTGAGTGCATCATCCAAATCCCCAATTCTGGCTAGTATTGCACTTTCCGCTGCAACCACCATCTAAACTCCTCCTCTTAGTCTGATTTTTGGTGATCAGCATCACCTTAGTATGTGATCATCATCAGAAAAACTCTTTACCACGTTACCAAGCTGGTTTAACCACAGGAAGTTACAAACACCTTCTTACTGATTTACTTTTGGAGCTAAGTGCAAATCTCTTCTTTGCCCCAGAACTGATTTATTTCCTCATTTTGATTGAGGGAGCCAAGGTCCATCCACTGGACATGGTTGGCCTCGCCAAAAAGCGCCGCTTGTGCCAGTGCGCGTGGTGATCACGCTTGCGTCATGGCTGCAGGCATGCTCTGGCTTGTTCCGGCCACTATGCTCGTCTCCTCCCTCCTCGTCTCGACCTCAAACCTTGTCCAGGAGCTCGCCCGTGCTCGACTGCGTCGCCCTACATCGGTGCCTCGTCATGGTTCACCATTAATGCGTCGCAAACGCCATGCCCGTGCCATGCCCTATCTCTGCCCGCCATTAAAGCTTGGTCGGGAGCTCGCTGGTGAGCTCCAGAGCCTTCCCCGCGGCTATTTAAGCATGCCCGAGCGCTCCCGCAGCTCACCCATCTCTCCCTCGCCTCATTTGCTCTCAAGAATCGCCTCATCTCACCATTGTTCGCCGTCATCCACCATGGCCGCCTCGGCCTCGGCTTGGTTCCGACCAACCCGACTCCCCCTCGTCCCACTGAGCCTCCCCATCCCACCAGCTCATCGCCGGAGTCCCTCTGGCCGCACCTCCTAGAGCTTGGCCATCGCCATTGCTCTCGGCCACCACCTCGACCAAGCCCATCCGGTGCTCCTCTCTCCCTCACGTCGCCACCAGAGCCTCCACCACCCTCCGGCGAGCCTCCCCAAGCCCTCCACCTCGCCTCCCCATCACCGGAGACCCCTGCCGATCACCACCATGCCCGCCCCTGCCTCTCAGGTCTCCTCCGTCCCTGCATCCTCCACTCCTCCTCGGCGGCCGCCCTGCACCAGAACGGAGACGCCTCTACCTCGCGGTCCTGCCGGTGGTCTCCGTCTGGCCAGAGATGGCCGGAGCAGGCCGGTCCCCTCGCCACCCCTCCCCTGCTCTACCTTTGTTTCACGGAAGAAACAGGGCGAGCGGGAGGTAGAGGACGAGCGCCCTTGCCCCCTCCTCCTGCCCCTAGGCCCCACGCGCCAGTGGCCGAGGCGCCTCATCCCACGTGGCAAGTGGAGACGGTTTTTCCAGAGTAAGTCTCCTCTTTTCTAAAAGCGTATTCTGTTTCTACTTCGGTCAAAAGTATGTTTTCTAAGTCAGAAAGCGTATTTTCTCAAATCTGTTTCTGCCTTATCCACTCAGGGACCCGTTGGTGATAATTTTTTCACAGATTAGTCCATGTTCTTCCAACCTTCACAACTTTTCAACCGTAACTCCGATTGAGGTGAAAACAACGCTCACTTCTTCGTATCGTCAAGCTCTATCTTTTGGTAACATTTTCACTAGGTGTTCTCATAGTGAAAATGACCATTTTGCCCTTGCCTCTAATCAGCCCTCCGAGAGAAAACCGTCCGACGTTTCGTTCCGCGGCTTCACCGGACTTCTTCCTGGAGTCTCCGTCACCCCAGGCAAGCCACAATACCCAGTTGCATGATAGTCATGCAGTAGCCATGGTTTTCAACTTCAATATTTATTAAATGTTTGCTTGTTTAAAATATGGTTATAGTTGTTTTGGTAATGCTTATGGATTCATGCTTACTTTCTTGCTATGTTGTGAAGCACCTGGTTGTCATGCCCTGATAGTTGTTAGTATTCCTTTCATATGCTTATGGTTGCTAGTAGTACATGTTGATGTTGGTAATGGTCTTTCGTGCATGACTGCCGTCTGTCTCGAGTATCGTTGTTATGCTTGTTCCATTGCGTCCAGTTGGTTTAATGCTTGCATGATGGCATTTCAGATATGTTCTAGCATGATGTTTATTGTTGATGCTAGTGGTCATGTTATGCTTTGAGTAGTGTTGTACTGGTAATATTCATGCTGTTCATTATGCCATGCTCAGTTGGAGATGATTCATTATTGATATCATGGCTAGTTATGTAGCGCCCGTGCTTATGTTGATATCATGCTCATACATTGTAATTGTATCATGTTATTTTATCATGGCTCAACATATTTGCATTCAAGTTTAACCAGATTAAACTGAACTTGAACACCTGTTGGCTGAGTCATGGTGCCACCATATCAAACTGACCAGTGCAACCACGCTTACCTTTATGGGAAGGTCCTAACTGGGTCTATTGTCGTGCCTCTCGCCGGTGCCTCCAACTAGGGAAGGTTATGGGCGTGCGGTACCCTGGCCTGGTAAGCAGACATAACCTTGTGTGCTCGTTGTTGTTATTATTATGGATCCGGTCCCCGTGAGGGACGTTTGGCCACGACGGTGGCCCTTGTGTCTTTGGTAGACACGGGGCCACCCAGGACTAGCCCAGTTGGGAGTGGGTCGGAGTGGCCGGGAGAGTGTCATGACAATAGAGCGGTTTTGTCAGAACGTCGTTGGTCCACCCGAATGGGAGTGCGAGGCCATGGGTTCCGTAGTGTGGGTACAGTGTACTAACCTCTACATAGTGTATATTAAATCTATCGATAGCCGCGCCCGTGGGTAAGGGCCCAGTTCGTAGTTGGTCACATTATGAGTCAACAGTAATAATAATAATGTGCTTAATAACAACCACGGTTCGATGAGGAGATAAGTTGGTTGTGATCGCCGGAAGGATCATGGTTTGAGACCTGGTGTTGGTCGTGGTTGGGATCGCCGGAATGATCACCGTGGTATCGAGGATACCGAGTTGTTGGATATTCGTGATGTTGTGCGAGAATCATGGGTAAATATCAAGCTCCTTGTGGTCATTTGATGATTACCATGGTATTGTTTATACCAACCTTGATTTGATCCTGAGATGATCGTGTAATGTCCGAAGTTGGTAAGTGATGCATGTGATGGTTACGAGGTAACCCGAGCAGAATAAATGGTGCATGTAGTGTCATCATGTTGCATGCTAGTATCATCAAATTTATATGTTCATGCCATGATCATATTGTTCTAGCAGTATTATGTTCATCTAATTCATGTCATGTTTTTCTGATGATCTCATGATAATTCCTGCTTAACCTGTAATTGCCATGTTGTTGTTTGTCTTGAATGCTTCTGGTTATTGTGAGCTTGCAAGTAAATTCAATGTACTGACCTGGCGTGTCATGCCAGTTTGCAGGTCGTTCCTGGATTGCTTGCTTGTTGGTGTTGTTCCTGTGTTTGCTAACTAGGAAAAACGTTCCAGCCAGAGTCCCTGCGGATTGGAGTCCATCATCGTGGTTCGTTGTTCCGCTGCCAGTAGTTGTTATGCTACTTCGAGTTGTTATGCTGCTTGTATAGAGAAACCGTGGTTGGCGTAGTGTCGTCGTACCGATGTTATTCATTGTAATATTGGAACCCTTGTATTCGTATTCGTGTTGTAATAGAGAGCTGGTTTGTTCTATACTAAGCAGTGCCATATTACAGAAGACTTCACTTCGATCTCTGGGCTGGAATACGGGGTGTTCCTGTTTTCTCTGAGCCGGGGTGCCACAGAGGCTGGAGGAGGTCGACTGTGGATGAATAGTAGTCCGTGGAGGCTGGAGGGGGTCGACGGTGGAGATGAATAGTATCCCGTGGAGTCCTGTTTTGCGGTACGCCACACCCCTCCCAATGAACAGGACCCCTGTTTCGACCGTAGCGCTCCAACACAAGTACGTTTCCTCCGTTTTGCGGTACGCCACACCCCTCCAGATGAACAGGACCCCCGTTTCGACCGTAGGAGGTCTGTTTCCTCCGTTTTGCGGTACGCTAGACCCCTCCTGATGAACAGGATCCTGTTTCGTCCGTGGCCGGTCAAACACAAGGACGTTTCCTCCGTTCTACGGTACGCCAGGTCTCGTTTTCATCGGTTGTTCCGTCCAAGCCCTCACTATGAACACGACGACGCATTCCGTCCCGACCCAGCCGGTTTGCTCCCCATGAACACGACGACGACGTTGTTTCTCTGTTCCGACCCAGCCATGTACACGAGCCCTGGCCATACGTACGCGCGAGTAGGTGTTCGGGACCCCGCCCATATGTACGTATGTGGCCGTATTTACTTTCTTACACCCTGGCCACTGTACATACGTGTACATGCTACGTGCGTGCCTCTACATCGACCAGTATGTGCATACACATTCGCGAACAGAATGACAACGCTACATACGCTTCAACCAGGTGGGTCCCGACTGTCAGGAACTTCCTTGCATGGGAAGAT
The DNA here is from genome assembly GCF_056163025.1 of Triticum urartu. NCBI lineage: Eukaryota > Viridiplantae > Streptophyta > Magnoliopsida > Poales > Poaceae > Triticum > Triticum urartu. Next base: position 232,060,637 of record NC_141876.1, on the reverse strand, counting down.
GTAGCTGGTGGGTCCCAGTAGTCAGGGGGAGAATCGTTTTTTTCCCGGACACACTTCCTTGCGTGCGAAGATGTAGCTGGTAGGTCCCAGCAGTCAGGGGGGAAATGTTTTTTTTGCGAAATACAGTTGCCCATCCGGTGAGTCTTTGTTGTCAGGTGGAGGAATCATTATTTTCCGCATAATAAGGAGGCACTTCCTTGCCGCGGCCGTAGACCCAGCTGTCAGCCTCTCCACATACAGTCCATGTCCGATGGAAGCTGTTCCTTGACCACGTTGACCATGCCGCACCAAGAGCACCAGGGCGGTGGACGACGGCGAGGCCTAGGAAGGGGACAACGCGGAGTCGGGGAAGACGCGACAGAGTATGAGCGTTCACTGGTTCGCTGCGGTGTGAGGCCACCGTCACCGCAGAATAACAGGGGGTGTGGGTGAGTAGAGGGATGGCCTAGCCAGTGGTGGGAGTAGTAGGGGACGGGGAGGCCTCCGCCGCATCACATCCAACCACGGGAGGCAGGAGCACGTGGCACAACCGACGCTGCTTTGGGTGGCTGGAGCAAGAAGACCAGAGGTTGAAGAAGCACTACGGCCGTTGGTTGGACATCGTACGGTCACTACAGCTAGAATCGTTTATATTGACTAAGTTGACAAAGCCCTTGGTATGCGTCAACTTAGTAGGCCCATAGGTCAGCCACCGAAACGGTGCGCCCTAGATGTCAGGGGGGAATCATTTTATGGGCGGTTGAAGCAAGAATATCCGAGATTGAAGAAGAAGCACGACATCCGTTGGATGGACATCAAACGGCCACAGCTGCCAGAACCGTGTGTTGTTGACAAAGCCTTGCATACGTGTCAACTTAGTTTTTTTGGGGGGGCGCGTCAACTTAGAAGGCCCACAAGTGTGTGGCAGAGAACATATTACCCATCTGCGATTTGTAAGAATGTACAACCCATTTTTTAATTCTGATGGAATTTACTACAGCCCATTTATAGTTTTTTAAAAGTACAACCCATTTTCTAGCTAGGACAATGATTAATAATTTCATCCATTCCTCAAAAAAAGATTAATAATTTCAACCAACCGCTCAAAACAGAATTCAAAAAAAATTCCCACATTTTTATGGGATCCGAAATATTTTTGTCCCTTTCTAGTCAGATTAAATATAATTTCAAAATAAAGTTGTATTACGTTAAAATCCAATGAAATATTGAGCGCGCAACAAGTAATGAAATGAAAAATTCCAAATTCCAAAAATAATATATTTTTAAACTAATTATGCGTTTGGTGCATTTTTTATAGTTACTGCTCAGTTATTATAATTACAACCCGTTTATTATATCTTAAAGTCCATTTTCTTGTTAAGCCTAATGCATACCTCCTAGGAAAGTTTGCATCCCAGCGGGGCGGAGAAGTTGACCCGGATATTGTGTACAACTGTCAACCCAGTTGCATTGCTGATGTTGAAAAAAAGGCATGTGTAGTACAGTACAACCTAACATGGCTACTCAGCCCACATTCAGCGACGCTGGAAAGGCCCAAACAAGGCTTCTGTACAACCTTTTGAAGTCACCGAGCTCAATTAATAACTTAAGAAAAAAGTTAGATTACAGTCGAACCTAATTAAAAGCTGTCACGAGAAAAGAAATAATTCAACGGGTCCCACTTGTGCGTGTGTGTGTGTGAGGGAGAGAGAGAGACCCATCGGTCGATGCTCGTAAACACATCTTTCAGCCATATGCATTGTCGATGCTCCATAAAAACTTATATAGTTGACACAATCATATAGAACATCATAGCACACTGAACTTGCATACAAAAATTTCACGCGGGCGGCATATTCAGGATGGAAGCAGTGGATCGCTACGGGTAGGGCTATGTTGAAACCAATGAACTCGTACATAACGGTTCATCGTCTTTATCAATGACGGGGAAATATCTTGAATGTTGTGCAAAGAAAACAGACAGACAACACAATAAGTTATGCTAGCACATTAAGTTGACGTACAACCCTTTCTAAAAAAGTTCAGGTACAAAATTAGAATAGGTCACAATCAAATGTATTGGCACATCCCTAGCTCGTATGTAACTAGTATTTGACAAGATTCAGTTGTTACCTCAAATTAGAGCACATCCAGGCAGCCAGCCCTGCCTCTTCTCCTAAAGAAGCAGTGGCCTTCGCCGCACGATGGAGTAGGCCATGTGCCATCCATCGTTCTGAGCAACACGAGGAAAGTCTGACATTGACTCCTGTAATGGACGCTGTCGACGATCCCTGGAACCAGTGGCGGCGGCAGGACTTCGATTGATGGATTGACCACTTCTTAGACATGCACGAACACTCGATACAGGTACATCCCTAACATGGTCTGCGGCGGCCTTGGTGGCGACGAATAGTACAACCCCCGTTCCTGCATCGGTATCTCAACACCAATCACCTTCGGTATGGTGGACGGCTTCTTCATCCATTGTGACGCCCCAAGACCGGAGCTCCAGAAGCCTTCCATGTTTTCCGAGTTTCGTCGTGTGTTTTGTTTCGTTCCTTGCATCATGTGCTTTGCATCATGTCATTTAATTTTTAAAAACTCAACCAATCAAATCATATGGATCTTCGATCCATTTAAATTGACGGAACTCACATGGTGATTTCTCTATATAACATATCCTCCCAATATATTAGGGAGCTATAATAAATATTCTAACACACTTGCAAATTTTCCCCATGTCTTTTCTATTTCAAGTTCGACTCCAAAACCTTGCCGACAACTCCTCCTTTTATCGAGGTTCGTCCAAAAATCCAAACATTTTTTTGGACCTTCCTTTTACCTAGTCCGAGTTCAAACCCATTTGAATTAAATTCAAATGAGTTTGAATTTATACCTTTCGTTTATGCCACTTCTAATTTTCTTGGGTCAAACTCATTTTTTGCGACACCGAGAAAATACCCTTTGCCCAAGTCCCTTCTCTTACCTTTTTTATTTTTTCTTTTTTTTTCTGGTACAAGAGAATGAGGGAGAGAGGAGAATTCTAGCGCAGCCCAGTCGGTCAGTTGGGCCTCCAGCAGCCTCAGCCCACCTACAGCTAACCCTAGTGCCCGAGCCACCTCTCCTGATTCCCTCTCCCTCCGCCGCCTGGAGACCCACGCTCGACCCCTCCTCTCACCCGTACCCCTTTCTCCCTCTCGTTCTCTCCCTCGTTCGCTACCTCTCCTCTCCCTCTCTCTGGCACCCGCGCCCGCATCCATCTCCGCCGCCACAGCTCCCGGTTCTTCCGTCGCCGGCTCCCGCGCTAGTTCCCCCCGCGGCGCCTCTCCTCCCGCTTCTCCTTGCCACCACCTCCCTTTGCTGCGCTCGCGCGCACCCCTACTGGCTCCTCCCTCGCTGTCCTCTCGCCGGTGAGAAGCACCAGTAGGTCGTCCTCGCCGCCGCCGCACCCAGGAGTTGCCCGTCCGCCTCTGCTCCACACTGGCCTCCTCTGCTACGCGCTTCCGCTCGTCCGCATCATATAGCGCCGCCCCCATCCGGATCCGTCAAGCCCAGCTGCGCACCTTCTTCGCCTCGCCATCCCTTGTTCCGACCAGCAGCAGGAGCTCGAGCCCTTCCATAGCTGCTGCCTTCTTCCAGCTTCGTCGGCCCCCTCGTTTTGGCTGGCAGGTCAAGAACGGCTCCTTCGCGTCCTTCCTGCACCCCCACACGCCTTCCGCGAGCGTCAGGAGCATCCTCATGTGACGACCAGAACAGCGCCAAGTCGTTGCCTCTTTGCACCTGTGATGTCTTGCGTGGATGCATTCGAAACCGGATTTGGAACCTCAAGGGCGAAGTACCATGAGCCCAAAGATCTTGGATGCACCAAGTCCCTCGACGACAAGTACCAATACGAACGTGAATGACTACCATCTAGATGTATGGCTACGCGATGCCCGCCAAGTTCGACGACGCTCTTCGCCCGAATGACTACCGCCGACGCGTACCTCTCCGTCGCCGTGGGTTTCGTCAAGTTCAACGGTGAACCCCGAAGCCCTCGGATTCATCAAGTCTGAAGACCCCAAGTACCACGACACCGATGACATGGACATCTACGGAATGTGTACGACTACACGGCGTTGCGCCAAGTACCCCGATGGCTAGAGCCCTCGGATCTGGTAACCTCGCCTACGAACCGAGAACAACTGCTGTCTCCGAAGAACTGTGTACGGAACCGTCAAGTTCGACTATGACTCGTGTACGACTACACGAAATTCCTTGGACGCCAAGTTTAATGATGCATCAAGTTCCTCGCCCTGACCCTGAACATCTACGGAAACTCGTGCTATGATAAACACGTACCACTACCGTCATCGAGATCGCGAGAACCTCTACCATCGACCCTAGAGCATAGGAGAACAACTACTTCCACTATGAATGTCCCGAGAACATCTACTTCCCCTACACCGCATCGAAGTCGAACCCCTCTGATAACGCACGCTTCGAAGGTATAACCTCGAGACGACCATCCGAGAACGTTTGCATGTGTTGTATGAGATGCACCCATTGTCTACACCATGTCCGGATTAATCCTTGCACGTTCCTCGTTAGCCTTGCCGCGAACCCGTGGGACACCCGGAATCCAGGAGTACCCCACCATCTTTTGCACATTCCCGCCACACTTCCATTTGCACCGGCATCTCAATCGAGCTACCAGAACGAATGTGTTGACGTGGCATCATTTTCGGATTTGTCGCCGTTGCACCCTTTCTTTCCACCATGGTGAAAAATGCTTCATAATGCTCTTATCAACATTTTCATTAAAATTGCATAAACTTGTATGCCATCGCATCATGCTAACAACTTTTAAAATGTTTAATTTGGTGTTTGCATTAAATTGTTAAATGCATATGGGGATTTACCGGAATTGTTGTTTGATGTTTCCGGCCCCATTTAAATTGCTTAGATTGTGTAGTTTACTTATGTTTCACCTCTTGCCATGTTTAACAACATTTAATATTGTGAGTACCTAACCGGCAGTGGACTACATAATTGATGTGGTGTTCCGTCAATATGCAACTCGTTGCATATTGAGCTCCACTTAACTTGTAGTATTGTTTGTGCACTTTGCCATGCCTCTTTAAACCGGACATGCCTCATGCTTGGTTGTGCATCATGCCATGTTGATGTGATGGTTGTTTACTATGTTGTTTGCTTCTTTCCGGTGTTGCTTCTTCGGGTTAGTTCTGATAACATCGCGTTTGTGAGGATCTGTTCGACTATGTCCGTTTGTCTTCTTCATGGACTCGTTCTTCTTCCTTGCGGGATCTCAGGCAAGATGACCATACCCTCGAAATCACTTCTATCTTTGCTTGCTAGTTGCTCGCTCTCTTGCTTTGCTGCAATACCTACCACTTGCTATATCATGCCTCCCATATTGCCATGTCAAGCCTCTAACCCACCTTGTCCTAGCAAACCGTTGTTTGGCTATGTTACCGCTTTGCTCAGCCCCTCTTATAGCGTTGCTAGCTGCAGGTGAAGCTGAAGATTGTTCCATGTTGGAACATGGATATGTTGGGATATCACAATATATCTTATTTACTTAATGCACCTATATACTTGGTAAAGGGTGGAAGGCTCGGCCTTATGCCTGGTGTTTTGTTCCACTCTTGCCGCCCTAGTTTCCGTCATACCGGTGTTATGTTCCTTGATTTTGCGTTCCTTACGCGGTTGGGTTATAATGGGAACCCCTTGACGGTTCGCCTTGAATAAAACTCCTCCAGCAAGGCCCAACCTTGGTTTTACCATTTGCCACCTAGACTTTTTTTCCCTTGGGTTCTGCAGACTCAAGGGTCATCTTTATTTTAACCCCCCTGGGCCAGTGCTTGTCTAAGTGTTGGTCCGAACCAGAGCCACTTGCGGCGCCACCTCGGGGAACCTTGAGGGCTGGTCTTAGATGTATGTAGTGTTCATCCGTAGTTGCCCCGAGAACGAGATATGTGCAGCTCCTATCAGGATGTCGGCGCATCGAGCGGTCTTGCTGGTCTTGTTTTACCATTGTCGGGATGTCTTGTAACCGGGATTCCGAGTCTGATCGGGGGAGAAGGAATATCCTTCGTTGACCGTGAGAGCTTGTGATGGGCTAAGTTGGGACACCCCTGCAGGGTTTTGAACTTTTGAAAACCGTGCCCACGGTTGTGGGTAGATGGGAATTTGTTAATATTCGGTTGTAGAAACTTGACACTTAACTTAATTTAAAATGCATCAACCGCGTGTGTAGCCGTGATGGTCTCTTCTCGGCGGAGTTCGGGAAGTGAACACGGTTCTTGTGTTATGCTTGAACATAAGTAGTTTCTGGATCACTTCTTGAGTACTTCTAGTTCACGACCATGCTTTGCTTCTCTTCTCGCTCTCATTTGCGTAAGCTAGCCACCATATATGCTAGTGCTTGCTGCAGCTCCACCACACTATCCTTTTTCCTACCCATAAGCTTAAGTAGTCTTGAGATTGCTGAGTCCCTGTGACTCACAGATTACTTCCAAAACGTGTTGCAGGTGCTGTTGATACCAATGCATATGACGCAGCTGAGCTCAAGTGGGAGCTCGATGAAGATCGTGTTCGTTGTGTTGTTTCATTTCCAGTTGATCAGTAGTGGAGCCCAGTCGGGGCGATCGGGGATCTATGCATTTGGGGTTGTCTTTATTTTGGTTCCGTAGTCAGACCTTGATTGTATTCCGGATGATGTAATGCTATATTTATGTATTGTGTGAAGTGGCGATTGTAAGCCAACTCTTTATCCCTTTCTTATTTAGTACATGGGATGTGTAAAGATTACCCCTCTTGCTACATGCCTACTATGTGGTTATGCCTCTAAGTCATGCTGCGGCACGTGGGGGATATAGCTGCATCGTGGGTGTTACAAGTTGGTAATCAGAGCCTTCCCCGACTTAGGAGCCCCCTGCTTGATCGAATCGCTGGCGTTGTTGAGTCTAGAAAAAAGTTTTGAGTCATATAGGATTATATCATATCAGAGAGTAGGATTCTTTTTGCTCCTCAGTCCCTTTGTCGCTCTGGTGAGGCCTCCTGATGTAGAGTTTTGACTCTTCTCTTCTCAAATTTCATGAATTTTTTTAGGATCACGCGGGTATCTTGGAATCATTCCGATGGTTTTGTGACGAGAACATTGTTCTTGGTGCCTCCTGACATTTAGGGGTTGTGGCAGTGTCCCGGGGAGTTGAGCTCCGAGGTGTTGTCGTCACAATTTTATCGTTGCAGTTCTGGAATACCTGAGTTTCGCCGATATCAAAAATCGCTTTTATGCAGTTGTTGGTGAGATAACCTCGACGGCACCCAGTACTGGGACGGGAGTTTGGGAGTATTGCCATAACTCGTATAATGGATGCTTTTCGAAGGTTGGGGTAAATGATTTCCGAAGGTTTCTTGGTTATGTGTTGAAGGATGGATACAGCTGGATGTAGGATTTGCTAGTTTTGGGTGAGATATTATGCTTCCCCTGTATCCCCAACACCTGATTGCATAACCGGAAAGTTTCAGGAGTTTATAAGTGGGAATTCAAGTAGCTCTTAGGATATCTTTCCGACAGATGCATGATATGAGATTGGGGTTCGACGTCTAGTGGTCCTCCCATCCACGGTTGGTTTTATAGTGGTCTCGTTGTGTCTTAAAGAGTCCTTGGCTATGCTGACTCGGGGACGCTTCGTGTGTCATGTGCACTGCCTTGTACATGATGGTGCTGTACGATCGAGCCCGTGTGGGCCCCACCATGAAAACTTCGGACGAAATCTCTATCATATGTTTGTTCCGGCTTATTCTGCAAGCCAATCCTTTGTTTTGTTTTCAGTTGTGGTATTCGAGTTGCTTCAAAGTCAAGTGTTGATTCCATACCTTTTCCTAAGTGGTGTTCTTATATTTCTATGTGAATACTAATCCTTCATGATATTCAAGATTGTCATGTCAATCCTTTTCAACCGGTGTGTTTCTCTTCAAGTGGATCCGATCTTTTCAACATTTACAAGATCTATTCTAAGCTCTCTCAACCGTGTTTGTTTCATCCTTCCCAAGCTGCCTTTGTTTTCCCACCCTCCCACCCTTTCCCTTCAAGGACTCGGATTTCTTAATTTGTTATCCATTTTATGGATGTGAAGTCTCTCCATTCTTTTCAATGAATGTTCTTACTCGGTGGTTCTCTTGAAGATGTTCTACTAGTTCATCATTCTTCATTTTCTTTCTTCTCCGGTGGATGCAATTCAAGCTTTTGGTGTTGAGTGTATCCCTTTCCTCATTTCAAATGTTTTCTCATGCCGGTGCTCTTCTTAATCATCCACTTCTCGTTATTCAATTGTTCCGAAGTGCTGAAGATATCACAGAAGACTCACGGTTACATTCTCGAGCCATTCAAGTTATTTCAAGGTTGTTATCTCATTCAATCCATTTAATTCAATCGGTGCGATCTCTCTTCAAAATCGTTCCATAGGTGTTTCTTTTGAGGGGGCCCTAACCGACAGGTCTTTTCCCAGGATCTTACCTGACTCTTCTATTTTTTCGGAGCTATCCTCAAAACTTTCATAGTTTGACGTAAGAATGAATTGTCATCAGTCATATGTATTTCTCCAAGATCTGTCAAATTCTTTTCACCGTTGGTTCAACCTTTAAATTCGTCATCCCGGAGTATCTCAACAATTCTTGGTGGTGCTTCTCATCGTCGTTCTCAACATTTGAAGACCGAAGAAGAATTTCTCTTCAATCTTATCCATTCTCTCAGAGATGCATAGTTCAAGCTTGATACCATCCTCTCATAATTGTTTTCGATTGTGAGAATTCTTTTCACCTATTCGGAGCAATTCAAGATTCTTTTTAGTTTGATTCTCCGAAGGCCATCATTTCGGGTTTATTCATTCTTAGCTTTCAGCTCTCGTTCTCCAAATCTAACCTGTGCATCATTCAATTATTCTCTAATCATCTCGGATCTATTCGTTCTCATGTATGTAAATTCCTTCAAGTTATCTTCATTCATTTTCCAATTCTTCCCGGTGAATTGTGCCTTTGCTACGTTCATTTTTCAATTCTTACGGTGGTTCATTCAAGATTTTTCCCTTCCTTCTTTATCATATTAATTTATTCATGTTTCAGTCCTACCGGTGGTTCCGTGAAGACCTTCGCAAGTCTGTGCTATATATCTCTTCAATCCTTTGCAACGGGAATAAGTTGTATGCAATCCATTGTGTGCCATCAATTTAAATTGGTGAAGGATAAGCATAATTTAATTCTTATTCTTGTTTCATCGAGGATATTCAGTCCCTTATTCCGGAGGCTCATCAAATTCTCGGTTTAAATTGTTTCATCTTTTCTTTTTTCTGGAGTTTCATGTTTTCCGCATCATATCATCACGAAGATCCATCTAAATCATTGCTAGGCTTCACCTTTGTTTTCAACTCCTCGTTCTTCTTATCATCCTTTTATTACCGGAGTTCTTCATGGAGGTTCTACATGATGGTTCACCAAGGATTTAATTCTTTCTCGAAGTGCTCATCAAGATTCTTTTCAAAGGAGCTCAAGTATTCTTCATCTTGCATTCCGAAGTGCTATTCTTTCTATCTTATCTTTTCAGGTGGTGTTATGTTATTCTTGATAATTTCCCTCCGTGTTTCACGATTCACAAGTTATCAAGAATGAGGTATTTTAAATCCATTAATCTCTTCATTGGAGTTATCTTGGGTTATATTTCACCTAAAGATTTCCCTAAGGATTGTTGCTATTTATGGTGCTCATAAATGATCCAAGTTCTTCATTTAACCTCTCGATGAAATAAGCTTCTCATCTCCTTGTTGACGTCAATTCAATCTATTATTTCTGCTACTGGCAGAATTTCACCTAAGTTTTGAGATGTTTCCATAAGCCCACATCAAGCTTATCTTTTCGTTGTTGATAATCCAATAACTATGTTCGATAATATGTTGTAAGCGTGCTCTCTCAAGATCTTGTTTCCCTCCGTTCATTCCATTCCATCCTTTCTTCTTCCGGAGGCATTGTGATGTTGCTCTCTTCTCTCATCATCTCCAGTTGTGAGGATCATGTTCTTTTCTTGCTTATCCATTTAACCGGAGTGTTGTGTCCTCTGCTCAAGTTCTTTTCATCTTATCAAGTCTTGCATCTCGTTTCTACCGGAGTGCTTGCATGTACTTCTTGTCCATTGCAACCCTTTTCTTATGTCTTTCAACCTACTATGTTCTCGTAATGTTCCTTGTTCCTCTTTTCTAACAGAGTGTTTTCAACTTCGTTCATCTCCATTGTATTCTTCTTTCCAATGGTTTAACCTCTAAAGGTTTGTGGTTTCATTCGTTTGTCCAAGAAGCAACTTAGTTTTACCTCTTCCCCTTGATCTTCCTTTTTCTCTGGTGCCATCCCTAGGATCTCGGGTCGAGATCCTCTCGTAGTGGTGGAGTGTTGTGACGCCCCAAGACCGGAGCTCCAGAAGCCTTCCATGTTTTCCGAGTTCCATCGTGTGTTTTGTTTGGTTCCTTGCATCATGTGCTTTGCATCATGTCATTTAATTTTTAAAAACTCAACCAATCAAATCGTATGGATCTTCGATCCATTTAAATTGAGGGAACTCACATGGTGATTTCTCTATATAACATATCCGCCCAATATATTAGGGAGCTATAATAAATATTCTAACACACTTGCAAATTTTCCCCATGTCTTTTCTATTTCAAGTTCGACTCCAAAACCTTGCCGACAACTCCTTCTCCTTTTATCGATGTTCCTCCAAAAATCCGAACATTTTTTTGGACCTTCCTTTTACCTAGTCCGAGTTCAAACCCATTTGAATAAATTCAAATGAGTTTGAATTAATACCTTTCGTTTATGCCACTTCTAATTTTCTTGGGTCAAACTCATTTTTTGCGACACCAAGAAAATACCCTTTGCCCAAGTCCCTTCTCTTACCTTTTTTATTTTTTTCTTTCCTTTCTTTTCTGGTACGAGAGAATGAGGGAGAGAGGAGAATCCTAGCGCAGCCCAGTTGGTCAGTTGAGCCTCCAGCAGCCTCAGCCCACCTATAGCTAACCCTAGTGCCCGAGCCACCTCTCCCGATTCCCTCTCCCTCCGCAGCCAGGAGACCCATGCTCGACCCCTCCTCTCGTCCGTACTCCTTTCTCCCTATCGTTCTCTCCCTCGCTCGCTACCTCTCCTCTCCCTCTCTCTGGCACCCGCGCTCGCATCCATCTCCTCCGCCACAGCTCCCGGTTCCTGCGTCGCCGGCTCCCCGCGCTAGTTCCTCCCACGGCGCCTCTCCTCCCGCTTCTCCTTGCCGCCACCTCCCTCTGCTGCCCTCGTGCGCGCCCCTGCTGGCTCCTCCCTTGCTATCCTCTCGCCGGTGAGAAGCACCAGTAGGTCGTCCTCGCGACCGCCACGCCCAGGAGGTCCTCCTCTGCCTCTGCTCTGTACCGGCCTCCTCTGCTACGTGCCTACGCTCGCCCGCATCGTCTCGCACCGCCCCCATCCGGATCCGTCAAGCCCCGCTGTGCACCTTCTTCGCCTTGCCATCCCTCATTCCGACCAGCAGCAAGAGCTCGAGCCCTGCCATGGTTGCTGCCTTCTTCCAGCTTTGTCGGCCCCCTCATTTTGACTGGAAGGTCAAGAACGACTCCGTCGCGTCCTCCCTGCACCCGCACACGCCGTCCGCGAGCGTCAGGAGCATCCTCACATGATGTCCAAAACGGCGCCAAGTCGTTGCCTCTTTGCACCTGTGATGTCTTGCGTGGACGCATTCGAAACCGGATTTGGAACCTCAAGTGCCACGTACCGTGAGCCCAAAGATCTTGGATGCACCAAGTCCCTCGATGACACGTACCAATACGAACGTGAACGACTACCGGCGAGATGTACGACTACGCGATGCCCGCCAAGTTCAACGACGCTCTTCGCCCGAACGACTACCGCCAACGCGTACCTCTCCGTCGCCGTGGGTTTCATCAAGTTCAACGGTGAACCCCGAAGCCCTCGGATTCGTCAAGTCTGAAGACCCCAAGTACCACGACACCGATGACATGAACATCTACGGAATGTGTACAACTACACGGCGTTGCGCCAAGTACCCCGATGGCCGGAGCCCTCGGATCCGTCAAGCTCGCCTATGAACCGGGAACAACTACTGTCTCCGAAGAACCGTGTAACCAAACCATCAAGTTCGACTATGACTCATGTACAACTACACGAAATTCCTTGGACGCCAAGTTCAACAATGCATCAAGTTCCTCGCCATGACCCCGAACATCTACGGAAACTCGTGCTATGATAAACATGTACCACTATCGTCGTCGAGATTGCGAGAACCTCTACCATCAACCCTAGAGCATGCGAGAACGACTACTTCCACTGCGAACGTCCCAAGAACATCTACTTCCCCTACACCACATCGAACTTGAACCCCTCCGATAACGCACGCTTCGATGGTATAACCCCGAGACGACCGTCCGAGAACGTTTGCATGTGTTGTATGAGATGCACCCGTTGTCTGCACCATGTCCGGATTGATCCTTGCACGTTCCTCGTTAGCCTTGCCGCGAACCCGTGGGGCACCCGGAATCCGGGATCACCCTACCATCTTTTGCACGTTCCCTCCACACTTCCTTTTGCACCGGCATCTCAATCGAGCTACCGGAACCGATGTGTTGCCGTGGCATCATTTCCGGATTCGTCGCCGTGGCACCCTTTCTTTCCACCACGGTGACAAATGCTTCATAATGCTCTTATCAACATTTTCATTAAAATTGCATAAACTTGTATGCCATCCGCATCATGCTAACAACTTTTAAAATGTTTAATTTGGTGTTTGCATTAAATTGTTAAATGCATATGGGGATTTACCGGAATTGTTGTTTGATGTTTCCAGCCCCATTTAAATTGCTTAGATTGTGTAGTTTACTTATGTTTCACCTCTTGCCATGTTTAACAACATTTAATATTGTGAGTACCTAACCGGGAGTGGACTAAATAATTGATGTGGTGTTCCGTCAATATGCAACTCATTGCATATTGAGCTCCACTTAATTTGTAGTATTGTTTGTGCACTTTGCCTTGCCTCTTTAAACCGGACATGCATCATACTTGGTTGTGCATCATGCCATGTTGATGTGATGGTTGTTTACTATGTTGTTTCCATCTTTCCGGTGTTGCTTCTTCTGGTTAGTTCCGACAACGTCGCATTTGTGCGGATCCGTTCGACTACGTCCGTTTGTCTTCTTCATGGACTCGTTCTTCTTCCTTGCGGGATCTCAGGCAAGATGACCATACCCTCGAAATCACTTCTATCTTTGATTGCTAGTTCCTCGCTCTTTTGCTTTGCTGCGATACCTACCACTTGCTATATCATGCCTCCCATATTGCCATGTCAAGCCTCTAACCCACCTTTTCCTAGCAAACCGTTGTTTGGCTATGTTACTGCTTTGCTCAGCCCCTCTTATAGTGTTGCTAGTTGCAGGTGAAGCTGAAGATTGTTCCATGTTGGAACATGGATATGTTGGGATATCACAATATATCTTATTTACTTAATGCACCTATATACTTTGTAAAGGGTGGAAGGCTCGGCCTTATGCCTGGTGTTTTGTTCCACTCTTGCCGCCCTAGTTTTTGTCATACCGGTGTTATGTTCCTTGATTTTGCGTTCCTTACACGGTTGGGTTATAGTGGGAACCCCTTGACAGTTCGCCTTGAATAAAACTCCTCCAGTAAGGCCCAACCTTTGTTTTACCATTTGCCACCTAGACTTTTTTTCCCTTGGGTTCGCAGACTCAAGGGTCATCTTTATTTTAACCCCCCCCCCCGGGCTAGTGCTTGTCTATGTGTTGGTCCGAACCAGAGCCACTTGCGGCGCCACCTCGGGGAAACTTGAGGGCTGGTTTTAGCTGTACGTAGTGTTCATCCGGTGTTGCCTTGAGAACGAGATATGTGCAGCTCCTATCAGGATGTCGGCGCATCGGGCGGTCATGCTGGTCTTGTTTTACCATTGTCGAGATGTCTTGTAACCGGGATTCCGAGTCTGATCGGGTCTTCCTGGGAGAAGGAATAACCTTCGTTGACCGTGAGAGATTGTGATGGGCTAAGTTGGGACACCCCTGCAGGGTTTTTAACTTTCGAAAGCCATGCCCGTGGTTATGGGCAGATGGGAATTTGTTAATATCCGGTTGTAGAGAACTTGACACTTAACTTAATTTAAAATGCATCAACCGCGTGTGTGGCCGTGATGGTCTCTTCTCGGCGGAGTCCGGGAAGTGAATACGGTTCTTGTGTTACACTTGAACGTAAGTAGTTTCAGGATCACTTATAGTTCATGATCGTGCTTTGCTTCTCTTCTTGCTCTCATTTGCGTAAGTTAGCCACCATATATGCTAGTGCTTGCTGCAGCTCCACCTCACTATCCTTTTTCCTACCCATAAGCTTAAATAGTCTTGATCGCGAGGGTGTGAGATTGTTGAGTCCCCGTGACTCACAGATTACTTCCAAAACCAGTTGCAGGTGCCGTTGATACCAGTGCAGATGACGCAGTTGAGCTCAAGTGGGAGCTCGATGAAGATCGTGTTCGTTGTGTTGTTTCATTTCAAGTTGATCAGTAGTGGAGCCCAGTCGGGGCGATCGGGGATCTATGCATTTGGGGTTGTCTTTCTTTTGGTTCCGTAGTCGGACCTTGATTGTATTCTGGATGATGTAATGCTATATTTATGTATTGTGTGAAGTGGCGATTGTAAGCCAACTCTCTATCCCTTTCTTATTCAGTACATGGGATGTGTAAATATTACCCCTCTTGCGACATCCCTACTATGCTGTTATGCCTCTAAGTCGTGCTCCGACACGTGGGAGATATAGCTGCATCGTGGGTGTTACATCCTTGCCATAACCGTCAGTTCCTAGCTGTCTGGAGGAACAGACATACTTACGAGCTCACCTCCAAGGTCGTTGATAAGCTCATTCATGGACTCACTGTTCCAAGCATGTTGAGGCATGCCGTGGAAGGTAAGCTTTGTTAAAAACTCAAGATCAGAGGGCACCAAGCCCCATCCTGGGTGCTACCGATCAAATCTCACCAGCGCGCCATCGTAGAACAAACGCCGAGAAGATTCGAACACAGGACTGCAGTCCAAAGTTGTCCGGAACCTGACGAAGAAATCAGCCGGTGGCGGACAGACTTCGACGAGCAAGTCACTTATTTGGATGCCGTGGGCAATGCCAAGAGCTTTGACAAGGTCGTCCCGCGAGACGGGAGGCCAGTCGCCGTTGATGGTTACTGTCGGTATCAAAACCGGCGGATCTCGGGTAGGGGGTTCCGAACTGTGCGTCTAGGCGGATGGTAACAGGAGGCAGGGGACACTATGTTTACCCAGGTTCGGGCCCTCTTGATGGAGGTAAAACCCTATGTCCTGCTTGATTTTTCTTGATAATATGAGTAGTACAAGAGTTGGCCCGCAGTGCGAAGCCACCGAATACAAAGATCTGGTGTGGGGTAACTCTCGATCTGCTCCATATGGCCAAGCGAGTTGGCCCGCAGTGCGAAGCCGCCGAATACAAATATCTATCCCGGGAGAAAAGTATCACCCTGGACTGCATCGCTATCGATGATTGAAGGAGCCATCAAGCCTAATGATGACGACACAGAGGAACTCTCAATGAAAGCACCAATGTCGATGTCAAAACCGGCGGATCTTGGGTAGGGGGTCCCGAACTATGCGTCTAGGCGGATGGTAACAGGAGGTAGGGGCCACGATGTTTACCCAGGTTCGGGCCCTCTTGATGGAGGTAAAACCCTACGTCCTGCTTGATTGTTCATGATAATATGAGTAGTACAAGAGTTGATCTACCACGAGATCAAAGAGGCTAAACCCTAGAAGCTAGCCTATGGTATGATTGTATGTTGTTCGTCCTACAGACTAGACCCTCCGGTTTATATAGACACCGGAGGAGGCTAGGGTTATACAGAGTCGGTTACAAGGAAGGAGATCTACATATCCATGCCAAGGAGAGTCCCATCCAGACACGGGACGAAGTCTTCAATCTTGTATCTTCATAGTCCAACAGTCCGGCCAAAGGATATAATCCGGCTATCCGGATACCCCCTAATCCAGGACTCCCTCAGTAGCCCCTGAACCAGGCTTCAATGATGATGAGTCTGGCGCGCAGATTGTCTTCGGCATTGCAAGGCGGGTTCCTCCTCCGAATACTTCAGAGAAGATTTTGAACACGAGGATCGTGTCCGGCCCTGCAAAACAAGTTCCACATACCACCGTAGAGAGAATAATATTTCCATCAATCTAACTGCTGACGTACCCCGTAGTGTGACATCACACCACAGCCAGGTCTTTATTCGAATCATTTTTCATAAACAATATCAGCATGTTTCGTGAGGTGGTTTCCTTGGCACGTCTTGTCGAAGCAGAGATCGTGTCCCCTTTATTACGAGATTCTCATCAATACCGACATGGGTAACACAACCGTGCCTATTGGTAGGACTCCTAGATCTTAGGCAAGTCCCAAATGGCCACGAGGAGGACGCCTGATATTCACCCTCTTTATAAAGGGGACAAGGCCTTTTCCTCTCGATCTTAATCGAATCCACCTCCCGCCTCGAGTTCCAACACCCAAAGCTCAGGTTTAGGCACTTCGGACCTTCAAATATGTCCGGATCCAACCTTCAAGCTCGGTGGATGCCTTCCTCCGTCACGGAGGAGGACATCAAGAAGTTGAGAGAGGCCAGATATCTGACCGCCGAAATTTCGCATCGGCTGCCTGCCCGAGGGCAAGTCGTCCCTACTCCCAAACCCAACGAGAGCGTCCTGTCCATCTCCCACTTCCTCTGAGGACTAGGCCTCGCTCTAGATCCCTTTGTTAGGGGTCTTATATTCTATTACGGGCTAGATTCTCACGATCTGTCCCCGGATTCCCTTCTTCACATCTCGGCATTTATTGTCGTATGTGAGGCCTTCCTCCGCATTACCCCTCACTTCGGCCTGTGGCTCAAGACCTTTGATGTGAAGCCGAAGATGATCGAGGGGCAGCACGCAGCGTGCAGAGGCGCTTCAATAAGAAAAATTGTTGATGCTCCATGGCCTGAGGGTTACTTCCCAGAGGTGTCCGGATTGTGGCAGCGGGAGTGGTTCTACATCACAGCTCCCCGAAGTGCCAAGTGGGTAGCGGCTCCCACCTTTCGCTCAGGCCCCCACCACAACTGATGTCATGGATCAATAGGGGGCTGAGCTGGGGTCCAGCCAAGGACGTGCCAATACTGCAAAGCCATATTTGAGATCTCTTTGAGAGAGATTTCAGTCTGGTTATGGTAGTGCAAGTAATGCTAGTTCGTCAAGTCCAGCCTTGCAAACGCCGGCCCCTTCGCATGTGGGAATTCAACCCGGAAGGACCGCGAGCTATTCAACATTTCCTCGGCATGATGCGCGAAGAGATGTAAATTGTTCTTTGGACCACAAATAATGTGTCTGGACACCACTGAGGATGTAGGTCTGAGCTGCAATCGCCCAGATACCCAAGTAAGTAACCCCGCATCCGAACACACTGTCCGTTTATTTATCGCAACATTGCCCTAAAAAAGCCGCTCTTTGACCCAGGATTGGATAGCGAAGGCAAAGTTGATCAGGTGTTCGGCCCCCCTCCCTGAGACCTCACCAAATCCCGTGCTAACCAGGATGCTAGAGATCGCGCCTGATCAAGCGCCCTCAGGAGAAGATAAAGGGGGGGAACAAGGAGGCTAGCGCCTCCGTGAAGGAGGTTAGCCAGGGGGGAGGAACTGAAACTTCCTCTCCCCAGGGACGGAAGAGAACCGCCTCTGAGGACCCAGAGAAAATGGTCTCCAAACGGGGGAAGAAATCTCCGCCGGAGGGTCCTGCCCTGGGGGATACTCTGGCCGCACTATGCCCTCTAGGGTGATCAGCCCTCCACCGAGCTGTAAGTAAAAGGGTAAATGAAAATATCTCGCTTTGCAGCTGAGAAAAATAACCAAGGCATTTATCTTGCAGTTTGGATCTTAGCCCTTCACAGCAGAGCTCATCTTCAGGGGATCTTCTTCCAGAGATGATGGAGAGTGAAACGCCTCCCCCTGCCACACCACCTCACGAGGCGGGCGACCCCGAGGTGTCGTCATGGACGGTTTCTCCTGATCCGGCAAGGCCAGAAGGTAATCCTATGGCCACCCGAAGACCTCAGTATCCGGCTATCGAAGAGAGCAATCGAAAGAGTCTGGCACCGTCTGTTGTGCGGTTGGACGTACTAAAGGATCTGCTGGAGCAAGCGGCTATCTCAAAAGAGCACCGCACGTTGATGGGTACGGTGATTGAAAGGATTTCGTCCGCCGAAAGTGGGTTGCATGAAGCCTTTATGAGTCTACTGACGGGTTTTGAGGTACGTGAAATGATGTACATTTCTGACAGTACCGCACATTTTTAGATGTGCCCTATGTAGATAGCAGCCCCTGAGACTCTGGTTGTCGTCGAAAACGGCGGCAAACAGAGGATCATAGTCCCAGGTAATAATCAGACCACCTTTATGCACAGGTGGTTGAACCTCCGGTGGCTAGCCGGACTGATGGGTTTGCCGAACTAAAGCGGCAGCTGGATGTGGCAGATGCCGACATTGTGCTTGTCAACAAGCGGCTTGACGAGGCACGGGGTCAGTGATTTTTCTGGTGATTGTCACATAATAAGAGCAGCATGATGCCAGTATCTTTAATATGTTGTGACTACAGATGGAGCTGCCACCATGGAGACCCTTCGGGCGGAGCTTGCCCGAGCCAAGGAGCAAGCAAGGAGTAGCAATGCGGCCGCTTTAAAGGCGGCCGAAGAGTTAAGGGCCGAACAGGCCGCGCATTGCAAGAGCAAAGAAAAAATAGCCAAGATGGTTGTAGAGTTAAAAGATGCTGCTGACCATTACCAGCTTCTTGAAGAAGAAAACCGAGCGAAGGCGACGGACGTGGAAAAGGCCCGGGTGACTGCCAAGGAAGCCCGCTCCAAAATTAGAGCGACGAAGGAGGAGCTGCATCAAGCTCCGAATATTGTATCTGGGAAGCCCTTCTTGTTGCAGACTAAGTTCGGGGATCCGAAGTATGCACCTTTGGACCAGCTATGGAGTTCTGCGGACGCCTACATGGATTTGGCTGCAAGTGCTCCTGATGCAGCCGAGTTCTTCAAGGATCGGACAGATCACGAAGTGGAAAAACTGTTTTGGTCACAGTTTCATGCTCCAGCCCGTCCGCTGATGTTGAATGAGCAAATGGACGAGTGGGACGTGCTCCATAGATTATCCGGACTTGCCATGAGGTACGTTGTGGATCATCTGTGGCCGAGAGGGCCAAGGCCGAATAGCTACTTTAGCTTAGTGCAACAATTCCTTGGTGTTGTGCCACACATCGATGCTGTAAAGAGGTCGGCATTCATAGAAGGCTCGCGGATGGCCCTTGCCCATGTCAAAACATACTGGGTGGAGATGGATGCCACCACTATTGCGGCATAGGGTTCGGCCATAGGCCGAGTGGCTGCCGAGCACTACTTTGAAGAAGTTCTTGAAGGCGCTCGTTGGATAGAGGCTTAGTGCTCGAAGAATATTATGTTTGAGTGACATGTATTCCCATTGTAAAAACAATGTTTTATTGAGTTTATCAAGGCTGTATTTATACTTTTTCCCAAAAGTACTATGATGCCTCCTGTGCGGCCGTGTATGTATATGTGTATATAACCTGAAAGATGGCAGTCGTCGACTTCAGCCCCCACGCATATAATGCGGGGGTGTTTGTAGAAGACGCATGTTCACACTTGATCCAATGTCTTGGTCCATTAAGGAGGTGATAGCGCAGCGAACTAGGCAATCAGACTATAATGCTTTAACACTTTCACTTAGCTAGAGGAGTTTGACAGTGGGGCTACTATATAGCCCCTGGTGGCTCCGCGCTCATCCAAATTCGGGGCGCGTACATGCCTGGCCGGGAAACGGCCCTTCGTTAAGGCGGAGGAATCCCGAAGATTCCGCTAGGTCATCGAGTGGTTGACCAGTCTCACGCTATATCATGACAGTCAGTTTTCGGCTTTCTCTACTGAGGTGCTCATCCGGATGAACCAGGGCACAATCGCAGTAGTTCTCCTGGTGCCGCCTTAGCCGATAGAGTGGAATGTAAGGCAGCAAAACACAGGAGCCGGGCAAACCCAACATTTGACCAAAGACATGATTCAGAGCTGATGCATATAAGGCCAAACTCGCGACGCCGAACACTCCCTAAGGTATTCGGTCTTTATGGTGTAAACCGGGCTTAAATAGTGCCCTTTGTAATAAGCCCCTGGTGTCCAGGTACGTGCAATATTCTGACGTGTCCACATGTCAATACGTTAGCATCATTCTCAATTGTACTGAGAAACCGTGGGATGTGTATCAACAAGAGACAGTAAAAAGGTTTACACAGGGTCTTAATCTAAAAAGAATCCTTGAAACGGGTCCCTGCCGCACGTCTGCGCCTGTGTCTCTGTTGTGCCGTATCCTGGACGGGTGTAGCACAATGGTCATCTATAAAAGAGAGGAACTTATTTGCAAAGTTGTCGTGCAAAATGGTAGGTTATACTAAATAAACCATGTACAGTTCAAGATGAGTAAAGTTGAGCCTAATTGTCACTTGTTTACACGCGTTGAGCCCCTTGTATTGTTATAGGGGTATAGCCATCAAACCTGTATTAATTATATATAGTTGCACTGGACTCATCTAACCATGTCCGTGGTCTTAACGACCTGTCAGATGCTCTAGTTGGTGAGGCCATCTAGTGTGCGGCTGCCAAGGCGGCCACACGGTCTTCCGCGCACAAGTAGCGCTCAATATTTCCATTTACTATAATGATGCCACGTGGACCGGGCATCTTGAGCATGAGAGAAGCGTAATGCGGTATTGCGTTAAAGCGAGCGAAAGCTTCGCGTCCGAGTAGTGCTTGATAGCCACTTTGGAACGGAGCGATGTGGAAGGTTAAATTTTCGCTGGGGAAGTTATCGGGAAAGCCGAATATAACCTCTAGTAGCAGGGAGCCCGTGCAATGGGCTTCTGGGCCTGGCGTTACTCCTTTAAAGGTAGTATTGCTATGGCTGATTTTTGTTGGGTCTATCCCCATTTTGCGGACTGTGTCCTGATATATCAGGTTTAAACTACTGCCGTCGTCCATCAGGACTCGTGTGAAGTGGTATCCGTCAATTATCGGGTCTAACACCAAGGCAGCCCATCCTGCATGCCGGATACTTGCC
The DNA here is from genome assembly GCF_056163025.1 of Triticum urartu. Taxonomy (NCBI): domain Eukaryota; kingdom Viridiplantae; phylum Streptophyta; class Magnoliopsida; order Poales; family Poaceae; genus Triticum; species Triticum urartu. The sequence continues at coordinate 232,039,388 of NC_141876.1, read as the reverse complement.
GAGTAATCCCGATGGTCAAAGGTGATCGGTTGGGACGACCAGTGGCAGAACTCCACGGTGATAGGCCCTGGGGCATGTGTCTCTAGGAGTGCCGCTTTGTTTCTTCCCTTTGTCACGTGTAACACGTTTACTATTTTGACTTCTGGTGGGAATTTCTTCTGTTCCCCAGTGCTTTGCTTGCGTGGCTCGTCCTTGTCTTCACTTGGCGTATCCTGCCCCTTGTGTTCGGCGTTGAGTTTGCCAGACAGCTTGAAGACCCAACATTCTCTATGGGTATGATTTGCGGGTTTATCGGGGGTGCTGTGGATCTGACATATTTTGTCCAGAATCTTGTTTAGGCTGGACAGTTCGTCTCTGTTGCCTTTCGAGGGCAGCTTTTGCTAACCTGTCCGAGAGCTTCTGAATACGGCATTTACCGCCGTGCTCTGCGGGCTGTCTTCTTTATTCCGGCGCTTGTTTTTGCTGCGTCGTGGCTTCCCGTTTCCGTCCCTGACTTCGGATGTACTTGGGTCGCTGTTGCTATATCAGGCTAACTAGCTGTCCTCGCCCGCGCAAAAGCGGGTCATGAGGCTTGTTAATGCTGCCATTGTTCTCGGCTCATCTTGGCCGAGGTGTCTGGCAAGCCATTCATCTCGAACGCTGTGCTTGAAAGCTGCTAACGCTTCGGTGTCTGGACAGTCGACTATTTGGTTCTTTTTAGTGAGAAACCTGTTCCAAAGCTTTTAGGCTGACTCTCCGGGCTGTTGAGTTATATGACTTAAATCGTTTGCATCCGGTGGTCGGACATAGGTCCCTTGAAGATTTGCCTGAAAAGCTTCTTCGAGCTCCTCCCAGCTTCCAATGGACTTTTAGGGGAGGCTTTTAAGCCAGTGCCGAGCTGGCCCTTTGAGCTTGAGGGGTAAGTACTTGATGGCATGGAGATTGTCTCCTCGAGCCATGTGGATATGGAGGATGTAGTCCTCAATCCAGACCCCAGGGTCTGTCGTTCCGTCGTACGCCTCTATGTTCACGGGTTTGAATCCCTCTGGAAATTCATGGTCCAGCACCTCATCGGTGAAACATAGGGGGTGCGCGGAACCCCTGTATTTGGGTGTACCATGGTGTTCGGATTTTTTTTGTTGCGTTCCGTGCTAGAGCGCGCTTACTTGGCCCGTAGATGGATCTGGGTGCGCCGTCCTTTTGATGCGAGCCCTCGTGTGGATCGCGTACTGGCTTGTGTGCGGCGTCGTTTGCCGCTCTATGTTGGCCACGAGGTTGTCTATCCGACCGGATGGCTATTTTGTTTTTTGATTGCGGGGGATCTAAGGCCTCCTTATCGAATTCAGGTAGCAGCTTTCGCTCCGGGTAGCTCTTTGTGTGGCGACTACCGCCGTATTTTGCTGTAGTGTTGAGTACTTCACTCCATATGATTCTGAGTGTGTCTTGTGCAGCCCTGAGCCTTTGCTTCTGCTTTTTCAGACTCCTCGCAGTGGCAACAAGCCTTTGATGGGTATTCTGTTGCTTCGGGTGCCCGTCCGGTGTGATGTCATCCGGACTGTTATCTTCGCCGGAGTTGGGTTGTTCGGTTTGATTTTCTGTGTTGCTGTGGTCGGACGGTGGTTCAATGCCGTGTTTGTCGTCCGCTGGCTCACCCTATTCTATCGCTGGGTCTATATGATTGTTGTTTCTGCCGAGGCGGGATTTGGAGCGACGCTTACGCTGCCGCTTTGACTACTTCTCGAGGGAACGATCCTTTGATGTGTCCTTCCGTTCCTCATTGTCGTTTTCTTTGGGTGTGTCCACCATGTATACATCATATGATGGAATGGGCGTCCAGTGCCCTGTGGGCAGTGGCTCCTATTCGTCTCCTGCATCATCGTCCATACCGTTGATGTCTTCGGAGTCAAAGTCGAGCATGTCTGTCAAATCGTCGACAGTGGCTACTAAGTGGGTGGTGGGTGGGCGGCGAATTTCTTCATCATCCGCATCCCAATCCTGCCGGACATAGTTCGGCCAGGACTCTCCTGACAAGGAGAGAGACCTTAATGAGTTTAGTATGTCACGAAAGGGTGAGTGCTGAAAGATATCCGCGGAGGTGAAATCGATGATCGGCGCCCAGTCGGATTCGATAGGCACGGGCGTAGGCGGTTCGGAGTCCGTGGCTGGGGAAGAATCTGACAGTTCAGCGTCACGGCTCCCGTGAAGGGTAAGGTCGATACTCGGCTCGATCGCCGCTGAGAATGCGGCCTCCGTGGCGGGGTCTATCCACCCGTCCATGGATGGCGCAATTGGCTCCGAATTGAGGGTCGGAGCGGTTGCCGGTGGGATCTCCTGAACACCGTCTGATAGTAGAGCTAAATCATGCTCATCATGACCGTGTGGCGCACTTGGCAGGGGCTTGAATCCATCGAAGATCAAGTCTCCGCGGATGTCGGCCGTGTAGTTTAAGCTTCCAAACCTGACCTGGTGGCCAGGGGCGTAACTCTCGATCTGCTCCAGATGGCCAAGCGAGTTGGCCCGCTGTGCAAAGCTGCCGAATACAAAGATCTGTCTGGGAGAAAAGTCTCACCCTGGACTGCATCGCTATCGATGATTGAAGGAGCCATCAAGCCTAATGATGATGACACAGAGGAACTCTCAATGAAAGCACCAATGTCGGTGTCAAAACCGGCGGATCTCGGGTAGGGGGTCCCGAACTGTGCGTCTAGGCGGATGGTAACAAGAGGCAGGGGACACGATGTTTACCCAGGTTCGGGCCCTCTTGATGGAGGTAAAACCCTACATCCTGCTTGATTGTTCTTGATAATATGACTAGTACAAGAGTTGATCTACCACGAGATCAAAGAGGCTAAACCGTAGAAGCTAGCCTATGGTATGATTGTATGTTGTTCGTCCTACGGACTAAACCCTCTGATTTATATAGACACTGGAGGGGGCTAGGGTTACACAAAGTCGGTTAAAAGGAACGAGATCTACATATCCGTATTGCCAAGCTTGCCTTCCACGCCAAGGAGAGTCCCATCCAGACACGGGACGAAGTCTTCAATCTTGTATCTTCATAGTCCAACAGTTCGGCCAAAGGATATAATCTGGCTATCCAGATACCCCCTAATCCAGGACTCCCTCAGTTACCATCAGCACTTTGCCGGTAAACTGGTCATCAAACACCGCCATGCCACTGTTGAGCTACAGCACGCAACGACCGAAGGCGGGACGGACCTCAGGATCTCCGGCTTGGAGATCCGCATTGACCGATGACATGATAGTGCGCTTGAGTACATGGAGTATAGGAGGGGGATTTGAGGGAACTGGAGTAGGAATCGAGATTCCAGAGGTGGGGGAGGGGCGGGAGATTGGGGATGAAAAGGTAGCATGAATATCGAACACGCGCCAATATGCTCTCGGCGCGCAAGCGCACGAAAACATCGGTGGCGCCCACATGTCAGCCTAAGAGTCCTTATTCTTTATTTTTTTGGAGAACCCGACCTTTTTTAGGATCTTTTGAGAGCCCGGCCTGAGAGTCATAATTGACCTGTTTGGCATTGCGTTACTACTCGGCCCATATTCAATGACACCTCACTGGCCCAAACAAGTGTACATCATCGAAAAGACACTGAGCTCAAATTATATAACATGAAAAAACGAGATACACTCTGAACACTGGAGAATGGTGATGCCCTCATTTAGTCCACCAGTAATTCTAGACAATAAACAGTTCGAAACAACGATATATACAACATTCAAACACTGACTAGTAACTACTACTGACATAAACAACAAGACATGATAGTTCATAAGAAGTCTTCCTACACCACCAAAACGCACCCATCTGGAGCGCTCAGACTCTCGTGCTCCAGACAAGAATGACATTCTAAACAGAGGCAACTATTACATAGTAAGAGTGACATAGATGAGGATGACCAAATGACAAGTAATATGCATAACAAAAGAAAGTACTACCCATCCAGAACAAGCAGCAAAGAAAACAAATTCATTCAAAGATATGATCCAACACCATCATAATTTGCAGCCCCACTTCAGTGACCAATGATCCGGAGACACCAGTACTCCACCCTTTCGACGCAACAGCCCAATTACCTATCAACCTGAAGGCTTGAACCACATCACTGCCTGTCGTAATTGAGACATCCAAGGATCAAAGTTAATCCGGATGCCTTTGTCATTCTCATCTTATTTTGGCTGCAGGCTGTATCGTTGACAATCAGGGGAGTTTGCTCCCGAACTCCTAGGGCTCGCCATATAGACATAGTTTTCCATAGAAAACAGAGCCTCTCTGCCATCAAGGTCCTTGCCCATGGTGATCTCCTGGTTAATCGGATAATTGAGTCCGAGAAATAGAGAGTGTTAACCAAGGCTGTTTACCCGCCTCCAACTAAAAAATCCTGAAGGCCCCAACAAGTTGCTATCCTGCTCATAGACGTAACAGCCACTGTACACATACTCACGTATTTCACGGTGCTTGTACACAGTGGGGTTTTTGCAATATAAATTTTATGGCTCATGTGTTCGAATGATCATTAGTCTTTTGTCGTCGTAAGATCGAGCGAGGAACCAGTTGTGCTTCCCTATTTTTGGCAAAGGTGGTGTGATTACAAAGGTCAGTAACTGTAGGGACACTACATCATATCAAAAAGGACATACAATGTTAATGTAAGATCAGCATTGTTTAGAGTATGAGTAGGATAATGCAAGAAACAACATTGATATGTCCCTTTTGGAACTGGGAGGAAAATACAGGGAAATGTATACTGGGTTCGAAAATATAGAAGTGCCATGATGGTTATACTCATGTTATCTCGCAATCGATTCTTCACAGGAAACTACCATGTCATGCATGTTATGTAATCATGTTCTGTCCTCATAAACGAATTCTTCAAGGTAACTAACAGACCATGCGTTGTTAATAACTCGTGTTCTATGGGCAAATTTTTTGTGAGGATATTATTCTAGCCATTGATTGCTGAAGGGAGAATATAGGTATGTACACATGGTAAGCATTACAGGATTTCACTACTTCCAAATATAGAGTTCTCCATATGCACATTTACTTCCCTAATGTATGGTTAGATGAAACCAACAGTGTGGTGCATGTTTCTACATCACAAAATGAGGAAACTAACATGGCCATTGATACACACTCATATTTAGTAGTAGTATATAGATTACTGTAAAATAAGGAGAATATCCATATATTCCTAACCGTTTGATTATTCAGGGGTACAAATTGGTTGTAATGACATGGTCACAATCGCATGAATTAACTCATTCCAAATATAGTTGACATACGGTGTCTCTAATACATTGCCATACTTCTACTCAAATTCTACTCAAACAGGGATATGCCAATCATCACAAAAAGTTCAAACAGTGTCATGGCGTCACCATTAACATGAGAAGGAAACAACTTACACGCGCCATCCTAGCAATACGTGGTGCCGTCTACTTTGTCAATGGCGTAGATGATGCCATTGTGTTCAATAGCATCATAGAAGTGTGTATCAGCTTTGACGATGATCCACTGTGAGCTGATTTGTCTCCAGCTAAAGAAGGCACCGGCGTAAAGATAGGCAAGTCCGCGGTCGAATAAGGCAATTAGCTTGAAGCCTGCGTAATTCGCATGTCGTGTGGGCACTTGGCAGATTACAATCTTCTACAAAACAAGGTCCGTCCAACTGACGTGGTAATCTAGATGACTTGGACCATGATGGTAAAACTCTATATAATCCAACGGAGGAAGGATAATCTCATGGGAGGTCTGGAAGTTCACGAGCACCAACTTTTTACCATCTTCCCCTTCTCTGAAGGCAGCCATCCAGTGGGAGTTCATGCCGACCCAGTACATACCGGCCAAGAAGTTTTAGGCGATGGTGATCAGATCGAAGTCGAGGGAAATGATGTACGGCGACCTACTACATACCTGCAAAGAAGTTTCGGCTAATGGAGATCAGATTGAAGTCGAGGGGTGTCACATCCCTAGTTCTGGTATGACCTAGGCTAGCCTTCTTGTGAGCATCATGTTTAAATTTCATTTAAATTTGAAATGGGGATTTGTGAAACCCTCAGAAATCATTTCTGGAAATAACCCAGATAAAAATTGCTCCAAAAAGGTCCAAGAAAATGTTCATGTTGCTCTCTGAAAATATTGGTCAGAGGTAAAATTCAAACAAATATTTTTAGGAGCTCATACATATTTATTTTGGCCATTTGGAATTAATCCGGTATTTATTTGCATTGGATAAATATTTTTGTATATACAAAATATTGTCCAATATTTCTGAATTTTGGTGAGGAGCTTTGGAGTGGTCCAACTAGTCCCTACTAAAATTTATAGAATAAAATAAGTTGATTTAGTATTTTTACTAAATCAGAACAAATGTCAGAAAATAGAAAAGAAAAACAAAAAAAGGAAAAACCTTACCTGGACCTACCCGCGGCCTGGCACTGTGCGGCGCAACAGGCCGGCCCAGCTAGCTGGCCGCGCCAGGAGGACAGGGGCACGCGCTCGCCGCGCGCGGCCACGGGCCCGGCCACCTCCTACCTGCCTGTTCCTCCCCCTCATCGCCTGTATGCCCCGCGTGATGCCACGTGCCGCCCCGCACCTCTCTCACTCTCTCTCGTGGTCATTCCCTCCTCTGCCGCTCTCCCTCTCAACCGCTGGAGCGCTACCGTCGCCACCGCTCGCCGTTGTCGTAGCTACCGCCACCCCCTCGCCTCTCCGACAAGTCCAACAGCTCCGCGCCGTTGTCCTCGTCCTCTCCGTCAAGCCACGCGTCGCCGGACGCCCCATGGAGCCGTCACCGCCGTCGTCTTCATCATCGGCCGCCGGAGATCGCCGTTGACATCCCGTCGCCTCCAAGCCATCCCCGAGCGTGCTGAGATCACCGAAGGCCTCGTCGTGAGCTCCTCTACCAAACCCCTCTTCTCCCCCTCGTTTTGCGCATTCCAGCTCCGTTCCTCGCCATGGCCGTAGCTCTTCGCCGCTGTCTGTGTCGCCGTTGTCGCGCTAGCCGCTGCAGCTCGCAACCACGCGCGTCACCATGCTCCTGGTGACGCCAGGAGGCCGATGAGGCACTCCGCAGCCCCTGCCGTGCCCCGTAGCTCGATCTCGCCGGAACCTGCGCACCGGCCGATGCCTTGAGCTTCGCTCCAGCGAGCTCCGGCCACCCCAGCTCCTCCTACCTGCTCCACTAGATGCATGCGAGGCTGGGCTTCACGACGAACCCGAGCCCTACGCCGCGTCTGTGGATGCCAGTGACTAACCGCCGGCGGGTATGACCCCGCTGACCAGGAGGTTTGACCTCTCGTGGGTCGCTGACAAGTGGGCCCTGGCCCCAGCTAATCCTAGTTTAGTTTTTAATTAAGTTTAATTAACTCCACTAACATTTTAGTTAGTAGGAGCTTAACACTAATTAACTTATATTAGTTAGTTAGTCACTGACGTGTGGACCCCACATGTCAGGTTTGACCCGGGTCAATCTGGTTGACCTGCTGATGCAATGCTGCTGTCATGCTGACGCAGTAATAGTTTCCTGGATTTAAAATAATTCAGAAAATTCTAGAAAATGTTATAAACTTCAAAAAATCATAGAAATTAAACCGTAGCTCAGATTCAAATAATTTATATATGAAAAATTATCAGAAAAATTCAATCTATCCATCTGTACCATTTTCATGCATGACCAACCAAACTATACATGCAGTATATATGGAAACACACTTATGGCATTTAAAGGGACTTAAATTAGAGTTGCATTTGAACCTTTGGTTCAAATGGACCTCTCCCAAGTTTAATGCTAAATGCATTAGCTCAAACAACATCACATCTTCATGCCATGTTCATGCATCATATTGTTGCATATGCTTGTGTTTTGATTGCCGACACCGTTCCTTCTCGATAGGTCCTGCTCCGGAGACCGATCCAGAGTACCTGTCAGTGGAGCAGTGCCCCCTCTGTTGATCTACAAGGCAAGCAAACCCCCTTGTTAATTCTGATACAATCCTACTCTCTCGCTCCTACTCTCATTTATTGCATTAGGACAACAGCAATTCAACTGCTACTTTATCCTGCGGTAGTTAAACCCATTCCTCTGCATGACCTGTCATTGCCACAGTAAATAGTTAAAACCCACTAGCATGTGTAGGAGTTGATTGAGCCATGTTGTGTTCCTACCATGCCATGCCTGCTATTGCTTAGAGTTGTGTCAGGTCTGATTCATTGGGAATGGATTGGAGTGTTAAGGTATGTTCTGGTGCTGAGAGTTAAGCGTGTGAACATGATTTGGTAAAGGTAGCGGTGAGAGGCCATGTAGGAGTACATGGTGGGTTGTCTCACTGGAACCGTCCTTAAGCACTGACTTCTATGTATGTTGTCCAATGACTAGCTACTACCACACATTGGGTTCCGGTAACTCGACCCCTCTCGACTTATTAGCCAACTTCATCTCTGTCCAGGAGTTGCAACTAGTTTCTGGTGTTTGTAGGTAATGCTATTTTTCTACCGAGTGGCAGCCGGCAGGGTGGACTTGGGACAGACTAGGCACACGTGGCCTGGTGTACCGAGTGGCACCCGAATGGTGGGCTCGGGAACCCTGTACACATCGTTTGGGGCCGTGAGCGAAACCCCGGCCGGATCTCCTTGCGGATGGAACCCGAATAGGCGATAAACCTGGACTAGAGTCTTGTGTGGTTAGTCAGGTCGTGGCCGACACCCTCTCCAGGCTTCCGCTTGAAGGTTGCCGAGATACATGACGTGTACATGGTGATAAGTGGTGAGAGCATGTGTGAAGAAGTACACCCCTGCAGGGTTATCGTGATCTATTCGAGTAGCCGTGCCCTCGGTTATGCACTTCTTGGATGCTTACGTGGTACATAGACAACTTAAAGTGGATACTCTAAAATGCTCAAGACAAGTGTGAGTGCTATGGATGGCCTTCTCGTAGAGATACGGGGATGAATCCATAGTAATGTATTGATGTGGTGATTAGTGGACTCGTGTGCGCTGCCTCACCTCAAAGAAGTTTCTCGTTGTCGTAAAACAGGATAGCCACTGAGTCAAAGCTGGCTTGCTGCAACTAAACCCCACATTACCTTCTTGATACAAATGCATGTATGATAGGATCCGATGTCAGTCTTGTGGAGTACCTTTGTACTCACGTTGCTTTATTTATGTTTTGCAGGTGAGACATTTGTCTCACTAGTAGTACCGCTTGGACTTCGACAAGTAGCTTGTTACCTCAGCTACGATCTTGTACCCTTGGGTGGGACTTGTAGGTAGTCAGGCTTCTTAGCCTTTTTCTTTTCTAGTTGTCCGTACTCAAACATGTAATGCTTCCATTGCTTGTATGCTCTGAATGATGGGTCATGAGACCTCTGTTTGTATTAATGCTATGTGGCTCTTCTGGGCCTTTATCTATATGAGTTTGAGTCATGTTGTGATGCCATGTTGTACAACACATACTTGCATGTTATGCGTACGTGTGACGTGTATTGCTATGTGTGGGATCTGACAACCTAGTTGTTTATCCTTGGTAGCTTATCTTATGGGGAAATGTAGTCTTGTGCTTCCACTGAGCCATGGTAGTCTGCTACAGCCTGGTTCACCGGAGTCCTGCTAGCCCAGCACTACTGCTCCGGAACACTTAGACTGGACGGCGTGTGATTCACATCGTTCCTGTGTCTGTCCTTTTGGGGAAATGTCACGCGGTGACTTCCGGAGTCCTGCTAGCCTGCTACAGCCCGGATTCCCGCAGTCCTGTTAGCCCAGTTGCTACAGCCCAGATTTACACGCTGCTGACAGACATGCTCGATGTTGTTTCATGTATGCCTGTCCCCATAAGTTAGTGCCACTTTGGGTTCACGACTAGTCATGTCGGCCCGGGTTCTCTGTCATATGGATGCTAGCGACACTATCATATACGTGCTCCAAAAGGCGTAAATGGTCCTGGGCCATGGTAAGGAGACACCCGTGGGGATACCGTGCGTGAGGCCGCAAAGTGATATGAGGTGTTACATTCTAGATCGGTGTGACTTAGAATCAGGGTCCTGACAGCTTTGGTATCAGAGCCTGACTGCCTGTAGGATTACCAAGCCAACCTGGTCGAAGTTGAGTCTAGAAATTCTTTAGCTATATAGGGGAATTGATTGTGGAAGGGAACGTAAGGCTCTTTTTACTCCTTAGACCTTATGCCCTCTGATCTGAGTCATCCTACCTTCCTACGGGGTTATGGAACTAGGCCTTCTCTTCCGTCTATGAGGATCACGAGTTACTACTCCGTAGTCTCTTAGGATTGGTTGATCAGAGTCATATCCCAGTTCAAGTACTTCCGGTGTAGTGTGTTTAGTAATATCTCAGAACCTTGAGTGATGATGTTGAGTATGGTACTACCCCATCGTTTGTAGGATGTCTCATTTTGAGCATTTTACTGCCGTTATGCTGCCGGAATTGTCCTAGGAGTTCAAGAGATAGTATTTTCCTTGTACTATATTCTACATCCTTATGATGATGCAGAATCCATCCTTGTTTCTTTCGTTGGTTCTTCAGGATGCCATCAGTTAACCGAAGTTCTGTTGCTCGTAGCCGTAACCACGGAGATGGTAGGGATGAGGATCCTCCCGACCAGTCTTCGTTGGCAGAGTTCGTGTTAGAGATGGAGAGGAACAAGCGTGAGTCTAACTGCTTGTTAGCACTTATAGAGAAGAACACCGCACCCCAGTGCAAAGAGTCAGCGACCATCTATGATTTAATTGGTTTGAAACCACCTACCTTCCATCATTCCATTGAACCACTCGATGCAGATGACTGGCTCCGTAGTATAACACACAAGCTGCATTCCAGCTGAAGGTGACAAGGTCACCTATGCTGCATATCACTTGGAAGGTCCTGCTAGTCTTTGGTGGCAGAACTATGAGGCTATGCTTCCAGCTGGCCAGATACCCACCTGGAGAGATTTCACTGAGGCTTTTCGCAAGAATAACATTCCTCAAGCCCTCATTGACCGCAAGAGAGAAGAGTTCTGTAGTTTCATCTAGGATAAGATGGCTATTGATGCTTACAGTAGAGAGTTTGAGAACCTTGCCCGCTATGCTACAGAGGAGGTGTCCACAAACGCCTAGAAGCAGGCTAGGTTCCGGAAGGTTCTCAACCCCAAGTTGCGTCGTGATCTCCACTTGCACCATTGCAATACATTCCAGGCTCTTGTGAACAAGGCCATTAATGCGGAGACAGCTCAGCTCACTTACGAGGAGTCTCCTAAGCACACCCGTGATTTGGGTTCTTCCTCCGGTTCTAGTTCGCAGAAGCGCCGGATTTGGGTTCCGAACTCCGCTCTTCCACCAGGTTATACACCGAGGCCCTCTTATCTGGCGCCTCACCCAGTTCAGCAGTATGCTCCACCCAGGCCTATTGGTAGACCGCTTGTCAACGCGGGTCCACGTCCTACCTCGGGGACTTGTTTCACATGCAGAGAGCCAGGACACTATGCACGTGACTGCTCTCAAACCAACTATGCTCCACCCCCGCCTGAGAGGTCTGTTGGCCGTGGTAAGCCATCATGCAAGGTGATTAGAATCAAGTCAGCTCCCACTGAACGTGGATGTGTGCATCATGTCTCAGCTGAAGACGCTCATGATGATCCGGATGTCGTTCTTGGTACACTCCTAGTCAACTATCATCCAGCTTCGATTCTGTTCGATACCGGAGCATCTCACTCCTTCATCTCTGAAGGCTATGCTCGTTTGCACGACATGTCATTTTGTGATATGCCAACTCCACTTGAAATCCAAACTCCAGGGTCTAGATGGCAAACAACCAGAATAAGCCATGGTAATGAAATCCTTGTTGACAGACTTGTATTCCTTGCATCTCTTGTAGCCCTCAAGTCTTCCGATATTAACATCATCTTGGGTATGGACTGGATGACAGGTCATCATGCCAAGATTGGTTGTTTCACCAGGTCTATTCAGCTTACACACCCATCTGGCAAGATAGTCACTGCCTCCACCAGAGTTGCAAAGCGTCAACTCTATTATCTTAATGCCAGCCCTCTTCTAGACCTTGAGGATATCCCGGTAGTCCGTGACTTTCTGGATGTCTTTCCAGAGGAATTACCAGGTATTCCACCTGACAGAGATGTAGAGTTTGTCATAGATCTTATCCCAGGAACCGCCCCAATCTCTAGGAGACCTTACAAGATGGCACCCTTAGAACCAGCTGAGCTTAAGAAACAACTCGATGAATCCTTGTAAAAGGGTTTCATCCGTCCTAGTTCTTCTCCCTGGGCTTGCCCCGTCCTCTTCGTCAAGAAGAAGGATGGTACAGACCGTATGGTTGTAGATTATTGTCCCGTTAATTTGGTTACGATAAAGAACAAGTATCCGCTCCCCAGGATCAATGATCTGTATGATCAGCTCGCTGGATCCTCGATCTTTTCCAAGATGGATTTGAGGTTAGGCTACCACCAAATCAAGATCAGAAATGGGGACATTCCTAAGACGGCTTTTGTCACTCGTTATGGCCAGTATGAGTACACCGTCATGTCCTTTGGTCTAACCAATGCTCTAGCCACATTCTTTCGCTTGATGAACTCGATCTTCATGGAGTACTTAGATAAGTTCGTCGTGGTTTACCTCGATGATATTCTTATTTACTCGAGGAACGAGGAAGAGCATGCCGAACATCTTAGACTTGTGTTAGAAAACCTCAGAGAGCACCGCCTTTATGCCAAGTTCTCCAAGTGTGAATTTTGGTTGCCAGAAGTGACCTACCTAGGCCACGTGATCTCTGGTAAGGGCATTGCTGTCAATCCCGAGAGAGTTCAGGCCGTTCTTGATTGGACTCCGCCTGAAATGGTTAAGCAAGTTAGGAGTTTCCTTGGCCTAGCCAGTTACTGTCGAAGCTTTGTTGAAAACTTCTCCAAAGTGGCCAAACCTCTCACGGAACTTCTTAAGAAAGATAAAAAGTTTGAGTGGTCCCCACAGTGTGAGTACAATTTTCAGGAACTGAAAAGACGCCTTACTTCTGCTCCCATACTTGTGCCACCGGATTTCACTAAGGACTTTGTTATCCATTGTGATGCCTCACGACAGGGACTAGGTTGCATCCTTATGCAGGATCGTCATGTGATTGCCTATGCATCTCGACAGTTGCATCCACATGAGGATAATTATCCTACACATGATCTAGAGCTTGCAGGCATAGTCTATGCACTTAAGACATGGCGACATTACCTTCTTGGTAAACGTTGCGAGATTTACACCAATCACCAGAGTCTCAAGTATATTTTCACCCAACTAGATTTGAACCTTAGGCAAAGACGTTGGCTGGAGTTGATCTCAGATTACGACTTGGGGATTACCTACACCCCAGGCAAGGGCAATGTCATGGCTAATGCGCTAAGTCGTAAGTCCTATTGCAACAATCTCATGTTGCAGCAGGGCCAACCACTTCTCCATGAGGAATTCTAGAAGCTTAACCTTCACATTTCTCCTCAAGGATTCCTTTCTACCTTGGTGGCGAAGCCTACTCTTGTGGATCATATCATAGAAGCCCAGAAGCATGATACGGGGATTACCCGGATCAAGAGAAACATTGCCAAGGGTATTGCTAGTAGTTTCTCTATAGGCGATCGAGGTGTTGTTCTCTTTGAGAACCGTCTGGTGGTTCCCAAGAAGCAACATCTTCGGCAACTGATCCTTAAGGAGGCTCATGAATCTCCCCTCACAATTCATCTCGGTACTACTAAGATGTATGAGGACCTACGACAGAGGTTCTGGTGGACTAGGATGAAGAGAGAAATCGTTGAGTTCATTGCTAACTGTGACGTTTGTCGTCGCGTTAAGGAAGAACATCAAAGACCTGCTGGCACCCTTCAGCCTTTAGCTATTCCTGAGTGGAAATGGGATAAAGTTGGTATGGACTTCATAACCGGCTTTCCCAGGACCTTGAGAGGGAATAATGCTATCTTCGTAGTCATTGATCGTCTTTCCAAAGTGGCTCACTTCCTACCTGTTCGAGAAAATATCACCGCTAGTCAGCTCGCTGACTTATATGTTTCTCGAATAGATTCACTTCATGGTGTGCTACGTCTCGAGCTAGCGTTGGTTTTCCCCGAAGAGGAGGGGGTGATGCAGCACAGTAGCGTAAGTATTTCCCTCAGTTTTTGAGAACCAAGGTATCAATCCAGTAGGAGGTCACGCGCAAGTCCCTCGTACCTGCACAAAACGGTAGCAACTCGCAACCAACGCTTAGGGGTTGTCAATCCCTTCACGGTCACTTACGAGAGTGAGATCTAATAGAGATAATATTTTTGGTATTTTTGGTATAAAGATGCAAAGTAAAAAGTAAAAGCAAAACAAGTAAAATAAAGTAATGGAGATTGATATGATGAGAATAGACCCGGGGGCCATAGGTTTCACTAGTGGCTTCTCTCAAGAGCATAGATATTCTACGGTGGGTGAACAAATTACTGTTGAGCAATTGATAGAATTGAGCATAGTTATGAGGTTATCTAGGTATGATCATGTATATAGGCATCACGTCTGTGACAACTAGACCGACTCCTGCCTGCATCTACTACTATTACTCCACTCATCGACCGCTATCGAGCATGTATCTAGAGTATTAAGTTAAAAACAGAGTAACGCCTTAAGCAAGATGACATGATGTAGAGGAATAAATTCATGCAATATGATAAATACCCCATCTTGTTATCCTCGATGTCAACAATACAATACGTGCCTTGCAACTCTTTCTGTCACTGAGTAAGGACACCGCAAGATTGAACCCAAAGCTAAGCACTTCTCCCATTGCAAGAACTACCAATCTAGTTGGCCAAACCAAACGGATAATTCGAAGAGACTTGCAAAGATAACTCAATCATACATAAAAGAATTCAGAGAAGATTCAAATATTATTCATAGATAAGTTGGATCATAAACCCACAATTCATCGGTCTCAACAAACACACCGCAAAAAGAAGATTACATCGAATAGATCTCCACGAGAGAGGGGGAGAACATTGTATTGAGATCCAAAAAGAGAGAAAAAGCCATCTAGCTACTAGCTATGGACCCGAAGGTCTGAAGTAAACTACTCACACTTCATCAGAAGGGCTATGGTGTTGATGTAGAAGCCCTCCGTGACGGATGCCCTATCCGGCGGAGCTCCGGAACAGGCCCCAAGATGGGATCTCGTGGATACAGGCGTGGCGGTGGAATTAGGTTTTTGGCTCCGTCTCTGGTCTAATGGGGGTACGTAGGTATATATAGGAGGAAGAAGCACGTCGGTGGAGCTCCGAGGGGCCCACGAGGCAGGTGGCGCGCCTAGGGGGGCGCGCCCTCCACCCTCGTGACCTCCCCGAAAACTTCTTGGAGTAGGGTCCAAGTCTCCTGGATCACGTTCGGTGAGAAGATCACATTCCCGAAGGTTTCATTCCGTTTGGACTCCGTTTGATATTCTGTTTCCTCGAAATACTGAAATAGGCAAAAAAAACAGCAATTCTGGGCTGGGCCTCCGGTTAATAGGTTAGTCCCAAAAATAATATAAAAGTGGAAAATAAAGCCCAATATAGTCCAAAACAGTAGATAAAGTAGCATGGAGCAATCATAAATTATAGATACGTTGGAGACGTATCAGGCATCCCCAAGCTTAATTCCTGCTCGTCTCGAGTAGGTAAATGATAAAAAGAGAATTTTTGATGCGGAGTGATACTTTGGCATAATTTCAATGTAAATCTTCTTAATCATGGTATGAATATTCAGATCCGAAAGGTTCAAGACAAAAGTTCATATTGACATAAAAATGATAATACTTCAAGCATACTAATCAAACAATTATGTCATCTCAAAATAACATGGCCAAAGGAAGTTCATCCCTACAAAATCATATAGTTAGGCTATGCTTCATTTTCGTCACACAAAGATGTTCCCAACTTCTATACCCCCGATGACAAGCCAAGCAATTGTTTCATACTCAAATAATCTCAAACTTTTTCAACCTTCACGCAATACATGAGCGCGAGCCATGGACATAGCACTACGGGTGGTATAGAATATGATGATGGGGATTGTGTGGAGAATACAAAAAGGAGAAAGTCTCACATCAACGAGGCTAATCAATGAGCTATGGAGATGCCCATCAATTGATGTTAATGCAAGGAGTAGGGATTGCCATGCAACGGATGCACTAGAGCTAAGAATGCTCAACAAAAGAAAACTAGTGGGTGTGCATCCAACTTGCTTGCTCATGAAGACCTAGGGCATTTTGAGGAAGCCCATCGTTGGAATATGCAAGCCAAGTTCTATAATGAAAAATTCCCACTAGTATGAACAAGACAACTTATGAGACTCACTATATGAAAATCATGGTGCTACTTTGAAGCACAATATATGAGACTCACTACATGAAGAACAAGGTGCTACTTTGAAGCACAAGTGTGGAAAAAGAGATAGTAGCATTGCCCTTTTTATTTTCTCTTTTTTTGGGCCTTTCTTTTTTTCTTTTTGGCCTTTCTCTCTCTCTTTTTTATTGGGCAATGCTCTAATAATGATGATCATCACACTTCTATTGATTACAACATAATGATTACAACTCGATACTAGAACAAGATATGACTCTATATGAATGCCTCCGGTGGTGTACCGGGATGGTGCAATGAATCAAGAGTGACATGTATGAAAAATAATGCATGGTGGCTTTGCCACAAATACGATGTCAACTACAAGATCATGCAATGGAAATATGACAAAAGTAAAGCATGTCATGATGATGATGATGATGATGATGATGATGATGGAAGTTGCATGGCAATATATCTCGGAATGGCTATGGAAATGCCATGATAGGTAGGTATGGTGGCTGTTTTGAGGAAGATATAGGGAGGTTTATGTGTGAAAGAGTGTATCATATCACGGGATTTGGATGCACCGGTGAAGTTTGCACCAACTCTCAATGTGAGAAAGGGCAATGCACGGTACCGAAGAGGCTAGCAAATGGCGGAAAGGTAAAAGTGCGTATAATCCATGGACTCAACATTAGTCAAAAGAACTCATATACTTATTGCAAAAATTTAGAAGTCATCAAAAATCAAGTACTACGCGCATGCTCCTAGGGGATAGATTGGTAGGAAAAGACCATCGCTCGTCCCTGACCGCCACTCATAAGGATGCACAAGCCAGGTACACTTCATGTTTCAAATTTGTTACACAACTTTAACCATACATGCATGCTACGGGACTTGCTAACTTCAACACAAGTATTTCTCAAATTCACAACTACTCAACTAGAACGACTATGATATTATCACCTCCATATCTCAAAACAATTATCAAGCATCAAACTTATCTTAGTATTCAACCCACTAAAAAGAAAGTTTCACATATCTTGAATACCAAGTATATTAACATTAAGCAAATTACCATTCTATTAACGACTCTCAAAATAATCTAAGTGAAGCATGAGAGATCAAGTTTCTTTAAAACAATCCACCACCATGCTCTAAAATATCTAAGTGAAGCACTAGAGCAAAAATTATCACGCTCAAAAAGATATAAGTGAAGCACATAGAGTAAACTATCAAGCTCAAAAGATATAAGTAAAGCACATAGAGTATTCTAACAAATTTCAATTCATACATGGCTCTCTCAAAAGGTATGTACAGCAAGGATGATTGTGGTAGACTAACAAGAAAAGACACAAATAATACAAGACGCTCCAAGCAAAACACATATCATGTGGTGAATAAAAATATGGCTTCAAGTAAATTACCGATGGAAGTGGACGAAAGAGGGGATGCCTTCCGGGGCATCCCCAAGCTTTGACTTTTTGGTGTCCTTGGATTATCTTGGGGTGCCATGGGTATCCCCAAGCTTAGGCTCTTGCCACTCCTTGTTCCATAATCCATCAAAAGAATTCACCCAAAACTTGAAAACTTCACAACACAAAACTCAATAGAAATCTCGTGAGCTCCGTTAGAGAAAGAAAACAAAAGACTACTTTAAGGTACTGTAGTGAACTTGTTCTTTATTTGTATTGGTGTTAAACCTACTGTATTCCAACTTCTCTATGGTTTATAAACTATTTTACTAGCCATAGATTCATCAAAATAAGCAAACAACACACGCAAAACAGAATCTGTCAAAAACAGAACAGTCTGTAGTAATCTGTTACTAACGCAAACTTCTGGAACCCAAAAAATTCTACCAAAATTAGACGACCTGGGAAATTTTTTTATTGATCAGCAGCAATTGTAATCACTATTTTATCACGTTCTGGTGATTTTTGACAATTCAGGCACTGAGCGCAAAGATTCTGGAAATTACAGCAAGATCAAATAACTATCTTCCAAGAAGATCTAATAGGTTTAACTTGGCACAAACACTAATTAAAAGATAAAACCACATCTAAACAGAATCTAGATGGATTATTTATTCCTAAACAGAACCAAAAACAAAAAACACAAAATAAAATTGGGTTGCCTCCCAACAAGCGCTATTGTTTAACGCGCCTAGCTAGGCATAAAAGCAAGGATAGATCTAGGTATCGCCATCTTTGGTAGGCAATCCATAAGTGGCTCTCATGATAGATTCATATGGTAATTTTATTTTATTTCTAGGAAAGTGTTCCATGCCCTTCTTTAAGGGAAATTGGAATTTAATATTCCCTTCCTTCATATCAATAATTGCACCAATCGTTCTAAGGAAAGGTCTACCAAGAATAATAGGACATGAAGGATTGCAATCTATATCAAGAACGATAAAATCTACGGGCACATAATTCCTATTTGCAACAATAAGAACATCATTAATTCTTCCCATAGGCTTTTTAATAGTGGAATCCGCAAGATGCAAGTTTAGAGAGGAATCATCAAAGTCACGGAAATCTAGCAAATCACACAAAGCTTTGGGATAGTAGAGACACTAGCACCCAAATCACACAAAGCATAAAACTCGTAATTTTTAATTTTAATTTTAATTGTAGGTTCCCACTCATCATGGAGTTTTCTAGGGATAGAAACTTTCAACTCAAGCTTTTCTTCATAAGATTGCATTAAGGCGTCAACAATGTGTTCGGTAAAGGCCTTATTTCGACTATAAGCATGAGGAGAATTTAACACGGATTGCAACAAGGAAATACAATCAATTAAGGAGCAATTTTCATAGTTAAATTCCTTGAGATCCAAAATAGTGGGTTTAGCAATATCTAGATTGTTATTTCTTTCAATCCCTTTTTTATCAATTTCATCATCAGGATCTAAAAACTCAGAATTCTTAGAACGCCTTCTAGGTAAGGGAAGATCATAATCAGATTCATCAAGATTCACATTGCAAGACAACGATTTAATAGGGGACACATCAATAACTTTCAGATCTTCATCTTGATTTTCATAGGATTTAGAAGAACACGCTTTAATAAAGGCATCTCTATAAGCACGCATCCTAGCGGTTCTTTCTTTGCACTCATCAATGGAGATTCTCATGGCTTTAAGAGACTCATTGATATCATGCTTAGGAGGAATAGATCTAAGCTTTAAAGAATCAACCTCAAGAGAAATTCTATCAACGTTCCTAGCCAAATCATCAACTTTAAGCAATTTCTCTTCAAGCAAAGCATTGAAATTCTTTTGCGAATTCATAAACTCTTTAACACTACTCTCAAATTGAGAGGGCATCTTATTAAACTTTCCATAAGAGTTGTTGTAGGAATTTCCATAATTATTAGAAGGATTACTAGGATAAGGCCTAGAATTAAAATTCCCTCTATACGCGTTGTTACCAAAACTATTCCTACCAACAAAATTCACATCCATAGATTTATTATTATTCTCAAGCAAAGTAGATAAAGGCATATTATTGGGATCAGAAGAAACACTCTTAACAAATAAATTCCTAAGTTCATCCATCTTTTCACTCAAAACATTGATTTCTTCTATAGCATGCACTTTTTTATTAGTAGATCTTTCAGTATGCCATTGACAATAATTGACCATAATATTATCTAGGAGTTTAGTAGCATCTCCTAAAGTGATTTCCATAAAAGTGCCTCCCGCGGCCGAATCTAAAAGATTTCTAGAAGCAAAATTCAATCCAGCATAAAATTTTGTATAATCATCCATAAGTTCAAACCATGAGTAGGACAATTACGTAGCATTGATTTCATTCTCTCCCAAGCTTGTGCAACATGTTCATGATCAAGTTGCTTAAAATTCATAATGTCATTCCTAAGAGAGATAATCTTAGCGGGAGGAAAATACTTAGAGATAAAAGCATCTTTGCACTTGTTCCAAGAATCAATACTATTTTTAAGAAAAGATGAAAACCACGCTTTAGCACGATCTCTAAGCGAAAAAGGAAATAGCTTCAATGTAGAAATCAACAAAGCCATTTAGATGAGTAGCGGCATCTTCACTAGGAAGGCTGGCGAATTGATCTTTCATAACAAGATTCAACAAAGCAATATTGATTTCACAAGATTCAGTATTGGCAAGAGGAGCAATCGGAGTGCTAAGGAAATCATTGTTATTAGTATTGGTGAAGTCACACATTTGGTAGCATCTTGGGCCATCACGACAAGCAAGCAAACTAACACACGAGCAAACAAAAGGCAAAGGGAAAGAGAGGGCGAATAAAACGGCAAGGGTGAAGTGGGGGAGAGGAAAACGAGAGGCAAATGGCAAATAATATAATGCGAGATATAGAGATTGTGATGGGTACTTGGTATGTTGACTTTTGCGTAGGCTTCCCCGGCAACGGCGCCAGAAATGGCTCGTTGACGGGAGAGTAAATCTTGACTTGACTTGGCGTAGGCCTCCCCAGCAACGGCGCCAGAAATGGCTCGTTGACGGGAGAGTAAATCTTTACTTGACTTAGCGTAGGCCTCCCCGGCAACAGCGCCAGAAATCCTTCTTCTATGTCTCGAGCTAGCGTTGGTTTTCCCCGAAGAGGAGGGGGTGATGCAGCACAGTAGCGTAAGTATTTCCCTCGGTTTTTGAGAACCAAGGTATCAATCCAGTAGGAGGTCACGCGCAAGTCCATCGTACCTGCACAAAACGGTAGCAACTCGCAACCAACGCTTAGGGGTTGTCAATCCCTTCACGGTCACTTACGAGAGTGAGATCTAATAGAGATAATATTTTTGGTATTTTTGGTATAAAGATGCAAAGTAAAAAGTAAAAGAAAAACAAGTAAAATAAAGTAATGGAGATTGATATGATGAGAATAGACCCGGGGGCCATAGGTTTCACTAGTGGCTTCTCTCAAGAGCATAGATATTCTATGGTGGGTGAACAAATTACTGTTGAGCAATTGATAGAATCGAGCATAGTTATGAGGTTATCTAGGTATGATCATGTATATAGGCATCACATCCGTGACAAGTAGACCGACTCCTGCCTGCATCTACTACTATTACTCCACTCATCGACCGCTATCCAGCATGCATCTAGAGTATTAACTTAAAAATAGAGTAACACCTTAAGCAAGATGACATGATGTAGAGGAATAAATTCATGCAATATGATAAATACCCCATCTTGTTATCCTCGATGGCAACAATACAATACGTGCCTTGCAACTCTTTCTGTCACTGAGTAAGGACACCGCAAGATTGAACCCAAAGCTAAGCACTTCTCCCATTGCAAGAACTACCAATCTAGTTGGCCAAACCAAATGGATAATTCGAAGAGACTTGCAAAGATAACTCAATCATGCATAAAAGAATTCAGAGAAGATTCAAATATTATTCATAGAGAAGTTGGATCATAAACCCACAATTCATCGGTCTCAACAAACACACCGCAAAAAGAAGATTACATCGAATAGATCTCCACGAGAGAGGGGGAGAACATTGTATTGAGATCCAAAAATAGAGAAGAAGCCGTCTAGCTACTAGCTATGGACCTGAAGGTCTAAAGTAAACTACTCACACTTCATCGGAAGGGCTATGGTGTTGATGTAGAAGCCCTCCGTTATGGATGCCCTCTCCGGCGGAGCTCCGGAACAGGCCCCAAGATGGGATCTCATGGATACATGAAGTTGTGGCGGTGGAATTAGGTTTTTGGCTTCGTCTCTGGTCTAATGGGGGTACGTAGGTATATATAGGAGGAAGGAGCACGTCGGTGGAGCTTCGAGGGGCCCACGAGGCAGGGGGCGCGCCCTCCACCCTCGTGACCTCCCCGGAAACTTCTTGGAGTAGGGTCCAAGTCTCCTGGATCACGTTCGGTGAGAAGATCACGTTCCCGAAGGTTTCATTCCGTTTGGACTCTGTTTGATATTCTGTTTCCTCAAAATACTAAAATAGGCAAAAAAAACAGCAATTCTGGGTTGGGCCTCCGGTTAATAGGTTAGTCCCAAAAATAATATAAAAGTGGAAAATAAAGCCCAATATAGTCCAAAACAGTAGATAAAGTAGCATGGAGCAATCAAAAATTATAGATACATTGGAGACGTATCATGGTGTTCCACCAGAGATCAATTCAGACCGTGGTAGTCTTTTCACTTCTCTTTTCTGGGAGAGTTTCCAAACTGCCATGGGCACCCATCTTTCCTTTGGTACCGCTTTCCACCCTCAGTCAAGTGCTCAGGTGGAATGGGTCAACCAAATTCTCGAAGACATGCTTAGAGCTTGTGTTATCTCATTTGGTATGGATTGGGAGAAGTGTCTTCCCTTCGCCGAGTTTGCTTATAACAATAGCTACCAATCCAGCCTCAAGAAAGCTCCTTTTGAGGTTCTGTATGGACGAAGATGTCGAACACCTTTTAACTGGTCAGACACCGGTGAAAGACAATTCTTTGGACCGGATATGATCCAGGAGGCAGAAGAACAAGTTCGCGTCATTCGTGAGAATTTGAAAACAGCCCAATCTCGTCAAAAGAGCTAGTATGACCGCCGTCATAAGGAAGTGGCTTATGAAGTTGGCGACAAAGCTTACCTTCAGGTTACCCCTTTAAGGGTACCCATCATTTTGGTATCAAGGGCAAGTTGGCTCCTCGTTACATTGGTCCTTTTTGCATTCTCGCTAAATGAGGAGAGGTTGCCTACTAGTTGGAACTACCCCCACATCTTTCCCGAGTACATGGTGTCTTCCACGTCTCTCAACTCAGGCGTTGCTTCTTGGATCCCATCCACGGAGTGGACCACGAAACGCTTGATCTCCAAGATAACCTCACATATCGAGAGTACCCTGTTTGCATCCTTGATCAAGCAGAGCATCTCACTCGACGTCATAACATCAAGTTTCTCAAGGTTCAGTGGTCTGATCATTCCGAGAAAGAAGCTACCTAGGAGCAAGAAGATCTTCTTCGACTTGAGTAACCCGCTTTCTTTCCGCCGACTACTGAATATCGGGACGAGATTCTTTCGAGTGGGGGCGGGTTGTCACATCCCTAGTTCTGGTATGACCTAGACTAGCCTTCTTGTGAGCATTATGTTTAAATTTCATTTAAATTTGAAATGGGGATTTGTGAAACCCTCAGAAATCATTTCTGGAAATAACCCAGATAAAAATTGCTCCAAAAAGGTCCAAGAAAATGTTCATGTTGCTCTCTGAAAATATTGGTCAGAGGTAAAATTCAAACAAATATTTTCAGGATCTCATAAATATTTATTTTGGCCATTTGGAATTAATCCAGTATTTATTTGCATTGGATAAATATTTTTATATATATACAAAATATTTTCCACTATTTCTGAATTTTGGTAAGGGGCTTTGGAGTGGTCCAACTAGTCCCTACTAAAATTTACAGAATAAAATAAGTTGAGTTAGTATTTTCTAAATCATAACAAATGTCAGAAAATAGAAAAGAAAAACAAAAAAAGGAAAAACCTTACCTGGACCTACCCGCAGCCTGACACTATGTGGCCCAGTAGGCTGGCCCAGCCAGCTGGCCGCGCCAGTCGTCCCCTTCCTCGCGCCAGGAGGACAGGGGCACGCGCTCGCCGCGCGCGGCCACACGCCCGACCACCTCCTGCCTGCCTGTTCCTCCCCCTCATCGCCTGGATGCCCCGCATGACGCCACGCGCCGCCCCGCACCTCTCTCGCTCTCTCCCGTGGTCATTCCCTCCTCTGCCGCTCTCCCTCTCAACCGCCTGAGCGCTGCTGTCGCCGCCGCTCGCCGTTGCCGTAGCTACCGCCACCCCCTCGCCTCTCCAACATGTCCAATAGCTCCGTGTCGTCGTCCTCGTCCTCTCCGTGGAGTCGTCACCGCCGTCGTCTTCATCATCGGCCGCCAGAGATCGCCGCTGACATCCCGTCACCTCCAAGCCGTCCCCGAGCACGCTGAGATCACCGAAGGCCTCGCCGTGAGCTCCTCTACCAAACCCCTATTCTCCCCCTCGTTTTGCATGTTCCAGCTCCGTTCCCCGCCACAGCAATAGCTCTTCGTTGCCGTCCGTGTCGCCGCTATCGCGCTAGCCGTTGCAGCCCGCAACCACGCGCGTTTACCGTGCTCCTGGTGATGCCAGGAGGCCGTCGAGGCACTCCGCAGCCCCTGCCGTACCCGTAGCTCGATCCCGCCCGAACCCGCGCACCGGCTGCGGCCTTGAGCTTTGCTCCGGCGAGCTCGGCCACCCCAGCTCCTCCTAGCTGCTCCACTGGATGTGCGCGAGCCTGGGCTTCGCGTAGGTGGTCTCCGCCGCCTGAATGGTCGCCGGAGCAACAAATCAGAGCCCTCCGCCGCGTCTGTGGATGCCGGCGACTAACCGCCGGCGGGTTTGACCCCGCTGACCAGGAGGTTTGACCTCCCGTGGGTCACTGACAAGCGGGCCCTGGCCCCAGCTAATCCTAGTTTAGTTTTTAATTAAGTTTCATTAACTCCACTGACATTTTAGTTAGTAGGAGCTTAACACTAATTAACTTAGGTCAGTTAGTTAGTCACTGATGTGTGGACCCCACACATCAGGTTTGACCTGGGTCAACCTGGTTGACCTACTGATGCAATGCTGCTATCATGCTGACGTAGTAATGGTTTCCTGGATTTAAAATAATTCAGAAAATTCTAGAAAATGTTATGAACTTCAAAAAATCACAGAAATTCAACCGTAGCTCAGATTGAAATAATTTATATATGAAAAAATCAGAAAAATTCAATCTATCCATCTCTACCATTTTCATGCATGAAAAACCAACCTATACATGTTGTATATATGGAAACACACTTATGGCATTTAAAGGGACTTAAATTAGAGTTGCATTTGAACCTTTGGTTCAAATGGACCTCTTCCAAGTTGAATGCTAAATGCATTAGCTCAAACAACATCACATCTTCATGCCATGTTCATGCATCATATTGTTGCATATGCTTGTGTTTTGATTGCCGACACCGTTCCTTCTCGATAGGTCCTGCTCTGGAGACTGATCCAGAGTACCTGTCAGTGGAGCAGTGCCCCCTCTGTTGATCTACCAGGCAAGCAAACCCCCTTTTTCATTCCGATACAATCCTACTCTCTCGCTCCTGCTCTCATTTATTGCATTAGGACAACAACGATTCAACTGCTACTTTATGCTGTGGTAGTTAAACCCATTCCTCTACATGACCTATCATTGCCACAGTAAATAGTTCAAACCCACTAGCATGTGTAGGAGTTGATTGAGCCATGTTGTGTTCCAACCATGCCATGCCTGCTATTGCTTAGAGTTGTGTCAGGTCTGATTCATTGGGAATGGATTGGAGTGTTAAGATATGTTCTGGTGCTGAGAGTTAAGCGTGTGAACACGATTTGGTAAAGGTAGCAGTGAGAGGCCATGTAGGAGTACATGGTGGGTTGTCTCACTGGAACCGTCCTTAAGCACTGAATTCTGTGTATGTTGTCCAATGACTAGCTACTACCACACATTGGGTTTCGGTAACTCGACCCCTCTCGACTTATTAGCCAACTTGATCTCTGTCCAGGAGTTGCAACTAGCTTCTGGTGTTTGTAGGTAGTGTTATTTTTCTACGGAGTGGCACCCGGCAGGGTGGACTTGGGACAGACTAGGCACACGTGGCCCGGTGTACCGAGTGGCACCCGGATGGTGGGCTCGGGAACCCTGTACACATCGTTTGGGGCCGTGGGAGAAACCCCGGCCGGATCTCCTTGCGGATGGAACCCGAATAGGCGATAAACCTGGACTAGAGTCTTGTGTGGTTAGTCAGGTCGTGGCCGACACCCTCTCCAGGCTTCCGCTTGAAGGTTGCCGAGATACATGACGTGTACATGGTGATAAGTGGTGAGAGCACGTGTGAAGAAGTACACCCCTGCAGGGTTATCATGATCTATTCGAATAGCCGTGTCCTCGGTTATGGACTTCTTGGATGCTTACGTGGTACATAGACAACTTAAAGTGGATACTCTAAAATGCTCAAGACAAGTGTGAGTGCTATGGATGGCCTTCTCGTAGAGAGACGGGGATGAATCCATAGTAGTGTATTGATGTGGTGATTAGTGGACTCGTTCGTGCTGCCTCACCTCAAAGAAGTTTCTCGTTGTCGTAGAATAGGATAGCCACTGAGTCAAAGCTGGCTTGGTGCAACTAAACCCCACATTACCTTCTTGATACAAATGCATGTATGTCGGTGGGAACGACACCTATGGGATCACAAGAATCCCTACTACGGTTGCGGGGCGCGGGGTCGTGAGAAGAGCGGATCAAACAGGTAGCACACGGTTCGTTTATCCAGGTTCGGGGCGCGGGGATGCGTAAAACCCTACTCCTGCTTTGCTGGATTGTATATCTTTGTTCTTGAGCTAGCTATGGGGCGTGAGAAGCTCCAAAAAGCTGAATCCCCCTCCTGGTCGCCTCGGGCCTCCTTTTATAGGAAAGGGGCCGCCACAGTGGCACCAAGAGGTGGAAAGGGAACAGTGATGTGAGGTTATCCCTCGCATTACATGACAAGGCGCATTTAATGCGTCTTGACCAGGTGTCCTTGCTTTATAGGGGACGGGGGAGAGCCCTGTCTTGTCCGTCGCCGCTCCCTCTTGCGTCGACACGCGCCCTGGCCAGCGGCGCCCGCGGTGCCATGTAGGCAGGCAGGCAGCTAAGGTGGCGCAGAGGTGGGTCTCCACGAAGATCTGCATGCCGCCACGTAGGTGCCTGCCTAGCTGGTTGGGTCGGCAGCTGCATGCGAACTGGCGTGGTCCTGATGGTGGCCCAACGGGTGTTTTTGGCAAGGGCCTTGCCGGGGCCCCGGCAAGGGTCCTGCCGTGGTGCCTGCTGTCATCCCCGGTAAGGCTCTTGTTGGGGGCCTTGTGGTCCTCCTTGGCTGGGATCCCGCCAAGGATCATCATCTTCTAAATGGTGTATCTGATCTCGAATGTCTTCACAAAGATCTGCATGCCACCACGGGGATGTCTCCGGAATCCTTGCCCCATGGGGGCAGTGGACTCAAGGGTGACTCACTCCGTAGTTGTGGGGCTAGCTGCCACGGCAAGGGTCTTGCCGGGTTTGCTAAAACCGCCTCCCGGCAAGGATCTTGCCGGGGGGGTCCGCTTCGTCCCCTTTGCTCTTTGTGGTCTTGGTCTTGGCGTCGTTCTGCTTCTCCTGAGCTTCGGCCTTACCTTGGCTCACCTCCCTTGCCTTGCTCAGTGTGGTGGTGCCTGTGGCTTAGACTGCCCGTGCACAGTTATAGGGGTATAAAAAGCGTACCCCTCTTTTTGTACACCGACAGGAGCCCCCGGGCCTGGGCACACGTAAGCGCAATCGCATCATTGGGCTAGGCCCAAAAACGGTGTGTGGGCAGGCGGGGCGGTTTTTACCGCGGTAAGTCTCTTCGCGCGCTGCGCTTCCCATGCTTCTCGCGTGTGGCGCGGCGTGGGGAGGCGTGTGTGACATGGGTGGCATGCGTGGGGCTGAGCTCTGCATGCATGCGTCACGTCGTAGTAAAGGGGGCGGTTCGTGCCTTCCCCATAAACAGAGGGAGGCGTGGAGGCGCGTCCCATTTACTGAATGGGGCCGAGGCGTGGTCTTCAAGGCGTCCACTCCCCACAATCACGGGGTGGGGAGAGGTCGCCTCACCCGTCGCCTCGGTCCTGCACACCTGCCACGTGGCTCTCATGCACTTGGGGTGGTGAACGGTGGAGGCGGGAAACCGGGCCGCCGCGGCTAGGGCGGCGGGTCGGTCCCAGTTCCCTGCGCCTTTCGCGTCTTGATTGGCTGAGCGGGGATGCCGAGCCCCCACCCCGTTCATTTATAAAGAGTGGGAGGGGGGATGGCATCCCGCATTCCTTCATCTCCTCCTTCCTTCAGCTTCTGCTCCCCCTTCCATCCGTCATGGAGAGAGGGAATCCTGGTCCTTCAACGGTGGCGGCGAGGGTCGCCGCTCGACAACGCGTCCCTCCTTCTCCTGCACCCGCGGTGGCAGAGCCAGCCGCGAGAGGAAGGGGGAGGGGGCGAGGCCGAGGCGCTCGGGGAAGAGGAGGACGGGACAGCGCGCCGGCCTCGCCTCCGCCAGCAGTTCCTCCCCCCGTGGAGGGCCACGTTGGGGATGACCCTTACGAGTTCTTCATCAGGCTACGCCGTCCACCTCGCCGTCGCCTTCGTCTCCCGACTCCATTCGCGCCGGAGATGGAGCTGGATCCGCCGGAGTCGCTGTGGCTGCACATGAGGGGCTGCGCGATCAGTGGCACGCGGGCTCGCGTCGATTTCCCCGCCCCTCACGTGATGTATCTCCGTCGGGGATGGAAGACGTTTGCCCATATCCACCGCTTGACGGAGGGGCTCACTCTCCATTTTAAGCTGACGGAGGGTGGCCTTCTCTCTGTCAAGGTCTTCGGGTGCTTCGGGACCCGTGCAAGGTGCTGCGTGGAGAGCTCTTCTGAGAGTGAAGACTCCTCCTCGGGCGGGAGTGACGAGGAGGACAGCGGCAGCGACGACGAGGGTAGTAGGCGGCAGGATGACGGGTCCGATTAGGTGTCGGGCGCTGCTCCGTGCGGCACCGGCGACCCCATCATCTGCGTCACCGGCTCCCTGAACTTCTCGGGGTCGTCTCCTTAGGCGGCTGGTGTTGGGAGGCTGCGGAAGAGGAATAGGGCGGGCGGCAAGGCTGTCAAATCAGAGTACGCGGGCACCGACGCCTTCGACGCGTGCTGACGTCCTGCTGCCTCGTCTTCGAGCTCTGCTTCCGGCGCCGCCATCACCATCCAGCCTTCGGACGGCCACCGAGATGTTCTCTTGGTGTCTTCTGCCACCCGTAGCTCGCCTAGGTGCCCCTTTTGCCCTTTTCGCCTCCTTGACCTGCCTCCTGAGGAGAGGGACAAGAAAGGGATTACGGGCACCTTATCTCTTTTTAGTTTGTAAGCCTTCGGGCCTTAGCTGAATTTAAAACTTGTAATCCCATCATTCATGTTTTTCATTCCCTATGGACTGTACCTGAGTGGAATGTTTTTAATGAAAAAGGGATGCTTGTCGGGTCATTTGTTTGTGGGTAGAACCCATGACAAGGAGTAAATCCTTGATATCCTTAAGATAAACATTTCCTTGCCCGGCAACAGGCCTTGCCGTCTCCCTACTTCGCTCGACCTTTCTCACACCTTTGGCGGAGGCAGGGATGAGGTGGGTTTAGGCTCCTTGTTTCATCCTCTCACTGCCGCGACTACTACCAAACCTGGCCCCAGGAACAAGCCCTAGGGCCTAGAGTTAGGGGAGCACGGTAGTTTTAGGAAAAACAAGGTTTCACATACCTCAGTCCATAAGGGAATGCATGATAAGGGATGAAGAACTTATCTGAAGCTGTAGCCCCCGGCAACTCTGGTTTGCCGTGGGTGAATCTTTGCTCTTGCAGCCCCGGCAATACTGGCTTGTCGGGGTCTAGATGCTGGTTTGTCCCTCTTCTCTTTTTCGTCCTCAAGTGATCCAGCAAGGATACCTGTGAGTCCTGTGAACCAGAAGACGAAAGAACGGCAAAGAGACGCACACTCGACCTCTAAGCTAGGGGTTAGTCGCCGCTAAGCACTATCAACCCTAACCAAGGACGAGACTCGACCTAGCATGCATGCTATAACTTAGGGCGCCAACGCTTCTTTTATTTGTGCTCAGGGTCTGTGCCTGGCTTGGTACAAAGGGTTATATGCATCATCGGCAATGCTTGTACAAAACGTGGCTTGCCGGGGGGCCCGGCAAGCCGCGCCTCACGGGTAAAACTTGCGAAGATGCTCAATGTTCCAGGAGTTACTCACCGGAACAGCATCTTCAGTCTCCAGGCGGACTGCGCCGGGCCTGGTGACTCGTATTACCCAATAAGGGCCTTCCCACTTTGGCGTCAACTTGTTGGAATTCTTGGCCGATTGAATGCGCCGAAGAACAAGGTCGCCTTCCTCAAGGCTTTGGGCATGAACCTTGCGGCTATGGTAGCGGCGCAAGGCTTGCTGGTAGCGTGCTGCTCTCACAGCCGCCCGAAGATGATCTTCCTCAAGGAGCATTGCGTCATCTTGCCGCAGTTGCTCTTGCTCAAGCTCATCATAAGCGAGCACTCGAGGTGACCCATATATGAGTTTAGTGGGGAGAACTGCTTCTGCCCCATATACCAGGGCAAAGGGTGTCTGGCCGGTGGCTCGATTTGGCGTCATCCTAATCGACCAAAGAACCGTTGCCAGCTCATCAATCCAGTGCCTTCCACTCTTGTGCAGCCTGTCAAAGGTCTTGGTCCTTAAGCCTCGCAGTACTTCAGCGTTTGCCCTCTCAGCTTGACCATTGCTTCGTGGGTGAGCAACGGAAGCGAAACAGACTTTGCTACCGAGGTCTTGGATATATTGCATGAAGGTGCGGCTTGTGAACTGTGTGCCATTGTCGGTGATGACCCTGTTGGGTTCACCAAAACGGCACACTAGTCCCTTGAAGAACTTGACGGCTGACTGAGCTGTGACCTTCCTCACTGCCTCCACCTCCGGCCACTTTGTGAACTTGTCGATTGCAACGTACAAGTACTCAAAGCCCCCGACAGCGCGGGGGAAAGGGCCCAGTATGTTGAGCCCCCAGACCGAGAAGGGACAGGAGAGAGGAATGGTTTGAAGGGCTTCAGCTGGCTAATAAAGCTTCTTTGAATGGAACTAACATGCTTCACACCTGGTGACTAGTGTCGTCACATCCTGGAGGGCGGTGGGCCAGAAGAAGCCTTGCCGAAATGCCTTGCCGGCAAGGGCCCTTGACCTGATGTGGGATCCACATATGCCTCAGTGTATCTCTGCCAACAGCTCCAGTCCTTCCTCCCGAGGGATACACTTCAATTTCACACCGTTCGGCCTCTTTCTATATAGGACGTCATCGACGAACTGGTACATGGTAGAGCGACGGGCTACTTTTTCCGCTTCTTCCTGCTCTTCAGGAAGTTCCCCTGTTTGGAGGAATCGGACGGTATGCTGCGCCCACGCTGGAGCCTGAGGCTCGACGGCGAGGACTAAAGGCATTTCCTCCGCTATAGGGGCGGCTGTCTCGACGGAAAGAGCTTGATGCTCCGCCGGAGCTAGCCGTCCCGTGGCGGGCTCGGTGTCTCCGGCAACATCCTTGCCGGCGGCTCCAGGGAGCTCAGCGGGAAAGTACTTGCCGGGTCCTGATTTCCTCCTCTTGTTCTGCTCTGTTGATGGATCAACGGATGGCTGAGTTAGTTGGAGCACAAAGGTACCTGGTTCCACAGGTAGCTTGAGGGCAGCGCATTTTGACAGGTAATCGGCGATACCGTTCTCCGCTCGGGGAACGTATTCAGCCTGTATACCATCGAAACACTCTTCCAGCTTTCTCACTTCATCGACGTATGCCTTCATCAACGGTCTCTGGTAGTCCTTGTTGACTTGCTTGACGACGAGCTGCGAGTCGCCCCTGACGATGAGCTTCTTGATTCCGAGGTCTGCCGCGATCCTAAGACCGGCAAGCAGCCCTTCATACTCTGTCGTATTGTTTGTTGACACCTCCCTGGGGAAGTGCATCTGGATCACGTACTTGAGGTGCTCTCCGGTGGGCGCGACAAGCAGTACGCCAGCCCCGGCGCCATGTAAGGAGAAAGCTCCATCAAAGTACATGATCCAACTGCAACTTGCCTCCTTGCCGGGGAGAGCAGTCTCTTGGGCTTCTTCGTCAGGCGTCGCGGTCCATTCTGCAATGAACTCCGCCAGGACTCGGCTCTGAATCATCGAAGTACTTTCAAACTTGAGGCCAAAGCTGGACAGCTCCAGTGCCCATTCCGCAATTCTTCCCGTTGCATCTGGATTGTGCAATATCCGTTGCAGAGGGAGGCGAGTGACGTTAGTGATCTCGTGTGCCTGGAAGTAGTGATGTAGCTTCCTCGAGGCCATAAGAAGGCCGAAGAGCAGTTTCTGCACGCCGGAGTACCTTGATCTAGCTCCCTACAGGAGGGAACTAACAAAGTAGACCGGGTGCTGCATCATTTTCTTCTTCGGCGGCACTTCAACTGGCTGTGTCGTCTCTGCATTGGTGGTGTCGGGCTCTGTCGCTGCCATTACCTCGTCGTCAACCTCTCTCTGCGCCACTAGTGCGGCGCTGACCACCTGGTTCGTTGCCGCCAGGTATAGCAGCAATGGCTCCTGTGATCTAGGCGCAACTAGTGT
This sequence comes from Triticum urartu, assembly GCF_056163025.1. Taxonomy (NCBI): domain Eukaryota; kingdom Viridiplantae; phylum Streptophyta; class Magnoliopsida; order Poales; family Poaceae; genus Triticum; species Triticum urartu. The sequence continues at coordinate 232,006,864 of NC_141876.1, read as the reverse complement.
TGGCGCGCCAGAGAGGTACTTCTTCAAATCTTGCAATGCCGCTTCGGCTTCTGGCGTCGACTCCATCGGGCTCGCCTTTTTCAGGATCTTGAAAAGGGGAAGGGTGCGCTCGGCAGACTTGGAAATGAATCTGCCCATGGAGGCGACACAACCAGCAAGCCGATGCACATCCTTGATTCGCTTGGGTGCTTCAATCTGCTCTATAGCTTTGATCTTATCCGGATTGGCCTCTATCCCACGCTGTGATACAAAGAACCCGAGAAGCTTGCCGGACGGGATGCCAAAGACGCACTTCTCAGGGTTCAGCTTGAGGTTGATCTTGCGCAGGTTTGCAAATGTTTCTTGCAAATTCGGTATGAGGGTTGCCCTGTCCTTGGTTTTGACCACTATGTCATCCATATAAGCTTCCATATTTCTATGGAGCTGGGGTTCAAAACCAATCTGGACCGCCCTTGCAAACGTCGAACCAGCACTCTTCAGCCTGAAAGGCATCTGCATGAAACAATACGTACCACATGGGGTGATGAATGCTGTTTTCTCTTCGTCTTCTCTCGTCATGAAGATCTGGTGGTAACCGAAGTAGGCATCGAGGAATGACAACAGATCACACCCAGCTGTGGAGTCAACAATCTGGTCGATGCGCGGCAACGGGAAGGGGTCCTTAGGACAAGCCTTATTGATATCTGTGTAATCAATACACAGCCTCCACTTCCCATTAGCCTTGCGCACTATGACCGGATTGGCTAACCACGTTGGATGGAGCACTCCTCTTACCAAACCCGCCGCTTCTAGTTTCCAGATCTCCTCTGTGATGAACTCTTGTCGTTCCAAAGCTTGCTTTCTGACCTTCTACTTGACGGGCCGCGCATGAGGACAGACAGCAAGGTGGTGCTCAATCACCTCCCTGGGAACGCCGGGGATGTCGGAAGCTTGCCATGCAAACACATCGACATTTGCCCGCAGGAAGGTGACGAGCGCGTCTTCCTATTTTTCATCAAGGGTGGAGCTTATGGTGAAAGCCCCTCCCGTGCCGTCCTCATTGACAGAAACCTTCTTGGTTCCCGGCGGTATGGCCCTGGGCTTCTTGTTTCCGCCAGTGGAGCTCTCTGGCACGTCCCCGACGGGAGCGCTACACTCCGAAGAGGTGCGCTTGCCGGAGTGGGTGTCCGAGGTCTCACTGGTCTTCTTCTTCTTCTTCCCTCCCGGGATCCCAGCGGCAGGAGCAAGTGCCCTAGTGGCGGCAGCTACTGCAACTGCTTGCTGGTATAGTTGGTCAGCGCAAATCAACGCATCTTTCTTACCAGAGGGGATGGTGATGATCGCCACAGGTCCTGGCATCTTCATGGTGTTGTAGGCGTAGTGTGACGCCGCCATGAACTTGGCCAGCGCTGGGCGGCCAAGGATCCCGTTGTAGGGCAAGGGGATCTTGGCAACATCAAACATGATCCTCTCCGTCCTGTAGTTCAGATCGCGTCCAAAAGTCACGGGCAGTGTGACCTTTCCCTTAGGTTGGCTTCTTCCCGGGTTGACCCCCTGAAACGTGCCCGTCTCCTCGAGGTCTCCATCAAGAATCTGCAGTTTCTCGATCACGGTAGGCGAGATCAAGTTCAGACTGGCCCCGCCATCGACTAGCATCTTTGTCACCTTAAGGTTGCGTATTGTTGGTGAAACGAACAATGGCAAGCACCCGACCGCAGTAGTGCGATCAGGGTGATCCTCAGTGTCAAACATGATAGGTGTGCTGGACCACTTCAGCGGCCTTTGGGCATCAAACGACGGCTCTACCGCTGTAATCTCTCGCACCCACTATTTAAGCTGGCGGTGAGAAGTATGCAGCGAGGCACCGCCGTCGATGCACATGGCCTCTGTAGCTTTCTGAAACTCTTGGTCGCCGGATTTGTCGTCCTCTTCGTAATCGTCGTCTTTTGGCTTTTTGTCACGGCCCCGGGCGGGCCTCTCCTGTTGTTTATCCTTGCCGCGACGGCCCGCCTGGCCGTCACGCTTCTTGCCAGATCCCTCAGCACCGTCTTGGCCCTTCTCCTTGTCCCGCCTCTCATATTCAGCCCTCTGCTTCTCAGCAAGGATCTCAACCTGTCGGCAGTCTTGGAGAGCATGGCCTTTGGTGCGATGGATCTTGCAGTATCGCTTGTCGGAATTCCCCGGCTTCTCGGCAACCGCCAAGGCCCGGCAGGCGACACATCCGGCAATTTCCTTGCCGGGGTCATCTGCCTTGGTTTTCTTGGTGGAGCCGGTGTCACCAGATCCCTCGATGGCAAGCACGGCTTTACCTTTGCGCTTCCTGCTGCGGCGCCGGCCCTTCTTCGCCGGGGCGGCAGTATCTTCATCTGAGGAGTCGGTTTCCACGCCGGCGTCTTCGCCGGGGTACTTCCTTCCCTCTTCAGCCAAGGCACATCTGTCAGCAAGAACATAGAGTTCCGCTACATCTTTCACCTTGTTCATTGCCAGCTCTTTGTGCATCTTGCGGTTACGCACGTTCTGATGGAACGCGCTAATGATGGCGGAATGGTGAACATCAGGGATATTGTACTATATCCGGTTGAACCTCTGTATATACTTGCGGAGACTCTCGCCTCTCTTCTGGGGAATGACGTGTAGGTCACTCGCTTGGCCATGGGCTTGGTGGCCTCCAGTAAAGGCGCCCACAAACTCATGGCACAAATCCGACCAGGAGGAAATAGAGTCTACCGGCAAGTGCATCAACCATGACATGGTGTTGGGTTTAAGAGCCAACGGAAAGTAATTCGCAAGCACCTTATCGTCGCGGGCTCCGGCAGCTTGCATCGCAATGGTGTAGATGCTGAGGAACTCGGACGGGTGGGTCTTGCCGCTGTACTTTTCGCCCACGTCAGGTTTGAAGGTGCGGTGAGTGGGCCACTAGAACTGCCGCAGCTCACGGGTAAAAGCCGGACAGCCTACCTCGTAAGGTAGGCCTCCAGGGCTCTCCGGTGCCGGGTGGTTCACAGCAGGCCCTGCTCGATAGTGGTTCGACCATCTTCATGTTCTCGTTCCCGAAGGACTTGGCGCTGGTCGCAGTGGGTCCGCGGGTCGGACGACGCTATGGAGATTTTGTCGCCCGCAACGTCGCAACGGGCTGGCGTCCGCGGTACCCGGCGAGGAGGAGGCGAGTGCACCGTGGTCGCGGCGCCGCCGACTCTCCTGCCACTGGTGCGTGGGACTCCGTCGGAGCATCGACCCGGGGGCTCCACCGGACTCGGTTCATCTTTGTTGGCCACCGCAACAAGGCTTCGGATAGTGGCTCTCCATTCATCGAGTTTCCCTGTAGTGGGAGGAAAATCAAGGAGCAACTGCGTGCGCGCCAGGGCTTCTGCTGGCATTGGTGGCAGCGAAACCTGCACGGATCGCGACGCGCTTCGACTTCTGCAATGTCAGAAGGAGCTCTATCATGACCCCGCGGTCGCATGCCATCTTCACCAGCGCCTCGGCGAGTAGGCAGGTCTTCTACCTCCCGGGAGTGGCGCTCGGGGCTCTTCCTGCGGCGACGCCCGGGGTCTTCGGCGTGGTTGCGCCGTTCGGCGCGCGCCGCTTGAGAGAAGCGCAGCGTCGGCGCCGGCGTGGGAGTCTTGGATGCCCTCGCATCGCCTTCGGGCGGGGCGGTAGCGATCTTGGAAGGCCCCGCGCCACCCGCGGAGGGCCTGGCTCCGTCTTTGGATTTGGCGGCGTGCGGCCCGTTACCAGGCGTACGAACATCGCCGCCTCCCAAACTCCGGCTGCTGGGACGGTGTTGGTGTTCGCGAACGGTGCCCCGGGTCCTTTCTGCGACCGGTCCGCTGCTCGCCCGCATCGGGACGGGATGTCCGGCTTCCGACGGGCCAACCGCCACCGTCGTCTTCTTCTTGGGCACCATGACGACGAAGAAGCGTCGAACTAACTACTAAAGCCGATTCTCACAACTGCATCCCCTACCTGGCGCGCCAAAGATGTCGGTGGGAACGACACCTATGGGATCACAAGAATCACTACTACGGTTGCGGGGCGCGGGGTCATGAGAAGAGCGGATCAAACAGGTAGCACACGGTTCATTTATCCAGGTTCGGGCCACGGGGATGCGTAAAACACTACTCCTGCTTTGGTGGATTGTATATCTGTGTTCTTGAGCTAGCTATGGGGCGTGAGAAGCTCCAAAAAGCCGAATCCCCCTCCTGGTCGCCTCGGGCCTCCTTTTATAGGAAAGGGGTCGCCATAGTGGCACCAAGAGGTGGAAAGGGAACAGTGATGTGAGGTTATCCCTCGCATTACATGACAAGGCGCATTTAATGCGTCTTGCACAGGTGTCCTTGCTTTATCGGGGACGGGGGAGAGCCCTGTCTCGTCCGTCGCCGCTCCCTCTTGTGTCGACACGCGCCCTGGCCAGCGGCGCCCGCGGTGCCATGTAGGCAGGCAGGCAGCTGAGGTGGCGCAGTGGTGGGTCTCCACGAAGATCTGCATGCCGCCATGCAGGTGCCTGCCCAGCTGGTTGGGTCAGCAGCTGCATGCGAACGGCAGTGGAGGTTTGACTGGTGTGGGCCTGATGGTGGCCCAACAGGTGTTTTTGGCAAGGGCCTTGCCGAGGCCCCGGCAAGGGTCCTGCCGTGGCGCCTACTATCATCCCCGGCAAGGCTCTTGCCGGGGGCCTTGTGGTCCTCCTTGGCTGGGATCCCGCCAAGGATCATCATCTTCTAAAGGGTGTATCTGATCTCGAATGTCTTCACAAAGATCTGCATGCCACCATGGGGATGTCTCCCGAATCATTGCCCCATGGGGGCAGTGGACTCAAGGGTGACTCACTCCGTAGGTGTGGGGTGAGCTGCCACGGCAAGGGTCTTGCCGGGTTTGCTAAAACTGCCTCCCAGCAAGGATCTTGCCGGGGGGTCCGCTTCGTCCCCTTTGCTCTTTGTGGTCTTGGTCTTGGCGTCATTCTGCTTCTCCTGAGCTTCGGCCTTACCTTGGCTCACCTCCCTTGCCTTGCTCAGTGTGGTGGTGCCCGTGGCTCAGACTGCCCGTGCACAGTTATAGGCGTACAAAAAGCGTACCCCTCTTTTTGTACACCGACAATGTATGATAGGATCTGATGTAAGTCTTGTTGAGTACCTTTGTACTCACGTTGCTTCACGTTGCATACACCGACAATGTATGATAGGATCTGTCTCACTAGTAGTACCGCTTGGACTTTGACGAGTAGCTTGTTACCTTAGCTACGATCTTGTACCCTTGGGAGGGACTTGTAGATAGTCAGGCTTCTCAGCATTTTTTCTTTTGTAGTTGTCTGTACTCAGACATGTAATGCTTCCGTTGCTTGTATGCTCTGAATGATGGGTCATGAGACCTTTGTTTGTATTAATGCTATGTGGATCTTCTGGGCCTTTATCTATATGAGTTTCAATTATGTTGTGATGCCATGTTGTACAACACATACTTGCATGTTATGCGTACGTGTGACGTGTATTGCTATGTGTGGGATCCGACAACCTAGTTGTTTATCCTTGGTAGCCTCTCTTATGGGGAAATGTAATCTAGTGCTTCCACTGAGCCATGGTAGTCTACTACAGCCCGGTTCATCGGAGTCCTGTTAGCCCAGCATTACTGCTCCGGAACACTTAGACTGGCCGGCGTGTGATTCACATCGTTCCTGTGTCTGTCCTTTCGGGGAAATGTCACGCGGTGACTTCTGGAGTCCTGCTAGCCTCCTACAGCCCGGATTCCTGGAGTCCTGTTAGCCCAGTTACTACAGCCCGGATTCACACGCTGCTGACCGACATGCTCGATGTTGTTTCATGTATGCCTATCCCTGTAAGTTAGTGCCTCTTTGGGTTCACGACTAGTCATGTCGGCCCGGGTTCTCTGTCATATGGATGCTAGAGACACTGTCATATACGTGAGCCAAAAGGCGCAAACGGTCCCGGGCCATGGTAAGGCAACACCCGTGGGGATACCTTGCGTGAGGCCGCAAAGTGATATGAGGTGTTACAGGCAAGATCGGTGTGACTTAGAATCGGGGTCTTGACAGGGGGCATCATGTACGCATCCGTATCATGGTGAGCCAATCTCGCAAGAGATAGCAGCAAGCAAGGTGTCTTGAAAATCTTAGGCCTCACTTCGACGTTGGCCTTGTGCATGTCCCTCGAGCATGCAGCCAGCCGTAGGGCGCTCAACATGTCCATACATGAACAACAGAGGTCGAGGATGTCATTGGGGACACTGCTCCAATCGCGGCTCATATGGATGCTGCGCGGTTCGCATTCGGCCATGGTGGAGTTTGGAAGGTGGGGGTTTTGGGGGGCTTGATTTACGGGGGAGAAGGCTGTCGGTGAGAGTGAGGCGACGGTACACTGGGGCACAGTGAGATGGAGATTGAGATGGAGTGGTGATATGGGAGGGGAGAGGGAGACGAGGCGAGGCATGCTAATATGTTGTATAGCGGCGGTGACAGACTACACAGTGCACAGGGTGAGGCTGACTTTGGTAATCCGAACACGCCGCCTGGACTAGTGTCAGGCGCAGGGTGTTGTCACTTCACTCTGAGGACCGGATGAATAGTATTTTGACCATCAAGTGTACCATAGTTGTACTACTACTAGTAGTAGTAGGAACATGAGTACTCCAGTACTGTATAGAGGAAATAGGTCTCCCGTGATAGCATGCCTGTTCACTTCATCCTCCAGGTATCATCCATATTGCGAGCAAAACCAAATTCTCGTGCTTGTGGAAGCGCGAAGATGGGCCTTTTCTTTTTCTGATGAGGATAACCGTGTATTCCTTAACCAGAGAATGTTGTGTCGCCCACGCACGCGCCAATATCCATCTAAACTAGCTAAGACACATTTTTTATCTGTTTGCATAGGTCCCACCTATCAGGAAAGATGGGCACGTACACGAACAGGTAGGACTCCCCAGTCTACCCGCATAGCCTTTTCGTTTAGTCTACCTAGCCGTCTAATCTACTGCCTGCACGCCACTTCTCCCATTTACTTCTCCATCAGGAACCGATTTTCCTCGGCTTCTTCACCTCCCCTTCGTCCTCATTTGCATCCAAACCTCATTGCGTTCACATTCTTTTAGCCTCTTTAAATAATCATCTACTACTTCAGTTAGACTAGCCATCTAATCCTAATTCTCAAAACCATAGCCCTCCGTTCTAGCAGTTCCAAATGGCAAAAGAGATCGAGATGCAGATTTTTAGCGTCCAACATGTCCTCGTCGAAGGCTCATTGAGCATAGTTACCACCGTCACCGTCCACCCAAGGGTTGTTCAGAAGTGGATCAACAATGTATCCAACTCCCTCGAAAAGGTAGAGACGAGGGTCATCGGTCTCGACACAGAGTACACCGAGCGTGCCACTGGGAAGATCCAATGCGCCGTCGTCCTTCAGCTGTGCCTCGAAGATGATGTTTTGGTGTACTACATCATACACGCGCCCTCCATACCAGGTGATCTTCAGGATTTCTTGTCTCAGGAGGACATGTATTTATGTGGGGCAGCCATCGAATGGGACAAATAGAAGCTGGAGCCATACAACCTTGATTTGAAAAGCATCGCTGACCTACAAACTATAATCAAAATTCCTGTAGAAGATTGTGATAAACAGACACCATCCCTATTCGATCTTAAGAAGGGTGACGAGACGGTGGCATTAAGGTCGTCTGGATGGGAGAATTATCCCTTGACGTATGAGCAGATAAAATATGCTGCCCTCGATGCCCGTGTGAGTTTTGAGATAGCTGCAAGGACCAAAGAGCTTTTTGCGAAGCCGTCTCCCATAGAAAATGAGAAGAAGAAGAAGAAGAAGAAGAAGAAGAAGAAGAAGAAGAAGAAGAAGAAGAAGAAGAAGAAGAAGAAGAAGAAGAAGAAGAAGAAGAAGAAGAAGAAGAAGAAGAAGAAGAAGAAGAAGAAGAAGAAGAAGAAGGATAAGAAGAAGAAGAAGATAAGGTTGCACCAGGAATAGGGCATTATGGATGGATGAACTATTTCCTCTCTTGTACAAAAAAATTATTCCCTCTCGGTGTATATTGATATAGATGGACTATTTCGATGGTGTGCATGTCTTTGGAACAAGTAGCATGGGTCCGCTTGACTATAAGGAACTATTTATCCACCTAGCTTTCTCTACCACTCCTTCAAGTGATCGGTATGCAATGCACGTGTCCGCAGACATGACAGCTTGTCCATGGAAGTTCAACTACGGCAACCATCACGTTTCATCCACTGCCACTCGCGATTCCCACGACGCCGCTCCAACCCATGGCACCACATCCCCCGACGTGCGCCTCACCCCTCTCGGCCGCACCGCCCCTCTGCCTTTGTGTGCATGACATGTGGGCCACCTTAAATGCGGTGAGCATCAAGTTTCTACCACAGCCACATGCGATTCCCATGATGCTGCACGAACCCATGACACCACATGTCCCCCGACTTACGGCTCACCCCTCTCGGCCCCACTGCCCCTCTGCCTTCGGGAGCATTACATGTGGACTAGCCACCTATCGGGTCCACATGTTACTGACTCAAAGGCAGGTGTAGTAAGGCGCTGAAGCTCAGTCCCAAGGGCCCTGAGAGGGAAATGTAACTCCCGCGCCAGGCTGGTGCTACCGCTGCATGAACTCGTGCCAAACTTGAGATTTGTTTCTTTACTATACATGCACGCAATGATTTAATGGACATTGTAATCTCAACATGTGATGGGGAGCTCTAAATTTGAATTTGAAACTTATAAAATGAAAAGATTCAAAACAAATAAACTAGGAGAGAGGGAGTATATCGTAGGATGTGTCCCATACGAAACAAGTCCCCTGGTTTGTCACCGCGAAGACGCGGTTAGAAAGGAGCACTGCGTCTTCGTACTCGTACGACAACAAATCGGCTGCAGACAGCATGGTCCACCTTTGACCGCCATGTGCAAGGTTCGTGCTATCTTATTGAATCTCACTGTGGTTCCATCGTACCAATTCATGCGGTGGCCCGTTGCATGGCTGATCCCAATGTTGGACAAAGGTTCTATGGGAACGGTGTCACCATTGTAAATGTTGTGCAAATTAATGTTGGTACCCTCCCGTACATATGCAAGCTAATCTCCACTCGCACCGAGCCTAACCTGTCAAGCAATGGGCAAGGGAGAATTAGGAAATGGACACGGAAGTAGTCTTTAGAATGCATTTACTACGTGATCAAACTCATCTTACCTGCTCATCGGAGGAAATCCGAGTGCCCCTCAATGTCGGCATCTCAAGGGGCGTCAACTTGCAACTATGGCCACGCCGCGCTGGAGAGACCCCCAAGGAAACATCCTCGTGCGTTCCATGGAACATCAAGATGCATTTGTATGAGTAGTTTATCTTGTGACATAAAAGGATGAATGAGGGAAGGCCTCTAGAGATAGAGATAGACACTACTACTACCAATGTGCGTTGCAATGGATCCAAAGTAGTAGAATAATACTTGTTCATCTGCTTGAAATACAAACACTCTAGTTTTGATATACATGTGTCAGCAGACATGACAGCTTGTCCATGGAAGTTGAACGACGACGACCATCACGTTTCTTGTTTGTACAACTGCCACACCCACATGCAATTCCCACGACGCCGCTCCAACCCGACCTATAAGCACGACGTCCCCCGACGTGGACATGGATCCTCTGACGTGGCTATCACTGCCTTTCCTTTGCTGACAGGTGGGACCCACACTTGGGGGTACCACATATCAGTGAAATAATGGTAGGATTGTTCACGTCAGGGGATCCTCATCGCCCCGACGTGCGCCTCATCCCTCTTGGCCCCACCGCTCCTCTACCCTTGTGTGCATGACATGCGGGCCAGCTGAACTGCGGCGACCATCAACTTTCTACCACAGCCACACCCGATTAGATGTTGTTTGCCTGCTCCGCTGCTGTGCTCTGATCTGTACTCCTGCACCATCGCATTTTCATCCAGCGGCTGTGACACATTTCGTCCCGGGCATCAATCCTTAGCTGGAGTACTTCTGTACTACAGGTAGTACCCGCCGATGTGGCCATCTACGCCTCGTAACACCCCTCGCCCAGTTGTGGCACCCTCGCCATGGCCACGCCACCACTGGCCGGTTCATCTCGAACGAGTGAGTCGCGAACCACACCACCACCATGAGAATGACATGTGGGCCAGCCGCATTTAAGGTCCGCATGTCATTGACTCATAGGCCGGGCACTAAGACACTGAAGTTCGGTCCCGTGGGCCTCGAGAGGGAAATGTAACTCCTGAGGCAGACCTTGTGGTGCTCCCGCACTACGAGCTCATGCCAAACCCGGAATTTGTTTCTTACTACTACTCCCAACTACTAGTAAGGTACACGTGCATTGCATGCATGAGATTCTGGTGGTTTGTGCATTATGCTTCTACATGTGCAGTCTTCTAGATTCTACATGTGGCAAAATCTGGTGGAATGTAGATGATATCCAACGGCCAATAGTGCTCAGATTTGCCATCTTTGTACCGTCGGATTGGCTTCATCCAACGACCAACTTTCAAAGTTATTCACACACTATATATGGGTATAGATGTTCGGTTTGCAGCCTAAGGTTTCCACACCTAAGCTTAGGCGTGCCACAAGTGTGTTTGGTTGCGTTCTCGTCTCAGCATAGTTGTTCCCTCTTCATGCATGCTCAACTCAACACCCCTCTTCATGTACGCTCTCTTCATGCATGCTTCTAGTGTATTTTTGCTAAGCTAGTGTGGACTCATGCACCCTCCATACACTCTACCAAACACCCAAAAGTGGGTCGAGAAGGGAACTCTTGGGATCATGCACCCTTCATACACCCTACCAAACACACCAGGCATGTGTTTGGTTCATTGCTACACTTGTGGCTTGCCACACTTTTCTAGCTACATGGTCCACATGTCATACACTCAACTTCTTGCCAAATCTTGCCACATTTGTGGTGGCCATTTTGTTAGCCACATTTTTTGTGGCAGACACACTTTGCCTAAGCTTAGTTGTGGCAAAGTTAGTCATGAATGAAGTTCAACCATGGAGTCTTCTAGATTCTACATGTGGCAGAATCTGGTGGAATGTAGATGATATCCAATAGCCAGTAGTGCTCGGATTTGCCATCTTTGTACCGTCGGATTGGCTTCATCCAACGACCAACTTTCAAAGTTACTCACACACTATATAGGGGGTATAGATATAGATGTGCCGGCCCGTTGCAATGGATCCAAAGAATATCTAGTTAGTGGAGTGCACCCTAAACACATTATCTATTTATTTTTCTCTAACCTTTCGTAGCCATGCAACCCAGCCACATAAGCTTCATGGGTGCCCCCCACATCATATTATTCATACCACGTTGACTGAAAAAAAGATAAATTACCCAAAACAAGATATTCCCATTTTTTGTTCCTACGATGTTGTGTCGTGCACGTACCTACTAGTTGTATAGCGGTAGTACTAGTTGTATAGTACAAACTTGGTACTAGTAGGAGTAGAGTTGTACAGAATGCTCCTACTCTATCAACGAGCCCCATCTGACACCAAATTTCTTGGCTTCCGTGCTACAGCTAGATCTTCCCCACGTTTCTGTTTTACAACCCGGCGGTGGGCGGGGTGCGGTTTGCCAATAGTCAGTTTGCTCAACAGCGGTCCCACATGAAAGTGAAATGCTAGGCAACACGCCTTCCATAAGCTATGTGTCGTGCCGGACGGGCCATGGAGTACTCTTGATTCCCGGGCGTCTGTGGGGGGAGTGCGACGCGAACGTGGCATGCCTTTTCCTTTTACTAGCAATGCGCCCGTGCGTTCCGACGGATCCAAAGTAGTAGAATAGTAGTACTTGTTCACAAACTTGAAAGAAATCACTCTTCTTTTGATATACTTCTAATATATTACTCCCTCCGTTGCTAAATATTTGTCTTTTTAGAGATTTCAAATGGACTATCACATACGGATTATATAGACATATTTTCAAGTGTAGATTCATTCATTTTGCTCCGTATGTAGTCACTTATTAAAATCTCTAGAAAGACAAATATTTAGGAACGGAGGGAGTACTTTTCACTCAAAATATATTTCTCAGGATATTTTGATGAGGTGAGGGAGGGATGTGGTTGCTTTCAAGATAATAAGGGGTTTTCTGCAAATTCGACCAGAGAAGTGGGCTATTGTTGCAAAAATGCCACAACTTACCTCACAACCGTTAGATGCAGATCTAATGGTCAGAAACGACGGATGCCAGACACACCACCATCACCAACTGAGTCTTGTATAGGAGTAGGAGTAGTGAAACATGTATAAATTGTAACATTTTGGTTCTGCACCTTGGCACGATCGATAGATAGAAACAACGATTGGAAACTATAGGGTGGGGCTATTTCCGCCAGATAAGCACGGTACGTAGTAGCTAGGTTGGCGCATCGTCGGTTTGGTCACACGCGGTCCGACATGTTCTAGTGTTTCTAGCAAGATGCCCGTGCATTGCACGAAGTTGATGGTAAAGGTAAGCCCAGCTTATAAATTGACGGATGGGGTACTAGTTACAGTGATGCATATAATTAAGCAAAGGGACCGCACATGTCGGTATTGACTGGAACGAGAATGCAATAGCACAACAAGAATTAAGGCCACACTGATGAAGCGATCGCAGTGGTGGTTACAGAAGGCAAGAAGAAAGATGCATCCATCAACATACGACTTCCTCCTCCTCAACTTAGTGCGTCGGGCCACTCACCGGCGGCTAAGGAGCGGCGGCTTTTGTGGCGAGGTCGAGGTGCTTCTTAGCAAAGGCATCCTAGGCTCCTAGGGGGTTGAGGAAGTCCAACGTCGTAGCGTCCTCGCTGGCCTTGCAGATACCTATGTACACGATTTGCATGTACACATGGATGTGTAGGTCGACGAATTCTTGCAGGGCGAGGCGCCTCGCGGCGAGCGCGACCTCCAGGAGGGCATTCTTTGTGGCGTCGGCGGGCAGTCGCAGGGCCACCAGTGCTTGAAAGAGGTTCCGGACATGGAGGCCGATTAGGGTGACAGGTAATGAGGAGCCCGGGCGCGCGGGCTGGAGGAGTACGGCGATATCGTCCGCAAGCTTCTTGATGACGGTGAACTTGTTGGTGGTGCAAACAATCATCTGGTCCAACTGAGAGTCGTAGTTGGCGTAGACGGCGGCCATCCACCAGCTGGTCGCCAACACCGTCTGGAGACGATCCTCGGCGCCATGCCGTAGGCCGGCGTCGTGGACCATCTGGCACAGCCGCTGGCCGCTCGCACACATCGCCGCCATGGGTCTGGAGCGAGGACTTTTGCGCGTAGTGTAGGTGCCTAGGAAAATGCTTAGGTGTGTACGATGTGGTAGATGCATTGGAATGGAGGGGCACCTTTATATGAGGGCAAACTGCGTTGCATTCACATCGTGCAGCCTCTTTTCCCGGTCCTCCTCCCATTACTTCCATCATGCATTAATTGAAGGAGGATGCATTGGCCATTCAACATTTCGTGAACCGCTACTCCCTCCCTCGTCTGCATTAAAGCCGTATCAGGAACTACGCCACCCGCAGTCAAATCGAATAGTGCTATGCCGCCCGCTGCATGCCCGGCTGAACACGCATCCTCGCCTCCATTAAACCTGCATGAAAACTAAGAAACCTACTCCGGCCACACGTCCGTTCATGAGCGGGCCAGAATTAAACGCAACACTGGCCGAGCTCCTCCCGTCTGCCCTCAGTTTAAACGAGGCCAGACGCCGGCCAAGCTCCTACCGTCCGCCCTCTATTTACACGAGGCCAGACAGACAGCGAGCAAGAATCGCACCCCTCCGCCGCTCTCCCATCTCCTCCTTCATCATTTTCTCCACTCTTCGAATGGCTTCCGGGGAGCCATTCTCCGGCATATTACTCGGCTGGGTGGTCCGCCGAGCCCTCTGGATACGAGCGAGGCCGCTCGGTGCTTCACCAACCTCGCTTGGCCCGACAGAGCCAGTTGCCGCCCCAAGCAGGCGCGTGGTTCAACAACTCGCCGCTCCAGTTCAGCTCGATGAGGAGTGGCGAGTTGCTCAACGCCAGCACGGCGGAGAGCACACTGGTACGGGCGTCATCGCTGCCGCATCGTACCGTGCCACCAGTATCTGTGGGCGCGCCTCCCATGCCTGCGGCAACACCATGCAGGCAGAGACAGAAGCCGAGTGCGTGGAGAGCGATGAGTCGGTGGCCAGGTTCTCCGTGTCCGCCGCCATCATCGAGGAGAAGTAGAACATGGGAGGCTGCCGCCACTTGGGTCCCATGAAGGCCACCGCCGAGGCAACGACTGCACATTCTGGTGGTTTCTTTGCTGCTTCGTCTCTTCCAAGGAGCTTCGTCGACACCGCAAGTGTCTGCCGTACATGAGGAAGACAAAGGGATCCGCGGGCAGCCATTTAGATTATGTACTCCCTCTCCAGTTGGCGGGAAATATTTGTTCTAAGAATGGATAAATTGTATGTATCTATAACTAAAATAAGTCTAGATACATCCATTTCTAGGACAAGTATTTCCGGATGGAGGGAGTATTAATTATACCAAGAGAGCCGGATTGGCACCGCTTAGTTCATGTAAATGTAATGAAATCCATCATGTTTATATGAAGATCCGCCTTTTTATATGAAATCCTTCATGCTTATACGAAATCAGTCTGTGTTTGCACGAATTTCATCTGGTTGGTTAGAGTTGTGAAAATGTATGCCGTTGGCGTTTGATGTCGTCCTCCGTGGAAGGAAGCGGGAGGAAATTTGCCGACTGCCGTTGGAGATGCTCTTATGCTGGAAATAATAGAGTGACATCCAATCCATTTTAGTTATTTGCGTGTATGATTGTCCCTCTATAAAAACTTAATTGCATGTACAGTGTACATGTGACTTGCAGGGTGGCTACAGCTTTGTACAGAAAGTTAAAAAGAAACAAGTCCATCTGTAATCTTGTATTCTATGTACTATGTGGGTTCCACTGTTAGTACAGTAGCGAAAGAAGTACATATTAAATAAGTAATATATAATATAAAAAACTAAAGTGAAAGACAGAATTCGAACTCATGTCATCGCGTTGCGAGCATCCGGCGCTAACTAGTCCAGCACATTTTTGTTGTAGACCATGCTGGAGATATATCTCCATGTCTACTCTTATACTCCCTCCGTTCCCAAATATAAGACCTTTTAGGGATTCCACTATAGACTATATACGGAGCAAAATGAGTGAATCTACACTCTAAAGTATGTCTATATACATCCGTATGTAGTTTATAGTAGAATCTCTAAAAGGTCTTATATTTAGGAACGGAGGGAGTATTTGTCTTTTTCATATTTCAAATGGACTACCACATACAGATGTGTATGTAGACATATTTTAGAGTGTAGATATGGTACATCACTCCTCCATTGCAATCATCATGACATGTTATTTGTATGTCAGTTCTATTGGCCAAGTTTCTTAGGGATAGTTATTATGAGTTATCGTAAGAAAATAAGCACCTGTGAATATAAGCTCCATGTAATAAGACAACCAGTTCCTTTCATTGCGTTTTCAACTTATCTTTGGTATGATCGGTGAAAAGTCTAGATTGCATTATATTTTTTCATTTTGCTGCCCATATGAAAATTAATTTGACTTGCAAACATCACAAATTGAACCCAGTGTAGTAATTAATATGATAGGAAAATAGACCATCACTATTTGCTCAAAATGCAAATACAAAGATACCATCTACTTGGCACAATCTATTTTGGTCAATGTTTTCCATAGAGATCCCATTGCCTAATTCAAATGAAGAATGCATGACCCACATTTAAATGAAGAACAATTATTTATTGAAATTCGATGGTCCAAGTGGCTGGTTATTATCATATAGCAGCACCACCTGAAACCATCATATAGCAGCAGCAGCTCATAGCAACTCATCATACAGCAGCAGCAGCAGTGTGCAATTCATCATATACCAGCAGCAGCTCATAGCAATTCATCATATACCAGCAACAGGAGCAGCTCATAGCAATTCATCATATAGCAGTAGGAGTAGCTCATAGCAATTCATCATATAGCAGCAACAGCAGCATCTCATAGCAATTCATCATATAGCAGCAGTAGGAGCAGCTCATAGCAATTCATCATATAGCATCAACAGGAGCAGCTTATAGCAATTCATCATACAACAGCAGCAGGAGCAGCTTATAGCAACTCATCATAAAGAAGCAGCAGCTCATAGCAATTCATCACATAGCAGCAGCAGCTCATAGCAAATCATCATATAGCAGCAGCAGCTCACAGCAATTCATCATATAGCAGTAGCAGGAGAAGCTCATAGCAATGCATCATATAGCAGCAGTAGAAGCAGCTCATAGCAATTCATCGTATAGTGGATCAGAATGAAAATTTGGCAAAAAAATCAGAGGAGATCCTCACCTTGTTGGATGAGCTCATCCTTCAACAACACCTCAAGGCCACGGGCTCGGAGGTGGGGAGGGGGAATAAGGTGCCTTCTGCCACAGTGTGGCATCAACTGTAGTTGTGCAGCGCCTGCCGGAGTAGTGCGTTGGACGATACACAGTGGATCAGCTGCCGGAGACCATGAGAATGAGGGGCGGCGCCAGAGGGAGGAGCAGCCAGGGTGATTTCCCCTACGCGTCGACCATGTAGCCTAGCTGGACAGAGCATCGTCGAGGACCAGGCAACATGGGACCAGTGGCGATGGCTCGCTGGAGGAACCCTAGTGCTGCAGGCAGGGGATCAAGGTAGAGGGAAAGGGGAGAGGAGATGCAAGTGGTCAGGGCAATGAACGCTTGCGTGTTTGTTTTTACATGAGGGTGAGGTGTGACGCGGGCGTCAACAGTTGCATTTTGAGTGTAATATAGGCAGACAACAGAGTCATTTCACTATTCCCCTTCCCTTCAATTTTTAGTGAGGTTCTACCCGAAACACCCCCCTCCAAAGCGAAATTAGTTAAGCACAAGCCCATAACTCAAAAATGACTTCTTTACATCTTTTATGGATTATTTTGACAATAAGCCCTGAAAAGGCGGAATAGAACTTGCCCTTAACCTGTAATTCAATTGTGCGTGCACTGATGAATCACTCATGCCTGCAATAGTGTACATTTAGGCATCATCATACATGGCATAACCTAATACATGTGCATTCCATTATAGAATCTGGAATGTGCAATGTTTATGTTAGTTCATACGTTGCACATGATGTTTAAATGCCCCTTAAATCTGGTCAGTCAAGTGATGGTCTTTAAGCCTCCTTCTTTGCTTCTTTTCTTGATATGTAAGATTTGCTCACACATCTATTCAATTGCTTGTTTGCATCAGCCAGCCATACTTGGACTGTTTGCTTTGATTACTTGCTCGTCTTGACCTAACACTCTAATAGAGCTTGTCAACGATTTAAACACTAAGGGCTGCTGTAGTGGGGCCTTTTCTAACTCATAGGTGACATAGAGGTTTGGGTGTACACTAAAGTAGCCTCTCCAAGAGTACCTGGAGATCCAGTTCGAAGGTATGCCTAGTTTTTACATAGTGCAGACATAGTAAATTCTCATTTCATTGTGTGCAAGTGCAAGAGATGCGGCATGTTTCATTATGTGGTGTTGTTTTGTTATAATCTCATCCTTTTGTGTTCACAGACTGGAAAGTATGCATATTTATCTTCCAAGGAGACGAGTAACTAGTTTCTGTCACCTTGCAGAGGGGGAGCAATGAAGATAAGATTAAGGATTTCCATGTACAAGATGTTAGGAAGGAGCCTTGCAAGAGAAGTAGGAGCTGTGCTGAGCCTCTTCAACCTATTAAGGTAAGTCACTGTATCCAACTCAACAGTTCAATTCCTTGTTTGTTTCAAGCATAGTTAATTTGCTCTTTTCAATTGCTTTATTTGTCCTCAGTTAATGGGATGCCCAAAGAATGATGCCTGATGTTGGGTACTTGTATAACTATTAGTTGACATAATTAAAGGCATTACCATTTAATTACTCCGCCTAAGTGTGCTTGAAGCTTTGAAGTCTATTAACCAACTATTATTGCATGAGGCTCACAATCTAGTTTATACTAGGCTAATGATTGCATAGTTTTGCTTGTTGTAGTATGTTTGTATGAAACACTCTATTGTTCATTATGCTCCCTAAGACTTTAATTGAGCTATAGAATGTCCAACTGCTTGCTTACTTCTACGCAACGTGTTGTCTAAATTTGTAACTTGTCTATGTTTTGGATTGGGCCCCAACATCATGCTCCTCTGGTGAGCTAAGAGAGATTTCTGTATGTAGGCTGCACAGACTACCTTTTTATAATTTTTAAAATATCACCTGCTTATGATTCATGACGTGTAACATTATTGTTACTCCTGTTTTGCCATGTACAAAATAGTCTGTCTTGCTCGCTTCACTGTTGTAACTATATTTTTGCCCTAGTCATGTGTACTTACAGAAACATTTCAAGTTGAAGTGACATCAACACAAAGATCTACGAGTAGTACGGCATGGCCGTTATCGAATGATTATGGATTGGAATTGGAATGTGCTGATGTTCTCGAGCATCAACTAGAGTTGGCAAGACAACGTGTACAAGACTCTCAACGTACAATCAACAAGTTGAGAATGGACATGCAGGTATTAGATGTAGGAGTCAAAAAATAAAACAAGACACTGAGGTAACAACGAAGGAATTGGAGATTTTGCAGACTGAAATTTGTGCTATCTAAATCCGGTCAATCCTATTTTCTGAAGAGATTATAGTTCAGATGGTAAGTTATGTTGTTGCGCGTCCATGATGTAGGAGCTGTATTTGCCCAGTGTATGTAATTTGCTGTTTGTGTATGCTTTATTATCACTGGTGTAGGCTTATTCTATGTTTCCATGCCTTAGTCTCTTTATTGTATAGTGTATGTTTTTTAGAGGTGATAGTATAGAGTAGGATAATTCTTTGAATATGCTATATCGTTCAAACGGGGGCCAACTCGCCCAAACTTTGTAGTGACCATGGCCCTCCACAGGCCGTATGATCCATGGGCCATCTACGGGACGGACGATCCATGGCCTTCTATGGTCATCAGATCTGTGGGCCTTCTATGGGCTGTCGGATCCATGGGCCTTCTATTGGCTGTCGGATCCATGGGCCTTCTATGGGCCGTGGATCAATGGGCCTTCTATAGGTCGTCGGATCAATGCGTCTTCTACGGGCCGTCTCATTTATGGGCCTTGTACGGGCCGTATAAGGGGCCGTAAACGGGCTAGAGTGGAAATCGTACGTTTTATGGGCTGACCATAATGGGCCGTTAATAGGCCATGTTTTATGATGCTATGAAAATGGCCCAACAGATTAACGGGCCACAAACGGGTCGACTGTATCAACGGAATGGATTTGGCCCACAAGCAGAAAAGGCCCGTAACGGGCCGTAGGTAACCGAATGCTGGAAATGAGCCCAAGAATAAATGGGCCCTCAGAAGGCCAAAAGGTAACACAGGCTGGAAACGACCCCATGGAATAATGGGCCGCTAATGGGTATAAAGCGATACATTGTTGATTACGGGCCGGTTTCACCACGGGTCGTTAATGGGCCAAGAGTTACAAAGGGACTCATATGGGCCGAAATACGTCATGGGCCATAGATGGGCCGGAAGTTACAACGGGATGGAATCATACTGGACAGCCCAAATGACGTTACTGGGCTTAATTCTGGTAGGCCGTAACGGGCTGTGAGTTAGCGGGATGTAAATGGGCTATATGCGAACATGCCGTTAACAGGCTTTCCATGGGCCGGCCCACCACCCTTTGACCAAGTCAAACGGGCCGGCCTTTTCACAGGAATGGGCCACTGTTGGGCCATGCCACGTGTCGACGTATCATAGGCGCCTTGGGTCCAATGAGTGGATGACATCTGTGCCAACGGTGAGCCAACACGTGTTTCCTCCAACCAATGATGATTTTACACGTGGAAAATCCCCATTGGTCAGGGCTGTTAACGGGTTATCGGATCCAAAACTAGACCCGATAGCTTAACGGCGTTCCGTTATGGTGGATGCCACATGTCGGTCACCCTCGACGAGAGCAGTTCTGTGACGCGCGATTTATCGTCATGGAAGTGGATACTTTCGATGATAATTTTGGTAATGTCATGGAACACTTCTACGACAACACATGTATGACTATCTTGATTCTGTCATAAAATCATCATAGATGTATAGGCATGACAAAAAACACGACCTACTGTGACAAACACGTATCATCACGGAAGTGTATTTTTTTTGTAGTGCCAGTGGCCAGACTCAGATCAAGTACCAAGATCTTGTTAAGTGTGTTATTTTGAGGTAACCGTGGACGCCGACCAGGGCCAGGCCCACCTCTCTCCTAGGTATTCTCAACCTGCCATGTCGCTCCGCCACAAAGGTCCACTCAGAGGGCCGTCGGGACAAACATCCTTTCGGTCCCAATCCGTGAATCACTCGCAGGTACTCTACGAGCCGACCCGACTTTAGTCACCACATGTATCATATATAATGTATATAAGTAATATACCCACGATCACCTCCCAAGTGATCACGGCCCGATAGTATAGCATGGCAGACGGACAAGAATGTAGGGCCACTGATGGAATACTAGCATCCTATACTAAGCATTTAGGATTGCAGGTAAAGGTAACAACAGTAGTAGCAAAGACAGGCTATGCATCAGAATAGGATTAGCGGAAAGCAGTAACATGCTACACTACTCTAATGCAAGTAGTAGAGAGAAGAATAGGCAATATCGGGTTGATAAAGGGAGGGGGGCCTTGCTTGGAAGCTCTGTAGACAGATATCGGCCCTCGACGGCTCAGTAGTTGATCACCGGTTCAACTGCGGTCTCGGTGTCTACCGAAAAGAAGTAACGAAGGGGGAACACAATAAATAACAGAGCAATCAAAAGCATCACGGAGCATGACATGGCAAAACATTGTACTAGGGGTGACCTAACGCAGTGCTACGCGTTACAGATGAAGCGGGGAAATATCCGAGAATATTTTCCTGGCGTTAGGCATTTTCCAGACAGATGAAAGGGAGAGGACGGTTCCATGTTCAGCATGCTAGGGTTATGTGACAAATGAATGAATTGCATATTCGGATTCGTTGGATTTTTCTGAGCAAATTTCATAAATAAATTATTTCCATCCGAGTTACGGTTTATTTTATATGATTTTTCAAAGATTAAATGATTTTATGGAAAACTTTTATTTCAACAACAAGTGACTAAAAGCTAGGTGTACCCAGGGTGTGTACACTACCCGTGTGGCTGTTTGACTGCCAGGTGGGGCTAGAGTCAAAGTCAACAGCCCATTCAGAGTTGACTAGTCAAAGTCAACAGTGTCGATGGGACCAAATTGTCATAGAGAGTAGTTAATTTTATTTTAAAAGGAAAGAGCTAAGTGCACATAATAGCAGTTTAGTTACTGTGGCTTACAAGTGGGGTCCAGTGGCTGGGTTGACCCTGTCAACATGTGAAAAGTAGAAGTGGGTCCTGCATGTCATAGCCTTATACCTATAAACACTAATTAGTCTAACTAAACTAAACTAAGAGGCCGACCATCACACGGCCATGCACAGAGGCACATGGCCATGGCAACACACGGCACATGAGGCCTGAATGTGCCAACGGCCTTAACTAACAGCAGCAACAGCTATGGTAGCAGAAGCAACGATGGATAGCAGTGGCAAGAGGGGCAACAGTAGCAGCTCCAAATGCATAGCAGCAGCACGGAAAGAGCAATACGCGGAGCAGCCGCAGCAGCTAGGCGCGGCGTGGCGGTAGGAGCAGAAGCAGTGCCAGCAGCAGCCGCATGAGGAGCAGCCAGCAACAGCCATAGTAGCAAGAAGCAATAGTAGGAAGCAGGCAGTAGGCGCGAGCAGCAGCAGTTACAGGCACGCACGGCCAAGGGCGGCTACGGGCGCAACACACGGCGACGGGAGCAGCGGAGTGCGGCCAGGGAACGGCCGGCATGCGGCCGGTCGCGGCCGGACGCAGTCAGGGGGCGCGGGGCTGTGGCGCGAGGTGCGGACCATGGCCAACGGCCGGAGCTTGGGCCGCGCGGGGCGGCGATAAACGGCGTCGGGGAGAGGGGAAGAAATGGGGAACGGGCGGAGGCTCACCCCGGGAGGCTGTCGACGAGCTCGGTGAGGCCGGGAGGCACCGGTATTGGAGATCGACGGTGATCGCCGCGGCGGCCATGGGGGATCCCCGCGATGTGGGACGAGGTGGTTGGGCGGAGGGAGGCCCCGTGGCTCAGGCTGGTGGGCAGTGACGAAGTGGACGAGAGCGGGGAGGCTCTTGGTGGGTTCTCCTGCGGCGACGAGCTCTTTGGTCGGGGTGACGACGACGACGCAGCGACGGTGGCGTATGGAAACGTGGGGGAGAGGAAAACGACGCAGGGGGAGGAGGACTAGTGTTCACGGAGGGGTTGGGGACGAGGACTTGTAGCCGTCCGCGGCCACAGGGGAGCACCGGTGCCGCGCATCGGTCGGCGATGGCGCATGAGAGCCGCTCGCGTGCTGACACGCACGAGGAAGGAGACGATGGTCATCATATGGTGTGGGATGGGCCAAGTCTTGTGTATTGCTAGGCCTAATTGCATAAAACCATTTTCCTATTTTATCTTTCTGTATCAAACCTTCTACTGTTTTCTATTTAGTTTAGATAGCAATTGATTTTTGTTTAGTATGAAACCGTGCACATAATTCAAGCCCAATATTTTTAGGTGGTACAAAAAGCTCAGGGCCAAAAGAAAATATATAAACTTAAGTTTATTTTTAAATGGTTAATTTAACTACAGTTTGGCCAGTTATTACTTTTCTAGGATTTAATTGGTGGGTCAAATAATGTTGGGTTCAATATGACAAAGATCAGAGAATTTATAGAATATTGTGAACATTTTAATTTTACTGTTTGAAGAAACTATTTATTTGAATTTATTTTAAATATTGAAATTGGCTTTGATTTTATCAAGTGGAAATTTGGCTTATTTAATCTTGATGACCTGGCACCATTATGTGGAGTTACTGTAGCATGATTCTCCGGGTGTTACAGAGAAGCTCCGGTTTGTAAGAGGCTTGTAATTAAACTTGCGCCAAAGTGGACAAAAAAATTCCTTGACATATATGTGCCATGTCGTGACAACATGCCAGGTTTCACGATTTTCGGGTTAGTTTTAGATTTACGGGGATTTAAAAAACGAGATTCTTCTCACGAAATGTTTTGTAGTAGCACACGATTCACTCACGAAAGTCGTGCGCCTACCAAACTGTGGCCGATGCCCCCTCCCCCTGCTGCGTGCGCGATCTGAGTCCTGCGTTCTGACTGGCTAGAACCCAAACCCCACGGATCGTACATGTGCACCGTTGGATGCTCCCCGATCGAACGACAACTCTGAGCCCTTTCGACAGCACATGCACTACATGGGTAAGCACTATGAGCATGCGTCGTGCTGCTCACGCTTCCTTCTCTACCCTGCCCCGGAGGCCGCACACTCAGCGGCGATAGAGCCGAATACTGACTTCACCTCCTACGAGACCTGTGTTGCCGGACCTTTGGATTCGTCCCCGGCCACGGTCTCCGAACCGCCTACGTCCGTACCTATCAAATCTGATTGGGCGCCGATCACAGAGTTTTCCTCCGTGGATATCTTCCAGCACTCGCCCTTGGGCGATGTGCTAAATTCATTAATGTCTCTCTCCTTGTCAGGAGGCCCTTGGCTGAACTGTGTTCGGCTCGAGTGGGAAGCGTATGACGAATAAATTCGTTCCCCACCCACCACCCACTTAATAGCCACTATAGACGACTTACCCGACATGCTTGATTTCGGCTCCGAAGACATCGACGGTATGGACGACGATGCGGGAGACAAACAGGAACCACCGCCCGTAGGGCGCTGGACTGCCACTTCATCACATGATATATACATGGTGGATACACCCAAAGAAAATGATGACGAGGAATGGGAGGAAGCAGCAAAGGACAATTCCCTCGAGAAGCAACCAAAGCGACGACGTAAGCGCCGCTCCAAATCCCGCCCCAGCAAAAAACAGCGATAACAGTGCAAGAAAGAGTAACACCCCGGTCGACCCCAAAGGAGACAACGACCACATGAACCCAGCGGTGGAGCAGGGTGAACTAGTGGACGGCGAACATAGTACGGAGCCGCTGTCAGGTCACGACGATCCCGAGGGTAAAACTCATCAATCTGTCTCCGGAGACATGAAAAGTCCGGACGACAATGCACACACCATCCCTGAAAGACACATGGAACAAGAGAACCTTCATAAAAGGCTCATTGAAACCGCGCGGAGCCTGAAGAAGCAGAAGGAAAGGCTTAAGACCGCGCAGAATACGCTCAACAGCAGATGGAATAAAGTGCTTGACACGGAAGAAAACTACGGCGGTAATCGCCACACAAAAAGCTATCCAAAGCGCAAGCTGTTGCCTGAATTCGACGATGAGGCCTTAGAGCCCACTCAACCAGAAAATAAAACGGCCGATCAACCGGACCGGCCGCCCCGTGGTCGCGACAAGGCGGCTAACGATGGTGTACACAAGTCAACACACGACCTACATGAGGACCTACACAAAAAAGCCGGTTTGACTAGGTCCATTTACGGACCTAGGAAGCGCGTTCCGGCATAGAATCATCGCCGCCCAAATGACTATACTGACAAAATAATAGTTCGGAATCAAAACCGAACAATGCAACCGTCAGACACACCCAAATATAGGGGTGCCGCGCCCCCCCTATGCTTCACCGACGAGGTACTGGACCATGAATTCCCAGAAGGATTCAAACCCGTGAACAGAGAGTCATACGACGGAACAACAGACCCTGGGGTCTGGATTGAGGACTTTATCCTTCACATCCACATGGCTCATGGAGATGATCTCCACTCCATCAAATACTTGCCCTTAAAGTTGAAAGGACCAGCTAGGCACTGGTTGAAAAGCCTCCCGAAAACTCAATTGGAAGTTGGGAAGAGCTCGAGGACGCTTTCAGGGCTAATTTTCAGGGGACCTATGTCCGACCTCCGGATGCAGACGATTTAAGTCACATAATTCAGCAACCCGGAGAGTCAGCCTGAAAGCTTTGGAACACATTCCTCACTAAGAAGAATCAAATTGTTAATTGCCCGGACGCCGAAGCCTTAGCGGCTTTCAAACATAGTGTCCGGTACGAATGGCTTGCCAGACACCTCAGCCAGGAAAAACCAAGGACAATGGCAGCCCTAACAAGCCTTATGATCCGCTTTTGCGCGGGCGAGGATAGTTGGCTGGCCCACAACGGCACCAGCGACCCAAGCATATCCGAAGTCAGGGATGGCAATGGAAAACCATGATGCAATAAAAGCAAGCATCGAAGCAACGAAGACAGCCCAGACAACACGGCGGTAAACGCCGGATTCAGGGGCTCTCGACCCGGTCGAACGGAAAAAGCCATTCAAAGGCAGCAGAGATGGACCATCCAGCCTAAACAAGATTCTGGACAGATTATGTCAGATTCACGGCACCTCCGATAAACCTACACATCACACCAACAGAGAATGCTGGGTCTTTAAGCAGGCCGGCAAGCTAAACGCCGAACATAAGGGGATGGAGACACCAAGTGAAGATGAGCATGAGCCTCACCAACAAAACACTAGGGGACAGAAAAAATTCCCACAAGAAGTCAAA
The DNA here is from genome assembly GCF_056163025.1 of Triticum urartu. Taxonomy (NCBI): domain Eukaryota; kingdom Viridiplantae; phylum Streptophyta; class Magnoliopsida; order Poales; family Poaceae; genus Triticum; species Triticum urartu. The sequence continues at coordinate 231,981,182 of NC_141876.1, read as the reverse complement.
ACAGTGAACATGATTCACGTAACGAAGAGGAGGAGCACACACGCGCTCCGAGACGTATGCACCGTAGAGCCCGTTACCCCCAAGTTCAACCCTTGGTCGGCCTGCCCAATCACTTTTGATCGCAGGGATCACCCGACTAGTATCCGGCACGGAGGATCGGCTGCCTTGGGACTAGACCCAATAATTGACGGATACCATCTCACCCGAGTCCTTATGGACGGCGGCAGTAGTCTTAATTTGATATATCAAGACACAGTCCGCAAAATGGGGATAGACCCAACAAGAATCAGCCAAAGCAATACTACCTTTAAAGGAGTAGTACCAGGCCCAGAGGCCCGCTCCACGGGCTCTATAGTACTAGAGGTTGTATTCGGTTTTCCCGACAACTTCCGAAGTGAAGAATTAACCTTCGACATCACTCCATTCCGAAGCGGCTATCAAGCACTACTCGGAAGAACAGCCTTTGCTCGTTTTAATGCAATACCGCATTACGCTTATCTTAAGCTTAAGATGCCCGGTCCATGTGGCATCATCACAGTTAGCGGACACTCAGAGCGTTCCTTACATGCGGGGGAGTGTACGGTGGCTTTCGCAGCCGAACACTGAACAACCCCTCCAACCAGAATAAAGGATCGGTCGTCAAGACCGCGGACATGGCTAGACGAGTCCGGCGCACCCCTTGCTGTAACAGTTCGATGGATATACCCCCATAGGTGGCGCTAGGGGCTTCCCGCATGTAAAAAGGACTATAGTTCGGTTTGACCTTACTTAGATTGAATTTCGATGGTCTATTAATAATCATCAATTTTCCGCACGTAGGCTTTCACCTGGGTTTTTTTCTCTCTTGCAGATGACAATCGTGCTACACCCTTCCAGGAGACGGCACAACGGAGACACAGGTGCAGACGTGCAGCAGGGCCCCGCTCAAAGGTTTCTTTTTAGATTAAGACCCTGTGTAAACCTTTCTCACTGTCTCTTGCTTCTTCAGCCCTCCGGATACTTAGCACAACCGAGAGGGATGCTGACATTATTGGCATTTTTGCCATGTCAGACTGATGCACGTACCTGGAAAGTCAGGGATCATTATTAAGGGCTTTGCTCAGCCCGGCATATGTTGTAAAGTCCGAATACCTTAGGGAGTGTTCGGCGTCGGGAGTTTGGCCTTATATGCATCAGCTCCGAATCATGTCTTTGGTCAAATGTTAGTTTTGCCCGGCTCCCGTGTTTTCTAACATTACGTTCCGCTCTATCGGCTAAGGTGGCACTGGGAGAACTACTGCGATTGTGCCCTGGTTCATCTGGATGAGCACCTTAGTAGAGGAAGCCGAAAACTGACTGTCATGATAAAGCGCGAGACTGGTCAACCACTCGATGACTCAGCGGAATCTTCGCGATTCCTCCGCATTAACGAAGGACTGGTTTCCCGGTCATGTATGTACGCGCACCGTATTCGGATAAGAGCGGAAGTACCTGGGGCTATATAGTAGCCCCATTGTCAAACTCCTATGGCTAAGTGAAAGTGTTAAAGCAATATAGTCTGATTGCCTTGTTCGCCGCGCTACCACCTCCTTAATGGACCATGACGTTGGATCAAGTGTGAATACGTGCTTTTCCAAACACCCCCGCATTATGTGCGTGGGGGCTGAAGCCGACGACTGCAAACTTTCAGGTTATATACATGCATAAAACGGCCGCACATGAGGCATCATAATACTTTCAGGAAAAAGTATAAACATAGCCTTTATAATCCAAATATCATTGTTTTTACAATAGGGATACATGTCACTCAAACATAATATTCTTCGAGCACTGAGCCTCTATTAAACGAGCGCCTTCTAGGTCTTCTTCTAAATAGCGCTCGGCCGAGACCTGGCCTATGGCCGAACCCTGAGTTGCAATAGCAGTGGCATCCATCTCTGCCCACTATGTCTTAACACGGGCAAGAGCCATCTGTGCACCCTCTATGCACGCTGACCTCTTTACGGCATCGATATGCTACACAGCACCTAGGAATCGTTGCACTAAACCAAAATAACTATTTAGCTTTATTCCTTCCGGCCAAAGATGATCCACGACAGACCTCATGGTAAGCCCGGACAACCTATGGAGCTCAGCCCACTCGGCCATTTGCTCATTTAACAGCAGCGGACGCATCGGAGCACTGAACTGCGACGAGAACAACTTCTCTACTTCGTGATCTTCTTGATCTTTGAAAAGCACAATCGCATCAGCAGCACTCATTATAAACATAGTCGCATCATCAGCAGCAGCACTTGATCTTTGAAAAACTTCTCTACTTCTCTAATTCCCCCGATGTCTATATAAACTGGAGGTGTAGTCCGGAAAGGATATACTCAATACCGTAGTCATACAGGCTAGACCTCTAGGGTTTAGCCATTACGATCTCGTGGTAGATCAACTCTTGTAATACTCATATTCATCAAGATCAATCAAGCAGGAAGTAGGGTATTACCTCCATAGAGAGGGCCCGAACCTAGGTAAACATCGTGTCCCCTGTCTCCTGTTACCATCAACCTTAGACGCATAGTTCGGAACCCCCTACCTGAGATTCGCCGGTTTTGACACCGACACTAGGTGCATCAACGTTATTTATCTGAGAATCCTGCTCAATTCTCTTAGGGTGACCCTCAGGATACAAAGGTTCCTGAGTCACCTTACCTCCTCTAGTTGCAACTCTAACAGCAAAGTCATTATTTTTACTATTCAATTCATTGAGCAAATCATTCTAAGCTTTAAGTACTTGTTCTACTTGAGTGGTAACCATAGAAGCATGTTTACTAATAAGTTTAAGTTCACCTTTAACACTAGCCATATAATCACTCAAGTGTTCAATCATGTAAGCATTATGTTTCAATTGTCTACCAACATAAGCATTAAAATCTTATTGCTTAACCATAAAGTTATCAAATTCATCCAAACATTGGCTAGCAAACTTAGCAGGAGGGATTTCAGCTTTATCATATCTATAGAGAGAATTTACCTTTACTACCTGTATCGGGTTATCAAGACCATGTGTTTCTTCAATAGGTGATGAATTAAGACAATGCATTTCTTCAACAGGAGGTAAATTCTTAACATCTTCAGCTTTTATACCTTTTTCTTTCATAGATTTCTTTGCCTCTTGCATATCTTCAGGACTGAGAAATAGAATACCCCTTTTCTTCGGAGTTCGCTTAGGGGTTGGTTCAGGAAGTGTCCAATTATTTTCATTGGTCAACATATTATTCAATAGAATTTCAGCTTGATCAACTGTTCTTTCCCTGAAAACACAACCAGCACCACTATCCAGGTGGTCTCTGGAAGCATCGGTTAATCCATTATAAAAGATATCAAGTATTTCATTGTTCTTGAGAGGATGATCAGGCAAAGCATTAAGTAATTGGAGAAGCCTCCCCAAGCTTGTGGGAGACTCTCTTCTTCTATTTGCACAAAATTATATATTTCCCTTAAAGCAGTTTGTTTCTTATGAGCGGGGAAATATTTAGCAGAGAATAGTAAATCATATCCTGGGGACTACGCACACAACCAGGATCAAGAGAATTAAACCATATCTTAGCATCACACTTTAATGAGAACGGAAATAATTTAAGGATATAATAGTAGCGAGTTTTCTCATCATTAGTAAATAGTGTAGCTATATCATTTAATTTAGTAAGATGTGCCACAACAGTTTCAGATTCATAGCCATAGAAAGGATTAGATTCAACCAAAGTAATTAACTCAGGATCAACTGAGAAATCATAATTCTTATCAGTAATAAAGATAGGTGAAGTAGCATAAGCATGATCATATTTCATTCTAGCATTCAGAGATTTTTCTTTCAGCTTAGCTAATAGTTTCTTAAGATCACTTCTATCATTGCAGGCAAGAAAGTATCTAGCAGTTTCTTCATCCATAACATAACCCTCAGGCACAACATGCAATACATATCTAGGGGGAGAATCTTCATCATCACTTTCATCAATATTATTAGTTTCAATAATTTCATTCTCTCTAGCCCTAGCAAGTTGTTCAACAAGAAATTCACTCATACATCCATTTTGCATCATGCTTTTGTATTGATATTTATTGCATTATGGGCTGTTATTACACATTATGTCACAATACTTATGCCTATTCTCTCTTATTTTACAAGGTTTACATAAAGAGGGAGAATGCCCGCACCTAGGATTCTGGGCTGGAAAAGGAGCAAATATTAGAAACCTATTCTGCACAGCTCCAAAAGTCCTGAAACTTCATGGAAGTCATTTTCAGAATATATAAAAAATACTGAGCACAAGAAGTTCACCAGGGGGCCACACCCAGCCCACGAGGGTGGGGGGCGCGCCCTACCCCCTGGGCGCGCCCCCTACCTCGTGGGCCCCCTGGTGGCCCTCCGATGACCATCTTCTGCTATATGGAGTCTTTTGATGAGGGAAAAATCATAAGCCATCTTTCCGGACGAGACTCCGCCGCCACGAGGCGGAACCTTGGCAGAACCAATCTAGGGCACTGGCGGAGCTGTTCTGCCGGGGAAACTTCCCTCCGGGAGGGGGAAATCATCGCCATCGTCATCACCAATGCTCCTCTCATCAGGAGAGGACAATCTCCATCAACATCTTCACCAGCACCATCTCCTCTCAAAACCCTAGTTCATCTCTTGTATCCAATTCTTGTCTCCAAGTCCGGGATTGGAACCTGTGGGTTGCTAGTAGTGTTAATTACTCCTTGTAGTTGATGCTAGTTGGTTTATTTGGTGGAAGATCATATGTTCAGATCCTTTATGCATATTAATACCCCTCTGATTATGAACATGAATATGCTTTGTGAGTAGTAATGTTTGTTCATGAGGACAAGGGAGAAGTCTTGCTATTAGTAGTTATGTGAATTTGGTATTCGTTCGATATTTTGATGAGATGTGTGTTGTCTCTCCTCTAGTGGTGTTATGTGAACATCGACTACATGACTGTCGGTGTCAAAACTGGCGGATCTCGGGTAGGGGGTCCCGAACTGTGCGTCTAGACCGGATGGTAACAAGAGGCAGGGGACACAATGTTTTACCCAGGTTCGGGCCCTCTTGATGGAGGTAAAACCCTACGTCCTGCTTGATTAATATTGATGATATGGGTAGTACAAGAGTAGATCTACCACGAGATCAGAGAGGCTAAACCCTAGAAGCTAGCCTATGGTATGATTGTATGTTGTCGTTGTTGTGTCCTACGGACTAAAACCCTCCGGTTTATATAGACACCGGAGAGGGTTAGGGTTACACAAGGTCGGTTACAAAGGAGGAGATATCCATATCCATATTGCCTAGCTTGTCTTCCACGCCAAGTAGAGTCCCATCCGGACACGAGACGAAGTCTTCAATCTCGTATCTTCATAGACCAACAGTCCGTCCACAGGATATAGTCCGACTGTCCGGAGACCCCCTAATCCAGGACTCCCTCAGTAGCCCCTGAACCAGGCTTCAATGACGACGAGTCCGGCGCGCAGTATTGTATTCGGCATTGCAAGGCGGGTTCCTCCTCCGAATACACCACAGAAGAATTTGAATACAACGACAGTATCTGACCCTGCAAAATAAGTTCCACATACCACCGTAGAGAGAATAATATTTTCACAAATCTATTTTGCTGACTTGGTTTGACAGCATGATGTTATGTCATGGCCCGGTGATTATTCGAACCGTTTCCTTTAACTAGCCCTGCACATAAAGCGAGGCAGTTTTTTGACACGCCTTGTCAAAGCAGAGATCGTGTCCCCTTATTACGGGATTCTCATCAATACGGGCGTGGGTAACCCAACCGCACCATCGATTATGGCGCTTGGGAGATAAGCGAGTTTTACCAGGCTAGTGGGGGCGCATAGTTTCGTCCGCCCATATAAAGGGATAAGGATTCACCTATTCATCCACGCCTTCTTCCTCCTTTGCTCATCCGTTTTCGCACACTCGAGCTCTAGCGCCCAAGTCCGCACTTCCCACCTCAACCTTCTCCAACCATGTTCGGAGCGGGAGGCAGGTGGATGGCCTCCTCCATCACGGATGGAGACATCAAGAAGCTGAGGAGAGCCGGATACCTGCCTGACGACATCGCGCACCGGCTCCCAGATGAGGGGCAGCTCATCCACACCCCAGGCCCTATGAGAGGGTAGTGTTCCTCACCCATTTCCTCTGCGGACTGGGATTCCCTCTCCACCCATTCGTCCGAGGGCTCATGTTCTATTACGACCTGGATTTCCACGATCTGGCCCCGAACTTCATCCTCAACATCTCGGCGTTTATCGTTGTGTGTGAGGCCTTCCTCCGCATCAAGCCCCACTTAGGCTTATGGTTGAAGACCTTCAATGTCAAGCCGAAGGTTGTGGGCGGCCGCCCGGCGGAGTGCGGAGGCGCCATGGTGGGCAAGATGCCCAACGTAACATGGCTCGAGGGCTCCTTTGTGGAAACCATAAAGGGGTGCAATCGGGGTGGTTCTACATCACCGAGCCACGCGACCCTGCATGAGCAGCGGCCCCCGAGTTCCGATCTGGCATCCCCATGCGGCTCACCTCTTGGAAAGAGAAGGGCCTGTCCTGGGGTAGTCCGGGAGAGCTGACCGGACTCCAAACATGTATTCAAAACATGGTGAACAAGAAGCTCAAACTTGTCAACGTGGTCCAGGTCATGCTCCACCGCCGGATCCTCCCGTGCCAACAACGGGAGTTCAACTTGTGGGAGTTCGACCCGGCGCAACACCGAACTATGAACAGGCTCTTCGACACAAATCACGAAGATGCCTGGAGGGTGCTGTTCAAAAGCGCCGAGGTCCCCCTTCCCATTACTGAGGATCGCGGATTCAGCGCGAAGCACCAAGCCAGTGCGGTAAGCTTCTTTACCTTTCACAGGATACTTATTTTTTATAGATTGACTCCATGCGGGATCTAAACTCCCGTACCTTTGACAGGACTGGCAGGAGACATCCGGACAGATCGACTATCCGGCTCCTTTGCCCGAAGGCCCAGCAGACGCCCTTCTGGCGAAGATGCTGACTCCAGCTCCTTATACGGTGCCGGAGAAGACCAAGAAGGCCAAGGGAACCCGAAAGAGTTCCCGACACCAGGCGTCGTCGGACTCACCGTCCGATGACTCTGCGGCCCACTCCTCCCCCGAAGACGAGGAAGAAGAAGATGCTCCCCCTCCAGCCGGGGGAGATAAGAAAAGGAAGGCCGCCCCAACTGGGGGGGCGAAGGGGCCAAGAAGGGAAGGACTCTCCTTCCAGACAGCTCCACCGCCGCCGACGAAGGCGAAGACGAGTGGATGCCCAGGGCCAAGCCCCTGGGACATCGTAAGTACTCGGATACCAGAGTAACTCATAGCATTCCTTTGTCGGACTGCTTTCCCTAATGCCGAACATAATTATGCAGGCCGCCACGAGCCAGTATCGATGTATCATCGGATGGCTCCCTGGGCTCATCGGACATGGATAGCGATCCAGTCCCGACCGCCACCTCCCCTCATCCTACTGATGACGCTGAGGTGCTTTCTCAAGAGGCACCGGATCGAGGGGAGACAGTCCCGGAGGCACCTCAAGGCGACCTTCCGGACTCCGGGAGCCGAGTGGACGGGGCCCCTGAGAGCTCCGAGTTTGGCCCTCAACCGAACACCGCGCCGGAACCTCCAGTGGTTCCGGGCTCACGCAGGCGGCCTCCTTCTAAGAGGGGCAAGACGCCTGTGCCGGCGACCTCTGTCCATCCAGAGGCGCCGGACAATCTGCTGGAAGCACTTCGCAGCACTTCCATCGACGAGGAGCACCGTACTATTATGAGTGCGGTGGTCCAGAAGGTTCAGTCCGCCAAGAGCGGATTGACTGAAGCCTGTGCCAGCCTTCTAACAGGGTTTGAGGTAAGTGTTTTAAAATATAGTAAAAATATTACCGCATAGACAGTAGCCCCTGATGCTTTGTTCGGTGTTCAAAAAGAAAAGCCGAACAGAGAATCAAATAATATCACATGAGTCTAATATAAGTATGTCAATATGCATATGCAGGCTTCGCTACTGGCGTCCGCCGCACTGACTGCGGAGGTCGCCATACTGAAGCAGGACCTCGAGGGGTCCAGGAAAGAGCTCAGGCTTGCCAAGAGGCAGCTCGAGGAGAACAAGGGTAAGTAATACCCTGTCTATAGATATGTATATATAAAAGAATACGCGATTGCAAAATGATAGGATCATCGTATATTTGCCAGGGGCCACGACCGAGGTGGCGACCCTGAAGCAAGTGCTAACCAAGGCCGAAGATAAAGCGACCAAAGAGCGCACCGAGCGGGAAAAACAAGAGGCTCAGGTGGGTGAGGTGCAGCAAGAGCTCCAGGCTCTCGTGACGAAGCACGAGGCGTTGGAGCTTGATTCGAAGACGCGAGAGTCTGAGCTTGCCGCGGCCCTCGAGAGTGCAAAAAGTGCCAAGGCCGAAGCCCAAAAGGCCCTCCAGGAGATCGATGCAATGAAGAAGATAGCGGTGGGTAAGGCTTTTGATATGCAAAGCAAGCATGTAAAAGTAAATTACCGATTACTTACCCGAATCCGGAGCTCTCCAGGAGCATTCGCAGATTTGCCCCGCAGCGTGTCCGATGCCGCACAATTTTACCAGGCCGAGGATGGAAGCTCAACGGAGAAGCTGTTCTGGTCTCAGTATACTGAGGCCGAACACCCGGTGCCCATGGGCGACCAGCTGAAGCAGATGGTCGAGCTACATAAGGCGGCCAATCAGGCCATGATGGGCTTTATAGTCCGGCTGTGGCCTGGCGACGCTCTTCCAAACAGCTTCTTCGCCTGGTGAGGCAGCTTGTGGATGCCTGCCCGTGGCTGGAGGTCGTCAAGCGATCCGTCTGCATTGAAGGTGCACGCCGGGCTTTCGCCCGTGTGAAATTGCAGTGGGTCAAGTTAGACACCGTGAAGCTGGTCAAGGAAGGGCCGCCAGAGGGCAAGGAGCACCGCCACCCCGAGATGTACTACGAGGGTGTTCTGCCGGGTGCCCGTCTCATAGACGATGAGTGTTCGAAAGATGTAATATTTGAGTGAGACTTGCTCGTTTTATCCTGTATTTATGAAAACTTGTTTCATATGCGCTATGCAACACTTGTTTGAATTTAAAATATTGCCTTCTGCTTGGCTGTTTATCCAATCTGAGAGATGGCTAGCCCTCGGCTTCTGCCCCCATGCCACGAGTGCTGGGGTATTCGGGATAAACCAGAGCACTCTTGTTCCCATGTTTGGGTCCTTCGAGGGAGGTGCGCAGCACAGTGAACAAGGCAACCGGACTAATAATGCTTTATCACTCTCACTTAGCCATAGAATTCTATAATTTTAAATTTCGGCGAAGCCCCTGGTATTCGGAAGGCCGAATTCGGGGCGTGATACACGCCTTTAAGCCGGATAGGGCTGACCCCACACTCTAAGCGGCATAAGTCTTTAGGGACTCGAAAACCTCGCCGAACAGGGACCAGTCTCTCTCCTTATCATGACAGTCAGTTTTAGCTTTCTCTACTGAGGTGCTGAACCCAGCAGAACCGAGGCACAATCGCAGTAGTTCTCCTAGCGCTACCTTAGCCGATAGAGTGGAACGTAAGGTACCAAAACATAGGAGCCGGGCAAACCCATCATTTGACCAAAGACATGATTCGGAGCTGATGCATATAATGCTATAAGTTCGGGGTGCCGCACTTGTGAAAGTGTTTGGACTTCTCACACCGTATTGTGGGGTATGTAAGCCCCTGGTGTATTGGCCGTACCAAAGTGTACGGTTGCAAGGCGTCATTAATGAACACACACATATATATATATATAACAAGAATGCAATAATAGTCGTAATGTCATGCATTGTTTATTCAAAAAATTGCGTTAAAGCAGAGTGATACAGATAGTGCGATAAGCAAAGAGTAGGACTATGTCCCTTCCAAGGGCAAGCTGAGGAATGATATTAAATCAAATATTTCCCTCATTACTATAATCCAGCTAGGAATTCCGTGGTGTTCGGCAATGGTGCTGCCGGACAGGGTTTCCAGAGATTAAGGTCCTAAAAAAGAGAAAAAATAACCGAACGGGAAGCCCCTAGTGTGGTTTAAGCCGTGTCTTAGGGCATGCCGCAGTGTGCCCCCCTCCCCACCTGTGCCCATGGTATTTTTAATATGTAATTATGTACGCGCGGCACGAGCTTCGCCATTTGGCTGGGACTGGGGTGGGGGCCGCATTGCTACGCGAGCTCAGATCACGCCAGGCGGTCTATTTGCCGATTGCTCCGAGCGTGCTTGAAGGTGTCCGGGTTTTGAAACGCCGAACTGGTAGATTGCCTTGAGAGGCTGTTTTGCGCTTCTGCTGCGAGGGCCGCTATGTGCTCCTCTGTTCGGAGAGAGCGCTCTGTGTTTCCGTTGACGGTAATAACCCCGCGAGGTCCTGGCATCTTGAGCTTGAGGTATGCATAATGCGGTACCGCATTGAATCTCGCAAATGCGGTTCGCCCGAGCAGTGCATGATAACCACTGCGGAATGGGACTATATCGAAGATTAAATCTTCGCTTCGGAAGTTATCCGGGGATCCGAAGACCACTTTAGTGTAATTGAGCCTGTGCAATGGGCCTCTCCGCCTGGAATGACACCCTTCAAGGTCGTTTTTGTGGGTTTGATCCTTGAGGGGTCTATACCCAATTTGCGCACTGTGTCTTGATAAAGCAGGTTCAGGCTGCTGCCGCCATCCATAAGGACTTGAGTGAGGTGAAATCCGTCAATGATTGGGTCTAGAACCAATGCGGCGAATCCGCCATGACGGATACTAGTGGGATGGTCCCTGCGATCAAAAGTGATCGGATAGGAGGACCACGGGTTGAACTTTGAGGCGACTGGCTCCAACGCATATACGTCCCTGAGCGCACACTTCCGCTCCCTCTTGGGGATGTGGGTTGCGTATATCATGTTCACCTTCCGCACTTGTGGGGGAAACCTCTTCTGTCCTCCGGTGTGTGGCTGCCGGGGCTCCTCCTCGTCATCGCTATGTGGCCCCTTGTCCTTATTTTCGGAAATTAACTTGCCGGCCTGCTTGAACACCCAACAACCCCTGTTGGTGTGATTGGCTGGCTTTTCTGGGGTGTCGTGTATTTGACATGAGCGATCGAGTATACGGTCCAAGCTGGACGGACCCGGTGTACTTTGTTTGAATGGCTTTTTCCGCTGACCGGGTTTAGAGCCTTTGAATCCGGCATTGACTGTCGTATCCCCGGTATTATCGCTGCTAGTGTGGCGCTTATGTTTGTTGCGGCATGACCTGCTGTTGCCGTCCTTGGTATCCGAAGTACCATGGTTTTTTGATATGTTATTACTGTGAGCCAGCCAGCTGTCTTCTCCCGCACAAAAGCGGGTCATGAGTGTCGTGAGGGCTGCCATAGATTTCGGCTTTTCCTGTCCAAGGTGTCGGGCAAGCCACTCGTCACGGATGTTATGCTTGAAGGCTGCTAGGGCCTCTGCGTGCGGACAGTCGACGATTTGATTTTTCTTGGTTAGGAACCGTGTCCAGAATTGTCTGGCAGATTCCTCTGGCTGCTGAATTATGTGGCTCAGGTCATCGACGTCTGGTGGTCGCACGTAAGTGCCATGGAAATTGTCGAGGAATGCGGCTTCCACGTCCTCCCAACAACCAATTGATTCTACTGGCAGGCTGTTAAGCCAATGCCGAGCTGGTCCTTTAAGCTTGAGTGGGAGGTATTTGATGGCGTGTAGATCATCGCCACGGGCCATGTGGATGTGAAGGAGGAAATCCTCGATCCATACCGCAGGATCTGTAGTGCCGTCGTATGATTCAATATTTACAGGTTTGAAACTTTCTGGGATTTGATGATCCATTACTTCGTCTGTGAAGCATAAGGGGTGTGCGGTGCCTCTGTATTGGGCTATATCGCGACGCAGCTCGAATGGGTCTTTCCCGCTATGTTCGGCCCGGCCGGATTTGCTTTTACTGTATCCGGCGTGACGTTTATCATCTCGCAGAGTGGTGCGCCCTCGTGCTCCATAGATCGATCTTGCATGCTTTGCTTTGTCCTCCAATACGTCTCGCAGGTCTGGCGTATCTCCCCATGCCTTTTTATTTGAATGGCGTCGGGGTGGGGGCTGAGTTTTTGGCTGGAATGCCTCTCTATCGCGGCCATGAGGTGGCCGATCAGCCGTATCATACGCTTCTTCCTCCAGTCGAGGTAGCAACCTGCACTTTGGGTAACTCTTGGAGGGGCGCTCGAGTTTATATTCCTCGGCCGCGAGGATTTCAGTCCATCTGTCAGCTAGCAGATCCTGATCAGCTTGAAGCTGCTGCTGCTTTTTCTTAAGGCCATTTGTCGTGGCCATAAGCCGGCGCTTGAAGCGCTCTTGTTCGACGGGATCCTCTGATATGACGAATTCATCATCACCGAGGCTTGCCTCGTCTTCGGAGGGGGGCATGTAATTGTCATCCTCCTCCTCTCTGTCTGCCACTCTCTCAGGAGGGCTGGCTCCTCCATCCTCCTGCTCTAAATCTTGCTGGAGGGGATTGTTGTTGTCTTCGGCGCTATCCGGAGTGTTATTATCTCCTGTGTCGGTATCACCACTTTTTCTTTGCCAGGACTTAGAGCGGTGCCGCTGACGTCGGCGCTTGGGTTGCTTCTTGGAGGGGTCATCCTCCACTATCTCGTCGCCATTGCCTTCTTTGGGTGTATCCACCATGTATATGTCATATGACGAGGTGGATTTCCAGTGCCCTATAGGCGCTGGTTCATGTTCGTCTCCTACATCGTCGTCCATACCGTCGATGTCTTCGGAGTCGAATTCGAGCATGTCGGTTAAATCATCGACAGTGGCTATGAAGTGGGTGGTGGGTGGGCATCAAATTTCTTCGTCGTCCGCATCCGAATCCTGTTGGCCATAGTCCGGCCAGGGCTCCCCTGACAAAGAGAGAGACCTTAGTGAATTCAGTATGTCGCCGAAGGGCGAATGCTGAAAGATATCCGCGGCGGTGAATTCCTTGATCGGCGCCCAATCGGATTCGATTGGCAGGGGCGCGGAAGGTTCGGAGTCCAGAAAAGAGTCCGACACCTTGGAGTCACGGGCTTCGTAGAGGATTAGGCTGGTGTTCGGCTCGATCGCCGTTGAGATTGCAGCCCCCGAGGCGGTGTCTAGACACTTTGCCTTGATTGGCGCAGTTGGCTCGGAGCTAAGGGTCAGAGCTGATGCGGGCGCGGCCTCTAGGGTACTGTTCGGCGGTAGAGCTAGGTCATACCCATCGTGACAGTGTGGCACGCCCGACTGTGGCTCGAATCCGTCGAAGATCAAGTCTCCGTGGATGTCGGCTGTGTAGTTCAAACTTCCAAATCTGACCTGATGGCCAGGGGCGTAGCTTTCAATCTGCTCCAGATGGCCAAGCGAATTATCCCGCAGTGCAAAGCCGCCGAACACGAAGATCTATCCGGGGAGAAAGGTCTCACCCTGGACCGCCTCGTTGTTGATGATCGGAGGAGCCATCGGGCCTAAAGGTGACGACACATAGGAACTCTCAATGAAAGCACCAATGTCGGTGTCAAAAACGGCGGATCTCGGGTAGGGGGTCCCGAACTGCGCGTCTAGGCCGGATGGTAACAGGAGGCAGGGGACACAATGTTTTACCCAGGTCCGGGCCCTCTTGATGGAGGTAAAACTCTACGTCCTGCTTGATTAATATTGATGATATGGGTAGTACAAGAGTAGATCTACCACGAGATCAGAGAGGCTAAACCCTAGAAGCTAGCCTATGGTATGATTGTATGTTGTCATTGTTGTGTCCTATGGACTAAAACCCTCCGGTTTATATAGACACCAGAGAGGGTTAGGGTTACACAAGGTCGATTACAAAGGAGGAGATATCCATATCCGTATTGCCTAGCTTGTCTTCCATGCCAAGTAGAGTCCCATCCGGACACGAGACGAAGTCTTCAATCTTGTATCTTCATAGTCCAACAGTCCGTCCACAGGATATAGTCCGGCTGTCCGGAGACCCCCTAATCCAGGACTCCCTCAATGACACTTCACCATTATTTGGGCCTAGAGGAAGGCATTGGGAAGTAATAAGTAGATGATGGGTTGCTAGAGTGACAGAAGCTTAAACCCTAGTTTATGCGTTGCTTCGTAAGGGGCTGATTTGGATCCATATGTTTCATGCTATGGTTAGGTTTACCTTAATACTTTTGTTGTAGTTGCGGATGCTTGCAATAGAGGTTAATCATAAGTGGGATGCTTGTCCAAGTAAGGACAGTACCCAAGCACCGGTCCACCCACATACCAAATTATCAAAGTCCCGAATGCGAATCATATGAACGTGATGAAACCTAGCTTGACGATATTCCCATGTATCGTCGAGAGCGCTTTACATCATATAAGAGTTTGTCCAGGCTTGTCCTTTGCTACAAAAAGGATTGGGCCACCTTGCTGCACTTTATTTACTTTTGTTACTTGTTGCTCGTTACCAATTATCTTATCACAAAACTATATGTTACCTATAATTTCAGTGCTTGCAGAGAATACCTTGCTGAAAACCACTTATTATTTCCTTCTGCTCCTCGTTGGGTTCGACACTCTTACTTATCGAAAGGACTACCTATAAATGTTTTTGGCGCCGTTGCCGGGGAGTGAAGCGCCTTTGGTAGGTGGAATTTGGTAAGAAAAAATTTATATAGTGTGCTGAAATTTACTGTCACTTGTTACTATGGAAAGTAATCCTCTGAGGGGCTTGTTTGGGGTATCTTCACCCCGACCAGTAGAGCAAAGAGTTGCTCCTCAACCTACTGAACCTACGAAAAATGAAATGTCTACTTTGAAATTCCTTAGGGTATGATAGAAAAATTGCTAGCTAATCCTTTTGCAGGAGATGGAACAAAGCATCCCGATGAGCACCTAATATATGTGGATGAAGTTTGCGGATTATTTAAGCTTGCAGGTGTTCCCAGAGATGTTATTAAGAAGAAGGTCTTCCCTTTATCTTTGAAGGAAGATGCATTGACATGGTATAGGCTATGTGATGATACGGGGTCATGGAACTACAAACGATTGAAATTGGAATTTCGTCAGAAGTTTTATCCTATGCATCTTGTTCATCGTGATCACAATTATATATATAATTTCTGGCATCACGAAGGAGAAAGCATCGCTCAAACTTGGGGGAGGCTTAAATCAATGGTATATCCATGCCCCAATCATGAGCTCTCAAGAGAAATGATTATTCAAAATTTATATGCTCGACTTTCTGATAACAATCGCACCATGCTCGATACTTCTTGTGCTGGCTCTTTTATGATGAGGACTATTGAATTCAAATGGGATTTATTGGAAAGAATTAAATGCAACTCTGAAGATTGGGACCTCGACGAAGGTAAGGAGGACACTAAATATGCACTTGACTCTGAGATAGTAGCTTCTTTCTGTGAATCTTTTGCTAGTCATGTTGATCTCCCTAGGGAGAAGTGGTTTAAATATCATCCTCCTATAGAATTAAAAGTAGCTACACCTATTAAAGTTGAAGAAAAGACTATCACTTATAATGATCCTATTGTTCCTACTTCTTATGTTGAGAAACCACCTTTCCCTGTTCGGATAAAGGATCATGCTAAAGCTTCAACTGTGGTTCGTAAAAGCAATATTAGAACCTATACACCTCCTGAGCAAATTTAAGTTGAACCTAATATTGCTATTGTTAAAGATCTCTTGTCTGATAATATTGATGGGCATGTTATTCATTTCCATGATGAAACTGCTAGAATTGCTAAACCTTGTGCTAAAGATAAACATAGACCTGTGGTAGGCACGCCTGTTATTTCTGTTAAAATAGGAGATCATTGTTATCATGGCTTATGTGATATGGGTGCTAGTGCTAGTGCAATACCTTTTGACTTATACAAAGAAATTATGCATGACATTGCACCTGCTGAGTTAGAAGATATTGATGTCGCAATTAAACTTTCCAATAGAGACACTATTTCACCAATGGGAATTGTTAGAGATGTTGAAGTCTTGTGTGGGAAAACTAAATATCCTTTTGATTTCCTTGTTCTTGGCTCCCCACAAGATAGCTTTAGTCCCATTATTTTTGGTAGACCCTTCTTGAACACTCTTAATGCTAAGATAGACTGCAAAAAGGATGTTGTTACTATTGGTTTAGGTGATATGTCTCACGAGTTCAACTTCTCTAAATTTCATAGACAACACCGTGAAGAGGAATTTCCTAGTAAAGATGAAATTATTGGTCTTGCTTCTATTGCCGTACCTCCTAGTGATCCTTTAGAACAATATTTGCTAGACCATGAAAATGATATGTTTATGAATGAAAGAAAGAAGGCAAATAGACGAAGTATTCTTTAAACAGGAACCTATCCTAAAACACAATTTGCCTGTTGAAATCCTAGGGGATCCTCCTCCACCCAAGGGTGATCCCGTGTTTGAGCTTAAACCGTTACCTGATAATCTTAAATATGCTTATCTTGATGAGAAAAAGATATATCATGTTATTATTAGTGCTAACCTTTCAGAGCATGAAGAAGAAAGATTATTGAAAACTCTGAAGAAGCACCATGCTGCTATTGGATATACTCTTGATGATCTTAATGGCATTAGTCCCACTCAGTGTCAACACAAAATAAATTTGGAGGAAGATGCCAAACCAGTTCGTGATCATGAACGACGGTTGAATCCTAAGATGAAGGAAGTGGTAAGAAAGGAATACTAAAGCTTCTTGAGGCAGGTGTAATTTATCCCGTTGCTGATAGTCAGTGGGTAAGTCCTATCCATTGTGTCCGTAAGAACGGAGGTATTACTATCGTTCCTAATGATAAAGATGAGTCGATCCCGCAAAGAATTATTACAGGTTATAGGATGGTAATTGATTTCCGCAAATTAAATGAAGCTACTAAAAAAGATGATTACCCCTTAACTTTTATCGATCAAATGCTAGAAAGATTATCCAAACATACACATTTTTGCTTTCTAGATGGTTATTCTGGTTTCTCTCAAATACCTGTGTCAGCCTATGATCAATCAAAGACTACTTTTACTTGCCCTTTTGGTACTTTTGCTTATAGATGTATGCCTTTTGGTTTATGTAATGCACCTGCTACCTTTCAAAGATGCATGATGGCTATATTCTCTGACTTTTGTGAAAAGATTTGTGAGGTTTCCATGGACGATTTTTCCGTCTATGGATCCTCTTTTGATGATTTCTTAAGCAACCTTGATCGAGTTTTGCAGAGATGTGAAGAAACTAATCTTGTCTTGAATTGGGAAAAGTACCACTTTATGGTTAATGAAGGTATTGTCTTGGGGCATAAAGTTTATGAAAGAGGTATTGAAGTTGATAAAGCCAAGGTTGATGCTATTGAAAAGATGCCATGTCCCAAGGACATCAAAGGTATAAGAGTTTCCTTGGCCATGCCGGTTTTTATAGGAGGTTCATTAAGGACTTCTCAAAAATTTCTCGGCCTCTGACTAATTTATTACAAAAAGATATACCATTTGTTTTTGATGATGATTGCGTAGAAGCATTTGAAATACTTGAGAAAGTGTTGATCTCTGCACCTATTGTTCAGCCACCTGATTGGAATTTACCTTTTGAAATTATGTGTGACGCTAGTGATTATGCTTTAGGTGATGTTCTAGGGAAAAGATTTGATAAGAATTTAAATGTTATTCAATATGCTAGTAAAACTCTAGACAATGCTCAGAGAAATTATGCTACTACTGAAAAAGAATTCTTAGCAGTTGTGTTTCCTTGTGATAAGTTCAGACCTTATATTGTTGATTCTAAAGTGACTATTTACACGGATCATGTTGCTATTAAATACCTTATGGAAAATAAAGATGCTAAACCTAGACTTATTAGATGGGTTCTCTTGCTACAAGAATTTTATTTGCATATTATTTATAGAAAGGGAGCTGAGAACCCCGTTGTAGACAACTTGTCTAGGCTAGAGAATGTTCTTGATGACACACTACCTATTGATGATAGCTTTGCTGATCAACAATTAAATGTCATAAATGCTTCTCACACAGCTCCATGGTATGCTGATTATGATAATTACATTGTTGCTAAATTTATACCACCTAGTTTCACATACCAGCAAAAGAAAAAGTTCTTCTATGATTTGAGACATTAATTTTGGGATGACCCACATCTTTATAAAGAAGGAGTAGATGGTGTTATTAGACGTTGTGTACCTGAGCATGAACAGGAATAGATCCTACGCAAGTGTCACTCCGAAGCTTATGGAGGACACCACGTTGGAGATAGAACTGCACATAAGGTATTGCAATCTGGTTTTTATTGGCCTACTCTCTTCAAGGATGCCGGTAAGTTTGTTGTATCTTGTGATGGATGTCAAAGAATCGGTAATATTAGCAGACGTCAAGAAATGCCTATGAATTATTCACTTGTTATTGAACCATTTGATGTTCGGGGCTTTGATTGTATGGGACCTTTTCCTGCCTCTAATGGATATACACATATTTTAGTTGTTGTTGATTATGTTACTAAGTGGGTAGAAGCTATTCCAACTAGTAGTGCTGATCATAACACCTCTGTTAAGATGCTTAAAGAAGTTATTTTTCCAAGGTTTGGAGTCCCTAGATATTTAATGACTGATGGTGGTTCACATTTTATTCATGGTGCTTTCGTAAAATGCTCGCTAAATATGATGTTAATCATAGAATTACATCTCCTTATCACCCACAGTCTAGTGGTCAAGTAGAACTGAGTAATAGAGAACTCAAATTAATTTTGCAAAAGACTGTTAATAGATCTAGAAAGAAATGGTCCAAGAAACTTGATGATGCATTATGGGCCTATAGAACTGCATATAAAAATCTTATGGGTATGTCTCCGTATAAAATGGTTTATGGAAAAGCATGTCACTTACCTCTCGAACTAGAACATAAGGCTTATTGGGATATTAAAGAGCTTAATTATGATTTCAAAATTGCCAGTGAGAAGAGGTTATTTGACATTAGCTCACTTGATGAATGGTGAACCCAAGCCTATGAGAATGCCAAATTATATAAAGAAAAGTTAAAAGATGGCATGACAAAAGAATACAAAAGTGTGAGTTTAATGTAGGTGATTATGTATTTTTATACAACTCTCGTTTAATATTTTTTGCAGGAAAACTTCTTTCTAAATGGGAAGGTCCTTACGTTATCGAGGAGGTCTATCATTCCGGTGCCATAAAAATCAACAACTTCGAAGACACAAATCCGAAGGTGGTGAACGATCAAAGAATTAAACATTATATCTAAGGTAATCCTATAAATCTTGAAACCAATGTTCTTGAAACCGTAACCCCAGAGGAATACATAAGGGACACTTTCCGGAATGTTTCAGACTCCGAAAAGGAATAGGTATGTGGTACGGTAAGTAAACCGACTCCAAAACAGTTCTAATGGCAATTTTTCTCTGTTTTGGAATATTTAGAAAAATAGAAAAATAAGAAGCAGTTCGGGAAGGACATGAGGGCTCCACGAGGGTGGAGAGCGTGCCCTACCCCCCAGGGCGTGCCACCTACCTCGTGGGGACCTCATGTGCTCTCCGGACTTCGTTTTCTTACACAACACGTATTTTGGTCGGTAAAAATTCATTATATAGTCTCCCGAAGGTTTTGACCACCGCATCACGCAAGAATCTCTTGTTCTTGTTTCGAGCTGTTTGCTGCCAGGTTTGTCAAAGCTAAGCATCATGTCGTCTCCCTCCTCCTCCAACAATGAGGGCAACGACGCTTGGCTAATGAAGATAGAGCTGAAGAGAGAAGAACCCATGGAGATCAACAAGGATGAAGGGATCAAGAAGGCCACGGAGGACCAAGTTCCGGTAACAGAAGACATCCTTCAACTTGACCACAATCTTCTTACCCCAACTGAGATCGAAGCTTTCAAGATGATTGAGCTAGCTCATATACAAAATAAGTATCTCACACGTGAAAATATTTTGTAGAAGGAGCATATCATCGCACTCAAGGGCATTATCCGCAAGTTGGAAGACCTCCTACGCTCGATGTGCGACTACCCATCATCACCACCATCTTCTTCACCAACAAAGGAGACGTAATCACATGGGTATGGGCACTCCCCTTTGCAACTGCCAAGCTTGGGGGAGTGCCCCGGTATCGTATCACCATCACTTCTATCTTCACTGTTTTCCTTAGTTCGATCCTTTTGGTAATATCTTGATCTAGTAGAATAAAAGCTTTTTAGTATGATCTAGTTGTGAGTTTTGCTTTATGATCCTTCTATGTAATCGAGTCCATGAGCTATATAATAAAGATTAGTGTTGAGTCAAGGGCTTGATTATTTTGTCATGATCTTGAGTGAATAAAAGAAAAGAGAAAGAATAAAAAGGAAACAAAGAGATCATATGGATCTTCTGGAGAGTAATGAGCTCACATATAAAAAAGTATAATGAATAAAAGTTGTTGAGAGTTGACAAACATAGTTTTGGTCATCGTTGCAATTACTAGGAAGTAATAAAGAAAGAGAGGTCTTCACATATAAATATACTATCTTGGTCATCTTTTATGATTGTCAGCACTCATTAAAATATGACATGCTAAAGAGTTGACATTGGACAAGGAAGACAACGTAATGGGTTATGTTTTCTTACATCTGAGATAAATTATATTTTCATGGATCATCCAACATGATTGAGCTTGCCTTTCCCCCTCATGCTAGCCAAAATCCTTTGCACCAAGTAGAGATACTACTTGTGCTTCCAAATATCCCTAAACCTAGTTTTCCCATGAGAGTCCACATATCTACCTATGTATTGAGTAAGATCCTTCAAGTAAGTTGTCATCGGTGCAAGCAATAAAAAATTGCTCTCTTAATATGTATGACTTATTAGTGTGGGAGAAAATAAGCTTTATATGATCGTGTGATATGGAAGAAATAAAAGCGACAAATTGCATAATAAAGGTCCATACCACAAGTGGCAATATAAAGTGATGTTATTTCACATTAAGATTTTGTGCATCCAACCATAAAAACGCATGACAACCTCTGCTTCCCTCTGCGAAGGGCCTATCTTTTACTTTTATCTCCTACCTTACATAAGAGTCATGGTGATCTTCACCCTTCCTTTTTACATTTTATCTTTTGGCAAGCACAACATGTTGGAAAGATCCTCGTATATATGGATAATTGGATGTGAGTTTTCATGAACTATTATTGTTGACATTACCCTTGAGGTAAAACGTCGGGAGGCAAAACTATAAGCCCCTCTCTTTCTCTGTGTCCGATTAAAACTCCATACCCACAAGTATTGCGTGAGTGTTAGCAATTGTGAAAGACTATGTGATAGTTGAGTATGTGGACTTGCTGAAAAGCTCTTATATTGACTCTTTCCTATGTTATGATAAACTGCAATTGCTCCAATGACTAAGATTATAGTTTGTTAGTTTTCAATGAAGTTTATGATTCATACTTGAAATTGTGATTGAACTATTACTCTAGCATAAGAAATCATATGACAAACATTATATAAGTTGATGTTCTAAGAATGATCATGTTGCCCTCATGTCCGTATTTTATTTTTATCGACACCTCTATCTCTAAACATGTGGACATATTTTTTCATTTCGGCTTTCGCTTGAGGACAAGTGAGGTCTAAGCTTGGGCGAGTTGATACGTCCATTTTGCATCATGATTTTGTATCGATATTTATTGCATTATGGGCTGTTATTACACATTATGTCACAATACTTATGCCTATTCTATCTTATTTTACAAGGTTTACATAAAGAGGGAGAATGTCGGCAGCTGGGATTCTGGGCTGGAAAAGGAGCAAATATTAGAGACCTATTCCGCACAGCTCCAAAAGTCTTGAAACTTCACGGAAGTCATTTTCAGAATATATAAAAAAATACTGAGCACAAGAAGTTCACCAGGGGGGCCACACCCTGCCCACGAGGGTGGGGGCGTGCCCTACCCCCCTGGGGGCGCCCCCCTACCTCGTGGGCCCCCTGGTGGCCCTCCGATGACCATCTTCTGCTATATGGAGTCTTTCGATGAGGGAAAAATCATAAGCCATCTTTCCGGATGAGACTCCGCCGCCACGAGGTGGAACCTTGGCGGAACCAATCTAGGGCTCTGGCGGAGCTGTTCTGCTGGGGAAACTTCCCTCCGGGAGGGGGAAATCATCGCCATCGTCATCACCAACGCTCCTCTCATCAGGAGAGGACAATCTCCATCAACATCTTCACTAGCACCATCTCCTCTCAAAACCCTAGTTCATCTCTTGTATCCAATTCTTGTCTCCAAGTCCGGGATTGGAACCTGTGGGTTGCTAGTAGTGTTAATTACTCCTTGTAGTTGATGCTAGTTGGTTTATTTGGTGGAAGATCATATGTTCAAATCCTTTATGCATATTAATACCCCTCTGTTTATGAACATGAATATGCTTTGTGAGTAGTTACGTTTGTTCCTGAGGACATGGGAGAAGTCTTGCTATTAGTAGTCATGTGAATTTGGTATTAGTTTGATATTTTGATGAGATGTATGTTGTCTTTCCTCTAGTGGTGTTATGTGAACATCAACTACATGACACTTCACCATTATTTGGGCCTAGAGGAAGGCATTGGGAAGTAATAAGTAGATGATGGGTTGCTAGAGTGACAGAAGCTTAAACCCTAGTTTATGCGTTGCTTCGTAAGGGGCCGATTTGGATCCATATGTTTCATGCTATGGTTAGGTTTACCTTAATACTTTTGTTGTAGTTGCGGATGCTTGCAATAGAGGTTAATCATAAGTGGGATGCTTGTCCAAGTAAGGACAGTACCCAAGCACTGGTCCACCCACATACCAAATTATCAAAGTACCGAACGCGAATCATATGAACGTGATGAAACCTAGCTTGACGATATTCCCATGTGTCCTCGGGAGAGCTTTACATCATATAAGAGTTTGTCCAAGCTTGTCCTTTGCTACAATAAGGATTGGGCCACCTTGCTGCACTTTATTTACTTTTGTTACTTGTTGCTCGTTACCAATTATCTTATCACAAAACTATCTGTTACCTATAATTTCAGTGCTTGCAGAGAATACCTTGCTGAAAACCGCTTATCATTTCCTTCTGCTCCTCGTTGGGTTCGACACTCTTACTTATCGAAAGGACTACGATAGATCCCCTATACTTGTGGGTCATCATTCACAAAGTGGCACAATAGTATCAAGCATAGAAGTAGTTTCATCATAAGTATCATGCATAGCAGAAGTGGCATCATCAATAACATGCGACATATCTGAATTAATAGCAGAAGCAGGTTTAGGTGTCGCAAGGTTACTCAAAATAGAAGGTGAATCAAGTGCAGAGCTAGATGGCAGTTCCTTACCTCCCCTCGTAGTTGAGGGATAAATCTTGGTTCTTGGATCTTTCAAGTTCTTCATAGTGATAAACAAATATAAATCCCAAGTGACTCAAAGAATAGAGCTATGCTCCCCGGCAACGGCGCTAGAAAATGTTCTTGATAACCCAAAAGTATAGGGGATTGCAACAATTTTCGAGGGTAGAGTATTCAACCCAAATTTATTGATTCGACACAAGGGGAGCCAAAGAATATTCTCAAGTATTATAAGCTGAGTTGTCAATTCAACCACACCTGGAAACTTAATATCTGCAGCAAGGTATTTAGTAGCAAAGTAATATGATAGTAGTGGTACTGATAGCAAAAGGTAATGGTAGCAAAAATAATATTTTGGGTTTTACAGTGATTGTAATAGTAGCAACGGAAAAGTAAATAAGAGAAGAACAATATATGGAAAAGCTCATAAGCATTGGATCGGTGATGGAGAATTATGCCGGATGCGATCGATCATGTAACGGTCATAACTTAGGGTGACACGGAACAAGCTCCAGTTCATCAATGTAATGTAGGCATGTATTCTGAATATAGTCATACGTGCTTATGGAAAAGAACTTGCATGACATATTTTGTCCTACCCTCCCGTGGCAGCGGGGTCCTATTGGAAACTAAGAGATATTAAGGCCCCCTTCTAATAGAGTACCGGACCAAAGCATTAACACATGGTGAAGACATGAACTCCTCAAACTATGGTCATCACCGGTAAGTATCCCGATTATTGTCACTTCGGGGTTAACGGATCGTAACACATAATAGGTCACTATAGATTTGCAAGATAGGATCAACAACTCTCATATATTGATGAAAACATAATAGGTTCGGATCTGAAATCATGGCACTCGGGCCCTAGTTACAAACATTTAGCATAGCAAAGTCATAGCAACATCAATCTGAGAAGATAGTGGATACTAGGGATCAAACCCTAACAAAACTAACTCGATTACATGATAAATCTCATCCAACCTATCGTCGTCCAGCAAGCCTACGATGGAATTACTCACGCACGGCGGTGAGCATCATGAAATTGGTGATGGACGAAGGTTGATGATGACGATGGAGATGGATTCCCCTCTCCAGAGCCCCGAACGCACTCCAGATCAGCCCTCCCGAGAGAGTTTAGGGCTTGGCGGCGGCTCTATATTGTAAAACGCGATGAATCCTTCTCCCTGATTTTTTTCTCCCCGAAAGTGAATATATGGAGTCAATGTTGAGGTCGGTGGAGCATCAGGGGGCCCACGAGGCAAGGGGCGCGCCCCACCCTCGTGGATAGGGTGTGGGCCCCCTGATGTGGATCTTTCTTCCATTATTTTTTATATATTCCAAAATAATTCTCCGTTGATTTTCAGGTCATACCGAGAACTTTTATTTCTGCACAAAAATAACACTATGGCAATTCTGCTGAAAACAACGTCAGTCCGGGTTAGTTCCATTCAAATCATGCAAGTTAGAGTCCAAAACAAGGGAAAAAGTGTTTGGAAAAGTAGATACGATGGAGACGTACCAGTGAGCTGTAGGCTGGTCACTAGAAACTCTGCAGCCTTCTCTTTTTACTGCCCATAATGAGTTGTTAGACAACAATGTCTAAATCTTTTTCGTTCGCAGTGGTTCCTGGAGCAGTTCACTCAAGATTACCTCGCAAAGTACAAGATTGGTGGACACGCAATGAAGGTTGAAGTATTTCATCAAGACTACAATGAGCATCGAGAAGTCGTAATGAAGACAGTGAAGGATGGACAGGCAGCAATCACAAGGGGTTGGCCTAGAGTCGTGTGCGCATTACACATGGAGGAGGGCACAATATGGGCATTCCGCTTCACCTTCTCCAGCAACCATAATGTCTTTCACCTCTCTCTTTACAGTCTTTATACAAGTATGGTTCATCATTCTTTACTTGGAGCTTCTGTAGTTCTTTAGTGTCTGTACCTGTGCATTGGTGGTTGAACCTATATTTGCAATAAACATGGTTGGATATGAAATAAGTGATTGCCTACATTCAAATCCAAAACATGTGATTTTTAAATTAGGGATTAATTATGGATTACACTGCACACGGTTTGCGAAAGCGAAACGTCTGCGATAGACGTGGAGATCAGAAACGTTTCTAGGATCCACCACGTGTGCGATCAATCTCCACTGCACACACAACATCCTCTTGAAAACTGTTTGCGTTTGTCCACCTTGCGCAAATGTTTACCACATAAAAACTATGTGATGGACAGCCTTTGACACACAGTTTCTTCTACACACCGTCGGATGGACGTCGTATGGTCACTGGAGCTAGAATCGTTCATATTGACTAAGTTGACAAAGCCCTCCGTCCTCGTCAACTTAGTAGGCCCACATGTCAGCCTCCCACTATGCTGGGTCCCAGCTAGTAAGGGGAGTATTCTTTTTTTGGTGCATAATAAGGAGGCACTTCCTTGCATGCGAAGATATAGATGGTGGGTCCGGCCTGTCAGCGGGGGGAACATTTTTTCGCGAAATACAGAGGCCCTCCTGGTGGGTCCCAGATGTCAGGTGGAGGAATCATTATTTTGCGCGTAATAAGCAGGCATTTCCTTATGTGCGGCCATGGACCCAGCTGTCAGCCTCTCCATGTAAAGTCCACGTCCGATGATGACGTTCATTGACCACATTGACCACGGCGCGTCGAGAGCACCAGGGCGGTGGACAACGGAGAGGCCTAGGAAGGGGACGACGCGGAGCCGAGGAAGACACGGCAGTGGATGCCCACGTGGAGAGGAGTACGAGGGTTCACTAGTTCGGCTACGGTGTGAGCCTGCCATTGCTGCAGGGCCTGGCCAGCGGTGGGAGTAGTAGGGGGCGGTGAGGCCTCAACGGCAGCACAGCCGGCCACTGGAGGCAGGAGCAGGTGGTCTCGCTGGCGCTGGTTTGGTCGGCTGGTGCAAGAAGAGCAGCGATTGAAGAAACAACAGGACCGTTCGATTCAAATCCAACGGTCACTGCTGCTAGAATCGTTTGTTGACTAAGTTGACAAAGCCCTGCGTACGGGTCAACTTAGTAGGCCCACAAGTCAGCCTCCGAACCGGTGCGCCCCAGATGTCAGTGGGAGGAATCATTTTTTGGTAATAAGGAGGCAGTTGATTGCGTGCAGCTAGGCCATCGGAGCGAGTAGGGTGGTCCGGTGAAGCCTGCGCGGCATGATAGCAGGCCACAAGAGGAGGGAGCAGGCAGTCCCGTCGGCTCTGGTTTAGGCGGCTGGAGCAGGAAGATCAGAGATTGAAGAAGCACGTCGGTCATTGGATGGACATCCAACAGTCACTGCTGCTAGAATCGTGTGTTGACTAACAAAGCCTTGCGTAAACAAGTCAGCCTCGAAATTTGTGGCGTGTATAGCCCATTTGATATTATTTTTATAATTTTTACTCATATTCTAATTCATATGGAATTTATTGCAGCCCATTTTCCATTTTTAGAATTGCTGCCCAGTTTCTGGTGAGTACCAGGGTTAAAAAATTGAACTAAAAATGTGCAAAATTTTGAAAATTCACATTTTTTTGTTGGGGAACAAAATATTCTTAATCCAAAAATTATTAGCCATACTAAAAAAAATTTAAAAATAAATTAGTACTATTGCATGTTCAAATCCAATGAAATATAAAATATCATTGAAGAACAAAAACAAAAAAAGAAACTAATTTTCCCATTTACTTTTAACACATACCGACCAAACTCTTTGGCCAGGCCTAGCTTGGCCTAGCTTGGGTATTCTTCAAAAAGAAATAGTGGCCTACCTATTTTCCCAAAGAAAAAACTGCTGGGCTGGTCATGTGGTTATACGGGCCACAAAGACCGCATGACCCAGTTTATTGCCTGCTCCTCCGGTCAAATCCTCAAAAAAATTGTGCAATTCTGTCGTTAATTGACTATACGTTGAAAATGATGTGGGTCCCAGATATCAGCAGGGTGGATTAGAGTAAAAAAACGAGGGGTGCATCTGAGTAGTAAAAGAGGCGCTTTGCTTGTGGTCGGGAGTGGACCTGGTGGGTCCGTACTGTCATACTCACATCTACAGTCCTTTCCCAATTCACTATGTTGGCAGGGCCAGACGGCGGCACCACAGAGAACGCACCAAGGCGGAGGATATAGTGTTGTCGGCAATGTGTTGGGCTGGGTTCGACATTCTTATTGAAAAATAAAAATGGACTGGAACTATTTACGACGTTGACTACGATTTCCATGGGTCCGCTGGTTGTTGGAAGAAAATGGTGGGAGAAAGAAGACTGGTCGCTATCTTTGCCTAAGAATTCTATCGACTGAATGTAACGACACTATCATAGGAAATAATATCCTCCTGTTAAATCGTGAATTTAAAGAACCGATGCATGAGCATTTAACTTTATTTATTTATTTATTTACTTATTTATGTTTAGGGGACCATGAGCATGTACCTAGGCCGGATTCATGTGATAGCCTCTCTTCCAGTTAATTATGGGCTCCTCTATTGGGCCTTCATCAGTGGGCTGCATGTTATCAACAAGTGGAAAATGTGTTCCTACGAAAAATAGTATGCGCTACGTATGGTACGGGGCACTAAAGGATCCGACCATGCAACGACTTCCAAAACATTGTTTTTGTCGTTCTAACAACATATTTATTCAACCAACAGACGAAATATACTACCGATTGTACATTGAAAATAGCAGCAACAACAACCAGGGTTGGGGATGCAACAGAAGCAGTAAGCAGGCCAGAAGAGTAAAGACGCAGCTCTCCTTCCAAACCAAACATCAGCCATCATTACAAAAGGGCTACCAAAAAAGAACAAGTGTATGGATCAAACTAAATAAAGATCCTACTACACCAAGTGTACGCATCTAACTAACTGGCTCAGTTAGACGTTGCTATTTATTAAGCTATGGAAATTGGCTGACGGCTTGAACCAGATGGGTTCCTGATGGGGGAAACTCCAGCAAGCAGGTCAAAGTCTAATACTTGCGACCCTCTCTCCTACTTTGGGCTGCAGAGCGTGGCGGCACATATCAGGGTATGGTGCATGCAGAGATGCATGGTACGTCATGTACACACAGTTTTGCCTGATGAACGAAACCGAGCTACCATCATGATCCTTGTTGTCGGTTATCTCCTGGTTAATCGGATAATCTAGTCCAAGAAACAGAGAGCGTGTACCAAGGCTACTTACGAGCCTCCAGTCAAAAATTCCTGAAGGACCAGAGAAGATGGGATCCTGCTCAAAGACCTTGCAGCGACTGTGATTGCATTCCGCGAAACTTTGAGTGAGTAGGATAAGGAGGAGTAGTCGGAGGATCTAAGAAGGGAATTAGAGAAAAAAGAGCAGCAGCTCAGTAATAACACCTAGGCTTTTGAATTAACTCTGCAATTTGGAAGACGGAGGAATTGAAAGTAGAAGAAGTTATCGAAACTCGGAACCACATGTTCAATCTTTTTTAGCGGTTTCCCCAGAGATCTTTATCATTAACCAACCTTCATTTTGCTCATTCATGGAGTTGTATTTAGTACCTCTAAGAAAGATGATTATCCACCATTAGTTAGTAATGTGGGTTGGCTTGGATTACTTAGTGTTGCGCGCCTAGGAGGGAAGCGTGCTTGGGATGCGGAGGAGCTATTATCGCCCAGCTCCCTAACCTAATGCGGCCGGACCGCAGGGAACCTTAGCATGGGGGGACGTCCTAATCCTTTTGCCGCCACAAGGCCGGCTAATCGTACGCAGCAGGAGCAAGGGAACTCCCCTGCTTCAGGAAGGCACATGAGTCCGAACGCTATTATGAATGTGCCACCGACACTACACTACATAGGTACCTGCACACGTCCGGTACATGCGAACGATTGTCGTTTGATCGGGCCAGTAACCACTTGCAACTGCCATGCCGCTTTTGTTTGAAAGGTTCTGGTATTAGGAAGGGTAGGGACACCAGGCGGCCTACAACATCATATCAAGTTGGAGTCAAATAAAAAATGGCTCTTAATGTAGTCAATCTTAAGACCAATATGTTATGAGCATGAATATTTTTTCAGTAAATGTTGACAGTAATATAAGCAAGCCATCATGATATCATAGGAAAGTAACATACTGTTGTAACAACCATTTGCAGCGATGACTGGAGTAGGCCAGCAATACGTCTAGCCATAGAAGGAGTCGACAGCGTAAATGAAGCCCTTGTGTTCAATGGCATCAGAGAACCATGGAGGATGTATGATCCTGCATTGGACGTGCAGATTTATCCACTTACCGCAGTGACTTGTTAGATAGGCGAGACCACGGTTGAAGAACTCAATTAGCCTGAAGTCTTTATAATTCGCAGATCTTATGGGCACTTGGCAGATTACAACCTTGAGCTAATCAAACTTGGTATCATGTTGGCTACTGTAAGATTCCGAGTATTCTGGGCCGCAGTGCCAAATTAGTGCAGTGTTAATCGAAGGAAGGGGGGTCAATCGCCGGGTGTAGACCTCCACGAGCATCCATCTGCCGCCACCATCGATGAGCACCATCCAAGACGTGTTCATGCCGAGCAAGTACATACCGTTAATGTAGTTGAGGGTGACGGGGATCGGATCATAGTAAATAGGGTTGATGCTCGCCACCCCACGATTGTTATGCTGCGTGACACGCCGTCTCTGAAGATCAGGCGGCATCAGCAAGCAAGGAGGTGGCTTAAAAAGCTCCGGCCTGAGGGCTTTGAGTAAATGGTATATCCCCAACGAGCACACAGCGAGCGGCATGGAACTGAGATTGTCCACACACGAAACAATGAGCTTGATTACATCTATGGGGAGCGAATTCCAGCCACTCTTTCGGCGGACGCTCCTCGGTTCTGCCATTGTTAGTGCTTGGGTTTCAGAAGAGGGGGCGCCTTAGCGGGGATGGAAGATTGGACCATTATGTGCGGACAAGGATGGAGAAGCGAATATGTGCTGCGGGAAGTGGACAGGTGATGATGACTACAACACGCCGCTTGACTTACGAGACACGTACCAGCAGCGTAGGGTCATATCGATGCCAGACAACTTGCTTGAGTGATCATTATCGGTGTCAAAACCGGCGGATCTCGGGTAGGGGGTCCCGAACTGTGCGTCTATGGCGGATGGTAACAGGAGTCGAGGGACACAATGTTTACCCAGGTACGGGCCCTCTCGATGGAGGTAATACCCTATGTCCTGCTTGATTGATCTTGATGATATGTGTATTACAAAAGTTGATCTACCATGAGATCGTAGAGTCTAAACCCTAGAAGCTAGCCTATGATTATGATTGTTGTTGTCCTACGGACTAAACCCTTCAGTTTATATAGACACCGGAGGGGGCTAGGATTACACACATTCGGTTACAAGGGAGGACATCCACATATCTGAACTGCCAAGCTTGCCTTCCACGCAAAGGAGAGTCCCACCTGGACACAGGGCAAAGTCTTCAATCTTGTATCTTCATAATCCAATAGTCCGGCCAAAGTATATAGTCCGGCTATCCGAGGACCCCCTAATCCAGGACTCCCTCAGTAGCCCCTGAACCAGGCTTCAATGACGATGAGTCCGGCGCGTAGATTATCTTCGGCATTGCAAGGCGGGTTCCTTCTCCGAATACTCCATAGATGATTTTGAACACAAGGATTGTGTCCGGCTCTGCAAAACAAATTGCACATACCACCATAGAGAGTAATATTTCCACCATAGAGAGTAATATTTCATAACATGACATCACGTCATGGCCCGGTCATTATTCGAACCGTTTTTCTCAACCAGCTACTACACGTATTGCGAGGTGGTTTTCTTGGCACGTCTTGTCGAAGCAGAGATCGTGTCCCCTTATCATGGGATTCTCATCAATACTGGTGTGGGTAACCCAACCGTGCCATCAATTACGGTGCTTGGGGAATAAGCGAGTTTACCAGGCAGGTGGGGAGGCGCATAGCTTCTTCCGCCCTTATAAAGGGACAAGGACTCCTCCTTTTCACCCACGCCTTCTTCTTCCCGATCCATTCCCCCTCGCCCGAGCTCCAGCGCCCGAGCGTTCGTCTTCTCCGCCCACAAAGGCCTTCCGAAAATGTCCGGATCCGGAGCAGGAGGCAACTGGATGGCCTCTATCGTCCAGGAGAAGCATATCAAAAAGCTTCGGGTGGCCGGGTATCTGGCAAAAAAAATCGGCCACCGTCTCCCGACGGCGGGACAGATCATTCCCACTCCGGAACCCCAAGAGAGGGTTCTATTCCTCCCTCACTTTGTCCCCGGGGTAGGTTTTCCCCTCCACCCCTTCGTTTGTGGCATCATGTATTATTACAGGGTCGATTTTCATGATCTATCCCCCAATTCCTTCCTCAACATTTCGACATTCATCCTCGTGTGCGAGGCTTTTCTCCGCATCTCGCCACACTTCGGCTTATGGCTGAAGATCTTTAATGTGAAGCCCAAGGTGGTGAGGGTGAGCACGCCGAGTGCGGGGGCGCAATGGTGAGCAAGATGCCCAACGTCACATGGACAACATGTACCTTTAATGATTCCGTCAAAGAGTGGCAACAGTAGTGGTTTTACATTACTGAGCCACGCGCCACAGAATGGGCCACTGCTCTAGAGTTCCGACCCGGAGCCCCTCTGCGGCTTACGTCCTGGCCCAAGAAGGGCCTGAAATGGTCTTCGTCCGATGAACTGTCTATGCTCCAGACGCACGTTCAGGATATTTAAGACAAGAAAATCGAACTTGTCAATGTAGTCCAGGTGATGTTAGTTCGCCGGATCCTGCCTTGTCAGCACGGGACTTGCAATCTCTGGGAATTCGATCCGGCCAAGCACCAGACCCTGTGAAAGCTCTTTGGCTCCTCACACGAATACATCTGGAAGGTGCTTTTCAAGTATGGAAAACCATGGCCGGACTCGGCCGAGGACCATGGGTTCAACTGTCTCGCCCTGCAAGCTCGGTAAGTTTTTACGCGTTTTACCCACATAACCCAAGGAAAATGCTCAATGTGTTTTCCTCAACTCCCCTAGGGATGGACGAAGAAGGCAGGGCGGATCCACTGTCCGGCCCCGTTGCCCGAAGAACCGGCCAGCCCACTTCTAACGAAGATGCTGGTCCCGGTGCCGTACAAGGCGCCGAAGAAGAAGACCGTGAAGGAGGCCAAAAAGACTCGGGGCAACCTTCGTCGCCGCGGCACTTCGGACGCAATATCTGAAGGCTCCAACATTCGCTCTACCTCCGAAGAGGATGAGGAGGAGGAGGAACACGAATCCCCGGCGAGGGGAAGAAAGAAGAGGGCGGCCTCCATACACTTGGAGGCCGAGTCGCCTAAAAGGGGAAAAATTCCTCTTCCGGAAGAGTCCACTGTCGTCACCGATAGCAGTACGGCGTGGGTGTCGGTGTCAAAACTGACGGATCTCGGGTAGGGGGTCCTGAACTGTGCGTCTAGGCTGGATGGTAACAGGAGGCAAGGAACACGATGTTTTACCCAGGTTCGGGCCCTCTTGATGGAGGTAAAACCCTACGTCCTGCTTGATTAATATTGATGATATGGGTAGTACAAGAGTAGATCTACCACGAGATCAAGGAGGCTAAACCCTAAAAGCTAGCCTATGGTATGATTGTTGTATGATGAAGTTGTCCCACGAACTAAAACCCTCCGGTTTATATAGACACCGGAGAGGGTTAGGGTTACACAAAGTCGGTTACAATGGTAGGAGATCTTGAATATCCGTATCGCCAAGCTTGCCTTCCACGCGAAGGAAAGTCCCATCCGGACACGGGACGAAGTCTTCAATCTTGTATCTTCATAGTCCTGGAGTCCGGCTGAAGGTATAGTCCGGCTACCCGAACACCCCCTAATCCAGGACTCCCCCAGTAGCCCCTGAACCAGGCTTCAATGATGACGAGTCCGGCGCGTAGATTGTCTTCGGCATTGCAAGGCGGGTTCCTCCTCCAAATTCTTCATAAAAGTTTGTAAACACCAAGGGTAGTTTCTGGCTCTGCAAAATAAGCTTCCATGTATTGCCACAGAGAGAATAATATTAACACAAATCTAATCTGCTGACGTATTCCGCAGCGTGACATCACACTATGGCCAAGCCTTTATTCGAATCTTTTTCACTTTTCCACCTCAGCGTGTTTTGCGAGGCGGTTTCCTTGGCACGTCTTGTCAAAGCAGAGATCGTGTCCCCCATTTACGGGATTCTCATCAATACGGACGTGGGTAACCCAACCGCGCCATTTATCACGGCGCTTGGGAGGCAAGCGAGTTTTATTAGGCTGGTGGGGACGCATAGTCGCATCCGCTCATATAAGGGGATAAGGATCCACCTTTTTACCTACGCCTTCTTCCTCCTTTGCCTATCCATCTTCTGCGCACCCGAGCTCCAGCACCCAAGCCCGCACTTCCTACCTCAACCTTCTCCAACAATGTCCGGAGCGGGAGGCAAGTGGATGGTCTCCTCCGTCACGGAGGGCCATGTCAAAAGGATAAGGAAGGCCGGATACCTGTCCAAAGACATCGCGCACCGGCTTCCTGAGGAGGGGCAGCTTCTCCCCACCCCAAGGCCCCATGAGAGGGTAGTATTTCTTCCCCACTTCCTCCGCGGACTGGGTTTTCCTCTCCACCCATTTGTCCGCGGGCTCATGTTCTACTATGGCCTAGATTTCCATGATCTGGCCCTGAACTTCATCCTCAATATCTCGGTGTTTATCATCGTGTGCGAGGCTTTCCTCTGCATCCGCCCCCATTTCGGCCTCTGGCTCAAGACCTTCAACGTCAAGCCAAAGGTGGTGCACGGCAACCAGGTGGAGTGCGGAGGTGCCATGGCGGGAAAAATAGCCAACATCCTATGGCTCGAGGGCTTCTTTGTGGAGACCTTGAAGGGGTGGCAGTCAGGGTGGTTTTACATCACCGAGCCACGCGATCCGAAGTGGATCGCAGCCCCTGAATTCCGATCCGGACCCCCTACGCGGCTCATGTCCTGGAAGGAGACGGGCTTGTCGTGGGGTGACGAAGAAGAGGTGACCGGACTGCAAAAATGCATCCAGTCCCTGGTGAACAAGCAGCTCAAGCTTGTCAACGTAGTCTAGGTCATGCTCGTCCGCCGGATCCTTCCGTGTCAAGAACGGGACTTCAATTTGTGGGAGTTCAACCCGGCGCAACACCGAACTCTGAGCAGGCTCTTCTACATGACGTACGAAGATGTCTGGAAGGGGCTAACCAAAGGCGCCGAGGCTCCCACATCCGCCTCCGAAGACCGCGGATTCAGCTCGCAGCGCCCTGCTGGCGAGGTAAAATATTTTCATCTTTTACAGGATGTTAAGTTTTCTTCATAGATTGACTCTATGCGGAATCTAAAATCCCTTACCTTTGACAGGATTGGCAGGCGAAGTCCGGACTGATTAACTGTCCGGCTCCCTTGCCCGAAGACCCAGCCCCTGCTCTCCTAGTGAAGCTGCTGGTTCCGGCACCTTATGTGGTGCCGGAGAAGAAGGCCAAGAAGAAGAAGGCCACGGGGACTCGAAAGAGTTCCCGGCATATGGTGGTGTCGGACTCAACGTCCGATGAGTCCGAGACGCGCTCCTCCCGTGAAGACGAGGAGGAGGAAGAAGAGACCTCTCCCCCTCCAGCGGGGGGAGGAAAGAAGAGGAAGGCCGCCCTAGTAGGGGAGGCCGGAGGGTCCAAGAAGAGGAAAACCCCTCCGCCGGACTACGCCCCCGACACCGACGAGGACTAAGAGGAGTGGCCAGACAGGGCCAAGCGTCTGGTGAAATCGTAAGTGTTCGGATACCAGAGTAACTCATGATATTCCTTTTGTTGCGCAGCTTTCCCTAATGTCGAATATAATCATGCAGCCCGCCTAGGGACGGGCTTGACGAGTCGTCGAGCGGCTCCCTGGATTCATCGGACGTGAATTCAGTTCCGCTCGCTGCCTCCCCCTGTGCTGCGGATGACGCCGAAGTGGTGTCGCGACAAGCTCCGAGGCAAGAGGAGGTGGTCCAGGAGGAGCCGCGTGGCGACCTCCCGGACTCCAGGAGTGAAGGGGACAAGACCCCCCAAGGCTCCAAGTCCGGCTTTAAGCCGGACACCGCGCCGGAATCGTCAATGGTTCCGGACCGCGGCAGGCGAACTCCTACCAAGAGGAGCAAGCCTATTGAGCCGGCGTCCTCCGTCCAACCGGAGGCACCAGACAATCTGCTGGAGGTGCTTAAGGGCGCCTCCATCGACGAGGAGCACCATACCATCATGAGTACGGTGGTCCAGAAGGTTCGGTCCGCCAAAAGCGGACTTACTAAAGCTTGTGCTAGCCTTCTAACAGGCTTCGAGGTAAGTAGAAATATGTAAAAATATTACCGCATAGACAGTAGCCCCTGATGCTCTGTTTGGCGTTCGGAAAGAAAAGCCGAATAGAGGATCTATTAAATATCGCAGGAGTCTAACTAAAAAGGAGTCAATATACGTATGCAGGCTTCGCTACTGGCCACCGCCGCACTGACTGCGGAGGTGGGTGCCCTGAAGCAGGGCCTCGAGCGGACCGAGCAAGAGCTCGGCCTTGCCAAACGGCAGCTTGAGGAGAAAGAATGTAAGAGATACCTTATAGAAAAAATGCCTATAAGAAGACGCAATTGCAAAAAATGACAGGAGTATACTGCTTATTGTAGGGGCCACAACTGAGGTGGCGACCCTCAAGCAGGCGCTGTCCGAGGCCGAGAAGAGCGGCCACGGAGCGCACCGAGCGGGAGAAATTTGAGGCGCAGGTCGGCGAGGTGCAGCAAGAGCTTCAGGCTCTCATGAAAAAACATGAGAGTTTGGAGCTCGACTCGAAGACGCGAGCGTCCGAGCTTGCTGCGGCCCTTAAAACTACCAAATCTGCCAAGGCCGAAGCCCAGAAGGCCCTCCAGGAATTGGATGCGGTGAAAAAGATAGCGGCGGGTAAGGCATTCTCTATGCAAAGCAGACATATAAAAGTAAACTACTTGTTACTTACCCGAATCCGAAGCTCTCCAGGGGCATTCGCAGATCATCCCTGCAGCGTATCTGATGCCGCCGCATTCTACCGAGTCGAGGAAGGCAGCTTGACGGAGAAGGTGTTCTGGTCTCAGTACGCTGAGGCCGGACACCCTGTGCCCTTGAGCGACCAACTGAAGCAGCTGGTCGAGCTCCACAAGGCGGTTGAACAGGCCCTGAAGGGCTTCATAGTTCGGCTGTGGCCTGGAGAGGCCATGCCTAGGAGCTACTTCGGACTGGTGCGGCGGCTGGTGGAGGCTTGTCCAAGGCTCGAGGTCATCAAGCGCTCCATTTGCATCGAAGGTGCCCATAGGGCCCTTGCCCGTGCAAAGGTGCACTGGGTAAGCTGGACGGTGAGAAGCTTGTGAGGGACGGGCCGCCGCTGGGGAAGGAGCATCACAAGCCCGAGAACTATTACAAGGATGTTCTGGCCGGTGCGTGCCTTATGGCGGATGAATGCACCAAGGATGTAATTTTTGAATGAACTCGCTCGTGTTATCCTGTGCGCTGAAAACTTGTTCATATGCGCTAAGCAATGCTTGAATTTAAAATATTACTTTCTGTGCGGCCGTTTATCAAAAAATTGAGAGATGGCCAGTCGTCGGCTTCTGCCCCCATGCCACTAGTGTTGGGGCGTTCGGGATAAACCTGAGCGCTCTTTTTCCCATGATTGGGTTCGTCGAGGGAGGCGCTCAGCACAATGAACAAGGCAATCGGACTATAATGCTTGAACACTCTCACTTAGCCATAGAACTCTATAATTTTAAATTTCGGGGAAGCCCCTAGTTTTCGGAAGACCGAGTTCGGGGCGCTATCCACGCCTTGGCCGGACAAAGCCGGTTCCTCGCTCGAAGCGGCATAAGTCTTTAAGGACTTGAAAAACCTCTCGAACAGCGACCTGTATCTCGCCTCATCATGATAGTCAGTTTTAGCTTTCTCTACTGAGGTGCTCAGCCCAGCTCAACTGGGGCACAATCGCAGTAGTTCTCCTAGTGCTACCTTAGCCGATATAGCGGAACGTAAGGCACCAAAACATAGGAGCCGGGCAAACCCAACTATTGACCCAAATCATGATTCGGAGCCGATGCATATAGTGCTATAAGTTCGGGGTGCCACACTTGTGAAAGTGTACGGACTTCTCATGCCATATTGTTGGGTACTGAAGCCCCTGGCATATTTTTGCCGTACCAGAGTGTATGGATGCAACATGTTATTGATAAACATATATATAAAAAAAGGATAATGCAAAAAATAGACAAAAAGCTATGCATTGTTTATAGAAAGGCTTCTATGAAAGCGGAACGATACAAATAGTGCGATAAGCAAAAGAAATTGGACTATTTAACATGTCCTGGCCAGGGGCAGGCCGCGGAATTGTATTAAAAAACAGGTATACTGCTCGCAATAGAGACCACCTGGGAGTTCCATAATGCGGCGTGGCTTGTTTGCTTTCCTGGATCTTGCATCATTTGTGCGGTAGTTGAATTGCCGAACGGGTCATCCGAAGTATGGAGTCCTAGGAGTAAGAGAAAAAAACAAAAAAAAGGAATCTGGCAGCCCCTGTGCGGTTTAAGCCGTATTTCGGGCGTGCCGTGATAGTGCCCCTTCCCTTGTGCCCATGGTATTTCAAGAGCGTAGTTATGTACGCGAAGCACTGGTTTCACTATATCGCGAGGGCTAGGTTTGGGGCCGCATTGCCATGCTAGCTCAGAACGTGCCAGGCGGTCTTGTAGTAGGGTACTCCAGGCGCGCTTGACAGTGTCCGGCGTTTTGAAGGCCGAACTGGAGAACTGCCTAGAGAGGCTGCTTTGTACTTCTGCTGCGAGCGCTGCCGTGTGCTCCTCCGTTCGGAGGGAGCGTTCGGTGTTCCCATTGACCGTGATTACTCCTCTAGGGCCTGGCATCTTGAGCTTGAGGTATGCATAGTGCGGTACCGCGTTGAATTTTGCGAATGCGGTTCGCCCGAGCAGTGCATGATAGCCACTACGGAATGGGACTATGTCGAAGATTAACTCCTCGCTTCGGAAGTTATCCGGAGATCCGAAGACCACTTCCAGTGTGACTGAGCCTGTACAGTTGGCTTCTACACCTAGTATGACGCCTTTAAAGGTCGTTTTGGTGGGCTTGATCCTCGAGGGATCTATGCCCATTTTTCGCACTGTATCCTGGTAAAGCAGGTTCAGGCTGCTGCCGCTGTCCATGAGGACTCTTGTGAGATGAAATCCGTCAATGATTGGGTCTAGAACCAATGCGGCAAAGCCACCGTGATGGATGCTAGTGGGGTGGTCCCTTCGATCAAAGGTGATCGGGCAGGAGGACCATGGGTTGAACTTTGGGGCGACTGGCTCCATCGCATATACGTCCCGTAACGCACGCTTCCGCTCCCTCTTGGGGATGCGGGTTGCGTATATCATGTTCACCGTCCGCACTTGCGGGGGAAATCCCTTCTGTCCACCGTTGTTCGGCGGCCTGGGCTCCTCCTCGTTGTCGCTATACAGCCCCTTGTCTTTGTTTTCGGCTCTTAACTTGCCTGCCTGCTTGAACACCCAACAATCCCTGTTGGTGTGATTGGCTGGCTTTTCGGGGGTGCCATGTATCTGGCACAAGTGGTCGAGTATTCGGTCCAAACTGGACGGGCCCTGAGTATTTCGTTTGAATGGCTTTTTTTGTTGACCGGATTTGTAGCCTCAGAATACAGCATTAACTGCCGTATCCTCGTTGCTGTCGCTGTTAACGCGGCGCTTTTGTTTGTTCCGACGTGACCTGTCGCTTTTGTCCTTGGTATCTGAATTACCAGGGTTCTTGGTTAAATTGTTGTTGCGAGCTAGCCAGCTGTCTTCTCCCACGCAAAAGCGGGTCATGAGTGTCATGAGGGCTGCCATAGATTTCCGCTTTTCCTGTCCCAAGTGCCGGGCAAGCCACTCGTCACGGATATTATGCTTGAAGGCCGCTAAGGCCTCTGCGTCCGGACAGTCGACTATCTTGTTTTTCTTTGTTAGGAACCGTGTCCAGAATTGCCTGGCCGATTCCTCTGGCTGCTGAATTATGTGGCTTAGGTCATCGGCGTCCGGTGGTCGCACATAAGTGCCCTGGAAGTTGTCAAGGAATGTGGCTTCCAGTTCCTCCCAAGAACCGATTGAGTCTGCTGGCAAGCTGTTAAGCCAATGCCGGGCCGGTCCCTTAAGTTTGAGTGGGAGGTATTTGATGGCGTGTAGATCATCACCGCGGGCCATGTGGATATGAAGGAGATAATCCTCGATCCATACCGCAGGATCTGTTGTGCCATCGTACGATTCGATGTTTATGGGTTTGAAGCCCTCAGGGATTTTATGATCCATTACTTCATCTGTGAAGCATAGTGGGTGTGCGGCGCCTCTGTATTGGGCTATATCACGACACAGCTCGAAGGGGCTTTGTCTGTTGAGTTCGGCCCGGCCGGATTTATTGCATCCGGAGTGACAATCACCGTCACGTGCCATGGGGCGCCTGCGCGATCCGTAGATCGATCTTGTTTGCATTGCCTTGTCCTCCAGTATGTCGCGCAGGTCGGGCGCATTTTCCCGTGCCTTAGTATGCTTGACGCGGCGTCGGGGCATGGCTTGAGTGGAGGGCCAAGAGGCCTCTCTATCGCGGCCACGAGGTGGCCGGTCGGCCATGTCATGCGCTGGTGATGTAGGTGCTTCCTCCTCTAGTCGGGGTAGCAGCTTGCGCTTTGGTTAACCCTTGGAGGGGCGTTCGAGTTCATACTCTTCGGCCGCAAGGACTTCAGTCCATCTGTCAGCTAGCAAATCCTGATCAGCTCTAAGCTGTTGCTGCTTTTTCTTGAGGCTGCTTGCCGTGGCCATAAGCCTGCGTTTAAAACGCTCTTCTTCGGCGAGATCCTCTGGCACGACGAACTCGTCATCGTCGAGGCTTGCCTCGTCTTCGGAGGGAGGCGTATAAATATCGTCCTCAACCTCTTGGTCCGCCGCCCTCTCGTGAGGGCTGGCTTTTCTGTCCTCCTGTGCTGAATCTTGCTGGAGGGGGTGTTCTTCGGCGCTATCCAGAGTAGTATCATCTCCCGTGCCGGAATTACCGTTTTTGCTTTGGCGGGATTTAGAGCGGCGCTGCTGACGCCGGCGCTTGGGCTGTTTCTTAGAGGTATCGTCCCCCGCTGTTCCATCGCCATCTCCATCCTTTGGAGTGTCCACCATATATATGTCATATGATGAGGTGGCCTTCTAGCGCCCTACAGGTGCTGGTTCTTGTTCGTCTCCTGCATCATCGTCCATGCCGTCGATGTCTTCGGAGTCGAAGTCAAGCATGTCGGTTAAGTCGTCGACAGTGGCTACGAAGTGGGTGGAGGGTGGGTTTTGAATTTTTTCATCGTCCGTATCCCAACCTTGTTGACCGTAGTACGGCCAAGGCACTCCTGATAAAGAGAGAGACTTTAGAGAATTTAGGATGTCACCGAAGGGCGAGTGCTGAAAGATGTCCGCGGCGGTGAACTCCATTATCGGCGCCCAATCGGATTCGATCGGCAGGGGCGCGGGGGGCTCGGAGTTCGGAGAGGAATTCGGCTCCTCGGAGTCACGGGCCATGCGGAGTGTGGGGCTGGAGTTCGGCTCGATCGCCTCTGAGATCGCAGCCCCTGAGGCAGCGTCCAATCGCTAATCCTCGATCGGCGCAGTAGGCTCTGAATCAATGGTCGGAACCGATGCGTGTGCGGCCTCCAAGGCGCTGTTCGGCGGCAGAGCTATATCATGCCCATCGAGACAGTGCGGCGCGCTTGGCTGTGGCTCGAATCCGTCGAAGATCAAGTCCCCGCGGATGTCAGCCGTGTAGTTTAGGCTTCCAAACCTGACCTGATGGCCAGGGGCGTAGCTTTCGATCTGCTCAAGGTGGCCAAGCGAATTGGCCCGCAGTGCGAAGCCGCCGAAGACGAAGATCTGTCCGGTGAGAAAAGTCTCACCCTGGACTGCATCGTTGTTGATGATCAAAGGAGCCATCGGGCCTAAAGGCGACGACAAAGAGGAACTCTCAATGAAAGCACCAATGTCGGTGTCAAAACCGGCGGATCTCGGGTAGGGGGTCCCGAACTGTGCGTCTAGGCCAGATGGTAACAGGAGGCAAGGAACACGATATTTTACCCAGGTTCGGGCCCTCTTGGTGGAGGTAAAACCCTATGTCCTGCTTGATTAATATTGATGATATGGGTAGTACAAGAGTAGATCTACCACGAGATCAAGGAGGCTAAACCCTAAAAGCTAGCCTATGGTATGATTGTTGTATGATGAAGTTGTCCTACGGACTAAAACCCTCCGGTTTATATAGACACCGGAGAGGGTTAGGGTTACACAAAGTCGGTTACAATGGTAGGAGATCTTGAATATCCGCATCACCAAGCTTGCCTTCCACGCCAAGGAAAGTCCCATCCGGACACGGGACGAAGTCTTCAATCTTCTATCTTCATAGTCCTGGAGTCCGGCTGAAGGTATAGTCCGGCTACCCGAACACCCCCTAATCCAGGACTCCCTCGGTGGGATCCTAGGGCCCAGCCCCTAGTGAACTCGTGAGTATAAAATCCGAACACGTTTATGCGTCCAGACTCATCATGGCATGATATTTTAACCTGAGCTATATTTTTGTAGTCTGGCGCGGTCCCGCACTGAACGATCCCCATCAGAGGATTCACTGAGTTCGGATGCTATAGAGAGCGGGACGCCCCTGAGGGCCCCTTCCCCCAAATATGTGCATAACACCGAGGCTTCATCCCAGAAGGACCCCGGCCAAGGAGGGGGGGGGGAGAGATCGTGAAAGCGGCGCCTAGAGGTCAAACTTCAGCGGCCGGAGACATGGGGGAGAAGATTCCCATGGAAGTCGACGGCGGGAGCCATCTTGAATTTGGCTCCCAGCCAGACGCAATTCCGGAGACCAATACGGCTCTAGAATCAAGCAGGTGGCCTCCCTTGGCTGGAGGGGGCGTGCATGTTCCACCGGCAATCTCTATCCAGCCAGAGGTGCCGGACGTTTTGTTGGCGGCGCTAAGAACGCATCCATCGTCGATGAACACCGTGCCCTGATGAGTGCGGTGATTAAGGAGATTTAGTCTGCTGAGAGTGGACTGAATGAAGCCTGTATCAGCCTTATAAAAGGCTTTGACGTATGTTTTATGAGGTTTTGAAGAGTGTCATAGTACGGATAGTAGCCCCTGATACACTGTTCGGTGCAAGAAAGGACCGGACAGAGGATCAGTTTTATGTTCGCAGGAAGACTCACTTGATGAGATCAATCTCTCTTTTTTTATAAGCAGGCGCCTGCAGCAGCTGCTGCTTCTCATGCTGCAGAGGTCTCTGGACTGAATCAAAGTCTGGAGCGGGCCAAAGAAGAACTTGGCCATTTGAAAAGGCAGTTGGAAGATAAACAAGGTACGCGCAAGCCTTGTTTGCGTTAGTGCGAACAAATTCTCGGTATGATAAAATATGTTTCATTATTTGTGCCAGGGGCGATGACCGAAGTCGAGGCTCCGAGGAAGGCTATTGCCGAAGCCGAGGAAAAGGCAGCCGCAGAGCAGGCTCTTCGTGAGAAGCACGAGGCCAGGGTTATCAAAGCTGAGTAGGAGCTTCAAGAGTCCGTGAAGAAATGCGAGACCTTGGAGCAGAGTTTAACGGACAAGAAATTTGAACTCGCCAGGGCTCATCAGGCCGCGCGCGATGCCTAGGGGGGACCCAAGGCACCCTGCAGGAGGTCCAAGAGGCGAGGACGATCACGGCGGGTAAGGCTTTTTTCTATGTAAAGCAAGTATTTGAGGAGAAAATCATGTTTCTAATTTTGAGTTCGGATTTCTCCAGGGGTATTTGCAGAACTGCCCCACAGCATATCAGATGCCACCCAATTCTGCCGAGCAGAAGAATGGAACACTACGGATAAGCTCTTCTGGTTGCAGTATCTGGCACCGAATTATCCGGTGCCTTTCGCCGACCAACTGAAACAGCTGATCGAACTGCATAGGGTGGCGGCACTAGCCATGAAGACTTTGATTATCCAGCTATGGCCTGCCGAATCGATTCTAGGCAGCTACTTCGGGCACGTGAAGCGGCTTGTGAGTGCCTGCCCTCGACTTGACGTCATCAAGCAGTCGGTCTGTATAGAGGGTGCGCGAATGGCCTTCGCCCGCGCAAAGGTGCACTAGGGGAAGATGGATGCTGAAAGGCTGATGACCGAGGGACCGCCAGAGGGGAAGGAGCACCGCAAGCCCGAATTATAAGCAATGCACCAAGGACATTATATTTCCATGAGTACAGTTATGCTGTCCTTTGTAATGTTGAACAAGGTCATTTCTATCATTTATTGCCTGTTATATAAAAGTTTATCCTCCTGCGTGGCCATTTTATATATATTAATCCTGAGAGTTGGCCAGTCGTCAGCTTCTGCCACCACGTAGGAAGTACGGGGGTGTTCGGGATAAACCTGACCAGTATTTATCCCAGTTTTGGGTCCTTCGAAGGAGGTGTTCAGCACAATGAACCAGGCAATCAGACTATAGGGCTTTATCACTCTCACTTAGCCATAGGAGCTTTATAAAAGGAAGGTAGGCGCAGCCCCTGGTGTTCGGAAGACCACACGAGGGGCTATATAAGCACCTGATCGGAAGAAAAGCCGATCCATCGCACGCTGCATTGGTTATAGCATTATGCGGGAGAAATCCTTAAAGATTTTACAACCTCTCGAACAGCTGGCCAGCTCTCGCCGTATCATGACAGTCAGTTTCCGACTTTCTCTACTGAGGTGCTCGTCCGGAAGAACCGAGACACAATCGCAGTAGTTCTCCCTGTGCCGCCTTAGCCGATATAGCGGAACATAAGGCAGCAAAACACGGGAGCCGGGCAAACCCAACATTTGACCCAAGACATGATTCGGAGCTGATGCATATAATGCTATAAGTTCGGGGTGCTGAACTTCCATGAAGGTGTTTGGACTTTATTGCCGTATTACGGGTAAAACGAAGCCCCTGGCATATTTAAAGCATATCGCGGGGTATGAATGCCACTTGACAAAAGAATTCCAATAAGAAATAACAGCAGATAAGCGTTATATAAATCCACATGTTGTATTTGAATATTACATCGATGCGTGTGAGTACAGGTAATGTGATAAAAAAAGAAATATGAGTGTGGAACCTGCTAAGACCAGGGGGAAGAAGTTGTGTGCGGATCCGAAGTGTAGTCGGAAGGTCATTAGGGGGAATATCTAAGGAGTCCCTTGCGTGTTCGAGCTGCTTCCATGTCGCCAGTCCTGGTTTGCGCAAAGTTGAACCTGCAAACAAAATGTAAGAAATGCTTGTGTGCGGCAGAGCAGTTGATCCGCGGTATGTGGCATGTACTGGCTTTTGCCGGAGTGTTTAATTGAGCTCTGGACGAGCTAGGTTATCTTGCCGCGAAGTGGTTTGAAATCCTTTGGCGGTGTCCGGGAGCTGGACCGTCGACCCGAGGTTCGGTTGGAAGGTGCCACTTGTGGCTTCTGGTGTTAAAGCGGCGGTATACTCCTTGGTGCCGTGGGAAAGTTCGGTCCTGCCATTAACCGT
This sequence comes from Triticum urartu, assembly GCF_056163025.1. Classification (NCBI taxonomy): domain Eukaryota; kingdom Viridiplantae; phylum Streptophyta; class Magnoliopsida; order Poales; family Poaceae; genus Triticum; species Triticum urartu. The sequence continues at coordinate 231,936,242 of NC_141876.1, read as the reverse complement.
GATGATGCCACGCGGACTGGGCATCTTGAGCTTACGGTGGGCATAATGTGGTGCTACGTTGAATCGAGCGAACGCGGTTCGTCCGAACAGTGCCTGATAATCACTGCGAAAGGGGACGATGTCGAAGATTAACTCTTCGGCGTGGTAATTGTCTGGTGATCCAAAGACTACCTCAAGGGCGATGGAGCCTGTACAGCTGGCCTCCACACCTGGTATAATACCACAGAAGGTGGTTTTAGTGGGCTTGATCACTGAATGATTGATGCCCATCTTGCACACTGTGTCCTGGTAAAGCAGGTTTAGACTGCTACCTCCGTCCATAAGGACTCGTGTCAGCTGGAACTCGTCAATTATTGGGTTGAGGACTAGTGCATTTGGATTGCCATGATTGTTGTTGACCGGACGATCCATGCGGTTGAAGGTGATCGGCCCTAGTTTATATCGTGGGACGGCTAGTTCCGTTAAGTCGACATCCCTAAGGGTGTGCATCCGGTCCAGGTTGGGAGCGTAGGTGCCGTTTACCACATTCACCGTTTTGGTTTGCGGGGGAAATTTCTTTTGCCCTCCTGTACTCGGTGATCTGAGCTCCTCATCGCCATCGTCGCTTTGAGATCCCTTATCTTTGTTTTTGGCACCTGACCTGCCGGCTTGTTTGAAGACCCAGCATTCTCTGTTGGTATGGTTGGCTGGTGTTCCTAGGGTGCCATGAATTTTGCATGGGCGGTCGAGTATCCGGTCTAGACTAGACGGACCCAAATTGTCATTTGTGAGTGGTCCGTTCCGCTGACTGGACATAGATGTCGGCGTTCTGGGAACGGGGGTCCCCAAACTTGCCTGCCTGCGGCCTGTGGCGTGGCTCAAGCGGGGGCCCAGCGCGGCCCATCTTTATCTGCTCAAGCTCAAGACCCTCCCGAGGGGCCAAGCCTCGTGGGGCAGACGATAGGAAGCTTCCTCAAAGGCAGCCTCATCAGGCAGGCTCGCGAGGAGGCGGAGAGATCAAGGCAGGGCTACCTCGCGAGGAACCCATGACGCAAGCCATGATGATCGAGACCAGGCGGGCGCCGGCCTGCGCAGTGTCCTTGTTTCCCCTTTGGTGCAAAGGGGGCATGCACAGGCCAAGGCATCAGGCAAAGGTTACCATTCCGGTGCAACGAGACCAAGACCAGCCGGATGGCAGGACGGAGGTCACCGTGGAGCCCAAGACGGCGTCATCGCCAGTGCTTTTGGCAGCCGAAGACCACCTTTGTCAGGATAACTTGTACTAGATGTTCCCCTTCGAAATGGCCAATTGTTGGCGCCCTTCCCGCTCATTATTTGGGGAGAGGCGCAGGGCCTCTATAAATAGAGCTAGCCACCATAGAAGGGGACGACGGCTGGAAATCTGGTAGAACCATAGCAAAGAGAGAGGAAGAGGCGACTGAACTCACCCTAGCAGTTCATCGCACCAGCTCAAGAACACCTCTCGCGAGGCTGTTCTTCCCTTGTACTGTCCATCATCAGCCCTAGAGGCAATCCACCACACCACACACTGGAGTAGGGTATTACACCACAATGGTGGCCCGAACCAGTATAAACATCGTGTCCCTTGTGTTGTTCATCATTTTCATCTTAGTTCGCACGAGAGGATCGGACATAGATCAGTAGGGGAGAGATCTCCGCGTGCACCCCAGTGTTCGAACCTCAAGGGTCTGCCGGAACCCGAAACCCGACATTTGGCGCACCAGGTAGGGGTGCGCTGGAATCTTCCTTCCGCTGTTCGCGTGTGATCTTCCGTCGCGTCCATGGCTGACGCTCGTCGGGCTCGCGCCGAGCGCCGGGCTGCTCACGCCACTCGCGTCGCCCAGACAGCGCCCGTTGGCAGCCCCCCTCGTCGTTCCCCGTCGCCCTCCGCCAAAGCCGCCACCGGCCCGGCGGGGAACGAGCAGCAGGCCCTGTCCGAGCACCCCTCGGTGCGGCGGGATGGGCGCACCGCCACCACGTCGCTGACTCCAGCTGGCTCATCGTCCCACGCCCGTCGCGCACCCATGGATGCGCACGCCTCACTGCTCTTGGCGCGGGAGCTCCTGCACTATCGCCCCGTCGACGACCTCTACGAGGACTGGCTCGCCCGCATCACCAAGCTCGTCAGTGCTGCAGGGGGCTCCCCCTTGCGGCCCCCCTCGCTGCCTCGCCCTCCGTCCCGTGCAGGGGGCGAGGATCAGGAGGCGCCTCCACCGCCTCCTCCCAAGAAGGTGCCTTGGCTCCAAGGCGCGCAGCCCTAGGGCGAGACCCTCCACGTCCGGCGCCTGCGCAGCAAGACGGGAGCTGCCAAGAGATCCCACGTCCCCGAGAAGGTGCTCGTGCGCTCCCAGCGCCGGCGCACCAAGATCGCGCCCCAGCACCTCCGCGACAAAACCCCGCGCTGCTCCCAGTGGCGGCGCGTGGTGACCCGCAAGAACAAGTCCAGCACTAGCAATGGGCGCCGGTGGCCACGGCGGGCTGCCTCACCTTCACCCCCGAGCTACACGGTGTCACATGGCCAGGCAAGTTCATGCCTGACCTCCCTCCCCACTATGATGGCACAGCGGACCCCGCGGAGTTCCTGCAGCTCTACAAGTTGGGAATCGTAGCCGCCAACGGAGACAAGAAGGTCATGGCGAATTGGTTCCCCATGGCGCTCAAGGATGGCGCCTGCGCCTGGCTCCTGAACCTGGCTCCCGGCACGATCTCCTCCTGGAGCGAGATGCGCACCCGCTTCATCGCCAACTTCCAGGGCACTCGCGACCGGCCCCCGGCCGTGAGCGACCTGCGCCGCATCAAGCAACAGCCAGGAGAAACCCTGCAGAAGTACATCCAGCGCTTCAACTACGCTCGCCTCAAGATCCCCAAGGTGACTGAAGAAGCCATCATCTCAGCCTTCTCAGACGGCGTGCGCGACATCAAGATGAAGGAAGAGTTAGCAATCCATGAAGACCTGTGCACATCCCTGGAGCTGTTCAACTTGGCGACCAAGTGCGCCAGGGCTGAGGAAGGGCGTCTCTCCCTCCTCGAGCTCCCGGCAGCCGACCCGGAAGAAAAGAAGCTCAAGGCCAAGGACGTGAAGCGCAAGGGGGCTGCCGTGCTAGCAGCGGAACCAGACACCAAGCGAGGCAGGGATCAGCCTGAGTCATCCAAGGGCGGTTGGTACTGCATGTACCACGACCTCCACACCCACAACACCGACGAATGTCAAGAGCTCAGAGCCGTGCGAGATGGGTGAATCGGCTGACGCCCAGAGCGCAACGATAGGGGCTATGGCCGAGGAGGAGGAAGAGGCGGTGGACTTGGGAAGACCGTGGCTTTCGCCAGGGATGACGTGACCGCCCTCGCGAGTACCGCTGGCAGGACCAGCCTCGCAAGGGAGGCTGGAGGGACCAGCCTCGTGAGGACCGTCCCCACGGCAACACAGGCCTCCCTCCTCTGCCGCCTCCACCAAGGAGGAACGAAGACCAACACCAAGACGATGGGGCTGGGGGCTTCCAAGAGCCGCGTGCAATTGCTTGCATCTTGGGCGGTGCCCAGGCCCCAGCCTCACAGCGCATCTTCAAGCAGTTTGCTCACGAGGTGAATGCAGTCCTTCCAAATCTTGAGGCCACGCGCCCTCTCAGGTGGTCTTCGTGCGTGATCACATTCAGTTCCGCAGACCAGCTCAAGTGTGCGGCAATGGCCGGAGTCCTCCCGATGCTTTGCTCCCCAGTCATCAGCAGCGTGCATGTCACCAGGACCCTCATTGATTGCGGGGCAGGACTCAATGTCCTGTCCGTCGAGACGTTCAACAATCTCCAAGTGCCATACGACCAGCTTCAGCCGACCAAGCCTTTCTCAGGAGTCACCGATGGTTCCACTGTTCCAATTGGGCAGGTTCGCCTTCCAGTCACCTTCGGGCAACGCAACAACTACCGCACCGAGCTCATCGACTTCGACGTCGCTCACATCCGCCTGCCGTACAACGCCATCCTCGGGTACCCAGCCCTAGCCAAGTTTATGGCAGTGACTCACCATGGTTACAATGTCCTCAAGATGCCAGGAAGCGGTGGAGTCATCACCATACCCTGTGAAGAAAGGGACGCAGTGTGCTCGCTCGAGCGTGCATTCCAAGCCGCAGCAATCGAAGACCCATATCGCAGGAGCGGGAGGCCTCCCGAGGCGACCCTCAAGAAGAAGAAGACCTCACCTGGCCAGAGCCACAGCTACGTTCGCATGCCCTTCGGCTTGCTGAGCGCGGTCGCCGCACATCAGCGCCTGTTGAGGAGCATTCTGGAGGCTCAGGAGGTCAGGCATCGCGCGGTCCTGGTGGAGGTGGCAATGGTCCCCGAAGACCTGCATGTGCCACCAGAGCCTTCCGAGGCCCCTGGGCCTAGGGGCTCATGAGGGCCGACGTCTTCACCACGCACCGCTCACTTCCTCAGCATCACTTCGTCTTCAACAACACCAGGTGACATCTTTGAGAGTTCTACTTTTAGCTGGGAGCGCCCACAGGGCTGCACCATTCCCAGGCCGCTTGGGTCCGTCCCCGCGGCATGTATCCATTTTGGTTATGCTCTTTACTTACCCTGTTGGGGGCGCCCCTCGGGCTGCATCATCCCCACACCGCTCGGGCCCGACCCAGCGGCAGTTGCTTTTCCAGGGTTTACCCTAGGATGAAGTTGTTCTTTCACGCTTAATCTGATTCCCATAATTATCACCTACTGCTTGTCGTCGTGCAAAGCGCTTGCACGTTAAAAGGGGGCGCCTGAGCATCGCGACTCATGGGCTCTTACTGGCTCTCCAGCCCTCACCCCTGGCCTTGACCCACGACATCGCGACCTGTCATACCAGCGGCGGCTGAGCTCGCTCGGGGGCCGGGACGTAGAGCATTTGCATTCTAACAACCCTGCAGGAACACACCAATTGATAAAGGCCTAGAGCCAGGCGCAACCCGCCTCGAGGTAGGGCCTCGTGAGTCCCGCGCTGGCTCACGGGTGCCCAGATACACCTCTCCTAGCCCTACCGCGCCGGCCATGTGTCAGGGGGGGCTGTACATGCCCCGGGGGCTCCTCCCGGAGGGGAGCCCCCTCCCACGCACCAGTGGAAGCACCATGCTCCGCGCTGGCTGACGACATTGCCGAGGAGCGGCTATGCCCGTACACATACAGAAGCGCTATGCTTCGCGCTGGTGATAAACAACTGAGGGCGGCCCATGGCCGTACCAACCTCAGGGAGCCCAGAGCTCAGTGTCCGACACCATCGCAACGCCTCGCCTCGGGAGTGCCGCGCGAGGGCGCTGGACATGGGGGCTATGCCCGGGCCTTGCCCAAGCACACGCCACCCAGCCAGGTCCCCTGGACCTGGTCATCGCGCGCCACTCCCTAAGAGGAGCCAAGGTACGAAACCCGTTTGAGCGTCTAGGGGGACTCCTGAGCATCGCGACTCAGGAGCCTAACTTGCCACGTAGCCCCTCACTCCTTAGTCCCATCATTGGTTTCCGGTCGGGGCTAACGCTGGGTGAGGTATGCGCGGGGCCGGGCCCTGCCGATGTAGAACGATCAATCCACTCCTCGCTCCCCCCTTCCCTACTTGTTGCTCGCACGTCAAGGGGGACTCCTGAGCATCGCGACTCAGGAGCCTAACTTGCCACGTAGCCCCTCACTCCTTAGTCCCGTCCTTGGTTTCCGGTCGGGGTTAACACTGGGTGAGGTACGCACGGGGCCGGGCCCTGCTGACGTAGAGCGTAAACAAGTAGGAGAGGAAAATGTAAATTCCGGGAAATTCAAAGCAAATATTACAAGCCATAAGATTGTTCCACAATGCCAAACACAAGTTTTAATGCCTCCGCGAGGCATGGTGCATGTGCAGGAATAAAACAGGATGGAAGTCGTGAAGGAATCACTCCCCAGTAACGCCGTCACCGGTGGTGGAGTCACGCTGTACAGCTTCGCCTCTCGAGGTCGCAAGGCCGGTGGCACCGCGCCCGGGCAGGACGCTGGGGGAGCGTAACTTCCCCAGCAAAACCTCGGCTCAGCCCCTCACGGCCTTAGCGGTGGCAGCGGCACGGTCGCCGCTCACGGGCTCCAGCAGGCTGTTGAAGTCGACGTTGGGGTCGCGCGGGTAGACATGGCTGAGGACACGCGTCAGCGCCACAGAAGACAGGGCACGCGCCTCGGCCTCGACCGTGGGGCCAAGGCCGTCTGCGACGTCTCAAGCGCATCAACCAGGAAGGGGAGCAGCTTGGCGGGGCCGTCCCAGCCAATGGCTCCTCCAGGCCACTCTCATACAGCGTCTTCAATATGCCTCGAGCCTTCTTCTCCAGCTCCGCGAAGGCCGCCCGGTCCTTCGTCAGGACCTTTGCCTTGGCGTCCAACTCGGTCCTCTCCTCCTCCAGCGACCGCTCCAGCATCTCCAGTCGACTGTGGCGGACATCAAGCTTGGCGTCCCGGTCCTTGGCAGCGCCCTCCCTAGCCTTCATCTCCTTCTCCTTCTCCTCACGGCTGCGCACCTCCTTGGTGAGCTCGTCGCGCAGGCCCTGCAGCTCGGCCTCAAGCGTCTTGCAGCGGCCCTGGGCATTTGCGACATCACCCAGGGCAGCATCACGAGCGGCCTTGGCTTGGTTGGCGGCCCGCCTCTCCTTGTCGGAGGACGACACGGCCTAGCTCAACACCGCTCGGACGGAGGCAGCAGAACTAGCCCAGCCAGAGGCCAACTCCAGGCGCTCGGCCACCAGACAAGGGTCCGCGCTCAGGAGATCCTCCCGCAATTGGATCAGCTCGTTGGCAACCTGGTCCAGGACAGCGGCGGAGGGAGCAGAAGAGACAAGAACCTGTGGGGCAGGCGGAGAAGATGGCAGCGTGGCCACGACTTGGCAGGAAGGGACCTCCTGAGCCTTGGCCGCCACGGCCGCAGCATCGGGCACAGTCGACTCCAGGTCCAGCGGGGCCACGGGGGCTGACTCCTTGCCGGGGTGCCCCAGTTGGCCTCGCGAGGGCGGTTTGGCCGGAGAGGCGCGGGCCTCACCGTCCTCTCCCCCAACAGCCGAAGGCGTCGCCCTGGCAGACGGATTCGCCCCAAGAAGGGCCGCAGAAGCCTCCTTCAACCTCTTAGCCGTAGGTGCCGGCCTGGTAAAAGAGCGCAAACGTCAAGCCTCAATGGCAGAAACCAAGCAGAGCACGAATCGAGCACTTACTGGACGTCGTCCGTGGAATCAAGCAACCTCCGGCCAAACATGAATCCCGAGAGCCTGCAGCGGGGGTCAGCCTTTGGGGGCCCGGAAGCAGAAGGCGCGTCAGGAGGGATGGGGCTGGCCTTGGACCCCCCAGGGACCAGAGCAGACCCTGGGGGAACCAGGCTCGACCTACCCTTCCTCGTGACCGACGAAGAGCCCTCCTTTCCTCGCCTGGCGCCGGCCTCGTCGTCGTCCGACATGGAGCGGAGGGCCTGGTACCTGCACCGAGGGATGGACTCCCCCTATGCTCGCCAGTCTCCTCCGAGTTGGACGCTTCCTCCTCCGCCTCTTCTTCCTCCTATTCCCCGCTGGAGCTGCCGGAGGACAAGTTCACCGTCGCCAAGACCGCCAGATCTTTGGGAGCTGCCGCTGGCACCAGCCCCTCACCATTGAAGGTGGGCATGGCGTTCACCACCAGCTCCCAGTCGTCACGAAGGAACAGGGGAACGGGGACGCCCATCGGGCTCGCCACGTATCCCCCAACCAAGGAATGGAAGGCCACAACCAGATCCTCGTCGGTCAGGGCCTTGGAGCTCAGGCGCAGGGCGGCGTCTGCTCCACCAAGCCTCCACAGTGGGAGCGGGTGCTCCTGGAGCGGAGCCACCCGGTGCTCCAAGAACTCCCTCAGGAGCGTGGCCCCAGTCAGCTTTGCTGCCTCCGAGTTGCTTGGTCTCAGGTCCGCGTTCATCCTCCTCAACACCGCCTTCGCGCGAGGGTCGACGAGCTCCGCATGGCACCATGCGTCACCAGACTTAGGTTGCCCCATGGGCAATACTAGACGAGGGTAGACGCGCCCAACATCCATCATGACCCACTTGCTCCGGTAGCCTTCAATCCTCTTCCCAGGCTTCGAGATGGCATTGGAGCTGGAATATGCAATGAAGCTCGCGCATGCGGAGACCTGAGCACCAGAAACCTGGAGGGAGAAAAAGTGGCGTAGCAAGGCCACCGAGGGCTTCACACCAACATGAGCCTCGCAAAAGTAGGCGAAAATTGCCAGGAGAAGGACAGAGTTGGGGTGGAGATGCAGAGCCTGCAGGTTGTATTGGCGGAGAACAGCATGGAAGAACTCAGAGAAAGGAGGCACCAGACCAGCGACAATGGCGCTCACGAAGAACGTGTAGAAGGTGCTCCCCTTGCCCTCAGGATGATCGGAGCCGACCTTGAGCACAGTCGCTCCCCCGCTGCCCTGCGCCATCGTCATCAGGCGTGCGAGGGCGAGGTTCTTCTCCGACAAATTCGGGGAATCCAGGGCCGGCGAGTACCAAGCATCAGCCGGGGACTTGCGAGGCGCCATGGCATGCCGGACACGAAGGATTGAGACGGATCTGGAGGATTTCGGGAGCAAGACGAAAGAGAACGAGAAAGGGGATCTAGGGCAAGACGGACGAGAGCGGGGCAAGTAAGCCTGGCCAGGCCCCCCCTTTTGTCAGTCGTGTAGTTGCCGAGGCGTCGTGGGAAGTGCAGACGCCGACACCCACGCCCAATCAACCGCCACGCGGCGCCCAAGGCCGTAGGCTGTTAGGGCCTGCGGCGCTTCGCGCTTGCCCCTTCGCTTCTATGCTAAGCCAAGCCCGCGCGCGCCTTGGGCCCGGGGGCTACTGTCGGCGTTTTGGGAACGGGGGTCCCCAGACTTGCCTGCCTGTGGCCTGCGGCGTGGCTCAAGCGGGGGCCCAGCGCGGCCCATCTTCATCAGCTCAAGCTCAAGACCCTCGCGAGGGGCCAAGCCTCGCGGGGCGGACGACAGGAAGCTTCCTCAGAGATAGCCTCATCAGGCAGGCTCGCGAAGAGGCGGAGAGATCAAGGCAAGGGTACCTCGCGAGGAACCCGTGACGCAAGCCATGACGATTGAGACCAGGCAGGCGCCAGGCGGGCGCCGGCCTGCGCAGTGTCCTTGTTTCCCCTTTGGTGCAAAGGGGGCAAGCACAGGCCAAGGCATCAGGCAAAGGTTACCATTCCGGTGCAACGCGACCAAGACCAGCCGAACGGCAGGATGGAGGTCACTTGGAGCCTAAGACGGCGTCATCACCAGTGCTTTTGGCAGCCGAAGACCACCTTTGGTCAGGATAACTTGTACTAGATGTTCCCCTTCGAAATGGCCAATTGTTGGCGCCCTTCCCGCTCATTATTTGGGGAGAGGCCTAGGGCCTCTATAAATAGAGCTACCACCACAGAAGGGGACGACGACTGGAAATCTGGTAGAACCATAGCAAAGAGAGAGGAAGAGGCGACTGAACTCACCCTAGAAGTTCATCGGACCAGCTCAAGAACAGTTCTCGCGAGGTTGTTCTTCCCTTGTACTGTCCATCATCAGCCCCAGAGTCAATCCACCACATCACACGCTGGAGTAGGGTATTACACCACAACGGTGGCCCGAACCAGTATAAACATCGTGTCCCTTGTGTTGTTCATCATTTTCATCTTAGTTCGCATCAGAGGATCGGACCTAGATCAGTAGGGGAGAGATCTCCACGCACACCCAGTGTTCGAACCTCAAGGGTCTGCCGAAACCCGAAACCCGGTAGTAGAGCCCCTAAATCCGGCATTTACTGCCGTATTTTCGGCGTTCCCACCATTTTTGCGGCGCTTGTGTTTGTTGCGTCGGGGTTTGCTGTTGCTATCCCTGGCTTCTGATGTGCCAGGGTTGCTTGCTGTGTTGTTGCTATGGGCCAACGAGCTATCTTCGCCCGCGCAAAAGCGGTTCATGAGTGTCGTGAGGGCTGCCATCGATTTTGGCTTCTCTTGGCCGAGATGTCGGGCGAGGCACTCGTCACGGATGTTATGTTTAAAGGCCGCTAGGGCTTCGGCATCTGGATAGTCGACAATTGGGTTCTTTTTAATTAGGAGCCGAGTCCAGAATTTCCTGGATGACTCTCCGGGCTGCTGTGTTATGTGACTTAAATCGTCAGCATCCGGTGGCCACATAAGTGCCCTGGAATTTGTCCAGGAATGCGTCTGTCAGGTTCTCCCAGCTTCCGATGTTGTTTGCCGACAAGCTATTCAGCCAATGCCGAGTCAGCCCTTTGAGCTTCAGCGGGAGATATTTGATGGCGTGTAGATCATCCCCGCGGGCCATGTGAATATGGAGGAAGAAATCCTCTATCCATACCGCGGGGTCTGTGGTGCCGTCATATGATTCAATGTTTACAGGTTTAAACCCTTCTAGGAATTCATGATTCATAACTTCATCAATGAAGCACAGGGGGTGTGCGGCGCCTCTGTGCCGGACTATATCACGACGCAGTTCATACGAGTCTTGTCTGCTGTGTTCGGCCCGGCCGGATTTGCTTTTAGTATATCCGGCGTGACAGTTCTCGCCGCACGTTGGAGCACGCCCCCGTGATCCGTAGGTCGATCTTTTATGTCCTGATTTGTTTTCCAATACTTCTCGCAGGTCCTGCGTGTTACCCTGGGCCTTGGTATTTTTGTTTGACTGGCGACGGGATGCGGTCTGGACATTGGGCTGATATGCCGATTTGTCTCGGCCATGAGGTGGCCGGTCAGCCGCATCATACGCTGGTGGTGTAGGCTTTAATGCTTCCTCCTCGAGTTGGGGTAGCAACCTGCGCTTTGGGTAACCTTTGGTTGGGCACTCGAGCTCGTATTCCTCGGCTGCCAGCACCTCGGTCCATCTATCCTCTAGCAAATCTTGATCAGCTTGAAGCTGATGTTGCTTTTTCTTCAGGCTTTTTGCTGTGGCGATAAGCCGGAGCTTGAAGCGCTCCTGCTCGATGGGATCCTCAGGCACGATAAATTCTTCGTCACCGAGGCTTACCTCGTCATCGAAGAGAGTTATGTAATTTTCATCCTCTGATTCTCCATCTGCCGCCTATTCCTTAGGGCTAGCTTGCCCATCCTCCCGCTCGAAGCTTGGCTGGAGGGGATTGTCTTCGGCACTGTCCGCAGCGTTATTGTCTCTTGTGCTGGCATCGCTGCTTTTGCTATGGCGGGGCTTAGAGCGGTGCCGATGGCGCCGGTGCTTAGATTGCTTCTCGAGGGGATTATCCTCCATTGCCTTATTGCCATCGCTTTCTTTGGGGGTGTCCACCATGTATATATCATATAATGAGGTGGTTGTCCAGCGCCCTGTGGGCGGTGGTTCCTATTCTTCTCCTGTATCGTCGTCCATACTGTCGATGTCTTTGGATCCAGAATCAAGCATGTCGGTTAAGTCGTCGACAGTGGCTATTAAGTTGGTGGTGGGTGGGGAATGAATTTCTTCGTCATCCGCTTCCCACTCAAGCCGGACATAGTTCGGCCAAGGGTCTCCTAACAAGGAGAGAAACCTCAATGAATTTAGCATGTCACCCAAGGGTGAGTGCTGAAAGATATCCGTGGAGGTAAACTCCATAATCGGTGCCCAATCAGATTCGATAAGCACGGACGCAGGCGGTTCGGAGCCTATGGCCGGGGATGATTCCAAGGGTCCGGCAACACAGGTCTCGTAGGTAGTGAAGTCAGTATTCGGCTCTATCACCGCTGAGCGTGCGGCCTCCGTGGCGGGGTCCATCCACCCGTCCTCGGATGGCTTGATATGCTCTGGATTGAGGGCTAGAGTAGCCACAAGTGTGATCTCCCAAACACCATCTGGCGGGAGAGCTAAGTCATGCTCGTCGTGACTGTGCGGCGCAACTGACATGGGCTTGAATCCGTCGAAGATCAAGTCTCTGCGGATGTCGGCAGGATAATTCAAGCTTCCAAACCTGACCTGATGGCCAGGGGCGTAGCTCTCGATCTGCTCCAGATGGCCAAGCGAGTTGGCCTGCAGTACGAAGCCGCCGAATACGAAGATCTGTCTAGGGAGAAAAACCTCACCCTAGACCGCATCGTTGCCGATGATCCAAGGAGCCATCAAGCCTTATGGTGATGACACAGTGGAACTCTCAATGAAAGCACCAATGTCGGTGTCAAAACCGGCGGATCTCGGGTAGGGGGTCCCGAACTATGCGTCTAAGGCGGATGGTAACAGGAGGCGGGGGACACAATGTTTACCCAGGTTTGGGCCCTCTCGATGGAGGTAATACCCTACGTCCTGCTTGATTGATCTTGATGATATGAGTATTACAAGAGTTGATCTACCACGAGATCGTAGAGGCTAAACCCGAGAAGCTAGCCTATGATTATGATTGTTGTTGTCCTACAGACTAAACTCTCTGGTTTATATAGACACCGGAGGGGGCTAGGGTTACATAGAGTCAGTTACAAGGGAGGAGATCCACATATCCGAACTGCCAAGCTTGCCTTCCACGCAAAGGAGAGTCCTACCCGGACACAGGACGAAGTCTTCAATCTTGTATCTTCATAATCCAACAGTACGACCAAAGTATATAGTCCGGCTGTCTGAGGACCCCCTAATCTAGGACTCCCTCAATCACAGTACTGGTACTCCCTACAGTACCTACTACTATGCCCTAACTTGCTTGACTAGAGTAGTAGTGGAGTAGGACTCTGGTCTACTACTAGCATCGGAGGATTAGTATATTCTAATCTAAAATAGTTACAAACTTCAATGCCCGAGCGTGGAACAACTATGAACCGCCATCGGTGCTAACTCCAATCCCCAACAAACATTCACTGGCAGACATGGCAGTTGCAAACGCCCATGACACAGTTACAGTACGTGTGTAAGGGTGCTCATTTTGTCAAATACTATGGCTTAGAAACAGGCCACCATTGGATGGAAATCTGATGGTTACGTGGGATTCGCCATGATTGAGCTCGTGGCGAATAATCGCCAGATATCATTACTAAAAAAAGGTTAAAACACCCGGGGCTACAACTTGCACCGGCTGACCACTAACAATGATACTAACATAGTTGTAAAATGGTCAAAGATCGTGTCTATGTGGTGTTTGGAATTATATGCAAAAAACTAGCAAGATGCACATGCATTGCACAGAACATCAAGATGCATTTTTTTTTACAAAACACCTGTTGTGATTGACCCATGCAGGAGTAATCCCATGTGTAAAAACTAATGATATCTCTAGAATTTTATCGAAAACATGGTATCTTGACCATTTCATCGAAAAAATGATATCTCGAGAAAGATGATAAATAAGGTGAGGACGAGTGGGGCGTGGTGGTGACTGGTGGTCGGATTGGGTGGAGGCATGGGGATGGACGGCGTCGGGAGCAGCCACCATGCCAAATTGTTCCAGAGACTTCCTTTTTTAATTGCTCGGCAATGAGGTTGTGGGAGATAAGGATGAATGAGGCAAGGCCTTATCTGTTAATGTGGAGAGAGGTGCGGGTATCTTTTGTAAAATTGTCATAGTTTGCTTTCTATCCGTCAGATATAGATCAAACGATCTATACTATAAGATGACAGGCACACCATCATCACCAACTCAGTTTTTTCTCTACTCCTACTCCTATATTACTTATACTTATACTCGTATAAAAGACTCAGTTGGTGATGATGGTGTGTCTGCCATCCGCCATTTCTGACCATTAGATCTGCATCTAACAGCTGTGATGTAAGTTATGGACTTTTGCAACAATTCCCACTTCTCCGCCCCAGTTTACACAAAACCCTTAGTATCTTGAAACCAACCATATTCCCCCCTCACCTCATCAAAATAGCCCAAAGAATATATTTGGAGTGAAACATAAGATATTTTTAGTGATATGTATATCAAAACTAAAATGTTTTCTTTCAAATTTGTGAATATGTATTATTCTACTTTGGATCCGTTGCAACGGACGGGCTCATTGCTATAAAGGTTATCTCCTGCATCGTCCGCAACGAACACCTGGTGTATTGGTCCGGGCCGGATGCTTGAAGCACAAAGGCCTGAGTTCGAATTCTGTCCTAAACTGTAGTTTTTTTATATTTTTTAATATATAGTTCTTTCGCTACTATGCTGGGAGTGGAACCCACAGAGTACTTAAAATACAAGATTAAGGATGGATTCGTTTCTTTCTAACTTTCTGTACGAATCTGTAGCCAGCTTGCAAGTAATGTACAATCTAGTAACAGTGGAACCCATAGAGTACATAGAATACAAGATTAAGGATGCAATTAACTTTTTATAGAGGGAGAATCATATACGCAATTAACTAAAATGGATTGGACGTGACTCTATTATTCTCCAATGGCAATCGGCAAATTTCCTCCCGCGGGCTGGAGTAGGTTTCTCGGTTTGCATGCGGGTTTAACGAAGGGGTTTGATGGAGGCAAGGAGGTGTGTTCAGCCGGCCGTGCAACGGGCGGTGCAGTACTATTCGATTTGACAGCTACTAGTATATTACAAAAAAGAAAGAAGAGTAGTAGAGATAGAGATAAGAGTAGAGATAGAGACTAGGGAGCAGCACCATCTACTGCTTCGTGTGCTACTCCTGCGCTCCATTCGGCCGCCGCAACCTCCCCTATAGCCACTCCCTCCTGCGCTCCATTCGGCGGGTGCTGTTTAAATTTGGGGAGTGCACTCTCGCGACTGCTGGCAGCAACGACATCACCGACGACTTCTTCCTCGACCTCGGCAACCACTTCCTCAACAACATGGGCGACAACCTCAACGCCAACGGTGCTGGTCCCGTTGCACCGTATGTGTTTCTGTCCTTCCTGTTCGAAATCATGGTAGAATTCATGTTTCTAGTCTGTGTCCTAGATTCAATCTGTTCATCTACTATGCTAGTCCACATGATTAGTTTAATCTCTATTATAGCCGTCATGATTTATTTTGTGCTTATTCAGACTAAATCTCGTAGTAACTTGCTCATATATTCAACTGGCGCACTGTCCCCTACAGCCACTCCCGTTTCATGGACGTCCTGGTCGATTCCTCCAAGGAGCCCTTCATCTACTGCTATGAGTGCCCGGTGTCGTTTTGGGGCTCGCCGGCGGACCTCGTGCATCACCTCACACAGTCGTCCGTCTATCACTATTGGCACGCGGTGAAGAACATCAAGTACGAGACATGCTACCCTTTCACCGTGCCGGAGTTGCTGGAGGATCACCGCCGCCTGCTAGTCTCAGAGGATGACGGCAGCGTCTTCCTGTTGATCGTGGGCACCGGCGAGGCCCACGCAGGCCGCTGTCCCATCTCTGTAGTGTGCGTTAGGGGTGACGCCGCAGACGCTGACACTGACACGAGGCCGATGTACGGTGCGTGCTCACTGTTACTACCCCTATGAGTTACGTGGGCGGCGGCACTAGCTACAGGAAGTTGACTAGGACTGTGCCGAGCTAGGACCTTCCCGCCGATGTGGAAATGGAAGACGCATGGTATGACCCCCCCCCCCCCCCCCCGCAACGTGGTGCACGGGGACTCCAAGGAGGTTCACCTAGACATATGCATTACCAAGTTAAATGTTGATCATTAGTCTTTGCTCAATGTAATCCGCTGTCTAAGCATGTGGAGACTTCCATGCATGATCTTGCTCTATTGGAGTATCGCGCATGAATAAGAGTGTATCCATTTATGGTTTAGTCTAGAATCTTCCATGTATGAAATTTTTAATACAGTACTGGTGAAAGACTTATGATGAACCATTTCTTACATCTCTTCTGCCCCCTTCCAAGTCATCCTGATTTAATCCCTCCGTCTAGGTGTATAAGGGCATGTTAATACTTAATAGTATAGCCAACTGTTGACTATAAGAAAGTGTCATGTCATCTGTAGACAACATGTATAAAAATCAGTACTCAAAAACTAATTCTTAAAGATCATTTCTTGCAAAGCACAATAAGTGTTATTTATTCACAAGTTTTGGATGCATGTTGAATAGTTGAACGCTTTTGTTTGCAAAAGATACTTTCTTATCTATTTCACCCGGATGTTTGTGAGCTCTAGAGATGAAATAATATCCGAAGAAACCTATCGATACCCGTACACATGAGATGACCCCCACATCCTTTGTCAAAATAAACAACTACTCGATCAATGCATTTCACTGTTCCATGCAACGCACGGGCACCTTACTATAGATTAGTACGACCAAAAATTGAACTAACATTATATATAGTACGATAAATGCTGATGCATGTCACCTAAAATTATATCATTGAAGTTCAACTATGTTCAAATATGAATCCAATGATATAGTTTTTGTTGACATGCACTAACATTTTGTTAGTTAAATATTCAGTCAAATTCAATGGGGAACTAATAAACCACGACCGATGTAGTACTAGTGTAGAGGGCGGCGCTGCACGCAAGTCTCACCCCGCTCATGGCGCGGCAGTAAAGCCGTCATATCACAAAACCCAACTACACCTAGTATCCCTAGCTACCACTCCTAGGGCTAGTTCTTTTGGCGGCTTCAAAAATAAGCCGTCTCTTCCCCAGCTTTTCCCATAAGACTAGTCATAGTGGAGAGTAACATTAAGGCGCCTCACTCATTTGTTTGGGCTTCTAAACTACTACTAGTACTTCCGTCCTGGTTTATTCGTCACCATTGTAATTTGTGCTAAATTTTGACCAAAGATTTAACTGATAAAATGCTAGTGCACGTGACATATGCACGTACTTACAAAATACGTACAGAGACACAAGGTTTCCAAACTTTTCCTTTTACATACTTAATTAAGAACGCTAATAATTCCCAAACATTTGGGATTTATCATTTGCGTCCCAAAACTAATGAGATCGCCTTATGAAACTAAATTATATTCCTAATAAAAGCCATGGCGCTCGCAGGAGCGCTCGTGGTGCGCCGCGAGTGCCCTGGTGCGCAGCCGTTTGCCCACCACACCGACACAACGCCTCTTCCTCAGCCTCGCAACTCGTGAGGTGCTGATTGGCGGCTTGCCAACGAGCGAGCGCGATCTCACCGGTGTGGTGATCCGGCACCAACAGGTACTCGTCCTCGCTGGAAGCGTGCACCCGGTCCACGTACCGCCAAGCGTAGATGAGGCACTTGGGACCCGCTGCACTCAGGGCTTTGGCACGGGCGTCCTACGCCACCCTCACGGTCCTTGCATGAGCCTTCTGCCAAAGAGCCAATTGCCCGACTCTCTCGGACGCGACATAGGCCTCCCAGGCAGCTTGCCCTGCGGCGTGCTTCTCTTCCTCAGCCTTCTTCTCCGCCTCTATTTTGGCGCGCTCTGCCGGAGGCAAAGCCTCCCACAAGGCGACAACCATTTCTTTCCAAAGCTCCTCAAGGCTGGGGGCTCGACGGGCAGCGCGGCGTTCTCCTCATAGCGGGGAGCCGACACGTCCTCTGACGCGTGTGCTGGCGAGATTGGGAATGCTAACGCGTCCACCTCGACGCGTCGCGGCGAGGAGCGGAACGCCGACGCGTCCTCCTCGACTAGTGGCGGCGAGGAAAGGAACGGTGATGCATCCTCCTCGACTAGTGGTGGCGAGGAACGGAACGGTGACGCGTGACCGTCCGCACGGTGCAGCGAGGGGCGCCTACTGTCAGGACCCCGATTCCAAGTCACATCGATCTAGCCGGTAACACTTCATATCACTATGCGGCCTCACGCACGGTATTCCCACGGGTGTCGCCTTACCATGGCCCGGGACCGTTTGCGCCTTTTGGCTCACGTATATGATAGTGTCGCTAGCATCCATATGACAGGGAACCCGGGCTGACATGGCTAGTCGTGAACCCAAAGCGGCACCAACCTATGGGGACAGGCATACATGAATCACATCGAGCATGTCGGTCAGCAGCGTGTGAATCCGGGCTGTAGCACTGGGCTAACAGGACTCCGGGAACCCGGGCTGTAGCAGGCTAGGCAGGACTCCGGATGTCACCACGTGAAACACATGTCGGCCCGTCAAGTGTCCTGAGCAGTATTGCTGGGCTAGCAGGACTCCGGTGAACCGGGCTGTAGCGGACTACTATGGCTCATGGAAGCACTAGACTACATTTCCCCATAAGAGAGGCTACCAAGGATAAACAACTAGATTGTCGGATCCCACACATACCAAGCATTTCAATCATACACATAATATGCTCGATATGTGTAAATACAACATGGCATCACAACATAACTCTACAACTCAAATATTTATTCATTAGGCTCCGAGGAGCGAGATATTACAAACATGGGTCTCATGACCCAACAATCATAGCATACAAATCAAAGCACATGCGGAAGCTCAACATGGCTGAGTACAGACATCTACAAATAAAAAGGCTGAGAAGCCTGACTATCTATGAGATCCTGCCGAGAGCACAAGATCGTAGCTGAGGTATCAAGCTAAATGTCGAAGTCCACGCAAAACTACTAGCGAGACTGAAGTCTCTCAACAAAACATAAATTAAGCAAACGTGAGTACAAAAGTACTCAGCAAGACTTACATCAGAACTAGCTACATATGGATCGGTATCAACAGGGGGGTGGTGGAGTTTAACTGCAGCAAGCCAGCTTTGACTCGGTGGCTATCTTAAACTATGACTGCAAGTAACTCTTTTGAGGTGGCGCACACGAGTCCACATATTCACCATATCAATACACCACTATGGATCCTCTCCCGTCTCCCTACGAGAACGCCATCCATAGCACTCACGCTTATCTTGCGCATTTTAGAGTATCCACTTTCACTTGTCTATGAACTGTTATAGGCAACCCAGAAGTCCTTTACCGCGGATGTGGCTATTCGAATAGTTTTATACCCTGCAGGGGTGTACTTCGTCACACATGTTTCCACCACTTAGCGTCTGCACACGACATGTGCTCAGCAGACTTCAAGCGAAAGCCGACATGGGTGTAGACCACGACCTGACTAACCGCACCAGTTTCTAGTCCAGGTTTATCGCCTATTCGGGTTCCATCCGCAAGGAAATCTGGCCGGGGTGTCCTCAACGGCCCCAAACGATGTGTACAGGGTCCCGAGACGCCAAACGGGCACCGGCATACCCGGCCACAGTGTATCTACCGCATCATAGCCCACCCCTAGGGTCAGCGCTACGCACGGCCGCCAACACATATCCTATAAACACCAGAAACTAGTTGCAACTCCTGGACAGAGGACGAGAGGGGTCAATAAGTCGAGCGGGGTCATATTTCAGGGCCCAATGTGTGGTAGTAGCTGTTTCATGGATCACAAACACAGAACTCAGTTCCTGAGAACGGTTTCAATGAGACAACCCACCATGTACTCCTACATGGCCTCTCACCGCTACCTTTACCAAATCATGTTCACACACTTAGCTCACACACAGTAGGACATGTTCATCACCATTCCAATTCATCCCCGATGAATCAGACCTGACTCAACTCTAAGCAGTAGCAGGCATGACAAACAAGCATGAATGAGTAGGCACATCAGGGCTCAAACAACTCCTACTCATGCTAGTGGGTTTCATCTATTTACTGTGGCAATGACAGGTCATGCAAAGGAAAGGGGTTCAACTACCGCATCATGTAACAGTTAAATCGTTGTTGTCCTAATGCAGTAAAATAGAGCAGGAGCGAGAGAGTGGGTTTGTATCGGAATGAACAAGGGGGTTTTGCTTGCCTGGCACTTCTGAAGATAGTATAGTTCTTCATCGGTGTTATCGATCACATCATCGAAGTAACGTCTACTGAGAGGGGACAATCACCGGCAAACACAAAGAACCAACATTAAATTAATGCAAGGCACAAGCGAATGAATGATATGACATATTAAGGTACTGAATTGACCTAATGCAATATCTAGCCAATTTAATTGAAGTGAAACTCAAACAAGATCAAATTCCAACTCCAAATGTTATTTCATAATTTGCCGTAATCATCATTTGTCCTATTCAGTGAGGTTAACTTGTTCAAACATGCATGATCATGGCATAAACAGATTCTTTGGATTTTTCTGATCATTTTTCATATATAATTTATTTCATTCTGAGCTACAGTTGATTTTCTATGAATTTTAGAAGTTTGTACTATTTTCTGGAATTTCCTATATAAGAATAATTCCAGTAATTGAATTAATGCGTCAGCATGACATAGGTGTGACGTCAGCGGGTCAACTGGGTCGGCCAGGTCAAACCTGACCAGTGGGGTCCACTGGTCAGTGACACAGAGCTGTCTGGGTCACAGACATGTGGGGCCGGGTCAACAGCCACGTCAGCACGGTCAACTCTGACTGGTGGGTCCCGCGTGATTATAAACTAATCTAAACTGAAATAAAACCTAGATTATGTAGGGCGTGGGCCCAGATGTCAGTGAGCTAGGTGGGTTAGTTAGGGCGCCATCAGTGGCTAATGACAGCGCCATGTCGGCTTCACTGGAGTTCTGCCGGCGGCGACCAAAACCGTGGCGGAAGATCGTCGGAGTGGCGCTACGGGCGGTTTTGGGCCAAGCCAAGGGCACCAGAGGGTTGCCCTTGCTCGTGCGCATCCAGGGGAGGCACGCGGGAGGCGCGGGGTGGAAAGAGCTCGCCGGAGTCGAGCTCGTGGCGGCGGCCGGCGTTCGGGCACCTGCAGGTTTGGCGTTATGGTGTACGGGAGGAGGAGCTAGTGGGTGAAACATGCTCCTAGGGGTGTACTGAGTGCGGTGACGTGCTTGGTTTGGACGGAGGCCGACCAAAACGACGACGGCGACATGGCAGGCGCCGGCGAGGTCTCGGTCTCGACCGAAATGAGAGCTAGAGCTCGAATTAGCCCACGGGAGTAGGGGGAAACGGTTCAGAGGCTCACAGTGCATCGCATGGATGGGTCGGCAGCTCGGGGAAGGCTCTGGAGACGATGGAGTGGCGACAGCGATCGCCGGAGTCTGAGGAAGAAGACGGAGCTGATGGCGGCGTTGTAGGGGCTCCCACGAGGCGTGGCTCAGTGAGGAGGAAGAGGGGGTCGAGGCGGAGCCTCTGAGCGCATCAGCGAGGTGAGGCAGTGGCTGTGGCCACGGCGGTGCTCGTCGGCGGCGACGGCTGCGCTCGGTGGCCGCGCGTAAGAGAAACGGAGGAGGGGGGAGGAGGGAGGGAGAGTGCGAGGGGGTTCCAGGGGGTCTGCGTGGCAACGCCAGAGGCGTCCAGGCCGTCGAAGAGGCAGGCGAGCAGAGTGGAGGTGGTGCGCGCGTGCGCCATGCCCAGCTTCTCCTCTGCCTACTGGCAAGAGGTAGAAGACGAGGCTGCCCCTGGTGGGCTGGCCAGCTGGGCTGCGACAGGTAAGCGAGGTGAGTCTCTGCTCTTTGCTTTCTGTTTTTGTTTTTCTATTTTTCTGCAACTTCTGAGCTTTATTAAAAATACCAAAACGCTTTCAAAAATCCTGAAGATAACTGTGGGATCTATTTGGATTATTCCTAACAGCCCTTGCTTAAGTTCAGAATTAATTGAGCACTTAAAATAATATATAGCATTTAAATGCCCAATTGCAAATACAATAAGATTTAGTTCAAAAATCCAGAATGGCCTAGAAATATGTGGATGACTTTTGGCAGAGGTTTTCACCTTTAACAAGAATCATGAACTTTTCTAAAGGGCATTTGGGATTATTGAAAATATTTTTATTGAACCTAGTTGAATTCATTTGGTGATAGGGTTTCAACAATCCCCATTTCAAGTTTCTTTGGAATTTAAACATGATGGCATGATGAACAAGCAAAGTCAAGCAAGGGCTGAACTGGGGTTGTGACACCTAGGGCTTGGGAGGGGGATGCCTTGGTGGTTGACGTGAGAGGGATGGGGAGGAGATAGCGATGAACGTGAGCATTCTTCCAAATGCCATGGGAGGCGCAGTATTTATAGCGAGCAATGGACACCTGTTGGGCCCACATGTCAGTGACCCAATGCACCTACAATTAAGTAACTGAAGCAGCTACATGGGCATATTTGTTGGAGTAAATTACGGGTGAGGGAAGGGGTGGAAATATTGTTGGTCACAACGGATTGGATGAGCGCGGGGGAGGAGAGTCATGCATGCAGATTTTTTCCACACGGGGTGGAGTGGTGGGACTGCTGGAGGGAAAAGGAGAGTCAAGCAGGCATTCAGATTTCAAGGTGCACTAATTATTGCATGCGATGATTAAGGCTAGCCATATTGGTGGTCATGTGGTAGTCCCTCCTTTCCGGTTTATAGGGCTTAATTTGAAAATCTCTTCAACCAAGATAGATGATGAATGGTGGAATTAATTCCGTAGTTTGCAAAAGTACTTAATTAGTACTCTTGTTTCCTCAAAAATTTGTGTAAACCAATGCATTAATTACACCACATGCATGCATGACCACTCCTATAAAAATCTCAGTTGGTGGTGATGGTATGTCTGCCTCTGGACAACGTGAGCCATTCGATCTACTTGGAACCAACGGCTGAGATGTGTGTGCATAGAGACATGGCCTTGCCACCGAGGTCCTGTATAGCAGATATTTACCCACCTCTGCCACTGCATAAAATATGGAACTACTCATTCCAGCCTCATTTCCTTTCTGGTTCATCTCCTTGCATTCTTGCTGGCGGCGGAGAAGGTTCCTGAAGATGGAGTCCAGACTCTGGAAACCACTACAAAAACTATTTCACCTCCTCTATCTTGGTACGAGTAGGTGAAATTTTTGAATCGAGCCCTTTAAACTAGAAGGGAGGTAGTGGTACTCTAATAGCTAACCTTGTTGTGATGACTAGATAGGACATGGCATGCACCTGGACGGAGGAACTAGTCTGCATTATGCATTTAAGTTTTGTCTGAAGTCAATATACCTCTACTTTGACCAAACTTATAGAAAAATGTACATCAACATTCACAATGTCAAATCAATATTTTTATACTCATTATAATTAGTATTGTAGATATTGATATTTTTAGTATAAATTTGGTCAAAAACTTTGCAAACGGTTGAAGGAAGTAAAAAGAACCAGAGGGAGTATCATGCATGCGGAGTAGGCAAAAAATTGCTCATTTATAGCCGGTCGAAGTCTCAAAGGGCGCAACCGTGCGAGGGAGGCGAAGGTCGTGGGAGGTGCGACGGTTGAGGGAATTAAGTGAAGTTACATCCACGCGCCGGCATGGGGTGCGAACAGGCAGAAGCTATACCGTTAGGCCTACGATATGGGTCTAGTAGACATGACATCTAGTGGGTCCTGCATAATACTCGAGAACTCTTTGGGGGCTTGCAGCTGTTTATCCACCAGGCAAGCCAACAACCCCACATCGTTCGCATGCCCTACTCGTCCCCGTCTTCTACCTTACAATAGTGCGCTCCCAGTCGACCCATCCTTTTACATTACACTAGTTCAACTTGTCCTAACCCTCCTCCAAAATCCATGACCTCCCAAATCTTCATGGTCGCCACTGAGTACCAGGTTAGAGCCATCACCGGCGATGAGTTCATCGTCATCTACACCCGTGGATCCGCGACGGTGAAAGGATGTCTTGCTCGCTTTAGAAGTATGTTCGAAAACTCAAAGGATGAGTGGGTCGCTGGGCTAGATGTTGAGTACACCACAGTCCTGGGAAGCGAAAAGATTCTAAAGGAGGCAGAGAAGAAGAAGCCCGCCGTGATCCAGGTTTGCGTACATAACGTGTGCTTGGTATACCACTTATGCCATGCCGACGTTGAGTGCCGGGATTTTAAGAACTTCCTCAAGGACAAAAGATTGAAATTCATTACTATAGACTTTAGGAACGACAGGGATGTACTGGGTCGGATAGGCCTCATTGTAGGCCAGCCCTTGATCTCCAGAAGGCAAGCCTGGTGTCCTCCTCTCAGCCTTCAATGCTGACCCTGGCAGCAGCCATGATTGATCCTTCGTATGATAAAATGAAGAGACCTCACCACGAGTTTCATCATGCATGGGAGTCGAAGACAATAGATGAAGATCACATCATGTATGCAGCAATGGATGCCTACCTTTGTTTAAATATCTACAAGGGTTGAATGAAGAAGCAGAGCCCAGCGTCCGGTTCAAGCAAAGAAGAGGCGGCGAAGAGGAAGAGGTAGAGGGATGAGGACAAAGTCGAGGACGTAGACTCGGACTCCGAGTAAGGTGGTAGTGCCGTCGCTCATGCCGGTTCTACTACAGTGTCAAATGGACTAGTTGCTTAGTTTTATTTCAGGGGTGTGTTGTGCTGAGACCCCAGCAGAACTATGTTTATGTTCTTTCTCATTATTTGAACTCTTTAGTAGGTACAGTAGTACTAGTACTATGTCTTACTACTGTTCTTCTTGCAGTTGGTACTACTGCTCGTATCTTCATGTTCCTATTGTACTTAATACGTTCGTACTAGTCATATAATATGGGTTAGTCGATTTGTGAAAGAAGTTTGACGGAGCGAAGGAAGAAGATGGCAGAGAAGCTACCCAGTATCTATATTAGGGTGGCAGAGTGCCCATGATCTATCTTATGAGTGTTGGGTGTGGAATGCAGTTCCCCGAAAAAATGGATCATGCCCGGGGTTAAACGGATGGCGGGGGTGGGGGGAGCATGGCGGTGGCAGCGCGGTTCAGGGGAGGGCGGGGCAGCAGCGGAAGGCGGTTAGGCATGTGGCGGGCTGAGAAGATGAACAGTGCATCAATTTCGGAGGTTGAAGAAGCCCTTCTAGCCATCCATGTTGCATCCAACGGCTCGCAAGAGTCGACTGACCCAAATTGCTCCTTCAGATTGCAGGATCAACGTGGCATTCAAGGTCTCAAAGGTAGACTCTGCATCCGCACCCAGTTTGCAGGCTCGGCGCGGGCGAGACCGGCTTCCGCCGCGACAGCCAACATGCGTGCCTCCTCCATGCGGACGAAGACGACAATGACATGCTAGTTCCTCCTCGCCGGCATGCCAGAGCACGCGCTCGTCCTCCTCTTCGTACGCTGCGTGCATAGACACGGCTCCACCAGCTGCTCGTGTG
This sequence comes from Triticum urartu, assembly GCF_056163025.1. Lineage (NCBI taxonomy): Eukaryota > Viridiplantae > Streptophyta > Magnoliopsida > Poales > Poaceae > Triticum > Triticum urartu. The sequence goes on along the minus strand of NC_141876.1, from coordinate 231,911,313 downwards.
CTTGGCAGCGTGGCGGCATCGTGAGGAGGGACTGCAGACGACATGAGCAGGCGAGCCTTTGGCTTCATGCTATAGGGATGGTAGCGACATGGTGGTGATGGGCGAGAAATGGTTGGCCAGATCAGGCAGGTGTCGGTATGTGCAACGGCGGCGGCGGCATATTGATGAGTGTGCGTATGGGAGCTTAGTTTAGTTTTATATAGTGTTGGTCAAACTTAAAATAAAACCGTACTAGTACACGTAAACATTAGACTGAGGCAGCACTTATATTAGTTACCACAGCCACGATACGGAATCCTGTGCAAGCGCGTGAACCGCGGCCGCGCGGTCGATCGAACGGTGCGTCACCGTGTCGTGCTTGAAGAACACCCACCGAACCTTTTTGTGTGTGTGAAAACAATCCCGAATATTACTCAACTTTTTTTCTGAAAAAGTTCTTGACGCTACAATATTTCCATATATTTGAATTTAGCTCCAATTTGTGTTTATTTGGATTTGGACATTTTAGGTGCGCCCTGTTTTTTTAATGCTGATTTTGTTTGTATGACTGAGAGAGAACATGTGTATGTGTCCATATGTGTGTTGTGGCGGAAGGGCAATGTGGAGACGGTGTGCATGTGATAGAGACATAGAGAGGTGTGAATGTGCAAATGATCATGCATGAGTGAGACATAGACAGATGCCGATACGTTGTGTATACATGAGAGAATAGTCTTCTATATGTACTTGTGTGTGTGTGAGAGAGAGAGGAGCATCCATAACACAACAACCATCTCTCTCTCTCGATTCGTCCGTCCCTCGCACAATAGCATGTAACACATGCATCAACACACATATTTTGACACCCTCACCCGGCCCCTTCCCATCTCAAGGCCCGCACGTCGCTCTCTATCTCACACGCACAATCTCTTCGTGAAAACCCTATTTAGCATGTATATTTCCGTCACATACACACACATTTCTCTCCATAGGTTTGATTTCTCCCAATACCTCACACACACACACACACACACACTCCCCCTCCCCCGAGCACACAATTCATCCCCATCCAAGGATATATGGTGACCACTCTCGCTTGTGCTTCTCTGCACCCCAGCATGCACAACACCTCAACCTTCAAAGAGGTCATCGAGGAGATCGAAGACAGCGACCACACTGCACTAGAGAATGCATGGCCAATTGGAAGCAGGATGATGTGACGACGGCTGATTGACTCCTCCTCCCCCCCTCTCTCTCCAGCACAAAATTACCAATCCCTCTCTCTCCCGCACAAAATTATCAATCCCTCAACCCACGAGATCCTTCCCCTCTCATCCATGTTTTTCAGTTCTCTCATCAAACCTGTTGTCTCTTCTCCTTCCATGTCTACAGAATCGGGATGCACACACATCTCACGTATATTACATGTATCCATCTATCTCAAAGACCTAACTTCTCTCTCTCTCTCTCTCTCTCTCTTGTCCACATACAAACAATCTTTCCCGCCCTATCTGCTCCATCTTCGCAAGCTCTCTCTACACGTTTCATTCACACATTGGGATGTGTTCAAAATGTTGCTTTTATAATGGATGATGTAAAGTTATGGTTGGTTTTGTTACATCCTACAAAGTAATAACTATGAAATGCATTTAGATTCTCATTTGATTGGGATTATGTGAGTTTGAGCATATTGTGAAGTACTATAGACCTCGTATACATCTTGGAATTCAACAATGACTGTAACTATTGAATTGTATAGACCATTACATTCGAAGTCAGTAGCCTAATATATTTATTTCACAATTACAACAAATGATTAATTCACTACAAACTAAGAAAACAAATGCGTACTCCCTCCATTTTTATTGAAGTCCGCGTATTAGCATTGGTCAAAGTCAGGTTTTGTAAACTCTCAGAAAGTTTATAAAAAAAATTTAACATATACAATAACAAATAAATACCATTAGATTCATTATTGAATGTAATTTCACATCATACATATTTGATATGGTAAATGTTTATATTTTTCTATAAACTTGGTCAAATTTTAGGAAGTTTGACTTCGGTCAAACCTAATATGCAGAGTTAATAAAATCAGAGGGACTACTAGTAGTTACAAGTACTACTCGCTAGTTGCTTAGCCCAATCACCCAACATGCCACACGGGGAGTTCAGTGTCACAAAATTTTGAGGTCGGCGGGAAAATCTCCCGCGACCCTGATTCGAGCGGTGTGAAGTTACCATCATAACCTTTGGAACAGGTCTATGGATTACGCTTGGTAGGGGCTTGTTTTCGTAACTTCAGGTTCACCCTACCACGCCAACCCCACCCCGGCACCCAGAGTAGTACACCTGAATACTCCCCATTTTCTATCCCCACGCCAAAATAGACTTCTCCACGGCACCACAGCATTCGTTCTCCTCCCCTTCTCCATCGGCGCACGCATCCACCGCAGCGCAAATGCCTCATCGATGACCTCGTATGCCGCACTGGAGCCGGTCCACCGTCGTCGTCTGTCACATCCCTAGCTTCTGGTACTGCCTGGTGTTTTACATCTTATTGCATCATGATTAAATTCTATTTAAGTTGAAATGGGGATTGACCAAACCCTAGCATCAGAATGAATTCAACTAGGTTCAAATAAAAATATTTTCAATGAACCCAAAATGCCTTCCCAAAAATGTTCATCATCTTTGGATTGGTCTTGAACCTCTGCCAAAAATATTGCACATTTTTCTAGGTCAATTGGGGGTCACTGAATTAAATCATATAGTATTTGCATTTGGGTATTTAAATCCTCTAAGATATATTAAATGCCCAAATAATCACAAACTGAAATATTAACTGTTGGAAATATTCCAAACAGTGGCCACAGTCAGTTGCATGATTTTTGGAAATGCTCTGGAATTTTTAATAAAGCCAAACACAATAACAAAAAATAGAAAAACAGAAATAAAAGAGAGAGAGAGAGAGAGAGAGAGAGAGTTACCTAGCTTACCTGTCGCAGCCCAGCTGGCCAGCCCACCACCGCCTCCTCCCCTGTCGTCTTCCTCCTCTGCCAGGGGGACGAGCGCGTGCCCGACGCGTGCGCGCATGCGCGAGGCCAGCTCCTGCTTACCTGCTCGCTGCTGGAGGCACCCAAGGGCGCCACACACTCCCCCTCGCCCTCCTCGACCGCTTTCTTGTCCCCATCCCCTCTCTGATTCTCTCTCCCGTGACCGTCCGGACGCACCATGACCGCCGACGAGAACCACCACGGCCACAGCTACCCGCTCGCCCCGCCATCGTTCCCACGAACTCTGCAACGCCGTACTCGTCTTCTCCACTGAGCCAGGCAAGCCGAGACACACCATAGCGTCCTCGTCGCGCTCACCTTCGACCTCAGGCACCGCTGATCGCCGTCGCCGATTCGCCAGCCACAGCCCGTCCCCGAGCTCGCCAGCTGCACCAACAGAACCGCAGTGAGCTCATGCCCATTTTTCCCCTGTTCTTCTCTCCGTTCGTGTGACGTAGCCGGGTTAACCATCGAGGCCAAAAGCTTCTCACTGCCGGCCACGGCGTAGCCATGGTCACAGCCGCAGCGGCTCGTGTTCGAGAATACTCGCGTGCTCCACATGTTCCCAGGAGGCCGCAGCTCCCACTAGTTCCTCCTCCCGTGCACCCTAGCATCGAGCTCGACCTAGCCCGATCTCCGGCCGCCTCCAAACCTCGCTGCCGGCCACTTTCCGTCCACCCCAGCACTACCCCCGCCACTGTTTGTTGCGGAACTCTGCCAGCTATGCGTAGGACCAAACCACAGACGATTTGGTCAACTTTGGGAAAATCCTGAGCCCCTCCGCCGTCTCGGGCTTCACTGGCGACGGGCCGCGGGTCAACTCCGACGAGTTTGACCCCGTTGACCGGGATTTGACCTCCCATGTGCCACTGACATATGGGACCAGACCCTGTTAAATTAGTTTAGTTTATTTTATGAACTTAATTAACCACTGTTTAGTTCCTGATTAGTTTTAACTAATCATAGTGGCCCCACGCGTTAGTGTTGACCTTGCTGACACGGCCCTTGACCGACCCCACACGTCAGTGACCCTAACAAGCACTGTGACACTGACATGCGGGACCCACAGGTCAGGTTTGACCTGGGTCAGCGCAGTTGACCTGCTGACGTCACAGTCATGCAGTGCTGATGTCGTAAATACATTTACTGGAATTTTCATATTTCTAAATAAATTGGAAATTTCAGAAAATTTTCAAAACTTCTAAAAATCATAGAAAATAAACCATAACTCCAAATGAAATAATTTATATATGAAAAATGATCAGAAAAAACCAATCTATCCATCTGTGGCATTTTCATGCATGTTAGAACAACTTATAGCTGCTGAATTGGACAAATCAATACATGGCATTTGAAATGCCTTACATGGAGTTTGAATTTGAAACTTTGGTTCAAACCAACTTCATTTAACCTCGTTGCTAGATGCATTAGCCCAAACACCAACATGTCGCCATGTCATGATCATACATCATATTGTTGCATTGCATTGATTGTGTTCTTCCTTGTTTGCCGGTGTTGTCCCCTCTCGATAGACGTGGTTCCGACGATGTGATCGATGACATCGATGAAGAACTATACTATCTTCAGAAGTGCCAGGCAAGCAAAACCCCCTTGTTCATTCCGATACAATCCCACTCTCTCGCAACTGCTCCCTTTTACTGCATTAGGACAACAACAATTCAACTATTACATGCTGCGGTAGTTGAACCCCTTTCCTCTGCATGACCTGTCATTGCCACAGTAAATAGATGAAACCCACTAGCATGAGTAGGAATTGTTTGAGCCCTGATGTGCCTACTCATTCATGCTTGTTGTCATGCCTGATCCTGCTTAGAGTTGAGTCAGGTCTGATTCATTGGGAATGAATTGGAACGTGGTGAACATGTCCTACCATTGAGAGCTAAGTGTTTGAACACGATTTGGTAAAGGTAGCGATGAGAGGCCATGTAAGAGTACATGGTGGGTTGTCTCATTGCAGCCGTCCTCAGGAACTGAGTTATGTGTTTGTGATCCATGAACAGTTACTACCACACATTGGGTTCCGGTAACTCGACCCCTCTCGACTTATTAATCAACTCGATCTCTGTCCAGGAGTATCAACTAGTTTCTGGTGTTTGTAGGTAGTGTTAGTAGTCTACCAAGTGGCTCCCGGTAGAGGTGGGCTTGGGACAGACTAGGCACAGTGGCACGGTGTACCAAGTGGCACCCTGATAGTGGGCTTGGGAACCCTGCTCACATCGTTTGGGGCCGTGAGCGACACCCCGGCCGGATCTCCTTGCGGATGGAACCCGAATAGGTGATAAACCTGGACCAGAGACTTGTGTGTTTAGTCAGGTCATGGCCGACTCCCACGCCAGGCTTCCGCTTGAAGGTTGCCGATGTACACGACGTGTACATGGTGGTAAGTGGCGAGAGCGTGTGTGAAGAAGTACACCCCTGCAGGTTTATCATTATCTATTCGAATAGCCGGATTCCTCGGATATGGAAACTTGGACCCCTTGCATCGTTCATAGACAAGTGAAAGAGGATACTCTCAAATGCGCAAGATAAGCGTGAGTGCTATGGATGGCGTTCTCGTAGGGAGACGGGAGCGGATCCATAGTGGTATATTGATATGGTGAATATGTGGACTCGTGTGCGCCACCGCAAAAGAGTTACTTGCAGTCGTAGTTCAGGATAGCCACTGAGTCAAAGCTGGCTTGCTGCAGTTAAACCCCACCATCCCTTTTTTTCATAATGATGCATATGTAGTTAGTTCTGATGTAAGTCTTGCAGAGTACATTTATACTTACTTTTCTTAATTTATGTTTTGTAGAGAGACTTCAGTCTCGCTAGTGGTTTCGTGTGGACTTCGACATTTAGCTTGTTACCGCAGCTACGATCTTGTACCCTTGGGAGGGTCTTGTAGATAGTCAGGCTTCTCAGCCTTTTTCATTTGTAGTTGTCTGTACTCAGACATGTTTATGCTTCCGCTTGTTGCTTGTATGCTCTGTATGTTGGGTCATCAGACCCATGTTTGTAATATCCGACTCTTCGGAGCCCAATGAATAAATACTTGAGTCGTAGAGTTATGTTGTGATGCCATGTTGTATTTACACATATCGAGCATATTGTGTGTATGATTGAAATGCTTGGTATGTGTGGGATCCGACAACCTAGTTGTTCATCGTTGGTAGCGTCTCTTATGGGGAAATGTAGTCTTGTGCTTCCATGAGCCATAGTAGTCCGCTACAGACCGGTTCACTGGAGTCCTGCTAGCCAGGCACTACTGCTCTGGAACACTTAGACTGGCCGACATGTGATTCACTTCGTTCCTGTGTCTGTCCCTTCGGGGAAATGTCACGCGGTGACATCCGGAGTCCTGCTAGCCTGCTACAGCCCAGGTTCCCGGAGTCCTGTTAGCCCAGTTGCTACAGCCCGGATTCGCACGCTGCTGACCGACATGCTCGATGTTGATTCATGTATGCTTGTCCCCGTAAGTTAGTGCCACTTTTGGTTCACGACTAGTCATGTCGGCCCGGGTTCTCTGTCATATGGATGTTAGCGACACTAGCATATACGTGAGCCAAAAGGTGCAAATGGTCCCATTCCATGGTAAGGCGACACCCGTGGGGTTACTATGCGTGAGGCCGCAAAGTGATATGAGGTGTTACAGGCTAGATTGGTGTGACTTAGAATCGGGGTCCTGACAGCTTTGGTATCAGAGCCTGGCTGCCTGTAGGATTACCAAGCCAAACTTGTCGGAGTTGTGTCTAGAAATGCTTTAGTTATATAAGGGAATTGATTGTGGAAGGGAACGTAAGGCTCTTTTTACTCCTTTACCTTATGCCCTTCTGTTCTGAGTCAACCTCTTCTTTTCTACGGGGAGTAAGAACTAGGCCTTCTCATCTATCTATCAGGATGACGTGTTACTAATCCATAGACTTATAGAGTTGATAGTTTCAAGACTCAGTTCAGTTTCTACTACTTCTGTGTGTTCATAGCTGGCCTCAGAACTTTGATATTGTGATGATTGAGTGGTCATGCCACTATTTCGCAAGATGTGTCAAATGTTTTTGAGCATTTACAACCGTTATGCTGTCCGAGTCGTCCCAGGTTTCTAAACCATCTGATGCATTTGCAAAATATTTTCCCTCTGGTTCAATGTTCCTCTAGGCCAAGTTAATCACACTAATTGCTGAGTTGAGGTACTCTATTGCCTCGACATATATGTTGGAGTTATTATTATGACCCTAGGTGTCTTAGGGGATCATATAGTAACCTAGCCATGTTTTGTGTCCCAGTGTGATGATTCTGGCCACCATTATTGAAAGCATCCCGTGATGCCACTTAGTTAGTAGGCATTCTACCGCTGGGTTCTTGACCCAAGATCCACTCCACTTACCTCATGTTGATAGTGTTTGCTAGTTCCTTTAGGATATTAGTAACCTTGCGATAGTCCTCGAGGTCCGTGGTATTTCCTTCTTCCTAATACCATGAATTGCTTATGGCAGAAGTTCTTTTGAACCAAAAGATCACAACCAGAGTGCTCTTGATGAGTTATCCATTCTACGTTTTGAATCTGTTAGTTCTAGCTTTCTGCATGGGTTATCCGGAAGAAGTGATGAACTTTGCTCGACATACTAATCTATGCATCCACAACTCAAAAAGATATATGTCCCTTTGAGTTGTCCCTCTCTTTAGTTGTATCCTGATCTCTGTCTATCATTTGATAGTCAAGAGCATGTCATGCATTCATGCTCATCGATACCTCTTATTCTTGTGGTCTGTCAAGCCATTCTATTCCGGAATGACTAGGAGTCTATGAGAAACACACTCCAGTACCTCGTCCATTTCTAGGATTGGGTCAAAGTAGTTGTATTCCATAGATCAGAATGCCAATCGAGCTTTTGCTCTGTTCTACCTTGGAGTGTTACCATCTTTATGTCAGGAATGTCATGAGAATTGCACCACCTCTTATGAATTCTTCACGTAGTGATACTTCTCTCCATCATTATTCATTCCTCGGTCCCGTGTTGTCGTAACCGGAATGCCGACAAGTGAACCATGATGTGTGAAATCAATACTCCTAGCAACTGTGTTGCTTGGTAGTTTATGGACATTAATATCATTCTTAGTGTGTTGGTTACCGAATCACTATTCTAGGATTGATCGTGCTACATTGTCCTTATTTCTGGTGCACTCTTCAATCTTGGAGTTAGGATTGAATTCCTTGCTTATGTGATCATATCTTCTTGCCCTGAAAAGCAAGATTGTTCTCGAGCTTAGTGACATCTCGGTGGTTCGTGATTTTCCGAAGATCTTCTCAGAAGTATTACCTTGTTGTCCCCTGACCGCCATGTTCAGTTCGTGATCAAATTGGTTTTCTTATAAATCACACCTTCTCCAAGAATCTGTGTTGGATATCCCTGAGCTAGTTGGTTGAGCTAGACAAGAACTTGGAGAGTTGGAAGGTAGAAGCTTTGCTTAACTTAGTTCATCTCTAAGGGATATCTTCTGTGTGTATGTGTTGAAGAAAGATGATATCTCCATCGATTGGTCCTCGTGATCAGTTGTTGGATCTATTGCCTTGTCAAAACTTTGACTTGAGTATGGGCTATTGTCAAGTCAAATCAGGACCAACGATGTTCGTAATGTTGTCTTAATCGTGGTTGATCCCTTGAGCATACACCATTACATCTTTTGGTATGACCAATGCTATCACCATGTTCACATGATGGTGGAAGTCCAGTGATATGGAAATTCCGATGAGTTGCTGTTGAGCCCATCTGCAACATTTTGTCTCCCCCATGATTCATGTTGAACATTATACTAGTGTTGGAAACTTTATAAGCATTGCCCTCATGTCCCGTTCATGAAGCATATGTACGGTTGAAAGATGCGACTTCCTCTAATTCATGTGCATCTGGTGCAAGTTGCCGCCGTGGATTCGAGAAAGCTTGTTTTGCTTCCTTTGGAATCATCCCAAGTTAGTCATGCATGTGCGAAGTATTCTATGGTTTGATAGGCTCGCTACCTCCAGTCCATATGTGTCCCTAGCACACCAAGCCACTGATTGATTTGTTCAAGGAGAAGAAGTTTCTTCTTAAGAGCTAGACTTCCGCAAGGACTTCGATATCTTGTTGATGGTTCCCCCCTGAACTCGGTAGTGTTTCATTGTGAGACCACCAGGTGACCATGCTTGTCTAGGACAACGCGTTCACATGCTTGTAGTAGATCTGGCTCATGTTTTGGAGATTACTACTGTAGTTCATTTCCCCGAGAATCTCGCAACGTCATCTCATCGGTTTGTGTTGCAAACTTTCTTTCCCAGAAATGACGTCTGAAATATTCCATTACCAACCAGATCTGAATCTCAGGTAGATATGATGGTTGGATCATCCCTAGCTTTTGCATTTTGTTCCCAGCTTGCATCGCCATTGTACCAATTTCCCATGGGCTGCCCTCTCGGTAATTGTTGTTCCGGATCATCTTCAAAAGTGGTCCTGCCATGGGTCCCTTCCATTTCGGTGATAAGCAAAGATCATCCATTACAGTGCCTTCAACAAGGTAGTCCACATCATCCATTCTAGCCCGAGTGTGTCGCTCTCCCGAACTCCGTCAAACGATCGCTCATAAATTGCCTTAGGCTGGTATAGAGAGTTCCAATGATCTTTGTATCAAAAGTAATTCTTTTTGCCACTTAAGGGATAATTCCATGAGTCACCCCCTCTAAGATGTCTCGTTATGGTATCATGGCAAACCAACTCCTCGCTACGTTGACAACCGATCACCACCTCCTTAAGTGTGAAATTGTTGTCTACCTAGTGAACCTTCGTCATCTGCTTCACTCCATCCCTTTGGATGTATGTTTCATGTCTCAGCTCGAGAGATGTTTCTACGTCTCATTCCGTGAGTTGATCTTGTGATCATTAGGATGATCCATCCATGTAGACATGTCTCGCTCTTTTGTCCTCGTGTTGGATGAAGATCTCGAAAGAAAAGACGTCAAGATCGACTTCAGTTATCAAATCAACATCCTCGAGAAAGACATCTAGATCATGAAGAATGTGTTAGCTTGTGTCCCTCTGTCGTCTTCCCTCATGACTTGAATCTCGGGACGAGATTCTTGTTTAGTAGGGGTGAGTTGTCACATCCCTAGCTTCTGGTACTGCCTGGTGTTTTACACCTTGTTGCATCATGATTAAATTCTATTTAAGTTGAAATGGGGATTGGCCAAACCCTAGCATCAGAATGAATTCAACTAGGTTCAAATAAAAATATTTTCAATAAACACAAAATGCCTTCCCAAAAATGTTCATCATCTTTGGATTGGTCTTGAACCTCTGCCAAAAATATTGCACATTTTTCTAGGTCAATTGGGGGTCACTGAACTAAATCAAATAGTATTTTCATTTGGGCATTTAAATCCTATAAAATATATTAAATGCCCAAATAATCACAAACTGAAATGTTTACTGTTGGAAATATTCCAAACAGTGGCCACAGTCAGTTGCATGTTTTTTGGAAATGCTCTGGCATTTTTAATAAAGCCAAACACAATAACAAAAAATAGAAAAACAGAAATAAAAGATAGAGAGAGAGAGCTACCTGGCTTACCTGTCATAGCCCAGCTGGCCAACCCACCTGGTGGCCTAGCCCACCACCGCCTCCTCCCCTGTTGTCTTCTTCCGCTGCTAGGGGGACGAGCGCGTGCCCGACGCGCGTGTGCACGCGCGAGGCCACCTCCTGCTTACCTGCTTGCTGCTGGAGGCACCCAAGGGCGCCACACACTCCCCCTCGCCCTCCTCGACCACTTGCTCATCCCCATCCCCTCTCTGACTCTCTCTCCCGTGACCGTCCGGACGCACCGTGACCATCAACGAGAACCACCGCGGCCACAGATACCGCTCGCCCCGCCGTCATTCCCACGAGCTCTGCGACGTCGTCCTCGTCTTCTCCACCGAGCTAGGCAAGCTGGGACGCACCGTAGCGTCCTCATCGCGCTCGCCTTCAACCTCGGGCGCCGCCGATCGGCGTCGCCAATTCGTCGTCCACAGCCCGTCCCTGAGCTCGCCAGCTGCACCAACAGAACTGCAGTGAGCTCATGCCCGTTTTTCCCCCTATTCTTCTCGCCGTTCATGTGCCGTAGCCGGGTTAACCATCGAGGCTGAAAGCTTCTCGTCGCCGGCCATGGCGTAGCCGTGGTCACAGCCGCAGCAGCTCGTGTTCGAGAACACTCGCGTGCTCTGCATGTTCCCAGGAGGCCGCTGCTCCCACCAGTTCCTCCTCCCGCGCACCCTAGTGTCGAGCCCGACCTAGCCCGATCTCTGGTCTCCTCCAAACCTCGCCGCCGGCCACTTTCCGTCCACCCCAGCACTACCCGCCGCCACTGTTTGATGCGGAACTCCGCCAGCTACACATAGGACCAAACCAAAGCCGATTTGGTCAATTCTGGGCAAATCCCGAGCACCTCCGCCATCTCGGGCTTCACTGGCGAGAGCCACGGGTCAACTCCGGTGAGTTTGACCCCAGTTGACTGGGATTTGACCTCCCCTGTGCCACTGACATATGGGACCAGACCCTGTTAAATTAGTTTAGTTTATTTTCTAAACTTAATTAACCATTGTTTAGTTCCTATTTAGTTTTAACTAATCACAGTGGCCCCACGCGTCAGCGTTGACCTTGCTGACGTGGCCCTTGACCGACCCCACACGTCAGTGACCCTAGCAAGCACTGTGACACTGACATGCGGGACCCACAAGTCAGGTTTGACCTGGGTCAGCGCAGTTGACCTGCTGACATCCCAGTGATGCAGTGCTGACGTCATAAATACATTTACTGGAATTATCATATTTCTAAATAAATTGGAAATTTTAGAAAATGTTCAAAACTTCTAAAAATCATAGAAAATCAACCATAACTCCAAATGAAATAATTTATATATGAAAAATGATCAGAAAAATCCAATATATCCAACTGTGGCATTTTCATGCATGTTAGAACAACTTATAGCTGCTGAATTGGACAAATCAGTAAATGGCATTTGAAATGCCTTACATGGAGTTTGAATTTGAACCTTTGGTTCAAACCAACTTCATTTAACCTGGTTGCTAGATGCATTAGCCCAAACACCAGCATGTTGCCATGTCAGGATCATACATCATACTGTTGCATTGCATTGATTGTGTTCTTCCTTGTTTGCCGGTGTTGTCCCCTCTCGATAGACGTGGTTCCGACGATATGATCGATGACACCGATGAAGAACTATACTATCTTCAGAAGTGCCAGGCAAGCAAAACCCCCTTGTTCATTCCGATACAATCCCACTCTCTCGCTCCTGCTCTCTTTTACTGCATTAGGACATGCTTGTTTGTTGTCATGCCTGCTTGCTTGTTGTCATGCCTGCTAATGCTTAGAGTTGAGTCAGGTCTAATTCATCGGGAATGAATTGGAACATGGTGAACATGTCCTGCCGTTGAGATCTAAGTGTGTGAACATGATTTGGTAAAGGTAGCGGTGAGAGGCCATGTAGGAGTACATGGTGGGTTGTCTCATTGCAGCCGTCCTCAGGAACTGAGTTATGTGTTTGTGATCCATGAACAGTTACTACCACACATTGGGGTCCGGTAACTCGACCCCTCTCGACTTATTAACCAACTCGATCTCTGTCCAGGAGTTGCAACTAGTTTCTGGTGTTTGTAGGTAGTGTTAGTAGTTTACCAAGTGGCGCCCGGTACAGGTGGGCTTGGGACAGACTAGGCACAGTGGCACGGTGTACCAAGTGGCACCCGGATGGTGGGCTTGGGAACCCTGCTCAAATCGTTTGGGGCCGTGAGTGATACCCCGGACGGATCTCCTTGCAGATGGAACCCGAATAGACGATAAACCTGGATGAGAGACTTGTGTGGTTAGTCAGGTCGTGGCCGGCTCCCTCGCCAGGCTTCCGCTTCAAGGTTGCCGAGGTGCATGACGTGTACATGGTGGTAAGTGGCGAGAGTGTGTGTGAAGAAGTACACCCCTGCAGGGTTATCATTATCTATTTGAATAGCCGGATTCCTCGGAGATGGAAACTTGGACCCCTTGCATCATTCATAGACAAGTGAAAGTGGATACTCTAAAATGCGCAAGATAAGCGTGAGTGCTATGGATGGCGTTCTCGTAGGGAGACGGGAGCGGATCCATAGTGGTGTATTGATATGGTGAATATGTGGACTCGTGTGAGCCACCGCAAAAGAGTTACTTGCACTCGTAGTTCAGGATAGCCGCCGAGTCAAAGGTGGCTTGCTGCAGTTAAACCCCACCATCCCTTTGTTGATAATGATACATATGTAGTTAGTTCTGATGTAAGTCTTGCTGAGTACATTTGTACTCACGTTTGCTTAATTTATGTTTTGTAGAGAGACTTCAGTCTCTCTAGTAGTGTTCCGTGGACTTCGACACTTAGCTTGTTACCTCAGCTACAATCTTGTACCCTTGGGAGGGTCTTGTAGATAGTCAGGCTTCTGAGAATTTTTCATTTGTAGTTGTCTGTACTCAGACATGTTTATGCTTCCTCTTGTTGCTTGTATGCTTTGTATGTTGGGTCATCAGACCCATGTTTGTAATATCTGACTCTTCGGAGCCTAATGAATAAATACTTGAGTCGTAGAGTTATGTTGTGATGCCATGTTGTATTTACACATATCGAGCATATTGTGTGTATGATTGAAATGCTTGGTATGCGTGGGACCCGAAAACCTAGTTGTACATCCTTGGTAGCCTCTCTTATGGGGAAATGTAGTCTTGTGCTTCCATGAGCCATAGTACTACGCTATAGCCTGGTTCACCGGAGTTCTGCTAGCCCAGCACTACTGCTCTGGAACACTTAGACTGGTCGGCATGTGATTCACTTCGTTCTTGTGTCTGTCCCTTAGGGGAAATGTCACGCGGTGACATCCGGAGTCCTGCTAGCCTCCTACAGCCCGGGTTCCCGGAGTCCTGTTAGCCCAGTTGCTACAGCCCGGATTCACACGGTGCTGACGGACATGCTCGATGTTGATTCATGTATGCCTGTCCCCGTAAGTTAGTGCCACTTTGGGTTCACGACTAGTCATGTCGGCCCGGGTTCTCTGTCATATGGATGCTAGCGACACTATCATATACATGAGCCAAAAGGCGCAAACGTTCCCGGGCCATGGTAAGGCGACATCCGTGGGGATACTGTGCGTGAGGCTGCAAAGTGATATGAGGTGTTACAGGCTAGATCGGTGTGACTTAGAATCGGGGTCCTGACATCTTCGTACAAGGAACCTCTTCCCCGGCACTGTCTTCCACGGTCTCGGATCTGCTTCTCGAAAGCCGACGCCAAGCGCAGAAGCACCACCGTCGTGGACAATGAATTGACTCCCGTTGCCGACCATGATGCACAGAGGCCGCCGCGATCATCATTCTCCTCCTCGATTTGTAATGTGTGTATTGAATAACTTAGCAGTACATGTGCAGTTCCAATTTTGTTCATACCTACCCTTCAAATTTCCTGGTTGCTATTGTTCCCGTAAAAGTAGTTGGTTATAGCCTCCATTGTCCAAAAGAATATCAGCTTGTAATTGTGCGTCACTCCTGTATCGCGCTGTGCTTGGGTAGGTTCTTCATCTACAACCAGTAGTGTGGCAAATTATGGGAAGTTTTTTAGAACTAGCAAGATGCCCATGCGTTGCACGGAACATCAAGAGGCATTTGTATGAGTAGTTTATATCTTGTAGGAGAAAAGGATGAATGAGGAAAGGCCTTATTTGAAAATATGGAGATGGGTGTGGGTATCTTTTTGCAAAATTGCCATAGTTTCCTTCCTAACCGTCAGATATAAACCGGATGGCCTATATTGCAGGATGCAGGCACACCATCATCACCAACTCTGTTTTTTGAAAGAAAAAAGAAAGTAGAAAAAAGAGTAGCGAGTAGAGAAGTAGAGATAAATATTATAAATATAAAATAAATATAATAGTAGAGACGAGATTAGAGATAAATATAAAATATGAAATAAAATATCAGTAGAGAAGAGAGTAGAGATAGCAGGCACGTTGGGAAAGGATCGCACGTGTGCGGGGAAAAGCTGTCGGGCGCGCGCTAGTTTTGGCGCACGGTGTCCGACGCGCTTTATAAAATCCAACGCCCTCCCACCGCTCTATGTCTTTCCACCGCTCTCTCCCCACTTTGTGCCTCGCCGGTGCTCTCTCCCTGCTCTGCGCCTCACCTCCATTCTCTCCCCGCTCTTCCTCGCCTCGCCGCCGCCGCGCCACCATGCCACCGCGTCGCCGGGAAACTTGGGGATACCGCAGCATCCGCGCGCACCCCTCCGGTGGCTTCTTCACCGAGATCCGATTCCACGGGATGCGCCTTGGCCTCGGCAATTTCGACACCGCCAACGAGGCCGCCCGCGCGTACGATGCGGCGGCATGGCGCCTCCGGTGACCTCATAGAACATTGAACTTCCCCAATATGCTGACGCGGGAGTGGGCGTAGGAGCTCGCGCCTCTGCCGCGGCTTATCACTGACGAGGATCGTTGCGACAACCGGAGGCGGGAGCACCATCTTGGCATCGCTGAGACAGACGAGGAAGCCATGGCGTTGTGGCGCCAACGCTTCCCGCAGGACATCATGAACGAGCGTGAGTTCTACGTGCAAAGGAGGGCGAAGAGGGAGAAGAGGAGAGCGGAGCAAGCCGCCTATCGCGAGGACAAGCATACGCAAAAAGAGGATGCTCAATTCAACATGAGGCTAGGAGCAGCGTCGCCCTAGGAATCCGATGACAATCGGTATGTTCACGCCTACATTGAGACGTCGGAGGAGGACATCATCGAGGAGGAGTCAAACGACGAGGAGTAGTTGAACTATCTATTTTTTATCCATCTATGCTATATATATGTTGAGAACTATCTATGTCTCTATTATCTAGTCTCTACTCTCTATCTCTACTTCTCGATCTCAGCACTGTAAATGTTTTTTTAAAGTGCCACGCGTTGCGCTTCTGTTGGAGATGCTCTAACATGGCAGAAGAGTACTTTAATGTTGTCCACAAGATGCGTGAGTATTACTAGTATATTTCTCTTGCCATGTTGAGATTTTAAAACCATGAGTGCGAACATGCAGAGGAGCAATGAAGACCAAACACAGGATATTGGGGACATCTTCAAGGAGTGTGGCAAGTTAAAGAGGAGCTGCACCAAACCTGTAAAACGAGCTTTGGTAAGTAACATCCTTTCAATTACTTTCGTTTAGCCTCATGTTCTTCGATGTGTATATATTGTAGTTTCTGTTTCTGTTAGCCTCGTGTTCTTCATGTGTAATAAGAAGAGTCTTAATCGTCCTAGTGCTTTCGCTTTTAGTTTGATGTAGGAACTGGGTGTTCTCAGCTTGTAGTCTATTTTTATATTTTTCCTTTTGAATTCACTTCTCCGAGTCCTGTTTATCTGGCTTCTACTAAATGGATCTGGGTTGCTTTGAGTATTGATCTAAAAAAGAAGTAACTTCATGTCAGGATGCAGTTCCTGCGAGGAGGGAAGTATGGTCAACCTCGAGATCATGTTTCCAAAATAAGGCTGGATTACACACAAGGTGACAGTTCCCTAATGATTCTGGATTAGACACAAGGTGCAAATTCCCAGATGATGCTGGATTACACACAAGCCAGGTGGAGTCGTCAACTGTTCGTGTCCTCGTGGCTCTAGTAAAGGCTGAAAGAAAGCATGCTGCAGCCCTTGAGAATGTAGCTGAGTTCCTGAAGAAGTGAACAGAGCAATCAGATGCTCTCCTCACCCAAGCCAAAGAAGAGATGGAAGAAGCCAGAAAGAAGCTAGCAGAGGCAGAGCAGGCTAGGCATCTCCTGCTATCTAAAACTGTTGTCAATACAAATTTTCCTTCATAATAGCGAGGTTAAAATGTTTATCCAGTCAGCATGCCTGTTGTGATGTCCATGCATCTACTGATGTGGCACAAAATAATTTTTTTAGGGTCATGTAGTAATAGCAATTACTTTCCAAGCAATAACAGACGAAGCATTGGACATGGTATAGTTCACTCGCAAGCCCAACATTCCAAGTTCAACTTCCACATCAAACTCATGTTCACAGATATATGCACATTCATAGATAATGTCCACAACCATGATTCACTTCAAAGCCAAAAAAATGTGAGGAGAGTTATAAATAAAGAAAAACCTCTAGTTCCTGCTACCAGTGCGAGCACAACAAGTCAAGACCATGCGTAATTAATTATGTCTTGATCATTTTTTGTGTTCTAAAATGCTGGCCGGCTCTCGGAAGGACGTGTTGCCGGCACACGCGTGGATTCAATGGAGGCAGGCGGGGCAGTCTGAAGCCGGTTGCATGCAGCAAGGAGCCATGTTCAGCCGGGCCTGCAACGAGTGGGGCCCTCTTGGCCAGCGCGCTGGTTCAGTGCCTGCGCTATGAGAGGTCGCGTCCGTGTCAGAGCAATCACTCCCTCCAGTCCTTTTTTGTTTGGGTATAAAAAAATCTCGTTTTCCATTCACATTTTACAAGTAAAATTCGTGGACAAACTTTGACCCAAAATACAATGGGGACTAGCAAACCAGGACGGAGGTAGTAGTTCTTTTTTTATCAAAGAAGGGTTTCCCCCTTCCGATTTTCATTACTGAAAACCAACATCAAAACCATAGTATTTGCCCTAGAACTACTAGGTTCAACATCTCGTAATATAAACCCATACAACCATATGCCAAGGAGGTAGTAGTTATGAATCCCATTTTCGCTCCATACCAATCATTCTAAAAACTACTTAAGTACTTATAACGCGCCCTTGAAAATTGGAACTCTTACCCTGCTAAAAAAATGATATTTTAAACGTGGCAACTCGATATGTGGCAACTGGCGAGCCACCGCCTCCAGGTCATTCACCTATGGTCCCGACCATCAACTCCTATGGATCAAATTATCACGCGAGCTGACTATTCCTACAAAGTTGCGCTCCACCACGTACCCGGTACCTGCGCATGCAGCAATCGTGCACCTAGGGTTGTAGGGTTTATTTGTTAACGATGCCTTTACGTAACTCTCATGTGTGCGAGACAGCGAGAGACCGACTGTGTGCATGCGCCTCTTCTCTTTGTATATGTACTCCAACGTTTGTCTGGTGTCCAAAAAATTATACATTAGTAATAACTACTAGCAATGTGCCAATGCGTTGCCACACGATCAAAGTAGATTAATACATATTCACCGATTTGATAGAAAAAAGAGTCTAGTTTTGAAATATGTGTATCACTAAAAATATCTTATGTTTCACTCAAAATATATTCCTTTGGTGGTTTTGATGAGATAAGGGAGGAATGTTGTTGGTTTCAAGATTCGAGAAGTGGTGTATCTCTAATTTCTATTCTTACTAGCATGATACCCATGCGTTGCACGGAACATCAAGATCTTGTGGGAGAAAAGGATGAACGAGGGAAGGCCTTATCTGCAAACGTAGAGAGGAGTGCGAGTAAATTGCCATAGTTTCCTTCCTATTCGTTAGATATAGATCGGACGGCCTATATTGTAGGATGGCAAGCACACCATCATCACCGACTATGCTTTTTATAAGAGTAGAGATAAAAATAGAGTTGGTGATGATGGTGTGTCTGCCATCCTGCAATATAGGCCGTCCGATTTATATCTGACGGATAGGAACGAAACTATGGCAATTATGCAAAAAGATACCCACACCCCTCTCCACATTTGCAAATAAGGCCTTCCCTCATTCATCCTTTTCTCCCACAAGATAAACTACTCATACAAATGCATCTTGATGTGTCGTGCAACGCATGGGCATCTTGCTAGTTGTTGCAAAAAGGCCATGTGTGTGTGTGTGTTGTGTGTGAGAGAGGGAGAGAGGAGGACGGAGTGCATGTGTGACAAAGACACAAATACTGTGTGTGTGCGAGAGGTATCACCTTAAAATGAGGCGATAGTGTGTGTGTGCATGATCAAGAGGGTGTGTCTCAAGAAGGGACGAAAAATCTACATAGATACAAGGAGCGCGAGAGAGACATGTACGCGATAGTGGAGGCACGAGTATGCGGGTGTATAAACCTATTTGTAGGCTAGTCGATCAATTATGTGAGAGAAATATGAGTCGGGGTGCGAAAGAAAGAGTTTTGTGGGTGTGTGAGAGAGAAGATAGTTGGGAAGGGGAGTGGAAGAAGGAGATGTGTGTGTGTGAGAGAGAGAGAGAGAGAGCGGGGGGAGTTTGTCTGATCGGTAAACAAATGAATAATGTTAGTTTTATAACTGGGATGTAGACGGAAAAGAGACCGCAACAAATATTCTGTCTGTAGGAGGGAGTAATTTAGTGGTATGAGTCATATCTAGACACATATAGGGTGTGAGAGAGAACCCCATAGAGAGAAAGACAAAGTGAAAGACGAGTGAGACTGTGTGTGTGGTGGTGAAAAAGAAAGCTTAGGTACCTAGTGATACCAGAGAATGGTAGAGACATGAGAGATAATGAAAACCGTGTAATGTATAATCATATGCAGAGTGCGATACTTCTCAAGGGAGACGTCGAGAGACCATGTTTGCGAAGATAGGAGAAACATGAAGTGAGCATGCGGGTGAGCTGGAGAAAAGAGAATGATAGCTACATGAAGGAGCATGCGAGAGAGATGGGTGTGAAAGGAGTCAACATAAAAGGGATTCAAATATTTGAATTCGAGATGAAGATACATGTAATTCATACTCAAACCAAAATTGATCTATCAAACATGCATACTCATATGAATTCACGCGCATCTATGTTATTTAATATGTAGATATTACTGATCCATACATTTTAGTAGAACATAATTTGGTTTAATAAATTTTGAATTCAACCTTATGATTTTGAGATCATTGTATTTGTAAATCATATTATATACATATAAAGGAGCAGAATTCTTTGTTGTGCTTTTGAAAGTATATATAAAAAAGTGATGTATATAGAAGTTTATTCCAATCGAAAATGGATCCTACCTGAACAAAAATAGAATACAAATTGGATTCGAATTGATTTTGCACGGTAAACGTGCATTCTTGCTCTGTAAAAATTTGAACGAACCGGGGAAGGTCGCAGTACCCGCCCGAAACCAAAATCTGCGAGATGGAAATTACTGCCTATCTCTGACACGCAAAGCCTATCGGCTCGATTTCTATAGGTTTTGATAGGGGTGGGTTTGTAAGTTCACTCAAACGCGACATGACCGCCTCTCACCTGGATTCATACACGTTGGGCGCCAAAACATAGTGTCTCCTCGGCCGAAATCGACTCCCTCCCCGATTTATACACGATGGGCGCCAAAAACAAACTCTCATTGGCAAATATTCGGTGTATGCGAGATTACCGTCCTATCCCCAACCAACTAATATTGTTGTGATGTAGGAAATTTTAAACGGGGGCTAAGTTAGTAAAATTTCCTGGCATTTGAGACAAGCGCACCCTGAAGACATGGTTCCCCCCTTTCTCTCTCCCTCCATTTCTCCATTCGTACTCCGTGGGCACCAAAACACGCTCTCCACCCCAGCCTCCTACGTCCGCCACCCTATCCACCACCGTCCTCCTCCACCATGCCGGAGCTGATACCTCGATGTCGTCGTCCATTACAAGAGATCGACCGCTCTCATCCACAACTTTGTAACGTCATCCTTGCATCTCATCCTCTCGCTTCATCCCCGCCGTCATGCACCTTGTCGGCGTCGCTCCTACGACTGTCTTGTCCACCGCGCCCTGCCGCCACCGTCTACCCTCCTAGATCTGCTTCCACGCCGCTGACAGCCATCGCTACTGCAACACCATCAAATTCTCAGTAGATGCATACACGATGCCGCACCAGAGGCGGTACTCTTTCATATCTGCTCAACTTATTTATTGCAGCAAGAAAATAGATCACCAGTGCTTTACTCTGACTTCTTGTCCATCACCTAGTTGCTAGTTGAAAGCAAACATTGGTTGCGAAGTTGCCTTTGTCCATTTTGCACCTTTAGATCCTCCATGGCATGCTCAAAACTATACTCGCAATGCTTATGGTTTTCCCCTTTTATATTCCATTCTAGTTAAATGACAGTAGACTAAATTTCAAAATTGGGTCAGTCGATTTTTCAGAGCTCACTAGAGTCCGCCGGTGCAAAGGAAGGGGCTCGGGTGGGGATGGTGGTTGTGGGTGGCAATGGTGGGGCCTTGCCGAACGAAGAAAACTCGACATGGTGGGGGCGGGGGTGGGGGTGGGGGTGGCGGAGGAACACAGGCGATGGGGGCCGATGGTTCGGCCGGCGGCCCATGCGGTGTTCTGTATGGGAGAATCGGAGACGAGGAAGAAGAAGGGTTAGGAGACGTAGGATCTTCATCCAACCGCCTGAAATGGTCGACTGACCCAAATGACAAAAGTCACGCGACTTCCATGCAGACATGCCTTTATATTCAGTACCATCATCGTACCTGCTTAGCACTGCTCCTGAATCCACCAAGCTAAACAACATGCCACTCATAATTCCAAACTTGTTGCTCAAATAAAAATCTGATATGATGTTGATATTACTAAAATAGATAATGTTTAATTTGTCAGCTAACGTTCCTACTTTACTTTCGAAAAGCACGTGCACCACATATAGAGAGACAACAGGGAGTTGCATTCTTAACGCGCTCTGGTTCATAATGTGTGGGCACTGCGCAACGAAAATTTTATTATCCAAAATCTGCTTGCTCTTCTTTAGCATGTTCTCTTCCGTTCTTCTTTAATAAGTACTCTCCTCGTTCATAAATACAAGTCTTTGTATAGATTCCACCATGGAGTACATATGGAGCAAAATGAGTAAATCTACAATCTAAAATGTATCTGTATACATCTGTATGTGATCCATAGTGGAAATCTCTACAAAGACTTATATTTTAGAACGGAGGGAGTATGATAGTAGTACAGTATGTTCCTTGTAGTGAAGATGACCTGGGACATTTGCAGTGTAGAGGTCTATACGGTCGGTTGTGATGGGCACTTTAAACTCTTCAGGCCTCTTTGATTCATAGGATTTTGTAAACATAGGAATAGGATTTGTAGTGCCCTGCCCACTTGAATCTTGTAAGATTAGCATGGAAATGCGAGGAGCTCTGTCGCCTTTGAGAGTTACACTAATATTAACAGTACCGCACCTTCAGCTGAAGAGAGCTGGTATCTGAAGCCTTTCTAGCCGTACCGGCAATACTAGCACATATATTCCACCAAGTTCCACTTTGCTGATTTTACTCCTGATGCTTAAGGTTTTCCCATTATATCTACACTATGATCTGTGTAGCTGCTATGTGTCAGCACTAGGAGTAGTCCACTCTTGAAGCTAAACAACACACCAATCATAAGTCCAAAGCTTACTTCTTCAAATACAAATTGTGATATGATACTGATATTAGTTAACAGACACACATTTAATTGGTCAGGTAATGCTCCCACTTGATTTTCCAAATGCATGTGGCCACACATAGAGAGACAACATGGAATTGCATTTCTTTGGGTGCTATGATTCATCATGAATGGGAAACCAACATTGTATGCAATGAAGCGGAACCTCAAGAATATGCTTCCTCTTCTGTTCTTTAACATGTTCCTCTTTTGTTATTCTGTATTTAGTACGTACAGCATGTTCCTTGTTCAGAAGGGGCGCAGGGACATCTGCAGTCAACAGCTGATAGAGCTGGCTAGTACGTGATCGATAGGCTTTCAATTAGTAGTGGCAATACAACACCGTATTTTCCAGCCAGTTCCACTTTCCTGATTTATATATCGTGGTTATGGTGTACCGCTTTTATGTACACTACGATCTGCCTAGTTGTTGTGTGCTCTTGTTATCATGGTTTGGCAATAGACTCTCTACACAGTATATTATGAACCTATCATCTGCCAACTATCCTTACTTCTGGAACCTATTTTTTGTGTACTTGTGCCAGATTATATTAATGCACACACCATATTATAGCACACATGAGCTCTCTCATCAGAATCCAGTGATATCACACAAGGGTTTACAAGGGCGCCCCTATATTAGAATATCCTCTGCATTACAAAGATAATCTCACTACTATTTATGTTTTCATGGTTCTTAGATATTATACGTAATTACAGTGAATATCAGAATCCGTGCATCATAAGAATATTGTGGAACACTGCAACAACTTACAAAATTGGCACCAACGCATTGAGTGCCATTCTGGATGCAATGAGACTCATACGCTCCCCACCTGTAGATTCTTGTTTAGAATATGATCCTAATGACCTGTCTTGTTCACCCATCAAAGTGCCTGTTCTAATTTGGCAAGGTTTTATTGATTGCGCGTATCTTGCATATGTTGTCTTGCATTTCTTCTATTTGTTGCACCGCCATCTGCTTAGTTTACACATCATATATGTCAAGATGCCATGCCCATCCATTATCAATACATATTCCATCTGTCATCATACCATGTTTTTTCACTCAAATGTTGTTCTTGTGCATCGCACATCAAAAAGGAAGAAGGTGATTGCCGAACCTGAAGGAGCGCCAGCAAAGTCCTTGAAAAACATGGTGGTGCTGGAGAAATCAGACAACACCCCACTTATATTGGTTGTACAACTAGTGACACAAAATGTAGGACCGACTCCAGCAGATTGTACCCATACTTCATTGGCCACACCACTAGCCCCACCACACAGGACCTGTACTCCAGCAAAAGGTATGCCGATTTCAGTTGCCATAGCACTAGCCGTACCACAAAAAATCCCACTTCAGCAAAAAGTACAGCAAGTCCACCGGACGAAAACCTATCCCAACTACAGAGATGGCCAATTCCTGTAGATTGGAACCCCATTCTAGTTATTCCTAGTTTTAAATACAATGCTTTCAATGTTGTTAGGGACTACCTGCATATATTCCCATCATGGGAAGATTATAGTGAAGACAAACACCCTTTTCACATCTTCCTGTCCCACTTACATGTAAGTGCTATTATTCATGGTGATTATTTTCCTGTTTTCTACTGATTGAACACATTAATGATTTACATTACATTGTTGTAAGTAGGTGAGGGTCAATCTGGATAGTCATGACGAGCAAAGCTTGCTTGCGCTTTTCAAGGAAGCATTGCAGCAGTATCAGTGTTACCTGAGGAAATCACACTTTAATGGCAAGTCTATAAACGAATTTCTGGTGAAGTCTCCTGTGCTAAATTTAGAAGACATTGAATGGAAAAACCTTGTTATGCACTGGTCTCATTCCCAGGATGAGGTACTGTCTATGATACCACATGACAATTTGAACTTCTACTTTTTCGCATGTGCCTTACGAATCTTTTTTGCAGGAAATCAGCTCGAAGAAGAATTCTGGTTTGAAAAGAACGACATGATATTGCAAATATGCTACCCGATGCTTTGCTCTTGTTAATACATGTTGTCCTGTATCACTGTACTTGCATTCATGCCTGGTTCATTATGTGACAGCAGTATGCATGATAGCTTGCTTATCAATTGTTCGCTCCAAATTATCTGATCTATATGAATGGTTACATTAGTGTAGAATATATCCAATGCTGATAAAAAATTAGCTCTGCATTGTTCTTGTAAGTACCTGCTATCCTTTATCAGTGTACTTATATTGACAGGTAGTTGTTCATGTACCATCACTCTGCAGCTTGTTATCCTTTGCCCTCCATTTTCTACGCATCAGATCTATATTTACTCTTACCATAAGGTTGGATAACACCGATGGTCCTGAAGAAGTTTAGCTCTGCATTGCTCTTGGCTGTACCTTTTGCTTGTATCGTTGTACTTACATTTATAGCTACTTGGTTATGTAGCATCACTCTTCATCTTATCTTAAATATTCTCCATTTTTTCTTATATTATCACATCTATATTTACTCTTAACAAAATGTAGAATAAAGGCAATGCTTATGAAGATGATTCTGTGGTAAACTTCTTGAATCCCCCCCCCCATCAGCTTGGACAATGGCTTTATAGAGCCTGTATTCACCAATAATGTAAGTTTGTCCTTCTCAAGCCTTCAAACTTTGTTGTGTATATTTGGTTAGGCATGAATGCAACAGCTGTTTATTTTTGGTGTTTGCATCAAATTGCATGTTTAAAGTTTATTATGTAGTTCATAAACAAAAGTTTGTCCTTCTCAATTTAAGTTTTCAGTTGTACAACCAAGTTCCTTCTTCATACCATGTAAATTAAACTATACAACACAAGTGATCTTCTTTTGCACTGCATGTATGCTTCTGTTCTTGATCCGTAATCCAGTGGTGTGGTGAACCTACCCACTACAGCACAATGTCATATTCTGCAATGTCTTAACTATGAACAATGTCATATCATTCTACTATTATTTAAACCGTCTCTTTATTTGCCAATCTGAAATAGGATAAATTGACAGCACACTAACCATTGATACTTATGAGTTCTTGATCTGTAATCTAGTGGTATAGTGAAGTTGCCAACTCCTTCACAATGTCATTTCCTGCCATGTCTTAACCTGGACAATACCATATTGTGTTAATGCTATTTTAAACTGTGTCACTTTATTCGTCAGTAAGAAATGTGATGAATTGTCAGCACTGATACTTATATGTGCAAAACCTATCATCTGTTTGCTTGTTTATCTTTTAGAGTGAGGAGGATATAAGTGTCAAACAAGCGCAGTCTCATCAGCTTGCACAGCTGCTTGCGCTGCAGCTCCCGAGCAGGGCTAACCTTTCTTGAACTCTATTGAAGTGCTGTCGGTTTTGTATATTATTTGTCGGCATGTTTATTTGCACTGTTGGCGATCTTTGATGCCCAGTGTATGTAATATGATGTCTTCTTGTGCTTTGTTATCATAGTGGCAAACTTTGATGCCCAGTGGATGTAATATGATGTAATTTCTTTATTGTATAGTCTAGGTTTTTTCTTATTCACGATGCTGCAGTTATTTTACTGTATATATATATATATATCTTGTTTTCACAATAAACCGGCTAAACCGTAAAATTATGGTACATAATGGGGCCGTCATGCAAATCACTACATAATCGGTCCGTTAACAAGCCTAAATGTAAACTGGCCCACTAGTAGATTTGAGCCTCTAATATGCCGAGTAAACCGCCGGCCCTATTTTCGCAAGAAAACTCAATGGGCTTTTAGGAGGCTGAAAAGTAGGTTGGGACTGAAACGTGCCGAATAGCTCATGGGCCGGCAGCAGGCCGAAATAGTCCCCGGCCCATGATTGTGCCAATCACATCATGGGCCGTTAACAGGCCAAAATTGTCTCGGTCCTTGTTTGGCCCAATCAGATTATCGGCTGTGAGCAGGCCGGATGCAAACCGGGCCATAGTTAGGCCCAACTATATGACGGGCTTTTAACAGGCCGAAATAAATATAGGGCCGAAATGTTGAACAGGCCTTTAACAGGCCGAAACTAATATCATGCTGAATTACTAAATGGGCCTTTAGCAAGTGGGCCCAAAAGTATAGCGTCCAGTTGACGGGCCGAATCTGATATGGGCCATAATTTAGCCCAAAACCTCTTAAAGGGCCGAATCCGTAATTTGGCCTAGAACATGGTAGGATTTTAACGAGACAGATCTCATATGGGCCTTTATTGGGCCCGGAACGTGGCAGACTGTTAGTGGACCGGATCAAATATGGGTCGGCATTTGGCCCAAAACATGGCAGCCTGTTAATGGGCCGGCCCATTAGTGTCCTCAAAATCTTGTGGGCCTTTCGTTGGGCCGGCCCATTATGGTCGGCGAAATCTCATGGTCCTTTAGCTAGGCCAGCCCATTATGGTCGGTGAAATCTCGTGGGCCTTTAGTTGGGCCGGCCCATTTAATCTTTATGGGCCACTTTTGGGCCGGCCCACGTGTCACCATATCATAGGTGCATCTCGCCCATTGAATGAGTGACACCTGTGCCGACGCGGAGCTGACACGTGGTTCCGTCGGCCAATGAGAATTTTACACATGGAAAATCATCATTGGTCGTGGTTGTTAGTGGGTTATCAGATCCAAAACCGGACCCGGTAGCTTAACAACGACCCGTTACGGTGGATGCCTCGTGTTGGTCACCCTTGACGAAAGCACTTACATGACACGGCATTTATCGTCATGGAAGTGAACACTTCTGTGATGATAATTTTGGTAATGTCATGGAACACTTCTACGACAGCACAGGTATGACTATCATGATTCTGTCATAAAATCGTCATGGATGTACAGGCATGACAAAAAACATGACCTACTATGACCAACACGTATCATCACGTAAGTGTCTTTTTTTGTAGTATATTCCTTACACTTTATATAAAGAGATTATGAAAGACATAGCACCTGCTGAGATACAAGAAATAGATTTTACTATTAAACTTGCTAATAGAGACACTATATCACCAATTGGGATTGTTAGAGATGTTGAAGTCTTGTGTGGGAAACTAAAATACCCTACTAATTTTCTTGTTCTTGGTTCCCCACAAGATGACTTTTGTCCCATTATCTTTGGTAGACCTTTCTTGAACACAATTAATGCTAAGCTAGATTGTAAGAAACAAACTGTGGTGTTAGCTTTGGTGATGAGTCTCATGAGTTTAATTTTTCCAAGTTTAGTAGAAATCCTCATGAAAAAGAATTGCCTAGTAAGGATGTTTTAATTGGTCTTGCTTCTATTGGTGTACCACCTAATGATCCTTTAGAACAATATTTGCTACACCATGAAAATGATTTACATATGCATGAAAGAAATGAAATAGATAAAGTTTTCTTTTAACAATGTCCTCTACTTAAACACAATTTGCCTATTGAAACCCTTGGAGGTCCTCCTCCACCTAAAGGTGATCCTATGCTTGAATTAAAACAATTGCCAGACACTTTAAAATATGCTTATCTTGATGAAAATAAGATATATCCTGTTATTATTAGTGCTAACCCTTCAGAACATGAAGAAGAAAGATTGTTGAAAGTTCTAAGGAAGCACCGGGCTGCTACTGGATACACTCTTGATGATTTAAAGGGCATTAGTCCCACTCTATGTCAGCACAAAATCAATATGGAACCTGATGCTAAACCAGTTCTTGATCACCAACGTTGGTTAAACCCAAAGATGAAAGAAGTGGTAAGGACGGAAATATTAAAACTTCTGGAAGCACGTATAATCTATCCCATAGCTGATAGTAGATGGGTAAGTCCTATTCATTGTGTCCCTAAGAAAGGAGGCATCCCTGTTCTTCCTAATGATAAGAATGAACTTATTCCACAAACAATTGTTACAGGCTATAGAATGGTAATTGATTTTAGAAAATTAAACAAAGAATTAGAAAATATCATTACCCTCTGGCTTTTATTGATCAAATGCTTGAAAGATTATCTAAGCACACGCAGTTTTGCTTCCCTGATGGATATTCTGGCTTTTCGCAAATACCTGTATCTCAACCTGATCAAGAAAAGACCACTTTTACATGTCCTTTTGGAACCTATGCTTATAGACGTATGCCTTTTGGTTTATGTAATGCACCTGCTACCTTTCAAAGATGCATGATGGCTATATTCTCTGACTTTTGTGAAAAGATTGTTGAGGTTTTCATGGATGACTTCTCTGTTTATGGGAAGCCTGTTGATGATTGTTTAAGCAATCTTGATCGAGTTTTGCACAGATCTGAACAAATAAATCTTGTCTTGAATTGGGAGAAGTTTCACTTTATGGTTAATGAAGGCATTGTTTTGGGTCATAAAATTTCTGAAAGATGTATTGAAGTGGACCAAGCTAAGGTTGATGCAATTGAGAAAATGCCATGTCCGAAGGACATCAAAGGTATTCGTAGTTTCCTTGGTCATGTTGGTTACTATAGGAGATTTATCAAAGACTTTTCTAAACTTTCTAGTTCTCTTAATAATCTCTTGCAAAAGGATATCCCTTTTGTTTTTTATGATGATTGTCTTGAAGCCTTTGAAACACTCAAGAAAGCCTTAATATCTGCACCTATTGTTCAACCACCTGATTGGAACTTGCCTTTTGAAATTATGTGTGATGCTAGTGATTATGTTGTTGGTGCTATTCTAGGACAAAGAGTTGATAAGAAATTGAATGTTATTCATTTTGCTAGTAAAACTTTAGACAGTGCTAAAATAAATTATGCTACTACTGAAAAAGAATTCTTAGCAGTTGTGTTTGCTTGTGATAAATTTAGACCTTATATTGTTGATTCCAAAGTAATTGTTCACACAGACCATGATGCTATCAAATATCTTATGGAAAATAAAGATGCTAAACCTAGTGTCAGTGCCAAAACCGGCGGATCTCGGGTAGGGGGTCCCGAACTATGCGTCTAGGATCGATGATAACAGAAGACGGGGGACACGATCTTTACCCAAGTTCGGGCCCTCTCTATGGAGGTAATGCCCTACTTCCTGCTTGATTGATCTTGTTGAATATGAGTATTACAAGAGTTGATCTACCACGAGATCGTAATGGCTAAACCCTAGAAGTCTAGCCTATGAATATGGTAATGAGTATATGTGTGGTCCTTTCCAGACTATCCCCTGCGGTTTATATAGACACCAAGGGGATCTAGGGTTTACATGGAGTCGGTTACATAAGAAGGAATCTTCGGTCGCCAAGCTTTCCTTCCACGCCAAGTAGAGTCCAATCCGAACACGGTGCAGTCTTCGGTCTTCATGTCTTCACAACCCATCAGTCCGGCCCATAGATAACAGGATGAACGCCCGAGGACCCCTTAGTCCAGGACTCCCTCAGTAGCCCCTGAACCGGTCTTCAATAGCGAAGTGCTCGGCACACATGTTGTCTTCGGCATTGCAAGGCGGGTTCCCCCTTCAATGATCTCCAAGTAATGTATTCGACCATTGACCTTAATGTCACCTCCTTGGCTTCTGTGCGTTGAATAATCTTCATCCTCCATGTGTCGAGTGAATGTGGAAAGTCAGGGTGTTTTTTGCGAATAACACCTCATCCATGCGAGGAAGAGCGCCTATTTAACAAGATTGGATCCTAGATCCAATCAGCGCTGCACAGAGGAAATCCCCAGAGACTGCGTAGGGGAAACCATTCCAGCATGGCTAGCGTCCCCAGCTCCTCCGCTCATCCAAGCCCAGAGAAAGGCGAGTGAGAGAAGTGTTCTGTATATTATAGCGGTTTGACGAAGTTGCAAACGCAGGGATACCTTCCCCATGCAGATATAGTCCCCGTTCGAGCAAGGCTAGCTTCCTTCAATGAGGGGACTCAAGCAGAGGACTTCCCAATCCATCCGAGGGAGAGCGAGTGTGTTTGGTCCCCTACCTGTTAAGAGGTGTTGGATTTCCTATCCATCCGTTCCTCCGAGGGCTCCAGGAGTACTACGGACTCCAGCTGCACAACTTCACTCCAGCCTCTATTCTGCACATTGCGGGCTACGTTGCTTTATGCAAACTTTCCTCGGTGTCGAGGCTCATTTCGAGTTGTGGAGGAAGCTGTTTTGTCTCGTCCAGCGTAATCACGAAGGGTCAATATTTAAAGTGGGCGGTGCCGAAGTATGGCATGTCGCCGATACCGGATACCCATCTGGTACACCAAGGAAGGCACATGATGACTGGCCCTCTGAATGGTTTTATATAGAGGACGTTGCGCTTCCAGACCCGTTTCGAAAGGGTCTTCCCAAATTTGCGCGCGTCCCACTGAAGAAACGCCATAGTTGGCATCCCCGGAGTCTCGAAGAGGAAGATGGCGCGGAGGTTCGTCAGCTGATGAGGAGGATGAAAGAGCTCACTCAGTCCGGACTCACAATCGTTGAGGTTATGGAGATTTCCATAACGTGAGGGGTTCAGCCACTCCAATACAGAGGGCTCCCAATGTGGCACTTCAATGGGGAGGACGACGCCTCTCGCTGCGGCCGGAAAGGTCCGGATACCCCTACCGCTTTGGCTAAAACATTAGCCGAACTGTTCAAAGGGGAGGAAAAGGAATTTCTCCGCATCAAACTCAGAGATGGGTATTCTATGTACAACCCTCCCAGCTGGGTAAGGCCCGCCCCCTCTGTTTTTACTCCTTCCATCTCCGGATTGCCTTTGATAAACTTTTTCACTTTGTCTGCCTATGACAGCACTGGCGAAAAGTCACCGAGGGATTTTGTAGTCCCGCCCCACAGCCGGAGGATCACAACCGGGAGCTTGATCCCGGGTTCGAAGAGGATCCGGAGATATTTGTGGTGCTTGCGGAGGGGGTGTTTTACCAGACGAGCTACGATGGCACGGAGGTGGCCATCATCGCCGACTACCCCGGTCTTCTTCCAGCTTCACACGTAAGGGATCCGAACACACCTTATTCAAAAAGAGATTTCTCCTTCCTTCTTACCCACTACACCTCTTGTGCTCCAAAGGGGAAGGGTTCGGCGCGCCGTACTACTCCCAGGGTACCTCCGAAGAGTGAACCCCCTACTCCGGGCGAGCCTTCCAAGAGGAAGGCAAACGAAGATACGGCTGTGCCTTCATCGAAGTGGTATGAATCCGCCAACCTGCACCTAAGAAGTCACGACAAACCGTGACCTTCCTGTTATCATGTGTCAGGAGAAAAATGCGATGGACCGTATCCGGAGGTTCGAGTAGCCGTACTTCCCGCAGCCAGGATTCAAATCCTACCATGAAGACGGGGGCTGATATGGAGGCGAAGCCGGAATGTCCTCCAGCCGAGGACTCGGATGACGTGTCCGTCACCAACTCGGAAGTGGAAAGTGTGATGAATCATCAGCGCCGCCGGGCCATTTTACAGGACCCTGGCTTTTCAGAAGAGTCGTTTAACGCCTTCAACTCGGTCGATGCGTACATCCGAGCTACTCGAGATGGGATTAACAGGGCCACCAAGCAACATTTGAAAGATGTGCAGGTAAATTTATTTTGTCTAACTATGATAACGATATGCCAGTAGCCCCCGAGACTTAAAGGAGTTGAAACAACTGATTTAAGGATCAATGTATTACCAGGTGCTTACAGAGAAGAACACCCAGCTAGCTCAGGAGCTGGAAAAGTGTCAGCGTCGGCTGCTTGCTGCCAATGCCGAACTGGAGAAATACAAGGCATCTCCCGGTAATGTTTCCTTCTACCGAAAATTCAGAATGATACGCCGATAGTGCAGATATGGGTGCTTATCTTTGTGTTCGGCTGTTAGACCAAGTACGAGAGCAGCTGGACGCCGCTCGAAGTGAAGAATGTGGAGCCAAAAGGCTACAAGCAGTGGGCGAGCGTGTATTGACAAAAGTCGTTCAGGAGAAAAAGAAACTCCAGGATTCAAACTCCAAACTGGGCGAAGAACTGAAAGATGTGCGGGCTCAGCTAGCTGACTCTGTGAAGGAGAACAAGAAGCTGTGAGGCGGCATATTCAGTATGTAGCCACTTTTGTTTTATAATAGTTTTGGAGGTAGCGGTAGCTGATATAGCTGTAATTGCAGGTGTTTTGACGAACCGCCCGGAAGAGGAGGTGTCCGTATCATCGAGTGATCTTCTGCAAGGGCTGTCGCAGTTGCACGAGGAAGCTCGGCAGCCATGCAGAGTGTAGCCAAGGCTTTATGGCCATCCGACTCCCCTCCAGGAAGCATGGAGTAGCTAGTAGAGCTATTCAAGGGAGCGTGGGGGCTGTGGAAGATATCGGCATGCCGCGAGGGTGCGGGAGAGGCCTAGGCCATGGTGAAGACGCGATATACCAAGCTGGATCCTAATCACCTGGCTAGGTTCAGACCAGTAGGGTCGAATGGGGAAGAAATTCCTGTTAGTTTAGTATATGACCAGGTAGAGGTGGCCGCCAAATATTCCCAACAGGATTGTAAGTTGTATTGCATGTTGGAAGGTATAGAAGAGGAGGTGTTTGAGTCCAAGTGACCGTGTACTTTCCTCATCTAGCCGAATTATATATCATTTGTCATGGCAGACCTTTTCGCTTCAACCTCCGGTCCCGAAGGTGTGGAGTGTTTTCGAATACCGTCGCAGCCGAATAGTCCGGGGTATGCCTGGGAAACTAGGCGTAGGGGTCATAGTTGCTTGAACACACAAGTTGTATCCAGCTAGCTATGTTATATTACATTGATATCGCAAGAAACATCTTCCAGAGAGAATAGTTCCATTAAGGGTTCATTTCCCTGGGTGTGCATGCGTTTAATGCGCATGTACGAATTGTGGTGTGAGCACCACAGTTTGGATAACTTCTGGGGGTGCGCGATGGAGTGATTGTAAAAACATCTTTAATTCAATGACCGAATATTCCCTTAAGAATGCTAGCTTTCGGCTTCACCCAGTCTGAGGTACACATCCGGATGACCCGGCGGTAACAATCACAGAGGTGCTCCCTTTATGCCCTAGCCAAACTAACGGGAACGTAGGGCATAAGCACAGGAGCCAGGCAACCCAGCTTGGCCAAAACTTAAGTCATATCGATGCATATAGTGGCAAATAAAAGGTACATATGGAAAAAAAACTCATATATGAGGAGCTTGATGCTCAAGGAATGACAAGAACTTCTGTCCAAGAAGCCCCCAGGTACAAGTGGCATACATGTTGAAAGATGTATGTGCCAATGGTGTGCGGTCTAGCCGCATCAAAGCTTTAAAGCGAAAAAAGAAGAAAGTAATCGGAAAAAGAGACGAAAAATATTGGGAACTACAGGGGAGGAGGAGACGAACAAGGGGTGTAGCGATTGTCTGATGCATTGCGAAGATGGTACGCTCCTCCGGTGAGAACTTCGTTAATTATGAAGGGACCCTCCCATTTGGGCTTGAGTTTGTCCTTTTTCTTCTCCGAGAGCCGCATAACGAGTTCGCCAACGTTGTAAGTCTTGGCCCGTACTTCTCTGCTTTGATATCTTCGAGCATGTTGTTGGTAAACTACTGAACAGGCTTTTGCGACATCGCGTTCCTCCTCCAGGGCATCTAGGCTGTCTTGCCGATCGAGCTCGGCTTCTCTCTCTTCATACATACGCACTCTAGGTGAGTCGTGAATAATATCGCAGGGCAATACGGCCTCTGCACCATACACCATGAAGAAGGGTGTGTACCCGGAAGTACGGTTGGGCGTGGTTCGCAGCCCCCAGAGTCCGGAGTCGAGCTCCCCAACCCAGTGCTTGTCTGATTCTTTTAAAGATCGCACTAATCTGGGCTTGATTCCGCTCATAATAAGACCATTGGCACCTTCGACTCGACCGTTGGTTTGTGGGTGGTAGATGGAGGCGTAATCTAGTTTAATACCCATATTAGTACACTAGGTTTTTACCTCGTCGGCTATGAAATTGGAGCCATTGTCAGTGATGATGATGTGTGGGACACTATAACGGTGCACAACATCGGATATGAAGTCTATCACTGGGCCGGACTCAGCTGTTTTGACTGGTTTAGCCTCTATCCACTTAGTGAATTTGTCCACCATAACCAGCAGATATTTTTTCTTATGGCTTCCCCCTTTAAGCGGTCCGGCCATGTCAAGTCCCCAGACTACGAAAGGCCAAGTGATGGGGATTGTTTGTAGGGCAGTTGGGGGCATATGGCTTTGATTGGAAAAGAGTTGGCATCCAAGGCAATGTTGGACAAGGTCCTGTGCATCCGCTCGGGCCGTCGGCCAATAAAACCTTGTACGGAAAACCTTGCTAACAAGGGCCCGAGCTGCGGTGTGGTGCCCGCCGAGTCCGACGTGAATTTCAACCGAGAGTTGCCGCCCCTCTTCCTTGGATATACATCGTTGAAGGACTCCGGTGGCGCTTTTCTTGTAGAGCTCTCCATCGTGAACCTTCTAGGCCTTCGAGCGCCGGACAATGCAGCGGGCCTCATTCTGGTCCTTGGGAAGCTCCTTCCTATTAAGGTAGGCCAGGACGGGTTCGGTCCATGGGGCAATGACCGCCATGATGAGTTGTGTCGATGGTGTTATGTCGATGTTTCCGGGATCTGGGGTTATGTTTGGGTCCGGACTAGCGTTGCCGTTTTCCCCCTGCCACACCACGGATGGCTTAAAGAGCCGTTCCAGGAAGATATTAGGTGGGACGGGGTCGCGTTTAGCACCAATACGAGCAAGAACATCTGCCGCTTGATTACTTTCTCGAGCCATGATGGAACTCGAGCCCCTCGAACCGGGCTGACATTTTTATGACTGCGTTATGATACGCTGCCATCTTCGGATCTTTGGCGTCGAAATCTCCATTTATTTGAGATATTGCGAGGTTCGAGTCCCCGCACACTTCTAGGCGTTGTGTGCCCATGGAGACAGCCATCCGGAGACCATGCAATAAGGCCTCGTATTCGGCTGCATTATTGGAGTCTGTGTATAGTATTTGGAGAACGTACTGGACGATGTCTCCGGTAGGGGATGTTAAGATGACAACCGCTCCTAACCCTCCTAGCATTTTGGAGCCGTCGAAGTGCATGACCCAATTGGAGTATGTGCCTTACTCTTTAGGGAGTTCGGCCTCTTTCCATTCGGTGATGAAGTCGGCCAGTACCTGGGATTTGATAGCTCGACGTCGTTTGTATGTAATGTCAAATGGCAGGAGCTCAATGGCCCATTTGGTAATCCGGGCCGTAGCATCGCAGTTATTTATGATGTCGTTGAGTGGCACTTCGGAGGCCACCGTGATCGAACACTCCTGGAAGTAGTGACGGAGCTTTCGGGATGCCATGAAGACCACGTATGCTATTTTTTGATAATGAGGGTACCGGGATTTGCATGGTGTAAGGACCGTGGAGACGTAGTATACTGGCTTATGAAGCGGCAATTTATGTCCGTCCTGCTCTCGTTCAATGACGAGTACGGCGCTCATCACCTGATGTGTTGCCGATATGTATAATAACATCGGTTCGCCAGCGTTTGGTGCGGCCAGGATTGGGTTACCCGCAAGAAGGGTTTTTATTTCTTCCAGTCCAGCTGTTGCCGCGTCCGTCCACTCGAAGTGGTCGATTCGCCATAGAAGGCGATAGAGTGGCAATGCATTTTCTCCTAATCTGGAGATAAAGCGGCTTAGAGCTGCCACGCAACCTGCAAGTTTTTGGACTTGTTTAACGTCTGTTGGCTTAGCCAATTGTGACAAAGCTCGGATTTTGGCTAGGTTTGCTTCGATTCCTCTATTGGAAATGATGAAGCCTAGCAGTTTTCCGGCGGGGACGCCAAAGACACACTTTTCCGGGTTGAGCTTGATGTCATACGCCCTGAGGTTGTCGAATGTAAGACGTAAGTCATCTATTAGTGTTTCCATGTGCCTGGTTTTGATGACGACGTCGTGAACGTAAGCTTCTACTGTTTTGCCAATCTGTTTCTCCAAGCATGTTTGAATCATGCATTGATATGTGGTGCTGGAATTCTTGAGCCCGAAGGGCATGGTATTGAAGCAGAATGGCCCATATGGCGTGATAAATGCTGTTGCAGCTTGATCCGATTCCTTCATTTTGATTTGATGGTATCCGGAGTATGCATCGAGGAAACACAGTGAGTCGTGTCCTGCGGTGGCGTCAATGATTTGATCAATGCGGGGGAGGGAGAAGGGATCCTTAGGGCAGGCTTTGTTGAGGTCTTTGAAATCGACGCACATGCGCCAGGATTTGTCCTTCTTTGGTACCATTACCAGGTTTGCTAGCCAGTCCGGATGTTTGA
The DNA here is from genome assembly GCF_056163025.1 of Triticum urartu. NCBI lineage: Eukaryota > Viridiplantae > Streptophyta > Magnoliopsida > Poales > Poaceae > Triticum > Triticum urartu. The sequence goes on along the minus strand of NC_141876.1, from coordinate 231,874,678 downwards.
TTTCTCTAATGAATCCGGCCTCGATGAGTTTGGCCAGCTCCTCCCCCATGTCTTGTCGCTTGGGTTTGGAAAAGCGCCGCAGTGCTTGCTTAACTGGTTTAAACCCCTTTAATATTTTGAGGCTATGTTCGGCCAGCTTGCGTGGGATCCCTGGCATATCCGAAGGGTGCCAGGCAAATATGTCCCATTTTTGCACATGAATTCTTGTAGTGCGGCATCAACTGCTGGGTTTAGTTGAGCTCCGATGGATGCCGTCTTCTTGGGGTCTGTTGGGTGGACCTGGAATTTGATTATTTCTTCTGCCGGTTTAAACGAGGTGGATTTGGACCGTTTGTCGAGGATCACATCGTCCCTGTCCACTATGGAGCGTAGCGCGGTTAATTCCTCGGCCGCGAGGGCTTCGGATAGCGCCTCCAAGGCCAGGGATGCGGTTTGTTTTCAGCGCGGAGTGCTATGTCCGGGTCACTGGAGAGAGTGATTATACCATTTGGTCCGGGCATTTTGAGCTTCATATATCCGTAGTGAGGTATAGCTTGGAAGCGTGTAAAAGCATCCCGCCACAATAGGGCGTGATATCCCCTGCTGAAAGGGGCCACTTGGAAGGTTATTTCTTCGGACCGATAGTTCTCCGGTGATCCGAATACCACGTCAAGTGTGATTTTGCCCACGCACCGCGCCTCCCGGCTAGGAATAATTCCTCGGAAGGTTGTGTTACTTTGTTTGATGTGGCTCTTGTCTACTCCCATTTTATGGAGTGTTTCCTGATAAATGAGGTTTAGTCTGCTGCTGCCGTCCATGAGGACCTTGGTAAGTCGAAACCTGTCCACGATGAGACTGAGTACTAACGCGGCAGGCGCTCGTACTGTAATGTACTTTGGTTCGTCACCGGCGTTGAATGTTATAGCCGTGTCGTTCCATGGGTTTATTACAGTGATGTGGCATACTTCGTTGAGCTCGCGAAGTGCCCTTTTGCGCTTCTTGTTTGAAGCGAATGTCTCGAAGATTGTCAATGCTCTTGGGTGGTCGTCTTCTGGGGGGCGTTGTTTCGGGGTATCTTTAATAAGGATCTCCTCGCCGCTCTTGGCTACCTGTCGTAGTACCCAACATGCTCTAAGGCTGTGGGTTGCCATGGTGTCTGTTGTTGTATGTATTTTGCATGGGCCATCGAGCCACCCCTCCAGAACGGTGCCATATCGTGTAGCGGTTTTGTGTTTCTTGACTGTCGGGCTGGGCGTGCCATGAGGGTGCACCCTTTTAGCCTGTAGGGGGAGTTGAGCTGGGACCGATGGTTCCCAGTGAGCTGCTTGAGTTTCCCAGGCGCTCTCCATCGCGCTGTATTTTTGTACAATGGTTGCTAAGTCAGCGAATTTGAGTATGCGGCGTCGATTGATGGCGTTGAGTATTCTTTCGTCTGCACAGTTTTTGCAGAACGCTGATATTGCGTCCTCGTCACGGCAATCTTTTACCTTGTTCTTGACAAGGAAGAATCTGGCCCAAAATTGGTGGATCTTCTCCTGAGATTACTGTTTTATGCTCATGAGAGCCTCTATGTCCGGGTGGGTGGGTGGAATTAAATCTGAACCCCGACCTAACCGGTTGTGGGTGGTTTGACAACCTTCTGGACTGGACAGTCCGGGTTCCGGAACATCTTCTGATTGTTTGGAGCCGCCGTCCGATGCTATGTTCAGAGGGCTGGTTGCGTCTTTTCGCAGGTGAGTATCCGGCTCTTTATTAATGGTGACTCGAACATAGTCCATCTTTGATATAGAAGAAGACTCGACATCCTTCTCCAGGACTGTCACGATCTGGTGGGTGCCAAATGGAGGTTCGGTTTCTCCCTGATCGGTTTTAGGCCCGATCTGATCGTAATTTGTGGCGATTCCCAAAGCGGTGATGCGATCTAGGAGCTCGCTTAAGGATGAAAGTTCGACCGGATCCATCTGCTTGGAGTGCTCGGAGTTTATGCGAAGGGGATTTTGGATGGCCCGGGAGGTCATCGTCGGCTCTGTGGCCGAACGGGCGATCATAGTAATGTCGCCCAACCGGAGGGTTTGACCCGGGGCCAAAACTACCCCTGCGGTGATGTTGCCTCTAAGAAGAAGGCAAGCATCGAGCCTTTCATCGACGGCATAGTGGAACTCTCAATGAAAGCACCAATGTCGGTGTCAAAACCGGCGGATCTCGGGTAGGGGTCTTGAACTGTGCGTCTAAGATCGATGGTAACAGGAGACGGGGGACACGATGTTTACCCAGGTTCGGGCCCTCTCTATGGAGGTAATACCCTACTTCATGCTTGATTGATCTTTATGAATATGAGTATTACAAGAGTTGATCTACCATGAGATCATAATGGCTAAACCCTAGAAGTTTAGCCTATGAATATGGTAATGAGTATATGTGTGGTCCTTTCCGGACTATCCCCTATGGTTTATATAGACACCGAGGGGATCTAGGGTTTACATGGAGTCGGTTACATAAGAAGGAATCTTCGGTCACCAAGCTTGCCTTCCACGCCAAGTAGAGTCCAATCCGGACACAGTGCAGTCTTCGGTCTCCATGTCTTCACAACCCATCAGTTTGGTCCATAGATAACAGGCTGGACGCCTGAGGATCCCTTAGTCCAGGACTCCCTCACCTAGACCTATTCGTTGGGTTCTCTTGTTACAAGAAATTTATTTACATATCATTGATAGAAAAGGAGCTTAGAACCCCGTAGCTGATGATAGTTTTCCTAATGAGCAGTTAGCTGCAATACATGTTGCTAATAGTACTCCTTGGTATGCTGACTATGCCAATTACATTGTTGCTAAATATTTACCACCTAGCTTTACATACCATCAAAAGAAAAATAGTTCTATGATTTTTAAGACATTACTTTTGGAATGACCCACATCTTTATAAAGAAGGAGTAGATGGTATTATTAGACGTTGTGTACCTGAGCATGAACAGGGACAAATCCTATGGAAATGTCACTCCGAGGCTTATGGAGGGCATCATGCTGGAGATAGAACTGCTCACAAGGTATTGCAGTCTAGATTTTATTGGCCTACTCTCTTCAAGGATGCCTGTAACTATGTCTCATCTTGTGATGAATGTCAAAGAATAGGTAATATCGGTAAGCGTCAAGAAATGCCTATGAATTATTCACTTGATGTCGAACCATTTGATGTTTGGGGATTTGATTACATGGGACCTTTTCCTTCCTCTAATGGGTATACACATATTTTGGTTGTTGTTGATTATGTTACTAAATGGGTAGAGGCTATTCCAACCAGTAGTGCTGATCACAACACCTCAATTAAAATGCTTAAGGAAGTTATTTTCCCAAGGTTTGGAGTCCCTAGATATTTAATGACTGATGGTGGTTCACACTTTATTCATGGTGCTTTCCATAAAATTCTTGCCAAGTATGATGTTAACCATAGAATTGCATCACCCTATCATCCTCAGTCTAGTGGTCAAGTTGAACTTAGCAATAGAGAAATAAAATTAATTTCGCAGAAGACTGCCAATAGGTCTAGGAAGAATTGGTCTAAGAAATTAGATGATGCATTTTGGGCTTATAGAACAGCTTATAAAAATCCTATGGGTATGTCTCATTATAAAATGGTTTATGGAAAAGCTTGTCATTTGCCTCTTGAGTTGGAACATAAAGCTTTTTGGGCAGTTAAAGAACTCAATTATGACTTCAAACTTGCTGGTGAAAAGAGGTTATTTGATATTAGCTCACTAGATGAATGGAGAACCCAAGCTTATGAAAATGCAAAGTTATTTAAAGAAAAAGTTAAAAGATGGCATGACAAAAGAATCCAAAAGCATGAGTTTAAAGTCGGAGAATATGTTCTTTTGTACAATTCTCGTTTTAGATTATTTGTGGGGAAGCTCCTCTTGAAATGGGAAGGCCCATATGTGATCGAGGAGGTTTACTAGTCTGGTGCCATCAAAATAAAGAATTCCGAAGGTACTAACCCGAAGATTGTCAATAGGCAACGAATAAAGCATTATATCTCTGGTACGCCTATTAATATTGAAAGTAATAATATCCAAACTTTGACACCGGAAGAGCACATAAAAGAATCCTTCCGGAACACTCCAGAATTGTGAAAATAAGGAGGTACGTGATACGGTAAGTAAACGGACTCCGAAGAATCCGCAAAAATATTTTTTATCAGTTTTGGAATATTTTAGAATTTTGGAAAAAAGAAACTCCCAGGAAGTGTCCCCTGGTGGGCACAAGACACCAGCCTGGCGCGCCCAGGTGGGTTGTGCACACCTGGGACACCTTCCATACTCCATTTTTCTTCCATGTACATGTCCTCCGAGATAAAAAAATCTATATATACTTCCCAAACTTATTAAACATCGTATCGTGGAGAAATCCTCTGTTCTCTTTTCTTGTTGTCTCTGGTCAGATTTATCAAGCCAGGCATCATGTCTTCTTTCTCCTCCAACCACATGGAAGAAGATGCTTGGCTGATGAAGATCGAGACGAAGAGGGAGGAGCATACGGACGTCATCAAGGGAGACAAGGGCAAGGAAGCTACCATAGAAACCCAAGTCTGGACCTAACCCTGAAACTGAGTGCTTCTACTGCAAAGGGACTGGTCACTGGAAGCGGAACTACCCCAAGTATTTGGCGGAGAAGAAGGATGGCAAAGTGAAAGGTATATTTGATATACATGTTATTGATGTGTACCTTACTAATCCTCGCAGTAGTGCCTGGGTATTTGTTACTGGTTCAGTTGCTAACATTTGCAACTTGAAACAAGTGCTACGGATTAAGCGAAGATTGGCTAAGGACGAGGTGACTATGCGCGTGGGAAATGGTTCCAAAGTCCATGTGATCGCCGTCGGCACGCTACCTCTACATCTACCTTCGGGATTAGTTTAAGACCCAAATAATTGTTATTTGGTGCCAGCGTTGAGCATGAACATTATATCTGGATCTTGTTTAATGCGAGATGGTTATTCATTTAAATCAGAGGATAATGGTTATTTTAGTTATACGAGTAATATCTTTTATGCTCATGCACCCTTGATGAGTGGTCTATTTTTACTAAATCTTGATAGTATGATTCACATGTTCATAGTATTGAAGCCAAAAGATGCTGAGTTGATAATGATAGTGCAACTTATTTGTGGCACTGTTGTTTGGGTCATATTGGTGTAAAGCACATGAAGAAACTCCATTCTGATGGACTTCTGGAATCACTTGATTATGAATCACTTGGTACTTGCAAACCATGCCTAATGGGCAAGATGACTAAAACTCTGTTCTCCAGAACAATGGAGCAAGCAACAGAGTTATTGGAAATCATACATACTGATGTATCTGGACTAATGAACATTGAGGCTCGCAGCGAATATCGTTATTTTCTCACCTTCACAGATGATTTGAGCAGATATGGGTATATCTACTTAATGAAACATAAATCTGAAATATTTGAAAAGTTCAAAGCATTTCAGAGTGAAGGGGAAAATCATCGTAACAAGAAAATGAAGTTTCTAAGATCCGATCGTGGAGGAGAATATTTGATTTACGAGTTTGGTCTTCATTTGAAACAATGCGGAATAGATTCACAACTCACGCCACCCGGAACACCATAGCGTAATGGTGTGTCCGAATGTGGTAATCGTACATTACTAGATATGGTGCGATCTACGATGTCTCTTACCGATTTACCGCTATCGTTTTGGGATTATGCTTTAGAGACGGCTACATTCACATTAAATAGGGCACCATCTAAATCCGTTGAGACGACACCTTATGAACTATGGTTTGGCAAGAAACCCAAGTTGACATTTCTTAAAGTTTGGGGATGCGATGCTTATGTGAAAAAGCTTCAACCTGATAAACTCGAACCCAAATCGAAGAAATGTGTCTTCATGGGATACCTAAAGGAGACTGTTGGGTACACCTTCTATCACAGATCCGAAGGCAAGATATTCGTTTCTAAGAATGGATCCTTTCTAGAGAAGGAGTTTCTCTCGAAAGAAGTGAGTGGAAGGAAAGTAGAACTTGATGAGGTAATTGTACCCGCTCCCTTATTGGAAAGTAGTTCATCACTGAAATCAGTACCAGTGATTCCTACACTAGTAAGTGAGGAAGCTAATCATGATGATCATGAAACTTCTGATCAAGTTACTACCGAACCTCGTAGGTCAACCAGAGTAAGATCCGCACCAGAGTGGTACGGTAATCCTGTTCTGGAGGTCATGTTACTTGACCATGATGAACCTACGAACTATGAGGAAGCGATGATGATTCCAGATTTCGCAAAATGGCTTGAGGCCATGAAATCTGAGATGGGGTCCATGTATAAGAACAAAGTGTGGACTTTGGTTGACTAGCCCGATGATCGGCATGCCATAGAGAATAAATGGATCTTCAAGAAGAAGACTGACGCTGACGGTAATGTTACTGTCTACAAAGCTCGACTTGTTGCAAAAGGGTTTCGACAAGTTCAAGGAGTTGACTACGACGAGACCTTCTCACCCGTAGCGATGCTTAAGTCCGTCCGAATCATGTTAGAAATTGTTGCATTTTATGATTATGAAATTTGGCAAATGGATGTCAAAACTGCATTCCTTAATGGATATCTTAAAGAAGAGTTGTATATAATGCAACCAGAAGGTTTTGTCGATCCAAAAGGTGCTAACAAAGTGTGCAAGCTCCAGCTATCCATTTATGGACTGGTGCAAGCCTCTCGGAGTTGGAATATACGCTTTGATAGTGTGATCAAAGCATATGGTTTTATACAGACTTTTCGAGAAGCCTGTATTTACAAGAAAGTGAGTGGGAGCTCTATAGCATTTCTGATATTATATGTAGATGACATATTGTTGATCGGAAATGATACTGAATTTCTAAATAGCATAAAAGGATACTTGAATAAGAGTATTTCAATGAAAGACCTTGGTGAAGCTGCTTATATATTGGGCATCAAGATCTATAGAGATAGATCAAGACTCTTAATTGGACTTTCACAAAGCAGATACCTTGATAAAGTTTCGAAGAAGTTCAAAATGGATCAGGCATAGAAAGGGTTCTCGCCTGTATTACAAGGTGTGAAATTGAGTCAGACTCAATGCCCGACCACTGCAGAAGATAGAGAGAAAATGAAAGTCGTTCCCTATGCTTCAGCCATAGGTTCTATCATGTATGCTATGCTGTGTACCAGACCTAATGTGTGCCTTGATATTAGTTTTGCAGGGAGGTACCAAAATACCCGCGTGATCCTAAAAATTATTTTAGTGAAATTTGAGAAGAGAAGAGTCAAAACTCCACGTCAGGATGCCTCACCAGAGCGATGAAGGGACTGGGGAGTAAAAAGAATTCCTAAACTCTCCGATATATAATTCCTAATGACTCAAAACATTTTTTTTCTAGACTCAACTCGTCAGCTAATTCAATCAAGCAGTGGGGCTCCTAAGGTCGGGGAAGGCTCTGATTACCAACTTCTAATGCCCTCGATGCGGCTATATCTCCTACATGTCGAAGCACGACTTAGAGGCATAACCGCATTGAAAGCAATGTCGCAAGTAAGGTAATCTTGACAACAACCCATGTAAATAGATAATAGGGGAAAAAGGTACATAGTTGGCTTACACTCGCCACGTCACACAAGTACATAAATAACATTACAATCATCCAATAAACTCATGGTCCGACTACGGTACCAAAATAAAAGGTCAACCCAAACATGCGACACTGTCCCGATCGCCCCAACTGGGCACCACTACTGATCATCAGGGAAAGACACATAGTAACGGCGCGAGTCTTCGTCGAACTCCCACTTGAGCTCAAGCGCATCATCTGGAACGGATTCATCGGTCCCTGCATCTGGTTTGGAAGTAATATGTGAGCCACGGGGACTCAGCAATCTCGCACCCTCGCGATCAAGACTATTTAAGCTTATAGGTAAAGGCAAGGTAATATGTGGAGCTGCAGCAAGCGACTAGCATATATGGTGGCTAACCTGTTCGCAAAAGAGAGCGAGAAGAGATGGCAAAGCATGAACGAAGAACTATAGAACAACCTACGGCAAACATTACTCCAACACCGTGTTCACTTCTTGGACTCCGCCAAGAATAGACCATCACGGTAACACACGCAGTTGATTCATTTTAATTAAGTTAATGTTCATGTTATCTACAACCGGACATTAACAAATTCCCATCTGCCCATAACCGCAGGCACGGCTTTTGAAAGTTCAAATCCCTGCAGGGGAGTCCCAACTTAGCCCATCACAAGCACTCATGGTCAACGAAGGTTAAACCTTCTCCCGAGACATTCCGATCAGACTCGGCATCCCGGTTCTACAAGACAACTTCGACAATGGTAAAACAAGTCCAGCAACACCGCCCGAATGTGCCGACAAATCCCGATAGGAGCTGCACATATCTCGTTCTTAGGGCACACTCAGATGAGCTCTCCATACAACTAAAACCAAACCTCGTGTTTCCCTGACGGGGCGCTGCCTATGGCTCCAGTTTGGACAAACACTCAGAGGAGCACTGGCTCGGGGTGGTTTAAATAAGATGACCCTCGGGCTCCGGAAACCCAAGGGAAAAAGAGGCTAGGTGGCAAATGGTAAAACCAAGGTTGGGCATTGCTAGAGGAGTTTTATTCAAGGCGAACTGTCAAGGGGTTCCCATTATCACCCAACCGCGTAGGAACGCAAAATCCGGGAACATAACACCGATATGACGTAAACTAGGGCGGCAAGAGTGGAAAAAATCATTAGGCAAAAGGCCGAGCCTTCCACCCTTTACCAAGTATATAGATGCATTAAGATAACAAGATAATATAGTGATATCCCAACAATAAACAATGTTCCAACAAGGAACGATCACCAATCTTCACCTGCAACCAGCAACGCTATAAGAGGGGCTGAGCAAAGCGGTAACATAGCCAATCAACGGTTTGCTAGGACATGGTGGGTTAGAGGTTTGACATGGCAATTTGGGAGGCATGATAAGCAAGTGGTAGGCATCGTAGCATAGGCATAGCAAAAGAGCGAGCATCTAGCAAGCAAAGATAGAAGTGATTTCGAGGGTATGATCATCTTGCTTGCAAAGTTGTCAGAGTTGACTTGATCCTCGTAAGCAAACTCAACGGGCTCCTCGTTAGCGAACTCGTCTCCCGGCTCTACCCAAACAAGACAAACAAGCAAAAGGAACACAATCAACCACGTGCAAGGCTCAAACAACATGATGCGAACATGGTATGCTATGCGGGATGGGATATGTGATGCATATGCAAGATTTGATAAGGAATGATTGAACCTGGGCTCAACATGGAAATCCAAGAGTGCCACTGGAAAGGTGAGGTGATTTCTGTTGAAATCGATATAAAGAACGCCGGAATCGGATGCACGGTTTGGAAATGGCAAGCAAAACAAATATGGCACCGGTCTGCGATAAACAACAAGTAGCCATCTAAATGGATCAAGTTAAACATGCTACAACACTCAAACATGACAAAAAAATACATGGTAGGGATCCACTCATGCTGCTTGACAAAAGATGAACACTGAGCTACGGCTAATTCATCCACTAACAGGTTCAAACAAACATGGCAAAAGTGCAAATGATAAAAAGGTTTCACACAGTGAAATTAACACAAGTCTGGAATTTAACATCAGGTAGCACACTTTGGAGCATGAAAACTATATGCTACAGGAACTTAACATGGCAAAGCAAGGAATGACATGAAGCTACTCTAAGCACTTAACAAAAATCCCTTAGTGACCTTGAGCCAAAAGGGATCAGAAAATACAATTGCAAGCATGCGAACATGGGAAAAACATAATCAGATATCAGACTTAGTGAAAAACTGGAGCATGCAAACTGTTAACGAGTAGGCATGTTTACGAGCTCGATGCACTCACTACAGAGCAAGGCATGACAAAATAAGCATACACCCATCAAGAAAATATATCATAGAATCTAGACATGGCAATAACAACAACATAGCCTGCACAGATCAACAACAACATCCTCGGCAAAATCGCTAACAAGTCAACAATCTGCCAGGATTCACGAAATAGCAAAATTAGAGCTCGATTAACTCAAGCTAGGGTGCTCCACAATTTCAAACAAAGACATGGATGGATAGAGAACCATAATATTAACAAATCATCCTTACTAATCATCCTCAAAAGAGGCATGGATCACTAGGAAACAACATGAACATATGGCATATTGATAAAAACAGATCAAGGACTTAGTGAAATTCTAAGTCCCTGAAATCAGCATTAACGAAAGCACTACTTTGCAAGCTTGTGCTAGTCACCACACATATCACAAAAATACATGGTAGGCACCTCTGTAAATATGGCCTGGCATATAACAAAACTCATGTAGAGCTCAGGAGCATATCATGCACACACTAATCATTGCAAAAATGACAAATAGCTATTTGATGCAGCAGATCTGACAATTATCTCAAGTAGCTCTCTTCCAACAGCATTTCGGGCATCAAGATGAGCTCAAATGAAAATGATGCAGTGAGATGAAATGATGTACACTCTAGAATGAACATTTTGATATGCTACACGCCCAAATGGAGTTATGAATGCAGAGTTACGACAAGATGAAGTTGCAAGAAAAATTACTAGAGGGAGGGAAAAAGTCAACCCTCTAGGGTTTACTGTAGCTTGGATCTGGATCCGATCCGGTGTGCACGCTGAACGAGGAATGACGGGAGCTCGCCAGAGTTGACGTCGGGGCGGGGCGGCGTGGAGGAGATCCGGCCTCCTGCGGCGGCGAGCGGCGAGGAGGGAGGCGACGGGCGGTGAGGACGACACGGCGGCGGCGAGGAGCGACCCGGCCGGCGATGGACGGTGGCGACCGGAGCGGCAGAGGTCGCGGCAGAGGCGGCCGGCGCACTGGACGAAGACGGCGATGCGGCTAGGTAAGGGGCGGCACGGCGAGGCAAGGGGCGGCGCGGAGCGTGCGGGCCTCGGGGGCTCTCCCCGGGCCGAGCGGGCCGGTGGCGGGGGAGACCCGGCGGCGACACGTGGCGGCGTGTGGTTGGCTGGGCGCGGCGGGCGGACGAGTCCGGTTATGGCCGGACGTGTCCGATGGCGGCGGAGATGATTTCTAGGGTTTGGGGAAAGAGGAGATCCGGGAATTTCGGGAGAGGGAGCTAGGAGAGTCCAAATGAGGTGCGTTTTTCGGCCATGATGGAGCAGAGTTTGGGTGGGTTTTGGGACAAATTGGAAGGGTGTTGGGCTGCAACACACACGAGGCCTTCTCGGTCCCTCGGTTAACCGTTGGAGTATCAAACGAAGTCCAAATGGTACGAAACTTGACAGGTGGTCTACCGGTAGTAAACCAAGGCCGCTTGGCAAGTCTCGGTCCAACCGGAAATGTTTAGCCCCCACACACGAAAACAGGTAGAAAGGACCACCGGAGGAGATAGGAGCACCGGAATGCAAAATGGACAACGGGGAAAATGCTTGGATGCATGAGACGAACATGTTTGCAAATGCAATGCACATGATGACATGATATGAGATGCATGACAACGACAACAACACACGGAGACAAAAACCCGAACCCGAGGAAATAAAATAACTTAGCGCCGGAAACGGCAAGAGTTGGAGTACATATAAGGTAAATTACATCTGGGGTGTTACAACACTCCACCACTACGAAAGGATCTCATCCCGAGATCTAGGACTGGAAGAACGCCGGGTACTCAGAACGGAGGTGATCCTCGCGTTCCCAGGTGGCTTCATGGTCGGAATGGCGTGACCACTTGACTTTGAGGAATTTGATTGACTTATTGTGAGTCTTGCATTCAGTCTCTTCAAGAATATCCATGCGGTGCTCACGATAAGAGAGGTCTTCTTGGAGATCAATGTCTTCAAAGTTGACGGTGCGGTCAAGAGTCTTGAAGCACTTGCGGAGCTGAGAGACACGGAACACGTCGTGCACATTTGCAAAGTTTGAAGGAAGCTCGAATTGATAGGGGAAATCGCCTCTCTTGCTGACGATTTTGAAAGGACCCACGTGTCCAGGGGCAAGCTTCCCTTTGATACCGAAGCGATGAGTACCTTTCATTGGAGAGACGCGGAGGTAAACATGGTCTCCGATCTCGAAAGCCAAATCACGATGCTTACTATCATAGTAGCTCTTCTGACGCGATTGCGCTGCTTTGAGGTTATCACGAATGACTTTGCACATCTCCTCTGCCTCCGTGATTAAGTCATTTCCAAGAAGTTGACGTTCACCGGTTTCTAACCAGTTAAGAGGAGTACGGCACTTCCTGCCATACAGAATTTTGAATGGGGCCTTGCCCGAACTTTCTTGAAAACTGTTGTTGTACGAGAATTCGGCATATGGAAGACAATCTTCCCATTTCATATCGAAGGAGATAACGCAAGGCCTGAGCATATCTTCAAGAATCTGATTGACACGCTCGACTTGACTAGTAGTTTGAGGATGGAAAGCTGTGCTGAAGCAGATGTTGGTGCCCATGGCCTTCTGAAAAGAATCCCAAAACTTGGAGGTAAAGATGCTGCCAAAGTCTAAAGAGATCACCTATGGAATGCCGTGCAGAGAGACAATCCGAGAGGTATAAAGCTCCGCCAATTGAGCTGCAGTGATAGACTCTTTGATAGGCAGAAAGTGAGCCACTTTAGTGAGTTTGTCAATGACAACGAATATAGCATCATTACCACGCTTGGACTTTGGAAACCCAGTCATGAAGTCCATCTCAATGTGGTCAAACTTCCATTCTGGAATGGCAAGAGGTTGGAGGAGACCAGCTGGTCTTTGGTGTTCTGCCTTCACTCTTCTGCAGACATCACATTCATTCACGAACTAAGCAATCTCGCGCTTCATTCGAGTCCACCAATAAGCCTGCTTGAGGTCCTGATACATCTTCGTAGTCCCAGGGTGGATGGAGAGGAGTGAATTGTGAGCCTCGTTCATGATGACTTTACGAAGGTCACCTTTAGGCACAACAATACGATCCTCTAAGAAGAGAGTATCCTTGTCATCAAGGCGATAGCACTTGTACTTGGGTTGACTCTTGGGAATCCCAATCTTCACCTTCTTCACCATAGCATCAAGAAGTTGAGCCTCGCGAATCTGATCTTCCAAAGTAGGAGAGACTTGAAGGTTGGCGAGGAAACCTTGTGGAACAACTTGCAGATTGAGTTTGCGGAAAGCTTCACAAAGCTCGGGTTGGTAAGGCTTGAGAATCAGACTGTTGCAGTACGCCTTCCTTCTCAAGGCGTCAGCAATCACATTGGCCTTGCCTGGAGTATACTTGATACTCGGGTTATACTCTTGAATCATTTCGACCCAGCAAGTCTGCCTGAGGTTGAGATTAGGCTGAGTGAAGATGTACTTGAGACTCTTGTGGTCAGTGAAGATGTCCACTTTTCTTCCCAATAAGAGATGTCTCCAAGTCAAAAGAACATGCACAACTGCCGCCAACTCGAGGTCATGAGTGGGGTAGTTCTTCTCGTTGGGCTTCAATTGGCGAGAGTTATAAGCCACAACTTTCTTCTCTTGCATCAACACTGCACCAAGACCTTGAAGAGAGGCATCGCAGAAGACCTCGAACGGTTTGGATTCATCAGGAGGAGTCAGAACTGGAGCGGTGACCAATTTCTCTTTCAAAGTGTTGAAAGCGATGTCACATTCCAGAGACCAAACGTACTTGATGTGCTTCTGGAGAAGGTTGGAAAGAGGCTTCGCGATCTTTGAAAAGTTCTCAACGAACCGTTGACAGTAGCTTGCGAGACCGAGGAAGCTACAGAGTTGCTTCACGTTCTGAGGTGGTTCCCAATTCACAATTGCAGACACCTTCTCAGGATTCACCGCTATGCCCTTGGCAGAGATGATATGCCCAAGATAGAGAACCTCATCGAGCCAAAACTCGCACTTTGAGAACTTGGCGTAGAACTGATGTTCCCTGAGCTTATCGAGCACCAAACGCAAGTGCTTGGTATGATCTTCCTTGTTCTTCAAAAAGACCAGAATGTCGTCGAGATAGAACAAAACGAAGTCATTTGTGTAGGCGTTGAAGATGAAGTTCATCATGCGAGAGAAAGTCGGAGGAGCGTTGACGAGGCCAAAAGACATGAAAGTATATTCATATGAGCCATAGCTTGTTCTGAAAGCCGTCTTGGGAATATCTTGCTCACGGATTCGAATCTGGTGATAGCCCATACGGAGATCAAGCTTGGAGAATACTTGGGCACCTTTGAGTTGTTCGAACAGCTCATTGATGTTGGGAAGTGGGTACTTGTTCTTGATAGTCTTCTAGTTCAATGGACGATAGTCAACACAAAGTCGGTCCGTTCCATCCTTCTTCTTCACAAAAAGAACTCCACAACCCCACAAAGAAGAACTAGGTCGGATGAGACCCATTCGCTCTTGATTATCGAGTTGCTTCTTCAGCTCCTTCAACTCTTCAGGTCCGAGCTTTTAAGGACGTTTGCAAACAGGTTCCGTGCCAGGCTCAAGATCGATGACGAATTCAACTGGCCGGTGCGGAGGCATTCATGGAACCTCTTCTGGAAAGACATCTTGATATTCGCAAACGACTGGAATTTGAGAGATGGCATCCAGTTCACCCTTCTCATTGAGAGAAAACAGACGGATTGTATCATCACGAGCGGCAAAGACAATTACATCCTCAGATGAATGAGTCAATTTAATCTGCCTGGCAGCACAATCAAGATGCGCCTTGTGCTTAGAAAGCCAATCCATTCTGAGAATAAGATCAATATCTGAGTCGCCCAGAACAATAGGATAAGCTAGAAATTTGTAGTCGCTCAACGTGATAGAAATATCCGGGACGCAGAAATTAGCTGTCATATGCTTGCCCGGTGACACGATTTGCAAAGGTGTTTGCAAAAGATGATAATCGCCCTCATACTTTGAAGCAAAAGGTTTTGAAATGAAGCAATGCGATGCACCAGTGTCAAAAAGAACTTTTGCAGGAACATCGTTAACAGGAAGGTTACCCATTATGACATCTGACGAGTCCTCTGCTTGAGCTGCATTCATCAAGTTGACCTTGGCGTGCTTGGGGTTATGCTTGACCACAGCTGTACTTGCCGATCTCACAGGAGGAGGAGGAGGAGGAAGACGCCTCTGATTGAAGCATTTGTTGGCATAGTGAGCCTTCTATTGGCACTTGTTGCACGTGACCTCTGAAAGCGGACGGTGATACGGAGCACTCGATCTTGGAGCTTGAGACGAAGTCTTGTTTTGAAATTCAGGGTTGGGTGGGTGGGAAGATCCACTGCCACCTTTTCTCTTCTGCTGATAAGGCTGACGGAACGGAGGAGGAGGAAGCCAATACTTGAGGAAGCCAATACTTCTGCTGCTTAGCCACTTGAGTTGAGGAAGAAGGAGTAGCATCTCTGACTCGCTTCTTGGAAGCATCACACTTCAGTTGAGCAGACTCTTGCTTCAATACCATGTTGTAAAACTCATCGTACCTCATGGGCTCAAAGAGAACAAGAGCTAGCTGGATTTCTTCTCTGAGACCACCCCTGAACTGGTATATCATGCTCTTCTCGTCAGGGACGTCTTGCTTAGCAAAACGGGCGAGCTTCTGAAACGTCTTGTTGTACTCATAGACAGACATAGAGCCTTGCTTCAGGTTGCGGAATTCCTCACGCTTTCTTTCAACCACGCTCTAAGGAATATGATGAGCTTTGAAGGCTTGACGGAATTCATCCCAGGTAATCACACGGCCTCCTCTGGAATCTTTGTACTGCTGAAACCATTCTACAGCTTGGTCTTTGAGTTGGAAGGAAGCGAACTTGACAAAGTCCTCAGGCCTGACGTTACTGCACTCGAAATGCTTGCATAAGTCCACGAGCCAATCATCAGTGTCAGTTGCCTCAATGCAATTGCTGAAGGTCTTTGGCTGGTTAGCAAGGAACTGGTTGAGTGTAGCAAAGTGATTCTGATTGTTGCCTTGGTTGCCTTGGTTCGCTTGGTTGCGCTCTAGAAGATTTTGCATGATCAGTTGCGTGTTTGCATTGGTAGCGGCCATCACAGCTTGCCATGCCTCCGGAGGTGGAGGTGGTGGTGGCGGATCAGGATTCGGAGTCGTGCGCGTTGGAGGAGCCATCCTAAACAGGTTGACATCAATTAGCACATTGACAGATAAATATTGAAGCTGAATCAAACGGGTTGAAATTGCAACATGTAGTCTTCACATCCGAACAAAATGAACGAATGCATTCCAATTGAAATGGTCACATATCCATAAATTGAGAAGCCACTTAGAATTTAGGTAGAAGAATAAACCAACAAGGTACAGAATAAGAACGAATACTCGGTAAGGATCACCCAATCTCAAACCAAATATCCATGGAAGAAGAACTAGAGCTACAAGAATTCCCACCTATGAAACTCCTGAACCTTTCCGGTTATGCAATCAGGTGTTGGGGATATAGGGGAAGCATAATATCTCACCCAAATCTACCAAATCCTACATCGAGCTGTATCCATCCTTCAACACATAACCGAGAAAACTTCGGAAATCGTCTACTCAACCTTCGAAAAGCATCTGTTATACAAGTTATGGCAATACTACCGAACTCCCGCCCCAGTACTGGGTGGCGTCGAGGTTATCTCACCAACAAATGCATAAAAGAGATTTTCGATGTCGGCGAAACTAAACTCAGGTATTCCAGAACTGCACCGATAAAATTGTGACAACAACACCTCGGAGCTCAACTCCCCGGAACACTGCCACAACCCCAAAATGACAGGAGGCACCAAGAACAATGTTCTCGTCACAAATCGATCGGAACGATTCCAAAATACCCGTGTGATCCTAAAAATTATTTTAGTGAAATTTGAGAAGAGAAGAGTCAAAACTCCACATCAGGATGCCTCACCAGAGCGATGAAGGGACTGGGGAGTAAAAAGAATTCCTAAACTCTCCGATATATAATTCCTAATGACTCAAAACATTTTTTTCTAGACTCAACTCGTCAGCTAATTCAATCAAGCAGTGGGGCTCCTAAGGTCGGGGAAGGCTCTGATTACCAACTTCTAATGCCCTCGATGCGGCTATATCTCCTACATGTCGAAGCACGACTTAGAGGCATAACCGCATTGAAAGCAATGTCGCAAGTAAGGTAATCTTGACAACAACCCATGTAAATAGATAATAGGGGAAAAAGGTACATAGTTGGCTTACACTCGCCACGTCACACAAGTACATAAATAACATTACAATCATCCAATAAACTCATGGTCCGACTACGGTACCAAAATAAAAGGTCAACCCAAACATGCGACACTGTCCCGATCGCCCCAACGGGGCACCACTACTGATCATCAGGGAAAGACACATAGTAACGGCGTGAGTCTTCGTCGAACTCCCACTTGAGCTCAAGCGCATCATCTGGAACGGATTCATTGGTCCCTGCATCTGGTTTGGAAGTAATATGTGAGCCACGGGGACTCAGCAATCTCGCACCCTCGCGATCAGGACTATTTAAGCTTATAGGTAAAGGCAAGGTAATATGTGGAGCTGCAGCAAGCGACTAGCATATATGGTGGCTAACCTGTTCGCAAAAGAGAGCGAGAAGAGAAGGCAAAGCACGAACGAAGAACTATAGAACAACCTACGGCAAACATTACTCCAACACCATGTTCACTTCTCGGACTCCGCCGAGAAGAGACCATCACGGTAACACACGCAGTTGATTCATTTTAATTAAGTTAAGGTTCATGTTATCTACAACCGGACATTAACAAATTCCCATCTACCCATAACCGCGGGCATGGCTTTCGAAAGTTCAAATCCCTGCAGGGGAGTCCCAACTTAGCCCATCACAAGCTCTCACGGTCAACGAAGGATAAACCTTCTCCCGAGACATTCCGATCAGACTCGGCATCCCGGTTCTACAAGACAACTTCGACAATGGTAAAGCAAGTCCAGCAACACCGCCCGAATGTGCCGACAAATCCCGATAGGAGCTGCACATATCTCGTTCTCAGGTCACACTCACATGAGCTCTCCATACAACTAAAACCAAACCTCGAGTTTCCCCGAGGGGGCGCTGCAGAGGGCTCTAGTTTGGACCAACACCCAGAGGAGCACTGGCCCAGGGGGGTTTAAATAAGATGACCCTCGGGCTCCGGAAACCCAAGGGAAAAAGAGGCTAGGTGGAAAATGGTAAAACCAAGGTTGGGCATTGCTGGAGGAGTTTTATTCAAGGCGAACTGTCAAGGGGTTCCCATTATCACCCAACCGCGTAAGGAACGCAGAATCCGGGAACATAACACAGATATGACGTAAACTAGGGCGGCAAGAGTGGAACAAATCACTAGGCAAAAGGCCGAGCCTTCCACCCTTTACCAAGTATATAGATGCATTAAGATAACAAGATAATATAGTGATATCCCAACAATAAACAATGTTCCAACAAGGAACGATCTCCAATCTTCACCTGCAACCAACAACGCTATAAGAGGGGCTGAGCAAAGCGGTAACATAGCCAATCAACAGTTTGCTAGGACATGGTGGGTTAGAGGTTTGACATGGTAATTTGGGAGGCATGATAGGCATAGCAAAAGAGCGATCATCTAGCAAGCAAAGATAGAAGTGATTTCGACGGTATGATCATCTTGCCTACAAAGTTGTCAGAGTTGACTTGATCCTCGTAAGCAAACTCAACGGGCTCCTCGTTG
The DNA here is from genome assembly GCF_056163025.1 of Triticum urartu. NCBI lineage: Eukaryota > Viridiplantae > Streptophyta > Magnoliopsida > Poales > Poaceae > Triticum > Triticum urartu. The sequence goes on along the minus strand of NC_141876.1, from coordinate 231,855,984 downwards.
GCGAACTCATCTCCCGGCTCTACCCAAACAATACAAACAAGCAAAAGGAACACAATCAACCACATGCAAGGCTCAAACAACATGATGCGAACATGGTATGCTATGCGGGATGCGATATGTGATGCATATGCAAGATTTGACAAGGAATGATTGAACCTGGGCTCAACTTGGAAATCCAAGAGTGCCACTGGAAAGGTGAGGTGATTTCGGTTGAAATCGATATAAAGAACACCGGAATCGGATGCACGGTTTGAAAATGGCAAGCAAAACAAATATGGCACCGGTCTGTGATAAACAGCAAGTAGCCATCTAAATGCATCAAGTTAAACATGCTACAGCACTCAAACATGACATCAAAACATAGGTCAGGGATCCACTCATGCTGCTTGACAAAATATGAACACTGAGCTACGGCTAATTCATCCATTAACAGGTTCAAACAAGCATGGCAAAAGTGCAAATGATAAACAGGTTTCAGACTTAGTGAAATTAACACAAGTCTGGAATTTAACATCAGGTAGCACACTTTGGAGCATGAAAACTATATGCTACAGGAACTTAACATGGCAAATCAAGGCATGACAGGAAGTTACTCTAAGAACTTAAGAAAAATCCCTTAGTGACCTTGAGCCAAAACGGATCAGAAAATACAATTGCAAGCATGCGAACATGGCAAAAACATAATCTGTTAACGAGTAGGCATGTTTACGAGCTCGATGCACTCATTACAGAGCAAGGCATGAAAAACTAAGCATACACCCATCAAGAAAACATATCATAGAAGCTAGACATGGCAAGAACAACAACATCCTCGGCAAAATTGCTAACAAGTCAACAATCTGCCAGGATTCACGAAATAGCAAAAGTAGAGCTCGATTGACTCAAGCTAGGTTGCCCCACAATTGCAAACAAAGACATGGATGTATAGAGCACCACAATATTAACAAATCATCCTTACTGATCATCCTCAAAAGAGGCACGGATCACTAGGAAACAACATGAACATATGGCATATTGATAAAAACAAATCAAGGACTTAGTGAAATTCTAAGTCCCTGAAATCAGCATTAACGAAAGCACTACTTTGCAAGCTTGTGCTAGTCACCACACATATCACAAAAATACATGGTAGGAACCTCTGTAAAGATGGCCTGGAGCATATCATGCACACATTAATCATGGAAAAAATGACAAATAGCTATTTGATGTAGCAGATCTGACAATTATCTCAAATAGCTCTCTTCCAACAGCATTTCGGGCATCAAGATGAGATCAAATGAAAATGATGCAGTGTGATGAAATGATGTACACTTTGAGACGAACACTTTGATATGCTACACGCCCAAAACGAAGTTACAGATGTGGAGTTACGGCAAGATGCAGTTGCAAGAAAAATTACTAGAGAGAGGGAAAAAGTCAACCCTCTAGGGTTTACTTTAGCTTGGATCTGGATCCGATCTGGCGTGCACGCTGAACGGGGAACGACGGGGAGCTCGTCGGAGTTGACGTCGGGGCGGGGCGACGCGGAGGAGATCCGGCCTCCTGCGGCGGCGAGCGGCGAGGAGGGAGGCGACGGGCGGTGAGGACGAGACGGCGGCGGCGAGGAGCGACCCGGCCATCGATGGACGGTGGCGACCGGAGCGGCAGAGCTTGCGGCGGAGGCGGCCGGCGCACTGGATGAAGACGGCGGCGCAGCGAGGTAAGGGGCGGCGCGACGAGGCAAGGGGCGGCGCAGAGCGCGCGGGCCTCGGGGGCTCTCCGCGGGCCGAGCGGGACGGCGGCGGGGGAGACCCGGCGGCGACACGTGGCGGCGTGTGGTTGGCTGGGCGCGGCGGGTGGACGCGTCCGGTTATGGCCGGACGTGTCCGATGGCGGCGGAGATGATTTCTAGGGTTTGGGGAAAGAGGAGATCCGGGAATTTCGGGAGAGGGTCTATATATAGGCATAGAGGGAGCTAGGAGAGTCCAAATGAGGTGCGGTTTTTGGCCACGTCATCATGATCGAACGCTCTAGATGATGGAGAGGGTTTATGTGGGTTTTCGGCGAAATTGGAAGGGTGTTGGGCTGCAACACACACGAGGCCTTTTTGGTCCATCGGTTAACCGTTGGAGTATCACACGAAGTCCAAATGGTACAAAACTTGACAGGCGGTCTACCGGTAGTAAACCAAGGACGCTTGGCAAGTCTCGGTCCAATCCGGAAATGTTTAGCCCCCACACACGAAATGAGGTAGAAAGGACCACCGGAGGAGATACGATCCGTGCATGCAAATCTGTTAACGAGTAGGCATGTTTACGAGCTCGATGCACTCACTACAGAGCAAGGCATGACAAACTAAGCATACACCCATCAAGAAAACATATCATAGAAGCTAGACATGGCAAGAACAACAACATAGCACGCACGGATCAACAACAACATCCTCGGCAAAATCGCTAACAAGTCAACAATCTGCCAGGATTCACGAAATAGCAAAAGTAGAGCTCGATTGACTCAAGCTAGGTTGCCCCACAATTGCAAACAAAGACATGGATGGATAGAGAACCACAATATTAACAAATCATCCTTACTGATCATCCTCAAAAGAGGCACGGATCACTAGGAAACAACATGAACATATGGCATATTGATAAAAACAAATCAAGGACTTAGTGAAATTCTAAGTCCCTGAAATTAGCATTAATGAAAGCACTACTTTGCAAGCTTGTGCTAGTCACCACACATATCACAAAAATACATGGTAGGCACCTCTGTAAAGATGGCCTGGCATGTAACAAAACTCATGTAGAGCTCAGGAGCATATCATGCACACATTAATCATGGAAAAAATGACAAATAGCTATTTGATGCAGCAGATCTGACAATTATCTCAAATAGATCTCTTCCAACAGCATTTCGGGCATCAAGATAAGCTCAAATGAAAATAATGCAATGAGATGAAATGATGTACACTCTGAGACGAAAATTTTGATATTCTACACGCCCAAAACGAAGTTACAGATGCGGAGTTACGGCAAGATGAAGTTGCAAGAAAAATTACTAGAGAGAGGGAAAAAGTCAACCCTCTAGGGTTTACTTTAGCTTGGATTTGGATCCGATCCGGCGTGCACGCTGAACGAGGAACGACGGGGAGCTCGCCGGAGTTGACGTCGGGGCAGGGCGGCGCGGAGGAGATCCGGCCTCCTGTGGCGGCGAGCGGCGAGGAGGGAGGCGACGGGCGGTGAGGACAAGACAGCGGCGGTGAGGAGCGACCCGGCCGGCGATGGACGATGGCGACCGGAGTGGAAGAGGTTGCGGCGGAGGCGGCCGGCGCACTGGATGAAGACGGCGGCGCAGCGAGGCAAGGGGCTGCGCGGAGCGCGCGGGCCTCGGGGGCTCTCCCCGGGCCGAGCAGGCCGGCGGCGGGGGAGACCCGGCGGCGACACGTGGTGGCATGTGGTTGGCTGGGCGCGGCGGGCGGACGCGTCCGGTTACGGCCGGACGTGTCCGATGGCGGCGGAGATGATTTCTAGGGTTTGGGGAAAGAGGAGATCCGGGAATTTTGGGAGAGGGTCTATATATAGGCATAAAGGGAGCTAGGAGAGTCCAAATGAGGTGCGGTTTTCGGCCACGCGATCGTGATCGAATGCTCTAGACGATGGAGAGGGTTTAGGTGGGTTTTGGGCCAAATTGGAAGGGTATTGGGCTGCAACACACATGAGGCCTTTTCGGTCCATCGGTTAACCGTTGGAGTATCAAACGAAGTCCAAATGGTACAAAACTTGACAGGTGGTCTACCAGTAGTAAACCAAGGCCGCTTGGCAAGTCTCGGTCCAATCCGGAAATGTTTAGCCCCCACACACAAAAAGAGGTATAAAGGACCACCGGAGGAGATAGGAGCGCCGGAATGCAAAACGGACAACGGGGAAAATGCTTGGATGCATGAGACGAACACGTATGCAAATGCAATGCACATGATGACATGATATGAGATGCATGACAATGACAACAACACACGGAGACAAAAACCCGAACCCGAGGAAATAAAATAACTTAGCGCCGGAAACGGCAAGAGTTGGAGTACATATAAGGTAAATTACATCCGGGGTGATACAACATAGCTGCGTCGGAAGCAGCAAATGAAGAAGTCTGGATGAAGGAGTTCATATCCGATCTAGGTGCATACCTAGTGCATCGAGTCCAATGAAAATCTTTTGTGACAATACTGGTGCAATTGCCTTGGCAAAGGAATCTAGATTTCACAAGAGAACCAAGCACATCAAGAGACACTTCAATTCCATCCGCGATCAAGTCAAGGAGGGAGACATAGAGATTTGCAAGATACATACAGATCTAAATGTTGTAGACCCGTTGACTAAGCCTCTCTCACGAGCAAAACATGATTAGCACCAAGACTCCATGGGTGTTAGAATCATCACAATGTAATCTAGATTATTGACTCTAGTGCAAGTGGGAGACTGAAGGAAATATGTCCTAGATGCAATAATAAAGTTGTTGTTTATATTTCCTTATATCATGATAAATGTTTATTATTCATGCTAGAATTGTATTAACCAGAAACTTAGTGCATGTGTGGATACACAGACAAACAGAGTGTCACTAGTATGCCTCTACTTGACTAGCTCGTTGATCAAAGATGGTTAAGTTTTCCAGCCATAGACAAAGAGTTGTCATTTGATAAATGGGATCACATCATTAGAGAATGATGTGATTGACTTGACCCATCTGTTAGCTTAGCATGATGATCGTTTAGTTTACTGCTCTTGCTTTCTCCATAACTTATACATGTTCCTATGACTATGAGATCGTACAACTCCTGAATATCAGAGGAACACTTAGTGTGCTATCAAACATCACAACATAACTGGGTCACTATAAATATGCTCTACAGATGTCTCCGATGGTGTTTGTTGTGTTGGCATAGATCAAGATTAGGATTTGTCACTCCGAGTATCGGAGAGGTATCTCTGGGCCCTCTCGGCAATGTACATCACTATAAGCCTTGCAAAAACTGTAACTAATGAGTTAGTTATGGGATGTAGCATTACAGAACAAGTAAAGAGACTTGCCGGTAATGAGATTGAACTAGGTATGATGATACCGACGATCGAATCTCGGGCAAGTAACATACCGATGACAAAGGGAACAACGTATGTTGTTGTGCAGTTTGACCGATGAAGATCTTCGTAGAATATGTAGGAACCAATATGATCATCCAGGTTCCGCTATTGGTTATTGACCGGAGATGAGTCTCGGTCATGTCTACATAGTTCTCGAACCTGGAGGGTCCGGACGCTTAACGTTCGGTGACGATCGATGTTATGAGTTTATGTGTTTTGATGTACCGAAAGTAGTTCAGAGTCCCGGTATGATCACGGACATGACGAGGAGTCTCGAAATGATCGAGACGTAAATATCGATATATTGTAAGCCTATGTTTTGACATCGGAATGGTTCTGGATGAGTTCGGGCATTTTCCAGAGTACCGGGAGGTTACCGGAACCCCCCCGAGGAGTCAATGGGCCTTAATGGGCCACAGTGGAAAGGAGGAGGAGGCGTCCAAGGTGGGGGCGCCCCCCCCCAATCCCAATCCGAATTGGGAGGGGGGAGGGCCCCCTTTCCTTCTCTCCTTCTCCCCCTTCCTTCCCTCTCCTACTCCAACTAGGGAAGGGGTAATCCTACTCCCACCGGGAGTAGGACTCCCCCCTTGGGCGCTCCTATGAGGCCGGCCCTCTCCCCCTCCTCCACTCCTTTATATATGGGGGGAGGGGCACCCATATACACACAAGTTGATCATTGATCCCTTAGCCATGTGCGGTGCCCCCCTCCACCATAATCCACCTCGGTCATATCGTAGTGGGGCTTAGGCGAAGCCCTGTTCCGGTAGCATCATCATCACCGTCATGACCTCATCGTGTTGATGAAGCTCTCCCTCGACACTCATCTGGATCTAGAGTTCGTGGGACGTCATAGAGCTGAAGGTGTCGTACCTTCGGTGCTAGGATCGGTCGGATCGTGAAGATGTTCGACTACATCAACCGCATTGTCATAATGCTTCCGCTTACAGTCTACGAGGGTACGTGGACAACAATCTTCCCCTCTCGTTGCTATGCATCACCATTATAGATCTTGCGTGTGCGTAGGAATTTTTTTGAAATTACTACATTACCCAACCGTGGCATCAGAGCCAGGTCTATGCGTAGATGTTATATGCATGAGTAGGACACAAAGGAGTTGTGGGCGTGGGTATATACATATTGCTTGCCGTCACTAGTTGATTCTTGATTCAGCGGTATTGTTGGATCAAGCGGCCCAGACCGACATTACGCGTACGCTTACTTGAGACTGGTTCTACCATGTGCTTCGCACACAGGTGGCTAGTGGGTGTCTGTTTCTCCAGCTTTAGTTGAATTAGATTCAATGAACAGGGTTCTTTCTGAAGATCAAAAAGCAATCACTATACCGTGTTGTGGTTTTTGATGTGTAGGTAAGAACGGTTCTTGCTCAGTCCGTAGTAGCCACGTAAAACTTGCAACAACAAAGTAGAGGACGTCTAACTTGTTTTTGCAGGGCATGTTGTGATGTGATATGGTCAAGACATGATGCTTAATTTTATTGTATGAGATGATCATGTTTTGTAACAGAGTTATCGGCAACTGGCAGGAGCCATATGGTTATCTCTTTATTGTATGAAATGCAATCGTCATGTAATTGCTTTACTTTATCACTAAGTGGTAGCGATAGTCGTAGTAGAAATAGTTGGCGAGACGACAATGATGCTTCGATGGAGATCAAGGTGTCAAGCCGGTGACGATGGTGATCATGACAGTGCTTTGGAGAAGGAGATCAAAGGCACAAGATGATGATGGCCATATCATATCACTTATATTGATTGCATGTGATGTTTATCCTTTATGCATCTTATTTTGCTTAGTTCAGCGGCAGTGTTATAAGATGATCTCTCACTAAATTTCAATGTATAAGTGTTCTCCCTGAGTATGCAATGTTGCTACAGTTCATCGTGCCGACACACCACGTGATGATCGGGTGTGATAAGCTCTACGTTCACATACAACGGGTGCAAGCCAGTTTTGCACACGCAGAATACTCGGGTTAAACTTGACGAGCCTAGCATATGCAGATATGGCCTCGGAACACTGAGACCGAAAGGTCGATCGCGAATCATATAACAGATATGATCAACATAGTGATGTTCACCATTGAAAAGTACTCCATCTCATGTGATGATCGGACATGGTTTAGTTGATATGGATCACGTGATCACTTAGATGATTAGAGAGATGTCTATCGAAGAGGGAGTTCTTAAGTAATTTGATTGATTGAACATTAATTTATCATGAACTTAGTACCTGATAGCATTTTGCATGACTATGTTGTTGTAGATAGATGGCCCGTGCTGTTGTTCTATTGAATTTTAATGCGTTCCTAGAGAAAGCTAAGTTGAAAGATGATGGTAGAAACTACATGGACAAGGTCCGTAACTTGAGGAATATCCTCATTGCTGCACAGAATAATTATGTCCTAAAAGCACCAATAGGTGACAAACCCGCTGCAGGAGCAACGCCAGATGTTATGAACACCTAGCAGAGCAAAGCCGATGACTACTCGATAGTTCAGTCTGCCATGCTTTACGGCTTAGAACCGGGACTTCCACGACGTTTTGAATGTCATGGAACATATGAGATGTTCCAGGAGTTGAAGTTAATATTTCAAGAAAATGCCCGGATTGAAAGATATGAAGTCTCCAATAAGTTCTACAGCTGCAAAATGGAGGAGAATAGTTCTGTCAGTGAACATATATTCAGAATGTCTGGGTACCACAACCACTTGACTCAGCTGTGAGTTAATCTTCCTGATGATAGTGTCATTGACAGAGTTCTTCAATCACTGCCACCAAGCTACAAGAGCTTCGTCATGAACTATAATTTGCAAGGGATGGATAAGACTATTCCCGAGCTCTTCGCAATGCTAAAGGCTGCGGAGGTAGAAATCAAGAAGGAGCATCAAGTGTTGATGGTAAAAGAGACCACTAGTTTCAAGAAAAAAGGTAAAGGGAAGAAGGGGAACTTCAAGAAGAACAGCAAGCCATTTGCTGCTCAAGTGAAGAAACCCAAGTCTGGACCTAAGCCTGAAACTGAGTGCTTCTACTGCAAAGGGACTAGTCACTGGAAGCGGAACTACCCCAAGTATTTGGCGGAGAAGAAGGATGGCAAAGTGAAAGGTATATTTGATATACATGTTATTGATGTGTACCTTACTAATGCTCGCAGTAGTGCCTAGGTATTTGATACTGGTTCAGTTGCTAACGTTTGCAACTCAAAATAGGGGCTACGGATTAAGCGAAGATTGGCTAAGGACAAGGTGACGCTGCGCGTGGGAAATGGTTCCAAAGTCGATGAGATCGCCGTCGGCACGCTACTGTTGGGGAACGTAGTAATTTCAAAAAAACCCTAAGCACACATAGGATCATGGTGATGCATAGCAACTAGAGGGGAGAGTGTGTCCACGTACCCTTATAGACCAAATGCGGAAGCGTTAGCACAACGCGGTTGCTGTAGTCATATGTCTTCACGATCCGACCGATCCAGTTACCGAACGCACGGCACCTCTGAGTTCTGCACACGTTCAACTCGATGACGTCCCGTGAGCTCCGATCCAGCAAAGCTTCACGGGAGAGTTTCGTCAGCACGACGGTGTGGTGACGGTGATGATGATGCTACCGGCACAGGGCTTCGCGTAAGCACCGCTACGATATGATCGAGGTGGATTATGGTGGAGGGGGCACCACACACGGCTAAGAGATCAATGATCAATTGTTGTGTCTATGGGGTGCCCCCTGCCCCCGTATATAAAGGAGCAAGGGGAGGAGGCGGCCGGCCAGGGAGAGGCGCACCAAGAGGGGGAGCCCTACTCCCACTAGGAGTAGGACTCCTACTTTTCCTAGTAGGAGTAGGAGAGGGGGAAGGAAAGGGAGAGGAGGAGAAGGAAAGAGGGGGCCGGCCCCCCTTGCCCTAAAACAATTCGGTTTGGGACTTGGGGGGCGCCCCACACTCCCCTTGCTGCCCTCTATTTCCACTAAGGCCCATGTAGGCCCATTAAGTCCCCCGGGGGGTTTCGGTAACCTCCCGGTACTCCGGTATATGTCTGAAACCTTCCGGAACCTTTCCGGTGTCTGAACATAATCGTCCAATATATCGATCTTTACGTCTCAACCATTTCGAGACTCCTCGTCATGTTTTTGATCATATACGGGACTCCGAACTACCTTTGGTACATCGAAACACAAAAACTAATAATACCGATCGTCACCGAACTTTAAGCGTGCGGACCCTACGGGTTCGAGAACTATGTAGACATGACCGAGACACGTCTCTGGTCAATAACCAATAGAGGAACCTGGATGCTCATATTGGCTCCCACATATTCTACGAAGATCTTTATCTGTCAAACCGCATAACAACATACGTTATTCCCTTTATCATCGGTATTTTACTTGCCCGAGATTCGGTCGTCGGTATCTCAATACCTAGTTCAATCTCGTTACTGGAAAGTATCTTTACTCGTTTCGTAATACATCATCCTGCAACTAACTCATTAGTTACAATGCTTGCAAGGCTTGTAGTGATGTGCATTACAAAGTGGGCCCAGAGATACCTCTCCGACAATTGGAGTGACAAATCCTAATCTCAAAATACGCTAACTCAACAAGTACCTTCGGAGACACCTGTACAGCACCTTTATAATCACCCAGTTACGTTGTGACGTTTGGTAGCATACAAAGTGTTCCTCCGGTAAACGGGAGTTGCATAATCTCATAGTCATAGGAACATGTATAAGTCATGAAAAAATCAATAGCAACATACTAAACGTTCAAGTGCTAAGCTAACGGAATGGGTCAAGTCAGTCACATCATTCTCCTAATGATGTGATCCCGTTAATCAAATGACAACTCATGTCTATGGCTAGGAAACATAACCATTTTTGATCAACGAGCTAGTCAAGTAAAGGCATACTAGTAACACTCTGTTTGTCTATGTATTCACACATGTATCATGTTTCTGGTTAATACAATTCTGGCATGAATAATAAACATTTACCATGATATAAGGAAATAAATAATAACATTATTATTGCCTCTAGGTCATATTTCCTTCAGTCTCCCACTTGCACTAGAGTGAATAATCTAGATTACACAGTAATGATTCTAACACCCACGGAGCCTTGGTGCTGATCATGTTTTGCTCGTGGAAGAGGCTTAGTCAACGGGTCTGCAACATTCAGATCCATATGTATCTTACAAATCTCTATGTCTCCCACCTGGACTTGATCCTAGATGGAGTTGTAGCGTCTCTTGATGTGCTTGGTTCTCTTGTGAACTCTGGATTCCTTTGCCAAGGCAATTGCACCGGTATTGTCACAAAAGATTTTCATTGGACCCGATGCACTAGGTATGACACCTAGATCAGATATGAACTCCTTCATTCATTGCTTCCAAAGTAGCAATGTACTCTAGTTCACATGTAGATCCCACCACGACGCTCTGTTTAGAACTGCTCCAACTGACAGCTCCACCGTTCAATATAAACACGTATCTGGTTTGTGATTTAGAATCGTCCGGATCAGTGTCAAAGCTTGCATCAATGTAACCATTTACGATGAGCTCTTTGTCACCTCCATAAATGAGAAACATATCCTTAGTCCTTTTCAGGTACTTCAGGATGTTCTTGACCATTTTCCAGTGATCCACTCCTGGATTACATTGGTACCTCCCTGCTAAACTAATAGCAAGGCACACATCAGGTCTGGTACACAGCATTGCATACATGACAGAGCCTATGGCTGAAGCATAGGGAACATCTTTCATTTTCTCTCTATCTTTTGAAGTGGTCGGGCATTGAGTATTACTCAACTTCACACCTTGTAACATAGGCAAGAACCCTTTCTTTGCCTAATCCATTTTGAACTTCTTCAAAACTTTGTCAAGGTATGTGCTTTGTGAAAGTCCAATTAAGCGTCTTGATCTATCTTTGTAGATCTTGATGCCCAATATGTAAGCAGCTTCACCGAGGTCTTTCATTGAAAAACTCTTATTCAAGTATCCTTTTATAGTATCTAGAAATTCAATATCATTTCCAATCAACAATATGTCATCCACATATAATATTAGAAATGCTACAGAGCTCCCACTCACTTTCTTGTAAATACAGGATTCTCCAAAAGTCTGTATAAAACCATATGCTTTGATCACACTATCAAAACGTTTATTCCAACTTCGAGAGGCTTGCAACAGTCCATAAATGGATCGCTGAAGCTTGTACACTTTGTTAGCACCTTTTGGATCGATAAAACCTTCAGGTTGCATCATATACAACTCTTCTTCCAGAAATCCATTCAGGAATGCAGTGTTTACATCCATTTGCCAAATTTCGTAATCATAAAATGCGGCAATTGCTAACATGATTCAGACGGACTTAAGCATCGCTACAGGTGAGAAGGTCTCATCGTAGTCAACTCCTTTAACTTGTCGAAAACCTTTCACAACAAGTCGAGCTTCATAGATAGTAACATTACCATCAGCGTCAGTCTTCTTCTTGAAAATCCATTTTTTCTCAATGGCTTGCCGATCATCGGGCAAGTCAACCAAAGTCCACATTTTGTTCTCATACATGGATCCCATCTTAGATTTCATGGCGTCAAGACATTTTGCGGAATCTGGGCTCATCATCGCTTCCTCATAGTTCGTAGGTTCATCATGGTCAAGTAACATGACCTCCAGAACAGGATTACCCCACCACTCTAGTGTGGATCTTGCTCTGGTTGACCTATGACATTCGGTAGTTACTTGATTTGAATTTTCATGATCATCATCATTGGCTTCCACACTAATTGGTGTAGGTGTCACAGGAACCAATTTCTATGATGAACAACTTTTCAATAAGGGAGCAGGTATAGTTACCTCATCAAGTTCTACTTTCCTCCCACTCACTTCTTTCGAGAGAAACTCCTTCTCGAGAAAGGATCCATTCTTAGCAATGAATCTCTTGCCTTCGGATCTGTGATAGAAGGTGTACCCAACAGTTTCCTTTGGGTATCCTATGAAGATACATTTCTCCGATTTGGGTTCGAGCTTATTAGGTTGATGCTTTTTCACATAAGCATCGCAGCCCCAAACTTTAAGAAACAACAACTTTAGTTTCTTGCCAAACCATGGTTCATAAGGCATCGTCTCAACGGATTTTGATGGTGCCCTATTTAACATGAATGCAGCCGTCTCTGAAGCATAACCCCAAAACGATAGCGGTAAATCAGTAAGAGACATCATAGATCGCACCATATATAGTAAAGTATGATTACGACGTTCGGACACACCATTACGCTGTGGTGTTCCAGGTGGCGTGAGTTGCGAAACTATTCTGCATTGTTTCAAATATAGACCAAACTCGTAACTCAAATATTCTCCTCCATGATCAGATCGTAGAAACTTTATTTTCTTGTTACGATGATTTTCCAATTCACTCTGAAATTCTTTGAACTTTTCAAATGTTTCAGACTTATGTTTCATTAAGTAGATATACCCATATCCGCTCAAAGCATCTATGAAGGTGAGAAAATAACGATACCTGCAGAGAGCCTCAATATTCATTGGACCACATACATCAGTATGTATGATTTCCAACAAATCTGTTGCTCACTCCATTGTTCCGCAGAATGGCGTTTTGGTCATCTTGCCCATGAGGCATGGTTCGTAAGTACCAAGTGATTCATAATCAAGTGATTCCAAAAGTCCATCAGTATAGATTTTCTTCATGCGCTTTACACCAATGACCCAAACAGCAGTGCCACAAATAAGTTGCACTATCATTATCAACTTTCCATCTTTTGGCTTCAACATTATGAATATGTGTGTCACTACTATCAAGATTTAACACAAATAGACCACTCTTCAAGGGTGCATGACCATAAAAGATATTACTCATATAAATAGAACAACCATTATTCTCAGATTTAAATGAATAAACGTCTCGCATCAAACAAGATCCAGATATAATCTTCATGCTCAACGCTGGCACCAAATAACAATTATTCAGGTCTAAAAATAGTCCCGAAGGTAGATGCAGAGGTAGTGTGCCGACGACGATCACATCGACTTTGGAACCATTTCCCACGCGCATCGTCACCTCGTCCTTAGCCAGTCTTCGCTTAATCCGTAGTCCCTATTTCGAGCTGCAAATATTAGCAACAGAACCAGTATCAAATACCCAGGTGCTACTGCGAGTTCTGGTAAGGTACACATCAATAACATGTATATCACATATACCTTTGTTCACCTTGCTATCCTTCTTATCCGCCAAATACTTGGGGCAGTTCTGCTTCCAGTGACCAGTCCCTTTGCAGTAGAAGCACTCAGTCTCAGGTTTAGGACCAGATTTGGGTTTCTTCTCTTGAGCAGCAACTTGCTTGCCATTCTTCTTGAAGTTCCCCTTCTTCTTCCCTTTACCCTTTTTCTTGAAACTGGTGGTTTTGTTAACCATCAACACTTGATGCTCCTTTTTGATTTCTACCTCCGCCGCCTTTAGCATCGCGAAGAGCTCAGGAATTGTCTTATCCATCCCTTGCATATTATAGTTCATCACGAAGCTCTTGTAGCTTGGTGATAGTGATTGAAGAATTCTGTCGATAAAACTATCATTCGAAAGATTAACTCCCAGTTGAGTCAAGTGATTGCAGTACCTAGACATTCTGAGTATATGCTCACTGACAGAACTATTCTCCTCCATTTTGCAGCTGTAGAACTTATTGGAGACTTCATATCTCTCAATCCAGGCATTTGCTTGAAATATTAACTTCAACTCTTGGAACATCTCATATGCTCCATGATGTTCAAAACGTCGTTGAAGTCCCGATTCTAAGACGTAAAGCATGGCACATTGAACTATCATGAAGTCATCAACACACGACTGCCTGGCATTCACAATGTCTGCAGTTGCCGGCACGGGTGGTACACCTAGCGGTGCTTCTAGGACATAATTCTTCTGTGCAGCAATGAGGATAATCCTCAAGTTACGGACCCAGTCCGTGTAATTGCAACAGGGCGATTGCATTGCATACAATAAAGCGACAACCATATGGCTCCTACCAGTTGCCGATAACCCCGTTACAAAACATGATCATCTCACACAATAAATATAGCATCATGTCTTGAGCATATCACATCACAACATGCCCTTCAAAAACAAGTTAGACATCGTCTACTTTTATAACACCCTCGATGCGACTATAGCTCCCACGTGTCGAGGCACGACTTAGAGACATAATCGCATTGAAGGCATATGTCGCAAGTTAGGCAATCTTCACAACATCCCATGTAATATGAACAACAAAGGGGAGATAACATAGTTGGATTACACTCGCCACGTCAATCAAGTACATAAATAACATTACATCATCCAAACACTCATGGCCCGACTACGACGCCAAAATAAAAGAGAACCCAACATGCGACACGGTCCCAATCACCCCCAACTGGGCACCACTACTGATCATCGGGAAAGGAAACGTAGTAACGTTGAGAGTCTTCGTCGAACTCCCACTTGAGCTCATACGCGTCACCTGGAGCGGAATCATCAGGCCCTGCATCTGGTGTAATAGTAATCTGTGAGCCACAGGGACTCAGCAATCTCGCACCCTCGTGATCAAGACTATTTAAGCTTATAGGTATGGCAAGGTAAATATAAGTGGAGCTACAGCAAGCGACTAGCAAGTATGGTGGCTAACTTATTCGCAAAAGAGGGCGACAAGAGGAGGCAAAGCGGTAGCGAGAAACTAGAGAGCAACCTGCGCAAACATTACTCCAACAACGTGTCCACTTCCTGGACTCCGCCGAGAAGAGGCCATCACGGTAACACACTCAGTTGATTCATTTTAATTAAATTAAGGTTCAAGTTATCTACAACCAGACATTAACAAATTCCCATCTGCCCATAACCGCGGGCACGGCTTTCGAAAGTTCAAATCCCTGCAGGGGAGTCCCAACTTAGCCCATGACAAGCTCTCACGGTCAACGAAGGAATAGACCTCCTCCCAAGACGTTCCGATCAGACTCGGTATCTCGGTAATTCAAGACACTTCGACAGGTTAAAACAAGACCAGCAACACCGCCCGAATGTGCCGACAAATCCCGATAGGAGCTGCACATATCTCATTCTCAGGGCACACTCAGATGAGCCAGACATCAGGTAGGCCAGCCCAGAGTTGCCCCTGGTAGCCCCGGACATCGCTCGGTTGGACCAACACTCAGAGGAGCACTGGCCCGGGGGGGGGGGTAAAATAAGATGACCCTTGAGTCTGCAGAACCCAAGGGAAAGAAAAGGCTAGGTGGCAAATGGTAAAACCAATGTTGGGCATTGCTGGAAAAGCTTTAATCAAGGCGAAATATTAAGGGGTTCCCATTATAACCCAACTGCGTAAGGAAAGCAAAATCCGGGAACATAACACCGATATGACGGAAACTAGGGCGGCAAGAGTGGAAAAAACACTAGGCGAGAGGCCGAGCCTTCCACCCTTTACCAAGTATATAGATGCATTAAGATAACATGGCAATATAATGATATCCCAACAAGTAAATAAATGTTCCAACAAGGAACGGGCTCCAATCTTCACCTGCAACTAGCAACGCTATAAGAGGGGCTGAGCAAAGCAGTAACATAGCCAATCAACGGTTTGCTAGGACAAGGTGGGTTAGAGGTTTGACATGGCAATTTGGGAGGCTTGCAAGCAAGTGGTAGGCATCGTAGCAATGGCATAGCAAAAGAGCGAGCAAACTAGCATAGCAAAGATAGTAGTGATTTCGAGGGTATGATCATCTTGCCTGCACAGTTGTCAGAGTTGACTGGATCCTCAAAAGCAAACTCAATGGGCTCCTCGTTAGTGAACTCGTCTCCCGGCTCTACCCAAACAAGACAAACAAGCAACAAGGATACAATCAACCACGCGCAAACTCAAACAACACGATGCAAAGATGATATGCTATGCGGGATGCAAAATGCAAAATATGACATGAAATGCATGAACCTGGCCTCAACATGGAAATCCAAGTGTTCCACTGGAAATATGAGATGAAATCGCTTGAAAACGATATAAAGAACGCCGGAATCGGAGTTACGGTTTGGAAATGGCAAGCGATTCAAAAATGACACCGGTCTGCGATTTACAGCAAGTAGGCCTCTAAATACAATGAGATGAACATGCTACAGCACCCAAACATGACAACAAAATACATGGCAGGGATGCACACAAGATTCTTAACAAAAGTCTAGCACTGAGCTACGGCCAAATCATCCATTAATAGGTTCAAACAAGCATGGCAAAAACGCAAATGGCAAACAGATCTCAGACTTAGTGAAATCAACACTTGTCTGGAATTTCAGATCAGGTAGCCCTCTTCGGAGCAACAAAACTACATGCTACAGGACCTGATCATGGCAAAGTAAAGCATGGCATGGAGCTACTCAAAGAGCATAACAAAAGTCCCTTAGTTACCTTGAGCGAAAAGGGATCATAAAATACAATTGCAAGCATGTGAACATAGCAAAAACATAATCAGCTTCAGATTTAGCGAAAAACTGATACATGCTGAAATATAACTCAAGTAGGCATGTTTACGAGCTCGATGCACTCACTGCAGAGCAAGTCATGGCAAGACAAGCATACATACATCAAGAAGGCACAAAATGCAAGCTAGACATGGCAAGAACAATAGCATAGCATGCACGGATCAATTACAACATCACCGACAAAATTGCAAACAAGTTGACAATCTGTCCAGATTCACAAAGTAGCAAAAGTAGAGCTCGATTGACTCAAGCTAGGGTGCTCCATAATTGCAAACAAAGACATGGATGGATAGAGCACTACAAGATTAACAAAACTCCCTTACTGATCATCCATGAAAGAGGCACGGATCACTAGGAAACAACAAGAACGTATGGCATCATGAGATAAACAGCTCCAGGACTTAGTGAAATTACTAAGTCCCTGAAAATAGACATAGCAAGTGCACTACTTTGCAAGCTTGCACAAGTCACCACACACATCCTAAAAATACATGAGTTGCACCTCTGGAAAGATGACAAAACCCTTAACAAAACACATGTAGAACTCACGGGCATATCATGCACACAATAATCATGGCAAAAATGACAAAAGTGCTAAACGGAGTAGCAGATCTGACAATTAACTCAAGTAGCCCTCTTCTAACAGCATTTCGGGCATCAAGATGAACTCACATGAAAATGATGCAATGTAATGAAATGATGTACTCTCTGAGATGAACATTTTGATATGCTATATGCATGAACCGGAGCTACGGATGCAAAGTTACGGAGCCGCGAACATGGGCATATGAACTAAAAATTCTGAGGACTTAGGAAAAATTCAACCTCCGGATCTGGATCTAGGGTTTCGGGGGCACGTGGCCCGAGGTTCACCGGCGCGAGCTGGAGCTCGCCGGAGTTGAGCCGGAGAAGAAGAAGACGGCCGGGGCGGTCGGATCCGTGCGGGGAGGCGAGGCCAGAGGAGGAGGAGGAGATGGCCGGCCGCGGCGGAGCTCGGCTCCGGCCGGCGGAGCGCGAGGCGGCGGGGAGGAGTGTGGTGGCCGGGTCCGGCCGGCGAGGGGCTTGGCGGCGGAGGGCGACGAGGCGGTGGCCGGGCGCGGGGAAGAAGGCGGCGGCCGGGCGCGGGGAAGAAGGCGACGGCGGGCGCGGGTGAGGCGGCCCGGTTCGGCGCGGGAGAGGGCCGGCCTCAGGCCCGTGCGGGCCGCGGCGGCGGCGGGCGCCAAGTGCCATGTGGCGGCGCGCTACTGGCGCGGGGCGGAGGCGGCAGCTTCGTCTGCCCGGACCGGACGTGTCCGGCGCGGCGCGGTGGATTTTTTTAGGGTTTCGGGGAGGAAGGAGATCCGAAAACGGAGGGGTTCTATATATAGGCATAGAGGGAGCTACGAGAGTCTAAATGAGGTGAGGTTTTCGGCCACGCGATCGTGATCGAACACTCTAGATGATGGAGCAGAGTTTGGTGGGTTTTGGGCCAAAATAGAGGGGTGTTGGGCTGCAACACACACAAGGCCTTTTCGGTCCCTCGGTTAACCGTTGGAGTATCAAACGAAGTCCAAATGGTACGAAACTTGACAGGCGGTCTACCGGTAGTAAACCAAGGCCGCTTGGCAAGTCTCGGTCCAATCCGGAAATGTTTAATCCCCACACACGAAAGAAAGCTAGAAATGGCCACCGGAGGAGAACGAAGCACCGAAATGCAAAACGGACAACGGGAAAAATGCTCGAATGCCTGAGACGAGCACGTATGCAGATGCAATGCACATGATGACATGATATGAGATGCATGACAACGACAACAACACGTGGAGACAAAACCCAAACCTGAGGAAATAAATATAACTTAACGCCGGAGACGGCAAGAGTTGGAGCACAAATTGGGAAAGTTACATCCGGGGTGCTACAACACTCCACCACTATGAAAGGATCTCGTCCCGAGATCTACGACTGAAAGAACGCCGGGTACTCAGAACGGAGGTGATCCTCGTGTTCCCAGGTAGCTTCACGGTCGGAATTGTGTGACCACTTGACTTTGAGAAATTTGATTGACTTGTTGCGAGTCTTGCGTTCAGTCTCTTCAAGAATAGCAACTGGGTGCTCACGAGAAGAGAGATCTTCTTGGAACTCAATGTCCTTGAAGTTGACGGTGCGGTCAGGAGTCTTGAAGCGCTTTCGAAGCTGAGAAACATGGCACATGTCATGAACATTTGCAAAGTTTGAAGGAAGCTCGAGTTGATAGGCGAGGTCGCCTCTCTTGCTGACAATCTTGAAAGGTCCCACGTATCTAGGGGAAAGCTTCCCTTTGATACCGAAGCGACGAGTACCTTTCATAGGAGAGACGCGGAGGTAAACATGATCTCTGATCTCGAAAGCCAAATCACGGTGCTTACTATCATAGTAGCTCTTCTGGCGGGATTGGGCTGCTTTGAGGTTATCACGAATGACTTTACACATTTCTTCTGCCTCTGTGATTATGTCATTACCCAAAAGCTGACGTTCACCGGTTTCAGACCAGTTGAGAGGGGTACGGCACTTCCTGCCATACAGAATTTCAAATGGGGCCTTGCCCGAACTTGCTTGAAAACTGTTGTTGTAGGAGAATTCAGCATAAGGAAGACAATCCTCCCACTTCATGCCGAAGGAGATCACACAAGCCCTGAGCATATCTTCAAGAATCTGGTTGACACGCTCGACTTGACCGCTTGTTTGAGGATGGAAAGCTGTGCTGAAGCGGATGTTGGTGCCCATGGCCTTCTGAAAAGAATCCCAAAACTTCGAGGTAAAGACGCTGCCACGGTCTGAAGAGATCACTTGTGGAATACCGTGCAGAGAGACAATACGAGAGGTATAGAGTTCCACCAATTGAGCTGCAGTGATCGACTCTTTGATAGGCAGAAAGTGAGCCACTTTGGTGAGTTTGTCGATGACAACGAATATAGCATCATTGCCACGCTTGGACTTAGGAAACCCAGTCACGAAGTCCATTTCAATGTGGTCAAACTTCCATTCTGGAATGGCAAGAGGTTGGAGGAGACCTGCTGGCCTTTGGTGTTCTGCCTTCACTCTTCTGCAGACATCACATTCATTCACGAATTGAGCAATCTCGCGCTTCATTCGAGTCCACCAATAAGCTTGCTTGAGGTCCTGATACATCTTTGTGCTCCCAGGGTGGATGGAGAGGAGAGAATTGTGAGCCTCGTTCATGATCACTTTACGGAGGTCACCTTCGGGTAAAAAAATACGATCCTCGAAGAAGAGAGTGTCCTTGTCATCAAGGCGGTAGCACTTGTACTTGGACTTGCTCTTGGCAATCCCAATCTTCACCTTTTTCACCATAGCATCAAGAAGCTGGGCTTGGCGAATCTGGTCTTCCAAGGTAGGAGAGACTTGAAGGTTGGCGAGGAAACCTTGAGGAACAACTTGCAGATTAAGTTTGCGGAAAGCTTCACAAAGCTCGGGTTGATAAGGCTTGAGAATCAGACTGTTACAGTAGGCCTTTCTGCTCAATGCGTCAGCAATGACATTGGCCTTGCCTGGAGTATACTCGATACTCGGATTATACTCTTGAATCATTTCGACCCATCGAGTTTGCCTGAGGTTGAGATTAGGCTAAGTGAAGATGTACTTGAGACTCTTGTGATCAGTGAAAATGTCCACTTTTCTTCCCAATAGAAGATGTCTCCAAGTCAAAAGAGCATGCACAACTGCCGCCAACTAGAGATCATGAGTGGGGTAGTTCTTCTCATTAGGCTTCAACTGGCGAGATGTATAAGCAACAACTTTCTTCTCTTGCATCAATACTGCGCCAAGACCTTGGAGAGAGGCATCACAAAAGACCTCGTACGGCTTGGATTCATCAGGCGGAGTCAGAACTAGAGCGGTGATCAATTTCTCTTTCAAAGTGTTGAAAGCAATATCACACTCCGGAGACCAAACGTACTTGACGTGCTTCTGAAGAAGATTTGAGAGAGGCTTCGCGATCTTAGAAAAGTTTTCAATGAATCTTCGGCAATAGCTTGCGAGACCGAGAAAACTGCGGAGTTGCTTCACGTTCTGAGGAGGTTCCCAATTCACAATTGCAGACACCTTCTCAGGATTCACGGCAATGCCCTTGGCAGAGATGATATGACCAAGATAAAGAACCTCATCGAGCCAAAATTCACACTTGGTGAACTTGGCGTAGAACTGATGTTCTCTGAGCTTATCAAGAACCAAACGCAAGTGCTTGGCATGATCTTCCTTATTCTTGGAGAAAACCAGAATGTCGT
Source organism: Triticum urartu (assembly GCF_056163025.1). Classification (NCBI taxonomy): domain Eukaryota; kingdom Viridiplantae; phylum Streptophyta; class Magnoliopsida; order Poales; family Poaceae; genus Triticum; species Triticum urartu. Next base: position 231,835,088 of record NC_141876.1, on the reverse strand, counting down.
CGAGATAGACCAAAACGAAGTCATTGGTGTAGGCATTGAAGATGAAGTTCATCATTCGAGAGAACGTCGGAGGAGCGTTGGCGAGGCCAAAAGACATGACAGTGTATTCATAAGAACCAAAGCTTGTTCTGAATGCTGTCTTGGGAATATCTTCTTCACGAATGCGAATCTGGTGATAACCCATACGGAGATCAAGCTTGGAGAATACTTGGGCACCTTTGAGTTGTTCGAATAGCTCATTGATGTTGGGAAGTGGGTATTTGTTCTTGATGGTCTTCTTGTTCACTGGACGGTAATCAACACAAAGTCGGTCCGTTCCATCCTTCTTATTCACAAAAAGAACACCACAACCCCACGGAGAAGAACTAGGCCGGATAAGACCCATTTTCTCTTGAATATCGAGTTGCTTCTTCAGCTCCTTCAACTCTTCAGGTCCGAGCTTGTAAGGACGTTTGCACACAGGTTTCATGCCAGGCTCAAGATCAATAACGAATTCAACTGGCCGGTGCGGAGGCATTCCTGGGAGCTCTTCTGGAAAGACGTCTTGGTATTCGCAAACGACTGGAATTTGAGAGATGGCATCCAATTTGCCCTTCTCATTGAGAGAAAATAGACGGATAGTATCATCATGAGCGGCAAAGACAATTACATCCTCAGACGAATGAGTCAATTGAATCTGCCTGGCTACACAATCAAGCTGAGCCTTGTGCTTAGAAAGCCAATCCATTCCGAGAATAAGATCAATATCTGAGTTACCAAGAACCACCGGAGAAGAGAGAAACTTGTAATCGCCCAATGTGATAGAAACATCTGGGGCAATAGCGCTTGCATTCATGAATTTACCCGGAGAAACAACAGATAACTGTGTAGGAAAATCTTGCAAAGGAAACTCATGCTTAGAAACAAATGGCCTCGAGATGAAACAATGTGATGCACCCGTGTCAAAAAGAACTTTTGCAGGAATATCATTAACAGGAAGGTTACCCATGATGACATCTGATGAGTCCTCTGCCTGAGCTGCATTCATCAAGTTGACCTTGGCGGACTTGGGGTTATGCTTGACCACAGCTGTACTTGCCTATCTGACAGGAGGAGGAGGAGGAAGACGCCTCTGGTTGAAACACTTGTTGGCATAGTGACCCTTCTGTTGGCACTTGTTGCACGTGACCTCTGAAAGCGGACGGTGGTACGGAGCACTCGATCTTGGAGCTTGAGACGAAGTCTTGTTCTGAAAGCCAGGGTTGGGTGGGTGGGAAGAACCACTGCCACCTTTGCTCTTCTGCTGATACGGCTGACGGAACGGAGGAGGAGGAAGCCAATACTTCTGCTGCTTGGCCACTTGAGTAGAGGAAGAAGGAGTAACATCTCTGACTCGCTTTTTGGAAGCATCACACCTCAACTGAGCAGCCTCTTGCTTCAGTGCCATGTTGTAGAACTCATCGTACCTCAAGGGCTCGAAGAAAACAAGAGCTAGCTGGATTTCTTCTCTGAGGCCACCCCTGAACTGATATATCGTGCTCTTCTCATCAGGCACGTCCTGCTTGGCAAAGCGGGCGAGCTTCTGAAACAACTTGTTGTAGTCATAGACAGACAAAGAGCCTTGCTTCAGATTGCGGAATTCCTCACGCTTGCTTTCAACCACGCTCTGAGGAATATGATGAGCTCGGAAATCTCAACGGAAATCATCCCAAGTGATAACACGTCCACCTCGGGAATCCTTGTACTGCTGGAACCATTCTGCAGCTTGATCTTTGAGTTGGAAGGAAGCGAACTTGACAAAGTCCTCAGGCCTGACGTTACTGCACTTGAAATGCTTGCACAGGTCCACAAGCCAATCGTCAGCATCGGTTGCCTCAACACAATTGCTGAAAGTCTTTGGCCCATTAGCAAGGAACTGGTTGAGTGTAGCAAAGTGATTCTGATCGCTGCCTTGATTCCCTTGGTTGCACTCTTGGAGAATTTGCATGATCAACTGTGTGTTTGCATTGGTTGCGGCCATCACAGCTTGCCATGCCTCTGGAGGAGGTGGAGGTGGTGGCGGATCAGGATTCGGATTTGTGCGCGTTGGAGGAGCCATCCTGAAGAGGTTGACCACCATTAGCACATTGATAGACAAATATTGAAGCTGAATCCAACGGAATGAATATTGCAACATATAGTCTTCACATCCGAACAAAATGAACGAATGCGTTCCTCTTGAAATGGTCACATATCCATAAATTGAGAAGCCACATAGAATTAAGGTAGAGAAATAAATCAACAAGGTACGAATGAAGAACGAATAATCGGTAAGAAATCCCAATCTCAAACCAATATCCGTGGAAGAAGAACTAGAGCTACTAGAATTCCCACCTATGAAACTCCCGAACCTTTCCGGTTATGCAATCAGGTGTTGGGGATACAGGGGAAGCATAATATCTCACCCAAACTAGCAAATCCTACATCCAGCTGTATCCATCCTTCAACACATAACCAAGAAACCTTCGGAAATCATCTACCTCAACCTTCGAAAAGCATCCGTTATACAAGTTATGGCGATACTCCTGAACTCCCGCCCCAGTACTGGGTGGCGTCGAGGTTATCTCACCAACGAACTGCATAAAAGAGATTTTTTATGTCGGCGTACTAAACTCAGGTATTCCAGAACTGCAACGATAAAATTATGATGACAACACCTCAGAGCTCAACTCCCCGGGACACTTCCACTAAACCCCTGACAGGAGGTACCAAGACAATGTTCTCATCATAAAACCATCGGAACGATTCCAAGATACCCACGTGATCCTAAAAAAAAAATTAGTGAAATTTGAGAAGAGAAGAGTCAAAACTCTACGTCCGGATGCCTTACCAGAGCGATGAGGAGACTGGGAAGTAAAAAGAATTCCAAAACTCTCCGATATATAATTCCTAAAGACTCAAAACATTTTTTTCTAGACACAACTCGGCCGCTAAAAATGATCAAGCAATGGGGCTCCTAAGGTCGGGGAAGGCTCTGATTACCAACTTATAACACCCTCGATGCGACTATAGCTCCCACGTGTCGAGGCACGACTTAGAGACATAGTCGCATTGAAGGCATATGTCGCAAGTTAGGCAATCTTCACAACATCCCATGTAATATGAACAACAAAGGGGAGATAACATAGTTGGCTTACACTCGCCATGTCAATCAAGTACATAAATAACATTACATCATGCAAACACTCATGGCCCGACTACGGCGCCAAAATAAAAGAGAACCCAACATGCGACACGGTCCCAATCACCCCCAACTGGGCACCACTACTGATCATCGGGAAAGGAAACGTAGTAACGTTGAGAGTCTTCGTCGAACTCCCACTTGAGCTCATACGCGTCACCTGGAGCGGAATCATCAGGCCCTGCATCTGGTGTAATAGTAATCTGTGAGCCACAGGGACTCAGCAATCTCGCACCCTCGTGATCAAGACTATTTAAGCTTATAGGTATGGCAAGGTAAATATAAGTGGAGCTACAGCAAGCGACTAGCAAGTATGGTGGCTAACTTATTCGCAAAAGAGGGCGACAAGAGGAGGCAAAGCGGTAGCGAGAAACTAGAGAGCAACCTGCGCAAACATTACTCCAACAACGTGTCCACTTCCTGGACTCCGCCGAGAAGAGGCCATCACGGTAACACACTCAGTTGATTCATTTTAATTAAATTAAGGTTCAAGTTATCTACAACCAGACATTAACAAATTCCCATCTGCCCATAACCGCGGGCACGGCTTTCGAAAGTTCAAATCCCTGCAGGGGAGTCCCAACTTAGCCCATGACAAGCTCTCACGGTCAACGAAGGAATAGACCTCCTCCCAAGACGTTCCGATCAGACTCGGTATCTCGGTAATTCAAGACACTTCGACAGGTTAAAACAAGACCAGCAACACCGCCCGAATGTGCCGACAAATCCCGATAGGAGCTGCACATATCTCGTTCTCAGGGCACACTCAGATGAGCCAGACGTCGGGTAGGCCAGCCCAGAGTTGCCCCTGGGAGCCCCGGACATCGCTCGGTTGGACCAACATTCAGAGGAGCACTGGCCCGGGGGGGTAAAATAAGATGACCCTTGAGTCTGCAGAACCCAAGGGAAAGAAAAGGCTAGGTGGCAAATGGTAAAACCAATGTTGGGCATTGCTGGAAAAGCTTTAATCAAGGCGAAATATTAAGGGGTTCCCATTATAACCCAACTGCGTAAGGAACGCAAAATCCGGGAACATAACACCGATATGACGGAAACTAGGGCGGCAAGAGTGGAACAAAACACTAGGCGAGAGGCCGAGCCTTCCACCCTTTACCAAGTATATAGATGAATTAAGATAACATGGCAATATAATGATATCCCAACAAGTAAATAAATGTTCCAACAAGGAACGGGCTCCAATCTTCACCTGCAACTAGCAACGCTATAAGAGGGGCTGAGCAAAGCGGTAACATAGCCAATCAACGGTTTGCTAGGACAAGGTGGGTTAGAGGTTTGACATGGCAATTTGGGAGGCTTGCAAGCAAGTGGTAGGCATCGTAGCAATGGCATAGCAAAAGAGCGAGCAAACTAGCATAGCAAAGATAGTAGTGATTTCGAGGGTATGATCATCTTGCCTACACAGTTGTCAGAGTTGACTGGATCCTCAAAAGCAAACTCAACGGGCTCCTCGTTAGCGAACTCGTCTCCCGGCTCTACCCAAACAAGACAAACAAGCAACAAGGATACAATCAACCACGCGCAAACTCAAACAACACGATGCAAAGATGATATGCTATGCGAGATGCAAAATGCAAAATATGACATGAAATGCATGAACCTGGCCTCAACTTGGAAATCCAAGTGTACCACTGGAAATATGAGATGAAATCGCTTGAAAACGATATAAAGAACACCGGAATCGGAGTTACGGTTTGGAAATGGCAAGCGATTCAAAAATGACACCGGTCTGCGATTTACAGCAAGTAGGCCTCTAAATACAATGAGATGAACATGCTACAGCACCCAAACATGACAACAAAACACATGGCAGGGATGCACACAAGATTCTTAACAAAAGTCTAGCACTGAGCTACGGCCAAATCATCCATTAACAGGTTCAAACAAGCATGGCAAAAACGCAAATGGCAAACAGATCTTAGACTTCGTGAAATCAACACTTGTCTGGAATTTCAGATCAGGTAGCCCTCTTCGGAGCAACAAAACTACATGCTATAGGACCTGATCATGGCAAAGTAAAGCATGGCATGGAGCTACTCAAAGAGCTTAACAAAAGTCCCTGAGTGACCTTGAGCCAAAAGGGATCATAAAATACAATTGCAAGCATGTGAACATAGCAAAAACATAATCAGCTTCAGATTTAGTGAAAAACTGACACATGCTGAAATATAACTCAAGTAGGCATGTTTACGAGCTCGATGCACTCACTGCAGAGCAAGTCATGGCAAGACAAGCATACATCCGTCAAGAAGGCACAAAATGCAAGCTAGACATGGCAAGAACAATAGCATAGCATGCACGGATCAATTACAACATCACCGGCAAAATTGCAAACAAGTTGACAATCTGCCCAGATTCACAAAGTAGCAAAAGTAGAGCTCGATTGACTCAAGCTAGGGTGCTCCATAATTGCAAACAAAGACATGGATGGATAGAGCACTACAAGATTAACAAAACTCCCTTACTGATCATCCATGAAAGAGGCACAGATCACTAGGAAACAACAAGAACGTATGGCATCATGAGATAAACAGCTCCAGGACTTAGTGAAATTACTAAGTCCCTGAAAATAGACATAGCAAGTGCACTACTTTGCAAGCTTGCACAAGTCACCACACACATCCTAAAAATACATGAGTTGCACCTCTGGAAAGATGACAAAACCCTTAACAAAACACATGTAGAACTCACGGGCATATCATGCACACAATAATCATGGCAAAAATGACAAAAGTGCTAAACGGAGTAGCAGATCTGACAATTAACTCAAGTAGCCCTCTTCTAACAGCATTTCGGGCATCAAGATGAACTCAAATGAAAATGATGCAATGTAATGAAATGATGTACTCTCTGAGATAAACATTTTGATATGCTATATGCATGAACCGGAGCTACGGATGCAATGTTACGGAGCCGCGAACATGGGCATATGAACTAAAAATTCTGAGGACTTAGGAAAAATTCAACCTCCGGATCTGGATCTAGGGTTTCGGGGGCACGCGGCCCGAGGTTCGCCGACGCGAGCTGGAGCTCGCCGGAGTTGAGCCGGAGAAGAAGAATACGGCCGGGGCGGTCGGATCCGTGCGGGGAGGCGAGGCCAGAGGAGGAGGAGGAGATGGCCGGCCGCGGCGAAGCTCGGCTCCGGCCGGCGGAGCGCGAGGCGGCGGGGAGGAGTGCGGTGGCTGGGTCCGGCCGACGAGGGGCTTGGCGGCGGAGGGCGACGAGGCGGCGGCCGAGCGCGGGGAAGAAGGCGGCGGCGGGCGCGGGTGAGGCGGCCCGGTTCGGCCTCGGGCCCGTGCGGGCCGCGGCGGCGGCGGGCGCCGGGTGCCACGTGGCGGCGCGCTACTGGCGCGGGGCGGCGGCGGCAGCTTCGTCCGCCCGGACCCGATGTGTCCGGCGCGGCGCGGTGGATTTTTTTTAGGGTTTCGGGGAGGAAGGAGATCCGAAAACGGAGGGGTTCTATATATAGGCATAGAGGGAGCTAGGAGAGTCTAAATGAGGTGCGGTTTTCGGCCACGCGATCGTGATCGAATGCTCTAGATGATGGAGCAGAGTTTGGTGGGTTTTGGGCCAAAATAGAGGGGTGTTGGGCTGCAACACACACAAGGACTTTTCGGTCCCTCGGTTAACCGTTGGAGTATCAAACGAAGTCCAAATGGTACGAAACTTGACAGGCGGTCTACCGGTAGTAAACCAAGGCCGCTTGGCAAGTCTCGGTCCAATCTGGAAATGTTTAATCCCCACACATGAAAGAAATCTAGAAATGGCCACCGGAGGAGAACGAAGGACCGGAATGCAAAACGGACAACGAGAAAAAATGCTCGAATGCCTGAGACGAGCACGTATGCAGATGCAATGCACATGATGACATGATATGAGATGCATGACAACGACAACAACACGTGGCGACAAAACCCGAACCCGAGGAAATAAATATAACTTAACGCCGGAGACGGCAAGAGTTGGAGTACAAATTGGGAAAGTTACATCCGGGGTGCTACAACTTTGTTGTTGCAAGTTTTACGTGGCTGCTACGGGCTGAGCAAGAACCATTCTTACCTACGCATCAAAACCACAACGATAGTTCGTCAAGTTAGTGATGTTTTAACCTTCACAGGGACCGGGCACAGCCACACTCGGTTCAACTAAAGTTGGAGAAACTGACACCTGCCAGCCACCTATGTTCAAAGCACGTCGGTAGAACCAGTCTCGCGTAAGCATACGCGTAATGTCGGTCCGAGCCGCTTCATCCAACAATGCCGCCAAACCAAAGTATGACATGCTGGTAAGCAGTATGACTTGTATCGCCCACAACTCACTTGTGTTCTACTCGTGCATATAACATCTATGCATAAAACCTGGCTCGGATGCCATAGTTGGGAACATAGTAATTTCAATAAATTTCCTACGCACACACGGGATCATGGTGATGCATAGCAACGAGAGGGGAGAGTGTGTCCATGTACCCTCGTAGACCAAATGCGGAAGCGTTAGCACAACGCGGTTGATGTAGTCGTACATCTTCACGATCCGACCGATCCAAGTACCGAATGCACGGCACCTCCGAGTTCTGCACACGTTCAACTCGATGACGTCCCGCGAGCTCCGATCCAGCAAAGCTTCACTGGAGAGTTTCGTCAGCACGACGGCATGGTGACAGTGATGATGATGCTACCGATGCAGGGCTTCGCCTAAGCGCCGCTACGATATGATCGAGGTGGATTATGGTGGAGGGGGGCACCGCACACGGCTAAGAGATAAATCATCAATTGTTGTGTCTATGGGGTGCCCCCTATCCCCGTATATAAAGGAGCAAGGGGAGGAGGCGGCCGGCCAGGGAGACGCACGCCAAGAGGGGGAGTCCTACTCCCACTAGGAGTAGGACTCCTCCTCTTCCTAGTAGGAGTAGGAGAGGGGGAAGGAAAGGGAGAGGAGGAGAAGGAAAGAGGGGGCCGGCCCCCCTTGCCCTAAACCAATTCGGTTTGGGCCTTGGGGGGCGCCCCACACTCCCCTTGCTGCCCTCTATTTCCACTAAGGCCCTTGTAGGCCCATTAAGTCCCCCGGGGGGGTTTTGGTAACCTCCTGGTACTCCGGTATATGTCTGAAACCATCCGGAACCTTTCCGGTGTCTGAACATAATCGTCCAATATATTGATCTTTACGTCTCAACCATTTCGAGACTCCTCGTCATGTTTTTGATCATATACGGGACTCCGAACTACCTTTGGTACATCGAAACACAAAAACTAATAATACCGATCGTCACCGAACTTTAAGCGTGCGGACCCTACGGGTTCGAGAACTATGTAGACATGACCGAGACACGTCTCTGGTCAATAACCAATAGAGGAACCTGGATGCTCATATTGGCTCCCACATATTCTACGAAGATCTTTATCTGTCAAACCGCATAACAACATACGTTATTCCCTTTGTCATCGGTATTTTACTTGCCCGAGATTCGGTCGTCGGTATCTCAATACCTAGTTCAATCTCGTTACTGGAAAGTATCTTTACTCGTTCCGTAATACATCATCCCGCAACTAACTCATTAGTTACAATGCTTGCAAGGCTTATAGTGATGTGCATTACAAAGTGGGCCCAGAGATACCTCTCCGACAATTGGAGTGACAAATCCTAATCTCAAAATACGCTAACTCAACAAGTACCTTCAGAGACACCTGTACAGCACCTTTATAATCACCTAGTTACGTTGTGACGTTTGGTAGCATACAAAGTGTTCCTCCGGTAAACAGGAGTTGCATAATCTCATAGTCATAGGAACATGTATAAGTCATGAAGAAATCAATAGCAACATACTAAACGATCAAGTGCTAAGCTAACGGAATGGGTCAAGTCAATCACATCATTCTCCTAATGATGTGATCTCGTTAATAAAATGACAACTCATGTCTATGGCTAGGAAACATAACCATCTTTGATCAACGAGCTAGTCAAGTAAAGGCATACTAGTAACACTCTGTTTGTCTATGTATTCACACATGTATCATGTTTCCGGTTAATACAATTCTAGCATGAATAATAAACATTTATCATGATATAAGGAAATAAATAATAACATTATTATTGCCTCTAGGTCATATTTCCTTCAGCTACCTCTACATCTACCTTCGGGATTAGTTTTAGACCTAAATAATTTTTATTTGGTGCAAGCGTTGAGCACGAACATTATATTTGGATCTTGTTTAATGCGAGACGGTTATTCATTTAAATCAGAGAATAATGGTTGTTCTATTTATATGAGTAATATCTTTTATGGTCATGCACCCTTGATGAGTGGTCTGTTTTTACTAAATGTTGATAATAGTGATACACATGTTCATTGTATTGAAGCCAAAAGATGTAGAGTTGATAATATAGTGCAACTTATTTGTGGCACTGCCATTTGGGTCATATTGGTGTAAAGCGCATGAAGAAACTCCATTCTGATGGACTTCTGGAATCACTTGATTATGAATCACTTGGAACTTGTGAACCATGCCTAATGGGCAAGATGACTAAACCAACGTTCTCCGGAACAATGGAGTGAGCAATAGAGTTATTGGAAATCATACATACTGATGTATGTGGACCAATGAACATTGAGGCTCGCGGCGGATATCGTTATTTTCTCACCTTCACAGATGATTTGAGTAGATATGGGTATATCTACTTAATGAAACATAAGTCTAGAACATTTGAAAAGTTCAAACAATTTCAGATTTAAGTGGAAAATCATCGTAACTAGAAAATAAAGTTTCTACGATCCGGTCGTAGATGATAATATTTGAGTTACAAGTTTGATCTTCATTTGAAACAATGCGAAATAGTTTCGCAACTCACGCCACTCGGAACACCACAGCATAATGGTGTGTCTGAACGTCTAATCATACTTTACTAGATATGGTGCGATCCATGATGTCTCTTACCGATTTACCGCTATCGTTTTGGGGTTATGCTTTAGAGACGGCTACATTCACGTTAAATAGGGCACCATCTAAATACGTTGAGACGACACCTCATGAACTGTGGTTTGGCAAGCAACCCAAGTTGTCATTTCTAAAAGTCCGGGCTGTGATGCTTATGTGAAAAAGCTTCAACCTGATAAGCTCGAACCCAAATCGGAGAAATGTGTCTTCATAGGATACCCAAAGGAGATTGTTGGGTACACCTTCTATCACAGATCCAAAGGCAAGATATTCGTTGCGAAGAATGGGTCCATTCTATAGAAGGAGTTTCTCTCGAAAGAAGTGAGTGGGAGGAAAGTAGAACTTGATGAGGTAATTGTACCTGCTCCCTTATTGGAAAGTAGTTCCTCACTAAAATCAGTTCCAGTGATTCCTACACCAGTAAGTGTGGAAGCTAATGATGATGATCATGAAACTTCTGATCAAGTTACTACCGAACCTCGTAGGTCAACTAGAGTAAGATCCGCACCAGAGTGGTACGGTAATCCTGTTCTGGAGGTCATGTTACTTGACCATGACGAACCTACAAACTATGAGGAAGCGATGATGAGCCCAGATTCCGCAAAATGGCTTGAGGCCATGAAATCTGAGATGGGATCCATGTATGAGAACGGAGTGTGGACTTTGGTTGACTTGCCCGATGATCGGCAGGCCATAGAGAATAAATGGATCTTCAAGAAGAAGACTGACACTGACGATAATGTTACTGTCTACAAAGCTTGACTTATTGCAAAAGGTTTTTCGACAAGTTCAAGGACTTGACTACGACAAGACCTTGTCACCCGTAGCGATGCTTAAGTCCGTCCGAATCATGTTAGCAATTGCTGCATTTTATGATTATGAAATTTGGCAAATGGATGTCAAAATTGGATTCCTTAATGGATATCTTAAAGAAGAGTTGTATATGATGCAACTAGAAGGTTTTGTCGATCCAATAGGTGCTAACAAAGTGTGCAAGCTCCAGCTATCCATTTATGGACTGGTGCAAGCCTTTCAGAGTTGGAATATACGCATATGGTTATATACAGACTTTTGGAGAAGCCTGTATTTACAAGAAAGTGAGTGGGAGCTCTGTAGCATTTTTGATATTATATGACGACATATTGTTGATCGGAAATGATACTGAATTTCTGAATAGCATAAAAGGATACTTGAATAAGAATTTTTCAATGAAAGACCTCGGTGAAGCTGCTTATATATTGGGCATCAAGATCTATAGAGATAGATCAAGACGCTTAATTGGACTTTCACAGAGCACATACCTTGATAAAGTTTTGAAGTAATACAAAATGGATCAGGCAAAGAAAGGGTTCTTGCCTATATTACAAGGTGTGAAATTGAGTCAGACTCAATGCCCAACCACTTTAGAAGATAGAGAGAAAATGAAAGTCATTCCCTATGCTTCAGCCATAGGTTCTATCATGTATGTTGTGCCGTGTACCAGACCTCATGTGTGCTTTGCTATTAGTTTAGCAGGGAGGTACCAAAGTAATCCAGGAGTGGATCACTGGACAGCGGTCAAGAACATCCTGAAATACTTGAAAAGTACTATGGATATGTTTATCGTTTATGGAGGTGACAAACAGCTTGTCTTAAACGGTTACGTCGATGCAAGCTTTGACACTGATCTGGATGACTCTAAGTCACAAAACGGATATGTATTTTTATTAAATGGTGGAGCTGTTAGTTGGTGCGGTTCCAAGAAGAGCGTTGTGGTGGGATCTACATGTGAAGCGGAGTACATAGCTGCTTCAGAAGCAGCAAATGAAGGTGTCTGGATGAAGGATTTCATATCCGATCTAGGGGTCATAACTAGTGCATCGGGTCCAATGAAAATCTTTTGTGCCAATACAGGTGCAATTGCCTTGGCAAAGGATTCCAGATTTCACAAGAGAACCAAGAACATCAAGAGACGCTTCAATTCCATCCACGATCAAGTCAAGGAGACAGAGATTTGCAAGATACATACGGATCTGAATGTTGCAGACCCGTTGACTAAGCCTCTCTCACGAGCAAAACATGATCAGCACCAAGACTCCATGGGTGTTAGAATCATCACAATGTAATCTAGATTATTGACTCTAGTGCAAGTGGGAGACTGAAGGAAATATGCCCTAGAGGCAATAATAAAGTTGTTATTTATATTTCCTTATATCATGATAAATGTTTATTATTCATGCTAGAATTGTATTAACCGGAAACTTAGTGCATGTGTGAATACATAGACAAACAGAGTGTCACTAGTATGCCTCTACTTGACTAGCTCGTTGATCAAAGATGGTTAAGTTTCCTAGCCATGGACAAAGAGTTGTCATTTGATAAACGGGATCACATCATTAGAGAATGATGTGATTGACTTGACCCATCCGTTAGCTTAGCACGATGATCGTTTAGTTTACTGCTCTTGCTTTCTCCATAACTTATACATGTTCCTATGACTATGAGATCATGCAACTCCCGAATACCGGAGGGACACTTAGTGTTCTATCAAACATTAGAACGTAACTGGGTGACTATAAAGTTGCTCTACAGGTGTCTCTGATGGTTTTTGTTGCCTTGGCATAGATCAAGATTAGGATTTGTCACTCCGAGTGTCGGACAGGTATCTCTGGGCCCTCTTGGTAATGTACATCTCTATAAGCCTTGCAAGCCATGTAACTAATGAGTTAGTTACGGGATGTAGCATTACGGAACTAGTAAAGAGACTTTCCGATAACGAGATTGAACTAGGCATGATGATACCAACGATCGAATCTCGGGCAAGTAACATACCGATGACAAAGGGAACAACGTATGTTGTTGTGCGGTTTGACCAATGAAGATCTTCATAGAATATGTAGGAACCAATATGAGCATCCAAGTTCCGCTATTGGTTATTGACTGGAGATGATTCTTGGTCATGTCTACATAGTTCTCGAACCCATAGGGTCCGCACGCTTAACGTTTGGTGATGATCGGTATTATGAGTTTATGTGTTTTGATGTACCGAAGGTAGTTCAGAGTCGCAGATATGATCACGGACATGACGAGGAGTCTCGAAATGGTTAATCCGTAAAGATCGATATATTGGAAGACTATGTTTGGACATCATAATGGTTCCGGATGAGTTCGGGCATTTTCCGGAGTACCGGGAGGTTACCGGAACCCCCCGGGGAGTCAATGGGCCTTTATGGGCCAAAGTGGAAAGGAGGAGGAGGCGTTCAAAGTGCGGGCGTGCCCTCCCCCAAGCCCAATCCGAATTGGGAGGGGGGCGGCCCCCTTTCCTTCTCTCATTCTCCCCCTTCATTCCCTCTCCTACTCCAACTAGGGAAGGGGGAATCCTACTCCCACCGGGAGTAGGACTCCCCCCTTGGGTGCGTCTATGAGGCCGGCCCTCTCCCCTCCTCCACTCCTTTATATACGGGGTGAGGGGGCACCCCATAGATACACAAGTTGGCCATTGATCCCTTAGCCATGTGCAGTGCCCCCTCCACCATAATCCACCTCGGTCATATCATAGCGGTGCTTAGGCGAAGCCTTGTTCCGGTAGCATCATCATCATTGTCATCACGCCATCGTGCTGACGAAGCTCTCCCTTGACACTCAGTTGGATCTAGAGTTCGTGGGACGTCATCGAGCTGAACGTGTGCAGATCGCGGAGGTGTTGTACCTTCGGTGCTAGGATCGTGAAGATCGTGAAGATGTTCGACTACATCAACCGCGTTGTCATAACGCTTCCGCTTACAGTCTACGAGGGTACATGGAAAACACTCTTCCCCTCTCATTGCTATGCATCACCATGATAGATCTTGCATGTGTGTAGGAATTTTTTTTGAAATTACCACGTTACCCAACAGTGATTCCCTTAGTGGTGTCATGTGAACGTTGACTACATGACAGTTCACCATATTTGGGCCTAATGGAATGCATTGTGGAGTAGCAATTAGATGGTGGGTTGCGAGAGTGACAGAAGCTTAAACCCAGTTTATGCGCTATTTCCTAAGGGACCGATTGGATCCAAAATTTTAATGCTATGGTTAGAATTTATTCTTAATACTTTTCTCGTAGTTGCAGATGCTTGTGGGAGGGTTAATCATAAGTAGGTGGTTTGTTCAAGTAAGAACAACACCTAAGCACCGCTCCACCCACATATCAAATTATAAAAGTAGCGAACACAAATCGAACCAACATGATGAAAGTGACTAGATGAAATCCCCGTGTACCCTCAAGAATGCTTTGCTAATTATAAGAGACCGTTTTGGTCTGTCCTTTGCCTCAAAAGGATTGGGCTACCTTGCTGCATACTTGTTACTATTATCATTACTTACTCGTTACAAATTATCTTGCTATCAAACTACTCGCTATTTACAATTTCAGCACTTGCAGACAATACCTTACTGAAAACCACTTGTCATTTCGTTCTGCTCCTCGTTGGGTTCGACACTCTTACTTATCGAAAAGAGCTACAATTGATCCCCTATACTTGTGGGTCATCACGGTGGTAGCTGAACCTTATATAAAGCGTAGTAGCTACTTGGACTGATGCATAAGTTTATGTTTTTTGACTTGAACTGAAGCTAGCATATTAGAGGTACTGACAGTAACCTTGACATCCAAATTGTGCATCAAGTGGTAGGGGTGTAATGAACTGATGCAAGCATTTGCAATGTACTATCAGCTTCTACATCATAGGAACATGTGTCACTGATGCAGCACACATGCAGTACTGATGAATCTAATAGTGTAACATGTAGGCAGTGCATAATGTGTGGAATTTTTAAATTGAATCTTCTGCATAGCCGGACTGATGAACTGACACAAATGTGGTATTTTTCTTCAGGAAAATCCAGATATGAA
The DNA here is from genome assembly GCF_056163025.1 of Triticum urartu. Taxonomy (NCBI): domain Eukaryota; kingdom Viridiplantae; phylum Streptophyta; class Magnoliopsida; order Poales; family Poaceae; genus Triticum; species Triticum urartu. Next base: position 231,820,067 of record NC_141876.1, on the reverse strand, counting down.
AACATTTTTTGAACTAATCATTTGTGCTTCAGTAGCAATCAGGCAGATTCAATTTTGAGGAAAATTAGTGTGGGAAGCAGAGATCACCTGTAGTGGCATGTCCTCTCATGGGCGGCGTACTAGCATAATCTTGGAGGGCGCCGCCATTGATTCAGGTAAGGAGCTTGGGGAGATGACGGCGCTCCTTCTTGTGGTGGAGCTCTGGCGACGAGGTCCGGGGAGGCAGCGGCTGGTGGCGGAGATCATGGATCCTCCGAAGGAGCTGCTGCGAGGGGGAACCTGGTGACAGAGATCACAGATCCATCGAAGGAGCTCCGGCGAGGGGGGCGGGAGGCGGGGATCACGGCACCGTCGAAGGAGCTTCGCAGGGGGGGGGGGCAGGAGGCGAGGATCACGGCCCCGGTGAAGGAACCCCGGCGAGGGAGGGTGGCAGGAGGCGGGGATCACGACGCCGTCATTGCTTTGCCAGCAAGGAAGGGGATGGCGGTGGTGGATCCATCAGCGGCCAGTCATGCGCCGCGGGCTCCCTCTCTCCGGCTGACGTCGTCGCTCTCTCGCCCACGACGGTTGCCTCCAGCGGAAGAAGGTGGGTTGGGTTCGGGCTGGGTCGGGGAGATTCTACAGTGTATGCGCGTCGCGCCCTATATAGGGCTAGGGGTAATAGAATATTATTCTGTTACTAGTAACAGAATAGTCTAGCCCTATATATATAGTCGCACCTACACGTGGGTGTTAACAAGATTATTTATGTGTCGCTTTGCAAGTTTTCATTCATTATCCGAGAAACGGGAAAAACTTCAAACAGTTCGGCCACAGGGTGCTGCTAGAGGCGTAGGCCTTGTTGGTATTTTATTTACAGGAAATGCATATAGAGTCCGGAAATAACGAAAATCACTGTGTCACTGTGGCGTGCTCTCATGATTGCCTGGAAATTTTTTGGTAAAGTTTGGCACGAGTTTTGGTGCTCGCACCTTCCATACCGGAGCATCTCACAAGAAGGATCATAGTTTGCAAAAGGAGACGTGACACTTTGGAATCCAAATCGTTAGTGACTACATCGTTCCGCCTCGAAATAAATCATGGTAAAAAATCATGCATATACCCTTGGATTGATTTTCTGTCCCATTTCAGGTCTAGTCTGCTATGTTTAAGTCATCTTTTGCACTTACCTTGCATTTAGTGCACATAAAGTCAAAACCCTATGACAACTACATGTGGGTGTTTTAGTTAGGCTACATATAGTGGAGAGTATCATATACTAGTATCATGCATATTACTAGTCACTACTTCAGGATGGTACAAACGCGACAGTCGAATCAGAGCCCTTCAACGAAACTGTGTGCGATGCCATAATCGCAAATGGTAGCGTAAAAAACCATCAAAAGGTGCAAAACGTTTGCGATGACAGATGCGTCAAACACGGTTCAGATTTTAGTTGCGTGTCCGATGCTGGGCATACAGTTCAGTTTAATTAACTATTTGCGATGAGGAGGAACAAAATAAATGGGCAGCCAGATGAAGATGTGTGTGATATACATCATACGGTTCACTAGGATGAACTGTGTGTGATTAGGCAACACAATGGAAATGGTTCAACTGAACAAGATGTGTGTGATATGCGGCAAACAGGTTCGTAATCAGAAATGTGTGCGAAGACCAATAATAACACAGACGATTGCTGCTAATAAGACTTGTGATTTTCTCTGTCTACAGAAGAATAACGTGTAATATATAACTGAAATAAACATCCAATTACATAAGTGACTATATAGATCATTCGCACACGCCTCAATAAACAAATACATGCATTCTAAAGTAGGAGAAACGATCGTCTAGTCATCTACTTATTATGACGGTCCCGCCACTGCTCTGTCACTCGATCCCTCATCTGGGGCAGGAAGAAGACACTTCCTCATGTCAATGATCCGCCTATACATCTCGTAGCTTGTGTACACGCCCTTAGCCACGTACTTGACATATTGTTCATCCAGTCTCTCATGCCACACACTATGCCAGGCGTTCTTGTCCTTCTTGCTCTCATTCATCATCTTCATGTAGTAGGGATCGATGATGGCCGAGGCGAGGTCAACTAGGGAGTTCAATTTGTTTTTGTCGCTGCCCCAGACCTTGTAGTGGTGCTAGATGTTGACAAGATTCGGGCATTTCAAGCCCGAAACCTTGAGCGCTTTTAGATCGTTGGTGGTGTCCACCATAGTGAAACTGTAGTCGGAGCTATAGATAAACCTGGAGAAACGCTCGCAAGGCCTTGTGTCCAGGTGGTAGTGGTAGACGAGGACATCATGTCGCACGCACAACTAGGCGACGGTAACCTTCTGATCGTGCCCGGCACGACCGATGGTGTACTCGAGGTCGAAGCCGACCACTTGGTACCTGTCCTCGGCAAGGAACTGCTCCATAGTTTGGATGGAGCTCTCCACCGAGATCGGATCGTTCGTGTACACCACCGAGAGGGCCTTCCCCCTCACGTGGGTGTCCACTATGTGATGCAATGTGAACTGCCCCGCCGTTGTCGTCGTCGACGGCTGGGAGCGCCATTGGAGCCACGGGGATCGCCATTGGAACAGCTAGATGTCCTCTCTGTATGTGTCTGTGATGCGAGAGATGAAGGTAAATGGTCGTGGGAATAAATGGGGGCCAGGCGGCCTGGATTCTCTACCCGTCCGCATGGCAATTTTTGCAGCGGGTAACTCCATTGTCGCACCGTGCCCGACGCAACCGCATGCACAGGAACATGCGTGATCGTGCGCCGGCCCCAAACACTGGCAGCGCGCGTGGAGGGACGAGGGCAGAGCACCCGGAGGGATGCGAGAGTAGACTACGCGCGGCGGGACGCGAGCAGAGTGCGTCGCGGCCACCTCAACCGCAAGCAACCACACACATAGAGCAGTTGAACACGCAGGAAATGGTCGCCTACAAGCCGGCCGACAGTTGCGTTGCTGCGTACAGAGCGATCGTGTGCTACTACCTCCATCTTGGTCTATAGTCCCCATTATATTCTGTGCCATACTTTGCCCTCAAATTTAACCAAAGAAATGTTAATGCATGTTATAAAAATTATATAATTGGAAACTATGTTCAAATACGAATCCAACTATATAATCTTTGGTGACATGCATTCGAATTTTATTATTTAAATCCTATTTATAAACCAGGACGGGGGTATAGTTGGAAATTAAATCAAAAACGTTTTTTTATTAACCGTATGTGTATGTGGCCTTTTGTCCTCCTCTCACACGTCTTGTCACCCTGCTGCCACAGACGGCTTACAATGCAAGCTTGCGCAGTGCGCGGGGGCATTCTTTTGGCTAAACAGTGGCGCCAATGAATCATCAGTGAGCCCGTTCCTGCGCAACCTCGTAGGTTCCCGCGCAAGCTTCCCGCCGGACTCGGTGAAATCCCCCAAAATCCCAATGCTTACAGGCCTTCTATATAAACCCTCACGGCAGGTGAGTCCTGCATCGCATTTTCCCCTCTGTCGGTGTCAAAACCGGCGGATCTCGGGTAGGGGGTCCCGAACTGTGCGTCTAGGCTAGATGGTAACAGGAGGCAGGGGACAGGTTGTTTTACCCAGGTTCGGGCCCACTTGATGGAGGTAAAACCCTACGTCCTGCTTGATTAATATTGATGATATGGGTAGTACAAGAGCAGATCTACCACGAGATCGAGGAGGCTAAACCCTAGAAGCTAGCCTATGGTATGATTGTATGTTGTGGTTGTTGTCCTACGGACTAAAACCCTTCGGTTTATATAGACACCAGAGTGGGTTAGGGTTACACAAGGTCGGTTACAAAGGAGGAGATATCCATATCCGTATTGCCTAGCTTGCCTTCCACGCCAAGTAGAGTCCCATCTGGACACGAGACGAAGTCTTCAATCTTGTATCTTCATAGTCTAACAGTCCGGCCAACAGAGATAGTCCGGCTGTCCGGAGACCCCCTAATCCAGGACTCCCTCAGTAGCCCCTGAAACAGGCTTCAATGACGATGAGTCCAGCGCGTAGTATTGTCTTCGGCATTGCAAGGCGGGTTCCTTCTCCGAATACATCGCAGAAGAATTTGAATACGAGGATAGTGTCCGACCCTACAAAATAAGTTCCACATACCGCCATAGAGAGAATAATATTTTCGCAAATCCAATTTGCTGACTTGTTTTGGCAGCATGACGTTATGTCATGGCCCCGTGATTATTCGAACCGTTTTTCTTCAACCAGCTCCACACATAACGCGAGGCGGTTTCTTGACACATCTTGTCAAAGAAAAGATCATGTTCCCCCAATTACGGGATTCTCATTAATGTGGTCGTGGGTAACCCAACCGTGTCTAGGACTCCTAGATTATAGGCAAGTCCTAAACGGCTACGGAGAGGACGCTTGATATTCACCCTCTTTATAAAGGGACAAGGTTTTCGCTTTTTCCCTCCCGTGCTCAATCGAACCCTTCCCCCGCCTTGACTTCTAACACCCAAAGCCCAGGTTAGGTGCTCCGGATCTTCAATCATGTTCGGATCCAGCCTTCAAGGCCAATGGATGCCCTCCTCCATTACGGAAGAGGACATTAAGAAGTTGAGGGAGGCCAGATACCTGACCGCCGAGGTTTCGCATCGGCTGCCTGCTCGAGGGCATGTCGTCCTTACTCCCGAACCCAACGAGAATGTCGTGTTCGTCTCCCACTTCCTCCGAGGCCTAGGCTTCACTCTGGATCCCTTCGTCAGGGGTTTGATGTTATATTACGGGCTAGATTTCCACGATCTAGCTCCGGACTCCTTTCTCCACATCTCGACATTTATTGTCGTGTGTGAGGCCTTCCTCCGCATTACCCCTCACTTCGGCCTATGGCTCAAGACCTTTGAAGTGAAGCCGAAGATGATCGAGGGGCAACATGCAGCGTGCGGAGGTGCATCAATAGGCAAGATGGCAGGAGCTCCATGGCCGAAAGGTTCCTTTCCAGAGGTGTCCGAATTATGGCAACGGGAGTGGTTTTATGTCACGGCTCCCAGAAGTGCCAAGTGGGCGGCTGCCCCCGCTTTCTGCTCGGGCCCCCCACCACAACTGATGTCATGTATTAGCAGAGGTTTGAGCTGGGGTCTAGCCAAGGATGTGCCGATACTGCAAAGCCGCATTCGAGATCTCTTCGAGGGAGATTTTAATTTGGTCTTGGTAATACAAGTTATGCTGGTTCGTCAAGTCCAGCCTTGCAAACGCCGGCCCCTTCGCTTGTGGGAGTTCAACCCAGAAGGAGCGCGTGCCATTCAAAGTTTCCTCGGCCTAACGCACGAGGAGATGTACAATTCATTCTTCGGACCCCAAATAGAGTGTCCGGATACTACCGAGGACGTGGGCCTGAGCAGTAACCGCACCGCCGAACAAGTAAGAAATCCTCTAGCCGAACACACTATCTTTTATTCATCATGAAGCTATTTCTGAGAGTTCACTCTCTGACCAGGACTGGCTAACAAAGGTGAAGATGATTCGGTGTTTGGCCCCCCTCCCTGAGGGTTTGGAAAATCCGGTATTGGAAAAGATGCTCGAGCTCGCACCTTGCCCAGAGCCCTCGAAGGAAGATACAGGGGGGGATAATACGGGCGGACGCGGGCCCCCATCGCTGCCAGTTCCAACCGAGGGAATGAGCGCCTCCATGAAGGAGGATAACCGGGGGAGGAAAAGGACTGCTTCCAAGGATCCGGAAGCCGAGGCCTCCAAACGGGAGAAGAAGTCTCCCACAGAGGGTCCTGCCTCGGGGGGTGCTTTTGCCGCACAAAGTCCGCGGGGGGGGGGGGATCAGCCCTCCAACGAGTCGTAAGTGATCCAAAAAATACTTTTAATAGTGAAGGTGTACTATCTTTCTTCTGAGAAAATAACCGCCACATATATCTTGCAGTTCAGGTCTTAGCCCTTCTCAGCTGAGCTCGTCTTCGGGGGATCTTCTTCCGGAGATGATGGAGAGTGAATTGCCTCCCCTGGCCTCCTCCGCTCAAGAAGCGGGTGACCCCGAAGTGTCGTCACGGAGGGCCTCTCCGGATCCGGTGAGGCCAGAAGATAATCCCATAGACCCCCGAAGTCCCCAGCGTCCGGCTCTCGAGGAGAGCGAAAAAAAGAGTCCGGCACCGTCTGGTATGCGGTCGGACGTTCTGAGGGAGCTGTTGGGGCGAGCGGCCATCTTAGAAGAACACCGTACGCTGATGGGTACGGTGATGGAAAGAATTTCGTCCGCTGAAAGCGGATTACATGAAGCCTTGATGAGTCTACTGACAGCCTTTGAGGTACGTGATAGTACCGCACATGTTAGGTGTGCCCTGTGTAGATAGTAGCCCCTGAGACTCTGGTTGTCGACAAGAACGGCGGCGAACAGAGGAACATAGTCCCAGGCAATAACCAGACTGCCTTTATGTGCAGGCGGTGGAAGCTCCGGTGGCTAGCCGGACTAGTGAGTTTGCCGAATTAAAATGGCAACTGGATGCGGTGGACGCCGATATCGAGCTTGTTAACAAGAGGCTTGACGAGGCACAGGGTAAGTGTTATTTTCTGGTGAATGCCACGTAGTAAGAGTAGCATGATGCCAGTATCTTTAATATGTTGTGACTGCAGATGGAGCTGCCACCGTGGAAACCTTGCGGACAGAACTTGCCCGAGCCAAAGAACAAGCGAGGATTAGTAATGCGGCTGGTTTGAAGGCGGCCGAGGAGTTGAAAGCCGAGAAGGCCGCACATTGCGAGAGCAAAGAGAAGATGTCCAAGATGGTCGTAGAATTAAAAGGCACTGCCGACCGTTGCCGGCTCCTTGAAAAAGAGAACCGAGCGAAGGCAACAGACCTTGAGAAGGCCACGACGGCGGACAAAGACACCCGCTCTGCTATGAGAGCGAAGAAGGAGGAGCTGCGGGAAGCCGGGGATATTGCAGCTAGGAAGCCCTTCATGGTACGAAGGAAGTTCGGAGATCCACAGTATGCCCCTCTAGATCGGCTATGGAGTTCGGCAGATGCGTATATGGACTTGGCGGCGAGCGCTGCCGATGCGGCCAAGTACTTCCAAGGTCAAATAGATCGTGAAATGGACAAGTTGTTCTGGTCGCAATTCAACGTTCCAGAGCGTCCGCTTTCATTGACTGACCAGCTAGCCGAATGGGCCGAACTAAATAGGTTGTCCGGACTCGCCATGAGGTCTGTTGTGGATCAGCTATGGCTGGAAAAGCCAAAGCCGAACAGCTATTTCAGCTTAGTGCAGCAGGTCCTTGGTGCGGTGCCGCACATTAATGCAATGAAGAGGTTGGCATGCATAGAAGGCTCGCGGATGTCCCTTGCCCGTGTTAAAGCATACTGGGCAGAGATGGACACTACCGTTGTTGCGGCGCAGGGTTCGGCCATAGGCCGAGTGGCTGCCGAGCACTATTTCGAGGAGGTTCTCGAGGGTGCTTGTTTGATAGAGGCCCAGTGCTCGAAGAATATTATGTTTGAGTGACATGTATTCCCATTGTAAACACAATGTTTTTATGAAATTTTATAAGGCTGTGTTTATACTTTTTCCATAAAGTAATAGATGCCTCCTGTGCGGTCGTTTATGTATACATGTGTATACCTGAAAGATTGCAGTCGTCGGCTTCAGCCCCCACGCATATAATGCGGAGGTGCTCGCAAAAAACGCGTTTTCACACTTAACCCAACGTCTTGGTCCTATTAAGGAGGTGATAGCGCAGAGAATGAGGCAACCGGACTATAATGCTTTAACACTTTCACTTAGCCATAGGAGTTTGACAGTGGGGCTACTAGATAGCCCCTGGTGGCTCCGCCCTCTCCCGATCTCGGGGTGCGTACATGCTTGGCCGGAAAACAGCCCTTCGTTAAGGCGGAGGAATTCTAACATTCCGATAGGTCATCGAGTGGTTGACCAGTCTCACAATATATCATGACAGTCAATTTTCGGCTTTCTCTACTGAGGTGCTCTTCCGGATGAACCAGGTCACAATCGCAGTAGTTCTCCTGGTGCTGCCTTAGCCGATAAAGCGGATCGTAAGGCACAAAAACACAGGAGCCGGGCAAACCCAACATTTGACCAAAGACAATGATTCAGAGCTGATGCATATAAGGCCAAACTCGCGACGCCGAACACTCCCTAAGGTATTCGGTCTTTATGGTATAAACCGGGCCTAAATAATGCCCTTTGTAAGAAGCCCCTTGTGTCCAGGTACGTGCATTATTCTAACGTGGCCACATGCCAAGATGTCAGCATCCTTATCAATTGTGTGGAGAATTCGGCGGATGTGTATCAACAAGAGACAGTAAAAAAAGGTTTACGCAGGGTCTTAATCTAAAAAGAATCCTTGGAACGGGTCCCTGCTGCACGTCTGCGCCTGTGTCTCTGTTGTGCCGTATCCTGGATGGGTGTAGCACGATGGTCATCTGTAAAAGAGAGGAATTTAGGTGAAAAAGTTGTCGTGCAGAGAGATAGTTTTTAAAGAAACCATGTATAACTATAAATGAGTATAAATTGCCACTTGTCTGCACGTTGGGCCCCTTGTATTTGTAATAGGGGTGTGGCCATTAATCCGGTACAAATTACATATAGCAGCGTCGGACTCGTCTAACCGCGTCCGTGGTCTTGACGACCTATCAAATGCTTTAGTTGGTGAGGCCGTTTTTAGTGTGCGGCTGCCAAGGCAGTCACATTCTCTGCAGCGCGCAAAGATCGCTTAATACTTCCATTCACTGTAATGATGCCACGTGGGCCGGGCATCTTGAGCGTGAGGGAAGCGTAGTGCGGTATTGCATTAAAGCGAGCGAAAGCTTTGCGTCCAAGTAGTGCTTGATAGCCACTTTGGAACGGAGCGATGTGGAAGGTTAAATGTTCACTACGGAAGTTATCGGGGAAGCCGAATATAACCTTTAGTAGAAGGGAGCCCGTGCAATGAGCCCCTGGGCCTGGCGTTACTCCTTTAAAGGTAGTATTGCTATGGCATATTTTCGTTGGGTCTATCCCCATTTCGCGGATTGTATCCTGGTATATCAGGTTTAGACTGCTGCCACCGTCCATCAGGACTCATGTGAAGTGGTATCCGTCAATTATTGGGTCTAATACCAGGGCAGCCCATCCTGCACGCCGGATACTTGCTGAGTAATCACGATGGTCGAAAGAGATTGGTTGAGACGACCAGTGGCAGGACTCCGCGGTGATAGGCCCTTGGGCATATTTTTATGGGAGTGTCGTTTTGTTTCTCCCCTTGATCACGTGTAACACGTTTACTGTTTTGACTTCTAGTGGAAATTTCTTTTGTTCCCCAGTGTCTTGCTTGAGAGGCTCATCCTCGTCTTCGCTTGGTGTATCCTCCCCCTTGTGTACGGCGTTGAGCTTGCCAGACTGCTTGAAGACCCAACATTCTCTATGGGTATGATTAATGGGTTTACCAGGGGTGCTATGGATCTGACATATTTGGTCCAGAATTTTGTTTAGGCTGGACAGTTCGTCTCTGGCGCCTTTAGAGGGCGGCTTTTGCTGACCTGGCCGAGAGCTTTTGAATCTGGCGTTTACTGTTGTGCTCTTCGTGATGTCTTCTTTATTCCGGCGTTTGTTATTGCTGTTGCGCCGTGATTTCCCGTTTCCATCTCTAACTTCAGATGTACTGGGGTTGCTGGTGCTGCATCTGGCTAGCCAGCTATCCTCACCCGCGCAAAAGCGGGTCATGAGGCTTGTTAATGCTGCCATTGTTCTCGGCTTTTCTTGGCCGAGGTGTCTGGCAAGCCATTCGTCATGGACGCTATGCTTAAAAGTTTCCAAGGCTTCGGCGTCCGGAGAGTCGACAATTTGGTTCTTTTTAGTAAGAAACCGGTTCCAAAGCTTTCGGGCTGACTCTCCGGGCTGTTGAGTTATATGACTCAAATCATCCGCGTCCGGAGGTCGGACATAAGTCCCTTGAAAATTTGCCCGAAAGGCGTCTTCAAGCTCTTCCCAGCTTCCAATGGAGCTTTTGGGGAGGCTCTTAAGCTAGTGCCAAGCTGGCCCTTTGAGTTTGAGGGGTAAATACTTAATGGCGTGGAGATCATCTCCCCGAGCCATGTGGAGATGGATGATATAGTCCTCAATCCAGACCCCAGGGTTTGTTGTTCCATCGTATGACTCTATGTTTACGGGTTTGAATCCCTCTGGAAATTCATGGTCCAGCACCTCATCGGTGAAACATAGGGGGTGTGCGGCACCCCTATATCTGGGTGTACCGCATTGTTCGGATGTTTGTTGTGTTGCATAGTATGCTGGAGCACGCTTGTGTGGTCCATAGATGGATCTGGTTTCACCGTCCTTTGAATGCGAGCCCTTGCGTAGACCGTGTGTTGGCTTATGTGCGGTGTTCCTTGCCGCTTTATGTTGGCCGTGAGGTCGTCTATCCGGCCAGATGGTTGTTTTAATTTTTCGTTGTGGGGGGTCTAAGGCCTCCTCATCGAATTTAGGTTGCAACTTCCGCTTTGGGTAGCTCTTGGTGGGGCGATTGCCGCCGTACTTCGCTGCCGTGTTGAGTACTTTACTCCATCTGATTTGGAGTGTGTCATGCGCAGCCTTGAGCCTTTGCTTCTACTTTTTCAGACTCCTCGCGGTGGCAACAAGCCTTTGACGGGCATTCAGCTGCTCCGGGTGCCTGTCCGGCGTTATGTCGTCCGGACTATTATCTTTGAGAGAATTGGTTTGTTCGGTTTGATTCTCCGTATTGCCGTGGTCCGGTAGTGGTTCGCCCTGCTCTAACGCTGGGTCTGTATGATCGGTATTGCTGCTGAGGCGGGATTTTGGGCGGCGCTTACGCCGCCGCTTTGACTGCTTCTCGAGGGAACAAGCCTTCGTTGCGTCCTTCCATTCCTCGGCGTCGTCTTCTTTTGGTGTGTCCACCATGTATACGTCATATGATGAGGTGGACGTCCAGCGCCCTGTGGGCGGTGGTTCCTTTTCGCCTCCCACATCGTCGTCCATACCGTCGATGTCTTCGGAGTCGAAGTCGAGCATGTTGGTTGAGTCATCGACAGTGGCTATTAAGTGGGTGGTGGGTGGGCGTCGAATTTCTTCGTCGTCCGCGTCCCAATCCTGTCGGACATAGTTCGGCCAGGATTCTCCTGACAAGGAGAGAGACCTTAATGAGTTCAGTATGTTGCCAAAGGGCGAGTGCTCAAAAATATCCGCGGCAGTAAACTCCATGATCGGCGCCCAATCGGATTCGATAGGAACGGGTGCAGGCGGTTCGGGGTCCATGGCCGGAGAAGGATCCGGCAGTTTAACAACACGGCCCACGTGCAAGGCAAGGTCAATATTCGGCTCGATCGCCACTGAGGGTAAGGCCTCCGTGGCGGGGTCCATCCACCCGTCCGCGAAAGGCGCGACTGGCTCCGAATTGAGGGTCGGAGCGGCTGCCGGTGCGATCTCCTTAACACTGTCCAATGGGAGAGCTAAGTCATGCTCATCGTGACCGCGTGGCGCATAAGGCAGGGGCTTGAGTCCTTCGAGGATTAAATCTCCATGGATATCGGCCATGTAGTTTAAGCTTCCAATTCTGACTTGATGGCCAGGGGCGTAGCTTTCAATCTGCTCCAGATGGCCAAGCGAATTAGCCCGTAGTGCAAAGCCGCCGAATATGAAGATCTGTCCGGGGAGAAAAGTCTCACCCTGGACCGCATCTCTATCGATGATAGTAGGAGCCATCAAGCCTAACGGCGACGACACAGAGGGACTCTCAATGAAAGCACCAATGTCGGTGTAAAAACCGGCGGATCTCGGGTAGGGGGTCCCGAACTGTGTGTCTAGGCCGGATGGTAACAGGAGGCAGGGGACACGATGTTTTAGCCAGGTTCGGGCCCTCTTGATGGAGGTAAAACCCTACGTCCTGCTTGATTAATATTGATGATATGGGTAGTGCAAGAGTAGATCTACCACGAGATCGAGGAGGCTAAATCCTAGAAGCTAGCCTATGGTATGATTGTATGTTGTGGTTGTTCTCCTACGGACTAAAACCCTTCGGTTTATATAGACACCAGAGTGGGTTAGGGTTACACAAGGTCGGTTACAAAGGAGGAGATCTCCATAACCGTATTGCCTAGCTTGCCTTCCACGCCAAGTAGAGTCCCATCCGGACACGAGACGAAGTCTTCAATCTTGTATCTTCATAGTCTAACAGTCCAGCCAACAGAGATAGTCCGGCTGTCCGGAGACCCCCTAATCCAGGACTCCCTCACCCTCCCTCCCCGTAGCTTACCTCGTCTACTTCTGTCACAATCGCCAATGGCACCGGTCTGTTGTCGTCGCTCAGCCACTCTGCCATCATCAGAGGACAGCTCCAGCTGGGAGGCTACACCGCGGCGGCGGCGCAGTCCCCGGCGTAGTGTAGTGCGCGTGGCGTCCTTGTTGGGTGTGTGCGGAACACCCACCACACGCTCCACCGCTGCTGCCCGTCGGCAGCTGTTACCAGCCGTCGTTGCCGCCACACCACCGTCGAAAGCCAGGGCCATCGCCTGCCCTGCCGACGCGGCCCAAAGGCGGGAGATGGCCGTCATGGCTGCCACCCCACTGCCGGGCACCGTGGCCATCACCCGCTCCACCACCGCGGCCCGAAGGCAGGAGGTGGTGGTCGTGGCTGTCGGTGTCAAAACCGGCGGATATCAGGTAGGGGGTCCCCAACTGTGCGTCTAAGGTCGATGGTAACAGGAGATGGGGGACACAATGTTTACCCAGGTTCGGGCCCTCTCTATGGAGGTAATACCCTACTTCCTGCTTGATTGATCTTGATGATTATGCGGCTACCGTTCGGTTTATACACAAGAGTTGATCTACCACGAGATCGTAATGGCTAAACCCTACAAGTCTGGCCTGTCTGACTATGATTATGCGGCCATCTACGGACCTAGCCCTTCGGTTTATATAGACACAGGAGGGAACTAGGGTTACATAAGGTCGGTTACAGAGAAAAGAATCTTCATATTTGGTCGCCAAGCTTGCCTTCCACGCCAAGGAGAGTCCCATCCGGACACGGGTAGAGTCTTCGGCCTTTGTATCTTCATGGCCCATCAGACCGGCCCATATCCAATAGGTCGGACACCCGAGAACCCCTTAGTCCAAGACTCCCTCAGTAGCCCCTGAACCACGCTTCAATGACGAGATGTCCGGCGCGCGGATTGTCTTCGGCATTGCAAGGCAGGTTCCCCTTTCCGAGTACTCCAAGATAGTCTTTGGATGAAACAAACGTGTCCGGATCTGCAACACAAGTACCACACACATAGCCGTAGAGAGTATAATATTTCACGAGTCCCATCTACTGACAACTTTTTGCAAGATGACATCACGTCTGTCCGGTCATTATATCGAACCATTTTTGTCTACCGTTCCGCATTTCGAGATGCGGTTTCCATTGGCACGTCTTGTCAAAGCAGAGATCGTGTCCCCTTATTGCGGGATTCTCATCAATACGGGCGTGGGTAATCCAACTGTGTCGTTTGCACAACCCTTGGGAATAGGCGAGTTTTAGGGAGTGGGGAGTCGTTCGATATTCACTGCCTTTAAAAGGGGATAAGGACTCCCCTTCTTATCCCACGCCTTCTCTCTTCCTCTACCCTTCCATTCTTGAGCTCCAGTGCCCAAGTTCTCATCTTTCCCAACTCGAGCAAGCACTCAACCATGCCCGGATCCGGAGGTCAAGGAAAGTGGAGCGCCTCCTCCGTCAAGGAGAAGGACATTACTGAGCTTCGGGCGGTCGGGTATCTGGCGAAGGAAATCGCCCACCGTCTTCCAACCAAGGGGCAAGTCGTCCCTACACCGAAGCCCAACGAGAGGGTGGTATTCATACCTCATTTTGTCCGCGGGCTAGGGTTTCCACTCCACCCTTTCGTCCACGGGCTGATGTTCTATTACGGGCTAGACTTCCATGATCTAGCCCCGAACACTTTCCTCAACATATCGGCATTCATTGTCGTGTGTGAGGCTTTCCTCTACACCTAACCCTACTTCGGACTGTGGCTCAAGGTTTTCAACGTGAAGCCGAAGGTGGTGGATGGCCAGCACGCGGAGTGCGGGGGCGCCATGGTGAGCAAGCTTCCCAATGTCACTTGGCCAAAAGGTACTTTTGTGGAGACTGTCAAGGAGTGGCAGAAACTGTGATTTTACATCACAGAGCCCCGCGGCACCGCCTGGGCCGCGGCTGCCGAATTCATCTCTGGAGCTCCAATGCGGCTCACCTACTAGATTGAGAAGGGTCCAAATTGGTCTTCATCAGACAACCTGATAGCCCTACAAACGCGCATTCAAAGCATGGTGGATAAAAACGTTAAGCCCGTCGATGTAATCCAGGTGATGCTAGTTCGTCAGATTCTCCCATGCCAAAGCCGAAGCCGCCCTTTATGGGAATTCAATTCGACGAGGCACCAAACTCTGGAAAGGCTCTTCGGGACCACTCATGAAGATGCCTGGAAGTTGCTCTTTAAAGGCAACGAGATGCCGCCAGCCATGGACTCGGACCGTGGGCACGACATTACCCATTCCGCCAACGATGTAAGTCTTTACGCATCCTCTACTTGCTTGTTTCAAGGAGGATATCTAAACTTTATTATTTCAGGTATGGACGGAGAGAGCGGAGCAGATTCGGTGTCCGGCTCGGCTGCCCGAGGAACCAGTCATCCCGCGCCTGGCGAAGATGATGATACCGGCGCCCTATAAGGCGCCGGAGAAGAAAGCTAAGAAGAAGGCCAAGGGCGTCTGTAGTGGCCCCCACCGCAAGTGCGCTTCGGACGTGGCGTCCAAAGACAAGACCCACTCCTCTGCCGCCGAAGATGACGAGGAGGAGGAGGAGGAGAGCGACTCTCCCCCTGATGGGGGGAGGAAGAAGAGGGCGGCCTCCAGAAATCTGGAGGCGGAGGCGCCCAAGAGGGGGAAAGGCCCTCTCGCGAATAACTCCGTGTGGGACATCGACAGCAGTCCGGAGCGATGCCCCCGGAACAAGCCCATGGCCGCATCGTGAGTACTAAGAACCCGCACGCGTCCATTTTTCCGGCCCCTCCACTTTATGGTATTAAATTGTTTAAATGATGTCATTGCAATCCGGCCCACGACAGCTCCCAGCGATCCTCATCAAGAGGTTCGTTGGATACGAAGGCGATGGCCAGCGAGTCACCGCCAGCCGCTCACTCTCCCACAGCCAAGGGCGACGACGAGGTGTTGTCCCAAAGGACCTTCCCTGGTCAGGGAGAGGTTCAGGAGGCCGCCAAGGTGGCGCCAGAGGGCGAAGCCTCGGCTGTCGGACACATGGGAGAGTAGACCCCCATGGCGACTGGGATGGGGGCCTTGCTCAATTCGGCCCCCAGCCGAATACAAGTCCGGAGACCTATACGGCTCCGGAATCCAGCGAGCAACCTCCTTCGAAAGAAGGGGGTGTGCCTGTTCTGCCGGTGACCTCTGTCCAACCAGAGGCACTGGATAATCTGCTGGAAGCTCTACGAGGCGCTTCCATTGTGTATGAACATCGTATCCTTATGGGTACGATGATTGAGAGGGTTCAGTCCGTCAAGAGCGGACTCACTGAGGCCTGCAGCAGCCTGCTGACAGGTTTTGAGGTAAGCGATGAAAAAGAAAAAAAAACCCCATATAGACAGTAGCCCCTGAGACACTGTCAAGTGTTCAGAAAGAAAAGCCGAACAGAGGATCAATTTATTTTGGCAGGAGACTAACTAAATATGTCTTATATGAATAACCACGCGTCGTTGCTGGCCGCGACCTCACACACTGCCGAAGTCTCCGGACTAAAGCCGAGACTAGAGCGGGTCGAGGAGGAGCTCGGCCAAGCGAGGAAGCAGCTAGAAGACCAGCAAGGTATGTAATGAGTCACTATATATTCGGAAATAATAAATGATGTATATTGACCGTAGTGTCATGATATGTGTAGGAGCAACGACCGAGGTCGAGGCCCTTAAAAAGGCCTTGGCCAAAGTCGAGGGGAAAGTTGTCAAGGAGCAGGTCGCTCGTAACAAGCTTAAGGCCAGGCTGAACGAGGTCCAGCAAGATCTCCAGGACGCTGTGAAGAATTGTGAGACCTTGGAGTATGATGTTTCGGCTCAAGAGACCGAACTTGCCAAGGCTCACCAAAGCACGGAAGTGGCCTGGGTTGAAGCCCAGGGTTCCCTCCAAGAGATCCAGGAGGCCACGAAGATCACGGCGGGTAAGGAGTTCTCCAGGGGCATTTGCGGATCTGCCGCAGTGTGTCTGACCCTGCGGAGTTCTTCCAAGCCGAAGAAGGGAGCTCAATGAAGAAGCTGTTCTAGTCACAATACCTTACGCCAGAGCATCTAGTGCCCTTCACCGATCAGATAAGAAAGTTGGTCGAGCTTCATAGGGTGGCCAAACAGGCCATGAAGGATTTAATAATCCGGTTGTGGCCTGCCGAAGTTATACCCAGCAGCAACTTCGGACTCGTGAAGCGGCTGGTAGATGCCTGCCCTCGGCTGGACATCGTCAAGAGGTTGGCCTACATCGAGGGCGCGCGCATGGCCTTCACCCGTGTCAAGGTGTGGTGGGCGAAGATGGATGCCGTCAAGCTTGTGACCGAGGGGCCACCTGAAGGCAAGGAGCACCGCACACCGGGAGTGGTATTTTGAAGACGTCCTGGAGGGGTCCCGCATTGTGGCGACGCAATGTGTGCAAGACATTATTTTTGAATGAATACCTTCATGTTGTCTCTGCCTTGTATGATGAAACAAAGTCATTATGTAATATAATGTTTGTTATTTAAAGAATTTCTCCTCCTGTGCGGCCGTATTGTGTGAAATCTGAGAGTTGGCCAGTCGTCGGCTTCTGCCCCCACGTAGGCAATACGGGGGTGTTCGGGATGTAATCTAAACACTCTTGATCCAATTGTTTGGTCCTTGAAGGAGGTGTTTAGCGTGACAAACCAGGCATTCGGACTATCTGGCTTTAGCACCCTCACTTAGCCATAGGAGTTTGACAATAGAAATATAGGCGCAGCTCCTAGTATCTGAACTAGGATGCTAAAAACACTTGATCGGGTAAGTACCAATCCCTCGCGTAATGCGGAAAAAATCTCTAAGGCTTTGAGACCTCCATAGAGCTGACCGACTCTTGCTGCATCATGACAGTCAGTTTTCGGCTTTATCTACTGAGGTGCTCATCCGGGTAAACCAGGGCACAGTCGTAGTAGTTCTCCCTTTACTACCCTAGCCGATACAGCGGAACATAAGGTAGTAAGAACCAGAGCCGGGCAACCAAACTATTGACCAAAGAATTGATTCGGAGCCAATGCATATAGTGCTAAATTCGGGGTGCCGAACTATACTGTAAAAAGTGTTCGGACTTTATTGTCGTGTTGTGGGGCGCTATGGAGCCCCTGGAAAATTGAAACATGTTGGGGATCATTGCAGAAATTAAAATTTTCTACGCATCACCAAGATCAATCTATGGAGAGACTAGAAACGAGAGAGAGGGGAGTGCATCTTCATACCCTTGAAGATCGCGATGCGGAAGCGTTACAAGAACGTGGATGAAGGAGTCGTACTCGCAGCGATTCAGATCGCGGTTGATTCCGATCTAAGCGTCGAACAACGGCGCCTCCGCGTTCAACACACGTACATCCCGGGGACGTCTCCTCTTTCTTGATCAAGCAAGTGAGAAGGAGAAGTTGGGGAAGAGCTCTGACGGCACGACGGTGTGGTGGTGGAGCTTGCAGTTCTCCGGCAGGGCTTCGCCAAGCTCAACGGAGGAGGAGGGGTGGGAGGGCTGCGCCTTGGATGTGGTGCTGCTGCCATCCCTCCACCCCTCTATTTATAGGGCGAAGGGGAAAGGGGGTCGGCTCCTCTAGATGAGATCTAGAGGGGGCGGCCAAGGGGAGGGGGCTTGCCCCCCAAGCCAAGGGGCGCCCCCCTTTAGGGTTCCCCCCAACCCTAGGAGCATGGGCCCTAGGGGGGATGGTGCCCAGTCCACTTAGGGGCTGGTTCCCTTCCACATACAACCCATAGGGCCCTCCGGGGCAGGTGGACCCTCCCGGTGGACCCCCGGAACCCCTTCGGTGGTCCCGGTACAATACCGATAAACCCCTGAACACGTCCGGTGACCGTATGATGACTTCACATATATAAATCTTCACCTCCAGACCATTCCGGAACTCCTCGTGACGTACGAGATCTCATCCGGGACTCTGAACAACATTCGGTAACTGCATACTATTTCCCATAGCAACTCTAGCGTCACCAAACCTTAAGTGTGTAGACCCTATGGGTTCGGGAATCATGCAGACATGACTGAGACATCTCTCTGGCCAATAACCAACAGCGGGATCTCGATACGCATGTTGGTTCCCACATGTTCCATGATGATCTCATCGGATGAACCACGATGTCGGGGATTCAGTTAATCCCGTATACAATTCCCTTTGTCTACCGGTATGATACTTGCCAGAGATTCGATCGTCGGTATCCCTATACCTTGTTCAATCTCGTTACCGGCAAGTCTCTTTACTCATTCTGTAACACACCATCTCGTGATCAACTCCTTGATCACATTAAGCTCATTATGATGATGTCTTACCGAGTGGGCCCAGAGATACCTCTCCATCACACGGAGTGACAAATCCCAGTCTTGATTCGTGCCAACTCAATAGACACTTTCGCAGATACCCGTAGTGTGCCTTTATAGCCACCCAGTTACGTTGTGACGTTTGGCACACCCAAAGTATTCCTATGGCATCCGGGAGTTGCACAATATCATGGTCGAAGGAAATGATACTTGACATTAGAAAAGCTTTAGAAGACGAACTACACGATCTTGTGCTATGCTTAGGATTGGGACTTGTCCATCACATCATTCTCCTATTATGTGATCCCCTTATCAACGACATCCAATGTCCATGGTCAGGAAACCATGACCATCTATTGATCAACGAGCTAGTCAACTAGAGGCTCACTAGGAACATGTTGTGGTCTATGTATTCACACATGTATTACGATTTCCGGATAACACAATTATAGCATGAACAATAGAAAATTATCATGAACAAGGAAATATAATAATAATCATTTTATTATTGCCTCTAGGGCATATTTCCAATAGTCTCCCACTTGCACTAGAGTCAATAATCTAGTTACATTGTGATGAATCGAACACCCATAGAGTTCTGGTGTTGATCATGTTTTGCTCGTGGAAGAGGTTTAGTCAATGGGTCTGCGACATTCAGGTCCGTATGCACTTTACAAATATCTATGTCTCCATCTTGAACATTTTCACGAATGGAGTTGAAGCGACGCTTGATATGCCTGGTCTTCTTGTGAAACCTGGGCTCCTTGGCAAGGGCAATAGCTCAGTATTGTCACAGAAGAGAGCCATCGGGCCCGACGCATTGGGAATAACTCCTAGGTCGGTAAGGAACTCCTTCATCCAGATTGCTTCATGTGCTGCCTCCAAGGCTGCCATGTACTCCGCTTCACATGTACATCCCGCCACGACGCTTTGCTTGCAACTACACCAGCTGATTGCCCCACCATTCAAAATATACACGTATCTGGTTTGTGACTTGGAGTCATCCAGATCATTGTCGAAGCTAGCATCGACGTAACCCTTTACGATGAGCTCTTCGTCACCTCCATAAATGAGAAACATATCCTTAGTCCTTTTTAGGTACTTCAGGATATTCTTGACCACTGTCCAGTGTTCCATGCCGGGATTACTTTGGTACCTTCTTACCAAACTTACGACAAGGTTTACATCAGGTCTGGCACACAGCATGGCATACATAATAGACCCAATGGCCGAGGCATAGGGGATGACACTCATCTTTTCTCTATCTTCTGTCATGGTCGGGCATTGAGTCGTGCTCATTCTCACACCTTGAAATACAAGCAAGAACCCCTTCTTGGACTGATCCATATTGAACTTCTTCAATATCTTGTCAAGGTACGTGCTTTGTGAAAGACCAATAAGGCGTCTCGATCTATCTCTACAGATCTTGATGCCTAATATATAAGCAGCTTCTCCAAGGTCCTTCATTGAAAAACACTTATTCAAGTAGGCCTTTGTCACATCCCTAGTTCTGGTATGACCTAGACTAGCTAGTCATTTGTGCATCATGTTTAATTTCCATTTAAATTTGAAATGAGGATTTGTGAAACCCTCATAATCATTTCTGGAAATGACCCAAATAAAAAAATTGCTCAAAAAAGGTCCAAGAAAATGGTCATGTTGCTCTCTAAAAATATTGGACAGAGATAAAAATCAAACCAATATTTTTAAGAGCTAATAAGTACTTATTTTGGGCATTTGGAATTAATCCAGTAATTAATTGCTTTGGATATATATTTGCTATATATAATATATGTCCAAAAATTCTGTTAATTGGTGAGGAGTTTTGGAGCAATCCAACTAGTTCCTACAAAAATTTACTTAAGTAAATAAAATGATTTAGTATGATTATTAAGTCAAAACAAATGTTAGAAAAAAATAGAAAAGAAACAAAATGGGAAAAACCTACCTGGACTTTACCTGGGCCGATCTACCTCGCCTGCTGCCGCTCTGGCCCAGCCCAACTGGCCACCGCACCGTCCCCCACCTCGCGCCAGTAGGCGAGGCTCATGCCCGGCGCGCGCGCGTGCGCCGTGCGCCGCGCGAGCTGCCTACCTGCCTGGCTCCCCCTCGCCGCCTGGATGTTCCACGTGACGCCACGCGCCGCCCCGGAACCCCTCTCACTCTCATCCCCCCTTCCCTGCCTCCTCTGCTCTCTCTCTCTCTCGCTGGACCGAACGAGCCGGTCGCCGCCGTTTGCTGCCCCCGCGCTCCCCGCCGTCCCCTCGCCCCTCCGTCGTGCCCAGAAGCTCCGCCACCTCGTCCGCTACCCCTCCACCAAGTTGTGCATCGCCGGACACCCCGTGGAGCCGTCGATGTCGCCTTCTTCACCTCCGGCCGCCGTGGATCTCCGTCGCCGCTCGCCGCCGTCAGCGTGTCCCCGAGCCCGCTGACTCTTCTGGTCCACTGTGAGCCTCGCGTCGGTTCCCCCTTCTCCCCTGCCTTCCCGTGCACCGCAGCGCTGCGCCCGCTCGAGTCGAGCTCCGGCTACCGCCACGAGCTTTGCCCCGGCGAGCTCCGCCGCCCCCGCAGCCTCCCGTCTGCTCCCTAGATGTGCGTGAGCACTAGCTCCTCCGAGATGGTCTCCGTGGCCCATTTGGTCACCGGGGGACCAAATCCGAGGCCCTCCGTCGCGTCTGGCCTCGCCGGCGTCGAGTCGCCGGCGGGTTTGACCCTGCTGACCAGGGGTTTGACCTCCCCTGGATCGCTGACAAGTGGGCCCTGGCCCCTCCAAATTTTAGTTAAGTGTTAATTAAACCTAATTAGCCTGCTGATACTGACATGTGGGCCTAGGACCTTAACTAAGCTAGATTAGGATTAGATTAGTGCTAATTAACTTAAGTTAGTTAGATAGACACTGACATATGGGTCCCACTGGTCAGGTTTGACCTGGACCGACCCGTTGACCTGCTGATGTCACTCAGACGTCATGCTGATGCAATTAATTCTTTTCTGGTTTTAAATTAAATCAGGAAATTCCAGAAAATTAGCTATAATTCAAAAATTCATAGAAATTCAACCGTAGCTCAGATTGAAATAAGTTATATATGAAAAATTATCAGAAAAATTCAAGCTATCCATCTGTACCATTTTCATGCATGACAAACCAACCTATACATGTTGTATATATGAAAACACACTTATGGCATTTAAATGGACTTAAATTAGAGTTGCATTTGAACGTTTGGTTCAAATGCACCTCTTCCAAGTTGAATGCTAAATGCATTAGCTCAAAACACATCACATATTTATGCCATATTCATGCATCATATTGTTGCATATGCTTGTGTTTGATTGTCGACACCGTTCCTTCTCGATCGGTCTTGCTCCGGAGACCCGTTCCAAAGTACCTGTCTGAGGAGCAGTGCCCCCTATGTTGATCTACCAGGCAAGAAAACCCCCTTGTTCATTCCGACACAATCCTACTCTCTCGCTTCTGCTCTCTGTTATTGCATTAGGACAACAACGATTCAATTGCTACTTTGTGCTGCGGTAGTTGAACCCATTCCTCTGCATGACCTGTCATTGCCACAGTAAATAGTTGAAACCCACTAGCATGTGTAGGAGTTGATTGAAGCCATTGATGTGTTCCTACCATGCCTTGCTTTCTATTGCTTAGAGTGTGTCAGGTCTGATTCATTGGGAATGAATTGGAGTGCAATGTTCGATGTTCTGATGCTGAGAGTGAAGTGTGTGAACACGATTTGGTAAAGGTAGCGGTGAGAGGCCATGTAGGTGTACATGGTGGGTTGTCTCACTGGAACCGTCCTTAAGCACTGAGTGCTGTGTATGTTGTCCAATGACTTGATACTACCAGACATTGGGATCCTTAATTGACTCTCTCGACTTACTAACCGACTTGATCTCTGTCTAGGAGTCGCAACTAGTTTCTAGTGTTTGTAGGTAGTGCTATTTTTCTACCGAGTGGCACCCGGCAGGGTGGACTTGGGACAGACTAGGCAAAGTGGCACGGTGTACCAAGTGGCACCCGGATGGTGGGCTTGGGAACCCTTCTCACATCGTTTGGGGCCGTGAGTGACACCCTGGCCGGATCTCCTTGCGGATGGAACCCGAATAGGCAATAAACCTATTCGGGTTTATTGGGGCCATGATCTATTCGAGTAGTCGGGTCCGCGGTCGTGGACTTCTTGGATGCTTACGTGGTATATAGACAACTTAAAGTAGATACTCTAAAATGCTCAAGACAAGTGTGAGTGCTATGGATGGCCTTCTCGTAGAGAGACGGGGATGAATCCATAGTAGTGTATTGATGTGGTGATTAGTGGACTCGTGTGCGCTTTCTTACCTCAAAGAAGTTTCTCGTAGTCGTAGAACAGGATAGCCACTGAGTCAAAGCTGGCTTGCTGCAACTAGACCCCACATTACCTTCTTGATACAAATGCATGTATGATAGGATCTGATGTAAGTCTTGCTGAGTACCTTTGTACTCATGTTTGCTTTATTTATGTTTTGCAGGTGAGACATCTGTCTCACTAGTAGTACCGCTTGGACTTTGACGAGTAGCTTGTTACCTCAGCTACGATCTTGTACACTTAGGAGGGACTTGTAGATAGTCAGGCTTCTCAGCCTTTTTCTTTTTATAGTTGTCTATACTCAGACGTGTAATGCTACCGTTGCTTGTATGCTCTGAATGATGGGTCATGAGACCTTTGTTTGTATATATGCTTTGTGGCTCTTCTGGGCCTTTATCTATATGAGTTTGCGTTATGTTGTGATGCCATGTAGTGCAGCACATACTTGCATGTTGTGCGTACGTGTAACGTGTATTGCTATGTGTGGGATCCGACAACCTAGTTGTCTATCCTTGGTAGCCTCTCTTATGGGGAAATGTAGTCTAGTGCTTCCACCGAGCCATGGTAGTCCGCTACAGCCCGGTTTACCGGAGTCCTGCTAGCCCAGCATTACTGCTCCGGAACACTTACATTGGCCGGCATGTGATTCACATCGTTCATGTGTCTGTCACTTCGCGGAAATGTCACGCGGTGACATCCGGAGTCTTGCCTAGCCTACTACAGCCCGGGTTCCTGGAGTCCTGTTAGCCCAGTTGCTACAGCCCGGATTCACACACTGCTGACCGACATGCCCGATGTTGTTTCATGTATGCCTGTCCCTGTAAGTTAGTGCCACTTTGGGTTCACGACTAGTCATGTCGGCCCGGGTTCTCTGTCATATGGATGCTTGCGACACTATCATATACATGAGCCAAAAGGCACAAATGGTCCCGGGCCATGGTAAGGCAACACCTGTGGGAATGCCGTGCGTGAGGCCGCAAAGTGATATGAGGTGTTACATGCTAGATCGGTGTGACTTAGAATCAGGGTCCTGACAGCTTTGGTATCAGAGCCTGACTGCCTGTAGGATTACCAAGACAACCTGGTCGAAGTTGAGGCTAGAAATTCTTTAGTTATATAGGGGAATTGATTGTGGAAGGGAACGTAAGGCTCTTTTTACTCCTCATACCTTATGCCTTCTGATCTGAGTCATCCTACCTTCCTACGGGGTTAAGGAACTAGGCTTTCTCCTCCGTCTATCAGGATCACGTGTTACTACTCCGTAGTCTCTTAGGATTGGTTGATCAAAGTCATATTCCAGTTTTCGAGTACTTCCGGTGTAGTCTGTTTAGTACTATCACAGAACCTTGAGTGATGATGTTGAGTTTGGTGCTACCCCGTCTTTTGCAGAATGTCTCATTTTGAGCATTTTACTGCCGTTATGCTGCCGGAATTGTCCTAGGAGTTCAAGAGATAGTATTTTCCTTGTACTATATTCTACATCCTTATGATGATGCTGAATCCATCCTTGTTTCCTTGGTTGGTTCTTCAGGATGTCTTCAGTTAACCGAAGTTCTGTTGCTTGTAGCCAGAACCACGGAGATGGTAGGGATGAGGATCCTCCCGACCAGCCTTCGTTGGCAGAGTTCATGTTAGAGATGGAGAAGAAAAAGCGAGAGTCTAACCGCTTGTTACCACATATTGAGGAGAACACCGCCCATCAATACAAAGAGTCTGCGTCCATTCATGACTTCATTGGCCTGAAACCACCTACCTTCCATCATTCCATTGAACCACTCGATGCAGATGACTGGCTCCATAGTATCACACACAAGCTGTGTTCTACGAGCGTAGCTGAAGGTGACAAGGTCACCTATGCTGCATATCACTTGGAAGGTCCTGCTAGTCTTTGGTGGCAGAACTATGAGGCTATGCTTCCATGGCCAGATACCCACCTGGAGAGATTTCACTTAGGCTTTTCGCGAACATCACATTCCTCAAGCCCTCATTGACTGCAAGAGAGAAGAGTTCTGTAGTTTCACCCAGAGTAAGATGGCTGTTGATGCTTACAGCAGAGAGTTTGAGAACCTTACCCGCTATGCTACAGAGGAGGTGTCCACAGACGCCAAGAAGCAGGCTAGGTTCCGTAAGGGTCTCAACCCCAAGTTGCGTCGTGATCTACACCTGCATCACTGTGATACATTCCAGGCCCTTGTGAACAAGGCCATTCATGCAGAGACAGCTCAGCTCACTTATGAGGAGTCTCGTAAGCACACCCATGATTTGGGTTCTTCCTCCGGTTCTAGTTCTCAGAAGCACCGGATTTGGGTTCTGAACTCCACTCTTCCACCCGGTTATTCGCCGAGGCCATCCTATGTGGTACCTCCCCCAGTTAAGTTGTATGCTCCACCCAGGTCTATTGGTAGACCGCTTGTCAACGCGGGTCCACGTCCTACCTCAGGGACTTGCTTCACATGTGGAGAGCCAGGACACTATGCACGTGACTGCTCTCAAGCCAACTATGCTCCACCCCAGCCCGAGGAGTCTGTTCTTCGTGGTAATCGATCACGCAAGACAATCAGTGTCAAGTCAGCTTCCACTAAACATGGACATGTGCATCATGTCTCAGCTAAAGATGCTCATGATGATCCGGATGTTGTTCTTGGTACACTCCTTGTCCATTGCCAACCAGCTTCGGTTATGTTCGATACCGGAGCATCTCACTCCTTCATTTCTGAAAGCTATGCTAACTTGCACAACATTTCATTTTGTGATATGCCCTCTCCACTAGTCATTCAAACTTCTGGATCCAAATGGCAAACTTCTAGTGTAAGCCACGGTAATGAAATCCTTGTTGACAGACTTGTATCCATTGCATCACTTATAGCCCTCAAGTCTATAGGTATTAACATCATCTTGGGTATGGACTGGATGAAAGCTCATTATGCCAAGATTGATTGTTACACAAGGTCTGTTCAGCTTACACACCCATCTGGCAAGATAGTCACTGTCTCCACCGGAGTTGCAAGGCGTGAGCTCTATTCTCTTAATGCCAACCCTCTTCTTGATCTTGGAGATATCTTGGTAGTCCGTGACTTTCCGGATGTCTTTCCAGAGGAACTGCCAAGTATTCCACCTTACAGAGATGTAGAGTTTGTCAAAGATCTTATCCTAGGAACCGCTCCAATCTCTAGGAGACCTTACAAGATGGCACCCTTAGAGCTAGCTGAGCTTAAGAAACAACTTGATGAGTCCTTACAAAAGGGTTTCATCCGTCCTAGTTCTTCTCCCTGGGTTTGCCCCGTCCTCTTCATCAAGAAGAAGGATGGTACGGACCGAATGGTTGTAGATTATCATCCCGTTAATTTGGTCACGATAAAGAACAAGTATCCGCTCCCCAGGATCAACGACCTGTATGATCAGCTCGCTGGATCCTTAGTCTTTTCAAAGATGGATTTGAGGTTAGGCTACCACCAAATCAAGATCAGAAATGGGGACATTCCTAAGACGGCTTTTGTCACTCGTTATGGCCAGTACGAGTACACCGTCATGTCCTTTGGTCTAACCAATGCTCCAGCTACATTCTCTCGCTTGATGAACATGATCTTCATGGAGTACTTAGATAAGTTTGTCGTGGTTTACCTCGATGATATTCTTATTTACTCGAAGAACGAGGAAGAGCATGCCGAACATCTTAGACTTGTGTTAGAGAAACTCAAAGAGCACCGCCTTTATGCCAAGTTCTCCAAGTGCGAATTTTGGTCTCCAGAAGTGACCTACCTGGGCCACGTGATATCTGGTAAGGGCATTGCTGTCAATCATGAGAGAGTTCAGGCCGTTCTTGATTGGACTCCGCCTGAAACGGTTAAGCAAGTTAGGAGTTTCCTTGGCCTAGCCAGTTATTGTCGCCGCTTCGTTGAGAACTTCTCCAAAGTGGACAAACCTCTCACGGAACTTCTCAAGAAAGATAAAAAGATTGAGTGGTCCCCACAGTGTGAGCATAGTTTTCAGGAGCTGAAAAGACGCCTGACTTCTGCTCCCATACTTGTGCCACCGGATTTCACTAAAGACTTTGTTATCTACTGCGACGCCTCACAACAGGGACTAGGTTGCATTCTTATGCAGGATCGTCATGTGATTGCCTACGCATCTCGACAGTTGCATCCACATGAGGAGAATTATCCTACTCATGATCTAGAGCTTGCAGCCGTAGTCTATGCACTTAAGACATGGCGACATTACCTTCTTGGTAAACGTTGCGAGATTTACACCGATCACCAAAGTCTCAAGTATATTTTCACCCAACCAGATTTGAACCTTAGGCAAAGACGTTGGTTGGAGTTGATATCAGATTACAACTTAGGGATTACCTACACCCCAGGCAAGGGCAATGTCATGGCTGATGCGCTAAGTCGTAAATCCTATTGCAACAATCTCATGTTGCGGCAGGGCCAACCACTTCTCCATGAGGAATTCTGTAAGCTTAATCTTCACATTGCTCCTCACGGATTCCTTTCTACCTTGGTGGTGAAACCTACTCTTGAGGATCAGGTCATAACTAGCCAGCAATTTGATACGGGTATTTCTCGAATCAAGGATAACGTTCGGAAGGGAGCTGCTGGTAGTTTCTCTGTCAATGATCAAGGTGTTGTTTTCTTCGAGAACCGTCTGGTGGTTCCCAAGAAGCAACATCTTCGACAACTGATCCTTAAGGAGGCGCATGAATCTCCTCTCACGATTCATCCTGGTAGCACTAAGATGTATCAGGACCTACGCCAGAGGTTCTGGTGGACTAGGATGAAGAGAGAAATTGCTCAGTTCATTTCTAACTGCGACGTTTGTCGTTGCATTAAGATAGAGCATCAAAGGCCTACTGGCACCCTTCAGCCTTTAGCTATTCCTGAGTGGAAATGGGATAAAGTTGGTATGGACTTCATCACCGGCTTTCCTGGGACCAAGAGAGGGAATAATGCTATCTTCGTAGTCATTGATCATCTTTCTAAAGTGGCTCACTTCCTACCTGTTCGAGAGAGTATCACTCCTAGTCAGCTCGCTGACTCATATATTTATCGAATAGTATCACTTCATGGTGTTCCACTAGAGATCAATTCAGACCGTGGTAGTCTTTTCACTTCTCATTTCTGGGAGAGTTTCCAAACTGCCATGGGCACCCATCTTTCCTTCAGTACCGCTTTCCACCCTCAATCAAGTGGTCAGGTGCAGAGGGTCAACCAAATTATTGAAGACATGCTTAGAGCTTGTGTTATCTCATTCAGCATGGATTGGGAGAAGTGTCTTCCCTTCGCCGAGTTTGCTTATAACAATAGCTACCAATCCAGCCTCAAGAAAGCTCCTTTTGAGGTTCTGTATGGACGAAGATGTCGAACACCTTTGAACTGGTCAGAAACCGGTGAAAGACAATTCTTTGGAACGGATATGATCCAGGAGGCAGAAGAGAAAGTTCGCATCATTCGTGAGAATTTTAAAACAGCCCAATCTCGTCAAAAGAGCCAGTATGACCGTCGTCATAAGGAAGTGGCTTATGAAGTTGGCGACAAGGCTTATCTTCGGGTTACTCCTTTGAAGGGTACCCATCGTTTCGGTATCAAGGGCAAGTTGGCTCCTCGTTACATTGGTCCTTTTCGCATTCTCGCTAAACAAGGAGAGGTTGCCTACTAGTTGGAACTACCCCCACATCTTTCTCGAGTACATGATGTCTTCCACGTCTCTCAACTCAGGCGTTGCTTCTCGGATTCCATCCGTGAAGTGGACCACGAAACGCTTGATCTCCAAGATAACCTCACATATCGAGAGTACCCTGTTCGCATTCTTGATCAAGCAGAGCATGTCACTCGACGTCATAACATCAAGTTTCTCAAAGTTCAGTGGTCTCATCATTCCGAGAGAGAAGCTACTTGGGAGCGAGAAGATCATCTTCGACTGGAGTACCCCACTTTCTTTCCATCGACCCCTGAATCTCGGGACGAGATTCTTCCAAGTGGGGGCGAGTTGTCACATCCCTAGTTCTGGTATGACCTAGACTAGCTAGCCATTTGTGCATCATGTTTAAATTCCATTTAAATTTGAAATGAGGATTTGTGAAACCCTCAGAATCATTTCTGGAAATGACCCAAATAAAAAATTGCTCCAAAAAGGTCCAAGAAAATGCGCATGTTGCTCTCTGAAAATATTGGACAGATATAAAAATCAAACAAATATTTTTAAGAGCTCATAAGTACTTATTTTGGGCATTTGGAATTAATCCAATAATTAATTGCTTTGGATATATATTTGCTATATATATATAATATATGTCCAAAAATTATGTTAATTGGTGAGGAGTTTTGGAGCAATCCAGCTAGTTCCTACAAAAATTTACATAAGTAAATAAAATGATTTAGTATGATTATTAAATCGAAACAAATGTCAGAAAAAAATAGAAAATAAACAAAATGGGAAAACCTACCTGGAATTTACCTGGGCCGATCTACCTGGCCTGCTACCGCTCTGGCCCAGCCCAACTGGCCACCGCACTGTCCCCCACCTCGCGCCAGTAGGCGAGGCGCGTGCCCGGCGCGCGCGCGCTCTGCACGCCACGCGAGCTGCCTGCCTGCCAGGCTCCCCCTCGCCGCCAGGATGTTCCGCGCGACGCCATGCGCCGTCCCAGAACCCCTCTCACTCTCATCCCCCCTTCCCTGCCTCCTCTGCTCTCTCTCTCTCTCTCGCTAGACCGAACGAGCCAGTCGCCGCCGTTCGCTGCCCCCGCGCTCCCCGCCGTCCCCTCGCCCCTCCGTCATGCCCAGAAGCTCTGCCACCTCGTCCGCTACCTCTCCGCCAAGCCATGCATCGCCGGACGCCCCGTGGAGCCGTCGTTGTCGCCTTCTTCACCTTCGGCCGCCGTGGATCTCCGTCGCCGCTCGCCGCCGTCAGCGCGTCCCCGAGCCCACTGAGCTACTCTTCCGGTCCACTGTGAGCCTCGCGTCGGTTCCCCCTTCTCCCTGCCTCCTCGTGCACTGCAGCGCAGTGCCCGCTCGAGCCGAGCTCCGGCTGCCGCCGCGAGCTTTGCTCCGGCGAGCTCCGCCGCCCCGCAGCCTCCCGTCTGCTCCCCTAGATGCGCGCGAGCACCAGCTCCTCGGAGATGGTCTCCGCGGCCCATTTGGTCACCGGAGGACCAAATCCGAGGCCCTCCGCCGCGTCTGGCCTCGCCGGCATCGAGTTGCCAGCGGGTTTGACCCTGCTGACCAGGGGTTTGACCTCCCCTAGATCACTGACAAGTGGGCCCAGGCCCCTGCTAATTTTTGTTAAGTGTTAATTAAACCTAATTAGCCTGCTGATACTGAGATGTGGGCCCAGGACCTTAACTAAGCTAGATTAGGATTAGATTAGTAATAATTAACTTAAGTTAGTTAGTTAGACACTGACATATGGGTCCCACTAGTCAGGTTTGACCTGGACCGACCCGTTGACCTGCTGATGTCACTCAGACGTCATGTTGACGCAATTAATTCTTTTCTGGTTTTAAATTAAATCAGGAAATTCCAGAAAATTAGCTATACTTCAAAAATTCATAGAAATTCAACTGTAGCTCAGATTGAAATAAGTTATATATGAAAAATTATCAGAAAAATTCAATCTATCCATCTGTACCATTTTCATGCATGACAAACCAACCTATACATGCTGTATATATGAAAACACACTTATGGCATTTAAAGGGACTTAAATTAGAGTTGCATTTGAACCTTTGGTTCAAATAGACCTCTTCCAAGTTGAATGCTAAATGCATTAGCTCAACACATCACATATTCATGCCATATTCATGCATCATATTGTTGCATATGCTTGTGTTTGATTGTCGACACCGTTCCTTCTCGATAGGTCTTGCTCCGGAGACCGTTCCAGAGTACCTGTCTGAGGAGCAGTGCCCTTGTGTTGATCTACCAGGCAAGCAAACCCCCTTGTTCATTCCGATACAATCCCACTCTCTCGCTCCTGCTCTCTGTTATTGCTTTAGGACAACAACGATTCAATTGCTACTTTGTGCTGTGGTAGTTGAACCCATTCCTCTACATGACCTGTCATTGCCATAGTAAATACTTGAAACCCACTAGCATGTGTAGGAGTTGATTGAAGCCATTGTTGTGTTCCTACCATGCCATGCTTATTATTGCTTAGAGTGTGTCAGGTCTGATTCATTGGGAATGAATTGGAGTGCAATGTTCGATGTTCCGATGCTGAGAGTGAAGTGTGTGAACACGATTTGGTAAAGGTAGCGGTGAGAGGCCATGTAGGAGTACATGGTGGATTATCTCACTGGAACCGTCCTTAAGCACTGAGTTCTGTGTATGTTGTCTAATGACTCGATACTACCACACATTGGGATCCTTAATTGACTCTCTCGACTTACTAACCGACTTGATCTCTGTCCAGGAGTCGCAACTAGTTTCTAGTGTTTGTAGGTAGTGCTATTTTTCTACCGATTGGCACCCGGCTGGGTGGACTTGGGACAGACTAGGCACAGTGGCACGGTGTACCAAGTGGCACCCGGATGGTGGGCTTGGGAACCCTTCTCACATCGTTTGGGGTCGTGAGCAACACCCCGGCCGGATCTCCTTGCGGATGGAACTCGAATAGGCAATAAACCTGGACTAGAGTCTTGTATGGTTAGTCAGGTCGTGGCCGACACCCTCGCCAGGCTTCCGCTTGAAGGTTGTCGAGATACATGACGTGTACATGGCGGTAAGTGGCGAGAGCGTGTGTGAGGAAGTACACCCCTGCAGGGTTAACATGATCTATTCGAATAGCCGGGTCCGTGGTTATGGACTTCCTGGATGCTTACATGGTACATAGACAACTTAAAGTGGATACTCTAAAATGCTCAAGACAAGTGTGAGTGCTATGTATGGCCTTCTCATAGAGAGACGGGGATGAATCCATAGTTGTGTATTAATGTGGTGATTAGTGGACTCGTGTGCGCTTTCTTACCTCAAAGAAGTTTCTCGTAGTCGTAGAACAGGATAGCCACTGAGTCAAAGCTGGCTTGCTGCAACTAGACCCTACATTACCTTCTTGATACAAATGCATGTATGATAGGATCTGATGTAAGTCTTGCTGAGTACCTTTGTACTCACGTTTGCTTTATTTATGTTTTGCAGGTGAGACATATGTCTCACTAGTAGTACCGCTTGGACTTCGGCGAGTAGCTTGTTACCTCAGCTACGATCTTGTACCCTTGGGAGAGACTTGTAGACAGTCAAGCTTCTCAGCCTTCTTCTTTTTGTAGTTGTCTGTACTCAGACATGTAATGCTTCCGTTGCTTGTATGCTCCGAATGATGGGTAATGAGACCTCTATTTGTATATATGCTTTGTGGCTCTTCTGGGCTTTTATCTATATGAGTTTGCGTTATGTTGTGATGCCATGTAGTGCAGCACATACTTGCATGTTATGCGTACGTGTAACGTGTATTGCTATGTGTGGGATCCGACAACCTAGTTGTCTATCCTTGGTAGCCTCTCTTACGGCCCGGTTTACCAGAGTCCTACTAGCCCAGCACTACTGCTCCGGAAGACTTAGACTGGCTTGCATGTGATTCACATCGTTCCTGTGTCTGTCCCTTCGGGGAAATGTCACGCGGTGACATCCGGAGTCCTGCCTAGCCTGCTACAGCCCGGGTTCCTGGAGTCCTGTTAGCCCAGTTGCTACAGCCCGGATTCACACGCTGCTGACCGACATGCCTGATGTTGTTTCATGTATGCCTGTCCGTGTAAGTTAGTGCCACTTTGGGTTCACGACTAGTCATGTCGGCCTGGGTTCTCTGTCATATGGATGCTGGCGACACTATCATATACGTGAGCCAAAAGGCGCAAACGGTCCTGGGCCATGGTAAGGCGACACCCGTGGGAATGCCGTGCGTGAGGCCGCAAAGTGATATGAGGTGTTACATGCTAGATCGGTGTGACTTAGAATCAGGGTCCCGACAGCCTTTATGCTTTCCAAGAGTTTTATATCATTTCCCATCAATAGTATGTCATCCACATACAATATGAGAAATGTTACAGAGCTCCCACTCACTTTCTTGTAAACACAGGCTTCTCCATAAATCTGCATAAACCCAAACGCTTTGATCATCTCATCAGAGAGAATGATCCTACTCTACGATGCTTGCACCAGCCCATAGATTGAGCGTTGGAGCTTGCATATCTTGTCGGCATTCTTAGGATCAACAAAACCTTCTGGCTGGATCATATACAATTCTTCCTTAAGGAAACCATTAAGGACTGTCGTTTTGACATCCATTTGCCATATCTCAAAATCATAGAATGTGACAATTGCTAACATGATTCGAACGGACTTCAGCTTCGCTACGAGTGAGAAGGTCTCATCGTAGTCAACCCCTTGAACTTGTTGATAACCCTTAATGACAAGTCGACCTTTATAGATGGTCACATTGCCATCCGCATCCGTTTTCTTCTTAAAGATCCATTTATTTTCTATGGCTCGCCGATCATTGGGCAAGTCTGTCAAAGTCCATACTTTGTTTTCATACATGGATCCTATCTCGGATTTCATGGCTTCAAGCCATTTGTTGGAATCTAGGCCCACCATCGCTTCTTCATAGTTCGAAGGTTCACCGTTGTCTAACAACATTATTTCTAGGACAGGGTTGCCATACCATTCTAGTGTGGAACGTGTCCTTGTGGACCTACGAAGTTCAGTAGTAACTTGATCCGAAGTTCCTTGATCATCATCATTAACTTCCTCTCTAGTTGGTGCAGGCACCACAGAAACATTTTCTTGAGCTGCGCTACTTTCGGGTTCAAGAGGCAGTACTTCATCAAGTTCTACTTTCCTCCCACTTACTTCTTTCGAGAGAAACTCTTTCTCTAGATAGGATCCATTCTTGGCAACAAAGATCTTGCCTTCGGATCTGAGGTAGAAGGTATACCCAATAGTTTCCTTAGGGTATCCTATGAAGACGCATCTTTCCGACTTGGGTTCGAGCTTTTCAGGTTGAAGTTTCTTGACATAAGCATCGCATCCCAAAACTTTCAGAAACGACAGCTTAGGTTTCTTCCCAAACCATAATTCATACGGTGTCGTCTCAATGGATTTCGACGGAGCCCTATGTAAAGTGAATGCGGCAGTCTCTAAAGCATAACCCCAAAATGATAGCGGTAGATCGGCAAGAGACATCATAGATCGCACCATATCTAATAGAGTGCGATTACGACGTTCAGACACACCATTACGCTGAGGTGTTCCAGGCAGCGTGAGTTGTGAAACAAATCCACATTTCCTTAAGTGCGTGCCAAATTCGTGACTCAAATATTCCCCTCCACGATCTGATCGTAAGAACTTTATTTTCCTGTCACGTTGATTCTCAACCTCATTCTGAAATTCCTTGAACTTTTCAAAGGTCTCAGACTTGTGTTTCATTAAGTAGACATACCCATATCTACTTAAGTCATTAGTGAGGGTGAGAACATAACGATAACCACCACGAGCCTCAACGCTCATTAGACCGCACACATCAGTATGTATGATTTCCAATAAGTTGGTTGCTCGCTCCATTGTTCCGGAGAACGGAGTCTTGGTCATTTTGCCCATGAGGCATGGTTTGCACGTGTCAAATGATTCATAATCAAGAGACTCCAAAAGTACATCTGCATGGAGTTTCTTCATGCGTTTGACACCAATGTGACCAAGGCGGCAGTGCCACAAGTATGTGGGACTATCATTACCAACCTTACATCTTTTGGCATTCACACTATGAATATGTGTAACATCATGTTCGATATTAAATAAGAATAAACCATTGACCAGCGGGGCATGACCATAAAACATGTCTCTCATATAAATAGAACAACCATTATTCTCAGATTTAAATGAGTAGCCATCTCGCATTAAGCGAGATCCAGATACAATGTTCATGCTCAAAGCTGGCACTAAATAACAATTATTGAGGTTCAAAACTAATCCCGTAGGTAAATGTAGAGGTAGCATGCCAACGGCGATCACATCGACCTTGGAACCATTCCCGACGTGCATCATCACCTCGTCCTTCGCTAGTCTCCGCTTATTCCGTAGCTCCTGTTTTGAGTTACAAATATGAGCAACCGCACCGGTATCAAATACCCAGGAGCTACTATGAGTGCTGGTAAGGTACACATCAATAACATGTATATCATATATACCTTTGGTATTGCCGGCCTTCTTATCCACTTAGTACTTGGGGCAGTTCCGCTTCCAGTGACTGTTTCCCTTGCAATAAAAGCACTCAGTCTCAGGCTTGGGTCCATGCTTTGTCTTCTTCCCGACAACTGGCTTACCGGGCGCGGCAACTCCCCTCCCGTCCTTCTTGAAGTTCTTCTTACCCTTGCCTTTCTTGAAACTAGTGGTTTTATTGACCATCAACACTTGATGTTCCTTTTTGATCTCCACCTCCGCTGATTTCAGCATTGAATATACCTCAGGAATGGGTTTCTCCATCCCCTACATATTGAAATTCATCACAAAGCTCGTGTAGCTAGGTGGGAGCGACTGAAGGATTCTGTCAACGACCGCGTCATCCGGGAGATTAACTCCCAGTTGAGACAAGCGGTTGTGCAACCCAGACATTTTGAGTATGTGCTCGCTGACAGAACTATTCTCCTCCATCTTACAACTGTAGAACTTGTCGGAGACTTCATATCTCTTGACCCGGGCTTGAGCTTGGAAAACCATTTTCAGCTCTTGGAAAATGGCATATGCTCTATGTTGCTCAAAACACTTCTGGAGCCCCGGTTCTAAGCTGTAAAGCATGCCGCACTGAACCAGGGAGTAATCATCACTATGCGACTGCCAGGCGTTCATAACGTCTTGAGTTGCTGGGAAAATGGGTCCTTCACCTAGCGGTGCTTCAAGGACATATGCTTTCTTGGCAGCTATGAGGATAATCCTTAGGTTACGGACCCAGTCCGTGTAGTTGCTACCATCGTCTTTCAGCTTGGTTTTCTCTAGGAACGCGTTGAAGTTGAGGGCAACATTAGTGTGGGCCATTTGATCTACAAGACATATTGCAAATATTTTTAGACTATGTTCATGATAATTAAGTTTCTAATCAAATTATTTAATGAACTCCCACTCAGATAGACATCCCTCTAGTCATCTAAGTGATACATGATCCGAGTCAACTAGGCCGTGTCCGATCATCACGTGAGATGGACTAGTCATCATCGGTGAACATCTTCATGTTGATCGTATCTTCTATACGACTCATGTTTGACCTTTCGGTCTTCCATGTTCCGAGGCCAGGTCTGTACATGCTAGGCTCGTCAAGTCAACCTAAGTGTATTGTGTGTGTAAATCTGTGTAGCGACCCGACCTCAGACGGTCAAGCCTCTGTGTATCTGTGCCATCCATGGATCAGTATGCTGGCACACACAGTACATCAATGTATATATCAAAGTGCAATCACATGTATGAATACCGTAAAACTGATATATATACCTTATAAGTCTCAGCGGAAACAATCAACGGGTGTGGAGTCCCATCAACGCCATTGGCAAGTTGAGTGTAGACCGTAACCCTGTATCGTAACTCTTACTCGTCGAGGAATTATGTGCAACATGAGATGTTGCAACCGTGTAGGTCAGTACATTGAATGTACCGGCAAGATCACAATAAGAGAAAGCAGATTGATAAAACTATTCTACATGCAATATGGCTTTGTGGCTCTGGGTCTGAGTTTTGTTTGCGTAAAAGCTAGTTTTATTTTCCCTACAACAAAGGAATATCAGGAGTCTGTACTACGGAGTTTTCTATCATGACATGGTTCCGCCAACCCATGTCTCATACCCAAATCATCATAAGTTGCCCACACTTAAATTATCAGTCTGGTGTTGAGAGTTCCGAGATAGATCCAAGTCCAGAGGCTCAAATTGTCCATAACCGGGGACACGGCTAATCGATTAGGTTTTAACCCTCTGCAGAGGTTTGTACACTTTACCCTCAAGATTCGATCCCTCTTTTTACGTTCTCGCACTTCAGGTTGTTTGATAACAAGACGACCGAAACATGGTCTTCCAAAGAGTTCCCCTGACCACTGTCCGGTGCTCATCCAATCCTACCGTAGTTCTACATCTGCTAGCACCGTCCCAGCTAGAGTCACAACTAAGGTCAACCAAGCTAGAGCCCATAGTGACTTGCGGTTGCACAAGTAAGCTTCCGGGCATGAAGTATTCTTCCGTCTCTTTGAGTCTGGGTGAAGCTTTCTCCAAGATGTCATGGCGCTTCTCCATGCATCCCTGCCAATCGTCCTTCACCCAGTAGTGTGTATTGAATTCTTGTCTCGAGTCTCAAAATCTCGAGGTCTTGAAGTCTCGAGGCCTTAAAAATATAGTCATTGCAGATGCCATCATGGAGTTGTCGTCATTGGCGTAGAGTCCTCCATTCTCACACCACTCTCGTGCACTCATACCAAACCCCGCCTATTATAGCGTAGCACTAAAACTATATAACGTCTCGGGCTTGGTAATAGGGAGATGGGTTCCTACCTCATGCATTCTACTCAACTACAAGATTCAATAACACTACTGGAGGGATTGTTGAAAAGGTGCTACTACATGCAAATAAAACATAGGTATGAAAAACATGGTCAAAGTGAACTTGCCTCGTAAGTTTATGAAGAATAATAACGCTCTCAGAAACTTGATAAGACTATACGCAACTCTCCGGTGAAATCTATAATAATAAACATGGCATTCACATGAGCAATCATTCTACCACTCAACATAACAATCAAAACAACAAGGAAACTCAATAGTAAAACTCAAACAAATTCCAAAGAACCCTAGAATAAAACTACAAAGAAAACTACTAGGGAAAGTCTAAGACTTTACTACAAACAACTAATATAGTTTTGCCCTAAGTAAAACTTAATAGCAATTAAAACACTAAAGTAATTAACGGAAAGGAAATATAGTGTTTACTAAAATAACATAAGGTATTTTTCATAAACATTTACTAGCAAAAAGAAACACCTAAAAACTATTTTTTAAACTCTAGTTATGAACAAAACAAGAAAAAGCAAATAAACATTATATTTTTCTGTAAATAAAAGTTCACCCTCTATAACTACAGAAACAAATCTGAAATAAAAAATATAAGAGAGGTAAAAATAAATTTTAAAATAATTAAAACAACAGAAAACAGCAGCAAGTTAAAAATAACTAGCACAGGCTCTTTTCGAGTAAAACTATTTTTAATAAAAACTAAAAATACACAAATAAATCCCTACTGCTAGGCAAGGTCAAAACAAACCAGTGAAAAAATAATCACTAAAAAATAATAATCCTAACTCAAATTATAGCAGAAATACTAATCTGACTAAAACTAATATAAACCTATTTTTATAAGCTTAAACATGACCGAATCTATTTTCTACAGAAACTACAAACTTGTAAACTAGCAAAAAAAGAATCAACTAAAAATATTAAACAACCTAAAAGATATAGACTTTACAAGAACAGAACTATTCTGTTTTAAAAACAGGAACTAAAAAAATAACTAAAAATAACATGCGCTACTGGGCCTATCTAACGCTCAGGCGAACACTAACTAAAACGCGCTCGCGGCTAAACAGAATAACCGACCGGTTTGATCAGTTAAAAAACCGTTACTAAACCGGGAAAAGACCGAACTAAAACTGATCTAAACAAATAAACCTAACCCTTCGTGTGATCTAATCTAGGCCATTCATGCACGATCCAACGGTGGTGGGGGGTTCCGGCGGCTTACAGCAAACACGACGGCGACGACGGACGACGGCGGCTCGGGCGGTGACGGCGCAGCGGCTCCGGTGGTCCGGGGCGACGGCGGTGACGTCGGGGAGATGCGGCGGAGCGGAGCGGAGGTGGTGGTCATCTCAGCGGCGTTCGAGGGTGACGGTAGGGAGCGGCACGAGCTCGACAGAGCTCCTGGTAAGCTACAACTCCGGCGACGGGCGGTGATGCTCAAGGCGGCGGCTCCGGCAATCCCTGTGCGAAGAGAGGATGTCAAAGAGGTACGGGAGGGGGTGGCGGTTCGGGTGAAGGTGCTGGGACGGGCAGAGAATGCTCATCGGCGTCGGGAGTGGCGGCGAACCGAGGCGACGGCGGCGAGATGTGTTCGGCGTGGGCGTGGGCGGTGGTGGGTTTCGGGGTTAGGGTTTTAGGGGGATCGAGATAGAGAGGCATAGGTATTTATAGGACATCTTTCTTGGGGAGGGGGTCGAGTCGGGCTAGGGTTTAGCAAGGGCTTGGACTCGGCTGGCACGAGCGTGTGCGGGATATGTGCGTGTGGCTTGCGGGAGGAGGAAGACGGGGTGGGGTCGGTGCGTCAGTGAGAGAGAGAGGGGAGTTCGGTCGGGCGACCGAGGCCTAGCGGGTGCGGGCATGCAGCGCGCTGGGCTGGCGACCCTGGGTGCTGGTGGGCTGCAGCCTTGCTGGCTGGGCCGGTCGGCCTAGCCAATTCGGGGGCGGGGGGTTTTCTCCTTTTTTGAATAAAACAGGGAGAAAAATAAAATATAGAGAAATATATATAATATTTTTTATAGGACATATATATCAATAAAATCATAAAAATAAACCCTACAACGTGAACATTTTTTTAGAGGAAAAATCCAGACTAAAAGAAAACATTTTTTATAAATTCCAAATAAACTCCAATTTGAATTCAAAAACTTTTGGCATTAATTTCTCCTAACTTTTTGGAGTGTCATGTTAGCTCCTCTCATACTTTTAAACAAGTATTTGTCAGGAGTATATGAAATAAATTTCGAATGCCAAGTTGAATCCAAAATAAAATTCAATTGAAATTCAAATACCTCTGAAATTTCCAAATACCACTCAATTTCACACAATCACTCACACAAAATCAAACAAACAATCATAAATATTTATTTAATATAACATTCCAAAATTTATAATTTTGGGATGTTACAATCTGGCTTACACCCGTTGTATGCAAATGTTAGAACCTATCACACACGATCATCACATGGTGCTTCGGAACAACGGACCTTAGCAAAGGTCCATAGTTAGGGGGAACACTTTCTTGAAATTATTTCGAGGGATCATCTTATTTAAGCTACCGTTGTTCTAGGAAAATAAGATGTAAAAAATGATAAACATCATAAGCAATCAAATAGTGCATGATATGGCCAATATCATTTTGCTCCTTTTGATCTCCATCTTCGGGGCGCCATGATCATCATTGTCACCGGCATGACACCATGATCTCCATCATCGTGTCTTCATGAAGTTGTCTCGCCAACTGTTACTTCTACTACTATGGCTAACGGTTAGCAATAAAGTAAAGTAATTACATGGAGTTTTCAGTAACACACAGGTCACACAATAAATTAAGACAACTCCTATGGCTCTTGCCGATTGTCACACTCATCGACATGCAAGTCGTGATTCCTATTACAAGAACATGATCAATCTCATACATCACATATATCATTCATCACATTCTTTTGGCCATATCACATCACACGGCATATGCTGCAAGAACAAGTTAGACGTCCTCTAATTATTGTTGCAAGTTTTTATGTGGCTGCTATAGGTTTCTAGCAAGAATGTTTATTACCTACGCCAAAACCACAATGTGATATGACAATTTTATTTACCCTACATAAGGACCCTTTTCATCGAATCCGATCCGACTAAAGTGGGAGAGACAGACACCCGCTAGCCACCTTATGCAACTAGTGCATGTCAGTCGGTGGAACCTGTCTCACGTAAGTGTACGTGTAAGGTCGGTCTGGGCCGCTTCATCCCACGATACCGCCGAATCAAGATAAGACTAGTAACGGCAAGTAAATTGACAAAATCGAATCACACAACAACTTGTGTTCTACTCGTGCATAGAAACTACGCAGAGACCTAGTTCATGATGCCACTGTTGGGGATCGTTGCAGAAATTAAAATTTTCTACGCATCACCAAGATCAATCTATGGAGAGACTAGCAACGAGAGAGAGGGGAGTGCATCTTCATACACTTGAAGATCATGATGTGGAAGCGTTACAAGAACACGGATGAAGAAGTCGTACTCGCAGCGATTCAGATCGCGGTTGATTTCAATCTAAGCATCGAACAACTGCGCCTCCGTGTTCAACACACGTACAGCCCAGGGATGCCTCCTCCTTCTTGATCAAGCAAGGGGGAAGTAGAAGTTGGGGAAGAGCTCCGGAAGCACGATGGCGTGGTGGTGGAGCTTGCAGTTCTCTGGCAGGGCTTCACCAAGCTCAACGGAGGAGGAGGGGGTGTTGTAGAGGGGGAGGGTTGCGCCTTGGATGTGGTGCTGCTGCCCTCCCTCCACCCCTCTATTTATAGGGTGAAGGGTAAAGGGGGACGGCCCCTCTAGATGAGATTTAGAGGGGGCGGCCAAGGGGAGGGGTCTTGCTCCCCAAGCCAAGGGGGTGTCCCCCTTTAGGGTTCCCCCCCCCCAACCCTAGGCGCATGGGCCCTAGGGGGGATGGTGCCCAGCCCACTTAGGGGCTGGTTCCCTTCCACATACAACCCATAGGGCCCTTCGGGGCAGGTGGACCCTCCCTATGGACCCCCGGAACCCCTTCGGTGGTCCCTGTACAATACTGATAAACCCCTGAACACTTCCGGTGACCGTATGATGACTTCCCATATATA
The DNA here is from genome assembly GCF_056163025.1 of Triticum urartu. NCBI lineage: Eukaryota > Viridiplantae > Streptophyta > Magnoliopsida > Poales > Poaceae > Triticum > Triticum urartu. The sequence goes on along the minus strand of NC_141876.1, from coordinate 231,778,518 downwards.
AATCTTCACCTCCGGACCATTCCGGAACTCCTCGTGACGTCCTGGGTCTCATCCAGGACTCTGAACAACATTCGGTAACTGGATACTATTTCCCATAACAACTCTAGCGTCACCAAACCTTAAGCGTGTAGACCCTACAGGTTCGGGAATCATGCAGACATGACCGTGACATCTCTCTGGCCAATAACCAATAGCGGGATCTGGATACGCATGTTGGTTCCCACATGTTCCAGGATGATCTCATCGGATGAACCACGATGTCGGGGAGTCAATCAATCCCATATACAATTCCCTTTGTCTACTGGTATGATACTTGCCCGAAATTCGATCGTTGGTATCCCTATACCTTGTTCAATCTCGTTACCAGCAAGTCTCTTTACTCATTACGTAACACATCATATCGTGATCAACTCGTTGATCACATTGAGCTCATTATGATGATGTCCTACCGAGTGGGCCCAGAGATACCTCTCCGTCACACGGAGTGACAAATCCCAGTCTCGATTCGTGCCAACTCAACAGACACTTTCGGAGATACCCGTAGTGTGCCTTTATAGCCACCCAGTTACGTTGTGACGTTTGGCACACCCAAAGTATTCCTACGACATCCGAGAGTTGCACAATCTCATGGTCTAAGGAAATGATACTTGACATTAGAAAAGCTTTAGCAGACGAACTACACGATCTTGTGCTATGCTTAGGATTGGGTCTTGTCCATCACATCATTATCCTAATGATGTGATCCCGCTATCAATGACATCCAATGTCCATGGTCGAGAAACTGTAACCATCTATTGATCAACGAGCTAGTCAACTAGAGGCTCACTAGGGACATGTTGTGGTCTATGTATTCACACATGTATTACGATTTCCGGATAACACAATTATAGCATGAACAATAGACAATTATCATGAACAAGGAAATATAATAATAACTATTTTATTATTTCCTCTAGGGCATATTTCCAACAAAACGTACCAGAGTGTACGGGTGCTATTTGATAAAGTTATCAAAAAAAGCAGAAAGAGTAGTAAGCTAAAAGCCGTAAAATTTGGGCCGTGAACTATTTCCATTATAATTTCATTGGTGCATTAAAGTGCATTTATACAAGTAGTTCAATAAGCAGAAAGCTATTTGATATGCCTTAACCAAGGGAGAGCTACGTGTGGGTCCTGAAAATAGGTAAAGGGATCATTAAAGAAACCACCTAAATTTTTCCCGGTACGTCCATGCTTCTTGTCATCTTGGTGTATTTATCCTTCAAAAAAGAACCGATGGTCAAGCCGTCAGGGAAGGCCTATGAAAAAGAGACCTGAAAAGGGAGAAAAAGGAAACAATGAAAGTATGTGTGTGCCCGGGGGCGGTCGAGCCGTATTGTGGATCACAAGCTAGTTATGCCTCCATCCATGCCCATGGTATTTATAGTGCGTTGTTATATACGCGCGGTACAATTGCTGCCACTTGGTCGGGACTGGAACGGAGGCCGAATTGCTAGTCGAGCTCTTGTCGAGCCGAGCTGTCCTGCTGCAGAATAGTCTGGGCTCTCTTGACAGTGTCCAGGAGCTCGGCCGCTGAATTAAGGTTCTGTTTAAAAAGGCCGCTTTGTAGTTCTGCTGCTAAGGCAGCGGTGTGCTCCTCGGTGTGGAGGGAGCGTTCCGTGTTTCCATTAACTGTTATGGTGACGCGTGGTCTGGGCATCTTGAGCTTGGGATAAGCGTAGTGTGGCACCGCGTTGAATCAAGCAAATGTGGTTCGTCCAAGCAGTGTGTGATAGCCGCTGTGAAAGGGGACGATATCGAAGATTAACTCCTCACTTTGGAAGTTGTCCGGAGATCCGAAGACAACCTCTAGTGTGATTGACCCCGCATGGCGGGCCTCTACACCTGGTATGACTCCTTTAAAGGTAGTATTGGTGGGCTTGATTCGTGGTGGATTAATGCCCATTTTGTGCATTGTATCCTAATAGAGCAAGTTGAGGCTGCTGCCATCGTCCATCAGGACTCGCATCAGGTGAAACCCATCAATTTTTTGGTCCAGGACCAGTGCGGCTGAACCACCATGACGGATACTGGTCGGATGATCCCGGCGATCGAAAGTGATCAGGCATGACGACCATGGATTAAATTTTGGGGCTACTCGCTCTATCGCGTAGACGTCCCTAAGCGCGCGCTTGCGCTCCCTCTTGGGGATGTGGGTAGCATATATCATGTTCACCAATTTGACCTGAGGGGGAAACTTCTTCTGTCCCCCTGTGTTCGGCGGCCGGGGATCCTCGTCGTCGTCTTTGCTTTGCGATCCCTTCTCCTTGCTTTCGGCATTTAACTTGCCGGCCTGTTTAAAAACCCAACAATCTCTGTTGGTATGACTGGGTGGTTTGTCTGGGGTGCCATGAATCTGGCATGGGCAATCGAGTATGTGGTCCAAGCTAGATGAGCCCGAATTATTCTTTTTGAATGGCTTCTTCCGCTGACCGGACTTAGAGCCACTGAATCAGGCATTGACCGTCGTATCATCGGTGTTGTCATTGTTGTTTCGACGCTTGTATCTGTTGCGTCGGGACTAGTCGTTGCTATTTTTGGCTTTAGGGGTGCCGATATCGCATGCATTGTTTTTGCTACGGGCCAGCCAACTATCCTCACCCGCACAAAAGCGGGTCATGAGTGCCGTGAGGGCTGCCGTGGACTTTGGCTTTTCTTGGCCGAGGTGGCAGGCGAGCCATTCGTCGCAGATGTTGTGTTTAAAGGCCGCTAGGGCTTCGGCAGCCGGGTAGTCGACGATATGGTTCTTTTTAGTTAAGAACCTGGTCCAGAATTTCCTGGCAGACTCTCTGGGCTGTTGAACTACATGGCTTAAGTCATCCGCGTCCGGAGGTCGAACATATGTACCTTGGAAGTTGTCAAGGAAGGCTTCTTCCAAGTCCTCCCAGCTGCCGATGGAATTTTTGGGCAGGCTCTTCAGCCAGTGCCGGGCTAGTCCTTTGAGTTTTAGGGGGAGGTATTTAATGGCATGAAGGTCATCGCCGCGGGCCATATGAATATGGAGAATGAAGTCTTCGATCCATACCGCGGGATCTGTGGTTCCATTGTATGATTCGATATTCATGGGTTTGAACCCTTCTGGGAATTCATGTTCCATGACTTCGTCAGTGAAGCAAAGAGGGTGTGTGGCGGCTCTATATCGGGCCGCATCGCGATGTAGCTCCGATGGAGTCCGTCTGCGGCTTTCGGCCCGTGCATGACTAGGTTTGTCACATCCCAATAGATAGCCGTCGTCATGTGTCGAGGCACGTCCTTGCGATCCGTAGATCAATCTGGTTTGTCCTGCTCTATTGTTCAGGTCCTGCCGAAGGTCATATGTGAGACCGCGAGCTATTTTACCTCCGCATTTGCGATGAGGCGGGGCAGGCTGGTGTTCGGCTTGAGTTGCCGTTTTATCCCGACCACATGGTAGTTGGTCAGCCGCATTGCGCGATCGTGGTATGTGCTCCGGTGCCTCGTTGTCAAACTGAGGTAGCAATTTGCGCTTCGGGTAGCTTATGGCTGGGCGCTTGAGGTCGTATTCTTAGGCTGCTAGGACATCGGTCCATTTATCGTTGAGCAGATCTTGGTCAGCTTGAAGCTGCTGCTGCTTCTTTTCCAGGCTCCTTGCAGTGGCTATTAGCTGGCGCTTGAAGTGCTCCTGCTCCAGAGGTTCCTCAGGCACGATGAAATACTCAGTGCCAGGCTCGCCTCATCCTCGGAGAGTGGAAGATAATTACTGTCCTCCGAGTCTTCGTGCGTGGCCTGTTTACCAGGGCTAACTTGCCCATCTTCCCATTCATCCTGTTCAGCAGTTGCATGAATGGGGTCTTTGTTGTCTTCGGCACCTTCTGGAGTGTTATCCTCTCCTGTGCCGGTGTTGCTGTCTTTGCTGCGGTGTGACTTATAACGGTGCCGCTGACGCCGGCGCTTTGATTGTATCTCGGGAGGTTTATCCTCAACTGGATCTTCCTTGTCATCGCCGCTATTCTCTTTTGGTGCATCCACCATGTATACATCATACGAGGAAGTGGCCGTCCAGCGTCCGGTAAACGGCGAGTTTTGAGCCTCTTCTTCTCCGGCATCCTCGTTCATACCGTCGATGTCATCGGAGCCATAATCGAGCATGTCAGTTAACTCTTCGACAGTGGCTACAAAGTGGGCGGTGGGTGGGAAGCGAAATTTTCCGTCATCAGCCTCCAGTTCGAACCGGATACAATTCAGCTGTCGGCCCCCTGCTAAGGATAGTGCTCTTAACGAGTTTAACATGTCTCCCAAGGGCAAGTGTCGGAAGATGTCCGCGGAGCTGAATTCGACGATCGATGACCGATCAAGCTCGACGTACGCGGATGCACAGGGTTCGGAACCTGTAGCCGGAGACGAGTCCATGGTTCCGGTGACATAGGTTTCACTTGAAGTTAAGTCTGTGTGCGGCTCCAACGCCGCTGAGTCTGCGGTTTCCACGGCGAGGTTGAGCTTCCCGTCTTCAGATGGCGCGATCCGCTCCGGATCTAGGGTGAGAGCAGCTATAGGTACTATCTCCTGCGTATGGACAGATGACAGATTTACGTCATGTTCATCATGGTGGCAGGGAGCGGCTGCCGTGGTCTGAAATCCGTCAAAGACCAAGTGTCCACGGATATCCGCAACATAGTTCAAGCTTCCAAATCTGACCTGGTGGCCAGGGGCATAGCTTTCGATCTACTCCAGATGGCCAAGCGAGTTGGCATGAAGTGCGAAGCCGCCGAACATGAAGATCTGTCCGGGGACGAAGACTTCCCCTTGGACAGCGTCGTTGTAGATGATTGAAGGAGCCATCAAACCTTTTGATGAAGGCACAGTGGAACTCTCAATGAAAGCACCAATGTCGGTGTCAAAACCGGCAGATCTTGGGTAGGGGGTCCCGAACTGTGCGTCTAAGGTCGATGGTAACAGGAGACGGGGGACACGATGTTTACCCAGGTTCGGGCCCTCTCTATGGAGGTAATACCCTACTTCCTGCTTGATTGATCTTGATGAATATGAGTATTACAAGAGTTGATCTACCACAAGATCGTAATGGCTAAACCCTAAAAGTCTAGCTTGTCTGACTATGATTATGCGGCCGTCTACGGACCTAGCCCTCCAGTTTATATAGACACAGGAGGGATCTAGGGTTACATAAGGTTGGTTACATAGAAAAGAATCCTCATATTTGGTCGCCAAGCTTGCCTTCCACGCCAAGGAGAGTCCCATCCGGACACGGGTAGAGTCTTCGGCCTTTGTATATTCACAGCCCATCAGTCCGGCCAATATCCAATAGGTCGGACGCCCAAGGTGTAACGCCCCGAGACCGATGTGCCAGGTGTCGTCCAGTTATTCGCTGACGTTGTCATGTAATTTTCTTGCGTGTTGCATTTCATCATGTCATCATGTGCATTGCATCATCATGTTTTAAAACTTGCATCTGTTCCGGTCTCCTCGTTCTCTCTGTTGTTCGTTCTGAGCCCAGCCACACTTGCACGCGCCCGCGGCATGTCCGAAATAGTATTTTATAAGTGGTCGGAAAATGTTCTCGGAATGGGATGAGAGTTGACGTGTCATCTTATTTTAGTGTAGCTAGACCGCCTGTCAAGTTTCATCGCATTCGGAGTTCGTTTGATAGCCCAACCGTTAAACTATAGCGGCAATATAGTCGGTCTAAACGTCGGACGTTTTCGGTCTCCGAAAACATTCGTCGGGCCTTTCTCTCTTCTCTTTTCTCAGTCTGAGGCGTCTGCACAGTCTACCTCTCACTGCCAGACCCTACCTAACCTCTCTCATCAGTCCGCGGACCTCCTCCCGCGCATGTCTGAAATCTATCCCGAACCCGACCCGACAGTCGTTACCGCTGTGACCGGATCATCCCCTAACGTCTACAAAACATCTCCGTTTTGTTTATTGGACTCCCTAACCAATTTATTCTCGATCGCCTGATTAAGATCGGACGGACTGAGTTAACCCCTCCTCTAATCCCCTACTTATATAAACTCTAGCCTAACCCTAAAATCTAGCCTGCTTGTCCCATCAGTCCATCCGCGCCGCCACCTGATGCCTTCCTCCTCCTTGCATTCCGTGCGAAGCCAATTAGATCCACCTTCTCCTACACTCCTCTCGATCCCAACCAATCAGAGCCCCCATGGCCCTTCTCGACTAGCAGAGCTCGCCCGCCTCCTCTGCCTTGACCCCGATGCCCTCCGGCTCCACCGTAGCACCGCTGGACCAGCAGCCCTCGCCGCCCTTCTCCTTTTTACTCCATCCTTCTTCCACCTCACTAATTTCTTTCTAGTTGCTGCAGGGAGTTGGAGGAGGCATGGCGCCCGAGCGCCTCAAGTTCGTCACCCGCCGCCGGCCTGCTACTTCCACCGCCCTGCGTCAGCCGCCGGAGCAACGTCCGCCCCGGCGAACCCCAACCTCCTCCGAAGCCATGGAGCCTCCCTGCCGTTCCCGGCCTCAACTCCCTCTCATCTCGCCATGGCCAACCTCTCCTTCAATGTCGCGACCCGTGCCCGGATCCAGCACCCTCGGCTTCCACACGCCTGGATCCCCCATCCCCGACGCCCTGCGGCCGTGAGGACACCATTGGCCGCCGTGCTCTCCTCCTCCTCCCTTTGTTTTTCCCTCTGACCTCCCTCTGCCCTGCCTCATCAGGAATGAGCCGCCGTGGATGTTCACTGGCGCTCGAGGATGCAGCCACCCTGCTGCCAAGTTCCGTCGCTGCCGCTACAAGTCCCACGCCGCTGCGAAGGAATGGCTACGCTGCCGTCGTCGGAGTCCATCGAGCCCCATCCGCCGCCGCGCCCTGCATCGCCTGAAGCCGCCCCGCGTCTCGCCTCCTCTGTCTGCTTCCTGTGCATCGAGCGAGGCCAGGAAACCGCGCCCGCGTTGACTTCTCTTGTTTGGATCCACCCAGCCACTCACCAGCGCTCCGAGGCCCAGCACCGGCCTGCCTTTGCCTTCCAGATCTGGGCCGGAGCCCATGGTGAGGCCCAGCGGAGCCTCTGTTGTTTTTTTTTCTTTCTGTAGACCCAGTTTGCTTCAGATTCGGCCTACCTCTGGGTTTTTTTCAGATCTGCATTTTGTCTATTTTTCAAGAGGAGAGCATTTTTGCAGGAAAGCCCTTGTGGATCATGCATATAATAACTCCCAATTGGTGCATCGGATTAAAATGAATTATATATGAAAGTTGCTTAGAATTTCATCTAGTTTAATAATTTGCAACTTTCATCCATGTTTAAAATGTTTAAAATGCTGTTTGTTTAAATTTGTTTAAATAACTTGCTAAAATGCTTTATTTCATAACTAAATAACCGTAACTCGGAATTTAATAAACTTTATATGAAAATGGGGTAGAATTTTGCATAGTTTAACATGGTGGCATCTCTTTGCATGTTTAACAACTCTAAAATTGTGTTTAGGGCAGATCAGTACCAAATCTATAATATGCTCATGAGGAGTTTCCGGAATTGTTGTTCGTTGCTTCCGGCCTCATTTAAACTTGCCTAGATTAGATAGTTTCATCATGCTTCACCCTCTTGTCATGTTTAACAACATTTAATATTGTTGGGTACATAAACAAGATCAAACTAAATAAGTGACGTGGTGTTTCGTCAATATGCAACGGAGTTGCATATTGGGCTCCATTTAATTTGTAGGTTTGCTTGTGCACTTTGCCATGACATGCCTCATTAAACCGGACATGCATCATACTTGTTGTGCATCATGCCATGATTTTGTGGTGGTTGTTTACTATGTTGTTTGCTCCTTTCCAGTGTTGCTTCTTCGGGTTGGTTCCGATAACGTCGCGTTTGTGAGGATCCGTTCGTCTACGTCTGTTTGTCTTCTTCATGGACTCGTTCTTCTACCTTGCAGGATCTTAGGCAAGATGACCATACCCTCGAAATCGCTTCTATCTTTGCTTGCTAGTTGCTCGCTCTTTTGCTATGCCTATGCCGCCATACCTACCACTTGCTTATCATGCCTCCTATATTGTTGAACCAAGCCTCTAACCCACCTTGTCCTAGCAAACCGTTGTTTGGCTATGTTACCGCTTTTCTCAGCCCCTCTTATAACGTTGTTAGTTGCAGGTGAAGATTGAAGTTTCTTCCTTGTTGGAACATGGAGATGTTGTTCCTTGTTGGAACAAGGAGATGTTGTTCCTTGTTGGAACCTATTTACTTGTTGGGTTATCACAGTATCTCTTATTTAATTAATGCATCTATATACTTGGTAAAGGGTGGAAGGCCCGGCCTTATGCCTGGTGTTTTGTTCCACTCTTGCCGCCCTAGTTTCCGTCATATCGGTGTTATGTTCCCGGATTTTGAGTTCCTTACGCGGTTGGGCTATTATGGGAACCCCTTGACAGTTCGCCTTGAATAAAACTCCTCCAGCAATGCCCAACATTGGTTTTACCATTCGCCACCTAGCCTCTTTTTCCCTTGGGTTTCGTGGACTCAAGGGTCATCTTTATTTTAACCCCCCCCCCCTCGGGCTAGTGCTCCTCTGAGTGTTGGTCCGAACTGAGCTGCCTGCGGGGCCACCTTGGGGAAACTTGAGGTTTGGTTTTACTCGTAGCTAGTCTCATCTGAGTGTGCCCTGAGAACGAGATATGTGCAGCTCCTATCGGGATTTGTCAGCACATTCGGGCGGTGTTGCTGGATTTGTTTTAACTTGTCGAAGTTGTCTTGTACAACCGGGATACCGAGTCTGATCGGAATGTCTCGGGAGAAGGTATATCCTTCATTGACCGTGAGAGCTTGTCATGGGCTAAGTTGGGACTCCCCTGCAGGGATTTGAACTTTCAAAAGACGTGCCCGCGGTTATGGGCAGATGGGGATTTGTTAATGTCCGGTTGTAGAAAACCTAAAGTTAACCTTAATTAAAATACATCAACCGCGTGTGTAACCATGATGGTCTCTTCTCGGCGGGGTCCGGGAAGTGAACACGGTGTTGGAGTAATGCTTGACATAAGTAGTCCAGGATCACTTCTTGATCATAGATTCTCGACCGAGCTTTGCCTTCTCTTCCCGCTCTCAGTTGCGTATGTTAGCCACCATATATGCTAGTCGCTTGCTACAGCTCCACCACATACCTTTACCTTACCCATAAGCTTAAATAGTCTTGATCGCAAGGGTGTGAGATTGCTGAGTCCCTGTGGCTCATAGTTACTTCCAAAACCAGTTTGCTGGTGCCGATGTAACCGAGCAGGTGACGCAACCAAGCTCAAGGAGGAGCTCGATGAATATCTTGTCCTTTGTGTTGTTTCCTGCTAGTTGATCAGTAGTGGAGCCCAGTCGGGATGATTGGGGATCTGTATAGCATTTGGGGTAGTCTTCTTTTATTTTGGCTCCATAGTCGGTCCCTGATTGTATTTGGATGATGTAATGCTTTATTCATGTAAGTGTGTGAAGTGGCGATTGTAAGCCAACTATGTATCTCTTTCCCTTATGTATTACATGGGTTGTGTGAAGATTACCTCACTTGCGACATTGCTTTCAATGCGGTTATGCCTCTAAGTCGTGCTTCGACACGTGGGAGATATAGCCACATCGAGGGCGTTACAAGTTGGTAATCAGAGCCTTCCCCGACCTTAGGAGCCCCCCTGCTTGATCGAATTAGCTGTCGAGTTGAGTCTAGAAAAATGTTTTGAGTCATTTAGGAATTATATATCGGAGAGTTTAGGAATTCTTTTTACTCCCCAGTCCCTTCATCGCTCTGGTAAGGCATCCTGACGTAGAGTTTTGACTCTTCTCTTCTCAAATTTCACTAAAAAAATTTAGGATCACACGGGTATCTTGGAATCGTTCCGATGGTTTTGTGACGAGAACATTGTTCTTGGTGCCTCCTGACATTTAGGGGTTGTGGCAGTGTCCCGGGGAGTTGAGCTCCGAGGTGTTGTCGTCACAATTTTATCATTGCAGTTCTGGAATACCTGAGATTAGTTTCGCCGACATCAAAAATCTCTTTTATGCAGTTGTTGGTGAGATAACCTCGATGCCACCCAGTACTGGAGCGGGAGTTCGGAGTATTGCCATAACTTGTATAACGGATGCTTTTCGAAGGTTGAGGTAGATGATTTCTGAAGGTTTCTTGGTTATGTGTTGAAGGATGGATACAGCTGGATGTAGGATTTGCTAGTTTGGGTGAGATATTATGCTTCCCCTGTATCCCCAACACCTGATTGCATAACCAAGAAAATTTCAGGAGTTTATAAGTGGGAATTCAAGTAGCTCATAGGATATCTTTCCGACAGATGTATGATATGAAATTGGGGTTCGACGTCTAGTGGTCCGCCTATTCACAGTTGGTTTTATAGTGGTCTCGTTGTGTCTTAAAGAGTCCTTGGCTATGCCGACTCGGGGATGCTTCGTATGTCATGTGCACTGCCTTGTACATGATGGTGTTGTACGATCGAGCCTGTGTAGGCCCCACCACGAAAACTTCGGACGAAATCTCTATCATATGTTTGTTCCGGCTTATTCTGCAAACCAATCCTTTGTTTTGTTTTGAGTTGTGGTATTCGAGTTGCTTCAAAGTCAAATGTTGATTCCATACCTTCTCTAAATGGTGTTCTCATATTTCTACGTGAATACTAATCCTTCTTGATAATCGAGATTATCATGACAATCCTTTTCAACCGGCGTATTTCTCTTCAAGTGGATCTGTCGATTTCAACATCCGCAAGATCAATTCTAAGTTTTCTCAATGGTGTCTGTTTCGTCCGTCTGCTATTTGCCTTTGTTTTTCCCGCCCACCCACCCTTTTCTTCAAGGACTCGGATATCTTAATCCAGTATCCATCTTATTGATGCGAGGCCTCTTCATTCCTTTTCCGTCAATGTTCTTACCCGGTGGTTTCCATGAAGATGTTCTACTAGCTCATCATTATTCATTCTTTTTTCTTCTCCGGTGGATCCAATTCAAACTTTGTTGATCATATTCTTTCCTCGTTTCAAATACTTTCTCTTGCCGGTGCTCCTCATATTCATCCACTTCTCGCTATTCAATTGTTCTAGAGTGCTCAAGATATCTCGGAGATTCGTGTTTCCACTCTACATTCGTTCAAACTCTTTCGAGGATGTTATCTCTTTCAAGTCATTTAATTCAACGGTGCAATCTCTCCTTCAAATCGTTCAACGGTGTATCTTTTGAGTGGGCCCTAACCCACAGGTCTTTTCCCAGGATCTTACCTGACTCTTCTTATTTTCCCGGAGCTATCCAAAAATTTCTTTTCGAAGTGTGACATAAGAATGATTTATCATCAGTCATATGTCTTCCTCCAAGATCTTTAAAATTCTTTTCATCGTTGGCTCAACTTTTCCATTTTTCATCCCGGAGTATCTCAACAATTTGGTGGTGTTTCTCATCGTCATTCTCAGATTTTGAAGACCTAAGAAGAGTTTCTTTTAAATATTGCCCCATTCTCTGCCATCCTCTCATAATTGTTTTCGGTTGTGAGATTTTTTTCACCCATCCGGAGCAATTCAAGATTCTGTTCAGTTTGATTATCCGGAGCCCATCATCTAAGATTTATTCATTCTAGTTTTCAGCTCTCATACTCTAAATCATACCGGTGTCTAAATCAAGGATTCTCTAATCATCTCGTAATCTTTTAGTTCTCATGGGTCTAAATTCTCTCAAGCATCTTCGTTTAATTGCTAATTCTTCCCGGTGTGTCTTCATGTTTTAATCGTTCTTTTCAATTCTTACGATGGTTCGTTCAAGAGTTTTCTTCCTTCGTGTATCATATCTATGCATTCGTGCTTTTCAAATTCTACTGGTGGATCGTTGAAGACTTTCTCAAGTTTGCGCTATATCTATCTTAATCTTTCTACGAGGATAAGTAGTATGCCAAATCCGTTGCTTGTCAGCAATTAAATTGTTGAAGGATACGCTTAACATAATTCTTATTCTTGTTCCATCCAAGTGATTAATTCCTTTTTTTGGAGTGGTTCATCATATCATATTCTCAGTTCGAGATGCTTTATCTTTTCTTTCCCGGAGTTCCAAGTTCTCTCAATTATTTCATCGCGAAGATCCATCAAATCATTGCAAGGATTCACCTTGTGTTTTTGACCTCTCTTTCCTTCCGTTTGATCATTTCTTTTGTTACCGGAGTTCTTCATGAAGGTTCTTCATGATGGGTTCATCAAGGCTTTAATTCCTTCTCGAAGTGTTCATCGACATTCTTTTCAGAGAAACTCAAGCATTCTTGTTCTTGCATTCCAAAGTGCAATTCTTTCTACCGTATCATTTGAGGTGGTATTATGTCATTCTTCATAATTTGAGTTCATGTTTCATGATTCACATGTTGTTAAGAATGAGATATTTTAAATCTATCAACCTCTTCGTTGGAGTTATCTTGGGTTAATTTTCACCTAAAGCCTTCCCTAAGGATTGTTGCTATCTATGGTGCTCATAAATGACTTAAGTAATTCGTCTATTCCCCCGGTGAAATAAGTTTCTCGTCTCCTTGTTGATATCAATCCAATTCTTCTTCCCGTGAGTGGCAGGTTGTCACCTCATAATTTTGAGATGTATTCCATAAGACCATATCAAGCTTATTCTTTTCGTTGTTGGTTTTTCCAACAACTCCGTTCGACCCTTCTCCTGAAGATGCCTCCTCAAGCTCTTTTGTGGCAGAAGTTGGCATTTTCTTCTCCTTTCTCCTATCTCAATTATCTTTCTTCTATTCTTTATTACGGAGGCATTGTGATGTTGCTCTCTTCAACCCATCTTCTTGTTTTATCAGGATCGTGTTCTTTTCGTCCTTATCCTTTTAACCGGAGTGTCGTGCCTGCTTTTTGAGTTCTTCCCATCCTGTCAAGTTTTTGCCTCCCTTCTTAACCGGAGTGCCGCCTGAAATCGTTCTTACCCATTGTGCCATTCTTTCAATAGTTCCGGAGGCAGTGTATTGTTGTTTTCATCAAGTATCCTCTCTGTCGGCGTTCTGGGAACGGGGGTCCCTAGACTTGCCTGCCTGCGGCCTGCGGCGTGGCTCAAAGGGGGGCCCAGCACGGCCCATCTTCATCAACACAGACCCAAGACCCTCGCGAGGGGCCAAGCCTCACGGGGCGGATGACACGGAGCTTCCTCAGGCACGGCCTCATCAGGCTGGCTCGCGAGGAGGCGGAGAGATCAAGGCGGGGTACCTCACGAGGTGCCCGTGACGCAAGCCATGACGACCAAGGGTGCCAGGCAGGCGCCAGCCCGCGTAGTGTCCTTCTTTCCTCTTTGGTGCAAAGGGAGCAAGCGCAGGCGAGAGCATCAAGCAAAGGCACCCGTTTCGGCGCAACGAGACCAAGACCAGTCCAACGGCAGGGAGGAAGCATTGTGGAGCCCAAGCCAGCGTCACCACCAGAGCCTTTGGCAGGCGAGGACCACCTTTAGTCAGGATAAGTGTACCAGATGTTCCCCTTCAAAGTGGCCAATTGTTGGCGCCCTTCCCGCTCAATATTTGGGAAGAGGCCCAGGGCCTTTGCCTATAAATAGGACTAGCCACCCACAGGGTAGAGGAGATCGGATCGCAATCGAGAAGAGAGAGAGAGAGAGAAGGGTGACTGAACTCCTCCTAGCAGTTCGTCGCCCCAGCCAAGAACAGACCCTCGCGAGGCTGTTCTTCCTTGTATTGCTCATCATCATCAGCCCAAGAGGCAATCCACCACACCACACACTGGAGTAGGGTATTACACCACAATGGTGGCCCGAACCAGTATAAACCCTGTGTCTCTTGTCCTGTTCTTTCCATAGCTTAGATCTTAGCGAGGCGGAGGGGTGTAGGTACGTAGAAGGCGAAATCTCCACGCGCACCCCAGTGTTCGAACCTCAAGGGTCTGCCGGAACCCGAAATCCGACATTTGGCGCGCCAGGTAGGGGTGCGCCGGAATTCGTCTTCCACCACCCCGTTCTCCTCCGACCATCGCGTCCATGTCTGACGCTCGTCGGGCCCGCGCCGAGCGTCGGGCCGCTCTCGCCTCCCGCGTCACCCAGACGGCTCCTGTCGACGGGCGTCCTCGCCGTTCCCGTCACCTGTCGTCAACGCCACCACCGGCCCGGCGGGGGACGAGCAGCAAGTGTCGTCTCAGCATCCGTCCGTGCGGCAAGACGGCCGCACCGCTACTCCCTCGCTCACCCCAGCTGGTTCTTCGTCCCGCGCGCTCCGCGCACCCATGGAGGCTCGAGCTGCGCTCATCGCGGCAAACGAGTTCCTGCGCTACCGTCCCGTCGACGACGTCTACGAAGAATGGCTCGACCGCGTTGCCGAGCTCGTCCGCGCCGCAGGGGGCTCTCCTGCGCCGTCCGTTCCGCTGCACCGCACCCCGCCCCGCGCGGGTGAAGAAGCTCCGGGGGCGCCCCAGCCGCCTCCTCCTCAAGAAGGCGCCATGGCTCCAAGGCGCGTGGCCCCTGGGCGGAACCCGCTCCGTCAGGTGCCAGCGCGGCAAGAGCATAGCTGCCAAGAAGTCCCTCGCCCGCAAGAAGCTGCCCGGGCGCTCCCTGCTCCAGCACGCCGCGACCATGCTCCTGCTCCCGCACGTCAAGACCCCGCGCTGCTCCCAGCTGCAGCGCGTGGGGACATGCAAGACCAAGCTCTCCGTCACCCAAGGCCTCCCGTGGCCACAGCAGGCTGCCGTGCCTTCACCACTGAGCTACGCAGCGTCGCATGGCCCGGCAAGTTCAAGCCAGACCTACCTCCTCGTTACGACGGCACGGCCGACCCTGCGGAGTTCCTCCAGCTCTATGAGCTGGGCATCGAAGCTGCCAACGGAGACGAGAAGGTCATGGCAAACTGGTTTCCCATGGCGCTCAAGGACGGGGCCCGCACCTGGCTCCTGAACCTGGCTCCAGGCATGATCTCCTCCAGGGATGAGATGCGCACCCACTTCATCGCCAACTTCCAAGGTACTCGCGACCGGCCACCCGCCGTGAGCGACATGCACCGCATCAAGCAACAACCCGGAGAGACCCTACAAAAGTACATCCAGCGCTTCAACAACGCATGCCTCAAGATTCCCAAGGTGACCGAGGAGGCCATCATCTCAGCCTTCTCCGACGGCGTGCGCGATGTCAAGATGAAGGAGGAGCTGGCGATGCATGAAGACCTGTGCACTTCCTTGGAGTTGTTCAACTTGGCAACCAAGTGCGCCAGGGCTGAAGAAAGGCGTCTCTCCCTCCTCGAGCTGCCTACCACAGACCCAGAAGAGAAGAAGCCCAAGGCCAAGGATGTGAAGCGCAAGGGGGCTGCCGTGCTCGCGGCAGAACCCGACACCAAGCGGGGCAGAGATCAGCCCGAATCTTCCAAGGGTAGTCGGTACTATGTGTACCACGACCTCCACACCCACAACACCAACGAATGTCAAGAGCTCCGAGCCGTGCGAGAAGGAAGGATCGGCCGTTGCCCCGACTGCGGTGACCGGGGCTACGGTCGAGGAGTAGGAAGGAACGCAGGACGCTGGGAAGACCGCTGCCCGCGCCAAAGGTGGCGCGATTGACCTCGCGAGGATCAGTGGCAAGACCCGCCTCGCGAGGGAGACTGGAGGGATCAGCCTCGCGAGGATCGCCCGCAAGGCAACGCAGGCCTCCCTCCACTGCCGCCGCAGCCAAGGAGAAACGAGGACCGCCATCAGGACGAGGGGGCTGGGGGCTTCCAGGAGCCGCGCGCGATCGCCTGCATCCTGGGCGGGGCTCAAGCCCCGGCCTCTCAACGCATCTTCAAGCAGTTCGCCTGCGAAGTGAATGCAGTCCTCCCCAAGCTCGAAGCCACGCGCCCTCTCAGGTGGTCGGTGTGTGCCATCACGTTCAGCTCAGCAGATCAGCTCAAGTGTGCGGCCACAGCCGGAGTCCTCCCGATGCTTTGTTCCCTAATCATCAGCAACATGGTGGTCAACAGGACCCTCATCGATGGCGGGGCAGGGCTCAATGTCCTGTCCGTGGAAACATTCAACAATCTCCAAGTGCCCTACAACTAGCTTCAGCCAACCAAGCCTTTCTCCGGAGTCACCGATGGCTCCACGGTGCCGATTGGGCAGGTCCGCCTCCCTATCACCTTCGGGGCACGCGACAACTACCGCACCGAGCTCATTGACTTCGACGTCGCCCACATTCGTCTGCCGTACAACGCCATCCTTGGGTACCCAGCGCTGGCCAAGTTCATGGCCGTAACTCACCACGGCTACAACGTCCTCAAGATGCTAGGAAGTGGCGGAGTCATCACGGTGCCATGTGAAGAGAAGGACGCGGTGTGTTCCCTGGAACGAGCCTTTCAGGCCGCATCACTGGAAGACCCAGATCGCGGAAGCAGGAGGCTTCCCGAGACCGCCCCCAAGAAGAAGAAGACATCGTCCGGCCCGGCCCCTCAGGAGGCAGGCCCCTCAGGGCCCGCGCCTGCCCAGGGGGAACCTCCTTCCATCGCATAGGAAAGCGTGCCCAGCACCCTCCTCAGGCAGCGCTCGGGGGCTCTCCCCTGGAGGGTCACCGACCTGGCTAAGGTCACGAGGGAGGCGCTTGGGCACCACATGGAGGCGTGTTTCGAAGCACGTTTCCCTCAAGAAGGAGTAAGGCAAGGAGAGCCAGACCCTCAGGAGTTCGTCAGCAAGGCCATTCAGGAGCTACAGGAGTCAAGAGTCATGAAAGGTGGCCGCCGCCTACCAGTTGTGGCTCCCCATCCAGGTGAGGATGGTGGGCTACGCGTCTGCATCGACATACCAGGGCTTAGTCGAGTCGCCTCTCTGGACCGCCTCTGGCCCTCGCGAGTGGGGCGCTGCGAAGGTCCGCCCCACAGCTACGTTCGCATGCCTTACGTCTTGCCGAACGCGGCTGCCACGTACCAGCGCCTCATGAGGGGTATCATGGAGGCTCAAGAGCCCAGCGTGCCGCAGCCCTGGCGGAGATGGAGATGGTCAGCGAGGAGCCACCAGCGCCTCCGCCTGGGGGCTCGTGAGGATCGGCTTCCGCAGCCCACCGAGTCTGCTACACCAACACTCCTTCGTCCTCAACATCATCAGGTGACATCTTCCAAGTCTCATTTCCAGCTGGGAGCGCCCCCCATGGCTGCATTATTCCCAGGCCGCATGGGTCCGTCCCTGCGGCATGTATCCCTTTTATTTCATGTTGTTAGCTTACCTTGTTGGGGGCGCCCCTCGGGCTGCATCATCCCCCAAGTCGCTCGGGCCAGACCCAGCGGCATGTATCCCTTTTGCGTTTATTTCCGGCTATGCGTTCGACCCACCATGCTTGATTATTTGATGCCTATCCACGGCACCTCTTCTTCTCCATGCTGACCACTTGCACGTTAAAGGGGGGGTACCTGAGCATCGCGACTTAGGGCTCTTACTAGCTCTCCAGCCCTCACCCTCTGGCCTTGTCCACGGCATCGCGACCTGGCATACTAGCGACGGCTGAGACCAGCTCGAGGGCCGGGACCCGAGGACGTAGAGGGCCGGGACCTGAGGACGTAGAGTGCCGGCATCTAACCAAATTTGCAGGGACACATCACAAGATAAGGCCCAGTGCCAGGCGCAACCCGCCTAGAGGTAGGGCCCCGTGAGTCCCGCACTGGCTCACGGGTGCCCAGATACACCTCGCCAGGCCCTACCGTGCCAGCCATGTGTCAGGGCGGGGCTGTACACGCCCCAGGGGCTCCTCCCGGAGGGGAGCCCCCTCCCACGTACCAGTGGAAGCACCATGCTCCGCGCTGGCTGACGACACTGCCGAGGAGCGGCTATGCCCGTACACATACGGAAGCGCTATGCTCCGCGCTGGTGATAAACAACTGAGGGCGGCCCCCGGGCCGCATCAACCTCAGGGAGCCTAGATCTCAGTGTCTAGCCTCATCGTAACGCCTCCCCACGGGAGTGCCGCGCGAGGGGGCTGGGCACGGGGGCTACGCCTGGGTCACGCCCAGACGCACGCCACCCAGCCAGGCCCCCCCGGGCCTGGTTCGTCGCGCGTCTCTCCCCGAGCGGAGCCAAGGTACGAAGGCCGTTTGAGCGTCAAGGGGGACTCCTGAGCATCGCGACTCAGGAGCCTAACTGGTCACATAGCCCCTCACTCCTTAGTTTCGAAAGGCTAACGGCGGTTGAGGTATGCGCGCAGCCGGGCTCTGCAGACGTAGAACGGTAGATCCACCCACATCACACCTCCCTACTTGCTGTTCATGCGCCAAGGGGGACTCCTGAGCATCACGACTCAGGAGCCTAACTTGTCACGTAGCCCCTCACTCCTTGGTCCCGTCCTGGTTTCCGGTCGGGGCTAACGGTGGCTGAGGTATGCGCGGGGCCGGGCTCTGCCTGCGTAGAACATAAGCAAGTAGGAAGGAAACGCGTAAATTTCAAGGAATTCAAAAGCAAATATTACAGTCCACACCGTTATCTCAATGCCAAACGCAAGTTTAAACGCCTCCCCGAGGCATGATACATCTGCAGGAATTAAAGGCAGGACAGGAGCCACAACGGAGTCACTTGTCGGTGGTGGAGCAGCGCGAAGTGGGTTCGCCTCATGGAGCAGCGGGGTCAGCAGCGCCTTGCTTCGGCTTGGTGCTGAAGGCCCGGAACTTCCCCAGCAGAGCCTCCGCGTGACCCTTCACGGCCTCGGCAGCGGCAGCGGCACGCTCACCGCTTACTG
Source organism: Triticum urartu (assembly GCF_056163025.1). NCBI lineage: Eukaryota > Viridiplantae > Streptophyta > Magnoliopsida > Poales > Poaceae > Triticum > Triticum urartu. Next base: position 231,759,865 of record NC_141876.1, on the reverse strand, counting down.
GCTCCAGCAGGCTGTCGAGGTCGACGCCGGCATCGCAAAGGTAGATGTGGGTGAGGACCTGCGTCAGCGCTGCAGAAGACAGGACACGCGCCTCGGCCTCGGCTGTGGGGCCAAGGCCAAGGGCGACATCTTCAAGAGCGCGAACCAGGAAGGGAAGCAGCTTGGCGGGGCCGTCCTCGGCGCCAGCCAGCGGGCTCTCCAGGCTGCTGTCGTAAAGCGTCCTCAGCGAGGAGCGAGCCTTCGCCTCCATCTCCGCGAAGGCCACGCGGTCCTCGGCAAGAACCTGGGCCTTGTCGTCCAGCTCGACCTTCCTCGCCCCCAACTCCTGCTCCAGCGCGCCTAGGCGGTCACGGCGCCTGCTGAGCTTGACCTCCCTCTCCTTGACGGCCGCCTCGCGAGCCTTCACGCCTTCTTCCTGCTCTTGGCGAAGGCGGGCCTCTTTCGCGAGCTAGTCCCGCAGGCCTTGCAGCTCGTCCTCCAGCGCCTTGCAGCGACCACGGACGTCGACCACCTCCCCCAGGGCTGCGTCACGAGCAGCCTTCGCCTCAAGTACGGCCTGCCTCTCCTCATCGCAAGCCGTCGAGGCCTGGACCAGCGCCGCCCGAATCGAAGCGTCGGAGCGAATCCATCCTGAAGCCAGCTCCAAGCGCCCGGCCACCAAGCAAGGGTCGGCGCCAAGAAGATCCTGCCGCAGCCGGTCCAGCTCAGCAGCAGCACGATCCAGAACGGCAGGAGGAGTCGGAGAGACAACAGTCGGTGGAGTAGGAGGAGAAGGTGGCAGCGCGACCACAGCATCCTAAGGCCGAACTTGCTGCGCCCCGATGGCTGAAGTGGCGGCAGCAGGCAAAGGCACATCGGGAGTCACTTGGGCCATGGGAGCTGAGCTCGCCCCAGCCGGCTCAGCCAGGCCTCGTGAGGACGACCGGGCAGGAGAAGCCCATGCGTCGCGGTCACCTTCCTTCGCGGGCAGAGACGCTGCCACGGATGGAACCTCAGGAGCTCCCTTTGGCTTCTTTGCTGCGGGCGCCAGCCTATCCAAGAGATGCGGACGTCAAGCCTCAGAAGCAGAACAAGAAATAAAGACAAGAATCAAGCGCTTACGGGTCGTCGCCAGTGAGCTCAAGCGGCCTCCGGCCAAATTTGAAGCCCGAAAGCCGGCTGGAAGGGTCAACCTCGGGAAGCTTGGAAGCGGAAGGCGCGTCTGTGGTCCGCCTCGGGGCCGGGACAGACCCGCGGGAGATCAGCCCGGTCCTGTCCTTCTTCAGGATCGGGGGCAAGCTCCCGCCGTCCTGCTCGTCATCATCCTCGTCGTCATCGCTCGGAGAGAGGCGGAGAACGCGGGACTTGCGCCGGGGGAGGGGAGCCCTCGACTCTCCGTCAGTCGCCTCGGAGTCAGGCCCTTTTTCCCGCTCCCCTCCTTTCTCCTCTTCGCTGGAGTCATCGGAGGACACGTCCACCGATTCCCCGGGAGTTTCCATGGGCACGGGCCCGTCCCCGTTGAAGACGGGCATGGACTCCACTACCTGCTCCCAGTCGTCGCGGAGGAACAAGGGAGTAGGAGCGACCTCCAACCTCGCCACATCGCCCCCGACCAGAGATTGGAGGACCGCAGCCAGATCTTCGTCGGCCAAGGCCGCGGGGCTCGGATGGGGCCTCCACATCGGAAGTGAGTACTGCCGAAGCGGAGCCAGGGCCTTTGCCTATAAATAGGACTAGCCACCCACAGGGTAGAGGAGATCGGATCTCAATCGAGAAGAGAGAGAGAGAGAGAGAGAGAAGGGTGACTGAACTCCTCCTAGCACTTCGTCGCCCCAGCCAAGAACAGACCCTCGCGAGGCTGTTCTTCCTTGTATTGATCATCATCATCAGCCCAAGAGGCAATCCACCACACCACACACTGGAGTACAGTATTACACCACAACGGTGGCCCGAACCAGTATAAACCATGTGTCTCTTGTGTTGTTCTTTCCATAGCTTAGATCTTAGCGAGGCGGAGGGGTGCAGGTAGGTAGAAGGCGAAATCTCCGCGCGCACCCCAGTGTTCGAACCTCAAGGGTCTGCCGGAACCCGAAATCCGACACTCTCATCTTGTCAAGTTCAATTCCTTCCATTTACAGTCAGAGTGCTGTCCAAATTATATAAGTCTTTTTCCTTCTCTATCTTGTTTAACCGGAGTGTTGTGCCCCTTTGCTCAAATCCTTTTCATCCTATCAAGATCTTATTCAATTCCTTTTCTTTTCAACCAGAGTGCTGCCCGAATTTGTTCTTCCTTGTTACTCTCCCCTACCGGAGTGCATTCAACTTTGTTCTACTTCGTTGCATTCTTTCTTTCAATTTGTTCAACCTTTTCAAGGTTCTTTGGTTTCACTCGTTTGTCAAAGAAGCAACTTAGTTTTACCCCGCTTATCTTCCTCTTCCGTTGTCCCTTCGGTGCCATTCTAGATCTCGGGACGAGATCTCTCGTAGTGGTGGAGTGTTGTAACGCCACGAGACCAATGTTCCAGGTGCCGTCCAGTTATTCACTGACGTTGTCATGTCATTTGCTTGCGTGTTGCGTTTCATCATGTCATCATGTGCATTGCATCATCATGTTTTAAAACATGCATCTGTTCCGGTCTCCTCGTTCTCTCTATTGTTCGTTCTGAGCCCAGCCACACTTGCATGCGTCCGCGGCATGTCAGAAATAGTATTTTATAAGTGGCCGGAAAATGTTCTCAGAATGGGATGAGAGTTGACGTGTGGTCTTATTTTAGTGTAGCTAGACCGCCTGTCAAGTTTCATCGCATTCGGAATTCGTTTGATAGCCCAACCGTTAAACTATAGCGGCAATATAGTCGGTCTAAACGTCGGATGTTTTCGGTCTCCGAAAACAGTCGTCGGGCCTTCCTCTCTTCTCTTTTCTCAGTCTGAGGCTTCTACACAGTCTACCTCTCACTGCCAGACCCTACCTAACCTCTCTCGTTAGTCCGCGGACCTCCTCCCGCGCACGTCCGAAATCTGTCCCGAACCCGACCGGGACAGTCGTTACCGCTGTAACCGGATCATCCCCTAACGTCTACAAAACATCTCCGTTTTGTTTATTGGACTCCCTAACCAATTTATTCTTGATTGCCTGATTACGATCGGACGGACCGAGTTAACCCCTCCCCGAATCCCCTACCTATATAAACTCTAGCCTAACCCTAAAATCTAGCCCGCTTGTCCCATCAGTCCATCCGCGCCGCCACCTGATGCCTTCCTCCTCCTTTCATTCCGTGCCAAGCCAATCAGATCCACCTTCTCCTACACTCCTCTCGATCCCAACCAATCAGAGCCCCCATGGCCCTTCTCGACTAGCAGAGCTCGCCCGCCTCCTCTGCCTTCACCCCGACGCCCTCCGGCTCCGCCGTAGCACCGCTGGACCAGCAGCGCTCGCCGCCCTTCTCCTTTTTCCTCCGTCCTTCTTCCACCTCACTAATTTCTATCTAGTTGCTACAGGGAGTTGGAGTAGGCATGGCGCCCGAGCGCCTCAAGTTTGTCACCCGCCGCCGGCCTGCTGCCTCCACCGCTCTGCGTCAGCCGCCGGAGCAACGTCCGCCCCGGCGAACCCCTACCTCCTCCGAAGCCATGGAGCCTCCCTGCCGTTCCCGACCTCAACTCCCTCTCGTCTCGCCATGGCCAACCTCTCCTTCAATGTCGCGACCCGCGCCCAGATCAAGCACCCTCGGCTTCCACACGCATGGATCCCCATCCCCGACGCCCCGCTGCCGTGAGGAAACCATTGGCCGTCGTGCTCTCCTCCGCCTCCCTTCGTTTTTCCCTCTGACCTCCCTCTGCCCTGCCTCGTCAGGAACGAGCTGCCATGGAGGTTCACTAGCACTCGAGGATGCAGCCGCCCTGCTGCCAAGTTCCGTCGCTGCCGCTGCAAGTCCCACGCCGTTGCGAAGGAATGGCTACGCTGCCGTCGTCGGAGTCCATCGAGCCCCATCCGCCTCCGCGCCCTGCATCGCCTGAAGCCGCCCCGCGTCTCGCCTCCTCTGTCTGCTTCCTCTGCATCGAGCGAGGCCAGGAAACCGTGCCCGCGATGACTTCTCTTGTGTGGATCCACCCAACCACTCACTAGCGCTCCGAGGCCCAGCACCGGCCTGCCTTTGCCTTCCAGATCTGGGCCGGAGCCCATGGTGAGGCCCAGCGGAGCCTCTGTTGTTTTTTTTGTTTCTGTAGACCCAGTTTGCTTCAGATTCGGCCTGCCTCTGGTTTTTTTCAGATCTGCATTCTGTCCATTTTTCAAGAGGAGAACATTTTTGCAGGAAAGCCCTTGTGGATAATGCATATAATAACTCCCAATTGGTGCATCGGATTAAAATGAATTATATATGAAAGTTGCTTAGAATTTCATCTAGTTTAATAATTTGCAACTTTCATCCATGTTTAAAATGTTTAAAATGTTGTTTGTTTAAATAACTTGCTAAAATGCTTTATTTCATAACTAAATAACCGTAACTCGGAATTTAATAAACTTTATATGAAAATGGGGTAGAATTTTGCATAGTTTAACATGGTGGCATATCTTTGCATGTTTAACAACTCTAAAATTGTGTTTAGGGCAGATCAGTACCAAATCTATAATATGCTCATGAGGAGTTTCCGGAATTGTTGTTCATTGCTTCCGGCCTCATTTAAAATTGCCTAGATTAGATAGTTTCATCATGCTTCACCCTCTTGTCATGTTTAACAACATTTAATATTGTTGGGTACATAAACAAGATCGAACTAAATAAGTCACGTGGTGTTTCGTCAATATGCAACGGAGTTGCATATTGGGCTCCATTTAATTTGTAGGTTTTCTTGTGCACTTCGCCATGCCATGCCTCATTAAATGGACATGCATCATACTTGTTGTGCATCATGCCATGATTTTGTGGTGGTTGTTTACTATCTTGTTTGCTCCTTTCCGGTGTTGCTTCTTCGGGTTGGTTCCGCTAACGTCGCGTTTGTGAGGATCCGTTCATCTACGTCTGTTTGTCTTCTTCATGGACTCGTTCTTCTTCCTTGCGGGATCTCAGGCAAGATGACCATACCCTCGAAATCGCTTCTATCTTTGCTTGCCAGTAGCTTGCTCTTTTGCTATGCCTATGCCGCGATACCTACCACTTGCTTATCATGCCTCCTATATTGTTGAACCAAGCCTCTAACCCACCTTGTCCTAGCAAACTGTTGTTTGGCTATGTTACCGCTTTGCTCAGCCCCTCTTATAATGTTGTTAGTTGCAGGTGAAGATTGAAGTTTGTTCCTTGTTGGAACATGGAGGTGTTGTTCCTTGTTGGAACCTGTTTACTTGTTGGGTTATCACAATATCTCTTATTTAATTAATGCATCTATATACTTGGTAAAGGGTAGAAGGCTCGGCCTTATGCCTGGTGTTTTGTTCCACTCTTGTCGCCCTAGTTTCCGTCATATCGGTGTTATGTTCCCGGATTTTGCGTTCCTTACGCGGTTGGGCTATTATGGGAACCCCTTGACAGTTTGCCTTGAATAAAACTCCTCCAGCAATTCCCAACAATGGTTTTACCATTCGCCACCTAGCCTCTTTTTCCCTTTGGTTTCATGGACTCAAGGGTCATCTTTATTTTAACCCCCCCGCCGGGGCCAGTGCTCCTTTGAGTGTTGGTCCGAACTGAGCTACCTGCGGGGCCACCTTGGGGAAACTTGAGGTTTGGTTTTACTCGTAGCTAGTCTCATCTGAGTGTGCCCTGAGAATGAGATATGTGCAGCTCCTATCGGGATTTGTCGGCACATTCGGGCGGTGTTGCTGGATTTGTTTTAACTTGTCAAAGTTGTCTTGTAGAACCGGGATACCGAGTCTGATCGGAATGTCTTGGGAGAAGGTATATCCTTCGTTGACCGTGAGAGCTTGTCATGGGCTAAGTTGGGACTCCCCTGCAGGGATTTGAACTTTCAAAAGTCGTGCCCGCGGTTATGGGCTGATGGGAATTTGTTAATGTTCGGTTGTAGAAAATCTGAAGTTGACCTTAATTAAAATACATCAACCGCGTGTGTAACCATGATGGTCTCTTCTCGGCGGGGTCCGGGAAGTGAACACGTTGTTGGAGTAATGCTTGACGTAAGTAGTCCAGGATCACTTCTTGATCATAGATTCTCGACCGTGCTTTGCCTTCTCTTCCCGCTCTCAGTTGCGTATGTTAGCCACCATATATGCTAGTCGCTTGCTACAGCTCCACCTCATACCTTTACCTTACCCATAAGCTTAAATAGTCTTGATCGCGAGGGTGTGAGATTGCTGAGTCCCTGTGGCTCATAGTTACTTCCAAAACCAGTTTGCAGGTGCCGATGTAACCGAGCAGGTGACGCAACCAAGCTCAAGGAGGAGCTCGATGAATATCTTGTCCTTTGTGTTGTTTCATGCTAGTTGATCAGTAGTGGAGCCCAGTCGCGACGATCGGGGATCTGTGTAGCATTTGGGGTAGTCTTCTTTTATTTTAGCTCCATAGTCGGGCCCTGATTATATTTGGATGATGTAATGATTTATTCATGTAAGTGTGTCAAGTGGCGATTGTAAGTCAACTATGTATCTTTTTCCCTTATGTATTACATGGGTTGTGGGAAGATTACCTCACTTGCGACATTGCTTTCAATGCGGTTATGCCTCTAAGTCGTGCTTCGACACGTGGGAGATATAGCCGCATCGAGGGCGTTACACAAGGACCCCTTAGTCCACGACTCCCTAAGTGGCGGCCACCCCATCGTCGGCGCCGTGGCCGCCAGCCCACCATCGACCACCGGGGTCATCACCCGCTCCGCCACCGCTGCCCGAAGGCAGGAGGTGGAGATGGATGCCCGCACGTGCGTCAGCGACCTTGCGCGCTACACCGAGTTCCTGCGGTAGGAGGAGGAGTGCCTCGTCGAGCACGCAAAGAGCCTTACCCGCCGCTGTGGCCGCGGCACACGCCACCTCAGAGGCGAGGAATCAGGAGATCTACGAGGAGAACCATCGCTTTGAGAGGGGTCGTCTGGAGCGGCAGAGGACGTTTGAGGTGACCGTCGCTGAAGGTGTAGCAGCGGCATGCACCGTATTGCAGTTGTCCATCTCGTCGGTAGGCTCCTTCTCCTCTGTAACACCCCGGGTGTAACTTTCCCAATTTGTACTCCAACTCTTGCCGTTTCCGGCGTTAAGTTATATTTATTTCCTCGGGTTCGGGTTTTGTCTCTGTGTGTGTTGTCGTTGTCATGCATCTCATATCATGTCATCATGTGCATTGCATTTGCATACGTGTTCGCCTCATGCATTCGAGCATTTTCCCCGTTGTCCGTTTTGCATTCCGGCGCTTCGTTCTCCTCCAGTCGTCATTTCTAGCTTTCTTTCATGTGTGGGGATTAAACATTTCCGGATTGGACTGAGACTTGCCAAGCGGCCTTGGTTTACTACCGGTAGACCGCCTGTCAAGTTTCGTATCATTTGGACTTCGTTTGATACTCCAACGGTTAACCGAGGGACCGAAAAGGCCTCGTGTGTGTTGCAGCCCAACACCCCTCCAATTTGGCCCAAAACCCACCTAACTCTGCTCCATCATCTAGAGCGTTCGATCACGATCACGTGGCCGAAAACCGCACCTCATTTGGACTCTCCTAGCTCCCTCTATGCCTATTTAAAGACCCCTTCGAATCCGGATCTTCCTCTCCCCCCGAAACCCTAAAAAAACCTCGCGCGCCGCCGGACATGTCCGTCCCGGCCGGACGCCCTGCCGCCGCCGCCCCGGACCAATAGGCAAGCACCACGTGGGTGCCCCGGACCACATCACCGCCACTCCCGCCGAGGCCCACTCGGGCCCGAGGCCGGCCCGCCCGCCGCCAATCCGGGCCAGAGGCCGCGCGCCTCGCCCGCGCCTTCTTCCCCATAGCCGCGCCGCCTCCCCGCCGCCTGTGCGCCACCGCCTGCCTTCGTCCCTCCGGCGGCCGAGCCACCACCTCGCCGGCCGGCTCCGCCTCCGCCGCGATCCCGGCGCCGCCCCTGCCGCGCCGACCACCGCGGCTAGCTCCGCCGCCGCCGTCGCCGTCAGGTCCGGCCCGGGGAAGGCCGGCCTCGCCTCCCCTCTTCTCCCCGCCGACGAACCCACCTCGCCGGCGACCTCGACTCCATCGTGAACAGTGCCTCACCGACCGCCTCGGATTCCGTGCCTAACCCTAGATCTGAGGAGGTTGTTTTTCTTCTAAGTCCTGTAATTCTCAGTCCATATGCACATGTTCATAGCCCCGTAACTTTGCATCCGTAGCTCCGATTCATGCATATAGCATATCAAAATGTTCACCTCAGAGAGTACATCATTTCATTCCATTGCATCATTTTCATTTGAGCTCATCTTGATGCCCTAAATGCTATTAGAAGAGGGCTACTTGAGTTAATTATCAGATCTGCTCCTCCATTTAGGTTTTGTCATTTTTGCCATGATTAATGTGTGCATGATATGCCCTGATGCTCTACATGTGTTTTGTTAAGGGTTTTGTCATCTTTCCAGAGGTGCAACCCATGTATTTTTGTGATGTGTGTGGTGACTTGTGCAAGCTTGCAAAGTGGTGCACTTGCTAATTCTGTTTTTAGGGACTTAGTAATTTCACCAAGTCCTAGATCTGTTTATCTCATGTTGCCATATGTTCATATTGTTTCCTAGTGATCCGTGCCTCTTTTGAGGATGATCAGTAAGGGAGTTTTATTAATCTTGTAGTGCTATATCCATCCATGTCTTTTTTGCAATTATGGAGCACCCTAGCTTGAGTCAATCGAGCTCTACTTTTGCTACTTTGTGAATCTGGGCAGATTGTCAACTTGTTTGCAATTTTGCCGGTGATGTTGTAGTTGATCCATGCATGCTATGCTATTGTTCTTGCCATTTCTAGATTGCATTTTGTGACTTCTTGATGGGTGTATGCTTGTCTTTCCATGACTTGTACCATAGTGAGTGCATCGAGCTCGTAAACATGCCTACTTGAGTTATATTTCAGCATGTGTCAGTTTTCACAAAGTCTGAAAACTGATTATGTTTTTGCTATGTTCACATGCTTGCAATTGTATTTTCTGATCCCTTTTGGCTCAAGGTCACTAAGGGACTTTTGTTAAGCTCTTTGAGTAGATCCATGACATGCTTTACTTTGCCATGTTCAGATCCTGTAGCATGTAGTTTTGTTGCTCCGAAGAGGGCTACCTGATCTGAAATTCCAGACAAGTGTTGATTTCACTAAGTCTGAGATCTGTTTGCCATATGCATTTTTGCCATGCTTGTTTGAACCTGTTAATGGATGAATTGGTCGTAGCTCAGTGCTAGACTTTTGTTAAGCATCTTGTGTGCATCCCTGCCATGTATTTTGTTGTCATGTTTGGGTGCTGTAGCATGTTCATCTTATTGCATTTAGATGCCTACTTGTTGTAAATCGCAGACCGGTGTCATTTTTGAATCGCTTGCCATTTGCAAACCGTAACTCCGATTCTGGCGTTCTTTATATCGTTTTCAAGCGATTTCATCTCATCTTTCCAGTGGCACCCTTGGATTTCCAAGTTGAGGCTAGGTTCATGCATTTCCTGCCATATCTTGCATTTTGCATCCCGCATCGCATCCCGCATAGCATATCATCTTTGCATTGTGTTGTTTGAGTTTGCACGTGGTTGATTGTATCCTTCTGGCTTGTTTGTCTTGTTTGGGTAGAGCCGGGAGACGAGTTCGCTAACGAGGAGCCCGTTGAGTTTGCTTTTGAGGATCCAGTCAACTCTGACAACTGTGCAGGCAAGATGATCATACCCTCGAAATCACTACTATCTTTGCTATGCTAGTTTTGCTCGCTCTTTTGCTATGCCATTGCTACGATGCCTACCACTTGCTTTCAAGCCTCCCAAATTGCCATGTCAAACCTCTAACCCACCATGTCCTAGCAAACCGTTGATTGGCTATGTTACCGCTTTGCTCAGCCCCTCTTATAGCGTTGCTAGTTGCAGGTGAAGATTGGAGGCCGTTCCTTGTTGGAACATTTATTTACTTGTTGGGATATCATTATATTATCTTGTTATATTAATGCATCTATATACTTGGTAAAGGGTGGAAGGCTCGGCCTCTCGCCTAGTGTTTTGTTCCACTCTTGCCGCCCTAGTTTCCGTCATATCGGTGTTATGTTCCCGGATTTTGCGTTCCTTACGCGGTTGGGTTATAATGGGAACCCCTTGATATTTCTCCTTGATTAAAGCTTTTCCAGCAATGCCCAACATTGGTCTTACCATTTTCCACCTAGCCTCTTTTTCCCTTGGGTTACCGGAGCCCGAGGGTCATCTTATTTTAAACCCCCCCCCCCCCCCGGGCCAGTGCTCCTCTGAGTGTTGGTCCAAATAGAGCCACTTGCAGCGCCACCTCGGGGCAACTTGAGGGTTGGTTTTAGTTTTACGTAGTGTTCATCTGAGTGTGCCCTGAGAAAGAGATATGTGCAGCTCCTATCGGGATTTGTCGGCACATTCGGGCGGTGTTGCTGGATTTGTTTTAACCTGTCGAAGTGTCTTGAGTAACCGAGATACCGAGTCTGATCGGAACGTCTTGGGAGGAGGTCTATTCCTTCGTTGACCGTGAGAGCTTGTCATGGGCTAAGTTGGGACTCCCCTGCAGGGATTGAACTTTCGAAAGCCGTGCCCGCGGTTATGGGCAGATGGGAATTTGTTAATGTCCGGTTGTAGATAACTTGAACCTTAATTAAATTAAAATGAATCAACTGAGTGTGTTACCGTGATGGCCTCTTCTCGGCGGAGTCCGGGAAGTGGACACGGTGTTGGAGTAATGTTTGCGCAGGTTGTTCTCTAGTTTCTCGCTCGCGCTTTGCCTCCTCTTCTCACTCTCTTTTGCGAATAAGTTAGCCACCATACTTGCTAGTCGCTTGCTGCAGCTCCACTCATATTTTACCTTGCCTTACCTATAAGCTTAAATAGTCTTGATCGCGAGGGTGCGAGATTGCTGAGTCCCTGTGGCTCACCGATTACTATTACACCAGATGCTGGGCCTGATGATTCCGCTCCAGGAGACGCGTATGAGCTCAAGTGGGAGTTCGACGAAGACTCTCAACATTACTATGTTTCCTTTCTCGATGATCAGTAGTGGTGCCCAGTTGGGGGTGAACGGGACCGTTGTCGCATGTTAGGTTCTCTTTTATTTTGGCTCCGTAGTCAGGCCATGAGTGTTTGGATGATGTAATGTTATTTATGTACTTGATTGACGTGGCGAGTGTAAGCCAACTATGTTATCTTCCCTTTTATTATCATATTACATGGGATGTTGTGAAGATTGCCTAACTTGCGACATATGCCTTCAATGCGATTATGTCTCTAAGTCGTGCCTCCACACGTGGGAGCTATAGTCGCATCGAGGGTGTTACATCCTCTGCCTCTTACTGAGTGCGCTCGGCAGAGGAAAGGATGATGGAAGTAGTACAAAGCCCCTCTGTAGTAGTAGTATTTAGGGGCTATTTTGTTCAGTTCATCTGACTATTGATGTGGTGGAACTGTACAACGTACTTAAAATTAGCTAGTATATAAAGTAGAACTAGCTATATTAGTACGTGGTTGGCAACAATTGGTGAAAAGTTTGGTTGGTTCAGCTGTCGAGTTGAACTGTTTGTATAAAGAATGACTGCTTAATCTATGAATGAAATCTATGCTTAATTACTGAATTTTAGTTGCAAAAATTAGATACTGCTAGTGATTTTTAGCTTCATTTTATGACAAATTGCAGTGTTACAAGGTTGACAAATGGCAATGTTGCTAGATCAACATATGTAAATCTTACCAAATTGTTTGTAAGTGGTTGCACACGAGTCATCCAAAAGAATCGTTTGTGTTGAAGAGATGCACAAATCCTGCTCTCACTTTGCATACGGGTGTTCTATCTAAACCGTTTGCGATAAAGAGCTGCACAAATCCTGCTTGGCACATTTTCCCTTGGCTTCCTGGGGAAGCTATCGGTTTGCATACGGGTGTTCTAACAAAAACGTTTGAGATGAGTGTTTTATATTTAAAAACCATTGACTTTTTTTCAAAATAAAATCATTTGATAAGTTTGTACATTAAGAGAGAAAAAGGCAAGTTCACTCAAACCATATCTTTCATTTAGTCATACTGCGAATTTATATTCATATGATCGAGATACAGTATTAAACCCAAGAAAAGGAACTATTTTCAGCGGCGGGGAGGCGGCGTGCCATGCCGTCATTGTCATTGTCGTCCTCCGAGATGCCGTTGTTAAAGTCTTCAATGTAGCATATAAAGTTCTTCACATGTAAATCAAACATCATGCCCTTGCGCGATCGACGAGCGTGGCGCAGGAGGATGGCAGCTGGCGGCGTTGAGAGGTAGCGGTCGACGGCGGCGTCCCATGCCGCTGAGGGGACGCGCGCACGGGCACGGGCGTGGCGGTGCAGCCAAACGCACGGGGACCGGCACTGCGGTGGGTGGAGGGGCGCGCATGGGCACGGGCACGGGCGCTGTCACTGGCATGTACACGAGCTCACGTGGGTCCACGAAGACCTCGCTAATGCCCGCGGCTTCCAGCTCTGTGATAGTGCTCGGCGACCAGCCCGTCAATGCTACGGGGATGGTTGCTGGCGCGGGCTCGGGGATGGGAGCTGGGACGGGAGCAGGGGCAACAACCATCGCAGGCAGCTCGCTCTGTGCCATGTCCATGAGGCCCCATTCCTCCTTATTTTCTATCTCCTCCGGCTAAGAGTCGACTTCACCAAACTTGAAGACTAGTAGCAGATGATCCTTCTGCGCCATGGTGTTGGTGGAGGTCCGCGGGAGGGAGGGGAATGGGAGGCGAACTATAAGGCCGCCCGTATTAAGCAGCGGCTCGGGCGCCATTAATGGAGAGGAAGGCGCGCGGCCATGGAAGTCAAATGGCTCGCTTCCCAGTGAACTTGTGTAGCATACAGCTCGCACGCTTCCCGATGAGCCTGCGCATTGGAGGACACCTTGCACGCCTCTCGGTCAGCCTACGCACCGAACTGCGCTCACGCACCTCCTGTTCAGTCAAGGAGCTGTCCGCACGACACCTCCTATAGACATTGAAATGAAGACACGTGGCGTCACATGAATAGTTAACATAACACACATGATTGGAATTGTACAAACGTTTGCGGTGTTAGAGTGGCAGCTATTTGTTTCAAAATGCCTTTGTTGGTTGTTATTCGAGTGCGCCTTCTCTCAAAATGGACACGAAAAATACCACAGCATGTCGGGTGCCATTCCATGATAGCATGCCAAGTTTCATGAATTTCAGACGAGTTTTGGATTTGCTAGAATTTAAAAACAATGTATCTCAATGTTTTGTTGGCAATCAACAGTGCCCTGGTGTTTGAAATTCATTCTCATTTCTTGCATGGGACCTAAGCATGACCCAAGGACAAAGATTTGTTTTTTCAACCAATTTATATGCACTGGAGCATGTGCATGTATTTCAAATTTGAATTATGCACATAAAATGCCTAGAAAACCCAGTTAATGTATAAAATGTCCAAATGAACCCCGAAAAATTCCAAAATATAACACAACAGTTCTTTTTTTTCTATGTTAACATGAGAAAATTTTGAAACCAATAAGAGGCAGCGGATATCATTTCATCCCCTGTAACGCCCTCGATGCGGCTATATCTCCCACGTGTCGAAGCACGACTTAGAGGCATAACCGCATTGAAAGCAATGTCGCAAGTGAGGTAATCTTCGCAAACAACCCATGTAATACAATAAGGGAAAAGATACATAGTTGGCTTACAATCGCCACTTCACACAATTACATGAATAAAGAAATACATCATCCAGATACAATCAAGGTCCGTCTACGGAACCAAAATAAAAGAAGACTACCCCACATGCTACACAGATCCCCGATCGACCACAACTGGGCTCCACTACTGATCAACTAGAACGAAACAACATAAAGGGCAAGATCTTCATCGAGCTCCTCCTTGAGCTTGGTTGCGTCACCTGCTCGGTAACATCAGCACCTGCAAACTGGTTTTGGAAGTATCTATGAGTCACGGGGACTCAGCAATCTCACACCCTTGCGATCAAGACTATTTAAGCTTATGGGTAAGGTAAAGGTATGAGGTGGAGCTGCAGCAAGCGACTAGCATATATGGTGGCTAACCTGTTCGCAAAAGAGAGCGAGAAGAGAAGGCAAAAGCACGGTCGAACAACTATGATCAAGAAGTGATCCTAGAACAACCTACATCAAGCATAACTCCAACACCGTGTTCACTTCCCGGACTCCGCCGAGAAGAGACCATCACGGCTACACACGCGGTTGATGTATTTTAATTAAGGTCAACTTCAGGTTTTCTACAACCGGACATTAACAAATTCCCATCTTCCCATAACCGCGGGCACGACTTTCGAAAGTTCAAATCCCTGCAGGGGTGTCCCAACTTATCCCATCACAAGCTCTCACGGTCAACGAAGGATATTCCTTCTAGCAGGAAGACCCGATCAGACTCGGAATCCCGGTTACAAGACATCCTCGACAATGGTAAAACAAGTCCAGCAAGACCGCCCGCTGTGCCGACAATCCCGATAGGAGCTGCACATATCTCGTTCTCAGGGCACACCAGATAAGCTAAGCGTACGGGAGCCAACATAACCCAAGTTGCCAAGGGACGGCCCCGCACGGTGCTCTGGGTTGGACCAACACTTAGACAAGCATTGGCCCGGGGGTTTAAAATAAAGATGACCCTTGGGCTGGCCTAACCCAAGGGAAAAAGAGGCTAGGTGGCGAATGATAAAACCAAGGTTGGGCCTTGCTGGAGGAGTTTTATTCAAAGCGAACTGTCAAGGGGTTCCCATTATAACCCAACCGCGTAAGCAACGCAAAATCCGGGAACATAACACCTATATGACGGAAACTAGGGCGGCAAGAGTGGAACAAAACACCAGGCATAAGGCCGAGCCTTCCACCATTTACCAAGTATATAGATGCATTAATTAAATAAGATATATTGTGATATCCCAACAAGTAAATGTGTCCCAACAAGGAACAACATCTCCATGTTCCAACAAGGAACAAACTTCAATCTTCACCTGCAACTAACAACGCTATCAGAGGGGCTGAGCAAAGCGGTAACATAGCCAAACAATGGTTTGCTAGGACAAGGTGGGTTAGAGGCTTGGTTCAACAATAGGGGAGGCATGATAAGCAAGTGGTAGGTATCGCAGCATAGGCATAGCCAAAGAGCGAGCAACTAGCAAGCAAAGATAGAAGTGATTTCGAGGGTATGGTCATCTTGCCTGAAATCCCGCAAGGAAGAAAAACGAGTCCATGAAGAAGGCAACAGACGTAGTCAAACGGATCCTCACCAACGCGACGTTATCGGAACTAACCCGAAGAAGCAACACCGGAAGGAAGCAAACAACAAAGTAAAACAACCACCACATAAGCATGGCACGATGCACAACCAAGTATGATGCATGTCCGGTTTAATATGCATGGCATGGCAAAGTGCACAAGCAATCCTACAAATTAAGTGGGGCTCAATATGCAATAGAGTTGCATATTGAAGAAAACACCACATGACTTATTTAGTTCTCTCCCGGTTATGTACTCAACAATATTAAAGGTTGGTTAACATGGCAAGAGGTGAAACATGAGTAAACTACACAATCTAAGCAATCTAAATGGGGCCGGATATGCAAACAACAAATCCGGTAAATCCCCACATACATTAGTAATTAGGTGCAACAATAATTTAAGCCATCTTAATGTTGTTAACATGATGCCGATGACATGCTCAAGTTTTATGCAATTTTAAGAAAAGTTGACAAGAGCATATTAAGAAGCATTCTTCACCGTGGCGGAAATGAAAAGGGGAGCCACGGCAACGATAACGAAACGGTGCCACGGCAACGTTCTGGTTCCGGTAACTCGATTGAGATCCCGGTGCAAAGAAAGTGCGACGGGAGCGTGACATGCGATAGAAGGTGGGGAGCTCCCGGTTACCGGGTTCCCACATGATGGTGACAAGGTAAAAGAGGGCAATGTGCACCGACAAATCAAGCACGGTGCAAGCACGAGCATCTCATACATCACACATGCATTCGTTCACGACGGTCGCCTCGGGGTTATACCTTCGAAGCGTGCGTTATCGGAGCGGTTCGGGTCAAGCGGTGTAGTCGTTCATGATCGTCGTGGGAAGTAGTGGTACTCGGCGATGGTAGAGGAAGTAGATGTTCACGGTTCGTTGCAGGAAGTAGACGTTCTCATGGCGACGGTAGTCGTTCACGTTCTTAGTTGCACAATTTTCCGTAGATGTTCGGGATCACGACGAGGGACTTGACGTCCACGGGTTCTTTGCGGGTCGACGGTAGTGGTTCTCGTATCATCGTGGTACTTGGCAATTTCGGAGACGGAGGAAGATGAACTTGGCGGTTCTCGTTGACCTAGTACTTGGCGTAATCTCCGGTTCGGTGATCGTTTTAGGCGTCGGACATCGAGGTCTCCGGCCGTAGTGGTACTTGGTGAATCCCGAAACGGTCTTGGCGTCTTCGCGCGTAGGGGTACTTGTGAAGAGGTACTCGGCGGTCGTCGTGTAGACGTTCACATGTCTTCGGCGACACCAGGATACATCTTGGCGGTCTCGTCTCGGTCTTCAATCCCAAAATGAAGCAAGGCAAAGAATCGGGTGTGGTGGTACTTGGCGAACCGAAACATGCAGCCCCGATCATCAATGGGAGGCGGGCAACGAAGCAGCAGCAACATGGGGGCAGCGACGGGCCCTAAGGCCGTGAGGAGGAGGGGCTCTGCACGAGGCCAGCAGCGAGGAGGGTCTTGGCCAGCGACGGGGGTTCCGTGGCATTGTGCTTGTCTCCTAGATGAGGCAGAGGGAGGTAGCGGCGCTAAAGAAACGAGGCGGTGGAGCTGGGACTCCGGCGACGAGCAGGGTGAGGCCGAGGTCTTGCGGGCGTCTGGGAGAACCAGATCCGGCCACGGCTCCACGGTTCAGGTCGGCCGGCGACGAGGCTTGTCCGGAGCGGCGGCTTGGTTCCATGGCGTTGGAGCAAGGAGGGAAGAGGCCGACGCGGGAGGAAGGAGGCGCGCTGGGGAGGAGCCGCGGCGCCTGGGCGACGCTGGTGGCCTCCGGCGGCACCGGATCGAAGGCGGAGGAGGACGTGGGACGCCGGATTGGGAGGTGGCAGCTGCGTTCGTCTCTGGTGGCGCGAGCATGGAACGAGAGAGAGGGAGAGGGAGGAGATGAACGAGGGAAGTGAGTGGCTGCGAGGGAGAGATGGGATCAAAGGAGATGGGGATCGGGATGTGGTTCCCTGGCGGCGCGAGGGAACGATGGGCACGAGGGAAGAGGAGGATCGGGCCAGGGAACGAGAGGGAGATAGGCTAGGGTTCGCTCGGGCCTTAGCTGTGGGCCGGTGCGGGAGTTTGTGAGGCCCAGGTGGGTAGCGGGGAGAGATGGGCCTAGTGGAGAGGGAGGCGGCGCCTAGGGAGACTGGTGGTTGGGCCTTAGGACTAGGCTGGGCTTCTCTCTCTCTTATCTCTTATATCCTTTAGCAGAAAAGAAAATCGAGAGAGGGAAAAGAAGGAGAGGGTTAGGAAAGGATTTCGCGCATAGGGATAATTTCCCTGGACTTGTAAAAATGAGCTTGATCCCGCAAAATAGAAGTGGGCACGCGGTTGAAGTTGAATTCAAACTCATTTGAAATTAATTCCAAATGACTTGAATAGGAAGTGACGTTTGGGAAGGTCCAAAAATGTTGAGACTTTTGGAGGAGCCTCAAAAAAAAGAAGAACTAATTTTCGGCAAGGTTTGGAGATCAACTCGAAGCAGAAAGGCATGGGATTATCTGCACGTGTGTTATGGGTGATTCGAAATTATTGGAATATAATTTTTATAGCTCCCTAAAATATTGGGAGAATATGTTTTAAAGAGTAATCACCATAGTGAATATCCCTCAATTTAAATAGATCAAAGATCTATGCATTTTTATTTAGTTGAGTTTTAAGAAGAGGTGCAAGAAGACATGATGCAATGCACATGATGAAAAGATGAAATGCAACGGACCAAACAAATCACACGACGAAAACCCGGAAACCCTGGAAGGCATCTGAAGCTCCGGTCTCTGGCGTCACAACACTCCACCACTACGAGAGGATCTCGTCCCGAGATCAAGGATGGCACGGGAGGGAAAATGGAAGAGAAAGAGAAGAGGTAAAACTAAGTTGCTTCTTTGACAAACAAGTGAGACCAAAGAACCTTGAAAAGGTTGAGCAAAAATGAAAGAAAGAAAGCAACGGAGAAGAACAAAGTTGAAAGCACTCCGTTAAGAAAGAGGAAAAAGAAAGAACCGATTCGGGTAGCACTTCGGTTGAAAAGAGATGAAGCCTTGATAAAATGAAAGAGCTTGAGCAAAAGGGACACAACACTCCGGTTTAAAAGGATAAACCAAGAAAAGAACATGATCCTGACAAAACGAAAATATGGGTTGAAGATAGCAACATCACAAAGCCTCCGGAACAAAATTAAGAATGGAATTGAATGAATGAAGGGAAACAAGATCTTGAGGGAGCACGCTTACAACAAATGCTAGAACGGAGTTGTTGGAAAACCAACAACGAAAAGAATAAGCTTGATACGGTCTTATGGAATACATCTCAAAATATGAGGTGACAACCTGCCACTCACGGGAAAAAGAATTGGGTTGATAAGAGAAAGGGGACGAGAAAGTATATCGCACCGGAAAGGATAAATGAAGAACTTGGATCATTTATAAGCACCATAATAGCAACCATCCTTAGGGAAGGCTTAAGGTGAAATATAACCCAAGATAACTCCAAGGAAGAGATTGATGGCTTTTAATATCCCATTCTTGACCACATGTGAATCATGAAACATGAACTCAAATTATCAAGAATGATATAATACCACCTCTATTGATACGGAAGGAAGAATTGTACTCCGGATTGCAAGATGAAGAAAACTTGATCTCCTCCGAAAAGAAACTTGATGAACACTTCGAGAAGGAATTAAATCCTTGATGAACCATCGTGTAGAACCTCCATGAAGAACTCCGGTAATAAAAGAATGATCAAGTGAAAGGAGAGAGAAGTTGGAAACACAAGGTAAATCCTTGCAATGATTAGATGGATCTTCGCGAAGAAATAATTGAAATAACTTTGAGCTCCGGAAAGAAAGATGGACAACTTGAATCGAGAATTTGATGAACCTCCGGAATAAGGAATTAAGTTTACTCGATGAGACAAGAATAAGAATTACATTATGCGTATCCTTCACCAATTAAATTGATGACAATCAACGGATTTGACATATTACTTATTCTCATAGAAAAGATTAAGAGAGATATAACATAAACTTGAGAAAGGTCTTCAATGATCCACCGGTAGGATTGAAAAGAACGAAAGAGTTGATATGATGACGAATGACGAGAAATCTTGCACGAACCACCGTAGGAATTGGAAATAAAGAGTCAATTGAGATTATAATGAAGGAAGAAGAATCTTGGAAGAGCCACCGGTAGAATTTGGAAGAATGAATAAATTGATATGATAACCAAGGAAGAGAACTCTTGAACGAAACACCGTAAGAATTTAAATGAATGAAGTAAAGATAAAGAAACATCGGGAAGAATTAGCAAATAAATGAAGATGCTTGAGAGAATTTAGATACAAGTGAACGAAGGGATCACGAACTGATTAGAGAATATTGAATGATGCACCGGTAAGATTTGGAGAATGATAGCTGGAAGCTGCAATGACTAATATTTGAAAAGATGGCCTTCGGAGTAAAGAAATGGAAACAACTCATGAAATGCTCCGGATAGGTGAAAAGAATACTCACAATCAAAACAATTATGAGAGGATGGCAGTAAGCTAGCATTATGAATCTTCGAGAGAATGGATAAGATTGAAGAGAAACTCTTCTTTGGTCTTCAAATGTTGAGAAAGACGACAAGAAACACCACCGTGAATTGTTGAGACACTCCGGAATAAAGAAGAATAGAAAAGTTGAACCAATGATGAAAAGAATTTGAAAGATCAAGGAGAAAGGCATTTGACTGATGATAACTCATTCTTACGTCAAACTTGGAAAAGAAATTTGAGGATAGCTCCGGGAAAATAAGAAGAGTCGGGTAAGATCCTGGAAAAAGACCTGTGGGTTAGGGCCCACTCAAAAGAAACACCGTTGAAATGATTAAAAAGAGAGATTGCAGCGGTTTAATTAAAAGGCTAGAATGAGATAACAACCTCGAAAGAGCTTGAAAGGATTACGAAAGCAGAGTGGAAACATGAATCTTCGAGATATCTTGAACACTCCGGAACAATTGAATGGCAAGAGGGGAAGATTAAGAGGTGCACCGGCATAAGTAAGCATTGAAACAAGGAAAATATATGATCAACGAAGCTTGACTTGAAACCACCGGAGAAAAAAAATGAAGAATGATGAACTTGAGGCCCCGTTAGAATGACCATGAGAATCACCGGATAAGAACATTGATTGACAAGAAAGAAGAGACTTCACAAGAATAAAGGATACTTGATTAAGACATCGGATTCCTTGAAGAAAAAGGGTGGGTCGGCAAGAAAACAAAGACAACTTGGGGACGGATGAAAAAAACATCGTTGAGAAGAACTGATACTTGATCTTGCGGATGTTGCAATGATCAGATCCACTTGAAGAGAAGTACACCGGTGAAAAGAAATTGAAATGACAAACTCGATGATCGAGAAGGATTAGTATTCACATAGAAATATGAGAACACCATTTGGGGAAGGTATGGAATCAACACTTGACATTGAAGCAACTCGAATACCACAACTCAAAACAAAATAAAGGATTGGCTTGCAGAATAAGCCGGAACAAACATATGATAGAGATTTCGTCCGAAGTTTTCGTGGTGGGGCCTACACGGGTTCGATCGTACAGCACCATCATGTACAAGGTAGTGCACATGACATACGAAGCGTCCCCGAGTCGGCATAGCCAAGGACTCTTTAAGACACAACGAGACCACTGTAAAACCAACCGGGGATAGGCGGACCACTAGACGTCGAACCCCAATTTCATATCATACATCTGTCGGAAAGAAATCCTAAGAGCTACTTGAATTCCCACTTATAAACTCCCGAAATTTTCCTGGTTATGCAATCAGGTATTGGGGATACAGGGGAAGCATAATATCTCACCCAAACTAACAAATCCTACATCCAGCTGTATCCATCCTTCAACACATAACCAAGAAACCTTCGGAAATCATTTACCTCAACCTTCGAAAAGCATCTGTTATACGAGTTATGGCAATACTCCCGAACTCCCGCCCTAGTACTGGGTGGCGTCGAGGTTATCTCACCACCAACTGCATAAAAGAGATTTTCGATGTCGGCGAAACTAAACTCAGGTATTCCAGAACTGCAACGATAAAATTGTGACGACAACACCTCGGAGCTCAACTCCCCGGGACACTGCCACAACCCCTAAATGTCAGGAGGCACCAAGAACAATGTTCTCATCACAAAACCATCGAAACGATTCCAAGATACCCGCGTGATCCTAAAAAAATTTTAGTGAAATTTGAGAAGAGAAGAGTCAAAACTCTATGTCAGAATGCCTCACCAGAGCGACGAAGGGACTGAGGAGTAAAAAGAATTCCTAAACTCTCTGATATATATAATCCTAAATGACTCAAAACATTTCTAGACTCACTAACGCCAGCGATTCGATCAAGCAGGGGGCTCCTAAGGTCGGGGAAGGCTCTGATTACCAACTTGTAACGCCCTCGATGCAGCTATATCTCCCACGTGTCGAAGCACGACTTAGAGGCATAACCACATTGAAAGCAATGTCGCAAGTGTGGTAATCTTCGCAAACAACCCATGTAATACAATAAGGGAAAAGATACATAGTTGGCTTACAATCGCCACTTCACACAATTACATGAATAAAGCATTACATCATCCAGATACAATCAAGGTCCGTCTACGGAACCAAAATAAAAGAAGACTACCCCACATGCTACACAGATCCCCGATCGACCCCAACTGGGCTCCACTACTGATCAACTAGAACGAAACAACATAAAGGACAAGATCTTCATCGAGCTCCTCCTTGAGCTTGGTTGCGTCACCTGCTTGGTAACATCAGCAACTGCAAACTAGTTTTGGAAGTATCTCTGAGTCACGGGGACTCAGCAATCTCACACCCTCGCGATCAAGACTATTTAAGCTTATGGGTAAGGTAAAGGTATGAGGTGGAGCTGCAGCAAGAGACTAGCATATATGGTGGCTAACCTATTCGCAAAAGAGAGCGAGAAGAGAAGGCAAAAGCACGGTCGAACAACTATGATCAAGAAGTGATCCTAGAACAACCTACGTCAAGCATAACTCCAACACCGTGTTCACTTCCCGGACTCCGCCGAGAAGAGACCATCACGGCTACACACGCGGTTGATGTATTTTAATTAAGGTCAACTTCAGGTTTTCTACAACCGGACATTAACAAATTCCCATCTGCCCATAACCGTGGGCACGGCTTTCGAAAGTTCAAATCCCTGCAGGGGTGTCCCAACTTAGCCCATCACAAGCTCTCACGGTCAACGAAGGATATTCCTTCTAGCGGGAAGACCCGATCAGACTCGGAATCCCGGTTACAAGACATCCTCGACAATGGTAAAACAAGTCCAGCAAGACCACCCGCTGTGCCGACAATCCCGATAGGAGCTGCACATATCTCGTTCTCAGGGCACACCGGATAAGCTAAGCGTATGGGAGCCAACGTAACCCAAGTTGCCAAGGGACGGCCCCGCATGGTGCTCTGGGTTGGACGAACACTTAGACAAGCACTGGCCCGGGGGTTTAAAATAAAGATGACCCTTGGGCTGGGCTAACCCAAGGGAAAAAGAGGCTAGGTGGCGACTGGTAAAACCAAGGTTGGGCCTTGCTGGAGGAGTTTTATTCAAAGTGAACTGTCAAGGGGTTCCCATTATAACCCAACCGCGTAAGCAACCCAAAATCCGGGAACATAACACCGATATGACGGAAACTAGGGCGGCAAGAGTGGAACAAAACACCAGGCATAAGGCCGAGCCTTCCACCCTTTACCAAGTATATAGATTCATTAATTAAATAAGATATATTGTGATATCCCAAGAAGTAAACGTGTCCCAACAAGGAACAACATCTCCATGTTACAACAAGGAACAAACTTCAATCTTCACCTGCAACTAACAACGGTATAAGAGGGGTTGAGCAAAGCGGTAACATAGCCAAACAACGGTTTGCTAGGACAAGGTGGGTTAGAGGCTTGGTTCAACAATAGGGGAGGCATGATAAGCAAGTGGTAGGTATCGCAGCATAGGCATAGCAAAAGAGCGAGCAACTAGCAAGCAAAGATAGAAGTGATTTCGAGGGTATGGTCATCTTGCCTGAAATCCCGCAAGGAAGAAAAACGAGTCCATGAAGAAGGCAAACGGACGTAGTCGAATGGATCCTCACCAACGTGACGTTATCGGAACTAACCCGAAGAAGCAACACCGGAAAGAAGCAAACAACAAAGTAAAACAACCACCACATAAGCATGGCATGATGCACAACCAAGTATGATGCATGTCCGGTTTAATATGCATGGCATGGCAAAGTGCACAAGCAATCCTACAAATTAAGTGGAGCTCAATATGCAACGAAGTTGCATATTGAAGAAAACACCACATGACTTATTTAGTTCTCTCCCGGTTATGTACTCAACAATATTAAAGGTTGGTTAACATGGCAAGAGGTGAAACATGAGTAAACTACACAATCTAAGCAATTTAAATGGGGCCGGATATGCAAACAACAAATCCGGTAAATCCCCACATGCATTAGTAATTAGGTGCAACAATAATTTAAGCCATCTTAATGTTGTTAACATGATGCCGATGACATGCTCAAGTTTTATGCAATTTTAAGAAAAGTTGACAAGAGCATATTAAGAAGCATTCATCATCATGGCGGAAATGAAAAGGGGAGCCACGGCAACGATAACGAAATGGTGCCACGGCAACGTTCCGGTTCCGGTAACTCGATTGAGATCCCGGTGCAAAGAAAGTGCGACGGGAGCGTGACATGCGATAGAAGGTGGGGAGCTCCCGGTTACCGGGTTCCCACATGATGGTGACAAGGTAAAAGAGGGCAATGTGCACCGAGAAATCAAGCACGGTGCAAGCACGAGCATCTCATACATCACACATGCATTCGTTCACGACGGTCGCCTCGGGGTTATACCTTCGAAGCGTGCGTTATCGGAGCGGTTCGGGTCAAGCGGTGTAGTCGTTCATGATCGTCGTGGGAAGTAGTGGTACTCGGCGATGGTAGAGGAAGTAGATGTTCACGGTTCGTTGCAGGAAGTAGACGTTCTCATGGCGACGGTAGTCGTTCACGTTCTTAGTTGCACAATTTTCCGTAGATGTTCGGGATCACGACGAGGGACTTGACGTCCACGGGTTCTTTGCGGGTCGACGGTAGTGGTTCTCGTATCATCGTGGTACTTGGCAATTTCGGAGACGGAGGAAGATGAACTTGGCGGTTCTCGTTGACCTAGTACTTGGCGTAATCTCCGGTTCGGTGATCGTTTTAGGCGTCGGACATCGAGGTCTCCGGCCGTAGTGGTACTTGGTGAATCCCGAAACGGTCTTGGCATCTTCGCGCGTAGGGGTACTTGTGAAGAGGTACTCGGCGGTCGTCGTGTAGACGTTCACATGTCTTCGGCGACACCAGGATACATCTTGGCGGTCTCGTCTCGGTCTTCAATCCCAAAATGAAGCAAGGCAAAGACTCGGGTGTGGTGGTACTTGGCGAACCGAAACATGCAGCCCCGATCATCAATGGGAGGCGGGCAACGAAGCAGCAGCAACATGGGGGCAGCGACGGGCCCTAAGGCCGTGAGGAGGAGGGGCTCTGCACGAGGCCAGCAGCGAGGAGGGTCTTGGCCAGCGACGGGGGTTCCGTGGCATTGTGCTTGTCTCCTAGATGAGGCAGAGGGAGGTAGCGGCGCTAAAGAAACGAGGCGGTGGAGCTGGGACTCCGGCGACGAGCAGGGTGAGGCCGAGGTCTTGCGGGCGTCTGGGAGAACCAGATCCGGCCACGGCTCCACGGTTCAGGACGGCCGGCGACGAGGCTTGTCCGGAGCGGCGTCCTGTTTCCATGGCGTTGGAGCAAGGAGGGAAGAGGCCGATGCGGGAGGAAGGAGGCGCGCTGGGGAGGAGCCGCGGCGCCTAGGCGACGCTGGTGGCCTCCGGCGGCACCGGATCGAAGGCGGAGGAGGCGTGGGACGCCGGATTGGGAGGCGGCAGCTGCGTTCGTCTCTGGTGGCGCGAGCATGGAACGAGAGAGAGGGCGAGGGAGGAGATGAACGAGGAAAGTGAGTGGCTGCGAGGGAGAGATGGGATCGAAGGAGATGGGGATCGGGATGCGGTTCCCTGGAGGCACGAGGGAATGATGGGCACGAGGGAAGAGGAGGATCGGGCCAGGGAACGAGAGGGAGATAGGCTAGGGTTCGCTCGGGCCTTAGCTGTGGGCCGATACTGGAGTTTGTGAGGCCCAGGTGGGTAGCGGGGAGAGATGGGCCTAGTGGAGAGGGAGGCGGCGCCTAGGGAGACTGGTGGCTGGGCCTTAGGCCTAGGCTGGGCTTCTCTCTCTCTCTCTTATCTCTTATATCCTTTAGCAGAAAAGAAAATCGAGAGAGGGAAAGGAAGGAGAGGGTTAGGAAAGGATTTTGCGCATAGGGATAATTTCCCCGGACTTGTAAAAATGAGCTTGATCCCGCAAAATAGAAGTGGGCACGCGGTTGAAGTTGAATTCAAACTCATTTGAAATTAATTCCAAATGACTTGAATAGGTAGTGAGGTTTGGGAAGGTCCAAAAATGTTGACACTTTTGGAGGAGCCTCAAAAAAAAAGAAGAAATAATTTTCGGCAAGGTTTGGATATCAACTCGAAGCAGAAAGGCATGGGATTATCTGCACGTGTGTTATGGGTGATTCAAAATTATTGGAATATAATTTATATAGCTCCCTAAAATATTGGGAGAATATGTTTTAAAGAGTAATCACCATAGTGAATATCCCTCGATTTAAATAGATCAAAGATCTATGCATTTTTATTTTGTTGAGTTTTAAGAAGAGGTGCAAGAAGACATGATGCAATGCACATGATGCAAAGATGAAAAGCAACGGACCAAACAAATCACACGATGAAAATCCGGAAACCCTGGAAGGCATCTGAAGCTCTGGTCTCGGGCGTCACATCCCCAAAGGTGGGACGTTCCCTATCGAAACCATCAGGCTTGTTGTGAGAAGCTCTAGTTTGTGAGAAACTTATACCCAAACCTGCCCCAAATGGGACAAAAAAATTACCACAACATGTTGATGCCGCTCCATGATAGCATACCAAATTTCATGTATTTCAGACGAGTTTTGGATTTACTAGAATTTAAAAACCAGGTATCTCAATGTTTGCGGCCGAGTGACGGTGGCAGGGTGTTTGACATTCATTCCCATTTCTTGCATGGGACCTAAGTATGCAACCAGGGACACATATTTGAATTTTCAACCAATTTATATGCATTAGAGCAACTGCATGTAGTTCAAATTTGAATTATTCACATAAATGCATTGAAAACTCAATTAATGCATTAAAATGTCCAAACGAACCCCGAAAATCCCAAAAATTGACACAACACTCCTGTTGTTCTATGTTGACACGAGAAAATTTTTGAAAGCGATAAGAGGCAATGGATATCGTTTCGTCCCCAAAGGTGGGACGTTCCCTACCGAAACCATCATGCTAATTGTGAGAAGCTCTGGTTTTTGTGAGAAGCATATACCCAAACCTGCCCCAAATGGGACAAAAAATTTACCATGGCATGTTGATGACACTCCATAATAGCATGCCAAGTTTCATGAATTTTAGACGAGTTTTGGATTTACTAGAATTTAAAAACAAGGTATCTCAATGTTTGCGGCCGAGTGATGGTGGCAGGGTGTTTGACAATCATTCCCATTTCTTGCATGGGACCTAAGCATGCAACCAAGGACATAGATTTGAATTTTCAACCAATTTATATGCATTAGAGCGTGTGCATGTAATTCAAATTTTAATTATGCACATAAATGCATTGAAAACTCAATTAATGCATAAAAATGTCCAAACGAACCCTGAAAAATCCCAAAAATTGACACAACACTCCTGTTGTTTGATAACCCACAAGTATAGGGGATCAATTGTAGCCTCTTTCGATAAGTAAGAGTGTCGAACCCAACGAGGAGCTAAAGGTAGAACAAATTGTTCTATTTGTTCCACATCATAGTAATCATATATACCATTAGCATAAGAAGCCAAGGTTTTATCATCATTAAATTTGCATGAAAAGGAAAGGTGTGGAGCCTTCATCCTAGAGCAACAAGTATAATCATATCTCAAGCATAGTTCCTGAGCATACCAATGCAACATATGAATTTGATCCCATAATAGTTTCCCTTTTTGAGTCAGGCGATAATCCCTAAAGTATTCGCATTGATCCAACGTGTCTCCCATTACATAATTGAATGGGGTTTTCTCAAGATTATCAAAGTAGTGCATAATATTTTTCACATAACCAGCATCGAGGGTTTTAGGAGGTTCCCCATCTCCATGAGTAGCAGGTACACCTAATTTATTTGGTATTTCGTGTTCCATATCCATAACTAAAGATAGAAAACAACTTATAACAGCAAATAAAAATTACTTAGTGATAAAGCAAACAAGCACACACGAGAATATTTACCCCACACTATTGCTCCCCGGCAACGGCGCCAGAAAAAGGTCTTGATAACCCACAAGTATAGGGGATCAATTGTAGACTCTTTCGATAAGTAAGAGTGTCGAACCCAACGAGGAGCTAAAGGTAGAACAAATATTCCCTCAAGTTCTATCGACCACCGATACAACTCTACGCACGCTTAACGTTCGCTTTACCTAGAACAAGTATGAAACTAGAAGTACTTTGTAGGTGTTTTTGGATAGGTTTGCAAGATAATAAAGAGAGTGTAAATAAAAAGTAGGGGATGTTTTAGGTCAAGAAGCAATAAAGTTAGTATAGCGAGTGTGGAAAAGTGGTGGTAGGAGTTGTGAAATTGTCCCTAAGAAATTGACAATGTTACTAGACCGATAGCAAGTTTTATGTGGGAGAGGCCACTGCTAGCATGTCATCCCTGACTTGGAATTCTATACACTTATGATTGGAACTATTAGCAAGCATCCGCAACTACTAACGTTCATTAAGGTAAAACCCAACCATAGAATTAATATATATTGGTCCCCCTTCAATCCCGTATGCATCAATTTCTATGCTAGGTTGAAGCTTCTATCACTCTTGCCCTCCAATACATAGTCCTATCAACATAAAACTAACCCTATGGTGTGATCCACGTGCGCGCTCATACGATGGGCACCAAAGGACAGCAACATAACCACTAGCAAATTAAATCAATCATAGCAATTCATCAACCACCGATAGGACAACGAAAATCTACTCAGACATCATAGGATGGCAACTCATCATTGGATAATAATATGAAGCATAAAGCACCATATTCAAATAGATGGTACAGCGGGTTACGTGAGAGTGGACCGTTGTATATAGAGGGGGCAAGGTGATGGAGATGTTGGTGAAGATGGCGTACGTGTTGGTGTAGATTGCGGTGATGATGATGGCCCCCGGCGGCGTTCCGGCGCCACTGGAAGCGAGGGGGAGAGAGCCCCCCTCCTTCTTCTTCTTCCTAGACCTTCTCCCTAGATGGGAGAAGGGTTTCCCCTCTGTTCTCTCTGTCATGGGAGGGGCGAGAGCCCCTCCGAGATTGGATCTGTCTCTCTGTCTCTCTGTCTCTCATTGTTTCTGCGTTCTCAGATTCTGCCCTTTCATCGTTTCTTATATTCCCGGAGATCCGTAACTCCGATTGGGCTGAAATTTTAACACGATCTCTATCCGGATATTAGCTTTGTTGCGGCGGAAGAAGGGCATCAACCACCTTACGGGGTGGCCACGAGGGCCCAGGGCGCGTCCCCTGCCTCGTGGCCCCCTCGGGCATCGTCTCGCGTTGATTTTTCTTCCCAAAAATCACATATACTCCAAAAAAAATCTCCGTCAGTTTTTATCCCGTTTGGACTCCGTTTGATATGGATTTACTGCAAAACAGAAAACATGCAACAAACAGGAACTGGCACTAGGCACTGGATCAATATGTTAATCCCAAAAATAGTATAAAAAGTTGCCAAAAGTATATGAAAGTTGTAGAATATTGGCATGGAACAATCAAAAATTATAGATACGATGGATACGTATCAGCATCCCGAAGCTTAATTCCTGCTCGTCCTCGAGTAGGTAAATGATAAAAAGATAATTTTTGATGTGGAATGCTACTTAGCATAATCTTGATAATGTAATCTAATCATGGCATGAATATTAGGACACGAGCGATTCAAAGCAATAGTCTATCATTTGACATTAAGACAATAATACTTCAAGCATACTAATAAAGCAATCATGTATTTTCAAAATAACATGGCCAAATAAAGTTATCCCTACAAAATCATATAGTCTGGCTATGCTCCATCTTCACCACACAAAATATTCAAATCATGCACAACCCCGATGACAAGCCAAGCAATTGTTTCATACTTTTGATGTTCTCAAACCTTTTCAACTTTCACGCAATACATGAGCGTGAGCCATGGATATAGCACTATAGGTGGAATAGAATATGATGGTGGAGGTTGTGTGGAGAAGACATAAAGGGAGAAAGTCTCACATCGACGCGGCTAATCAATGGGCTATGGAGATGCCCATCAATTGATGTCAATGTGAGGAGTAGGGATTGCCATGCAACGGATGCACTAAGAGCTATAAGTGTATGAAATCTCAAACTGGAAACTAAGTGGGTGTGCATCCAACTTGCTTGCTCATGAAGACCTCGGGCATTTGAGGAACCCCATCATCGGAATATACAAGCCAAGTTCTATAATGAAAATTCCCACTAGTATATGAAAGTGATAACTCAAGAGACTCTCTATATGAAGAACATGGTGCTATTCTGAAGCACAAGTGTGGTAAAAGGATAGTAACATTGTCCCTTCTCTCTTTTCTCTCATTTTTTTATTTTTTTTTCTCTTTTTTTTCTCTTCTTTTTTTGGTGGGCTTCTTTGTCCTCTCTTTTTTGTGGGCTTCTTTGGCCTCTCTTTTTTTGTAAAGTCCGAAGACTCATCCCAACTTGTGAGGGAATCATAGCTTCCATCATCCTTTCCTCACATGGGACAATGCTCTAATAATGATGATCATCACACTTTTATTTACTTACAACTCAATATTACAACTTGATACTAGCACAAAATATGACTCTGTATGAATGCCTCCGGCGGTGTACCGGGATTGCAATGATCTAGCATAGCAATGACATCAAAAAACAAACAAGCCATGAAAACATCAAGCTAGCTATCTTAAAATCATGCAAAGCAATATGACAATGAATGCTCAAGTCATGTATATGATGATGATGGAAGTTGCATGGCAATATATCCCGGTATGGCTATGGAAATGCCATGATAGGTAGGTATGGTGGCTGTTTTGATGAAGATATAAGGAGGCTTATGTGTGATAGAGCGTATCGTATCACGGGGTTTGGATGCACCGGCGAAGTTTGCACCAACTCTCGAGGTGAGAAAGGGCAATGCACGGTACCGAAGAGGCCAGCAATGATGGAAGTGTGAGAGTGTGTATAATCCATGGACTCAACATTAGTCATAAAGAACTCACATACTTATTGCAAAAATCTATTAGTCATCAAAACAAAGTACTACGCGCATGCTCCTAGGGGGTATATTGGTAGGAAAAGACCATTGCTCGTCCCTGACCGCCACTCATAAGGAAGACAGTCAATAAATAAATCATGCTCCGACTTCATCACAAAATGGTTCACCATACGTGCATGCTACGGGAATCACAAACTTCAACACAAGTATTTCTACAATCCACAACCACCCACTAGCATGACTCTAATATCACCATCTTTATATCGCAAAACTATTGCAAGGAATCAAACATATCATATTCAATGATCTACAAGTTTTATGTAGGATTTTATGACTAACCATGTGAATGACCAATTCCTGTCATCTCTCTAAATAGATATAAGTGAAGCAAGAGAGTTTAATTATTTCTACAAAATATATGCCCACGCTCTAACAAATATAAGTGAAGCAAAAGAGCATTCTACAAATGGCGGTTTTCTATGTGAAGAGAAACAGGCAATCCAAACTTCAAATGATATAAGCGAAGCACATGAAGCATTCTATAAAGCCATACTCAAAAGATATAAGTGAAGTGCAATGATCATTCTATAAATCAACCAAGGACTATCTCATACCAGCATGGTGCATAAAAGAAAAGTGAAAACTAAATGCAAAAAACGCTCCAAGATTGCACATATCACATGAACGAAACGAATCCAAAAACATACCGATACTTGTTGAAGAAAGATGGGATGCCTTCCGGGGCATCCCCAAGCTTAGACGATTGAGTCTCCTTGAATATTTACTTGGGGTGCCTCAGGCATCCCCAAGCTTGATCTCTTGCCTCTCTTCCTTCTTATCACATCGAGACCTCCTCGATCTTCGAACACTTCATCCACACAAAACTCAACAGAAAGCTCGGTAAGATCCGATAGTATAATAAAGAAAATAACTACTCTAAGTATTGTTGTAAACCAATTCATATTTGTTTTTGCATTGTAGCTACTGTAATATAACTTTTCCATGGCTTAATCCACTGATATAAATCGATAGTTTCATCAAAACAAGCAAACTATGCATCAAAAACAGAATCTGTCTAAAACAGAACAGTCTGTAATAATCTGAACATTCACCATACCTCTGGTACTCCAAAAATTCTAAAAAAATTAGGAAAAATAAAATATTTGTATGTAAATACAGTGCAAAAAGTTTCAAAACCATTTGACGTTCCAGCAAAAAAAAGTAAAATTGCGTGCTACAGCCAAAGTTTCTGTCCTACACCGTACAAACCAACAAGCATCTAAAACATCCTAAAGGCAAACCTTGGCACATTATTTTTATTTTTAAACTTTATAAAAGCACACAACATAAATAAATGAATCTCTAAAACTTCTGGGTTGTCTCCCTGGCAACGCTTTCTTTAAAGCCATTAAGCTAGGCATATAGTGCTCAAGTAATGGATCCACCCGGATCCCAAGGTATATCAAAGCCAATTTGAATCAACAATGATTTGTAATTTAGTAGTGAGCACAAAGTAACATATATCAAGCAATGACGAAGTCTAACTCTCTTCTGCATAGGCATGTCATAAAAGAACAATTCATGCACACAAAGTAAAGGCCAATGCATACTATAAACAATTTCTTGCAATTTTATCGTGTTGGAAACATAAAGAGGCGGAGATGTAGTTCCTCTCTCATAATAATTGCAAGTAGTATCAGCAAGGACATGTATATTATATCTATAAAAATCATCATGTGTAGTAGTAAAACGCAACCCATCAATATAATCCTTAATGAGGGTAAACTTCTCTGATATAGTGTAGTTGGGAGAATTCAAAAGGATAATAGGACTATCATGCGTGGGTGCAATAGCAACAATTTCATGTTTAACATAAGGAACTATAGCAAGTTCATCTCCATAATCATAATTCATATTGGCATCTTGGCCACAAGCATAGCAAGCATCATCATAAAGGGATATTTCAAGAGAATCAACGGGATCATAACAGTCATCATAGCAATCATCTTTCGGTAAGCACGAAGGGAAATTAAACAATGTACGAGTTGAAGATTTACTCTCATTAGAAGGTGGGCACAGGTGATCAATCCGCTCTTCCTCCTTTTGTTCTTCGCTCTCCTCCTCGTCTTTTTCATCCAATGAGCTCACAATGTCATTAATTTCTTCTTCCATAGACTCCTGCAAAATATTAGTCTCTTCTTGGACAGCGGAGACTCTATCGATAAAATCATCAATATCAGAATTGAATTCATAATTCTCATAGCAATATTTAAGGATAGCTAAATTTTCAGGTCTATAAACTGAATCATCAAAATTTTCACACACTTTAAATGAAGATTCAATTTCATAAGCACCCATAAAAGCAACAAATTCTTCTATTTGTTCCACATCATAGTAATCATATATACCATTAGCATAAGAAGCCAAGGTTTTATCATCATTAAATTTGCATGAAAAGGGAAGGTTTGGAGCCTTAATCCTAGAGCAACAAGTATAATCATATCTCAAGCATAGTTCCTGAGCATACCAATGCAACATATGAATTTGATCCCATAATAGTTTCCCATTTTGAGTCAAGTGATAATCCCTAAAGTATTCACATTGATCCAACATGTCTCCCATTACATAATTGAATGGGGTTTTCTTAAGATTATCAAAGTAGTACATAATATTTTTCACATAACCAGCATCGAGGGTTTTAGGAGGTTCCCCATCTCCATGAGTAGCAGGTACAACTAATTTTTTTGGTATTTCGTGTTCCATATCCATAACTAAAGATAGAGAACAACTTATAACAGCAAATAAAAATTACTTAGTGATAAATCAAACAAGCACACACGAGAATATTCACCCCAAGCTATTGCTCCCCGGCAATGGCGCCAGAAAAAGGTCTTGATAACCCACAAGTATAGGGGATCAATTGTAGCCTCTTTCGATAAGTAAGAGTGTCGAACCCAACGAGGAGCTAAAGGTAGAACAAATATTCCATCAAGTTCTATCGACCACCGATACAACTCTACACACGCTTAACGTTCGCTTTACCTAGAACAAGTATGAAACTAGAAGTACTTTGTAGGTGTTTTTGGATAGGTTTGCAAGATAATAAAGAGCATGTAAATAAAAAGTAGGGGATGTTTTAGGTCAAGAAGCAATAAAGTTAGTATAGCGAGTGTGGAAAAGTGGTGGTAGGAGTTGTGAAATTGTCCCTAAGAAATTGACTATGTTACTAGACTGATAGCAAGTTTTATGTGGGAGAGGCCACTGCTAGCATGTCATCCCTGACTTGGAATTCTATACACTTATGATTGGAACTATTAGCAAGCATCCGCAACTACTAACGTTCATTAAGGTAAAACCCAACCATAGAATTAATATATATTGGTCCCCCTTCAATCCCGTATGCATCAATTTCTATGCTAGGTTGAAGCTTCTATCACTCTTGCCCTCCAATACATAGTCCTATCAACATACAACTA
This sequence comes from Triticum urartu, assembly GCF_056163025.1. NCBI lineage: Eukaryota > Viridiplantae > Streptophyta > Magnoliopsida > Poales > Poaceae > Triticum > Triticum urartu. Next base: position 231,725,543 of record NC_141876.1, on the reverse strand, counting down.
ACCATATGGTGTGATCCATGCGCGCTCTCATATGATGGGCACCAAAGACAGCAACATAACCACAAGCAAATTAAATCAATCATAGCAATCCATTAACCAACGATAGGACAATGAAAATCTACTCAGACATCATAGGATGGCAACACATCATTGGATAATAATATGAAGCATAAAGCACCATGTTCAAGTAGAGGGTACAGCGGGTTGCGGGAGAGTGGACCATTGTAGATAGAGGGGGAAGGTGATGGAGATGTTGGTGAAGATGGCGTAGGTGTTGGTGTAGATTGCGGTGATGATGATGGCCCCCGGCGGCGTTCCTGCGCCACCGGAAGCGAGGGAGAGACAGCCCCCCTCCTTCTTCTTCCTCCTTGACCTTCTCCCTACATGGTAGAAGGGTTTCCCCTATGTTCCATGGCCTCCATGGCATGGGAGGGGTGAGAGCCCCTCCGAGATTGGATCCGTCTCTCTGTCTCTCTCTGTTTCTGCGTTCTCAAATTCTGCCCTTTCACCGTTTCTTATATTCCCGGAGATCCGTAACTCCGATTGGGCTGAAATTTTAACACAATCTCTATCCGGATATTAGTTTTCTTGCGGTCAAAGAAGGGCATCAACCACCTTATGCGGTGCCCATGAGGGCCCAGGGCGCGCCCCCTGCCTCGTGGCCCCCTCGGGCATCATCTCGCGTTGATTTTTCTTCCCAAAAATCACATATATTTCAAAAAAATCTCCGTTAGTTTTATCCCGTTTGGACTCCATTTGATATGGATTTACTGCGAAACAAAAAACATGCAACAAACAAGAACTGGCAATGGGCACTGGATGAATATGTTAGTCCCAAAAATAGTATAAAAAGTTGCCAAAAGTATATGAAATTTGTAGAATATTGGGAAGGAACAATCAAAAATTATAAATACGACGGAGAAATATCATTGTTCTATGTTGACACGAGAAAATTTTTGAAAGCAATAAGAGGCAACGGATATCGTTTCGTCCCCAAAGGTGGGACATTCCCTACGGAAACCATCAGGCTTGTTGTGAGAACCTCTGGTTTGTGACAAGCATATCCCCAAACCTGCCCCAAATGGGACAAAAATTTACCATGGCATGTTGATGCCGCTCCATGATAGCATGCCAAGTTTCATGAATTTCAGACGAGCTTTGGATTTACTAGAATTTAAAAACCAGGTATCTCAATGTTTGCGGCTGAGTGACGTTGGCAGGGTGTTTGACATTCATTCCCATTTCTTGCATGGGACCTAAGCATACAACTAAGGACACAGATTTGAATTTTCTACTAATTTATACGCATTAGAGCATGTGCATGTAGTTCAAATTTGAATTATGCACATGAATGCATAGAAAACTCAGTTAATGTATAAAAATGTCCAAGCGAACCCCGAAAAATCCCAAAAATTGACACAACACTCGTGTTGTTCTATGTTGACACGAGAAACATTTTGAAAGTAAGAAGAGGCAACAGATATGGTTTCGTCCCCCAAGGTGGCACGTACCCTACTGAAACCATCAGGCTTGTTGTGAGAGAAGCTTTGGTTTGCGAGAAGCTTATACCCACACCTGCGCCAAATGGGACAATATTTTTACCACGGCATGTCATTGTCGTTCCATGATATCATGTCAAGTTTCATGAATTTCAGATGAGTTTTCGATTTACTAGAATTTTAAAACCGTGTATCTCAATGTTAGCGGCCGAGCGACAGTGTCAAGGTGTTTAACATCCGTTCTCATTTCTTGCATATGACCTAATCTTGCAACCAAGGACAAACATTTGATTTTGCAACCCCTTTTTATGGACTGGAGCATGTGCATGTAGTTCAATTTTGAATTACACACATAAATGCATAGAAAACTCAATTAATGTATAAAAATGTCCAAACGATCCCCGAAAAAATCCAAAATTTAACATGACACTCCTGTTATTTTATGTTGACACCAGGAAAAAATGAAAGGAAGAAGAGGCGATGAATATAGTTTTTCCACAAAGGTGACACGTTTCCCTAATGGAACCATGAGGCTTCTTGTGAGAAGCTCTGGTTTATGAGAAGCTTATACCACAACCTGCCCCAACTGGGACAATATTTTTTACCCCAGCATGTTGATGCCATTCCATGATAGCATGCCAAGGTTCATGAATTTCAGACAGGTTTTGGATTTGCTAGAATTACAAGAGCAAGTACCTCAACATTTTCCAGAGAGCCACGGTGCCATGGTGTTCGAAATTCATCCCCATTTCTTGCATGGGACAAAAGCATAAACCCATGGACACGTATATGATTCTACAACCCATGTTGGTGCACCGGAGCATGTGAATGTGCTTAAATTTTGAATTGTGCACCTGAAAATGGCTAGAAAACCAATTTAATGTATAAAATTTCCAAACGAACCCTGAATAATTCCATTTTTTTACGACACACATATAGTTGCATGTTCACTATAGATAAAAGGTCTAGCAATTCAAACACCGTCCATTGCCGCTGTGACCCCATTATGTAATTCTAATCAAGATGAAAAATCAAGTAGATCCCACACAGTTCATTACTACCAACCGTGTGAAATATAGTACAAAATATCCTGGAGCATTGGCGGTGTATAGTACGCCTATGGCTTACACGAGAAGGTGCGTCGGCTATAGTCCACAGCCGGCGTGTCAAGCACACTAGCTCGCTCCCCAATTATCATTTCACTATTCAATCGTCGCCGGTGAAAGATGGGGACATGGACCCGCATCATGAGGGAAACTTCGGCGGCCCACTCCGGCGAGAGCGTGGCCGCAGCCGCCATGCACGTGCTAACAAGGTGCATGAACGCGGCCGCAATCTGCAACCAGGCGGCCAAGGTAGCACAAACGGACGTTGTTCCTTCTCAGGTGGCGTCAGCAATATCTGCCTCGGGGATAGCAACTGGCGAGAGCGGCACAGCAGCTGTCCGTTCCACAGCGGCGGCCTTAGCCCTGATGGAGGCCGCCCACGCCCAGCTCATGGTGGTCATCGCATAAATCAAATGAAGATTCTCTGACAACGGTCGGCAACCCACGGCCAAAGAGTTGGCAATCGTCGAGAGTGTTCGAGCAGTCATCTGTTCCTCTACCGCATACCTTGCGACGGTGAAGCCCGTCCAAGCCCAGGTCGCGGCCACCCACGTCTAGCTCGTGGCGGCCTTTTCCAAAGAGATGGCCGACGCGGATGGTGAGATGCTTGCCTAGTATGGTGCGATGGATGCCATGGATCCCCTTCCCGAGTAGAGCGTCGGGCGCGAGCTGTACATGGAGGAGGCGGCGGAGATCGACGAGCACCAGCCGTAGTAGTACTCTTTGTTTTGTTTAATTAAGAGCACTGGTCTTTAATTTGTTAGAGTAATGATTAGGCCAGCTAGCTCTATTTAATTGCTGAACTTGCTCGATTAAGAAGTGTGGGTGTGTTGTAGTCTCCTATGTGTACCCAAATTATGCAATGACGTGGATGACCACTTTAACCAGGGAAATTCGAACCAAAATTTTTGATGTTCAAACTCATCACACATGGTTAAGCTATCTGAATCGTTTGTGGTGTTCACATAGCGTACACAGTTATGAATAAGGGACTGTTTCTGATGACACTTTGTGCGTTAGTTTTTTTCCTGAAGCGATTCCAAATTTTTGGCTTCCGTGGAAATAAACACCTCCCCGCCCGTCCCCCTTACCAAAAGCCACATTTCCCTTGTTTCCTCCTTCCTTTCCAAGTTGAAACCTTCACCCTTTTCTTGCAGCACCGCCTCCTCGCCGACGACCCTCCTTCACGCTGCTCGGCCTCATCTATCCAGGCAGGTAATCCACACCCGACCCCCATCCTCCTCCTCCTTCCACATCCCACATGCCCTGACCGCCGGTGCGACACCTTCCACCCAAATTACCGACCCATCCACCAAATAAGCACTTCCCTAAGCCATGGTGCATGCTGTATAGCTAGGATATCAAGGAGCATTTGGCAGCGGAGAAGCAAATCGCGGCCGCATGCGCGGATGAGGTCGCGATGGCTGCCATTCCTGCTGACCCCTAGATCTTGGAGGAGCACCTCGCCATTGACGCCACCATCGACACCTCACACACGATGCTGCAATGCAGTTGGCTGCTTTAAACGACATTTCATGGCGTTTTCTCGAGGCCACCCTCGGTGTCTTCGACGAAGACTACAAGGTGTTTTCTCAGTGTGCACGTGCTTACCTCAACTCGAGAGCCAGCAGGTTGGTGCTCGGAGTGGCTCAGGCAACTCACCACTATGATGAGGGCACCCATGATGCGGAGGCCTCGCCCTCTTCCATGTCCAAGGATCCAATCGTCATCGATATCTCTGACAATGAGGAGTAGCTTGTATTATTAGCTCACTATAAGGACCCATGTTCAGTTTGCTAGCTACTGCCTTTGCTTAACAAATTCTAGTGAATGGAGCTATCTACTTTTACCATGTAATCTGTTGCCATAGTGTATATGTTATATATGTCGTGCAATGTGGTGCACACTTATTAACTGTTTGGTTCATTAGTTGTCGTGTTCAGTTAACTGTTTGGTTCAATTCTGCAAATGTGATGTTCAGTTCTTCAAGGAGCAATTTTGTATTGTCTTCCATGTGAGAAATAAATCGAATTTTTCTTTACAAAATACATGAGAAACAAATACAATTGTTATATTTCCAAGTTGTCAAGCATTGTTGGTATGGTTAACTGTTTGATCTTCTAGTATGTTATACATTGTGCAATGTGGTGCTTAGTTAATATTAGATTCATTTGTTGTGGTGTTTAGTTAACTGTTTGGTTCCATTCTGCAATGTGATGTTTAATTGTTGTGGGTGCATTCTGTTATTGTATACCATGTGAGAAATAATTCGAATTTGGTTGTACTAAATACATGAGAAACAAATACAATTGCTGTATTTCCAAGTTGATAAGCACGCTTGGTTTGGTTAACCGTCTGATCTTCTATTAGGAGTATGTTATATTGTGCAATGTGGTGCTCAGTTATTGTTTGGTTCATTTGTTGTGGTGTTTAGTTAACTGTTTGATTCAATTCTGCAATGCGATGTTCAATTGTTGAGGGTGCATTCTGTTATTGTATACCATGTGAGGAATAAATTGAATTTGGCTGTAGTAAATACATGAGAAACAAATACAATTGCTATATTTCCAAGTTGTTAAGCATGCTTGGTTTGGTTAACTGTCTGATCTTCTATTAGGAGTATGTTATATTATGCAATGTGGTGCTCAGTTGATGTTTGGTTCATTTGTTGTGGTGTTTAGTTATCTGTTTGGTTCAATTCTGCAATGCAATGTTCAATTGTTGTGGGTGCATTCTGTTATTGTATACCATGTGAGGAATAAATTGAATTTGGTTGTAGTAAATACATGAGAAACAAATACAATTGCTATATTTCCAAGTTGTTAAGCATGTTTGGTTTGGTTAACCGTCTGATCTTCTATTAGGAGTATGTTATATTGTGCAATGTGGTGCTCAGTTAATGTTTGGTTCATTTGTCGTGGTGTTTAGTTAACTGCTTGGTTCAGTTCTGCAATGCGATGTCCAATTGTCATGGGTAGAATTTTGTATTGTTGTGCATGTGAGGAATAAATTGAATTTGGCTGCACTTAATACATTAGAAACAAATACAAGTGCTATATTTCCTAGTTCTTAATCATGCTTTGTTTGGATAAATGAGTTTTCCATGTGGCTTGAATTAATCTGATGAATCTACAATGTGCTTATTTTTCATCAACATACTTTACTAATAGCATGCGAACCCTTACTTAACCTGATGACTAACTACCTTATATGTGTTGCAGGGAAACAATGGGAAGCACTGAGGTTTACAATCGAGGTTAGCACGTGCATGGTCCGTTGTCTTATAGCACATTATTGTGCAATTGCAGGAACCATTCTAATATTTAGGTTTTTAACAATTTGGTCTTGCACATGTAGGTCCTGCTGTCAAAGGTTTTGACCCACTGTTCGACCCTTTTTGCATATAGGGAAATGAGTTGTCCATGAATATCAATCAAGTCAAGAAACTCGAAGAGATTGTTAGGATAAAGAAATTAGCGACAAAAAACAACAAGATCTTTGTCTACACAATGAGGAAGACATCAGTTCACTACAAGATGGTACTAACTATTATACATTGCCTTTTTTTATTCCTTTGCCCCATTTCCAATATAGAGAAGATATTTATGCACATCCTTGTTTTCAGGCCTTTCCAAAGCAGTTCACTGATGATTATGTCTCAAACCATCTGTATGGTCAGGAGGCGGGGGAGGTTTTCATACAACACCCATGATTCAATATTGAAGTGTTCCTGAAGAGGACGAAGGACGGACGGTCAATCATCCACAGGCACTGGCCTAAAGTTGCAAAGACCTTCAACATGAATGAACACTCAATATCCGCCTTCCGCTTCAGCAGTTTTCCAGATGAGATGCATTTGTCTATGTACGGTCTATGATGCTAATTTTGAAAGGTTCTACATGTTGCATGTGAAACTTGGTGCTGGTGCAGTTGTGTAATGGGGTAGCTGAGTGCTAAAGCTATATCATGTTGTACTCTGGCGTATTTCAATTATGAAGTCATGCTTCCTTAATATGGAAATGAAATATATTATGTGCTTAATATGAATGTCAACTAGATTAATAAATGGATTATTAATAATAGGGCAATTAGCCTGCTAATGCGAATTAGCCTGCTAATTGGGTTTTGCTATTGCAAACGGTTATTGCAAAAATACCGTGGGCGATGACCTCAGGTAACGCACACAGTTTCTAGGAATAAACTGTGTTGGATCAATGAATAATCACACACGACCTTTTCTTGAAAATTGTTTGTGTTAGGCCACCTTGCGCAAACGTTTACCACACAAAAATAGTGTGTGATGGACATCCTTTGCCACACAGTTTCTTCTACGCACCATGTGTGATGCATTCAATAATGCAAACGATAAAATTGTTATTATCGTGTGTGATGTAACTGCAAATGGAAATGTTTTCCTTGGAGCGACTGTGTGGGATGTATATACAAACGGAAACGTTTAGCGGGGACAGACTGTGTGGGATGTACTTACGACTGGAAACAATTTTTCATGTATAATTGTATTTTTAGCACTACTGTACGTATAACCGTATTTGATCGCTCGCCGGTCGCACACGACCTCATTTTGCCGAGTGTGTGTGCCAGGAGGGCATATCCCCGACGGTTTTTGGGTCGTGTGGCAAGGACCCCCCTATCGCCCACACTCACTTGGCGACGGTTCCAAATGCCATCGCGGAAAGGGGTTAAAAACCGTTTGTATAGCACCTCGCTGTACCAGTGAGTGTATGATACTACCTTTAATTATAGTGCATAGTATAATAGAGTAGTATTATAGACGATCATATTTATTGCCATGCATGACACAAATTAGCATCGCATTTAACATGATACGGTATCTACCTATATGTTACTCTAACATTCTCTATCTTCTTCAATTCTTTGCCACAAGCATAGCAAGCATCATCAAAAAGGGGTATTTCAAGAGAATCAATGGGATCATAACAGTCATCATATCAATCATCCTTCGGTAAGCACGAAGGGAAATTATACAATGTACGAGTTGAAGAGTTACTCTCATTAGAAGGTGGGCACGGGTGATCAATCCGCTCTTCCTCCTTTTGTTCTTCGCTCTCCTCCTCATCTTTTTCATCCAATGTGCTCACAATGTCATTAATTTCTTCTTCCATAGACTCCTGCAAAATATTAGTCTCTTCTTGGATAGCGGAGACTCTATCAATAAAATCATCAATATCGGAATTGAATTCATAATTCTCATAGCAATATTTAAGGATAGCTAAATTTTCAGGTCTATAAACTGAATCATCAAAATTTTCACACTCTTTAAACAAAGATTCAATTTCATAAGCACCCATAAAAGCAACAAATTCTTCTATTTGTTCCACATCATAGTAATCATATATACCATTAGCATAAGAAGCCAAGGTTTTATCATCATTAAATTTGCATGGAAAGGGAAGGTGTGGAGCCTTCATCCTAGAGCAACAAGTATAATCATATCTCAAGCATAGTTCCTGAGCATACCAATGCAACATATGAATTTGATCCCATAATAGTTTCCATTTTTGAGTCAAGCGATAATCCCTAAAGTATTCGTGTTGATCCAACGTGTCTCCCATTACATAATTGAATTTGGTTTTCTCAGGATTATCAAAGTAGTACATAATATTTTTCACATAACTAGCATCGAGGGTTTTAGGAGGTTCCCCATCTCCATGAGTAGCAGGTACACCTAATTTATTTGGTATTTCTTGTTCCATAACCATAACAAAAGATAGAAAACAACTTATAACAGCAAATAAAAATTACTTAGAGATAAAGCAAACAAGCACACACGAGAATATTCACCCCACACTATTGCTCCCCGGCAACGGCGCCAGAAAAAGGTCTTGATAACCCACAAGTATAGGGGATCAATTGTAGCCTCTTTCGATAATAAGAGTGTCGAACCCAACGAGGAGCTAAAGGTAGAACAAATATTCCCTCAAGTTCTATCGACCACTGATACAACTCTACGCATGCTTAACGTTCGCTTTACCTAGAACAAGTATGAAACTAGAAGTACTTTGTAGGTGTTTTTGGATAGGTTTGCAAGATAATAAAGAGCGCATAAATAAAAAGTAGGGGCTGTTTTAGGTAAAGAAGCAATAAAGTTAGTATAGCGAGTGTGGAAAAGTGGTGGTAGGAGTTGTGAAAATGTCCCTAAGCAATTAACTATGTTACTAGACCGATAGCAAGTTTTATGTGGGAGAGGCCACTACTAGCATGTCGTCCCTGACTTGGAATTCTATGCACTTATAATTGGAACTATTAGTAAGCATCCGCAACTACTAACGTTCATTAAGGTAAAACCCAACCATAGCATTAAGATATGTTGGTCCCCCTTCAATCCCGTATGCATCTATTTCTATGCTAGGTTGAAGCTTCTGTCACTCTTGCCCTCCAATACATAGTCCTATCAACATACAACTAACCCTATGGTGTGATCCACATGTGCTCTCATATGATGAGCACCACAGACAGCAACATAACCACAAGCAAATTAAATGAATCATAGCAACTCATCAACCACCGATAGGACAATGAAAATCTACTCAGACATCATAGGATGGCAACACATCATTGGATAATAATATGAAGCTTAAAGCACCATGTTCAAGTAGAGGGTACAGCGGGTTGCGGGAGAGTGGACAATTATAGATAGAGGGGGAATGTGATGGAGATGTTGGTGAAGATGGCGTATGTGTTGGTGTAGATTGTGGTGATGATGATGGCCCCTGGCGGCTTTCCGGCGCCACCGGAAGCGAGAGAGAGAGAGCCCCCCTCCTTCTTCTTCTTCCTTGACCTTCTCCCTAGATGGTAGAAGGGTTTCCCCTCCGTTCCATGGCCTCCAAGGCATGGGAGGGGCGAGAGCCCCTCCGAGATTGGACCTGTCTCTCTGTCTCTCTCTGTTTCTGCGTTCTCAGATTCTGCCCTTTCACCGTTTCTTATATTCCCGGAGATCCGTAACTCCAATTGGGCTGAAATTTTAACACGATCTCTATCCGTATATTAGCTTTCTTGCGGCGAAAGAAGGGCATCAACCACCTTACGCGATGGCCACGAGGGCCCAGGGCACGCCCCTTGCCTCGTGGCCCCCTCGGGTATCGTCTCGCATTGATTTTTCTTCCCAAAAATCACATATATTCCAAAAAAATATCCGTCAGTTTTTATCCCGTTTGGACTCTGTTTGATATGGATTTACTTCGAAACAAAAAACATGCAAAAAAATAGGAACTGGCACTGGGCACTGGATCAATATGTTAGTCCCAAAAATAGTATAAAAAGTTGCCAAAAGTATATGAAAGTTGTAGAATATTTGCATGGAACAATCAAAAATTATAGATACGACGGAGACGTAACATTGTTCTATGTTGACACGAGAAAAATTTTGAAAGCAATAAGAGGCAACGGATATCGTTTTGTCCCCAAAGGTGGGACATTCCCTACCGAAACCATCAGGCTTCTTGTGAGAAGCTCTGGTTTCTAAGAAGCATATCCCCAAACCTGCCCCAAATGGGACAAAAAAATTACCACGGCATGTTGATGCCGCTCCATGATAGCATGCCAAGTTTCATGAATTTTATACGAGCTTTGGATTTACTAGAATTTAAAAACCAGGTATCTCAATGTTTGCGGCTGAGTGACGTTGGCAGGGTGTTTGACATTCATTCCCATTCCTTGCATGGGACCTAACCATACAACCAAGGACACAGATTTGAATTTTAAACTAATTTATATGCATTAGAGCATGTGCATGTAGTTCAAATTTGAATTGTGCACATGAATAAATAGAAAACTCAGTTAATGTATAAAAATGTCCAAGCGGACCCCGAAAAATCCCAAAAATTGACACAACACTCGTGTTGTTCTATGTTGACACGAGTAACATTTTGAAAGTAAGAAGAGGCAACAGATATGGTTTCGTCCCCCAAGGTGGCACGTACCCTACTGAAACCATCAGGCTTGTTGTGAGAGAAGCTCTGGTTTGCGAGAAGCTTATACCCACACCTGCGCCAAATGGGATAATATTTTTACCATGGCATGTCACTGTTGTTCCATGATATCATGTCAAGTTTCATGAATTTCAGACGAGTTTTCAATTTACTAGAATTTTAAAACCATGTATCTCAATGTTAGCGGCCGAGCGGCAGTGTCAAGGTGTTTGACATCCGTTCTCATTTCTTGCATGTGACCTAATCTTGCAACCAAGGACAAACATTTGATTTTGCAACCCGTTTTTATGGAATGGAGCATGTGCATGTAGTTCAATTTTGAATTGTGCACATAAATGCCCAGAAAACTCAATTAATGTATAAAAATGTCCAAACGATCCCCGAAAAAATCCAAAATTTAACATGACACTCCTGTTATTCTATGTTGACACCAAGAAAAAAATGAAAGGAAGAAGAGGCGACCAATATCGTTTTGTCCACAAAGGTGACACATTTCCCTAACGGAACCATGAGGCTTCTTGTGAGAAGCTCTGGTTTGTGAGAAGCTTATACCACAACCTGCCCCAAATGGGACAATATTTTTTACCCCAGCATGTTGATGCCATTCCATGATAGCATGCCAAGGTTCATGAATTTCAGACAGGTTTTGGATTTGCTAGAATTACAAAAGCAAGTACCTCAACATTTGCCGAAGAGCCACGGTGGCATGGTGTTCGAAATTCATCCCCATTTCTTGCATGGGACAAAAGCATAAACCCATGGACACGTATATGATTTTACAACCCATGTTGGTGCACCGGAGCATGTGCATGTGCTTAAATTCTGAATTGTGCACCTGAAAATGGCTAGAAAACCAATTTAATGTATAAAATTTCCAAACGAACCCTGAATAATTCAATTTTTACGACACACATATAGTTGCATGTTCACTGCAGATAAAAGGTCTAGCAATTCAAACACCGTCCATTGCCACTGTGACCCCATTATGTAATTCAAATCAAGATGAAAAATCAAGTAGATCCCACATAGTTCATTATCACCAACCATGTGAGATATAGTACAAAATATCCTGGAGCACTATCGATGTATAGTATGCCTATGGCTTACGCGAGAAGGTGCGTCGGCTATAGTCCACAGCCGGCGTGTCAAGCACACTAGCGCTTTCCCCAAATATCATTTCACTGTTCAATCATCGTCGGTGAAAGATGGGGACATGGACCCGCGTCGTGAGGGCAACTTTGGCGGCCCACTCCAGCGAGAGCGTGGCCGCAGCCGCCATGCACGTGCTAACAAGGTGCATGAGCGCGGCCGCAATCTGCGACCAGGTGGCCAAGGTAGCACAAACGGCCGCTGTTGCTTCTCAGGTGGCGTCAGCAACATCTACCTCGGGGATAGCAACTGGCGAGAGCGGCACAGCGGCTGTCTGTTCCGCAGCGGCAGCCTTAGCCCCGATGGAGGCCGCCCACGCACAGCTCGTGGCGGTCACCGCATAAATCGAATGAAGATTCTCTGACAACGGTCGGCAACCCATGGCCAAAGAGTTGGCAATCATCGAGAGCATTTGAGCAGTCGTCTGTTCCTCTACCGCATACCTTGCGACGGTGGAGCCCGTCCAAGCCCAGATCGCGGCCACCCACGCCCAGCTCGTGGCGGCCTTTTCCAAAGAGATGGCAGACGCAGATAGTGAGATGCTTGCCTAGTATGGTGCGATGGATGCCATGGATCCCCTTCCCCGGTAGAGTGTCGGGCGCGAGCTGGACATGGAGGAGGCGCCGAAGATCGACGAGCACCAGCCGTAGTAGTACTCTTTGTTTTGTTTAATAAAGAGCATCTGTCTTTAATTTGTTAGAGTAATGTTTAGGCCAGCTAGCTCTATTTAATTGCTGAACTTGCTCGATTAAGAAGTGTGGGTGTGCTGTAGTCTCCTTTGTGTACCCCAATTATGCAATGACATGGATGACCACTGTAACCAGGGAAATTCAAACCAAAATTTTTGACGTTCAAACTCATCACACATGGTTAAGCTATCTAAATTGTTCGTGGTGTTCACATATCATACACAGTTCTGAATAAGGGACCGTTTCTGATGACACTTTGCGCGCCAATTTTGTTGCTGAAGCGATTCCAAATTTTTGGCTTCCGCAGAAATAAACACCTCCCTGCCCCTCCCCCTTACCAAAAGCCACATTTTCCTTGTTTCCTCCTTCTTTCCAAGTTGAAACCTTCACCCTTTGCTTGCAGCGCTGCCTCCTCCCCGGCGACCCTCCTTCACACTGCTCGGCCTCATCTATCCAGGCAGGTAATCCACACCCGACCCCCATCCTCCTCCTCCTTCCACATCCCACATGCCCCGACCGCCGGTGCAACACCTTCCACCCAAATCACTGACCCATCCACCAAATAAGCGCTTCCCTAAGCCATGGTGCATGTTGTATAGCCAGGAGATCTAGGAGCATTTGGCAGCGGAGAAGCAAATCGCGGCCGCATGCGCGGATGAGGTCGCGATGGTTGCCATTCGTGCTGACACCTAGATCTTGGAGGAGCACCTCCTCATCGACGCCACCATCGACGCCTCACGCACCAATGTTGCGATGCAGTTGGCTGCTTTAAACGATAGTTCATGGCGTTTTCTCGAGGCCACTCTCGGTGCCTTCGACGAAGACTACAAGGTGTTTTCTCAGTGTGCACGTGCTTACCTCAACTCGAGAGCCAGCAGGTTGGTGCTCGGAGTGGCTCAGGCAACTCACCACTATGATGAGGGCACCCATGATGCGGAGGCCTCGCCCTCTTCCATGTCCAAGGATCCAATCGTCATCGATATCTCCGACAATGAGGAGTAGCTTGTATTATTAGCTCACTATAAGGACCCATGTTCAGTTTGCTAGCTACTGCCTTTGCTTAACAAATTCTAGTGAATTGAGCTATCTACTTTTACCATGCAATATGTTGCTCTAGTGTATATGTTATATATGTCGTGCAATGTGGTGCACACTTATTAACTGTTTGGTTCATTAGATGTCGTGTTCAGTTACCTGTTTGGTTCGATTCTGCAAATGTGATGTTCAGTTCTTCAAGGAGCAATTTTGTATTGTCTTCCATGTGAGAAATAAATCGAATTTTTCTTTACAAAATACATGAGAAACAAATACAATTGTTGTATTTCCAAGTTGTCAAGCATGGTTGGTATGGTTAACTGTTTGATCTTCTAGTATGTTATACATTGTGCAATGTGGTGCTTAGTTAATATTAGGTTCATTTGTTGTGGTGTTTAGTTAACTGTTTGGTTCCATTCTGCAATGCGATGTTTAATTGTTATGGGTGCATTCTACTATTGTATACCATGTGAGAAATAACTCGAATTTGGTTGTACTAAATACATGAGAAACAAATACAATTGCTATATTTCCAAGTTGATAAGCATGCTTGGTTTGGTTAGCCGTCTGATCTTCTATTAGGAGTATGTTATATTGTGCAATGTGGTGCTCAGTTATTGTTTGGTTCATTTGTTGTGGTGTTTAGTTAACTGTTTGATTCAATTCTGCAATGCGATGTTCAATTGTTGAGGGTGCATTCTGTTATTGTATACCATGTGAGGAATAAATTGAATTTGGCTGTAGTAAATACATGAGAAACAAATACAATTGCTATATTTCCAAGTTGTTAAGCATGCTTGGTTTGGTTAACTATCTGATCTTCTATTAGGAGTATGTTATATTATGCAATGTGGTGCTCAGTTGATGTTTGGTTCATTTGTTGTGGTGTTTAGTTATCTGTTTGGTTCAATTCTGCAATGCAATGTTCAATTGTTGTGGGTGCATTCTGTTATTGTATACCATGTGAGGAATAAATTGAATTTGGTTGTAGTAAATACATGAGAAACAAATACAATTGCTATATTTCCAAGTTGTTAAGCATGTTTGGTTTGGTTAACCGTCTGATCTTCTATTAGGAGTATGTTATATTGTGCAATGTGGTGCTCAGTTAATTTTTGGTTCATTTGTTGTGGTGTTTAGTTAACTGCTTGGTTCAATTCTGCAATGCGATGTCCAATTGTCGTGGGTAGAATTTTGTATTGTTGTGCATGTGAGGAATAAATCGAATTTGGCTGCACTTAATACATGAGAAACATATAAAAGTGCTATATTTCCTAGTTCTTAATCATGCTTTGTTTGGATAAATGGGTTTTCCATGTGGCTTGAATTAATTTGATGAATCTTCAATGTGCTTATTTTTCATCAACATACTTTACTAATAGCATGCGAACCCTTACTTAACCTGATGACTAACTACCTTATATGTGTTGCAGGGAAACAATGGGAAGCACTGAGGTTTACAATCTAGGTTAGCATGTGCATGGTCCATTGTCTAATAGCATATTATTGTGCAATTGCAGGAACCATTCTAATATTTAGGTTTTTAACAATTTGTTCTTGCACATGTAGGTCCTGCTGTCAGAGCTTTTGACCCACTATTCGACCCTTTTTGCATATGGGGAAATGAGTTGTCCATGAATATCAATCAAGTCAAGAAAGTCGGAAAGATTGTTAGGATAAAGAAATGTGCGACAAAAAACAACAAGATCTTTGTCTACACAATGCAGAAGACATCGGTTCACTACAAGATGGTACTAACTATTATACCTTGCCTTTTTTATTCCTTTGCCCCATTTCCAATATGGAGAAGATATTTATGCACATCCTTGTTTTCAGGCCTTTCCAAAGCAGTTCAATGATGATTACGTCTCAAACCACCTGTATGGTCAGTAGGCGAGGAAGGTTTTCATACAACACCCATGGTTCAATATTGAATTGTTCCTGAAGAGGACGAAGGACGGACGGTCAATCATCCACAGGCACTGGCCTAAAGTTGCAAAGACCTTGAACATGAATGAAGGCTCAATATTCACCTTCCGCTTCAGCAGTTTTCCAGATGAGATGCATTTGTCTATGTACGGTCTATGATGCTAATTTTGAAAGGTCATGTTGCATGTGAAACTTGGTGCTGGTGCAGTTGTGTAATGGGGTAGCTGAGTGCTGAAGCTATATCATGTTGTACTCTGACGTATTTCAATTATGAAATCATGCTTCCTTAATATGGAAATGAAATATATTATGTGCTTAATATGAATGTCAACTAGATTAATAAATGGATTATTAATAATAGAGAAATTAGCCTGCTAATGCGAATTAGCCTGCTAATTGGGTTTTGCTATTGCAAACAGTTATTGAGAAAATACTGTGAGCGATGACCTCAGGTAACGCACAATAAACTGTGTTGGATCAATGAATAATCACACACGACCTTTTCTTGAAAACTGTTTGCATTAGGCCACCTTGTGCAAACGTTTACCACATAAAAACTGTGTGTGATGGACAACCTTTGCCACACAGTTTCTTCTACGCACCGTGTGTGATGCATTCAATAATGAAAACAATAAAATTGTTATTACCGTGTGTGATGTAACTGCAAACGGAAACGTTTTCCTTGGAGTGACTATGTGGGATGTATATACAAATGGAAACGTTTAGCGGGGACTGACTATGTGGGATGTACTTATGACCGGAAACGATTTTGCATGTATAATTGTTTTTTTTGCACTATTGTACATATAACCATATTTGGTCGCTCGCCGGTCGCACACGACCTCATTTTGCCGAGTGTGTGTGCCAGGAGGGCATATCCCCGACGGTTTCTGGGTCGTGTGGCAAGGACCCCCCTATCACCCACACTCACTTGGTGACGGTTCCAAATGCCATCGCGGAAAGGGGTTAAAAACCGTTTGTATAGCACCTCGTTGTACCAGTGAGTGTATGATACTACCTTTAATTATAGTGCATAGTATAATAGAGTAGTATTATAGATGATCATATTTATTGCCATGCATGACACAAATTTGCATCGCATTTAACATGATACGGTATCTACCTATATGTTACTCTAACATTCTCTATCTTCTTCAATTCTTTGCCACATCAGCATACTTGCTATTTCTGAGTGCATGATACTGGCTATGGTACCACCACTGTGGCCAGCCTTATAGTGGGGAGTATCATATATTAGTATCATGCATATGATACTAGTGTATGATACTACCTTCATAGTGCATAGTATCATAGAGTAGTATCATAGATAACCGTATTTATGGCCATGCATGACACAAAGTAGTATAGCATTTATTACGTTACGGTATCTGCCTATGTTACTCTAATCCACTCTCCCTTCTTTAATTCCTTGACACCTCATCATATTTGTTATTCCCGAGTGCATGATACCGGCTATGATACCCCCACTGTGGCCAGCCTTAGCAAAGAAGGTGTACAAATCATTTCTGCGTCGCTTTGCGAGTTTTCATCTGTTTGTCTGAGGAGCGGGGAGAAGTTTCAAACATTTCGGCCGCGAGGTGCGGTAGGCCTAGTTGGTATCTTAATTACAGGAAATTCAGATGGAGTCCGGACAACATCAAAATCAATGTGTGCTAGTGGCGTGCTCTCACGGCCCTATGGAAAATTTTTGGTAAAGTTTGGCACAAGTTTTGATGATCACTCCTTCTAAACCGGAGCATCTCACATGGAGGATCATGGTTTCCAAAAGGATATGTGTCAATTCAAACTCCAGTGGTCGGTGACTTCATCGTTTGGCCTCATAAAAATTTCCACAGTATGCAATCACCATTATACCACGGGTTTAATTTTCTGGCTCATTTCATGTATCGTTAGCTATATTTAAGACATTTTTTGAGTTTGACGTGCATTTTGTGCATAAAAATAAAATTACAACCGGAATTGCATTTGCTATCGAAAGGGATGAGGATTGTTGTTCGATCTGAGAGCATCCAACGGTGCAGACGTACGATCCATGGGGTTTGGGTTCTGTCTAATCAGATAGCATGACTCAGATCGTGCGCGGGGTTTGGTTGGCACACGGCTTTCATGAATGAACTGTGTGCTATTCGCAAACCAGATTGCATATCTTTTGTTCACACATACTGGAGTGAGATCAATTGAGTGTGCTACCTATATGATATAATAATAATAATAATAATAATAATAATAATAATAATAATAATAATAATAATAAACAGTTCATATTCATTGCGTGAACTGACAGCATATCAAGGTCAACATATTAACGGTTCTTACATCAACAGAAAATCGGGCATAACTCACAAATTCAGTACACGCGACAGTTCTAAATTGAACAAATTAAGTTGCAAGGTAGGCATAAAGACTAGTCTTACGGCTTAATTCTCATGTACATGGGGGAATTAGGATCATTATGTTGACCCCAAATGAACTTGGGTTTTCTGATGATTTTACGCTTCTCTGTTAGATGGGTGCGTGATCCCTTGGCTGGCAACTCAGCAAATTCATCGTACTCATCCTCATCAGCAACATCCTCGACAGCCAGTACCCTCCTCTTCCCATGCATCACTACATGGCAGTTCTTATGCAAGGGGTCTTCCGCATAGAAAATCTGGGTAGCATCGCTGGCAAGAATGAACGGGTCCGCGTGATATGCCATCGTTGTCCTCTTAACACATGTCTTCCTGTAATCATCAACCTTTACATGACCAATAGGGATCCATGCGCACCTGAATAACGCCACCTTAACTTTCACCAAATCTCTTTGATGGTTCCATAGTATACCCTTTTACCAGCTTCATCTACAGTCATGCATTCTATTCGAATAGAGCTGTTCTGATATGAGGTCTTCTCATCATGTTCCTCGGTGTAGAATGTGTATCCATTTATGTCATATGCTTGGTACATCAACATCGTAGGCGATGGCTTTTGTGCCAACCACATAGCAATGTCATCGATGGATCCTTGTGCCAAACGATTCTTCAGCCATTCGGCGTAGTTCTTAGTGTGCTCCTTCATCTCCATATCTGATGAAGGCACCATTGGTAAGAAGCTTTGGCGTATCTCCACCAAGTGTTCTTCGGCATAAGCACTGAGAACTGGGCTGTTAAGAAGTACCGTCAAATGGGCTTTCTCTGCCAATTCTCTGGGTGCAGCCATTTGTGTGCCAGCAAGGACCGGCTTACCTTTCAGCCTTCCCTAGTGGCGAGAGTGGGACAAACCTATAGGTCTTTGTTTCATGTATTCGATGCAAAACTTAACCACCTCCTCCACGGTATAACCTTGTAGGATGCTTGCCTCTATATGGTTTCGGTTCTGACAATAGCGCTTCAGTATTCCCATGAACCGCTCGAAGGGATACATGTTGCGAAGAAACACAGGACCACAATATTTTATCTCGTCGACAAGGTGCACAGTGAGATGGACCATGACATAAAAGAATGATGGTGGGAAAAACATCTCTAGGTTGGACAATATTCTTGCAATATCCTCTTGCATATGATCCAACTCTTCAATATCTAGAACTTTCTAGCATAGTTGGTTGAAGAAATCAGAGAGCTCAATGAGTGTCTTTCTTATATCTTTGTCCATCAGATTCCTGATGGCCACCGGGATGATTTGTGTCAACATTATGTGGCAATCATGTGACTTCATGTGTTCCAACTTCATTTTAACTGAGCTCACATCCACGAGACTTCTAATGTTTGCGGAGTAGGAAGAGGGTGTCTTAACTGACAACAAATAGGTGAAGAACTATGTTGCTTCTTTTGTACTGAAATTGTAACTCTGGCGAGCTTTGATGAATTTTCCATCATCTTCTGCTTCACTCTTGCGTGTTGATTGATCAGCAAGCATATCGAGCCATGCACCATCACCATCCTTTGTTTTACCTTTAATCTTGAGCAGAGTACCAAGTATGCTTTCACATTCGTTCTTCTCTACGTGCATGACATCGATGCAATGACGTACACATAGAATATCCCAGTAAGGTAATTTCCAGAACACCAATTTCTTCTTAAACATTTGACCCCTGGGTGTTTGTTTCACCGTCAAAGCGTGCTTCTTGCCAAGCACAACATTAATTTGTTTAGCCATGTTGTGGACCACCTCCCCAGCATAGCGTCTTGGGCCCACATCTACCTCTGCTGTACCATCAAATTCAGCTTTCATCTTTCGATATGGGTGATTTCTCCGTAAGAACCTACGATGACACAAATACACGGTTTTGTGTGAGTTGGGAAGAAATCTGCTAGTTGTCCTATCCATGCATGTGATACACCCTACATCTCCCTTTGTTTTCTGCCCCGATGTGTTGCCTAGTGTCGGCATATCTTGAATGGTGTGCACCAGCATTGCATGTAGATCGAAAATCTCCTTTTTTTAAGCATGATAACATTTTACAGCAGGCGCATCTATCCACATTGTGAGTAGTTCTTCTACCAGTAGCTGAAAGTAAATGTCGATGTCATTTGCAGGTTGCTTCAGGCCTTGAATAATCATTGACATCATAATGTATTTTTTCTTCATACACAATCAAGGAGCTAGGTTATATATGCACAGAACCACGGGCCATGTGCTGTGATTGGTGCTCATATCGCCAAAAGGATTCATCCCGTTGATACACTCCCCGAGCCTTATACTTCTAGCATCCTTGGCAAATTCTTTAAACTTTTTGTCGATTAATTCCCACTGAGCCCCATCTTCTAGGTGCCTCATATATTTATCCGCGGTTCGCTCATCATAATGCCACCGCAACCTCTTTGCCTCTCTAGCGTTTGCAAACAAACGCCTCAACCTTGGAATTAAAGGCAAGTACCAAACAACCTTGAACGAGATTCATGTCTTGATCTCGTCGTCTAATTTGTACTTGTCCTTTGCTCTCCTGCGCTTGTATCGTGCATGCATGCATGTGGCACATGCACACAAATCTTTGTGCTCACCACGGTACAATATACAATCATTCACACAAGCGTGTATCTTCTGTACTTCAAGTTCCAATGGGCAAACAATTTTCTTCACTTCGTTCGTGCTTCTAGGGAACACATTGTCTTCCGGAAGAATTTCTTTGAAAAGACCTAACATCTCTGTGAAACCCTTGTTTAATAGACTGTTTGCTGCTTTAAATCTGAGAAGCGCCAGGGTGGCACTCAACTTGGAATATTTCTTTTTGCAACCTGGATACAATTCTTTCTTGGAGTTCGTATCAATGGTTGGCAGATCCTTGTACCAAATCATATCCTTTTTTGTGCCCTTGAAATCTGCAAGCATAGCAGCAAAATCTAGCATATCAAGATCATCGTCATCTGTGTCGACGTCTTGGTTTTCCAGTGGGCCTTTCGGCTTTCCGGTGTTCCATTGGTAGCTTGATGCCTCTGCCCTGATGTTAGATTCAAAATCCGTGTGACAACGATCGGGGTTTGGCATCTCGCAACCCTTGGTATATTCATCCATGACATGCTCTTCGCCGTGTCTGGTCCAACATGTATATCCATCCATGAATCCCCGAGAGAGTAAGTGCCACTGGACATCTCCAACTTCATGTGACTCTGTAATGGCACAATCAGTACATGGGCACAGGATGTAATCTGCATCACCAATTCTCCTCCTTGTACTTTCAGCCAAATTCATGAACTCTGTCACGCCACTGATAAAATATGTGGTTCTCTGATTCTTCATCCATTGAGATCGTTCCATCTGCACCACACGAATGGTAATTAAAAACAAAAAACATTAATACACGGATTCACGGATGCCCAAAGATGCATGCATAAATCACAAGGTTTTATTTTCATAATTACCGAGGGCGCTCCATATTGTTACCCAGACGTGCAATTACAAAAATTAATGGCCAGTTGATACGTCTCCAATGTATCTATAATTTATGAAGTATTCATGCCATGTTTACAACAATTTTACATGGTTTTCGTATGATTTTATTAGAACTAACCCGGACTAACGTTGTTTTCAGCAGAACTACCATGGTGTCGTTTTTGTGCAGAAATAAAAGTTCTTGGAATGGGCTGAAAATTCATGGTGATTTTTTATGGACCAAAAGATACCCCTGGAGAATCGGAGCTAGGCCAGGAGTGGACAAGGAGTCCACAAGCCTAGTGGCGCCCCCAGGCTGGTGGGCCCCTTGAGCATCCTCCAGACGTGAGACCGGCACCAAAAATTCCTATAAATCCCCAAACCCCCAAAAAGAAACCTAGATCAGAAGTTCCGCGACCACAAGCCTCAATAGCCATGAAAAATCAATCTAGGCCTCTCTGGCACCCTGCCGAAGGGGGCCATCATCAACGGAGGTCATGCAGGAGGAAGCCAGAAGGGGCCATCATCACCATGGAGGCCAAGGGCCAGAGGGAGAGCCTCTCCCCATCTAGGAGGGGCATGGAGGAGGAAACACAAGGGGGAGACTCTCTTCCCCTCTCTCTCTGTGGCGCCAGAGTGCCGCCGGGGGAACGATCACCGCGGTGATCGTCTTCATCAACATCACCATATTCATCACCTTCATCATCTCTTTTAAGCGGTACACTCTGCCGCACCCTGTTGTAATCCCCTACTTGAACATGGTGCTTTATGCCACACGTTATGTTCCAGTGATGTGTTGCCATCCTATGATGTATTGAGTAGATTTCTTTTGTCTTTTGGGTTGATTGATGATCTAGATTGGTTTGAGTTGCATGTTTTATTTTCGTGATGTCCTATGGTGCCTTCCATGCCGCACACACGTGAAGGATTCCCCCTGTAAGGTGTTGCAATACGTTCATGATTCGCTTATAGTGGGTTGATAGAGTGACAGAAGCTTAACCCTGAGTAAGGGGGTGGTTGCGTATGGGATAAAGGGGACTTGATACTTTAATGCTATGGTTGGGTTTTACCTTAATGATCTTTAGTAGTCGCGGATGCTTGCTAGAGTTCCAATCATAAGTGCATATGATCCAAGTAGAGAAAGTATGTTAACTTATGCCTCTCCCTCATACAAAATTGCAAAAATGATTACCGATCTTGTTAACAATTGCCTAGGACAATTCCGCACACCGATCCATCATTATTCCACACTCGCTATTTATAATATATAGTAATATTCTAACTTTATGTTAACAACACCTATTTTTATATTTTATCTCTCCGATATCATGCAAAGCTATCCTGTTCATACCCACAACGTAGTTTTATTTCTTGTTTCTAGATGGAAGCAAACATTCAGTGTACGTAGAGTCGTATCGGTGGCAGATAGGACTTGAGAGAATATTTGATCTTACCTTTAGCTCCTTGTGGGTTCGACACTCCATACTTATCACTTCCACCTTTGGAAATTGCTACGATGATTCCTTGCACTTGGGGATTATCACCAGTCAACTTACATGCAAAGTACTACAGCACTACCCTTAGGAATTGAATACTGCTGTCGCTTGAAGCTACGTCTGCATTTCCCCAAAGAGGAAGGGATGATGCAGCACAGTGGCGGTAGGTATTTCCCTTAGATATGAAACCAAGGTTATCAAAACAGTAGGTGAACCAAGCAACACAACGTAAACAGTACCTACACACAAATAACAACACCTCGCAACCCGAGGTGTTAAAGGGGTTGTCAATCCCTTTCGGCTAACGACGCTAGAAATGGTGCATGGACGGGAGATAAATTTGTGATAGATTGAAATAATAGATCGCAAATAAAATAAAGTGCAGCACAGTATTTTTTGGGTTTTTGTCTTAATAGATCTAAAAATAAATGCAAGATAAAAGGTAGATCGCAAAGGCAAATATATGAGAAAGAAGACCCGGGGGCCGTAGGTTTCACTAGTGGCTTCTCTCGAGAAAAATAGCAAACAGTGGGTAAACAAATTACTGTTGGGCAATTGATAGAACCTCAAATAATTATGACGATATCGAGGCAATGATCATTACATAGGCATCACGTCCAAGATTAGTAGACTGACTCCTGCCTGCATCTACTACTATTACTCCACACATCGACGGCTATCCAGCACACATCTAGTGTATTAAGTTCATAGAAAAATGGAGTAATGCAATAAGAACGATGACACGATGTAGACGAGATCCGTTTATCTATAGCGGTAGATATAGATCCCATCTTTTTATCCTTAGTAGCAACGATACATACGTGTTGGTTCCCTTTCTGTCACTGGGATCAAGCACCGTAAGATTGAACCCACTACCGGGCACCTCTTCACATTGCAAGATAAATAGATCGAGTTGGCCAGACAAAACACAAATATCGGAGAAGAAATACGAGGCTATAAGAGATCACGCATAAAAGAGATCAAAGAAACTCAAATACTTTCATGGATATAAAAAGATAGATCTGATCATAAACTCAAAGTTCATCGATCCCAACAAACACACCACAAAAGAGTTACATCATATGGATATCCAAGAGACCATTGTATTGAGAATCAAGAGAGAGAGATGAAGCCATCTAGCTACTAACTATGGACCCGAAGGTCTACAAAGAACTACTCACGCATCATCGGAGAG
The DNA here is from genome assembly GCF_056163025.1 of Triticum urartu. Classification (NCBI taxonomy): domain Eukaryota; kingdom Viridiplantae; phylum Streptophyta; class Magnoliopsida; order Poales; family Poaceae; genus Triticum; species Triticum urartu. Next base: position 231,701,607 of record NC_141876.1, on the reverse strand, counting down.
GCACCAATGGAAGTGGTGAACCCCTCCATGATGGTGTCTAGATTGGATCTCATGATTCTGGACTCTGCGGCGGCTGGATGAATATTTCCTCGACTCCCCTAGGGTTTTGGGAATATTTGGGTATTTATAGAGCAAAGAGGTGGTCCAGGGGGCACCCGAGGTGGGCAAAACCCACCAGGGTGCGCCTGGCCTCCTAGTGCACCCTGGTGGGTTGTCCCCTCCTCAGGACTCCCCCTAGGTGCAACCAGGGCCCAATATCTTCCATCTGGTCCATAAAAAATCTCTGCAAAGTTTCGTGGCATTTTGTGACACCCCGAGACCGTTGCGCCAGGTGTCTCCCAGTTGTTCGTTGTTGTTGCCTTATCATTCGCTTGCGTGTTGCATCTTGTCATGTCATCATGTGCATTGCATCATCATGTTTTCAAAACTTGCATTCGTCCGGGTTTCCCCAGTTCCGTCCGTTGTTCGTTCTGAGCCCAACCACACTTGCACGCGCCCGCAGCACATCCGAAATAGTATTTTATAAGTGGCCGGTAAATGTTCTCAGATTGGGATTAAAGTTGGCGTGCGGTCTTATTTTAGTGTAGGAAGACCGCCTGTCAAATTTCATCGCGTTGGGAGTCCGTTTGATGCCCCAACGGATAACTATAGCGGCAGTATAGTCGGTCTTTTCGTCGGACGTTTTCAGTCTCCGGAAACCGTGCCGGGCAGCATATCTCCCCTGTTCTCTCAGACCAACCCTCTCTCCACAGTCCACTACCTACCGCCAGGCCTAACCTAAGCTCTCTCGTCTGCCCGTGGACCTCCTCGCGCGCGTCCGAAAGCTGTCCCGGACCCGACCCGGGTAGTCATCACTATTGGGTCCGAATCATCCCCAAACATCTACAAAACGTCACCGTTTTCTTATTTGGACTCCCTAGCTATTTTATTAGCGAGCGTCCGATTGTGATCGGAGGGACGAGATAGCCTCTACCCTAATCCCTTTGCAATATAAATAGTGGGCAACCCTTGAAATTAGGGATCTTGTCCCACCCATTCCGTGTCCACCGCCGCCACTATCTTCTTGGGGATCCGCGCTGCCCAACCTCCAGCTGCCACCCACTCTCCCTCGAATCCTCCATCGAGCCAACCCCGGCTCCTCTGAGATCCATCTAGCCGCCCGACCCTCGCCGGAGATGAGTCCCGACAGCCCTGCTCCTTTCCCCTCCTGCTTCTCTTTCTCTCTCGTATCACATCTCCCCTCTCTCTCAGGAACCTTTTCTTCAATCCATTGCCATGAAGTGCCACAGGAGCTCTGCCGCAAGCCCCAAGCCGCGCGTCGCCACCAGGGATCCGCCGGACGTGGCCTCTGCCCTAGGACCCGCACCCGTGCCTCGGATGCCGCGCCCGTGCCTCGGATCAGCCACGCCGCCCTGGGTCCCCGTCAGCGTTGGCCCTCTTGTTTCTGCACCGGACAGAGGAGCTCGACCCCTTTCTTCCCGCGACCTCATCTGCTTCTTCCTCGAGCCCGCAAGGGAAACGAGCACCCCTGTCCCCCACGGCCTGCAGGGACTGCAGCCATGTCGGCCTCTCGCCGGAGTCCTTCTCCTCGCCGCTGCCTCCCTGCAAGCACTGCTGCCACCGCCGCGGCTCCATCACCTCCACTTTGGATCCGCCCATCCTTGCCGTTTCCTACTCCCTGCGCCTGCCTTCTCGCCGGAGCCAAGTGCCGCTGCTGCCAAGGTCCCTGTCCGTCGCCGCCTACTGTTTCTTACCTTTGCTTCGAGCCGCGTCAGGCATTCCAGCGAGGACGCCAGCTCCCTCGCTCGACCATGTTGACTCGATTGAGTCAATCGCCAGATCCGCTACGTGCCCGGGCCGCCTTCCCTTCGCCTGTGGACCGAGGCCCAGCGCACCAAGCCTCCGTGAGCCCAATTCGGCCTCCTGCCCTGACTAGGCCTTGGCCCATGGTGAGATGCCTTCCCCCAGCACCTGTTACTGATGGGCCAACCAGATCCGGCCCGTATCGTGTTTTTTTACATAGAACGTTTTCCTATTTTCCCAGAGAACGTCAGTTTTGTAGAAACACCCTTGAACTTCATGCATATTTTAACTCACAAACTAAGCATCACATGTAAAAACTTAATACATGAAACTTGCTTAGAATTTTGTGTAGATTAATAATTTGCCATTTTCATCTATGTTTAAATGCTTAAAATGTTGTTTGTTTAAATTTTGCCCTTGCCATGCTAAAATGCTTTATTTCATAACTAAATAACCGTAACTCGGAATTTAATAAACTTTATATGTAAATGGGGTGGAAAAATGCCTAGATTATCATGATGGCTTTACTTTGCATGTTTCACAACTCTAAAATTTGGTTTAGGGCAGAACAGTACCAAATCCATAATTATGCTCATGAGGATTTCCGGACTTGTTGCTTGTTGTTCCGGCCTCATTTAAACTTGCCTAGATAGGTAGTTTTACTTTGCTACACCCCTTGCCATGTTAAACAACATTTAATATTGTTGGGTACATAAACGAGATCGAACTAAATAAATTGTTGTGGTGTTTCGTCAATATGCAACTTGTTGCATATTGAGCTCCACTTAATTTGTAGAATTGCTTGTGCACTTTACCATGCCATGTATCATTAAACCGGACATGCATCAAACTTGGTTGTGCATCATGCCATGATTATGTGTTGGTTGTTTACTATGTTGTATGCTTCTTTCCGGTGTTGCTTCTTTGGGTTGGTTCCGATAACGTTGCGTTTGTGAGAATTCGTTCGACTTTGTTCGTTTGTCTTCTCCATGGACTCGTTCTTCTTCCTTGCGGGATCTCAGGCAAGATGACCATACCCTCGAAATCACTTCTATCTTTGTTTGCTAGATGCTCGCTCTATTGCTATGCCTATGCTACGATACCTACCACTTGCTTATCATTCCTCCCATATTGCCATGTCAAGCCTCTAACCCACCTTGTCCTAGCAACCCGTTGTTTGGCTATGTTACCGCTTTGCACAGCTCCTCTTATAGCGTTGTTAGTTGCAGGTGAAGATTGGAGTTTGTTCCTTGTTGGAACATGGATATTTTGGGATATCACAATATCTCTTATTTTAATTAATGCATCTATATACTTGGTAAAGGGTGGAAGGCTCGGCCTTATGCCTGGTGTTTTGTTCCACTCTTGCCGCCCTAGTTTCCGTCATACCGATGTTATGTTCCTTGATTTTACGTTCCTTACGCGGTTGGGTTATAATGGGAACCCCTTGACAGTTCGCCTTGAATAAAACTCCTCCAGCATGGCCCAACCTTGGTTTTACCATTTGCCACCTAGCCTTTTTCCCTTGGGTCAGCCAACCCAAGGGTCATCTTTATTTTAACCCCCCACCCCCAGGCCAGTGCTTCTCTAAGTGTTGGTCCAACCTGAGCGATGTCCGGCGCCCCCTGGGCAGCCAGGGTCTATGCCAACTCGACGTCTGGCTCATCCGGTGTGCCCTGAGAACGAGATATGTGCAGCTCCTATCGGGATTTGTCGGCACATCTGGGTGGCTTTGCTGGTCTTGTTTTACCATTGTCGAAATGTCTTGTAACCGGGATTCCGAGTCTGATCGGGTCTTCCTGGGAGAAGGAATATCATTCGTTGACCGTGAGAGCTTGTGATGGGCTAAGTTGGGACACCCCTGCAGGGTTTTGAACTTTTGAAAGCCGTGCTCGTGGTTATGGGCATATGGGAATTTGTTAATGTCTGGTTGTAGAAAACCAAAAACTCATGTTAATTAAAATGCATCAACCGCGTGTGTAGCCATGATGGTCTCTTTCCAGCGGAGTCCGGGAAGTGAACACGACGTTGGAGTTATGATTGACGTAAGTAGTCTAGGATCACTTCTTGATCATAGATTCTCGACCGCACTTTGCCTTCTCTCCTCGCTCTCATTTGCGTATGTTAGCCACCATATATGCTAGTGCTTGCTGCAGCTCCACCTCTTACTTTTTCCCTACACATAAGCTTAAATAGTCTTGATCGCGAGGGTGTGAGATTACTGAGTCCCCGTGACTCACAGTTTACTTCCAAAAACCAGTTTGCGGGTGCCGATGAAACCATGCAGGTGACGCAACCGAGCTCAAGGAGGAGCTCGATGAAGATCGTGTTCGTTATGTCGTTTCCGTTTCCAGTTGATCAGTAGTGGAGCCCAGTTGGGGCGATCGGGGATCTGTAGCATTAGGGGTAGTCTCTTTTATTTTTGTTCCGTAGTCGAACCTTGATTGTATCTGGATGATGTAATGCTTAAACCATGTAGTGTGTGAAGTGGCAATTGTAAGCCAACCCTGTATCTCTTTCTTATTCAGTACATGGGATGTGTAAAGATTACCCCTCTTGCGACATTGCCTCCAATGCGGCTATGCCTCTAAGTCATGCTCCGACACGTGGGAGATATAGCCGCATCGAGGGTGTTACACATTTGGACTCCGTTCGATATTTATTTTTTGTGATGTAAAAAACACGGAAAAAACAGCAACTAGCACTTGGCACTATGTCAATAGGTTAGTACCAAAAATGATATAAAATGACTATGAAATGATTATAAAACATCCAATATTGATAACAAAATAGCATGGAACAATCAAAAAATTTGATGTGGAGTGCTTTATATTATCAACATAAAGTAACTCATACCCCTTAGTCGAGGACTCCCTCAGGCATCCGTAAAACATTTGCCTTACTCGCATGCAATGACAAGTGAATAAACACTCATCTCGATAATAACACATCTAGCATGGAAAATATTAGCCAACCCTCACCGCTCCACGAGCGAAATAAACACACAAAAGAGATGTTTATTTTCAAATTAGAGATGGCACATGCAAATTTGCTTAGAACGGCAAAAGAATACCGCATATAGGTAGATATAGTGGACTCATGTGGCAAAAATGGTTTAAAGGATTTTGGATGCACAAGTAGAGGTCATACTTAGTGCAAAATGAAGGCTAGCAAAAGATTGGGAAGCGACCAACCAAGAAACGAATAATCTCATAAGAAAGCATTAAGCATAATTAACACCGAATAATGCACCACAAGTAGGATATAATTTTCATTGCATGATTATTGACTTTTGTGCATGCATAGGGAATCACAAACCTTAACACCAATATTCCTACTAAAGCATAATTACTTATCAAGATGACTCACATATCAAATCATCATACCTCAAAACTATTACTAAGAATCAAATTTATTTTGTCCAATGATCTTCATGACATTTTTTATTTATCCTTCTTGGATATCTATCACTTTGGGACTAATTTTCATGTGTTGCTTTTCATAAGCTCAAACAAATATAAGTGAAGATCATGAGCACAACAGATTGTCTTTCTCTCAAAATAATTTAAGTGAAGCAAGAGATAATTTCTTGAAAATTTTACTAACTCTCAAATAAATCTAAGTGAATCAAGAGAGCATTTCTTCAAAAATAACAAAGCACATCGTGCTCAAAAAGATATAAGTGAAGCACTAGAGCAAGTCCTAGCTCATAAAAGATTTAAGTGAAGCATAGGGAGAAATTCTAACAAGTCATGACATAATTTTGGGTCTCTCAAATAGGTGTGTCCAGCAAGGATTGATGACCTAAAACACAAAATGAAACAAGCAAAGACACATATCATACAAGACGCTCCAAGCAAAACACATATCATGTGACGAATAAAAATATAGTCTTGAGTAAAATACCCATAGTTGTTGGAAGAAAGCGGGGATGCCACTCGGGGGCATCCCCAAGCTTAGTTGGTTCCTCATTATTGGATAATAGCTTGGGATGTCAGGGCATCCCCAAGCTTAGGCTCTTACATCCTTCCTTCATCCATCGTAAGATAACCCAAAAATTGAAAACTTCAATCATACAAAACTCAACAAAGCCTTCGTGAGATCCGTTAGTATAAGAATAATATATCACTATTATAAGTGTTGTATCAAACCAATTTATATTTTGTTTTTGTATTATATCTACTGTATTCCAACTTTTCTATGGAAAAAACTCATCAAAGAAAACCACAGAGCCATCAAAATAAGCACACAACACAAAGAAAACAAAATCTGTCAAAACAGAACAGTCTGTAGCAATATGACTATTTCGAATACTTCTGCAACTCAAAAAACTCTGAAAAATTAGGACGACCTGAGAAATTTGTATATCGATCTACTGCAATTGGAATGGGTATTTATCGCTTTCTGGTAAAAAATGAAAATTAATTTTGTGAGCGTAAAACTTTCTGTTTTTTTAGCAAGATCAAACAACTATTGCCCAAGAAGATCCTAAAGGCTTTACTTGGCATAAACACTAACTAAAACATAAAAACACAATCATAATAGTAACATAATTGTGCCAACACTCAAAAATATGAAGCAAAAAGCAAAAATAAATTTTATTCATTGGGTTGCCTCCCAACAAGTGCTATAGTTTTACGCCCTAGCTAGGCATAAGGCAAGGATCTAAGTTTTGTCATCTTTGGTTCGAGATCCATAAGATGCCCTCGTGATTGATTCATAAGGTGGCTTAATTCTAGTTCTAGGAAATTGTTCCATACCCTTCCTCAAAGGAAATTGGAACTTAATATTGCCTTCTTTCATATCAATCACCGCATCGATAGTGCGTAAAAACGGTCTACCAAGAATAATTGGACAAGACAGATTGCAATCAATATCAAGAATGATAAAATCTATGGGCACATAATTCCTATTTGCAAGAATAAGAACATCATTAATTCTTCTCATTAGCTTTTTAATAGTAGAATCCGCCAAGTGCAAATTCAAGGAACATTCTTCAAGATTGGTAAGACCAAGCACATCACATAAAGATTTAGGAATTGTAGAAACACTAGCACCCAAGTCACACAAAGCAAAACACTCATAATTTTTAATCTTGACTTTGATAGTAGGTTCCCACTCATCATACAATTTTCTAGGAATTGAAACTTCCAATTCCAATTTTTCTTCAAGAGCTTTCATCATAGCATCAACAATATGTTTAGTAAAAGCTTTGTTTTGTTCATAAGCATGGGGTGGATTCATAATGGATTGCAACAAAGAAATACAATCAATAAAAGAAAAACTATCATAATTAAAGTCTTTGTAATCCAAAAGAGTGGGTGCATCACTAGCTAAAGTTTTGACCTCTCCAAACCCACTTTCATCATTTTTCTCAACAAGATTTTCACCCTCCGAAATATTGGGACGCCTTCTTCCTAAAGTTGACTCTTGTCCAGTCCCTTTTTCATCATTTTTAACTTTACTAAACAAAGAATCAATAGGAGAAACACCAATCATTTTAAGATCTTCATCACTTTTGTGAAAGAAATCACTAGAAAATGCTTTTTCTAAAAATTCTCATTTAGCTCTAAGCATAGTAGTTATTTTCTTACTTTCATCCATAGAAACATAAAGAGCTTTAATTGATTCATCCACTTTAGGCACAAAAATTTTCATCTTGAGATTTTCCACATCATGAGCAATTCTATCAACACTTCTAGACAAATCATCAATCTTGTTCAACTTTTCTTCTATGGAAGTGTTGAAAACTTTTTGCATGTTGATAAATTATTTAATATTATTCTCAAGATCAGAGGTGTTCCTATTATTATTATAAGATTGATTTCCATAGGAATTACCATAATTATTAGAGGAATTACTAGGAAAAGTCCTAGGATTAAAATTACCTCTATAAGCATTGTTGTTGAAATTATTGCGAGAAATAAAATTCACATCAATAGCACCACTATTTTGCTCAATCAAAGTACACAAAGGCGTATCATTAAGATCAATAGGAGCACTTCTACTAGCAACCAATTTCACAAGAGCATCAACTTTTTCATCAAAGAAGAAATTTCTTCAACAGAATTAACTTTTTTACTAGTAGGAGCCCTTTCGGTATGCCATTGCAAATAATTTGCCATAACATTATCAAGCAATTTGGTGGCTTCACCTAAAGTAATTTCCATAAAAGTTCCACCCGCGGCGGAATCTAAAAGATTACGAGAGACAAAATTCAATCCCGCATAAAAAATTTGTATGATCATCCAAAGATTTAACCCATGAATTGGGCAATTCCTTAGCATCATTTTCATCCTTTCCCAAGATTGTGCAACATGCTCATGTTCGAGTTGCTTGAAATTCATGATATGGGTTCTAAGGAAATAATTTTTGCGGGAGGAAAATACTTAGTGATAAAAGCATCTTTGCATTTATTCCAAGAATTGATACTATTGCGAGGCAAAGAAGAGAACCAATTTTTTGCAGAATCACGCAAGGAAAACGGAAATAATTTCATCTTGACCACATCATTGTCCACATCTTTTTTCTTTTGCATGTAGCATAATTCCACGAAGGTATTAAGATGGGACGCGGCATCCTCATTAGGAGTACCGGAAAATTGGTCTTTCATAACAAGATTCAGCCAAGCAGTATTAATATCACAAGTCTCCGCACTAGCGGCGGGAGGAGCAAGCGGAGTGCCAATGAAATCATTGTTGTTGGTATTTGAGAAATCACATAACTTGGTGTTCCCTTGAGTCATGATTACCACACAACAAGATTGCACTCAAGAATAGATCCGGCAAGAAAACGGCGAATGGAAAAGAGTGGCGAATAAAACAATAAATTTTTGTGAAGTGGGGGAGAGAAAAACAGGAGGCAAATGGAAAATAATGTAAATTGCGAGGAGATGAGATTTGTGATTAGGAACCTGGTTATGATGAAGATCCTCCCCGGCAACTGCACCAGAAATTCCTTTTGATGTCGCTTGAAGCTATGTCGGTATTTCCCCAAAGAGGAAGGGATGATGCAGCACGGCGGCGGTAGATATTTCCCTCAGATATGAAACCAAGGTTATCGAACCAGTAGGAGAGCCAAGCAACACAACGTAAACAGCCCCTGCACACAAATAACAACACCTCGCAACCCGACGTGTTAAAGGGGTTGTCAATCCCTTTCGGGTAACGGCGCCAAAAATGGTGGGTGGACGGGAGATAAATTTGTAGTAGATTGAAATAATAGATCGCAAAAAAATAAAGTGTAAGCAAAGTATTTTTGGGTTTTTGGATTAATAAATCTGAAAATAAATGCAAGAGAAAAGGTAGATCGCAAAGGCAAATATATGAGAAAGAAGACATGGGGCCGTAGGTTTCACTAGTGGCTTCTCTCGAGAAAAATAGCAAACGGTGGGTAAACAAATTACCATTGGGTAATTGATAGAACCTCAAATAATTATGACGATATCCAGGCAATGATCATTAAATAATAGGCATCACATCCAAGATTAGTAGACCAACTCCTGCCTGCATCTACTACTATTACTCCACACATCGACCGCTATCCAGCATGCATCTAGTGTATTAAGTTCATGGAAAATGGAGTAATGCAATAAGAACGATGACATGATGTAGACGAGATCCGTTTATCTATGGAGGTAGATATAGATACCATCTTTTTATCCTTAGTAGCAACAATACATATGTGTCAGTTCCCTTTCTGTCACTGGGATCAAGCACCGTAAGATCGAACCCACTACCGGGCACCTCTTCACATTGCAAGATAAATAGATCGAGTTGGCCAGACAAAACCCAAATATCAGAGAAGAAATATGATCCTATAAGAGATCATGCATAAAAGAGATCAAATAAACTCAAATACTTTCATGGATATAAAAAGATAGATCTGATCATAAACTCAAAGTTCATCGATCCTAACAAACACACCGCAAAAGAGTTACATCATATGGATCTCCAAGAGACCATTGTATTGACAATCAAGAGAGAGAGATGAAGCCATCTAGTTACTAACTACGGACCCAGAGGTCTACAAAGAACTACTCACGCATCATCGGAGAGGCACCAATGGAAGTGGTGAACCCCTCCGTGATGGTGTCTAGATTGGATCTGGTGATTTTGGACTCTGTGGCGGCTGGATGAATATTTCCTCGACTCCCCTAGGGTTTTGGGAATATTGGGATATTTATAGAGCAAAGAGGCGGTCCGGGGGGCACCCGAGGTGGGCAAACCCCACCAGGGCGCCAGGGTCTCCTGGCGCGCCCTGGTGGGTTGTCCCCTCCTCGGGACTCCTCACAGGTGCAACCAGGGCCCAATATCTTCCATCTGGTCCATAAAAAATCTCCGTAAAGTTTCGTGGCATTTGGACTCCGTTTGATATTGATTTTCTGCGATGTAAAAAACATGGAAAAAACAACAATTGGCACTTGGCACTATGTCAATCGGTTAGTACCAAAAAATGATATAAGATGATTATAAAACTTCCAAGATTGAGAATAAAATAGCATGGAACAATCAAAAATTATAGATACGTTGGAGAAGTATCAAATACCTTAATTAAGCCGCTCACGAAAAAATACCTTAGTTAATTAGCCGCGCGGCGACCTCCACCTAGCAGACAGAGATGCGCGATGCGGTGGCACACCGAGACAGCAGGGTCGAGAAGCAAAGCTTAGTGCAGCTTCCGCCTGAAGTTCGAACTCCACTTTGCCGCCATCGATCGCGATGGATGTGCTCCAATCACACCGCCGCCAACCTCGATGGTTGAGCTCCTCCTATCTCCTGCCGCGACCAAGGATTGACCTCCTATGACGCCGCCATCGCCCACCGATCGACGATTGACCTCTTATCCAGTAGCCGCTACCTAGGCCGCCATTGCCATCTCTATCTGCAGAGAGACTATTTTATTTTTTTGACAGATATCCACAGAGCGGTTGTTTACATGGTATCACTGTAACTCAATTATATGTACAGGGTAGTACATCACATACGGTAATGTAACGGCAACCGTGTCTCACCTACGTTGTCTTCTCACATGGTTTGGTGCGGAAATCATGTGTGAAGTTGTAATACCTAACACAAACGACATGTACAAATAGTGTGTCGTATACAACATATAGTGCCATAAGTAGTTCTCGGCCGTTAGCTTATCCCCATAGTTTCCCCATTTCCCCCAAATCCCTAGATAGCCTCCAAATTCCCTCACATGGCGCTGACATTGGGGGAATGCGGATGAGTGGCGCTGATGGTTTTGGTGCGGCTGCTCCTGCTCATATCGCCGCTCTCGACAGCGCCGCCACGACGGCGGTCGCCGCAGAGCACTTGCCTAAAGTCATCAGAAGGCAGGTGTACTACGGATCTGAATCGTCATGTCAGGTTCCAATCTATCCTGATCTTTTTTAGCAAGTCCAAAGTAGCTCCTTGAAGAATCCATCCTGAATGACCCCCCCCCACCAGGAAAGCGATCTACTATCGGATCCGGAGCATGACTCCAGACTCCCGCAACACGAGTTCGACTTCGAGTTTTGCGCCACCGAGAAGTACCAAAAGCTGAGTTGTGTGCACGGGCACACTCTCGCTCGACGTGTATGCACGGAGGGATACGACATTGGCAGACGGTTTCTCAGTTTCCCCTTAGAGGTTAGTACTAAGTTCATCATTTTACTTGAGTTAATGCCACCGCTAATCCTGAATACTATTTAACATTGGCAGGGATATGAGGTATAACACCCCGTTAGGTAAGCTACATTAATCACACCCTAACGGTGCCATGTCATCGCAATTAATTTCCTACACTGCACTTTGGTCCAAACCGAGTTCAAGTTCACATATTAAAATAAAGTCAAATTAATTAGTTCTTCAAACAGTAAAACTAAAATGTTCAAATAATTCTATAAATTCCCCTGATCATCTTGATTTTTAAACCAACTTCATTGGGCTCACAAATAAATTCCTAGGAAATTAATGAGTGGACTAACAGAAAATAAAATGGCCTTTTCGAAACAAGCAATTATTTATTTAACTCCAATTGCCGCCAAACATCGTGTGATAGCAACAAAACTCATTTGGTACAAAAATTAATTGCAAAAAAGGAGCAATAAAAGGAAAAGAACACAGAAACAAACCTACTGTGCGCCTGGGCCTTGAAGTGAACAGGCAAGGCCCAACTGACCTAGAGCTCGTCCCCAACCTCTGTGTTCATCAGAGGCTGGGTGGACGCTGCGCCCACGTTCATGGGCATGGATGGCCACGTGCCGAGCATCCAGCCCCTCCCTGACGTCTCTAAGGCCCCCTCAAACCCTAGACCCCCGCATTCCTCTTCCCCTCACTCGCTTGCCTCTCCCAGCACACACCCGGTAACTGCCGTCGCCGCCGCTTCCCACCACCGTGGCCACCGAGCACCCCACACCGCACGGAGATGACTAGGAGGACCGCTATCGTCGTCTATGTCGGCTCCGCCCTTCAGATTGATCTGGGGAGCACCACGTCGCCGGATCGAGCTGATCCCCTCCCGTGTTGCCGCCGGTGTTCGTCGATGTTCTCGACGCCATCTGCTGCTTCCGGCCACCAGCGAGCCTCCATGTGCTCACCCGGTGAGCACCGCTCGTCTTCCCCCTCTCTCTACTCTCACGCGCGTACTCTAGGATTGCCGCCATTTTTGCTGAAGCTCGCCGCCGTTGGCTGTGCTGCCGCCGCAGCCACTGCATGCTAAGCTCGCGCTTGTGCCGCGCGTCAAACTCCGCGAGCTCCTAGCTAGCCAACGCCACCTCCAGCGCATCTTGTCGTACCCGGTACGCTCGGACTCAAGCTCGCCCGAGGTCGTCGCCCGACCGCGCCCGAGCTCCTGTCGAGCTCGCGGTCCGCGCCCCTGCTTGCGCCCTCTACGCCCCTGGACACGATCACCATACGTGCGCCCGCGCCCACCTTCCCCTGGACTCGCCCCGGCCAGCCGCTTGCCCGCCGTGCATGTGAGCTGCTGCTGCATCTGCTCGTTGCTGCGCGCGCCTGCTGCCCTTGGCCGCCCGCATCCCTTCGCCTTGTTGTGTCTGCTGCGCCACGCACCGCACTGCAGCCGCCCGCTACCGCCGCCCGCTGCTGCGTTGCTCATGCTGTTGTGTTGCTCGCTGCCTGCTGCTATTAGTGCAACGCTGCTACAGTAACATTCAGTTACTGTAGCAGTAGCTAGCTTTATACAGCTGCTGCTTATTGACTAGCCCTTTTTGCATCAACAAAACAAATAGCAAATCAGTTTGAAAATAAATAAAAATGATGGGAATAGTTTGTACACTTGACCAACTCCATTTCATCTCACTGGAACAAGTCCATTAGGTGCATGGATTAATTGCTAAAAAATGACAAAAGTGCATCTTCTGTTAACAGAGAAAACTGAAGAAACAGATTACTAACTAAGCTAGTTTGGGGTTGTATTTGGACTAACTAAGAATCAGATGGCATGGATTGGTAGTACTCTTGGAGTAGAGTAAACCATCTATAGGAATCATCCCCATTAGAGCTATGAATAACCCATTATAGCCCTCACAAATTGGCTAGTCAATAAACATATTCTAAGACTTAGTAGAATTTTAGAAATTCTAGAAAAGATTTAAAACTTTAGAAATTTGTAGAAAATAAACCATAGCTCGGATCGAAAAACTTTATATATGAAAGTTGCTCGGAACGACAAGAAGAATCCGAATACGCCCTCCTCATGCCTCTCACATGCCCCTAGCATGATGAACATGGAACTGTCCCCTCTCTTTTCATCTGTGCAGAAAATGCGAGACGCTGGAAAAACCCCTCCGGATGTTTTCCCTCTCTGTCTACAACGTCTAGCACTGCGTTAGTTCACCCCTAACACCGCGTATTACCATGTTATGCTTTATGATTGTAAGTGCATCTAGTGCCCCTTAGTGATTTTGGTGTATTGAAGACTTATAGGTTAAGGGGCTGATGCGTTTGTGAGTGTACACATGTCTATAAGTCTATGAGGAGTTTGATATTTACAGAGAAAGTAGACTCCTAAAAATGAATTTCTTCGGCTGAAGACTTTGGATTTCTGAAGACTTTCTGAAGACTTTGAAAGTGACGAAATTGGTGTGGCCGTGAAGACTTGGTATTCATTCGAGGAACATGAAACGTGAAGACTTTTGTTTTCATAATTTCATTTTCTATTTCTTGAGTCATAGGAAACAACGAACTGTTAAAGGGGGTCGAGGAAATACTAAGGAAAAGTTTCCAAGTGATGCTCAACTCAAAATCCTACACCTACTAATCCCTTCGAGTGAAGCCATTGGAAATCTCATGCAGTTCAGTCAACTTCTTCAGTGACAGAGACGAAGTTCTTCTGGTCTTTGGAGAATTTGTTCTAACTAAGGAGTTAGGAATTCGCCAGTGCGGATTATCTACATGTGAGGAACATGATGGCCCTAAGGAATTTGGTAGTCAAATTTTCGACCGTTGTTGTGCTACGCGCTAGCTGTCCCAAAATACCTTCCCACCTAACGGTCATATCATTGAAGGGCATTTATGTCTTATCATGTCGGGCTGCTCCCTAGGCTATAAATAGCTGCCCCCTACAACCACTAGCTGGTTGGCTGCTCCAAGAGAAACTGACACTTGTCATTTGAGAGCATCCCATCCTCCGAGGACTTTGAGCGAAAATCAACATGTGAGGAAAACCCAAACCCAAACACCTGCAAACCCAAAGTGATTGAGCATCACTGAAGAGATTGATCCTCCATGGATCTGACGCTTGTTACCTTTGAAGACTGTGCATCTTCCAGATGGTTAGGCGTCATGATCTAGAGCATCCAAGAGGAAATTGTGGATCGCCGAGTGACCGAGCCTGTGAAGGTTTGGAAGTCACCACAAGACTTGCCATGAGTGATTGGGCGAGGTCTGTGTGACCTTAGTGTAACGCCCTCTATGCGGCTATAGCTCCCACGTGTCGAGGCACGACTTAGAGACATAACCGCATTGAAAGCAATGTCGCAAGTCAGGCAATCATTACAACATCCCATGTAATATATAATAAAAGGGGGAGGTACATAGTTGGCTTACACTCGCCACGTCACATCAAAGTACATAAATAACATCCATCATACAAGCACTCATGGCCCGACTAAGGTGCCAAAATAGAAGAAAAACCCAACATGCGACAAGGCCCTGAATCAAACCCCAACTAGGCACCACTACTGATCATCGGGAAAGGAAACATAATAACGCTGAGAGTCCTTGTCGAACTCCCACTTGAGCTCATACTCGTCACCTGGAGCGAAATCACCTGGACCTGCATCCGGAGTTATAGTATCTGTGAGCCACAGGGACTCAGCAATCTCGCACCCTCGCGATCAAGACTATTTAAGCTTATAGGAAGGATAAGGCAAATATATGTGGAGCTGCAGCAAGCGACTAGCATATATGGTGGCTATCTTATACGCAAAAGAGAGCGAGAAGAGGGGGCAAAGCACGAGCGATAATCTAGAGGAACAACCTGCGCAAGCATTACTCCAACACCGTGTCCACTTCCCGGACTCCGCCGAGAAGAGGCCATCACGGTAACACACTCGGTTGATTCGTTTTAATTAATTAAGGTTTAAGTTATCTACAACCGGACATTAACAAATTCCCATCTGCCCATAACCGCGGGCACGGCTTTCGAAAGTTCAATCCCTGCAGGGGAGTCCCAACTTAGCCCATGACAAGCTCTCATGGTCAACGAAGGAATAGACCTCCACCCGAGACACACCGATCAGACTCGGTAACCCGGTACAACAAGACAATTCGACAGGTTAAAACAAGACCAGCAACACCGCCCGAATGTGTCGACAAATCCCGATAGGAGCTGCACATATCTATTTCTCAGGGCACACTCAGATAGGTCAAGCTACGAGTAAAACCAACCCTCAAGTTTCCCCGAGGTGGCCCCGCAGGCTACCCAGTTCGGACCAACACTCAGAGGGAGCACTGGCCCGGGGGGTACAATAAGATGACCCTTGAGTCTGTAGAACCCAAGGGAAATAAAAGGCTAGGTGGAAAATGGTAAAACCAAGGTTGGGCATTGCTGGAAAAGGTTTAATCAAGGCGAAATATCAAGGGGTTCCCATTATAACCCAACCGCGTAAGGAACGCAAAATCCGGGAACATAACACCGATATGACGGAAACTGGGACGGCAGGAGTGGAACAAAACACTAGGCGAGAGGCCGAGCCTTCCACCCTTTACCAAGTATATAGATGCATTAAGATAACATAACAATATAATGATATCCCAACACGTAAATAAATGTCCCAACAAGGAACGGCTCCAATCTTCACCTGCAACTAGCAACGCTATAAGAGGGGCTGAGCAAAGCGGTAACATAGCCAATCAACGGTTTGCTAGGACATGGTGGGTTAGAGTTTCACATGGCAATTGGGAGGCTGACAAGCAAAAGGTAGGCATCATAGCATTGGCATAGCAAGAGCGAGCAAACTAGCATAGCAAAGATAGTAGTGATTTCGAGGGTATGATCATCTTGCCTGCACAGTTGTCAGAGTTGACTGGATCCTCACAAGCAAACTCAACGGGCTCCTCGGTAGAGAACTTGTCTCCCGGCTCTACCAAACAAGACAAACAATCAACAAGGATACAATCAACCACGTGCAAGACCAAGCAATAAGATGAAATGATGATATGCTATGCGGGAGGCGATGCGGGATGCAAAAAGCAAGATATGATAGGAAACGCATGAACCTGGCCTCAACATGGAATTCCAAGGGTTCCACTGGAAAGAGGGGATGAAATCGCTTGAAAACGATATAAAGAACGCCGGAATCGGAGTTACGGTTTGGAAATGGCAAGCGTTTTAAGATATGACACCGGTCTGCAATTTACAGCAAGTAGGCATCTAAATGCAATGCAACGAACATGCTACAGCCACCAAAGATGACAAAAAAATACATGGCAGGGATGCACACAAGATGCTTAACAAAATACTAGCACTGAGCCACGGCCAATTCATCCATTATGAGGTTCAAACAAGCATGGCAAAAACGCAAATACAAAACAGATTCCAGACTTAGTGAAATTAACACTTGTCTGAAATTTCAGATCACGAAGCCCTCTTCGGAGCAGCAAAACAACATGATACATGACCTGAACATGACAAGTAAGAACATGGCATGGAGCTACTCAACAAGTTTAACAAAAGTCCCAAAGTGACGTGGGGTCAAAAGGCATCACAAAATATACTAACGGGCACACGAACATAGCAAAAACATAATCAGTTTTCAGACTTAGTGAAAACTGAGACATGCTGAAATATAACTCACGAAGGCATGTAAACGAGCTCGATGCACTCACTACGGTGCAAGTCATGGCAAGGCAAGCATACATCCATTGAGAAGGCACAAAATTCTAGCTATACATGGCAAGAACAATGGCATAGAATGCACGGATCAACAACAATAGCATCGGCAAAATCGCAAACGAGTTGACGATCTGCCCAGATTCACAACGAAGCAAAAGTAGAGCTCGATTGACTCAAGCTAGGGTGCTTCATAATTGCAAAAAAAGACATGGATGGATAGAGAATAACATGATTAACAAAACTCCTTTACTGAAGATCCTCAAAAGGGGCACGGGTCACTAGGAAACAAGCTGAACATATGGCATCATGAACTAAATAATCCCAGACTTAGTGAAAACAACTAAGTCCCTGAAAACAGATTTACCGGGTGCCTCAATTTGCAAGCTTGCACAAGTCACCACACACATCCTAAAAATGCATGGGTTGCACCTCTGGAAAGAAGACAAAATTCTTAACAAAACATATGAAGGACTCACAGGCATAGCATGCACACAATAATCATGGCAAAAATGACAAAAGTCTAAGATGAACTAGCAGATCTGACAATTAACTCACGAAGCCTCCTTCTAACAGCATTTCGGGCATCAAGATGAGCTCAAATGAAAATGATGCAGTGGAATGAAATGATGTACTCGTCGAGACGAACATTTTGATATGCTATATGCCCAAATCGGAGCTACGGATGCGGAGATATCATCGGTCAAAGTATGCATAAAAGATTAAGGGTGAGAGGAAAAAGTCAACCGTTAGGTTAAAACGGATCTCAGATCTGAGATGCACTGTAGCAGGTACTGTTCACGACACTGTTCATCGGCGCGGGATTCGAGGTTCGCCGGCGTCGAGGGAGGTGGCCGGAGTGGAACTTGAGGGGAGGAGAGGCCGGCCGGCGTGGGGGCTCGCCGGGGCGGCGACTTGGCGCGGTGGGGCGGCGACGGCTTCGAGGCGAGGCGGCGGCGAGCTCCGGCGGCTTGGGCCGGCGACGCGAGGTAGTGCGGGCGGCCGGCAAAGCTCCGGTGCGGCGGCGCGCGGTCTCCGGCGCGGGGTCGCGCGGGAGGAAGACGGCGGCGGGGTGATGGGCTCTCGGGGCGAGGAGGCGGTGGAGGGAGTTGGGCCCCGCGGGCCAGACGCGGGCCCCGCGGGCCAGACGCGGGCCCCGCGGGCCTGACGCGGCGGGAGGCGGTGAAGTGGTCCCGGCGGCGGCGGCGAATGGGCGCGTGCCACGTGGCGGCGGAGGTGCGAAGTCGGACACGTCCGTCGGTGGACGTTTTGTCCGGCGGCGGCGGAGGAAATGGATCTAGGGTTAGGGGGAAGAAGAACCGTGAATTTCGAAGGGGGGTGTATATATAGGCATAAGTGGAGCTAGGAGAGTCCAAATGAGGTGCGTTTTCGGCCACGCGATCGTGATCGAACGCTCTAGGACATGGAGCAGAGTTTGGTGGGTTTTGGGCCAAATTGGAGGGGTGTTGGGCTGCAACACACACGAGGCCTTTTCGGTCCCTCGGTTAACCGTTGGAGTATCAAACGAAGTCCAAATGATACGAAACTTGACAGGTGGTCTACCGGTAGTAAACCAAGGCCGCATGACAAGTCTCGGTCCAATCCGGAAATGTTTAATCCCCACACACGAAAGAAAGCTAGAAATGGCCACCGGAGGAGAACGAAGCGCCGGAATGCAAAACAGACAACGGGGAAAATGCTCGAATGCATGAGATGAACACGTATGCAAATGCAATGCACATGATGACATGATATGAGATGCATGAAAACAAAAACAACACACGGAGACAAAGACCCGAACCCGAGAAATAAATATAACTTAACGCCGGAAACGGCAAGAGTTGGAGTACAAATAGGGAAAGTTACATCCGGGGTGTTACAACACTCCACCACTACGAAAAGATCTCATCCCAAGATCTAGGACTAAAAGAACTCCGGGTACTCAGAACGGAGGTGATCCTCGCGTTCCCAGGTAGCTTCACGGTCGGAATGGTGAGACCACTTGACTTTGAGAAATTTGATTGACTTGTTGCGAGTCTTGCGTTCAGTCTCTTCAAGAATAGCAACTTGGTGCTCACGATAGGAGAGATCTTCTTGGAGCTCAATGTCCTCGAAGTTGATGGTGCGGTCGGGAGTCTTGAAGCACTTTCGAACCTGAGAGACGTGGAACACATCATGAACATTTGCAAAGTTTAAAGGAAGCTCGAGTTGATAGGCGAGGTCGCCTCTCTTGCTGACAATCTTGAAAGGTCCCACGTATCTAGGGGCAAGCTTCCCTTTGATACCGAAGCGACGAGTACCTTTCATAGGAGAGACACGGAGGTAAACATGATCTCCGATCTCGAAAGCCAAATCACGGTGCTTACTATCATAGTAGCTCTTCTGACGGGATTGGGCTGCTTTGAGGTTATCACGAATGACTTTGCACATTTCTTCTGCTTCTGTGATTAAGTCATTACCCAGCAGCTGACGTTCACCGGTTTCAGACCAGTTGAGAGGGGTACGGCACTTCCTGCCATACAGAATTTCAAAAGGGGCCTTGCCCGAACTTGCTTGAAAACTGTTGTTATAGGAGAATTCAGCATAAGGAAGACAATCCTCCCACTTCATGCCGAAGGAGATCACACAAGCCCTGAGCATATCTTCAAGAATCTGGTTGACGCACTCGACTTGACCGCTTGTTTGAGGATGGAAAACTGTGCTGAAGCGGATGTTAGTGCCCATGGCCTTCTGGAAAGAATCCCAAAACTTGGAGGTAAAGATGCTGCCACGGTCTGAAGAGATCACTTGAGGAATACCGTGCAGAGAGACAATGCGAGAGGTATAGAGTTCCGCCAATTGAGCTGTAGTGATCGACTCTTTGATAGGCAGAAAGTGAGCCACTTTGGTGAGCTTATCGATGACAACAAATATAGCATCATTGCCACGCTTGGACTTTGGAAACCCAGTCACGAAGTCCATTTCAATGTGGTCAAACTTCCATTCTGGAATGGCAAGAGGTTGGAGGAGACCAGCTGGCCTTTGGTGTTCTGCCTTCACTCTTCTGCAGACATCACATTCATTCACGAATTGAGTGATCTCGCGCTTCATTCGAGTCCACCAATAAGCTTGCTTGAGGTCCTGATACATCTTCGTGCTCCCAGGGTGGATGGAGAGGAGAGAATTGTGAGCCTCGTTCATGATCACTTTACGAAGTTCACCTTTGGGCACAACAATACGATCCTCGAAGAAGAGAGTGTCCTTGTCATCAAGGCGGTAGCACTTGTACTTGGACTGACTCTTGGCAATTCCAATCTTCACCTTTTTCATCATATCATCAAGAAGCTGGGCTTGGCGAATCTGGTCTTCTAAGGTAGGAGAGACTTGAAGGTTGGCGAGGAAACCTTGAGGAACAACTTGCAGGTTAAGTTTGCGGAAAGCTTCACAAAGCTCGGGTTGATAAGGCTTGAGAATCAGACTGTTGCAGTAAGCCTTCCTGCTCAAAGCGTTAGCAATCACATTGGCCTTGCCTGGAGTATACTCAATACTCGGATTATACTCTTGAATCATTTCGACCCATCGAGTTTGCCTTAGGTTGAGATTGGGCTGAGTGAAGATGTACTTGAGACTCTTGTGATCAGTGCAAATGTCCACTTTTCTTCCTAATAGAAGATGTCTCCAAGTCAAAAGAGCATGCACAACTGCCGCCAACTCGAGATCATGAGTGGGGTAGTTCTTCTCATTAGGCTTCAACTGGCGAGATGTATAAGCAACAACTTTCTTCTCTTGCATCAATACTGCGCCAAGACCTTGGAGAGAGGCATCACAAAAGACCTCGTACGGCTTGGATTCATCAGGCGGAGTCAAAACTGGAGCAGTGATCAACTTCTCTTTCAACATGTTGAAAGCAATATCACACTCTGGAGACCAAACGTACTTGACGTGCTTCTGAAGAAGATTAGAGAGAGGCTTCGCAATCTTAGAAAAGTTTTCAACGAATCTTCGGCAATAGCTTGCGAGACCGAGAAAACTTCGGAGTTGCTTCACGTTCTGAGGAGGTTCCCAATTCACAATTGCAGACACCTTCTCGAGATTCACGGAAATGCCCTTGGCAGAGATGATATGACCAAGATAAAGAACCTCATCGAGCCAAAATTCACACTTGGAGAACTTGGCGTAGAACTGATGTTCCCTGAGCTTATCGAGAACCAAACGCAAGTGCTTGGCATGATCTTCCTTGTTCTTCGAGAAAACCAGAATGTCATCGAGATAGACCAAAACAAAGTCATTGGTGTAGCCATTGAAGATAAAGTTCATCATGCGAGAGAACGTCGGAGGAGAGTTGGCGAGGCCAAAAGACATGACAGTGTATTCATATGAACCAAAGCTTGTTCTGAATGCTGTCTTGGGAATATCTTCTTCACGAATGCGAATCTGGTGATAACCCATACGGAGATCAAGCTTGGAGAATACTTGAGCACCTTTGAGTTGTTCGAACAGCTCATTGATGTTGGGAAGTGGGTATTTGTTCTTGATGGTCTTCTTGTTCACTGGACGGTAATCAACACAAAGTCGGTCCGTTCCATCCTTCTTCTTCACAAAAAGAACACCACAACCCCACGGAGAAGTACTAGGCCGGATGAGACCCATTCTTTCTTGCTCATCGAGTTGCTTCTTCAGCTCCTTCAACTCTTCAGGTCCGAGCTTGTAAGGACGTTTGCACACAGGTTCCGTGCCAGGTTCAAGTTCAATAACGAATTCAACTGGCCGGTGCGGAGGCATTCCTGGGAGCTCTTCTGGAAAGACGTCTTGATATTCGCAAATGACTAGAATTTGAGAGATGGCATCCAATTCACCCTTCTCATTGAGAGAAAACAGACGGATAGTATTATCCCGAGCGGCAAAGATAATTACATCCTCAGACGAATGAGTCAATTGAATCTGCCTGGCTACACAATCAAGCTGAGCCTTGTGCTTAGAAAGCCAATCCATCCCGAGAATAAGATCAATATCCGAGTTACCAAGAACCATTGGGGAAGAAAGGAACTTGTAGTCGCCCAATGTGATAGTAACATCTGGCACCTCCAGACTAGCACTCAAACGTTTGCCAGGAGAAACGATATCCATTTGTTTACCCAAATGAGAAGAAACGAACTTATGCTTGGTAAAAAAAATGGCTTAGACATGAAACAATGCGATGCACCCGTGTCAAAAAGAACTCTTGCAGGAATATCATTAACAGGAAGGTTACCCATGATCACATCTGACGAGTCCTCTGCCTGAGCTGCATTCATCAAATTGACCTTGGCGTGCTTGGGGTTATGCTTGACCATAGCTGTACTTGTCGATCTCACAGGAGGAGGAGGAAGACGCCTCTGGTTGAGACACTTGTTGGCATAGTGACCCTTATGTTGGCACTTGTTGCACGTGACCTCTGAAAGCGGATGGTGATACGGAGCACTCGATCTTGGAGCTTGAGACGAAGTCTTGTTCTGAAAGCCTGGGTTGGGTGGGTGGGAAGAACCACTTCCACCTTTGCTCTTCTGCTGATACGGCTGATGGAACGGAGGAGGAGGAAGCCAAAACTTCTGCTGCTTGGTCACTTGGGTAGAGGAAGAAGGAGTAACATCTCTGACTCGCTTCCTGGAAGCATCACACCTCAACTGAGCAGCCTCTTGCTTCAGTGCCATGTTGTAGAACTCATCGTATCTCAAGGGCTCAAAGAGAACAAGAGCGAGCTGAATATCTTCTCTGAGACCACCCCTGAACTGATATATCATGCTCTTCTCATCAGGCATGTCCTGCTTGGCAAAGCGGGCAAGCTTCTGGAACAATTTGTTGTAGTCATAGACAGACAAAGAACCTTGCTTCAGATTGCGGAATTCCTCATGCTTGCTTTCAACCACGCTCTGTGGAATGTGATGAGCTCGGAAATCTCGACGGAAATCATCCCAAGTGATAACACGTCCACCTCTGGAATCCTTGTACTGCTGGAACCATTCTGCAGCTTGATCTTTGAGTTGGAAGGAAGCGAACTTGACAAAGTCCTCAGGCCTGACGTTGCTGCACTCGAAATGCTTACACAGATCCACAAGCCAATCGTCAGCATCGGTTGCCTCAACACAATTACTGAAAGTCTTTGGCCCGTTAGCAAGGAACTGGTTGAGTGTAGCAAAGTGACTCTGGTTGCTGCCTTGATTCCCTTGACTACCTTGATTGCGTTCTTGGAGAATTTGCATGATCAGCTGAGTTTTTGCATTGGTTGTGGCCATCACAACTTGCCATGCCTCTGGAGGAGGTGGAGGCGGTGGCGGATCTTGATTCTGGTTCTGACTGGTGCTCTTAGCGGGAGCCATCCTGAAGAGGTTGACCACCATTAGCACATTGACAGATAAATATTGAAGCTGAATCAAATGGAATGAAAATTGCAACATATAGTCTTCACATCCGAACAAAATGAACGAATGCATTCCTCTTCAAATGGTCACATATCCATAAATTGAGAAGCCACGTAGAATTAAGGTAGAGAAATAAATCAACAAGGTACGGATCAAGAATGAATAATCGGTAAGAAATCCCAATCTCAAACCAATATCCGTGGAAGAAGAACTAGAGCTACTAGAATTCCCACCTATGAAACTCCCGAACCTTTCCGGTTATGCAATCAGGTGTTGGGGATACAGGGGAAGCATAATATCTCACCCAAACTAGCAAATCCTACATCCAGCTGTATCCATCCTTCAACACATAACCAAGAAAACTTCGGAAACCATCTACCTCAACCTTCGAAAAGCATCCGTTATACAAGTTATGGCGATACTCCCGAACTCCCGCCCCAGTACTGGGTGGCGTCGAGGTTATCTCACCAATGAACTGCATAAAAGAGATTTTTGATGTCGGCGAACATATCTCAAGTATTCCAGAATTGCAACGATAAAATTATGATGACAACACCTCAGAGCTCAACTCTCCGGGACACTTCCACTAAACCCCTGACAGGAGGCACCAAGACAACGTTCTCACCATAAGCCATCAGAACGATTCCAAGATACTCGCGTGATCCTAAAAAAAAAATTTAGTGAAATTTGAGAAGAGAAGAGTCAAAACTCTACGTTAGGATGCCTTACCAGAGCGATGAGGAGACTGGGAAGTAAAAATAATTCCTAAGCTCTCCGATATATAATTCCTAAAAGACTCAAAACATTTTTCTAGACACAACTCGGCTGCTAAAAATGATCAAGCAATGGGGCTCCTAAGGTCGGGGAAGGCTCTGATACCAACTTGTAACGCCCTCTATGAGGCTATAGCTCCCACGTGTCGAGGCACGACTTAGAGACATAACCGCATTGAAAGCAATGTCGCAAGTTATCTACAACCGGACATTAACAAATTCCCATCTGCCCATAACTGCGGGCACGGCTTTCGAAAGTTCAATCCCTGCAGGGGAGTCCCAACTTAGCCCATGACAAGCTCTCACGGTCAACGAAGGAATAGACCTCCACCCAAGACACACCGATCAGACTCGGTAACCCGGTACAACAAGACAATTCGACAGGTTAAAACAAGACCAGCAACACCGTCCGAATGTGCCGACAAATCTCGATAGGAGCTGCACATATCTCTTTCTCAGGGCACACTCAGATAGGTCAAGCTATGAGTAAAACCAACCCTCAAGTTTCCCCGAGGTGGCCCCGCAGGCTACCCAGTTCGGACCAACACTCAGAGGGAGCACTGGCCCGGGGGGGTAAAATAAGATGACCCTTGAGTCTGCAGAACCCAAGGGAAAGAAAAGGCTAGGTGGCAAATGGTAAAACCAAGGTTGGGCATTGCTGGAAAAGGTTTAATCAAGGCGAAATATCAAGGGGTTCCCATTATAACCCAACCGCGTAAGGAACGCAAAATCCGGGAACATAACACCAATATGACGGAAACTAGGACGGCAAGAGTGGAACAAAACACTAGGCGAGAGGCCGAGCCTTCCACCCTTTACCAAGTATATAGATGCATTAAGATAACATAACAATATAATGATATCCCAACATGTAAATAAATGTCCCAACAAGGAACGGCTCCAATCTTCACCTGCAACTAGCAACGCTATAAGAGGGGTTGAGCAAAGCGGTAACATAGCCAATCAACGGTTTGCTAGGACATGGTGGGTTAGAGTTTCACATGGAAATTGGGAGGCTGACAAGCAAAAGGTAGGCATCGTAGCATTGGCATAGCAAGAGCGAGCAAACTAGCATAGCAAAGATAGTAGTGATTTCGAGGGTATGATCATCTTGCCTGCACAGTTGTCAGAGTTGACTGGATCCTCACAAGCAAACTCAACGGGCTCCTCGGTAGCGAACTCGTCTCCTAGCTCTACCCAACAAGACAAACAAGCAACAAGGATACAATCAACCACGTGCAAGACCAAGCAATAAGATGAAATGATGATATGCTATGCGGGAGGCGATGCGGGATGCAAAAAGCAAGATATGACAGGAAACGCATGAACCTTGCCTCAACTTGGAATTCCAAGGGTGCCACTAGAAATAGGGGATGAAATCGCTTGAAAACGATATAAAGAACGCCGGAATCGGAGTTACGGTTTGGAAATGGCAAGCGTTTTAAGATATGACACCGGTCTGCAATTTACAGCAAGTAGCCATCTAAATGCAATGCAACGAACATGCTACAGCCACCAAAGATGAAAAAAAAATACATGGCAGGGATGCACACAAGATGCTTAACAAAAGACTAGCACTGAGCCACGGCCAATTCATCCATTATGAGGTTCAAACAAGCATGGCAAAAACGCAAATACAGAACAGATTCCAGACTTAGTGAAATTAACACTTGTCTAAAATTTCAGATCACGAAGCCCTCTTCGGAGCAGCAAAACAACATGATACATGACCTGAACATGACAAGTAAGAACATGGCATGGAGCTACTCAACAAGGTTAACAAAAGTCCCAAAGTGACCTGGGGTCAAAAGGCATCACAAAATATACTAACGGGCACACGAACATAGCAAAAACATAATCAGTTTTCAGACTTAGTGAAAACTGAGACATGCTGAAATATAACTCACGAAGGCATGTAAACGAGCTCGATGCACTCACTACGGTGCAAGTCATGGCAAGGCAAGCATACATCCATTGAGAAGGCACAAAATTCTAGCTATACATGGCAAGAACAATGGCATAGAATGCACGGATCAACAACAATAGCATCGGCAAAATCGCAAACGAGTTGACGATCTGCCCAGATTCACAACGAGCAAAAGTAGAGCTCGATTGACTCAAACTAGGGTGCTTCATAATTGAAAACAAAGACATGGATGGATAGAGAATAACATGATTAACAAAACTCCTTTACTGAAGATCCTCAAAAGAGGCACGGATCACTAGGAAACAAGCTGAACATATGGCATCATGAACTAAATAATCCCAGACTTAGTGAAAACAACTAAGTCCCTGAAAACAGATTTACCGGGTGCCTCAATTTGCAAGCTTGCACAAGTCACCACACACATCCTAAAAATGCATGGGTTGCACCTCTGGAAAGAAGACAAAATTCTTAACAAAACATATGAAGGACTCACAGGCATAGCATGCACACAATAATCATGGCAAAAATGACAAAAGTCTAAGATGAACTAGCAGATCTGACAATTAACTCACGAAGCCTCCTTCTAACAGCATTTCGGGCATCAAGATGAGCTCAAATGAAAATGATGCAGTGGAATGAAATGATGTACTCGTCGAGACGAACATTTTGATATGCTATATGCCCAAATCGGAGCTACGGATGCGGAGATATCATCGGTCAAAGTATGCATAAAAGATTAAGGGTGAGAGGAAAAAGTCAACCGTTAGGTTAAAACGGATCTCAGATCTGAGATGCACTGTAGCAGGTACTGTTCACGACACTGTTCATTGGCGCGGGATTCGAGGTTCGCCGGCGTCGAGGGAGGTGGCCGGAGTGGAACTTGAGGGGAGGAGAGGCCGGCCGGCGTGGAGGCTCGCCGGGGCGGCGACTTGGCGCGGTGGGGCGGCGGCGAGCTCCGGCGGCTTGGGCCGGCGACGCGAGGTAGTGCGGGCGGCCGGCGAAGCTCCGGTGCGGCTGCATGCAGTCTCCGGCGCGGGGTCGCGCGGGAGGAAGATGGCGGCGGGGCGATGGGCTCTCGGGGCGAGGAGGCGGCGGAGGGAGTTGGGCCCCACGGGCCAGACGCGGGCCCCGCGGGCCTGACGTGGCGGGAGGCGGCGAAGTGGTCCCGGCGGCGGCGGCGAATGGGCGCGTGCCACGTGGCGGCGGAGGTGCAAAGTCGGACACGTCCGTCGGTGGACGTTTTGTCCGGCGGCGGCGGAGGAAATGGATCTAGGGTTAGGGGGGAGAAGAACCGTGAATTTCGAAGGGGGTGTATATATAGGCATAAGTGGAGCTAGGAGAGTCCAAATGAGGTGCGGTTTTCGGCCACGCGATCGTGATCGAACGCTCTAGGACATGGAGCAGAGTTTGGTGGGTTTTGGGCCAAATTGGAGGGGTGTTGGGCTGCAACACACACGAGGCCTTTTCGGTCCCTCGGTTAACCGTTGGAGTATCAAACGAAGTCCAAATGATACGAAACTTGACAGGCGGTCTACCGGTAGTAAACCAAGGCCGCATGACAAGTCTAGGTCAAATCCGTAAATGTTTAATCCCCACACACGAAAGAAAGCTAGAAATGGCCACCGGAGGAGAACGAAGCGCCGGAATGCAAAATGGACAACGGGGAAAATGCTCGAATGCATGAGATGAACACGTATGCAAATGCAATGCACATGATGACATGATATGAGATGCATGAAAACGAAAACAACACACGGAGACAAAGACCCGAACCCGAGAAATAAATATAACTTAATGCCGGAAATGGCAAGAGTTGGAGTACAAATAGGGAAAGTTACATCCGGGGTGTTACACTTAGCTCAAGGGAGAAACGGTAGGACTAAGTTTCTTGAAATGTGTGTTTAGGACTGGGTGTCCAGGATTGTGTGTCCTTAGGTTTGAATACCTAGCCGCCCTAACCATACGTACAATTGTCACAGCAGTTGGAACTGGTCTACCAAATCATTGTCTTCACCAAGCCTACTAATTCTATTTCCTCAACCCTTCCATTTCCTCATTACCGTGTTGTGTGCTTATTCATATCTGTTTGAAGACTTTGACTGAAGACTTTCTCAATTTCCTCAGTTCAATTTCTTTAGCCTGTTTGTCTTCATCCTGTTTATCCTATGTTTATGCTTTTTGTACTCTGTGCTTGTTTTTAGTTCATCATGAACACCATGCTTATGTTCTGTTATGTTTACATCTGAGTACTTATTCCGCTGCACATAGTTCTTCTCTTAGGAATTTCCTCACCCTGAAATTCCTCAGTGAAGAATTCATAAAAATCGCCTATTCACCCCCCCCCTCTAGTCGACTTAACACACTTTCAATTGGTATCAGAGCAAGGTACTCCCTTGTTCTGTGTGATTTTGGTTTAACCGCCTGGAGTTTTAGTTATGTCGACCACAGGAATGAAGACTGTGTCGGCGTTCTAGGAAGGGGGGTCCCCAGACTTGCCTGCCTGCAGCCTGCAGCGTGGCTCAAGTGGGGGCCCAGCACGGCCCACCTTCATCAGCTCAAGGTCAAGGCCCTCGCGAGGGGCCAAGCTTCGTGGGGCGGATGACCGGAAGCTTCCTCAGAGGCAGCCTCATCAGGCAGGCTCGCGAGGAGGCGGAGAGATCAAGGCAGGGGTACCTCGCGAGGAGCCCGTGACGCAAGCCATGGCGATCGAGACCAGGCGGGCGCCAGGCGGGCGCCGGCCTGCGCAGTGTCCTTGTTTCCCCTTTGGTGCAAAGGGGGCAAGCACAGGCCAAGGCATCGGGCAAAGGTTACCATTCCGGTGCAACGAGACCAAGACCAGTAGAGCGGCAGGACGGAGGTCACCGTGGAGACCAAGACGACATCATCACCAGTACTTTTGGCAGCCGAAGACCACCTTTGGTCAGGATAACTTGTACTAGATGTTCCCCTTCAAAATGGCCAATTGTTGGCGCCCTTCCCGCTCGTTATTTGGGGAGAGGCCCAGGGCCTCTATAAATAGAGCTAGCCACCACAGAGTAGGGGGGACGGCGAGAGATCTGGTAGAACCCTAGCAGAGAGAGAGAGGCGACTGAACTCACCCTAGGAGTTCATCGCACCAGCTCAAGAACACCTCTCGCGAGGCTGTTCTTCCCTTGTACTGTTCATCATCTGCCCCTGAGGCAATCCACCACACCACACACTGGAGTAGGGTATTACACCACGATGGTGGCCCAAACCAGTATAAACCTTGTGTCCCTTGTGTTGTTCGTTGTTTCCAGTTTAGATCACGTGAGGAGATTGGACATAGATCGGTAGGGGAGAGATCTCCGCACGCACCCCAGTGTTCGAACCTCAAGGGTCTGCCGGAACCCGAAATCCGACATTTGGCGCGCCAGGTAGGGGTGCGCCGGAGTCCTCCCTCCTGACGACCTGCTCTCCCCCGACATCGCATCCCGCCCTCATCACGGACAACGCGCCGCCCGCTCCAGCAATGGATGCCGACACTGGGGCCAGGGGGCTCCGGGCCTTGGCCCCCGCCTTATGACAGGTGCAGTGGCCGCGCAAGTTTAGGCCCGAGACGCCGCCGTGCTACGACGGCGTGACGGACCTGATGATTTTCCTGCTGGCATACGAGGAGGCCGTCCTTAGAGCCGGGGGCGACGACCGGGTGATGGCTAACTGGTTACCCATGGCCCTCACCGGCGTCCCGCGCGCGTGGCTCCTCCACCTGCCGACGGCCTCTGTCACCTCCTGGGAGGAGCTGCGCGACCTCTTCCTCGCCCGTTTTACCGCACCGGCACCTTCCGTTGTCGCAGCTCTCCTGGGTGGCTCCCAGGCACCACCCTCGAGCCATCACGTCAAGCCATTCACCCGCCGGATCAGCACCGCCTCCAAGCGCCGAGAAGCCCCCCCCCCCCCGGGGTGGGTGGCACCCGAGGCCGATCTAACCTTTGACTCAGAGGACCGCCCCTTCAACCCCATTGGTTCGGGCGCGCTCTCGATGCTGTGCACCCTGGAGCGGCTCCAACCCAGTAGGCCCTTCTCGGGCGTCGGAGCCGGTTCCACCGCCTCCTTGGGACAGATCCGCCTCCCAGTGACCTTCGGTACCTGCGACAACTTCCGCACGGAGCTGATTGACTTCGACATCGCCCCCATTGGCCTCCCCTACAATGCCATCCTCGACTATCCGGCCTTGGCTCGGTTTATGGCAGCAACTCACCCGGCGTACAACCTCATGAAGATGCCTCGGAGCAGCGGCGTCCTCACTGTGTCAGGAGACACAAGGGATGCGCTGCAGGTGCTCCAGCTTGTTTTCAGGGCGGCCGCGGTGGCGCAGCCCACTAGCACCGACGCCCTTGAGCCCAAGGGGGCTGCGCCGGCTAAAAAGAAGTAGCTGTTCACCCAAGACAAGGTGGAAACCAAGCAGGTACCAGTCGACGAGGACGGGTCCACTGGTGCCACCTTCACCATAGGGGCCAACCTCGAGCCTGAGCAGGAGAAGGCCCTGATGAGGTTCCTGTGTGCGAACAAGAAGGTGTTCGCGTGAGAACCTGATCAGTTAGCAGGGGTCCCAAGGGAAGTGATTGAGCATCACCTCAACGTGTGCCCCAATGTGCGCCCCGTGAAGCAGAAGGCAAGGCGGCAGTCTACTGAGAAACAGGCTTTCATCGTTCAAGAGACCTGGAAGCTAGAGGCGGCAGGAGTTATCCGCGAGGTCCGCTACCCTGATTGGCTGGCTAATCCGGTCATTGTGCCAAAGAAGGGAGGAAAGGAGCGCATGTGCGTCGACTTCACCAACCTCAACAAGGCCTGCCCGCAGGATCCATTTCCGCTCCCCCGCATTGACCAGATAGTCGACTCCACCGCAAAGTGTGACCTATTGTGCTTCCTAGATGCCTTCTCGGGCTATCACCAGATCAAGATGGCGGTAGAAGACGTGGAGAAGACGGGTTTCCTGACCCCGTGTGGAGTGTACTGCTATACGTGCATGCCGTTTGGGTTGCGCAACGCAGGCGCGACCTTTCAGCGGCTGATGCACATCGCCTTAGGCCAGCAGCTCAGGAGGAACGCTGAAGCTTACGTCGATGACATTGTGGTGAAGTCTCGTGAGGAAAAAACCCTGATACAGGACCTGGAAGAAACCTTTGCAAGCCTCAACGAAGTGGACCTACCGCTGAACCCGGAGAAGTGCGTATTTGGAGTCCCCTCGGGCAAGCTCCTGGGTTTCCTCGTATCCCACAGGGGCATCGAGGCCAACCCGAAGAAGGTCAAGGCAGTCGAAGACATGAGCCCGCCGAGGACCCTCAGGGAAATGCAGAAGCTCACCGGGCGTGTGACTGCGCTGGGGCGCTTCATCTCCAAGCTGGGGGAACGAGCGCTGCCCTTCTTCAAGCTGATGAAGAAAAAGGGCCCCTTCGAATGGACTGAAGAGGCCGACAAGGCATTCCAAGATCTCAAGAGGTACCTTACCAGTCCACCAGTGATGGTAGCTCCGCGTCCTCGGGAGCCCCTGGTGCTCTACCTTGCGGCCACCCCCTACTCCGCTAGCGCAGCCCTGGTGGCGGTCAGGGAGGAGCGTTGTGCCCAGGCCGCGTCGACTTTCCAAACTGAAGCAAAGCAGAGCCAGGAGGGCCTCGCGAAGGCCGCAACCACAGCCGGAAAGGAACAGCCGCAGCAGGAGAACGCACCCGGAGCAGGAGAGGCCTCTTCAGGCGACCAAGCACTGGGAGCCCCGTTGTCTCAAGAGACGCCTCGACCTCTGGAGGACGCAAACTGTGCCAGCACCCTCAACCTCGTCGAGCATCCCGTGTACTTCGTCACCACGGTGCTACGGGACGCAAGGGCACGGTATCCCATGCCTCAAAAACTCCTCCTTGCGCTGCTAGTGGCCTCACGCAAGTTGCGCCACTACTTCCAAGGACATCCCATCAAAGTCGTCTCAGCATACCCCTTGGAAAGAGTGCTCAGGAGCCCCAACTCAGCTAGAAGGGTTGCTGAATGGAACATCGAGCTACAGGCATTTCAGCTAGAATTCAGTACGACCAGAGTCATCAAGGGAGCCGCACTTGCAGATTTCATGGCAGAATGGGCAGAAGCGCCGGGTCTCGAGGCAGGCAAAGACCGATCACTTTCCCCGGGAAGTGAAGCACCGGATGGCTGGGTCATGTACTTTGATGGGGCGTTCTCCCGACACGGTGCGGGAGCTGGCGCGGTGCTCGTATCCCCTACCCAGGACAAACTCTATTACGCCATACAACTTTGCTTCCAGCACGGAGAAAAGGTCTCCAACAACATAGCAGAGTACGAAGGCCTAATAGCAGGCTTGAAGGCCGCAATTGCCTTACGGGTGAAGCGCCTCATCATCAAGGGCGATTCGCAGCTCCTCGTCAACTTCTCCAACAAGATATATGTGCCAAAGGATGAGCACATGGAAACCTACCTCGCTGAGGTTCATAAGATGGAGAAATAGTTCTGGGGGCTGGAGTTTCAGCATGTGCCTCGCGGCACCAATCAGGAGGCTGATGACATTGCCAAGAGGGCATCTAGGCGGCTGCCTCAGGGGCCTGGCATCTTCGAGGAGCGGCTCTTCAAACCCTTGGCGGTGCCGTCACTGTCGAGCACGGCGCAACCAAGGGAGGAGCTCCCTCAGCCGCCTACCTCAGGAGCCCCGGTCTGCGGCCCAGCCTCAGGGGCACGCCTGCTCCTGGCGTTAGAGCCTCGGGAAGGGTGTTGGATCCCGGAGCTCAAGAACTACCTGATGCAAGGGACTCTGTCGGAGAATGAGGAGGAAGCGGAGCGTGTGGCGCGGCAGGCCACGGCTTATTGCATCAGGGGTGGAGAGCTCTATAGGAAGCGACCAAATGACGTGTCCCTATGTTGCATCTCCCAAGAGCAAGGGAAGGAGCTACTGGCGGACATACACGGCGGAGACTGTGGGCACCACTCGTCGTCACGGACCCTCGTCGGCAAGGCGTTCAGTAGTGGATTCTATTGGCCCACAGTGCTCAACGACGCCGTTGAGCTTGTGAAGGCTTGCGAGGCCTGCCAGTTTCACGCTAAGCAGATCCATCAGCCGGCGGGGGGTCTACAGACTATACCCCTCTCATGGTCGTTCGCAGTTTGGGGGCTGGACATTCTGGGCCCGTTTCCTCGGGCGCCAGGGGGCTATCGCTACCTCTACGTCGCCGTGGACAAATTCACCAAGTGGGCTAAGGTGGAAGCCGTCCGCAAAATCCCGGCAGGCTCAGCGGTCAAATTCATCAAGGGCCTCGTGAGCCGATTTGGGGTGCCCAACCGCATCATCACCGACAACGGTTCGCAATTCACCATTAATCTCTTCAAAACATACTGTGCTAACCTTGGAACGCAGATATGTTACGCATCGGTAGCACACCCCCGGAGTAACGGCCAGGCCGAGCGGGCCAACGCGGAGGTCTTGAGGGGCCTCAAAGCCAGGACCTTCAGAAAGAAGCTGGAAGCCTGCGGCAGGGGCTGGTACGACGAGCTCTAGTCTGTGCTGTGGTCAATCCGCACAACTGCGACCAAGCCGACTGGCGAGACCCCGTTCTTCCTCGTCTACGGAGCAGAGGCTGTTCTCCCTCACGAGGTCGGGCGTTGCTCCGCACGGGTCCTGGTGTTCGACGAGACGCAGCAGGGCGCCATGCGGGGGACGAATCTCGTGCTAGGGGAGGAACGTCGTCGAGAAGCCGCGCTGCGAGAGGCAAGGTATCAACAGGCGCTGCGACGATACCACTGCCGCAACATCCGCCCCAGAACTCTTGAGGTAGGGGATCTCGTGCTCAGATGGGTTCTCTCCAGGGAGGGGCTGCACAAGCTCTCTCCCATGTGGGAGGGCCCATTCAAGGCTGTTCATGTTTCCAGGCCTGGCTCCGCGCGCTTGGAGACCCCGGAGGGGGTACCCGTCTAGAACGCGTGGAACATTCAACATCTCCGGAGGTTCTATCCCTGAGTGAGGCCTAGAGCCTAGGAAAGGCCCGGTGCCTATGAAGAAGGCGAATGCCTGTGAAGCTGCTGCGTTTTGGGAAACGCCTGGTGCCTGTGAAGAAGGCGAATGCTTGTGAAGCTGCTGTGTTTTGGGAAAGGCCCGGTGCCTGTGAAGAAGGCGAATGCCTGTGAAGCTGTTGCGTTTTGGGAAAGGCCCGGTGCCTGTGAAGAAAGCGAATGCCTGTGAAGCTGCTGCGTTTTGGGAAAGGCCCGGTGCCTGTGAAGAAGGCGAATGCCTGTGAAGCTGCTGCGTTTTGGGAAAGTCCCGGTGCCTGTGAAGAAGGCGAATGCCTGTGAAGCTGCTACGTTTTGGGAAAGGCCTGGTGCCTGTGAAGAAGGCAAATGCCTGTGAAGCTCGCCGCCCGTGACACTCTCACGTAATAATGAGTGGGGCTGTACACGCCCCAGAGTCTCCGGAGTGCCGCCCTCGGGCCTCGGAGGCTCCCGCCCATGCCCAGTGGCAGCACTTAGCTCCGCACTGGTGAGAAGACGTCGAAGACTAGAATAGGTGCCAGACACGGCTTTCCCATTTGCTTTCTGCAGTTGGCTTGTTTATTCTCGTTTGAAGTTTTATTGGAGTTGCTGACGTTCCTGGCTTGAGACTCTTTGTCTTTCTCGCTCGCTTGCCTCGTTTTCTCCCACACAAGCCTCGTGAGGGAGGTTCGCGGGCGCCCTCGCGAGTGTTTTCTACCCCCGATCGTTTGGAGCTTTCCTACCCGAGTCCTCTGCGGGAGCACCCCTCCCAGTCCGTGCCCCACGGGCATCGCGACACGAGCGCAGGACCTGGGCCGATCGCCCCCACAACCAAGACCGTAAGTTACCCCTCCTACTGATCCTTGCAGGGCACGAAGTGCACGACGAGGCCACGGCCTCGGTAGGCGAGGACCATGCCAAGCCCCACCGAGCTAAAATAGTTCCCGCACATGGGTGCGCGGCGGAGAAACACAGCACAAAACTAGCGGAAATAGCGCGCTGGTTAAACAGCAGCAGTTCTAACACGCCCCCGCGGGGCCCTACATTACTTTCTATTTCTACGCAGGATAAGAAAGAAAACAAAACGGGCGCGCTTCATCTTGCGCCAACCCACAGCGAAGGCTCGAGCTGCTCCTGGGGCTCAGGCGGATCCCTCCTCTCGCTTCACTGGGGCGCGACGGCGGGCTGACCCGCTACCTTCACCCAGGCGGGCGCGACGGCGCTGGGGCTGGTCGCGGCCACCGCTGGAGGAGCTGCTGCCTGAGAGGGGGTCGTCGAAGCTCAGTGAACTCCGAGCACCGCCGCCTATACGCCAGTCACCATCTTCATCCTGGTCAGTGCCGGGGCTGGGCAGGCGGCCGTGGTCGTTGTCTTCAGGGCAGCACCCGGCACGGCGACCATCTTCCCCGAACACCCTCACGTAGAGGGTGGCGTCACCAACAAACTTGAAGTACAGGGTGCACCACCGGCCCAGGCCGCGCCGCGCGGGCAAACGTTTGCTAGCCGCGTGTCAGAGCCCCATTCCCAGAAACGGAGACCTCCAGCGAAGCCCAGGAGGCCCTGCTGCAGCAGTCGTCTGCCTGGAGCCAGAAGCTGCACCGAGCACTGGCCGGCAGTTCATCTACGAAGAAACGGGGGAGCCGGAGCCTGGTGCTGGATGGGTCCGCCGACCACATGAAGAACTCCGATAGCACCTCCGTAGAGCGAAAGCGTGGCCTAGGGGGCGCACACCCATGGCGTGCCCCCCGTCGGCAACCGGGCGCTCACCACCGCGCAGGGAACCGCCTGCATGGCCGCGGGAGGCCACCACGGGGACCGTGGTATACTTGCGAGGGCGGCCTCGGCCGCGCTTGGTCGGGGGGAAGTCAGGCCCTGCCTGGGGGGCCTTTCCTTTCTCCGCGGCCGAGAACCTCTTTGGGGCCATGGGGACGGCGAGTAGCCAAGAAGAAGAAAAGGAGCAGCAAGAAGGGACGGGCTAAAGGGGCTCGCGCGGCCCCGTACTTATAGACGGAGGAGGCCAACCGCCGAGCACCACGATCGCAGGTAATCATGATCGGTTTCTCTGCATGCAGGGACTTATCAAGTCGTGCGGTCGCCGAGGCGTCGTGGGGAAGCGCAGTCACCCATGTCCAATCAATCGCCGCACGGCGCCCAAGGCCGCAGGCTGTTAGGGCTCGCGGCGCTTCGCGCTTGCCCCTTTGCTTTCCTGCTAGGCCAAGCTCAGGCGCGCCTTGGGCCCGGGGGCTACTGTCGGCGTTTTGGGAATGGGGGTCCCCAGACTTGCCTGCCTGTGGCGTGGCTCAAGTGGGGGCCCAGTGTGGCCCACCTTCATCAGCTCAAGCCCAAGACCCTCGCGAGGGGCCAAGCCTCACGGGGCGGATGACCGGAAGATTCCTCAGAGGCAGCCTCATCAGGCAGGCTCGTGAGGAGGCGGAGAGATCAAGGCAGGGGTACCTCGTGAGGAGCCTGTGACGCAAGCCAAGACGATCGAGATCAGGCGGGCGCCGGCCTGCGCAGTGTCCTTGTTTCCCCTTTGGTGCAAAGGGGGCAAGCACAGGCCAAGGCATCGGGCAAAGGTTACCATTCCGGTGCAACGAGACCAAGACCAGCAGAGCGGCAGGACGGAGGTCGCCCTGGAGCCCAAGACGGCGTCATCACCAGTACTTTTGGCAGCCGAAGACCACCTTTGGTCAGGATAACTTGTACTAGATGTTCCCCTTCAAAATGGCCAATTGTTGGCGCCCTTCCCGCTCGTTATTTGGGGAGAGGCCCAGGGCCTCTATAAATAGAGCTGGCCACCACAGAGTAGGGGGACGGTGAGAGATCTGGTAGAACCCTAGCAGAGAGAGAGGGCGACTGAACTCACCCTAGCAGTTCAACGCACCAGCTCAAGAACACCTCTCGCGAGGCTGTTCTTCCCTTGTACTGTTCATCATCAGCCCCTGAGGCAATCCACCACACCATACACTGGAGTAGGGTATTACACCATGACGGTGGCCCGAACCAGTATAAACCTCGTGTCCCTTGTGTTGTTCATTGTTTCCAGTTTAGATCACGTGAGGAGATTGGACGTAGATCGGTAGGGAAGAGATCTCCGCGCGCACCCCGGTGTTCGAACCTCAAGGGTCTGCCGAAACCCGAAATCCGACAGACTGTGACATGCCCCATCTTTGACGGTCATGATTATCCCAAGTGGAAGGCCATGATGAAGAAGCGCCTCATGGCGATGAACAGCGAACTCTGGACCGTCACTGAGATTGGTCTTACTGACCTATGCAAGATGGCGGAGGCTGATGATATTCGCAAGTACACTCTATTCAACCTCACGGCGAAGGACATCATCTGCTCCGGCTTGTCACAAAATCAGTTCAGGACGTTATGCATCTCATCCATGTGAAGCTCATCTGGGACCGACTCTCTGAGGTCTATGAAAGTCATGGATCTCACCATGAACCCTGGTTCGAGGACCTCATGGAATTGTGCAAGGCTATGACTTTCAATCCAGAATCATCACCGCACCATGCCTCATGGAAAAAGGTGCCAAGGTAACTGAATGCTACTTATCTGAGTCCAGTGATGATGAATCTGGTGATGAATTTGGACCCAGTTATGTCAAACTTGCTTCCCTTGCCACTAAACAACATAGAGCTTTGGAAAAAGTTCAAAACATGCTAGATGAGAGCGATGATATGTTGGGTGAAGAAATGGATCATTCTAAAGCTTTGGCTGAAAGTCTTCAGGGACTTCAGTCCAAGTTTGACAATCTTCAAGGTCATCATAACACTCTCTTATCTGATCATGAGAAGCTTTCTTATGTATTTCTTCAAAGAAAGCAAGATCTTGAGTAGTTAAGAGTGAGTTATGAAGATCATTAGAAGGAGCGTGATTCATTACTTGCTCAACAAATCAGCGCTACTCAGGAAGAATTTATTCCTCCATGTTTGAAGTGCATTGAACATGAATCTGCTAATTCTTCACCTGAATGCTCAAATGCTTCTATTGCTGCAAATTCTTCAACTGTCTCTGCTATCACTAATTCCTCATTTGAGGACATTGCTAGTATCACTGACGATGCAGGGCTGAAGGAATTGTATATGATAGGCATGTACAAAAGCCTCAAAGGGCAGGCTCTTTGTGATGTGCTTAAAAAGCAGATCCTCAACAGGAACCCTAGGAAAGAGGGTATTGCCTTTGAGAGGAAACTCAATGCTGATGGGACCTACTGGAAACCTGAGCAGTATCCCAAAACCTCATGGGTGGCTGCAAAGGGACCCTCAGTGGATCCATCTACTTTATCTGGATTTACATGTGAATCTTCATATTCTTCTAATGAGTCATTTGACTCCAACTATAAATTGTTCAAAAATCAGAATGGTTAAGTATTTTCTAGATATGTTGGCGCTAACTGCATGAACGGTCCTCCTATGAAGAAAATCTGGGTTCCCAAAAGGTGCCTTGAAAGCCTTCAGGTGAATGTCATCATGACACCACCTATGAAGAATGGGAACCCCAGATCAAATTCTTCATATGGATCCAAGTCCTCATACGGACCAAATTCCTCACGTGGATCAAATTCCTTAAAAGGATCAAACTTCTCATATGTGCATCATCGTGCTAACCCTTCTGTTTTGCAGGGAAGATATAGGGATTATGGATATGTGCATTATTCTTCAAATCATTATGTTCATAAATCCTCGAAGAATTTCTCTGCTTACTCTTATCCTTACCCCAACCCCTCTTATGTGAAACGAAGTGGATTGGCATCTATGCCACCTTTCTCTTATGGAGCTCACAGAATGATGAACTCTTTGCCACACCTTCGTATGTGGGTGGTGAAGAAAAAGAACTAATCTCTTATGCAGGGTCAGGTCTCCAGACGAACTTAAATGTCTGAAGAATTTGCTGGAGACCTGAATATGCTTGAAAGGACGCAAGCTAATCATGAAGAAATGAATTCTCATTTCTCATGTCCTCATACTGCTTTATCTATTCTATTTCTTGATGAAATTGATCTGGTGAAATTGATATCATATTCTTCACTGTTGAAGTATATGAGTTCGTAAGCTGCACTAATTCATCTGCAGGTTGATCAACCCAAAGCCACTAAGTGGGTCCTCGATAGTGGATGTACAAATCACATGACTGGTGACAGGAGCTTATTGATGGACTCTGCTTTATCTCCATCACATCTGAAGCATATCACCTACGCTGACAAAGGAAAAAGCAAGGTATTGGGTCTAGGTAAGGTTGCAATCACAAAGGATCGACACATGGACAAAGTCATGCTTGTCGAGTCCTTAGGGTTCAACCTCATGTCTGTCTCAATGCTTTGTGATCTTGATATGGTTGTTGTCTTTGGCAAGTATCGTTGTGTTGTGATCATGGAAGCTGACAATTCCAAAGTCTTTGAAGGCTTTAGGAGAGGAGATCTGTATATTGTTGATTTCTCTACAGGAAGACAACCTGCCACTTGTCTAGTTGCAAAAGCTTCAGAAGGCTGGCTATGGCATCGACGACTTGGTCATGCTGGGATGAGGAACTTGCACATGCTCGCGAAGAAGAAGCATGTCATTGGCATCGAGGGTGTCAAATTCCTCAAGGACGATTTGTGTGGAGCTTGTCAAGCCAGAAAGATGACCAAGGCCAAGCATCCCTCAAAGACCATCATGACTACCACTCGTCCATTTGAATTGCTTCACATGGATCTCTTTAGCCCTACTCATTGTTCCACATTTACTAATGCTGCATCTTCATATGGCTTTGTCATTGTTGATGATTATTCTTGATATACATGGGTGCATATCATAACTTACAAAACTAAAGTGCAGGAAGTCTTCAAACAATTTTCCCCGAGGGCTTCAACCAACTTTGGTGTGAAGATCAAGCACATCAGAAGTGAAAATGGAACTGAGTTCAAGAACACTAGTCTTGATGACTATCTTGATGAACTTGGTATCACTCATGAGTTATCAGCAGAATGGCGTCGTGGAGTGCAAGAACAGGACTCTTGTTGAGATGGCTCACACTATGCTTGATGAGTACAAGACGCCTACTCACTTCTGGCCTGGGGCAATTGATAATTGATACTGCATGCCACATCATCAACAGGGTATATCTTCACAAATTCTTCAAGAAGACTGCATATGAACTCCTCACTGACAAGAAACCCAATGTGAGTTATTTCAAAGTCTTCGGTGCTAAATGCTGGGTTAGAGATCCTCATCACAGTTCTAAATTTGCACCGAAAGCACATGAAGGTTTTATGCTCGGTTATGGTAAGGACTCGCACACCTACAGAGTCTTCAACACCTATCACCACAAGGTTGTTGAAAATGTAGATGTGTGGTTCGATGAAACTAATGGCCCGCAAAGAGAGCACCTACCTCCTGTGACAGATGAAATACCTCCTAAGGAATCTATTAAGTTCAAAGCTACTGAGGATGTCATTCCTACCGAAGAATCTTGTAGCGACCAGACTCAAACAGTCTAATCTTTGTGCTCCGGTGTCATCCCTGGATCAGCAATGCTGACACCACACAGTACTCGGAGGATTTATAGCAGAGTAGCAATCACACACTTATTACATCGAGTGTCTCAAAA
This sequence comes from Triticum urartu, assembly GCF_056163025.1. Lineage (NCBI taxonomy): Eukaryota > Viridiplantae > Streptophyta > Magnoliopsida > Poales > Poaceae > Triticum > Triticum urartu. The sequence goes on along the minus strand of NC_141876.1, from coordinate 231,660,808 downwards.
GAGAACTTATTACAATAAGTATGGCTTAAGGCCATCTAATAACGATAACAGCGGAAGGCTTGGAAGATAAGTGAGTCCATCAACTCCAACGGCATCACTGAGTATAGGACCACGACCTAAAACTCCTTAATCGTCATCTGAAAAGTCTGCAACATTAACGTTGCAGCCCGAAACGGGTCAGCACATGGAATATGCTGGCAAGGTAACACATAGAGAATAATGGAATGAAACAGCTATACTATATGCATATTTGGCTGGTGGAAGCTCTATGGTTACAGTTTTGCGTAAAGCCAATTTTTCCCTACTTCAAAGGAATAAATTTATTTAACTATCATGGTGGTTGTTAAACATTGAGAATGGTTGACAGCATTCTCAATCCCAATTAAGCATCATCATTAAACATAACCCAACAAAATTAATTTATAGTAACATGTTGAGATACACATGAAAATCCAAGTACTAGATACTCAAGCTTTGTCCATAATCAGGGACACGGCTAACCATGATTAGTTTATTACACTCTGCAGAGGTTTGCGCACTTTTCCCCACAAGACTCGATCGCCTCTGTTTGGTTTCTCGCACTACATGGTATTTGAGAAGACGGATGACCGAGACATAGTCTTTCAGAAGCGCTAGCACCTTACGATGGGTAGACTGTACCACCTACATCCCCTACATCTGCTAGTCTACCACTGTAAGAGTTCGCACAACTTAGTCAACTATGCTAGAGCCCATAATAGCTTGTGGCTGCACACGGAAGTTTCTAGTATGAATAGTCTCATGATCCCTTTGAGCCTGGGTGGCGGTCCAAAAGAAAATAGGCAAGTCCTGGAATACCCAGGTGCCTCAATCCACCCAGATGTGTGTTTAAGTTGCCACCTTAGATAAACCATTAATTAACAATCTCACATATGTCATGGAATTCACTCACCCAATCCACGTCTACTAGCATAGCATGGCATAATAAGCAAACGTAGAAGTAACTCCCAAAGGTTTGATAATAAACAGGTAATAGGTACTACCTCATCTACTTCCCATCCCACAATTTAATTAGATCCTAATCATGCAATGTGTGAGGATTGATCTAATGCAATAAAACTGGGTAGTAGAAAAGGTATGATCAAAGTGTTACTTGCCTTGCTGATGATCCGCGAAACCTAACGATTCGAAGTAACAGGCGGCGCACTCCGGGTATTCTATCACAGACAAACAAACAAGCATACAATAAGTACTCATCTAATGCACGGGTAAAACTTAAGAACTCCAGTTGGCAAAAAGAATCAAATCGAACGAAGCAACGAAAGACAAACGGCGAAAGAAAACAACTTCGTTCTACTAATCTGTATCTAGGGCAAATTTTACAGTAACAAAAACTTGTGTAAGTTGATTAAACGGATAAAGGGTTTCGAGACGAATCCCTAGGCGCTTGAATCGCCTGATTCCGCTAAACGAGCGAAAAGTTAAACTCAAACGAAAATCGGATCAGGAATCGCGATCAGAAAAATCGCGAATTTAATCCGAGAAAAAGAAAAATGACGAACGCCGAATTTTTTTCGGCACGGAAAACGAGGCGCGACGAACCTCGGGCGGCGGAATCATCGGCGGCTCCGGCGGCGCGCGCGGATCGAGGCGGGGCTGATGGGCTGGGGCGGCGCTATTTAAAGGCTGTCCCCGGGCGGTGTCCCGCTCGGGTACGGCCCGAAGTCGGTTCGTTTTTTTTAATTTAATTATTCCGCTCGGAAGAAAAATAAAAAGAAATACTAAACGGACTCCAAAAATTCCGAAATAAATTTTCACGGGCTTCTAAAATCAAGCCGCACAAGGTGAACATTTATTTAGGCCCTAGATGCAATTTTGAAAAACGCACTTTTTTCCTAAATTCCAATAAAACACCGAAAAACTCCGAAATAAAATCTTATTTGATTTTTTATTAAATCCTCAATATTTATTTATTTTGGGAAAGTCATTTTATTCCCTCTCTCATATTTTTGTAATAGAAATAATTGATGATAAAATAAATAAAATCAAATGCTCCTATTCTCAAAATTTGAGAGAACTCAAATATGAAAATAACGAAATCCCCAACTCTCTCCGTGGGTCATTGAGTTGAGTAGAATTTCTAGGATCAACCAAAATGCAAAATAAAATATGATATGCATGATGATCTAATGTATAACATTCCAAATTGAAAATTTGGGATGTTACAAACCTACCCCCCTTAAGATGAATCTCGCCCTCGAGATTCGGGTTGGCTAGAAAATAGGTGAGGGTGGTCTTTGAGCAAATCTTCCTCTCGTTCCCAGGTGGCTTCATCCTCCGTGTGATTGCTCCATTAAACTTTGCAAAACTTGATAACCTTGCTGCGAGTAACTCGGCTGGCAAACTCGAGAATCTTAACTGGTTTCTCCTCGTAGGTCAAATCGTTATCCAACTGAATAGTTTCCAAAGGCACTGTGTCTCTCAATGGTATATCAACCATCTCCGCGTGACATTTCTTTAACTGAGAAACGTGGAGCACATCATGTACTCCTGACAATCCTTCGGGCAATTCCAACTTGTAGGCCACTTCTCCCATATGCTCCAAAACTCGATATGGTCCTACAAATCGTGGTGCTAACTTCCCTTTAACTCCAAAACGCTTTGTTCCTCGAAGTGCAGATACTCGAAGATAAGCTCTGTCTCTGACTTCGTAAACTGTCTCCTTGTGTTTAGAATCCGCATAACTCTTTTGTCTGGACTGGGCTACCTTGAGCCTATCGCGAATCAATTTCACCTTCAGTTCAGACTCCTTAATCAAGTCAGGTCCAAACAACTGGCGGTCTCCAACTTCGTCCCATGACAACGGTGTCCTGCACCTCCTTCCGTACAAAGCTTCGAAAGGGGCCACCTTTAAACTGGTTTGGTAACTGTTGTTGTAAGAGAACTCTGCATATGGCAAATTATCGTCCCAACTAGATCCGTAATCTAGCGCACAAGCTCTCAGCATATCCTCCAAAATCTGATTGACTCTCTCGGTCTGTCCATCTGTTTGTGGATGAAAAGCTGTACTGAATTCTAGCCTAGTTCCCAAAGTTTCATGCAACTGCTTCTAGAACTTTGAGGTAAACTGGGTTCCTCTATCTGATACGATACTCCTTGGAACTCCATGCAAACATACGATCCTGGTCATGTATATCTTTGCGAACTTAGCACTGGTGTAAGTGGTCTTTACTGGGATGAAATGAGCTACTTTCGTCAATCGATCAACTACAACCCAAATCGAGTCATAGCCTGAACGAGTCATGGGCAATCCTGTGATAAAATCCATGCCTAGCTTATCCCACTTCCATTCGGGTATCGGCAACGGTTGTAACAATCCTGCTGGCTTCTGATGCTCTGCCTTTACTCTCTGACATACATCACAAACTGCTACATACTCCGCAATATCCTTTTTCATTCCGGTCCACCAGAAAATATCCTTCAAATCCAGATACATCTTGGTATTTCCTGGGTGAATTGAATACGGTGAGCCGTGTGCCTCTTGCAAAATCAACTTCCTGATCTCCGGGTCATTGGGCACATAAACGCGGTCTTCAAACCATAAGGTGTCATGCTCATCCTCACGAAATCCTTTAGCTTTTCCTTTGCTCAATTTCTCCTTTATAGCGGCAATCTCTTTGTCAGCTTTCTGAGCTTCCCTAATTTTATCCGTCAAGGTTGACTGAATCTCCAATGCTGCTACATAGCCTCTCAGAACTATTTCCAAACATAGTTCACAAAGATTATCTGCTAACTCCTTGGGTATTTCTCCTGTCATTAATGTATTGACATGGCTCTTGCGGCTTAATGCGTCAGCTACTACATTAGCCTTTCCGGGGTGATAATGCAATTTCATATCATAATCCTTGATAAGCTCCAACCATCTCCTTCGTCTGAGATTTAACTCCTTCTGTGTGAAAATGTACTTCAAACTCTTATGATCTGTGTACACCTCACAATGGTTTCCAATGAGAAAATGTCTCCATGTTTTCAAAGCATGCACTACAGCTGCTAACTCCAAATCATGCATGGCATAATTTAACTCATGAGGCTTCAGTTGTCTTGAGGCATATGAAACAACTCTCCCTTCCTGCATAAGCACTGCTCCAAGTCCTCGACGTGAAGCGTCACAATACACCTCATAATCTTTGGTCTGGTCTGGCAAAATCAACACTGGTGAGGTAACCAAACGTTTCTTCAACTCCTGGAAACTAGCCTCACATTCCTCTGTCCATATGAACTTGGTATCTTTCTTCAACAACTCAGTCATAGGCTTCGCAATCTTTGAGAAATTCTCAATAAATCTCCGGTAGTATCTTGCGAGTCCAAGGAAACTCCGGATCTCTCCAACTGTTGTTGGGGCTTCCCACTTGGTCACGGTTTCCACTTTAGTGGGATCAACTGCTATACCTTCTCCGGATATAACGTGTCCGAGGAATCCTACTTCCTTCAACCAAAACTCACATTTGCTGAACTTGGCATATAATTGATGTTATCTGAGCTTTCCAAGTACCAAACGCAAATGCTCCTTATGTTCCTCTTCATTCTTCGAATAAACCAGGATATCATCAATGAACACTACGACAAACTTATCCAAAAACTCCATAAACACTTTGTTCATCATGTTCATAAAATAGGCAGGTGCATTAGTCAGACCAAATGACATAACGGTATACTCATACAGCCCATACCTGGTGGTAAAAGCTGTCTTCGGAATATCCTGTTCTCGAATCTTCAACTAGTGGTATCCTGATCGCAGATCGATCTTGGAAAGTACCTTAGCTCCTTGCAATCGATCAAACAGATCATTGTTCATTGGTAGCGGGTACTTGTTCTTGATCGTTACTTCATTCAATCCTCGATAATCAACAACCATCCTTAACGATCCATCCTTCTTCTCCACTAGAAGTACTGGCGATCCCCAAGGCGAAGAACTTGGGCGAATATATCCCTTATCCAGTAACTCTTTAATCTGCTTCTTAATTTCCACCAAATCCTTTGTTGGCATCCTATATGGTCTCTTTGATATTGGACTTGTGCCTGGCAATAGCTCAATCAAAAACTCAATATCTCTATCCGGTGGCATGCCTGGCAACTCCTCTCGAAATACATCAGGAAAATCCCTTACCACTGGTACTTCCTCCTGCACAACTCCTGTTAGGCAATTTACTTGAGTCCTCTTTGGCACATGCCGGGATACATACTTGATCCTTCTCCCTTCTAGTGTGGTAAGCAAAATTGACTTACTAGCACATTCAATATTCCCTTCATACTTTGATAACCAATCCATGCCTAATATCACATCCAATCCTTGAGATTCCAATACTATTAGGTCTGAGGGAAAAACATAGTTACCAATCCTTAATGGTAACCGATCACACCATAGACTAGCCACATACTCTGCTCCGGGCGAGGTTACTAACATGGGTGACCTAAGGGCTTGGGTTGGTAGGTTATACTTATCCACAAATACCCTTGAGATGTATGAATGCGATGCACCAGTATCAAAAAGAACGAGTGCAGTAAATGACTTAACCAAAAACTTACCTATTACTGCATCGAGCTGAGCTTCAACCTCCTCCACACTAACGTGGTTCACCTGTCCCCTGTTGAAAAGGTTCGGCTTCTTCCTAGAACTTCCATTGCTATTTCCATTTTGTAATTCAGGACATTCATTGGCATAATGTCCTATCTTCGAACACTTAAAGCAAGTGACTTGGCTTAGGTCCTTCTTGGCTGGGGTTGAGGGGTTGGTGTGGTTCTGGCCGTTGCTTCCTCCATTGCCATTACCATTCTTGGTGCCATTGTGATTGTGCGAGCTACCTCCTCCATGAGTATGCTGAAAATGTCCTCCCGGTCTAGGGGTAAAACATGGCTTCTGCTGAGCTCCTGAATTGTACTTTCCTTGTCCATACTTCCTCTTGCGATTCTCAATCTGCTGCTGCTTCCCTTCAATCATAAGAGCACGATCTACCAACTCCTGGTAGTTGTTGAAGGTGGCTACCATCAACTGCATGCTCAGCTCATCATTTAGTCCTTCCAGAAACTTCTCCTGCTTCGCTGCATCCATAGCGATGTCATCTGGGGCATAACATGCTAGCTTACTAAATTCCTCCACATACTGGCCAACTGTCCTTCTTCCTTGGCGCAAGTTGCGAAACTCACGCTTCTTCATGGCCATAGCTCCTGCTGAAACGTGTGCAGTATGAAAAGCCTGCTGAAACTGGTCCCATGTGACAGTGTCAACTGGGAAAGTGGCTGTGAAATTCTCCCACCATGATGCTGCTGGTCCTTCTAGCTGATGTGTGGAAAACTTCACCTTCTCGGCATCTGTGCATCCTGCTGTGGTCAACTCCCTAGCTGTCTTGCGGAGCCAATCATCTGCTACTATCGGCTCGGTGCTACTAGAAAACACCGGCGGATTCAGCCTAAGAAAACGGGCTAAGTGGTCAACAGGTGGTGGTGGTGGTGGTGGGTTGTTGTTGTTGTTCCCCTGATTCTGATTCTGGACTAGCAACTGCATCAATGTGTTCTGCAGCTGGATCAACTGGGTGAGCTCTGGTGGAAAGGCAAATCCGGGGTCACGTCTCGGAGGCATCTGAGGGTTTAGAAAAGATGAGATATAAGAATAGAGGGGGTCTAAAGAGAAAACACTACCCATATGCACATGAGGCAAAAGCAAACAATTCACTTCAATCAATCAAACAAGGGCATACAATCGATCTATCTATCGCAAAAGTGCTCGGACTACTATATTTACATGGTGGACTACTACTACTGATGAGGTGGTCTACTAGAAATATTCTATGGTCGTTGACTCCATGATATCTGCTCCAGCTTCATCAACATAGTCATCATCGCTACTATCTGCTTCCGAGTCGGTGCCGTCGATGATGATGTAGTCTTCCGGGCTAATTTCTTGAGGTTCTTCGTCTTCCTCCACTGGTGTAGGGCCTCCCATAAATATTCCAATCTTCTTGATCAGGTCGTCATTCTTCTCCACCAATACTTCAATTTCCTCTTCATAATCTTCACGTGTAGCCTTGAGTTCCTCCTCCAGTTCCTTGATTCTAGTCTTAGCCTTCTTCAGATCTATCATGTCGGCGCACATCTGGTTCTCCTGTCGTCGAATGTGCTGGTTTAGCTCCTAGATAAAAGCTGCAATTGATCTATCCTTCCTGGTGCTGATCATCTCCCAATGTTCATCTCGGCGCCCACAAATCTGGTAGATAGTATCCTTGAGATCCTTGCGGTAGACTTCTCCAATGCGTCCCATGGCGATGTGAGCTGCCATGCTCTTTCCTAGACTCCAAGTTGATGCATCAAAAGAAAATTCTATGGGCTCAGTGACTGGCATGAACGTCCTTCCTGGAACTTGAACTTGAATCATCCAGCGCTCTTCTTCAGGTAAAGTGGCGTTGTAGGTTCCGGTGAAGCTTGGTACTCCTATGTTCAGGTATCTAGTGACTTCCTTCAAGTGGCGTCCAAAGGGTGTATCTTCATCCGATTGTGTGAACTTGTTCCTTGCATCCGCCATCCTAAAGAGTAGAAAAGATGAGAGGTCAGAAGAGAAGAGAGTGAATAGTGATCTAGGTCTTTAGCTTAGTGGTTGTGTCCTACAGTCAGCATGTGCTCTGATACCATCTCTGTAGCGACCAGACCTACACAGTCTGATCTCTGCGCTCCGGTGTCATCCCTGGATCAGTAATGCTGACACCACACAGTACTCGGAGGATTTATAGCAGAGTAGCAATCACACACTTATTACATCGAGTGTCTCAAAAGAGAACTTGTTACAATAAGTATGGCTTAAGGCCATCTAATAACGATAACAGTGGAAGGCTTGGAAGATAAGTGAGTCCATCAACTCCAACGGCATCACTGAGTATAGGACCACGACCTAAAACTCCTTAATCGTCGTCGGAAAAGTCTGCAACATTAACGTTGCAGCCCGAAACGGGTCAGCACATGGAATATGCTGGCAAGGTAACACATAGAGAATAATGGAATGAAACAGCTATACTATATGCATATTTGGCTGGTGGAAGCTCTATGGTTACAGTTTGCGTAAAGCCAATTTTTCCCTACTTCAAAGGAATAAATTTATTTAACTATCATGGTGGTTGTTAAACATTGAGAATGGTTGACATCATTCTCAATCCCAATTAAGCATCATCATTAAACATAACCCAACAAAATTAATTTATAGTAACATGTTGAGATACACATGAAAATCCAAGTACTAGATACTCAAGATTTGTCCATAACCGGGGACACGGCTAACCATGATTAGTTTATTACACTCTGCAGAGGTTTGCGCACTTTTCCCCACAAGACTCGATCGCCTCCGTTTGGTCTCTCGCACTACATGGTGTTTGAGAAGACGGATGACCGAGACATAGTCTTTCAGAAGCGCTAGCACCTTACGATGGGTAGACCGTACCACCTACATCCCCTACATCTGCTAGTCTACCACTGTAAGAGTTCGCATGACGTAGTCAACTATGCTAGAGCCCATAATAGCTTGTGGCTGCACACGGAAGTTTCTAGTATGAATAGTCTCATGATCCCTTTGAGCCTGGGTGGCGGTCCAAAAGAAAACAGGCAAGTCCTGGAATACCCAGGTGCCTCAATCCTCCCAGATGTGTGTTTAAGTTGCCACCTTAGATAAACCATTAATTAACAATCTCACATCTGTCATGGATTTCACTCACCCAATCCACGTCTACTAGCATAGCATGGCATAATAAGCAAACGTAGAAGTAACTCCCAAAGGTTTGATAATAAACAGGTAATAGGTAATACCTCATCTACTTCCCATCCCACAATTTAATTAGATCCTAATCATGCAATGTGTGAGGATTGATCTAATGCAATAAAACTGGGTAGTAGAAAAGGTATGATCAAAGTGTTACTTGCCTTGCTGATGATCCGTGAAACCTAACGATTCGAAGTAACAGGCGGCGCACTCCGGGTATTCTATCACAGACAAACAAACAAGCATACAATAAGTACTCATCTAATGCACGGGTAAAACTCAAATAAGAGATCTAACCAGAAGTTTCAACTTAAGAACTCCAGTTGGCAAAAAGAATCAAATCGAACAAAGCAACGAAAGACAAACGGCGAAAGAAAACAACTTCGTTCTACTAATCTGGATCTAGGGCAAATTTTACAGTAACAAAAACTTGTTTAAGTTGATTAAACGGATAAAGGGTTTCAAGACGAATCCCTAGGCGCTTGAATCGCCTGATTCCGCTAAACGAGCGAAAAGTTAAACTAAAACGAAAATCGGATCAGGAATCGCGATCAGAAAAATCGCGGATTTAATCCGAGAAAAAGAAAAACGACGAACGCCGAATTTTTTTTCGGCACGGAAAACGAGGCGCGACGAACCTCGGGCGGCGGAATCGTCGGCGGCGGCGGCTCCGGCGGCACGCGCGGATCGAGGCGGGGCTGATGGGCTGGGGCGGCGCTATTTAAAGGCAGCCCCCGGGCGGTGACCCGCTCGGGTACGGCCCAAAGTCGGTTCATTTTTTTTAATTTAATTATTCCGCTCGGAAGAAAAATATAAAGAAATACTAAACGGACTCCAAAAATTCCGAAATAAATTTTCACGGGCTTCTAAAATCAAGCCGCACAAGGTGAACATTTATTTGGGCCCTAAATGCAAGTTTGAAAAACGCACTTTTTTCCTAAATTCAAATAAAACACCGAAAAACTCCGAAATAAAATCTTATTTGATTTTTTTATTAAATCCTCAATATTTCTTTATTTTGGGAAAGTCATTTTATTCCCTCTCTCATATTTTTGTAATAGAAATAATTGATGATAAAATAAATAAAATCAAATGCTCCTATTCTCAAAATTTGAGAGAACTCAAATATGAAAATAACGAAATCCCCAACTCTCTCCGTGGGTCATTGAGTTGCGTAGAATTTCTAGGATCAACCAAAATGCAAAATAAAATATGATATGCATGATGATCTAATGTATAACATTCCAAACTGAAAATTTGGGATGTTACAAATCTGCTGAAGAAGTCATTCCAGAACGTGAAGAACGTCATGCTGATGCACCTGAAGAAAATGGTGCTGAGGTAATGCTGATCAAATTCCTCAACGACAACCAACTCATCCTAGCGTTGCAAATGAAGTGCAGATCGAGAAAATCATCAGCAACATCAACATTCCAGGTCCTCTCACACGCTCAAGAGCTTCACATTTATCTAACTTTGTGGGGGCACTTTGCTTTCATCTCTATCACAGAGCCCACTAAGGTAGATGAAGCATTTTTGGGGCCTGAGTGGATTCAAGCTATGCAAGAGGAATTACATCAATTTGATCTCAACAACATCTGGGAACTGGTCAAACGTCCAGATCCTCGCAAGCACAATATCATTGGCACAAAGTGGATCTACCGCAACAAGCAAGATGAAAATGGCCTTGTGGTGAGGAATAAGGCATGACTTGTAGCTCAAGGCTACACACAGGTTGAAGGAATTGATTTCGATGAAACTTTTGCACCTGTTGCTAGACTTGAGGCTATTCGCATATTACTTGCTTATGCTAACCATCATGATATCATCTTACATCAAATGGATGTGAAAAGTGCATTCCTCAATGGTATGCTTGAGGAAAAAGTATATGTTGCTCAACCCCTAGGTTTTGAAGATCTGAAGCATCCTGACAAAGTCTTCAGACTCAATAAGGGCCTTTATGGCCTCAAGCAGGCCCCTTGGGTGTGGTGCGATACTTTGAAGGAATTCCTCATGAAGAAAGGTTTCAAACCCGGTTCACTTGACCCAACTCTTTTCAGTAAATCTTATGATGGTGAATTGTTTTTGTGCCAAATATATGTTGATGATATCATTTTCGACTGTACTGACCAACGTTACAGTGATGAATTTGCCTATATGATGAATGAAGAATATCAAATGTCTATGATGGGAGAATTGAAATTCTTCTTAGGTCTTCAAATTCGTCAACAGCACAATGGAATATTCATATCTCACGAGAAATACCTCAAGGGTGTACTGAGGAAATTCGGCATGCAAGATTGCAAAGGAGTCAAAATCCCTATGCCCACAAATGCTCATCTAAGCACTGATGAAAATGGTATTGACTTCGATCAAAAGGTATACCGCTCCATGATTGGTTCTTATTGTATTTATGTGCATCTAGGCCAGATATTATGCTTAGTGTTTGCATGTGTGCCCGATTTCAAGATACACCGAAGGAATCACACCATAAGGTTGTGAAGCATATTCTTTGATATCTAGCTCACACACCAACACTTGGATTATGGTATCCCAAGGGCTCGGCTTTTGATCTCATTGGATATTCAAATTCTGACTATGCTGGTGATCGTGTGGACCGCAAGTCAACATCAGGCACAAGCCATTTCCTCGGACGATCCTTGGTCTGTTGGTCCTCGAAGAAACAAAACTGCGTATCACTGTCTACTGCTGAAGCTGAGTACATTGCTGCTGGTTCTTGTTGTGCTCAATTGCTGTGGGTGAAGTAAACCCTCAAGGACTACGGCTTCAACATGAAGAATGTGCCTCTCTACTTTTACAATGAGAGTGCCATCAAGATTGCTCATAACCTAGTTCAGCACTCGAAGACAAAGCACATTCAGATTTGTCATCATTTTCTTCGTGATCATGTGTTGAAGGGCGACATCGCTATTGAGCATGTGAAGACTGAGGAATAGCTAGCCGATATCTTCACAAAGCCTTTGGATGAGAAGAGATTTAGCAAGTTGAGGTGTGAGCTAAATATCTTAGAATCTTCAAATGTCCTTGGAAAAGGACACACATCCTAACACTTATGCAAAATTGATGACTTAGATGTGCAACACACGAAGTAACGTTTTTCTTCAATCAATGAAGACTAAACCTCTAAGTGTGAATAAATTAATGAAGAATTTGATTCTCAGAACCCTACGACAATTGTACGTGGTGTCTAAAATCATCATTCTTATACGGTGGGTCACGCCACCACCAAAAGTTGAAAATCTTCAATTTGAGTTTTTTCTTTAGTTGTTTATTTTCTTCAACTTTGCAATGTCTTCACTCTTTCCGTTGTTGTTCTTCATTGGCAATATAGATATATATATATATATATATATGAGTTTATGTCCTCTACAGCATTCACTTATTGCTATTTCTTCAAGTTGCTTGTTCTGCTAAGTGAATGTGATCGGACCCTTCCCCCTTTATGCTAAACTCAACCCAGTCTATTCACAAATTCTTCATGTGCGTTCTATTTGAAACTCGTTCAAAATCTTCACTGTGTCCTTGTCAGCTGAAGAATTTGCGAACAGAACTTTGAACTTATCTTATCTGAATTTTCGGCTTTTGCCGCTCAAACCTTTCCACCTTTCACGATATATTATCCTATTCACCCACGATCGCACACGATCGTCACCTCTCTGTATGTGGGTGACACATGTCACGCGAATGAGAAGGGTCAGGGTCACGTTCGTCCAATTTCCTCGGGCGAGCAGTTTTTCACTTCGGCTATAAATACCCCACTCCCTTCCTCACTTCGTTTTTACTCCGCTCAACCTCACTCCCTTGCTCGATATCTCAAACCCTAGCACCGCCGCTACTTCCATCGTTGCTGGTCAGGAAGAGCTTCACTGCCTCGACCTCATCACCGTTGTACTCACGCCGGCTGCGGATTTCTTCACTCCGCCGCTGCCGTAGTTGTCTTCCTCGGCCAAGTTAGGGCGTGGAAGATCTAAACTGACGAGCTTCTAAATCTACTCTTCATAGTTTGTCGTGTTCTTCGTCAAGGGTAATTAAAAGTTACTTTTACTGCCCTTGTTGATTCTGATGTTTTCTTCAAATCTTCAAAAGGTGTTTATTCCTCAAATCCTCATGCACTAAACACCTCATGTATCATCTGTTCTTGATCTGTTTCTCTAAGCAACATTTCTCTTCAAGATTCCTCAATTGTGTGGATTTTCAAATCTGTACAACTCTAGAACCTAAGTCAAAAACGCTTAGTGAAATTCCTCAAGACTCATCCGGTCAAATTCCTCGAACTTGTTCTTTTTGCAAAAACTTCTGAGAACGCATATGACCTCTCCAAATTCTTCGCACCTATACTTTGTTCACAGGTACATATGTCTGCTGCTGAATCACTAGGTTCTCATCAACTTAACTCATTTGCAGCGTTCCTCAAAGAAAAGTTGCATACCTCTTCAGAGAACTCAATAGTTCAAAACCCTCAGCTGAAGAAAATGGTTGACGGAAAGAAACCACAGAAGGGAGGAAAGAAGTTGGAAGTCAACACAGCCTTTGAGATCCCTGATGACATTTACAAGGATTATTGCACTCCTGATGAGGCCACACATGGAAAGGAGGACAAAAATCAGTGCAATACAAAGGATAGAGAGGAGATGGGCACGGGAATGGAGAGAGTACAGGTATGTCACTCCAAAATATATGAAGAAATTCGCTCTTCACCCTCCTTGCCCAAGACCTCCATTGGAACCTGGCCAAGAAGCTGATCCCACTAGCCTCAAGCACGGTGAGGACTATCCTGGTGAATGGGCAAAGCGTCAAGCTAAGTTGGCCAAAGTAGCAAAAGAGGCAGTGAGGAAATTCAATGAAGACTCTGCTGCTGCTGCTGCCACTACTGAGGCCTCTGCTAGCAAGCCGAAGAAGGCCATGCCTAACAAGCCTACACACAAGCCCAGTGCCCGTCTTCTTCAATGCCCTCATGGCCAAGCTCCTCTGCAATGCCCTCACGGCCAACTTATGCTAAGCCCTCATAGCCCATTCCTCAAGCTGACCCAGTTCCTCAAGTTGCAAAATCCTCAGCTCCTCCTTCAAAGTCCTCAGCACCTGTGCATCTTGCCTCGTGCCAAAGGACAACAAGCATATCTATTACCCCAGGAGCCTCTGCAAGTTTATCAGCTCCTATGCATTCTTCAACTGGCCCCACTTTGCTGAAGACCAAGGTGATACGTCTCCAACGTATCTATAATTTTTTATTGCTCCATGCTATGTTATCTACTGTTTTGGGCAACATTGGGCTTTATTATCCACTTTTATATTATTTTTGGGACTAACCTATTAACCGGAGGCCCAGCCCAGATTTGTTGTTTTTTGCCTATTTCAGTGTTTCGAAGAAAAGGAATATCAAACGGAGTCGAAACGGAACAAAATCAACTGGAGAAGTTATTTTTGGAAAGAAAGCTACCGGATGGACTTGGACCCCACGTCAGGAGCAAGGGAGGTGCTCACGAGGGTGGGCCCCCCCTAGGGCGCGCCCCCTGCCTCGTGGGGCCCCCGAAGCTCCACCGACGTACTTCCTGCACCCATATATACTCACGTACCCTAAAACTTCCAGAACATACAATAGATCGGGAGTTCCGCCGCCAGAAGCCTCCGTAGCCACCGAAAACCAATCTAGACCCGTTTCGGCACCCTGCCGGAGGGGGCAATCCCTCTCTGGTGGCCATCTTCATCATCCCGGTGCTCTCCATGATGAGGAGGGAGTAGTTCTCCCTCGGGGCTGAGGGTATGTACCAGTAGCTATGTGTTTGATCTCTCTCTCTCTCTCGTGTTCTTGATTTGGCATGATCTTGATGTATCGCGAGCTTTGCTATTATAGTTAGATCTTATGTTTCTCCTCCCCCTCTTCTCTCTTGTAATGAATTGAGTTTCCCCTTTGAAGTAATCTTATCGGATAGAGTCTTTAAAGATTTGAGAACACTTGATGTATGTCTTGCCGTGCGTATCTGTGGTTACAATGGGATACCACGTGATTCACTTGATGTATGTTTTGGTGATCAACTTGCGGGTTCCGCCCATGAACCTATGCATAGGGGTTGGCACATGTTTTTGTCGTGATTCTCCGGTAGAAACTTTGGGGCACTCTTTGAGGTTCTATGTGTTGGTTGAATGGATGAATCTGAGATTGTGTGACGCATACCGTATAATCATACCCACGGATACTTGAGGTGACATTGGAGTATCTAGGTGACATTAGGGTTTTGGTTGATTTGTGTCTTAAGGTGTTATTCTAGTACGAACTCTAGGGCTGTTTGTGACACTTATAGGAATATCCCAATGGATTGATTGGAAAGAATAACTTTGAGGTGGTTTCGTACCCTACCATAATCTCTTCGTTCGTTCTCCGCTATTAGTGACTTTGGAGTGACTCTTTGTTGCATGTTGAGGGATAGTTATGTGATCCAATTATGATATTATTGTTGAGGGAACTTACACTAGCGAAAGTATGAACCCTAGGCCTTGTTTCCTATCATTGCAATACCGTTTACGCTCACTTTTTATCATTAGTTACCTTGCTGTTTTTATATTTTCAGATTACAAATACCTTTACCTACTATCCATATACCACTTGTATCACCATCTCTTCGCCGAACTAGTGCACCTATACAATTTACCATTGTATTGGGTGTGTTGGGGACACAAGAGACTCTTTGTTATTTGGTTGCAGGGTTGCTTGAGAGAGACCATCTTCATCCTATGCCTCCTACGGATTGATAAACCTTAGGTCATCCACTTGAGGGAAATTTGCTACTGTCCTACAAACCTCTGCACTTGGAGGCCCAACAACGTCTACAAGAAGAAGGTTGTGTAGTAGACATCAAGCTCTTTTCTGACGCCGTTGCTGGGGAGGTGAGTGCTTGAAGGTATATCTTTAGATCTTGCAATCGAGTCTTTTAGTTTCTTGTTTTATCACTAGTTTAGTTTTTAAAAGAAAATTACAAAAAAATGGAATTAAGTTTGTCTCATACGCTTCACCTTTTTAATATCTTTCGTGAGTATGATAGAAAGGATAATTGTGCTCAAGTGCTAGAAGAAGAAATCTATAAAATGTCCGGCACTAAATATTTGAATGATGAGCATGATTGCAATGCTGTTAGTATGAATTCCTTGAATATCCATGATGCTAATGATATGCAAAGCCACAAGCTTGGGGAAGCTATGCTTGATGAAGATGATATTTTTTGTCCCCCAAGTTTTGATGAGAAAATTTATTATGATGAAAGCATGCCTCCTATTTATGATGATTATATTGATGAAAGTGGATTTGGAGAGGTCATGACTTTATTTAGTGATGAATCCACTATTCCGGAAGAGGTTCCAATTGATTATGAGAACGAAGTTGCTATCTATGATGATTATTGTGATGACTTGTATGCTATAAAGAATAATGATATCCATGAAACTTGGCATCATGATTTTAGTTTTCAATTGGATTATGCCTCACATGATAGTTATTTTGTTGAGTTTCCTCCCACTATTATTCATGAGAAGAATTTTGCTTGTGTGGAGAGTAATAAAATTTCTATGCTTGTAGATCATGAAAAGAATGCTTTAGGTGCTGGTTATATTGTTGAATTCATTCATGATGCTACTGAAAATTATTATGAGGGAGGAATATATGCTTGTAGGAATTGCAATAATATCAAGTTTCCTCTCTATGTGCTTAAAGTTTCAAAGTTATGCTTGTTTTGCCTTCCTATGAGAGTTAATTCTTGTTCCCATAAGTTGTTTGCTCACAAAATCGCCATGCATAGGAAGAGGGTTAGACTTAAATGTGCTAGTAATATTCTTCATGATGCTCCCTTTATGTTACAACTCTTATCCTTCATGTGAGCATCATTGAAATCATCATGCCTAGCTAGGGGCGTTAAACGATAGCGCCTGTTGGGAGGCAACCCAACTTTATTTTTTGTTCCTTGCTTTTCTTTCTCCTGTTTAGTAATAAATAATTCATCTAGACTCTGTTTAGGTGTGGTTTTATGCTTTTAATTAGTGTTTGTGCCAAGTAGAACCTTTGGGAAGACTTGGGGAAAGTCTTGTTGATCATGCTGTAAAAAACAGAAACTTTAGCGCTCACGAGAATTGCTGCCATTTTTATTAGGAAAGTGATATTTAGTTAATTATTTTTGAAGATGATTAAGAGATAAATTCCTCAGGTCCAGAAATTTATTTTAGAATTTTTGGGGTTCCAGAAGTTTGCGTTAGTTACAGATTACTACAGACTGTTCTGTTTTTTGACAGATTCTGTTTTTCGTGTGTTGTTTGCTTATTTTGATGAATCTATGGCTAGTAAAATAGTTTATAAACCATAGAGAAGTTGGAATACAGTAGGTTTAACACCAATATAAATAGAGAATGAGTTCATTACAGTAACTTGAAGTGGTGTTTTGTTTTCTTTCGCTAACGGAGCTCATGAGTTTTCTACCTTAAGTTTTGTGTTGTGAAGTTTTCAAGTTTTGGGTAAGGATTCGATGGACTATGGAATAAGGAGTGGAAAGAGCCTAAGCTTGGGGATTCCCAAGGCACCCCAAGGTAATATTCAAGGATAGCCAAGAGCCTAAGCTTGGGGATGCCCCAGAAGGCATCCCCTCTTTCGTCTTCATTCATCGGTAACTTTACTTGGAGCTATATTTTTATTCGCCACATGATATGTGTTTTTCTTGGAGCGTCATTTTATTTAATTATGTTTTGCTTGATGTTTGAATAAAATACCAAGACATGAAATTCTTAAATGTTAGAGAGTCTTCACATAGTTGCATAATTATTCAACTACTCATTGATCTTCACTTATATCTTTCAGAGTAGTTTGTCATTTGCTCTAGTGCTTCACTTATATCTTTTAGAGCACGGTGGTAGTTTTATTTTGAAGAAATAGATGAACTCTCATGCTTCACTTAGATTATTTTGAGAGTCTTAAATATCATGGTAATTTGCTTAAAATCCTAATATGCTAGGTATACAAGATCAGTAAAAACTTTCTTATGAGTGTGTTGAATACTAAGAGAAGTTTGATGCTTGATGATTGTTTTGAGATATGGAGGTAATAATATCAAAGTCGCGCTAGTTGAGTAGTTGTGAATTTGAGAAATGCTTGTGTTGAAGTTTGCAAGTCCCGTAGCATGCACGTATGGTAAACGTTATGTAACAAATTTGAAACATGAGGTGTTATTTGATTGTCCTCCTTATGAGTGGCGGTCGGGGACGAGCGATGGTCTTTTCCTACCAATCTACCCCCCTAGGAGCATGCGTGTAGTGCCGAGGTTTTTTATGACTTTTATATTTTTGCAATAAGTATGTGAGTTCTTTATGACTAATGTTGAGTCCATGGATTATACGCACTCTCACCCTTCCATCATTGCTAGCCTCTTCGGTACCGTGCATTGCCCTTTCTCACATTGAGAGTTGGTGCAAACTTCGCCGGTGCATCCAAACCCCGTGATATGATACGCTCTGTCACACATAAACCTCCTTATATCTTCCTCAAAACAGCCACCATACCTACCTATTATGGCATTTCCATAGCCATTCCGAGATATATTGCCATGCAACTTTCCACCATTCCGTTTATTATGACACGCATCATCATTGTCATATTGCTTTGCATGATCATGTAGTTGACATCGTATTTGTGGCAAAGCCACCGTCCATAATTTTTCATACATGTCACACTTGATTCATCGCAATCCCGGTACACCGCCGGAGGCATTCATATAGAGTCATCTTTGTTCTAGTATCGAGTTGTAATCATTGAGTTGTAAATAAATAGAAGTGTGATGATCATCATTTTATAGAGCATTGTCCCAAGTGAGGAATAAAAAATAAAAAAGAGAAAGGCCATAAAAAAAGAGAAGGCCCAAAAAAAAGAGAGAAAGGCCATAAAAAAGAGAAGGCCCAAAAAAAGAGAGAAAGTCCATAAAAAGAGAAGGCCCAAAAAATGAAAATGAGAGAAAAATAGAGAAGGGACAATGCTACTATACTTTTACCACACTTGTGCTTCAAAGTAGCACCATGATCTTCATAGTAGAGAGTCTCTTGTTTTGTCACTTTCATATACTAGTGGGAATTTTTCGTTGTAGAACTTTGCTTGTATATTCCAACAATGGGCCTCCTCAAGTGCCCTAGGTCTTCGTGAGCAAGCAAGTTGGATGCACACCCACTTAGTTTCTTTTGTTGAGCTTTCATACATTTATATCTCTAGTGCATCCGTTGCATGGCAATCCCTACTCCTTGCATTAACATCAATCAGTGGGCATATCCATAGCCCATTGATTAGCCTCGTTGATGTGAGACTTTCTCCTTTTTGTCTTCTCCACATAACCCCCTCATTATTCTATTCCACCCATAGTGCTATATCCATGGCTCGCGCTCATGTATTGCGTGAAAGTTTATAGGTTTGAGATTACTAAAGTATGAAACAATTGCTTGGCTTGTCATCGGGGTTGTGCATGATGAGAGCATTCTTGTGTGACGAAGATGAAAGATGACTAAACTATATGATTTTGTAGGGATGAACTTTCTTTGGCCATGTTATTTTGAGAAGACATAATTGCTTAGTTAGTATGCTTGAAGTATTATCATTTTTATGTCAATATGAACATTTGTCTTGAATCTTTCGGATCTGAATATTCATGCCACAATTAAGAAGAATTACATTGAAATTATGCCAAGTAGCATTCCACATCAAAAATTCTGTTTTTATCATTTACCTACTCGAGGACGAGCAGGAATTAAGCTTGGGGATGCTCGATACGTCTCCAACGTATCTATAATTTTTGATTGCTCCATGCTATGTTATCTACTGTTTTGGGCAATATTGGGCTTTATTATCCACTTTTATATTATTTTTGGGACTAACCTATTAACCGGAGGCCCAGCCCAGATTTACTGTTTTTTGCCTATTTCAGTGTTACGAAGAAAAGGAATATCAAACAGAGTCGAAACGGAATGAAATCAACTGGAGAAGTTATTTTTGGAAGGAAAGCTACTGGATGGACTTGGACCCCACGTCAGGAGCCAAGGGAGGTGCTCATGAGGGTGGGGGCGCCCCCCCCCCCAGGGCGCGCCCCCTGCCTCGTGGGGCCCCCGAAGCTCCACCGACGTACTTCCTGCACCCATATATACTCACGTACCCTAAAACTTCAAGAACATACAATAGATCGGGAGTTCCGCCGCCAGAAGCCTCCGTAGCCACCGAAAACCAATCTAGACCCGTTTCGGCACCCTACCGGAGGGGGCAATCCCTCTCCAATGGCCATCTTCATCATCCCGATGCTCTCCATGACGAGGAGGGAGTAGTTCTCCCTCGGGGCTGAGGGTATGTACCAGTAGCTATGTGTTTGATCTCTCTCCCTCGTGTTCTTGATTTGGCACGATCTTGATGTATCGCGAGCTTTGCTATTATAGTTGGATCTTATGTTTCTCCTCCCCCTCTTCTCTCTTGTAATGAATTGAGTTTCCCCTTTGAAGTAATCTTATCAGATTGAGTCTTTAAAGATTTGAGAACACTTGATGTATGTCTTGTCGTGCGTATCTGTGGTGACAATGGGATACCACGTGATTCACTTGATGTATGTTTTGGTGATCAACTTGCGGGTTCCTCCCATGAACCTATGCATAGGGGTTGGAACATGTTTTCGTCATGATTCTTCGGCAGAAACTTTGGGGCACTCTTGAGGTTCTATGTGCTAGTTGAATAGATGAATCTGAGATTGTGTGACGCATATCGTATAATCATACCCACGGATACTTGAGGTGACATTGGAGTATCTAGGTGACATTAGGGTTTTGGTTGATTTGTGTCTTAAGGTGTTATTCTAGTACGAACTCTAGGGCTGTTTGTGACACTTATAGGAATAGCCCAACTGATTGATTGGGAAGAATAACTTTGAGGTGGTTTCGTACCCTACCATAATCTCTTCGTTCGTTCTCCGCTATTAGTGACTTTGGAGTGACTCTTTGTTGCATGTTGAGAGATAGTTATGTGATCCAATTATGATATTATTGTTGAGGGAACTTACACTAGCGAAAGTATGAACCCTAGGCCTTGTTTCCTATCATTGCAATACCGTTTACGCTCACTTTTATCATTAGTTACCTTGCTGTTTTTATATTTTCACATTACAAATACCTTTACCTACTATCCATATACCACTTGTATCACCATCTCTTCGCCGAACTAGTGCACCTATACAATTTACCATTGTATTGGGTGTGTTGGGGACACAAGAGACTCTTTGTTATTTGGTTGCAGGGTTGCTTGAGAGAGACCATCTTCATCCTATGCCTCCTATGGATTGATAAACCTTAGGTCATCCACTTGAGGGAAATTTGCTACTGTCCTACAAACCTCTACACTTGGAGGCCCAACAACATCTACAAGAAGAAGGTTGTGTAGTATACATCACAAGGCCACTGTTGGACGAGACACTAGACCAAGTCCTCAAAAGAAGTAGGTCGCCTTTCAGGTCCCATCCTCTAAGGACGAAGCTGATGATGAAGAACTGGAAGAAATCATCAAAGACAGACAGCGCAGGGCCGCTAGAGCCAAAGGCAGCAATGTGCCATTGACAGTGGATCCCAAGTTGATCCTCGACTTCGTCGACTTGTGGCACAAGGACCCCAACACACCTCTGCCTGAGAGGAACCTCACTCCTGGTCAAAGTCATGTGTTGACCGCCTTCATTGACAAAGAGAAATGGAAGTTTGAGAAGGCCAGGCAGCTGAAGAGGGCGCAATACAAGAAAGAGCGCTACATGAAGAAAAATGTTGTCAATATGACATCTGATGAACTTATGTCTATTCAAACTGAGATCAAAGCACTCAGTGATGAATTCAACGTCTACCGCACAGACTAGCTTGGAGCCAAGGTCAGATTTGTGAAGTTAGCTGAAAAATTCACTACCGATGTTGCAGCTCCAACGCAACAAGAAATTCCTCAGGATGAAGCATCTGCTCAGCCTACTGAAGAAAATGCCAGCACCGCTGATGACAATCAGGCTCCTGAAGAAAATGCTACTACCAGGGCTGATGACTGCATTCCATCCGCTGATGAAACTGCCAGGGCAACCTCTAGTGTTGCGCCTGAAGAAACTATCAGGATAGCTGAAGCTTCAACCGCTATGCCTGAAGAAACTGATCATGCCAAGGCAACTGCATCAGTTGTGCCTGAAGAAACGGAACCAATTTCCTCTGCTCCTCCTGCACCTACACCAAGTCTAATTCTTCCTTATGCATCAGAAGCGAAGAAGACCAAGGCTGTAGAGCGTGCATCTGTGAAGAAAAGGAAAGCATCAACTTCAGCAGAATCTTCAGCTCTGAAGAAGATGAAGAAATTGACCAACTCGTTTGAAAATCTGATTGATGTTTTTCCAGTCTCAAGCATGCCATCAAAGGAACTCGTTCCTTTTGATGAAGAATACGTGATCCCAAGCGGATCCGATGAAGACATTCCTTCTGCTGCTTCTTCAGAGAAGTTGGATGAAGAAATTGAAGTGGATGCAATCCCTTCAACACCAGTTGTCTCATCGCCGATGCCTCAGTTTACTGCTGAAGAGGCCGGCATTGAAGAAATAAATGAAGATGATGATGTGGACATTGGATGCACAACGCCAGTGATGAATGATGACTTTGGGGAAAGTCATCACCCCAATTCTCCTTTGTTCACTCCTATGCAAAAAATTCCTCAGTACCCAGTGACTACTGAAGTTCAGATGGGATCTAAAGAACCACACCCCACTTCGTCTATCCCTGAAAAGATTCCAGCCACTAATGCTGATGAAATTGTTGCTGGATAATTGAAGACCCAGGCTGCCACGGAAGAAGAAACTGAAATTCCTCAGCCTGCGGATCCTAAGATTGCGCTTCCTGAGGTTGTGATGCAATTGACTGACACTCCTCACCCCAAGCCAAAGGATCCTTTCTCAAAGAAGTAAAAATTCAAGGCTGATGACTTCTTCCACGAGCATGTATTCTTCACGGACTACAACCCCTATGACTATGCTCGTCTTAGAAGGAAGCTTTTCTGGACTGCCAGCCAAGCAAACTTCTATTCTTCGCTGCTATTCAACAAAGACAAAGTCTTCGACCATGAGCATATTCCTCATGTGGACATGGAATCACTGCCTTGCTTCGTGTCAGTCCTCAGTGTTCTTCATGATGCTGGACTGCTCAACTTTTGCACTGATATTGTTGATTGGAATGAAGAGCTAATTCTTCAGTTCTATGCAACGTTGCACATCATAGGAGATGCTGAAGATGTGAACTCTTGGGTATTGGACTGGATGATAGAGAATACGCACTTCAAAGCACCGGCATGTGAATTGCTTCATGCCTTGCCTGTCAGTCCTCCCCTTGAAGGCTCTCGTTACATATACCATGAACCTGAACTTACCGCTCACTACATGCAAGTGTTGATGAAGCCGCTGAAGCCCGATCAAGCCCCAAGGACCAAGTTCCTTGTGAAGGAATTGTTGTTTGTGCCTAGAACTGTCTATCGCATTTTGACGGAGACATTGAGTCCAATAAAAGGCCACGATTCGAATGACAAAGAAGTTGTTGGCAACATGAAGAATCTGCTATTCAATATCATACATGACATCCCTATCAACTATCATGATTTCTTCATGAGGACTCTGGCAAATGTTGCACTCTCTCCATTTGAGTTGAAGCCTTATGCTCCTTGGATTATGAGATTCCTCAGAACAAGGTCTTCACTCAACTACAAGGCTGATTTTCAGAATCACATCAGTTACCTGCCCCCAATAGAAGTCCTTAAGCAGACATTTTCCTCATCTGATGAAAAAGGGCAAGCCTACTGCAATTATTGATGAAGGCATTCGTCCATTGGATGGTATGTTCTGCAAAGCTGCATCCTACTCCGCCAATGATGACTCTGCCACTCATGACTCTGTCGCAAATGCTTCAAAGCAAAATCCTGAAGGCACGGCTCCAAGGGTGATGACTGATTGTGAGCTTCTCCTCAGTCTTCACCAGAAGGTCGATCGCAACCATAAATGGGTTAAGCGTCAGTTTGGTTCTATTCTTCACAACATGACTGCTACACACAATGCAGTGAAGAAAAACCAGTACTACCTCCATGAAGTCTTCGGTCGCACCTGGGCTATTTTGTCACATTTGTATGGTGAAGATGATTTGAAGCAAATGGGTTTCAAGCAGGACTTTGACTGGTCTCAGCCACCGGTGAAGAAATTCAAGAATACCAAAGTTCCTTCTTTGGTAGCCAGCTCATATTCTTCATCACGCGCGACTGATGAACATGAAGACTTGGACGACACTGCGGTAGGCCCTACCTCAACAATAGACCCCAACAATGTTGGCGCTCCTTCTTCCACTCAGTGATGATATTCTTCAGGGGCGTTAGTCCTCATTTTTCGTCCCTTTTGGTCATTCGATGACAAAGGGGGAGAAATTTGAGTTAGTCTTCAAGCGGGTCTACTTATATAGGCGTTTTTTTCTAAGTTACAACTCTCGTTATTTTGAAGACTTTGTTGGATCGAGTTGTAAACTTAAAACCCGATGGTGGTTTGATACTTTTGCTGTGTTCTTTTGCATGCTTATTCCTCATATATGTTAATGCACGCATGCTGAATTACATCAGCCACCATATTTCATCATGCATTTCAAATTCTTCATATTATATGTTAAATGTGTGTATGAATTACAAGATATAGGGGGAGATCTCCATGATTCTACTCTTCAAGTGTGCATTGCTTCAAAAGTAAATTCCTCACTATGCACATCTTCAGGGGGAGTTCTTCTATATCTTGCAATCAAATTCCTCAATATCAGTATTTACACTTCATATGTTTATCCCCATTGAAAACTTAACCTATATTGTCATCAATCACCAAAAAGGGGGAGATTGTAAGTGCATCTAGTTCCCCTTAGTGATTTTGGTGTATTGAAGACTTATGGGTTAAGGGACTGATGCGTTTGTGAGTGAACACAGGTCTACAAGTCTATGAGGAGTTTGATATTTACAGAGAAAGTCGACCCCTAAAAATGAAGTTCTTTGACTGAAGACTTTGGATTTCTGAAGACTTTCTGAAGACTTTGAAAGTGAAGAAATTGGTGTGACTGTGAAGACTTGGTATTCATTCAAGGAACATGAAGTGTGAAGACTTTTGTTTTCATAATTTCATTTTCTCTTTCTTGAGTCATAGCAAACACCGTACTGTTAAAGGGGGTCGAGGAAATACTAAGGAAAAGTTTCCAAGTGATGCTCAACTCAAAATCCTACACCTACCAATCCCTTCGAGTGAAGCCATTGGAAATCTCATGCAGTTCAGTCAACTTCTTTAGTGATAGAGATGAAGTTCTTCTGGTCTCTGAAGAATTTGTTCTAACTGAGGAGTTAGGAATTCGCCACTCCGGATTACCTACAAGTGAGGAACATGATGGCCCTGAGGAATTTGATAGTCAAATTTCCGACCGTTGTTGTGCTACGCGCCAGTTGTCCCAAAATACCTTCCCACCTAACGGTCATATCATTGAAGGGCATTAATGTCTTATTATGTCGGGCTGCTCCCTAGGCAATAAATAGCCGCCCCCTACAACCACTAGCTGGTTGCCTGCTCCGAGAGAAACTGGCACTTGTCATTTGAGAGCACCCCATCCTCCGAGGACTTTGAGCGAAAATCATCAAGTGAGGAAAACCCAAACCCAAACACCTAAAACCCAAAGTGATTGAGCATCACTGAAGAGATTGATCCTGCATGGATCCGACACTTGTTACCTTTGAAGACTATGCATCTTCCAGACGGTTAGGCATCATGGTCTAGAGCATCCAAGAGGAAATTGTGGATCGCCAAGTGACCGAGTCTGTGAAGGTTTGGAAGTCACCTGAAGACTTACCACGAGTGATTGGGCGAGGTCTGTGTGACCTTAGATCAAGGGGGAAACGGTGAGGACTAAGTGTCCTGAACTGCATGTTCAGGACTGGGTGTCCGGGACTGTGTGTCCTCAGGTTTGAATACCTAGCCACCCTAACCAGACGTACAACTGTCACAGCAGTTGGAACTGGTCTGCCAAACCATTATCTTCACCAAGCCTACTGGTTCTATTTCCTCAACCCTTCCATTTCCTCATTATCGTGTTGTGTGCTTGTTCATATCTGTTTGAAAACTTTGACAGAAGACTTTCTCAATTTCCTCAATTCAATTTCTTTAGTCTGTTTGTCTTCATCCTGTTTATCCTGTGTTTACGCTTTCTGTACTCTATGCTTGTTTTCAGTTCATCATGAAGACCATGCTTATGTTCTGTTATGTTTACATCAGAGTACTTATTCCGCTGCACGTAGTTCTTCTCTTAGGAATTTCCTCACCCTGAAATTCCTCAGTGAAGAATTCATAAAAATCACCTATTCACCCCCCTCTAGTCGACTTAACGCATTTCAATGATGCTTTGTTTGTTTTATACTTATTGTTTCTTCCCCATCTTCTCTTCGGTAGACCCCGAGGCCGATGATGCCCCAGTGATTGACTACGTTGACAACGACACTTCTTCCTTTTCAACAGAGCTTACAGGCAAGCAAACCCCCCTTAAGCATTTCGATATCGCCCATTCCCTTCTCTCTTATGCTTGCATTAGAATCTGCTGTTACTACTTTTATCCTATTTCTGCTGCATAGCCTATTTATTGTAACCTGCTATTGTTACCTATCTGCTTATCCTAAACTATTTAGTATAGGCTGGGTAGAGACACATCAGAGACCCCCACTTTGTCCCGACTGCCCCGCTGGATTATCAGAAGACCCGATCAACGGGATCGAAGATCAGGCCCTAGCACCGCACATCACTTTCCCCTTAGTTGCTCGACACTACTGGGTTACTATCGAGTGTCGAGGGTGATACCTCATCAGCACTTCTGATGTTAACCTTGTAGGTTAGTTCATCGGTAATGATCATCGAGGGTGATTCTTCCTTCTCCACTTCCGATAACGACACTATCGTGCAACTCCTCAAGAGTGGACCTTGAGGGTGATTCCTCCTTCGTTCACCTTGACGATAACATCAGGTGGAATTCCATCGAGGGTGATTCCTCAGGGTTCCCCTTGGTGTTAGACACACGGTTACTATGGTTACTATGACTTTACACTGAATCGTGTTACTAAGATGGGTCGGCCCCGAGGGGTACCCACGCGAGCTTAATTGCGAGTGACGTGGAGTCGGGTTGACCTGGAAGGTGCCCGCGAGATAATTACGAGGCATGGCCGGGCATCCTTAGCCTTTGTCGCGAGTCCTCGAGACAGGGCAATGGGGTCACATCGATTGTGAGTCTCTGCTCATTATCGTGCGTTCCTAATCCACTACGATTTGGATATTTGATCCGAGGGGCCTCTAGCCTGATAGCACTAAGCATCACGCCGAAATAAGTATGGGCACTCTGCGTCGTATGTATCAGCCAAAAGCTCAACGGACGTCAGCGATGGAGCAGCGCGCGCCGGGTTGGACTGGAACACCTCGCCGTGTATAAGGGGGGCTAGGTCTGCTCACCGGCCGCGTACGCAATGTGCATGAGTGCAAAGGGCGATGGGCCCAAGACCCCTGCGCGCTTAGGATGTGGACTAGCATGCTAGCCTCTCTAACGAGCCTAGGTAGGACTGTGGTGTGTTGATCAGCCGAGGGCGGTCATGACCTGATGGTGTGTCCGGCCGGAGTTGATCGAGCATGTTTGGTAAGTTGGTGCACCCCTGCAGGGAAGAAAACATCTATCGATAGCCTGTCCTACAGTAACGGACACTCGAAGTTGTATCCCGATCGATACAACTAGAACTTGATGCTGAGGCATGTAATGGAAATGATGGCTCCGGGATTGTTTTCTCGTAGGGAGTCGAGGAAGTGATCTCCGGGCGATGTTACAACATACTTACTAATATTATAATATGCCACTTATCTCTTCTCATGCAGCAAGATGCTTGGAGCTGCTAGTCTTCAATAGGCTAGGATTTACCCTTCTCTTCTGGCATTCTGCAGCTCAGTCCATAGATACTACCCATTTCATTGACACTGATGCATATGTAGTGTAGATCCTTGCTTGCGAGTACTTTGGATGAGTACTCACGGTTGCTTTGCTCCCTCTTTCCCCATTTTTCCTTTCTTTCTGGATGTCGCAACCAGATGGTGGAGCCCAGGAACCAGATTCCACCATCGACGATGACTACTACCACCACAAGGGTGCTTACTACTACATGGAGGCTGTTGACGACCAGGAGTAGTTAGGAGGCTCCCAGGCCGGAGGCCTTACCTTCTCGATCGTAGATGCTTTTGTGCTGGCCTTCTTAAGGCAAACTTGTTTAACTTATGTCTGTACTCACATGTTGTTGCTTCCGCTGACTTGTTTGTATTCGACCTTATGTATTCGAGCCCTCGAGGGCCCTGGCTTGTAATATAAAGCTTGTATTATTTTAATTTGTGTATAGAGTTGTGTTGTGGTATCTTCCTGTGAGTCCCTGATATTGATCGTACACATTTGCGTGTATGATTAGTGTACGATTGAATCAGGGGCGTCACAAGTTGGTATCAGAGCCGACTGCCTGTAGGTATCCCCCTTCCAACTCCTTGGCCGAACTTGAGTCTAGTCTTTGAAAAACTTTTACTAACATTGTTGTGTGGCTTATGGGCCCACATCACAATTGGGTGGTATTAGGATCTTTTATTCCTCGTCTATACTCTAGGATTCTGATCTCTCTTCTATTCGGGTTAAATGTTTTTGCTAAAATCTAACTTTAGGTTCTCGAAAATACTTTCTCCCGGAGAGCCCCTTCAGTCCAGATGATCGCTTGCTGCACCAGAAGATTTCGAAGATACTCTTCGATGTTTCCCCGAAACCCTTGTGCTCTTCGCCATTGCAATTCCATATCACCGATAAATCCCTATGGATAGCTGCATACACTTGTCGTCCATACCTTATTTTCCAATTTTTCTTGTTATTACAAGATACCCTGAAATACTTTGGATATTACGAGAATCCTTTGTGTCTGCTGCCTTGCAGCTCCTTTTCCACATGAATACATGTATGAATAATTCCTCACACTTACCGGGGATTCGTTCATCCCCAGTTGTTCATGCGTTTCACAAATGTCTTTGAAACACTATTCAATCTTCCGAAAATCCTCAGCAACCTATTACTCTAGAAAGTTTTACCTCCTTGCATTATGGTTAATTCCATACGTATAGCAATATTCCTTAAAATCCTTTGTGGTTGGCATTCTGAGCCTTTGATTCAACGTGTGCGCAATTACTCGCAGTATACAATGATCCTTAGAAATTTTACTTTTGGCTCAGACAATATATTAAACAGGAGCTGGTTCTCGGCAAATCAAACCTTGGTTGATTGTCGTTCTAATTCTATTCTACTTAACCATCATTTGATCAGAGCATCTGCTTTTGATCCTTCATTTTGGAAATCATAATTCCTTTGTTAATTAAAATTTCAATTAGTCGGTTGTTTCTATAATCTCATATCCTTGCATTCTTTCTTCATCTGATTGGGTACCGATACCCACATCAGCTCTATTATGGGTCATCAAATCCTTTGTTGAACTACCATCCGACAGTGTCCTTCATATTTACTCACCTTGTGAATTCTTCCCTGATACATAATGCATTTGGTAAATTGTATCCCCTCCTTTTGTCTACCGTGCTCTGATTTCGAGCTTGAGTTAATTACCTCTGAAGTTTTTGCAAATGTTCCTAAGATGCCCCGACGGGTTGAACTAATGCTTTCCCTAATTTGTGTGAACCCGAAAATTTCTAAGGGTCATACTCTACTGGTGTTACGCTGGATAAAAATTTCTACACTACAACTTCGTCAAAAGCGAGAAGTAAATGAGAGGTTATGCATTGAAGAAGTGGGAGTCGACCTTGTACTTTTTGTTCATGCCCATGGACATGATGTAGATGTTATCATGTAAGCTTCTTGTCATAATAACTTCCTTGATATAATATCATCCGGTATCTGTGAATTGATCCTTTGCAATCGTGGTTCCGACCATATTTTCTCCTTGATTCCATTTCTCAGACAAATTAAAGAACATGTATTCTGCAGATCAATACGCCTGGCCAACCTCGATTCTGCTCTACCTTCAAGTATTACCCTTTGGTATCTCGAGAGTATCATGGAACTACATTATGAGTTCTTCCTCAACTATTTTTCTAGCGGATTCCAATTTTCCATGGGTTCTGAGTTGTTAGACACTCCAGGACTCCGATAACAGAATCGAGTCCGCACTATGATTCAACAACTTCTAGTAATCTTCATTGCTTACGAGTATATACTTGATCATGCCATTCCCAACTGATTGGCTACATCATCATCGTCATGCTAAAGCTCGACCGTGCTACCTATGTCCTTCGTTCCAAGAACACAAATCTGACAGTGCACTAAACTACATTGAACTTTCAACATCATATTGTTTGTTTTGAAAAGCAATTTCGATTCTGAGCTTGCAATCCTATATGTGGTTGAACTTTTTGCTTCACCCTTCCTTTTGCTTGATGTTGTCGATGATTGATTACATCTTCAAGAAATCTCTCAACAAATGTGTTATGATCATCATCAACATTCTGAACTCCTTTGGGATATCAATCGGATTCACGATGGGAAATACCATCCTTGCCCCCCCCCCCCCCCGAGGAATTTTTGTTGAGCCCCTTGGCCACCTCATCATCTTTTCCTTCCTAAAATTGTACAACTTATTTTATAAGTTATTTCCGATGGATCCTTTGTGTACCCAAAGGATGACCTTTACCTTATGACCATGTCAATGATATCCCAAAGCATGACCGTGGTACTCAAACATCAACAAGAACCTTGCAAGCATAATGCTAAATGTTTCTTGATCAATTATCCAAACACCATTGTATGGGTAACATCATGAGTTTCCTCGCCCTTTTCCCTAAATGGTTACATACTTGGAGTCTTGTCATGTGTATCATGATATGCCTTTCCTTGGGAAAGATATACTCTTGATACTCGGGTATAATCACATTTTCCTTTCCATTGTTTTGTTTAACCTTTCTTGTAAGCTGATTTATATGAGCAGTGATAATTCCCTGCTTATGTAAGCACCTCGGTGTACAACTCTGTCAGTAAGATCCTATTACTATTGTTGTTAACATTCCGGTAACCGCCGGTGGGCGAGAACTTTACCTATTGGTCCACCTCGTTCCTACGAGTAGGAAAATGGTTCTCTGCGTCCCTCTCCATTGGTACCTATGTGGTTGCCAATGTATCTGACAGGATATATATCCACTGACAAACCTTGCTATCGTGACCGTGCAAGATGTCACCGCTCTTTCTACTTTTAACCCACATGGTGGGCCCATAACCCATGATACGTCTCCGTCATATCTACTTTTCCAAACACTTTTGCCCTTGTTTTGGACTCTAACTTGCATGATTTGAATAGAACTAACCAGGACTGACGTTGTTTTCAGCAGAATTGCCATGGTGTTATTTTTGTGCAGAAATAAAAGTTCTAAGAATGACCTGAAAATCAACAGAGCATTATTTTGGAATATATAAAAAAATACTGGAAGGAAAATCCACGTCAAGGAGGGCCTCCACCTGTCCACGAGGGTGGGGGCGCGCCCTACCCCCTGGGCGCACCCCCTGCCTCATGGGCCCCCTGATGCTCCACCGACCTCAACCTTGACTCCATATATTCACTTTCAGGGAGAAAAAACCAGGGAGAAGGATTCATCGCATTTTACGATACGGAGTCACCGCCAAGCCCTAAACTCTCTCGGGAGGGCTGATCTGGAGTCCGTTCGGGGCTCTGGAGAGGGGAATCCGTCGCCATCGTCATCATCAACCATCCTCCATCACCAATTTCATGATGCTCACCGCCATGCGTGAGTAATTCCATCGTAGGCTTGCTGGACGGTGATGGGTTGGATGAGATTTATCATGTAATCAAGTTAGTTTTGTTAGGGTTTGATACTAGTATCCACTATGTTCTGAGATTGATGTTGCTATGACTTTGCTATGCTTAATGCTTGTCACTAGGGCCCGAGTGCCATGATTTAGGTTGATCAGGTCTTGTTAACAAACTCATTCCAAATAACATGGAACCGGAGAATTTTCGAATAACACTAGGTTACCTCAACGGGGATATGCACATCCCCAACAATAAGAATATCATATTTCTTCTTGACAGTAGGAAGAGGAAATTCAAAACCTCCAAAAATAATTGATGGAATTTTTCCAATAGAGTTGATACCGTGGACTTGAGGTTGTTTCCTCGGAAAGTGTACCATATGCTCATTACCATTAACATGAAAAGTGACATTGCCTTTGGTTCAATCATTAATAGCCCCTGCAGTATTCAAAAAGGGTCTTCCAAGAATAATAGACATACTATCGTCCTCGGGAATATCAAGAATAACAAAGTTCGTTAAAATAGTAACGTTTGCAACCACAACAGGCACATCCTCACAAATACCGACATGTATAGCAGTTGATTTATCGGCCATTTGCAAAGATATTTCAGTAGGTGCCAACTTATTCAAATCAAGTCTATGATATAAAGAGAGAGGCATAACACTAACACCGGCTCCAAGATCACATAAAGCAATTTTAACATAGTTTCTTTTAATGGAACATGGTATAGTTGGTACTCCTGGATCTCCTAGTTTCTTAGGTATTCCACCCTTAAAATTATAATTAGCAAGCATGGTGGAAATTTCAGCTTCCGGTATCTTTCTTTTATTAGTAACGATATCTTTCATGTACTTAGCATAAGGATTCATTTTAAGCATATCAGTCAAATGCATACGCAAGAAGATAGGTCTGATCATTTCAGCAAAGCGCTCAAAATCCTCATCATCCTTTTTCTTGGATGGTTTAGGAGGAAAAGGCATGGGTTTCTGAACCCATGGTTCTCTTTCTTTACCGTGCTTCCTAGCAACAAAGTCTCTCTCATCATAACGTTGATTCTTTGATTGTGGGTTATCAAGATCAACAACAGGTTCAATTTCTACATCATTATCATTGCTAGGTTGAGCATCAACATGAACATCATCATTAACATTATTACTAGGTTCATGTTCATTACCAGATTGTGTTTCAGCATCAGAAATAGAAATATCATTAGGATTCTCAGGTGTGTCAGTAACAGGTTCACTAGAAGCATGCAAAGTCCTATCATTTTTCTTTTTCTTCCGTTTAGAAGGACTAGGTGCATCAATATTATTTCTCTGAGAATCTTGCTCAATTCTCTTAGGATGGCCCTTAGGATACAAGGGTTCCTGAGTCATTTTACCACCTCTAGTCATAACTCTAACAACATTATCATTTTTCTTACTATTTAATTCATTGAGCAAATTATTCTGAGCTTTAAGTACTTGTTCTACTTGAGTGGTAACCATAGAATCATGTTTACTAATAAGTTTAAGTTCACCTTTAATATTAGCCATATAATCACCCAAGTGTTCAAGCATATCAGCATTGCGTTTTAATTCTCTACCAAAATAAGCATTAAAGTTTTCTTGCTTAACCATAAAGTTATCAAACTCATCCAAGCATGGGCTAGCAAACTTAGTAAATGGGTTTTTAGCTTTATCATATCTATAGAGAGAATTTACCTTTACTACCTGTGTCGGGTTATCAAGACCATGTATTTCTTCAATAGGTGATGGATTAAGACCATGTATTTCTTCAACAAGTGGTAAATTAAGACCATGTATTTCTTCAATAGGAGGTAAATTCTTAACATCTTCAGCTTTAATACCTTTTTCCTTCATAGATTTCTTTGCCTCTTGCATATCTTCAGGACTGAGAAATAGAATACCCCTTTTCTACAAGCAAAAGAAGAACGAGAAATCTTTTTGGGTTTTCTTTTTAATTACTACTACAAGCATGGAAATTAAACTAATTAAAAGCTACAACTAATATTTTTTTTGTTTTTCTTAAGGTTTATTAAACACACAAGAAGAAAGCATAAAAAGGAAAATAAACTAGCATGGATGATACAATGAGAAAGTATGAGCACCGACAACTAGCAATGAGTGTGTGAACATGAATATAATGTCGGTGAGAAATACGTACTCCCCCAAGCTTAGGCTTTTGGCCTAAGTTGGTCTATGGCCATGGCTGGCCTGGCGGATATCCAAAGTAATAGTTGGGGTCGTACTATGAAGAAGCCTCGGATTGCCACTAGTTGGCAATCACCTCTGGATCCCACTGGTAATCAGACTGTCGTGGAGGATCAAATTGTGGTCCCGGCTCTGGCTCTGTAGCTGATGTAGGGTTCCGGTAGGCATGAATGGCCTCCAACGGAACAAGGTACTTGCCTGCAGATAAATCAAACAAGGAAGGAGCAGGCAGGGTAATAGTCTCAGGATGATTTTTACCAAATATCAATTTGTACTTAAGCGCCTTTTCCCTATTCTTAACAATAAAATCATGTGCTACCATACTCTTGTAATCTACATAAACAGGAGGCAACAATTTTTCTTCTTTCTCATAGTGCTTAATAGGTATGTTAAAATGTGCAGCGAGGCGTGAGGCGAAGATGCCTCCAAGGACGGGGCCCTTAGTACGGTTAAGATTTAACCGCTTTGCAACAATAGCGCCCATACTAAATGTGTCATCACGAAATAAAGCATGGCACAAAATAACAATATCAGGGGCACTCAGGTTTCCACAGTTTCCGCATCCAATTAAGCATCTACTAGCAAATATAGCAAAGTAACGTAGAACAGAAAAGTTTACCTTGCGTGCCAACATGCTATTAAAATGGTTGTGATGTGGTATGATAGGGTGGTATCCTCTTTTGAACGATTCCAATGGCTTGACTTGGCACATGTTCACGCATGTAGTTGAAACACAATCAACATAGCCTCTACGATATTTATGTTCATGGTGCATTATATCCTACTCATGCTTGCATTCGGTGTTGATTAATTTTAATGCATGTTCATGACTGTTGTCGTTCTCTAGCTGGTCGCTAGCCTTCACCTGTATTAAGCGGGAATACTACTTGTGAATCCAATTCCATAAACCCCAAAGTTATTCCATATGAGTCCACCATACCTACCTATATACGGTATCTACCTGCCGTTCCAAGTAAATTTGTATGTGCCAAACTCTAAACCTTCAAAGAAACATTCTGTTTTGTATGCTCGAATAGCTCATGTATCAACTAGGGTTGTCCGTATCTTCCATGTTAGGCGGGTTATTCTCAAGAGGAGTGGACTCCGCTCCTCACTCACGAGAAAATGGCTGGTCACCGGGATGCCCAATCCCATGCTTTATGCAAATCAAATAAAAATAACGGCAAACAAAACTCCCACGGGACTCTTGTTAGTTGGAGGCACTCGTTGTTTCGATCAAGCCATGGATTGATGCTTGTTGGTGGAGGGGGAGTATAAACTTTACCATTCTATTTGGGAACCGCCTATGATGTGTGTAGCATGGAAGATATTGCCATCTCTTGGTTGTTATGTTGACAATGAAAGTATACCGCTCAAAATATTATTCTTATCTATTTCAAAACCGAGCTCTGGCACCTCTACAAATCCCTGCTTCCCTCTGCGAGGGGCCTATCTATTTAATTTTATGCTGAGTCATCATCCTCTTATTAAAAAGCACCAGTTGGAGAGCACCACTGTCTAGTCAGTCCTTGATCTTGATACAGTAATTATGTAAACATCATTACTGTTAGTTTACATTGAGTATGACTTGACTGGATCTCTTTTACCATGAATTACAATGTCTAGTCAGTCCTTGATCTTTAAAGGTGCTCTGCATTTATGTTTTGCGTCTTAGAAATGGCTAGCGAGATACCATCCTGTTATATCATATTATGATTGTTTTGAGAAAGTGTTGTCATCCGAGATTTATTATTATTGCTTGTTAGTTGATTATGCCATTGATATGAGTAAACATGAGACCTAAATGTTATTGTGAATATGGTTAGTTCATAATCTTTGCTGAAAACTTGAATGTTGGCTCTACATATTTACAACAACAAGAGCAAACAGAGTTTGTAAAAGTTTTTCTTTATCACTTTCAGTTTATCAACTAAATTGCTTGAGGACAAGCAAAGGTTTAAGCTTGGGGGAGTTGATACGTCTCCGTCGTATCTACTTTTCCAAACACATTTGCCCTTGTTTTGGACTCTAACTTGCATGATTTGAATCGAACTAACCCGGACTGACGCTGTTTTCAGCAGAATTGCCATGGTGTTATTTTGTGCAGAAATAAAAGTTCTCGGAATGACCTGAAAATCAACGTAGAATTAGTTTGGAATATATAAAAAATACTGGAAGGAAAATCCACGTCAGGGGGGCCTCCTACTATCCACGAGGGTGGGGGGCACGCCCTACCCCCCCCCCTAGCCGCGCCCCCTGCCTCGTGGGCCCCCTGACGCTCCACCGACCTCAACCTTGACTCCATATATTCACTTTCGGGGAGAAAAAACCAGGGAGAAGGATTCATCCCGTTTTACGATACAGAGCCGCCGCCAAGCCCTAAACTCTCTCGGGAGGGCTGATCTGGAGTCCGTTCGGGGCTCCGGAGAGGGGAATCTATCGCCATCGTCATCATCAACCATCCTCCATCACCAATTTCATGATGCTCACCGTCGTGTGTGAGTAATTCCATCGTAGGCTTGCTGGACAGTGATGGGTTGGATGAGATTTATCATGTACTCGAGTTAGTTTTGTTAGGGTTTGATCCCTAGTATCCACTATGTTCTGAGATTGATGTTGCTATGACTTTGCTATGCTTAATGCTTGTCACTAGGGCCCGAGTGCCATGATTTCAGATCTGAACCTATTATTTTTTCATCAATATACGAGAGTTCTTGATCCTATCTTGCAAGTCTATAGTCACCTATTATGTGTTATGATCCGTTAACCCCGAAGTGACAATAATCGGGATACTTACCGGTGATGACCGTAGTTTGAGGAGTTCATGTATTCACTATGTGTTAATGCTTTGTTTCAGTACTCTATTAAAAGGAGGCCTTAATATCCCTTAGTTTCCGCTAGGACCCCGCTGCCACGGGAGGGTTAGACAAAAGATGGCATGCAAGTTCTTTTCCATAAGCACGTATGACTATATTCGGAATACATGCCTACATTACATTGATGAACTAGAGCTAGTTCTGTGTCACTCTAGGTTATGACAGTTACATGATGAACCACATCCGGCATAATTCTTCATCACTGATCCATTGCCTACGAGCTGTCCATATAGTGTTCTCTGCTTATTTAACTTTCCGTTGCTATTGTTATCATCACTATAAAACACCAAAAATATTACTTTTGCTACCGTTACCACTACTATCATATTACTTTGCTACTAAATACCTTGCCGCAGATATTAAGTTTCCAGGTGTGGTTGAATTGACAACTCAGCTGCTAATACTTGAGAATATTCTTTGGCTCCCCTTGTGTCGAATCAATAAACTTGGGTTGAATACTCTACCCTCAAAAACTGTTGCGATCCCCTATACTTGTGGGTTATCAATCCACAGTTCCACAGGATCGAAACTTGACTATCATGTACACCCCTGTTTCCAAAGTTATTCCGCATGCCTGGTTTTGTATGTAATTCAAAAGCCACCTTACTAGTGATCTACTCTGGTATCAAACGCTATATTTATTTCGTTGCTCTGAACCCCTTTCACCTTCTATTTAGGCATCGAACGATTTCCTGCCCGTTTGAAACTTCTCGTGGTACCTTCTTACTTCGCTCTCGATATTTTCTCAAGTTTCTATTCGAGAGTTACTTTCCGCCACCTTCCCTGATCTTATCTACCAGTTAAGTGACCTTGTAGAGGTCCATTCTTCCAGAGTTACCCCTTGTCTTTTCGTAAGTACGATGAAGACCCCGAAGAAAGCATGACAACTTCATCATGATGACCTGGTGAGAGGAATGAAGACGTAAACGGAAGGGATCGACTTCTTCGAGAAGAGCAACCCAAAACAAAGAGATCCGTTAGAATTTCGTAACCAGAAATTTCACCCTTACTCCACCTCTTAAAATCTCGGGACGAGATTTCTTGTAGTGGAGGAGATTTGTAACACCCCGATAGTTAAGCTACACTAATCACACCCTAACGGTGCCATTCATTGCAATTAATTTCCTAAACTGCACTTTGGTCCAAACCGAGTTCAAGTTCACATTTTAGAATAAAGTCAAATTAATTAGTTCTTCAAACAGTAAAACTAAAATGTTCGAATAATTCTATAAATTCCTCTGATCATCTTGATCTTGAAACCAACTTCATTGGGCTCACAAATAAATTCCTAGGAAATTAATGAGTGGTCTAACAGAAAATAAAATGGCCTTTTTGAAACAAGCAATTATTTATTTAACTCCAATTGCCTCCAAACATTGTGAATAGCTGCTAATAATACAAAGTATTTTTGGGCAAAGTTTTAATGGCAAAAGAACTCATTTGATACAAAAAGTAATTGCAAAACAGGAGCAATAAAAGGAAAAAGAAAACAGAAACTAACCTACTGTGTGCCTGGGCCTTGAAGTGAAAAGGCAAGGCCCAACCGACCTAGAGCTCGTCCCCAACCTCTCTGTTCATCAGAGGCTGGGTGGAAGCTGTGCCCACGTTCGTGGGCATGGATGGCCACGTGCCGAGCATCCAGCCCCTCCTTGACATCTATAAGGCCCCCCTGGAACCCTAGACCCTTGCATTCCTCTTCCCCTCACTCGCTTGCCTCTCCCTATGCACACCTGATAGTTGCCGTCGCCGCCTCTTGCCATCACCGTGGCCACCAAGCACCCCCACGCCACACGGAGACGCCCAGGAGGACCGTCGTCGTCTATGTAGGCTCCACCCTTAGCTAGGCATAAGGCAAGGATCTAAGTTTTGTCATCTTTGGTTTGAGATCCATAATATGCCCTCATGATTGATTCATAGGGTGGCTTAAATCTAGTTCTAGGAAAGTGTTCCATACATTTCCTCAAAGGAAATTAGAACTTAATATTGCCTTCTTTCATATCAATCACGGCACCGATAGTGCGTAAAAACGGTCTACCAAGAATAATTGGACAAGACGGATTGCAATCAATATCAAGAACGATAAAATCTATGGGCACATAATTCCTATTTGCAAGAATAAGAACATCATTAATTCTTCCCATAGGCTTTTTAACAGTAGAATCTGCCAAGTGCAAATTCAAGGAACATTCTTCAAGATTGGTAAGACCAAGCACATCACATAAAGATTTCGGAATTGTAGAAACACTAGCACCCAAGTCACCCAAAGCAATACACTCATAATTTTTAATCTTGACTTTGGTAGTAGGTTCCCGCTCATCATACAATTTTCTAGGAATTAAAACTTCCAATTCCATTTTTTCTTCAAGAGCATTCATCATAGCATCAACAATATGTTTAGTAAAAGCTTTGTTTTGTTCATAAGCATGGGGTGAATTCATAATGGATTGCAACAAAGAAATACAATCAATCAAAGAGCAACTATCATAATTAAAGTCTTTGTAATCCAAAAGAGTGGGTGCATCACTAGCTAAAGTTTTGACCTCTCCAAACCCACTTTCATCATTTTTCTCAACAAGATTTTTACCCTCTGAAATATTGGGACGCCTTCTACCTAAAGTTTACTCTTCCCCGGTCCCTTTTTCATCATTCTTAACTTTACTAAACAAAGAATCAATAGAAGAAACACCAGTCATTTTAAGATCTTCATCACTTTTGCGAAACAAATCACTAGAAAATGCTTTTTTTCTAAAAATTCTCTTTTAGCTCTAAGCATAGTGGTTATTTTCTTACTTTCATCCATAGAAACATAAAGAGCTTTAATTGATTCATCTACTTTAGGCACAAAAAATTTCATCTTGAGATTTTCCACATCATGAGCAATTCTATCAACACTTCTAGACAAATCATCAATCTTGTTCAACTTTTCTTCTATGGAAGTGTTGAAAACTTTTTGCGTGTTGATAAATTCTTTAATATTATTCTCGAGATCAGAGGTGTTCCTATTATTATTATAAGATTGATTTCCATAGGAATTACCATCATTATTAGAGGAATTACTAGGAAAAGTCCTAGGATTAAAATTGCCTCTATAAGCATTGTTGCTGAAATTATTGCGAGAAATAAAATTCACATCAATAGCATCACTATTTTGCTCAATCAAAGTAGACAAAGGTGTATCATTAAGATCAATAGGAACAATTCTACTAGCAACCAATTTCACAAGAGCATCAACTTTTTCACTCAAAGAAGAAATTTCTTCAACAGAATTAACTTTTTTACTAGTAGGAGCCCTTTCGGTATGCCATTGTGAATAATTTGACATAATATTATCAAGAAATTTGGTGGCTTCACCCAAAGTAATTTCCATAAAAGTACCACCCGCGGCGGAATCTAAAAGATTACGAGAGACAAAATTCAATCCCGCGTAAAAAATTTGTATGATCATCCAAAGATTTAACCCATGAGTTGGGCAATTCCTTAGCATCATTTTCATCCTTTCCCAAGATTGTGCAACATGCTCATGTTCAAGTTGCTTGAAATTCATGATCTGGGTTCTCAGGGAAATAATTTTTGCGGCAGGAAAATACTTAGTGATAAAAGCATCTTTGCACTTATTCCAAGAATCAATACTATTGCGAGGCAAAGAAGAGAACCATTTTTTGCAAAATCACGCAAGAAAAACGGGAATAATTTCATCTTGACCACATCATTGTCCACATCTTTTTTCTTTTGCATATCGCATAATTCCATGAAGGTATTAAGATGGGACGCGACATCCTCATTAGGAGTACCAGAAAATTGGTCTTTCATAACAAGATTCAGCCAAGCAGTATTAATATCACAAGTCTCCGCACTAGCGGCGGGAGGAGCAAGCGGGGTGCCAATAAAATCATTGTTGTTGGTATTTGAGAAAACACATAACTTGGTGTTCTCTTGAGTCATGATGACCACACAACAAGATTGCACTCAAAAACAGATCTTGCAAGAAAATGGCGAACGGAAAAGAGTGGCGAATAAAACGGCAAATTTTTGTGAAGTGGGGGAGAGGAAAACGGGAGGCAAAAATGGCAAATAATGTAAATTGCGAGGAGAAGAGATTCGTGATTAGGAAACTGGTTATGATGAAGATCCTCCGCGGCAACGGCGCTAGAAATTCCTTTTGATGTCGCTTGAAGCTACGTCGGTATTTCCCCAAAGAGGAAGGGATGATGCAGCACAGCGGCGGTAGGTATTTCCCTCAGATATGAAACCAAGGTTATCGAACCAGTAGGAGAACCAAGCAACACAACGTAAACATCCCTTGCACACAAATAACAACACCTCGCAACCCGACGTGTTAACGGGGTTGTCAATCCCTTTCGGGTAACGGCGCCAGAAACGGTGGGTGGGCGGGAGATAAATTTGTGGTAGATTGAAATAATAGATCGCAAATAAAATAAAGTGCAGCAAAGTATTTTTGGGTTTTTGGATTAATATATCTGAAAATAAATGCAAGAGAAAAGGTAGATCGCAAAGGCAAACATATGAAAAAGAAGACCCGGGGGGCGTAGGTTTCACTAGTGGCTTCTCTCGAGAAAAATAGCAAACCGTGGGTAAACAAATTACTGTTGGGCAATTGATAGAACCTCAAATAATTACGACGATATATAGGCAATGATCATTACATAATAGGCATCACGTCCAAGATCAGTAGACCGACTCCTGCCTGCATCTACTACTATTACTCCACACATCGATCGCTATCCAGCATGCATCTGGTGTATTAAGTTCATGGAAAAATGGAGTAATGCAATAAGAACGATGACATGATGTAGAAGAGATCCGTTTATCTATGGCGGTAGATATAGATCCCATCTTTTTATCCTTAGTAGCAATGATACATACGTGTCGGTTCCCTTTCTATCACTGGGATCAAGCACCGTATGATCGAACCCACTATGGGGCACCTCTTCCCATTGCAAGATAAATAGATCAAGTTGGACAGACAAAACCCAAATACCGGAGAAGAAATACGAGCCTATAAGAGATCATGCATAAAAGATATCAAAGAAACTCAAATACTTTCATGGATATAAAAAGATAGATCTGATCATAAACTCAAAGTTCCTCGATTCTAACAAACACACCGCAAAAGAGTTAGATCATATGGATCTCCAAGAGACCATTGTATTGAGAATCAAGAGATATAGATGAAGCCATCTAGCTACTAACTACGGACCCGAAGGTCTACAAAGAACTACTCACGCATCATCGTAGAGGCACCAATGGAAGTGGTGAACCCCTCCGTGATGGTGTCTAGATTGGATCTGGTGATTCTGGACTCTATGGTGGCTGGATGAATATTTCCTCGACTCCCCTAGGGTTTTGGGAATATTGTGGTATTTATAGAGCAAAGAGGTGGTCCGGGGGGCACCCAAGGTGGGCAAAACCCACCAGGGCGCGCCTGGGCCTCCTGGCGCGCCCTGGTGGGTTGTCCCCTCCTCGAGACTCCCCCTAGGTGCAACTAGGGCCCAATATCTTCCATCCAGTCCATAAAAAATCTCCGTAAAGTTTCGTGGCATTTGGACTCCGTTTGATATTGATTTTCTACGATGTAAAAAACACGGAAAAAACAACAATTGCCACTTGGCACTATGTCAATAGGTTAGTACCAAAAAATGATATAAAATGACCCTAAAATGATTATAAAACATCCAAGATTGATAATAAAATAGCATGGAACAATCAAAAATTATAGATACGTTGGAGATGTATCAACTACCTTAATTAAGCCGCTCATGAAAATAATACCTTAATTAATTAGCCGTGCGGCGACCTCCACCCAGCAGACAGAGAAGCACGATGCGGTGGCACACCGAGACAGCAGGGTCGAGGAGCAAAGCTTAGTGAGGCTGCCGCCTGAAGTTCGACCTCCACTATGCCGCCATCGATCGTGATGGATGTGCTCCAATCACGCCGCCACCAACCTCGATGGTTGAGCTCCTCCTATCTCCCTCCACAGACCAAGGATTGACCTCCTATGTCACCGCCGCCGCCCACCGATCGAGGATTGACCTCTTATCCGGTAGTCGCTACCTAGGCCGTCATTGCCATCTCTATCTGCAGAGCGACTATTTTATTTTTTGACGGATATCCACAGAGCGGTTGTTTACATGGTATCACTGTAACCCAATTATATGTACAGGGTAGTACATCACATACGGTTATGTAATGGCAACCGTGTCTCACCTACGTTTTCTTC
Source organism: Triticum urartu (assembly GCF_056163025.1). Lineage (NCBI taxonomy): Eukaryota > Viridiplantae > Streptophyta > Magnoliopsida > Poales > Poaceae > Triticum > Triticum urartu. Next base: position 231,617,746 of record NC_141876.1, on the reverse strand, counting down.
TCACATGGTTTGGTGCGGAAATCGTGTGTGAAGTTGTAATACCTAACACAAATGACATGTACAAACAGTGTGCCGTATACAACATATAGTGCCATAAGTAGTTCTCGGCCGTTAGCTTATCCCCATAGTTTCCCCATTTCCCCCAAATCCCTAGATAGCCTCCAAATTCCCTCGCATGATGTTGACATTGGAGGAATGTGGACGAGTGGTGCTGATGGTTTTGGTGCGGCTGCTCCTGCTCATATCGCCGCTCTCGGCAGCGCCGCCACGACGGCGGTCGCCGCAGACCACTTTCCTAATGTCATCAGAAGGCAGGTGTACTACGGATCTGAATCATCCTTTCAGGTTCCAATCTATCCTGATCTTTTTTAGCAAGTCCATAGTAGCTCCTTACCGAATCCATCCTGAATGACCCCCCCCCACCAGGAAAGCGATCTGCTACCGGATCCGGAGCATGACTCCAGACTCCCGCAACACGAGTTCGACTCCGAGTTTTGCGCCACCGAGAAGTACCAAAAGCTGAGTTGAGTGCATGGGCACACTCCCGCTCGACGTGTATGCACGGAGGGATATGACATTGGCAGACGGTTTCTCAGTTTCCCCTTAGAGGTTAGTGTTAAGTTCATCATTTTACTTGAGTTAATGCCACCGCTCATCCTGAATACTATTTAACATTGGCAGGGATATGAGGTGTAACACCCCAGTAGTTAAGCTACACTAATCACACCCTAACGGTTCCATGTCATCGCAATTAATTTCCTAAACCGCACTTTGGTCCAAACCGAGTTCAAGTTCACAATTGAAAATAAAGTCAAATTAATTAGTTCTTCAAACAGTAAAACTAAAATGTTCGAATAATTCTATAAATTCCCCTGATCATCTTGATTTTGAAACCAACTTCATTGGGCTCACAAATAAATTCCTAGGAAATTAATGAGTGGTCTAACAGAAAATAAAATGGCCTTTTTGAAACAAGCAATTATTTATTTAACTCCAATTGCCTCCAAACATTGTGTGATAGCTGCTAATAATACAAAGTATTTTTGGGCAAAGTTTTAATGGAAACAAAACTCATTTGGTACAAAAAGTAATTGCAAAACAGGAGCAATAAAAGGAAAAGAAAACAGAAACAAACCTACTATGCGCCTGGCCGTGAAGTGAACAGGCAAGGCCCAACCGAACTAGAGCTCGTCCCCAACCTCTCTGTTCATCAGAGGCTGGGTGGACGCCGCGCCCACGTTCGTGGGCATGGATGGCCATGTGCTGAGCATCCAACCCCTCCCTGACTTCAATAAGGCCCCCCTCGAATCCTAGACCCCCGCATTCCTCTTCCCCTCTCTCGCTTGCCTCTCCCTGCACACACCCGATAGCTGCCGTCACCGCCGCTTACCACCACCGCGGCCACCGAGCACCCCACGCCGCACGGAGATGCCCAGGAGGACCGCCATCGTTGTCTACGTCGGCTCCGCCCTTCGGATTGATCCGGGGAGCACCACGTCGCTGGATCGAGCCAATCCCCTCCCGTGTTGTCGCCGGCGTTCGTCGACGTTCTCGACGCCATCTGCTTCTCCCGGCCACCAGCGAGCCTCTGTGTGCTCACCCGGTGAGCACCGCTCGTCTTCCCCCTCTCTTTACTCTCACGCGTGTCCTCTAGGCTTGCCGCCATTTTTGTCGAAGCTCTCCGCCATTGGCCGCGCCGCTACCGCAGCAACTGCATGCTAAGCTCGCGCATGTGTCGCGCGTTGAACTCCCCGAGCTCCTAGCTAGCCAACACCACCTCCAGCGCATCTTGCCGTGCCCAGTATGCTCAGACTCGAGCTCGCCTGAGGTCGTCGCCCGACCGCGCCCGAGCTCCTGTCGAGCTCGCGGTCCGCGCCCCTGCTCGCGCCCTCTACGCCCCTGGACACACTCACCACACACGCGCCTGTGCCCACCTTCCCCTGGCCTCGCCCCGGCCAGCCGCTCGCCTACCGTGCCTCTGAGCTGCTGCCTGCTGCATCCGCTCATTGCTGCGCGCGCCTGCTACCCTTGGCCGCCCGTGTCCCTTCGCCTCGTTGTGCCTGCTGCGCCACGCACTGCACCGCAGCCGCCCGCTGCCGCCTGCTACTAGCGCCGCTACCGCCGCCCGCTATTGCGCTGCTCATGCTGTTGCATTGCTCGCTGCCTGCTGCTATTAGTGCAACGCTGCTACAGTAACATTCAGTTACTGTAGCAGTAGCTACCTTTGTACAGCTGCTACTTACTGACTAGCCCTTTTTGCATCAACAAAACAGACAGCAAATCACTTTGGAAATAAATAAAAATGATGGGAACAGTTTGTACACTTGACCAACTCCATTTCATCTCACTGGAACAAGTCCATTAGGTGCATGGATTAATTGCTGCAAAAATGACAAAAGTGCATCTTCTATTAAGACAGAAAACTGAAGAAACAGATTACTAACTAAGCTAGTTTGGGGTTCATGCCATCAGATGGCATGGATTGGTAGTACTCTTGGAGTAGAGTAAACCATCTATAGGAATCATCCTCATTGGAGCTATGAATAACCCATTATAGCCCTCACAAATTGGCTAGTTAATAAACAGATTCTAAGACTTAGTAGAATTTCAGAAATTCTAGAAAAGATTTAAAACTTTAGAAATTCGTAGAAAATAAACCGTAGCTTGGATCAAAAAAACGTTATATATGAAAGTTGCTCGAAACGACGAGACAAATCCGAATACGCCCTCCTCATGCCTGGCACATGCCCCTAGCATGCTGAACATGGAACTGTCCCCTCTCTTTTCATCTGTGCGGAAAATGCGAGACGCCGGAAAAACCCCTCTGGATGTTTTCCCTCTCCGTCTGTAATGTCTAGCACTGCGTTAGTTCACCCCGAACACTGTGTATTACCATGTTATGCTTTATGATGCTTTGGTTGTTTTATACTTATTGTTTCTTTCCCCTCTTCTCTCCGGTAGACCCCGAGGTCGATGATGCCCCGGTTATCGACTACGTCGACAACGACACTTCTTCCTTTTCAAAAGAGCTTCCAGACAAGCAAACCCCCCTTGAGAATTTCGATATCGCCCATTCCCTTCTCTCTTATGCTTGCATTAGAATCTGCTGTTACTACTATTATCCTATTTCTGCTGCATAGCCTATTTATTGTAACCTGCTATTGTTACCTATCTGCTTATCCTAAACTGTTTAGTATAGGCTGGGTAGAGACCTATCAGAGACCCCCACTTTTTCCCGACTGCCCCGCTGGATTATCAGAAGACCCGATCAACGGGATTGAAGATCAGGCCCTGGCACCGCACATCACTTTCCCCTTAGTTGCTCGACACTACTGGGTTACTATCGAGTGCCGAGGGTGATACCTCATCAGCACTTCTGATGTTAACCTTGTAGGTTAGTTCATCGGTTATGGTCATCGAGGGTGATTCCTCCTTCTCCACTTCCGATAACGACGCTATCGTGCAACTCCTCAAGAGTGGACCTCGAGGGTGATTCCTCCTTCGTTCACCTTGACGATAACATTAGGTGGAATTCCATCGAGGGTGATTCCTCAGGGTTCCCCTTGGTGTTAGACACACGGTTACTATGGTTACTATGACTTTACACTGAACCGTGTTACTAAGACGGGTCGGCCCCGAGGGGTACCCGCGTGAGCTTAATTGCAAGTGATGTGGAGTCTGGTTGACCTGGAAGGTGCCCGTGAGATAATTACGAGGCGTGGCCGGGCATCCTTAGCCCTTGTTGCGAGTCCTTGAGACGGGGCGATGGGGTCACTTCGATTGTGAGTCTCTGCTCGTTATCGCGCGTTCCTAATCCACTACGATTTGGATATTTGATCCGAGGGGTCTCTGGCCTGATAGCACTAAGCATCACGCGGGAATAAGTATGGGCACTCTGTGTCGTATGTATCAACCAAAAGCCCAACGGACGTCAGTGATGGAGAGGCGCGCGCCAGGTTGGACTGGAACGCCTCGCCTTGTATAAGGGGGGCTAGGTCTGCTCACCAGCCGCGTACGCAACATGCAGGAGTGCAAAGGGCGATGGGCCCAAGACCCCTGCATGCTTAGGATGTAGACTAGCGTGTTGGCCTCTGTGATGAGCCTAGGTAGGATTGTGGTGTGTTCATCGGCCGAGGGCGGTCATGACCTGATGGTGTGTCCGGCCGGAGTTGATCGAGCATGTTCGGTAAGTTGGTGCACCCCTGCAGGGAAGAAAACATCTATCGATAGCCTTTCCTACGGTAACGGACACTCGGAGTTGTATCCCGATCGATACAACTAGAACTTGATGCTGAGGCATGTAATGGAAATGATGGCTCCGGTATTGTTTTCTCGCAGGGAGTCGAGGAAGTGATCTCTGGGCGATGTTACAACATACTTACTAATATTATAATATGCCACTCTTATCTCTTCTGATGCTGCAAGATGCTTGGAGCTACTTGAAGATGCTAGTCTTCGATAGGCTAGGCTTTCCCCTTCTCTTCTAGTATTCTGCAGTTCAGTCCACAGATACTACCCATTTCAATGACACCGATGCATATGTAGTGTAGATCCTTGCTTGCGAGTACTTTGGATGAAGACTCACGGTTGCTTTGCTCCCTCTTTTCCCCTCTTTCCTTTCTTTCCGAATGTCGCAACCAGATGGTGGATCCCAGGAACCAGATGCCACCATCGATGACGACTACTACTACCACGAGGGTGCTTACTACTACGTGGAGGTCGTCGACGACCAGGAGTAGTTAAGAGGCTCCCACGCAGGAGGCCTTGCCTTTTTGATCGTAGATGCTTTTGTGCTGGCCTTCTTAAGGCAAACTTGTTTAACTTATGTCTGTACTCAGATATTGTTGCTTTCGCTAACTTGTTTGTATTCGAGCTTATGTATTCAAGCCCTTGAGGCCCCTGGCTTCTAATATAAAGCTTGTATTATTTTAATTTGTGTCTAGAGTTGTGTTGTGATATCTTCTCGTGAGTCCCTGATATTGATCGTACACATTTGCGTGTATGATTAGTGTACGATTGAATCGGGGGCGTCACATGAGGCTTGTGCCTTTGTTAACTGGCTGGATGAAGAATGGCATGGCAGGGCTCGGAGTGTTATCACCAAGCTCGCAGAAGATACCGTAAAGCTGAAGAAGAAACTGGCTGATCTGGAATGTACAATCAGTACGATGAAGTAAGAAAAAATCAATCACATGCAACAGATGAAAGCAAGAGACAAGAAGGAACTAGCATGTGTAGTTGTGGTTGTCGCATTAGCCATTTTCTATGCACCGTTTGCAAAGATGATTAGGGGTTTTGTTTGACAATATGTCATCTAGGTCCTATGCCATTGTTGTTACACGAAGATTCGTAAAGATATTTTCCTTTGTGTTTTTTCTTTTCCTTTGTAGTTTGATTATTACTGGCTTCATCAATAAGAAGAGCTCAATGTATTTCTTGCCAACTGTCCTACTCCGTTCGTACCGGTACCGGTGCATAATCCCAAAACTCGTTCCTTGTTTTTGTCCTGAAAAAAGAAATCGGCCAATAGGAGTCCTACGACTAGTATGCATTCAATGACTTCACACTACTTAGCATAACATGCATGCAATGGTCAATTCTCTGCACGCAATGGTATTGATTACCAAATACTCCCCCCGTCCCAACTCAACTTTGTACTAAAGTTAGTGCAATGTTGAGTCACGTATTTTGGGACGGAGGAAGTAATCATCAAGTTATCTCGTTTTTCCCCAACCTAGGTCGCCAGTATAGAGGGGGTAGAAGTACTACGAAAAATGCTTGTTTCATATTTGGACGCTCCAATGCGTGTGCATAATTAATTATCACATTGATAACTGCGCAACCCCAGGAGTTTGGAGCTACTAGGTAGAAATAATTACGGTTGATTATATCAGCGGTTAGATAATACGTCAACCCCCACTTCAATTGGCATTTCCTCTTCTCTGCATACCCTGCATAAGTGTCTATCATCTTCATCGTCCCCGGCAGGCCACGCTACACACTTGCACACACTCTGCAAGGGCGCGCTTTCTCGCGGTTTTTATACGACTGCAGCCATGTCGAGCGATAGCGAGGACGACAGTTCGGCCAGCAGTCTGGCGCCCGATGATAGGTCAACATCGGAATCATCCCGCTCGTCTTCCATGAGTCCGGCGTCGAGCCCAGACCTCGATTATATCCGGATCATGGAAGGGATGCCGCCTCAGGAGTCGTCAGACGACAACCAGACAGACGAGGATCCGTCAGAGGACGAAGAATAGGACGACGATGTTGATGAGGAGGAATGGTCGGGCGAGGAGGATGACGATGCAACGACGATGACGACAGCAACGACGATAAAAAGCCAACGGTCAGCGGCAAGAAGCGTCCTCGCCAAGACGATGTCACGGGGCCATCCAACAACAACAATAAGGACTAAATTAAGCAGACTGTATATATCTCTATTTTTGTTCGCTCATATTAATTTGTTATCTCTGTTTATCCTGTCAATCTCATCACAGACGGTTAGTAATACGTATTCGACAGAGATCTTCTACATTATCACCCACAGGTTGGTTTGTTGAACTGTGTGCCCTGGTGAGCACACAATTCAAAAAAAAGACCGTATGGGCTGTCTATAATGATCGCACACAATTCTAATTACCGACCTATTTGTCGGGTATCACACACATCTTGTTACGCCGAATCGTTTGTGTTCACCTCGATCATTGCAAATGGTTCATCAGAGCGAACTGTATGCCATATATCGCACACACCTTGATCTGGCTACCCGTTTCTGTTGCTCCATCTCATCGCAAACAATTCGTATGGATCAACCGTATGCCCCGCATCGCACACACAACTAAAATTGGAACCGTGTTTGATGTATCATTCATCGCAAACATTTTGCATCTTTTTTGACGTTTTTTACATTACCATTTGCGATTAATGCATCGTACACAGTTTCGTCAAAGGGTCTCTGATCCTAGTGTCGCGTTATCAGCATCCTGCAGTAGTGTACTAGAGCTTCGTGGTGAACTATAATATGCAAGGGATGAAAAAAACAATTCCCAGGCTCTTCGTGATGCTAAACTCGGAGAAGGTAGAGATCAATAAAGATCATCAAGTGTATATGGTTAACAAGACCATCAATTTTTTTAAAAGGACAAGGGAAAGAAAGGGACTTCAAGAAGAACGACAAGCAAGTTGCCGCTCACGTGAAGAAGCCCAAAGCTGGACCCAAGCCTAAAATGGAGTGCTTCTACTGCAAAGGGAATGGTCACTGGACGCGGAACTGCCCCAAATACTTGGCGCATAAGAAGGATGGCAAAGTGAACAAAGTTATATTTGATATACATGTTATTGATGTGTACCTTACTAGTGTTTGTAGTAGCCCCTGGGTATTTGATACCGTTTCAGTTGCTAAGATTAGTAACTCGAAACAGGAGTTGCAGAATGAACAGAGACTAGTTAAGGGCGAGGTGACGATGTGTGTTGGAAGTAATTGCAAGGTTGATACGATCACCATCACACACTCCCTCTACCTTCGGGATTAATGTTGAACCGAAATAAAGTTGGTGTTTGCGTTGAGCATGAATATGATTAGATCATGTTTATTGCAATACGGTAATTCATTTAAGTCAGAGAATAATTGTTGTTCTATTTACATGAATAAAACCTTCTGTGGACATACACCCAATGTGAATGGTTTATTGAATCTCGATCATAGTGATGCACATATTCATAATATTGATGCCAAAAGATGCAAAGTTGATGATGATAGTGCAACATACTTGCGGCACTTCCGTTTAGGTCATATTGGTATAAAGCACATGAAGAAACTCCATGCAGATGGACTTTTGGAATCACTTGATTAGGAATCATTTGGTACTTGCGAACCATGCCTCATGGGCAAGATGGCTAAAACTCCGTTCTCCGGAACAATGGAGCGAGCTAATGACTTATTGGAAATAATACATACCGATGTATGCGGTCCGATAAGTGTTGAGGCACGCGGCGGGTATCGTTATTTTCTGACCTTCACTGATGATTTGAGTAGGTATGGGTATATCTACTAAATGAAACGCAAGTCTGAAACATTTGAAAAGTTCAAAGAATTTTAGAGTGAAGTGGAGAATCATCATAACAACAAAATAAAGTTTCTACAATCTGATCGTGGAGGCGAATATTTGAGTTACGAGTTTGTCCTTCATTTAAAACAATGTGGAATTGCTTCACAACTCACGCCACCTGGAACACCATAGCGTAATGGTGTGTCCGAACATCGTAACCGTACTTTATTCGATATGGTGCGTTCTATGATGTCTCTTACCGATTTACCACTATGGTTTTGGGGTTATGCATTAGAGACAGCCGCATTCACGTTAAATAGGGAACCATCTAAATCCGTTGAGACGACACCGTATGAACTATGGTTTGGCAAGAAACCTAAGTTGTCGTTTCTTAAAGTTTGTGACACTTATGTCAAAAGGTTTCAGCCTGATAAGCTCGAACCCAAATCGGAGAATGCATCTTTTTTTGAATATGTAAATCGGAGAATGCATCTTCATAAGATACCCTAAGGAAACAATTGGGTACACCTTCTACCACAGATCCAAAAGGCACGATATTTGTTGCCAAGAATGGATTCTTTCTAGAGAAGGAGTTTCTCTCGAAAGAAGTGAGTGGGAGGAAAGTAGAACTTGATGAGGTAATTGTACCTTCTCTCAAATTGGAAGGTAGCACATCAGAGAAAACCGTACTCGTGATGCCTACACCAACTAGAGAGGAAGCTAATGATGATCATGAAACTTCAGATCAAGTTACTACTAGACCTCGTAGGTTGAATAGAGCACGTTCCGCACCAGAGTGGTATGGTAATCCTGTCCTGGAAGTCATGTTATTAGACCGTGGCAAACCTACAAACTATGAAGAAGCTATGATGAACCCATATTCCAATAAATGGCTTGAGGCCATGAAACATGCGATAGGATCCATGTATGAGAACAAAGTGTGGACTTTGGTGGACTTGCCCGGTGATTAGCAAGCCATTGAGAATAAATGGATCTTCAAGAAGAAGACAGACGTTGATGGCAATGTCACCATCTACAAAGATCAACTTGTTGCAAAAGGTTTTTGACAAGTTCAAGGGGTTGACTATGATGAGACCTTCTCACCCGTAGCGATGCTTAAGTCAGTCCGAATCATGTTAGCAATTGTCGCATTTTATAATTATGAAATCTAGCAAATGGACGTAAAAACTGCATTCCTTAATGGATTTCTTAAAGAAGAGTTGTATATGATGGAACCAGAAGGTTTTGTCGATCCTAAAGGTGCTAACAAAGTGTGCAAACTCCAGCGATCCATCTATGGACTGGTGCAAGCATCTCAGAGTTGGAATATACACTTTGATGAGGTGATCAAAGCATATGGTTTTATACATACTTATGGTGAAGCCTGTATTTACAAGAAAGTGAGTGAGAGCTCTGTAGCATTTCTGATATTATATGTGGATGACATATTGTTGATTGGAAATGATATAGAATTTCTGGATAGCATAAAAGAATACTTGAATAAGAATTTTTCAATGAAATACCTCGGTGAAGCTACTTACGTATTAGGCATCAAGATCTATAGAGATAGATCAAGACGCTTGATAATATTTTCAATGAGTACATACCTTGACAAGATTTTGAAGGTGTTCAAAATGGATCAGAAAAAGAAAGAGTTCTAGCCTGTATTGTAAGGTGTGAAGTTGAGTAAGACTCAAAGCCCGACCACGGCAAAAGATAGAGAGAGAATGAAAGTCATTCCCTATGCCTCAGCCATAGGTTCTATAAAGTATGTCATATTGTGTGCCAGACCTATTGTGTACCTTGCCATGAGTTTGGCAAGGGGGTACAATAGTGATCCAAGTGTAGATCACTAGACAGTGGTCAAAATTATCCTTAGTTACCTAAGAAGACTAAGGAAATATTTCTCGGTTATGGAGGTGATAAAGAGTTCGTTGGAAAGGGTTACGTCGATGCAAGCTTTGACACCGATTCAGATGACTCCGAGTCTCAATCTGGATATGTATTGAAAGTGGGAGCAATTAGCTAGAGTAGCTCCATGCACAGCATTTGTAGACATAGAAATTTACAAAATACTCCCTCTGTCCCAAAATCCTTGTCTTAGATTTGTCTAAATACGGATGTATCAAGTCATGTTTTAGTATTAGATACATCCGTATCTAGACAAAACTAAGACAAGAATTTTGGGACAGAGGGAGTACATATGGATATGAATGTGACAGACCTGTTGACTAAACTTCTCTCATAAGCAAAACATGATCACACCTTAGTAATCTTTGGGTGTTAATCACATGGCGATTTGAACTAGATTATTGACTCTAGTAAACTCTTTGGGTGTTGGTCACATGGCGATGTGAACTATGGGTGTTAATCACATGGCAATGTGAACTAGATTTTCGACTCTAGTGCAAGTGAGAGACTGATGAAAATATGTCCTAGAGGCAATAATAAAATGGTTATTATTATATTTCCTTAATCATGATAAAGGTTTATTATTCATGATAGAATTGTATTGACCGGAAACTTAAATGCACTAGTAGAACGCCCGTGCGTTGCCACAGGCTTTTGGAAAAATTTAAGATGCTACTCATGGAGCTAAAATAACTAAGAACAGTGTCATCTCAGCTAACACATTTTTTTGATAATCAGCTTACACACATCATACTATCAAACACAATAATGTTATCTAGATTGTATTATTATTTTTGAACAAGCAAAGGCGCCAAGAGGTGCCTAATTTCATTCAGCTCAAAGAGATAGAACAAAGAGAGTTACATAGATCTGCAGATGATAAGAGGGGAGGATAAGCAGCAACTATGAGAATGAGCTAAAGAAAAGATCCTATAAGGCAAGTGGAAGGACCACAATGCGTTGACCAACATGATCAGGAGAAGCAGGATTACATACTGCAGCCGAAACATGGCAGCAGGCCTGAAGGGGAAGAGAAATTTAAAACAAGCAAGCACTGCAGCCGCTAGATACAGAGCAGTTACACCAAGCCGGACCTGTAAGAGAGAAACTTCCTTTGGCATTCCAGAGATGCGCACAACCTGCAAAACAAAGAAGAAATACTTTGCATCTCCAAAAGTCCAAGTCAAGCATAGTTCTAAGGGCCCTGTAAATGAAAATCTGAAAAACAAACATGATAGAGCAGCTTGAACAGGAAAAGAAGCTAATAGTGAGGAGACCAAAAACTAATAGCAGTGCACAATATGTAATTTAACACCAGGAATTTGAAGTTTTGATAGGAGAGGCACAACATGGCAGGATCTAGGAGAATGGGTTTGAGCAAAGCAACAAACTTGACTATTACCAGTGGATCTAAAAACCTATTGATGAAAGTGCGTTATATCGACTAGAGGGGGGTGAATAGGCGATTTTTATGAAAGTCTTCAAAACATGGGAGTTTTGAAGACAAACGGTAAAATTAAACCTATTACTATGCAGCGGAAGGTAGGCTACACTAGGCAAACCATAGTCAAGTATTCAATGAAGTGAAAGCACAAAGACTAATAGCAGCTAGGTAGTAAGGATCAGGTAGGAAGATATTGTGAAGCCAAACAGAACACGCAGTCACTCAGTGAAGACAAATGATAGAGCAAACATACAATGACTTCACAAGGAGTAATAGTAAGTAAAGTGAAGTGAAGATGAAACCAGTGACTCGTTGAAGACAATGATTTGTTGGACCAGTTCCAGTTGCTGTGACAACTGTACGTCTGGTTGGAGCGGCTAGGTATTTAAACCTTAGGACACACAGTCCCGGACACCCAGTCCTGAACACGCAGCTCAGGACACCCAGTCCTCACCGTATTCTCCTTGAGCTAAGGTCACATAGACCTTGCCCAATCACTCTGGTAAGTCTTCAAGGTAGACTCCCAAACCTTCATAGACTTTGTTCACTGGCAAACCACAATGTCTCTTGGAAGCTCAGAACGCGATGCCTAACCGGCTGGAGGATGCATAGTCCTCAAGTGTAATAAGTCTTCAGATCACACAGATAAGAAGACTTAAGTGATGCCTAATTCTCTCTGGCACTAGTGGTTAGGGCTTTTATCCTCACAAGGAATTCTCTCTCAAAGGCTTCAAGGTGGGTTGCTCTCAAACGACAAAAGCCGTACTATCAATCTGAGCAGCCAACCGTTTATGGTTGTAGGGGGTGGGCTATTTATAACCACTTGGCAACCCGACCTGATTTGTCCGAAATGACCCTGGGTCACTAAGGAACTGACACGTGTCCCAACGGTCAGATTTCAAACTCACACGGCAACTTTACTTGGGCTACAAGCAAAGCTGACTTGTCCGACTCTGGACAAGATTCGCTCTCATTATCTTCACTCGAAGACATAGGTTTTTTGGTTTAGGCATCACTTCAGTCATTCTGACTACTTCTCTTGGACCCCACTTAACAGTACGGTGGTTCCTATGACTCAACACAAAAGAAAAAGAACTATGAAAGATCTAAGTCTTCGAGCTCCATAGGCTTCATATCGTGTCTTCTCTTGTCATAGACTTCAATATGAATATCTTCATATACCACCTTTGACTTCAATGTCTTCATAAAGTTTTAGGGGTCATCTCTGGTAGTAAAACCGAATCATGAGGGACTTCTACCTGTGTTATTCTGCAATTCTCACAAACACATTAGTCCCTCAACTAGGTTTGTCGTCAATACTCCAAAACCAACTAGGGGTGGCACTAGATGCACTTACAATCTCCCCCTTTTTGGTGATTGATGACAAACTAGTTGAAGTTTTCAACAGGGAATATATTCTGTGAAATTGTAAAGAATAAGGAATTGTCTTCATAAGTTGCAAGGGCTCCCCCTGAAGATGTGCATATAAGTTAATTTGCTTTTGGAATGCAAGTGCACATGGCAGGTGGTACTTGTGGAGATCCACTTCAACTTATGATGACAATCCACTATGCATGTGAAAGTATATGAAGATAATGCCATGCATAATGGAAAATGGACGTCTGCAGAATGAGCTAAGTGCGGAATTTATCGTCGCACATGTGGAATTTATCTTCGCAAAACAAGGTGGCAAATAAGTAGCAGACGACCATCTAGTTTAAGTGTTACAACTCATAAGAGCCAAATGTAGCAAAAAAACGGGAGTTGTAAGCACGAAGCAAAATATAAGGCACCCGCCCATATGAACCCGCTTGAAGACTATCAATCTCATATGCTTCTCCCCCTTTTGTCAGTAATGACCAAAAAGGTTTGAAGACATAGAGCCTCTACTCGTTCCCATGAGGAGTAGGTGAAGTAGCAGGGTTGTTGGTGTTGTTTGTCGGTGCAGAAGAGCTTGGAGGTGCTGAAGGATATGGCGGTGAAGTAGCATCATCTTCTTCCTCAATAATTCTGGCAGTGACTGTGGCAGCAGAGGAAGAGAACTCAGAGTCTTCAAGGGATGGAGTTCCTAGCAGCACAGCCCTTCGAGGAGGTGTGGAGTCAAACTTGAATCTCTCAGTGAAGCCATCCTCTTGAAGATCAGCTTCAAAAAGCATCATCGTTAGCCCTTTCCATGTGCGGCGACAGGTTTCATGGGCAACGAAAGCATTCTTGGTGGCAAGATTTCGAGTGCGATTAACATCCACCAAGAGGCTTTTCATCTGACGCTTCAGCCAGTCATGATGCCTATCTTGTTTCTGATGTAGGGCCACAAGAAGCTCTCGGTCGTTGAGAACACGAGTGCGCTTCTTGGGTCTTGAAGCAGTGGCACTGTCGATGGCTTCAGTTGAAGCAGGGTGTGGTGCACGTGTAGTGCCAGCCAAAGGATACACCCGAGAAACTGCTTCAATGCCTTCAACGTTCTGTGTAAAACTCTAATGTTCTGCATTCTGAAGACTTTGAGGTTGCTTGGCAGGCTCAGAATATATGGCTTCAGTAGACATGTCCACGTCAGGCAAGAAGATCCTATGGTTGCGGGCTGAGGGCTGATAAGAGATGGCGGAGTGTAGCTTGATCAGCCGCATGACCCAAGGGGCGTAGAACTTCAAACCAAACAGATCAATGCCTGATGCAGCAAGTTGGCGTATGAAGAAGTCCTGTGCATTGAAGCATTTGCCATGAAGTATGCAGAAGACCAAAGTCTTCATTGCACCCTGAAGCTTGGCATTTGGAGAGTGCCCTTTGACAGGCCAGAGAGTTCGCCTGATGATGTGATAGATGGTTCTGGGCAGGTACTCAAGGTCTTCAACAAAGAACTCTGTGGGATACGCAGCATCTTGAGGCAAAGGCTTCATCATGCTGAGCATTTGACTCATATTAGGTTCTGGTCGCTGAAAGATGCTCTCAGTAGCTTCAGCGTGCAGCTGACAGCCTTGCTCGAAGAGATCGCCAGGAGTGGGCAGGCCAGTGAGCTCAATGATGTCAAATGCATTGGCTTCGTGATGAACGTTGCCAGTCATCCACTCCAGGACCCAAGTCTTCGGATCTCTGCTATACCCTTTGATGTGAAGTGTGGCATAGAATTGTAGCAGCAGCTCTTCATTCCAATGCTCGTCATCAGTAACAAACTACAGCAGACCCACTTGCTTGAAGCAATCCAACGCTTCTTCTAGACAGGGCAGACCAGCTATAGCTTCAACATCAAGGCGCTTGTGTGGGAAGATGCGACCTTGGTTGTAAAGAATGCAAGAGTAATAGCTTCGCTGAGGATAGCTCCAGAACTGATCAGATGATATCCTTCCCTTGAGTAGGGGTTCCTGGAGCTATCGAAGAACGTGTTGTCTGCCCTGAAGCCATTGATGTTGAAGGAGCCAGGTGCTGATGCAGGACCTGGAAACCTTGGCAGTCTGGGGATTGGCTTCTGGACCTGAGGCCTGTGCTCAACATGATAGTTGAATTGGGGACAGAAGTGACGGGATCAGTGGCTTCGCTATCTTCTGAAGCTTTTGCTGGGGAGGGCTCCACATTAGCTTCGTTGTTGGTTGTGGTAGCCTCAAGATTTGCATCCTCCACTTGACTAGCTGGAGGGTCGGTCACAGGCACGTTCTCCTGGAGAACTGCTTCTTGGTGGAGCAGGGGAGTGGGATCTTGTGGTACTTCTGCTTCTGCGGCTGATGCAGCCAGAATGTCTTCAGCAGAGACTTGAGGCCTTGGACCTTTGTGAAGCCTGCGGAACGCAGACGACGCCTGTGGAGTTGGAGTGGGCTGGGCCCCATAGTCTTCTTCCTCTTGTGGGCGATCCGCCCATGAAGCATCCTATGCAATTGGCGTCAGTGGACAACCAATGCTGATGAGTTTGTTGTTTTCTAACTGAGGAAGGACTGCATCATCTTCTACATTGTCATGATGACCAATGTCTTTAGCAGCGATGGGATCAGCTGTTGGAATGTCTTCAACTTCAGGAGCCTTTGAGGAAGCAGGCTCATGAACTGTCAGTTGACGTTCTGCGTCAGGATGAACCATAGAAATGGGTTCAACTATCAAGGGCTCTGTGGGAGCAGCCCGAACTTTCTTGGTCTTTCTCTTTTTCTCGGTGGGGGCAGTAGGAGAGGCTTCAGAGTGTTTCCTCTTCCTGGCTTCAGCCTCAGCAGTTCTTGTCTTCTTAAGCTCTGAAGCTGTTGACCGGCTCTTTGGCTTCGAGCCAGTCATTCTTGTTGGGAAGACAATCGGAACTGCTTCTTGCCTTGGTGCATCAGATTCAGCCGTAGCAGGCTTCTTCTTCTTTGCGGCCATCCTGGGGTCGATGCCAGGACGCCCAAGTGCCTTGCGCTTCTCAGCCTCATTATAGGCTTGCACACATCTGTCAGCTAGAGTCTTCATGCGCTCACGCGAACCCTGAGCTTCTGCACGCTTCTTCACAAAGGCTTCCTTGAGCTCGTGCATCATTGTCTTGAAGTTCTTCACTTCTTGCACGCTGAGCTTGGCCATATGCTTCTTGAACTGAGCCTTTTCATAGTCAATTTTCTGCTTCAGCTCAACAATGCGCTGGGCAATAGCAAGTTCTGAAGCAATGGCGCCTTGGAAGGCGACACTGAGGCCAATGGGTAGCTGCAGATCTTCAAAGATGATGTTTGGTGTGTCAAACCACTCGTCAATGAAGTTGTGGATGATGGTGACATCAAATAGAGGCAGATCATTGAAGATTTCTGCTTCTTCTTTGCTCTTGATGAGTTGCTCAAGAGCGTCATCGGCAAGATCTTCATCACTTGACAGATCAATGTCGTCATTGCGCAGGATGGCAGCAGCTGTTAGCTCTTTGCCAGTGTGAGACAGAGGCATCTTGGCCTTCTGGGGCTTGGAGACGCGTGATAAATCTTCAGACTGCACACTGTCTTCAGGAGGTGGAGTTGTCAATGGCTTTGCCTTTGAGATTTTTGGCGAAGGGGCCGGCTTTGAAGCTTTTGGCTTCTTCAACTGCTTTGGCTTCGGCACAGCAGGCGCGTCATCAGACTCAGTATCAGCTGCAGGCTCATTCACTGCAGTCCCTTGAACCAAGATGTAGGTGATGAGGCCTTCAAGGTTGGCGAAAGGACCGATGACATTGGGTTCTGCATGTCGTGTGCCATCTGCCCTTGGTGCTGAGGGACCAGGGTTGAAGTCTAACCCAAATTTCTTCTTGTTCTGCTTCGCTGAGTTTTGGGCAAACTGGAAGTTGCGCTTGAACAGATTGTCGTCATGACACCAGAGTAGTGACGACGGATGTGCATCATCAGGCTGTGGCCCACGGACCATGCATGGATAGAAGCTTTGGGCAATAGCTTCATCTCTGGACCTGGGTAGAAGGTTCTTGTATAAGATGTCTCCCCACGGTCTTTTGATGGCACTTTTCTCAGCATACTCTTGGGTTGTGAAGCGGTATTTGAACCATTGTTCTGCCCAATAGCGTCGAATCCATTGGATTCGGGTCTTGCGCTGACTATAATCCTCTTCAGGATCTGTCTTATACATTTCTCCGAGTTCATCAGGCAGATCTCTAGATGTTCCGCCACGATGTTGTCTGCCCCCCTTCCTTGCTGCTTTCTCTGAAGCCATAAACTTTAACATGAAAGGCTTCAAGACGTTCAAAGGCTTCAAAGGCTTTCTCTTGCTGGACCAACAGGAACTGGCTTCGGGAGAATTTATGTGATGCTGTAAGAATTCTGCAAATGAATGCAGACTATGAGAACCGAAGGATTCTCCCACGGACATGTACCTGTGACAGCATTAAGGTGCGAGGGAAGGGGAAGAGGTCATATGCATTCTCAGAAGATTTAGAAGATAAATCAGTTTAGAAGACATTAACCTCATCGTGCGAAGACATTCACTCATAGATAAGAAGTTGGTTCCAGATTTGTACGAATCCACAGATCAGTACAAGTGAGGAATCTAACTACTTTGTGAAGCACAAGTGAATATACTAGGCATGTTATGAGATGCAGTATGAGAGAGTTCTAGCTTGTGTGAACAGAAACTACTTGTGGTAGAAAGTGATAGATCAATAGGATCAACGGTGCTGTAAAAAGGGAGTTTTATTTACCACACTGAGAACTGCTAGACGGAGTGAGAGATGAGGCCGAGCAGTTCACTCTTCCGTGCCCTAACTTGGCGACGGAGGAGACCTACGGCGACGGCGGAGAGGATGATGTCCGCGGTCGGCGTGAAGACGGCGTCGGAGAGGTTGCGGCAGCGAAGCGCTTCGTCGCCGACGTCGTCGAGAGCTAGCGGTGGCGCTAGGGTTCGTGCGAGGGTGGAAGAAGAGATAATTACCGCTGTGAGTGTGTATTTATAGGCACAGGGGCGGCACTGTGCTATTACACAGGTGCCCCCGGCGATTCGCATCTGAGGAACACGTGGCCAGTTTGCGGAATTTTGGGGTTTGTTCCACGTCCCACGCACGCCTGGATTGTCGGGTGGTCGTTCCTACTTCTCCGGATTTCATGTGGAGGAATGAGCATTGAAAACGGACTTAATGGTTGTCTCTGTATCTTCTACTGACAAGGACGCAGAGAAGACATTCGACAGTTTCAATAGAATGCATATGACTTGGAGAGATAGAGTTTGAGATAGAAAGCATAGAGAAGTTGGGGTCCGATCACATTCACTTAGTTCAAAAGATTCAACACGAAGACATAGCTATAAGTGAATGCTGTAGAGGACAGAACACTAGCATAGATATATATATATCTATAATCAACATAGTGAAGATAAACATGAAAATATGTTGAGTTCGAAGCCAAACCAAATGTGAAGACATTGCAAGGTAACGCCATGAGTGAAACACTTCAAAATAGAACGTTTGGTGGTGGCGTTATCCACCGTATAGGAAGTATTAGACCTAGACACGGCGCACAATTATCGTGGCACTCCGAAGTCAAATTCCACATTAATGTATTCACACTTAGAATGTATGTCTTCATTGATTGAAGATATACTTCACTTCGTGTGTTGCATATCTAAGTCATCAATATGCATAAGAGTTTAGGATGTGTGCCTGATCACAGGACATTTGAGGATTCCAGGATATTTAGCTCACACCGTAACTTGCAAAACCTCTTCTCATCCAAGGCTTGGTGAAGATATCTGCTAATTGCTCTTCAGTGTTGACGTGTATGATATCAATGTCTTCCTTCACAACATGATCTCTAAGAAAGTGATGACGAATTTCAATGTGCTTTGTCTTCGAGTGCTGAACTGGGTTGTTAGCAATCTTGATGGCGCTTTCGTTGTCACAGTAAAGTGGCACTTGCTTCAGATGAATGTCGTAGTCCTTGAGTGTTTGCTTCATCCACAGAAGCTGAGCACAGCAAGATCCATCAACAATGTATTCAGATTCAGCAGTGGAGAGAGAGACACAGTTCTGCTTCTTTGAGAAGACCAACATACAAGTGATCGTCCCAGAAAGTGACATGTGCCTGATGTAGACTTGCGATCAACTTTGTCACCAGCATAATCAGCATCCGAGAATCCAACCAGATCAAACTCTGAGCCCTTTGGATACCATAATCCTAGAGTTGGGGTGTGAGCCAAATATCGAAGAATTCGCTTCACAGCTAAGTGATGCGACTCCTTTGGTGCCGCTTGAAATCGAGCACACATGCAAACACTAAGCATGATATCTGGCCTAGATGCACATAGATAAAGTAAAGAACCAATCATGGAGCGGTATACCTTTTGATCGAACTCTTTACCATTGTCGTCAGGACCCAGATGATGTTTGGCTGGCATTGGTGTTGTGAAGCCTTTGCAGTCTTGCATACCGAACTTCTTCAGGCAATCTTTGAGATACTTCTCTTGAGATATGAAGATGCCATTGTGTTGTTGTCGTATTTGAAGACCAAGGAAGAACTTCAGCTCCCCCATCATGGACATCTGATATTGCTCTTGCATCATATATCCAAACTCTTCACTGTACTTCTGATTGGTGCAGCCGAAGATAATGTCATCCACATATATTTGGCACACAAACAGTTCACCATCATATGTCTTCGTGAAAAGAGTGGGATCTAGGGAACCAGGTATGAAGCCTTTGATCTTTAGGAAGTATTTGAGTGTGTCATACCAGGCCCGAGGGGCTTGTTTGAGGCCATACAGTGCCTTTTTGAGCTTGTATACCATGTCAAGATGTTTTGGATTTTCAAAGCCAGGCGGTTGTGCAACATACACTTCTTCTTCAATCTTGCCATTGAGAAAGGCACTCTTCACATCCATTTGATACAGAAGTATGTTATGATGATTTGCATAGGCCAGCAGTATGCGTATGGCTTCAAGTCTAGCCACAGGAGCAAATGTTTCATCGAAGTCAATGCCTTCCACTTGAGTATATCCTTGAGCAACGAGACGAGCTTTGTTTCTGACAACTTGACCATGCTCATCTTGCTTGTTGCGGTATATCCATTTGGTGCCTATTATATTGTGCTTCCGTGGATCAGGACGCTTAACCAGTTCCCACACATTATTCAGCTCAAACTGTTGAAGCTCTTCTTGCATAGCTTGAATCCATTCAGGTTCCATGAAGGCTTCTTCAACTTTCTTGGGTTCTAATATTGATACGAATGCGAAGTGCCCACAGAAATTTGCTAGCTGAGTTGCCCTTGAACGAGTGAGTGGACCAGGTGCATTGATGCTATCAATTATTCTTTCAATCTGCACTTCATTGGCAACGCGAGGATGTACAGGGCGAAGACTTTGCTCTTGCTGTTCATTGTCGTTGTTGGAAGGAATGTTGAAAGTGCGTTATATCGACTAGAGGGGGGTGAATAGGCGATTTTTATGAAAGTCTTCAAAACGTGAGAATTATGAAGACAAACAGCGAAGATTATGCCTATTACTATGCAGCGGAAGTTAGATTACACTAGGCCAGCCATGATCATGTATTCAATAGAGAGAAAGCACAATGACAAACAACACTAGTGTAATAAGGATCAGGTAGGAAGAAGTTATGAAGCCAAACAGTTCATATATTCACGTTGTGAAGACAAAAGATAAAGCAAGCATGCAATGGCTTCACAATGTGTAACAGTAAGAAAAGGAAGTGAAGATGAAACCAGTGACTCGTTGAAGACAATGATATGTTGGACCAGTTCCAGTTGTTGTGACAACTGTACGTCTGGTTGGAGCGTCTAGGTATTTAAACCTTAGGACACACAGTCCCGGACACCCAGTCCTGAACACACAGTTCAGGACACCAAGTCCTCACCGTATTCTCCTTGAGCTAAGGTCACTTAGTCCTCGCCCAATCACTCTAGTAAGTCTTCAAGGTAGACTCCCAAACCTTCACAGACTTCGTTCACTGGCAATCCACAATGTCTCTTGGATGCTCTGAACGCGACGCCTAACCGTCTGGAGGATTCACAGTCCTCAAGTGTAATAAGTCTTCAGATCACGCAGACACGAAGACTTAAGTGATGCCCAATTTACTCTGGCTCTGGGTGGTTAGGGCTTTTCTCCTCACTAGGAATTTTCTCTCAAAGGCTTCGAGGTGGGTTGCTCTCAAACGACAAAAGCCGTGCACTAAAATCTGAGTAGCCAACCATTTATGGTTGTGGGGGTGGGCTATTTATAGCCACTTGGCAACCCAACCTGATTTGTCCGAAATGACCCTGGGTCACTAAGGAACTGACACGTGTCTCAACGGTCAGATTTCAAACTCACATGGCAACTTTGCTTGGGCTACAAGCAAAGCTGACTTGTCCGGCTCTGGACAAGATTCGCTCTCATTGTCTTCGCTCGAAGACATAGGTTTTTTTTTATTTAGGCATCACTTCAGTCATTCTGACTGGTTCTCCTGGACCCCACTTAACAGTACGGTGGTTCCTATGACTCAACACAAAAGAAAAAGAACTACGAAAGATCTAAGTCTTCGAGCTCCATAGGCTTCATAACGTGTCTTCTTTTGTCATAGTCTTCAATGTGAATATCTTCATATACCACCTTTGTCTTCAATGTCTTCATACATTTTTAGGGGTCATTTCTGGTAGTAAAACCGAATCAATGAGGGACTTCTACCTATGTTTTCCTGCAATTCTCACAAACACATTAGTCCCTCAACTAGGTTTGTCGTCAATACTCCAAAACCAACTAGGGGTGGCACTAGATGCACTTACAATCTCCCCCTTTTTGGTGATTGATGACAAACTAGTTGAAGTTTTCAACGGGGAATATAATGTGTGAAGTTTGTAAAGGATAGGGAATGTCTTCATAAGTTGCAAGGGCTCCCCCTGAAGATGTGCATATAAGTTAATTTGCTTTTGGAATGCAAATGCACGTGGCAGGTTGTACTTGTGGAGATCCACTTCAGCTTATGATGACAATCCACTATGCATGTGAAAGTATATGAAGATAATGACATGCATAATGGAAAATGGACGTCTGCAGAATGAGATAAGTGCGGAATTTATCGTCGCACATGCGGAATTTATCTTCGCAAACAGAGTAGCAAACGAGTAGCAGACGACCATCGAGTTTTAGTGTTTACAACTCAAAGAACCAAATGAAGCAAAAACAAGAGTTGTAAGCACGAAGCAAAATATATCAAAACATAAGGCACCCGCCCATATTGACCCGCTTGAAGACTATAAACATCATACGCTTCTCCCCCTTTTGTCAGTAATGACCAAAAAGGTTTGAAGACATAGAGTTTGCTATGCGTTCCCAGGCGCAGCAGGGTCGGTGGAGTTGTTTGGCGGTGCAGAGCTGGGATGAGCTGAAGCAGGTGGTGGTGATGTAGCATCATCGTCTTCATCAATAATCCTTGCAGTAACTGTGGCAGCAGATGAAGAAAACTCAGAGTCTTCAAGTGATGGTGTGTTGCGCATCACAGCCCTTCTGGGAGGTGTGGTGTCAAACTTGAAACGCTCTGTGAAGCCATCCTCTTCAAGTTCAGCTTCAGTACATATCATTGAGAGCCCTTTCCATGTAGGACGGCACGTTTCATGTGTAACGAAAGCATTCTTGGTGGCTAGGTTTCGAAGACGATTGACATCCACCAAGAGGCTCTTCATCTGACGCTTTAGCCAGTCGTGATGCCTATCTTGCTTTTGGTGAAGGGCCACAAGAAGCTCTCGGTCAGTGAGGACACGAGCACACTTCTTGGGTCTTGGAGCATTTGTGCTGTCTGTGGCTTCAGTAGATGCTGGTGCACGTGTAGTGCCAGCCAACGGATATACCCTGGATATGGCTTCAACACCATCAACATTCTGCGTGAAGCTCTGGTGTTCTGCATTCTGAAGACTTATTGGTTGCTTGTCAGGCTCAGGATATATTGCTTCAGCAGAGGTATCCACATCTAGCAAGAAGATCCGATGGTTTCGGGCAGAGGGCTGATACGAGATCGCAGAGTGCAGTTTGATTAGCCTCATCACCCAAGGAGCATAGAACTTCAAACCAAATAATTCTGAGCCTGACGCTGCAAGTTGGCGTATGAAGAGATCATGTGCGTTGAAGCATTTGCCATGCATGATATAGAATATGAGAGTCTTCATTGCACCCTCAATCTTGGCATGTGGTGAGTGTCCCTTAATGGGCCAGAGAGTGCGCCGGATGATGTGATATATGGTCCTGGGCAGGTACTCTAGGTCTTCAACGAAGAACTCAGTTGGATAGGGTGCATCCTGAGGCAATGGCTTCATCATTGAGAGCATCTGACTCATATTGGGTTCAGGCCTCTAGAATATGCTTTCAATGGCTTCAGAATGTAGTTGACAGCCTTCCTCGAAGAATTCGCCAGGAGTGGGTAGCCCGGTGAGCTCAATGATATCAAATGCATTGGCTTCATGATGGACATTGCCGGTCATCCACTCCAGGACCCAAGTCTTCGGATCTCTATTGTATCCTTTTATATGGAGGGTGGCATAAAACTGAAGTAGAAGCTCTTCATTCCAGTGCTCTTCATCCGTCACAAACGGCAGCAGACCCACTTGCTTGAAGCAATCCAAGGCTTCCTCAAGACATGGCAGACCAGTAATGGCTTCAACCTCAAGGCGCTTGTGCGGGAAGATGCGACCTTGGTTGTATAGGATGCATGAATAATAGCTGCGCTGAGAATAGCTCCAGAACCTGTCTGATACGATCCTTTCCCTTGAATAGGGGTTCTTGGAGCTATTGAAAAATGTATTGTCTGCCTTGAAGCTGTTAATATCAAAGGAGCCAGGTGCTGATGCAGGACCTAGAAACCTTGGAAGCCTTGGGACTGGCTTCTGGACATGAGGCCTGTGCTCAATATGATAATCAAACTGTGGACCTGTAGCAGACTTAGGGACTGAAGTGTCTGGCTCAGTAGCTTCGCTGTCCGCTGAAGCATTTGGTGGGGCGGGCTCCACATTAGCTTTAGTGTTTGTGGTGGCAGCCGCAACATTTTCTGCCTCCGCTTGTGTAGTTGGAGGGACAACCTCAGGCATGTTCTCCTGAAGAACTGCATCTTGATGGAGCGGGGGAGTGGGTTCTGGAGATGCTTCTTCATTGTCTTCGGCTGATGCAGCCGGAATTTCTGCAGTATGGACTTGAGGTCGTGGACCTTTGCGAAGCCTACGGAACGTAGACGACGCTTGTGGGGTCGGAGTGGGCTGGACCTCAAAGTCTTCTTCCTCCTGAGGGCGATCCGCCCATGACTCATCTTGTGCCATTGGCGTCAGAGGACGACCAATACTGATGAGTTCGCTTGTTTCAAGCTGAGGAAGGGCTGCATCATCTTGTACATTGTCTTGATGACCAATGTCTTCAGCAGCGATGGGGTCGGCTGCTGGAATATCTTCAGCTTCAGGAGCCTCTGTGGGAGCAGGCTCATGAACCGTCGGTCTTCTTTCTGCATTGGGGTGAAGGACAGAGAGGGGTTCAACTATCAAGGGCTCTGAGGGAGCAGCCCGAGATTTCTTGATCTTGCGCTTCTTTTTGCTGGGGGCAGTAGGAGAGGCTTCAGAGCTCTTCCTTTTTCTGGCTTCAGCCTCTGCAGTTCTTGTCTTCTTAAGCTCTGAAGCTGTTGACCGGCTCTTTGGCTTCGAGCCAGTCGTTGCAGTGGGGAAGACAATTTGAATCGCTTCTTGTCTAGGTGCCTCCGGTTCATTCATAGCAGACTGCTTCTTCTTCTTAGCAGCCATCTTGGGGTCGATGCCAGGACGCCCAAGTGCCTTGCGCTTCTCGGCCTCATTGTAGGCCTGCACACATCGTTCTGCCAGAGACTTCATCCGCTCACGCGAGCCCTGAGCTTCAGCACGCTTCTTCAGAAAATTTTCTTTTAGCTCATGCAGCATGGTTTTGAAGCTCTTCACTTCCTGCACGCTGAGCCTGGCCATGTGCTTCTTGAACTGAGCCTTTTCATGATCAATTTTCTGCTTCAGCTCAACAATGCGCTGAGCAATGGCTAGTTCTGAAGCAATTGCGCCTTGAAAGGCGACGCTGAGGCCAACAGGCAGCTGCAGATCTTCGAAGCTTATGTCCGGTGAGGCAAACCATTCATCGATGAAGTTGTGGATAATGGCAACATCAAAGAGAGGTAGGTTGTTGAAGATTTCTGCTTCTTCCTTGCTTTTGATAAGCTGCTCTAGAGCGTCATCTCCTAGATCTTCATCGCTTGATAGATCAATGGCTTCACTGCGCAGAATGGCAGCTGCAGTGAGCTCTTTGCCTGTTTGTTGCTGGGGCTCCTTTTCCTTCCGGGGCTTGGAGACGCGGGAGACGTCTTCAGACTGCACACTGACTTCAGGAGGTGCAGTTTTCAATGGCTTCGCCCTTGAGATTTTTGAGGCAGGGGCCGGCTTTGAAGCTTTTGGTTTCTTCATCTGCTTTGGCTTCGGTACAGCAGGGGCTTCATCAGACTCAGAGTCAGCTGGGGGGTCATTCACTGCAGTCCCTTGGACTAAGATGTGAGTGATCAGGCCCTCAAGATTGGCAAACGGACCGATTACATTGGGTTCCGCGTCACGTGTGCCATCTGCCCTTGGTGCGGAGGGACCAGGGTTGAAGTCTAACCCAAATTTCTTCTTGTTTAGCTTCGCTGACTGTTGGGCAAACTGAAAGTTGCGCTTGAAGAGATTGTTGTCACGACACCGGAGGAGTGACGACGGATGCGCATCATCAGGCTGTGGTCCTCGGACCATGCATGGGTAGAAGCCTTGAGCTATGGCTTCGTCTCTGGTCCTGGGAACAAGGTTCTTGTATGAGATGTCTCCCCATGGTCTCCTGATGGCACTTTTCTCAGCATACTCTTGGGTGACGAAGCGGTATTTGAACCATTGTTCTGCCCAATAGCGTTGAATCCATTGGATTCGAGTCTTGCGCGGCCCATAGTTCTCTTCTGGATCTGTTTTGTACATTTCTGCCAAGTCTTCAGGCAGATCCTTGGAAGTTCCCTCACGTCTCTGTCTGCCCCCCTTTCTTGCTACTGCTTCTGAAGCCATAAATTTTAACTTGAAAGGCTTCAAAACTTTCAAAGGCTTCAAAGGCTTTCTTTTTCTGGACCAACAGGAACTGGCTTCAGGAGAGTTTATGTGATGCTGTAGGAATTCTGCAAATGAATGCAGACTATGAGAACCGAAGGATTCTCCCACGGACATGTACCTGTGACAGCATTAAGGTGCGAGGGAAGGGGAAGAGGTCATATGCATTCTCAGAAGGTTTTGAAGATTAATCAGTTTAGAAGACATTGACCTCATCGTGCGAAGACATTCACTCATAGATAAGAAGTTGGTTCCAGATTTGTACGAACCCATAGATCAGTACAAGTGAGGAATCTAACTACTTTATGAAGCACAAGTGAATATACTAGGCATGTTATGAGATGCAGCGAGAGATCTGACTAGTGTGAAGAGAAACTTCTTATGGTAGAAAGTGACAGAACCATGAGATCAAAAGAGGCTGTAAAAAGAAGTTTTATTTACCACACTGGAACTGCTAGACGGAAGAGAGTTGATGCCGAGCAGTTCAGTCCTCCGTGCCCTAACTTGGCGACGGAAAACACCTACAGCGACGGCGGAGAGGACGATGTCCGCGGTCGGCGTGAGGACGGCGTTGGAGAGGTTGCGGCAGCAAAGCGCTTCGTCTCCGGCGTCGTCGAGTGCTAGCGGTGGCGCTAGGGTTCTTGCGAGGGTGGAAGAAGGAGATAATGACTGCGGTAAGTGTGAATTTATAGGCTCAGGGGCGGCACTGTGCTATTACACAGGTGCCCCTGGCGGTTCGCATTTGAGGAACGCATGGCCAGTTAGCGGAAGTTTGGGGTTTGTTCCACGTCCCACGCATGCCTAAATTGTCGGGCGGTCGTTCCTGCTTCTCCGGATTTTATGTGGAGGAATGAGCATTAAAAACGGACTTTATGGTTGTCTCTATATCTTCAGCTGACACAGTGAAGACATTTGACAGTTTCAATAGAATGCATATGACTTGGAGAGATAGAATTTGAGATAGAAAGCATAGAGAGATTAGGGTCCGATCACATTCACTTAGTTCAAGAGATTCAACCAAGAAGTCATAGCTATAAGTGAATGCTGTAGAGGACAGAACACTAGCATATATGTATATCTATACAAGCAACGTAGTGAAGATAATCATGAAGACATGTTCGAAGCCAAACCAAATGTGAAGACAACCAAATGTGAAGATATTGCAAAGTAACGCCATGAGTGAAACACTTCAAAAAAGGAACGTTTGGTGGTGGCGTTACCCACCGTATAGGAAGTATTAGACCCAGACACGGCGCACAATTATCGTGGCGCTCCGAAGTCAGATTCCACATTAATGTATTCACACTTAGAATGTATGTCTTCATTGAATGAAGATATACTTTACTTTGTGTGTTGCACATCTAAGTCACCAATATGCATAAGTGTTAGGATGTGTGCCTGATCACGGGACATTTGAGGATTCCAAGATATTTAGCTCACACCGTAACTTGCAAAATCTCTTCTCATCCAAGGGCTTGGTGAAGATATCCGCCAGTTGCTCTTCAGTGTTGACGTGTATGATATCAATGTCTTCCTTCACAACATGATCTCTGAGAAAGTGATGACGAATTTCAATGTGCTTTGTCTTCGAGTGCTGAACTGGGTTGTTGGCAATCTTGATGGCGCTTTCGTTGTCGCAGTAAAGTGGCACTTACTTCAGATGAATGCCATAGTCCTTGAGTGTTTGCTTCATCCACAGAAGCTGAGGGCAGCAAGATCCAGCAGCAATGTATTCAGATTCAGCAGTGGAGAGAGATACACAGTTCTGCTTCTTTGAAGACCAACATACAAGTGGTCGTCCCAGAAAGTGACATGTGCCTGATGTAGACTTGCGATCAACCTTGTCACCAGCATAATCAGCATCCAAAAATCCAACCAAATCAAACTCTGAGCCCTTTGGATACCATAATCCTAGAGTTGGGGTGTGAGCCAATTATCGAAGAATTCGCTTCACAGCTAAGTGATGCGACTCCTTTGGTGCTGCTTGAAATCGAGCACACATGCAAACACTAAGCATAATATCTGGCCTAGATGCACATAAATAAAGCAAAGACCCAATCATGGAGCGGTATACCTTTTGATCGAACTCTTTACCATTGTCGTCAGGACCTAGATGATGTTTGGCTGGCATTGGTGTTGTGAAGCCTTTGCAGTCTTGCATACCGAACTTCTTCAGGCAATCTTTGAGATACTTCTCTTGAGATATGAAGATGCCATTGCGTTGTTGTCGTATTTGAAGACCAAGGAAGAACTTCAGTTCCCCCATCATGGACATCTGATATTGCTCTTGCATCATATATCCAAACTCTTCACTGTACTTCTGATTGGTGCAGCCGAAGATAATGTCATCCACATATATTTGGCACACAAACAGTTCACCATCATATGTCTTCGTGAAAAGAGTGGGATCCAGGGAACCAGGTATGAAGCCTTTGCTCTTCAGGAAGTATTTGAGTGTGTCATACCAGGCTCTAGGGGCTTGTTTGAGGCCATACAGTGCCTTGTTGAGCTTGTATACCATGTCAGGATGTTTTGGATTTTCAAAGCCAGGTGGCTGTGCAACATACACTTCTTCTTCAATCTTGCCATTGAGAAAGGCACTTTTCACATCCATTTGATATAGAAGTATGTTATGATGATTTGCATAGGCCAGCAGTATGCGTATAGCTTCATGTCTTGCCACAGGAACAAATGTTTCATCGAAGTCAATGCCCTCCACTTGAGTATATCCTTGAGAAACGAGACGAGCTTTGTTTCTGACAACTTGACCATGCTCATCTTGCTTGTTGCGGTATATCCATTTGGTGCCTATTGTGTTGTGCTTCCGTGGATCAGGACGCTTAACCAGTTCCCATACATTATTCAGCTCAAACTGTTGAAGCTCTTCTTGCATAGCTTGAATCCATTCAGGTTCCATGAAGGCTTCTTCAACTTTCTTGGGTTCTGATATTGAGACGAATGCGAAGTGCCCACAGAAATTTGCTAGCTGAGTTGCCCTTGAACGAGTAAGTGGACCAGGTGCATTGATGCTGTCAATTATTCTGTCAATCTGCACTTCATTGGCAACACGAGGATGTACAGGGCGAAGACTTTGCTCTTGCTGATCTGTGTTGTTGTTGGGAGGAATGTCTTCAGGCTGAGCATTGTCTTCATGTTGATCAGGTGCTGAGATGATAAGTTCTTCTTCAGGATGAGCTTCAAAAGGTATAATCTCTCCAGTTCCCATAAGCTTGATTGATTCACTAGCTGGAACTTCATCTAGCACATTTGGCAGTTGCTCTCTTTGTGAACCATTTGTCTCATCGAACCGCACATCCACTGTTTCAACCACTTTGTAATGGAAGAGATTGAAGACTCTATAGGAGTGTGAATCCTTTCCATATCCTAGCATAAAGCCCTCATGTGCTTTTGGTGCAAACTTTGAGGTGTGGTGTGGGTCCTTGATCCAGCACCTTGAGCCAAATACTCTGAAGTAACTGACATTTGGCTTCTTGTCAGTTAGGAGTTCATAAGATGTCTTGTTCAGAAGCTTGTGAAGATAAACGCAATTGATTGTATGACATGCAGTGTCAATGGCTTCAGTCCAGAATTTTCTTGGAGTCTTGTATTCATCTAGCATTGTTCTGGCCATCTCAATGAGTGTTCTGTTCTTGCGTTCGACGACGCCATTCTGCTGTGGCGTGTATGGAGCTGAGAATTCATGTGTGATGCCCAAGGTATCAAGATATGTATCAAGACCAGTGTTCTTGAATTCAGTGCCATTGTCACTTCTGATGTGCTTTATCTTGGCGCCAAAATTGTTCATAGCTCGATTGGTGAAGCGTCTGAAGACATCCTGCACTTCAGTCTTGTAAAGGATTATGTGCACCCAAGTATATCTAGAGTAATCATCAACAATGACAAAGCCATAGAGGCAAGCAGAAGTAGTAAAAGTTGAGTAGTGAGTGGGACCGAAAAGATCCATGTGGAGCAGTTCGAAGGGTTGTGTAGTAGTCATGATTGTCTTCGAAGGATGTTTTGCCCTTGTCATCTTCCCTGCTTCACAGGCACCGCATAAGTGATCTTTCTTGAACTTGACTCCCTCGATGCCTATGACATGCTTCTTCTTTGCAAGGGTGTGGAGGTTCCTCATGCCAGCATGCCCTAGCCTCCGATGCCAAAGCCAGCATTCTGAAGCTTTTGCAAGAAGACATACTGCAAGTTGTGGTCCTGCTGAGAAATCTACCACGTACAAATCACCTTTCCGATACCCTTCAAACACTAGAGACTTGTCAGATTCCATTAGTACCAGGCAACGATATTTTCCAAACATTACGATCATATTCAAATCGCAAAGCATTGAGACAGACATTAAGTTGAAGCCAAGGGATTCAACAAGCATGACTTTATCCATGTGTTGATCCTTTGAGATTGCAACTCTACCTAGACCCAATACCTTACTTTTACCAGTGTCAGCAAATGTGATGTGGCTCTTGTCGGATGGACGTAATGTTGAGTCCATAAGAAGACTTCTTTTGCCAGTCATGTGATTTGTACACCCACTGTCAATAATCCATTCTGAAGACTTTGAAGTCGCTGGTGTCGTACCCTACAGTGCAGTTAGGGGGATAGGCTTCACGAAGAGAATTGTGAAGCATAAACATTTGACGAACCAGTGGGTTATGAAAACTTAGATCTAGATTAGGACTAATAGGGAGAGTAGCATGCGATTCAGGAACGAAGTACATAATGATGCCATTCGGGCATTTTATCTTGCGCCCTACAAGATTTTTAAGGTCCCCAGCAATAGCATCAGAAGATTTTGTTTTTCTGCTGGAGACCTTTCCCTGCAAAAAAGAGTTAAGCTTTCTTAACCACCCACATCTTCAAGGGTGGCTTAGAAGCAATAAGTCTAAGTGCGGCATCTGAGAATTTCGGCTTTGAAGCCTTACCAAACAGTCTAGCAGGTGGACAATAGTACTCATAGGAATAGGCAGAATAAATTTTGGTCATATGAACATGACGATTCGAAGAACCGCTCTCATATTCATATGCCTGAGTATGGTTTCCCTGCACAACATTTGCATTAGTGTGACTCAGGTGAGTCCTCTATTTGTATGGAGCCTTTGGACCATATGAAGCCTTTGGTCTGAGGTTTGTCTTCTTCAAGTGAGGTGTCATGAAGACATTCACAGGAAGATTTTCCAGACATTTTTTCGAAACCCAGATCTTCTTCATAGGCGGTCCATTCCTGCAGTTAGTACCAATGTACCTGGCAAACACTTCACCATTCTGATTCTTAAACAGTTTATAGTTTGCATCAAAGGATTCATCAATGGTAATGGGGTTAGCACAAGTGAAGCCAGATAAATTGGATGGATCTGCTGAAAGTTCCTTTGCAGCAACCCATGTGGTTTTGGGGTACTGCTCAGGTTTCCAGTAAGAGCCATCTATATTTATTTTCCTTACGAACCCAACACCCTCTTTCCTAGGGTTTCGGTTCAAAATCTGCTTCTTGAGGACATCACATAATGTCTGATGTCCTTTAAGACTTTTGTACATCCCTGTTTCAAGCAATGTCTTCAACCTAGCATTCTCATCAGCAATAGCAGTGGTATCCTCAGCAGAGGGGTTAGTTACCACATCAACAGTTGAAGATATTGCAACAGTAGTAGCAGTGGAACATTCAGCAACAGAAGTAGCATTATCACGCTCAATGCATTTAAGACATGGTGGTTCAAATCCTTCCTGAGCGGGACTGATCTGTTCGGCGCGAAGTGACTCGTTTTCCTTTTGAAGATCTTCATGAGCCGCTCTCAATTTCTCAAGTTCTTACTTCCTTTGAAGATAATCATAGGAAAGCTTCTCATGAGTTGTTGAGAGAGTATCAAGACGATCCTCAAGTTCCTGATACTTAACGTGAAGATTTTTTATGTCTTCAATTAAGGATTCAGATCGAGTCATTTCAGCACCCAACAGATCATCGCTTCTGTCTAACAGTTTTTGAATATGTTCCATAGCTTTCTGTTGTTCAGTTGCAATTTTAGCAAGTGTTTTGTAGCTGGGTTTTGAATCACAGTCAGAGTCATTGTCACTAGATGTTTGATAGCGAGTAGTGCGTGTGTTTACCTTGGCACCGCGTGCCATGAAGCAGTAGGTAGGAGTGGAGTCGTTCTTGTCATTTGCGTCGGTGTCGGTGATGCAGTCATTGTCTTCAGTGTTGAAGATGGACTTGGCGATGTATGCTGTAGCCAGACTCGCAATGCCAGAATCAGACTCCTCCTCAGACTCCACCTCTGCCTCCTCAGATGCGGACTCCTCCTCTGAATCCATCTCTTTGCCAACAAACGCACGTGCCTTGCCAGATAAGCTCTTCTTGTGTGATGAAGACTTTGAGGAAGACTTGGAAGAAGACTTTGAGTATTTCTTCTTCTTCTTGTCGCCAGAATCATATTCCTTGCTCTTCTTCTTTCGTCTGTTCTCATTGTCCCACTGTGGACACTCAGAGATGAAGTGTCCAGTTTTCTTGCACTTGTGACATGTTTTCTTCTTATAGTCATGAGCAGAAGCTTCATCATTCCTTGAGCTTGATCGTGAAGATTTTCTGAAGCCTTTCTTCTTGGTGAATTTTTGGAACTTCTTCACTAGCATTGCAAGTTCCCTTCCAATGTCTTCAGGATCATCAGAACTGCTGTCAGATTCTTCTTTAGATAAGGAAACAGCTTTTGCCTTCAAGGCACGAGTTCGCCCATAGTTTGGACCGTAGGTATCTCTTTTCTCAGAAAGCTGAAACTCATGTGTGTTGAGCCTCTCAAGTATGTCAGATGGATCGAGTGTCTTGAAATCAGGACGTTCTTGAATCATCAGGGCTAGAATGTCAAACGAACTATCAAGTGATCTCAGCAGCGTCTTGACGATTTCATGTTTGGTGATCTCAGTGGCGCCGAGGGCTTGAAGCTCATTTGTGATATCAGTGAGCCGATCAAATGTGTGCTGGACATTCTCATTGTCATTTCGCTTGAAGCGGTTGAAGAGGTTGCGAAGTACACTGATTCTTTGATCTCCCTGGGTTGAGACGCCTTCATTGACCTTGGAGAGCCAGTCCCAGACCAGCTTGGATGTCTTCAAGGCACTCACACGGCCATACTGTCCTTTTGTCAGATGGCCACAGATGATGTTTTTGGCGGTAGAGTCCAGTTGAGTGAACTTCTTGACATCAGCAGCAGTGACACCTTCTCCAGCCTTGGGAACGCCGTTCTCGACGACATACCATAGGTCGACGTCAATGGCTTCAAGATGCATGCGCATCTTATTCTTCCAGTAGGGATATTCAGTTCCATCGAAGACGGGGCACGCAGCGGAGACTTTGATTATCCCTGCAGTCGACATAGCTAAAACTCCAGGTGGTTAAACCGAATCACACAGAACAAGGGAGCACCTTGCTCTGATACCAATTGAAAGTGCGTTATATTAACTAGAGGGGGGGTGAATAGGCGATTTTTATGAAAGTCTTCAAAACGTGAGAATTATGAAGACAAACAGCGAACATTATGCCTATTACTATGCAGCGGAAGTTAGATTACACTAGGCCAGCCATGATCATGTATTCAATAGAGAGAAAGCACAATGACAAACAACACTAGTGTAATAAGGATCAGGTAGGAAGAAGTTATGAAGCCAAACAGTTCATATATTCACGTTGTGAAGACAAAAGATAAAGCAAGCATGCAATGGCTTCACAATGTGTAATAGTAAGAAAAGGAAGTGAAGATGAAACCAGTGACTCGTTGAAGACAATGATATGTTGGACCAGTTCCAGTTGCTGTGACAACTGTACGTCTGGTTGGAGCGGCTAGGTATTTAAACCTTAGGACACACAGTCCCGGACACCCAATCCTGAACACACAGTTCAGGACACCAAGTCCTCACTGTATTCTCCTTGAGCTAAGGTCACTTAGTCCTCGCCCAATCACTCTGGTAAGTCTTCAAGGTAGACTCCCAAACCTTCACAGACTTCATTCACTGGCAATCCACAATGTCTCTTGGATGCTCTGAACGCGACGCCTAACCGTCTGGAGGATTCACAGTCCTCAAGTGTAATAAGTCTTCAGATCACGCAGACACGAAGACTTAAGTGATGCCCAATTTACTCTGGCTCTGGGTGGTTAGGGATTTTCTCCTCACTAGGAATTCTCTCTCAAAGGCTTCGAGGTGGGTTGCTCTCAAACGACAAAAGCCGTGCACTGAAATCTGAGCAGCCAACCGTTTATGGTTGTGGGGGTGGGCTATTTATAGCCACTTGGCAACCCGACCTGATTTGTCCGAAATGACCCTGGGTCACTAAGGAACTGACACGTGTCTCAACGGTCAGATTTCAAACTCACATGGCAACTTTGCTTGGGCTACAAGCAAAGCTGACTTGTCCGGCTCTGGACAAGATTCGCTCTCATTGTCTTCGCTCGAAGACATAGGTTTTTTTTGATTTAGGCATCACTTCAGTCATTTTGACTGGTTCTCCTGGACCCCACTTAACAGTACGGTGGTTCCTATGACTCAACACAAAAGAAAAAGAACTACGAAAGATCTAAGTCTTCGAGCTCCATAGGCTTCATAACGTGTCTTCTTTTGTCATAGTCTTCAATGTGAATATCTTCATATACCACCTTTGTCTTCAATGTCTTCATACATTTTTAGGGGTCATTTCTGGTAGTAAAACCGAATCAATGAGGGACTTCTACCTGTGTTTTCCTGCAATTCTCACAAACACATTAGTCCCTCAACTAGGTTTGTCGTCAATACTCCAAAACCAACTAGGGGTGGCACTAGATGCACTTACAAATGTCTTCAGGCTGAGCATTGTCTTCATATTGATCAGGTGCTGAAATGATAAGTTCTTCTTCAGGATGAGCTTCAGAAGGTATAATTTCTCCAGTTCCCATTAGCTTGATTGATTCACTGGATGGAACTTCATCTAGCACACTTGGCAGTTGCTCTCTTTGTGAGCCGTTGGTCTCATCGAACCGCACATCCACTGTTTCAACCACTTTGTAATGAAAGAGATTGAAGACTCTGTAGGAGTGCGAATCCTTTCCATATCCAAGCATAAAACCCTCATGTGCTTTTGGTGCAAATTTTGAGGTGTGATGTGGGTCCTTGATCCAGCACCTTGCTCCAAATACTCTGAAGTAACTGACATTTGGCTTTTTGCCAGTAAGGAGCTCATAAGATGTCTTGTTCAGTAGCTTGTGAAGATAAACACGATTGATTGTATGACATGCAGTATCTATGGCTTCGGCCAGAATTTTCTTGGGGTCTTGTATTCATCTAGCATCGTTCTGGCCATCTCAATTAGTGTTCTGTTCTTGCATTCGACGACGCCATTCTGCTGTGGCGTGTACGGGGCTGAGAATTCATGTGTGATGCCCAAGGTATCAAGATATGTATCAAGGCCAGTGTTCTTGAAATCAGTGCCATTGTCACTTCTGATGTGCTTTATCTTGGCGCCAAAATTGTTCATAGCTCGATTGGCGAAGCGTCTGAAGACATCCTGCACTTCAGTCTTGTAAAGGATTATGTGCACCCAAGTATATCTAGAATAATCATCAACAATAACGAAGCCATAGAGGCAAGCAGTAGTAGTTAGAGTTGAGTAATGAGTGGGACCGAAAAGATCCATGTGAAGCAGTTCGAAGGGTTGAGTGGTAGTCATGATTGTCTTCAAGGGATGTTTGGCCCTCGTCATCTTCCCTGCTTCACAGGCACCGCATAAGTGGTCTTTCTTGAACTTGACGCCCTCGATGCCTATGACATGCTTCTTCTTCGCAAGGGTGTGGAGGTTCCTCATGCCTGCATGTCCAAGCCTCCGATGCCAGAGCCAGCATTCTGAAGCCTTTGCTAGAAGACATACTGCAAGCTGTGGCCCTGCTGAGAAATCTACCACGTACAAATCATCTTTTCGATGCCCTTCAAACACTAGAGACTTGTCAGATTCCATTAGTACAAGGCAACGATATTTTCCAAACATTACGATCATGTTCAAATCGCAAAGCATTGAGACAGACATTAAGTTGAAGCCAAGGGATTCAACAAGCATGACTTTATCCATGTGTTGATCCCTTGAGATTGCAACTCTACCTAGACCCAATACCTTACTTTTACCAGTGTCAGCAAATGTGATGTGGCTCTTGTCGGATGGACGTAAGGTTGAGTCCATAAGAAGACTTCTTTTGCCAGTCATGTGATTTGTACACCCACTGTCAATAATCCATTCTGAAGACGTTGGTGTCGTACCCTACAGTGCAGTTAGGGGGATAGGCTTCACCAAGAGCATTGTGAAGCAAAAACATTTGACGAACCAGTGGGTTATGAAAGCTTAGATCCAGGTTAGGACTAATAGGGAGAGTAGCAAGCGATTCAGGTACGAAGTACATAGTAAGACCATTTGGGCATTTGATCTTGCACCCTACAAGATGTTTAAGGTCCCCAGCAATAGCGTCAGACGATTTTGGTTTTCTGCTGGAGACCTTTCCCTGCAAAAGAGAGTTAAGCCTTCTTAACCACCCACATCTTCAAGGGTGGCTTAGAAGCAATAAGTCTTAGTGCAGCATCTAAGAATTTTGGCTTTGAAGCCTTAGCAAACAGTCTTGCAGGCGGACAATAGTGCTCATAAGAATAAGCAGAATAGTGCTTGGTCTTATGAACATGGCGGTTTGATGAACCGCTCTCATATTCATATGCCTGAGTATGGTTTCCCTGCAAAACATTTGCGTTAGTGCGACTCAGGTGAGTCCTCTGTTTGTATGAAGCCTTTGGACCGTATGAAGCCTTTGGTCTGAGGTTTGTCTTCTTCAAGTGAGGTGTCATGAAGACATTCACAGGAAGATTTTCCAGACACTTTTTCGGAACCCAGATCTTCTTCATAGGTGGTCCATTCCTGCAGTTAGTACCAATGTACCTGGCAAACACTTCACCATTCTGATTCTTAAACAGTATATAGTTTGCATCAAAGGATTCATCAATAATAATGGGGTTAGCACAAGTGAGGCCAGTTAGATTGGATGGATCTGCTGAAGGTTCCTTTGCAGCAACCCACATGGTTTTGGGATACTGCTCAGGTTTCCAGTAAGAGCCATCTGCATTCATTTTCCTTACGAACCCAACACCCTCTTTCCTAGGGTTTCGGTTCAGAATCTGCTTTTTGAGGACATCACATAGTGTCTGATGCCCTTGAAGACTTTTGTACATCCCTGTTTCAAGCAATGTCTTCAACCTAGCATTCTCATCAGCAATAGCGGTGGTATCCTCAGCAGAGGGGTTAGTTACCGCATCAATAGTTGAAGATATTGCAACAGCAGTAGCAGTAGAACATTCAGCAACAGAAGTAGCATTATCACGCTTAATGCATTTAAGACATGGTGGTTCAAATCCTTCCTGAGCGAGACTGATCTGTTTGGCGCGAAGTGACTCATTTTCAGTTTGAAGATCTTCATGAACCGCTCTCAATTTCTCAAGATTTTGCTTCCTTTGAAGATAATCATAGGAAAGCTTTTCATGAGTTATTGAGAGAGTTTCATGACGACTTTCAAGTTCCTGATACTTAACGTGAAGATTTTTTATTTCTTCAATTAAAGATTCAGATCGAGTCATTTCAGCACCTAACAGATCATCGCTTCTGTCTAACAGTTTTTGAATATGTTCCATAGCTTTCTGTTGTTCAGTTGCAATTTTAGCAAGTGTTTTGTAGCTAGGTTTTGAAACATAATCAGAGTCATCGTCACTAGATGTTTGATAGTGAGTAGTGCGTGTGTTTACCTTGGCACCGCGCGCCATGAAGCAGTAGGTAGAAGTGGAGTAGTCCTTGTCATTTACATCGGTGTCGGTGATGAAGTCATTTTCTTCAGTGTTGAAGATGGACTTGGCAACGTATGTTGTAGCCAGACTTGCGACGCCTGAGTCGGATTCCTCCTCAGACTCCACCTCCGCCTCCTCAGAAGCAGACTCCTCCTCTGAATCCATTTTCTTGCCAACAAACGCACGTGCCTTGCCAGATGATCTCTTCTTGTGTGATGAAGACTTTGAGGAAGACTTGTAAGAAGACTTTGAGTATTTCTTCTTCTTCTTCTTGTCGTCAGAGTCATATTCTTTGCTCTTCTTCTTCTTTTTGTTCTCATTGTCCCACTGTGGACACTCAGAGATGAAGTGGCCAAGTTTCTTGCACTTGTGACATGTTTTCTTCTTGTAGTCATGAGCAGGAGCTTCATCATTCCTTGAACTTGATCGGGAAGACTTTCTGAAGCCTTTCTTCTTGGTGAATTTTTGGAACTTCTTGACAAGCATAGCAAGTTCCCTTCCAATGTCTTCAGGGTCATCAGAACTGCTGTCAGATTCTTCTTCAGATGAGGAGACAGCTTTTGCCTTCAAGGCACAAGTTCGCCCATAGTTTGGACCGTAGATCTCTCTTTTCTCCGAAAGCTGAAACTCATGTGTGTTGAGCCTCTCAAGTATGTCAGACGGATCGAGTGTCTTGAAATCAGGACGTTCTTGAATCATCAGGGCCGGGATGTCAAACGAACTATCAAGTGATCTCAGCAGCGTCTTGACGATTTCGTGTTTGGTAATCTCAGTGGCGCCGAGGGCTTGAAGCTCATTTGTGATGTCAGTGAGTCGATCAAATGTGTGCTGGACATTCTCATTGTCATTTCGCTTGAAGCGGTTGAAGAGGTTGCGAAGAACACTGATTCTCTGATCTCTCTGGGTTGAGATGCCTTCATTGACCTTGGAGAGCCAGTCCCAGACCAGCTTGGATGTCTTCAAAGCACTCACACGGCCATATTGTCCTTTGGTCAGATGACCACAGATGATATTCTTGGCAGTAGAGTCCAGTTGAACGAATTTCTTGACATCAGCAGCAGTGACACCTTCTCCAGCCTTGGAAACGCCGTTCTCGACGACATACCATAGGTCGACGTCAATGGCTTCAAGATGCATACGCATCTTATTCTTCCAGTAGGGATATTCAGTTTCATCAAAGACGGGGCACGCAGCGGAGACTTTAATTATCCCTGCAGTCGACATAGCTAAAACTCTAGGTGGTTAAACCGAATCACACAGAACAAGGGAGCACCTTGCTCTGATACCAATTAAAAGTGCGTTATATCGGCTAGAGGGGGGTGAATAGTCGATTTTTATGAAAGTCTTCAAAACATGGGAGTTTTGAAGACAAACGATAAAATTAAACCTATTACTATGCAGCGGAAGGTAGGCTACAATAGGCAAACCATAGTCAAGTATTCAATGAAGTGAAAGCACAAAGACTAATAGCAGCTGGATAGTAAGGATCAGGTAGGAAGATATTGTGAAGCCAAACAGAACACGCAGTCACTCAGTGAAGACAAATGATAGAGCAAACATACAATGACTTCACAAGGAGTAACAGTAAGTAAAGTGAAGTGAAGATGAAACCAGTGACTCGTTGAAGACAATGATTTGTTGGACCAGTTCCAGTTGCTGTGACAACTGTACGTCTGGTTGGAGCGGCTAGGTATTTAAATCTTAGGACACACGGTCCCGGACACCCAGTCCTGAACACGCAGCTCAGGACACCCAGTCCTCACCGTATTCTCCTTGAGCTAAGGTCACATAGACCTCGCCCAATCACTCTGGTAAGTCTTCAAGGTAGACTCCCAAACCTTCACAGACTTCGTTCACTGGCAAACAACAATGTCTCTTGGAAGCTCAGAACGCGACGCCTAACCGGCTGGAGGATTCACAGTCCTCAAGTGTAATAAGTCTTCAGATCACACAGATAAGAAGACTTAAGTGATGCCCAATTCTCTCTGGCACTGGTGGTTAGGGCTTTTATCCTCACAAAGAATTCTCTCTCAAAGGCTTCGAAGTGGGTTGCTCTCAAACGACAAAAGCCGTACTATCAATCTGAGCAGCCAACCGTTTATGGTTGTAGGGGGTGGGCTATTTATAGCCACTTGGCAACCCGACCTGATTTGTCCGAAATGACCCTGGGTCACTAAGGAACTGACACGTGTTCCAACGGTCAGATTTCAAACTCACACGGCAACTTTACTTGGGCTACAAGCAAAGCTGACTTGTCCGACTCTGGACAAGATTCGCTCTCATTGTCTTCGCTCGAAGACATAGGTTTTTTTTGATTTAGGCATCACTTCAATCATTCTGACTGGTTCTCCTGGACCCCACTTAACAGTACGGTGGTTCCTATGACTCAACACAAAAGAAAAAGAACTACGAAAGATCTAAGTCTTCGAGCTCCATAGGCTTCATATCGTGTCTTCTCTTGTCATAGACTTCAATATGAATATCTTCATATACCACCTTTGACTTCAATGTCTTCATAAAGTTTTAGGGGTCATCTCTGGTAGTAAAACCGAATCATGAGGGACTTCTACCTGTGTTATTCTGCAATTCTCACAAACACATTAGTCCCTCAACTAGGTTTGTCGTCAATACTCCAAAACCAACTAGGGATGGCAGTAGATGCACTTACAGTTGAGCAAGATTATGTGCAATACCATTAATCTCTCTAAAACCTGTTGTGTATTTGTGATCTTTTGGACTCAGGTAGATGAATAAATAAAACACAACCCATTCCAACTGAAGTTTTTCTTAGTTGAAGTAATGTTGAGAAATGGGAAGTAATGCTGACAGGTGATGAATAAAACAAAAAGGAGACAAACCATTTCAGACAACTTATAAAAAAATACAGATAAAAAAATAGAGGATCACACATTACATTATCATTACATTTATGAAAAGAGCAGATTGACTGAAATACACTCAGATTACATGCAAGTTGTTGCTCCCTGCAAAAAGATAATAATATGAAATATGTTGCACATGGATTAATAGTTAGTTTGTGCAGATAACATCAGCATTTGGAAACTGTAGAAAGTGGTTTGATTCACAATAGTCCAAGAAATGTACATATGTGTACTTATAGAAAAGCAACTCAACCAACCTCATCATTACTTACAACCAGCCACATTAACTTTCAATCAGCTTGAACTACTTGCAATAACCAATTCGCTCCACATGGAAGGTAGATAACTAATTACAGCGCTAATCATCAGATAACCAATGGTTAATTATCATGATAAGTTCAGATGTAAGTTTTACCAAATGAGCAAGAATTCATTGTTACCACTGTATGTTACATGACCACTAAGTGAAAAAAGTCACAATGTTTCAAGCTATAATCATCTCCACATCTTCCTGAGCTCTCAGAGGCTGCAAGCTATGTTGTGGATCACCTTGTATAACATAATATATTGTCAGCATGATAAAATTGAGATGAAAGGTATGTATTTCACAGGAATTTGAAAACCACAATCATATGTTCTGAATGGCGCTTCAAGGATTTTTTTTTAAAAAGAACAGACCTAGTAGAATATAATTTGAAATTTTCCTAGAATACGAAAGAGCAGTATATTATTGTATAACATAATATATTGTCAGTGTGATAAAAAAAATGAGATCATGTTAATTTCCCTATAAAACTGAGATCAAAGGTATGTATTTCACAGGAATTTGACAACCACGATCATATGTTCTGAATGGTGCTTCAAGGATTAAAAAAAACAGATTGCCCTACAAAAATAAAGAAATATTGAAGGAAGACAACTGATGGTTGAATACTGAAAGTCTAAAATCTCTAAAGATCACATAGATCAGTAGATCACATATCTAGCATCTGATACTTACATCCCTAGTAAAACATAATTTGAAAATTTCCTATAATACGAAAAGAGCCCTATATAGCTACAAGAGATATGTATGAGGTGACAAGCTCTTACACATGTATGTATGAGGTGGTTGGGAGCGAATCCCTTTTCTGATCTCTTTCTCTCATCCATCGTTCTCCGTCTCGCTTGATCCAGTCATGTTTCAGCACTCCTCACAAAAGTATCACTTCTAGACTCCTAGTATGGGTCGAATATAAAACCATTTGAACTTTGCAGATCATATTATTAAAGTAAGAGCCAATCAAAATTAGAATCCCCAGGTCGGGACAGTCAATCACTAAAATGTTTTTTCTCCATTCTCCGAAAACACACAGATGCCAGTATCATTACACATAAATGTCACTTAATACAAGTTAAATGAACCGTTTCTGTACCCAAAAAATCAGCAAAGAACAATTGTGAGAAAATCAAAGGTCATTCACAAAAGATGAGAAGTGACGGGTACTTACATCATTGTGTTGCAACAACAATTAACTAAAGAAGATGTTTGAAAAGAGAAGAATTTGTAAAGTGCAAAAAAGTAGCATGTCTTACTTTTCATGGCATTATATACAAGCAAGCATGCATGACTTGGCTACTATGAGTTAGTGTTTTCTGTTTCTATTTTGCACACTTCTTTCGACTCATTGCCAAACGATGTTCTTCGTCCTTTTCACTTTCACCTATATCTGAGGAGGTTGTTGAGTCAAAACAAAATTATTTGAGGTACAGAAGCATGTGTCCCAGGGGATGCTTGTGCAAGATCTGAACTTTGGATGTCGAAAGGAGGTGTTTTATTTTTTGTGATTATACATGCAACAGGGACTTATAAAAAAAGAATAACAAAATAAATGAGCATGTGCTGAACCGGCTTGTTCTCCGCTGCATTTGCTGGTGACATAGGAAGTCACTGAAATATGGTATTATGACATTATTTTTCATGAAAAAATGATGATACACTTTCATGTAACCAACTTGAATACTCACTTTTCTCAAGAAAACAATCTGAATAGTCTTTTTGCCTGGCATGAGCCAAATTTAAACTGCACACTTTCTAATATGCTATCTATTAATGAACGGACGGGTACTTACATTTATATGAGGCCAGATCCGGGCGTCGCGGACAGGGTATCTGTCTTCCACATCATCAGCATGGAGGAGCTCCTACTCGGCTGCTCAGTGAAGGACGACAACGATGTATCCATTTCCCATCTCTATTGTGGAAATGCATTCTGGAAAATATTGGTGAAGATATAGATGTATTATTAGCACACTAAAATAAATAATAAATACAAAGAGTTATACTAAAGAAGAAAAATCCTTGCATGCCAATCGTATGAAATAGCTAATGCAAGTATCCCATATATAAATGCATCCCTAACACCAGCAACTGCTCCAGAATATATTCCACATAAAAAAGCACCGATGATACATTTATGAGATAAAAGTAACAGAGTCAAGTTAGACTACCCAAAACGATGCATGTGGTTCTACTTGTCACTTTTGACCTTAAGTGGTTTCCGTGGACATATAGTATGATGAATTTACTACATAGTGACCTTAAATAGTTTCAGTACACATATAGAAGGATATAAATTCTACATGTACTGGGCACTACCACCAAATCCAGGTTCTGTTGGATCCAGCTTGAACAAAAAA
Source organism: Triticum urartu (assembly GCF_056163025.1). NCBI lineage: Eukaryota > Viridiplantae > Streptophyta > Magnoliopsida > Poales > Poaceae > Triticum > Triticum urartu. The sequence continues at coordinate 231,574,443 of NC_141876.1, read as the reverse complement.
ATTGTATTAATTCATCAATCATAGACATAAATTTTGGCTCAAAGAAGGAGGACTACATACAACTTCCAAAATTTTATGTGTGCCAGCCAGTGGTTTCGGGCTGACATTCAGATAGACGATGCGGCTTGGAAGTAATTCTAAATGCCAGTCATTTTCCATATTAAATTAGTAGGGTGCATGGGGCAGGAGTTATATGATGTCAACACGTAAAACAATATAAATTGGCAATGAGATACAAACTTGCATTGAGATAGCTGATTTCAAACTCGATCTTCATATCGGCCTTACGGAGAAGGGCATTCCCTTGGCTGAGTACTGTAACATAACCACTTATGAGCTAAAGAACTGCAGGAAAATATATTCACTCAAATGTCCTACAAAAAAAGTATTAAGCAAACATAATAATCAGAAGCTAAGAAAGCATGTGTATACCTATATATCTCTCCCAACTACAAGGTGATGATCATGCTACAAATTTCTTTTGCAACTTTGAGGAAGATATTTCTTTTACAACTTTGCAACCAAAAATTCCTCGCTTAGAACCTGAAACAAAAATACAAAAATGTGAATCTTCTAGAATTGAAGTACTAATGAGTTGGAGATAGATTTACATCTTGTGACTTGAAAAATAATTAGATCATCACCAACTTATATCTGCAGGTGCATGCTAGTGCAAAGTAGTGCTACATCACGAAGTTGTTGTAAGGTACATCGGAAATAAATAAAAATTCAGTGCAGGCATGGTTGCATATTATTTGCAAAGAGCATAGCGTGCAGGCCACTTACCAGGTCCAGCACTCGTACTCCCCTAGTAATTAGCAATGGTGAAAACTCTAAACCAATTGGATGGCACAATCAACAGTAGTAAAAAAAAAATCCTTGGGCGCCTCTCCACAATCCGTTGCCCGGTCGACCTCGGAGCTTGGCCTGCTCCGAGCCCCGTTTGTGTTCAGCAACGGCGGCGGCCCTGCAACTGCAATCATTATTCCTGATCTCCACGGTAGAACAATGGATGGTCGCAACTTCAAATTCTAGTATATATATAGGCAAACTTGAAAATATAGTATATACTGAATTAGTAAGGACCAGCGGGATAGCAAAATTTCAGATAATTTCATTCCAAAATAGAAACCTCTAATTAATCAGACAATAAACTTGTCGTTTGATCTGATGATCAAAGGCACAAATGAAGGGTTGTTGTGCATGCACATAAAAAATCCACACGAGGGTTGCAATAATCAATCTCACCTGTCACGATCATCTCAAGCTACTTCTACCTCTGTACTTCTCTCACCTCCTCACGAGCAAACCTGGTGTCCCATGAAAATCCACCTCATGTTTTCATCGATCTCGCTACCAATCATCAAAAATTAAATCCTCACTATAACTGGTTCCTATAATCCCGCTTCCATTTCGATCGAGCTCCATAATGTGCGGATTGATCTCATGTTTGTAAATAGATCTGATGTCTTTACACTTGTTCCTTGAGATGAAACCGGATATGGCCTCCAGATGCTTACCTTTTCGGATGATGGCCTTCTCCATGTCCTACACAAAACCAAGGAATCAAATCTGATCAAACCAAATAAGGCTTGACTCCGTAAGTATGGTTGCACAGGAGCGCAATGGGAGATAGGCGGGGACGGACATGGCTGAGAGGAGCATCGCTGGGGCGTCCGATCTTGGCCCCCTTCCGTGATGGCTCCTCGACGGAGGGGAACACATGTTGTTGAGTAACGTGATTGTATTAGGAAACATATGTTAGATTCAAAAATATTTTGGTTTCTTTGTATTTTAAGTAGACCATGTACTCTCATATATATGCCCACCAGGCTCAAGCAATACAATGAACTATTTCATCAAATCCTTCTTTCCCTTCTAACATGATATCAGTTTTCGGGTTCTAAACCCTAGCTGCCGCCGCTTTCGCACCCGCGCGCTGCCCCTGGGGCGGTCGGCCTCCATGACCGCCGCCGGGGGCCACGCCGCCCGTATCTAGGGTTCGTCTGCCGGCCGTGTTGGTCGGCTGCCCTAGAGAGTCTTTTTTCTTGATCCTTCGATCTGGTTTTCTCTTTTTTGTCGGTCGCTTTGATCGGCGTCTACTTTTTGGTTTTCCGATCTATGTGATCCGGTTTGCGTCGCCCATCGCCGCCATTGACCCCGTGCGCCTCTACTCCAACACCGGCGCGATTGGCCGGCTTCTTCACCGACCCGGCGGCCTCGCGCGTCGTCCGCGCGTCTGCCCGTCGGCCGCCCCGACTCGGCGGCCTCGCGCGTCGGCCCGCCGGTCGCCCCGACCCGGCGGCCTCATGTCATGCGGCGGCTCTTCACTGTCGCCGTTCGCACGACGGCCCTCCCGTCGATCTACGCCGTCCGTCACCGCCCTACTCCGACCGGGACTCCTGCATCACCCCGACCCGGCGGCCTCGCGCCATGCTGCGGCCAATCATAGTCGTCCTGTCGCCCGCCACCGCCGGCTTCATCTCGGACTCCGCCGCCACCGAGCGGCGTCCCCGACCTCGCGCGCGATCGGATTGATCACCCGCCCGCCGCCGCGATCCGCCTCATCTACGTCGTGCGACCGACCTGGCCCGTCGGTTGCGCGCGCCTCCACAGGCCTCGTGAAGACCGTCCCGGGTTCAGCGCGCCCCTCTACTGATCGAGCAACGGGCTGCCGCTGCGTCACCCCGTCGGGCCGCAGCGCCGTCGCCCCGTGGTTCTTCTCCCGACTGCACCGACCCGCGTCACCGTTGCGTCGCCCCTTCGGGTCGTAGTACCGCGGCCCGCGGTCCACCGCCGCCCAGAGGCCGTCCGCTCCAGGTCGTCCTCATGGCCGCACGGACCCTCGCGCCGCCACTGCGTCGCCCCGTCAGGCCATAGCGAGCGTGGTACACGGTCCACGCCGCCGTCCCGAGGCCGTCCCCGCGGTTGCACCGACCCGCGCTCCTTCGCCACGCCACCCCTTCGAGCTGTCGCGTTGCGGTCCACGGTCCCTGTCGCCGCCCCGAGGTCTTCCCACCGTCACCCCGACCTACCCGCTGCCGTTCCGTCGCCCCTTCGGGCTGTAGCGCGGCGGCCCACTGTCCACTTCGTCGTCCACGTGCGTTGACTTCCCGTGGTATGCGTCACGCCACCTCCCTTGGCGCGGGAACGCCACCGTCCGCACCGGTCTTCGTCATGCTGTCGGGTTCTTTGCCTACTTCGAGCACCGCCGCCATGCTCCTAACCTAGCTGCCGTCGCCATCAGGCCGCTGCCGCCGCTCTTCTTTGGCCGCCACCGCCGCTACCCACGTAGCCGCCGCCCGTCCACCTCCTCCGACATGGTGTACAACTTGTGCAGGTCCTCGTCTATGCATGCCCGGTGCTGGCAACACCGATGCGTGCCTTCGTCCATGACGTTTCCCCAGGCCTGGCAAGCCTAGTGTGGCGCTTCGTCAACTTCGTCTTCGTCCGTCTACACATGCCCGGTGCTGGCAACACCGGTGCGTGCCTACGTCTACGATGTGTCCCCGGGCTTGGCAAACCCGCCGCGACGCGTCGTCAACAACGTCTTCTTCCCAACGCACCACTACTTTGACACCACTACGCCCATGCTAACTCGGCGCCCTCTTGCGCCCGCGGCTCCACGGCGACATCCTCGACACCGGCTCCCCGACTCGACATCGACCACGACATTCTTCGCGCAGCTACCTCGACCACGGCTACACCACCCTCGGCACTCGGCTACATCGACAAACGGCACAAAGGGCTACCGCCTGCTTGAGCAACCTCGTTGGTTTCCACTCCAGCCACGACTCCGCGATGCGTCGACCGTTACGACTGTGGGGGGTGTCCGTCGGCTTGCCTTCAGATTCTTCTCCAGTCTCACCGTCTGTGCCGCTACCGTTGTGACCGCGGAGGGATGTTGAGTAACGTGATTGTATTAGGAAACATAGGTTAGACTAGGAAATATTCTGGCTTGCCTTGTACTCCAAGTAGATCATGTACTCCTATATATATATATGCCCACGAGGCTCAAGCAATACAACGAACTATTTCACCAAATCCCTCTCTCCCTTCTAACACATGTGAAGATAGTTGGGAAGATGGCTGGAGAGAGGGTGTGGACAACAAACCTGGGGCTGATCTAGGAGCTCCTATCATGTGGTAATCCGGGAGAGGAGACGGCACAAGGAACCCTCAGCCCTCCTCACCTCAGCCCCGATCTCCATCCTGGCATGGCACTGTCGTGGGCTGGGGAAGCAGCAGGATGAGGCAAGGAGGTAGCGCGAGCGGAGCGGTGCCGAACGCATAGATGGATCGATGGGAGGGGCGGCGGCGGCGGACGCAGAGGGGGTCGATGGGAGGGGCGGCACCGACGGACGCATAGACGGATCGATGGGAGGGGCGGCGGCGGCGGACGCAGAGGGGGTCGATGGGAGGGGCGGCACCGACGGGCGCATAGACGGATCAATGGGAGGGGCGGCGGCGGCGGACGCAGAGGGGATGGTCTACGTGGAGTCGTCAACCAGGAAAAGCACTCCGGTTTTCTTTGGTGCGGGGAGGGACGAAAATGTTGGGACGAACAAAAAACCGACAGAGACTACCAATTGCTTCATTAGGAGTAGAGATGCATGGATACATGAGCAAATAATGTGTCCCTAGTGAGCCTTTACTGGACTAGCTCGTTGATCAAAAGATGGTTAAGGTTTACTAACCATAGACATGAGTTGTCATTTGATAACAGGATCACATCATTAGGAGAATGATGTAATGATGTGATGGACAAGACTCATCCGTTGGCTTAGCATATGATCGTTCAATTTATTGTTATTGCTTTCTTAAATGTCAAATACATATTCCTTCGACTATGAGATCATGCAACTCCCGGATACCGGAGGAATGCCTTATGTGCTATCAAACGTCACAACGTAACTGGGTGATCATAAAGATGCTCTACAGGTATCTCCGAAGGTGTCTATTGAGTTGGCATGGATCGAGATTAGGATTTGCCACTCCATGTATCGAAGAGGTATCTCTGTGACCTCTCGGTAATACACATCATGAGAAGCCTTGCAAGCAAAGTGACTAAGGAGTTAGTTACGATATGATGTATTACGGAACGAGTAAAGAGACTTGCCGGTAATGAGATTAAACTAGATATGAAGATACCGACGATCGAATCTCGGGCAAGTAACATACCGACGGGCAAAGGGAATTTCGTATGTTGTCATAAGGTTCGACCGATAAAGATCTTCATAGAATATGTAGGAACCAACATGGGCATCCAGGTTCCGCTATTGCCTATTGACCGGAGAGGTGTCTCGGTCATGTCTACATCATTCTTGAACCCGTAGGGTCCGCACGCTTAACATTCGTTGACGATATAATATTGTATGAGTTATGTGAGTTGATGACCGAATGTTGTTCGGAGTCCCGGATGAGATCACATACATGACGAGGAGCTCCAGAATGGTCCGGAGGTAAAGATTGATATATAGGACGATAGTATTTGGTCACCGGAAAGGTTTCAGAAGTACCGGGTATTTTTATCAGGGTGCCGGAAGGGGTTACAGGAGGCCACTGGCTAGCGGTAGTGTAACACCCCGGATGTAATTTACCTTATATGTATCCCAACTCTTGCCGTTTCCGGCGCTAAGTTATTTTATTTTCCTCGGGTTCGGGTTTTTGTCTTCGTGCGTTGTTGCCTTTGTCATGCATCTCATATCATGTCATCATGTGCATTGCATTTGCATACGTGTTCGTCTCATGCATCCGAGCATTTTCCCCGTTGTCCGTTTTGCATTCCGGCGCTCCTATCTCCTCCGGTGCCCCTTTCTACCTCTTTTTTTGTGTGGGGGTTAAACATTTCTGGATTGGACCGAGACTCGTCATGCGGCCTTGGTTTACTACCGGTAGACCGCATGTCAAGTTTCGTGCCATTTGGACTTCGTTTGATACTCCAACGGTTAACCGAGGGACTGAGAAGGCCTCGTTTGTGTTGCAGCCCAACACCCTTCCAATTTGGCCCAAAACCCACCAAAACTCTCTCCATCGTCTAGAGAGTTCGATCACGATCGCGTGGCCGAAAACCGCACTCCATTTGGAGCTTCCTAGCCTCCTCTACCTCTATTTAAAGGCCACTCCCCGAAATTTTCGAGCAAAACCCTAGTTCTTTTTCCCCACCACGCTGCCGGACAGATTTCAGTCCGGACGGACACGTCCGACCTGCCCGTCCGCCGCCACATGGCCTCCTCCCATTCGCCGCTTCCCCGGTCCCCAGTTCACCGCCGCCGCGGCCCGTAGAAGTCCGCGGCCGGCCCTCCCTGCCGCCCGACCGGGCCCGCGACCCGCCGCCTATCGCCGCCCGCCTCTCCATTCGGCCGCCGCCCGTCCGCCTCCCCGCCGGTGTTCGCCCGCCGCCCGCCGGCGCTCGCATCGCCGCCCGCGGAGCTCGCCTCGCCGCGGAGGTCGTCTCATGCATCCGAGCATTTTCCCCGTTGTCCGTTTTGCATTCCGGCGCTCCTATCTCCTCCGGTGGCCCTTTCTACCTCTTTTTGTGTGTGGGGGTTAAACATTTCCGGATTGGACCGAGACTTGTCAAGCGGCCTTGGTTTACTACCGGTAGACCGCCTGTCAAGTTTCGTGCCATTTGGACTTCGTTTGATACTCCAACAGTTAACCGAGTGACCGAGAAGGCCTCGTGTGTGTTGCAGCCCAACACCCTTCCAATTTGGTCCAAAACCCACCAAAAACCCCTCCATCGTCTAGAGCATTCGATCACGATCGCGTGGCCGCAAACCGCACCTCATTCTGAGCTTCCTAACTCCTCCTACCTATAAAAGAGCACCCCTCCCCGAAATTCCGAATCAGATCAAACCCTAACCTAGCTCCCCGCCTCCACCGCGAGGCCGGACAACGTCCGCTGCCGCCGGACACTCCGCACCGCCTCTCAGCGCCCGCCACGTGGCACGCCGGCCGCTCCACCCCGCCGCGGCCCGCTCGGCCCGGGAGGAGCCCCCGCGGCCCGAAGCGTGCGCCGCCGCCCGCCATCCGCCCGCGCCGCCTCTCCTCTCCCGCGCTGGCGCCGGACCACCGCCGCCGTCCCTTCGCCGCCCATCACCGGTGCAGCGCGCCTCCTCGTCAGCCCGCCGAGCGCCGCCGCACGTCGTCGCCATCGCCAGCGAGCTCACCCACCGGAGCTCCGCCGCCGACCCGGCGCCGTCCTCCGCCGCCGACCCGGCGCCGTCCTCCGCCGCCGCCCGGGTCCTCCTCGTCGCCGGCGTACCCCGGTCGCCTCTCTCCCTCGACTCCGGCGCCCCCCCGACGAACTCCGGCCGGCGAACCTCGGGATCCGCGCCCGGCTGGATCTAGATCTAACAAATCTCGGTTGACTTTTATTCCCCGAAACCCTAGTTTTTTTGCGTTTTTCATCATGTCATAACTCTGCATCCGTTGCTCCGATTTGCGCCTGTAGCATATCAAAATGTTCATCTCAGAGAGTACCTCATTTCATCTCATTGCATCATTTTCATTTGAGCTCATCTTGATGCCTGAAATGCTATTGGAAGAGGGCTATGTGATAAAATTGTCAGATATGTTTCATCAAATAGCTATTTGTCATTTTTGCCATGATTAATGTGTGCATGATATGCTCCTGAGCTCTACATGAGTTTTGTTATATGCCATGTCATCTTTACAGAGGTGCTTACCATGTATTTTTGTGATATGTGTGGTGATTAGCACAAGCTTGCAAAGTAGCGTATTCGGTAATGCTGATTTCAGGGACTTAGAATTTCACTGAGTCCTTGATCTGTTTTTGTCATTATGCCATATGTTCATGTTGTTTCCTAGTGATCCGTGCCTCTTTTGAGGATGATCAGTAAGGATGATTTGTTAACATTGTGGTTCTCTATCCATCCATGTCTTTGTTTGCATTTATGGAGCACCCTAGCTTGAGTCAATCGAGCTCTACTTTTGCTATTTAATGAATCCTGGCAGATTGTTGACTTGTTAGCGATTTTGCCGAGGATGTTGTTATTGATCCGTGCATGCTATGTTGTTGTTCTTGCCATGTCTAGCTTCTATGATATGTATTCTTGATGGGTGTATGCTTAGTTTGTCATGCCATGCTCTGTAGTTAGTGTATCGAGCTCGTAAACATGCCTACTCGTTAACTGTTTTGCATGATCCAGTTTTTCACTAAGTCTGTAATTTGATTATGTTTTTGCCATGTTCACATGCTTACAATTGTATTTTCTGATCCCTTTTGGCTCAAGGTCACTAAGGGACTTTTGTTAAGTGCTTTGAGTAGCTTCATGCCATGCCTTGCTTTGCCATGTTAAGTTCCTGTAGCATGTACTTTTTATGCTCTAAAGTGTGCTTCCTGATGTTAAATTCTAGACTTGTGTTAATTTCACTAAGTCTGAAACCTGTTATCATTTGCACTTTTGCCATGCTTGTTTGAACCTGTTAATGGATGAATTAGCCGTAGCTCAGTGTTCATCTTTTGTCAAGCATCATGAGTGGATCCCTGCCATGTATTTTTTTGTCATGTTTGAGTGTTGTAGCATACTTATCTTGATGCATTTAGATGGCTACTTGCTGATTATCGCAGACCGGTGCCATATTTGTTTTGCTTGTCATTTTCAAACCGTGCATCCGATTCCGGTGATCTTTATATCGATTTCAATCGAAATCACTTCACCTTTCCAGTGGCACTCTTGGATTTCCAAGTTGAGGCCAGGTTCAATCATTCCTTGTCAAATCTCGCATATGCATCACGTATCGCATCCCGCATAGCATACCATGTTTGCATCATGTTGTTGGAGCATTGCACGTGGTTGATTGTGTTCCTTTTGCTTGTTTGTCTTGTTTGGGTAGAGCCAGGAGACGAGTTCGCTAATGAGGAGCCCGTTGAGTTTGCTTATGAGGATCAAGTCAACTCTGACAACTTTGTAGGCAAGATGATCATACCCTCGAAATCACTTCTATCTTTGCTTGCTAGATGCTCGCTCTTTTGCTATGCCTATGCTACGATACCTACCACTTGCTTATCATGCCTCCCAAATTGCCTTGTCAACCTCTAACCCACCATGTCCTAGCAAACCGTTGATTGGCTATGTTACCGCTTTGCTCAGCCCCTCTTATAGCGTTGGTAGTTGCATGTGAAGATTGGAGATCGTTCCTTGTTGGAACATTGTTTATTGTTGGGATATCACCATATTATCTTGTTATCTTAATGCACATATATACTTGGTAAAGGGTGGAAGGCTCGGCCTTTTTGCCTAGTGTTTTGTTCCACTCTTGCTGCCCTAGTTTTCCGTCATATCGGTGTTATGTTCCCGGATTTTGCGTTCCTTACGCGGTTGGGTGATAATGGGAACCCCTCGACAGTTTGCCTTGAATAAAACTCCTCCAGCAATGCCTAACCTTGGTTTTACCATTTGCCACCTAGCCTCTTTTTCCCTTGGGTTTCCGGAGCCCGAGGGTCATCTTTATTTAAACCCCCCTGGGCCAGTGCTCCTCTGAGTGTTGGTCCACCTCGTCAGCCGTCGGTGGCCACCAGGGGCAACTCTGGGCTGGCCTACCGGAAGTTTGGACAATCTGAGTGTGCCCTGAGAACGAGATATGTGCAGCTCCTATCGGGATTTGTCGGCACATTCGGGCGGTGTTGCTGGACTTGTTTTACCATTGTCGAGGATGTCTTGTGGAACCGGGATACCGAGTCTGATCGGAACATCTCGGGAGAAGGAATATCCTTCGTTGACCGTGAGAGCTTGTGATTGGCTAAGTTGGGACCCCCCTGCAGGGATTTGAACTTTCGAAAGCCGTGCCCGCGGTTATGGGCAGATGGGAATTTGTTAATGTCCGATTGTAGATAACATGAAACTTAACTTAATTAAAATGAATCAGCCGCGTGTGTAACCGTGATGGTCTCTTCTCGGCGGAGTCCGGGAAGTGAACACGGTGTTGGAGTAATGTTTGACGTAGGTTGTTCTAGGATCACTTCTTGATCATAGTTCTTCGTTCGTGCTTTGCCTTCTCTTCTCGCTCTTTTTTGCGAACAGGTTAGCCACCATATATGCTAGTCGCTTGCTGCAGCTCCACATATTACCCTGCCTTACCTATAAGCTTAAATAGTCTTGATCGCGAGGGTGCGAGATTGCTGAGTCCGTGTGACTCATAGTTTACTTCCAAACCAGATGCAGGGACCGACGATACCGTTCCAGACGATGCGCTTGAGCTCAAGTGGGAGTTCGACGAAGACTCTCACCGTTACTATGTGTCTTTCCCTGACGATCAGTAGTGGTGCCCAGTTGGGGCGGTCGGGGACCGTGTCGCATGTTGGGGTTGATCTTTTATTTTGGTACCGTAGTCGGACCATGAGTGTATTGGATGATTGTAATGTTATTCATGTATTTGTGTGACGTGGCGAGTGTAAGCCAACTATGTATCTTTTCCCCTTATATATATATATATATTTACATGGGTTGTTGTGAAGATTACCTTACTTGCGACATTGCTTTCAATGCGGTTATGCCTCTAAGTCGTGCTTCGACACGTAGGAGATATAGCCGTATCAAGGGCGTTACAGGTAGGCCTTATGGGCCAAAGGGGGGAAGCACACCAGCCCACAAGGGGGCTGGTGCGCCCCTCCACCCCTTGCCCACGCACCAAAGAGGGAGGGAAGGAAGGGGGAGGCGCCCCAAAGGTAGGCAGCCCCCCTTTCCTCCCCCATGCACAAATATGGAAGAGGGGGATTCAGCCAGGGTATGCGCCCTAGGGCAGCCGCCGGCCACTTGGGGCGCCCTAGGGGCTGCCTCCCCTCCCCCCTCCACCTATATATATGAGAGGATGGAGAGGGGCAACACACACCACGATTCCCTAGCCGTGTGCGGCGCCCCTCTCCCTCTAGTTCGTCCTTGGTCATTTTTTTGTAATGCTCGGTGAAGCCCTATGGAGATAGTTGCATCACCATCGTCACCACGCCATCGTGCTACCGGAACTCATCTACTACTTCACCCGTCTTGCTGGATCAAGAAGGCGATGACGTTATCGAGCTAAACGTGTGCTGAACGCGGAGGTGCCATACGTTCGGTACTTGATCGGGCGGATCGTGAAGGTGTACGACTATATCAACCGCGATGATAAACGCTTCCGTTTACGGTCTACGAGGGTACGTAGACACACTCTCCCCTCTCGTTGCTATGCATCTCCATGGATAGACCTTGCATGCGCGTAGATTTTGTTTTTGTTTTCCATGCAACGTTTTCCAACACCAATATCTCTTCCTAGTCCGAGTCAGCAACTAATGCAACAAAAAGACACTGTGAACTTCACTGATGCGGAACGGGTGCCAGTTATATCTTCTTTGCAGTCATACTATGAGTTTCATGCTCAAGCTCGACAAACTTCTTGTACCCGTAGGTTCTTTGCTTCAACTGAGTTGTAGAGTTATCATGGAACCAAGCTACGACCAAAACCATGGCCATTGTTCGACTTCAATCAAGACACCACCCAGCTGATGATAAAATGGACACCTTTTTCATGCAATTGCCGAACAGTACATGTGGGGTTCGAGCACTACATGTGTGGTCAACTCTATCCAAGGGTGATGAGCATGCCAATGCACTGGCAATTTTTTTAGCCAAGAGCAATTGAAGGGGAGTGGGCATTTTACTAGAGCATGCAAACCTGAACAATTAGATGGTGGTTCAAGAACCAAACTTCAGCTTGCCGTACTGATGAATTTTCAGTGCTGCTTCTTCAAACGTGCACCACATTGGATACTATTAATGAGGCCACCTACAGAAAAGAGAACATTAGAGGACAAAAATCCATTAGTCTGAGCACTTTTCACAGATGCTCGTGCATATATGAAATTGGATGAAACTTATGCTATTGTTGTTCACAAGTGTGATCAGAGAACTTCTCAGACCGAGGTTTGCTACTCTCTTTCAATTAGAGATCACCTGGTGAGTATTTTGGACTAATGGCAAGTCTAGGTACTCCTGCTATATCTGTAGATGCTTCAGTGCAGCCCTGGGTGATTCCCACTTATGCAAGCGTACAGATTGGTAACACTCAGTGCAAGTGTGTGTGCACTACCTCAGGCTTATTTGGCAAATGGTTAGAGAAGTTTGGGAGCAGTAAAAACAACAAGGTTGTTTGGCAAGCATCTGGACCGGATGGTCGATCCAGAGGAGCAGACTGCAATGCTATCTGCCATACTACTTCCAGCAATAGTCTAACTAGAGAACTTCCGGTACAACATGTGTCGTATGAGCTTGTGCTATTCCTGGCGTGTCTGCTGGACATTTTCAACACGCAACTTGATGCCTACAACAACATCTGCTTCCTGTTTCAGCTATGTTCAGCTTCTTCGCTCCACCAACGGGGCAATTCCTGGGATCCTGGAGGGCTCGCATTGCGTTTGTCATTGGAATTGGCTCGAAGGGAGGTCTTTGCAGGGGGGGTGTATCACCATCTTAGTTGTCCGCTTCCTCATCCACGTGAGAGACATTCATTGCATCGACTGCTTGGACTCCTATCGACTCAAGGGCATTTTCAAGAAGGGATGGGTGTCATCACCGTCGCCGCCATCTTCGCGCAAAGCTCCACCGATCACAAGTGCTACCACGGCTTCAACCGGAGCGGTGTTAGCCACGACTACACCATCACCACGTTCTTCGATGGGATTTTCATCGGTCGCAAGTACTACCTCCCCATCATTGTAGTCTACCTTGACTTTGGCTACCGATGCGGCTCCAACCAAGCCCAGGAACATCGAGCACCATGGGACCCAGGCGATCCTCGATGATGTCGGCTTAGGGTCAAGCCAAGTCTCACGGAGGGAGGGATGTCGACGACTAGATCGTGCAGGGTCCTTGAGTCGGCGAAGAAGCAACACGCGATGCACGCATCATGCACGCCTTCCCGTCCCCAGATACCCGCTACCGGCTTGAGGGCAAGCCGACTGTTTAAGGGGGAGGGGATGTCAGCCCCCTTGCTATGTTGGGCTGTTAGTGAGGGGCCGGGCCTAGCTGGACCGTTACAACAGCGACTACAAGTACGAGGGCCAAGGGACAGACACGGCATCCGCGGAGGATCACGAACACGACGACGACGACGACGACTCTCTTCTTCTTCCTCTCGCTTCCCTCTTCCTGTATCCTAGTTCGTGCTTGTAATCAGGGCTAGCTATGTAATTCGGGCTTGTAATCGACATCTAGTTCCCTAACAAACGGCGGCGATGACGGAGGCATCAGAAAACCCTAGCAGATGTTGATGATAGGGTTTCAATTGTGTGTAGATAAATCGATTTGCCTATAGCACCGCAGGTTTTTTTTGGGTGAGGATCTCGAACGGACGGACCCTTACAACACGGTCAAGCCTGTCGTGGCCAGCCCGTAATCTGTTGTTGTCTGTCGGGCCAATCGGCCCATTTAGATGCATCCAGTGGACCAACTAGGCCGAACTTTCCAGCTTCTAGGGCTACCTCTTCATCTCCACTCCTCCACTCCCGCACACACGCCGGCCACCACTAGGGTTTTACCGATCCGCCTCACCCCACCCGGCCACCACCAGATCGCCTCCGCCCTACGCTCTCACCGCTGCCGACGATGGTGGGATACGGGATCCAGTCGATGCTCAAGGATGGGCACAAGCATCTCTCGGGCCTCGACGAGGCCGTCCTGAAAAACATCGGCGCCGGCCGCGAGCTCTCCGCCATCACCCGCACCTCCCTTGGTCCCAACGGTGAGTGCCCTTCCCCCGTTCCCTGCATCTTTGCCGCGGTTTGGTCAGTAGAGCTTGTCGGGTCTCGGCGCTCGATCGATACCGGCAGTCGCGTGTAGGTTGTTAGTCTAGCAATGGTTAAGGGCGTGGCCGTGTGGCCCGTTTTGCTGTGATTCGCAGTTTTGTACAGTAGCGTGGTAGATGCAGAGAAGCTCCACAGCTTTCTTTTTTTGGGCGCATTATTGATGAGTTGATTCTGTTTCAGGAATGAATAAGATGGTCATTAATCATCTAGACAAGCTCTTTATCACGAATGATGCTGCGACAATCGTGAACGAGCTTGATGTCCAGCACCCTGCTGCTAAGCTCCTGGTGCTCGCTGCCAGAGCGCAACAGGAGGAGATCGGAGATGGAGCTAATCTCACCATATCTTTCGCCGGTGAACTGCTCGAGAAGGCTGAGGAGCTCATCAGGATGGGACTGCATCCAAGTGAGATCATCATTGGGTACACCAAGGCCATTAATAAGGTATTTACCGTCCAATAACTAGGCATTGTATTATTAATCCTGTCATGTGATTGTGGGCAACCCCTGCTTTTGTTTAATCTTTCTGTTTGCAGACGCTTGAGATTTTGGATGATCTAGTTGAGAAAGGCTCGGAAAATATGGATGTCAGGAACAAGGAAGAGGTCGTGTTGAGGATGAAATCTGCTGTTGCAAGCAAGCAATTTGGCCAGGAGGATGTGCTCTGTCCACTTGTCGCTGATGTAGGCTAATCCGTGCCACCTTACGTGAGAGGAAATATTTTTTTTTCCACATCAAGGAATATACCACTAATATTTGGTTTGTTTCATCTGTTTATCATGGCTTTTCAGGCCTGTATCCAAGTTTGCCCCAAAAACCCGGCAAACTTTAATGTTGACAATGTTAGAGTGGCAAAGCTGGTTGGAGGCGGCCTTCACAATTCTTCTGTAGTCCGTGGGATGGTTCTGAAAAATGACGCTGTCGGGAGCATAAAAAAAGTGGAGAAAGTGAAGGTGAGCTTGAAATTGTACACTATGTTAATTGTGTGTTTTTGTCGATTATCTGTGTGTATCTGTTTTAGTGACAATAATGCATTTTCTTATGTATAAGCAGCTCCCACATTGTAGTGTACTTGCATACAATAGGTGCTGTCAATTCCTAACGGCCTATCTCAGACCGCCCACCATCTAGAGTTTATTCTGCTATATGTATTTTCCCACCAAAAATCAAAGTTTTCAGTAACTCAAAATTGAACCTTTTTGAAGTTCTGCTTTTGATTTATGATGATACTGCTTTCTCTTCAATGTTGGTTGCTTATATTATATAAAATGCCTTTTGTGGGTTTCATAGTATTTTCTAGGTTAGTTAAAATGATATCCATCTCATCTTATTAGACATTTAATTTTAGTTGGTGTTCTGTAGCTATGTTTTACTCATAGCAACCCTGTGAATCAACCTGGATGGCTTATATGAGCTTTTAGGCATATACATAGATAACCATTATTCGTTTATGCTCTGCTCTGATCATGGACTGTTGTTTAGTGTGTAAATTGCATAGCATTGCATCATTCATGAAATCTCCAATTCCAACTGTGTCTTCATGAATTGATTCACTGTAGAATGCAACTGTTACGTTATTGTACCATCATGCAGTCCTGTTATGCTTTTCTGTTAACCAAAGTTCATGCATTGCAATTTTTATTTGCTGTAACCCCCCTTTTACGCATGTTTCATATTTTATGTATGATTTTTTGGGGGTTCCTGCCATTGTACTAATTTCGTTTCATTCATTCTGTAGGTTGCGGTATTTGCTGGTGGTGTTGACACTTCTGCAACTGAAACAAAGGGAACTGTTCTTATACATTCTGCTGAGCAGGTATGTTAGTTGTATGAGATAACCATCCATTTTTTGTTTGTATACTTTGCTGGTTTACTGCACTCAGAAAGGGTTATACATGGTTTACTTCTGTATTACAAACATGTGTAGTAACCTTATAACACACATGGTTGTGGTGTTGTGCAGCTTGAAAACTATGCTAAAACTGAGGAAGCAAAGGTGGAGGAGCTTATCAAATCTGTGGCTGATTCAGGTGCCAAGGTTATTGTCAGTGGAGCAGCAGTTGGCGATATGGCATTGCATTTTTGTGAACGTTACAAGTCAGTATTTCGCTTCTCATATGAAATGTCGTCTTGGTTTAGGATAGTTTTTTCTTGTGGAACTTCTTTCTACATTTTGAGATAACCATTAATTGGAGGTTGTAATAGTTTAAGACATCTCACATATAGGTTTATTTTTGTAGTACCATGATTTGGTCCTGCTTTACAAGTGATACTTATAGATATTCTGGTTTACAGGCTAATGGTTCTGAAAGTCAGCTCAAAGTTTGAGCTTCGAAGATTTTGCCGTACTACTGGGGCTATAGCACTTGTAAGTTCTGGGTTCAAAATCTGTTTATTGAATATCAATAGCAACTTTATTCTGATGCCATGTGCTTTATGAAAAACAGTTGAAGCTTAGCCGACCAAATGTGGACGAATTAGGATATGCAGACTCTGTTTCGGTGGAAGAAATTGGCGGTGCTCGAGTATGTTTCATGCCTTCATGCTTTCATGAGTAACATCACTTTGTGCTTGCTCAACTCATGAGTAATATCACTTTGTGCTTGCTCAACGCGCTTGCTTTGCTTTATAGGTGACTGTTGTCAAAAATGAAGAAGGTGGAAATTCAGTGGCTACTGTTGTCTTGAGAGGCAGTACAGATAGTATATTAGATGATCTTGAAAGAGCTGTGGATGATGGCGTAAACACGTACAAGGTATGTATGTGATGCAGGTTGAAACCAATCTCCTTGCATTGTTTTGTATTTTAGTAATGCTCCATTATCGTCTGATTTGTAAAATGTTATCTAACTGTTAGGTTTATTCCAGTCAATGTGCAGGGACAGTCGGATCATCCCTGGAGCTGCTGCAACAGAAATAGAACTGGCAAAGAGATTGAAGGAGTTTTCTCTGAAGGAAACAGGGTAACTATATTTGTTTGAGACAAATAAATTTCATATATACATGTAAAAGGGCACATCTGAAACATGAGGTTACAAAGATGGTTCTGTTGCTTAACCACCTTCAACTGAGCAAATTTTATTATCGCATGCATTTCCAGTACAATGGCAATAATTATAGAAGTCCTATTGTGCATCTTCTCCTGGTGTTTATTGGGATACAAGGATAGGTGGAGTGGTTGCATCTGAAGTCCAGATAGGGCCTTTTTGTTATCTAAAATGTGTATTAATAAAAACAGTTGTTTGTATTCTTTGTTACACTTAAGTTGGACTCAAAGACATATTTGATATGTGAACTGTGTTCTTGCTATAATTATTATTTTTATATATGTGAACCGTGTTCTTGCTATAATCACCTTTTGTAGTTGGTTTATGAAACTGAATGTTGTTACTTATACGTCTTTCCCTTTTTTACACCATCTGTTCGTCAATTATGCAGGTTGGATCAGTATGCCATTGCAAAATTTGGTGAAAGTTTTGAAATGGTTCCAAGAACACTGTCTGAAAATGCCGGACTTGGTGCAATGGAGATAATATCTTCTCTCTATGCTGAGCATGCTGCTGGCAATGTGAAAGTTGGCATTGACTTGGAGAAAGGTGCTTGCGAGGATGCCTCAATCATGAAAATATGGGACCTCTATGTTACAAAGTAAGCCTTACTCAACATCTAGTTGCCAATACGTGTGGAAATCCTGCTAGAAGCCTTTGCATCTGTGTTTATGCTGCTTGTAGCTAGTAGTAATCTACCTTGTTATGATGATAGCATTATACTATCAGGACCTTGATAAGTGCCACACGTGTGGGCTGAAGGAGGTTGGGCCGCATGCCCTTCTAGCCACCCATTGTGACACGTCAGCCTTTTTCTTTTTTCCACACATGCATGCAAACAGGAAAGTAAACTGATGATATCAGCAGGAATCTTTTGGGTTTTCAAACTTTAAAATGTTTTATCTCTTAAATGACAAATCCGATTGAAAAACTGTTTTGACCTTGACCATTAAATCCGTCGCGACGAGAACTTCAAAACTAGATCCCATATCGATATGTTTCGACGATATTTTTTGGCGGTCAAAAGTTGCCATGTCTATTGCACATAAATTGCCATGGTGTTTACACTGAAGTTGCCATGATATGTTTCAACTACTTTTTCTTCTATGTTTAAAGTAAATTTTGACATGTTATAAAAAAGAAATTAAGAAACTAAACTTGCCATGGTGAGTTGCTAAAATTTGCCATGATCCATGAAATAATTTTGACATGCTTCATAATTAAAAAGAAATCCTTTGTCAATTAATTAAAAATGCATGGTGAATTACTCAAATTTGCCATGAACCAGAAACTAAATTGCCATGGTGAATTACTTAAATTTGCCATGATACATGCACAAAAAGTTGCCATGGTTCATATGAAAAATAATTTCCATGGTCAAAATACTAGAGTTGCCATGATCTATAAACTAAAATTGCCATGATCCATGAATTAAGTTTGCCATGGTCAATTAATAAAATTTGCCGCGAAAAGCAGTTGAAATACAATGGTAGTTTAAATCTAGAGGAAATAAAATAGATGAAACATATCATGGCAACTTTAGTGTAAACACTATGGCAACTTCAGTGTAACATAATGGCAACTTTTGGCCAAAAGAAAAAGTCGTTGAAACATATCAATATGGGATCTAGTTTTGAATATCTCGTTGAGACGGATTTAATGATGAAAACGGATTTTTAATTGGAATTTTTATTTAAGAGATAAAACATTTTTAAGTCTGAAAAACTAAAAAGATTCTGCTGATGTCATCTGTTTGATGGCAAAATAGATGGCAATGGAGGTGTTTGGACCATGTTGCTTCGTGCCACACTTGTGTCATCATTTTGGGACTATTATTACCGCTTGTCCTTGATGTTGCCAAAATGCTGCGCCAAGGTGTCTGTACATAATCTGTTTTTTATACCCAGTTCAGTAATTTTGTGGCACTTACCATTTGGGTATTATTATTACCGGTTGTCCTTGATATTGCCAAAATGCTACGTCAAGGTGTCTTGTACATAATCTTTTTTTTATACCGAGTTTAGTAATTTGTGTTATCATCTATATGTTCCTGCTTTCATGCCCAGTTTATTAATTTGTTTGTGTAATTAAAGTGCATACGGAGGTTGTTTGGCCCCACTTAACCTTTTTCATTTAATCAGGTCCTTCGCTCTAAAATACTCAGCAGATGCTGTATGTACTGTTTTACGGGTTGACCAGGTAGGATTGTCAATCTTCTGTGTCATCTTCATATACATAAAATTATGGTAGTTTATTCATAGGCTAATACTTATGTGGAACACAGATCATCATGGCAAAGCCAGCAGGAGGGCCGCGACCCCCCCAACAAGGTGGCATGGATGAAGACTAGTTTTCTGTGTACTCTTGTTTGCTGTGTATCATGCTGTGGGATTTTCGTGCAGAAGACTTTCATCTTATGTAGGTTCAATTCGAGTAATAGATTTTGTCTGCTTGGGTTTCACGGTTGGTGGGGCAGCATGCTTTAGCTGATGTCTCGCGGTGTATTTGTGAGTTTCCTCTGTGGTGCTGTCTTACCGGTGTATCACATGATAACTATTGAGACTTGTTCGTCTAGTTTATCATACGAACCAAAGCTTGTCTTGGAAGATCGTGTTTGTAAAATTCTGCTGTGTTAACCCTTTGCCCTTTAATTAAGATAGCTGTTTGTTTGAGTTTGTCTGGAAGGATGACATTTTGCAGAGTGCTGCTGAACAATGTGTTTGCCCGTTGCAGTCTGTTCATGTGAGCATGTATTTTTTGAGAGAATTCCCTTTATTAAAGTTTGGTTCCCTATTTGGCCCAAAATAATGTTTTCTACCCTATTTGACACCTAAAGTGTGAGGTGAAAAGCCCATGTTGCCCCTATTGCATTGTGTAACTATCCTGGATGTAATAAAAAAGCAAACAATTCACTCATGTTTTATGGATGTTCAACGGATGTTGCGCATGTCTATGTATGGTCCAATATTTTGTTCCTTAGGTATCTGTTATGCATTTGGCCGCTGCTAGGCGTCATCCGGATGTAGGAAAAGAAAAAAAAAACATCCGCCTCCTGAACCATCCATATGGACATCTCTATGGAGGTCAACGCATCATAGACTTCTCTCCTTTCTTCTCAATCACAGAACGCCGCACACATAGCCTGGCATACGTAGCAAACTCCGGTGGCACCGTAGAACGCCGGCAGCACCAGCTCGTAGCAACTCTGGCAGGCTCGCAGCATGGCGGCGCCGTCAAAACCGCAGGAGCAGCCCGAGTCGTCGTTGCAAATCGTCGTCGCAGTATCGCCGGAGTAGCCCGAGTTGGCAGAGCTGACTCACAGCATGACGGCAATGGCAGCACGGCGGCGCCGTCGCAGCAGTTCAGCCGGCGTCGCAGCACCGAATCGCAGCATGACGGCCTCGCAGCATCGGATGCTTCCAGCTAGCAGCCGAGCAACACCTGTGTTCCCACCGGCGAGTGGCCACGCAGCACGGGATGATTCCGGCGAGCGGCGTCTCAACATCAGCTCGTAGGACGGCGACACCATTACAACATTGGCTCGAAGCATGGCGGCGTCGTCGTAAAAGGTCACCGCTTGCGGCAGCATCTACTTGAAGCACGGCGTCAGCGCAGCACTGTTTCAAAGCATGCGCTGGTCGTCGCAGCATCGGCTTGCAGCACGGCGACGATGTCGTAGCACCGGCGTTGCTGCATCTGGTTCGTCGTTGACCTCCCGCAGCTCTGCCTCATAGCACAGCGCCGCCAGCATCTCGTGTGCAGGGAGAAGAAAAAGAGATAAGAAAAAGAGGGGCACGTGAGTGGGCCTCACTAGAGAGGCGGCTGCAGATGCGGATGTAAACATCCGACTGTTTGAAAGCATTTTCCTTTGCGTGGAAGGTATCTGTTATGTGTGTGTAAAAGTTATACAAATATCCGTAGAATTTGTATTTATAGCATATCTATGATCAGTACAGTACCATATTTTGGTTAGCTTACCTATGATCAGGGAAGAGCACCAAAAATCGAACTGTTTTGCCGCTGGATTGCTATGGAAGAGATGCGGGGTAGTTACTGTGCGCATGCATCGATTGGCTCAGAGCAGTTCTTGTGCCCACGTTCTCCTCTCTCCACCTCGGTGCTCTCTCCTCTCCATTTCTCTGTTGGGCACGCGGCTCTCTCAAAAATCTTCTCAGCATCTAAGGCGAGAGTCGCGGGGCTGGTACGAGTCGCACTGATCGGGACGTTCTCCTCTCTCCACCTCGGTGCTCTCTCCTCTCCATTTCTCTGTTGGGCACGCGGCTCTCTCAAAAATCTTCTCAGCATCCAAGGCGAGAGTCGCGGGGCTGGTACGAGCCGCACCGATCGGGTGCACAACGAGGACGCTGAAGGCGACACTGGTCTCAACCGCAGAGACGAGGACCCCTCCAGTGGACCACGCCCTTGCGCACTCGGCGCACAGTACGTGCTCATGCGTTGGCTGTTGACCTCCGAGCCATCGCTGCCTTGGCCGTCGACGTCCGACTGCTCAAGCTGTCCGGCCGACACGAATGCCGGACAGAAGGAGACGAACTCGATACGAGACACAAATATTTGTGAAGACGAACGCCTCGCCACGCCGATGACATTTCTGTATTTTTAGCACAAACTGATCCCACACGAATAGGACTACAACTTCTTAAGTACACACAGCCACACCGCAAGTCTCGTACGCACTAGAACCACCACATTGGCCACTAATTGCATGCACCGGCTACGCTCTAGATGCACGTACGAGCAACTATTCCCCTGAAAACTTTCCTACAGCAGCGAGCGTGTGCGATCCGCCCGGCCACGCCCACGGCGCCCACAATGCGTAGGAGGCGGCCTGTTCAACAGATCACCAAGGCCACGGACATGCACGCACACACCTAGGCCTGGGCATTCGGTTAGACCGAGTAGATCGGTTCGGTGCTTCGGTTTAATTTAAAATTCGGTTTCCTGATTTTTCTAAGATCGGTCCTCAGATAATCCAATAACCGAGACTTCGCTTAATCCAAAGTTCGGTCTGGTCCTTGGTTATACCCGAAGAGACCAAATAGGCTGGGAGGAAGAAATCAGCAGTCAAATTTTAGGCAAGAAACTTGAATGACCGAACAAGAATCAATTGAAACATGGATCTGAGGAAATGGAAGGAGGAAATGACGCATAGTTGGAATCCGGCAGCAGGGGAGCGATGGCTGCGAGCCTACGACTGAGTGAGGGCGATGGATGTCTTTGGCCACCGCTGCACGGGGGGCCTCGGGGTCGCCCGCCGCCACTCTGCAGGTGTGACGCCCCGAGACCGATGTGCCAGGTGTCTCTCAGTTATTCGTCATCGTTGCCATGTCATTCGCTTGCGTGTTGCATCTTGTCTTGTCATCATGTGCATTGCATCATCATGTTTTCAAAACTTGCATCCGCCCGGGTCTCCTCGTTTCTTCCGTTGTCCGTTCTAAGCCCAGACACACTCGCACGCGTCCGTGGCATGTCGAAATATTATTTTATAAGTGGCCGAAAATGTTCTCGGAATGGGATGAAAGTTGGCGTGTGGTGTTGTTATGTTGTAGGTAAGCCGCCTGCCAAGTTTCATCGCATTTGGAACTCGTTTGACGCCCCAACGAATAACTATAGTGGCAGTATAGCCGGTCTAACGTCGGGCGTTTTCGGTCTCCGGAATGGATGCCGGGCCTCTCTCTTCTCTCCTCTCAGCCCGAGGCCTTCTGCACAGCCCACAAGCTCCAGCCTACCCCTCCTCGTGTCCGGAGCCGTCGGATCGCGATCGGAGACTCCGAAAACCCCCCCAAACCCCTCATACCCTAACCCTGCCTATAAAAGGAAGCCTCCCCTTCCATTTTTGGCAGTAGACTAATCCCTCCTCGAAATCAGCGCGACGCCAGCCTCCTCCCACCTCCACCTCGCATTCCGCGCCGGCCTAACCCGCCGCCGCCACTTGGTGCTGCCCCAGCGGGTGAGCCGCCACCTGAACCCACCGTCGCCGCCGCCTAGGGCCAGTGGCAGCGCGCCACGTGCCCCTGCCAGCGCCTCCCTCCTCCCACCTCGCGCCGGCCCAGATCGGGGCCCGCCCGAGCCCATCTGGGCCCGGACGAGCCCGCGTCGCCACCCGCAACTGCAGGAGTCTAGCTCCTCGAGCTCCCTCATCGCCGATCCCGTGCGGCGCCTCCCGCCGTCTTTCGCGCCTCCGGCGGGTCACCGGAG
This sequence comes from Triticum urartu, assembly GCF_056163025.1. Classification (NCBI taxonomy): domain Eukaryota; kingdom Viridiplantae; phylum Streptophyta; class Magnoliopsida; order Poales; family Poaceae; genus Triticum; species Triticum urartu. The sequence continues at coordinate 231,551,378 of NC_141876.1, read as the reverse complement.
CCGACCCTCGTCGGAGATCGTGGCCACCGCCTCCGCCAGGTCGCCGCCTCCCCGTCGCCCTCTCCCTCTCCTTCTTTCTGACCTCACTTCTCTCTCCCTCCCTCCCCCCTGCAGAGCCGCCATGGATGAGTCCCACCTCGCCGGATCCCACATCCCCGAGCGCCGCCGACCACTTCCGTCACCGGATCTGGAATCACCGTCCTCGGATCCGTCCATCCCCGTCGCCCGGCAGGTTCCCGTCGACCCAGTCGCCGCCGTCATGCCGAGTTCGCCGCCAGCCGCCATTTTTGCTCTGCTTCCGTCGAACAGAGGTCGACGCACCCGGTTGCTCGCATTGACCCGTACCTGGGCCGCCTCCTCCTCATCGGGCCTGCTAGCCCAAGGACGCGCTAAGGCCTGCCCGCATCCCCTCAGCCAGCCGGCTGCACCGACTGGGCCTTGGCCCATGGTGAGAAAGCCCCAGCGCCCCTTTGTTTTTCTTCTGTTGGGCCTGCTCCAGTTTTAGTTTCGTCCTGTGTAGGTTTTTTTCCCAAATTTGCGAATTTATCTTTTATCCAGTGTTTTACGGTTTTACAGAAAAACCCTCCAACATCATGCATATAATAACTTTTCACCCGTTCATCGGAACCCAATAAACTTTATATGTAACATGCTTAGAATTTTGTCTAGTTTCATAATATCCAACTTTCATGCATGTTAGGAAATTTTAAATTGTTGTTTGTTTAAATTTGCTCCTATGCCATGTTGAAATGCTTTAATTCATAACTAATTAACCGTAGCTCCAAATCTAATAAACTTTATATGTAAATGGGGTAGAAAAATGCATAGATTAACATGGTAGCACTATTTTGCATGTTAAACAACTCTAAAATATGCTTTAGGGCAGAACAGTACCAAACCTAAAATATGCACATGAGGATTTTTCCGGACTTGTTGCTTGTTGTTCCGGCCTCATTTAAACTTGCCTAGATAGGTAGTTTTCATTTGCCTCACCTCTTGCCATGTTAATCAACATTTAATATTGTTGGGTACATAAACAAGATCGAACTAAATAACTTGAATGTGGTGTTCCGTCAATATGCAACTCGTTACATATTGAGCTCCACTTAACTTGTAGTATTGTTTGTGCACTTTGCCATGCCATGCCTCATTAAACCGGACATGCATCATACTTGGTTGTGCATCATGCCATGTTTATGTGATGATTGTTTACTATGTTGTTTGCTTCATTCCGGGTTACTTCTCGTGTTAGCTTCGGGTTCCGTTTCGGAGTTGTGAGGATTCGTTCGACTACGTCCGTTTGTCTTCTTCATGGACTCGTTCTTCTTCCTTGCGGGATTTCAAGCAAGATGACCATACCCTCGATATCTTTGCTTGCTAGTTGCTCGCTCTTTTGCTATGCCACGATACCTACCACTTGCTATATCATGCCTCCCATATTGCCATGTCAAGCCTCTAACCCTCCTCTCCTAGCAAACCGTTGTTTGGCTATGTTACCGCTTTGCTCAGCCCCTCTTATAGCGTTGCTAGTTGCAGGTGAAGATGAAGTTTGTTCCATGTTTAGAACATGGATATGTTGGGATATCACAATATCTTTTATTTAATTAATGCATCTATATACTTGGTAAAGGGTGGAAGGCTTGGCCTTATGCCTGGTGTTTTGTTCCACTCTTGCCGCCCTAGTTTTTGTCATACCGGTGTTATGCTCCTTGATTTTGCATTCCTTACGCGGTTGGGTGTTATGGGAACCCCTTGACAGTTCGCTTTGAATAAAACTCCTCCAGCAAGGCCCAACCTTGGTTTTACCATTTGCCACCTAAGCCTTTTCCCCTTGGGAGTCGCGCTCCCGAGGGTCATATTTATTTTAAACCCCCGGGCCAGTGCTCCTATGAGTGTTGGTCCAAACTAGAGCCCCTTGCAGCGCCACCTCGGGGAAATTTGAGGGTTGGTTTTAGTTGTACGGATTGCTCATCCGGTGTGCCTTGAGAACGAGATATGTGCAGCTCCTATCGGGATTTGTCGGCACATTCGGGCGACTTTGCTGGTCTTGTTTTACCATTGTCGAAATGTCTTGTAACCGAGATTCCGAGTCTGATCGGGTCTTCCTGGGAGAAGGAATATCCTTCGTTGACCGTGAGAGCTTGTGATGGGCTAAGTTGGGACACCCCTGCAGGGTTTTGAACTTTCGAAAGCCGTTCCCGCGGTTATGGGCAGATGAGAATTTGTTAATATCCGGTTGTAGAGAACTTGACACTTAACTTAACTAAAATGCATCAACCGCGTGTGTAGCCGTGATGGTCTCTTTTCGGCGGAGTCCAGGAAGTGAACACGGTTCTTGTGTTATGCTTGAACGTAAGTAGTTTCAGGATCACTTCTTGATCACTTCTAGTTCACGACCGTGCTTTGCTTCTCTTCTCGCTCTTATTTGCGTATGTTAGCCACCATATATGCTTAGTGCTGCAGCTCCACCTCACTACCTTCTCCTACCCATAAGCTTAAATAGTCTTGATCTCACGGGTGTGAGATTGCCGAGTCCCCGTGACTCACAGATACTTCCAAACAGTTGCAGGTACCGATGATATCTATGCAGACGACGGAATCAAGCTCAAGTGGGAGCTCGATGAAGATCGTGTTCGTTGTGTTGTTTCATTTTCCAGTTGATCAGTAGTGGAGTCCAGTCGGGGTGATCGGGGATCTAGCATTAGGGGTGGTCTTCTTTTATTTTGGTTCCGTAGTCGGACCTTGATTGTATCTGGATGATGTAATGCTATATTCATGTATTGTGTGAAGCGGCGATTGTAAGTCAACTCTTTATCCCTCTCTTATTCAGTACATGGGATGTGTAAAGATTACCCCTCTTGCGACATGCCTACTATGCGGTTATGCCTCTAAGTCGTGCTCCGACACATGGGAGATATAGCCGCATCGTGAGTGTTACAACAGGACCTATTGATGCGAGCCCGCGGTCGGCGACCGCTAGGAGCCTGGGACTGCGGTGGAGAAACAGAGGCAACGGCCATGCGGATGCATGTGCACGAAGCTTCCCGAGCGTGCGATTTTTTTAATGTGGCTGCGTGGTCGTTCGATGGGGTCTATTAATGTGGATAGCTAATTGGGCTTATTAGTTGGCTGGGCTTTAGTACCGTATACATAGGAGTATTTCAGTTAGTTCGGAGGATTCTGTCAAACACACTGCAGCAACCGAATGCACTGAAGTAATTTCGATTTCTGATATTAAGGGCATGTTTGGTTGCCCACATTAGGCCCATCTTGGCACGTGCGGGAAGAAAGTGGCCCGTTTGGTTGCCTGCGTCTACTGTGCGGCCCGTATGGCACGAACCTTAAAGCACACTTGAGCCTGGCTCGCTGGAACGCTCAGATCGGCAGTTTCTAGCGAGTCAGGCCGAGGTGAGCGCACAAGGTGGGCCACTTGCATGAGGGGAGATGGGAGGAATACGAGCTGGTATGCAGACTGTGCATGCTTATCTTCTCCTACCTCCAGTAAACTTCCCTCTAATTATGTTCTTCCTAGCCCCTTCCGATCTACACAACAGTAGTTTGATTTGAGGCAAGCTCTACACGAAAAAGATGCACATTGATGCTATGGTTCCATTCATGTGATCGGTTCGTAGTTTCGTCGGTCGTAAGTTCTTAATTTCGTCTTCTGTTTGAAGCTATTCTTGACGAATTTTGTAAGATTCGTCGCGCACGATCGATCGTTTGAAATTTCCTTTGATCAACAGCCTAATCTCGCAGTTCCTCACAACATTCATGGTGTAAGTGTTTGGTTTCGACGATCGTAGCTTCATCTCTCTTTGAGCAACAGTCTACCGCACTAACGCCGCCATGTCGAGCTCCTCTGTCCTCTGCTCAGAGCCCTCCTATTCGCCCCTCTCGACGCCAAAGCCCTTACCCTTGATCTCCTTGCCCACGTCCTACTACACTAGAGTCGTTTCCGGCGTCGCTCATCTTGGCCTACTCCACTACAAAAAAATACAATTCCGTGATGATACGTATTTGTCATAGTAGGTCGCGTTTTTTGTCATGCATGTACATCCATGACGATTTTATGACAGAATCAAGATAGTCATACCTGTGCTGTCGTAGAAGTGTTCCATGACATTACCAAAATTATCATCACGGAAGTGTGCACTTCCATGACGATAAATCGCGCGTCACAGAAGTGCTTTCGTCAAGGGTGACCGACACGTGGCATCCACCGTAACGGAACGTCGTTAAGCTATCGGGTCTGGTTTTGGATCCGATAACCCGTTAACAGCCCCGACCAATGGGGATTTTCCACGTGTAAAATCATCATTGGCTGGAGGAAACATGTGTCGGCTCATCGTTGGGACAGATGTCATCCACTCATTGGACAGAAGGCGCCTATGATACGTCGACACGTGGCACGGCCCAACAGAGGCCCATTCCCGTGAAAAGGCCGGCCCGTTTGACTTGGTCAAAAGGTGGCGGGCCGGCCCATGGAAAGCTAGTTAACGGCATGTTCGCATATAGCCCATTTACAGCCCGCTAACCCAAGGCCTGTTACACCCTATCCAAATTAGGCCCAGTAGCGTCATCTGGGCCATCCAATATGATTCCAGCCCGTTTTCACTTCTGGCCCATGTATGGCCCATGACGTCTTTCGGCCCATATGAGGCCCTATGTAACTCTTGGCCTATTAACGACCCGTGGTGAAACTGGCCCGTAATGAACAATGTATCACTTTACACCCATTAATGGCCCGTGGTGAAATTGGCCCGTAATGAACAATGTATCACTTTATACCCATTAATGGCCCGTTATTCCGTTGGGCCGTTTCCAGCCCATGTTATCTTTCGGCCTTCTCAGAGCCCATTTCTTCTTGGGCTCATTTCCAGCATTCGTTCACTTACGGCCCGTTACTGTCATTTTCTGCTTGTGGGCCAAATTCAGCCCGTGGTTACAGTTGGCCCATTTGTGGTCCGTTAATACGTTGGGCCGTTTTCATAGCGTCATCAAATACGGCCTATTAACGATGGCCTGTTATGGTCGGCCCATGAACAGACGATTCCAACTCTAGCCCGTTTACGACCATAATGCGGCCTGTTATTAGCCCATGTTTGGCCAATCGATCATACGACCCGTATAAGGCCCATTGATGATACGGCCCATAGAAGGCCCATTGTTTCTACGACCCGTAGAAGGCCCATTGTTTCTACGGCCCATAGAAGGCCTACTGTTTCTACGACCTGTAGAAGGCCCACTATTTCTACGGCCCATAGGAGGCCCAGTGTCACTACAGTAAATATTAGCCCATGGTTATTGTGGCCTAGTTTTAAAAAATAGTTTATTGTAGCCACTAGAAAACCGTGGAAAAAGAACTACACTGACTACAAGCAAACAAATAAACAAGACAACAAGGAAGTAAATAAGCAAGCAACTTATGCTAGGCTATCACGACTATTACACATATTACATCCACTGGCATCAAAGTTCGCCACCAGTGCAAATATAGGGAACAAAGCAGCATATAAACGTCGCAGCAAAACAGGTCCAGAACTAAAACCACTTCAGAAGAGTTCAAGAAACAATATCCTGGGTACCCATAATGCTGGCAAGATGCTTAGCAAGCTTATTAACTTTCTCTTGTTTGGCGCTTAAATCCTCCAGCACTTGCTATTGCACAAGAAAGTACGCATCTGAATTCTGCAGGGACTTCCTCAGTCCTTCGGCTTCTTGCCGCAGCACAGTTGACTGATGTCTTTCAGCTTGTAGCTGAGACTGAAGAAGCCGAGGTGATTCAGGCAGCGAGTTCGAAGAGCTTGTGCCAGTGGTACTGGCCAATAACTCGAACACTACATCAACGCAGGACTGTGGGGTTTTCTCACTGTCTACAAGATTGTTTTTATCACCTTTCTTGGAGACCAACAGGGTTGTCTCACTATCTTGAACCTTATCTGCATTACTTTCTCTACCATTGCATAGTGGGTGCTCTTCTCCAATATTCTCTTTGCATACTACAAGAGAAACAAGCAGACACATCACAGGTTTAGCTTGTAGTATACGAAACTCATTTTGGTAAACCGGTTCAGTAGTAAGGTGGACAGGATAACAACATGAAACAAACATATATCTATGTACTATGGTCACTGTATTGTCCATATCATTCTAGTTTATGTTCCCTAATCAAGATAGAGACACAGTTCAACTCATATATTTTTAAGACACAACAACATAGACAGAATATAAGTGTGAGAAACTACACAACATTGGCAGCACTTGTAATGTGCATCACATGAGAACATAACTGTTTATACAACTTAAACTGAAATCAACATAGAGTAAGAAGTTAGAACAGCAATCCAGTTAAAGAAATAGGTTTAAAAGATACCTGTTGCGTCATTGGAGTTTCAATTGGATCCTTCAAATTCGAAAGTAGTTGGTATGAGTAAATACAGTGATGCAACAACAAAGGAGTATGGACCATAGCTATGGAATCTGACCTGAGAACAGTTGCTCTTCTGCTTTAAACGTGGAGTTTGGGTTAGCTGTGGTGGTCTTCGTGCTTTGGGCACTGCAGTAGCTTTACAAACCGCTTGTGTGGGGGTACTCTATGGTGGACATGGTGCTTTGTCAACTATAAGTGGGTTACTATCTGCTGGGGTTGCGGTTAGATGGGTTGTAGCTCGTTCTCTGCCCAACGGTGTAAGTGTGCAATCTGGAAGAGTCTCGATTATGTGTGGTGGGGCTAGTTTGTGGGCCAGTACAACCATGGTTCTATCTACATCGACGGGTAGCACTGTCTTTTGTGAAGAATGGGTTTTTGCTCCCTTAGATACTGCTATCACCCCCTCCAATTCAAATGGCTGATAAACAAGAAAAGAAATTGAACGTACAGACATTGTATGATAGATAGATGTGGTAATTCACATATATGTTGTCTAACCAAACAGGACCGCATGACACAATTTCACATATATGATGCCTAACTAAACAGGATAGCATGACACAGCTTCAGATATATGATGGATAACTTAACAGGATATAATGGCATAATTCAACATATGATGAGTACCTAAACAAGATGACATGAAATAACTATATGATGTCTTTCTAGAATAGGTTGGGATGAAATAATTCACATACATGTTGTCTAAGTATACAGGATGGCATGATATAATTGACATAATTGATTCATATACTAAGCAGCTGGCACTCGCATGTATGATCTCTAAACTAAGCAGATAGAATTCAATATTGTGCATATGATGTCTAAACTAAGCAATGCAAGACACCATATGCATCATATGAGAAATATAAACATTGCAACTTAGAGCATACACCTCAGGTGGGATATAGGACTGGTCATCTATCTCTGAATCCTCCTTTGAGGAGCTCCCTGTAACCATCGAGATATATGCTTCAACAGGTACCATTGCTTGCTTTGAATACCTTGTTTTCACTCTAGATTTTTCCATAACCGGCTCAAATGGCTGATACACATGAAGAGTAGTTCAATATACACAGATTGCCGACAAATGGAATATGTAATGAAAAAAAAGATGGCATGAGATAATTCACATATGTGATGCCTGGCTCCATGGCGGTGCATAATTCACATATATGATAACTGGCTGAAAAACATGGCATTGCATAATTCACATATCTGATATAGAAAGCAAGCAGGAGGCATTCACACAAAGCATGTCTAATCTAAGAAGATGGCATGGCAATGCAAGACACCATATGCATGATATGAGCAATATAACCCAGCCAAGTTAGAGCATGCACCTCGGGGGGGGGGGGGATACGACTGGTCATCTCTCTCTGAATCCTCCTCTGAGGAGCTATCTGTAACCAACAAGAAATCTGCATCGACAGGTAGCACTGACTGCTTAGAAGACCTTGTTTTCACTCCAAATTTTCCCATGACCGACTCAAATGGCTGATGCACAGGAAGAGTAGATGAATGTATAAACAATGTTGACAAATGGAATACATTATGGAAAAAAATATGGCACGATACAATTCACATATACGATGACTGGCTAAACAAGATGGCATTGCATGATTCACGTATATGATGCCTGGCTAAAGAAGATGGCATTGCATAATTCCCATATATTCCCTCCGTTCCTAAATATTTGTCTTTCTAGAGATTTCAAATGGACTACCACATACGGATGTATATAGACATATTTTAGAGTGTAGATTCACTCATTTTGTTCCGTATGATAGTCACTTGTTGAAATCTCTAAAAAGACAAATATTTAGGAATGGTGGGAGTATGATATAGAAACCAAACATGTGGCATTCACACAAAGCAAATCTAAACTAAGCTGATGACATATAAGATGTATAATGTAAGCAATGCAAGGCACCATATGCATGATATGACCAACATCAGCATGCCAGGTTAGAGCAAACACTTCAGGTGGTAAACATGCGTGGTCGGCTCCTTCTGAATCTCCATCTGAACAGTTATCTTCCTCTGGAATACAATCTGGAAATGCAGGAGGGGGGGGGGCACTTCGCCCACCATGGAGCGGCGTCTGCATGACATTATATTCGCACACAACGGTCTTCTCTTTTTCTCTACATGTTCATTACGATTGTGTACAATATCTGACATGCATAATAAAAAAATAGTTAGATTTTTTAAGGCCTAAGGGGTGCATGCAAAAATCAAGACTGATGGTAGCAAACGAGTGGATGGATCCAAAACTAATGATAGCAGGTAGATTATAGCTTCAGTTTAAAAAGATAGACAATGGATCATCTATTGTTTGTTGCCCACCCAACATGAACCACATAGAAGACCCCAGATGAACCAGATAGTAGACATATACTATTCGTTGCTAGCTCGATATGAGACCCATGGGTAATTCAAAACTCAAGATTGAACGATAAAGTAGCAGGTAATAATAACCGATGTATAACATAAGCAAACACGAAAGACTGCGACCTCTCTTCCGAAACTGTGTAGTCCTCAGGTTCATCTGCTCAGTCGATTATGGTAATGCAGTTGGCGTGGCTACCGGCAACAGGGAAGATGATCTGAGGCGGTGAAAGGAAGTCTGCAGGGGGGATCTCTGCTACAGTGAATGCTTCTGTCGATGGTGCACCTCATGCAGGGTGGATGACGGCACGACAGGAGCAGGACATAACACACAGAGTTTTCTTTGACGCCTATGTGAAAATGAAGTAAATCTGTAAGGGCTCCTTAGAATTGGAGGATTCTATAAACGCAGGGACAGGAAAAACACAGGAATAGGATAGGAATGCACGTGCAAAACAGAGCATTTGGAATCCTTAGGATTTTAGTCAACCTGGGTGTTTGGCTCACATGAATTGGAAGAACAGAGGAATGGAGAAACAAAGTGATGCGACGAGTGTACAACCTCTTTGGCATAGCCTTGTGGACCTCAGCATCATTGGGTTGGACGTGGAGGATGGTGATGATGCTGGTGTGACTGTCGGAGGCGGGGAAGAAGATCCGAGGCCTCTGGAAACGGCGCCGAGGGTACTGCTCCGCTGTGATGGACGGTTCCATCGTTGGAGCAGCTTCGCTAAGGTGTACGGCGACGAGGCTGAAGCATGACAAGACAGACAACGTTAATCTAAAGTGGGACCCTAATATCATCTGCAATAGATGATGTAAAATACATCACCAAAAAGTGCTAGATGTAAAACGCATCAGCCGCGCCACGGCCGCTCCGACAGATGCTGTAAGTACTGTTCACTCTGAACTTAACTGAAGAAAATCAACTTCATAGTGGAAACTGAATTTTACTGTCGAAACTGATTGAACTAGTAACAGAGCATTGCAATAGATGTTTAGGGCGTTCGAGCACTAGTAGCAGAGAAGCAGTGATCTAAATCAGTAGACGCTCGAGCAGGGAACGCACTAGCAGAGAGTAAGTCGTGCAGTAGCACCACGAGCGAGTGCTAAAGCAACAACTCCTATAGCTGCCGGAGGTCGTGCAACAGTAGCAGCAGCAGCGCAAGCGAGAGCAAGAGTAGAGCAGCAGCACGAACAAAAGCAGGAGCAGTGCAGCAGCGCGACCGACAGTAAGAACAGAGCCGCAGCGTGAGCAAGAGCCGGAGCAGCTGCAGCTAGTGCCGTTGTGGAAGTCGCCGCCGAGGAAGCAACGACATGGGGGAGAGACGTCGTGGATGATTTGGCCGGCGACGGCGCCGTCGATGGAGACACGCCATGTCTGCTCGGTATCGAGCACCGGCAGCCCCGTGAAATCGAATAAAAGATAAAATGCAGCGGTGAGTGCAGAACCTCCTTGGTGGCGCCGAGTTGGCCTCGGCTTCATCGGAGGAATTGGTGAGGGTGCTGCAGTTCCGGTGGGGCAGGTCAAGACGGCACTGTGGGGATTGAGGTGGCGCGATAGACGAGGCAAACGTCGGGGCAGCTCCTTGGAGGTGGAGGACGGGGCGGCTGATCCAGCGGGACGACGAGATCGACAACGGATCCTCATCCGGTGCGGTGGATGAGGGATGGCGAGCTGTTGCGATGGATGACGTAGTCGGGGAAGAGTCTGGCTGGGCGGTGATCGGGAGGCCGACAGAGGAGTGTGGGGTTTCATGGGTTTTGACGGCCTCGGTGTACGAATGGGGGGGGGGGGGCGAAGGGGAGGGGGGAGCCAAGATTAGGGACGCGCTTGTCCGAAATGTAGGGTAATTTACCAGCATACCCCCACCGGTTTTGACACCGTGACGTGGAGCTTCATTTCCGGCTGAGGGGTAGAAGGAGGATTTCGCATGTATGGGCTGCAGGAGCGATTTCAGATGAGGAGGGAGTTCTCGCGCGCGTCCAAATTTCGGGATAACAAGGCGCGACGCGGGTTGAAGAAGCGGGAGTTTCAAAGCAGGTGAGACAAAAGATACTCGAGCTTGAAAATTTCGGGATAACAAGGTGCGGATTCCTTGTTCGGCAGAACAAACTTAACGTGTAAAAAAACAATTCATACAAGACACAAGAGAGCCATGTCCCCTTTTACTATATTGCTATAGATGCCATTGAAAAAACTACAAGAAAAATGTAAAAAAATCGGGAGAACAAGATTACCCTGCATAGTACCAAATCGATTCGCACTTCCCTCAAGAACAACAAAAAACAAATCAATTCCCACCAAAGAAATAGTAATGTCCCTTTTTATATGATTACAGATGCCATGATCTCGAATTTCAAGTTTTGAATCCATGTTATGTTGAATCCGAATATATCGTTAGGTGATCTTGCGGTTTATAATTGATGTAGTCGTACATTTTAATCTTCCATCATATATGAACATTTTACTCCACCATGTGAACATATATATTGTCGTCTACCTTGACTAAATTTGAATCAATTTTCCTTATTTGAATACGATTGTTGTCAAGTTATACAATAATTTAAATATTATCTTGATAACAAAAAACATACATATAACAGTAATCATATTTCACTATGAACTACATGTACCATACGCTCTCCAATTCAAATATTTGTATCCATTTTATGTTGAATTCAAATCATAGTACATTATTGGTCTAGGTAGCGAGATGTTTGGGATAATCTAAACCATGCTTTCATACGTATAATTTTTGGCTGAACTGGGACACGTTTTGGTATAAGCCTCTTGCAAAACCGGAGATTATCTCAACAATCCTCGTGGTTCTGAGAGGGAACGTGTCACCTTTGTGCGCGAAACGATATACGCTGCCTCCCCCTGATTTTATTTACAGAGACAACATAGAACTATATGAGTGCCCTGTTAAATTTTTGGAATTATTTCGGGTTCATTTGGCCTTTTTATACATTAATTGACTTTCTGGACTTTTAATGTGCACAATCTAAATATGAATTGCATGCACATGCTCCGGTGCACCAAAGTGGGTTGAAACATCACATGTGTGTCCTTGGTTGAATTTCTAGGTCCCATGGAAGAAATGAGAATGAAATTCAAACATCTGGGCATCATGACTCAGCCGAGAACATCGAGAAACTTTGATTTTAAATTCATGTAAATCCAAAACTCGTCTGGAAATCATAAAACTTGGCATGGTGTCATGTCATGGCACTAACATGTTGTGGTGAAAAATTGGGCCGATTTGGAAGCTCGTGGTTCTAAGAGGGAACATGCCACCTTTGAGTGTGAAACGATATACGCTGCCCCCCTTGAATTTCTTAACAAAGGCAACATAGAACTAAATTAGTGCCCTGTTAAATTTTGGAATTATTCCGGGTTCATTTGTTGTTTTTTATACATTAATTGAGTTTCTGGTCATTTAATGTGCATAAGTCAAATTTGAACTACAAGCACATGCTCTCGTGCACCAAAGTTGGTTGAAAAATCACATTTGTGTCCTCGGGTGAATTTCTAGGTCCCATGCAAGAAATGAGAATAAAATTAAACCATCTGGGCATCGTGGCTCGGCCGAGAACATTGAGAAACTTGGTTTTAAAATTCTTGTAAATCCAAAACACGTCTGAAAATCATGAAACTTGGCATGGATGTCATGTCATGGTACTACCATGTTGTGGTAAAAAATTTGGCCGAATAGGAACATATTTTGGTATAAACTTTTGCAAACCGAAGCTTCTCTCAAGAAGGCTCGTGGTTTTGAGAGGGAACATGCCACCTTTGAGTGCGAAATGGTATACGTTGTCCCCCTTGAGTTTATTTACAAAGGCAACATAGAACTGCATGAGTGCCCTGTTAAATTTTGGAATTATTCCGGCTTCGTTTGGCCTTACTTACACATTAATTGAGTTTTTGGTCATTTAATGTGCATAATTCAAATTTGAACTACAAGCACATGCTCCCGTGCACCAAAGTTGGTTGAAAAATCACATTTGTGTCCTCGGGTGAATTTCTACTCCCTCCTTCCATCTATATAGGTCCTAATGCGTTTTTCGAGGCTAACTTTAACCAAACATTAGAGCAATAATATATGACATGCAACTTACACAAAGCATACCTTCAATTTTGTATGTCAAAGGAGCTTCCAATAATATAATTTTCAAAGTATACATCTCATGTGCTATTAATCTTGTCAATAGTCAAAGGATGTCTTGAAAAACACATTAGGCCCTATATAGATGGAAGGAGGGAGTAGGTCCCATGCAAAAAATGAGAATAAAATTCAAACATCTGGGCATCGTGGCTCGGTCGAGAACATTGAGAAACTTGGTTTTAAAATCATGAAACTTGGCATGGTGTCATGTCATGGTAAAAAAAATTGGCCGAATAGGAACAAATTTTGGTATAAGCTTCTTGCAAATCGGAGCTTCTCTCAAGAAGGCTCGTGGTTCTGGGAGGGAATGTGTCACCTTTGTGTGCATAATTCAAATTTGAAATACAAGCACATGTTCTAGTGCACCAAAGTTGGTTGAAAAATCACATGTGTGTCCTCGGGTAAATTTCTAGGTTCCATGCAAGAAATGGCAATGAAATTCAAAATTATGGGCGTCGCGGCTGGGTTGGAAACATTGAGAAACTTAGTTTTTTAATTCCTGTAAATCCAAAACACGCATGAAAATAATGAAACTTGGCTTGGTGCCATGACATGGCACCAACATGCTGTGGTAAATTTGCAGTCTGATTTGCGAAGGCGCACACATTAACAATCAACAAAGTCATTTTGGAACAAGTGCCGTCACGTTACAATCGGAAACACAAGTATTATTGAAACCGTGGGCGTTCTACTTACTAGTACCATTTACGTGCCGCCACGCGTCCCCATTTTTTATTATCTAGGAGGCGCCGTGAAGGGTAGCTATTTGAGTACGAGAGGCGTGCGATCAGACCCCTGCGCGTGCTTATCGGGAGGAGAGCCCTTTAACCTCCATCTGCCGTCCATGTAACACCTCGGATATGATTTACCTAATATGTAATACAACTCTTGCCGTTTCCGGCGTTAAGTTATTTTATTTTCTCGGGTTCGGGTTTTTGTCTCCGTGTGTTGTTGTCGTTGTCATGCATCTCTTATCATGTCATCATGTGCATTGCATTTGCATACGTGTTCGTCTCTTGCATGCGAGCATTTTCCCCGTTGTCTGTTTTGCATTCTGGCGCTCCGTTCTCCTCCATTGGTCATTTCTACCTTTCTTTCATGTGTGGGGATTAAACATTTCCGGATTGGACCGAGACTTGCCAAGCGGCCTTGGTTTACTACCGGTAGACCGCCTGTCAAGTTTCGTACCATTTGGACTTCGTTTGATGCTCCAACGGTTAACCGAGGGACCGAGAAGGCCTCGTGTGTGTTGCAGCCCAACACCCCTCCATTTTGGCCCAAAACCCTCTCCATCATCTAGAGCGTTCGATCACGATCGCGTGGCCGAAAACCGCACCTCATTTGGACTCTCCTAGCTCCTTCTACCTCTATATATAGACCCCCTCCTCAAAATTCCGGATCCCCTCCTTCCTAACCCTAAAAAATCTCCTCGCGCCGCCGCCGGACACGTCCATCCCGGGCGGACGGAATCGCGCCGCCGCCCCTCACCAGTCGCAGGCCGCCACGTGGCACCGCCGCGCCGCCTCCCACCGCCGGCCCGTGAGGCCCGGCGCCGGCCCTCTCCTCCGCCCGACCGGGCCCCGAGTTCCCCTCGCGCCACGCCGCCTCTTCCCCGCGTCCGGCCACCTCCGCCGCCCGGTGCGCCTCGACGCCGGCCTCCGCCACCTCGCCGGAAGCCCCGCCGCGCCTCCTACTCCGGCGGCCGGAGCTTCCCCGCCGCCCGACGCCACCAAGTCCGGCGCCGCCTCCGCCTTCGCCGCACCGCCCAAGTCCCTCTCCGGCCGTCCTCCTCCGTCTCCGGCGAGCTCCAAGTTCCCGGCGAACCTCGAAGTCCGTGCAAGCTACAGTGGATCTGGATCTGAGATTTGTCTCGGTTGACTTTTGCCCCGAAACCCTAATTATTTTGCTATGTTTGTCGTGCCGTAACTTTGCATCCGTAGCTCCGTTTTGGGCATATAGCTTATCAAAATGTTCATCTCAGAGAGTACATAATTTCATCTCATTGCATCATTTTCATTTGAGTTCATCTTGATGCCCGAAATGCTGTTGGAAGAATGCTATTTGAGATAATTGTCAGATCTGCTGCTCCAATTAGATATTTGTCATTTTTTGCCATGATTAATGTGTGCATGATATGCCCCTGAGCTCTACATGAGTTTTGTTATATGCTATGCCATCTATCCGGAGGTGCAACCCATGTATTTTTGTGATGTGTGTGGTTACTAGCACAAGCTTGCAAAGTGGTGCATTCGTTAATGCTGATTTCACGGACTTAGCAATTCCACCAAGTCCTTGATCTGCTATTTCAATATGCCATATGTTCATGTTGTTTCCTAGTGATCCGTGCCTCTTTTGAGGATGATCAGTAAGGATGATTTGTTAATCTTGTAGTGCTCTATCCATCCATGTCTTTGTTTGCAATTATGAAGCACCCTATCTTAAGTCAATCGAGCTCTACTTTTGCTATTTCGTGATTCCTGGCAGATTGTTGACTTGTTAGCGATTTTGCCGAGGATGTTGTTATTGATCCGTGCATGCTATGTTGTTGTTCTTGCCATGTCTAGCTTGTATAATGTGTATTCTTGATGGGTGCATGCTTATATTGTCATGACTTGCTCTGTGGTGAGTGCATCGAGCTCGTAAACATGCCTACTTGATATCTGTTTTTGCATGCTCCAGTTTTTCACTAAGTCTGTGATCTGATTATGCTTTTGCCATGTTCACATGCTTGCAATTGTATTTTCTGATCCCTTTTGGCTCAAGGTCACTAAGGGACTTTTGTTAAGCTCTTTGAGTAGCTCCATGCCATGCTTTACTTTGCCATGTTCAGGTCCTGTAGCATATAGTTTTCATGCTCCAAAGTGTGCTAGCTAATTTGAAATTCCAGACAAGTGTTAATTTCACTAAGTCTGAAATCTGTTTACCAAATGCATTTTTGCCATGCTTGTTTGAACCTGTTAATGGATGAATTGGCCGTATCTCAGTGTTCATCTTTTGTTAAGCATCATGAATGGATCCCTAACATGTATTTTGATGCCATGTTTGAGTGCTGTAGCATGTTCATCTTGTTGCATCTAGATGGCTACTTGCTGTATATCGCAGACCGGTGTCATATTTGAATTGCTTGCCATTTCCAAACCGTGACTCCGATTCCGGCGTTCTTCATATCGTTTTCAAGTGATTTCATATCACCTTTCCAGTGGCACACTTGGAATTCCAAGTTGAGGCCAGGTTCATTCATTCCTTGTCAAATCTTGCATATGCATCACATGTCGCATCCCGCATAGCATACCATGTTTGCATCATGTTGTTTGAGTTTGCACGTGGTTGATTTTGTTCCGTTTGCTTGTTTGTCTTGTTTGGGTAGAACCGGGAGACGAGTTCGCTAACGAGGAGCCCGTTGAGTTTGCTTTCGAGGATCCAGTCAACTCTGACAACTGTGCAGGCAAGATGATCATACCCTCGAAATCACTTCTATCTTTGCTTTGCTAGATGCTCGCTCTTTTGCTATGCCTATGCTACGATGCCTACCACTTACTTATCATGCCTCCCAAATTGGCATGTCAAACCTCTAACCCACCATGTCCTAGCAAACCGTTGATTGGCTATGTTACCGCTTTGCTCAGCCCCTCTTATAGCGTTGCTAGTTGCAGGTGAAGTTTGGAGACTGTTCCTTGTTGGAACATTATTTACTTGTTGGGATATCATTATATTATCTTGTTATCTTAATGCATCTATATACTTGGTAAAGGGTGGAAGGCTCGGCCTCTCGCCTAGTGTTTTGTTCCACTCTTGCCGCCCTAGTTTCCGTCATATCGGTGTTATGTTCCCGGATTTTGCGTTCCTTACGCGGTTGGGTGATAATGGGAACCCCTTGATAGTTCGCCTTGATTAAAGCTTTTCCAGCAATGCCCAACCTTGGTTTTACCATTTTCCACCTAGCCTCTTTTTCCCTTGGGTTTCCGGAGCCCGAGGGTCATCTTATTTAAACCCCCCTGGGCCAGTGCTCCTCTGAGTGTTGGTCCACCTGCCAGCTGCCGGTGGCCACCAGGGGCAACTCTAGGCTGACCTACCCGTACCTAAGACAATCTGAGTGTGCCCTGAGAACGAGATATGTGCAGCTCCTATCGGGATTTTTCGGCACATTCGGGCGGTGTTGCTGGATTTATTTTAACTTGTCGAAGTGTCTTGTAGAACCGGGATACCGAGTCTGATCGGAATGTCTCGGGAGAAGGTCTATTCCTTCGTTGACTGTGAGAGCTTGTCATGGGCTAAGTTGGGACTCCCCTGTAGGGATTTGAACTTTCGAAAGCCGTGCCCGCGGTTATGGGGAGATGGGAATTTGTTAATGTCCGGTTGTAGATAACTGGAACCTTAACTTAATTAAAATGAATCAACTGTGTGAGTTACCGTGATGGTCTCTTCTCGGCGGAGTCCGGGAAGTGAACACGATGTTGGAGTAATGCCTGCCGCAGGTTGTTCTCTAGTTATTCGTCCGCGCTTTGCCTTTCTCTTCTCGCTCTATTTTGCGAACAGGTTAGCCACCATATATGCTAGTCGCTTGCTGCAGCTCCACATGTTTTACCTTGCCTTACCTATAAGCTTAAATAGTCTTGATCGCGAGGGTGCGAGATTGCTGAGTCCCTGTGGCTCATAGATTACTTCCAAACCAGATACAGGGCCTGATGACTCCATTCCAGATGACGCGCTTGAGCTCAAGTGGGAGTTCGATGAGGACTCACGCCGTTAGTATGTGTCTTTCCCTGATGATTAGTAGTGGTGCCCAGTTGGGGCGATCGGGACCGTGTCGCATGTTGGGTTGATCTTTTATTTTGGCACCGTAGTCGGGCCATGAGTGTTTGGTTGATGTAATGCTATTTATGTACTTTGATTGACGTGGCGAGTGTAAGACAACTATGTACCTTCCCCTTTTATTATCTATATTACATGGGATGTTGTGAAGATTGCCTAACTTGCGACATTGCTTTCAATGCGGTTATGCCTCTAAGTCATGCCTCGACACGTAGGAGATATAGCCGCATTGAGGGCATTTCAGTCCACCTCTCTCCCAAGGTCTCCATTAATGGTGCCTGAGCCTCTGTTTAATGGCGTGGCTATATCTCACTCGACTGAGATTTAAGAGAGAAAAAAGAAAATCTGATAGCACGGATTTTGATATAAGATCCGACGGACCTATATAGCATCTACTGCGACTTATAGCAAGAATGATGAATATATAAGGATGATTAATTTTTTTTGATCAAAGAAGGGCTTGCCCCTTCCGATTTTCATTACTGAAAACCACCACAATTCACAAGAAGTTCAGCACAACTCCAGCCTAACACGAAGGACTAAAAGCTACCAGATTGAAATCGCAACATCCCAAGAGGCCAACAAAGGCCAAACATCCACGCTAGAACCCAACATTTCACAACCGACGACACAATCCACATCCTAAACTGAGTGGTAAGTAACGCGACATAGCGATATAGCGAACAACTAGCAAGCAAAGATACAAGTGATATCGGGGGTAATGATCATCTTGCCTGCAAAGTTATCAGGGTTGTCGAAAGCTTGCTCCTTGTAAACATACTCAACAGGTTCCTCGTTCATAACCCGTCTCCTGGCTCTACCCAAAGCAAGAACACAAGCAACGGAACAACAATCAATCATGGTGCAATGCACAAGCAACATGATGCAAGACATGGCATGGAATGCAAGATATGATGTGCAATGCATATGGGTACTCCGGAAGGGAAAAGATGATCAAGGCATCAACTTGGAAAACCAAGCATGCCGCTGGAAAGATTGAGTGATTTCGATCAAAATCGATATAAGGATCACCGGAAACGGATGCACGGTTTGCAAATGACGAGCAAAACAAGAACAATGCAAAACTACGCTTAACAGCATCATAGCACTTAAGATGCATCACGAAACTAACACTCCAACAAAGCAACAAGGCACATGGCAGTGAAGTACAAGTGAAGCTCTATAAATCACGAATACTGAGCTCTTGCTAGAACTCACTAGAACAAGCCTAAAATAGCATGGCAAAAATGCAAAATATAACAACTTCACAAACTTTGTGAAAATACTAAGCATGGCATAAACAACAGCAGATAGCAATGTTTAGAGCTAGCAAACAACATGCTACAGGATCATATCATGGCAAACAAAGGCATGGCATGCTAGTACTAAAGGCAATAAACAAAACTCCCTTACTAAACTTTAGCCAAAGATGCACAGAAAAGATGGTAGCATCAATGCAAACATGGCAAGTGATATGAACAATTTCAGACAATAGAAAAACATAGCACGGCAAAAACAGATTCATGATAGCAACTTTGCAAGCCCATGCCACTCACCACAAAGAATTACATGGCATCACAAGGTAACCAACAGTAAGAAGACACATTTATGAAGCTAAACATGGCAAGAGCAAGTTCATAGGGTGCATGGATCACTAGCAAAACACATGGCAAAAATGAACTTCATGTTAACAAGCTGACAGCAACAACATTTAGCAAAAGTAGAGCATGGTAATGACAAGCTACACTACTGCATAATTACAACCAGAGGCATTAATTGAAAGAGCATCACCATATCTTCAAAACACTGTTACTGAACTTCATGAAAATATGCATGGTTCTACTTGTGGCAACAAGTCAACATAGCAACATAATGTTACAGGAAAAGACTTAGCAGAAATACTAAGTGTCTGAAACCAGCAACATCATGTGGCCTACTTTGCATTCTTGTGCTAGTCACCACAGAGCTCATAAAAATACAAGGCTTGCACCACTGTAAATATGGCATGGATATGCTCCTAAAACATGTAGGCATGATGCTCAAAGGATGCACACACAAAATGCAATGAAAATGACAAATCAACAAGTTATGATGAATTCCAGCAGACTACATCATATAGCACTTTTGCAATGAAGATTAGGGCACCAATATGGATAGTAACATGCATGCAAATGACACTAGCATGAAGAGCATCACGAGACAAACATTTCGATATATCATATGTGCAAATCGGAGCTATGAGCATGGAGATATGGCATGACAAAGAGGTGCACATGAGATGAAATATTGGGGACTTAGAAGAAAATGCAACCTCCAGATCTAGGGTTTGAATGACACGGAAATCGAGGTCCACCAGAGTTCGCCGGAGATGTGGCCGGAGATGAAGGAGAGGTGGCCGGCGAGGTGGGGTGGCCGGATCTAGTCTGACCCGATCTGATCTGGCCGGCGACGAGGGGCGGCGCGGTCGAGGCGAAGGCGGCGACGACTGGGCGACGGGGCGGCACGGGGCTCTGGCGCGGGGACGGAGAGTGCGGGCGGCGCGCAAGCTCTGGACGAGCGGGCGGCGGCTGGAGGCGAACGGGCCAGGGGGCCAGCTCCGGGCCGCGCGGGCCGCGGGCGGTGGAGGCTGACGGCGATGACGTGCCAGCGGCGGATTCGTCGGGGCGGCGGCGCGGAGATTCCGGTCATCACGGACGCGTCCGATGGCGGTGGGAGAGGGGAAGTTAGGGTTTGGACCGCGAATTTGAGGAGGGGAGGCATATTTATAGGTAGAGGGAGCTAGGAGAGTCCAAATGAGGTGTAGATTTCGCCCACACGATCGTGATCCAACGGCGGAGAGCATGGAGGGGGTTTAGATGGGCTAGTGGCTGTTTTGGAGGGGTGTGATAACCCACAAGTATAGGGGAACACAACAGTTTTTGAGGGTAGAGTATTCAACCCAAATTTATTGATTCAACACAAGGGGAGCCAAAGAATATTCTCAAGTATTAGCAGCTGAGTTGTCAATTCAACCACACCTGGAAACATAATATCTGCAGCAAATTATTTAGTAGCAAAGTAATATGATAGTAGTGGTAATGGTAGCAAAAGCAATAATTTTTGGTTTTGTAGTGATTGTAACGGAAAAGTAAATAAATGAAGAACAATATATGAAAAGCTCATAGGCATTGGATCAGTGATGGATAATTATGTCGGATGCGATCGATCATGCAACAATTATAACATAGGGCGACACAGAACTAGCTCCAGTTCATCAATGTAATGTAGGCATGTATTCCGAATATAGTCATACGTGCTTATGGAAAAGAACTTGCATGCCATCTTTTGTCCTACCCTCCCGTGGCAGCGGGGTCCTATTGGAAACTAAGGGATATTAAGGCCTCCTTTTAATAGAGTATCGGACCAAAGCATTAACACACAGTGAATACACGAACTCCTCAAACTACAGTCATCACCGGTAATGGTCCCGATTATTGTCACTTCGGGGTTAACGGATCATAACACATAATAGGTGACTGTAGACTTGCAAGATAGGATCAAGAACTCACATATATTCATGAAAACATAATAGGTTCAGATCTGAAATCATGGCACTCTGGCCCTAGTGACAAGCATTAAGCATAGCAAAGTCATAGCAACATCAATCTCAGAACATAGTGGTACTAGGGATCAAACCCTAACAAAACTAACTCGATTACATGATAAATCTCATCCAACCCATCACCGTCCAGCAAGCCTACGTGGAATTACTCACGCACGACATGAGCATCATGAAATTGGTGATGGAGGAAGGTTGATGATGATGATGGCGACGGATTGCCCTCTCCGGAGCCCCGAACAGACTCCAGATCAGCCCTCCTGAGAGAGTTTAGGGCTTGGCGGCGGCTCCGTATCGTAAAATGCGATGAATCCTTCCCCGAACATGAATATATGGAGTTGGAGTTGAGGTCGGTGGAGCGTCAGGGGGCCCACGAGGCAGGGGGCGTGCCCAGGGGGGTAGGCGCGCCCCCACACTCATGGACATGGTGTGGGCCAGGTTCATTCATTCCTTGTCAAATCTTGCATATGCATCACATGTCGCATCCCGCATAGCATACCATGTTTGCATCATGTTGTTTGAGTTTGCACGTGGTTGATTTTGTTCTGTTTGCTTGTTTGTCTTGTTTGGGTAGAGCCGGGAGACGAGTTCGCTAATGAGGAGCCTGTTGAGTTTGCTTTCGAGGATCCAGTCAACTCTGACAATTGTGCAGGCAAGATGATCATACCCTCGAAATCATTTCTATCTTTGCTTTGCTAGATGCTCGCTCTTTTGCTATGCCTATGCTACGATGCCTACCACTTGCTTATCATGCCTCCCAAATTGCCATGTCAAACCTCTAACCCACCATGTCCTAGCAAACCGTTGATTGGCTATGTTACCGCTTTGCTCAGCCCCTCTTATAGCGTTGCTAGTTGCAGGTGAAGTTTGGAGACCATTCCTTGTTGGAACATTATTTACTTGTTGGGATATCATTATATTATCTTGTTATCTTAATGCATCTATATACTTGGTAAAGGGTGGAAGGCTCGGCCTCTCGCCTAGTGTTTTGTTCCACTCTTGCCGCCCTAGTTTCCGTCATATCGGTGTTATGTTCCCGGATTTTGCGTTCCTTACGCGGTTGGGTGATAATGGGAACCCCTTGATAGTTCGCCTTGATTAAAGCTTTTCTAGCAATGCCCAACCTTGGTTTTACCATTTGCCACCTAGCCACTTTTTCCCTTGGGTTTCCGAAGCCCGAGGGTCATCTTATTTAAACCCCCCTGGGCCAGTGCTCCTCTGAGTGTTGGTCCACCTGTCAGCTGCCGGTGGCCACCAGGGGCAACTCTGGGCTGGCCTACCCATACCTAAGACAATCTGAGTGTGCCCTGAGAACGAGATATGTGCAGCTCCTATCGGGATTTGTCGGCACATTCGGGCGGTGTTGCTGGATTTGTTTTAACTTGTCGAAGTGTCTTGTAGAACCGGGATACCGAGTCTGATCGGAATGTCTCGGGAGAAGGTCTATTCCTTCGTTGACCGTGAGAGCTTGTCATGGGCTAAGTTGGGACTCCCCTGCAGGGATTTGAACTTTCGAAAGCCGTGCCCACGGTTATGGGCAGATGGGAATTTGTTAATGTCTGGTTGTAGATAACTTGAACCTTAAGTTAATTAAAATGAATCAACTGTGTGAGTTACCAGGATGGTCTCTTCTCGGCGGAGTCCGGGAAGTGAACACGGTGTTGGAGTAATGCTTGCCGCATGTTGTTCTCTAGTTATTCGTTCGCGCTTTGCCTTTCTCTTCTCGCTCTCTTTTGCGAACAGGTTAGCCACCATATATGCTAGTCGCTTGCTACAGCTCCACATATTTTACCTTGCCTTACCTATAAGCTTAAATCGTCTTGATCGCGAGGGTGCGAGATTGCTGAGTCCCTGTGGCTCACAGATTACTTCCAAACCAGATGCAGGGCCTGATGACTCCGTTGCAGATGACACGCTTGAGCTCAAGTGGGAGTTCGACGAGGACTCACGCCATTACTATTTGTCTTTCCCTGATGATCAGTAGTGGTGCCCAGTTGGGGCGATCGGGACCGTGTCACATGTTGGGTTGATCTTTTATTTTGGTGCCGTAGTCGGGCCATGAGTGATTGGTTGATGTAATGCTATTTATGTACTTTGATTGACGTGGCGAGTGTAAGCCAACTATGTACCTTCCCCTTTTATTATCTATATTACATGGGATGTTGTGAAGATTGCCTAACTTGCGACATTGCTTTCAATGCGGTTATGCCTCTAAGTCGTGCCTCGACATGTAGGAGATATAGCCGCATCGAGGGCGTTTCAAGTTGGTAATCAGAGCCTTCCCCGACCTTAGGAGCCCCCATTGCTTGATCATTTTTAGCAGCCGTTGTTGAGTCTAGAAAAATGTTTTGAGTCATTTAGGAATTATATATCAGAGAGTTTAGGAATTCTTTTTACTCCCCAGTCTCTTCATCGCTCTGGTAAGGCATCCTGACGTAGAGTTTTGACTCTTCTCTTCTCAAATGTCACAATTTTTTTTTAGGATCACGCGGGTATCTTGGAATTGTTCCGATGGTTTTGTGACGAGAACATTGTTCTTGGTGCCTCCTGTCTTTAGGGGTTGTGGCAGTGTCCCGGGGAGTTGAGCTTCGAGGTGTTGTTGTCACAATTTTATCGTTACAGTTCTGGAATACCTGAGTTTAGTACGCCGACATCGAAAATCTCTTTTATGTAGTTCGTTGGTGAGATAACCTCGACGCCACCCAGTACTGGGGCGGGAGTTAGGGAGTATTGCCATAACTTGTATAATGGATGCTTTTCGAAGGTTGAGGTAGATGGTTTCCGAAGTTTTTCTCGGCTATGTGTTGAAGGATGGATACAGCTGGATGTAGGAATTGCTAGATTTGGGTGAGATATTATGCTTCCCCTGTATCCCCAACACCTGATTGCATAACCGGAAAGGTTCAGGAGTTTCATAGGTGGGAATTCTTGTAGCCCTAGTTCTTCTACCACGGATATTTGGTTTGAGATTGGGATTTCTTACCGAGTATTCGTTCTTGATCTGTACCTTGTTGATTTATTCCTCTACCTAAATTCTAAAGTGGCTTCTCAATTTATGGATATGTGACCATTTCAAGTGGAATGCATTCATTCATTTTGTTCGGATGTGAAGACTATATGTTGCAATTTCAACCCGTTTGATTCAGCTTCATTTTATCTGTCAATGTGCTAACGGTTGTCACCCTCTTCAGGATGGCTCCCGCTAAGAGCAGCAATCAGAATCAGGATCTGCCACCACCTCCACCTCCTCCGGAGGCATGGCAAGCTGTGATGGCCGCAACCAATGCAAACACACAGTTGATCATGCAAATTCTTCAAGAGCACAATCAAGCGAACCAAGGCAACCAAGGCAACAATCAGAATCACTTTGCTACACTTAACCAGTTCCTTGCTAACGGGCCAAAGACTTTCAGCAATTGTGTTGAGGCAACTGATGCTGACGATTGGCTCGTGGATCTGTGCAAGCATTTCGAGTGCAGTAACGTTAGGCCTGAGGACTTTGTCAAGTTTGCTTCCTTCCAACTCAAAGACCAAGCTGTAGAATGGTTCCAGCAGTACAAGGATTCAAGAGGAGGCCGTGTGATTACCTGGGATGAATTCCGTCAAGATTTCAAAGCTCATCATATTCCTCAGAGCGTGGTTGAAAGCAAGCGTGAGGAATTCCGCAACCTGAAGCAAGGCTCTTTGTCTGTCTATGACTACAACAAGTTGTTCCAGAAGCTTTCCCGCTTTGCTAAGCAGGACGTCCCTGATGAGAAGAGCAGGATATACCAGTTCAGGGGTGGTCTCAGAGAAGAAATCCAGCTAGCTCTTGTTCTCTTTGAGCCCTTGAGGTACGATGAGTTCTACAACATGGCATTGAAGCAAGAGGCTACTCAACTAAGGTGTGATGCTTCTAAGAAGCGAGTCAGAGATGCTACTCCTTCTTCCTCTACTCAAGTGGCCAAGCAGCAGAAGTATTAGCTTCCTCCTCCTCCGTTCCATCAGCCGTATCAGAAGAGCAAAGGTGGCAGTGGATCTTCCCACCCACCCAACCCTGGCTTTCAGAACAAGACTTCGTCTCAAGCTCCAAGATCAAGTGCTCCGTACCACCGTCCGCTTTCAGAGGTCACGTGCAACAAGTGCCAACAGAAGGGGCACTATGCCAACAAATGCTTCAACCAGAGGCGTCTCCCTCCTCCTCCTCCTGTGAGATCGGCAAGTACAACTGTGGTCAAGCATAACCCCAAGCACGCCAAGGTCAACTTGATGAATGCAGCTCAGGCAGCGGACTCGTCAGATGTCATCATGGGTAACCTTCCTGTTAACGATATTCCAGCTAAAGTTCTTTTTGACACTGGTGCATCACATTGTTTCATCTCGAGACCGTTTACATCTAAGCATGGTTTGGCCTTGCAAGTTTTGCCTAGTCCATTAGCAGTTGTCTCTCCCGGTAGGCGCATGCATGCTAACTACATTGCTCCGGATGTTACTATCACTTTGGGTGACTACAAATTTCTATCTTCTCCTATGGTTCTTGGTGACTCGGATATTGATCTTATTCTCGGGATGGATTGGCTTTCTAAGCACAAGGCTCAGCTTGATTGTGCAGCCAGACAGATTCGGTTGACTCATTCGTCTGAGGATGTAATTGTCTTTGCCGCTCGCGATAATACCATCCATCTGTTTTCTCTCAATGAGAAGGGTGAATTGGATGCTATCTCGCAAATTCCAGTCGTTTGCGAATATCAAGACGTCTTTCCAGAAGAGCTTCCAGGAATGCCTCCACATCGGCCAGTTGAATTCGTCATCGATCTTGAGCCTGGCACGGAACCAGTGTGCAAGCATCCTTACAAGCTCGGACCTGAAGAGTTGAAGGAGCTGAAGAAGCAACTCGATATTCAAGAGAGAATGGGTCTCATTTGACCTAGTTCCTCTCCGTGTGGTTGTGGTGTTCTTTTTGTAAAGAGGAAGGATGGAACGAACCGACTTTGTGTTGATTACCTTCCATTGAACAAGAAGACTATCAAGAACAAATACCCACTTCCCAACATCAACGAGCTGTTCGAACAACTCAAAGGTGCCTAAGTATTCTCCAAGCTTGATCTCCATATGGGTTATCATCAGATTCGAATTCGTGAGCAAGATATTCCCAAGACGGCTTTCAGGACAAGCTATGGTTCATATGAATACACTGTCATGTCTTTTGGCCTTGTCAACGCTCCTCCGACTTTCTCTCGCATGATGAACTT
Source organism: Triticum urartu (assembly GCF_056163025.1). NCBI lineage: Eukaryota > Viridiplantae > Streptophyta > Magnoliopsida > Poales > Poaceae > Triticum > Triticum urartu. The sequence goes on along the minus strand of NC_141876.1, from coordinate 231,524,744 downwards.
CATCTTCAATGCCTACACCAATGACTTTGTTTTGGTCTATCTCGACGACATTCTGGTCTTTTTGAAGAACAAGGAAGATCATGCCAAGCACTTGCGTTTGCTACTCGATAAGCTGAGGGAACACCAGTTCTACGCCAAGTTCTCTAAGTGCGAATTTTGGCTCGATGAGGTTCTTTATCTTGGTCATATCATCTCGACCAAGGGCATTGCGGTGGATCCTGAGAAGGTGTCTGCAATTGTGAATTGGGAACCACCTCAGAACGTGAAGCAACTCCGTAGCTTCCTCGGTCTCGCAAGCTACCGTGGAAGATTCGTTGAAAACTTTTCAAAGATCGCGAAGCCTCTCTCAAATCTTCTCCAGAAGCACGTCAAGTACGTTTGGTCTCCGGAGTGTGACATTGCTTTCAACACTTTGAAAGAGAAATTGGTCACTGCTCCAGTTCTGACTCCTCCTGATGAATCTAAACTGTACGAGGTCTTTTGCGATGCCTCTCTCCAAGGTCTCGGTGCAGTGTTGATGCAAGAGAAGAAAGTTGTGGCTTATACCTCTCGCCAGTTGAAGCCCAACGAGAAGAACTACCCCACTCATGACCTCGAGTTGGCGGCAGTTGTGCATGCTCTTTTGACTTGGAGACATCTTTTATTGGGAAGAAAAGTGGACATTTTCACTGACCACAAGAGTCTCAAGTACATCTTCACTCAGCCTAATCTCAACCTTAGGCAGACTCGATGGGTCGAAATGATTCAAGAGTATAATCCAAGTATCGAGTATACTCCAGGCAAGGCCAATGTGATTGCTGACGCATTGAGCAGGAAGGCTTATTGCAACAGTCTGATTCTCAAGCCTTATCAACCCGAGCTTTGTGAAGCTTTCTGTAAACTTAATCTGCAAGTTGTTCCTCAAGGTTTCCTCGCCAACCTTCAAGTCTCTCTTACCTTGGAAGACCAGATTCGCCAAGCCCAGCTTCTTGATGCTATGGTGAAAAAGGTGAAGATTGGGATTGCCAAGAGTCAACCCAAGTACAAGTGCTACCGCCTTGATGACAAGGATACTCTCTTTTTCGAGGATCGTATTGTTGTGCCCAAAGGTGACCTTCGTAAAGTGATCATGAACGAGGCTCACAATTCACTCCTCTCCATCCACCCTGGGAGCACGAAGATGTATCAGGACCTCAAGCAGGCTTATTGGTGGACTAGAATGAAGCGCGAGATTGCTCAATTCGTGAATGAATGTGATGTCTGCAGAAGAGTGAAGGCAGAACACCAAAGGCCAGCTGGTCTCCTCCAACCTCTTGCCATTCCAGAATGGAAGTTTGACCACATTGAGATGGACTTCGTGACTGGGTTTCCAAAGTCCAAACGTGGCAATAATGCTATATTCGTTGTCATCGACAAACTCACTAAAGTGGCTCAGTTTCTGCCTATCAAAGAGTCTATCACTGCAGCTCAATTGGCGGAGCTCTATACCTCTCGAATTGTCTCTCTGCACGGTATTCCACAAGTGATCTCTTCAGACCGTGGCAGCATCTTTACCTCCAAGTTTTGGGATTCTTTTCAAAAGGCCATGGGCACCAACATCCGCTTCAGCATAGCTTTTCATCCTCAAACTAGCGGTCAAGTCAAGCGTGTCAACCAGATTCTTGAAGATATGCTCAGGGCTTGTGTGATCTCTTTCGGCATGAAGTGGGAGGATTGTCTTCCATATGCTGAATTCTCCTACAATAACAGTTTTCAAGCAAGTTCGGGCAGGGCCCCATTTGAAATTCTGTATGGCAGGAAGTGCCGTACCCCTCTCAACTAGTGTGAAACCGGTGAATGTCAACTTCTGGGAAATGACTTAATCACAGAGGCAGAGGAAATGTGTAAAGTCATTCGAGATAACCTCAAAGCAGCCCAATCCCGCCAGAAGAGCTACTATGATAGTAAGCACCGTGATTTGGCTTTCGAGATCGGAGATCATGTTTACCTCCGCGTCTCTCCAATGAAAGGTACTCGTCGCTTCGGTATCAAAGGGAAGTTTGCTCCCAGATACGTGGGACCTTTCAAGATCGTCAGCAAGAGAGGCGATCTCGCCTATCAACTCGAGCTTCCTTCAAACTTTGCAAATGTGCATGATGTGTTCCATGTCTCTCAGCTCCGAAAGTGCTTCAAGACTCCTGACCGCACCATCAACTTCGAAGACATTGATCTCCAAGAAGATCTCTCTTATTGTGAGCACCCCGTTGCTATTCTTGAAGAGACTGAACGCAAGACTCGCAACAAGTCAATCAAATTCCTCAAAGTCAAGTGGTCACACCATTCCGACCGTGAAGCCACCTGGGAACGCGAGGATCACCTCCGTTTTGAGTACCCGGCGTTCTTTCAGTCCTAGATCTCGGGACGAGATCCTTTCGTAGTGGTGGAGTGTTGTAACACCTCGGATATGATTTACCTAATATGTAATACAACTCTTGCCGTTTCCGGCGTTAAGTTATTTTATTTTCTCGGGTTCGGGTTTTTGTCTCCGTGTGTTGTTGTCGTTGTCATGCATCTCTTATCATGTCATCATGTGCATTGCATTTGCATACGTGTTCGTCTCTTGCATGCGAGCATTTTCCCCGTTGTCTGTTTTGCATTCTGGCGCTCCGTTCTCCTCCATTGGTCATTTCTACCTTTCTTTCGTGTGTGGGGATTAAACATTTCCGGATTGGACCGAGACTTGCCAAGCGGCCTTGGTTTACTACCGGTAGACCGCCTGTCAAGTTTCGTACCATTTGGACTTCGTTTGATGCTCCAACGGTTAACCGAGGGACCGAGAAGGCCTCGTGTGTGTTGCAGCCCAACACCCCTCCATTTTGGCCCAAAACCCTCTCCATCATCTAGAGCGTTCGATCACGATCGCGTGGCCGAAAACCGCACCTCATTTGGACTCTCCTAGCTCCTTCTACCTCTATATATAGACCCCCTCCTCAAAATTTCGGATCCCCTCCTTCCTAACCCTAAAAAATCTCCTCGCGCCGCCGCCGGACACGTCCATCCCGGGCGGACGGAATCGCGCCGCCGCCCCTCACCAGTCGCAGGCCGCCACGTGGCACCGCCGCGCCGCCTCCCACCGCCGGCCCGTGAGGCCCGGCGCCGGCCCTCTCCTCCGCCCGACCGGGCCCCGAGTTCCCCTCGCGCCACGCCGCCTCTTCCCCGCGTCCGGCCACCTCCGCCGCCCGGTGCGCCTCGACGCCGGCCTCCGCCACCTCGCCGGAAGCCCCGCCGCGCCTCCTACTCCGGCGGCCGGAGCTTCCCCGCCGCCCGACGCCACCAAGTCCGGCGCCGCCTCCGCCTTCGCCGCACCGCCCAAGTCCCTCTCCGGCCGTCCTCCTCCGTCTCCGGCGAGCTCCAAGTTCCCGGCGAACCTCGAAGTCCGTGCAAGCTACAGTGGATCTGGATCTGAGATTTGTCTCGGTTGACTTTTGCCCCGAAACCCTAATTATTTTGCTATGTTTGTCGTGCCGTAACTTTGCATCCGTAGCTCCGTTTTGGGCATATAGCTTATCAAAATGTTCATCTCAGAGAGTACATAATTTCATCTCATTGCATCATTTTCATTTGAGTTCATCTTGATGCCCGAAATGCTGTTGGAAGAATGCTATTTGAGATAATTGTCAGATCTGCTGCTCCAATTAGATATTTGTCATTTTTTGCCATGATTAATGTGTGCATGATATGCCCCTGAGCTCTACATGAGTTTTGTTATATGCTATGCCATCTATCCGGAGGTGCAACCCATGTATTTTTGTGATGTGTGTGGTTACTAGCACAAGCTTGCAAAGTGGTGCATTCGTTAATGCTGATTTCACGGACTTAGCAATTCCACCAAGTCCTTGATCTGCTATTTCAATATGCCATATGTTCATGTTGTTTCCTAGTGATCCGTGCCTCTTTTGAGGATGATCAGTAAGGATGATTTGTTAATCTTGTAGTGCTCTATCCATCCATGTCTTTGTTTGCAATTATGAAGCACCCTATCTTAAGTCAATCGAGCTCTACTTTTGCTATTTCGTGAATCTGGGCAGATTGCCTACTTGTTAGCGATATTGCCGAGGATATTGTAGTTGATCCGTGCATGCTATGTTATTGTTCTTGCCATGTCTAGCTTGTATAATGTGTATTCTTGATGGGTGCATGCTTAGATTGTCATGACTTGCTCTGTGGTGAGTGCATCGAGCTCGTAAACATGCCTACTTGATATCTGTTTTTGCATGCTCCAGTTTTTCACTAAGTCTGTGATCTGATTATGCTTTTGCCATGTTCACATGCTTGCAATTGTATTTTCTGATCCCTTTTGGCTCAAGGTCACTAAGGGACTTTTGTTAAGCTCTTTGAGTAGCTCCATGCCATGCTTTACTTTGCCATGTTCAGGTCCTGTAGCATATAGTTTTCATGCTCCAAAGTGTGCTAGCTAATTTGAAATTCCAGACAAGTGTTAATTTCACTAAGTCTGAAATCTGTTTACCAAATGCATTTTTGCCATGCTTGTTTGAACCTGTTAATGGATGAATTGGCCGTATCTCAGTGTTCATCTTTTGTTAAGCATCATGAATGGATCCCTAACATGTATTTTGATGCCATGTTTGAGTGCTGTAGCATGTTCATCTTGTTGCATCTAGATGGCTACTTGCTGTATATCGCAGACCGGTGTCATATTTGAATTGCTTGCCATTTCCAAACCGTGACTCCGATTCCGGCGTTCTTCATATCGTTTTCAAGCGATTTCATCTCACCTTTCCAGTGGCACACTTGGAATTCCAAGTTGAGGCCAGGTTCATTCATTCCTTGTCAAATCTTGCATATGCATCACATGTCGCATCCCGCATAGCATACCATGTTTGCATCATGTTGTTTGAGTTTGCACGTGGTTGATTTTGTTCCGTTTGCTTGTTTGTCTTGTTTGGGTAGAGCCGGGAGACGAGTTCGCTAACGAGGAGCCCGTTGAGTTTACTTTCGAGGATCCAGTCAACTCTGACAACTGTGCAGGCAAGATGATCATACCCTCGAAATCACTTCTATCTTTGCTTTGCTAGATGCTCGCTCTTTTGCTATGCTTATGCTACGATGCCTACCACTTACTTATCATGCCTCCCAAATTGGCATGTCAAACCTCTAACCCACCATGTCCTAGCAAACCGTTGATTGGCTATGTTACCGCTTTGCTCAGCCCCTCTTATAGCGTTGCTAGTTGCAGGTGAAGTTTGGAGACTGTTCCTTGTTGGAACATTATTTACTTGTTGGGATATCATTATATTATCTTGTTATCTTAATGCATCTATATACTTGGTAAAGGGTGGAAGGCTCGGCCTCTCGCCTAGTGTTTTGTTCCACTCTTGCCGCCCTAGTTTCCGTCATATCGGTGTTATGTTCCCGGATTTTGCGTTCCTTACGCGGTTGGGTGATAATGGGAACCCCTTGATAGTTCGCCTTGATTAAAGCTTTTCCAGCAATGCCCAACCTTGGTTTTACCATTTTCCACCTAGCCTCTTTTTCCCTTGGGTTTCCGGAGCCCGAGGGTCATCTTATTTAAACCCCCCTGGGCCAGTGCTCCTCCGAGTGTTGGTCCACCTGCCAGCTGCCGGTGGCCACCAGGGGCAACTCTAGGCTGACCTACCCGTACCTAAGACAATCTGAGTGTGCCCTGAGAACGAGATATGTGCAGCTCCTATCGGGATTTTTCGGCACATTCGGGCGGTGTTGCTGGATTTATTTTAACTTGTCGAAGTGTCTTGTAGAACCGGGATACCGAGTCTGATCGGAATGTCTCGGGAGAAGGTCTATTCCTTTGTTGACTGTGAGAGCTTGTCATGGGCTAATTTGGGACTCCCCTGCAGGGATTTGAACTTTCGAAAGCCGTGCCCGCGGTTATGGGCAGATGGGAATTTGTTAATGTCCGGTTGTAGATAACTTGAACCTTAACTTAATTAAAATGAATCAACTGTGTGAGTTACCGTGATGGTCTCTTCTCGGCGGAGTTCGGGAAGTGAACACGGTGTTGGAGTAATGCGTGCCGTAGGTTGTTCTCTAGTTATTCGTTCGCGCTTTGCCTTTCTCTTCTCGCTCTCTTTTGCGAACATGTTAGCCACCATATATGCTAGTCGCTTGCTGCAGCTCCACATGTTTTACCTTGCCTTACCTATAAGCTTAAATAGTCTTGATCGCGAGGGTGCGAGATTGCTGAGTCCCTGTGGCTCATAGATTACTTCCAAACCAGATACAGGGCCTGATGACTCCATTCCAGATGACGCGCTTGAGCTCAAGTGGGAGTTCGATGAGGACTCACGCCGTTAGTATGTGTCTTTCCCTGATGATTAGTAGTGGTGCCCAGTTGGGGCGATCGGGACCGTGTCGCATGTTGGGTTGATCTTTTATTTTGGCACCGTAGTCGGGCCATGAGTGTTTGGTTGATGTAATGTTATTTATGTACTTTGATTGACGTGGCGAGTGTAAGACAACTATGTACCTTCCCCTTTTATTATCTATATTACATGGGATGTTGTGAAGATTGCCTAACTTGCGACATTGCTTTCAATGCGGTTATGCCTCTAAGTCGCGCCTCGACACGTAGGAGATATAGCCGCATTGAGGGCATTTCAGTCCACCTCTCTCCCAAGGTCTCCATTAATGGTGCCCGAGCCTCTGTTTAATGGCGTGGCTATGTCTCACTCGACTGAGATTTAAGAAAGAAAAAAGAAAATCTGATAGCACGGATCTTGATATAAGATCCGACGGACCTATATAGCATCTACTGCGACTTATAGCAAGAATGATGAATATATAAGGATGATTAATTTTTTTTGATCAAAGAAGGGCTTGCCCCTTCCGATTTTCATTACTGAAAACCACCACAATTCACAAGAAGTTCAGCACAACTCCAGCCTAACACGAAGGACTAAAAGCTACCAGATTGAAATCGCAACATCCCAAGAGGCCAACAAAGGCCAAACATCCGCGCTAGAACCCAACATTTCACAACCGACGACACAATCCACATCCTAAACCGAGTGGTAGGTAACGCGACATAGCGATATAGCGAACAACTAGCAAGCAAAGATACAAGTGATACCAGGGGTAATGATCATCTTGCCTGCAAAGTTATCAGGGTTGTCGAAAGCTTGCTCCTTGTAAACATACTCAACAGGTTCCTCGTTCATAACCCGTCTCCTGGCTCTACCCAAAGCAAGAACACAAGCAACGAAACAACAATCAATCATGGTGCAATGCACAAGCAACATGATGCAAGACATGGCATGGAATGCAAGATATGATGTGCAATGCATATGGGTACTCCGGAAGGGAAAAGATGATCAAGGCATCAACTTGGAAAACCAAGCATGCCGCTGGAAAGATTGAGTGATTTCGATCAAAATTGATATAAGGATCACCGGAAACGGATGCACGGTTTGCAAATGACGAGCAAAACAAGAACAATGCAAAACTACGCTTAACAGCATCATAGCACTTAAGATGCATCACGAAACTAACACTCCAACAAAGCAACAAGGCACATGGCAGTGAAGTACAAGTGAAGCTCTATAAATCATGAATACTGAGCTCTTGCTAGAACTCACTAGAACAAGCCTAAAACAGCATGGCAAAAATGCAAAAGATAACAACTTCACAGACTTTGTGAAAATACTAAGCATGACATAAATAACAGCAGATAGCAATGTTTAGAGCTAGCAAACAACATGCTACAGGATCATATCATGGCAAACAAAGGCATGGCATGCTAGTACTAAAGGCAATAAACAAAACTCCCTTACTGAACTTTAGCCAAAGATGCACAGAAAAGATGGTAGCATCAATGCAAACATGGCAAGTGATATGAACAATTTCAGACAGTAGAAAAACATAGCATGGCAAAAACAGATTCATGATAGCAACTTTACAAGCCCATGCCACTCACCACAAAGAATTACATGGCATCACAAGGTAACCAACAGTAAGAAGACACATTTATGAAGCTAAACATGGCAAGAGAAAGTTCATAGGGTGCATGGATCACTAGCAAAACACATGGCAAAAATGAACTTCATGTTAACAAGCTGACAGCAACAACATTTAGCAAAAGTAGAGCATGGTAATGACAAGCTACACTATTGCATAATTACAACCAGAGGCATTAATTGAAAGAGCATCACCATATCTTCAAAACACTGTTACTGAACTTCATGAAAATATGCATGGTTCTACTTGTGGCAACAAGTCAACATAGCAACATAATGTTACAGGAAAAGACTTAGCAGAAATACTAAGTGTCTGAAACCAGCAACATCATGTGGCCTACTTTGCATGCTTGTGCTAGTCACCACAGAGCTCATACAAATACAAGGCTTGCACCACTGTAAAGATGGCATGGATATGCTCCTAAAACATGTAGGCATGATGCTCAAAGGATGCACACACAAAATGCAATGAAAATGACAAATCAACAAGTTATGATGAATTCCAGCAGACTACATCATATAGCACTTTTGCAATGAAGATTAGGGCACCAATATGGATAGTAACATGCATGCAAATGACACTAGCATGAAGAGCATCACGAGACGAACATTTTGATATATCATACGTGCAAATCGGAGCTATGAGCATGGAGATATGGCATGACAAAGAGGTGCACATGAGATGAAATATTGGGGACTTAGAAGAAAATGCAACCTCCAGATCTAGGGTTTGAATGACACGGAAATCGAGGTCCACCGGAGTTCGCCGGAGATGTGGCCGGAGATGAAGGAGAGGTGGCCGGCGAGGTGGGGTGGCCGGATCCAGTCTGACCCGATCTGATCTGGCTGGCGACGAGGGGCGGCGCGGTCGAGGCGGAGGCGGCGACGACCGGGCGACGGGGCGGCGCGGGGAAAGGCGGGCTCCGGCGCGGGGCTCCGGCGCGGGGGACGGAGAGCACGGGCGGCGGCCGGAGGCGAACGGGCCAGGGGCCAGCTCCGGGCCGCGGGCGGTGGAGGCTGACGGTGATGACGTGCCGGCGGCGGATTCCTCGGGGCAGCGGCGCGGAGATTCCGGTCATCACGGACGCGTCCGATGGCGGTGGGAGAGGGGAAGTTAGGGTTTGGACCGCGAATTTGAGGAGGGGAGGCATATTTATAGGTAGAGGGAGCTAGGAGAGTCCAAATGAGGTGCAGATTTCACCCACACGATCGTGATCCAACGGCGGAGAGCATGGAGGGGGTTTAGATGGGCTAGTGGCTGTTTTGGAGGGGTGTGATAACCCACAAGTATAGGGGATCACAACCGTTTTCGAGGGTAGAGTATTCAACCCAAATTTATTGATTCAACACAAGGGGAGCCAAAGAATATTCTCAAGTATTAGCAGCTGAGTTGTCAATTCAACCACACCTGGAAACATAATATCTGCAGCAAATTATTTAGTAGCAAAGTAATATGATAGTAGTGGTAACGGTAGCAAAAGCAATAATTTTGGGTTTTGTAGTGATTGTAACAATAGTAACGGAAAAGAAAATAAATGAAGAACAATATATGAAAAGCTCGTAGGCATTGGATCAGTGATGGATAATTATGTCGGATGCGATCGATCATGCAACAATTATAACATAGGGTGACACAGAACTAGCTCCAGTTCATCAATGTAATGTAGGCATGTATTCCGAATATAATCATACGTGCTTATGGAAAAGAACTTGCATGCCATCTTTTGTCCTACCCTCCCGTGGCAGCGGGGTCCTATTGGAAACTAAGGGATATTAAGGCCTCCTTTTAATAGAGTATCGGACCAAAGCATTAACACATAGTGAATACACGAACTCCTCAAACTACAGTCATCACCGGTAATGGTCCCGATTATTGTCACTTCGGGGTTAACGGATCATAACACATAATAGGTGACTATAGACTTGGAAGATAGGATCAAGAACTCACATATATTCATGAAAACATAATAGGTTCAGATCTGAAATCATGGCACTCTGGCCCTAGTGACAAGCATTAAGCATAGCAAAGTCATAGCAACATCAATCTCAGAACATAGTGGATACTAGGGATCAAACCCTAACAAAACTAACTTGATTACATGATAAATCTCATCCAACCCATCACCGTCCAGCAAGCCTACGTGGAATTACTCATGCACGATGCGAGCATCATGAAATTGGTGATGGAGGAAGGTTGATGATGATGATGGCGACGTATTGCCCTCTCCGGAGCCCCGAACGGACTCCAGATCAGCCCTCCTGAGAGAGTTTAGGGCTTGGCGGCGGCTCCGTATCGTAAAATGTGATGAATCCTTCCCCGAACATGAATATATAGAGTTGGAGTTGAGGTCGGTGGAGCGTCAGGGGGCCCACGAGGCAGGGGGCGCGCCCAGGGGGGTAGGCACGCCCCCCACCCTCGTGGACATGGTGTGGGCCCCCTAACTTGGATTCTTCTTCCAGTATTTTTTATATATTCCAAAAATAATCTCCGTTGATTTTTAGGTCATTCCGAGAACTTTTGTTTCCGCACAAAAATAACACCATGGCAATTCTACTGAAAACAGCGTCAGTCCGGGTTTGGAAAAGTAGATACGACGGAGACGTATCAACTGCCCCAAGCTCAAACCTTTGCTTGTCCTCAAGCAATTTAGTTGATAAACTAAAAGTGATAAATAAAAACTTTTACAAACTCTATTTGCTCTTGTTGTTGTAAAAATGTAAAGCCAACATTCAAGTTTTCAGCAAAGATTATGTAGCGACCAGACCTCAAACAGTCTGATCTCTGTGCTCTGGTGTCATCCCTGGATCAGTAAAGCTGACACCACACACTACTCGGAGGATTTATAGCAGAGTAGCAATCACACACTTATTACATCGAGTGTCTCATCAGAGAACTTATTACAATAAATATGGCTTAAGGCCATCTAATAACGATAACAGCGGAAGGCTTGGAAGATAAGTGAGTCCATCAACTCCAACGGCATCACTGAGTATAGAACCACGACCTAAAACTCCTTAATCGTTGTCTGAAAAGTCTGCAACATTAACGTTGCAGCCCGAAACGGGTCAGCACATGGAATATGCTGGCAAGGTAACACATAGAGAGTAATGGAATGTAACAGCTATACTATATGCATATTTGGCTGGTGGAAAGCTCTATGGTTACAGTTTTGCGTAAAGCCAATTTTTCCCTACTTCAAAGGAATAAATTTATTTAACTATCATGGTGGTTGTTAAACATTGAGAATGGTTGACAGCATTCTCAATCCCAATTAAGCATCATCATTAAACATAACCCAACAAAATTAATTTAGAGTAACATGTTGAGATTCACATGATAATCCAAGTACTAGATACCCAAGATGTCCATAACCGGGGACACGGCTAACCATGATTAGTTTATTACACTCTGCAGAGGTTTGCGCACTTTTCCCCACAAGACTCGATCGCCTCCGTTTGGTTTCTCGCACTACATGGTGTTTGAGAAGACGGATGACCGAGACATAGTCTTTCAGAAGCGCTAGCACCTTACGACCGGGTAGACCGTACCACCTACATCCCCTACATCTGCTAGTCTACCACTGTAAGAGTTCGCACAACTTAGTCAACTATGCTAGAGCCCATAATAGCTTGTGGCTGCACACGGAAGTTTCTAGTATGAATAGTCTCATGATCCCTTTGAACCTGGGTGGCGGTCCAAAAGAAAACATGCAAGTCCTGGAATACCCAGGTGCCTCAATCCACCCAGATGTGTGTTTAAGTTGCCACCTTAGATAAACCATTAATTAACAATCTCATATCTGTCATGGATATCACTCAGCCAATCCATGTCTACTAGCATAGCATGGCATAATAAGCAAACGCAGAAGTAACTCCCAATGGTTTGATAATAACAGGTAATAGGTACTACCTCATCTACTTCCCATCCCACAATTTAATTAGATCCTAATCATGCAATGTGTGAGGATTGATCTAATGCAATAAAACTGGGTAGTAGAAAAGGTATGATCAAAGTGTTACTTGCCTTGCTGATGATCCGCGAAAGCTAACGATTCGAAGTAACAGGCGGCGCACTCCGGGTATTCTATCGCAGACAAACAAACAAGCATACAATAAGTACTCATCTAATGCACGGGTAAAACTCAAATAAGAGATCTAACCAAAAGGTTCAACTTAAGAACTCCAGTTGGCAAAAAGAATCAAATCAAATGAAGCAACGAAAGTCAAACGACGAAAGAAAAAAACTTCGTTCTAGTAATCTGGATCTAAGGAAAATTTTACAGTAGCAAAATCTTGTTTAAGTTGGTTAAACGGATAGAGGGTTTCGAGACGAAACTCTAGGCGCTTGAATCGCCTGATTCCGATAAACGAGCAAAAAGTTATACTAAAACGAAAATCGGATCAGAAATCACGATCAGAAAAATCGCGGATTTAATCTGAGAAAAAGAAAAAAACGACAAACGCCGATTTTTTTATGACGGCACGGAAAACGAGGCGGCGGCGAACCTCGGGCGATGTGCGGCGATGGCGGCGACGACGCTGGGGCGGCGGCGCGGCGGCGGCGGCGGCGCTGGGGCGGCGGGCGGCGCTAGGGTTGGGGCGCGGGTGGCTGGCTTCGGCTGGGCCTCCCCCCGGCTTATAAAGCCTAGTGGGCCGGGAGTCCGGGTCAGACACGGCCCCTAGGTCGGTTCATTTTTTTTAAATTATTCCGCTCGGAAGAAAAATAAAAAGAAATACTAAACGGACTCCAAAAATTCCGTAATAAATTTTCACGGGCTTCTAAAATCAAGCCGCACAAGGTGAACATTTATTTGTGACCTAAATGCAATTTTGAAAAACGCACATTTTTCCTAAATTCAAATAAAACACCGAAAAACTCCGAAATAAAATCTTATTTGATTTTTATTATTAAATCCTCAATATTTCTTTATTTTTGGAAAGTCATTTTATTCCCTCTCTCTTATTTTTGTAATAGAAATAATTGATGATAAAATAAATAAAATCAAATGATCCTATTCTCAAAATTTGAGAAAACTCAAATATGAAAATAACGAAATCCCCAACTCTCTCCGTGGGTCATTGAGTTGCGTAGAATTTTCTAGGATCAACCAAAATGCAAAATAAAATATGATATGCATGATGATCTAATGTATAACATTCCAAATTGAAAATTTGGGATGTTACAAACCTACCCCCCTTAAGATGAATCTCGCCCTCGAGATTCTGGTTGGCTAGAAAATATGTGAGGGTGGTCTTTGAGCAAATCTTCCTCTCGCTCCCAGGTGGCTTCATCCTCTGAGTGCTGGCTCCACTGAACTTTGCAAAACTTGATAACCTTGCTGCGAGTGACTCGTCTGGCAAACTCGAGAATCCTAACTGGTTTCTCCTCGTAGGTCAAATTGTTATCCAACTGAATAGTCTCCAATGGCACTGTGTCTCTCAACGGTATGTCAGCCATCTCCGCATGGCACTTCTTTAACTGAGAAATGTGGAACACATCATGAACTCCTGACAATCCTTCGGGCAATTCCAACTTGTAGGCCACTTCTCCCATACGTTCCAAAACTCGATATGGTCCTACAAATCGTGGTGCTAACTTCCCTTTAACTCCAAAACGCTTTGTTCCCCGAAGTGGTGATACTCGAAGATAAGCTCTATCTCCAACTTTGTAAACTGTCTCCTTGCGTTTAGAATCGGCATAACTTTTCTGTCTGGACTGGGCTACCTTGAGCCTATCGCGAATCAACTTCACCTTCTGTTCAGACTCTTTAATCAAGTCAGGTCCAAACAACTGGCGGTCTCCAACTTCGTCCCATGACAACGGTATCCTGCACCTCCTTCCGTACAAAGCTTCGAAAGGGGCCATCTTCAAACTGGTTTGGTAACTGTTGTTGTAAGAGAACTCTGCATATGGCAAATTATCGTCCCAACTAGATCCGTAATCTAGCGCACAAGCTCTCAGCATATCCTCCAAAATCTGATTGACTCTCTCGGTCTGTCCATTTGTCTGTGGATGAAAAGCTGTATTGAATTCTAGTCTGGTTCCCAAAGTTTCGTGCAACTGCTTCCAGAACTTTGAGGTAAACTGGGTTCCTCTATCTGATACGATACTCCTTGGAACTCCATGCAGACATACCATCCTGGTCATGTATATCTTTGCCAACTTAGCACTAGTATAAGTGGTCTTTACTGGGATGAAATGAGCTACTTTAGTCAATCGATCAACTACAACCCAAATCGAGTCATAGCCTGAACGAGTCCTGGGTAATCCTATGATAAAATCCATGCCTAGCTTATCCCACTTCCATTCGGGTATCGGCAATGGTTGTAACAATCCTGCTGGCTTCTGATGCTCTGCCTTTACTCTCTGACATACATCACAAACTGCTACATACTCCGCAATATCCTTCTTCATTGCGGTCCACCAGAAAATATCCTTCAAATCCAGGTACATCTTGGTATTACCTGGGTGAATCGAATATGGCGAATCATGTGCCTCTTGCAAAATCAACTTCCTGATCTCCGGGTCATTGGGCACGTAAACACGGTCTTCAAACCATAGGGTGTCGTGCTCATCCTCATGAAATCCTTTAGCTTTTCCTTTGCTCAGTTTCTCCTTTATAGCGGCAATCTCTTTGTCAGCTTTCTGAGCTTCTCTGATTCTATCCATCAAAGTTGACTGAATCTCCAATGCTGCTACATAGCCTCTCGGAACTATTTCCAAACATAGTTCACGAAGATTTCGGCCAACTCCCTTGGTATTTCTCCCTTCATTAACGTATTGACATGGCTCTTGCGACTTAATGCGTCTGCTACTACATTAGCCTTTCCAGGATGATAATGTAATTTTATATCATAATCCTTGATAAGCTCCAACCATCTCCTTTGTCTGAGATTTAACTCCTTCTGTGTGAAAATGTACTTCAAACTCTTATGATCCGTGTACACCTCACAATGATTTGCAATGAGGAAATGTCTCCATGTCTTCAATACATGCACTACGGCTGCTAACTCCAAATCATGCGTAGCATAATTCAACTCATGAGGCTTCAGTTGTCTTGAGGCATATGAAACAACTCTCCCTTCCTGCATAAGCACTGCTCCAAGTCCTCGACGTGAAGCATCACAATACACCTCATAATCCTTGGTCTGGTCTGGCAAAATCAACACTGGTGAGGTAACCAAACGTTTCTTCAACTCTTGGAAACTAGCCTCACATTCCTCTGTCCATATGAACTTGGTATCCTTCTTTAACAACTCAGTCATAGGCTTCGCAATCTTTGAGAAATTCTCAATAAATCTCCGGTAGTATCCTACGAGTCCAAGAAAACTCCGAATCTCTCCAACTGTTGTTGGGGCTTCCCACTTGGTCACGGTTTCAACTTTAGTGGGATCAGCTGCTATACCTTCTCCAGATATAACGTGTCCGAGGAATCCTACTTCCTTCAACCAAAACTCACATTTGCTGAACTTGGCATATAATTGATGTTCTCTGAGCTTTCCAAGTACCAAACGCAAATGTTCCTTATGCTCCTCTTCATTCTTCGAATAAACCAGGATATTATCAATGAACACTATGACAAACTTATGCAAAAACTCCATAAACACTTTGTTCATCATGTTCATAAAATAGGCAGGTGCGCTAGTCAGACCAAATGACATAACGGTATACTCATACAACCCATACATGGTGGTAAAAGCTGTCTTCGGAATATCCTGTTCTCGAATCTTCAACTGGTGGTATCCTGATCGCAGATCGATCTTGGAAAATACCTTAGCTCCTTGCAATCGATCAAACAGATCGTTGATCATTGGTAGTGGGTACTTGTTCTTGATCATTACTTCATTCAATCCTCGATAATCAACAACCATCCTTAACGATCCATCCTTCTTCTCCACTAGAAGTACTGGCGATCACCAAGGCGAAGAACTTGGGCGAATATATCCTTTATCCAGTAACTCCTCAATCTGCTTCTTAATTTCCACCAAATCCTTTGCTGGCATCCTATATGGTCTCTTTGATATTGGCCCTGTGCCTGGCAATAGCTCAATCAAAAACTCAATATCTCTATCCGGTGGCATGCCTGGCAACTCTTCTGGAAATACATCGGGAAAATCCCTTACCACTGGTACTTCCTCCTGCACAACTCCTGTTAGGCAATTTACTTGATTCCTCTTTGGCACATGTCGGGATACATACTTGATCCTTCTCCCTTCTGGGGTGGTAAGCAAAATTGACTTACTAGCACACTCAATATTCCCTTCATACTTTGATAACCAATCCATGCCTAATATCACATCCAATCCTTGAGATTCCAATACTATTAGGTCTGAGGGAAAAACATAGTTACCAATCCTTAATGGTAACCGATCACACCATAGACTAGCCACATACTCTTCTCCGGGCGAGGTTACTAACATGGGTGACCTAAGGGCTTGGGTTGGTAGGTTATACTTATCCACAAATCCCCTTGACATGTATGAATGCGATGCACCAGTATCAAAAAGAACGAGTGCAGTAAATGACTTAACCAAAAACTTACCTATTACTGCATCGGGCTGAGCTTCAACCTCCTCCATGCTAACGTGGTTCACCTGTCCCCTATTGAAAGGGTTCGGCTTCTTCCCGGAACTTCCATTGCTATTTCCATTTTGTAATTCAGGACATTCATTGGCATAATGTCCGGTCTTCGAACACTTAAAGCAAGTGACTTGGCTCAAGTCCTTCTTGGCTGGGGTTGAGGGGTTGGTGCGGTTCTGGCCATTGCTTCCTCCGTTGCCATTACCATTATTGGTGCCATTGTGATTGTGCGAGCTACCTCCTCCATGGGTATGCTGAAAATGTCCTCCCGGTCTAGGGGTAAAACGTGGCTTCTGCTGAGCTCCTGAATTGTACTTTCCTTGTCCATACTTCCTCTTGCGATTCTCAATGTGCTGCTGCTTCCCTTCAATCATAAGAGCATGATCTACCAACTCCTGGTAGTTGTTGAAGGTGGCTACCATCAATTGCATGCTCAACTCATCATTCAGTCCTTCCAGAAACTTCTCCTGCTTAGCTGCATCCGTAGCGACGTCATCTGGGGCATAAAGTGCTAACTTACTAAATTCCTCCATGTACTGGCCAACAGTCCATCCTCCTTGGCGCAAGTTGCGAAACTCACGCTTCTTCATGGCCATAGCTCCTGCTGAAACATGTACAGTACGAAAAGCCTGCTGAAACTGGTCCCATGTGACAGTGTCGACAGGGAAAGTGGCTGTGAAATTCTCCCACCATGATGCTGCGGGTCCTTCTAGCTGATGTGCGGCAAACTTCACCTTCTCCGCATCTGTGCATCCTGCTGTGGTCAACTCCCTAGCTGTCTTGCGGAGCCAATCATCTGCTACTATCGGCTCGGTTCTACTAGAAAACACCGGCGGATTCAGCCTAAGAAAACGGGCTAAGTGGTCAACAGGTGGTGGTGGTGGTGGGTTATTGTTGTTGTTCCCCTAATTCTGATTCTGGACTAGCAACTGCATCAATGTGTTCTGCTGCTGGATCAACTGGGTGAGCTCCGGTGGAAAGGCAAATCTGGGGTCACGTCTCGGAGGCATCTGAGGGTTTAGAAAAGATGAGATATAAGAATAGAGGGGGGTCTAAAGAGAAAACACTAGCCATATGCACATGAGGCAAAAGCAAACAATTCACTTCATTCAATCAAACAAGGGCATACAATCGATCTAACTATCGCAAAAGTGCTCGGACTACTGTATTTACATGGTGGACTACTACTACTGATGAGGTGGTCTACTAGAAATATTCTTCGGTTGCAGACTCCATGATATCTGCTCCAGCTTCATCAACATAGTCATCATCGCTACTATCTGGTTCCGAGTCGGTGCCATCAATGATGATGTAGTCTTCCGGGCTAATCTCCTGGGGTTCTGCGTCTTCATCTACTGGCATAGGGCCTCCCATAAATACTGCTAGCTTCATAGTTAGGTCGGCATTCTTATCCACCAATACTTCAATTTCCTCTTCATAATCTTCACGTGTAGCCTTGAGTTCTTCCTCCAGTTCCTTGATTCTAGTCTTAGCCTTCTTCAGATCTATCATGTCGGCGCACATCTGGTTCTCCTGTCGTCGAATGTGCTGGTTTAACTCCTGGATAAAAGCTGCAATTGATCTATCCTTCCGGGTGTTGATCATCTCCTAGTGCTCATCTCGGCGCCCACAAATCTGGTAGATAGTATCCTTGAGATCCTTGCAGTAGACTTCTCCAATGCGTCCCATGGCGATGTGAGCTGCCATGCTCTTTCCTAGACTCCAAGTTGGTGCATCAAAAGAAAATTCTATGGGCTCAGTGACTGGCATGAACGTCCTTCCTGGAACTTGAACTTGAATCATCCAACGCTCTTCTTCAGGTAAAGTGGCGTTGTAGGTTCCTGTGAAGCTTGGTACTCCTATGTTCAGGTATCTAGTGACTTTCTTCAAGTGATGTCCAAAGGGTGTATCTTCATCCGGTTGTGTGAACTTGTTCCTTGCATCCGCCATCCTAAAGAATAGAAAAGATGAGAGGTCAGAAGAGGAGAGAGTGAATAGTGATCTAGGTCTTTAGCTTAGTGATCGTGTCCTACAGTCAGCGTGTGCTCTGATACCATCTCTATAGCGACCAGACCTCAAACAGTCTGATCTCTGTGCTCCGTTGTCATCCCTGGATCAGTAATGCTGACACCACACACTACTCGGAGGATTTATAGCAGAGTAGCAATCACACACTTATTACATCGAGTGTCTCATCAGAGAACTTATTACAATAAATATGGCTTAAGGCCATCTAATAACGATAACAGCGGAAGGCTTGGAAGATAAGTGAGTCCATCAACTCCAACGGCATCATTGAGTATAGAACCACGACCTAAAACTCCTTAATCGTCGTCTAAAAAGTCTGCAACATTAACGTTGCAGCCCGAAATGGGTCAGCACATGGAATATGCTGGCAAGGTAACACATAGAGAGTAATGGAATGTAACAGCTATACTATATGCATATTTGGCTGGTGGAAAGCTCTATGGTTACAGTTTTGTGTAAAGCCAATTTTTCCCTACTTCAAAGGAATAAATTTATTTAACTATCATGGTGGTTGTTAAACATTGAGAATGGTTGACAGCATTCTCAATCCCAATTAAGCATCATCATTAAACATAACCCAACAAAATTAATTTAGAGTAACATGTTGAGATTCACATGATAATCCAAGTACTAGATACTCAAGATGTCCATAACCGGGGACACGGCTAACCATGATTAGTTTATTACACTCTGCAGAGGTTTGCGCACTTTTCCCCACAAGACTCGATCGCCTCCGTTTGGTTTCTCGCACTACATGGTGTTTGAGAAGACGGATGACCGAGACATAGTCTTTCAGAAGCGCTAGCACCTTACGATCGGGTAGACCGTACCACCTACATCCCCTACATCTGCTAGTCTACCACTGTAAGAGTTCGCACGACTTAGTCAACTATGCTAGAGCCCATAATAGCTTGTGGCTGCACACGGAAGTTTCTAGTATGAATAGTCTCATGATCCCTTTGAACCTGGGTGGCGGTCCAAAAGAAAACAGGCAAGTCCTGGAATACCCAGGTGCCTCAATCCACACAGATGTGTGTTTAAGTTGCCACCTTAGATAAACCATTAATTAACAAGCTCACATCTGTCATGGATATCACTCACCCAATCCACGTCTACTAGCATAGCATGGCATAATAAGCAAACGCAGAAGTAACTCCCAAAGGTTTGATAATAACAGGTAATAGGTACTACCTCATCTACTTCTCATCACACAATTTAATTAGATCCTAATCATGCAATGTGTGAGGATTGATCTAATGCAATAAAACTGGGTAGTAGAAAAGGTATGATCAAAGTGTTACTTGCCTTGCTGATGATCCGCGAAAGCTAACGATTCGAAGTAACAGGCGGCGCACTCCGGGTATTCTATCGCAGACAAACAAACAAGCATACAATAATTACTCATCTAATGCATTGGTAAAACTCAAATAAGAGATCTAACCAGAAGGTTCAACTTAAGAACTCCGGTTGGCAAAAAGAATCAAATCAAACGAAGCAACGAAAGTCAAACGGCGAAAGAAAACAACTTTGTTCTAGTAATCTGGATCTAAGGCAAATTTTACAGTAGCAAAATCTTGTTTAAGTTGGTTAAACAGATAGAGGGTTTCGAGACAAAACTCTAGGCGCTTGAATCGCCTGATTCCGATAAACGAGCGAAAAGTTATACTAAAACGAAAATCGGATCAGAAATCGTGATCAGAAAAATCGCGGATTTAATCCGAGAAAAAGAAAAAAACGACGAACGCCAATTTTTTTTACGACGGCACGGAAAACGAGGCGGCGGCGAACCTCGGGCGATGTGCGGTGGCGGCGGCGCGGCGAGGCGGCGCGACGGCGGCGGCGGCGCTGGGGCGGCGGGCGGCGCTAGGGTTGGGGCGCGGGTGGCTGGCTTCGGCTGGGCCTCCCCCCGGCTTATAAAGCCTAGTGGGCCGGGAGTCCGGGTCGGACACGGCCCCTAGGTCGGTTCGTTTTTTGAAATTATTCCACTCGGAAGAAAAATAAAAAGAAATACTAAACGGACTCCAAAAATTCCGAAATAAATTTTCACGGGCTTCTAAAATCAAGCCGCACAAGGTGAACATATATTTGGGACCTAAATGAAATTTTTGAAAAACACACATTTTTCCTAAATTCAAATAAAACACCGAAAAACTTCGAAATAAAATCTTATTTGATTTTTGTTATTAAATCCTCAATATTTCTTTATTTTGGGAAAGTCATTTTATTCCCTCTCTCATATTTTTGTAATAGAAATAATTGATGATAAAATAAATAAAATCAAATGATCCTATTCTCAAAATTTGAGAAAACTCAAATATGAAAATAACGAAATCCCCAACTCTCTCCGTGGGTCATTGAGTTGCGTAGAATTTTCTAGGATCAACCAAAATGCAAAATAAAATATGATATGCATGATGATCTAATGTATAACATTCCAAATTGAAAATTTGGGATGTTATAGATTATGAACTAAACATATTCACAATAACATTTAGGTCTCATGTTTACTCATATCAATGGCATAATCAGCTAGCAAGCAATACTAACAAATCTCGGATGACAACACTTTCTCAAAACAATCATGATATGATATAATAAGATGGTATCTCGCTAGCCCTTTCTGAGACCGCAAAACATAAATGCAGAGCACCTTTAAAGATCAAGGACTGACTAGACATTGTAATTCATGGTAAAAGAGACCCAGTCACAGTCATACTCAATGTAAACTAACAGTAATGGATGCAAATGACAGAGGTGCTCTCCAGCTGGTGCTTTTTAATAAGAGGATGATGACTCAACATAAAAGTAAATAGGTAGGCCCTTCGCAGAGGGAAGTAGGGATTTGTAGAGGTGCCAGAGCTCGGTTTTGAAATAGAGATGAATAATATTTTTAGCAGTATACTTTCATTGTCAACATAACAACCAAGAGATCTTGATATCTTCCATGCTACACACATTATAGGTGCTTCCCAAGCAGAATGGTAAACTTTATACTCCCCCACCACTAACAAGCATCAATCCATGGCTTGCCCGAAACAATGGGTGCCTCCAACTAACAACAATCCTGGGGGAGTTTTGTTTGCAATTATTTTGATTTGATTTGAGCATGGGACTGGGCATCCCGGTGACCAGCCATTTTCTTGTGAATGAGGAGCGGAGTCCACTCCTCTTGAGAATAACCCGCCAAGCATGGAAGATACAGATAACGCTAGTTGATACATGAGCTATTCGAGCATACAAAACAAAATGCTTATTTGAAGGTTTAGAGTTTGGCACATACAAATTTACTTAGAACGGCAGGTATATACCGTATATTGGAAGGTAAGGTGGACTCATATGGAATAACTTTGGTGTTTATGGAATTGGATGCACAAGCAGTATTCCCACTTAGTACAAGTGAAGGCTAGAAAGAGACTGGGAAGCGACCAGCTAGAGAGCAACAACAGTCATGAAAATGCATTAAAATTAATCAACACTAAAAGCAAGCATGAGTAGGATATAATTCACCATGAACATAAATATCGTAGAGCCTATGTTGATTTTGTTTCAACTACATGCGTGAACATGTGCCAAGTCAAGCCACTCAAATCATTCAAAGGAGGATACCACCCCATCATACCACATCACAACCATTTTAATAGCATGTTGGCACGCAAGGTAAACCATTATAAACTCCTAGCTAATTAAGCATGGCATAAGCAACTATAATCTCTAATTGTCATTGCAAACATGTTTCTTTCATAATAGGCTGAATCAAGAACGATGAACTAATCATATTTACAAGAACAAGAGAGGTCGAGTCCATACCAGCTTTTCTCATCTCAATAAGTTCATCATATATCATCATTATTGCCTTTCACTTGCACGTCCGAATAGTGTGGAAAATAATAATAGTGCACGTGCATTGGACTAAGCTGGAATCTGCAAGCATTCAATTCATGGGAGAAGACAAGGTAATATGGGCTCCTCGTTAAATCAACAATAATGCATATAAGAGCCACTCAATATTTTCATTATAGTCTTCTCCTATCGACCCCCAAAGGAAAGAAATAAAACAAAACTATTTACACGGGAAAGCTCCCAACAAGCAAAAGAAGAACGAGAAATCTTTTTGGGTTTTCTTTTTAATTACTACTACTACATGCATGGAAAGTAAACTAACTAAAAGCTAAAACTATTTTTTTGGTTTTTCTTAAGTTTTTTCAAACACACAAGAAGAAAGCTTAAAAGGAAAATAAACTAGCATGGATGATACAATGAAAAAGTATGAGCACCGACAACTTGGCATGAGTGTGTGAACATGAATGTAATGTTGGTGAGAAATACGTACTCCCCCAAGCTTAGGCTTTTGGCCTAAGTTGGTCTATGCCCATGGATCAAAACTGTAGTTGGGGTCGTACTGAGAAGGGTCCTTAGATTGCCACTGGCTGGCGATCTCCTCCGGATTCCACTGATAAACGGACTGACGGTGAGGGTCAGATTGTGGCTCTGGCTCTGCCGCTGTCATATGGTTCCGATAGGCAAGAATGTCCTCCGACGGAACAAGGTATATGCCTGAAAATATGTTAAACAAAGAGGGCACATGCAAGGTAATAAACTCACAATAATTTTTGTTAAATGTCAGTTTATATTTGAGTGTCTTATTTTTATCTTGAACAATAAACTCATGTGCTACCATACTCTTATAACCTAGAGAAATAGGAGGCAGTAACTTTTCCTCTTTCTCATAATGCCTAATAGGTATGTTAAAGTGTGTAGCAAGGCGTGAGGCAAAGATGCCTCCGAGGACGGGGCCCTTTGTATGGTTCAGATTTAACCGTCTAGCAACAATAGCGCCTAAGCTGAAAGTAGTATCATTAAACAAGGCATGGCGCAAAATAGCAATATCAGGAGCACTAAGGTTCCCACAGTTCCCGCGACCAATTAAGCATGTACTAGCAAATATTGCGAAGTAATATAAAACATGAAAATGTATGCTAGTGAATCTCGCATTGGAAACTTTCCTCGTTTCCCCTACAGCAATCATATCAATAAATCCCTCCACATCATTACGATGTGGTTCCTCTAAGCTGCCCTCAAAGGGTATCAAACAGACCTGGAAAAAAAAAATCAAAAAGTGACATCTCCTTATGCTCATCATATAAATAAAATTCCACCGAAGGTGGTGATCTCCTAGCATGGGAATGAAAATTTTGCACAAAGATATTGGTGAGTAAGAGATATTGTTCATGCTGGTTGTGGAGGAAGGCGGTGAGGCCTGCATTCTCAGCCAAATAATAAAAGTCTTCATGAATCCCAGCTTCTCTCAAGAACTCATCGCAAGGCCATTCACATGTCCGAACCTCCGCAGTACGAGGGAGATTATACTTGGTCTTATTGTTCTCTTCACTTTGCTTATCCTCCGAGCTTCGACTCGATGAGCCCCTCAAAAATCTCTTCAGCTTTTTCTGAAATTTTCTGAAATTTTTAGTAACTTAAAATAAAAGTGAACCAAACTCAACAAGATTGATAGCAATTGCTCCTAGAAGTGCCTATAGGCCATATCATGCATTAAAACTACTTTTGACCACATAAATTTGACATGCAAGCTCAAGAACAAGGTCACCTAAGCAGCAAAAATTTGCAATGAATAAAGCACTAGAACAAAAACTAATTGGACCATTGGAGGAGCCACATACAAAAGAACAATCCCCCAAAGCAGTTTTGTGAATGGAGCTTTGAGCAAGGAGATCGAAAATGGCAGCAAGATGAGCAAGAACTCGGGTTTGAGCTGGTTGGTGATTTTTTTGGGAGGAAGAAGGAGTGTGTGGTGGTTGGAATAAGTGGAGGGGACCCACGTGGGGTCCACGAGGCAGGGGGGCGCGCCCTCCACCCTCGTGGGCACGTGGCTGCTCCCCTGTTGTGTTTTCAGTGCCAGATATTCTCAAATATTCTAGAAAAAATCATATTTAAATTTCAGGGCATTTGGAGAACTTTTATTTTTGGGGTATTTTTTATTGCATGGATAATTCAGAAAACAGACAGAAAAATATTATTTTTTCTTTATTTAATATAAATAACAGAAAGTAAAAAGAGGGTACAGAGAGTTGTGTTTTCTAAATTCATCCATCTCATGCTCATGAAAAGGAATCCACTAACAAGGTTGATCAGGTCTTGTTAACAAACTCATTTTGAATAACATGAAACCGGAGAATTTTCGAGTAACACTAGGCTACCTCAACGGGGATATGCATGTGCCCAACAATAAGAATATCATATTTCTTCTTGACATTAGGAAGAGGAAATTCAAAACCTCCAATAGTGATTGTTGAAATTTTTCCAATAGAATTGATACTGTGGACTTGAGGTTGTTTCCTCGGAAAGTGTACCGTATGCTCATTACCATTAACATGAAAAGTGACATTGCCTTTGGTGCAATCAATAACAGCCCCTACAGTATTCAAGAAGGGTCTTCCAAGAACAATAGACATACTATCGTCCTCGGGAATATCAAGAATAACAAAGTCCATTAAAATAGTAACGTTTGCAACCACAACAGGCACATCCTCACAAATACCGACAAGTATAGCGGTTGATTTGTCAGCCATTTGCAAAGATATTTCAGTAGGTGTCAACTTATTCAAATCAAGTCTACGATATAAAGAGAGAGGCATAACACTAACACCGACTCCAAGATCACATAAAGCAGTTTTAACATAGTTTATTTTAATGGAGCATGGTATAGTTGGTACTCCTGGATCTCCAAGTTTCTTTGGTATTCCACCCTTAAAAGTATAATTAGCAAGCATGGTGGAAATTCCAGCTTCCGATATCTTTCTTTTATTAGTAACTATATCTTTCATATATTTAGCATAAGGATTCATTTTAAGCATACCAGTCAAACACATACGCAAAAAGATAGGTCTAATCATTTCAGCAAAGGGCTCAAAATCTTCATCATCCTTTTTCTTGGATGGTTTAGGAGGAAAAGGCATGGGTTTCTGAACACATGGTTCTCTTTCTTTATAGTACTTCCTAGTAACAAAATCTCTCTTATCATAACGTTGATTCTTTGATTGTGGTTTATCAAGATCAACATCAGGTTCAATCTCTACATCATTATCATTGCTAGGTTGAGCATCAACATGAACATCGTCATTAACATTATCACTAGGTTCATGTTCATTACCAGATTGTGTTTCAGCATCAGAAATAAAAATATCATTGGGATTCTCAGGTGTGTCAATAACAGGTTCACTAGAAGCATGCAAAGTCCTATCATTTTTCTTTTTCTTCCTCTTAGAAGGACTAGGTGCATCTACGTTAGTTCTCTGAGAATCTTGCTCAATTCTCTTAGGATGGCCCTCAGGATACAAAGGTTCCTGAGTCATTTTACCACCTCTATTCATAACACTAACAACATTATCATTCTTCTTATTATTTAATTCATTGAGCAAATCATTTTGAGCTTTAAGCACTTGTTCTACTTGAGTGGTAACCATAGAAACATGTTTACTAATAAGTTTAAGTTCACCTTTAACGTTAGCCATATAATTTCCCAAGTGTTCAAGCATATCAGCATTGTGTTTCAATTGTCTACCAACATAAGCGTTGAAGTTTTCTTGTTTAACCATAAAGTCATCAAACTCAAATAAGCATGGGCTAGCAAACTTAGTAAATGGGATTTCACATTTATCGAATCTATAGAGAGAATTTACCTTTACTACCTGTGTCGGGTTATCAAGACCATGTGTTTCTTCAATAGGCGGCAAATTAAGACCATGTATTTCTTCAATAGGTGGTAAATTCTTAACATCTTCAGTTTTAATACCTTTTTCTTTCATAGATTTCTTTGCCTCTTGCATATCTTCAGGACAGAGAAATAGAATACCCCTTTTCTTCGGAGTTGGCTTAGGAGTTGGTTCAGGAAGTGTCCAATTATTTTCATTAGTCAACATATTATTCAATAAAAATTCAGCTTGATCAACAATTCTTTCCCTGAAAACACAACCAGCACAACTATCCAAGTGGTCTCTGGAAGCATCGGTTAGTCCATTATAAAAGATATAAGGTATATCATTTTTCTTGAGAGGATGATCAGGAAAAGCATTAAGTAATCAGAGAAGCCTCCCCCAAGCTTGTGGGAGACTCTCTTCTTCAATCTGCACAAAATTATATATTTCCCTTAAGGCAGCTTGTTTCTTATGAGCGGGGAAATATTTAGCAGAGAAGTAATAAATCATATCCTGGGGACTACGCACACAACCAGGATCAAGAGAATTAAACCATGTTTTAGCATCACTCTTTAATGAGAACGGAAACAACTTAAGGATATAATAATAGCGAGTTTTCTCATCATGAGTAAACAGGGTGGCTATATCATTTAATTTAGTAAGATGTGCCACCACAGTTTCAGATTCATAGCCATAAAAAGGATCAGATTCAACCAAAGTAATTATCTCAGGATCGACAGAGAAATCATAATCCTTATTAATAATAAAGATAGGTGAAGTAGCAAAAGCAGGGTCATATTTCATTCTAGCATTCAAAGACTTTTCTTTAAGCTTAGCCAATAATTTCTTAAGATCAGATCTATCATTGCAAGCTAAGAAGTCTCTAGCAGTTTCTTCATCCATAACATAACCCTCAGGAACACCAGGCAATTCATATCTAGGGGGAGAATCTTCATCATCACTTTCATCAATATTATCCGTTTCAATAATTTCATTCTCTCTAGCCCTAGCAAGTTGTTCATCAAGAAATTCACCTAACGGCATAGTAGTATCAAGCATAGAAGTAGTTTCATCATAAGTATCATACAAAGCAGAAGTGGCATCATCAATAACATGCGACCTATCGGAATCAATAGCAGGTGTAGGTGTCGCAACTTTACTCAAAACAGAAGGTGAATCAAGTGCAGAGCTAGATGGCAGTTCCTTACCTCCCCTCGTAGTTGAGGGAAATTTTTTGGTCCTTTGATCTTTCAATTTCTTAATAGTGATCAACAGATATAAATCCCAAGTGACTCAAAGAATAGAGCTATGCTCCCCGGCAAAGGCGCCAGAAAATAGTCTTGATAACCCACAAGTATAGGGGATCGCAACAGTTTTCGAGGGGAGAGTATTCAACCCAAATTCATTGATTCGACACAAGGGGAGCCAAAGAATATTCTCAAGTATTAGCAGCTGAGTTGTCAATTCAACCACACCTAGAAACTTAATATCTGCAGCAAAGAATTTAGTAGAAAATTATATGATAGTAGTGGTAACGGTAGCAAAAGTAATATTTTTGGGTTTTATAGTGATTGTACCAATAGCAACGGAAAAGTAAATAAGCGAAGAACAATATATGAAAAGCTCGTAGGCATTGGATCAATGACGGATAATTATGACGGATAATTATGACGGATAACATAGGGTGACACAGAACTAGCTCCAGTTCATCAATGTAATGTAGGCATGTATTCCGAATATAGTCATACGTGCTTATGGAAAAGAACTTGCATGCCATCTTTTGTCCTACCCTCCCGTGGCAGCGGGGTCCTATTGGAAACTAAGGGATATTAAGGCCTCCTTTTAATAGAGTACCAGACCAAATCATTAACACATAGTGAATACATGAACTCCTCAAACTACGGTCATCACCGATAATGGTCCCGATTATTGTCACTTCGGGGTTAACGGATCATAACACATAATAGGTGACTATAGAGTTGCAAGATAGGATCAAGAACTCACATATATTCATGAAAACATAATAGGTTCAGATCTGAAATCATGGCACTCGGGCCCTAGTGACAAGCATTAAGCATAGCAAAGTTATAGCAACATCAATCTCAGAACATAGTGGATACTAGGGATCAAACCCTAACAAAACTAACTCGATTACATGATAAATCTCATCCAACCCATCACCGTCCAGCAAGCCTACGATGGAATTACTCACGCACGGGGTGAGCATCTTGAATTGGTGATGGAGGAAGGTTGGTGATGACGATGGCGACGGATTCCCCTCTCCGGAGCCCTGAACGGACTCCAGATCAACCCTCCCAAGAGAGTTTAGGGCTTGGCAGCGGCTCCATATTGTAAAACGTGATGAATCCTTCTCTCTTTGATTTTTTTCTCCCCGAACACGAATATATGGAGTTGGAGTTGAGGTCGGTGGAGCGTCAGGGGGCCCACGAGGTAGGGGGCGCGCCCGGGGGGGGGGGGGGTAGGCGCGCCCCCACCCTCGTGTACAGGGTGTGGGCCCCCTAACATGGATTCTTCTTCCAGTATTTTTTATATATTCCAAAAATAATCTCCGTTGATTTTCATGTCATTCTGAGAACTTTTATTTCTGCACAAACATAACACCATGGCAATTATGCTGAAAACAGCGTCAGTCCGGGTAGTTCCATTCAAATCATGCAAGTCAGAGTCCAAAACAAGGGCAAAAGTGTTTGGAAAAGTAGATACGACGGAGACGTATTAGGGTGCTGGGTTGGAACAAGAGATGGGCCTTTGCGGTTACCCGGTTAATCGTTGGGGCATCAAACGACCTCCAAATGGAACGAAATTTGACAGGCGGCCTACCGGTGATGTACCAAGGCCACTCGACAAATCTCGGCCCATTCTGAGTACATTTTTCTCCCGCTCACGAAACGAGATCTGAGAGGTGCAACGGGTGCATGTGGGAGTGTCGGATTCCGAAACGGACAACGGGGAAAATGACCGAATGCATGATACGAACACGAATGCAAATGAGATGCACATGATGACATGAGATGAAATGCATGACCTGAACAAAATAAAAAACAAGGACAAAAACCCAACCATGGAGGAAATAACATATCACACAGCCGGAAATTGCAAGGTTGGAGTTACAGTTATGGAATGTTACATCCGGGGCATTACAGAGACGCCCTAAGTCAATAAGGGCCATCTCGACAGAGACCCGAGGGTCAACCGCTATGGTGAATAGTTCCGAGAATCGAGCGGCCAGGGGGGGAGTCTCCTAACCAACGATCGAACCAGAACAGGGTCGAGGACCCGGGGCCAACCGAGATGGACATGCCGATGCGGAGCATGGGAAGTAGCTGGATTACCGCCTACCAGAACTGGGAACCACCAGAACACTGACAAAAAGCTAGGGGTTGGCCCCGAAGGTACTTATTTCGGATGATGGTAAGCCAGAGGCCTCCCTCCCCATTGGCGATTCGCCAGAGCCATCGGGTCAGGAGAGTGATGTTCATGCGCCGAGAAGAAAAGATCCCCAGACCCCCTGGTCCTTGGGTTTGCAAATGTTGGGCCAACTCACCATATGGTACTTCTGCTTGTCACCCTCGCCTTCCCAGAAAAACCTGGACTAGTATTTGGTGATCTCCTGATGGAGCATCTCATGGAGGCTGTAGAAGCTCATGAGAAACCATAGGAGACTGGCAAGCGAGGAGTTGATTAGGATTACCCTGTCTGCCTTCGAGAGCCACCGCCCCTTCCACCGCTCTACCCGGTGCTGCATCCGGGTCACAGTCAGGCGAAGGTCAGCCACGCTGAGACGCGAGTCACTAATGGGCATCCCCAAATAAGTCGTGGGGAAAGTACCCAGTTGACAGTTCAACTGATCTGCTAAGGCCTGGGTCTCCTCCGGGGGATAGCCAAGGATCATCACTTCGCTCTTATCGAAGTTGATCGTGAGCCCATATGTTTGTTGGAAGCACAGGAGGAGGAACTTCAGGTTTGCAATGTCGGATGCAGAACCCTCCACCATTATTATGGTATCGTCGACATATTGTAGGAGGGAGACCCCTCCCCCTCCTAGTAGGTGAGGGACTAAGCCGTGGATATGGCCAGCAGATTTGGCCTTATCCAGGATAACCTCAAGGGCATCGACCACCATGTTAAACAGAAACGGGGAGAACGGGTCGCCCCGGCGAACCCCACAGAGAGTGGGGAAGTAAGAGCCGATCTCACCATTAATGTTAATCGCAGTCCGACCGCAGGAGACGAGTTGCATAACTCTGGTCACCCACCGGTCATAGAAACCCTTGCGGAGCAGGACTTCCCGAAGGAAGAGCCAGTGAACCGTATCATAGGCCTTATGGAAGTCAAGCTTCAGGAAGACCGCCCGCTGGTGCTTGGACCGGACTTCATGGAAGACCAATACCCTATCCAGAATAAACCGCCCTTGGATGAAGGCGGATTGGTTGGGGTGAGTGACAGTGTCAGCTAAAAGGGTCACCCTATTGGCGTACCCTTTGGCCAGGATCTGGAATATCATATTGATCACAGTGATAGGCTGAAACTGGCGGATGTTCGAAGCACCCTGAACTTTGGGGATGAGAGTGATGACCCCATACTTTAGGCGCCCAAGGTCCATGGTCCCCGAGAAGAATTCGTCGAAGAGGGCCATGACCTCCGGTTTGACGGTTTTCCAGAATGTTTTGAAAAACATCACTAGCAGTCCATCCGGTCCTGGGGCCGAGGAGGGGTTCATACCCTTTATGGCCGCGAGGACCTCATCCTCCAAGAAAGGCGCCACCAAGGCGGCATTAGCCTCGTCGGACACTAACTGGTTAACTGACCAAGTGTCGGGGGCCAGTGCGGCCCCACTCCGAGGGTGGGGGAGAATATGGCTTTATAAAAGCCCTCTACATGGACTCGGATGTCCGAGGGATGAACAAGCTAGGAATCTCCATCCCACAAGCAATGGATGGAGTTCCGTCATCGTCGCCCATTGGCGATGGCCTGGAAGTACGCCGTATTAGCGTCTCCGTGGAGCACCCATCTTTGGGTACCATGGAGTCTCCAGTATGCTTCTTCGTCCGTGTAGATGGTCGAGAGCTGATCCTTGAGATCATATCTCAACATCCACTCGTCCGAGGAGATCCCGGAAGTGTCAGCGCGGGCATCCCGGGCTTGGATGGCAGTTAGGAGGGCTTTTTTGCGTTCACGGAGGTATCTCCCAAGGTTCGCATCCCATCCCTTCATAAATTGGCGGGAGAGCTTGGCGCAAAGCTGCCACGAGTCTACGACGGACACAGAGCGGTGTGGATATGAACACACGGTGATCCACTTAGCCGCAACCGCCTCGCGGAAACCTACCTGGTTGAGCCAGAAGATCTCAAACCGAAATCGTGGCGGTACCGGGGGCATTCGTCGACGGTGGAGAGGAGAGGCACATGGTCGGAACCGATCCAGGTGATCGCCCGAAGCGATGCCAAGGGGCACCTAAGCTCCAATTCTAGGGAAACTAGGACGTGATCCAGGATGGATCGCGTCGGGTCAACTTGCCAGTTGGTCCAGGTGAACCTCGCACCCATCCGCTCAAGCTCGCGGAGGCCGAGCTCCGTGATGTAATCATTGAACATCTGCATCCGGGGGAGGTTGATCCAATCATTGTTCTTCTCATCCGGAAAGCGGATGAGGTTAAAGTAGCCTCCCACAATGACAAGGAGGAGGGAAGCGAAGATCTTATGTTGCGTCTCAGCGAGGAAGACCGGGGAGCGACGGTGGTCCGCCGGACCATAGACGGTCACGACCTCCCATTTGAAGTTGAGCGCCCATTCAAAGATCTCCATACTAACAAAAAATTTGCCTCGATCCATCCTGCCCACCTCAAAGGTGGCATCCTTCATACCTAAAAGGATGCCACCCGAGTGCCCAGTGGTCCCACTAGAAGGGATCCAATGATAGGCGAATAGGTGAGGGCTAAGACTGTCGAGCTCGGGAAGGGTGAACTCCGTATGCATGGTTTCCTGGATGGCAATGATGTCAATGTGCTCGTCATGGATATACTCGATGAGTTGGCGGCGACGGCCGTCATGGCCAAAGCCGCGGATGTTCCAGAAGAGGACTCGCATTTAAACTGCCATCGGGAGGCTGCTTGACCCCTGGACACGGGAAGCGCTCTGCGCCCAGAGGGCCGCAGTGCAAGAGCGAGTGTGCCCACGGATCACCTTACCACGCACCGCCGGAACCACTGCCGTGGAAGGGGTGGCGGCCGGTTCCGGGGTTGGCGGCGGAGGCGCACCCGTGTTTCTGCAAGTTTGCCATCTAAGATCTCACAGGCCTGAATGGCCACGATCTGCTCTAAGGGGGGGGGGGTCCAACTTCCCCCTGAAGATGATTGCCGAGTCAGTGGCCACCCTGGCGAGGTGGCCAAGGGAAACGACCTCAAGCGCGGAAAAGGAACAACCGGAAGAACCGGGGGGGGATGGAATCCGCACCTAGCTCGAGGTTCCTGGCCGCCGCCCGAAGCTCAGCATGCTCGGGGACGGATGGGGACGGGGAGTCCGTCGGACGGGCCGCATCGAGGCGGGCACTGCGGTGGGAGGCAGTCACCGGCATCTAAGTGGAGCGGGGCCGCCGGGCGTACGCCACCGTCCATGTGGGTGCGCAGTGACAGGGGTGGTCACGACATCGGGCACCCCCACAACCAGTGGTCCTGGAGAGGCAAGTGAGGCATTGGGGGCCACCAACGGAGGAGGCAGGGCGGGTGGGAGGGGGGGTCCAGGGTGCCCCCGGCCGAGTCCTCAGCAGGTGGGGGGGGGGACAGGCGGAGTCGCGGTGAGCGGGCTCCCGCCGTCGCCACCCGTGGGAGCTGAGGGAATCTGTCCAGGGGGGGCGAAGGAGGCGGGCTCAGAGTAGTCGGAATCTAGGAGGAGTCGGCGAACGGGGAGCGGGGCGACGAGGGCGAGAGAACGAGCAGGCCCACACTAGAGATGTCACTGGTCGCCGCTGACGAAGCAGGAGAGGCCGGAGGAGGGGCAGCCAGCCGAAAAGCAGCCTCGAGGGCGGATGCCGTCTCCCGGGTGCTCCCGCCCTAGAACCACCACGACCCGAAGGTGAGTTGGATGGCTCCCGGGACGGGGAGCGGGAGTGCTCCGACATGTCGTCATCGTCCTCTGGGTCGTCGTGGCGAGAGGGGCAAGGGCGCCGGTGGTGGGAGTCGTCGGCATCACCCGGCCCACCCCCCTGGTGGCCATCATCGGAGAAGCGGGGGCGGCCGACATGGTTTGGTGGCTCGGGGCAGATCCTGAGGTCAAAGCCCTCGTCGTTGAAGAACACAGGGACTGTGGCGTGGAGCTTGGAGGAGTCCAGGGATTTCACCTTCACCCGGATCTCCTCCTCCTTGCAAAGAGAGAGCTCGTCGACCACCACCACCTTGTCGAGGATCATGGACATACTGCGGATGACCCGCTCAGACCGGGCAACATCGGGCAAGCCGGTGATGAGGACCCAAGCCATGTCCAGAACCGCCATCGCCTTGGGATCCCACTTCGGCTCGGAGATGGCCACCACCAACTAGTTGAGAACCAAGGTGATGTTGCCGCTGCAAGTGTAGTACCCCATGCTGATGCCGTTTGGGAAAACCACTGTGAAGGTGTTGGCAGAAGTGGGGGCCACCTGCCAGTCCCGCTTGCACCTACACAGGTGGTTGAGCTCGGCCTCGATCATCACGGGGGAGGCGACACCCTCGCCCATGACGGAGACAATCGCCAGGAGTGAGGGGGAGGGCGGAGGAGCATCTGGCACCTCGACGTGGAAGAAGCCCATGCCCTCGATGCCATGGCCGTACATCATGATCTCCTCGGTCACCGGCCGGTCCGGGCAAAGAACCGCAGGGTGGACGGAGTCCCTACAGAGGTAGCACATTGGCGGGTTGGGGCATGCCACCTGGAAGTGACCGGTGAGCCCACAATTGAAGCATGACGGAGTGTCACGCGGGGCACCGGTGTCCGTAGGAGGGGCCGGCGCGGTGGATGAGGCAGGGACGGGAGGGCGAGCTAGCCCCTTCTTCTTCTTCTTAGCCCCTTAGCGGCCACGGTTGCCATTGCCACCGCTAGCCGAAGGGAAGGATGGCTGATTTTGAGGAGGTTGGTACCAGCGCGGGGCTTGAGAGTTGCCAGACTGCTGCTGCTGGAGTCTTGGAGGGGAGAGGGAGCGGTCCCGGTGCTGGGAAGGGGACGGCGAACGCCGCCGGGAGGAGCGCCATTGCTCATCCACGGGCGAGCGAGGGCGGTCCCGAGGGGATGCATGGCGGGTAGGGGAGCGGCGGTTGCGGTCCGATGAGCAGCGCTTCGCGCGCGCCGATGAGCGGCGGGACCGACGGGCGGGAGGCCGAGAGACGAGCTGTTGGTGGAGGTCGGCCTCCCGGCGCAACCCGTTCGAGGAGGAGCGGGGGGCATCCCGACGCTCGTCCTGGCCGCGCTTGGGCCGGCCGACATCATCCCCCCAGTCTGAGGCATGGCCGCTGGGGGCGAAGGGGGGGACGACGCCAGAGCCAGAGAAGGGGAAGTAGCGGCGAGAGCGAGGGGAGGCAAGGATGTGTCGAGGCGGCGAGGGAGAGGAGCAGGAGTGGAAACCGGCTGGATCGGGAACCCTAGGGGCGGCCAAATGTGCAGCCTGGTTGGGCCCGCAGCCATTGTGAGCCACGGCCTGTTACCGCCCCAGCCCGCAATGGGCCACGCAGGCCGGCCCAGGGGGAGGTCCAGGAGCAATGGGAAGTCCAGCTCCAGCGTCGCGACCGAGCGGGGAGGCAGGGTTTCTCCCAGCGCTGCCGCCGGCGCCGCGGCCGCGGCAGGGCTAGGAGGGCGCAGACGGAGCAGGCCCCAAGAAGGATCAGGCGAACGGGGAAGGGGGACACCAAGGCGGAGATGAACGGACGAAAAGGCGAGGGGCGGTACATGACCGCAGTCACCACCAGCCATGCCATGGCCGATGCCGTGGCAGGACCCGAGGAAGGAGGAGCACCAGCACGCCAGGACAGACGCGCGGCACCGCGGTCGGCACGGCCCGCGACCCCCAGCC
Organism: Triticum urartu; assembly: GCF_056163025.1. Classification (NCBI taxonomy): domain Eukaryota; kingdom Viridiplantae; phylum Streptophyta; class Magnoliopsida; order Poales; family Poaceae; genus Triticum; species Triticum urartu. The sequence continues at coordinate 231,489,396 of NC_141876.1, read as the reverse complement.
CTGCGGCCGGCGTCGGCAGCGGCGACCTGAGCCCAAGGTCGCCCCTTGGCTCCTCGGCGACTAAGACCAGCTCAGCGGTCAGTGCCGGCGCCGGGCGGACGGGCGGCCGGCCGAACTCCCACCCCTAGGAGTAGGGCCACCGGCATCGTCCGGCCGCCAGACACGAGCATGGGCAGGAGGGACACGGTCGCGGCACACGACCGGGCGACCAACCTCGATGTCGTCGGCCTCAGCAATGTCAGCCCAGATGAGCCGCGTGGAGGCAGAGGGCGATGGAGGGCACAGTGAGGAGGTGGGCGGCGAAGCCGCAGCGAGGAGGTCGGGGGTGGGTGGGGGGGGGAGGCTGCCGACGGGGAGGACGGGGGTGGCAGGGCAGGGGGAGACGCCGCGCCGGGCGAGTCGCCCCTGGGATCGCCCCCGCAGTCGCCAGCGCAGTTCGCCATTCGCTTGTGGGATCATAATTCATCGAATTAATCATCCACCCTTCACGCAGTTTTAAGAAAATATTTGCGTACTTTAAAAAGTTCTTCATGTATTTTAAAAGATCTGCCCACCACACCTATCTACCTCATTTATTATTTCCATCGGCCTTGCCCCACGAGCATCTCTGCAAATTCAGATCAGCACCACGCACATGTTCGGGCGAACACTGCAACTCGCCGGAGGCTCATGTATAAGTAATTTTGTATTGGAATATGTGATGTTATTAATTAAGTTACTTCTATTATGACTAGTCTAATGCGAGGACACCTGCCCACGGCACCTCTGTATATCACAAAAATCTATCACGTATAGGAAAGAAAAACCTACAACGCACCTATCCCAATGACCGGGCGCTGGGCTGTGATTCCGAGACTCATCTAGCTCAGCCTCTAAAATGCCCAACTCCCATTCATGGTGCTTTATTGCTGTTATTTATTTATGTTTTAAGTTTTTGGTACCTGACTACGTAGTGATAAACTCTTTTGTCCAACAATTTTTTTTGTCTTTTCTTAACTATGCCGCGAATGGATATAAAATAAGCTTGCTGCAACAGAGTTTACACATGGCCTTCTCTCGTGAAACTTGGACACTCTTATGTGTACGTGTCGATGAGTTCTTTGTGTTGAATATATGTGTACGTGTATATTGTGTCCTGGGTTCATTTTCTAGTCCAGCGGTATAGTTGAGGTTGTAGCCTTCCTCTGTACTCATATATATGTGTCTGATGCATCGATCAATGTGTTGTGTTTGCATGGCCTACACCTCGTATTCCACATGGTATCTATCGCAAGTCACTTGACCTAACCCTAGCTGCTGCCACCGCCGCACGTCCTCCGCGCCGCCGCTACCCGTCGCCGTCGCCGCGCGCCCTCCGCGCCACTGCCACCGGTCGCCGCCGCCACCCGCCGCCGTTGCCGCCGCGCATCTCCCGTGCCGCCGCCACCGCCGCCGGTCGCCGCTGCATCCCACTTCCGCACCCTCCTCCTCCTCCTCCTCTTAACCCCTTCCCACTCGCGCCAACCCCAACCCGAGCCGCCCCCAACCCAAGCCGCCACCCCCAACCCGTGCCACCTTCACCTCACGCCGCGCCATGAGATCCTCCTCCTCCACCGTTTCCAACCCCTTCGCAGGTCCCGACGTCACCCTCGTTCGCGACCTCAACATTCATGAGCGCGTCCCGGTGGTGCTTGATCAATCCACCGCCTCCTACTCTGCTTGGAAGCAGTACTTCTCCTTGGTGTTTCGCGAGTACTTACTGCACGGCCACGTCGATGGTACCGTGGAATCGAGCCTCATGATTCATGACGAGGAGTGGATGATCCTCGACGCCACCATCATCCGCTGATTCTACCTCACCATCTCCAGCGATCTCTTCCACACTATGGTGGATGATGACGACGACGCCGTCTGGACCAAGCTCAATGGCCTCTTCATCGACAACAAGCTGCAGTGCAAGGTCCTCCTCCACGACGAGTTTTACGGGTGCCAGCAGTTTGACTCGTCCATCAACGATTTTTGCATGCGCCTTGGCCATGGTTATCACTTCCTATTGCCACCGAAGGGATTGGAACTGCTTGCTATGCCACTCACGCAATTCGTTGCCCTTATCCCTCAACTTCTGATCCGTGAGGCCAACAGTGTCACGCTACTCCTTGATAGTTTGCCTCTTCAGACTATATCTGTTCTGTATATCTTTAATGCTTGTCACCATGGATTCCAAGAAAGACAAGTCCATGTCAACATCAACAGAATTGTCAGCCTCTTTGGCCCTCTGGAACAGCGGTGCCAAGATACGCCAGATTTCTTCATCAAAATCTGCACCCACTACGACAGATGAGCCAGGGGCTGGAAGCCCAGGTTGGGCAAGGACCAGCGCCAATTTGCTTGAAGATGGCTGAAGAACTGCAGCCAATGTGCCAAACGGGGGAAGAGGGCCCATAGTTTGAAGATGAGCGTTTTCTTCAACTACCACCTCTGGCCCTGACACGCTACCAGGGATCTTCTCTGCTTCCTTTGGGGCTTCTTGGATGTCCCCGGCAGTGTGTTCCTGGCCTTTCGCGACATCAATCTTGGCGGCCTCTTCGGCATCATCCTTGCTGATACTGGCCACTTCTTCCAACAACTCGGGTTCCTCGGCCAACGGAACTGCAGGTAGGATCAACAAGCAAAGGTAAAGAGATACTGTAAATTGCTGAGCAGAGACTTGGGAGCAAACTAGTTCAAGCAATAAAGGACAAAGAGCAAGCAGATTACCCGGTGGTGTTTGCCGTGGAAGGGCATCTGTTTCCTTGGCAACATCAGTTGCCGGAGCGCGACCCACGCCCCCTTCCTCGGTGACCATAGCCTCCGCATGGGCCGATCCTTCAGTAGAGGCCCTTGCCGGGGATTTCTTTGCTTGAGCATTAGGTGGAGTGGACCCCTCCTGGTGGGCCTTGCTCTGATGGATCTCCTCCTCTTCCTTGGTAGGGGATGGGACACATTCTTCCGCGTCTCTCCTGGTGGGAGAGACTTGCCCCATACCGTCGTGCCGGGGGCTGGGCTTGGGGCTTGGCACAGGATCATTTATGCTATCCCCCGCCAGACCCGTGCCTGCCAAGGGCCCCAATGACACCACCTGCTTGGATCGTTTGGCCCAATGGATGAGGGGTTCTTCGTCTCTATTAAAGTCAACAAATAGGGATGGATCAACAAAATTATGAAGTACATGATCCTTCAGCAAGAAACGTCATTGTTCCCCTTACTCGGACTCAATGAGCATGGAGCCTAGTGCGTACCCCATAGGTGGCGGGGTCGCCCTACCCCTCTTCAGGGTCGTAGGGACAAAGCTTCCCGGCAGCTTCGAGCTCTTTGGCGGAGCTGGGGGCTCCGACGGGGTTGAGCTGCGCGAGGAGACCGGACTCGGCTGGGGGCTGGGATGAACCCCCGTAACCGTTCGTCGCATAGCGGGTGGAGTCCTGGCCTCAGAAAGGCGGGAAGAATGGTGACGCACCACATCCGGCTTGTCACTCTTGGAGGCGATCTTCTTCACCCTCTTGGTAGCGGACACAGGAATAGGGGCCGCTGCTCCCCGGCTCGCCTGCCTGCAAGGACGCTGGTCTAGGTTTGGCTCTAGGGCTTGAGGGCCCATTGCAAGCCACTCCTCCTCAAGCTGCTCTACTTCCTCGGCCCACCTCCTTCTTGGGACTCTGCTGTCGCGGCATAAAGGGCTTCAGCCCCGACATGCTCAATCCCGGTAGCCTCCTCTGCGGCGTGCTCCTCGCTCCTCTCATAGGAAGAGCCTTCGCCTTCAGCCTCCACTTCTTCTTCCTCCCCCTCTTCTCCAGGCCTTGCCTTCTTGGCAGCTTGGAGTGCTTTGTCCTCTTCAATCCGCCTCTTGATGTATTCTGCCTCTGCCGTGGAGGTACGCTTGAACATGTTGCTTTCCACCCTGGAAGCCCTTTCTTCCAGGTTGGAAACCCATTCGATCTCTGCATCTAGCTCAGGCAGTTGCCAATCGGCTTTGACTCCATAAGCGTTGTAGTAAGGCATCCATTTCAGAATTTGGTCCCGAGCAAAGTTAATGTGCGGTGGGACGACCCTTGCAGGCAAACGGAATGGCCCGGGGCTGCCAAACAGTTGTTCGCACAACCAGCCGTGGCCGTAGATCGACAGATTGTTGGCAAAGCCCGGGTACACATGCATTCTGTTAGCAGCATGCCCGTACTGCCAAGCGAGTCTGTCCCTCTTTCGCAGTGGTGCGACGCGGCGCAAAAGGAAGTCAGCCCCCACCCATTCGATTGTTAGCCCAACAGCTTTAAGATGGGCGATCCTGTTCAGCACCGGGCGAAACCTGTCGTCAGTGAGGCCTAGCTTGACCCATTCGCTTCCGCGTATGACACATTCCGTCCGCGCCGCACAAAACTCTGGGGCCCCCTCATCCCGAATCCAGCACCAGTCCGCCCTCCATTCCTCCCACCTGCTACGCTGCTGACCAGGGAGGTAATCCTAATTATCCTTCTTGCCTTGGGGGATCCAACCTATGTTCCCCGAGCGGTGAGATCTGTCTTCAACTCGCAAAATGAAGAAATGCCTGAACAAATCCACGTTGGGGGTGACTCCAACGAAATACTCGCACAGATCGGCCAAGATCGCCATGCACGCCATTGCATTGGGCATGATATCCAAAAGGTGGAATCCGTACACCACTATCATGGCTTCGAAGAAATCAAAGAAGGGAGGGGAGAGGCCGCAGAGGAAGTACGCGTAGAAGAATCCGTACGAATTCGGTGGAACCTCGTCTCCCTCTGGCAAGACCAGGGCGCTCCATGCCTCTTCGAAACCTCCCTCCCCCACATAGACGCATACCTCATGATCAGGGCGTTGCTGTCCAAGCTCGACGTGAAGAAGACCACATCGTCTTGTCGCCTCGTGTCCAACTTCGCCGCTCTCTTCTTCTTCCCCTCCGCTGCTGCATCCTTCGCACTGGCCGTCCGCTTCCCCCCTCGCGGCGGCAGCTTTCTTTCCCATCCTTCAGGATCACGGAAAGAGTGGGAGATCTAGCGGGGTGTTGGAGGCGAATGTGGGCGCGAGAGCGGTTGCTTGGCTTGAGGAAGAAGATGATGAAAGGAGGAATGGATGCGAATGAGCAGCGTCCCTTCACAATTCCTCTTTTATGGGGAACGAACATGGGGGCTGGCTCTTCACTATTTTCCTCAGAAAAAGTTACCGTTTTACATAAGCACTACCCATTAACTGCTACAGTCCCACGCCCACGACATACGGTAATTACGCTGAGTGGACTGGTCATCATAACGACCACTGCATGCGTAGCACTTCCTCGACTCATGTCCATGCACTATTTTGGGCCTAACCCAATGCGCCCAGCGGCACATATGGCTCAGGCCCGGGGGCTTCTGTTGGGGTACACGAACAGGGGTTGTATCTTTCCCCTGACTTGTGAACGGATAGTAGGCCTCCGACCCGGCAGTCTGAGCTCGACAAAATAAGCAACTACACCGAACAATAAAATCAAGACCAAGCCAGAGAAGCAGCTCTTTGAAAGGTCAAAAAGCGGATCAAGAAGACCAAGACAAACCAAGACAACAAGATATTACCTTGGGAAATCCTCCCTTGCCAGGAAGGAGAGCCTGGACGGGTTGAGGCCGCCCCAAGGACAAGTCCAAGATTTCCCCAGCAGGCTTGCCGGGTCCGCCAAGGGCAAATCTCCCCGCCAAGGCACCACCGCTCCACCGCACTACGACGCAAATCGGCTATCAATGCGGTGTCGAACCCTCAAGGTTATCAAGTGCCTTCCACTGAGCACGTGGAAGCCATTTGGAAGGCAGATTACCTCCATATGACACCCGTCGAGAGGCGTGTCAAGTAGATAAGGAAAAGATGATTAAGTGGCATGGCAGTCTTGCTGAGCTGCATCCTCAGCATGACACCTAGCAGTGCATTTAATGCACTTTGTCCTAACTGCCAGAGTTAGGCATGATAGCACTATTAGCTATCTAATCACTAGATAAAGATTGTTTTGCCACTGTGGTCACCCCTTAAGCTATAAAAGGAGGTCCAAGACAGCAGAGTAAATGATTCAGACCCCTACATACTTGTACGCGCGTAGCTGCTCCCCTCCCGATGCCACCTTGCCGGGCTAGAGCGCTGCACACTCTTTGGGTTCCTCCATGAAATCCACCAAAGCAGGAGTAGGGTTTTACGCCTCACGGCAGCCCGAACTTGGGTAAAAACCACCAACATCACCACCGTCGTGCTATCTCATGGCTTCCGCTCTTTGTGCAATGTGACCTTCCCCCTTGCCGAACCACAAGGGGCCGATGGCCCCATAGGTGATCATGACCCACCACGACGATAACTATTCTTACTAAACCACAATTACTAACTAGCATGACTCTAATATTACCATCTTTATATCTCAAAACAAATCAAGGAATCAAACTTCTCATATATTCAATGATCTTCATGAAAGTTTTTATTACATCCCTCTTGAATACCTTATCATATTTGGACTAAATTCATAACCCAAGCAAATTGCCATACTATTTATAAAGGCTCTCAATATAATATAAGTGAAGAATGAGAGTTCACCAATTTCTTCAAAATAAAACCACCATCGTGCTCTAAAAAGATATAAGTCAAGCACTAGAGCAGCTACCTAGCTCAAAAGATATAAGTGAAGCACATAGAGTATTCTAATAAATTCATGATTAATGTGTGCCCCTCTCAAAAGGTGCGTACACCAAGGATGACTGTGGAAAACTAAAAAAAATCAAAGAATCATATAATACAAGTCGCTCCAAGCAAAACACATATCATGTGGTGAATAAAAATATAGCCTCAAGTAATTTACCGATGGATTATAGACAAAAGAGGGGATGCCATCCGGAGCATCCCCAAGATTAGATGCTTGGTTGTCCTTGAATATTACCTTGGGGTGTCTTGGGCATCCCCAAGCTTAGGCTCTTGCCAGTACTTATTCCATAGTCCATCAAAACATCACCCAAAACTTGAAAACTTCACAACACAAAACTCAATAGAAAACTCATGAGATCCGTTAGTGAAACAAAGGAAATAACCACTTTTAGGTACTATTGTGAACTCATTACAATTTTATATTCATGTTACATCTACTATATTCTAAGTTCTCCATGGCTCAGACTCCACGATACTACCCATAGATTCATCAAAATAAGAAAACAACACAATGAAAACAGAATCTATCGAAAACAAAACAATCTGTAGTAATCTGGACTTTTGCCAAACTTCTGTAACTCCAAAAATTCTGAACAATTAGGAAAACATAGGAAATTTGTATATCAATCTTGTGTCAAAAATTCAGAATTTTATCACCCTCCAGTGAATTTTAACAATTATGCTACTGGACACAATATTTTCTATTTTTCAGGAAAATCAAATCAACTATCACCCAAATCATCCGAAAGGTCTTACTTGGCACAAACACTAACTAAAAGACTAAAACATAATCATAACAAAAGTATAATTGCATATTTATTGAAAAACAAAAGCAAAACATAAAAATAAAATTGGGTTGCCTCCCAACAAGCGTCGTTGTATTACGCCCCTAGCTAGGCATATTGCATAGATCTAGGTATTGTCATCTTTGGTATTCAATCCATAAGTAGCCCTCATAATAGATTCATATGGAAACTTAATTTTCTTTCTTGGAAAGTGTTCCGTGCCCTTCCTTAGTGTAAATTGAAATCTAATGTTTTCCTTATTTGATATCAATAATTGCACCAATCGTTCTAAGGAAAGTTCTACCAAGAATAATAGGGCATGTAGGATTGCAATCTATGTCAAGCACAATGAAATCTACGGGACATTAATTCTTCCCCTAGGTTTTTTAATAGTGGAATTCGCTAAGTGCAAATTTAAGGAACAATCATGAAGTTTGTGGAAACCTAGCACATCACATAAAGTCTTTGGAATAGTGGAAATGCTAGCACCCAAATCACACAAAGCATTGCACTCATAATCTTTAATCTTAATCTTAATAGTAGGTTCCCATTCATCATAAAGCTTTCTAGGGATTGAACTTTCCAAATCAAGTTTTTCTTCAAAAGATTTCATCATAGCATCAACAATATGTTTAGTAAAAGCCTTATTTTGATTATAAGCATGGGGTGAATTAGGCATAGATTGTAACAAGGAAATACAATCAAGAAAAGAAAAAAATATCATAATTAAAGTCCTAGAAATCCAAAAGAGTGGGCTCATCACAAGTTAAAGTTTTGACCTCGCTAATCCCACTTTCATCAATTTTTGCACTAATATCTCCACCCTCCAAATTATTGGGACACCTTCTAGGTAAAGCTAAATCATCTCTAGGCCCTTATTTATCAAGTTTTACATTAGCAAACAAAGATTCAATAGGAGTCACACCAATTACTTTAAGATCTTCATCAAGATTATCACAAAAACTAGAAGAACACACTTTTTCTAGCCATTCTCTGTTAGCACGCATCCTAGTGATTCTCTCCCTAGTTTCATCAATAGAAATTTGAATAGATTCTAGACACTCATTAATATCAAGCTTGGGTGGCATAGATCCGATCTTTAAAAAATCAATCTCATGAGAAATTCTATCGACGTTTCTAGCCAAATCATCAATCTTAAGCAATTTTTCTTCTACCATAGCATTGAAAATATTTTGGGAGTTCATAAAATCTTTAATATTATTCTCAAGATCAGAGGGTATATTATTATAATTTCCATAAGAATTGTTGTAGGAATTATCATAATTATTAGAGGAATTGCTAGGAAACGGCCTAGGGTTGAAATAACCTCTATATGCGTTGTTGCCAAAATTGTTCCTACCAACAAAATTCATATCCATATATTCATTATTATTCTCAATCAAAGTAGACAAAGGCATATCGTTAGGATCAATAGGAGCACTCTTGCTAGCAATCAATTCCATAAGTTCATCCATCTTTCCACTCAAAGTATTAATTTCTTTAATCGCATGCACTGTTTTACTAGTAGAAGATCTTTCAGTATGCCAATGAGAGTAATTCCATAATATCATCTAGGAATTTAATAGCTTATCCTAATGTGATTTCCATAAAAGTACCACTCGCGGCAAAATCTAAAAGATTTCTAGATGCAAAATTCAATCTTGCATAATTTTTTTGTATGATCATCCATAAACTTAAATCATGCGTAGGGTAATTTGTTATCATTAAGTTAATCCTCTCCCAAGATTGTGCAACATGTTCATGATTGATACGTCTCCAACGTATCTATAATTTTTGATTGTTCCATGCTATTATATTATCAACCTTGGATGTTTTATATGCATTTATATGCCAGTTTATATTATTTTTGGGACTAACCTATTAACCTAGAGCCCAGTGCCAGTTTCTGTTTTTTCCTTGTTTTAGAGTATCGTGGAAAAGGAAAATCAAATGGAGTCCAATTGACCTGAAACTTCACGGAACTTATTTTTGGAAGGAAAGCAACCCAGGAGACTTGGAGTCCACGTAAGGGAAGCAACGAGGAAGCCACGAGGCAAGGGGGCGCGCCCACCCCCTGGGCGCGCCCTCCACCCTCGTGGGCCCCTCGTGGCTCCCCTGACGTACTTCTTCCGCCTATATATCTCCATATACCCTAAAACGATCAAGGAGCACAATAGATCGGGAGTTCCGCCGCCAGAAGCCTCCGTAGCCACCGAAAGCCAATCTAGACCCGTTCCGGCACCCTGCCGGAGGGGGAATCCCTCTCCGGTGGCCATCTTCATCATCCCGGTGCTCTCCATGACGAGGAGGGAGTAGTTCTCCCTCGGGGCTGAGGGTATGTACCAGTAGCTATGTGTTTGATCTCTCTCTCTCTCTCTCGTGTTCTTGAGGTGATACGATCGTGATGTATCGCGAGCTTTGCTATTATAGTTGGATCCTATGATGTTTCTTCCCCCTCTACTCTCTTGTAATGGATTGAGTTTCCCCTTTGAAGTTATCTTATCGGATTGAGTCTTTAAAGATTTGAAAACACTTGATGTATGTCTTGCCGTGCGTATCTGTGGTGACAATGGGATATCACGTGATTCACTTGATGTATGTTTTGGTGATCAACTTGCGGCTTCCGCCCATGAACCCATGCATAGGGGTTGGCATACGTTTTCGTCGTGATTCTTCGGTAGAAACTTTGGGGCACTCTTTGAGGTTCTATGTGTTGGTTGAATAGATGAATCTGAGATTGTGTGATGCATATCATATAATCATACCCACGGATACTTGAGGTGACATTGGAGTATCTAGGTGACATTAGGGTTTTGGTTGATTTGTGTCTTAAGGTGTTATTCTAGTACGAACTCTAGGGCTGTTTGTGACACTTATAGGAATAGCCCAACAGATTGATTGGAAAGAATATCTTTGAGGTGGTTTCGTACCCTACCATAATCTCTTCATTTGTTCTCCGCTATTAGTGACTTTGGAGTGACACTTTGTTGCATGTTGAGGGATAGTTATATGATCCAATTATGTTATTATTGTTGAGAGGACTTGCACTAGTGAAAGTATGAACCCTAGGCCTTGTTTCAACACATTGCAATACCGTTTACGCTCACTTTTATCATTCGTTACCTTGCTGTTTTTATATTTTCAGATTACAAAAACTATTATCTACTATCCATATACCACTTGTATCACCATCTCTTCGCCGAACTAGTGCACCTATACAATTTACCATTGTGTTGGGTGTGTTGGGGACACAAGAGAATCTTTGTTATTTGGTTGCAGGGTTGCTTGAGAGAGACCATCTTCATCCTACGCCTCCTACGGATTGACAAACCTTAGGTCATCCACTTGAGGGAAATTTGCTACTGTCCTACAAACCTCTGCACTTGGAGGCCCAACAGCGTCTACAAGAAGAAGGTTGTGTAGTAGACATCAATGATCAAGTTGCTTAAAATTAATTATATCATTCTTAAGGGATATGATCTTAGCGGGAGGAAAATACTTGGAAATAAAAGTATCCTTATAGTTATTCCATGAATCAATGTTATTTTTAGGCAAGGATGAAAACCAAGTTTTAGCACGATCTCATAGTGAGAATGGAAATAACTTCAATTTAACAATATCATTATCCACATCTTTTTCTTTTTCATATCCCACAATTCAACGAAAGTATTAAGATGAGATGCATCATCTTCATTAGGACTACCAGAAAATTGTTCTTTCATAACAAGATTCAATAAAGTGGCATTAATTTCATAAGATTCCGCACAAGTGGCGGGAGCAATTGGAGTACTAATAAAATCATTATTATTAGTGTTGGAAAAGTCAGACAACTTAGTATTTTCTTGAGACATCATGACAAAGCAAGCAATCTAGCACACAAGCAAACAAAAAGCAAACAGAAAGACGAACAGAAAGAAGGCAAATATTTTTGTGTTTTTCTATAAACGTTTTAGAAGTGAGGGAGAGGAAAACGAGAGGCAAGCGCCCAATAATGTTAATGCAAGAGGCGAGAGTTTATTATTGGTACTTGGTAGGCTTGATGTAGAACCTCCTCGGCAACAGTGCCAGAAATCCTTCCTGCTACTTATTGACCTTGCATTGGTTTTTCCCTTGAAGAGGAAAAATTGATGCAACAAAGTAGAGATAACTATTACCCTCAGTTAAGAACCAAGGTATCAATCCAGTAGGAGGAACACACAAGTCTCCAATGATTGTACCTACACAAACAAACAAGTACTTGCACCCGATGCGATAAAGGGGTTGTCAATCCCTTCACGGTTACTTGCTTGGATGAGATCTGATAGAGATAGTTATAAAAGATAAATACAAGTGCAAAATAAAGTAAAGGTAAATAAATTGCAGCAAGGTATTTTTGGGTATTTGGTTTTATAGATATGAAAATAATATGATAATAATAGACTAGGGGGCCATAGTTTTCACTAGAGGCTTCTCTGTTAAAAGAAAGCATACGGTGGGTAAACAAATTACTATTGAGCAAGTGATAGAAAAGCACATAATTATGACGACATCTAAAGCAAAGATCATGGTTAGGAAATTTATAGTAGTGAACTCGCTAGGATAGCCACCCCTATCCCTCCCCGCGCCGCGTGCCACTCCGGCTGCGGCGGCCGCCCCGCGCTGCCACCCAACATGGGCTCGCTGCCTCTTCCGCTCTCCAGCACCGGTTCAGGACCGCGGGGCAGTCCTGCGCCCTCCTCCCCTAGCCCATTTGAGGTGCCAGACTCCCTGGATCTCGGGGCTCGCCATCCCCATATGTGGTTTCCGCACCGCGCCTGCTTCTGAGGGATGAATGCTCTGCAGCCGTCACTCCAGTCGATCCGGCGGATCCTAGCTCGCCCCCTACTCGACGCCTAAAGTCCATTGATACGTCTACCCAACGTATCTATAATTTTTGATTGTTCCATGCTATTATATTATCTGTTCCGGATGTTTAATGGGCTTTAATATACCTTTTCATATTATTTTTGGGACTAACCTATTAACCAAAGGCCCAGTGCAAATTTCTGGTTTTTTTGCCTATTTCAGTGTTTCACAGAAAAGGAATATCAAACGAAATCCAAACGGAATGAAACCTTCGGGAGAGTTATTTTTGGAACAAATGTGATCCAGGAGACTTGGAGTGGACGTCAAGAAAGAAGTGAGGAGGCCACGAGGCAGGAGGGCGCGCCCAGGGGGGTAGGTGCACCCCCACCCTCGTGGGCCCCTCACAGCTCCACCGACATATTTGTTCCTCCTATATATATATCCATATACCCCGAAAACATCCAGGAGCACCACGAAACCCTATTTCCACCGCCGCAACCTTCTGTACCCGTGAGATCCCATCTTGGGGCCTTCTACGGCGCTCCGCGGGAGGGGGAATCGATCATAGAGGGCTTCTACATCAACACCATAGCCTCTCCGATGATGTGTGAGTAGTTTACCATAGACCTTCGGGTCCATAGTTATTAGCAAGATGGCTTCTTCTCTCTCTTTGGATCTCAATACAAAGTTCTCCTTGATTCTCTTGGAGATTTATTCGATGTAATTCTTTTTGTGGTGTGTTTGTCGAGATCCGATGAATTGTGGGTTTATGATCAAGATTATCTATGAACAATATTTGATTCTTCTCTGAATTATTTTATGCATGATTTAATATCTTTGCAAGTCTCTTCGAATTACCAGTTTGGTTTGGCCTACTAGATTGATCTTTCTTGCAATGGGAGAAGTGCTTAGCTTTGGGTTCAATCTTGCGGTGTCCTTTCCTAGTGACAGCGGGGGCAGCAAGGCACGTATTGTATTGTTGCCATCGAGGATAAAAAGATGGGGTTTATATCATATTGCTTGAGTTTATCCCTCTACATCATGTCATCTTGCCTAATGTGTTACTATGTTCTTATGAACTTAATACTCTAGATGCATGCTGGATAGTGGTCGATGTTTGGAGTAATAGTAGTAGATGCAGAATCGTTTCTGTCTACTTGTCGCGGATGTGATGCCTATATACATGATCATGCCTAGATATTCTCATAACTATGCTCTTTTATATCAATTGCTCGACAGTAATTTGTTCACCCACTGTAGAATTTGCTATCTTGAGAGAACCCACTAGTGAAACCTATGGCCCCCGGGTCCATCTTCGATCATATTATTTTCCTATCAACATGCTATTTCTATTAAGCAATCTTTAGTTTCCAATCTATACAAAAAATACCAAAAATATTTATCTTATTATCTCTATCAGATCTCAGTTTCGTAAGTTACCGTGAAGGGATTGACAACCCCTTTATCACATTGGTTGCGAGGTTCTTATTTTCTTTGTGAAGGTACTAGGCGACTTGCGTGTAGTCTCCTACTGGATTGATACCTTGGTTCTCAAAAACTGAGGGAAATACTAACGCTACTTTGCTGCATCACCCTTTCCTCTTCAAGGGAAAACCAACGCATGCCCAAGAGGTTGCAAGAAGGATTTCTGGCGCCGTTGGCAGGGAGGTTGCACCAAGTCAACTCAAGACATACCAAGTACCCATCACAAACTCTTATCCCTTGCATGACATTATTTGCCATTTGCCTCTCGTTTCCCTCTCCCCCACTTCTAAAACGATTTTCGAAAACCTTTGCCTTTTCTTTGCCTTCTTCCTATATGTATCTGTGTTTGTGTTTCCATGTGCCTTCCATTTGCTTGCATCTTTGCTTGCTAAAAATCTATTGATATGGATCCACTTAAAGTGTTCTACTTGGATCATCTTCAATCCTTATGCGCTCGTGCTGAAATCCCAACTAGCCTGGTTGATGGGAAATCTTTAGATGAGCATGCTCATTTTGTGCATCACCATTTGTCTAAAAAAGGGAGACTCTTATGGGATCAAATAAACAGATTGGTGTGTTATGCTTGGAATCTTTGTGAAATTTATGATTTTACTTGTTGCTCTAAGAACCCAAAAAAACACCTCCCCTACCTATGTCAGTTTAATGATAATGAAATCTTATCTTCTAATGCAAAGGGCGTTTATAGTTACTACGATATCGAACAAATTGAAGAATTCGTTGCTTTTAAGGGTGCTTATGAAGTTGCTTCATTGATTGAAAAGTATGATATTACTCTCTACGAATCTGAAAATTTTGACATACTTAAATATTGCTATGAAAACTATGCTTATAATGCCTATGTCAAAGAACTTATTGAAAGAATGACCGTTGCTTCGGAAGAAAATAATGATATGCATGAATCTATAAATAATTATGATTCTGATGATTTGATTGAAATATCCCTTGATGAACATGATGCTTGCTATTCTTGTGGACATGATGCCAATATTTATGAAGATGAATTTGCTATAGTTCCTTTTGTTAAACATGAGATTGTTGCTATTGCAACCATACTTGATAGTCCCTTTGATGAAAGCATGATTACAATGATTTTATTATAAATTCTATTAATGTTGATTGTGTTAATGATATGCAAAACCCTAAGCTTGGGGATGCTAGTTTTTCTATGTCCACCACTTGTTGCAATGATCATGATTGGGGTGATTCTTCTTATGATCTTGAGAATTTATTTAAGCCCCATGATGAATATAAGATTGATAATAATGTTTGTAATAATATTGAAAGTGGGTTTGGAAGAGTGTCAACTTTAGATCCCACATATTTGGAAAATGTTCAATATTATGAAGTTTTTAATAAAAGTGGGTTTCGAGAGGTCCTCACTTCAGTTAATGTTAATCCCACTATTCTGAAAGAGTGTCAACTTTGCATGCATGTGGATCATGTTGAAAATATTTTATGTGATAGCTATTTTGTTGAATTTGCTTATGATCCCACATGTAATTATTATGAGAGAGGAAAATATGATTGTAGAAATTTTCATGTTACTAAATTACCTGTCGTTATGTTGAGATTGCTATTGTTTCTTTCCGCTTCCTTGCATATGCTAGTTTTTGCTTGCTATGATAATTTCTTCTTTTAAGATGCCTATGCATAGGAAGTATGTTAGACTTAGATGTGTTTTTCACATGTTTCATGATGCTTTATTTGTGCTTCAATTCTTGTCTTTCAGGTGAGCATCATTGAAATTATCAATGCCTAGCTAGGGGCGTTAAACAATAGCGCTTGTTGGGAGGCAACCCAATTTTATTTTTGTTTCTTGCTTTTTGTTTATGTTTAGTAATAAATAATTTAGCTAGCTTCTGTTTAGATGTGGTTTTATGATTTTAATTAGTGTTTGTGCCAAGTAGAACCTTTGGGAAGACTTAGGGGAAGTCTTTGCGATCTTGCTGTAAAAAACAGAAACTTTAGCGCTCACGAGATTTGATGCCATTTTTTTTACTGGAGAGTGAGATTAGGTTGATTCTTTTTGCAGATAATTAATAGACAAATTCCTCACGTCCACCAATTTATTTCAGAATTTTTGGGGTTACAGAAGTATTTGAAACCTACAGATTACTACAGACTGTTCTGTTTTTGATAGATTCTGTTTTTCGTGTGTTGTTTGCTTATTTTGATGAATCTATGGCTAGTATCAGGGGGGTATGAACCATAGAGAAGTTGGAATACAGTAGGTTTAACACCAATATAAATAAAGAATGAGTTCATTACAGTACCTTGAAGTGGTTGTTTGTTTTCTTATACTAACGGAGCTCACGAGATTTTCTGTTGAGTTTTGTGTTGTGAAGTTTCCAAGTTTTGGGTAAAGATTTGATGGATTTTGGAATAAAGAGTGGAAAGAGCCTAAGCTTGGGGATGCCCAAGGCACCCCAAGGTAAAATTCAAGGACAACCAAAAGCCTAAGCTTGGGGATGCCCCGGAAGGCATCCCCGCTTTCGTCTTCGTCTATCGGTAACTTTACTTGAGGCTATATTTTTATTCACCACATGATATGTGTTTTACTTGGAGCATCTTGTATAATTTGAGTATTTGCCTTTTAGTTTACCACAATCATCCTTGCTTTACACACCTTTTGTAGAGACACACATGAATTGGAATTTATTAGAATACTCTATGTGCTTCACTTATATCATTTGAGCTAGGCAATTTTGCTCTAGTGCTTCACTTATATCTTTAAGAGCACGGTGGTGGTTTTATTTTATAGAAATATTGATCTCTCATGCTTCACTTATATTATTTTGGGAGTCTTTTAGAACATCATAATAATTTGCTTTGGCTATAAAATTAGTCCTAATATGATAGGCATCCAAGATGGGTATAATAAGAACTTTCATAAAAAGTGCATTGAATACTGTGAGAAGTTTGATACTTGATGATTGTTTTGAGATATGAAGATGGTGATATTAGAGTCATGCTAGTTGAGTAGTTATGAATTTGAGAAATACTTGTTCTAAAGTTTGTGATTCCCGTAGCATGCACGTATGGTGAACCGTTATGTGATGAAGTCGGAGCATGATTTATTTATTGATTGTCTTCCTTATGAGTGGCGGCCGGGGACGAGCGATGGTCTTTTCCTACCAATCTACCCCCCTAGGAGCATGCGCGTAGTACTTTGTTTCGATAACTAATAGATTTTTGCAATAAGTATGTGAGTTCTTTATGACTAATGTTGAGTCCATGGATTATACTCACTCTCACCCTTCCACCATTGCTAGCCTCTCTAGTACCGTGCAACTTTTGCTGGTACCATACACCCACCATTTACCTTCCTCAAAATAGCCACCATACCTACCTATTATGGCATTCCCATAGCCATTCTGAGATATATTGCCATGCAACTTACCACCGTTCCGTTTGTTATGACACGCTTCATCATTGTCATATTGCTTTGCATGATCATGTAGTTGACATCATATTTGTGGCAAAGAAACCTTGATAATTCTTACATACATGTCACTCTTGACTCATTGCACATCCTGGTACACCGCCGGAGGCATTCACATAGTCATATTTTGTTCTAGTATCGAGTTGTAATTTTTCGAGTTGTAAGTAAATAAAAGTGTGATGATCATCATTATTAGAGCATTGTCCCAAGTGAGGAAAATATGACGGAGACTATGATTCCCCCACACGTCGGGATGAGACTCCGGACGAATTCTATAAAAAGATAAAAAAATGAGAGAAAAAGAGAGAAGGGACAATGCTACTATCCTTTTACCACACTTGTGCTTCAAAGTAGCACCATGATCTTCATGATAGAGAGTCTCCTATGTTGTCACTTTCATATACTAGTGGGAATTTTTACATTATAGAACTTGGCTTGTATATTCCAATGATGGGCTTCCTCAAAATGCCCTAGGTCTTCATGAGCAAGCAAGTTGGATGCACACCCACTTAGTTCTTTTGTTGAGCTTTCATACACTTATAGCTCTAGTGCATCCGTTGCATGGCAATCCCTACTCACTCACATTGATATCTATTGATGGGCATCTCCATAGCCCGTTGATACGCCTAGTTGATGTGAGACTATCTTCTCCTTTTTTTCTTCTCCACAACCACCATTCTATTCCACCTATAGTGCTATGTCCATGGCTCATACTCATGTATTGCGTGAAGATTGAAAAAGTTTGAGAACATCAAAAGTATGAAACAATTGCTTAGCTTGTCATCGGGGTTGTGCATGATTTAAATACTTTGTGTGGTGAAGATAGAGCATAGCCAGACTATATAATTTTGTAGGGATAACTTTCTTTGGCCATGTTATTTTGAGAAGACATGATTGCTTTGCTAGTATGCTTGAAGTATCATTATTTTTATGTCAATATTAAACTTTTGACTTGAATCTTTTGGATCTGAACATTCATGCCACAACAAAGCAAATTACATTAAGAATTACGCTAGGTAGCATTCCACATCAAAAATTCTGTTTTTATAATTTACCTACTCGAGGACGAGCAGGAATTAAGATTGGGGATGCTTGATACGTCTCCAAGGTATCTATAGTTTTTGATTGTTCCATGCTATTATATTATCTATTTTGGATGTTTAATGGGCTTTAATATACCTTTTTATATTATTTTTGGGACTAACCTATTAACCAAAGGCCCAGTGCAAATTGCTGTTTTTTTTGCCTATTTCAGTGTTTCGCAGAAAAGGAATATCAAACGGAATGAAATCTTCGGGAGAGTTATTTTTGGAACAAACGTGATCCAGGAGACTTGGAGTGCAGGTCAAGAAAGAAGCGAGGAGGCCACGAGGTAGGAGGGCGCGCCCAGGGGGGTAGGCGCACCCCCACCCTCGTGGGCCCCTCACAGCTCCACCGACGTACTTCTTCCTCCTATATATACCCATATACCCCAAAAACATCCAGGAGCACCACGAAAGCCTATTTCCACCGCGGCAACCTTCCGTACCCGTGAGATCCCATCTTGGAGCCTTTTCCGGTGCTCCGCCAGAGGGGGAATCGATCACGGAGGGCTTCTACATCAACACCATAGCCTCTCCGATGATGTGTGAGTAGTTTACCACAGACCTTCGGGTCCATAGTTATTAGCTAGATGGCTTCTTCTCTCTTTGGATCTCAATACAAAGTTCTCCTCGATTCTCTTGGAGATCTATTCGATGTAACTCTTTTTGTGGTGTGTTTGTCGAGATATGATGAATTGTGGGTTCATTATCAAGATTATCTATGAACAATATTTGATTCTTCTCTTAATTATTTTATGCATGATTTAATATCTTTGCAAGTCTCTTCGAATTATTAGTTTGGTTTGGCCTACTAGATTAATCTTTCTTGCAATGGGAGAAGTGCTTAGCTTTGGGTTCAATCTTGCGGTGTCCTTTCCTAGTGACAGCAAGGGCAGCAAGGCACGTATTTTATTGTTGCCATCGAGGATAAAAAGATGGGGTTTATATCATATTGCTTGAGTTTATCCCTCTACATCATGTCATCTTGCCTAATGCGTTACTCTGTTCTTATGAACTTAGTACTCTAGATGCATGCTGGATAGCGGTCGATGTGTGGAGTAATAGTAGTAGATGCAGAATTGTTTCGTTCTACTTGTCACGGACGTGATGCCTATATACATGATCATGCCTATATATTCTCATAACTATGCACTTTTCTATCAACTACTCGACAGTAATTTGTTCACCCACCGTAGAATTTGCTATCTTGAGAGAAGCCACTAGTGAAATCTATGGCCCCCGGGTCCATCTTCCATCATACTATTTTCCTATCAACTTGCTATTTCTATTTTGCAATCTTTATTTTCCAATCTATACAACAAAAATACCAAAAATATTTATCTTATTATCTCTATCAGATCTCAGTTTCGTAAGTGACCGTGAAGGGATTGACAACCCCTTTATCGCGTTGGTTGCGAGGTTCTTGTTTGTTTGTGCAGGTACTAGGCGATTTGCGTGTAGTCTCCTACTGGATTGATACCTTGGTTATCAAAAACTGAGGGAAATACTAACGCTACTTTGCTGCATCACCCTTTCCTCTTCAAGGGAAAACCAACGCATGCTCAAGAGGTAGCATCCATCATCGTCATCCCATCCCCTGCAGATAAGCTTGCCATTTCTAGCGTGGATGGTGGCTGGACCGAGGTCCACTCACGGAAAAACCGCAAGCCCTCCCAAGATCCGACGGCTCCTTGCCTGCCGCACGCAGCACACCGCTCGGACTGGCGGTCGGCTTTCAATGCGGTGGGTGGCCGCGAGGCCTTCTTAAGCAGGTTCTGGGGACGCTCCTTCCACTGCCTCAGCAAACACCACCATCGGAAAGATTGTCGAGATCCCCTCCGTTGTGTCATCTATGATCTCCTAGGCTATTTTGCCTGTGAGTGCCCCCAAAATCCTCGCAATGGCCGCGACGACTCTGCTTCTAGTAGGCTAGGCCCTCTTCCTGCCCGCGCCCCCGTCCACGGACGCCTCCGCTTCCCCACCCTGCCCCGACCACCCCGAGCCCACCCACCGCGGTGACCATGGCTGAGCTGAACCTGGTTGACCCCACTCATTGCCCCCGCGCTAGCCACAAAGTAGGAGTGTCCACCCCAGCCATTGAGTAGAGCATCTTCTTCCTTCTCCGCCATGCCATCACACTGCGCACCACTGACGGCGTGTGCGCTACCTCGCCAATGGCTGTCGGCCGAGCTCTGGAGGCGCAGTTCTGCGTCCCGCCACACCATCTACGGGTGACAGCGCACAACCCGGAGGACTTCTTCATCATCTTCACGCAGCCAGCCCACCACGACAACGCGGTTCGCCGTGGCTCCCTACGCGTCGACGGTGCTAACTTCGCCATCGCACCGTGGGGGGAGAACGACCACGCGGGCCACGACACCTTCAACCTCCATGTGCGCTGCGTCATCGAGCACCTACCCCAACAATACTGGACGCTGGAGGGCGTCCAAGAGGTCTTCGGCGACAAGGTGCTCATCGACCGACTGGATAGCCGCACCCTGGAGCACGATCACACCAAGACTTTCGCCTGCTGGGTGTGGGTCTGGGACATGCTGTTCATCCTGACCCGGCACACCTACTGGAAGCTGCCTCAAGGCACCGGCAGGGTGGAGGATATGGACGGCTTCTCGCCTCCGGACCGCAGAGTGGCCCTGCCGCCCGGCGCGGAGTGCTACGACTTCCTCATCCACGTCGACAGGGTCGAAGACTGGTCCCAGCGCTCCCCGAGATCGTCGCACTCCGCTCAGAGTGGCCTGCCCTCCTTCAACTCCGACCACGATGACGATCTGCCCCGCACCCTTCCTGGCACCTGGATCATGCATGTCAAGGACGGTCAGCCCATGGAGCACCACCGCCGTCAGCATCGCGCCGCTGTGTTGGACACGGGCTGCCGCGGGCTCCTTGGGGGAGGCCCCCGCCGCGACCACGATGGTCAGGGTGGAGGTGGCAGCAGCCGCCGGTCCTGGAAGGACACGCTGTTGGGCCGGTGCCGCGGTCAAAATGCCCAGACCGATCATGGCGAGGCCACGAGTACGGAGCGTCAACACAGCCGCTCCCCTGGGCTCGTCACTCTAGGAGCACCAAAGGCCACGGGCGGCACGACGGCCGCTCATCCACACAGGCCTACCCAAACATGAAGCAGCAAGGAAAAGCAAAGCTTGCCAGCCAAGTCCACATCCCATCCCCCACCGCACCCACGCGCGCTCCGACGGCGGCTCCGATCGGCTCCAACACCATGCAAGATGACGTCGCAGTGTTCTTCGCCACTGCAGAGAAGGCGCTCGCTGCGCCCTCCATGGGCGACGCGACCACCGTGCTCCTGGACGAGGAGATCGCCATCTCCGTCGTGGCGCCCCTTGAGTTCCAAGACTGCGCCAAGCCAGAGAAGGGCAAAAACGCGGCCAGGGAGCCGGACGTGTTCAGCCCCACGCTCTCCGGGCTGCGCCACGCCCCGGAGCACTTCAGCTGCCAGACTCTGTCGCGCACTGACACGGTCACCCTCCAGCTCGGCGCAGTGACCCAGCAGGTCCAGCTCCTGGAGATCGCTGAGCTAAGGGAAGCTCCACGACGCCTCTTCACCGACAAGCCTGCCTCCCTGCTCGGACAGGCGCCGGACAAGCGCAACTCTGCCCCGCCAAAGTCAAGGGCAACCTCTGTCCCTCCCCCATGGCAGAGCGCACGCCAAGCTTCCCAAAACTGCAAGGTGTATGTGGCACAGCGCTGCTCGCTCAGGCTGGTGCAAGGCCTCGGGCTGCTGGGCCCAAAGGAACGGATGATGAAGAAGGCGGCAAAATCTCTCATCTGCAAGTTCGATGAGCCCCTCTCAGACGATGACATCGCCATCATCGCAAAGCCCACCAACATGGAAAAGGGCACTCTCCGCATCGCGACGGGGCTCAACGGCCCTGATGGAATCACTGAGGAGGCTACAGTGTGACCATGTTAGTGTGGCTAGGTTTCATTAGTATTAGTTGTAGCTTCCGGCAGCGGCCAACACTCGGCTGGCTGGAGTTAAGATCAGTTTCCCTCTATTGTACTAGTTGTAGATTGTGGCTCGATTCGTGCCATCGTAGTTTGGGGCCTATTGGTGGTCGATGGCGTCCCCCGGAGAGATGGTGGGTGTACCAGTGCAATATCTATCTTAGTAAGTGTAGTCGCCAGAGATCTCTTGTGTGTCCCCATGAGTGAAGCCTCTCCACCCCCCCGATCATGACCTGGAATGTGCGCGGTGTAAACTCCCCGGCGAAGAGGGAGGCAGTGCGGGAAGTGGTTGCAGCTCACCGCACCGCCATCCTTTGCCTCCAAGAGACAAAATTAGATGTTTGGACACCGGAGCTTGTACGCGACATCGGTGGTGGCACCCTGCTCGGCTGTGCTGTGCTGCCGGCCATCGGCACGCGCAGCGGTGTTGCCATCCTTTGGAACAAGGACATAGTCTGAGTAGATAACCATGCCATAGGTCAGTTCGCGATCACGGCGAAGATCACCCTCGCCTGCAACCTCATGCGTTTCTGGCTCACCACGGTTTACAGACTGACTGACGACACGAGCAAAGACGACTTCCTCGCCGAGCTAGCCAAGACTGCACCACTAGCCGCCGAGCCCTGGCTTATTAATGGTGACTTCAACTTAATATATGAGGCCAGAGACAAAAACAACCACAACCTAAACAGGAGGCTTATGGGCCGTTTTAGAGCTGCGATCGACGGAGCAAGGCTACGCCAAATCAAGTGCAGCAATCACAGATTCACCTGGAGTAGCGAGAGGGAAAACCCAACCTTAGTTAGCATTGATAAGTTCTTCGGCAACTCTCCTTGGGAGGCCCTGTTCCCACGCGTCCTCCTCATCGTGGCATCCACCGCGTGCTCGGACCACCGCCCGCTGCTCCTTGTGGATGCGATAGGGCCTCGTCGGTGGGGAGGTTTCAAATTTGAATCCTTCTGGCCACAGTTCCCATGCTTCCTCGACATAGTCGCCGCTGCCTGGTCATGCCCGACGGCCTCGACCTGCGCCTTCTCTCACCTCCGCACCATGATGAGCCGAACTGCCAAGGATCTTCGCATTTGGAGAAGAAACCTGATTGGTGACACAAAGCTCCAATTCCACATCGCTTACAAAGTCATCTTGCGCCTTGATGTGGCCCAGGAGCGACGGTGGCTCACGGCAGCCGAGGCTGAGCTTAGGAAAGGGCTGAAGATCAAGCTTATGGGCCTTGCAGCGATCGAGCGTTGCAAGAAAAGGCAAGCCTCCCGCCTCACCTGGCTGCACACAGGCGACACCCCCACCAAGTTTTTCATTGCCAAAATCAGCTCAAGAAGGCGCCAGAACTTCATCCATGCTCTGAAGGTTGGAGAAAATGTGGTGACGACACACGCAGAAAAGGAGAAAGCAATGCACGATCACTTCAACAACATTTTGGGCACCCCCAACACCGACCCATGTTGATCAACTGGGATCAACTTCAAATGCCATCGGTGCAAGGAAGTGGGCCGGACAACCCATTTACAGAGGAGGAAGTATGGGTTGCGATCAAGGACTCACCAGCTCAAAAATCGCCAGGTCCGGACGGCTTTTGTGGTGTGTTCTTCTAAGCATGTTGGAGTACCATAGAGGAAGATATCATGCAAGATTTCCACCAATTCTACCACCTGGCCGAGCAAAACTTTGGGGCCCTGAACTCCACGGTCATCGCACTCATCCCCAAGAAAGATGGAGCGGAATGCATTGGTGACCACAGGCCGATCAGCCTGATCCATTCTATAGCGAAGCTGATCTCCAAGGTGCTCTCGATCCGTCTAGCCGTGGTGGTGCAATCCATCATCTCGCCCGCACAGACGGCCTTTCTGAAGGCTAGATGTTTGCATGATAGCTTCGTCTACGTCCAAAACTGCATCAAGAGCCTGCACCGTAGAAAGACACCGGTAGTTCTCCTCAAGCTAGATATCTCGAGAGCCTTTGACAATGTTTCCTGGGAATATCTCCTAGAACTGCTCACGACGCTAGGGTTTAGTTCCCGCTAGAGGGATTGGATCATGCTGCCTCTCGCCACCTCATCCTCGGCCTTCCTGCTCAAGGGATCGCCAGGCGTGCAAATCCTCCATCGCCGAGGGCTGCGACAGGGTGACCCCTGTCCCCTCTCCTCTTCATCATCGCGATCGACCCCATCCACCGCCTACTCCTAGCCGTTGAGGAGGCACTCGAGATCATTCCGGTGACAGGTAGAGAGATCAAGCTCAGAGTGAGCCTATATGCTGACGACGCAATAATCCTCGCAAACCCTGACAAGGAGGAAATTAACCACCTGATGTGCATCCTCCATAGCTTCGGTGACACCTCAGGCCTGCGGATAAACCTTGCAAAATCCACGGCCACGCCGATCCACTACAACAACATCGACCTAGGGTGAGTTCTTCAAGCTTTCCGCGGCCCGATCGCCCATTTTCTGATTAGATACCTAGGTCTACCCCTCACCACGGGCCGGCTTCGACTAGTCCATCTACAATTCATCCTCGACGGGATCCGTGCCCGGCTGGCGGGGTGGAAGGGATGTATGCTCTCCATTGCGGGCAGGCGCATCCTCGTGTGCTGCGTCCTCACTGCCCTACCAACCTTCGCTCTCACCGCGCTGCGAGTCCCCATGAAGCTCCTGAAGGAAATTGACAAATGTAGACGACGTTTTCTATGGGGGAAGGACCGAGAGCTCTCTGGCGGCAGCTGCAAGGTCAACTGGGAACGAGTCTGCTCCTCAATCGAGCATGGCAGGCTCGGTGTACTGAACCTATCAAAGTTCAGTCACGCGCTCCGGCTGCGTTGGCTCTGGCACAACTGGAAAACCGCCTCTCGCCACTGGGTGGGAACGGAGCCCCCGTGCGATGCCTCAAACCAAGCACTGTTTAACGCCGCAATGACGGTGACCATTGGCAATGGCAAGATGGCGAGCTTCTGGCATAGCTCATGGCTAGGGCCAGTGCCGTTGAAGTTCTGCTTCCCAACCCTCTTCAAACATTCAAGGCTCAAGGGCAGAACGGTGGCTCAGGCTATTGCCGGAGATCGATGGGTCATGGACCTGGTGCATGGCAACACAAACGACCTAGTCAACAAGGTTTTAAACCTGCATCATCTTATTTAGCATCAGCAGCTCGCCCTCCAGGCTGAAGAACAAGACCAGGTGTGTTGGGACTTTGAAGATCAGGCCAATACAGCTCCCACTCGGCTTACACCCTCCAGTTCTTGTGATCGACGACCGACATGCATCAAACCCTGATCTGGAGTGCTTGGGCTCTGGCTAAGCTCAAGATGTTTGCATGGCTCCTTCACCAGAACCGGCTATGGTGCAACAACCGTCTCCAACGTAGGGGCTGGACTAACGACTATTTTTGCCAGCTCTGCCTCAGAAACCTTGAGAGCTCCACACACCTGTTCTGGGAATGCTCTTTCACGAAGACAATTTGAGCCAAGCTGTCTTCTTAGCAGCACTGCCAGGGTTTGAGCCGGGCCAGCAAAACCAACGACAATAGCTCTCTAGAAAGGGTGGAAGCCATGGTCTCCATGACACGACCAACATTCACAAAAGGAATAAAATCCTTTATAATGCCTGTGCTATGGAAAATCTGGCAGCAACGCAACAACTGCGTTTTTAGGAGGAAGAAGGCAAGGGTGTGTGTCGGTGTCAAAACCGGCGGATCTCGGGTAGGGGGCCCCGAACTGTGCGACTAGGATCGATGGTAACAGGAGATGGGGGACACGATGTTTACACAGGTTCGGGCCCTCTCTATTGAGGTAATACCCTACGTCCTGCTTGATTAATCTTGATGAATATGAGTGTTACAAGAGTTGATCTACCACGAGATCATAATGGCTAAACCCTAGAAGCCTATCCTGTATGACTATGGTAATGAGTAAATCCTTTCTGGACTAACCCCTCCGATTTATATAGACACCGGGGAGGGGGGAATATAGGGTTACATAGAGTCGGTTACATAAGAAGGAATCTTCATAGTCGGTCGCCAAGCTTGCCTTCCATGCCAAGGAGAGTCCAATCCGGACACAGGTACAGTCTTCGACCTTCATGTCTTCAGAGCCCATCAGTCCGGCCCACAGATAACAGGGCGGACGCCCGAGAACCCCTTAGTCCAAGACTCCCTAAGTAGCCCCCGGACTAGTCTTCAATAGCGAGGTGTTCGGCACACAAATTGTCTTCGGCATTGCAAGGCGGGTCCCTCCTTTAATGATCTCCAAGTGATGTATTCGGCCATCGGTTCAATGTCGCTCCCCTCGGCTTATGCACGTTAAATAACTTCGCCTTCCATGTGTCAAGTGAAGGTGGAAGGTCAGGGTATTTTTGCAGATAACACCCCGTCCATGCAAGGAACAACACCTATTTAAGAGATTGGATCCTAGATCCATTCGGCACCACGTAGAGGAAATCCCCGGAAACTGCTTAGGAGAAACCATTACAGCATGGCTAGTGCCCCCAGCTCCTCCACCCGTTCCGGCCTAGAGAAAGGCCAGTGGGAGAGGTGTTCGGTGTCCCACAGTCAATTGACGAAGCTGCAGACGCAGGGATTTCTTCCCCCCGCAGATCTAGTTTCTGTTCGAGCGGGGCTAGATTCCTTCAACAGTGAGATTCAGGTAGAGGACTTCCCCAATCCATCCTGGGGAGAGCGAGTATGTTTCGTCCCCTACCTACTAAGGGGCGTTGGATTTACCATTCATCCTTTCCTCCGAGGGCTTTTGGAATACTATGGCCTCCAGCTGCACAACTTCACCCCTGCACCCATCCTGCACATTGCGGGTTACGTCGCTTTATGCGAACTATTCCTGGGTATCGAGGCTCATTTCAAGCTATGTAGGAAGTTGTTCTGTCTCGTCCCGCGTAATCACGAGGGGTCAATATTTGAAGTGGGCGGAGCCGAAGTATGGCGTATCGCCGATACTGGATATCTGTCCGGCACACCAAGGAAGGCACCTTAAGAATGGCCTTCCGAATGGTTCTATATTGAGGACATCGCGCTTCCTGACCCAGTTCAAAAGGGTCTTTCTGAATTTGCGAGCGTTCCGCTGAAGAAACGCCACAGTTGGCGTCCCTAGAGTCTTGAAGAGGATGACAGCGTACAAGTTTGCCAGCTTATGAGCAAGATAAAGACGCTCGCTCAGTCCGGACTCACAATAATCGAGGTAATGGCAATTTCCATAGTGCGAGGGGTTCAGCCACTACAATACAGAGGGCTACCCATGTGGCACTACAATGGAGAGGATGACTCCTCCCACTATGGCTGGAAGGGTCCGGATACCCCCGTCGCTCTGGCCAATATATTGGCCGAGCTATTTAAAGGGGAGGAAGAGGAGTTTCTTCACATTAAGCGCAGGGACGGGTATTCTATGTATGATCCTCCCAGTTGGGAAAGCCTCAACCCCTCTATTCCACTCATTCCACTTCCGGATTACTTTTGATAAATTTCCAGTCTGTTTGTTATGACAACACTGGCGGAAGGTCACCGAAAGGACTTCATAGTCCTGCCCCATAGCCGGAGATCCACAACTGGGAGCTAGATCCTGGGTTTTAAGAGGATCCAGATATATTCGTGGTGCTTGCGGAGGGAGTGTTTTACCAGACAAGCTATGATGGCATAGAAGTGGCCATCACCGCTGACTACCCTGGCCTTCTTCCTGCTTCACATGTAAACAATTAAGAAACACCCTCTCTAAAAGAGTGCTCTTATTTTGCCTCACCCACCACACTATATCGTGCTTCACAGGGAGACGTTCGGCAATTTCGGAGAGATCGGCTCCCGCGCCGGGCAAGCCTTCGAAGAGGAAGGCGGGTGAAGACACAGCCAGGCCTTAATCGAGGAGGTACAGATAAACATGCCTTTCAGCAATCGCATCCGACTGTGACTCGTGTGTTTGTTTGGTTACAGGGAGAAGGTTCGCCGAACTGTGTCCGGGGACCCGGTCGGTGGTGTTCCCAACAACCGGGATTTAGATCCAATCGGGGAGACTGGGGCTAGTGCAGGAACAGAGCCGGACTGCCCTTCGGCCGAGGGTTCAGAAAATATGTCCGTCACCAACTCAAAGGTAGAGAGTGCCCTGAACCATCGACGCTGCAGGGCTGTCTTGCGAGACCCCAAGTTCTCGGAGGAGGCTTTTAATGCCTTTAGCTCAGGCGACGCATACATCTGAGCTGCCCGAGATGGGCTTAGAAGAGCCACGAAGCAATATCTGACAGATGTGCAAGTAAGTTTTCTTTGTCAAAAAAGGATAACCATATTCCCGTTGCCCCTGAGACTGAAAGCAGTTGGCACAACTGATTTAAGGATCTTTGTACGACCAGGTCCTTACAGAGAAGAATTGCTTACTAGCCCAGGAGCTGGAGCAGTGCTGGGAGCAGCTAAATGCTGCTACTGCCGAACTGGAAAACATTAAGAAGTCGTCTTCTGGTAATGTTCCCCTCCACCGAGGAACAATAATTGTATACCAACTGTGCTAATTCTGCTGCTGATCGCATAATAGGGTCGTTTGATCAACTTGAAGAGAAGTTGAAGATCGCCCAAGAGGGAGAAAAAGAGGCGAAAATGCAACACGCCGCAGGCGAACGTGTGCTGACCCGCGTCAGGGATGAGAAAAACAAGCTACAGGATTCCAACACTACATTGGGTGAAGAATTGAAAGACGTTCGAGCCCAGCTAGCCGATCCCGTGAAGGAGAACAAGAGGCTGTGGGGCGGCATATTCAGTATGTGTCCGAACTATTTTTAAAGTAGTTCAGAGATAAATGGGACTGATATATTCATGTTTGCAGGTATATTGATAGGCCGTCCTGAACAGGAGGTGTCTGGATCATCGAGTGATCTGCTGCAAAGACTGTCTCAAGTGCACGAGCATGCCCGGATGGCCATGCGGAGCGTTGCCAAGGCCTTATGGCCATCCGCCTCCCCTCTAGGAAGTATGGAGGAGCTTCTAGAGCTGTTTAAGGGAGTGCGGCGGCGTATCCGACTATGGAAGATATCGGCCTGCCGAGAGGGCGCGCGAGAGGCCTGGGCCATGGTGAAAACGCGATATACCAAGCTGGATCCAAATCACATAGCCCGGGTTGGACCGTTAGGGTCAAATGGGGAAGAAATTCCCGTTAGTTTAGTATATGACCAAGTAGAGGTGGCCACCAAATATTCCCGACAGGATTGTAAGTTAGACTGCCTGTTGGAAGGTGTAGAGGAGGAGGTGTTCGAGTCCAAGTGACCGTGTACTTTCCTCATTATGTGGAACTCTAGCTGAATTGTATATCATTTGTCATGGCGGACCTTTTCGCTTCAACCTCCGGACCCAAAGGTGCGGAGTGTTTCCGAATACCTTCGCGGACTAATAGGCCGGGGTATGCCTGGAAAACTAGGCGTAGGGGTCATAGTTGCTTGAATTGACAAGTTGTATCCAGCTAGCTATGTTATATTACATTAATATCGTAAGAAACATCTTCCAGAGAGAATAGTTCCGTTAAGGGTTCCTTTCCCTGGGTGTGCATGCATTTAATGTACATGTCCAAATTGTGATATGGGCACCATAGTTCGTATAACTTCTCGGGGTGCACAATGGAGTGAGTTTAAAAAACATCTTTAATTCATCGACCGAATATTCCCTTAAGAACACTAGCTTTCGGCTTCACCCAGTCTGAGGTACACATCCGGATGACCGGCCAGTAACAATTGCAAAGGTCCTCCCTTTATGCCCTAGCCAAACTAAAGGGAATGTAGGGCATAAGCACAGGAGCCAGGCAACCCAGCTTGGCCAGAACTTAAGTCATATCGAAGCATATAGGGCAAAGAAAAGGTACATATGGAAAAACTCATATGTGAGGAGCTTAATGCTCAAGGAATGACAAGAACCTCTGTCCAAGAAGCCCCCAGGTAAAAGTGAAGTACATATTTAGAGATGTATGTGTCAATGGTGTGTGGTCTAGCCGTACCAAAGCGTTAAAGCGAAAAAGAAGAAAGTATCGGAAAAGAGAGAAAAAATAATGGAAACTACAGGGGAGGAGGAGACGAACAAGGGGTTTGGCGCTAAGCATAGAATGTAACACCCACGATGCGGCTATATCTCCCACGTGTCGGAGCACGACTTAGAGGCATAACCGCATAGTAGGAATGTCGCAAGAGGGGTAATCTTTACACATCCCATGTACTGAATAAGAAAGAGATAAAGAGTTGGCTTACAATCGCCACTTCACACAATACATAAATATATCATACAACATCCAAAATACAATCAATGTCCGACTACAGAACCAAATAAAGAAAGACAACCCCAAATGCTATATCCCCGAATGCCCCAACTGGCCTCCTCTACTGATCATTCGAAAAAGACACATAGTAACGGCCCGAATCCTCGTCGAACTCCCACTTGAGTTCGATAGTGTCTGCACTGGCATCATCGGCACCTGCATCTGTTTGGAAGTATCTGTGAGTCACGGGGACTCAACAATCTCACACCCTCGCGATCAAGACTATTTAAGATTAAAGGAAGGAAAAGGGTAGTGAGGTGGAGCTGCAGCAAGCACTAGCATAATGGTGGCTAACTTACGCAAATGAGAGCGAGAAGAGAAGCAAAGCACGGGCGAGAAGCTAATAATGATCAAGAAGTGATCCTGAAACTACTTACATTCAAGCATAACACGAGACCGTGTTCTCTTCCTGGACTCCGCCGAAAAGACACCATCACGGCTACACACGCGGTTGATTCATTTTAATTAAGTTAGGTGTCAGGTTCTCTACAACCGGATATTAACAAATTCCCATCTGCCCATAACCGCGGGCACGACTTTTGGAAGTTCAAAACCCTGCAGGGGTGTCCCAACTTAGCCCATCCCAAGCTCTCACGGTCAACGAAGGATATTCCTTCTCCCAGGAAGACCCGATCAGACTCGGAATCCCGGTTACAAGACATTTCGACAATGGTAAAACAAGACCAGCAAAGCCTCCCGATGTGCCGACAGATCCCGATAGGAGCTGCACATATCTCGTTCTCAGGGCACACCGGATGAAC
Source organism: Triticum urartu (assembly GCF_056163025.1). Classification (NCBI taxonomy): domain Eukaryota; kingdom Viridiplantae; phylum Streptophyta; class Magnoliopsida; order Poales; family Poaceae; genus Triticum; species Triticum urartu. The sequence goes on along the minus strand of NC_141876.1, from coordinate 231,458,048 downwards.
ACTACGTACAACTAAAACCAACCCTCAAGTTTCCCCGAGGTGGCGCTGCAAGTGGCTCTGTTTTGGACCAACACTCAGAGGAGCACTGGCCCGGGGGTTTAAAATAAAGATGACCCTTGAGTCCGCGGAACCCAAGGGAAAAGGCTTAGGTGGCAAATGGTAAAACCAAGGTTAGGCCTTGCTGGAGGAGTTTTATTCAAGGCGAACTTTAAAGGGGTTCCCATAACACCCAACCGCGTAAGGAACGCAAAATCAAGGAACATAACACCGGTATGACGGAAACTAGGGCGGCAAGAGTGGAAAAAAACACCAGGCATAAGGCCGAGCCTTCCACCCTTTACCAAGTATATAGATGCATTAAAGTAGGCAAGATATAATAATGATATCCCAACAATATCCATGTTCCAACATGGAACAAACTTCAACTTCACCTGCAACTAGCAACACTATAAGAGGGGCTGAGCAAAGCGGTAACATAGCCAAACAACGGTTTGCTAGGAAAGGTGGGTTAGAGGCTTGTCATGGCAATATGGGAGGCATGATATAGCAAGTGGTAGGTATCGCGGAATAGCAATAGAGCGAACAACTAGCAAGCAAAGATAGAAGTGATTTCGAGGGTATGGTCATCTTGCCTGCAAAGTTCTCCGAGTTGACGAAAGCTTGATCCTCGTAAGTGTACTCTACGGGTTCCTCGATCACGCAGTCGTCTCCCGGCTCTACCCAAAGCAAGAAAACAAGCAAATGAAACAACAATCAACCACGGTGCAATGCGCAAGAAACATGATGCAAAACATGGCATGATATGCGGGATGTGATATGCAATGCATATGCGTGCTTCGGAAGGGAAAGAATGAACCATGCGTCAACTTGGAAAACCAAGTGCGCCGCTGGAAATATGAGTTGATTTCGGTAAAAATCGATATAAAGATCACCGGAATCGGATGCACGGCTTGCAAATGGCAAACAAAACAAGAATGGCACAATTCTGCGATTAACAGCATGATGTCATCTAGAATGCAACAAGAAACTAGGCTACTGCACTCCAACATAACGACAAATCACATGGAAGTGATCTACTCAAGATGCTTGACAAAAGATGAACACTGAGCTACGGCTAAATCACACAAGAGCAGGTCCAAACAAGCATGGCAAAAGTGCAAAAGATATCAGCATCACAGACTTAGTGAAAATACTAACATGCCAGGAATTAACATCAGGAAGCAACATTTAGAGCAAGCAAACAATATGCTACAGGAACAAATCATAGCAAAACAAGGCATGGCATGAATCTACTAAATGCATAGAACAAAACCTTACTGACCAAGAGTCAAAAGTGCACAGAAAATATGATGGCACGCATGTAAACATAGCAAGTTTCGTTAACAGATTCAGACTTAGCAAAAAACTGAGCATGGCATCAACAGAATTACGAAGGCATCTTTGCGAGCTCGATTCACTCATCACAAAGCCTTGCATGACAAACTAAGAATACTACCAGCAAGAAGACATGATCATAAGGCTAACCATGGCAAGACCAAGTTTATAGCATGCTTGGATCAACTACAACAACCATGGAAAAATTGATTAACATGTAAACAATCTACCAGGAACATTTTATAGCAAAAGTAGAGCAAGAATAAGTCATGATAGGGCACTCCATAAATGCAAATAGGGGCATGGATGGATAGATCATAACCATATGTCAAAATCGTCCTTACTGAAGATACTCAAAACAAGCATGGATCTCACTGTAGCAACATGAATACATGGCATAAAAATAACAGCAGAGCAATGACTTAGTGAAATTCTAAGTCTCTGAAATCAGCAATATCACGAGAGCTACTTTGCATGCTTGTGCTAGTCACCAAAAATATCACAAAAATACATGGCAAACACCCCTGTAAAGATGGCATGGCATAGACCAAAACACTTGTAGAGATCATGTACATATCAAGCACACCACAAATGTGGCAAAAATGACAAATTCTCATAAACTGCTAAGAATCAGCATCTAACATTTTATAGCACTCTTGAATCAACGATTTGGGCATCAAAATGGACTCAAACAAACATTTCACAATGGAACAAAATTAAGAGCACATCACGATGAACATTTTGATATATCACACGCACGAAACGGAGCTACGGATGAGAAGTTATGGCATGATGAACAGGGCATAACAAAACAGAGGAAAAGACTTAGAGATATTTTAGACCTCCAGATCTAGGGTTCGTCGGTGCGGAAGTCGAGGTTCGCCTGGATCTCGCCGGATCCGGGAAGGAGAGGGCCGGAGATGGAGGAGGGGGCTCGTCGGAATGCTCGGGCCTCGCCGAAGTGGAGCTTGGGGAGGAGGTGGAGGTCGGGCGCGGCGGCGCGGAATGAGGAGCGGCGGTGCGGTGGCCGGAGGCGGCGCCGGGGTGAGGCGGCGGTAGCCGGCACGGGGCAAGGCGCGACACCTGCGGCGGGGCAAGACGGCGGGTGGCGACGCGTAGAACGGCGGGCGGCACAGCAGGATCGAGCGGCGGCGGCTCGCGCGGGCCCTCGACGGGCCTGATGGGCTGCGGCGGCGCGGAGGCGATGCGGGGCCAGGTGGAGGGCGCTGAGTGGCTCGAGGCGGCGACGCGATTTCGTCCGGCGTGGGCGGACGTGTCCGTCGGTGTGAGGAGGGGATTTTTAGGGTTTGGACCTGGATTTGGACGGGGAGGACATATTTATACCTAGAAGGAGGTGGGAGTGTCCAAATGAGGTGTAGCTTTTGACCACGCGATCGTGATCCGACGACGGAGGACATGGGATAGGTTTGGATGGGTTATTGGGCCACTTTGGAGGGGTGTTGGGCTGCAACACACAGGAGGCCTTTCCGGTACCCCGGTTACACGTTGGAGTATCAAACGGACTCCAAATGGCACGAAACTTGACAGGCGGTCTACCGGTGGTGTACCAAGGCCGCTTGGAAAATCTCGGTCCATTCCGAGAACGTTTAACACCCGCTCACGAAAAGAGGCAAAAGGGGGGTGCCGGAGGACGTAGGAGTGTCGGATTGCAAAACGGACAACGGGGAAAAAGCTCGGATGCATGAGACGAACACATATGCAAATGCGATGCACATGATGACATGATATGAAATGCATGACATGAACAAAATGCAAAACGAAGACAAAACCCAACCATGAGGAATCTCATAACTTAGAGCTGAAAATGGCAAGAGTCGGAGTACAAATATGGCAAGTTACATCCGGGGTGTTACAACACTCCACCACTATGAAAGGATCTCGTCCCAAGATCTAGGACTGAAAGAACTCCGGATATTTGGAACGGAGGTGGTCCGCGCGTTCCCAGGTGGCTTCTCGGTCGGAATGGTGTGACCACTTCACTTTCAGGAATTTGATAGACTTGTTGCAAGTCTTGCGCTCGGTTTCTTCAAGAATAGCAATGGGATGCTCATGATAAGACATGTCTTCTTGGAGATCAATCTCTTCGAAGTTGATGGTGCGGTCAGGAGTCTTGAAGCACTTGCGAAGCTGTGACATGTGAAACACGTCGTGCACATTTGTGAAGTTGGATGGAAGATCAAGTTGATAGGCGAGATTGCCTCTTTTGCCAATGATCTTGAAAGGCCCCACATATCTAGGGGCAAGCTTCCCTTTGATACCGAAGCGACGAGTACCTTTCATTGGAGAGACACGGAGGTAGACATGGTCTCCGATCTCGAAAGTCAAGTCACTATTCTTGCTATCATAGTAACTCTTCTGGCGCGATTGCGCGGCTTTGAGATTCTCACGGATGACTTTACACATTTCTTCAGCTTCTATGATTAAGTCATTGCCAAGAAGTTGGCATTCACCAGTCTCTTACCAATTAAGAGGAGTACGGCACTTTCTGCCATAGAGAATCTCGAATGGGGCCTTGCCTGAGCTTGCTTGGAAGCTGTTGTTGTAGGAGAACTCGGCATATGGAAGACAATCTTCCCACTTCATACCGAAATAAATGACACAAGCCCTGAGCATATCTTCAAGAATTTGATTGACTCGCTCGACTTGTCCACTAGTTTGAGGATGGAAGGCTGTGCTGAAGCGAATGTTGGTGCCCATGGCCTTCTAAAAGGAGTCCCATAACTTAGAAGTGAAGATTCTTCCACGATCTGAAGATATGAACTGTGGAATGCCGTGCAAGGAGACAATCCTGGAGGTATATAGCTCTGCTAACTGAGCTGCTATGATAGATTCTTTGATAGGAAGAAAACGAGCCACTTTTGTAAGCTTGTTGATGACAACAAAGATAGCATCATTTCCACACTTGGACTTGGGAAAACCAGTCACGAAGTCCATCTCAATATGGTCAAACTTCCATTCTGAGATGGCAAGAGGTTGGACGAGACCAGCTGGCCATTGGTGTTCCGCTTTCACTCTTCTGCAGACATCACATTCATTCATGAACTGAGCAATTTCTCGCTTCATTTGAGTCCACCAATACGACTGCTTGAGGTCATGGTACATCTTCTTACCCAGGATGAATGGATAGGAGGGAATTGTGAGCCTCATTCATATTGACTTTACGTAGATCACCCTTAGGAACCACAATTCGGTCATCAAAGAATAGAGTATCTTTGTCATCAAGGCGATAGCACTTGTACTTGGATTGGCTCTTGGCGATCCCATTTTTCACATTCTTCACCATTGCATCAAGAAGTTGTGCCTCACGAATTTGATCTTCCAAAGTAGGAGAGACTATGAGGTTGGCAAGAAATCCTTGAGGAACAACTTGGAGATTAAGTTTGCGGAAAGCTTCACAAAGGTCCGATTGGAAGGGCTTGAGAATTAAGCTGTTGCAGTAAGCCTTGCTGCTCAAAGCGTCAGCAATGACATTGGCCTTACCTGGAGTATATTCGATACTCAGGTTGTACTCTTGAATCATTTCGACCCAACGAGTCTGCCTGAGGTTGAGGTTGGGTTGAGTGAAGATGTACTTGAGGCTCTTATGATCAGTGAAGATGTCCACTTTCCTTCCCAATAAGAGATGTCTCCATGTGAAAAGAGCATGGACAACTGCCGCCAACTCGAGGTCATGAGTGGGGTAGTTCCTTTCGTTGGGCTTCAACTGGCGAGAGGTATAGTCCAGAACTTTCTTCTCTTGCATTAACACAACACCGAGACATTGCAGGGAGGCATCACAGAAAACTTTGAATGGTTTGGATTCATCAGGAGAAGTCAGAGCTGTGACTAGCTTCTCTTTGAGGGTGTAGAAAGCGACGTCACACTCAGGCGTCGAGACATACTTCACATGCTTCTGGAGGAGGCTGGAAAGAGGCTTTGCAATCTTAGAGAAATTCTTAATGAATCTTCGACAATAGCTTGCAAGCCCAAGAAAGCTGCGCAGCTGCTAGACATTCTGAGGCGGTTCCCAATTCACAATTACCGACACCTTCTCATGATTAACAGCAATGCCCTTGGCGGAGATGATATGGCCAAGGTAGAGACCTCATCGAGCCAAAACTCACACTTTGAAAACTTCGCATAGAATTGATGCTCTCTGAGTTTGTCCGGCACCAATCTCAAATGTTTGGCATGATCCTCCTTGGTCTTGGAAAAGACCAAAATATCATCGACATACACCAAGATGAAATCATTTGTGTAAGGGTTGAAGATGAAGTTCATCATGCGAGAGAACGTTGGAGGAGCATTGACAAGACCGAAAGACATGACAATATATTCATAAGAACCATAGCTTGTTCTGAATGTTGTCTTGGGGATATCTTGTTCATGAATCCGAATATGATGATAACCCATATGGAGGTCAAGCTTGGAGAATACTTGTGCACCTTTAAGTTGCTCGAAAAGCTCATTGATGTTGGGAAGTGGGTACTTGTTCTTTATTGTCTTCTTGTTCAATGGGCGGTAGTCAACACAAAGTCAGTCCGTGCCATCCTTCTTCTGGACAAAAAGAACACCACAACCCCATGGAGATGAAATCGGTCTGATTAGACCCAGACGCTCTTGTTCATCGATCTGTTTCTTCAATTCCTTTGGTCCAAGATTGTAAGGACGTTTGCAAACAGGTTCCGTGCCAGGCTCAAGATCGATGACAAATTTAACTGGCCGGTGAGGAGGCATTCCTGGAAGCTCTTCTGGAAAGACGTCTTGATATTCACAAAAGACTGGAATCTGAGAGATGGCATCCAACTCTCCCTTCTCATTGAGAGAAAACAGTCGAATGGTATCATCACGAGCGGCATAGATGATAACATCCTCAGACGAGTGTGTCAATTGAATCTGCCTGGCTGCACAATCAAGCTGAGCCTTGTGCTTAGAAAGCCAGTCCATGACGAGAATTAGATCCATATCCGAGTCAACAAGACCAATAGGAGAAGACAAAAACTTATAGTCGCCCATCTCGATAGACACGTCCGGGACGCAATTGTTAGATATCATTTGCTTCCCCGGGGACATAATCTTCAACGGGAAAGGAATCTTTTCGGTCACAAACTCATGCTTGGCAACAAAAGGTCTTGAAATGAAAGAAAGCGATGCACCAGTATCAAACAATACTTTTGCAGGAAAAGAGTTCACTGGAAGGTTACCCATGATCACTTCTGAAGAGTCCTCTGTGTGAGCTGCGTTCATCATGTTGACCTTTGCAAACTTGGAATTATGCTTGACCACTGCATTGCTGGCAGATCTCACAGGAGGAGGAGGCGGAAGGCGCCTTTGGTTGAAGCATTTGTTTGCATAGTGCCCTTTCTGCTGACACTTGTTTTTTTTGACAGAAAGACTATAAGGGAACCCCCTACAGTATAATTGGTGCAACAAACCCGAATTACAAGTACCATGCCTTTAACCTGGGTGGGTGGGAAGGCATCAACCCCTTCCCACCACTAGGCTATGCCTTAGTTTGCGTGTTGCTGGCACTTGTTGCAAATAACCTCTGAGAGCGGACGGTGATAAGGAGCACTTGACCTTAGAGCATGAGATGGAGCTTTGTTCTGATAGCCCGGGTTGGGTGGGTGGGAAGATCCATTGCCACCTTTACTCTTCTGCTGGTAAGGCTAATGAAACAGAGGAGGAGGAGGCAACCAGAATTTCTGTTGCTTAGCTGCCACTTGAGTTGAAGAAGAAGATGGAGTTGCATCCCTGACTCTCTTCTTAGAAGCATCGCGCTTGAGCTGAGCGGCTTCTTGCTTTAGTGCCATGTTGTAGAATTCATCATACTTCGTCGGCTCAAAAAGCACGAGAGCTAGTTGCAGATCTTCTCTGAGGCCACCTCTGAATTGATAAATCATGCTCTTCTCGTCAGTGATGTCTTGTTTAGCAAAGTGAGCGAGCCTCTGAAACAGGATGTTGTATTGGTAAACAGACATGCTGCCTTGCTTGAGATTGCAGAACTCGTCGCGCTTACTCTCAGCAACACTTTGAGGAATGTGGTGAGCTTTGAAGTCTCGAAAATCATCCTAGGTAATCACACGACCTCCTTTGGAATCTTTGTATTGTTGATACCACTCAGCTGCTTGGTCTTTGAGTTGAAATGAAGCAAACTTGACAAAGTCCTCAGGCCTGACATTGCTACACTCAAAATGTTTGCAGATATCCACGAGCCAATCTTCGGCGTTTATGGCCTCAACACAGTTACTGAAGGACTTCGGCTGGTTTGCAAGGAACTGATTGAGGGTAGAAAACTGAGCTTGATTGTTGCCTTGGCCTTGATTTCCTTGGTTGCGCTCTTGCAAGAGTTGCAAAAGCATATGGGTGTTGGCGTTGGTGGCGTCCATGACAGCTTGCCATGCCTTCGGAGGTGGAGGTGGTGGCGGAGGTTCCGGATTCTGACTCGTTGGAGGAGCCATCCTGAAGAGGTTGACATCCGTTAGCATCTTGAAAGACATATATTCAAGATGAATCAATGGATCGAAATTGCAACATATAGCCTTAACATTCGAACAAGAATGAACGAATGAATTCCAAAGTAAATCATCACACTTCCATAAGTTGAGAAGCCACTTAGATAAAGGTAGATGAATAAAGCAACAAGGTACGGATATGAACAAATAATTGGTAAGGATTACCCAATCACAAACCAAATATCTGCGGGAAGAAATACTAGAGCTACATGAATTCCCACCTATAAAACTCCCAACACTTTCTGGTTATGCAATCAGGTGTTGGGGATACAAGGGAAGCATAATATCTCACCCAAAACTAGCAAATCCTACATCCAGCTGTACCCATCCTTCAATACATAACCAAGAAACCTTCGGAAATCATTTGCCTCAACCTTCGAAAAGCATCCGTTATACGAGTTATGGCAATACTCCCGAACTCCCGCCCCAGTACTGGGTGGCGTCGAGGTTATCTCACCAACAACTGCATAAAGGAGATTTTCGATGTCAATGAACTCAGGTATTCCAGAATTGCAACGATAAAATTGTGACGACAACACCTCGGAGCTCAACTCCCCGGGACACTGCCACAACCCCTAAATGTCAGGGGGCACCAAGAACAATGTTCTCGTCACAAAACCATCGAAATGATTCCAAGATACCCGCGTGATCCTAATTTTTTTAGTGAAATTTGAGGAGAGAAGAGTCAAAACTGTACGTCAGGATGCCTCACCAGAGCGATGAAGGGACTGAGGAGTAAAAAAAATCCTACTCTCTGATATATATAATCCTAAGACTCAGAACATTTTTCTAGACTCAACAACGTCAGTGATTCAATCAAGCAGGGGGCTCCTAAGTCGGGGAAGGCTCTGATTACCAACTTGTAACACCCATGATGCGGCTATATCTCCGACGTGTCGGAGCACGACTTAGAGGCATAACCGCATAGTAGGCATGTCACAAGAGGGGTAATCTTTACACATCCCATGTACTGAATAAGAAAGGGATAAAGAGTTGGCTTACAATCGCCACTTCACACAATATATAAATATATCATACATCATCCAGAATACAATCAAGGTCCGACTACGGAACCAAATAAAGAAAGACAACCCCAAATGCTAGATCCCTGATCGCCCCAACTGGGCTCCTCTACTGATCATCCAGAAAAGACACATAGTAACGGCCCGAATCCTCGTCGAACTCCCACTTGATTTCGGTAGCGTCCCCTGCACAGGCATCATCGGCACCTGCATCTGTTTGGAAGTATCTGTGAGTCACGAGGACTCAGCAATCTCACACCCTCGCGATCAAGACTATTTAAGCTTAAAGGAAGGAAAAGGGTAGTGAGGTGGAGCTGCAGCAAGCACTAGCATATTTGGTGGCTAACTTACGCAAATGAGAGCGTGAAGAGAAGCAAAGCATGGGCGAGAAGCTAATAATGATCAAGAAGTGATCCTGAAACTACTTACGTTCAAGCATAACACGAGACCGTGTTCTCTTCCCGGACTCCGTCGAAAAGACACCATCACGGCTACACACGCGGTTGATTCATTTTAATTAAGTGAAGTGTTAGGTTCTCTACAACCGGATATTAACAAATTCCCATCTGCCCATAACCGCGGGCATGGCTTTCGGAAGTTCAAAACCCTACAGGGGTGTCCCAACTTAGCCCATCACAAGCTCTCACGGTCAACGAAGGATATTCCTTCTCCCAAGAAGACCCGATCAGACTCGGAATCCCGGTTACAAGACATTTCGACAATGGTAAAACAAGACCAGCAAAGCCTCCCGATGTGCCGACAAATCCTGATAGGAGCTGCACATATCTCGTTCTCAGGGCACACCGGATGAACACTATGTACAACTAAAACCAACCCTCAAGTTTCCCCAAGGTGGCGTTGCAAGTGGCTCTGTTTTGGACCAACACTCAGAGGAGCACTGGCCCGGGGGTTTAAAATAAAGATGACCCTTGAGTCCGCGGAAACCAAGGGAAAAGGCTAAGGTGGAAAATGGTAAAACCAAGGTTGGGCCTTGCTGGAGGAGTTTTATTCAAGGCGAACTGTCAAGGGGTTCCCATAACACCCAACCGCGTAAGGAACGCAAAATCAAGGAACATAACACCGGTATGACGGAAACTAGGGCGGCAAGAGTTGAACAAAACACCAGGCATAAGGCCGAGCCTTCCACCCTTTACCAAGTATATAGATGCATTAAAGTAAACAAGATATAATAATGATATCCCAACAATATCCATGTTCCAACATGGAACAAACTTCAACTTCACCTGCAACTAGCAACGCTATAAGAGGGGCTGAGCAAAGCGGTAACATAGCCAAACAACGGTTTGCTAGGAAAGGTGGGTTAGAGGCTTGTCATGGCAATATGGGAGGCATGATATAACAAGTGGTAGGTATCGCGGCATAGCAATAGAGCGAACAACTAGCAAGCAAAGATAGAAGTGATTTCGAGGGTATGGTCATCTTGCCTGCAAAGTTCTCCGAGTTGACGAAAGCTTGATCCTCCTAAGCGTACTCAACGGGTTCCTCGATCACGCACTCGTCTCCGGGCTCTACCCAAAGCAAGAACACAAGCAAAGGAAACAACAGTCAACCATGGTGCAATGCGCAAGCAACATGATGCAAAACATGGCGTGATATGCGGGATGTGATATGCAATGCATATGCGTGCTTCGGAAGGGAAAGAATGAACCAGGCATCAACTTTGCAAACCAAGTGCGCCATTGGAAAGATGAGTTGATTTTGGTCGAAATCGATATAAAGATCACCGGAATCGGATGCACGGCTTGCAAATGGCAAGCAAAACAAGAATGGCACAATTCTGCGATTAACAGCACGATGCCATCTAGAATGCAACAAGAAACTAAGCTACTGCACTCCAACATAACAACAAAGCACATGGAAGCGATCTACTCAAGATGCTTGACAAAAGATGAACACTAAGCTATGGCTAAATCACACAGGAGCAGGTCTAAACAAGCATGGCAAAAGTGCAAAAGATATCAGCATCACAGACTTAGTGAAAATACTAACATGCCAGGAATTAACATCAGAAAGCAACGTTTAGAGCAAGCAAACTATATGCTACAGGAACATATCGTAGCAAAACAAGGCATGGCATGAATCTACTAAATGCATAGAACAAAAGTCCCTTACTGACCTAGAGTCAAAAGTGCACAGAAAATATGATGGCACGCATGTAAACATAGCAAGTTTTGTTAACAGATTCAGACTTAGCAGAAAACTGAGCATGGCATCAACAGAATTACGAAGGCATCTTTGCGAGCTCGATTCACTCATCACAAAGCCTTGCATGACAAACTAAGCATACTACCAGCAAGAAGACATGATCATAAGGCTAACCATGGCAAGACCAAGTTTATAGCATGCTTGGATCAACTACAACAACCATGGCAAAATTGATTAACATGTAAACAATCTGCCAGGAACATTTTATAGCAAAAGTAGAGCAAGATTAAGTCATGCTAGGGCACTCCATAAATGCAAACAGGGGCATGGATGGATAGATCATAACCATATGTCAAAATCATCCTGACTGAAGATGCTCAAAACAAGCATGGATCTCACTGTAGCAACATGAATACATGGCATAAAAATAACAGCAAAGCAATGACTTAGTGAAATTCTAAGTCTCTGAAATCAGCAATATTACGAGAGCTACTTTGCATGCTTGTGCTAGTCACCAAAAATATCATGAAAATACATGCAAAACACCCCTGCAAAGATGGCATGGCATAGACCAAAACACATGTAGATATCATGTTCATTTGAAGCACACCACAAATGTAGCAAAAATGACAAATGCTCATAAACTGCTAAGAATCAACATCTAACATTTTATAGCACTCTTGCATCAATGATTTGGGCATCAAGATGGACACAAACAAGCATGTCACAATGGAACAAAATGAAGAGCACATCATGATGAACATTTTGATATATCACACGCACGAAACAGAGCTACGAATGAGAAGTTATGGCATGATGAACATTTCATAAAAAAATAATAGAGGAAAAGACTTAGAGATATTTTAGACCTCCAGATCTAGGGTTCATCGGTGCGGAAGTCGAGGTTCGCCTGGATCTCGCCGGATATGGGAAGGAGAGGGCCGGAGATGGAGGAGGGGGCTCGCCGGAGTGCTCGGGCTTCGCCGGAGTGGAGCTTGGGGAGGAGGTGGAGGTCGGGCGCGACGGCACGGAGCGAGGAGCGGCGGTGCGGTGGCCGGAGGCGGCGCCGAGATGAGGCGGCGGTGGCCGGCGTGGGGCAAGGTGCGGCGCCTGCGGTGGGGCAAGACGACGGGCGGCGGCGCGCAGAACGGCAGGCGGCACAGCGGGATCGAGCGGCGGCGGCTCGCGCGGGCCCGCGGCGACATGGAGGCGATGCGGGGCCAGGTGGCGGGCGCTGAGTGGCTCGGGGCAGCGACGCGATTTCGTCCGGCGCGGGAGGACGTGTCCGTCGGTGCGAGGAGGGGATTTTTAGGGTTTGGACCCGGATTTGGACAGGGAGGACATATTTATACCTAGAAGGTGGTGGGAGTATCCAAATGAGGTGTAGCTTTTGACCACACGATCGTGATCCGACGACAGAGGACATGGGATAGGTTTGGATGGGTTATTGGGCCACTTTGGAGGGGTGTTGGGCTGCAACACACACGAGGCCTTTCCGGTTCCCCGGTTAACCGTTTGAGTATCAGACGGACTCCAAATGGCACGAAACTTGATAGGCGGTCTACCGGTGGTGTACCAAGGCCGCTTGGAAAATCTCGGTCCATTCCGAGAATGTTTAACACCCGCTCACGAAAAGAGGCAAAAGGGGGGTGCCGGAGGACGTAGGAGTGTCTGATTGCAAAATGGGCAACGGGGAAAAAGCTCGGATGCATGAGACCAACACGTATGCAAATGCGATGCACATGATGACATGATATGGAATGCATGACATGAACAAAATGCAAAATGAAGACAAAACCCAACGACGAGGAATCTCATAACTTAGAGCCGAAAATGGCAAGAGTCGTAGTACAAATATGGCAAGTTACATCCGGGGTGTTACAACACTCCACCACTACGAAAGGATCTCGTCCCGAGATCTAGGACTGAAAGAACTCCAGATATTCGGGTCCTCACGTTCCTAGGTGGCTTCTCGGTCGGCATGGGGTGACCACTTCACTTTTAGGAATTTGATAGACTTGTTGCGAGTCTTGCACTCGGTTTCTTCAAGAATAGCAACGGGATGCTCATGATAAGACATGTCTTCTTGGAGATCAATCTCTTCGAAGTTGATGGTGCGGTCAGGAGTCTTGAAGCATTTGCGAAGCTGTGACACGTGAAACACGTCGTGCACATTTGCGAAGTTGGATGGAAGCTCAAGTTGATAGGCGAGATTGCCGCTTTTGCCAATGATCTTGAAAGGACCCACGTATTTAGGGGCAAGCTTCCCTTTGATACCGAAGCGACGAGTACCTTTCATTGGAGAGACACGGAGGTAGACATGGTCTCCGATCTCGAAAGCCAAGTCACTATTCTTGCTATCATAGTAACTCTTCTGGCGCGATTGCACGGCTTTGAGATTTTCACGGATGACTTTACACATTTCTTCAGCTTCTGTGATTAAGTCATTGCCAAGAAGTTGGCGTTCACCAGTCTCTGACCAATTAAGAGGAGTACGACACTTTCTGCCATAGAGAATCTTGAATGGGGCCTTGCCTGAGCTTGCTTGGAAGCTGTTGTTGTAGGAGAACTCAGCATATGGAAGACAATCTTCCCACTTCATACCGAAAGAAATGACACAAGCCCTGAGCATATCTTCAAGAATTTGATTGACTCGCTCGACTTGTCCACTAGTTTGAGGATGGAAGGGTGTGCTGAAGCGAATGTTGGTGCCCATGGCCTTCTGAAAGGAGTCCCATAACTTAGAAGTGAAGACGCTTCCATGATCTAAAGATATCAACTGCGGAATGCCATGCAAGGAGACAATCCTGGAGGTATATAGCTCTGCCAACTGAGCTGCCGTGATAGATTCTTTGATAGGAAGAAAATGAGCCACTTTTGTAAGCTTGTCGATGACAACAAAGATAGCATCATTTCCACGCTTGGACTTGGGAAAACCAGTCACGAAGTCCATCTCAATATGGTCAAACTTCCATTCTGGAATGGCAAGAGGTTGGACGAGACCAGCTGGCCGTTGGTGTTCTGCTTTCACTCTTTTGCAGACATCACATTCATTCACGAATTGAGCAATTTCTCGCTTGATTCGAGTCCACCAATATGACTGCTTGAGGTCATGGTACATCTTCGTACCCAGGATGAATGGATAGGAGGGAATTGTGAGCCTCATTCATATTGACTTTATGTAGATCACCCTTAGGAACCACAATTCGGTCCTCGAAGAATAGAGTATCTTTGTCCTCAAGGCGATAGCACTTGTACTTGGGTTGGCTCTTGGCGATCCCATTTTTCACATTCTTCACCATTGCATCAAGAAGTTGTGCCTCACGAATTTGATCTTCCAAAGTAGGAGAGACTATGAGGTTGGCAACAAATCCTTGAGGAACAACTTGGAGATTAAGTTTGCGGAAAGCTTCACAAAGGTCCGATTGGAAGGGCTTGAGAATTAAGCTGTTGCAGTAAGCCTTGCTGCTCAAAGCGTCAGCAATGACATTGGCCTTACCTGGAGTATATTCGATACTCAGGTTGTACTCTTGAATCATTTCGACCCAACGAGTCTGCCTGAGGTTGAGGTTGGGTTGAGTGAAGATGTACTTGAGGCTCTTATGGTCAGTGAAGATGTCCACTTTCCTTCCCAATAAGAGATGTCTCCATGTGAAAAGAGCATGGACAACTGCCGCCAACTCGAGGTCATGAGTGGGGTAGTTCCTTTCGTTGGGCTTCAACTGGCGAGAGGTATAGGCCACAACTTTCTTCTCTTGCATTAACACAACACCGAGACCTTGCAGGGAGGCATCACAGAAAACTTCGAATGGTTTGGATTCATCAGGAGAAGTCAGAACTGGAGCTGTGACTAGCTTCTCTTTGAGGGTGTTGAAAGCGACGTCACACTCAGGTGTCAAGACATACTTCACATGCTTCTGGAGGAGGTCGGAAAGAGGCTTTGCAATCTTAGAGAAATTCTCAACGAATCTTCGACAATAGCTTGCAAGCCCAAGAAAGCTGCGGAGCTGCTTGACATTCTGAGGCGGTTCTCAATTCACAATTACAGACACCTTCTCATGATTAACAGCAATGCCCTTGGTGGAGATGATATGGCCAAGGTAGAGAACCTCATCGAGCCAAAACTCACACTTTGAAAACTTCGCATAGAATTGATGCTCTCTGAGTTTGTCCAACACCAATCTCAAATGTTTGGCATGATCCTCCTTGGTCTTGGAAAAGACCAAAATATCATCGACATACACCAAGATGAAATCATTTGTGTAAGGGTTGAAGATGAAGTTCATCATGCGAGAGAATGTTGGAGGAGCATTGACAAGACCGAAAGACATGACAATATATTCATAAGAACCATAGCTTGTTCTGAATGCTGTCTTGGGGATATCTTGTTCACGAATCCGAATATGATGATAACCCATACGGAGGTCAAGCTTGGAGAATACTTGAGCACCTTTAAGTTGATCGAAAAGCTCATTGATGTTGGGAAGTGGGTACTTGTTCTTTATTGTCTTCTTGTTCAATGGGCGGTAGTCGACACAAAGTCGGTCCGTGCCGTCCTTCTTCTGGACAAAAAGAACACGATGACCCCATGGAGATGAAATCGGTCTGATTAGACCCAGACGCTCTTATTCATCGATCTATTTCTTAAATTCCTTCGGTCCAAGCTTGTAAGGACGTTTGCAAACAGGTTTCGTGCCAGGCTCAAGATCAATGACGAATTCAACTGGCCGGTGAGGAGGCATTCCTGGAAGCTCTTCTGGAAAGACGTCTTGATATTCACAAATGACTGGAATCTGAGAGATGGCATCCAACTCGCCCTTCTCATTGAGAGAAAATAGTCGAATGGTATGATCACGAGCGGCATAGATGATCACATCCTCAGACGAGTGTGTCAATTGAATCTGCCTGGCAGCACAATCAAGCTGAGCCTTGTGCTTAGAAAGCCAGTACATGCCGAGAATTAGATCAATATCCGAGTCACCAAGAACAATAGGAGAAGACAAAAACTTATAGTCGCCCATCTCGATAGACACGTCCGGGACGCAATTGTTAGATGTCATTTGCTTCCCCGGGGACACAATCTTCAACGGGAAAGGAATATTTTTGGTCACAAACTCATGCTTGGCAACAAAAGGTCTTGAAATGAAAGAAAGCGATGCGCCAGTATCAAACAATACTTTTGCAGGAAAAGAGTTCACTGGAAGGTTACCCATGATCACTTCTGAAGAGTCCTCTGCCTGAGCTGCGTTCATCATGTTGACCTTTGCAAACTTGGAATTATGCTTGACCACTGCATTACTGGCAGATCTCACAGGAGGAGGAGGCGGAAGGCGCCTTTGGTTGAAGCATTTGTTTGCATAGTGCCCTTTCTGCTGACACTTGTTGCAAGTAACCTCTGAGAGCGGACGGTGATAAGGAGCACTTGACCTTGGAGCATGAGACGGAGCTTTGTTCTGATAGCCTGGGTTGGGTGGGTGGGAAGATCCATTGCCACCTTTACTCTTCTGCTGGTAAGGCCGACGAAATGGAGGAGGAGGCAACCAGAATATATGTTGCTTAGCTTCCACTTGAGTTGAAGAAGAAGATGGAGTTGCATCCCTGACTCTCTTCTTAGAAGCATCGCACTTGAGCTGATCGGCTTCTTGCTTTAGTGCCATGTTGTAGAATTCATCATACTTTGTCGGCTCAAAAAGCACGAGAGCTAGTTGCAGATCTTCTCTGAGGCCACCTCTGAATTGATAAATCATGCTCTTCTCATCAGTGAAGTCTTGTTTAGCGAAGCGAGCGAGCCTCTGAAATAGGATGTTGTATTGGTAAACATACATGCTTCCTTGCTTGAGATTGCGGAACTCCTTGCGCTTACTCTCGGCAACACTTTGAGGAATGTGGTGAGCTTTGAAGTCTCGGCGGAAATCATCCCAGGTAATCACACGACCTCCTCTGGAATCTTTGTATTGTTGATACCACTCAACAGCTTGGTCTTTTAGTTGAAACGAAGCAAACTTGACAAAGTCCTCAGGCCTGACATTGCTACACTCAAAATGTTTGCTGATATCCACGAGCCAATTGTCGGCGTCTGTGGCCTCGCCACAGTTACTGAAGGACTTCGGCTAGTTTGCGAGGAACTGATTGAGGGTAGCAAACTGAGCTTGATTGTTGCCTTGGCATTGATTTCCTTGGTTTCGCTCTTGCAAGAGTTGCAAAAGCATATGAATGTTGGCGTTGGTGGTGGCCATGACAGCTTGCCATGCCTCCGGAGGTGGAGGTGGTGGTGGAGGTTTCGGATTCTGACGCGTTGGAGGAGCCATCCTGAAGAGGTTGACATCCGTTAGCATCTTGAAAGACATATATTCAAGTTGAATCAATGGATCGAAATTGCAACATATAGCCTTAACATTCGAACAAGAATGAACGAATGAATTACAAAGTAAATCATCACACTTCCATAAGTTAGGAAGCCACTTAGATAAAGGTAGATGAATAAAGCAACAAGGTACAGATATGAACAAATAATTGGTAAGGATTACCCAATCACAAACCAAATATCTGCGGGAAGAAATACTAGAGCTACATGAATTCCCACCTATAAAACTCCCGAAACTTTCTAGTTATGCAATCAGGTGTTGGGGATACAGGGGAAGCATAATATCTCACCGAAAACTAGCAAATCCTACATCCAGCTGTATCCATCCTTCAACACATAACCAAGAAACCTTCGGAAATCATTTTCCTCAACCTTCGAAAAGCATCCGTTATACGAGTTATGGAAATACTCCCGAACTCCCGCCCCAGTACTGGGTGGCGTCGAGGTTATCTCACCAACAACTGCAAAAAGGAGATTTTCGATGTCGGCGAACTCAGGTATTCCAGAATTGCAACGATAAAATTGTGACGACAACACCTCGGAGCTCAACTCCCGGGGACACTGCCACAACCCCTAAATGTCAGAAGGCACCAAGAACAATGTTCTCGTCACAAAACCATCGAAATGATTCCAAGATACCCGCGTGATCCTAATTTTTTTAGTGAAATTTGAGGAGAGAAGAGTCAAAACTGTACGTCAGGATGCCTCACCAGAGCGACGAAGGGACTGAGGAGTAAAAAGAATCCTACTCTCCGATATATATAATCCTAAGACTCAAAACATTTTTCTAGACTCAACAACATCAGCGATTCAATCAAGTAGGGGGCTCCTAAGTCGGGGAAGGCTCTGATTACCAACTTGTAACACCCACGATGCGGCTATATCTCCCACGTGTCGGAGCATGACTTAGAGGCATAACCGCATAGTAGGCATGTCGCAAGAGGGGTAATCTTTACACATCCCATGTACTGAATAAGAAAGGGATAAAGAGTTGGCTTACAATTGCCACTTCACACAATACATAAATATATCATACATCATCTAGAATACAATCAAGGTCCGACTACAGAACGAAATAAAGAAAGACAACCCCAAATGCTAGATCCCCGATCGCCCCAACTGGGCTCCTCTACTGATCATCCGGAAAAGACACATAGTAACGGCCCGAATCCTCGTTGAACTCCCACTTGATTTCGGTAGCGTCCCCTGCACTGGCATCATCGACACCTACATCAATTTGGAAGTATCTGTGAGTCACGAGGACTCAGCAATCTCACACCCTCGCGATCAAGACTATTTAAGCTTAAAGGAAGGAAAAGGGTAGTGAGGTGGAGCAGCAGCAAGCACTAGCATATATGGTGGCTAACTTACGCAAATGAAAGCGAGAAGAGAAGCAAAGCACGGGCGAGAAGCTAATAATGATCAAGAAGTGCTCCTGAAACTACTTACGTTCAAGCATAACACGAGACCGTGTTCTCTTCCCGGACTCTGTCGAAAATACACCATCATGGCTACACACGCGGTTGATTCATTTTAATTAAGTGAAGTGTTAGGTTCTCTACAACCGGATATTAACAAATTCCCATCTGCCCATAACCGCGGGCAGGACTTTTGGAAGTTCAAAACCCTGCAGGGGTGTCCCAACTTAGCCCATCCCAAGCTCTCAAGGTCAACGAAGGATATTCCTTCTCCCAAGAAGACCCGATCAGACTCGGAATCTCGGTTACAAGACATTTCGACAATGGTAAAACAAGACCAGCAAAGCCTCCCGATGTGCCGACAAATCCTAATAGGAGCTGCACATATCTCGTTCTCAGGGCACACCGGATGATCACTACGTACAACTAAAACCAACCCTCAAGTTTCCCCGAGGTGGCGCTGCAAGTGGCTCTATTTTGGACCAACACTCAGAGGAGCACTGGCCCGGGGGTTTAAAATAAAGATGACCCTTGAGTCCGCGGAAACCAAGGGAAAAGGCTTAGGTGGAAAATGGTAAAACCAAGTTGGGCCTTGCTGGAGGAGTTTTATTCAAGGCGAACTGTCAAGGGGTTCCCATAACACCCAACCGCATAAGGAACACAAAATCAAGGAACATAACACTGGTATGATGGAAACTAGGGCGGCAAGAGTGGAACAAAACACCAGGCATAAGGCCGAGCCTTCCACCTTTTACCAAGTATATAGATGCATTAAAGTAAACACGATATAATAATGATATCCCAACAATATCCATGTTCCAACATGGAACAAACTTCAACTTCACCTGCAAGTAGCAACGCTATAAGAGGGGCTGAGCAAAGCGGTAACATAGCCAAACAATGGTTTGCTAAGAAAGGTGGGTTAGAGGCTTGTCATGGCAATATGGGAGGCATGATATAGCAAGTGGTAGGTATCGCAGCATAGCAATAGAGCAAACAACTAGCAAGCAAAGGTAGAAGTGATTTCAAGGGTATGGTCATCTTGCCTGCAAAGTTCTCCGAGTTGACGAAAGCTTGATCCTCGTAAGTGTACTCTATGGGTTCCTCGATCACGCACTCGTCTCCCGGCTCTACCCAAAGCAAGAAAACAAGCAAATGAAACAACAATCAACCACAGTGCAATGCGCAAGAAACATGATGCAAAACATGGCATGATATGCGGGATGTGATATGCAATGCATATGCGTGCTTCGGAAGGGAAAGAATGAACCATGCATCAACTTGGAAAACCAAGTGCGCCACTGGAAAGATGAGTTGATTTCGGTCAAAATTGATATAAAGATCACCGGAATCGGATGCACGACTTGCAAATGGCAAACAAAACAAGAATGACACAATTCTGCGATTAACAGCACGATGCCATCTAGAATGCAACAAGAAACTAAGCTACTGCACTCCAACATAACAAGAAAGCACATGAAAGTGATATACTCAAGATGCTTGACAAAAGATGAACACTAAGAAATCACACAAGAGCAGGTCCAAACAAGCATGACAAAAGTACAAAAGATATCAGCATCACAGACTTAGTGAAAATACTAACATGCCAGGAATTAACATCAGGAAGCAACGTCTAGAGCAAGCAAACTATATGCTACAGGAACATATCATAGCAAAACAAGGCATGGCATGAATCTACTAAATGCATAGAACAAAAGTCCCTTACTGAGCAAGAGTCAAAAGTGCACAAAAAATATGATGGCACTCATGTAAACATAGCAAGTTTCGTTAACAAATTCAGACTTAGCAGAAAACTGAGCATGGCATCAACAGAATTACGAAGGCATCTTTGCGAGCTCGATTCACTCATCACAAAGCCTTGCATGACAAACTAAGCATACTACCAGCAAGAAGACATGATCATAAGGCTAACCATGGCAAGACCAAGTTTATAGCATGCTTGGATCAACTACAACAACCATGGCAAAATTGTTTAACATGTAAACAATCTCCCAGGAACATTTTATAGCAAAAGTAGAGTAAGATTAAGTCATGCTAGGGCACTCCATAAATGCAAACAGGGGCATGGATGGATAGATCATAACCATATGTCAGAATCATCCTTACTGAAGATACTCAAAACAAGCATGGATCTCACTATAGCAACATGAATACATGGCATAAAAATAACAGCAGAGCAATGACTTAGTGAAATTCTAAGTCTCTGAAATTAGCAATGTCCCGAGAGCTACTTTGCATGCTTGTGATAGTCACCAAAAATATCACAAAAATACATGGAAAACACCCCTGTAAAGATGGCATGGCATAGACCAAAACACATGTAGATATCATGTTCATATGAAGCACACCACAAATGTGGCAAAAATGACAAATGCTCATAAACTGCTAAGAATCAACATCTAACATTTTATAGCACTCTTGCATCAACGATTTGGGCATCAAGATGGACACAAACAAGCATGTCACAATGGAACAAAATGAAGAGCACATCATGATGAACATTTTGATATATCACACACACAAAACGGAGCTACGGATGAGAAGTTATGGCATGATGAACATGGCATAAAAAAATAATAGAGGAAAAGACCTAGAGATATTTTAGACCTCCAGATCTAGGGTTCGTCGGCGCGGAAGTCGAGGTTCGCCTGGATCTCACCGGATCTGGGAAGGAGAGGGCAGGAGATGGAGGAGGGGGCTCGCCGGAGTGCTCGAGCCTCGCTGGAGTCGAGCTTGGGGAGGAGGTGGAGGTCGGGCGTGGCGGGGTGGAGCGAGGAGCGGTGGTGCGGTGGCCGGAGGCAGCGCCGGGGTGAGGCGGCGGTGGACGGCGCGGGGCAAGGCGCGTCGCCTGCGGCGGGGCAAGACGGTGGGCGGCGGCGCGCAGAACGGCGGGCGGCACAGCGGGATCAAGCGGCGGCGGCTCGCATGGGCCCACGGCGGCGCGGAGGCGATGCGGGGCCAGGTGGCGGGCACTGAGTGGCTCGGGGCGGCTGCGCGATTTCGTCCGGCGCGGGCGGACGTGTCCGTCGGTGCGAGGAGGGGATTTTTAGGGTTTGGACCCGGATTTGGACGGGGAGGACATATTTCTACCTAGAAGGAGGTGGGAGTGTCCAAATGAGGTGTAGCTTTTGACCACGCGATCGTGATCCGACGATGGAGGACATGGGATAGGTTTGGATGGGTTATTGGGCCACTTTGGAGGGGTGTTGGGCTGCAACACACAGGAGGCCTTTCCGGTACCCCGGTTACACGTTGGAGTATCAAACGGACTCCAAATGGCACGAAACTTGACAGGCGGTCTACCGGTGGTGTACCAAGGCCGCTTGGAAAATCTCGGTCCATTCCGAGAACGTTTAACACCCGCTCACGAAAAGAGGCAAAAGGGGGGTGCCGGAGGACGTAGGAGTGTCGGATTGCAAAACGGACAACGGGGAAAAAGCTCGGATGCATGAGACGAACACATATGCAAATGCGATGCACATGATGACATGATATGAAATGCATGACATGAACAAAATGCAAAACGAAGACAAAACCCAACCATGAGGAATCTCATAACTTAGAGCTGAAAATGGCAAGAGTCGGAGTACAAATATGGCAAGTTACATCCGGGGTGTTACAACACTCCACCACTATGAAAGGATCTCGTCTCGAGATCTAGGACTGAAAGAATTCCGGATATTCGGAACGGAGGTGGTCCTCGCGTTCCCAGGTGGCTTCTCGGTCGGAATGGTGTGACCACTTCACTTTCAGGAATTTGATAGACTTGTTGCGAGTCTTGCGCTCGGTTTCTTCAAGAATAGCAACGAGATGCTCATGATAAGACATGTCTTCTTACAGATCAATCTCTTCGAAGTTGATGGCGCGGTCATGAGTCTTGAAGCACTTGCGAAGCTGTGACACGTGAAACATGTCGTGCACATTTGCGAAGTTGGATGGAAGCTTAAGTTGATAGGCGAGATTGCCTCTTTTGCCAATGATCTTGAAAGGACCCACGTATCTAGGGGCAAGCTTCCCTTTGATACCGAAGCGACGAGTACCTTCCATTGGAGAGACACGGAGGTAGACATGGTCTCCGATCTCGAAAGCCAAGTCACTATGCTTGCTATCATAGTAACTCTTCTAGTGCGATTGCGCGGCTTTGAGATTCACGGATGACACTACAAAAAAAAGACACATCCGTGACATTTTGGGCCGAACGAAATTTTTTTCTGTCATACATATGACACTTCTATGACGATAATTGTGAAAAAACCTGGTATCATCATAGATGTGGTGGGCTCCTACTTCTATGACAAAAAATCATGACACAAAATGGGCTTTTCGTCCTGGACGGGCCAGAGACGCAGCTGCATGACATTCTTTGGGCCGTCCATGACGGAAAAAACCGTGGTAGAAGCGAGGGCGAGGAAAATTTCGGGGAGTTCCCGGTTACGGTGGGAGGTCGGGGGCCGAGCGATGCGCGTTTCTCTCGTACACGTACGCGCATGTGTGTGAGGCGTTGGCTCTAACTAAACCCGAGCGAGGCGTTGGGCTCTAATTGAACCCGAGCGATTGCACTGCAGTCTACGCCTTACTGAACCCGAGCGATCGATCGATGGCTGTTAACTAAACCCGATCGAGCGATTCCTTCGCTACTGCTGCTAACTGAAGCTGATTGATGCTGCCTCTGGGATGAAGAGTAAGCGTTGCGGGGGGGGGGGGGGGGGGGTTGGATGAACAGTGAGCAGTGGTGTTGCTTCTGGATGAACAGGACCCCGTGGTGTGGAGGGCTGGATGAACAGTGGACGGTGGAGGGGTGCCCGTGGAGGGGTGGTGGAATAGGACCCCGTGGTGTGGAGGGCTGGATGAACAATAGACGGTGGAGGGGTGGTTGAACAGTAGCCGGTGGAGTAGCGCGTGGTGGAGGCTGGATGAACAGGAGCCCGTGGAGGCTGGAGGAGGTCGACGGTGGAGATGAACAGTATCCTGTGGAGTCCCGTTTTGTAGTACGCCACACCCCTCCCGATGAACAGGACCCCCGTTTCGACCGTAGCGCTCCAACACAAGTCTGTTTCGTCCGTTTTGCGGTACGCCACACCCCTCCCGATCAACAGGACCCCCGTTTCGACCGTAGGAGGTCTGTTTCGTCCGTTTTGCGGTACGCCAGACCCCTCCCGATGAACAGGATCCCGTTTCGAACGTGGCCGGTTGAACACAAGGCCGTTTCCTCCATTGTGCGGTACGCCAGGCCTCGTTTCCATCGCCTGTTTCGTCCAGACCCTCCCGTCCAAGCCCAACCGGTTGGCTCCCACGCGTTCCGTTGCCTCCCGATGAACACAGCGCATTCCGTTGCCTCCCCATGAACACGACGCATTCCGTTGCCTCCCCATGAACACGACGACGATGTTGTTTCTCCGTTCCGACCCAGCCATGTCAACGAGCCCTGGCCGTACGTATGCGCGAGTAGGCGTTCGAGACCCTACCCATATGTACACATACGTGGCCATATTTTCTTTCTTGCACCCTGGCCGCTGTACGTACGTGTACATGCTACGTGCGCGCCTCTACTATGACACGTGCGCGCCTCTTCATCCACCAATATATATGTACGTACACGTTCGCGACCAGAATGACAACTCTACGTACGCTTCGACTAGGTGGGTCCCGACTGTCAGGCACTTCCTTGCGTGCGAAGATGTAGCTGGTGGGTCCCAACAGTCAGGGGGGTGAATCGTTTTGTTTTTTTTGCCTGGACGCACTTCCTTGCGTGCGAAGGTGTAGCTGGTGGGTCCCAGCAGTCAGGGGAAACTTTTTTTCACGAAATACGGTGGCCCGTCCGGTGGGTCCCCGCTGTCAGGTGGATGAATAATATTTTGCGCGTAATAAGGAGGCACTTTCTTGCTGCGGCCGTGGACCCAGCTGTCAGCGTCTCCACGCACAGTACTCTTCCGATGGAAGTCGATCGTTGACCACATTGACCACGCCACGCCGAGAGCACCACGACGGTGGACGACGACGAGGCCTAGGAAGGGGATGACACAGAGGCAGGGAAGACTCTGCAGTTGTCTTCCACGCGGAGGGGAGTACGACTGTACGAGGGTTTACTGGTTCTTCTGCCGTCGCTGGAGAATAACAGCAGGTGTTGGTGAGTAGAGGGATGGCTAGGCTAGCGATGGGAGTATGGTGGGGCGGTGAGGCCTGCGCGGCAGCACAGCCGGCCACGGGGAGGAGGGAGCAGGCAGTCCCGCCGGCGCTTGTTTGAGCGGCTGGAGCAGGAAGAGCAGAGATTGAAGAAGCACGACGGTCGTTGGATGGACATCCAATAGTCAGTGCTTGTGCGTCAACCTTTTTTTTAGGAAAGCCTCAAATCTGTGGAAAACAGCATACAACCCATCTACCATTATTTCTAATAATTTACAGCCCATTTTCTAATTCTTGAGATTTTTTTGGAGCCCATATTCTTTTTGTTAGCATTACAGCCCATATTGTGGCCATGGTTAAAAAAGTATATGAAATTTTGCATATTTTGGTGCGGTCCGAACTGTTTTTAATCCCGAAATTTCGACTCACATTCAAACTGATTTTAAAAATAAATGTATATCAATATAAAATCCAACAAATTCTCCACGCATAAAAATTAATGTAATTTAAAATCTTGAAATGAAAAAAAGATATTTGAAACTAATTGCCAGTTTGATGTGTTTTAAAAATGTACATCCCATTTCTCATTACTGATGGGCCATTTTCTCGGCCAGCCGAATGAAAGCTCTCCTCGTCTTGAAAGATTTGCAGCCCAACAGGCCTGACAAAGCGACTTACTTGGCAAATCACAAAAAAACTGGGCTGTGGCCATGGACCCAGCTGCCAGCCTCTCCATGTACAGTACTCTTCCGATGGAAGTCGTTCCTTGACCACGTTGACCACGCCGCGCGGAGAGCACCACGTCGGTGGATGACGGCGAGGCCTAGGAAGGGGACGACGCGGAGCCGGGGAAGATGTGGCAGTGGAAGCCCGCGTGGAGAGGAGTACGAGGGTTCACTGGTTCGGGTGCGGTGTGAGGCTGCCGTCGCCGCAGGGCCTGGCCAGCGGTGGGAATAGTAGGGGGCGGTGAGGCCTATGCGGCAGCACAGCCGGCCACGGGAGGCAGGAGCATGCGGCATGACCGGCGCTGCTTTGGGAGGCTGGAGCAAGAAGACCAGAGGTTGAAGAAGAACCACGGCCGTTGGATGGACATCATACGGTCACTGGAGCTAGAATCATTCATATTGACTAAGTTGACAAAGCCCTTTGTCCCCGTCAACTTAGTAGGCCCACAAGTCAGCCTCCCACCGAGGTGGGTACCAGCTAGCTGGGGGAGTATTCATTTTTTTGTGCGTAGTAAGGAGGCACTTTCGGTGGGTCCGAGCTGACAGCGGGGGGAACCTTTTTTTTGCGAAATACGATGGCCCGTCCGGTGGGTCCTAGCAGTCAGGGGGAAACGATTTTTTTGCAAAATATTGGTGGCCCGTCCGGTGGGTCCCCACTGTCAGGTGGAGGAATAATTATTTTCCGCGTAATAAGGAGGCACTTCCTTGCGGCTGCAGTGGACCCAACTGTCAGCCTCTCCACATACAGTACTCTTCCAATGGAAGTTGGTCGTTGACCACATTGACCACGCCGCGCCGAGAGCACCACAACGGTGGACGAGGGCGAGGCCTAGGAAGGGGACAACGCAGAGCCGGCAGTGGATGCCCACACGGAGAGGGGTACGAGCATTCACTGGTTCGGCTGCGGTGTCAGGCTGCCGTCGCCGCAGAATAACAAGGGGTGTGGGTGAGTGGAGGGATGGCCTGGCCAGTGGTGGGAGTAGTATGGGGGCGGTGAGGCCTCCGCGGTAGCACAGCCGGCCACAGGAGGCCAGGAGCAGGCGGCACGACCGGCGCTGCTTTGGGCGGCTGGAGCAAGAAGACCAGAGGTTGAAGAAGCACTATGGCCGTTGGATGGACATCATACGGTCATTGGAGTATTGACTAAGTTGACAAAGCCCTCCGTCCCCGTCAACTTAGTAGGCCCACAAGTCAGACCAACAATATGGTGGGTCCCAGCTAGCAGGGGGTATTCATTTTTTGGGCGTAATAAGGAGGCACTTCCTTACGTGCGAAGATATAGCTGGTGGGTCTGACCTGTCAGCGGGGGGAACGTTTTTTTCGCGAAATACAGAGGCCCTTCCTGTGGGTCCTAGCTGTCAGGTGGAGGAATCATTATTTTGCACGTAATAAGGAGGCATTTCCTTGCATGCGGGCATGGACCTAGCTGTCAGCCTCTCCACGTACAGTCCACTTCCGATGGATGTCGTTCATTGACCACGTTGACCAGGCCGCGCCGAGAGCACTAGGGCGGTGGACGACGGCGAGGCCTAGGAAGGGAACGACACAGAGCCAGGGAATACTCGGCAGTTGTTTCCCACGCGGAGGAGTACGAGGGTTTACTGGTTCGTCTGCCATCGTCGGAGAATAACAGCATGTGTGGGTGAGTAGAGGGATGGCTAGGCCAGCGATGGGAGTACGGTGGGGCCGTGAGGCCTGCGCGGCAGTATAGCCGGCCGAGGGAGGAGGGAGCAGGCAGTCCCGCCGGCGCTTGGTTGAGCGGCTGGAGCATGAAGAGCAGAGATTAAAGAAGCATGACGGCCGTTGGATGGACATCCAACAGTCACTGCCCTCATGTGTTGACTAAGTTGACAGGGCTTTGCGTGTGCGTCAACCTTTTTTAATGAAAGCATACGCGTCAACTTGTAGTAGGCGCACAAGTCAGCCTCAAATATGTGGAAAACAACATACAGCCCATCTGCCATTATTTCTAATAATGTACAGCCCATTTGCTAATTCTTAAGAATTTTTTTGGAGCCCATCTTCTTTTTGTTAGCATTACACCCCATATTGTGGCCACGGAAAGTGTACGAAATTTTGCATATTTTGGTGCGGCCAACTGTTTTTAATCCAGAAATATCGATTCACATTCAAACTATTTTGAAAAATAATTTATATAAATATAAAATCCAAATAATTGTCCACGCATAAAAATCAATGAAATTTAAGATCTTGTAATGAAAAAAAATTGAAACTAATTCCTGGTTTGACGTGTTTTAAAAATGTACAACCCATTTCTGGGCAAACCGAATAGAACTCTCCTCGTCTTGAAAGATTTGTAGCCCAGCAGGGCCAATAAAGCAAGTAGGCCTTGTTTGGGTATTTCTTTAAAAAAATAGAACTGGGCTAGCCATTTTCAGCAAGAAAAAACACAACTGGGCTCATGATGTGGTAAACATAAATAAAACCCTGGCTAGACGGGTCACAGCCCCGCACAGCCCCGTTGTTACCCTGATCCGTCGCTAAAACTAGTATAAATAACAACTTCTTGTTCCTCAAAAAAATGCGCGACTTGCTGGGTCCCTGGTGTTAGCCGCTCATAGTGTAATTCTCTCGTTTATTGACTATGTTGACAATGGCGTGAGCCCCAGATGTCCGACCATTAGGAGGAACCATATTTTGGGCTTGTACTATAGAGGCACTTGCTTGCGTACTGCCATGACGCTGGTGGGTCCCTACTGTCATCCTCTCCATGTACAGTCATCTCCTTGTTCCTCTCGGTTGTTGATGATGTTTACAACGCAAGAGGGTGGCGCACTGTGCACGGCGAGCGAACCAAGGCCGCAAGGCGGAGGACGACGGTGAGGCCTTGGACGGAACGAACAGGAGCCATTGAAGATGCGCCGGTCCAGTCGTAGGCGAAGGGGAGTACGAGGGTTGAATGGTTCGGGCGCGGGTGCGTGTTGGGGCTGACATCGCCGGAGAATAACAGGACGTGTGGGGGAATAGACGGAGGGACTGGCCAACGTTGGAGGGTACGTACGGTAGGGCGGCGGTGGCGCAACCATCCATGGGAGGCAGGAGCAGGCGGAGCCGACGGGGTGGTTTGGTTTGGGCGGCTGGAGGAAGAAGAATACAAGAGATAGAAGATACACGACAGATGTTGGATGTCAATCCAACGGCTGGTAGGAAGAATCGTTTGTTGACTGGCTAGTAAGTCGACACCACCTTGGATAGGCTATTTTCTCGCGGGTCCCAAATGTCAGAATCCAAATCTGTCTCGGTCTTGCAGACTTTCCTATGAAAATTTATAGCCCATTTGATGTGATAGTTCGAAATAAGTTTGTGGGTGTTGGTGGGGGCTAATCACTTGGCTTCTGTAATGCACAGTGAGCTCAAGCAGCCGGCGAGAGTGATGTTATTTCGCTTGGTTGGGATTTGTTACAATATTTCACTCTAAATTAAACGAATGGCAAGCCATTTGCCTTGTTTCAAAGAAAATATGACAGTCACAGCCGAGTTGAAAAGGGCAGGAACATCTAACTCCAGCTTACAAACTGGACAAAAGCATGAGGGTTAATTGTTCATCAGGTTTACAAAAAAACCATATTGAAAAGGGTAACAACATCTAACTCCAGCACTATTTTCGGCAGTCACAGTCAAATGGATCGGTCAGGTCCATAGAATGAACATCCTGGGTCGTAAAATTTACTGGATTATGACCACAATATGTTGTAAATAGAAGCCCGACATGTTGAGAAGCTCTTTTGCCCACCCGAAACTCCTTTTTTTGCTCTTCGACATACCCATCTGTCAATTCAGTAAGTATATACGCCTTTGAATTGATTTTACTATTTACTAGTGTGGATGGTCTGTTTTGTCTTGGGCCCAGAGAAACAATTACTACTAGTACAGTGGAGACACTCTACAGCTACCCAGAAAAATAATTACTACTAGTATAGTGGAGACACTCTACCGCTTCTGGCTCCTCCTAGGTCATTGAAACGTCTCCCTCTATTGAATGCCGTTATACTTTTGTTCACCGACATGCGGGCCATGCAGCGCGCGGGCCCAAATGCCATCCACCAAATTAGAAGGCAGTATGCAGGCGGAGAGTCACCCCGGTCGTAGCGCGACAGTAACGAGCCGTCGTATCACAAAACCCCACCTCCCCGCAGTCTAAGTTTGACGGACGAAGCAACCATCATTTCACTCTTCGTTGAATCCCCTCCCCCCTCACTGTCTTCAAGAAAGGCAACACTCGCATCTGCCACTGTTCTTCTCTCTAAACGAAGGGAAGGTAAGCGGATCCATGATGTTGGTATATTTTTGTTCAGTGAAAAAAAAGAACTTCTGCAAAGCAGTAACCGATCCTCACTCTCTTTTTTGTTTCATTGTCATTGCGATTGTGTTTTCCTTTCAATGGTCTCCTAGTATTTGTCAGTTTCATAATGGACCAAGGAGAACCAGGAAAAGATCTGCCGATATTGGAGTAGACACGGGAGGCTGATCCCCACGAGACAGAGAGCTCCAAGAAGATGGAGGCAACCACCGAGCCGACCCCAGATACGCTCACGACCACTACTGAGATGGTCAACGCCCCGTTTGAGGTTACAGCCCCCGTGGCACTGCAGGAGCAATTTTCCCCCTTCGAGGATGTGTCCCCCCCGTTGAGCTGCCCAAGGTGATTTCCTTCTTTGCCGATCTCGATTGTGGTTTTTCATCTAAGTATGTGGTGACTTTTTTTAGAAAAGGAAGTATGTGGTGATTAATAATGCAAAATTTTATTAGCTTCGATGCCATGCTATACATAGTTGTTTAAATAACTTGTGTTTCTTATACTGAAAAGTAATTCAGAATTTGTTTCTGTTTCAATTAGAGCCCTGATGCAGACAAGGATTGTGTGGTTGTACATGTCACTCGCTATGAGGCAGACGACCTGAATATACGCAGTGGGAAAACAGAGTTCTTAGGCTGTTGGATCATGGAAGCCATTTGCGGTTATACCAATGAAGAGTTGTATTCTAGCCTCATTGTTGTCAGGCGTGTTGTCCAGGGTGCACTGAAGCACAAGAAGTTCAAAGCTACTCCTTCGTTTGTGAGGCATACTGTTCTTGTCAAGCTTACGCAGGAAGATGACATGGCAAGTTTATCAGTGGAAAGGCCACAAGGTTGTCTTCATGAAGGTTCACAGGATTGAGCTGCTGCGAGACATCCTCGATGATGTTCATGGCAAGGTCCGTCTTGTGTCCAGCCCAAATTAGATCGAGGCATGAAATAGTTGCCCCAGCTAGTGTTTAATAGTAGTTTGGATTGTGTCTAATTATCCGAACCTTGCCTGTTATCGACCCCTCAGGGCTAGTACTTTGTTTGAATCCGTATATGGGAACTGCTGCTACTTTTGTGTGCCCGTGAATCATGTCAGAACCATCGTAATTGTTGCCAAAACAGATGCTTCCTCACTAGTTTTTTCGTGAATATGGCATGGTAAGACATAAGTTGTCACGGTTTATCATACGAGCAGTGTGTGTTTTGATGAAATAGAGCACTCATTCGAGAACCGTGCGCCGACGTATACATAAGTACTTGTAAACACTGTTGGTGCTACCCCACTTGTAAGCAGTTGTGCAAAACACGGCACATTGGTTCAACTCGCTTCAACGCTAGGCTATCGACCAGCTAACAATCAACAATTTGCTATCTGACATATAAGCAACTATGTATGTTGTTACAGTGGTTCATGCAGTTAATTGAGGCCACAATGTAATAAATTCCAAACGTTCACACGCTAGTCCAGCGCTCATGTGGAACACTCACATTAAACTCGTCTTCATAAAAAACTTGAAAAGCATAAGTTAAGCAATTTTATACATCTCAATGATTCATAGAACATAACAAACATATACTAGTTCACAGCAAAAGAAAAAGTTGTGAGAAGGTTTACAAATCAGGAAAAAACAAGCAAGGCTTCTCTGAGCAAAGGGCCTCCTGGCAGGCTTAAATTTCCTGGAGTTCACTCTGGTTTTTCTTGTTGCCACCATTCAGGGTTAGGTTCTCTCATTCCAGAATAACCAATTATAATTGTGGTCTCAGCTGGAATGCTGAATTGAACCATGCAGTGTACTGACCAGCTGAAATGCTTGTGCATTCCACTAAATTTAAGCACCGCTATTTGCAGAAATAAGCAGACCACAATGCCTCTTGTCCGCGCACCTGTCCAAAAAACCGCCGTGCAGCCGTGCCAGCTAGTCCTCGGTCCATGGATGAACTGGTAGAAAGTGCATTCCGGACTAGGATGGAGTTGTTTTCGCTCGTCCCTGCACTGCAATCAGGAAGTAAAACATATGAATCAGCTTCTTTTAGATTGTGTTGGTCATTCTACCTTAGTTACTACCAATGTAGGGATACCTTGAGGATGGGAGGTTAGATGACGACAATGAGGGATAGCCATCTCATTTTGCGCAGTTGTACTAAAACTGAGGTGTGTGCTTTTGATTGCGCGGATAGAAACAATACAGAGACAGACATCCCGAAACAATATGGAGACAGACATCCCTGTTTGCGCAAATACGAAATACGGTTATTTGAACAATGACATATATTACTACTTTCCCCCGTTTCCTCTTAGAACCAAGTCCTAGATTCATGCTACAACTTTCCCACTTTCTTCCCTATTTGAACCAACGCTTTGAGTCGACTGTACGAACTAGCTTTACTTCCAATAATAGTAGAAGTCTAGGTGGCTCTGGAACAGCAGACGGAAGTAGAAAAGGATCCACACGAAGGGAGCTGGGGCAGTAGAGCAAGGTAGGTTTCGAAG
Organism: Triticum urartu; assembly: GCF_056163025.1. Classification (NCBI taxonomy): domain Eukaryota; kingdom Viridiplantae; phylum Streptophyta; class Magnoliopsida; order Poales; family Poaceae; genus Triticum; species Triticum urartu. The sequence goes on along the minus strand of NC_141876.1, from coordinate 231,425,521 downwards.
GAATATATACCTGAGGGTCGTCGGCATGTGGCAAAGATGGCGTCGGGAGGCCGCATCTTGGCCACAATACCGTAGGGAGGAAGAAGGGGTCGGAGGCCCTCCCGAGCCAGCGCTCTCTCGGAGAGAACGACACGGCCGCTGATCGGGACGCGCGGGCAGCCGTTGGTATCCTCCCTTGCCGCCGACAACAGCATGAACGATGCACCTACACCCCTACCCCGGTCGAGGTTGTCCGGCCGGATTTGTGACCAGCCGTGAGCTGAGAGAGAGTGTGGCCACCTATGTGTTGCTTAGATCTGGAGAGCATGAGAGAGTGAACGAGAGGAACCCTAGTAAAGAAAGTGCTAAGGTTCCTGCTTTTATATATAGTGGAGTGATTTTGTTGTACCAGCTTCAAAAAAATGCGCTCCTGCGTGTACCCGTGAGTGGGTGTGAGAGAACTAGTGCGTGCGTGCACCGCTTCTCTTCGTGAGAGTACAATATACTATGCCAAAAGAACGTTCGCCGCAAGAGTAATAGTATAAGTGTGTGACGTGTGAGCTAAAATAAAATGTGTGCGCCGTCTTTTGTTTTTAGAAGTTCTGAGGGTAGGGTGTGCAGAGCACATATGTGCGTGACGTCTACCTGCAGATAGACGGTGGGTGCGACGTGCAAGTCTGCGAGAGGACTCAGGAGAGTCGTGACTCGTGAGGGTGCGTGTGCATGAGAGAGAGGGGGGCACGTATCAATGCAATGCATGTGTCCGTAAATCATTATCCGATAAACGTTTGCCACAAGCCTTTTCCTGACAAACTCCGTAAGAACCATTAGATCGGCATCCGACAGTGTCAGTTTTGGCATGTCATTTAACAGAACAGCCACTCCTCCTACACACAAATCTTCCACGTGAGTGTTAGCAACTGCCATATGCTCCCTCCGTTCTGATATGCAGTGCATATAGCTTTATTGAAAATTCGAACCTCGCAAACTTCTACCGAGTTTTCGTGTACCAAATTGCACATGTAGAATACCATGTATATATATATATCAATTCATTCATCTTCGAGAGGTAACTATAAAGATGGGTGAGGAGTCTACAAAGAAAGACCGCCGTATCACCCGCAACAATTTCAATCACCCTTTAGTGTCGAGGAATATCATAGGAACTCTATATGATATGATTTTTATAGGATTTTTTTTCCTTTAGAGCCAATTGGTTCATAGGAATAGATTCATATACTCCACATTTCAAAGGAAATAAACATGATATCATTTCTATAGCTTTAGAGCCACTTGGTTCATATGAATGGATTCCTATACTCCCTTAATTTCAAAGGAAAATAAACATTAGCGTATATTCAATAGAAAAGTTCCTATGATATGAACCAAATTACATCTCTTTTCTAATCCCTCCTCATAGGAATTAAGATACATGTCATCTCTAGATTCAATAGAAAAGTTCCTTTGATGCGAACCAAATGACATCTCTTTTCCAATACCTACTCATAGGAATTGAGATGCTCCATGTCATCTCTTTCCCTACAACTTCCATGTATACATATTTTATTCCTAAATAGATAGTACAAACCACTAGTAACTTTTTTCCAAAACATGCAACTATGGCACAAGAACTATATAGTGTGCCAATAACTTTGAAAGATGGTCGATGGATGAAGCTAACCTGACAGCGCAGAGATAGGCAAATCTGAGCACTACTGGCCGTTGGATATCATCAACATTCCACCAGATCTGCCACATGTACAATTTAGAAGACTCCATGGTTGAACTTAAGCATAATGCACAAACCTCAAAACACAAGCACTTCTCCTTTGTTCTGGAATCTTCTGTATCATAATTGATTATTTTTTCTAAATGAATTGCCATTATTTTTTCTAAATGAATTGCCATTATTTTTTTTACTTTATGATTTACAATGCACAACCCCATGAATCTTAACATTTTTTATAAAACTAATTGATTTTGAATGAGATGAATTATAAGAACTAAACAAACATCTACATCATGCATATATGACTCAAAGCTTTACATGCTATAGTGTGTATTTATTCATAATTTGGTTTTGAAATCTCATGCGTTCAATACATGTGTACCTTACTAGTTTTGAGTAGAGTAGCAAATTTCACGCGGCCCCAAGTATATCAAAATGCAGGGCCCATGCATCATTGCCTTTCGGTCGAACCTACGTCCACAATTTTTTGTACATACTATATCTCCACTGGTCCCTGAACCCAAAATGCTGCCTCGTTCCCATAAAACCAAGCGGCCCACACATATTTAAGGCATCGACTCGAACCCGTTTACTACGACGTGGCACCGCACGCCGTAGTACTCCTACAAACCCTACCGCTGCACTCATCATCGGTTTTCTTCAAGGGGACGAGGGAGAAGCCGATTTGTAGTGGAGGCGCTTTAAAAAAAGGATCTGTAGTGGAGACCCCTACCCTAGGGTGCCCTAGGTAGATGCCGCACGCATCATTGTTTTCTCTTTTCTTTATGCTCTTGCGCCCTAGAGTGAAATGATGGTTGCTTCGTCCGTTCAGCTTAATGCGGGAAAGGTGGGGCTTTGTGATTCGACCCCTCATCGCTCATTTTCTACTACTGTGGCGCGACGACTGGGGTGCCTCCAATTCCAACCGCTGCTCCGAACTGTAATTTGGTGCATCACACGTGGAACAAGACGGTGGATGAGCCACATGTCGGCCAAAGGGGTCCTGTTAAGTGTGTCACCATTTCGTGTGTGGACTGACCCTGCTTGAGTTGCTACGCCAACACGACAGGAGCAACCTACCACTTGGTTTTGCTCCTAGGTGAATCCCGACTATATTGATCTAAAAAGATATGTGCTGAACTACCCTCTCCGTCTTGGTTTTTTTATTTTTAGGCGTCTCAGTTTATAGGGCCTGCACGTAGTTCTAGGTCATCCATTTGACTAACTAAATATGAGTTACTATGTCACGAAAAGTATATCATTGGATTCTTAAGCGGATGTAGTTGTATTTAAAAGTCGAGGGCGGCGCTTTTCCTGCGCGGTAGGTGAAGCAGTTCCGCCTAGTCGGTTCGACAGAGACGTGAGAAGACGAGGGAGTCGGCTGCTGCAAACGTAGGGCTGTGTGATTTGACAGCGATTTACTGCTGGACAGGTGGGGCCCCATGATTTGACTTGCCATTATCATTTTAACTACGGCGCTACGACTGGCGTGAGTCTCCCGATTCCTGAACACCTCCATTACGAAGAAAGAGATAGAGAGGAGTAAAAAACACTTATAGCCAACCTTGTTGTAGTATGAGTGACTAAGTGATGACTATGTATGACATGCCAACATCAGATAGCCTAACACACCGTGTTAAATCTCCAAGGGCGCGACCGCGCGAGCGACGCGGCGGTTGTGGTAGGCGCGACCATGATACGGGCTGCTGGCAGCCCTTGGATCTGAGATCAAACGGTCGCATGCTAAGTTGCTGAAAATTTGCAGAATAACCCTCCAGGATAGGATATTCACCCATAGGTCTAGAATCACGCCATGCAACCATTCGATCTCAGATCCAAGGGCTCTGGGAAGCCCGTATCATGGGAGAATGGAAAGCCACTACCCTGCCGTTCGCACGCTGGCAGTTCGCTCCTACTCGTCCCCACACATCCTTTAATACTACGGCGGTTTGCTCCTAGTCATCCCATCCATTCACATTACGGCAGTTCCACTAATCCTAACCCTCCTCCCAAATCCATGGCGTCCCAAATCTCCACGATCGGCGGTGAGTACAAGGTTAGAACCATCACCGGCGATGAGTTCGACGTATCTACACCCGTTCTTCCACGAAGGTGAAAGGATGCCTTTCTCGCTTCAGACGCATGTTCGAAAACTCAGATGATGAGTGGGTCGCTGGGCTAGATGTTGAGTACACCACAGTCCTGGGACCAGAGAAGGATCTAATGGACGAAGAGAGGAAGAAGCCCGCAATGATCCACGTTTGCGTACATAATGTTTTCTTGGTCTACCACATATGCCATGCCGACGTTGAGTGCCAGGATTTTAAGAACTTCCTCAAGGACAAAACAGTGAAATTCGTTACTATAGACTTTAAGAACGACAGGGATGTCCTGCATCGGATAGGTCTTGTTGTAGGCAACCCCTTCGACCTCCAGAAGAACCGACTAGTGTCCTCTCGTCAGCCTTCAATGCTGACCCTGGCAGGAGCCATGGTTCATCCTTCATATGGTAAACTGGAGAAACCTCCATACACGTTTCATCGTCATGCATGGCAGCGAAATGTACTAGATATAGACCACATCCACTACATTGCAATGGATGGCTACCTTTGCTTCAATATCTACAAGGGTTGGATGAAGAGCAACAGCCAAGTGTGCGATTCAAGCAAAGAAGTATCGGCCAAGAGGGAGAGGGACAAGGACGAAGTCGAGGACATGGACGAGGACTCCGAGTAAGTTGGCAGTGTCATAGCTCATGGTGGTTCTAAACTTCTAATGCAGTGTCTACCGGATTAGTTGCATAGTTTAATTTCAGGTGTGCTTAGTTTAATTTGAGGGGTGTGTTGTGCTGAACCCCCAGCAGAACTATGTTATGTTTCTTCTCGTTACTTTAACTCTTCAGTATGTACATACTACTAGTATTTCTTTAATAGAATTTAGCACCCCAATTAAGCACGCACTAGCTTTTTTATTAGTACTATATGCATAATTTGGCGACGAGCTCTCTCTATATGTACCACCTTTTTTTTAATTTCAATTTTTGCTCCATGGCGCAATCCATCGATAGTACTACTGTACAAAAGTATACATTTTTTAAAAGGCTAGAGTACTGTTCATCACATATTTAGCCAGTTAAATTCTCAACCTAGAACAGCGTGCATGCCATGTAGTAAACCGATACAGAGGAAGTATAGTAAAAATGAGGTGATTTTACCGAGCGATCGGCGGGGGAGCATGGCCTGTCATGCGGTCCCACGTGTCATGATGTACCAAGGCGATGCACATGTCCCTCTTGAGGCAGAAGCAATACTACGTGGTTTGAGATGATGGCGAACCAAAGTGTGAAATAATGGTTGCTTCGTCCGTCTGGGAAGGTGCAACATTGTGATTTGACGTCTCGTTGCTCATTACAAATACTGGGCCGGTACTCGTGGGGTGTGTCCCCCCTGCTGTTCTACACTGTTATTTGGTGCTTGACACGTCGACCCGGTTGCTATATGTCCCACATGTCGGCGACAGGAAGTACATAATTCATGAAAGGGAGCGTCGACGGAGGAGTATACTACAAAATTCATGAAAGGGAGCGATTTAGTTTACGGAGTACGTACCCACTAGGGTTTATAGGGCTCATCTAAAAAACATTAGTTTTTCCGTTTGATAAGTCTCAATTCTACTATACTAGTAGTAGTACCATTACATGTTGGATTTTGAGGTGCGTTAGATCACCCGACGCAAGCAGTGTCAAGAGGAAACTAACCAATGCATGTACAAGTTCATGGAAATTTAGTGGTCATTCATGCATTCATTCTAATTAATGCCTCGGTAAACATAACTTCTTGAGAAAAATGAGCGTACTAATTACTTGTGCAAACTACGAAATTAATTCGACCACTCACCGTCTACCTTGGTTGGAGAGATTTTGAAATTGAGCCATAAACTGGAAAGGAGGGAGTAGTAACTTTTGTCTCGATTACTATTTGTGGCCTTGTATAGATGCACAATGTTTTTTTTATAGTGGCCTTGTATAAGTAAATGGAGGGAGTACTAACTAAAGTACGTACTTGTAGGGACGAGGAGTAAACAGAGGGAGTAGTAAAATTTTCTCCTCGTGCTGCGAGCCACCGCGCGCGTGGGCGAGGGAGCGGGCGTAAAGGCGTACAATAGTAGTAGTAGTAGTAGTAGTACTACTACTACTACTACTACTACTACTACTACTACTACTACTACTACTACTACTACTACTACTACTACTCGTAAGCAAGCTTCACCTCATCCTGTGAGCCACCGCGCCCGTGGGCGGGGGAGACGGCGTACAAAGCAAGCTTCTCCTCGTTCTGTGAGTTGACGGGACACATCAAAAGTACTCTAGTGTATAGAGCCTTGCCACTAAGGCAGGCCCCACATGGTTTGCCTCTTTTTTTTAATTTAACATAACGCGCCAAGTCACAATTTGTTTGTTCACCCGTGGTAGACGATCCTCCCTCCACCAAGTGGACAACCAGTACACGTGCCAAATTACCACGTGGGCTGCCTTTTTCATACAGAAATGAGCTCCACCATGTACCCGCGCGGGTGTGATTGGGAAAGAGACGGGAGTACGTGCGCCGTGCGTGCACCTCTTCTCTTCGTGCACATCCCCCACCTACGTGGGTGTGTGTGAGAGAGATACAAACCTAGACATAATGCGCCTTCCATCCCATGCCTCTGCCCAGTCCGACCACCAGTCACCATCACGCCCCACTCCTCCTCACCTTATCTCTCATCTTTCTCCCTCCATTTTTATATACAAGGGGCCACTATCAAAATTACAATTTGTAGATATACAAGGCAACTAACACTAATCGATGCAATATTAATGGTGTTTGCCTCGTGGTACTAGCAAAGGAGGACATTAATTATCCCTTGCATGCATGCGGGAGTTTGTAAAAAAATGCATCTTGATGTTCCGTGCAATGCACGGGCATCTTGTTAGTCCATGAAAACAACACATGGCAAAATTCCACGGCGAATGATGGATTTGAATCTGTTGGGAGGGGCTGTTTGGATCTTGCCCGGGGTAGCCAAAATATTGGCGACCCTTTTGTCCACCGGTGCCTTTGCCACCGATGAACGAGGAATGGCTCAGGTGCTCATGCTGTCATGCATCCTCCAGTGCGCACGTTGGAGAGAGCTCGCACGAGCTGTGTTTTTTTGTCCCACAATGCTGCCCGAGCCACCCGCAGACCGACCGACGACCCGCAAATTATGCCATCCAACCATAGCCGCACACATTATGACAGCAACTCAACCAGCCCGACGAAATTCACGCAAACACGTAGACAAACTGATATTTCATATAAACAACGACGGAAATCATATAAAATACCGGATTTTCATACAAACATGATGGATTTCATTACATTCAAATGAACTACGCGGTGCTAGTTCTGGACAGCACAGGTATATAATACCTGGCCTAAATGATTGCCCGCCGATCGATTTGTGTTCCTCATGTCTGGCAGCACGATCACTGGACTGCCGGGAGCCCCGGAGGTATATGCTTCAGCGCAACGGACAGCTCGCTTCCCCACTGCCCAACTGATATCATTGGCTGGTGCCGAAGATGATGGTGGCCGGCACCGGTTCGAGTTCATCACCGGCCACTACTTCGCCATGGCCGGCACCTACTCGAGTTCATCCTAACATTCCCCTCTTCCGTGGAGCCCATGCGGGGTCGACGAAGGTCCTCACAACAAAAGGATCCGGCAAGACACCTGCTGTGTATGCCGGCGTCGCCTCCGCGGTGGCCTTCATGGGACCCAAGCGGCGGCGGCCTCCCGTGTTCTACTTCTCCTCGATGATGGCGGCGGACGCGGAGGCGCTGGCCACCGACTCGTCGCTCTCTGTGCACCCGGCTTCTGTCACTGCTTGCATGGCCCGGCCGCCGTTATGGGAGTCTCGGCCAAAGAAATGGGAGACGCGGTACAAGGCGGCGGCATGGACGGCAGCAACGACGCCCATGCGTCGCTCCTTGTCGAGCTGGCCTGGAGCGGCGAGTTGCTGAACCGCGCACCGACTTGGGGTGGCAACTGGCTCCGTCGGGCGAGGGGAAGGAGGTGGATCAGTGAGCTGCATAGCTCGTATCCGGCGGGCTACCCAGCTAGCTTGGATGCGGAATAACTACTCTTCGTAAGCCATTGTAAGAGTGGACAAAATGGTGGAGGAGATAGGGGAGCGGTGGAGGTGTGCGATTCTTGGCCGGCGTTTGGCCTCGTTTAAATAGGAGATTAAATAAACGGCGGACGGGAGGAGCTCGACCGGCGTTGTGTTTAACGCCGGCCCGGTCATGAACGGATGTGTGTCCAGAGTGGGTTTCTCGGCTTGCACACAGGCGGGTTTCATGGATGCGTTTGAATGCGGCACGGAGGCGTGTTCAGCCGAGCGTGCCGCGAGTGGCGCCCTCGACTCTGACCTAGGACACCGCGCCGTTCTTCCACTGATGTGTGGGATCTTTGGGTGTATGGCCTGCATGTTGGTGACCCAATGCAGGCAGCGCACAACAGAGGAACCTTTGGTGGGCCAGGGCGGTCAGAAGCGGGCATTTCATAAACCGATGATTGTTCATTGAGTGTGACATCATCTTTTTCATGTAGATAAGCCTACTATGTTGATAGCCCGTTCGATACGTTGTGATTCATAAAGACCGCTACAAACATCAATGTTCTGCTTATCACAGATAAGATTGATTAATACCCGTAACAATCCATGTCCTTAACAAAGGGTGCATGAACGTATAGGTTAGCGTGTGTCTTGCGTCGTGTGTTGTGTGCATGCAGGTGTGCGAGTGTTGCGTGCATGCAAGGGTACGTTTCAGTGTTGCATGCATGGGTGCGTACGTGCGTGTGTTCGTGAGGGCATGTGTACGTGTCAGTGTTGCACGCCAGCATGCGTGCGTGTGTACGTGTCAGTGTTGCACGCGTACATGCGTGCGTGTCTTGCGTGCGTGCATGTGTACGTGTGGGGTGAGGCTACACGTCAGTCGACTGACTTTTTCATCTCTGGTCATTAGATTTTCCAGCCGTTGGATACGAAATCAAGGGCCTCCAGTTTATCATCAAACTCCACCCCCGAGCCGCCAGCCACCACCGGCCGAACCGCCCGCCCCCGCCGCTCGCGGCCGGCCCGCCCTCCACGAAACCACTCCCCACCGCCGGTCTACCGCCGCACCGGCCATCCCTCTAGCCCCCCCCCCTGCCGAGCTTTTTCTCCGGGGATCCCCACCCCACCGCCCAATGAACGCCCCAACCGATGGTGGCTGCCAACCAGAGGTCTCACGACTTCGAATACCCACCGACCACTAATTTATTACCATTTATGTCCTTCATATACGCGCTGACGGGTGGGCCCTATGGTAATGTGCGCTGCTGAATGTGGACCATTTGACTGGTCAATTGATCGTGTTATCAATAAATTACGGAGCTGTATGGTGAGCCAGTGACCGTATGATCACCCTAAAATGTACTCCTATTTTATTAACACAGTACAGACTCAAACTACCATTTCTTTCTTTCATATACGGGCTGATAGGTGGGCCCCACGGTTACGCGCCCCGGTGGTGCAACACTAGTTGCGTCGCGTGGAACGTTTGACTGGTCAATTGATTGTGTCATCAACAAAATACGGAGTTGTACGGGTGAGCCAGTGACCGTATAATCATGATATGTATTTGTTTAACACGGTACAGACGCAAGGGCTCATATATACGTGCAAGCACTCACCGCTATAAGCGCACACACGCGAACCCTACCCCTATGAGCACCTTCGAGGGAGTGGGCCAGCATATATGATCTTGAGATTTTACGAAGTCACCATAGGTGCCTCGTAGTCGAGTGGAACGTCTCCTCCCACTGAACGTACATCACCGGAAAATACTGAAATTAACACAAGATAAATGCGAGCACTGGGACTTTAACCTTGGTGGGCTCGAGAAACCACTGTCCTCTAACCATCCAACCACATGTTGGTTAGCACATGTATGTGGTGACCGTGATGAGCTTAATCTGAAGTCCAGTGACCATATCGTGCTTTCACTTCAAATACAATGACCGTAAGTGTTGTCAACAAAATACGGAGCACGCATCAAATGCAAAGTCCGTCGGTGTCATCAACAAAATATGGAGACGTACCGTGAGCTAGATACCGTTGTACTATTGTATATGCTTATTTTCTTAGTGGCCGATTGCGTGTGTGGTGTGGTGGGCACATCATTTCTAGTTGCGGTGGGTCAACATGAAGACTCATGGGTCGGTTCCATCCTGCGCCACATATAGGTTGGACCGAGACGTGTTATACGAAGACCCATGTGGAGGACTCGGCGTACAACACGAAGCTACCAGAGTCACGGAGGACTCTATCCCCACTCGTGATAAGCCGACTATATATGATTTGTAACCCTAGGCCCTTAGTATGTTATACAAGCTTGGGGGCTAGTTCGTCGATAGTATACACACACGCACAATGCCTGGTATTCACGTGTACTTTGTACACACCCCTATCACTAATATACAGTACCAGGAGTAGGCTCTTTCTTCAACTTCAAGGGTCCGATCCGAACTAGGGTAAAACTTTGCCTCGTATTACCATCCAGCCTAACAGTCAGGGATATCCTACCAAATGATATGATGAAATCATATCTGCCAACTACTAAGAGAGAGGTGTGTCGGAGGGGGGGGGCAATGTGTGCGAGAGAGGCCTAAAGATAATGTGCGTGCGGGAGACACGTAGGCACATATATGTGCGTATAGAGGGCTAGTAGAGACCGTGCATGTGTATATATGCATGTGAGAGAAATAGTGTTTTCCAACTGAGATTAGTGAAAAGAGTGGTACATAGTAGTCAGGAAGAGTGAGAGAGAGAGACAGAAACAGAGAGAGCATGTGCGTGAGACACCCCGACACCATGAGAGAGATTGTGAGCATGTGTGAAAGAGAAATGCCGATGCATATAAAGTGTGTGCACTTATGCATTAGATAGAGAGATATATAACACGTTTGTGAGAATGGGGCAAGGCATAGTGCATCTACGTGTAAAAGGCAGTTCTACGCATTATATTAAAATATAAATGGCATTATTATTTTTGGATGAGATCATGAATTTTGCAAATTGCGTATGTACAAAAATCGGTCTATCTGACACCCATACTCTATTGAATTCTAGCATGTGCATGTGTTTATTTCATATTATCGATCCATAGAGTGAGAGCGGGTTGAAATACATGCAATGGATGCTTTTGCAATTCATATATAAACATTAATTAGTGCACTCCATGTTGTTAGTGTGAAGCACTTTATACATTTGTCACTTGCATGGATACATTCCAAATTGCTAGCTACGAAATAGAATACATGTCGAATTCAACATAAAGGGGGTTTCGAAGATTCGAATTCATAGGAAGTGCATTCATCTATTTGAACCTGAGATAATGGCATTTGTAAATCATATGTAAAAGGGGCCATCAATCTTTGTTGTGAGTTTGAACATGCTATATATATTCATACGCATATCTAACTTTTTTTTGCAACCAAGGAGATTATATCTGGAAACATGCATGAACTGAGGTAAGTTGCATATTTTTTAATATATACTCGTGTATAATGTATATTCAAATGTACCCCATCCATTCCAAAATAATCATAGCTTTAGGATTTTCAAGAGTAATGATTTGTGAAGTTTGACAAATCCTGAAAGTTCAATTCAAGAGAACCAAAAACGTTAATGCTTCTGCTCCCAAATATTGAACAAAGCGCCAAATAGGCCTCTGGTCACCCAAAACTGCGCGATACTAATGTTTTGGTGGTAGGAAATTACTGTCCTGACTCTGGTCCATGTAGCCTATCGGCCCGATGTCCAAAGGTCTAAACCGGGGTAGGTTTGTAACTTCACCAAGACGCCAGTCTCAACCGCCTCCGAGAAGCATTCATACGCTGTGGGCGCCTACCCATGCGCTCGGCCGAAATCTAGCCCGCCCACATTTGGGACACCTGACATGACTGTCCTACCCCAACCCGCAATATGTCCGAAATTTTAGATGGGGGCAAAGTTTGTAACTTTCCCCAAATTTCAAACAATCGCGTCTCAAACCGAAACATTGTTCCCCCTTAGTTCCCCGCCTCCCTCCGTTTCCCCATTCATACTCCATGGGCGTGAAAACGCCCTCTCCACCAACCACGAAACCCCAGCCTCCTCCGTCCTCCACCCCATAGCGGCCAACCCACCGCCGCCCTCCTCCATCACGCCGGAGCCGGTACCCCGACATCGTCGTCCAATGCAACCGCAACCGCAATGCCCTCAAGGACTTAGCAGCTGAAGCTGAGGCAGAGCTGCCTCCACGACACCGACGCCGACATGCGCCGTACCAGAACCACTCCAACCATGCCATCCTGCGCCTCACTACTGTGGCTCCACTGTCGCAACCATCCACCGCACCGGAGCTGTTCCCGCTACGCCGTCGTTCGCCGCCTCGGATCTGCTTCCCCGCCGCCGAAAGACGGCCACTGCACCACACTCAACAACTTGGCCATGGGTTCGTCCAAGGCTGCACCGTCATCCACAACTTCTGGTTTCCGGCGAACAACAGGAAGATCGTCGGAAAAATAGAAGGAGGACACAACACTGCCAGCAGAAAGAGGTACTACTCTTCCCTTATTCGTGCAAATCTTACGTCTCCGCTCACACCGTATTCATCCCACGAAAGAAACTAGTTGAGCGCTTCTTACTGCATCTTCTTCGTGATACTAAATCAACAAGGTTTCGTCCCTTTTACTATTTCACCTTTGCTAGAGGTCAGTAGCCCGCCTGGATTTCAATTTAGGGTCAGTCGAACCGCAGTTAAAAGAAGCAGCACCTGCTTAGGCACGCGGAGCACCTAGTCCGCCTGTTCCCCGGGGAAGCGGCGCATCGGTGTCTATCATAGGGGTGTGGGGCACAGGAGCTGCTTGCGCCCGATCTGGAGGTCGGCAGGGCTTGAATGGATGGCCGGGGGGTGCCAAGCACGGCGGTGCGGTGAGGTCAAGGGGAGGGCGCAGGCAGGGGAGGAGTACTAGGCTGGTTGTCGTTGGCGTTTCGAGGAAGATCGTCAACACTGACTGGCTGGAGGTAGATGAAGGCGATCTGCCCATTCTTTGTACATCGGACAGTGCAGAAAAAATGGGCTGACCTATTTGCTTTCAGTCGACTGTTATTTTCATAGAATCCTGTAGTAATTTAGTGCGCCATGCATGTTGCAGAGCTATCATATGTCTCCCGTCATTTATTTCTCACCGACCTGCTATCGGCTACCTTTACACTATACTAATTGTGCACACACTTGACCCATACTCACATTATTGTTTTTTTATGCATGGTTATTTCAGACTCTGATGCAGTGTTGATGAATGCAGAAAAGAAAAGACAGAAGTTGCTCTAGTGTAATTCGAAGATAAGCACTAAGCGTTTCAACGCTCTAATGGGTGCAGTGTCAGCAGTTGGAGACAGTAAACGTAGCTCTGCAGTTGATGTTCTCAATTGCCACACACAACCATCCTAGGTGCTTGCTTTAACTTCACGCTGTCAAATGTGGTTGCATGTTGCATATGGTGTCTAGCTTGTATTGCTTCCAATTTGGTTAAATTGCATATGCTTACTTTACACATTATACCTTTGATAATGACATGCCTTCCTGTTTTTGTTACATACTACATATGTCTATTAACCATGTTCGTACATCAAACTAATGCTCTTTTGTATCCCTCGTCAATCACTTATGATGAGACAGTCACCCGAGTGGGTTACTGTGAGACGCCCTACTCGTTTAAAGAGTGCAGTGTCATCCTCCCCACATGATTCTCAAGAAACAGCAAGGCTAAATGAAGATAGTCAACGTAGCTCTCTAGTTGAGCACCGCAATTCCCCCACACCACCATCGCAGGTGCTTGCTCTTACTTGGCAGTGTGATATGTGGTTGCATTTTGCATATGGTGTCTAACTTGTAATGCTTCTAATTAGGGTAAATTGCATCTGCTTAGTTAACACATTATACCTGTGAATATGACATGCCTTCCTATTTTTGGTACATCCTACGTCTTTGTATTAATCATGTTCTTACATCAAACTACTTTTCTTGTGTATCCCTCATCAATGCTCCTAATTTGTTAAATTGCATCTCCTTAGCTTACACATTATACATGTGAATATGACACGCCTTCCTGTTTTTGGTACATACTACATCTGCCTATCACACCATGTTCTTACATCAAACTACTGTTCTTGTGTAGCCTGCGTCTATCGCTTATGATGAGATAGTCACGCGCGTGGGTTAATATGAGACGCAATACTCTTACAAAGAATGCAATTTCATCCTCTCCACATGATTCTCAAGAAACAACAAGCCTAAATGAAGATATTGAACGTAGCTCTGTACCTGAAGACCGCACTTCCCCTACACCACCATCACAGGTGCTTGCTCTAACTTCGCAGTGTGATATGTGGTTGCATGTTGCATATGGTGTCTAGCTTGTAATGCTTCTAATTAGGGTAAATTGAATCTGCTTAGTTTACACACTATACCTGTGAATATGACATGCCTTCCTATTTTTGGTACACACTACATCTATGTGTTAACCTTGTTCTTACATGAAACTACCTCTCTTCTGTATCCTGCATCAATCACTTACGATGAGTCACCTTTATTCATTGCATATTGCATATTATTTCTAGCCTGTTGCCATGTATTGCTTCTAATTTGGTCAAATACATTTGTTAGGGCACCCTTTTAATTTGGCAGAGTGATATTGGTTTCATCTTTCATATGGTTTCTAGATTGCATCGATTCTAACAAGTTCAAGCACCTTGTGCTTAGTTTACACTTTATACATCATACATGTCAATATGTCACGCCGTCCTGTTTTTCATACATATTCCATCCTCCTATCATGCGGCTGCCTTACATGAAAGTAGTGTTCGTCAGTATCATGCATCAATGAGTTCTAAAGAGCAAAATTTAGTCCTTTTTCTTGTGGGTTTGACTTGACAAGGCAAAATCAAGAAAGAGGAAGGAAAAGAGAAAGGAAGGCGATGATGGTGGTCCTCTGCAGCAACATAAACGGAGCATCTGTATTGATTCTCCTTGTACTGATAGTGCATTACAAGGTCCAAGTCTCCGCTCCCCTACTCCACCATCCAAGGTGCTTGCTCTAACTTGGCAGTGTGATATCTGGTTGCATGTTGCATATGGTGTCTAGCTCGTATTGCTCCTAATTAGTGTAAACTGCATCTGCTTAGCTTACACATGATACATGTGAATATGACACGCTTTCCTGTTTTTGGTACATACTATATCTGTCTATCACACCATGTTCTTACATGAAACTACTCTTCTTGTGTATCCTGCATCAGTCACTTATGATGGGACACCTTTAAGTTGGCAGTGTGATATTGGTTTGCGTCTTGAATATGATTTCTAGCATGTATTGCTTCTAGTTTGATGAATGCCACCTATGACGAGACAGTTTTAACTTGGCAGAGTGATATTGATTGCACCTTCCATATGGTGTCTTGCAGTGTTTCTAATTTGTTGAAGTGCCTTCTGCTTAGTTACCACATCATAGGTGTGAATATGTCAAGCCGTCCATTTTTTTGTACATATTCCATCCTCGTACCATGACTTTGCCTTTCATCAGAGTAGTGTTCGTCAGTATCATGCATGAATGAGTTCTGAAGAGCGAATGATATTCCTTTTTCTTGTCGATATGACCTCACAATGCAAAATCAATAAAGATGAAGGAAATTGGCAAGGCATTGGATGATGGTGGTCCTTCCGAGCAACTGAAACGGAGGTTCTCTACAGATTCTACTCCGCCATCCTCCCAACAAGATTCGCAAGACAACGGAAGGCTAGACAGTCAACGTAGCTGTGTAGATGATGAGCACATCTCCCCTACTCCACCATCATAGGTGCTTGCTCTAACTTGGCACTATTATATGTGGTTGCATGTTGCACATGATGTCTAGCTTGTATTGCTTCTAACTTTGTTGAATTGCATCTGCTTACTTTACACATAATGCCTGTGAATATGACATGTGTTCCTGTTTCTACATCAGACTACTATTCTTGCATATCCCGCATCAGTCACTTATGATAAGGCACCTTTAAGTCACCACTATGACATTGGTTGTGTCTTGCATATGATTTCTAGCATGTACTGCTTCTAATTTGTTGAAACGCCATACAGTTTGAACTTGACAGAGTGATATTGGTTGCATCTTTCATATGGTGTCTAGCTTGCAGTGCTTCTAATTTGTTGAAATGCCTTCTGCTTAGTTACCACATCATAGGTGTGAATATGTCACACCATCCTGTTTTTCATACATATTCCATCCTCGCATCATGTGTTTGCCTTTCATCCGAGTAGTGTTCGTTAGTATCATGCATGAATGAGTTCTAAAGAGCGAATTTTATTCCTTTTTCTTATCGGTTTGACTTCACAATGCAAAATCATTATAACTGAAGGAAATTAGTCCGGTAGTGGATGACGGTGGTACGGATATGAACAAATAATTGGTAAGGATTACCCATTCACAAACCAAATATCTGCGGGAAGAAATACAAGAGCAACATGAATTCCCACCTATAAAACTCCTGAAACATTCTGGTTATGCAATCAGGTGTTGGGGATACAGGGGAAGCATAATATCTCACCCAAAACTAGCAAATCCTACATCCAGCTGTATCCATCCTTCAACACATAACCAAGAAACCTCCGGAAATCATTTGCCTCAACCTTTGAAAAGCATCTGTTATACGAGTTATGGCAATACTCCCGAACCCCCGCCCCAGTACTGGGTGGCGTCGAGGTTATCTCACCAACAACTGCATAAAGGAGATTTTCGATGTCGGCGAACTCAGGTATTCCAGAATTGCAACGATAAAATTGTGACGACAACACCTCAGAGCTCAACTCCCTGGGACACTGCCACAACCCCTAAATGTCAGGAGGCACCAAGAACAATGTTCTCATCACAAAACCATCAAAATGATTCCAAGATACCCGCGTAATCCTAATTTTTTTAGTGAAATTTGAGGAGAGAAGAGTCAAAACTCTATGTCAGGATGCCTCGCTAGAGCGACGAAGGGACTGAGGAGTAAAAAGAATCCTACTCTCCGATATATATATAATCGTAAGACTCAAAACCTTTTTCTAGACTCAACAACGTCAGCGATTCGATCAAGCAGGGGGCTCCTAAGTCGGGGAAGGCTCTAATTACCAAATTGTAACACCCACGATGCGGCTATATCTCCCATGTGTTGGAGCACGACTTAGAGGCATAACCGCATAGTAGGCATGTCGCAAGAGGGGTAATCTTTACACATCCCATGTACTGAATAAGAAAGGGATAAAGAGTTGGCTTACAATCGCCACTTCACACAATACATAAATATATCATACATCATCCAGAATACAATCAAGGTCCGACTACGGAACCAAATAAAGAAAGACAACCCCAAATGCTAGACCCCCGATCGCCCCAACTGGGCTCCTCTACTGATCATCCAGAAAAGATACATAGTTACGACCCGAATCCTCGTCGAACTCCCACTTGAGTTCGGTAGCGTCCCCTACACTGGCATCATCGGCACATGCATCTGTTTGGAAGTATCTGTGAGTCACGGGGACTTAGCAATCTCACACCCTCGCGATCAAGACTATTTAAGCTTAAAGGAAGGAAAAGGGTAGTGAGGTGGAGCTGCAGCAAGCACTAGCATTAATGGTGGCTAACTTATGCAAATGAGAGCGAGAAGAGAAGCAAAGCACGGGTGAGAAGCTAATAATGATCAAGAAGTGATCCTGAAACTACTTACGTTCAAGCATAACACGAGACCGTGTTCTCTTCCCGGACTCCGCCGAAAAGACACCATCACGGCTACACATGCGGTTGATTCATTTTAATTAAGTTAAGTGTCAGGTTCTCTACAACCGGATATTAACAAATTCCCATCTTCCCATAACCGTGGGCACGACTTTTGGAAGTTCAAAACCCTGCAGGGGTGTCTCAACTTAGCCCATCACAAGCTCTCACGGTCAACGAAGGATATTCCTTCTCCTAGGAAGACCCGATCAGACTCGGAATCCCGGTTACAAGACATTTCGACAATGGTAAAACAAGACCAGCAAAGCCTCCCGATGTGCGGACAAATCCCGATAGGATCTACACATATCTCGTTCTCAGGGCACGCTGGATGAACACTACGTACAACTAAAACCAACCCTCAAGTTTCCCCGAGGTGGTGCTGCAAGTGGCTCTGTTTTGGACCAACACTCAGAGGAGCACTGGCCCGGGGGTTTAAAATAAAGATGACCCTTGAGTCCACGGAACCCAAGGGAAAAGGCTTAGGTGGCAAATGGTAAAATCAAGGTTGGGCCTTGCTGGGGGAGTTTTATTCAAGGCGAACTGTCAAGGGGTTCCCATAACACCCAACCGTGTAAGGAATGCAAAATCAAGGAACATAACACCGGTATGACGGAAACTAGGGCGGCAAGAGTGGAACAAAACACGAGGCATAAGGCCGAGCCTTCCACCCTTTACCAGGTATATAGATGCATTAAAGTAAACAAGATATAATAATGATATCCCAACAATATCCATGTTCCAACATGGAACAAACTTCAACTTCACCTGCAACTAGCAACGCTATAAGTGGGGCTGAGCAAAGCGGTAACATAGCCAAACAACGGTTTGCTAGGAAAGGTGGGTTAGAGGCTTGTCATGGCAATATGGGAGGCATGATATAGCAAGTGGTAGGTATCGCGGCATAGCAATAGAGCGAACAACTAGCAAGCAAATATAGAAGTGATTTCGAGGGTATGGTCATCTTGCCTGCAAAGTTCTCTGAGTTGACGAAAGCTTGATCCTCGTAAGCATACTCAACAAGTTCCTTGATCACGCACTCGTCTCCCGGATCTACCCAAAGCAAGAACACAAGCAAAGGAAATAACAATCAACCATGGTGCAATGCGCAAGCAACATGATGCAAAACATGGCATGATATGCGGGATGTGATATGCAATGCATATGCGTGCTTCAGAAGGGAAAGAATGAACCAGGCATCAACTTGGCAAACCAAGTGCGCCGCTGGACAGATGAGTTGATTTCGGTCGACATCGATATAAAGATCACCGGAATCGGATGCACGGTTTGCAAATGGCAAGCAAAACAAGAATGGCACAATTCTGCGATTAATAGCACGATGCCATCTAGAATGCAACAAGAAACTAAGCTATTGCACTCCAACATAACAACAAAGCACATGGAAGTGATCTACTCAAGATGCTTGACAAAAGATGAACACTGAGCTACGGCTAAATCACACAAGAGCAGGTTCAAACAAGCATGGCAAAAGTGCAAAAGATATCATCATCACAGACTTAGTGAAAATACTAACATGCCAGGAATTAACATCAGGAAGCAACGTTTAGAGCAAGCAAACAATATGCTACAGGAACATATCGTAGCAAAACAAGGCATGACATGAATCTACTAAATGCAGAGAACAAAAGTCCGTTACTGACCAAGAGTCAAAAGGGCACAGAAAATATGATGGCACGCATGTAAACATAGCAAGTTTCGTTAACAGATTCAGACTTAGCAGAAAACTGAGCATGGCATCAACAGAATTACGAAGGCATATTTGCGAGCTCGATTCACTCATCACAAAGCGTTGCATGACAAACTAAGCATACTACAAGAAAGAAGACATGATCATAAGGCTAACCATGGCAAGAACAAGTTTATAGCATGCTTGGATCAACTACAACAACCATGGCAAAATTGATTAACATGTAAACAATCTGCCAGGAACATTTTATAGCAAAAGTAGAGCAATATTAAGTCATGTTAGGGTACTCCATAAATGCAAACAGGGGCATGGATGGATAAATCATAACCATATGTCAAAATCATCCTTACTGAAGATACTCAAAACAAGCATGGATCTCACTGTAGCAACATGAATACATGGCATAAAAATAACAGCAGAGGAATGACTTAGTGAAATTCTAAGTCTCTGAAATTAGCAATATCACGAGAGCTACTTTGCATGCTTGTGCTAGTCACCAAAAATATAACAAAAATACATGGAAAACACCCCTGTAAAGATGGCATGTCATAGACCAAAACACATGTAGAGATCATGTTCATATCAAGCACACCACAAATGTGGCAAAAATGACAAATGCTCATAAACTGCTAAGAATCAGCATCTAACATTTTATAGCACTCTTGCATCAACGATTTGGGCGTCAAGATGGACCCAAACAAGCATGTCACAATGGAACAAAATTAAGAGCACATCATGATGAACATTTTGATGTATCACACGCACGAAACGGAGCTACGAATGAGAAGTTATGGCATGATGAACATGGCATAAAAAATAACAGAGGAAAAGACTTAGAAATATTTTAGACCTCCAGATCCAGGGTTCATCGGCGCGGAAGTCGAGGTTCGCCTGGATCTCGCCGGATCCGGGAAGGAGAGGGCCGGAGATGGTGGAGGGGGCTCGCCGGAGTGCTCGGGCCTCGCCGGAGTGGAGCTTGGGGAGGAGGTGGAGGTCGGGCGCGGCGGCGCAGAGCGAGGAGCGGCGGTGCAGTGGCCGGAGGCGGCACCGGGGTGAGGTGGTGGTGGCCGGCGCGGGGCAAGGCGCGGCGCCTGCAGTGGGGCAAGACGGCGGCCGGCGGCGCGTAGAACGGCGGGCGGCGTAGCGGGATCAAGCGGCGGCGGCTCCGGCGGGCTCGCGCGGGCCCGCGATGGGCCTGGCGCGCCGCGGCGGCGTGGAGGCGATGCGGGGCCAGGTGGCGGGCGCTGAGTGGCTTGGGGCGGCGGCGCGATTTCGTCCGGCGTGGGCGGACGTGTCCGTCGGTCCGAGGAGGTTTTTTTTGGGGTTTGGACCCGGATTTGGCCGGGAGGACATATTTATACCTAGAAGGAGGTGGGAGTGTCCAAATGAGGTGTAGTTTTCGATCAGGCAATCATGATCCGATGACGGAGGACATGGGATAGGTTTGGATGGGTTATTGGGCCACTTTGGAGGGGTGTTGGGCTGCAACACACACGAGGCCTTTCCGGTTCCCCGGTTAATCGTTGGAGTATCAAACGGACTCCAAATGGCACGAAACTTGATAGGCGGTCTACCGGTGGTGTACCAAGGCTGCTTGGCAAATCTCGGTCCATTTAGAGAACGTTTAACACCCTCTCACTAAAAGAGGCAAAAGGGGGGCGCCGGAGGACATTGGAGTGTCGGATTACAAAACGGACAACGGGAAAAAAGCTCGGATGCATGAGACAAACACGTATGCAAATGCGATGCACATGATGACATGATATGGAATGCATGACATGAACAAAATGCAAAACAAAGACAAAACCCTACCACGAGTAATCTCATAACTTAGAGCCGAAAATGGCAAGAGTCAGAGTACAAATATGGCAAGTTACATCCGGGGTGTTACATAGTATCTTCGGAGTCTGGCCATGTTTCAGGGGTTCAGCTCGAGGCAATTGTCTGATGCATCGCGAAGACGGTATGCACCTCTGGTGAGGACTTCGTCAATTACGAAGGGACCCTCCCATCTGGGTTTGAGTTTGTCCTTTTTCTTCTTCAGCAGGCGCAGAACAAGTTCGCCAACATTGAAATCCTGGCCTGTACTTCTCTGCTTTGATATCTTCGGGCCTGCTGTTGGTAAAATGCTGAACCGGCCTTTGTGACGTCGCGTTCCTCCTCCAGGGCATCTAGGTTGTCCTGCCGATCAAGCTCGGCTTCTCTCTCTTCGTACATATGCACTCGAGGTGAGTCGTGAATAATATCGCAGGGCAATACGGCCTCTGCGCCACACACCATGAAGAAAGGTGTGTATCTGGTAGTACGGTTGGGCGTGGTCCACAACCCCCAGAGTACGGAGTCGAGCTCCTCAACCCAGTGCTTGTCTGATTCTTTCAAATACCGCACTAGTCTGGGCTTAATGCCGCTCATGATAAGACCGTTGGCCTATTCGACTTGACCGTTGGTTTGTGGGTGGTAGACGGAGGCGTAATCGAGTTTAATACCCAGATTAGTACACCAGGTTTTTACCTCATCGGCTGTGAAATTAGAGCTGTTGTCGGTGATGATGCTGTGCGGCACACCATAACGGTGCACAACACCGGATATGAAGTCTATCACCGGGCTGGACTCAGCCGTTTTGACCGGTTTAGCCTCTATCCACTTGGTGAAGTTGTCCACCATAACCAGCAGATATTTTTTCTTATGGCTTCCCCCTTTAAGGGGTCCAACCATATCCAGTCCCCAGACCGCGAAAGGCCAAGTGATAGGGATAGTCTGTAAGGCAGTTGGGGGCATGTGGCTTTGGTTGGTGAAGAGTTGGCATCCGACGCAGCGTTGGACGAGGTTTTGTGCGTCTGCTCTGGCTGTCGAGCAATAAAACCCAGTACGGAAAGCCTTGCTAACAAGAGCCCGAGCTGCGGCATGGTGTCCACCGAGACTGGCATGAATTTACGCTAGAAGCTGCCGCCCCTCTTCTTCGGAGATACATCTTTGAAGTACTCCGGTGGTACTTTTCTTGTAGAGCTCTCTGTCATGAACCTTGTAGGCCTTAGAGTGCCGGACAACACGGCGAGCCTCATTCTGGTCTTCGGGGAGCTCCTTCCTATTAATGTAGGCCAAGAAAGGTCCGGTCCATGGAGCAATTACTGCCATAATGAGATGGGCAGACGGTGTTACTTCGGTGGCTGAGCCCCCGATACTGCCGGTGTGTTCGGTATTTGGAGTTGTATTCGGATCTGGACTATTGTTGCCACCCTCCCATTGCCACACCACAGATGGCTTGAAAAGCCTTTCCAGGAAGATGTTGGGTGGGACGGGGTCGTGCTTAGCACCGATGAGAGCAAGGATGTCCGCCGCTTGGTTACTCTCTCGGGCGACGTGATGGAATTCAAGCCCTTCGAACCGAGCCGACATTTTTAATACGACATTACGATAAGCTTCCATCTTTGGATCTTTGGCATCAAAGTCGCCGTTTATCTGAGATATGGCGAGGTTCGAGTCCCCGCGCACCTCCAGGCATTGTATGCCCATGGTTACAGCCATCCGAAGACCATGCAGTAGGGCCTCGTATTCGACTGCATTGTTAGAGTCTGTGTATAATATCTGGAGTACATACTGGACGACGTCTCTAGTGGGGGCACTACTAGGAAAAGGGCTACTAGTGG
The DNA here is from genome assembly GCF_056163025.1 of Triticum urartu. Classification (NCBI taxonomy): domain Eukaryota; kingdom Viridiplantae; phylum Streptophyta; class Magnoliopsida; order Poales; family Poaceae; genus Triticum; species Triticum urartu. Next base: position 231,402,537 of record NC_141876.1, on the reverse strand, counting down.
CGCACTAGTTTTGCATACTAATGGCGCACTACTGGTGCGCCACTAGTACCATGCCACTAGTATATTTTAGTAATGGCGCACCACAGGTGCGCCATTAGTATCCCACAGGTGCGCCATTAGTATCTGGTATACTAATGGCGCACCTCATGGAAGTGCGCCATTAGTAACAATTTTTTTTAAAAAAATTCGTTTTTTTCTTAATCTCAGGTCACTATTTCACATATGAGATATCCAACACATATATATACAACAAGCATCCATATAACAATCATATCCAACACACAAGTTTCATCATATATACATACATAGCCAACACATAGTTCCATCGTTACATATTACAAAAGTTTCACATTGTTCATCATCCAACACCGTTATCCATCAATTCACAAAAGTTTCACATTGATACAAAATAAAAACACAAATGGAAAAGAAGCACTCCATCCATGCAAGCTTCCGTGAATTAAATCAAATCTGCAAAATGATAAACAAGAAGTTAGAAGAAGAAGAAGAAGAGAAGAAGAAGAAGAATACTAGAAGAAGAAGAACACTAGAAGAATACTAGAAGAAGAATAAGAAGAAGAATAAGAATAATAAGAAGAAGACTGTAAGCTTATTATGTAAACTTGATCATTTTGTGCTAACATAAGTAATTTTGGAGCTAACCTATAGGAGACTAAGCATATAAGCTCTAAGTTAGCATATTAGAGCCAACTTAGGTAAAATGAAGCTAACCTATGTCATTTTGGAAAAGAAGAAGAATAAGAAGAGGACTATAAGCTTATTATGTAAAATTGATCATTTTGTGCTAACATAAGTAATTTTGGAGCTAACCTATAGGAAACTAAGCATATAAGCTCTAAGTTAGCATATTAGAGCCAACTTAGGTAAAATGAAGCTAACATATGTCATTTTGGAAAAGAAGAAGAATAAGAAGAAGACTAAGCTTATTATGTAAACTTGATCATTTTGTGCTAACATAAGTATTTTTGGAGCTAACCTATAGGAAACTAAGCATATTAGAGATAACATAGGTAACTAAGTATATCTATATCATTTTGGAGATCTGACATACCTGACATAGTTCAGTTCTCATTGTTCTTCTCCTTCTCCTTCCTCAGCCTGATGCGCCAAGAGCGGCGAGGCGGTGGAGGCAGCTGTGGGATGTAGTATTCTACCACAATTGGCGTGGTCATGTCGCCCAGCTATGGGATCGCCGATGCCACCACCGGTGCGTGGTCATTGTCAGGCACCACCACCATCGCGAGGCCTCCTTCAGGCAGGACGGGCACGACCATCGCTAGGTCATCCTCAGCCACCACCATCTCACGCCCATGGTCAGCCACCACCATCTCTTGCCCATGGTCAGCCACCACCATCTCTTGCCCATGGTCAGCCACCACCATCTCTTGCCCTTGGTCAGCCACCACCAGCGCTAGGTCATCCTCAGCCTGATGCCCATCGCCATCCTGCGGCTCCTCATCCCCACTCTGCTCCTCTTCTCCCCCACTCCAGTCCGGATCATCCTTCTTGTTGTCAGAACCACTGCTGCTTTCGCTAAAGCCAGAATCGCTGTTGCTTTTGCTACAGCCATAATCGCTGCTGCTTTGGCTGTAGCCAGTGTCGCTGCTGCTGCTCCCATTGCCTGTCCAAATGCAACAATGACCGTTAACAATCGATGTGAGACAAAGCCAAATGTAGAGGAATAAGAAGAGGCAGAACGCACTGGCATCTTCGTCGTCAGCGTAGCGCATGCGACACATAGTCGCGTTGAAAACCTTCACGATGAGCATTGTGGCGTCATCGTCGTACCTGAAGAGAAGAAAGTACCCGGTCCACAGGTCATAGGCACTGTAGAACTTCTCCCAACCACGACACAGGTACATGTGGCCCTCCTCGATCACCAACTCCACGTCCCACAGCCTGCGAACCCCACTGCCGGCCTGTCAGAGCTTCACATTATTTGGCGGATCTTCACCCAGCATGTTCATAAAAGTGTCAGGCAGCCTCTGCAATTTGGGACAAGGAGTGGTGTAGCAAACAACAGAGTTATCATAATGAGATGGGTGAAGGGGAGATCTCTCGTTTTATATACCTGCGTCATGGATGATACTGAAGTCCCAAGTACGATACTGAAGAACTCGAAAGCATCCAACTCGTACTCCGGTGAGGCAGAGCGGTGGTGGCTGCTTCCCCCCATCTCTGATAAGCAGCAGAAGAGACCAATTAGTACCCTTACAACATTATCATACAACATTATAGGAGCATAAATTTTGAGCAGAAGATAATCAACTACACCAATGCACTTGTGGACATATGATGGCTCTAGTTGAATTTATTAGTACCACTAGTCGTCAAAAAATGCAAAGTAGGCAACTAGCTAGCAGTATAAAAACATTCATCTAAAGAAAAGAAAAAACTAGCTAGCAGTATGATGGCTCGGTCAGTATACATGGACTGAGACTTCAGAATGGGACATCAGTGCGACAATTTTTTTTGCTGAATAGTGTATCTAGCTTATGGTCTGGAAGTTTGCATTGTATACCCGAGACAAAGTTGCTCACCTATTATTCTAAACTTAGCAATTATAGATGGTTTTTCTTAGGCAAGGCCATGAGCTCCAGCACTCTTTACAAGTATAAGAAACTTGTTTGGTTATTTATAAATAAAAGGACAAAAACTAGTTTAGATAAACATCGGGGAAAAATACATGAAGAGGTTGTAGACAGAGTTAGTCTAGGCAGAAAGCAAAATCAAGGGGCATTATCCGTAAGCGCAATTACAATTTTACAAATAGCATCAGTAAAACAAATAAACTCAAATTGTGAGGCGAGATAAAGCTGCATAGGTATGAAAATAAGTAGTCTGCATTGTCAAAATTCAGAGACTAATTACCGTTAGACACATCAGCTATTTCGGTGTCACTAGGTTCAGCAGCAATGTCATCTTTAATCACATCACTAGATTTAACAATCCTAGAAGACTTGTCTTCCTCTTGATATCTTGGAACTAGAAACTCACAAACATCTTTAAAGCCTGTATTTTTTATGAATGAACTCTTCCGTCGCAGCCTCCAACTTAAGCCAGACAGCCAGGTCACCCAACTCATGAATGGGTTATCATCCCTAACTAATGCCAAGAGATCCTGGTGTGCACCTTTCCAAGAAAGAGAAAAAAAATACCACTGATACTTGCTGCACTGCGTCTGCTTTCAGGCTACTTAGCTACGTGTTATGCATTCCACCGGTTAGATTTACACACATTTGTAAGGCCGCTACGAAGGAGAGATCTATGTCTTACGGAAACTGCATTTTGCCAACAAGGAATGATCTCAAGGTACAAAGGAACCCACAAGATTGGCAGCATGTTTAAGTTTTACGACACTCATCCTACCATAATCAGTACTAACTCCCTCCCCTTGCACCCTACAATTTACGCTAACCAAGCACCTGCATCTACAGATGCTCCATCCAGTTATGCAGAATAGAATCGATCACACAAGACACAAGGTTAAGCAGAATAGAATCGATCACACACACATACATGAGAAATTTGCACTAAAAACAATGGCTAGACAAAATACATAGTGGAGGTGCGGCCCGAGCGTAGTGGAGGCGCAATCGTGGTGCAGTGAGTGCGCCTGGGCGGGGCCAGGGCGCGGCCAGGGGCCGAGGGGAGCACGGCCACGGGGGGCGGCAACCAGGAGCTGGGGCGCGGTGGTGTGACACTCTACGGCGACGAAATCGAAGGGGGGGGGAAGGGGAATCGGTGCAGCTCACCGAGAGGAAGACGACGGCGAGCTCGTGCGGGGCCAGGGTTGACGAGGTGACGCGGATCGACGGTGAAGCCGTGGTGGCCGGAGGTGGAATAAGGCGCAGACGCCGTAGACGGTGGAGGTGTCGGTGTCGTAGAGGCACCGGAGACCTTGCCCTGCGAGACAGAGAAGGGGCCGTCAGCCCCGGCGCAGGCAGGGGGCAAGGGGAGGAGGACGAGGGGCAAGGGGAGGAGGAGGGTCGGGGGACGTACGATGCTGCGTCGCTGCTCGGTGCCGACGGTGAGGAGGAAGGCGAAGACGTTGAGGAGTCCGGCGGGGGTCGGGGTGGCGGGGGTGGGGGCACGGGGCGGCGGGGGTGGAGTCCGGTGGGGGTCGGGGCGGCGGCGTCGGGGCGGTGGCGGGTGGTGGGGGCGACGGGGCGAGGGGCGATGGAGCCAGGGGCGGTGGCGGGTGGCGGCGGCGGCGGGTGGTTGGGACGGTGGGGCGAGGGGAGGTGGGGCAAGGGGGCGGCGAGGGGAGGGGGGCGACGGGGCGAGGGGAGGTGGGGCTCGGCATTATTAACAATTTTTTTTTCAAAACTACTAACGGCGCACGGTGGGTGTGGTGCGCCATTACTATGTCAACTAGTAATGGCGCACTATACCACGGTGCGCCATTAGTAACAAATTTTTTTTATTTTTTTTTCAAAACTACTAATGGCGCACCAACACATGGTGCACCATTAGAATATAGTAATGGCGCACCACATGTCTGGTGCGCCATTAGTGGCCATATCATCTATAGCCCTTTTCCTAGTAGTGGGGATGTTAACATGACTCCCGCTCCCAGCCCTGCCAACATTTTGGAGCCACCAAAATACATAACCCAATTGGAATATGCGCCATACTCCTTACGGAGTTCGGTCTTTGTCCATTCGGCGATGAAGTCAGCCAGTACTTGGGATTTGATGGCTCGTCGTGGCTTGTATGTTATGTCGAATGGAAGTAGCTCTATGGCCCATTTGGTGATCCATCCCATGGCATCGCATTTGTTTATTATGTCATTGAGTGGGACCTCAGAAGCCACCATGATTGAACACTCCTGGAAGTAGTGTCGTAGCTTGCAGGATGCCATGAAGACCGTGTATGCTATCTTTTGATAGTGGGGGTACCGGGATTTGCACGGTGTGAGAACAGTTGATACGTAGTATACTGGGCTTTGGAGCGGAAATTTGTATCCGTCCTGTTCTCGTTCGACGACGAGCACGGCGCTCACCACCTGATGTGTTGCCGATATGTATAACAACATGGGCTCGCCGGTGTTTGGTGCGGCCAGGATTGGATTTCTTTCTAGGAGGGCCTTTATTTCCTCAAGTCCGGTAGTCGCCGCGTCTGTCCATTCGAAGTTATCAGTGTGTCATAAGAGGCGATAGAGTGGTAGTGCCTTTTCTCCTAATTTGGAGATAAAGCGGCTTAGCGCTGCTACGCATCCAGCTAGCTTTTGGACCTGTTTGAGGTCTGTTGGTGTAGCCAACTGTGACAGGGCTCGGATTTTAGCTGGATTTGCTTCGACTCCTCTATTGGAAACGATGAAGCCCAGCAGTTTTCCAGTGGGGATGCCGAAGACACACTTTTCCGGGTTGAGCTTAATGTCATACGCCTGGAGGTTGTATAATGTAAGACGTAAGTCGTCTATTAGTGTTTCGACGTGTCTAGTTTTGATGACGTCGTCATCGACGTAAGCTTCTACCGTTTTCCGATTTGTTTCTCCAGGCATGTTTGAATCATGCGTTGGTATGTGGCGCCGGCGTTCTTGAGCCCAAAGGGCATGGTGTTGAAGCAGAATGACCCATATAGGGTGAGAAATGCTGTTGTCGCTTGATTGGACTCCTTCATTTTGATTTGATGGTATCCGGAATATGCATCGAGGAAACACAGTGAGTCGTGTCCTGTGGTGGCATTGATGATTTGATCAATACGGGGAGGGGGAAGGGATCCTTAGAGAAAGCCTTGTTGAGGTCTTTGAAATCGACACACAGGCGCCAGGATTTGTCCTTCTTTCGTACCATCACCAGGTTTGCCAGCTAGTCCGGATGTTTGATTTCTCCAATGAATCTGGCCTCGATGAGTTTGGTCAGCTCCTCCCCCATGGCGTGTCGCTTGGGTTCGAAAAAGCGCCGCAGTGTTTGCTTGACCGGTTTCAATCCCTTTACTATATTGAGGCTATGTTTGGCCAGCTCGCGTGGGATCCCTGGCATATCTGAAGGGTGCCAGGCAAATATGTCCCAGTTTTCGCGCAGGAATTCTTGTAGTGAGGTGTCGACTGTTGGGTTCAGTTGAGCTCCGATAGATGCCTTCTTGGGGTCCGTTGGGTGGACCTAGAATTTGACTATTTCTTCTGCTGGTTTGAAGGATGTGGATTTAGGGCGTTTGTCAAGGATCACGTCGTCCCTGTCCACCGTGGAGCATAGTGCGGTTAATTCTTCGGCCGCAAGGGCTTTGGATAGCGCCTCCAGGGCCAGGGATGCGGTTTTGTTTTCAGCGCCGAGTGCTATGTCCGGATCACTGACGAGAGTGATTATACCGTTTGGTCCGGGCATTTTGAGCTTCATATACCCGTAATGGGGTATGGCCTGAAAGCGTGTAAAAGCAGCCCGCCCCAACAGGGCGTGATATCCGCTGCTGAAAGGGGCCACTTGGAAAGTTATTTCTTCGGACCGATAGTTCTCCGGCGTGCCGAATACTACGTCGAGTGTGATTTTGCCAGCGCACCGCGCCTCCTGACTGGTAATAATTCCTCGGAAGGTTGTGTTACTTTGCTTGATGCGGCTCCTATCTATTTCCATTTTATGGAGTGTGTCCTCATAAATGAGGTTTACTCCACTACCGCCATCCATGAGGACCTTAGTAAGTCGAAACCCGTCCACGATGGGACTAAGGACTAACACAGCAGGCGCTCGTACTGTTCTGTACTTTGGTTCATCACCGGCGTTGAATGTTATAGCCGTGTCGTTCTAGGGGTTTATTGCAGCAATTTGGCAGACTTCGGCGAGCTCGCAAAGCGCCTTTTTGCGCTTGTTGTTTGAAGCGAATGTCTCAAAGATCGCCGATACTCTTGAGTTATCGTCCTCTGGGGGATGCCGTTCTGGGTCGTCCTCGATAAGGATGTCCTCGCCGCTCTTGGCTACCTGTCGTAATATCCAACATGATCTAAGGTTGTGGGTTGCCATGGTGTCTGGTGTTGTATGTATTTTGCATGGGCCATCGAGCCACCCCATTAGAACGGTGCCGTGCCCATAGCGGTTTTGTGTTTCTTGGCTGTTGGACTGGGCGTGCCACGAGGGTGCACCCTTTTCGCCTATAGGGGAGTTGAGTTGGGACTGACGGTTTCCAGCGAGCTTCCTGAGTTTTCCAGGCGCTCTCCATCACGCTGTACTTTTGTACGATGGTTTCTAAGTCAGCGAATTTCAGTATGCGGCGGCGATTGATGGCGTTGAGGATTCCTTCGTCCATGCAATTGTTGCAGAACACTAATATTGCGTCCTTGTCACGACAATCTTTTACCTTGTCCTTGACAAGGAGGAATCTGGCCCAGAAGTGGTGGACCGTTTCCTGAGACTGCTGTTTTATGCTCATGAGAGCGTCTATGTCTGGGTGGGTGGGTGGAATTAAATCCGAACCCCGACCTGACCGATTATCCGGAGTCTGACGACCTTCAGGGCTTAATAGTTCGGGTTCCGTAATATCTTCTGATTGTTTAGGACCGCCGTCCGATGCTATGTTTGGAGGGCTGGTCGCGTCCTTTCACGGGTGAGTATCCGGATCTTCCTAATCGGCGATCCGAACATAGTCCGTCTTTGGTATAGAAGAAGACTTGCCGTCCTGCTCCACGACTACCGCAATCTGGTGGGTGACCGGTAGGGTCTCGATTTCTCCTTGATCGGTTTTAGGCCCGACCCGACCGTAGTCTGTGGCTATTCCCAAAGCGGCGATGCGATCTATTAGTTCGTTCAAAGATGAAAACTTTGTCGGATCCATCTACTTGGAGTGCTCGGAGTTAATGCGAAGGGGGTTTTCGATGGCCTGAGAGGTCATCGTCGGCTCAACGACCGAACGGGCGATCATAGTAAAGCCGCCCAGCCGGAGGGTTTGGCCTGGGGCCAGAGCTCTCCCGGGGGTGATGTTGTCTTTGAAGACAAGGCGAGCCATCGAGCCTTTCGTCGACGACACAGTGGAACTCTCAATGAAAGCACCAATGTCCGTGTCAAAACCGGCGGATCTCGGGTAGGGGGTCCCGAACTGTGCCTCTACAATCGATGGTAACAGGAGACGGGGGACACGACGTTTACCCAGGTTCGGGCCCTCTCTATGGAGGTAATACCCTACGTCCTGCTTGATTGATCTTGATGAATATGAGTGTTACAAGAGTTGATCTACCATGAGATCGTAATGGCTAAACCCTAGAAGCCTAGCCTGTATGACTATGGTAATGAGTATATCCTTTCTGGACTAACCCCTCCGGTTTATATAGACACCGGGGGGGATCTAGGGTTACATAGAGTCGGTTACATAAGAAGGAATCTTCATAGTCGGTCGCCAAGCTTGCCTTCCACGCCAAGGAGAGTCCAATCCGGACATAGGTACATTCTTCGGCCTTCACGTCTTCACAGCCCATCAGTCTGGCCCACGGATAACAGGCGGGACGCTCGAGGACCCCTTAGTCCAGGACTCCCTCAGTGTGGGACATGCTCGACGATATCAGGAGAGCGCTTAGCCTGTGGCAACAGGGTGGTTTTAAATTCGTCCAGAGCCCCTTCGGGGATCCATCGTGAGATTGTGGCCTACGCCTTGGTGCTCTAGGCACCATTTTTTTTCTTTGTTTTCTTATCTCCTTGATCCTAGGATCACCGCCTTTGCCATTTTGTCATCTGCTCCCTGCTTAAGTTGAATGAAACCCTAGCCAAGGTTGGCACTTTAAAAAAAAGCAAAGATCATGAATGTAGGCATCACGTCCATGACAAGTAGACCGACTCATGCCTGCATCTACAACTATTACTCCACATATCGACCGCTATCCAGCAAGCATCTAGTGTATTAAGTTAACATGAAGGGAGTAACGCCTTATGCAAGATAACATGATGTAGTGGGATAGATCCAATCAACATGAGTAAACCCCACCTTTTTATCCTTAATAAAAACAATACAAATACGTGTAATGTCCCTTTCTGTCACTAGGATTTAGCACCGCAAGATTAAACCCATTACAATGCACCTCTACCATTGAAAGAAAAATCAATTGAGTTGGCCAAACCAAATCGATAGATCGGAGAGAAATACAAAGCTATCTTAATCATGCATAAAAGAGTTTCGAAAAGACTCACATAACATTCATAGATAATCTGATCATAAACCCACAATTCATCGGATATCAACAAACGCACCGCAAAAGAAGATTACATCAAATAGATCTCAAAGAACATCGAGGAGAACATTGTATTCAACATCAAAGAGAGAGCACAAGCCATCTAGCTACTAGCTATGGACCTGTAGGTCTGTGGTAAACTACTCACACATAATCGGAATGACAGCAAGGTTGATGTAGAGGCCCTCCGTGATCGAATCCCCCTCTGGTAGAGTACCGGAACAGGTCTCCAGATGGGATCTCATGAGGACAAAAACTTACGGTGGCGGAAAAGTAGTTTTGGTGTGCCCTCTGGTATACGGGGAATATTTGGGTATTTATGGAGCTAAGATTAGGGTTGGAGGAGCCACAGGGGGCCCACAACCTCGGGAGGCCCCCCTAGGGCGCGACTTCCAAGCTTGTGGCTCATCTATGGCCCTTCTGGCCTCCTCCTGAAGCTTCCTAGGTGTCTTCTGGTCCAAAAAATTGTCAAAAAGTTTCGTTCCATTTGGACCCCGTTTGGTATTGATTTTCTGTAAAATAAAAAAAAGGAAAAAATAGTAACTGGCACTGGGCACTAGCTTAATAGGTTAGTCCCAAAAAATGATATAAAATAGCATAATAATGCATATAAAACATCCAAGATAGATAATATAATTACATGGAACAATAAAAAAATGTAGATACGTTGGAGACGTATCACCATATACCACCACCGCTGCCATATCCTAACACCTTCACCGCTGCTGCCATAAAACCATCGCATATCTGCCACCGATCCAAGTCCATATATAGCATGCCACCGATCCAAGTCCATATATACCACGCCACAAATCTGAGTCCACATATACCATCACCTATCCATCACCAATCCAAGTCCATCCCGTATCCGGTCTGCTTTTGAGAGCCTATGTAGTCATATTCATATTTCCTTGTTTGAGTAGGTTTCAGATTCCATCAATCTTTTGTCATCCATAGAAGAGGTTGGTTTCCAAATAGAGAGTCCGGAAACCACCCTTCGTTTAGGCCGAAATTTTTCCAAAAAGCACTTGTCAAAACAAATTCCGGTTATCCCATTTTTAGGTGTCCCCGAGCTTTTTGAGACAGTCGCCATTATAGAAAGTTTTTTTGGACAGTTCCAAAATTTGGTCTGGGCAGTCGGAAAAAAATTAGTCAAAAAAATTGGTGCCTTGATGACCCACAAGTATAGGGGATCTATCGTAGTCCTTTCGATAAGTAAGAGTGTGATAGGTGTCCACGAGGAGCAGAAGGAAATGATAAGCGGTTTTCAGCAAGGTATTCTCTGCAAGCACTGAAATTATACGTAATAGATAGTTTTGTGATAAGATAATTTGTAACGAGCAACAAGTAACAAAAGTAAATAAAGTGCAGCAAGGTGGCCCAATTCTTTTTGTAGCAAGGGACAAGACTAGACAAACTCTTATATAGAAGAAAGCGCTCCCGAGGACACATGGGAATTATCGTCAAGCTAGTTTTCATCATGTTCATATGATCCGCGTTCGGTACTTTGATAATTTGATATGTGGGTGGACCGGTGCTTGGGTGCTGTCCTTACTTGGACAAGCATCCCACTTATGATTAACCCCCATTGCAAGCATCTGCAACTACAACAGAAGTATTAAGGTAAACCTAACCATAGCATGAAACATATGGATCCAAATCAGCCCCTTACGAAGGAACACATAAACTAGGGTTTAAGCTTCTGTCACTCTAGCAACCCATCATCTACGTATTACTTCCCAATGCCTTCCTCTAGGCCCAAATAATGGTGAAGTGTCATGTAGTCGACGTTCACATAACACCACTAGAGGAGAGACAACATACATCTCATCAAAATATCGAACGAATACCAAATTCACATGTCTACTAATAGCAATACTTCTCCCATGTCCTCAGGAACAAACGTAACTACTCACAAAGCATATTCATGTTCATAATCAGAGGGGTATTAATATGCATATAGGATCTGAACATATGATCTTCCACCAAATAAACCAACTAGCATCAACTACAAGGAGTAATCAACACTACTAGCAACCTACAGGTACCAATCCTAGACTTAAAGACAAGAATTGGATACAAGAGATGAACTAGGGTTTGAGAGGAGATGGTGCTGGTGAAGATGTTGTTGGAGATTGGCCCCCTCCCGATGAGAGGAGCGTTGGTGATGACGATGGCGATGATTTCCCCCTCCCGGAGGGAAGTGTCCTGATGACCCACAAGTATAGGGGATATATCGTAGTCCTTTCAATAAGTAAGAGTGTCGAACCCAACGAGGAGCAGAAGGAAATGATAAGAGGTTTCCAGCAAGGTATTCTCTGCAAGTACTGAAATAAGTGGTAACAGATAGTTTTGTGATAAGATAATTTGTAACAAGCAACAAGTAACAAAAGTAAATAAAGTGCAGCAAAGTGGCTCAATCCTTTTGTATCAAAGGACAAACCTGGACAAACTCTTATATGATGTAAATCTCCCCCGAGGAAACATGGGAATATCGTCAAGCTAGTTTTCATCACGCTCATATGATTCGCGTTCGGTACTTTGATAATTTGGTATGTGGGTGGACCGGTGCTTGGGTGCTGCCCTTACTTGTACAAGCATCCCACTTATGATTAACCTCTATTGCAAGCATCCACAAATACAACAAAAGTATTAAGGTAAACCTAACCATAGCATGAAACATATGGATCCAAATCAGCCCCTTATGAAGTAACGCATAAACTAGGGTTTAAGCTTCGGTCACTCTAGCAACCCATCATCTACTTATTACTTCCCAATGCCTTCCTCTAGGCCCAAACAATGGTGAAGTGTCATGTAGTCGACGTTCACATAACACCACTAGAGGAGAGACAACATACATCTCATCAAAATATCGAACGAATACCAAATTCACATGACTACTAATAGCAAGACTTCTCCCATGTCCTCAGGAACAAAAGTAACTACTCACAAAGCATAAACATGTTCATAATCAGAGGGGTGTTAATGTCCATATAGGATCTGAACATATGATCTTCCACCAATTAAACCAACTAGCATCAACTACAAGGAGTAATTAACACTACTAGCAACCTACGAGCACCAATCCCGGACTTGGAGACAAGAATTGGATACAAGAGATGAACTAGGGTTTTGAGATGAGATGGTGCTGATGAAGATGTTGATGGAGATTGTCCTCTCCCGATGAGAGGAGCGTTGGTGATGACGATGGTGATAATTTCCCCTCCGGGAGGGAAGTTTCCCCGGCAGAACAGCACCGCCAGAACCCTAGATTGGCTCTGCCAAGGTTCAGCCTCGTGGCGGCAGAGTTTCGTCCGAGAAGATGGCTTATGATTTTTTTCCCATCGAAAGAGTCCATATAGCAAAAGATGGTCATCGGAGGGCCACCAGGGGGCCCACGAGGTAGGGGGCGCGCCCCCACCCTCGTGGGCAGGGCGTGGCCCCCCCTGGTGAAGTTCTTGCGCTCAATGTTTTTATATATTTGGAAAACATCATCCATGAAGTTTCAGGACTTTTGGAGCTGTGCAGAATAGGTCTCTAATATTTGCTCCTTTTCCAGCCCGAATCCCAGCTGCCGGCATTCTCCCTCTTTATGTAAACCTTGTAAATAAGAGAGAATAGGCATAAGTATTGTGACATAATGTGTAATAACAACCCATAATGCAATAAATATTGATATAAAAGCATGATGCAAAATGGAGGTATCATGTCCCTGGCCGAACAGCTCCGCCAGAGCACCAATCCCGGACTTGGAGACAAGAATTGGATACAAGAGATGAACTAGGGTTTTGAGATGAGATGGTGCTGATGAAGATGTTGATGGAGATTGCCCTCTCCCGATGAGAGGAGCGTTGGTGATGACGATGGCGATGATTTCCCCCTCCGGTAGGGATGTTTCCCCGGCAGAACAGCCCCGCCAGAACCCTAGATTGGCTCCGCCAAGGTTCGGCCTCGTGGCGGCGGAGTTTCGTCCGAGAAGATGGCTTATGATTTTTTCCCATCGAAAGAGTCCATATAGTAGAAGATGGTCACTGGAGGGCCACCATGGAGCCCACGAGGTAGGGGGGCGCCCAGGGGGTAGGGCGCCCCCCACCCTCGTGGGCAGGGTGTGGCCCCCTGGTGAAGTTCTTGCGCTCAATGTTTTTTATATATTTGGAAAACATCATCCGTGAAGTTTCAGGAATTTTGGAGCTGTGCAGATTAGGTCTCTAATATTTTCTCCTTTTCCAGCCAGAATCCCAGCTGTCGGCATTCTCCCTCTTTATGTAAACCTTGTAAAATAAGAGAGAATAGGCATAAGTATTGTGACATAATGTGTAATAATAGCTCATAATGCAATAAATATTGATATAAAAGCATGATGCAAAATGGATCTGTTCCTGTTCATGCTCAGGTACACAACGTCTATTAACACCATATACTCCTTCTTAATAAAGATGTGGGTCATCCCAAAAGTAATGTCTCAAATCATAGAAGAACTTTTTCTTTTGCTGGTATGTGAAACTAGGTGGTATAAATTTGGCAACAATGTAATTAGAATAATCAACATACCATGGAGCAGTATGAGAAGCATTTATGACATTTAATTATTCATTAGGAAAGCTATCATCAATAGGTAGTGGGTCATCAAGAACATTCTCTAGCCTAGACAAGTTGTCTGCAACGGGGTTCTCAGCTCCCTTTCTATCAATAATATGAAAATCAAATTCTTGTAGCAAGAGAACCCATCTAATAAGTCTAGGTTTAGCATCTTTCTTTTCCATAAGATATTTAATAGCAGCATGATCGGTGTTAATAGTTACTTTAGAATCAACAGTATAAGGTCTAAACTTATCACAAGCAAATACTACTGCTAAGAATTCTTTTTCAGTAGTAGCATAATTTCTTTGAGCATTGTCTAGAGTTTTACTAGCATATTGAATAACATTTAATTTCTTATCAACTCTTTGTCCTAGAACAGCACCTACATCACAATCACTAGCATCACACATAATTTCAAAGGGTAAATTCCAATCAGGTGGCTGAACAATAGGTGCAGAGATCAATGCTTTCTTAAGTATTTCAAATGCTTCTACACAATCATGATCAAAGACAAATGGTATATCTTTTTGTAATAAATTAGTCAGAGGCTGAGAGATTTTTTAGAAGTCCTTAATGAACCTCCTATAAAAACCTGCATGACCAAGGAAACTTCTTATACCTTTGATGTCCTTGGGACATGGCATCTTTTCAATAGCATCAACCTTTGCTTTATCAACTTCAATACCTCTTTCAGAAACTTTATGCCACAAGACAATACCTTCATTAACCATAAAGTGGCACTTTTCCCAATTCAAGACAAGATTAGTTTCTTCACATCTCTGCAAAACTCGAGCAAGGTTGCTCAAGCAATCATCAAAGGAAGATCCATAGACGGAAAAGTCTGCCATGAAAACCTCACAAATCTTTTCACAAAAGTCAGAGAATATAGCCATCATGCATCTTTGAAAGGTAGTAGGTGCACTACATAAACCAAAAGCCATACGTCTATAGGAGAAAGTACCAAAAGGGCAAGTAAAAGTAGTCTTAGATTGATCTTTGGCTGACACAGGTATTTGAGAGAAACCAGAATAACCATCTAGAAAGCAAAAATGTGTATGTTTGGATAATCTTTCTAGCATTTGATCGATAGAAGGTAAGGGGTAATGATCTTTTTTAGTAGCCTTATTTAATTTGCGGAAATCAATTACCATCCTATAACCAGTGATAATTCTTTGAGGAATCAATTCAGCTTTATCATTAGGAACAACAGTAATACCTCCCTTCTTAGGGACACAATGAACATGACTTACCCACTTACTATCAGCAACGGGATAAATTATACCTACCTCAAGGAGCTTTAGTATCTCCTTTCTTACCACTTCTTTCATTTTAGGATTCAGACGGCGTTGATGATCACGAACTGGTTTAGCATCTTCTTCCAAATTAATTTTATGTTGACATAGAGTGGGACTAATGCCCTTAAGATCATCAAGAGTATACCCAATAGCAGCACGGTGCTTCTTCAGAGTTTTTAATAATCTCTCCTCTTCATAAGGTTAGCACTAATAATAACAGGGTATATCTTTTTCTCATCAAGATAAGCATATTTAAGAGTATCAGGTAATGGTTTAAGCTCATACACGGGATCGCCCTTGGGTGGAGGAGGATCCCCTAGGATTTCAAAAGGTAAATTGTTTTTCAGAATAGGTTCCTATTTAAAGAATACTTCATCTAATTCCCTTCTTTCATTCCTAAACATATCATTTTCATGGTCTAGCAAATATTGTTCTAAAGGATCACTAGGAGGTACGGCAATAGAAGAAAGACCAATAATTTCATCCTTACTAGGTAATTCTTCTTCACGGCGTTGTCTACTAAATTTAGGAAAATTAAATTCATAAGTCATATCATCTAAACCGACAGTAACAACATCCCTTTTGCAATCTATGGTAGCATTAACAGTATTTAAGACGGGTCTACCAAATATAACGGGACAAAAACTATCTTGTGGGGAACCAAGAACAAGAAAATCAACAGGATATTTAGTTTTCCCACACAAGACTTCAAAATCTCTAACAATTCCCATTGGTGAAATAGTATCTCTATTAGCAAGTTTAATTGTGATATCAATATCTTCTAACTCAGCGGGTGCAATGTCATGCATAATTTATTTGTATAAGTCAATAGGTATTGCACTAGCACTAGCACCCATATCACACAAGCCATGATAACAATGATCTCCTATTTTAACAGAAATAACAGGCATGCCTACCACAGGTCTAGGTTTATCTGTATCACGGGGTTTAGCAATTCTAGCAGTTTCGTTACAAAATAAAATAACATACCCATCTATATTATCAGACAAGAGATCTTTAACAATAGCAATATTAGGTTCAACTTTAACTTGCTCAGGAGGTGTATATGTTTTAATATTGCTTTTACGAACCACTGTTGAAGCTTTAGCATGATCCTTTATCCTAACTGGGAAAGGCGGTTTCTCAACATAAGAAGTAGGAACAATAGGATCATTGTAAGTAATAGTCTTTCCTTCAACTTTAATAGGTGCAACTACTTTTACTTCTATGGGAGGATGATATTTAAACCACTTCTCTTTGGGGAGATCAACATAAGCAGCAAAATATTCACAGAAAGAAGCTACTATCTCAGAGTCAAGTCCATATTTAGTGCTAAATTTACGAAAAATATCGGTATCCATAAAATATTTAACACAATCAAAACTAGGTATCATACCTGAATCCTTACCATTGTCGAGGTCCCAATCTTCAGAGTTGCGTTTAATTCTTTCCAATAAATCCCATTTGAATTCAATAGTCTTCATCATAAAAGAGCCAGCACAAGAAGTATCGAGCATGGTGCGATTGTTACCAGAAAGCCGAGCTTAAAATTTTTGAATAATCATTTCTCTTGATAGCTCATGATTGGGGCATGAATATAGCATTGATTTAAGCCTCCCCCAAGCTTGAGCGATGCTTTCTCCTTTGCGAGGCCAAAAATTATATATATAATTGCGATCACGATGAACAAGATGCATAGGATAAAACTTCTGATGAAATTCCAATTTCAATCGTTTATAGTTCCAAGATTCCATATCATCACATAGACTATACCATGTCGATGCATCTCCCCTCAAAGATAAAGGGAAGACCTTCTTCTTAACAACATCTCCGGGTACACCTGCAAGCTTAAATAATCCACAAACTTTATCCATATATATTAGATTCTCATCAGGATGTTTTGTTCCATCTCCTAAAAAAGGATTAGCTAGCAGTTTTTCTACCATACCCAAAGGAATTTGAAAGCAAGCATTTTCATTTTCAGTAGGTTCAGTAGGTTGAGGAGCAACTCCTTGCTCTACTAGTCGGGGTGAAGATACCCCGAACAAGCCCCTTAGAGGATTACTTTCCATAGTAACAAGTGACAGTAAATTTCAGCACACTATATAAATTTTTCCTTACCAAATTCCACCTACCAAAGGCGCTTCACTCCCCGGCAACGGTGCCAGAAAAGAGTGTTGATGACCCACAAGTATAAGGGATCTATCGTAGTCCTTTCGATAAGTAAGAGTGTCGAACCCAACAAGGAGTAGAAGGAAATGATAAGCAGTTTCCAGCAAGGTATCCTCTACAAGTACTAAAATAAGTGGTAACATATAGTTTTGTGATAAGATAATTTGTAACAAGCAACAAGTAACAAAAGTAAATAAAGTGCAGCAAAGTGGCCCAATCCTTTTGTAGAAAAGGACAAGCCTGGACAAACTCTTATATGATGTAAAGCGCTCCCGAGGACACATGGGAATATCGTCAAGCTAGTTTTCATCACGCTCATATGGATCCAAATCAGCCCCTTATGAAGTAACGCATAAACTAGGGTTTAAGCTTCGGTCACTCTAGCAACCCATCATCTACTTATTACTTCCCAATGCCTTCCTCTAGGCCCAAACAATGGTGAAGTGTCATGTAGTCGACGTTCACATAACACCACTAGAGGAGAGACAACATACATCTCATCAAAATATCGAACGAATACCAAATTCACATGACTACTAATAGCAAGACTTCTCCCATGTCCTCAGGAACAAAAGTAACTACTCACAAAGCATAAACATGTTCATAATCAGAGGGGTGTTAATGTCCATATAGGATCTGAACATATGATCTTCCACCAATTAAACCAACTAGCATCAACTACAAGGAGTAATTAACACTACTAGCAACCTACTAGCACCAATCCTGGACTTGGAGACAAGAATTGGATACAAGAGATGAACTAGGGTTTTGAGATGAGATGGTGCTGATGAAGATGTTGATGGAGATTGTCCTCTCCCGATGAGAGGAGCGTTGGTGATGACGATGGTGATAATTTCCCCTCCGGGAGGGAAGTTTCCCCGGCAGAACAGCACCGCCAGAACCCTAGATTGGCTCCGCCAAGGTTCAGCCTCGTGGCGGCAGAGTTTCGTCCGAGAAGATGGCTTATGATTTTTTTCCCATCGAAAGAGTCCATATAGCAAAAGATGGTCACCGGAGGGCCACCAGGGGGCCCACGAGGTAGGGGGCGCGCCCCCACCCTCGTGGGCAGGGTGTGGCCCCCCCTGGTGAAGTTCTTGCGCTCAATGTTTTTATATATTTGGAAAACATCATCCATGAAGTTTCAGGACTTTTGGAGCTGTGCAGAATAGGTCTCTAATATTTGCTCCTTTTCCAGCCCGAATCCCAGCTGCCGGCATTCTCCCTCTTTATGTAAACCTTGTAAAATAAGAGAGAATAGGCATAAGTATTGTGACATAATGTGTAATAACAGCCCATAATGCAATAAATATTGATATAAAAGCATGATGCAAAATGGAGGTATCATGTCCCTGGCCGAACAGCTCCGCCAGAGCCCTAGATTGGTTCCGCCAATGTTCTGCCTCATGGCGGCGGAGTCTCGTCCCGAAAGCTTGCTTTTGATTTTTTCCTCAACGAAAGACTCCATATAGCAGAAGATGGGCATCGGAGGGCCACAAGGGGGCCCACGAGGCAGGGGCGCCCCGCCACCCTCGTGGCTGGTGAGTGGCCCCCCTCTGGTACTTCTTGTGCTTAGTATTTTTTATATATTCTGGAAATAACTTCTGTGAAGTTTCAGGACTTTTGGAGCTGTGCAGAATAGGTCTCTAATATTTGCTCCTTTTCCAGCCCAGAATCCCAGCTGCCAGCATTCTCCCTCTTTATGTAAACCTTGTAAAATAAAAGAGAATAGACATAAGTATTGTGACATAATGTGTAATAACAGACCATAATGCAATAAATATCGATATAAAAGCATGATGCAAAATGGACATATCATGCCTATCCTATTATTTTGACTTGGGAAGAGTTTTGTGACACTCGCCGTTATAGTGATTTTCTGCAAAAAAAATAGCACAAAAAAAGAGAGCGCCAAAAAAAGAAAAAATATTCAGAGTGTGCTCCTCATTTGTTTGCAGTGCGGTGATTTTGTTAGTGTTCTAGGCTCGCGTCTCTAGCACGGTCTAGCCTAGGACCAGCACAGTACCATCGTTGAGCATTTATTCAACTTTGCATATCTGAATTGATTATTGCTGACCCTTTTTGCTACCATATTATAAGCCTTCCCAGCTCCACATACGTCTACGTCGTGCGTATGACACCTCCTGGCAATCGCTTTATCCAAGGTTTGAGGAGCTTTGACTACAACGATAGCCGGTCACCGCCTGCTCCTTGGTAAGAACTGGTAAGAATTTTTGATTAGCTTGACAAATTTGTAACTTTCCACCACATCCTCTTAGTAGTCCATAGGACATATTATTGTGTGTTTCTCTTGCTGCTAACCATGACAGGATCACAAGCGCAAAATCTAGACTGGCAGAGCATGACAAAGAAGGAACTACATGATAAATTTCACCAAATGTTGGGTGAACAGGTGCAAGACGTGATGGCCAGCTTTGGAAAGGCATTAGAGAGGATTGATGACATTGAGAAAACAATTGACACCAAGTTGGACGCCAAGTTTGATGAAGTACTCATGTGTCTACCACAACCACCAGCTACCTATGCTGCACCATTGCAACAACATCAACAACCACCTCCACGTCGCAATCCAGCAGGACAAACCTGTAGTGCCGCACCTACTGCTGTTGATGCTTCTGTAGCTCCTGTTGCTACTTCAGAGGAGGATGATAATTAAGAGGATGATCAAATTCAAAACTACGTGCAACAACCAGAACCACCACCACCAGGTCGTCCTCATGTATATAATCACAACGGTAGGGCTGCACCACCACCTCAGGTACGAGATTACGACCATATTCCTAAACTGAAATTGAATATTCCACCATTTGGGGGTAGATACATTCCTAATGTCTATCTTACTTGGGAGTTAGAAACTAAACAACCTTTCACATGCTTAAAATATCATGAGGGTAGATGTGTGTTGCTGCTGTTGGTGAATTCACTAGTTTTGCTTCTATTTGATGGTCTAAACATTGTAGATTATATCATGATAATATCCCTACTACTTGGGCTGGTTTAAAAATTGCTATGCGTACTCGTTGGGTTTCACCATATAATCAATGTGTAAGTGCAACAAACCCTGGCTCCGTTGCCCAGACTGTGCACAGGCCTAAGGACACGTTCGTAGCACCCAAGATCAGAGCAAGCACTAAGGATCAACCCTTTGAAGAATCAAAGTGCAGATCAAGAAGACCAAGTCAAGCCAGAGAGGCAAGATACTACTAAGGGAAAAACCTCCCTTGCCGGGCGGGCGAGCCTGGCGAGGTCGGGGTTACCCCAGAAGCAAGCCTCCAGACCATCCCGGCAGGCCTGCCTGGGCTTGCGAAGGCGAACTGCTCCACCGCATCACCTCAAAGCGACGCAACTCATCGATCGGTGCGACGTCAAGCCCGTAAGTGACTAAGTGCCTGCTTCCTGCCACATGGTAGCCACTTCCTATGGAAAACACCTCCAAATGACACACGTCCTAAGACGTGTCAAGCAAGCAGGTGCGAGCTAGCAAAAAACAGCCTGGCAAGGCTTGCCGGGCACGCTGTGATGTGACACCAAGCAGCACATTTAATGCGCTTTGTCCGCCTGCAGAGTTAGATATGATATTACTGT
The DNA here is from genome assembly GCF_056163025.1 of Triticum urartu. Classification (NCBI taxonomy): domain Eukaryota; kingdom Viridiplantae; phylum Streptophyta; class Magnoliopsida; order Poales; family Poaceae; genus Triticum; species Triticum urartu. The sequence goes on along the minus strand of NC_141876.1, from coordinate 231,381,714 downwards.
TTGCTATCTAATAAGTGTGTAAAAGACTGATTTGCCACTATGGTGACCCCTTGACCTATAAAAGGAGGCCCATGGCAACCGGTAGAGGATTCAGACCCTCGCATATTCATACGCGCGTAGCTACTCTTGCCCTGAGGCAACCCTACCAAGCAAGAGTGATGCGTTATCCACCATCAATCCACCAAAGTAGGAGTAGGGTTTTATGCCTCACGGCGGCCCGAACCTGGGTAAAACTGCTCGTGTGATCTCTGCCGTGTTGTGTAACACTTCTCCGCTCTTTGTGCAACGTGCCCACCCCCCTGCCGAACTAAAAGGGGCTCATGGCCCCATAGGTGGTCGTGGTTTCCCATGACATCTTTGGCACACCAGGTAGGGGGATCACTTGCGCGAACCCGAGAGTGTAAGCAGTGTGTCATCTTCATTAATGGCTCCATCGACTATGGCGCCCAAGAAGAAACCCGATGCCGCAGCTCACCCGTCCACCTTGAAGGCCCCGCCGCCCGCGACCACCGACGTCAGGGGACCGCAGGGACGCATGGAGGTGCGACGCTGCAGGGGACGTGGTTGACGCAGATGGCATTTTTACCGCCTCCCCCGTGGCCGAAGCAGGAGAGGGAGGTATCGGAGAAGGACATCACCAGCACCATCCCGGCGACCATGCTCCACAAGGTACGGGTAGAGAGATCATTCCTTTTGTCCCTCTCTACCCAGTCGAGGGGCGTAGCCACGACGGTGACGTTCGCCCTGAGGTGAATCGCAATCCTTCGGCCGCCCCCGCCGCGGGCGTGGTCGTAGGAGATGCACCACCACCTCGTCACCACACCATGCAAGCGACTGGCTCCCGACGACGGGAGCCCAATGCACCCACTGCCAGCACCATCAGGAGCCGGGCGACACTCCAGTCTACATCATCCTCACCTATGCCAAGTACTGCTTCGGAGGCCATGGCATGGGCCCAGCTGCTGCTGAGATTTCCGCCGGCAGCTAATCAGATGGATGAGTGGAGAGCCACCATTCAGAGCCTGATTGGCTTTGCTGAGGCTGGAGGCTCACAGTGAGCTGGCCCACCATGGCCTCCCGAGATGGTGACGGCAGCCCACACTGTTGACCGTGCGGAAGGGGCCACCCCCATGGTGCAATCCCCATCGCGACAACCAGCACGAGGGCCACACGACCAAGAGCTTGATGATGTCTCGATGGATTCATCTGATCCTCGAGCACGTCAAGGCCGATGGCGAGCCCCGGAGGACAGGCAGAGGGAGGGCGCGCGTATCACCATCGAGCGACGCCGCGACAACCACCACCAGTACGATGGGCGCGATGGCCCCAACGTCACAAGCCTGCCCTCAGCGGAGGCGGGTACCTGCCTTTCGAGGCTGGGTGCCCTGCCTTCACCCATGAGCTATGGCAAGTCTATTGGCCATCCGCTCGCACGTTCAAGCCAGAGATACCAGAGAAGTATGATGGGAGACTGAACCCGATAGAGTTCTTGAGCATCTACACCATCGCTATTCAAGTTGCCGGGGGAAGAGATGAGAAGGTTTTTGCCAACTATTTCCCTTTGGAACTCAAGCCAAACGTGAGGTCTTGGTTGATGCACCTGCCGGAGAACTCCATCTCGACCTGGGCCGACCTGTGCCATGAGTGCGTTGGTGCCTTCACGGGCGGCCATCAAGAACCAGGGCGGCCCAGCGATTTGCAGCTTCTCCCGCAGAAGGAACGAGAGACCCTGTGGAATTACATGCAGAGGTTTAGCCGAGTCCACAGAAATATTCCAGATATCCACCCGTCAGCTGTGATGGCTGCGTTCCAATCCAACGTGCGCAACCGTCGGATATGTTCCAAGATGAACACACTGTTGCCCAAGACTATGAAGGAGCTTTACACCTTGGTGGACAAGTATGCTCGAGTGGAGGAGGGGAGGAAACTCCCTGGAGAAGATGATGGCATCAAGATCGACTCCGAGGATGATGACGAGGCCACTAGTTAGAAGAAGAAGGACAAGAAGCGCAAGGATAAGCCAGTAATGACCGTTGAGGGATCAGGCACACCGAGTGCCGACGAGAAGGCTAAGGCCAAAGCCCCCGGCAAAGAAGTTGCTGCGTGCACTGATTGCCGAGAAGCTCTGGTTGCCGAGAAGGCTGGGAAATGTGACGGGTCGTACTGCAAGATTCATCAGACAAAGGGCCACGATCTCCAGGAGTGCCATCAAGTTGATCAACTCGTCTATAAGCAGATGGCTGAGTATGAGAAGCGTGATAAGGAGAAAGGTCAGAATGGCGTTGGCGGGAAGGGCCGAGGCGGCGAAGCAAGTCACCCCAGCAAGGCTCCTCGGAATCAAGGAAAACCCGCCAGAGGCCGTGAGAAGGAAGATTGCAATGATGGAAGTGATGGAGGGGATGAAGAGGAAACCAACAAGCAGGAATTCCAGAAGGCCACTGACTCCCTATGCATTGACAGGGGTGCATGTTTGCACTCCTCTCACCGCCAGCTTAAAGAGTGGGCGCTTGAAGTTAATGTCGTGGAGCCAGCGGTAGACTCTCGGAAGCTGCTCAAGTGGTCACGCACGCCCATCATCTTTGATGAAGAGGACCACCCTGACCGCACCACCGCGGTAAGGTTCTCGCCGCTGTTAGTCTCACCAACAATCCGCAACCTCAAAGTCACAAAGATGTTGGTTGATGGCGGGGCCAAGTTGAATCTGATTTCCCTGAAGGTCATCAGTAAACCCTAGATAGCAGAGGAAGAGCTCAAGGTCACGGGCATGTTTCAAGGAATCAACCCCAGCAGGAGTTGTCCTAAAGGAAGTATCACATTGCCAATGAAATTTGGGGGGAGTTGAATTACCAGACTGAGAAGGTTGTGTTTGATGTGGTCGACCCCCCAGCCGTACAACAGAATCCTTGGATGCCCAGCTTGGGCCAAATTCATGGCGGCATCCCACTATGCCTACAACACCTTGAAGATGCTAGGGCCGGTGGACATCATTTCCATTCCTTCAGACAAGAAGGACGCAATCATTTGCGTGGACAAGATGTACCAGGACGCAGTCGCGGCAGAGGCCGCTGAAGCCATAGTTCCTGCCAAGGAAAGCAACGAGAAGAAGAAGGCTAGCAGGGACACCAGCAAGGAATCCAGGAAGCGTACCTCTTTGGAGTATGCTGCGCCTATTGATGACTTGCCGGAGAGTTCCAACAACAAAAGATCCAAGGCTGTTGCACCCCATGTGAAAAAGGTCCCGACAGGGCTGGCTGGCGCTGATGGTACTTTCACTATCAGTGCCACCCATGATGACAAATAGGAAAGCGCACTTGTTGCCTTCCTGTGGGAGAATATCAATGTGTTTTCCTGGCAACCACCTGATATCCCTGATGTTCCCAGGGAGGTAATCGAGCACCACCTTGCTTTCTGCTCACATGCCCGACCCGTCAAGCAGAAAGTTTGGAAGCAAGCCTTGGAGCGGCAACAGTTCATTGCCGAGGAAATCAAGAAACTTGAGGCACCAGGTTTGGTCAGAGGAGTACTACATCCAACATGGTTAGCAAACCCAGTGGTTGTGTGCAAGGCTAATGGGAAATGGACGCTTTGCATAGATTTCACGAATTTGAGCAAGGCATGCCCGAAGGACCCCTTTCCCTTGTCGTGCATTGACCAGATTGTGGATCCACTTCCGTGTATGATTTGCTCTCTTTTCTGGATGCATACTATGGATATTACCAAATCTTTATGTCCAAGGAAGATGAAGAGAAGTCCTCATTCATCACCCCATGTGGCACATACTGCTTCATGCGAATGCCTTTCAGGTTGAAGAGTGCTGGATCCACTTTTGCAAGAGCAGTCCAGATTGGTTTTAAATCACACATGCACATGAATATTGAAGCTTACATGGATGATACTATGGTCAAGACCAAGGACAGATCGACCCTCATCCAGGACTTAGAAGAGACGTTTGCTAATCTGCGCAAGATCAACTTGAATTTGAACCCAGAGAAGTGTGTGTTTGGCATTCCCTCTGGCAAGCTACTTGTTTTCTTTGTGCCCATTGCGGGATAGAAGCCAACCCCGATAAGATCAAGGTTATTGAGCAGATTCAGGCACCTAAGATAGTTAAGGATGTGAGGCGTTTGATAGGGTGCGTTGCCGTGCTTAGCAGATTCATCTCCAAGTCTGCTGAGCGCGCCTTGCCATTCTCCAAAATCTTGAAGAACGCGGGACCCATGAAGTGGACTCCGGAAGCAGACACAACACTGCAAGATTTGAAGACCTACTTGTCTTATGTGCCCACTTTGGTTGCTCCCAAACCACAAGAGCCATTGCTGTTATACCTGGCGGCAACTAATCAAGTGGTTAGTAAAGCACTAGTGGCGCATCGGGATGTGGAAGAGGCAGCAGCCTCAGCCAATTTCCCTTCCGGGAGAGAGAGTGAGCATAGCCCAGCAAGGCCAGACATGGATCAAGATAGAGGAGAGCACGGCAGTGGAGGCAACCCCAAGGATGCGGCAAGGAAGAAAGTGGTGCAGCGCCCAGTATACTTTGTTAGCTCCCTATTGCAAGGGGCTCGATCCAGGTCCTCTGGTGTGCAAAAGTTGATGTTTGGCCTTGTCATGGCCTCAAGGAAACTGTGCCACTACTTCCAAGCACACGAGATCACAGTTGTCACTCGCTTCCCTTTTCAAAGGATACTCCGAAACCCTAAGGCTACCGACAGAATAGTGGAGTAGGCATTGGAGTTATCCAGCTTTGGCCCGAAGTTTGAAAGCACATCAACAATTCAGAGCAGAGCATTGACAGAGTTTATTGCATAATGGATGCCAACCCCGATGAAGAGGTACTTGAGACAATTATTCCCGGCAAGGAAGCACCCCAAGAATGGATAATGTATTCCGATGGTGCCTTCTCCCTACAAGGTGCGGGGGCTGGTGTGCTTCTCATTGCTCCCACTGGATATCACCTTAAGTATGTTGTCCAGATGCATTTTCCCCGGGAGGAGGCGACCAACAATACTGCAGAGTATGAAGGGCTCCTTGCCGGGCTCAGGATTACAACAGAATTGGGGATCAAGAAGCTGATCATTTGAGGAGATTCACAACTTGTGGTGAGAAAAGTAAACAAGGATTACCAAAGTCCATTGATGGAGTCATGCGTTGAGGAAGTGAGAAGACTGGAGGAGCTCTTTGACGGATTGCCAACAGAGCACGTACCCCATGCGGAAAACAACATTGCTGATCATCTGTGAAAGTGCACTGCACAGAAGCTTCCAGTGGAACCAGGAACTTTTGTTCTCCACCTTACTCAGCCCTCCGTATCCCCGGCAACAATGGCCCGGAAGAGAACGAAACTGGACTCCGGCAAGCCTCTCCCGGTAGAGCCTCCCAGGGCTCCCGGCAGAGAGCTTGATGGGAACAACTCCCCTTCAGCTGCTGAGCTACCCCCTCCCACTAGACCACCGGTCCTCATGGTCAAGGGTTGCGCTCCCACGAAGGAGGAGGTGCCTCTAGTCCCTTGTTGCCGATCCCCAGGCTCCAACTTGGGCACGCCACATAGTTCATTTCCTCCAAACCGGAGAACTTCCCAAAGATCAAGAAGAAGCTGAAAGAGTAGCCCGGAGGGCCAGTATGTATCAGTTCGTCGATGACACACTATATAGAAGAAGGCCCAACGGTGTGAAATTGAAGTGCATTTGCCGGGAAGAAGGAAAGGAACTGCTGGCAGAAATACACAAAGGCATGTGCAGCTCCCACATTGGATCGAGGGCTTTGGTTGGGAAGGCATTCCGGCAAGGACTCTATTGGCCCACAACCCTCCAAGATGCGGTTGAGCTAGTCACCAAATGTGAAGCCTGCCAGTTCCATTCCAAGAACATCCATCTGCCTGTCCAAGCTCTTCAGACAATCCCTTTGTCATGGCCGTTTTCGGTCTGGGGGCTCGATATCCTCAGCCCTTTCCCCCGTGCTGTCGAGGGCTTTGAATTCTTGTTCATTGCAATCGACAAGTTTACAAAGTGGTCGGAAGTAGAAGCCGTGAGAAAGGTGACTGCTTAGTCAGCTATCAAGTTCTTGAAAGAATTGGTGTGCTGCTTCGAGGTCCCTGCCCGGATCATCACTGACAACAGCACCCAATTCATGAGTCGCGCCTTCATGCAATATGTTCATGCCCTCGGATGCAAGATCTCATTTGCTTCTTTTGCACATCCCAGAAGCAATGGGCAAGCTGAGAGGGCGAATGGTGAAGCATTGCGAGGACTCAAGACAAGAACATTTGATAAGCTGCAGAAGTGTGGCAGGCGATGATCGACGAGCTGGTGGTGGTTCTTTAGTCCCTCAGAATGACACCAAATCGACCTACCGGGCATACTCCCTTCGCCCTAGTCTATGGGGCAGAAGTAGTTATCCCCACGGAACTCATTTATGGGTCACCTTGAGTTCTTGCCTACGATGAAGTAGCGCAGGAACAACACCGGTGTGACGACGCTGTGCTTCTCGAGGAGAACCGTCTCCGGGCTGCTACGCATGCTGCACACTACTAGCAAGCCCTGCGTCGCTATCACGGCCATAGGATTGATGCCCGGTGTTTTGAGGAAGGCGACCTTGTCCTTAGGCGCGTTTAGTCCGCCAAGGGTACAAACAAGTTGACGCCGAAGTGGGAAGGCCCTTACCGGGTAGTACGAGTCACCAGACCTGGCGCAATCCATCTGGAGACCGGAGATGGCATTCAATTGCAAAACTCATGGAATATTGAGCCTATATTGCGATCTCCGACAAGCCAAACAGATAAGTTCCTCCTCTTATCCGTACATGTTCTGTAAGTAAGGACATGTGCATAAGAAACCCTCGCTGCCTTTCGAAACTTAGGTGCTCCCATCCCTTGACTCGAACATTGCTTCGGTGAGGATGGTCGCAGTGGCCTTTGACGAAAAAGGACTGGCGGGGTGCTGGTCCCTCTTCAAGATCTGTTCCCGGTAGGCCTAACTCCATGGGAACAAAACTAAGCGTACCGGAAGGATAGCCTGCCGGGGAAACTTGTTTACTTAAAAGTATAGAGGCATCCCACACTAGTACGTGTCGATGCTATACAAACGGTTTTTAACCCCTTTCCGTGACGACATTTGGAATCGTCGCCAAGTAAGTGTGGGCGATAGGGGGGTACTTCCCACACGACCCAGAAACAGTCAGGGATAGGGAGCCAAGATGCATATACAATACTCCTACTCATTTCTTCTCGCATTGCCATCGCAGTTGGTATTCTGTGGCGCTACGTTTATGATGCATGACCCATCACAAATGGTTCACTATTATAGAATGTGTATGATAAGCATACAATCACACACATTCGCTTGTCCCAAACCGTATGCGATAACTAATTAAGAAGATTAGCTAATCATCGTACGAGTGTCAGATAGGATTACAAAACGTCGGACTATCGTAACATCGTCGTACAGGACAACTATCACACATGCTATTCTGTGGTGCAACGTTTATGATGCAAACTTCATCAGAAATAGTTCATGGTTGCGAATCGTGTACGATAAGGCAACTATCACAAATGTGTAGTTCTTCTATGACCAAACGTTTGCGATGCGCACAACATCACAAATAGTCCATAATTTCAAAGCGTGTGTGATAAGGTGACTATCGCAAACATTTAATAAGAAAGAACTATGTGCGATGTTGTTGTTAATCACACATGTTTTTTCTTGGCTGATCGTGTGTGCAGTGGAGATTGATCGCACCCGTAGCAGATCCTAGAAACGTGTTTGATCTCAACGTCTATCGCAGATGTTTTGATTTCGCCAACCATGTGCAGTGTAATCCCTAATTAATCCCTAATTTAAAAATCACATGTTTTGAATTTGATAGTAGGCTTATTTCATATGCAACCATGTTTATTACAAATATAGGTTCAACCACGAATGCATAATTCGATGCACAGGTACGTATACTAAAGAACTACAGAAGCACCAAGTAAAGAATGATGAACCACAGTTGTACTAAAGACTCTAAAGAGAGAAGCGAAAGACATTCTGGTTGCTGGAGAAGGTAAAGCGGAATGCCCATATTGTGCCCTCCTCCATGCATAATGCGTGCACGACTCTAGGCCAAACCCTTGTGATGACTGCCCATTCATCCTTCACTGTCTTCATTACGACTTCTTGATGCTCATTGTAGTCTGGATGAAATACTTTAACCTTCATTGCGTGTCCACCAATCATGTACTTTGCGAGGTAATCTTGAGTGAACTGCTTCAAGAACCAATGCGAATGAAAAAGATTTAGACTTTGTTGTCTAACAACTCATTATGGGCAGTAAAAAGAGAAGGCTGCAGAGTTTGTAGTTACCATCCTACAGCTCACCGTTGTGTTAAATAGAGCATAAACAAATAATTTGCTTACCACCATTCGTATATTTTTGCTAATGATCCTTATCAGTTTCCCCACTTGATGCTTGTTCATGAATATCTCATCGCCCCATACGCAAAAAGGGTTGATGTGTGGATCCTTGCCAAGGGCATATGTACCTACAAGCAACAATTCAATATTAGAAGCTAACAAGTGTCCAGGCCTAGATCTATATGCACTACATTATGGAACGACGGGGGGAATACAAGCCGAGGGATGAAGCTAACCTGAGCGGAAAACGGTGGCCACTCCCGTTGTTGTCCTCCATAAGTTGTGGAAAGGCATGATAAGTACAACAACCTAAACATCAAACAAATATAGCAAAGGTAAACAACATCATCTCCAAATGATAGCTTGAATGTGTTGGTTTCAGCATGCTGTTAAAGCATATATAAAATGGAAGGCAATGTTACCGACAGCAGGCTTAACAGCCATCAAATATTGCAATTCAAACTGGTATTGTTGAAAATGAATAGAACATAGGTAATGCTTAAACATCACACTAGATAAATGTGTAAAACTAAAATAAAGGGCATGTGTTAACTACACTAGGCATAACTGGAACCAAATATAGTCGTTCAAGCTGGAATTGATGTAGTCGAGCAGCACAGTTCCGACTTGCACATAATGAACAACACATTGTGAATGACTGAAATAAACAAGGCATGAATGATCATTATAACAACCAAATATAGCCATTGAAAACTGGACAGAGTCTCAATGCAACCAACCTAACAAGCAAATACAGATAAACAAGGCATATGCTTGAAAACTGGACAAATGGTCACTGCAACCAACCTAACAAGAAAATATAGATAAACAAGGCATCTGATTGAAAACCGGACAAATGCTAAAAAAAGCAACCTAACAACCAAATATAGATAAAAAGGCATCTTCTTGATAACTGGACAAATGCTCACTGCAACCAAACTAAGAACCAAATACATATAAATAAGGCATCGGCTCGATAGCTGGAAAAATGCTCATTGCAACAAACCTAACAACCAAACACAGACAAACAAGACATCTACTCACTATAAACAACCAAATATAGCCATTCATGAAACTGAAGTGGACAATTCATACTTAAGCATCACATAGACCTATTGAACAATACATTTTTGCATAACTGAAATTATTAAATAAGACACAGTTATAGCACCGCACGACAAATGCTACTACCACAAAGGGTATGGGTTGGCAAGCTAGAAAAGGTAAGATTTGCTGATAGGATGTTGCCTCACATTTCATGGACTGGATCCTTCCAGTTGGAAGAGCACAGACCCGTGGTGCGCTCTCTAGTGTCACAGATGGGCTGTTTCACCTTGGAAGAACCTTTGTGGGTGCCCTCCTCATGGTCGTGGTCGTGGTCGATGAGATCTGACTTGCAATTGAGGATCCCAAGCCGCCCCTGTAGATCATGTCCTTCAAAAATGACAAAATGGGCTCGATGGCATATAAGGATCGCAAATCCTTGACTGCTTGGCGGAGGAGATCAGCGGCAGGGCCGTCGAAGAGATCGACGGCGGTTGAACTAGAGGGGTTGGGGATGGACCACGTAACCTGTGACATGGCCCGCGTGAAGCCGTTGCTATCGACGAGCTTGATGTCGTAGCCAGTTTTCCCGAGATACAGTAGTACGCAAGCTCGCTGACATGAAGCCTTTGGCATGTCAACATAGTCAACGTCTGCGCCGGCTTCCGCGGTGACATGTTGCTCCGGGATCGAATAGTCGGCAAGAACGGCGACCACCACGCCAACGTCCTCCAGAGAGGCCATGATAAACCTCTTCTTGGCCGAACGCTCGTCGGGCTCCCTGGGATACGTGGTCGAGCTTAGGCTGCGGTATTCGGGAGCAGGGGATGTGGATCTGGCGGGGAGGGACACCGCATGCCTCATCTAGAAACTCAGGGGAGTGGGACGACGGTATGGGAATCGCTGGGTAACCTGAACTTTATTATCTAAGCTACGAGGAATGCGCAGACCGGCATGGGTTGGCGGCGGCGCCGGCGGTGGCCGCGAGCTAGGGTTCGAGGGGGCAGGGGGCTGGGTGGGGGGACTGTGGAGGGGGGATGGTGGTGTTTGAGGATACGCCGCAACTACTGAAAATTCTAGTAATGGTGGGTGGAGATGGTGGTGGACGAGCGAGGGCGATGGTTCAAATGCCTCGGCTACTGCAATTTTACTACAAGGTCGGTGCTGCAGGAGTGTGAGCGGCAGTTGAAGTACGACAGCTACTAAAATTTGGGTAAAGGAATTGATGCGGGGCGGGAGTGCCCAAGATCGCGCACGGTCCAATAAGAATATGTGTGTATGATAATAAGGAAAAGTGGCGGAACTACCAATTTTTGCAATGCTCAAGGCGGGTAGTTTTTTTATATTTCTAGCTAGCTGTTCTATCGCACACGGTTCATCCTAATTTCTAAATAAACTTACCCGCCTTTAGCTTGCGCGGTCATGGTGATTTTACAGCGCACTTGCATCGCACGCGGTTAAGCTAGTACCTCCACCATTTGCTCGCGCTTGCGCAGTCGTGGTGATTTTACAACAAAAAATAACCTATAAAAACATAGTCTACAAATTAGCAAAACAAGGATCCCAAGGTTTATATAATCAGCATGTCAGGTCATTATACAGATAAGGTAACTATAGAGATATTTATCTCTTTAATGACATTGTCATGGCGATTAAATGAATCTTGAGATATGTAACTTCCCACCGGGTCACCCATCCTCGAACTACCCTAGCCTGAGCACGCTTAATTTCTGCGTTCTATTCGACTAGGATACGTATTGTAAGCGACACCTTGTTGATAGGAATTGCCAACTTGCCTTTAGGGAGTTTCATGCTCGTCACCCTATGGGACCTACTCCCTCATATCACGGACATTTGTGCTTTTAGAAACTATGTGTGATATTTACATGGCTGGTGTGTCCCTGTCTAGCCTTCAATGAGCACTGACACTAGTAGCGGGAAACCGATGGGAGAAGAGGCGGGAAACCAATGAGAGGAGTGGTGGGAAACGGTAGCCTGTTTAGAAAATGTAGTAGAGAGGGACGCGTGAGCTAGAACGACACATGCGCATAGTGCTTACCCATGTACTGCATTTGTTGTCAAAAGGGCTGAGGGTTGTCGTTCGATCTGGGAGCATCTAACGGTGCAGACGTATGATCCGTGGGGTTTGGGTTCTGGCCAATCAGAACGCATGACTCAGATCACACGCGCAGCAGGGGGAACGGGGGGTGTCTCGGCCACGGTTTGGTAGGCACACGGCTTTCGTGAGTGAACCGTGTGCTATTTGAAAACATTTCGTGAGAAGAATCTCGGTTTTTAAATCTCAGTAAATCCAAAACTCACTCGAAAATCATGAAACTTGGCATGGTGTCACGACATGGCACATATATGTCGAGGAATTTTTTTCATCCATTTTGGCGCAAGTTTTATTAGAAGCCTCTTACAAACCGGAGCTTCTCTCAAAGAAGCCTCGTGGTCCAATTGGGAAATGTGTCCCCCTTGTGGGGAAAATGATAATCACTGCCTCTTTTTGCCTTGTATTTTATTCTACCGGCAATATGGAACAACAAGATATCCGTGCTAAAATTTAAACTTATTCAGGGTTCGTTTGGCCTTTTTATACACTAATTGAGTTTCCTAGGCATTTAATGTCCATAATTCAAATCTGAACTACAAATACATGCTCCAGTTCACCAAAATGGCTAGAAAAATTATACATGTGTCATTGGGTGCATGTTTAGGTCCCATGCTAGGAATGGGAACGAATTACAACCGTACCGGCGTCCTGGCTCATCCTTAGACATTTGGAATCTCGGTTTTTAAATCCCCGTAAATCCTAAACTCACCAGAAAGTCATGAAAGTAGGCATGGTGTCATGTTATGGCACATATATGTCGTGGTAAAAATATTGTCCAATTTGGGCCAAGCTTTATTACAAACCTCTTACAAATTGAAGCTTCTCTCAAAGAAGCCTCATGGTTCCGATAGGGAAACGTGTTCCCCTTGTTGTTGAAACATAATCACTGCCTCTTTCCGCCTTGTATTTTCTTCTACGGGCAACATTGAATGTCAGGATATCCGTGCTGCAATTTAAACTTATTCAGGGTTCGTTCAGCCTTTTTATACACTAATAGAGTTTCCTAGGCATATTTAATGTCCATAATTCAAATCTGAACAACAAATACATGCTCCAGTTCACCAGAATGGCTAGAAAACTTATACATGTGTCCTTGGGTGCATGTTAGGTCTCATTGAAGGAATGGGAACAAATTACAACCGTACCGGCGTCTTGGCTCGTCCTCAAACACTTAGAATCTCGGTTTTTAAATCCCCGTAAATCCTAAACTCACCAGAAAGTCATGAAAGTTGGCATGGTGTCACGTCATGGCGCATATATGTCGTGGTAAAAACAGTGTCCAATTTGGGCCAAGCTTTATTACACACCTCTTACAAACTGTAGCTTCCCTCAAAGAAGCCTCATGGTTCCGATAGGGAAACGTGTTCCCCTTGTGGTGAAACGTAATCACTACCTCTATTCGCCTTGTATTTTGTTCTATGGGCAACATGGAACGACAGGATATCCATGATGAAATTTAAACTGATTGAGGGTTCGTTTGGCCTTTTTATACACTAATTGAGTTTCCTAGGCATTTAATGTCCATAATTCAAATCTAAACTACAAGTACATGCTCCAGTTCACCAAAATGGCTAGAAAAATTATACATGTGTCCTTGGGTGCATGTTTAGGTCCCATGCCAGGAATGGGAACGAATTACAACCATACTAGCGTCCTGGCTCGTCCTCAAACATTTGGAATCTCGGTTTTTAAATCCCCATACATCCAAAACTCATCAGAAAGTCATCAAAGGTGGCATGGTGTCACGTCATGGCACATATATGTCATGGTAAAAACATTGCCAATTTGGGCCAAGCTTTATTACAAACCTCTTACAAACTGGAGCTTCTCTCAAACAAGTCTCGTGGTTCAGATAGGGAAATGTGTTCCCCTTGTGGTGAAACGTAATCGCTCCCTCTTTTCGCCTTGTATTTTCTTCTACGGGCAACATCGAACAACATGATATCCATGCTGAAATTTAAACTGATTGAGGGTTAGTTTGGCCTTTTATACAATAATTGAGTTTCCTAGGCATTTAATGTCCATAATTCAAATATGAACTACAAATACATGCTCAAGTTCACCAAAATGGATAGAAAAATTGTAGATGTGTCCTTGGGTGCATGTTTAGGTCCCATGCCAGGAATGGGAATGAATTACAATCGTACCGGCATCCTCGCTCATCCTCAAACATTTGGAATCTTGGTTTTTAAATCCCCATAAATCCAAAACTCACCAGAAGTCATCAAAGGTGGCATGGTGTCACGTCATGGCACATATATGTCATGCTAAAATGTTGCCAATTTGGGCCAAGCTTTATTAGAAACCTCTTACAAACCGGAGCCTATCGCAAGAATCCTCGTGGTTTCGATAGGGAAACGTGTCCCCTTGTGGGCCAAATGATAATCGCTCCCTCTTCTAGCCTCGTATTTTCTTCTACACGCAACATGGAACAACGGGAGATTCGCGTTGAACTTTGAAATTATTCAGGCTTCGTTTGACCCTTTTTATTCATTAATTAAGTCTTCTAGGCATTTAATGTCCATAATTCAAATCCGAACTACAAATACATGCTCCAGTGCACCAAAATGGCTAGAAAAAACGTACATGTGTCCTTGGGGTGCATGCTTAGATCCCATGGAACGAATGAGAATGAATTCAACCGTCTCGCCGTCCTGCCTTGGCAACAAACATTGCGAATCTCGGTTTTTAAATCTCTGTAAATCCAAAACTCACCAGGAAATCATGAAACTTGGCAGGGTATCACTACATGGTACATATAATTATCCAATTTGGGCGAAGCTATATTACAAGCCTTTTACAAACCGAAGCTTCTCGCAACCCTCGTGTTTCGGTGGGCGGAATGCTAATTACTGCCTCTTCTCGCCTTGAACTTTGTTTTCTACAGGTAACGTAGAATAACAAGAGTGTCGTGCTGAAATTTGAAACTGTTCAGGGTTTGTTTGGCCATTGTATATATTACTAATTAAGTTTTCTATGCATTTAATGTAGTCCATAATTCAAATTTGAACTACAAGCACATGCTCCAGTGAAGCAAAATGGGTGGGAAATCGTACATGTGTCATTGGGTGCATGTTTAGGTATCATTTAAGGAATGGGAATGAATTACAAACTTGTTGTCGTCCTGAAACATTCAGAATCTCAGTTTTTAAATCCCATTAAATAAAAACTCACCCAAAAAACATGAAACTTGGCATGGTTTCATGACATGTCACGTATATGTCGTTGTAAAAAATCGTCTAGTTTGAGAAGAGGCGCACACATTAGTAGCCAATGAAGTCCTTTTTGAAACAAAAAGCTGACACGTTAATATCACAAACGACTGTATTATATGAATCGTGTCAAAATTTAACCATACTCGGTGGCATGCGTGCAGCTGTTTGATTAGACGGGACGAGCGCGAGAAGTCTGTCGTGCAGGCTTGATGGGACATGTGCGACCACTTCGCCGCGCAGGCTCGACGGGACACATGCATCATGTCCACCTCGCAGGCTCGACGGGACATGTGCGAGCAGCAAGGCCGCCCATGCTCACCGGGAAGCGAGCTCTTTAACCTCCATGCACCAGCCGCCGCCCGCCTCACTCACAACTTCTCCATTAATGGGTTAATTAAAGCACCTGGACGGAGGGTGTTTGCTTGTGATCCCATGGTAGCATTTGCTTTGTTCGTGTTTTCAACTTGTATTCCGGCCTTACTTAATTTGCCACATAGGGCAACGGATAATACGACCACACATAAAATGGCAACGGATAATACGACGACAAATTTACAATGGCACAGATAATAATTGTCTTAAATATTTTGGATAATTTAAAATGCCACATGCGGCAAAGGAGAAGAAGGAAATCGCAGACAACGATCTGGATCACTACTATCTCTACTCGTCGATGGATCACCGGGCGATGACATCCTCCAGCTCCTTCAATTCCTCATGACTTTGCTTGAAATCAACCACAAATTACTCCACCTCCTGCTCGCGCTCGATCCGGAGCTTCCTCAAGACACCCATCAGTTTCTCGATGACCGCTGTCAGCGTCATCCCCGAGGCACTGCTCTGCTCATGCAGCATCTTCCAGCCGGCGACCTCCTCCTCCTCAGCAAGCGCCATGAGGAGCTTTGCATTGTCACCCATGAGTTGCTCGACGAGGCCGATCGCCTTGTCAACCGAGGCATCGCTGATCTCGAGCAGCTTCATCAAGCCGTCGACTAGCTCCTGCTGCTTAATGAGGCCAGCGAGAATGTCATCGTCACCGGCCAAGGACTTCAGCAACGCTAGCTCGCCGCGATTGCCAACGCGGAGAGTGCGCTTGCGAGATCCCTCGCGTGCCCGTGAGAGCTTGTTTGAGGGCTCTGCGGCGTGCCGGGACATCTTTGTTGCGGCTGCCGCTTCGCTGCGAGACCTCTCTAGTGTTTCTGCGGCCTTGGTCTTTGTTGCCTGGTTATATGTTCACCCGAAATCCTACCGGTCATGGTGGAACGACTTGACAGGAAAGACCAGTTTCGTGGGTGATGAGGAGAGGAACTGTGAAGTAATTCTCGAGTGGGTAGTTTTTATAGCCCGGTGCTAAGTGTGAACACATATTAGTTTGATCGGTGTGAACACATATTAGTTTGATCTGTGTGAACAGATTTGCAATTACTTATTGCATTGTAATCTGCAATGTGACGAGAAACAAAGTCAAAATCTATTGATGGTTCTGGGCCTATAAAGCCCTGTTTCTGTCATTTTGCCTCATCGCAAACAGTTCTTTTGGATCAACTGTATGCCACGCATTGAAAGCCCGAAACATGGGCCCTTGTTCTCGGATGTACGTGTACGTGTCTGCCCACTATCACACACGGTCATGATATAACCATCATTCCTATGGATGTGCCGTGGTGTCTCCCACGGGGTGCCAGAAGGTTGACCACGTGGTTGTTCGCTCTGGCGTCCCTGCGTGCGCTATGCTCCCTGTTGAGGCAAATTTACAATGGCAATGGTTAATAGTTGTCTTACATATTCAGGATAATTTAAATGCCACATGCGGCAAAGCATAAAGCACTCATGACCTACTTATGCATACAATTATAAGAACATATAGGCTAAAAGGCTGAGCCAGCGGCCTTCCGATGACGGTCTTCTCATACTCCATGATCAGCATATCACCCTTGCAGCTGTTTATTATGTGTAACTTACTAATCATCGCACACGAGTACTCGCAGACGCATCGTGTGTGATACTCCTAGCCACTGCAAGCAACTAGTTCGCATTTTCCAAAGTTTTTTGTACAAACATAATTGCACGCAAACTTACTGTAGTAATCGTCTGTGTTATAATTTCTCATCGCAAATAGTTCATCCGAGTGGGCTGTTTGGTGCGTATCACACAAATCTGGTTTACATAAATCATTTGTGTTCTTTTGACTCATCGCAAATGCCACATATCACACACATCTTGTGAAGATGAACTGTTTTCGTTCTCTTGCCTAATTGAAAATAGTTTGTCCGACTGAACCGTATGATTTATATCACACACACCTTGTTCTGGCTGTCAGTTTCTGTTGCATTCCCTAATAGCAAATAGTTCATCAGAGCAAACTGTATGCCGTATATCACACACACATTGATATGGCTTCCCGTTTTTGTTGTTCTTCCTCATCACAAACAGTTCTGCTGGATCAACCATATGCCCAGCATCGCACACATAACTAAAATCTGAACCGTGTTTGATGTCTCTGCCATCGCAAACGTTTTGCATCTTTTTTGACGGGTTTTTACATCCCCGTTTGCAATTAATGCATCGCACATAGTTTCGTTAAAGGGTCTCTGAATGTATTGTCGCGTTAGCAGCATACTGCAGTAGTGCCACCTCTGCATGGACATACTACATGCATGAGTTCCCGGCAAGGTTTACCTTTTTCATTAATGTGCTGATCAAATAAGTACAGACCTTATAGGACTCAAACATGGATTAAAGATATTACATAATTTGAACTAAAATTTGGCTAGTGCCTATAGATTTATGATTGAGAAAAGATAAGTGCCCCGTAATATCCTCTTTTCGCTCTTTATCCACTAGGTATTGCGGTGGGAAGATGAGAGGACTAAAGGAACACCCAAGCAGGAGCCCATCCCGATCCCATCATGGCCTGCCGGGCGCAGCCTGACAAGATCGGGAGTGCTGAGGCTGTGAAGGAGGGGCACGGGGAGCAGCTCGGTGGTGCCCTAGTCACCACCTCCAGGACTAGCAAGAAGCCCTCGCACAAGCACCGGTGGGAGGAACCACCAAAGCTCAGCTGGAAGACTGTTGGAGGGGGAGCGAAGGCACCAAGGGAACATCCCTCCACAGGTATCACCCGAAGAGACTGGTGATGATGGTGTCGGGGAGGGAGGGGAAGTGTGGAAAGACAAGGCGGCATGTCACCAATAGGAGACGAAGGCGTCGGTGCCATCATACTCTGACCTGACGCACTGCTACCCACCTTCTCTGTCTTCCCTCGATTTCTCTCCATCACCACCACTCCAGGGAGACGTGGACCCCCGGCACATTGCCTTCCCCGAAGAAGCGGCCGACAGCTAAGACGGCCAGGGTGCTTGCGGAGCACTGCTCCCCACCTTGGCGGGCAGGAAGACGCCCTTTTCTCCAGCGCTGGCCCCGGTTCCGCTGGAAGGAGCAGCGCTGGGATTACCAACAATCCCGAGCCTTCCATCCCGTACGGGCATTGGAGGCTCCAAGAACCTGGTCGCCAGGCCAGCGAGCTGCAGTGGCTCGTGGCAAGACCCAACGCTCCCCACCAGACGGCCGACCAGGGCAGAGGAGGTAAGCATTCCACTACAATGGGAAAGCTTGATATCTCCCACACCACGAATGGCTCGCCCACCAGACCTCCTCCGGGCCCGGACTAGAGTCACTCCCCAAGCATCAACACAAGCATTCGACATCACCAAACCCAAGCCAGGGCCCGGGGCCTGGCCCCAGGCTCTCCCGTTCAACATAGCCAGAAGAAAGTAGAGGATGGAGGAGGAGAGGTATATGGATGAATACTCCCACTCCCCCTCACCCCTGCTTTTATAGGCGGGCTAGGACTAGGGGCTGACCCCCCAGCGAGTAATCGCCGTCCTCCTCCACCAATCCTAGAAGACCGGGCCCCTACCTTGATGCTCTCCAGCACCACGCGCATCCATTACCTACCCCACTCAATGCATGTTGCATACATGGCCAAGGATAAGGGCGTGGTGGGAAGAGTGAATTGGCAGATACTCGCCCGTGCGTTAAAGCTATTCATGGGCCATTACAAGAGTGACCCCACTACAATTGGCGTTATGCGACACACGGGAGAACATGAAACTGACATGGGCTCAGGATAATGAAGACGCAAAGATCTCAAAAGGGCGAGCCACCACTATGCTCCTGCCTGTGCACTGGTTAGGGCCTACCCTGACGACGCTCGGCGGCGCGTTCGGGCTAGGCCCAGGGGCTTCTGTCCTTGCAACAAACCCTACATTCGTTGCCCAGACTATGCACAGGTGTAACACCCCGGATGTAATTTACCTTATATGTATCCCAACTCTTGCCGTTTCTGGCGCTAAGTTATTTTATTTCCTCAGTTTCGGGTTTTTTTCTCCGTTTGTTGTTGCCTTTGTCATGCATCTCATATGATGTCATCATGTGCATTGCATTTGCATACGTGTTTGTCTCATGCATCCGAGCATTTTCCCCGTTGTCCGTTTTGCATTCCGGCGCTCCTATGTCACCCGGTGGTCCTTTCGACCTCTTTTCGTGTGTGGGGGTTAACATTTCCGGATTGGACCGAGACTTGCCAAGCAGCCTTGGTTTACCACTGGTAGACCGCCTGTCAAGTTTCGTGCCATTTGGACTTCGTTTGATACTCCTACGGTTAACCGAGGGACCGAGAAAGCCTCGTTTGTGTTGCAGCCCAACACCCTTCCAATTTGGCCCAAAACCCACCAAAACCTCTCCCATCGTCTAGAGCGTTCGATCACGATCGCGTGGCCGCAAACCGCTCCTCATTCTGAGCTTCCTAGCTCCCTCTATGCCTATAAATAGCTCCTCCAAAAATCTCGGGTCTCGTTCCACCCTAACCCTAGAAAAACTCCACCCGCCGCCGCCGGACAAAAATCCACGCGTCGGACATGTCCGCCCGGCTCCACGCTACGCGTCTCAGGCCGGTCCCCACTTCCCCGCCGACGCCCGCGGCCCGCCGAATCCCGGGGAGGGCCCCCGCGGCCCGATACTCCGCCGCCCACGCCTAGGCAGAGAGCCGCCAGGCTCTCTCTTCTCCGGTGGCCCGAGTCGCCCGACGCCGCCGTGCTCCATCGCCAGAGCCGCTCGGAGCCGCCGCGCTCGCCTCTTCTCTTCCTCCGCCGCCCAGCCGCCGACATCGCCCCGCGCGCCGCCGCCACGCGCCGCCCTCCGCCGCTTCTCGCTCCAACCGGCGAGCTCCCCTCCGGATCCGGCGAAGCCTCAAGTCCGGCGACCTCCGACCTCCACCTCCGGTGAACAGTGCACTCGCCAGATCCAGATCCAGATCGGGAGTCAGTTGACTTTCCCCTCTCCCCTTATTTTTTTTGCAATCTTCATCATGTCGTATCTCCGCATTCGTAGCTCCAATTTGCTAGCATATCAAAATGTTCGTCCCGACGAGTACATCATTTCATCTCATTGCATCATTTTCTTTTGAGCTCATCTTGATGCCAGAAATGCTGTTGGAAGAGGGCTATGTGGTAAATTTGCCAGATCTGTTTCATCAAATAGATATTTGTCATTTTTGCCATGATTAATGTGTGCATGATATGCTCCTGAGCTCTACATGTGTTTTGTTATATGCCATGCCATCTTTACAGAGGTACTTGCCACGTATTTTTGTGATATGTGTGGTGACTAGCACAAGCTTGCAAACTAGCGTAATCGGTAATGCTGATTTCAGGGACTTAGAATTTCACCAAGTCCTTGTTCTGTTTTTGTCATTATGCCATATGTTCATGTTGTTTCCTAGTGATACGTGCCTCTTTTGAGTATGATCAGTAAGGATGATTTGCTAACATTGTGGTTCTATATCAATCCATGTCTTTGTTTACATTTATGGAGTACCCTAGCTTGAGTCAATCGAGCTCTACTTTTGCTATTTCGTAAATCCTGGCAGATTGTTGACATGTTAGCGATTTTGCTGAGGATGTTGCTATTGATCTGTGCATGCTATGTTATTGTTCTTGCCATGTCTAGCTTCTATGACATGTATTATTGATGTGTGTATGCTTAGTTTGTCATGCCATGCTCTGTAGTGAGTGCATCGAGCTCGTAAACATGCCTACTCGTTAACTGTTTTGCATGCTCCAGTTTTTCACTAAGTCTGAGATCTGTTTATGTTTTTGCCATGTTCACATGCTTGCAATTGTATTTTCTGATCCCTTTTGGCTCAAGGTCACTAAGGGACTTTTGTTAAGTGCTTTGTGTAGCTTCATGCCATGCTTTGCTTTTCCATGTTCAGTTCCTGTAGCATGTACTTTTCATGCTCTAAAGTGTGCTTCCTGATGTTAAATTCCAGACTTGTGTTAATTTCACAAAGTCTGAAACCTGTTATCATTTGCATCTTTGCCATGCTTGTTTAAGCCTGTTAATGGATGAATTAGCCGTAGCTCAGTGTTCAGCTTTTGTCAAGCATTATGAGTGCATCCCTGCCATGTATTTTGTTGTCATGTTTGAGTGCTGTAGCACATTTATCTTGTTGCATTTAGTTGGCTACTTGCTGATTATCGCAGACCGGTGCCATATTTGTTTTGCTTGCCATTTCCAAACCGTGCATCCGATTTCGGTGATCTTTATACCGATTTCAACCGAAATCACCTCACCTTTCCAGTGGCACTCTTGGATTTCCAAGTTGAGGCCAGGTTCAATCATTCCTTGTCAAATCTTGCATATGCATCACATATCGCATCCCGCATATGCATCACATATGCATCACATATCACATATACCATGTTTGCATCATGTTGTTTGAGCATTGCACGTGGTTGATTGCGTTCCGTTTGCTTATTGTTATTGTTTTGGTAGAGCTGGGAGACGAGTTTGTGAACGAGGAGCCTGTTGAGTTCGCTTACGAGGATCAAGTCAACTCTGAGAACTTTGTAGGCAAGATGATCATACCCTCAAAATCACTTCTATCTTTGCTTGCTAGACGCTCGCTCTTTTGCTATGCCTATGCTACGATGCCTACCACTTGCTTATCATGCCTCCCAAATTGCCATGTCAAACCTCTAACCCACCATGTCCTAGCAAACTGTTGATTGGCTATGTTACCGCTTTGCTCAACCCCTCTTATAGCGTTGCTAGTTGCAGGTGAAGATTGGAGATCGTTCCTTGTTGGAACATTGTATATTGTTGGGATATCATTATATTATCTTGCTTATCTTAATGCATCTATATACTTGGTAAAGGGTGGAAGGCTCAGCCTTTTGCCTAGTGTTTTGTTCCACTCTTGCCGCCCTAGTTTCTGTCATATCGGTGTTATGTTCCTGGATTTTGCGTTCCTTACGCGGTTGGGTTATAATGGGAACCCTTGACAGTTCGCCTTGAACAAAACTCCTCCAGCAATGTCCAACCTTGGTTTTACCATTTGCCACCTAGCCTCTTTTTCCCTTGGGTTTCCGGAGCCCAAGGGTCATCTTTATTTAAACCCCCTGGGCCAGTGCTCCTCTGAGTGTTGGTCCAAACTAGAACCCCTTGCAACGCCACCTCGGGGAAACTCGAGGGCTGGTTTTAGTTGTACGGATTGCTTATCCGAGTGTGCCCTGAGAACGTGATATGTGCAGCTCCTATCGGGATTTGTCGGCACATTCGGGCGGTATTGCTGGACTTGTTTTACCATTGTCGAGGATGTCTTGTAACCGGGATACCGAGTCCGATCGGGTCTTCCCGCTAGAAGGAATATCCTTCGTTGACCGTGAGAGCTTGTGATGGGCTAAGTTGGGACTCCCCTGCATGGATTTGAACTTTCGAAAGACGTGCCCGCGGTTATGGGCAGATGGGAATTTGTTAATGTCCGGCTGTAGATAACATGAAACTTAACTTAATTAAAATGAATCAACCGCGTGTGTAACCGTGATGGTCTCTTCTCGGCAGGGTCCGGGAAGTGAACACGGTGTTGGAGTAATGCTTGACGTAGGTTGTTCTAGGATCACTTCTTGATCATTAGTTGTTCGACCGTGCTTTTGCCTTCTCTTCTCGCTCTCTTTTGCGTATGTTAGCCACCATATATGCTAGTCGCTTGTTGCAGCTCCACATATTACCTTGCCTTACCTATAAGCTTAAATAGTCTTGATCGCGAGGGTGCGAGATTGCTAAGTCCCCGTGACTCATAGATTACTTCCAAACCAGATGCAGGGACCGATGATACCGTTCCAGACGATGCGCTTGAGCTCAAGTGGGAGTTCGATGAAGACTCTCGTCGTTACTATGTGTCTTTCCCAGATGATCAGTAGTGGTGCCCAGTTGGGGCGATCGGGGACCGTGTCGCATGTGGGGGTTGATCTTTTATTTTGGTACCGTAGTCGGACCATGAGTGTATTGGATGATTGTAATGTTATTCATGTATTTGTGTGACGTGGCGAGTGTAAGCCAACTATGCACCTTTTCCCCTTTTATCTATTTACATGGGTTGTTGTGAAGATTACCTTACTTGCGACATTGCTTTCAATGCGGTTATGCCCCTAAGTCGTGCTTCGACACGTAGGAGATATAGCCGCATCGAGGGCGTTACAAGTTGGTAATCAGAGCCTTCCCCGACCTTAGGATCCCCCTGCTTGATCGAATCGTTGGCGTTTTTGAGTCTAGAAAAATGTTTTGAGTCCTTTAGGTTTATATATATCGGAGAGTTTAGGAATTCTTTTTACTCCCCAGTCCCTTCATCGCTCTGGTAAGGCATCCTGACATAGAGTTTTGACTCTTCTCTTCTCAAATTTCAGTAAAAAAAATTTAGGATCACGCGGGTACCTTGGAATCATTTCGATCGATTTGTGACGAGAACATTGTTCTTGGTGCCTCCTGTCATTTAGGGGTTGTGGCAGTGTCCCGGGGAGTGGAGCTCCGAGGTGTTGTCATCACAATTTTATCGTTGAGATTCTGGAATACCTGAGTTTCGCCGACATCGAAAATCTCTTTTATGCAGTTGTTGGTGAGATAACCTCGACGCCACCTAGTACTGGGGCGGGAGTTCGGGAGTATTGCCATAACTCGTATAACGGATTCTTTTCGAAGGTTGAGGTAGATGGTTTCCGAAGTTTTTCTCGGTTATGTGTTGAAGGACGGATACAGCTGGATGTAGGATTTGCTAGATTTGGGTGAGATATTATGCTTCCCCTGTATCCCCGACACCTGATTGCATAACCAGAAAGGTTAGGGAGTTTCATAGGTGGGAATTCTTGTAGCTCTAGTTCGTCTTCCACGGATATTTGGTTTGGGATTGGGTAATCCTCACCAAGTATTTGTTCTTGTTCCGTACCTTGTTCATTTTCTTCTACCTCAATTCTAAGTGGCTTCTCAATTTATGGATATGTGACCATTTCAATTGGAATGCATTCGTTCATTTTGTTCGGATGTGAAGACTATATGTTGCAATTTCTACTCGTTTGATTCAATTTCAATATTTGTTTGTCAATGTGTTAATGGATGTCAACCTCTTCAAGATGGGTCCTCCAACGCGCACGACTCCGAATCCTGATCCGCCACCACCACCTCCACCTCCGGAGGCATGGCAAGATGTGATGGCCACTACCAATGCAAACACGCAGCCAAGGGAACCAGGGTCATGGCAACAATCAGAATCAGTTTGCTACACTCAACCTGTTCCTTGCTAACCAGCCAAAGACCTTCAGCAATTGTGTTGAGGCAACAGACGCTGATGATTGGCTCGTGGACATATGCAAGCATTTCGAGTGTAGTAACGTCAGGCCTGAGGACTTTGTCAAGTTCACCTCCTTCCAACTCAAAGACCAAGCTGCAGAATGGTTTCAGCAGTACAAAGATTCAAGAGGAGGCCATGTGATTACTTGGGATGAATTCTGTCAAGACTTCAAAGCTCATCATATTCCTCAGAGCGTGGTTGAAAGCAAGCATGAGGAATTCCGCAACCTGAAGTAAGGCACTATGTCTGTTTACGAGTACAATAAGATGTTTCAGAAGCTCGCCCGTTTTGCTAAGCAAGACGTCCCTGACGAGAAGAGCATGATATACCATTTCAGGGGTGGTCTCAGAGAAGAAATCCAGCTAGCTCTTATTCTCTTTGAGCCCAAGAGGTACCATGAGTTTTACAACATGGCAATGAAGCAAGAGACTGCTCAACTGAAGTGCGATGCTTCCAAGAAGCGAGTCAGAGATGCAACTCCTTCTTCCTCAACTCAAGTGGCTAAGCAGCAGAAGTATTGGCTTCCTCCTTCGTTCCGTCAGCCTTATCAGCAGAAGAGCAAAGGTGGCAGTGGATCTTCCCACCCACCCAACCCTAGCTTTTAGAACAAGACTTCGTCTCAAGCTCCAAGATCAAGTGCTCCATATCATCGTCCGCTTTTAGAGGTCACGTGCAACAAGTGCCAACAGAAGGGTCACTATGCCAACAAATGCTTCAATCAGAGGCGTCTCCCTCCTCCTCCTATGAGATCGGCAAGTACAGCTGTGGTCAAGCATAACCCCAAGTACGCCAAGGTCAACATGGTGAATGCAGCTCAGGCAGAGGACTCGTCAGATGTCATCATGGGTAACCTTCTTGTTAATGATATTCCTGCAAGAGTTCTTTTTGACACTGGTGCATTGCATTGTTTCATCTCGAGACCTTTTGCATCTAAGCATGATTTTGTTACTCAAGTGTTGCCAAAACCGTTGGCTATTGTCTCTCCGGCCCGTCAAATGACGTCTCGAGTATGCGTTCCGGATGTTTCAATCACATTGGGTGACTACAAGTTCTTGTCTTCTCCAAATGTTCTTGGTGACTCGGATATTGATCTTATTCTAGGAATGGACTGGCTTTCTAAGCACAAGGCTCAGCTTGATTGTGCTGCCAGGAAGATTCAATTGACTCATTCGTCTGAGGATGTAATTGTCTTTGCCGCTCATGATGATACCATCCGTCTGTTTTCTCTCAATGAGAAGGGTGAACTAGATGCCATCTCTCAAATTCTAGTCGTTTGCGAATATCAAGACGTCTTTCCAGAAGAGCTTCCAGGAATGACTCCGCACCGGCCAGTTGAATTCGTCATCGATCTTGAGCCTGGCACGGAACCTGTTTGCAAACGTCCTTACAAGCTTGGACCTGAAGAGTTGAAGGAGCTGAAGAAGCAACTCGATATTCAAGAGCGAATGGGTCTCATCCGACCTAGTCCTTCTCCGAGGGGTTGTGGAGTTCTTTTTGTGAAGAAGAAGGAGGAACGGACCGACTTTGTGTTGACTACCGTCCATTAAACAAGAAGACTATAAAGAACAAGTACCCACTTCCCAACATCAATGAGCTGTTTGAACAACTCAAAGGTGCTCAAGTATTCTCCAAGCTTGATCTCCGTATGGGCTATCACCAGATTCGAATCCGTGAGCAAGATATTCCCAAGATGGCGTTCAGAACAAGCTATGGTTCATATGAATACACTGTCATGTCTTTTGGCCTCGTCAACGCTCCGCCAACTTTCTCTCGCATGATGAACTTCATCTTCAACCCCTACACAAATGACTTCGTCCTGGTCTACCTCGATGACATTTTGGTATTTTCCAAGAACAAGGAAGATCATGCCAAGCACTTGTGTTTGGTGCTCGATAAGCTCAGAGAACAACAGTTCTACGCCAAGTTTTCAAAGTGCGAGTTTTGGCTAGATGAGGTTCTCTATCTTGGTCATATCATCTCTGCCAAGGGCATAGCGGTGAATCCTGAGAAGGTGTCTGCAATTGTGAATTGGGAACCACCTCAGAACGTGAAGCAACTCCGCAGCTTCCTTGGTCTCGCAAGCTACTGTCGAAGGTTCGTTGAGAACTTTTCAAAGATCGCGAAGCCGCTTTTCAACCTTCTCCAGAAGCACGTGAAGTACGTTTGGTCTCCTGAATGTGACATCGCTTTCAACACCCTGAAAGAGAAATTAGTCACTGCTCCAGTTCTGACTCCTCCTGATGAATCCAAACTGTTGGAGGTCTTCTGCGATGCCTCTCTTCAAGGTCTTGGTGCAGTGTTGATGCAAGAGAAGAAAGTTGTGGCCTATACTTCTCGCCAGTTGAAGCCCAACGAGAAGAACTACCCCACTCACGACCTCGAGTTGGCGGCAGTTGTGCATGCTCTTTTGACTTGGAGACATCTCTCATTGGGAAGAAAAGTGGACATCTTCACCGACCAGAAGAGTCTTAAGTACATCTTCACTCAGCCTAATCTCAACCTCAGGAAGACTCGTTGGGTCGAAATGATTCAAGAGTATAATGCGAGTATCGAATATACTCCAGGCAAGGCCAATCTAATTGCTGACGCATTGAGAAGGAAGGCTTACTGCAACAGTCTGATTCTCAAGCCTTATCAACTCGAGATTTGTGAAGCTTTCAGCAAACTCAATCTGCAAGTTGTTCCTCAAGGTTTCCTCACCAACCTTCAAGTCTCTCCTACTTTGGAAGATCAAATTCAAGAGGCTCAACTTCTTGATGCTATGGTGAAGAAGGTGAAGATTGGGATTACCAAGAGTCAATCCAAGTACAAGTGTTATCGCCTTGATGACAAGGATACTCTCTTCTTCGAGGATCGCATTGTGGTGCCTAAAGGTGACCTTCGTAAAGTCATTATCAACGAGGCTCACAATTCACTCCTCTCCATCCACCCTGGAAGTATGAAGATGTACCAGGACCTCAAGCAGGCGTATTGGTGGACTCGAATGAAGCGTGAGATTGCCCAGTTCGTGAAAGAATGAATGTGATGTCTGTTTTTGTCATTATGCCATATGTTCATGTTGTTTCCTAGTGATCCGTGCCTCTTTTGAGGATAATCAGTAAGGATGATTTGCTAACATTGTGGTGCTCTATCCATCCATGTCTTTGTTTGCATTTATGGAGTAACCTAGCTTGAGTCAATCGAGCTCTACTTTTGGTATTTCGTAAATCCTGGAAGATTGTTGACTTGTTAGCGATTTTGCCGAGGATGTTGCTATTGATCCGTGCATGCTATGTTGTTGTTCTTGCCATGTCTAGCTTCTATGACATGTATTCTTGATGTGCGTATTCTTAGTTTGTCATGCCATGCTCTGTAGTGAGTGCATCAAGCTCGTAAACATGCCTACTCGTTAACTGTTTTGCATGCTCCAGTTTTTCACTAAGTCTGAGATCTGTTTATGTTTTTGCCATGTTCACATGCTTGCAATTGTATTTTATGATCCCTTTTGGCTCAAGGTCACTAAGGGACTTTTGTTAAGTGCTTTGAGTAGCTTCATTCCATGCCTTGCTTTGCCATGTTAAGTTCCTGTAGCATGTACTTTTCATGCTCTAAAGTGTGCTTCCTGATGTTAAATTCCAGACTTGTGTTAATTTCACAAAGTCTGAAACCTGTTATCATTTGCACTTTTGCCATGCTTGTTTAAACCTGTTAATGGTTGAATTAGCCGTAGCTCAGTGTTCATCTTTTGTCAAGCATTATGAGTGGATCCCTGCCATGTATTTTTTTGTCATGTTTGAGTGCTATAGCACATTTATCTTGTTGCATTTAGTTGGCTACTTGCTGATTATCGCAGACCGGTGCCATATTTGTTTTGCTTGCCATTTCCAAACCGTGCATCTGATTTCTGTGATCTTTATACCGATTTCAACCAAAATCACCTCACCTTTCCAGTGGCACTCTTGGATTTCCAAGTTGAGGCCAGGTTCAATCATTCCTTGTCAAATCTTGCATATGCATCACATATCGCATCCCGCATATGCATCACATATGCATCACATATCGCATCACATATCACATATACCATGTTTGCATCATGTTGTTTGAGCATTGCACGTGGTTTATTGTGTTCCGTTTGCTTGTTGTTCTTGTTTGGGTAGAGCCGGGAGACGAGTTTGTGAACGAGGAGCCCGTTGAGTTCGCTTACGAGGATCAAGTCAACTCTGAGAACTTTGTAGGCAAGATGATCATACCCTCAAAATCACTTTTATCTTTGCTTGCTAGATACTCGCTCTTTTGCTATGCCTATGATACGATGCCTACCAATTGCTTATCATGCCTCCCAAATTGCCATGTCAAACCTCTAACCCACCATGTCCTAGCAAACCGTTGATTGGCTATGTTACCGCTTTGCTCAGCCCCTCTTATAGCGTTGCTAGTTGCAGGTGAAGATTGGAGATCGTTCCTCATTGGAACATTGTTTATTGTTGGGATATCATTATATTATCTTGCTTATCTTAATGCATCTATATACTTGGTAAAGGGTGGAAGGCTCGGCCTTTTGCCTAGTGTTTTGTTCCACTCTTGCCGCCCTAGTTTCCGTCATATCGGTGTTATGTTCCCGGATTTTGCGTTCCTTACGCGGTTGGGTTATAATGGGAACCCCTTGACAGTTCGCCTTGAATAAAACTCCTCCAAAAATGCTCAACCTTGGTTTTACCATTTGCCACCTAGCCTCTTTTTCCCTTGGGTTTCCGGAGCCCAAGGGTCATCTTTATTTAAACCCCCCCCGGGCCAGTGCTCCTCTGAGTGTTGGTCCAAACTAGAGCCCCTTGCAGCGCCACCTCGGGGAAACTCGAGGGCTGGTTTTAGTTGTACGGATTGCTTATCCGAGTGTTCCTTGAGAACGAGATATGTGCAGCTCCTATCAGGATTTGTCGGCACATTCGGGCGGTGTTGCTGGACTTGTTTTACCATTGTCGAGGATGTCTTGTAACCGGGATGCTGAGTCTGATCGGGTCTTCCCGCTAGAAGAATATCCTTCGTTGACCGTGAGAGCTTGTGATGGGCTAAGTTGGGACTCCCCTGCAGGGATTTGAACTTTCGAAAGTCGTGCCCGCGGTTATGGGCAGATGGGAATTTGTTAATGTCCGGTTGTAGATAACATGAAACTTAACTTAATTAAAATGAATCAACCACGTGTGTAACCGTGATGGTCTCTTCTCGGCGGAGTTCGGGAAGTGAACACGGTGTTGGAGTAATGCTTGACGTAGGTTGTTCTAGGATCACTTCTTGATCATTAGTTGTTCGACCATGTTTTTGCCTTCTCTTCTCGCTCTCTTTTGCGTATGTTAGCCACCATATATGCTAGTCGCTTGCTGCAGCTCCACATATTACCTTGCCTTACCTATAAGCTTAAATAGTCTTGATCGCGAGGGTGCGAGATTGCTGAGTCCCCGTGACTCACAGGTTACTTCCAAACCAGATGCAGGGACCGATGATACCATTCCAGACAATGCGCTTGAGCTCAAGTGGGAGTTTGATGAAGACTCTCGTCGTTACTATGTGTCTTTCCCAGATGATCAGTAGTGGTGCCCAGTTGGGGCGATCGGGGACCGTGTCGCATGTGGGGGTTGATCTTTTATTTTGGTACCGTAGTCGGACCATGAGTGTATTGGATGATTTCAATGTTATTCATGTATTTGTGTGACGTGGCGAGTGTAAGCCAACTATGTACCTTTTCCCCTTTTATCTATTTACATGGGTTGTTGTGAAGATTACCTTACTTGCGACATTGCTTTCAATGCGGTTATGCCTCTAAGTCGTGCTTCGACACATAGGAGATATAGCCGCATCAAGGGCGTTACAACAGGCCTAAGGACAACTTCGCAGCACCCAAGATTAGACCAAGCACTAAGGATCAATCCTTTAAAGAATCATAGTGCAGATCAAGAAGACCAAGTGAAGCCAGAGAGACAAGATACTACCAAGGGAAAAACCTCCCTTGCCGGGCAGGCGAGCCTGGCGAGGTCGGGGTTACCCCAGAAGCAAGCCTCCAGATCGTCCCGACAGGCCTGCCTGGGCTTGCGAAGGCGAACTGCTCCACCGCATCACCTCTCAGCGACGCAAGTCATCGATCGGTGCGACGTCAAGCCCGTAAGTGACAAAGTGTCTACTTCCTGCCACATGGTAGCCACTTCCTATGGAAAACACCTCCAAATGACATCCGTCCTAAGACGTGTCAAGCAAGCGGGTGCGAAGCTGGCAAAAACAGCCCGGCAAGGCTTTGTCGGGCACGCTGTGATGTGACACCGAGCAGCGCATTTAATGCGCTCTGTCCGCCTGCAGAGTTAGATGTGATATTACTGTTTGCTATCTAATCAGTGTGTAAAAGACTGATTTGCCACTATGGTGACCCCTTGACCTATAAAAGGAGGCCCATGGCAACGGTAGAGAGGGTTCGGACCCTCGCATATTCATAGGCGCATAGCTACTCTCGCACTGAGGCAACCCTGTCGGGAAAGAGCGTTGCCTTATCCACCATTATCCACCATCAATCCACTAAAGTAGGAGTAGGGTTTTACACCTCACGGTGGCCCAAATCTGGGTAAAACTGCCCGTGTGATCTCTGTCGTGCTGTGTTACGCTTCTCTGCTCTTTGTGCAACGTGCCCATCCCCCCGCCGAACTAAAATGTGCTCATGGCCCAATTGGTGGCCGTGGTTTCCCACGACACAACATGAATTACTCCAAAAATTGTAGTATTTAAAACAAGGAAAAAATTCTGTAGAGGAATATTATTAGGAATTACAAACTAGCATGATTAGATGTGGTATTGTTGAGGATAATGAAGCTATGCTTGCATGTTTTATGGGTGGATTTAATAGAGAGATTCAGACCGTTCTAGAGTATAAGGAGTATAATAATATCACTCCTTTATTCTATCTTGCTTGCAAAGCTAAACGTGAAGTGCAGGATCGACAGACATTGGCGCGAACTAATTTTTCTGCAGGTCGGTCTTCATCATGGACACCACGTACATCTTCTACTTCCACACATCCTACAGCTGCACCGCTGACTTCAGCCGCCAATTCCATCAGAGATACACGAGAATAGGCACCACCACCACCATCTACTAGGAGCACACCTTATGGTCCCGCACAGAGCTCTTCTTCATCCATGGCATCAACAAGGAAAACACATTAGATTATATGTCGTTGTTGCAAGGGTGGAGATCACTATCCGAGCAAATGTCCATCTCCGCGTGTGATGATTGTTACTGGGGATGGTGTATGAGTCTGCTAGTGTCTATGATGAGGACACTTTGGCTCTTATTGCGAGTGAAGAACACAGTGGAAGTGAATCTGAACATGAGACACAATACATTGCTGTTGAAGATGCTGACATGTATGAGAGTTTAGTTACTCAACGTGTTTTGAGTGTGCATGTAACACAAGGTGAGAAAAATCAGAGGCACAATTTGTTCCATACAAAGGGAGCTGTGAAGGAACGTTCAGTCCGCGTCATCATTGATGGAGGGAGTTGCATCAACTTGGCTAGCATGGAGATGGTGGAGAAGTTGTCTCTCACCACCAGACCACCTCCGCATCCTACATCCAATGGTTCAACAATAGCGGCAAGGTTAAGGTAGCACATATTGTTCGTGCGCATTTTAGTATCACTACATATGCTGATTAAGTTGATTGTGATGTGGTACCCATGCAAGCATGTTCCTTATTACTGGGTAGACCATGGCAATTTGACAAAAATTCTGTACACCATGGTAAAAACAATCAGTATACTCTTGTTCATAGGGATAAACATATTACTTTGTTTTCTATGTCTCCTGATTCCATTTTGAAAGATGATATTCATAGATCTAGTAAAGAAAAATAGGAGCAAAATAAGAGTGAAAATTAGATTATGGCAGAAGAATTTGAGCAATAAATGGAGCCTAAAAATAAACCATCTAGTGTTGCTTCTAAAATTAAATTGAAAAGTGGATGTTTACTTGCCACCAAATCTGATATTGATAATTTAGATTTCAGCAAATCTGTTTGCTATGCTTTTATCTGCAAAGATGCATTATTTTCATTTGAGGACATGCCTCCCTCTTTGCCTCCTGCTATCACTAACATTTTGTAGGAGTTCGCTGACGTCTTTCTACAAGACGTGCTACCAGGATTACCACCTATTCGAGGGATTAAGCATTAGATAGACTTAATTCCCGGTGCTTAGCGGCCAAACAGTGCGCCATACCATACCAATCCAGAGGCGACAAAGGAGATTATGCGTCAAGTACAGGAGCTGCTCAATAAGGTTATATACGCGAATCTCTTAGTCCTTGTCTTGTTCCATTATACTAGTGTAACAAAGGATGGTACTTCGCGTATGTGTATTGATTATAGAGGCATTAATAATATTACTATTCATTATTGTCATCCTATTCCTAGGCTAGATGATATGCTTGATGAATTGAGTGGCTCTACAATATTCTCCGAAGCTGACTTGTGCACTAGATACCATCAAATTCGTATGAAATTGGGACATGAATGGAAAACAACATTAAAAACTAAGTTTGGATTATATGAGTGGTTAGTCATGCCTTTTAGCTTAACTAATGCACCTAGTACTTTCATGAGATTAATGAACGAAGTTTTATGTGCTTTCATTGGATGATTAGTGGTAACCTATTTTGATGATATACTGCTTTATAGCAGATCTTTGGAAGAACATTTGGAACATTTACGTGATGTTTTTATTGCTCTACATGATGCATGTTTGTTTGGTAACCTTGGGAAGTGCACCTTTTGCACCAACCGAGTATCTTTTCTTGGCTATGTTGTTACTCCACAGGGAATTGATGTTGATAAAGCCAAGATTGAAGCTATTGAGAGTTAGCCGCGGCCCAAAACGGTCACACAAGTGAGGGTTTTTCTTGGAATCACTGGTTTCTACATGCGTTTTGTGAGAGATTTCAGCACCATTGCTGCACCTCTCAATGAGCTTATAAAGAAGGATGTGCCTTTTGTTTGGGGTACCGCACAGGAAGAAGCCTTCATGGTATTGAAAGATAAGTTGACACATGCTCCATTACTCCAACTTCCTGATTTTAATAAGACATTTGAGCTTGAATGTGATGCTAGGGGAATTGGATTAGGAGGTGTGTTATTACAAGATGGTAAACCTATTGCATACTTTTCTGAAAAATTGAGTGGGCCTAGTCTGGATTATTCTACTTATGATAAGGAATTATATGCTCTTGTTCGGACTTTGGAAACATGGTAACATTATATATGTCCCAAAGAATTTTTTATACATTCTGATCATGAATCTTTGAAGCACATTAAAATTCAAGAAAAACTGAACTGTAGACACGCTAAATGGGTTGAATTCATTGAGACTTTCCCTTATGTGTTTAAACACAAGAAGGGAAAAGAAAATCTTATTATTGATGCATTATCTCGTCGTTATACTATGCTTTCACAACTTGACTTTAAAATATTTGGTTTGGAGACCATCAAAGATCAATATGTGCATGATGCTGAATTTAAAGATGTGCTATAGAATTGTAAAGAAGGGAGAACATGGAACAAGTTCATCATTAATAATGGATTTGTGTTCCGTGCCAACAAGCTATGCATTCCAGCTAGCTCAATTCGTCTTTTGTTGTTGTTGTAGGAGACACATGGGGGAGGATTAATGGGACACTTTGGCATCAAGAAGACAGAGGACGTATTTTCTACACATTTCTTTTGGCCAAAGATGTGACGGGATGTTGAGTGTTTTTTGCTCGCTGCACTACATGTCAAAAAGCTAAGTCACGACTAAATTTTCATGGTTTATATATGCCTTTGCCGGTACCTAGTGTTCCATGGGAGGATATATCTATGGATTTTGTTTTAGGATTACCTCGAACAAACAAGGGGAGGGATAGTATATTTGTTGTGATGGATAGATTTTTGAAAATGACACACTTCATACCATGTCATAAAACAGATGATGCTGCTAATGTTGCTGATTTGTTCTTTCGTGAAAATTTTCGCTTCCATGGTGTGCCAAATATTATTGTTTCAGATTGTGATACTAAATTTCTTAGCCACTTTTGGAGATGTTTATGGGCTAAGTTGGGGACTAAACTATTTTAGTACTACTTGTCACCCCCCCCCCAAACTGATGGACAAACTGAAGTAGTCAATATAACATTGTCTACTACTCTTAGGGATATTTTGAAGAATACCAAGAAAATATGGGAAGAATGCTTGCCTCATATTGAATTTTCTTCTAATTGTTTGCTACATTCTACTAATAAGATGTGCCATTTTGAAATTGTGTATGGTTTCCTACCTCGTGCACCTATTGATTTGTCACCTCTTCCATCTTCTGAGAAGGTTAGTTTTGATGCTAAACAACGTGATGAATTAATCTTAAAAATGCATGAATTGACTAAGGAAAACATTGAGCATATGAATGCTAAATGTAAACTTGTTGGAGATAAAGGTAGAAAACATGTTGTATTTGCACATGGAGATCTTGTTTGGTTACATTTCTGTAAGGATAGGTTTCCTTATTTGTGCAAATCTAAGCTAATGCCACGTGTTGATGGTCCTTTTAAGGTGATAGAGAAAATAAATGATAATGCATATAAAATTGAGCTGCCTGCAGATTTAGGGGTTAGTACCACTTTTAACATTGCGGATTTGAAGCCTTATTTGGGTGAGGAAGATGAGCTTCCGTCAAGGATGACTTCATTTCAAAAAGGGGGTGTCGTGGTGGAACACGATCACCTATGGGGCCTTCGGCCTCTTGTGGTTCAGCGAGGGGGAAGGTCACGTTGCACAAAGAGCAGAAGCCATGAAACGGCGCGACAATGGTGACACTGGTGGTTTTTTTACCAAGGTTCAGGCCGCTGAGAAGCGTTAAACCCTACTCCTGCTTGGGTAAATTTAGGGAAGGATTACGATGGGCACGCAGTGCTCAAGCCCAGCAAGGTCGCCTCGGGGAGAGCAGCTACCCGCATACAAGTGTGCCAAGGTCTGAATCCTTCTCTAGTTTCCCATGGTCCTCCTTTTATAGGCTAAGGGGTAACCAAAGTGGCAAAACTGTCATTATCTAACGATTAGATAGCTAGCAGTGCTATCATACCTAACTCTAGTAGTTAGGACAAAGTGCATCAAATGCACTGCTAGGTGTCATGCTGAGCGTGCAGCCCGGAAAGCCTGCCGTGCCGCTTAACCATCTTGTGCTTATCATCTTGACACGCCTCTTGACGGGTGTCATTTGGATAAATCATGTCTTCCAACGGGCTGCCACGTGCTTAGTAGCAGCCACTTAGTCACTTGGGGGATCGACACCGCACTAATAAGTGACTTGTGTCGCTGTGCGGTGCAGCGATGGTGTCTTGGCGGGGCAAATCTTGGACTTGCCCTTGGGATGGTCTCGACTGAGCCAGGCTCTCGTAACCAGAAAGGGAGGCCTTCCCAAAGGTGATATTCTTCTATCTTGGCTTGTCTTGGTCTTCTTGATCCGCTCTTTGACCTCTCAAAGAGCTACTTTGCTTGGTGCGGTTGTATGACGCTATCATGCCTGTGTACAGTCCGGGCAACATACGTGAACGTTTGTTGTACCGACATGAGCCCCCGGGCCTAGCCCAAACGTGCCGCCGAGCATCGTTGGGGTAGGTCCTATCAGGTACACAGTCAAATACTTGAGATGATATTATTCTCTTCCTTGATATTTTCCTTGCTTCTTCATTATCGCGTGTTTGAGTCAGTTTTCGATTTTCCTGTGCGTCGTGTGAGGCAAAGTGGGGAAATTTATGCCACGATCCGTGGGCTGCCCACGCCCCATGTTCAAGGGGTGGTAACTGCCATTTTACTCGTTTTACCGCTCCTGCCGTTTCCGCCACGTACGCTGCATGCATTGCGCAGGGTTGGTGTCAGACGCAAAGGACGCGTGAAGGAGTGCCATGACAGAAAACCAGGCTCCACAAATAGGCACGAGGGGGTGGTCTTGATCTATGTGCCATCAGTGACGTAGAGGAGTCGGATTGTTGGAGTGGGGCGATTGCCTCCTGGGTGAGGAGCCAGCCCCTGGCCACGTTCGCCTATAAAAGGGGACATGGGCGAGGAGCTCACTCACACACATTTCCTCCTTCCTTCTCCGGCATCTTTCTTCCACCATGGTAAGGGGGAGAGGGCATGGTGGTACTCCTATGGTGGCGACGAGGGTCTCTCCTCGACAGCGCCTCCCTCTTCCTACTGGGGATGCATGGGCGGAGCCTAGTGTGAGAGGAGGCGGTAGAGGATGAGGACGTGGCCATCGTGGTGCCTGGGGCCAAGGAGGACGTGGTGGTGCCTTCATCGCCCTCCTCCAGTTGCCTTGGGCCCGAAAGAAGGCCACGTCGGGGACCAACCACTGGAGTTCATCATCAAGCTGCGCGGGCCTCCGCATAGTCGTCTCGGCTCCCAACTCCCTTCTCAATCATGATGGAGGTAGAACAGCCGCCAGGACCGAGGATGCACATGAGGGGCTGCTGCAACGGCAGCATGCGGGTGGACGTAGAGTTCCCTACACCTCATGTCATGCTTCTCCAGCATGGCTGCAAAACCTTTGCTCGTGCCCATAGCTTGGCGGTGGGAAACGTTCTTCATTTCAAGTTAATGGACGCCATCCTACTCTCCATCAAGGTCTTTGGGCATTCGGGTGATCGCTTAGGGTGCTGAGTGGAGAGCTTGACCGATGAAGAAAGCTCCCCTCAAGCGACAACGGCGAGGAGGACAGTGACGGGATGACGGCAGTGCCAATGGGGAGGACAATGACTCCTACTAACCACCAGCTGCACCATCACCATCAGAAAGGCGGCTACAACACCACCATCTGCACCTGGATCTTCTTCCCCCGGCAGAGCGATTTGCCAGTCTGTTGGGTGCGGATATCTTTGGCTCCTCCAGCAGTCTTCCCCGTGGACTCCGGCTTCCTCTTCCCTGTCGGTGTCCATGCTGCCGCGTCCCTCTGGTCTTGGCGGTGGTGACCAGGGCATTGCCTAGCCGCTCCCTCCTCCCATCACCTTCGTCCGCGCTCTCCCAATCTAGTCAAGCTGCGTCCCATAGGTCTTGACGGAGTCAGGCTGGGCTTTTTCCCAGGCACTACTTTTGTCCTCTTCACCTCCCGTTGTAGTTGCTAGGAGAAGAGGGACAAGAATGAGATTACGGGGCACTTACCTTTTTTCAATCTAAACCAAGCGGGCGCTTGCCAAAATTTGGTCTTGAATATGTAATCTCTTCTATCCATATTTGTACTCTATATTGTTCGTAGTTGTTATCTGCATATTAATGAAAAAAGACATATTTGTTGGATACTTGTGCATGTATTACATCCATGCAGAGGAGGAACACCTCTATACTTTCAAGTGAAAAAGTTCTTCCGGCAAGCTATCTTGCCGGTTCCCTCCATTGCTACCGTGAGGTGTGGCCTGCCAGGCTTAGGACTGTGGAAGGGAACCGGCCCCTCGTCAAACCTTCTCTACCAAATTCCACTTCGACCAGCCTGACCGAAATAACATTTGAATCAAAGGATGGGAGCACAAAATTTTCTAAGGTGACAAGGTTTTTTTGCGCACAAGTTTTTCCCTTACAGAGATACATTATGGCGCTACCTCTTGAGCACTGCGTTGGTTTTCCCTTGAAGAGGAAAGGCTGATGCAGCAAAGTAGCGTAAGTATTTCCCTTAGTTTTTGAGAACCATGGTATCAATCCAGTAGGAGACTACACGCAAGTCCCTCGTACCTACACAAACAAATAGGAACCTCGCAACCAACGTGATAAAGGGGTTGTCAATCCCTTCACGGTCACTTATAAGAGTGAGATCTGATAGAGATAATAATAATAAGATAAATATTTTTGGTATTTTTATGATATAGATTGAAAGTAAAGACTGCAAAGTAAAATAGATTGGAAACTTATATGATGGAAAATAGACCCCGGGGCCAAAGGTTCACTAGTGGCTTCTCTCAAGATAACATAAGTATTACAATGGGTGAACAAATTACTGTTGAGCAATTGATAGAAAAGTGCATAATTATGAGAAAATCTAGGCATGATCATGTATATAGGCATCACGGCCGCGACAAGTAGACCGAAACGATTCTACATCTACTACTATTACTCCAAACATCGACCGCTATCCAGCATGCATCTAGAGTATTAAGTTCATAAGAACAGAAAATGCACTAGGCAAGATGACATGATATAGAGGGATAAACTCAAGAAATATGATATAAACCCCATCTTTTTATCCTCAATGGCAACAATACAATACGTGCCTTGCTGCCCCTGCTGTCACTGGGAAAGGACACCGCAAGATTGAACCCAAAGCTAAGCACTTCTCCCATTGCAAGAAAGATCAATCTAGTAGGCCAAACCAAACTGATAATTCGAAGAGACTTGCAAAGATAACCAATCATACATAAAAGATTTCAGATAAGAATCAAATATTGTTCATAGATAAACTTGATCATAAACCCACAATTCATTAGATCTCGACAAACACACTGCAAAAAAGTTACATCTAATAGATCTCCAAGAAGATCGAGGAGAACATTGTACTGAGATCCAAAGAGAGAAAAGAAGCCATCTAGCTAATAACTATGGACCCGAAGGTCTGAGGTAAACTACTCACACATCATTGGAGGGGCCATGGAGTTGATGTAGAGGCCCTCCGTGATTAGTTCCCTCTCCGGCGGAGCTCTGGAAAAGGCCCCAAGATGGGATCTCTTGGGTACAGAAGGTTGCGGCAGTGGAAATAGGGTTTCATGGTGTTCCTGGTGTTTTTGGGGTATATGAATATATATAGGAGGAAGAAGTATGTCGGTGGAGCCACGAGGGGCGCACGAGGGGGAGGGTGCCCCCAGGGGGTAGGCGCGCTCCCCTGCCTCGTGGCCTCCTCGTTGGTTGCTTGACGTCCACTCCAAGTCCCCTGGATCATGTTTGTTCCAAAAATAACTCTCCCGAAGGTTTGATAACCCACAAGTATAGGGGATCCATAGTCCTTTCGATAAGTAAGAGTGTTGAACCCAACGAGGAGCAGAAGGAAATGATAAGCAGTTTCCAGCAAGGTATTCTCTGCAAGTACTGAAATAAGTGGTAACCGATAGTTTTGTGATAGGATAATTTGTAACGAGCAACAAGTAACAAAAGTAAATAAAGTGCAGCAAGGTGGCCCAATCCTTTTGTAGCAAAGGACAAGCTTGGACAAACTCTTATATGATGTAAAGCGCTCCCGAGGACACTTGGGAATATCGTCAAGCTAGTTTTCATCACGCTCATATGATTCGCGTTTGATACTTTGATAATTTGGTATGTGGGTGGACCGGTGCTTGGGTGCTTCCCTTACTTGGACAAGCATCCCACTTATGATTAACCTCTATTACAAGCATCCGCAAATACAACAAAAGTATTAAGGTAAACCTAACCATAGCATGAAACATATGGATCCAAATCAGCCCCTTACGAAGCAATGCATAAACTAGGGTTTAAGCTTCTGTCACTCTAGCAACCCATTATCTACTTATTACTTCCCAATGCTTTCCTCTAGGCCCAAACAATGGTGAAGTGTCATGTAGTCGACATTCACATAACACCATTAGAGGAGAGACAACATACATCTCATCAAAATATCGAACGAATACCAAATTCACATGACTACTAATAGCAAGACTTCTCCCATGTCCTTGGGAACAAAAGTAACTACTCACAAAGCATAAACATGTTCATAATCAGAGGGGTATTAATGTGCATATAGGATCTGAACAAATGATCTTCCACCAATTAAACCAACTAGCATCAACTACAAGGAGTAATTAACACTACTAGCAACCTACTAGCACCAATCTCGGACTTGGAGACAAGAATTGGATATAAGAGATGATCTAGGGTTTTGAGATGAGATGGTGCTGATGAAGATGTTGATGGAGATTGCCCTCTCCCGATGAGAGGAGCGTTGGTGATGACGATGGCGATGATTTCCCCCTCCGGGAGGGAAGTTTTTCCGGCAGAACAGCCCCGCCAGAACCCTAGATTGGCTCCGCCAAGGTTCCGCCTCGTGGCGGAGGTGTTTCGTCCGAGAAGATGGCTTATGAATTTTTTTCCCATCGAAAGAGTCCATATAGCAGAAGATGGTCACCGGAGGGCCACCAGGGGGCCCACGACGTAGGGGGGCGCCAGGGGGGTAGGGCGCGCCCCCCACCCTCGTGGGCGGGGTGTGGCCCTCCTAGTGAAGTTCTTGCGCTCAATGTTTTTTTATATATTTGGAAAACATCATCCGTGAAGTTTCAGGACTTTTGGAGCTGTGCAGAATAGGTCTCTAATATTTGCTCCTTTTCCAGCTAGAATCCCAGCTACCGACATTCTCTCTCTTTATGTAAACCTTGTAAAATAAGAGAGAATAGGAATAAGTATTGTGACATAATGTGTAATAACAGCCCATAATGCAATAAATATTGATATAAAAGCATGATGCAAAATGGACGTATCAACTCCCCCAAGCTTAGACCTCGCTTGTCCTTAAGTGAAAAGCCGGAATTGAAAAATATGTCCGCATGTTTAGAGATGAAGGTGTCGATAAAAATAAAATACGGACATGAGGGCATCATGATCATTCTTAGAGCAGCAACTTATATAATTCTTGTTATATGATATCTTATGCTAGAGGAATAATTCAATCACAATATCAAGTATGAATTGTAAACTTCATTGAAAACTAACAAACTATAATCTTAGTCATTGAAGCAATTGCAATTCATCATAACATAGGAAAGAGTCAATGTATAAGAGCTTTTCAGCAAGTCCACATACTCAACTATCATATTATATTTCACAATTGTTGACATTCACGCAATACTTATGGGTATGGAGTTTTAATCGGACACAAAGAAAGATAGGGGCTTATAGTTTTGCCTCCCAACTTTTTACCTCAAGGGTAATGTCAACAGTAATAGTTCATGAAAACCCACATCCAATTAGCCATATATACCAGGATCTTTCCAACATATTGTGCTTGCCAAAGGATAAAATGTAAAAAGGAAGGGTGAAGATCACCTTGACTCTTTTGCAGTATAGGAGATAAAAGTAAAAGATAGGCCCTTCGAAGAGGGAAGCAGAGGTTATCATGCGCTTTTATGGTTGGATGCACAAAATCCTAATGCGAAAGAATGTCACTTTATATTGCCACTTGTGATATGGACCTTTATTATGCAGTCTGTTGCTTTTATTACTTCCATATCACACGATTGTATAAAGCTTATTTCTTCCACACCAATCAATCATACATATTTAGACAACAATTTTTATTGCTTGCACCGTTGACAACTTACTTGACGGATCTTACTCAATCCATAGGTAGGTATGGTGGACTCTCATGGCAAAACTGGTTTAAGGGTGTTTGGAAGCACAAGTAGTATCTCTACTTGGTGCAATGAATTTGGCTAGCATGAGGGGGAAAGGCAAGCTCAACATGTTGGAGGATCCAAGACAATATAATCTCAGATGTAAGAAAACATAACCCATTATGTTGTCTTCCTTGTCCAATGTCAACTCTTTAACATGTCATATTTTAATGAGTGCTCACAATCATAAAAGATGTCCAAGATAGTATATTTATACGTGAAGACCTCTCTTTCTTTATTACTTCCTATTAATTGCAACGATGAACAAAACTATGTTTGTCAACCCTCAATAACTGTTATTCATCATACTTTTTCTATGTGAGCTCATTACTCTCCATAAGAGTCACATGATCTCTTTGTTTCTTTTTATTTCTTTCTCTTTTCTTTTATTCACTTGGGATCATGGCAAAAATAATCAAGCCCTTGACTCAACACTAATCTTTATTATATAGCTCACGGACTCGATTACATAGAAGGATAATAAAGCAAAACTCACAACTAGATCATACTAAGAACTTTTATTCTACTAGATCAAGATATTACCAAAAGGATCGAACTAAGAAAAACGGTAATGATAAAAGTTATGGTGATACGATACCGGGGCACTCCCCCAAGCTTGGCAGTTGCCAAGTGGAGTGCCCATACTAGATACTCAATCCTTCTTTGTTGAAGGAGACGGTGGTGATTTTGTTGATGGCGTATGCTTGTTCCTTAATTTGCGTTTGAGGACAGAATTTTGGTCCCTTAGGTCCTCAATCTCCTGCTCCAAGCTCAGTATCTTTTTGCATAGTTCCTTCTTGTTCTCCTGCAAGAGGCGAAAAGGGATAAACTCGATCTTAGGTTTCTTTACCCTATTCGGGAGGCTTGACTTTTTGAACTCCACATGCATGTCCCCAGGTTGAGGTAGTGGGACTTCATCTTCATCTCAGCTTGTCTCC
This sequence comes from Triticum urartu, assembly GCF_056163025.1. NCBI lineage: Eukaryota > Viridiplantae > Streptophyta > Magnoliopsida > Poales > Poaceae > Triticum > Triticum urartu. The sequence goes on along the minus strand of NC_141876.1, from coordinate 231,338,912 downwards.
TCCTTTCCCTTGGGTTCATAGTCCTCTTCTTCTTCCGTAGTCCAACCACAGTGCCCCACATCCCGATAGACTTTAGGATCTGCGAGGTAATCAGCCACATAGCTTTCTCCTTCCGAATCCTGGGACGACATGTTGCTCTGTCTACAACAGGACAGCTTAAAACAAAGACAAGAGATATTTGCGTGATACAGGAGTCAAAACCCCAAGGAGGTTATATAATGAATTTTTACCGACCAAAATATGTGTCCTGTAAGAAAACGGAGTCCAGAGAGCACACGAGGTGCCCATGAGGTAGGGGGCGCGCCCAGTAGGGTAGGGCACGCCCTCCACCCTCGTGTCCTTTCCGGACAGCTGCTTAATTTTCTATTTTTCTAAATATTCCAAAACAGAGAAATATTGCCTTAAAAACTGTTTTGGAGTCGGTTTACTTACCGTACCACATACCTATTCGTTTTCGGAGTCTGAAACATTCCGGAAAGTGTCCTTTATGTATTCCTCCGGGGTTACGGTTTCAATAACATTGGTTTCAACATTGATGGGATTACCTGAGATATAGTGTTTGATTCTTTGACTGTTCACCACCTTCGGATTTGTGCCTTCAAAGTTGTTGACTTTTATGGCACCGGAACGGTAGAGCTCCTCGATAACGTAAGGGCCTTCCCATTTAGAGAGAAGTTTTCCTGCAAAAAATCTTAAACGAGAGTTGTATAGAAATACATAATCACCTATGTTAAACTCACGCTTTTGTATCCTTTTGTCATGCCATCTTTCAACCTTTTCTTTAAACAACTTGGCATTTTCGTAGGCTTGGGTTCTCCATTCATCAAGTGAGCTAATATCAAATAACCTCTTCTCATCGGCAAGTTTAAAATCATAATTAAGTTCTTTAATAGCCCAATAAGCCTTGTGTTCTAGTTCGAGAGGTAAGTGACATGCTTTTCCATAGACCATTTTATACGGAGACATACCCATAGGATTTTTATATGCAGTTCTATAGGCCCATAATGCATCACCAAGTTTCCTGGACCAATTCTTTCTAGACCTATTAACATTCTTTTGCAAAATTAATTTGATTTCTCTATTGCTCAATTTTACTTAACACTAGACTGAGGGTGATAAGGAGATGCAATTCTATGATTAACATCATATTTAGCAAGCATTTAATGGAAAGCACCATGAATAAAATGTGAGCCACCATCAGTCATTAAATATCTAGGGACTCCAAACCTTGGAAAAATAACTTCTTTAAGCATTTTAATAGAAGTGTTATGATCAGCACTACTAGTTGGAATAGCTTCTACCCACTTAGTAACGTAATCAATAGCAACTAAAATATGTGTATAACCATTAGAGGAAGGAAAAGGTCCCATATAGTCAAAGCCCCAAACATCAAATGGTTCAATAACAAGTGAATAATTCATAGGCATTTCTTGACGTCTACTAATATTACCAATTCTTTGACATTCATCACAAGATAAGACAAACTTACGGGCATCCTTGAAGAGAGTAAGCCAATAAAAACCAGATTGCAGTACCTTATGTGCAGTTCTATCTCTAGCATGGTGTCCTCCATAAGCTTCAGAGTGACACTTGCATAGGATCTATTCCTGTTCATGCTCAGGTACACAACGTCTAATAACACCATCTACTCCTTCTATATAAAGATGTGGGTCATCCCAAAAGTAATGCCTCAAATCATAGAAGAACTTTTTCTTTTGCTGGTATGTGAAACTAGGTGGTATAAACTTAGCAACAATGTAATTAGCATAATTAGCATACCATGGAGCACTATGAGAAGTATTTATGACATTTAATTGCTCATCAGGAAAGCTATCATCAATAGGTAGTGGGTCATCAAGCACATTTTCTAACCTAGAAAAGTTGTCTACAACGGGGTTCTCAGCTCCTTTTCTATCAACAATATGTAAATCAAATTCTTGTAGCAAGAGAACCCATCTAATAAGTCTAGGTTTAGCATCTTTCTTTTCAATAAGATATTTAATAGCAGCATGATCAGTGTGAATAGTTATGTTAGAATCAACAATATAAGGTCTAAACTTATCACAAGCAAATACAACTGCTAAGAATTCTTTTTTAGTAGTAGCATAATTTCTTTGAGCATTGTCTAGAGTTTTACTAGCATATTGAATAACATTTAGTTTCTTATCAACCTTTTGTCCTAGAACAGCACCTACAGCATAATCACTAGCATCACACATAATTTCAAAGGGTAAATTCCAATCAGGTGGCTGAACAATAGGTGCAGAGATCAATGCTTTCTGAAGTACTTCAAATGCTTCTACACAATCATCATTAAAGACAAATGGTATATCTTTTTGTAATAAATTAGTCAGAGGCCGAGAGATGTTTGAGAAGTCCTTAATCAACCTCCTATAAAAACTGACATGACCAAGGAAACTTTGTATACCTTTGATGTCCTTGGGACATGGCATCTTTTCAATAGCATCAACCTTGGCTTTATCAACTTCAATACCTCTTTCAGAAACTTTATGCCCCAAGACAATACCTTCATTAATCATAAAGTGGCACTTTTCCCAATTCAAGACAAGATTAGTTTCTTCACATCTCTGCAAAACTCGATCAAGGTTGCTCAAGCAATCATCAAAAGAAGATCCATAGACAGAAAAGTCGTCCATGAAAACCTCACAAATCTTTTCACAAAAGTCAGAGAATATAGCCATCATGCATCTTTGAAAGGTAGTAGGTGCATTACATAAACCAAATGGCATACGTCTATAAGCGAAAGTACCAAAAGGGCAAGTAAAAGTAGTCTTTGATTGATCTTTGGCTGACACAGGTATTTGAGAGAAACCATAATAACCATCTAGAAAGCAAAAATGTGTATGTTTGGATAATCTTTCTAGCATTTGATCGATAAAAGGTAAGGGGTAATGATCTTTTTTAGTAGCCTTATTTAATTTGCAGAAATCAATTACCATCCTATAACCAGTGATAATTCTTTGAGGAATCAATTCATCTTTATCATTAGGAACAACAGTAATACCTCCCTTCTTAGGGACACAATGGATAGGACTTACCCACTTACTATCAGCAACGGGATAAATTATACCTGCCTCAAGGAGCTTTAGTATCTGCTTTCTTACCACTTCTTTCATTTCAGGATTCAGACAGCGTTGATGATCACGAACTGGTTTAGCATCTTATTCCAAATTAATTTTATGTTGACATAGAGTGGGACTAATGCCCTTAAGATCATCAAGAGTATACCCAATAGCAGCACGGTGCTTCTTCAGAGTTTTTAATAATCTCTCTTCTTCATGTTCTGAAAGGTTAGCACTAATAATAACAGGGTATATCTTTTTCTCATCAAGATAAGCATATTTAAGAGTATCAGGTAATGTTTAAGCTCAAACACGGGATCACCCCTGGGTGGAGGAGGATCCCCTAGGATTTCAACAGGTAAATTGTTTTTCAGAATAGGTTCATGTTTAAAGAATACTTCATCTAATTCCCTTCTTTCATTCATAAACATATCATTTTCATGGTCTAGCAAATATTGTTCTAAAGGATCACTAGGAGGTACGGCAATAGAAGCAAGACCAATAATTTCATCCTTACTAGGTAATTCTTCTTCACGGTGTTGTCTACTAAATTTAGAAAAATTAAATTCGTGAGTCATATCATCTAAACCGACAGTAAAAACATCCCTTTTGCAATCTATGGTAGCATTAACAGTATTTAAGAAGGGTCTACCAAATATAATGGGACAACAACTATCTTGTGGGGAACCAAGAATAATAAAATCAGCAGGATAATAAGTTTTCCCACACAAGACTTCAACATCTCTAACAATTCCCATTGGTGAAATAGTATCTCTATTAGCAAGTTTAATTGTGATATCAATATCTTCTAACTCAGAGGGTGCAATGTCATGCATAATTTCTTTGTATAAGTCAATAGGTATTGCACTAGCACTAGAACCACCCATATCACACAAGCCATGATAACAATGATCTCCTATTTTAACAGAAATAACAGGCATGCCTACCACAGGTCTAGGTTTATCTGTATCACGGGGTTTAGCAATTCTAGAAGTTTCATTACAGAAATAAATAACATGCCCATCTATATTATCAGACAAGAGATCTTTAACAATAGCAATATTAGGTTCAACTTTAACTTTCTCAGGAGGTGTATATGTTTTAATATTGCTTTTACGAACCATAGTTGAAGCTTTAGCATGATCCTTAATCCTAACAGGGAAAGGCGGTTTCTCAACATAAGAAGTAGGAACAATAGGATCATTATAAGTAATAGTCTTTTCTTCAACTTTAATAGGTACAGCTACTTTTACTTCTATGGGAGTATGATATTTAAACCACTTCTCCTTGGGGAGATCAACATAAGCAGCAAAAGATTCACAGAAAGAAGCTACTATCTCAGAGTCAAGTCCATATTTAGTGCTAAATTGACAAAAAAATATCAGTATCCATAAAAGATTTAACACAATCAAAACTAGGTGTCATACCTGACTCCTTACCATTGTCGAGGTCCCAATCTTTGGAGTTGCATTTAATTCTTTCAAATAAATCCCATTTGAATTCAATAGTCTTCATCATAAAAGAGCCAGCACAAGAAGTATCAAGCATGGTGCGATTTTTACCAGAAAGCCGAGCATAATTTTTTTGAATAATCATTTCTCTTGAGAGCTCATGATTGGGGCATGAATATAACATTGATTTAAGCCTCCCCAAGCTTGAGCGATGCTTTCTCCTTCACGAGGCCAAAAATTATATATATAATTGCGATCACGATGAACAAGATGCATAGGATAAAACTTTTGATGAAATTCCAATTTCAATCGTTTGTAGTTCCAAGAATCCATATCATCACATAGCCTATACCATGTCGATGCATCTCCCCTCAAAGACAAAGGGAAGACCTTCTTCTTAACAACATCTCCGGGTACACCTGCAAGCTTAAATAATCCACAAACTTCATCCACATATATTAGATGCTCATCAGGATGTTTTGTTCCGTCTCCTAAAAAAGGATTAGATAGCAGTTTTTCTACCATACCCAAAGGAATTTCAAAGAAAGCATTTTCATTTTCAGTAGGTTCAGTAGGTTGAGGAGAAACTCTTTGCTCTACTGGTCGGGGTGAAGATACCCCGAACAAGCCCCTCAGAGGATTACTTTCCATAGTAACAAGTGACGGTAAATTTCAGCACACTATATAAATTTTTTCTTACCAAATTCCACCTACCAAAGGCGCTTCACTCCCCGGCAACAGCGCCAGAAAAGAGTCTTGATGACCCACAAGTATAGGGTATCTATCGTAGTCCTTTCGATAAGTAAGAGTGTCGAACCCAACGAGGACCAGAAGGAAATGATAAGCGGTTTCCAGCAAGGTATTCTCTGCAAGTACTGAAATAAGTGGTAACAGATAGTTTTGTGATAGGATAATTTGTAACGAGAAACAAGTAACAAAAGTAAATAAAGTGCAGCAAGGTGGCCCAATCCTTTTGTAGCAAAGGACAAGCCTGGACAAACTCTTATATGATGTAAAGCGCTCCCGAGGACACATGGGAATATCGTCAAGTTAGTTTTCATCACGCTCATATGATTCACGTTCGGTACTTTGATAATTTGGTATGTGGGTGGACCGGTTCTTGGGTGTTGCCCTTACTTGGACAAGCATCCCACTTATGATTAACCTCTATTGCAAGCATCCGCAAATACAACAAAAGTATTAAGGTAAACCTAACCATAGCATGAAACATATGGATCCAAATCAGCCCCTTACGAAGCAACGCATAAACTAGGGTTTAAGCTTCTGTCACTCTAGCAACCTATCATCTACTTATTACTTCCCAATTCCTTCCTCTAGGCCCAAACAATGGTGAAGTGTCATGTAGTCGACGTTCACATAGCACCACTAGAGGAGATACAACATACATCTCATCAAAATATAGAATGAATACCAAATTCACATGACTACTAATAGCAAGACTTCTCCCAAGTCCTTAGGAACAAAAGTGACTACTCACAAAGCATAAACATGTTCATAATCAGAGGGGTATTAATGTGCATATAGGATCTGAACATATGATCTTCCACCAATTAGACTAACTAGCATCAACTACAAGGAGTAATTAACACTACTAGCAACCTACTAGCACCAATCCCGGACTTGGAGACAAGAATTGGATACAAGAGATGAACTAGGGTTTTGAGATGAGATGGTGCTGATGAAGATGTTGATGGAGATTTCCCTCTCCCAATGAGAGGAGCGTTGGTGATGACGTTGGCGATGATTTCCCCCTTCGGGAGGGAAGTTTTTCCGGCATAACAGCCCCGCCAGAACCCTAGATTGCCTCCGCCAAGGTTCCACCTCGTGGCGGCGGAGTTTCGTCTGAGAAGATGGCTTATGATTTTTTCCCATCGAAAGAGTCCATATAGCAGAAGATGGTCACCGGAGGGCCACCAGGGGGCCCACGAGGTAGGGGGCGCGCCCAGGGGTGTAGGGCGTGCCCCCACCCTCGTGGGCAGGGTGTGGCCTCCCTGATGAAGTTCTTGCGCTCAATGTTTTTTATATATTTGGAAAACATCATCCGTGAAGTTTCAGGACTTTTGGAGCTGTGCAGAATAGGTCTCTAATATTTGCTCCTTTTCCAGCCAGAATCCCAGCTGCCGACATTCTCCCTCTTTATGTAAAGCTTGTAAAATAAGAGAGAATAGGCATAAGTATTGTGACATAATGTGTAATAACAGCGCATGATGCAATAAATATTGATATAAAAGCATGATGCAAAATGGATGTATCAAGGTTTTATTCTGTTTGGATTCCGTTTGATATTCCTTTTCTGCGAAACACTGAAATAGGCAAAAAACAACAATTTGCACTCGGCCTTGGGTTAGTAGGTTAGTCCCAAAAATAATATAGAAGTGTATAAATAAGCCCATTAACATCCAAAACAGATAATATAATAGCATGGAACAATCAAAAATTATAGATACGTTGGAGATGTATCAAGCATCCCCAAGCTTAATTCCTGTCGTCCTCGAGTAGGTAAATGATAAAAACAAATTTTTTGATGTGGAATGCTACCTAGCATAATTCTCAATGTAATTTTCTTTATTGTGGCATGAATATTCAGATCCGAAAGATTCAAGACAAAGGTTTAATATTGACATAAAAATAATAATACTTCAAGCATACTAACTAAGTAATCATGTCTTCTCAAAATAACATGGCAAAAGAAAGTTCATCCCTACAAAATCATATAGCTTGGTCATGCTTCATTTTTGTCACACAAGAATGCTCTCATCTTGCACAACCCCGATGACAAGCCAAGCAATTGTTTCATACTTTAGTAATCTCAAACTTTTTTCAACTTTCCCGCAATACATCGATGAGGCTAATCAACAGGCCAGGGAGATGCCCATCAATTGATGTCAATGCAAGGAGTACGGATTGCCATGCAACGGATGCACTAGAGCTATAAATGTATAAAAGCTCAATAAAAGAAACTAAGTGGGTGTGCATCCAACTTTCTTGCTCACGATACCTAGGGCATTTGAGGAAGCCCATTGTTGGAATATACAAGCCAAGTTCTATAATGAAAAATTCCCACTAGTGTATGAAAGTGACAAAACAAGAGACTATCTATCATAAAGATCATGGTGCTACTTTGAAGCACAAGTGTGGAAAAAAGGATACTAGCATTGCCCTTTTTTATTTCTTTTCCTCTTTTTTCTTTTTCTTTTTATTGGGCCTTTCTTTTTTTTATTTGGCCTTTCTCTCTTTTTTATTTGGGACAATGCTCTATTAATGATGATCATCACACTTCTCTTTATTTACAACTCAATGATTACAACTCAATACTAGAACAAAATATGACTCTATATGAATGCCTCCGGCGGTGTACCAGGAAGGGCAATGAATCAAGAGTGACATGTATGAAAAATTATGCATGGTGGGTTTGCCACAAATAAGATGTCAACTACATGATCATGCAAAGCAATATGACAATGATGAAGCGTGTCATAAATGAAACAATGGAATGTTGCATGGCAATATATCTCGGAATGGCCATGGAAATGCCATGATAGGTAGGTATGGTGGCTATTTTGAGGAAGATATAAGGAGGTTTATGTGTGATAGAGCGTATCATATCATGGGGTTTGGATGCACCGGCAAAGTTTGCACCAACTCTCAAGGTGAGAAAGGGCAATGCACGGTACTGAAGAGGCTAGCAATGATGGAAGGGTGAGAGTGCGTATAATCCATGGACTCAACATTAGTCATAAAGAACTCACATACTTATTGCAAAATATACTAGTCATCAAAAACCAAGAACTACGCGCATGCTCCTAGGGGGATAGATTGGTAGGAAAAGACCATCGCTCGTCCCCGACCGCCACTCATAAGGAAGACAATCTAAGAACACCTCATGTTTCAAATTTGTTACACAATGGTTACCATACATGCATGCTACGAGACTTGCAAACTTCAACACAAGTATTTCTCAATTTCACAATTACTCAACTAGCACACTCTAATATCACCACCTTTATATCTCAAAAACAATTATCAAGTATCAAACTTCTCATAGTATTCAATGCACTTTTTATGATAGTTTTTATTATACCTATCTTGGATGCCTATCATATTAGGACTAGTTTCATAACCAAAGCAAATTACCATGCTGTTCTAAAGGACTCTAAAAATAATATAAGTGAAGCATGAGAGATCAATAATTTCTATAAAATAAAACCACCACCGTTCTCTAAAAGATATAAGTGAAGCACTAGAGCAAAATTATCTAGCTCAAAAGATATAAGTGAAGCACATAGAGTATTCTAATAAATTTCAATTCATGTGTATCTCTCCCAAAAGGTGTGTATAGCAAGGATGATTGTGGTAAACTAAAAATCAAACACTCAAATCATACAAGACGCTCCAAGCAAAACACATATCATGTGGTGAATAAAAATATAGCCTAAAGTAAAGTTACTGATAGAAGAACAGGAAAGAGGGGATGCCTTCCGGGGCTTCCCCAAGCTTAGGATTTTGGTTGTCCTTGGATTTTACCTTGGGGTTCCATGGACATCCCCAAACTTAGGCTCTTTCCACTCCTTTTTCCATAATCCATCAAATCTTTACCCCAAACTTGGAAACTTCACAACACAAAACTTAAACAGAAAATCTAATGAGCTCCGTTAGTAAAAGAAAACAAGCCACCACTTAAGGTACTGTAATGAACTCATTATTTATTTATATTGGTGTTAAACCTACTGTATTCCAACTTCTCTATGGTTCATAACCTCCGATACTAGCCATAGGTTCATCAAAATAAGCAAACAACACACGAAAAACAGAATCTGTCAAAAACAGAACAGTCTGTACTAATCTGTAGGTTTCGAATACTTCTGTAACCCCAAAAATTATAAAATAAATTGATGGACGTGAGTAATTTATCTATTAATCATCTTAAAAAATAATCAACTTAATCGCACTCTCTAGTAAAAAATGGCAGCAAATCTCGTGAGCGCTAAAGTTTCTATTTTTTACAGCAAGATCGCAAAGACTTTCCCCAAGTCTTCCCAAAGGTTCTACTTGGCACAAACACTAATTAAAAGCATAAAACCACATATAAAAAGATGCTATATGAATTATTTATTACTAAACAGAACCAAAAAGCAAGGAACGAAAATAAAACTGGGTTGCCTCCCAACAAGCGCTATCGTTTAACGCCCCTAGCTAGGCATAAAAGCAAGAATATATCTAGGTATTATCATCTTTGGTATGCAATCCATAAGTGGCTCTCATAATAGATTCATACGGTAATTTAATTTTCTTTCTAGGAAAGTGTTCCATTCCTTTCCTGAACGGAAATTGGAATCTAATATTCCCTTCCTTCATATCAATAATTGCACCAATCGTTCTAAGGAAAGGCCTACCAAGAATAATAGGACATGTATGATTTCAATCAATATCAAGAACAATGAAATCTACAGGCACATAATTCCTATTTTCAACAATAAGAACATCATTAATATTTCCCATAGGTTTCTTAATAGTGGAATCCGCAAGGTGCAAATTTAAAGAACAATCATCCAATTCACAGAAACCTAACACATCACACAAAGTTTTTGGAATCATGGTAACGCTAGCACCCAAATCACATATATAATAACATTCATGATCTTTAATATTAATTTTAATATTAGGTTCCAACTCATCATGAAGTTTTCTAGGGATAGAAACTTCCAATTCAAGCTTTTATTCATAAGATTGCATTAAAGCATCAACGATATGTTTAGTAAAAGCTTTATTTTGACTATAAGCATGCGGAGAATTTAACACGGATTGCAACAAGAAATACAATCTATTAAAGAAAATTTATCATAATTAAATTCCTTGAAATACAAAATGGTGGGTTCATTGCTATGTAAAGTTTTGACCTCACCAATCCCACTTTTATTAATTTTTGCATCAAGATCAAAAAACTCTGAATCATTGGGACGCCTTTTAACTAAAGTTGACTCATCTCTAGTCCAATCATTATCAAGATTCATATTGCAAAACAAAGACTTAATAGGGGACACATCAATCACTTTTAGATCTTCATCCTTATTATCATCAAAACTAGAGGAACACGCTTTCATAAAGCAATCTTTTTTAGCACGCATCCTAGCAGTCCTTTCCTTGCACTCATCAATGGAAGCTTTGAGAGACTCATTAATATCATGCTTAGGTGGAATAGATCTAAGTTGGAAAGAATCAACATCAAGAGAAATTCTATCCATGTTCCTAGCCAACTCATCAATCTTAGACAATTTTTCTTCAATCAAGGTATTGAAACTCTTTTGTGAACTAACAAATTCTTTAATATTAGATTCAAAATCAGAGGGCATCTTATTATAACTTCCATAAGAATTGTTGTAGGAATTACCATAATTATTAGAGGAATTACTAGGAAGTGGCCTAGGATTAAAATTACCTCTATACACGTTATTACCAAAATTGTTCCTACCAACAAAATTCACATCCATAGATTCATTATTATTCTCAATCAAAGTATACAAAGGCATATCATTAGGATCAGAAGAAACACTCTTATTAGTAAACAATTTCATAAGTTCATCCATCTTTCCACTCAAAACATTAATTTCTTCTGTAGCGTGCACCTTTTTACTAGTGGATCTTTCAGTGTGCCATTGAGAATAGTTAACCATAATATTATCTAGGAGTTTAGTAGCTTCTCCTAAAGTGATTTCCATAAAAGTGCCTCCCGCGGCCGAATCTAAAAGATTTCTAGAAGGAAAATTCAATCTGGCATAATTTTTTTGTATAATCATCCAAAGATTAAAACCATGTGTGGGGCAATTACGTATCATTAATTTCATCCTCTCCCAAGCTTGTGCAACATGTTCATGATAAAGTTGCTTAAAATTCATAATATCATTTCTAAGAGAGATGATCTTAGCGGGAGGAAAATACTTAGAGATAAAAGCTTCTTTGCACTTATTCCATGAATCGATACTGTTTTTAGGCAAAGACGAAAACCAAGTTTTAGCACGATCTCTAAGTGAAAACGGGAATAGCTTCAATTTAACAATATCATTATCCACATCTTTCTTCTTTTGCATATAACAGAAATCAACAAAGTTGTTTAGATGGGTAGAGTCATCTTCCCTAGGAAGGCCGGAAAACGGATCTTTCATGACAAGATTCAGCAAAGCGGCATTAATTTCACAAGATTCAGCATCGGTAAGAGGAGCAATCGGAGTGCTAATAAAATAATTATTGTTGGTATAGGAAAAATCACACAATTTTGTATTATCTTGAGCCATCGTGACAAACAATCCAGCACACAAGCACACAAGAGGCAAGCGAAAAGAGGCGAATGGAAGAGAGAAGGGCAACGAAAAAGAGGGCGAATAAAACAGCAAGGGTGTTGTCGTGGAGAGGAAAATGAGAGGCAAATGGCAAATAATGTAATGCGAGGGATAAGAGTTTGTGATGGGTACTTTCTATGTCTTAACTTGTGCGTAGATCTCCCCGGCAACAGCGCTAGAAATCCTTCTTTCTACCTCTTGAGCACTGCGTTAGTTTTCCATTGAAGAGGAAAGGGTGATGCAGCAAAGTAGCATATGTATTACCCTCAGTTTTTTAGAACGAAGGTATCAATCCAGTAGGAGACTACACGCAAGTCCCTCGTACCTACACAAACAAATGAGAACCTCGCAACCAACGCGATAAAGGGGTTGTCAATCCCTTCACGGTCACTTACGAGAGTGAGATTTGATAGAGATAATAATAATAATAAGATAAATATTTTTGGTATTTTTATGATATAGATTGAAAGTAAATATTGCAAAGTAAAATAGATTGGAAACTTATATGATGGAAAATAGACCCGGGGGCCATAGGTTTCACTAGTGGCTTCTCTCAAGATAGCATAAGTATTACGGTGGGTGAACAAATTACTGTCGAGCAATTGATGGAAAAGTGCATAATTATGAGAATATCTAGGCATGATCATGTATATAGTCATCACGTCCGTGACAAGTAGACGGAAACAATTCTGCATCTACTACTATTACTCCACACATCGACCGCTATCTAGCATGCATCTAGAGTATTAAGTTCATAAGAACAGAGTAATGCATTAGGCAAGATGACATGATGTAGAGGGATAAACTCAAGCAATATGATATAAACCCCATCTTTTTATCCTCAATGGAAACAATATAATACGTGCGTTGCTGCCCCTGCTATCACTAGGAAAGGACACCGCAAGATAGAACCCAAAGCTAAGCACTTCTCCCATTGCAAGAAAGATCAATCTAGTAGGCCAAACCAAACTGATAATTTTAAGAGACTTGCAAAGATAACCAATCATACATAAAAGATTTCAGATAAGAATCAAATATTGTTCATATATAAACTTGATCATAAACCCACAATTCATCGGATCTCGACAAACACACCGCAAAAAGAGTTACGTCAAATGCATCTCCAAGAAGATCGAGGAGAACATTGTATTGAGATCCAAAGAGAGAAAAGAAGCCATTTAGCTAATAACTATGGACCCGAAGGTCTGAGGTAAACTACTCACACATCATCGGAATGGCCATGGAGTTTATGTAGAGGCCCTCCGTGATAGATTCCCCCTCCGGCGGAGCTCTGGAAAAGGCCCCAAGATGGGATCTCTTGGGTACAGAAGGTTGCAGCGGTGGAAATAGGGTTTCGTGGTGCTCCTGGATGTTTTTGGGGTATATGAATATATATAGGAGGAAGAAGTAGGTCAGTGGAGCCGTGAGGGGCCCACAAGGGGGAGGGCGCGCCCAGGGGGTAGGCGCGCCCCCTGCCTCGTGGCCTCCTCGTGAAGTAGTAGGAGGAAGAAGTAGGTCATCGGAATGGCCATGGAGTTTATGTAGAGGACCTCCGTGATAGATTCCCCCTCCGGCGGAGCTCTGGAAAAGGCCCCAAGATGGGATCTCTTGGGTACAGAAGGTTGCAGCGATGGAAATAGGGTTTCGTGGTGCTCCTGGATGTTTTTGGGGTATATGAATATATATAGGAGGAAGAAGTAGGTCAGTGGAGCCGTGAGGGGCCCACGAGGGGGAGGGCGCGCCCAGGGTGTAGGCGCGCCCCCTGCCTCGTGGCCTCCTCGTTGGTTGCTTGACGTCCACTGCAAGTCCACTGGATCACGTTTGTTCCAGAAATAACTCTCCCGAAGGTTTTATTCCGTTTGGATTCCGTTTGATATTCCTTTTCTGCGAGACACTGAAATAGGCAAAAAGCAGCAATTTGCACTAGGCCTTGGGTTAGTAGGTTAGTCCCAAAAATAATATAAAAGTGTGTAAATAAGCCCATTAACATCCAAAACAGATAATATAATAGCATGGAACAAACAAAAATTATAGATACACTGGAGACGTATCAATGGACATCTTAGAGGAAACTTATTTGTTTGGCTTGTCAGGGGTCAATATGTAAGCTCATTTCCATTTCTCCGTTTCCGGATCGAGTCCACGGCACGAGTCCTGCAGTTAGTACAGAGGAAAACATAGCAGCATATGATCTCCTTTAAATGATCTTGGCAAATTTATGCTAAACTAAACATGCATGTAAGTTTCTAGGCGCCAACGCTTCGTTTTATTGTCTTTGCATAGGGTCTGCGCCTGGCTTTGTACAAAGGGTTACATGCACATTGGCAAGGCTTGTAAAAAAGGGTGGCTACCGGGGTAGGGCCCATCAACCGTGCCTTACGGGTAGAACTTGCGAAGATGCTCAATATTCCATGAGTTTTGCACCTTAATGCCATCTTCGGTCTGCAGACAGACTGCGCCGGGTCTGGTGACTCGTGCTACCCGTTAAGGGCCTTCCCACTTCGACGTCAACTTGTTGGAACCCTTGGCGGATTGAACACGCCTATGGACAAGGTCGCCTTCCACAAGGCTCCGGGCATGCACCCCGCGGCTATGATAGCGGCGCAAGTGCCGGGGTACTGATCCACGAGCACCTATGGGACCGGCGGACCGAGTCCCTTTCGGTTCAGCGGGGGCGAGGGTCGCACGAAGAGCGGATCGAGGCGAAGCACACGAGCAGTTTACCCAGGTTCGGGCCGCACGGATGGGTAAAACCCTACTCCTGCTTTGTGGTTTGTATTGAGTTCTTGCTCGGGAGCGCGGAGTGCTACAGTACACCCCAGCAGCTAACGAGACCGAGCGTGAGTGTTCTCTTCCCCCCGGGAGCTTCAACGGCAGGTGACTTGTGATCTGTTGCGGCTGCCGCTTCCCAGTAGATCTTGTCGGCGCAGATAAGAGCATTCTTCTTGTCGCCAGGGACAGAGATGACGCTTATCGGGCCTGGCATCTTCAGCATGTTGTATGCGTAGTGAGAGGCTGCCATGAACTTGGCGAGTGCTGGACGGCCGAGTATCCCATTGTAAGGCAATGGAAAATCGACAACGTCAAAAGTGACCCTCTCAGTCCTGAAGTTCACCTCGCTGCCAAATGTTACTGGCAACGTGACTTTCCCCTTCAGCTTGCTCCTTCCCGGGTTGATTCCTTGGAATGTGTCGGTCTCTTCAAGCTCGCTGTCAGGGATCTGGAGTTTTTGGAGTACAGCGGAGGAGATCAGGTTCAAGTCGGCCCCGCCGTCAACTAGCATCTTAGTGACCTTGAGGTTGCGGATAGTTGGTGAAACCAACATCGGCAAGCACCCGACCGCAGTTGTGCGATCAGGGTGGTCCTCAATATCAAAGATGATAGGTGTGCTGGACCATTTCAGAAGCTTGCGTGACTCGACAGGTGGTTCCGCCGCATTGACTTCCTGAAAGTGCGTTATATCGACTAGAGGGGGGGTGAATAGGCGATTTTTATGAAAGTCTTCAAAACGTGAGAGTTGTGAAGACAAACAGTGAAGATCATGCCTATTACTATGCAGCGGAAGTTAGATTACACTAGGCCAGCCATGGTCATGTATTCAATAGAGTGAAAGCGCAATGACAAACAGCTTCAGTGTAATAAGGATCAGGTAGGAAGAAGTTATGAAGCCAAACAGATCATACATTCATGTTGTGAAGACAAAAGATAAAGCAAGCATGCAATGGCTTCACAATGAATAACTGTAAGCGAGAGGAAGTGAAGATGAAACCAGTGACACGTTGAAGACAATGATTTGTTGGACCAGTTCCAGTTGCTGTGACAACTGTACGTCTGGTTGGAGCGGCTAGGTATTTAAACCAAAGGACACACAGTCCCGGACACCCAGTCAAGGACACTTAGTCCAAGACACCCAGTCCTCACCGTTTTCTCCTTGAGCTAAGGTCACACAGACCTCGCCCAATCACTCAGGTAAGTCTTCAAGGTAGACTCCCAAACCTTCACAGACTTCGTTCACTGACAATCCACAATTTCTCTTGGATGCTCAGAACGCGACGCCTAACCGTCTGGAGGATGCACAGTCCTCAAGTGTAATAAGTCTTCAAATCACACAGACACGAAGACTTAAGTGATGCCCAATTTACTCTGGCTCTGGGTGGTTAGGGCTTTTCTCCTCACTGGGAATTTTTCTTTCAAAGGCTTCGAGGTGGGTTGCTCTCAAACGACAAAAGCCGTGCACTGAAATCTGAGCAGCCAACCGTTTATGGTTGTGGGGGGTGGACTATTTATAGCCACTTGGCAACCCGACCTGATCTGTCCGAAATGACCCTGGGTCACTAAGGAACTGACACGTGTACCAACGGTCGAATTTTGAACTCACACGGCAACTTTACTTGGGCTACAAGTAAAGCTGACTTGTCTGACTCTGGACAAGATTTTCTCTCAAAGTCTTCGCTCGAAGACATAGGATTTGAATTAGGCATCACTTCAGTCATTCTGACTGGTTCTCTTCGACCCCACTTAACAGTACGGTGGTTCCTATGACACAACATGAATGAAATAAAACTACGAAGGATCTAGGTCTTCGAGTTCCAAAAGCTTCATAGGGAGTCTTCTCATGTCATTGTCTTCAATATGAATATCTTCATAAACCACCATTGTCTTCAATGTCTTCGTACATTTTTAGGGGTCATCTCTGGTACTAAAACCGAATCAATGAGGGACTTCTACCTGTGTTTTCCTGCAATTCTCACAAACACATTAGTCCCTCAACTAGGTTTGTCGTCAATACTCCAAAACCAACTAGGGGTGGCACTAGATGCACTTACAATCTCCCCCTTTTTGGTGATTGATGACAAACTAGTTGAAGTTTTCAACGGGAAACATAATTTGTGAAATTGTAAAAGAATTGTCTTCATAAGTTGCAAGGGCTCCCCCTGAAGATGTGCATATAAGTAATTTGCTTCTTGAATGCAAATGCACATGGCAGGTTGTACTTGTGGAGATCCACTTCAACTTATGACAATCCACTATGCATGTGAAAGTATATGAAGATAATGACATGCATAATGGAAAATGGACGTCTGCAGAATGAGATGAGTGCGGAATTTATCGTCGCACATGCGGAATTTATCTTCGCAAAACGGAGTGACAAACAGGTAGCAGACGACCATCAAGGCTAAGTGTTACAACTCAATGAAGCAAATGTAGCAAAAAACGGGAGTTGTAAGCACGAAGCAAAATGTAGAAAAATATGAAGGCACCCGCCCATAGTGACCCGCTTGAAGACTATAACCATCATATGCTTCTCCCCCTTTTGTCAGTGATGACCAAAAAGGTTTGAAGACATAGAGGTTTCTACGCATTCCCAGGCGCAGCAGGGTCGGTGGAGTTGTTTGGCGGCGGTGCAGACGAGCTTGGTGCAGATTCGACGCGCGTTGAAGCAGGTGGAGATGATGTCGCATCGTCTTCTTCTTCAATAATCCGGGCAGACACGGTGGCAGCAGAAGAAGAGAACTCTGACTCTTCAAGTGATGGTGTGCTGCGCATCACCGCTCTTCTTGGAGGCGTGGAGTCAAATTTGAAGTGCTCCGTGAAGCCATCCTCATGCAGTTCAGCTTCAGGGCACATCATAGTGAGGCCCTTCCAAGTGCGGCGACAGGTCTCGTGTGTGACAAATGCATTCTTGGTTGCCAGATTTCTGATGCGATTGACTTCTTGCATGATGCTTCTCATCTGCCTCTTGAGCCAGTCGTGATGCCTATCTTGCTTTTGGTGAAGAGCCACAAGAAGCTCTCTGTCATTGAGTGTACGAGCGCGCTTCTTGGGTCTCTTTGCAGCTGTGCTGTTGGTGGCTTCAGTTGATGCAGGGGCACGTGTGGTGCCAGCCATTGGATACACTCGGGAGAGAGCTTCAACACCTTCAATATTTTGAGTGAAGCTCTGGTGTTCTGCATTCTGAAGACTTAGTGGTTGCTTGGCCGGTTCTGGATATATTGCTTCAGCAGATGTGTCCACATCTGGCAAAAATATCCTATGATTGCGGGCTGAGGGTTGATAGGAGATTGCAGAGTGAAGCTTGATCAGCCTCATAACCCAAGGAGCATAAAACTTTAATCCAAACAGTTCTGAAGCAGACGCTGCAAATTGACGGATGAAGAGATCCTGTGTATTGAAGCATTTGCCGTGAAGAATGCAGAAGATGAGAGTCTTCATTGCACCATCAATCGTTGCATGTCGAGAGTGTCCCTTGACTGGCCAGAGAGTCCGCCTTATGATGTGATATATTGTTCTGGGCAGGTACTCTAAGTCTTCAATGAAGAACTTAGTTGGATAGGGTGCATTTGGAGGAAATGGCTTCATCATTGAGAGCATCTGACTCATATCTGGCTCAGGACGCTGAAATATGCTCTCAATTGCTTCAGCATGGAGTTGGCACCCTTCTTCAAAGAATTCACCAGGAGTGGGAAGGCCGGTAAGCTCAATTAGATATTTCCTGTCATCCACTCCAGGATCCATGTCTTCGGATCTCTGTTATAGCCTTTGATATGCAAGGTGGCATAGAACTGGAGCAGAAGCTCTTCGTTCCAGTGCTCTTCGTCAGTGATAAATGGCAGCAAACCCACTTGCTTGAAGCAATCCAGTGCTTCTTCCAGACCAGGCAGACCTGCAACAGCTTCAACCTCAAGGCGCTTGTGAGGAAAGATGCGGCCTTGGTTGTAGAGGATGCATGAATAATAGCTGCGCTGTTGATGGCTCCAGAACCTATCTGATACAATCCGTTCCCTTGAATAAGGGTTCTTGGAGCGGTCGAAAAACGTGTTATCTGCCCTGAAGCCGTTGATGTTGAAGGAACCAGGAGCTGATGCAGGACCTGGGAACCTTGGGAGTCGTGGGATCGGCTTCTGGACCTGGGGCCTGTGCGCAATATGATAGTTGAATTGCGGTTCGGCAGCAGACTCAGGCATAGAATGTTCAGGAGCAGTAGCTTCGGTGTCTTCGGAAGCTGTTGTTGGGGAGGGCTCCACACTTGCTTCGGCATTGTTTGTGGCAGCCTCAACATTTCCAGCTTCAGGCACGTTCTCCTTGAGAACTGCTTCTTGTTGGTGCGGGGGAGTTGGAGCTTGTGGTATTTCTGCTTGCTCTTCGGCTGATGCAGCCGGAATGTCTTCAGCAGCCTGAGCCCTTGGCCCTTTGCGAAGCCTATGGAGTGTAGGCGCTGGTGGAGTTGCAGTGGGTTGGGGCTCATCTTCCTCCTGTGGGCGATCTGCCCACGATGCATTTTGTGTGATTGGCGTCAATGGACGACCAATACTGATCTGTTCGCTTGTCTCAAGCTGAGAAAGGGCTGCATCACCTTGCACATTGTCTTGGGGACCAATGTCTTCAGCAGCATTGGGGTTGGCTGCTGGAATGTCTTCAGCGTGCGGAGCCTCTATGTAAGCAGGCTCATGCACTGGCAACTGACGGTCTGCGTCAGGATAGCGGACGCAGAGTGGTTCAACTATCAGGGGCTCTGTGGGAGCAGCCCGAGTCTTCTTGGTCTTGCGCTTCTTGATGATGGGTTCAGAAGGAGAGGCTTCAGAATGTTTTCTCTTCTTAGCTTTAGCCTCTGCAGTCCGTGTGTTCTTGTGCTGTGAGGCGGTTGATCGACTCTTTGGCTTCGAGCCAGTCGTTGCAGCTGGGAAGACAATCGGAGCATCAGGTTCTGACCTTGGCGCTTCAGGTTCGGGCACAGCCGCCTTCTTTTTCTTCTTCGCGGCCATCCTGGGGTCAATGCCGGGACGCCCAAGTGCCTTGTGCTTTTCTGCCTCATTGTAGGCTTGCATGCAGCGATCAGCCAAAGTCTTCATGCGTTCTCGCGAGCCTTAAGCTTCGGCACGCGTCTTCAGGAAGTTTTCTTTCAGCTCATGCAACATGATCTTGAAGTTTTTCACTTCTTGCACACTGAGCTTGGCCACGTGCTTCTTGAACTGAGCCTTTTCATGATCAATTTTCTGCTTCAGTTCTACAATTCGCTGGGCTATTGCAAGTTTTGAAGCGATTGCACCTTGAAAGGCAACGCTGAGGCCTATGGGTAGCTGCAGATCATTGAAGCTTATGTCTGGTGTGTCAAACCATTCATCGATGAAGTTGTGGATGATGGCGACATCAAACAGAGGCAGATTGTTGAAGATTTCAGCCTCCTCCTTGCTCTTGATGACCTGCTCAAGAGCATCATCTCCAAGATCTTCATCGCTTGAGAGATCAATGGCTTCGCAGCGCAGGATGTCAGCAGCTGTGAGCTCTTTGCCTGTGTGTGACTGAGGCTTCTTGGCTTCTTGGGGCTTGGACACTCGTGATAAGCCTTCTGACTGCACACTGGCTTCAGGAGGTGCAGTTGCTAAAGGCTTCACTCTTGCGATCTTGGGAGAAGCGGCTGGCTTTGAAGCTTTTGGTGCTTTTGGCTTCTTCTGCTTTGGCTTCGGAGCAGCAGGGGCGTCATCTGACTCAGTATCTGCTGGAGGGTCATTCACAGCAGTCCCTTGGACTAGGATGCGAGTGATGAGGCCTGCAAGATTGGCATACGGCCCGATGATATTGGGATCGGCGTTGCGTGTGCCATCTGCCCTTGGTGAGGAGGGACCAGGGTTGAAGTCAAGCCCAAATTTCTTCTTGTTTATCTTCGCTGACTGTTGTGCAAACTGAAAGTTGCGCTTGAAGAGATTATCATCGCGGCACCAGAGAAGTGATGACGGATGTGCCTCAGCTGGCTGTGGTCCTCTCACCATGCATGGATAGAAGCCTTGAGCAATGGCTTCGTCTCTGGACCTGGGTACGAGATTTTTGTATAATACATCTCCCCACGGTCTCTTGATGGCGCACTTCTCCGCATATTCCTGAGTGACGAAGCGGTAGTGGAACCATTGCTCTGCCCAATATCTTCGAATCCATTGGATTCGTGTCTTGCGCTGACCATAGCTTTCTTCAGGATCAGTTTTGTACATCTCTGCCAATTCATCAGGCAGATCTTTGGACGTTTCACCACGTCGCTGTCTGCCTCCCTTCCTTGCTGCTGTTTCTGAAGCCATGAATAACTTGGAAGGCTTCAAGATGCTCAAAGGCTTCAAAGGCTTCCTTTTGCAAGAACTAGCTTCAGGCGAGTTGATGTGATGCTGCAAGTACTCTGCAAATGAATGCAGACTATGAGAACCAAAGGATTCTCCCACGGACATGTACCTGTGACAGCATTAAGGTGCGAGGGAAGGGGAAGAGGTCATATGCATTCTCAGAAGATTTTGAAGATAAATCGGTTTAGAAGACATTGACCTCATTATGCGAAGACATTCACTTATAGATAAGAAGTTGGTTCCATATTTGTACGAACCCATAGATCCGTACAAGTGAGGAATCTAACTACTTTATGAAGCACAAGTGAATATACTAGGCATGTTATGAGATGCAGCGAGAGATTTAACTGGTGTGAAGAGAAACTTCTTATGGCAGAAAGTGACTGAACTGTAGGATCAAAAGAGCTGTAAAAGGAGGTTTTATTTACCACACTTGGAACTGCTAGACGAAGTGAGAGTTGAGGCCGAGCAGTTCGATCCTCCGTGCCCTAACTTGGCGACGGAAGACACCTACGGCCACGGCGGAGAGAGCGATGTCCGCTGTCGGCATGAAAACGGCGTCGGAGAGGTTGCGGCAGTGAAGCGCTTCGTCGCCGGCGTCGTCGAGTGCTAGCGGTGGCGCTAGGGTTCGTGCGAGGGTGGAAGAAGGAGATAATGACCGCAGTGAATCGTGTATTTATAGGGATAGAGGCGGCACTGCGCTATTACACAGGTACCCCTGGCAGTTCGCATTTGAGGCACGCGTGGCCAGTTAGAGGAAGATTGGGATTTGTTCCATGTCCCACGCACGCCTAAATTGTCGGACAGTCGTTCCTGCTTCTCCGGATCTTATGTGGAGGAATGAGCATTAAAAACAGACTTTTATGGTTGTCACTATGTCTTCAGCTGACAAGGACACAGTGAAGACATTTGACAGTTTCAACAGAATGCATATGACTTGGAGAGATAGAGTTTGAGATAGAAAGCGTAGAGAGGTTAGGGTCCGATCACATTCACTTAGTTCAAAAGATTCAACCAAGAAGACATAGCTATAAGTGAATGCTGTAGAGGACAGAACATCAGTACATATATATCCATATAATCAACGCAGTGAAGATAATCATGAAGACATATTGAGAATGAAACCAAACCAATTGTGAAGACATTGAGAGGTAACGCCATGAGAGAAACACTTCAAAATGGAATGTTTGGTGGTGGCGTTACCCACCGTATAGGAAGTATTAGACCCAGACACGGTGCACAATTATCGTGGCGCTCCGAAGTCAAATTCCACATTAATGTATTCACACTTAGAATGTATGTCTTC
Source organism: Triticum urartu (assembly GCF_056163025.1). Taxonomy (NCBI): domain Eukaryota; kingdom Viridiplantae; phylum Streptophyta; class Magnoliopsida; order Poales; family Poaceae; genus Triticum; species Triticum urartu. The sequence continues at coordinate 231,316,610 of NC_141876.1, read as the reverse complement.
ATTGTTTGAAGATATACGCTACTTCGTGTGTTCCACATCTAAGTCATCAATACGCTTAAGTGTTAGGATGTGTGCCTGATCACAGGACATTTGAGGATTCCAAGATATTTAGCTCACACCGTAACTTGCAAAATCTCTTCTCATCCAAGGGCTTTGTGAAGATATCTGCCAATTGCTCTTCAGTGTTGACGTGTATGATATCAATGTCTTCCTTCACAACATGATCTCTGAGAAAGTGATGACGAATTTCAATGTGCTTTGTCTTCGAGTGCTGAACTGGGTTGTTGGCAATCTTGATGGCGCTTTCGTTGTCGCAGTAAAGTGGCACTTGCTTCAGATGAATGCCATAATCCTTGAGTGTTTGCTTCATCCACAGAAGCTGAGCGCAGCAAGATCCAGCAGCAATGTATTCAGATTCAGCAGTGGAGAGTGATACACAGTTCTGCTTCTTTGAAGACCAACATACAAGTGATCGTCCCAGAAAGTGACATGTGCCTGATGTAGACTTGCGATCAACTTTGTCACCAGCATAATCAGCATCCGAAAATCCAACTAAATCAAACTCTGAGCCCTTTGGATACCATAATCCTAGAGTTGGGTTGTGAGCCAAATATCGAAGAATTCGCTTCACAGCTAAGTGATGCGACTCCTTTGGTGTCGCTTGAAATCGAGCACACATGCAAACACTAAGCATGATATCTGGCCTAGATGCACATAAATAAAGCAAACACCCAATCATGGAGCGGTATACCTTTTGATCGAACTCTTTACCATTGTCGTCGGGACCCAGATGATGCTTGGCTGGCATTGGTGTTGTGAAGCCTTTGCAGTCTTGCATACCGAACTTCTTCAGGCACTCTTTAAGATATTTCTCTTGAGATATGAAGATGCCGTTGCGTTGTTGCCGTATTTGAAGACCGAGAAAGAACTTCAGCTCCCCCATCATGGACATCTGATATTGCTCTTGCATCATGTATCCAAACTCTTCACTATACTTCTGATTCGTGCAGCCGAAGATAATGTCATCCACATATATTTGGCACACAAACAGTTCACCATCATATGTCTTCGTGAAAAGAGTGGGATCCAGGGAACCAGGTATGAAGCCTTTGCTTTTCAGAAAGTACTTGAGTGTATCATACCAGGCCCTAGGGGCTTGTTTGAGGCCATACAGTGCCTTGTTGAGCTTCTATACCATATCAGGATATTTTGGATTTTCAAAGCCATGTGGTTGTGCAACATACACTTCTTCTTCAATCTTGCCATTGAGAAAGGCACTTTTCACATCCATCTGATAGAGAAGTATGTTATGATGATTTGCATAGGCCAGCAGTATGCGTATGGCTTCAAGCCTAGCCACAGGAGCAAATGTTTCATCGAAGTCAATGCCCTCCACTTGAGTATATCCTTGAGCAACTAGACGAGCTTTGTTTCTGACAACTTGACCATGCTCATCTTGCTTGTTGCGGTATATCCATTTGGTGCCTATTATGTTGTGCTTCCGTGGATCAGGACACTTAACCAGTTCCCATACATTATTCAGCTCAAACTGTTGAAGCTCTTCTTGCATAGCTTGAATCCATTCAGGTTCCATGAAGGCTTCTTCAACTTTCTTGGGTTCTGATATTGAGACGAATGCGAAATGCCCACAGAAGTTTGTTAGCTGAGTTGCCCTTGAACGAGTGAGTGGACCAGGTGCATTGATGCTGTCCAGTATTTTGTCAATTTGTACTTCATTTGCAACACGAGGGTGTGTGGGGCGAAGACTTTGCTCTTGCTGATCTACGTGGTCATTTGAAGGTATATCTTCAGGCTGAGCATTGTCTTCATGTGGATCAGGTGCTGAGATGATAAGTTCTTCTTCAGGTTGAGCTTCAGAAGGTACAATTTCTCCAGTTCCCATAAGCTTGATTGATTCATTTGCTGGAACTTCATCTAGCACATTTGGCAATTGCTCTCTTTGTGATCCATTGGTTTCATCAAACCGCACATCCACTGTTTCAACCACTTTGTAGTGGTAGAGGTTGAAGACTCTGTAGGAGTGCGAATCCTTTCCATATCCAAGCATGAAGCCCTCATGTGCTTTTGGTGCAAACTTTGAGGTGTGGTGTGGGTCCTTGATCCAGCATTTTGCGCCAAATACTCTGAAGTAACTGACATTTGGCTTCTTGCCAGTTAGGAGTTCATAGGATGTCTTGTTCAGAAGCTTGTGAAGATAAACACGATTGATTGTATGGCATGCAGTATCAATGGCTTCAGTCCAGAATTTTCTTGGAGTCTTGTATTCATCTAGCATTGTTCTGGCCATCTCAATGAGTGTTCTGTTCTTGCGTTCGACGACGCCATTCTGCTGTGGCATGTATGGAGCTGAGAATTCATGTGTGATGCCCAAGGTGTCCAGATATGTATCAAGGCCAGTGTTCTTGAATTCAGTGCCATTGTCACTTCTGATGTGCTTTATCTTGGCGCCAAAATTGTTCATAGCTTGATTTGCGAAGCGTCTGAAGACATCCTGCACTTCATCTTGTAAAGGATTATGTGCACCCAAGTATATATAGAATAATCATCAACAATTACGAAGCCATAGAGGCATGCAGAAGTAGTAAAAGTTGAGTAGTGAGTGGGACCGAAAAGATCCATGTGAAGCAGTTCGAAGGGTTGAGTAGTGGTCATGATTGTCTTCGAAGGATGTTTTGCCCTTGTCATCTTCCCTGCTTCACAGGCACCGCATAAGTGATCTTTCTTGAACTTGACGCCTTCGATGCCTATGACGTGCTTTTTCTTCGCAAGGGTGTGGAGGTTCCTCATGCCAGCATGCCCAAGCCTTCGATGCCAAAGCCAGCATTCTGAAGCTTTTGCAAGAAGACATACTGCAAGTTGTGGTCCTGCTGAGAAATCTACCACATACAAATCACCTTTCCTATACCCTTCAAACACTAGAGATTTGTCAGATTCCATTAGCACCAGGCAGCGATATTTGCCAAACATTACAATCATATTCAAATCGCAAAGCATTGAGACAGACATTAAGTTGAAGCCAAGGGATTCAACAAGCATGACTTTATCCATGTGTTGATCCTTTGAGATTGCAACTCTACCTAGACCCAATACCTTACTTTTACCAGTGTCAGCGAATGTAATGTGGCTCTTGTCGGATGGACGTAAAGTTGAGTCCATAAGAAGGCTTCTTCTGCCAGTCATGTGATTTGTACACCCACTGTCAATAATCCATTCTGACGACTTTGAAGTCGCTGGTATCATACCCTACAGTGCAGTTAGGGGGATAGGCTTCACGAAGAGTGTTGTGAAGCATAAACATTTGACGAACTAGTGGGTTATGAAAACTTAGATCCAGATTAGGACTAATGGGGAGAGTAGCATGCGATTCAGGAACGAAGTACATAATGATGCCATTTGGGCAGTTTATCTTGCGCCCCACAAGATTTTTATGGTCCCCAGCAATAGCATCAGCTGTTTTTGTGCTGGAGACCTTTCCCTGCAAAGGAGAGTTAAGCTTTCTTAACCACCCACATCTTCAAGGGTGGCTTAGAAGCTATAAGTCTAAGTGCAGCATCTGAGAATTTTGGCTTTGAAACCTTAGCAAACAGTCTAGCAGGTGGACAATAATACTCATAGGAATAAGCAGAATAATTTGTGGTCATATGAACATGACGGTTCGATGAACCACTCTCATATTCATATGCCTGAGTATGGTTCCCCTGCAAAACATTTGCGTTAGTGCGACTCAGGTGAGTCCCCTGTTTGTATGAAGCATTTGGACCATATGAAGCCTTTGGTCTGAGGTTTGTCTTCTTCAAGTGAGGTGTCATGAAGACATTCACAGGAAGATTTTCCAGACATGTTTTCGGAACCCAGATCTTCTTCATAGGCGGTCCATTCCTGGAGTTAGTACCAATGTACCTGGCAAACACTTCACCATTCTGATTCTTAAACAGTTTATAGTTTGCATCAAAGGATTCATCAATGATAATTGGGTTAGCACAAGTGAAGCCAGATAAATTGGATGGATCTGCTGAAAGTTCCTTTGCAGCAACCCATGTAGTTTTGGGGTACTGCTCAGGTTTCCAGTAAGACCCATCTGCATTAATTTTCCTCACGAACCCAACACCCTCTTTCCTAGGGTTTCGGTTCAGAATCTGCTTCTTAAGGACATCACATAATGTCTGATGCCCTTTCAGACTTTTGTACATCCCTGTTTCAAGCAATGTCTTCAACCTAGCATTCTCATCAGCAATAGCAGTGGTATCCTCAGCAGAGGGGTTAGTTACCACATCAACAGTTGAAGATATTGAAACAGTAGTAGCAGTGGAACATTCAGCAACAGAAGCAGCATTATCACGCTCAATGCATTTAAGACATGGTGGTTCAAATCCTTCCTGAGCGGGACTAATCTGTTCAGCGCGAAGTGACTCGTTTTCCTTTTGAAGATCTTCATGAGCCACCCTCAATTTCTCAAGTTCTTGCTTCCTTTGAAGATAATCATAGGAAAGCTTTTCATGAGTTGTTGAGAGAGTATCATGACGATCTTCAAGTTCCTGATACTTAACGTGAAGGTTTTTTATGTCTTCAATTAAGGATTCAGATCGAGTCATTTCAGCACCCAACAGATCATCGCTTCTGTCTAACAATTTTTGAATATGTTCCATAGCTTTCTGTTGTTCAGTTGCAATTTTAGCAAGTGTTTTGTAGCTAGGTTTTGAATCACATTCAGAGTCATCGTCACTAGATGTTTCATAGCGAGTTGTGCGTGTGTTTACCTTGGCACCGCGTGCCATGAAGCAGTAGGTAGGAGTGGAGTCGTTCTTGCCATTTGCGTCGGTGTCGGTGATGCAGTCATTGTCTTCAGTATTGAAGATGGACTTGGCGACGTATGCTGTAGCCAGACTCGCAATGCCAGAATCAGACTCCTCCTCAGACTCCACCTCTGCCTCCTCAGATGCGGACTCCTCCTCTGAATCCATCTCCTTTCCAACAAACGCACGTGCCTTGCCAGATGAGCTCTTCTTGTGTGATGAAGACCTTGATGAAGTTTTGGAAGAAGACTTTGAGTATTTCTTCTTCTTCTTGTCGTCAGAATCATATTCCTTGCTCTTCTTCTTCCTTCTATTCTCATTGTCCCACTGTGGACACTCAGAGATGAAGTGTCCAGTTTTCTTGCACTTGTGACATGTTTTCTTCTTGTAGTCATGAGCAGAAGCTTCATCATTCCTTGAGCTTGATCGTGAAGATTTCCTGAAGCCTTTCTTCTTAGTGAATTTTTGGAACTTCTTCACTAGCATTGCAAGTTCTCTTCCAATGTCTTCAGGATCATCAGAACTGCAGTCAGATTCTTCTTCAGATGAGGAGACAGCTTTTGCCTTCAAGGCACGAGTTCGCCCATAGTTTGGACCGTAGATATCTCTTTTCTCAGAAAGCTGAAACTCATGTGTGTTGAGCCTCTCAAGTATGTCAGACGGATCGAGTGTCTTGAAATCAGGACGTTCTTGAATCATCAGGGCCAGAATGTCAAACGAACTATCAAGTGATCTCAGCAGCGTCTTGACGATTTCATGTTTGGTGATCTCAGTAGCGCCGAGGGCTTGAAGCTCATTTGTGATGTCAGTGAGCCGATCAAAGGTGTGCTGGACATTCTCATTGTCATTTCGTTTGAAGCGGTTGAAGAGATTGCGAAGGACACTGATTCTTTGATCTCTCTAGGTTGATATGCCTTCATTAACTTTGGAGAGCCAATCCCAGACCAGTTTGGATGTCTTCAAGGCACTCACACGGCCATACTGTCCTTTGGTCAGATGACCACAGATGATATTCTTGGCAGTAGAGTCCAGTTGAACGAACTTCTTGACATCAGCAGCAGTGACACCTTCTCCAGCCTTGGGAACGCCGTTTTCGACGACATACCATAGGTCGACGTCAATGGCTTCAAGATGCATGCGCATCTTATTCTTCCAGTAGGGATATTCAGTTCCATCGAAGACGGGACAAGCAGCGGAGACTTTGATTATCCCTGCAGTCGACATAGCTAAAACTCCAGGTGGTTAAACCGAATCACACAGAACAAGGGAGCACCTTGCTCTGATACCAATTGAAAGTGCGTTATATCGACTAGAGGGGGGGTGAATAGGCGATTTTTATGAAAGTCTTCAAAACGTGAGAGTTGTGAAGACAAACAGTGAAGATCATGCCTATTACTATGCAGCGGAAGTTAGATTACACTAGGCCAGCCATGGTCATGTATTCAATAGAGTGAAAGCGCAATGACAAACAGCTTCAGTGTAATAAGGATCAGGTAGGAAGAAGTTATGAATCCAAACAGATCATACATTCATGTTGTGAAGACAAAAGATAAAGCAAGCATGCAATGGCTTCACAATGAATAACTGTAAGCGAGAGGAAGTGAAGATGAAACCAGTGACACGTTGAAGACAATGATTTGTTGGACCAGTTCCAGTTGCTGTGACAACTGTACGTCTGGTTGGAGCGGCTAGGTATTTAAACCAAAGGACACACAGTCCCGGACACCCAGTCAAGGACACTTAGTCCAAGACACCCAGTCCTCACCGTTTTCTCCTTGAGCTAAGGTCACACAGACCTCGCCCAATCACTCAGGTAAGTCTTCAAGGTAGACTCCCAAACCTTCACAGACTTCGTTCACTGACAATCCACAATTTCTCTTGGATGCTCAGAACGCGACGCCTAACCGTCTGGAGGATGCACAGTCCTCAAGTGTAATAAGTCTTCAAATCACACAGACACGAAGACTTAAGTGATGCCCAATTTACTCTGGCTCTGGGTGGTTAGGGCTTTTCTCCTCACTGGGAATTTTTCTTTCAAAGGCTTCGAGGTGGGTTGCTCTCAAATGACAAAAGCCGTGCACTGAAATCTGAGCAGCCAACCGTTTATGGTTGTGGGGGGTGGACTATTTATAGCCACTTGGCAACCCGACCTGATCTGTCCGAAATGACCCTGGGTCACTAAGGAACTGACACGTGTACCAACGGTCGAATTTTGAACTCACACGGCAACTTTACTTGGGCTACAAGTAAAGCTGACTTGTCTGACTCTGGACAAGATTTTCTCTCAAAGTCTTCGCTCGAAGACATAGGATTTGAATTAGGCATCACTTCAGTCATTCTGACTGGTTCTCTTCAACCCCACTTAACAGTACGGTGGTTCCTATGACACAACATGAATGAAATAAAACTACGAAGGATCTAGGTCTTCGAGTTCCAAAAGCTTCATAGGGAGTCTTCTCATGTCATTGTCTTCAATATGAATATCTTCATAAACCACCATTGTCTTCAATGTCTTCGTACATTTTTAGGGGTCATCTCTGGTACTAAAACCGAATCAATGAGGGACTTCTACCTGTGTTTTCCTGCAATTCTCACAAACACATTAGTCCCTCAACTAGGTTTGTCGTCAATACTCCAAAACCAACTAGGGGTGGCACTAGATGCACTTACACTTCCCGCACCCACTGCTTGAGTTGGCGGTGCGAAGTATGCAGAGAAGCACCGCCGTCAATGCACAAGACCTCTGTGGCTTTCTGGAACTCCTGCTCACTGGTCTCGACATCATCCATGTCTTCGTCTTCGTCGTCATCTTCATCCTTGTCACGGCCGCGGGGAGGTCTGTCTCCTTGCCGCTACTTGGCCTTGCCGCGGCGTCCTCCCCGGCCGGCGCGCTTTTTGCCGGATTCTCCAGCGCCTCCTTGGGCCCTCTCCTTGTCGCGTCGCTCGTATTCAGCCTTTTGCTGCTGGACAAGCTGCTCGACCTTCTTGCAGCTCTGGAGGTCATGGCCCTTGGTGCGGTTGATCTTGCAGTACTGCTTGTCAGTGCCGTCCTGCTTGTCGGCGACCGCCACAGCCTGGCAGTTGGTGCATGCGGCAATCTCCTTGCCGGAGCTACCAGCTTTGGCTTTCTTGGCGCCACCTTCGTTGCCGGACTGCTCAATGACTAACACATCTTTGCCTTTCTTCTTCCTGTTGTTCCGCCGCCGGTTTTTCTTTGCCGGGGCAGCATCCTCGCTGTCAGATCCTCCTGCTCCTGTATTCTCTCCGGGGAGTTTCCTCCCTTCCTCAGCATGTGCACACTTGTCGGCCAGGGCATACAGCTCACTGACGTCTCTGATCCTGCACATCGCCATCTCCTCCCGCATCCTGCGGTTACGCACGTTCTGATGAAACGCGCTGATGACCGTGGCAGGGTGGACATCTGGGATGTTGTTGTAGGATCGAAAGTATGTCTAGAGGGGGGTGATTAGACTACTTGACCAAATAAAAACTTAACCTTTTCCCAATTTTAGTTCTTGGCAGATTTTAGCTATTTTAGGACAAGTCAAGCAATCATCACACAATTCAAGCAAGCATGCAAAGAGTATATTGGCAGCGGAAAGTAAAGCATGCAACTTGCAAGAATATAAAGGGAAGGGTTTGGAGAATTCAAACGCTATTGGAGACATGGATGTTTTTCCCGTGGTTCGGATAGGTGGTGCTATCCTACATCCACGTTGATGGAGACTTCAACCCACGAAGGGTAACGGTTGCGCGAGTCCACACAGGGCTCCACCCAAGGGCAACGGTTGCGCGAGTCCACGAAGGGCTCCACCGACGAAGGGTCCACGAAGAAGCAACCACCCACAAAGGGTCCACGAAGAAGCAACCTTGTCTATCCCACCATGGCCATCGCCCACGAAGGACTTGCCTCACTAGCGGTAGATCTTCACGAAGTAGGCGATCTCCTTGCCCTTACAAACTCCTTGGTTCAACTCCACAATCTTGTCGGAGGCTCCCAAGTGACACCTAGCCAATCTAGGAGACACCACTCTCCAAGAAGTAACAAATGGTGTGTAGGTAATGAACTCCTTGCTCTTGTGCTTCAAATGATAGTCTCCCCAACACTCAACTCTCTCTCATAGGATTTGGATTTGGTGGAAAGAAGATTTGAGTGGAAAGCAACTTGGGAAGGCTAGAGATCAAGATTCATATGGTAGGAATGGAATGTCTTGGTCTCAACACATGAGTAGGTGGTTCTCTCTCAGAACAAATGAGTTGGAATGATGTGTGTGTTCTGATGGCTCTCTCATCGAATGAGAAGGAGGTGGAGGGGTATATATAGCCTCCACACAAAATCCAACCATTACATAGTTTTCCAATCTCGGTGGGACCGAATCATAAAACTCGGTCGGACCAAAAATGTAAACCTAGTGACCGTTAGGAATTTCGGTGGGACTGACATGCAACTCGGTAGGACCGATTCGGTTAGGGTTTGGGCATAACGTAATCTCGGTGAGACCGATTACAAAAACTCGGTGAGACCGAGTTTGGTAATTAGCTAACCAGAGAGTTGGTCAGGCAAACTCGGTGGGACCGATTTGCTCTTTCGGTGGGACCGAGTGGAACTCGGTGAGACCGAAAAGTTACAAAGGGGAAACACTGAGTTTGCATTGCAATCTCGGTGGGACCGATTCGCTCTTTCGGTGGGACCGAAAAGTTATGAAAGGGAAACAGAGAGTTTGCAACCCCATCTCGGTGGGACCGAGATCCTTATCGGTAGAACCGAATTGCTAGGTTTGGCAGTGGCTAATGACAATTGAAACTCGGTGGTGCCGGATAGGAAAAATCGGTAGGACCAAGTTTGGCTTAGAGTTTAGGTCATATGTGGATATGGGAAAGTAGTTGAGGGTTTTGGAGCATATCACTAAGCACATGAAGCAAGAGGCTCATTAAGCAACACCTCATCCCCCCTTGATAGTATTGGCTTTTCCTATGGACTTAATGTGATCTTGGATCACTAAAATATAAAATGAAGAGTCTTGAGCTTTTGAGCTTGAGCCAATCCTTTGTCCTTAGCATTTTGAGGGTTCCACTTTCACATCCATGCCATGCCAATCATTGAGCTTTCCTGAAATAATCATGTTGGAATAGCATTAGCTCAATGAGCTATATGTTGTTATGAATTACCAAAACCACCTAGGAATAGTTGCACTTTCAGTTATGCTGTACACGGCTGAATCTCTGAATGTACTTGCGCAGGGGCTCTCCTTCCTTCTGGGCGAGCAGATGAAGGTCACTCTCTTGGCCATGAGGTTTGTGGACGCCTGTAAAGGCGCCAACAAACTGATGGCATAGGTCTGCCCAGGAGGATATGGAGTTGTCTGGCAAGTGTATGAGCCAGGACCTGACATTGGGCTTGAGCACCAGCGGGATGTAGTTGGCAAGGATCTTGTCGTCCCGCCCCCCGGCAGCCTGCACCACAATGGTGTAGATGCTGAGGAACTCCGACGGATGCGACTTGCCGTCGTACTTCTCTGGTACGTCTGGCTTGAAATTCTTCGTGCTGGGCCACTGGACTTGCCGCAGCTCACGAGTAAACGCAGGGCAACCTACCGCGTACGGCAAGTCGCCTGGTTCCCCTGGCGCATGCATGTCGACAGAAGGCCCTGCGCGCTGGTCCGATTGACGTCGCGCTTCTCTTCGGTGCTCGATGCGAGTACGAGCGTCTTCTTGCTGTCGTTCGTGGAGAACTTGGCGCTGATCGCGACGAGCTCGTGGATCTGATGACGCGGTGGAGTCGCTGTCGAGGTGGATCCGGCGAGTTGGCGATCTTGGCCTTCGGGGCGGAGAGTGCACAGTGGTTGCACCCCCACCGGTCTTGTCGCCACCGGCTCGTGCCTGGCTGACTTGCCGTGGCTGCGACGTGCTCGGCTGCCGTTGAGTGTCGCCGTTGGCGAAGCCGATGAGACTCTGAATGGTGGCCCTCCAGTCTTCGATCTTGTCTGCCGTTGGAGGGTAGTCCAGGAGCAGTTGAGCTCGCGCCAAAGCTTCTGCTGCAGTGGTGGGTGGCAGTGGCGAACGGTGCGAGGAGCGGGATATGCTCGGACTTCTAACTATGTTAGAAGGAGCAGTATCCCGTCCAGGCGACCGTGCCTCGCTCGTGCCAGCATGTTGGCGTGCATGCTGGTCTTGAGCACTCCGAGATCCACCAGCTCGATCTTGGTCCAGCAAACGCATGGTACCGTGAGTACCATGACGCTGCCGGTCCCGCGCCTCCTGAGATGGGCGCAGTGCATGTACGGACGCCGAGGTCTTGGAGTGCGCCCGGTCGTTGTGGGAGCCGGCTACGCCGCCGATGGGCAGCGCAGCCTTGTCCTTGGACCTGGCAGCACCGTGAACTCCCTCATCGACGCCCGTTGTTCCGCCGGCGTCTGCCCCATCAGCCGTTTGATCCGGCGGTGGTGGGTTCGGCGCGGACGGAGCGGCCGCCTCCGAAGCCTTCTTCTTCGGCGGCATGTCGATGAAGATGATGAAGATCTAGCTCGTGTGAATGCCGGATCTGGTTCACACAACCTCGACGCCCCCTACCTGGCGCGCCAAAGATGCCGGGGTACTGATCCACGAGCACCTATGGGACCGGCAGACCGAGTCCCTTTCGGTTCGGCGGGGGCGAGGGTCGCACGAAGAGCAGATCGAGGCGAAGCACACGAGCAGTTTACCCAGGTTCGGGCCGCACGGATGCGTAAAACCCTACTCCTGCTTTGTGGTTTGTATTGAGTTCTTGCTCGGGAGCGCGGAGTGCTACAGTACACACCAGCAGCTAACGAGACCGAGCATGAGTGTTCTCTTCCCCCCTTCTACGTTGCGCACGGGCCTCCTTTTATATGCTCAAGGGGTCACCGACAGGTGGCAACGTAGACAAGGGTAAAAATGGAAAGGTGTTGCGGTTGGTACAGCTACCTGCTACAGTGTATCATACCTAACCCTGACGGCAGGGGACAAGGGCATTAAATGCCCGTCTGCGTCGCCTAAATAGTGCAAAAGGGACCGTCAGGGACGCCACCGCTCGCCACGATGGCAATCTTGTCAGCGCCGCTTGCCATCGCGCACCGCTGGCTGCACAGCCTCCCGCCACGTACGCCTGGAAGGGTCCCAGAGCGACACGTTGATGGATGTGCTGGAGCGCGGACTCAGAGTGGTGGCTTGCCGCGGCAAGCGCCTTGCCGCGGTCGTTGTCTTGTCGCGTCCGGGAGCTTGTCGCTCACCGAGCCTTGCCGGGACGCGTGGCGCGTCGCGGCAAGTTCCTTGAGATGCCTTGGTTGGCCTTCCCGGCAAGCTCCTCTTGCCGGGGTCTTGTCTCCTTGGCTTGGATACTTTGTCCTTGAATGGCTCCAAAGGAACCACGGGGGACCTTGGCGGTCACCCGGCAAGCCTTGCCGCGGGATGCTGCGACTGCCCGTGCACAAGTTCGGGATACTAGGGTACCCGTACTCTAGTACACCGACAGCAAGGCTTGCTGGTAGCGTGCAACATACATAGAAGCCCGGAGACGATCTTGTTCAAGGAGCACGACATCGTCATGCCGATGCTGCTATGTGCTCTACTTCGTCGTAGGCAAGTACTCAAGGTGACTCGTATATGAGTTCCGTGGGGAGCACTGCTTCCGCCCCATACACTAGGGAGAAGGGAGTCTAGCTGGTAGCTCGATTTGGTGTTGTATGGAGGGACCAAAGAACCACTGGCAGGTCATCATTCCAGCGTGTGCTGCACTTTTGCAACTTATCAAAAGTCCTTGTCTTGAGCCCATGCAGCACTTCAGCGTTCATCCTCTCAGCTTGTCCGTTGCTCCTGGGATGAGCAACAAAGGCAAACAAAACGTTGCTTCCGAGGGTAAGAACATATTGCATGAAGGCGCGGCTTGTGAACTAGGTGCCGTTGTTAGTGATTACTTTGGCGGATACTCCAAAATGGCACACCAATCCCATCAAGAACTTGATAGCTGACTGTGCGGTTACCTTCCTCACAGGCTCCACTTCCAGCCACTTTGTAAACTTGTCGATTGCAGTTTACAAGAATTCAAAGCCTTCGGTAGCACGGGGGATGGGGCCGAAGATGTCGAGCTGCCAGGCCGAATATGGCCATGATAAAGGAATTGTATGGAGAGCTTGAGCGGGTTGATGGATGTTCTTGGAGTGGAACTGGCAGGCTTCACATCTGGTGACTAGCTCCATCATGTCTTGGAGGGTCGTGGGCCAGTAGAAACCTTGCCGGAAAGCTTTTCCAACTAAGGCCCTTGATCCAATATGGGAGGCGCACATGCCTTTGTGTATTTCTTCCAACAGTTCCTGCCCCTCTTACTGGAAAATACACTTCAACTTCACACCATTGGGCCTTCTTCTGTACAATGTATCATTGACAAACTCATACATACTAGCTCTCTAGGCTACTCTTTCGGCTTCTTCTTGCTCCTCGGGAAGTTCTCCTGTTTGGAGGTAGTGGACTATGTGTCGTGCCCAAGTTGGAGCCTGAGGCTCGACAACAAGGACAAGTGGTACCTCTTCATTCATGGCAGCACATATCTCGACCGCAAGAACTTTCAGTTCGGCAGGTGGAGGGGGTGCTGCTCACCAAGCGAACTAGAGTTATCGCCGACAGCTTCTCTACCGGGGACTTCGGGAAGCCCTGCCGAGAGATGCTTGCCGGAGTCAAAATTCCCCCTTTTTCTAGTCATCATTGTCGAGGATACTGAGGGTTGAGTCAGGTGGAGAAGAAAAGTCCCTGGTTCCACATGGATCTTTTGTGCAGCGCATTTTGACAGTTGATCAGCAATTCTATTTTCCGCACGGGGCACGTGCTTTGTTTGCAATCCATCAAAATGCTCTTCGAGCTTCCTCACTTCCTGATACGTCTCCAATGTATCTATATTTTTTATTGTTTCATGCTATTATATTATCTGTTTTGGATGTTTTTTATGCATTAATATGCTATTTTATATTATTTTTGGTACTAACCTATTAACATAAAGCCCAGTGCCAGTTTCTCTTTTTTCCTTGTTTTTGAGTTTCGTAGAAAAGGAATATGAAATAGAGTCCAAACAGAATAAAACTTTCACGATGATTTTTCTTGGACAAGAAGACACCCGTAGGACTTGGAGACCAAGTCAGAACACCCATGAGGCGCTGACAAGCCATAGGGGCGCGCACTAGGGGGGGGGGGGCCTGGCTTGTGGCCTCGTCAGGAGTCCACCGACCTACCTCTTCGCCATGAAAATACTTTTTCGCTGCCACAACCTTCTGTTCCCGTGAGATCCCATATTGGGGCCTTTCCCGGCAATTTGTCGGAGGGGGATTTGATCATGGATGGCATCTACATCAACCCTATTACCCTTCCAATGAAGCATGAGGAGTTTACCTTAGACCTACGGGTCCATAGCTAGTAGCTAGATGGCTTCTCTCTCTCTCTATGTTCTTCAATACCATGTTCTTCTCGATGTTCTTAGAGATCTATCTGATGTAATCATCTTTTGCGATGTGTTTGTCGAGATCCGATGAATTCTGGATTTATGATCAGATTATCTATGAATATTATTTGAATTTTCTCTGAATTCTTATATGCATGATTTGCTATCTTTGTATTTCTCTTTGAATTATCGATTTGTTTTGGTCAACTAGATTGTTATTTGTTGGAATGGGAGAGGTGCTTAGTTTTGGGTTCAATCTTGCGTGATTTCACCCAGTGACAAAGTAGGGGTAGCAAGACACGTATTGTATTTTTTCCATCAAGGAAAAAAGATGGGTTTTCATCATATTTCTTGAGTTTATCCCTCTACATCATGTCTTCTTACTTAAGGCGTTACTCCATTCTTTATGAACTTAATACTCTAGATGCATGCTGCATAGCGATCGATGTGTGGAGTAATAGTAGTAGATGCAGGAAGGAGTCGGTCTACTTGACACGGATGTGATTCCTATATGCACATTGCCTTGGATATCGTCATAACTTTGCGCTTTTCTATCAATTGCTCGATAGTAATTTGTTCACCCACCGTATTATTTGCCTTCAAGAGAGAAGGCTCTGGTGAAACCTATGGCCCCCGAGTCTATTTTCCATTATATATTTTTAGATATAAAAACCAAAAATATCTTGCTGCAATTTATTTAATTTTATTTTGTTTTACGTTTTAGCAATCTTTTATACCTATCTCTATGAGATCTCACCTTTGCAATTGACCATGAAGGGATTGACAACTCCTTTATCACATTGGGTGCAAGTGTTTGGTTGTTTTTGCAGGTGCATAGATTGGAGACTTGCTTGTACCTCCTACTGGATTGATACCTTGGTTCTCTAACTAAGGGAAATACTTATCTCTACTTTGCTACATCACCCTTTCCTCTTCAAGGGAAAAACCAACACAAGCTCAAGAAGTAGCAGGAGGAAATTCTGGTGTCATTGCCGGGAGGTCTACATCAAGCCTACCAAGTACCCACCATAAACCCTCATCTCTTGCATTACGTTATTTGCCATTTGCCTCTCATTTTCCTCTCCCTCACTTCTAAAACGATTTTCAGAAAAATACAAAAAGATTTGCCTTTTTCTCATTCGATCTTATGTTTGCTTGTGTTGCCATGTGCCTTCTATTTGCTTGCATCTTCACTTGCTAAAAATCTATTGATATGATCCTCATAAACTTGCTAATCTTTTTAAGAGATCCAATTATGATGAACCGATTGCTAGTGAGTTGAGTGCACTAGATTATCTTAATGAGGTTTTTCTTGAAATTCGTGAATCTGAAAATTGTGATGAAGTGTTGAAAGAAGAAATTTATGAAGTGATTCACGATAGCTCCTTGAATGAAAAACATGATTGCAATGATTTATTATAAATTCTATTAATGTCAATTGTGTTAATGATATGAAAAACCCTAAGCATGGGGATGCTAATTTTGCTATGTCTACTACTTGTTGCAATGATCATGATTGGGGTGATTCTTCTTTTGATCTTGAAAATTTATTTAAGCCTCATGATGAATATGTTTGCGACAATATTGAAAGTGGGTTTGGAAGAGTGTAAAATTTAAGTAAAAGTAATCTCACATATTTGGAGAGTGTTCAATCTCGTGAATTTTTTGATAAAAGTGGGCTTGGAGAGGTCATGACTTTATTTGATGATAATCCTAGTATTTTGGAAGAGTGTCAAGTTTCCATGCATGTGGATCATGAAGAGAATATTTTATGTGATAGTTGTATTGTCGAATTGGAATATGATCCCACATGTAATTATTATGAGAGAGGAAAATATGGTTGTAGAAATTTTCATGTTACAAAATTACCTCTCGATATGTTGAGATTGCTATTGTTTCTTTCTTCTTCCTTGCATATGGTAGTTTTTGCTTGTCTTGATAATTTGTTTGTTTATAAAATCCCTATGCATAGGAAGCATGTTAGACTTAAACTTGTTTTTCACATGTTTTATGATTCTCTCTTTGTGTTTCAATTGCTATCTTTCATGTGAGCATCATTAAAATTATCAATGCCTAGCTAAAACACTTTAAAGAAAAGCACTTGTTGGGAGACAGCCCAAAATATTTCCTTTCTGTTTTTGAATAATTTTTTCATCTATCCTCTAGTTAGATGTGTTTTTATGTTTTAATTAGTGTTTGTGCCAAGTAAGACCTTTGGGATGGCTTACGATGATAGTTGATTTGATCTTGCTGAAAAAACAAAATCTTTTGCGCCGAGTAAAATAAGTTTCATTTTTGATAGAAGCGCGATAAAATACTGATTATTTTTGCACAAGATTTATATAAAAATGCCTATATTTTCCTAATTTATCAAAATATTTGGAGTTACAGAAGTATTCAAGGTTTACAGATTACTACAGACTGTCCCGTTTTTGACAGATTCTGTTTTCTATGTGTTGTTTGCTTATTTTGATGAATTTATGGGTAGTATCGGGGGGTATGAACCATGGAGAAGTTGGAATAAAATATATATTACACCAATATAAATAAAGAATGAGTTCACAGTAGTACCAAAAGTGGTGATTTATTTTCTTATACTAACGGATCTCATGATTTTTCTGTTGAGTTTTGTGTTGTGAAGTTTTCAAGTTTTGGGTAAAGATTTGATGGACTATGGAATAAGGAGTGGCAAGAGCCTAAGATTTGGGATTACTAAGGCACCCCAAAGAAATATTCAAGGACAACCAAGAGCCTAAGCTTGGGGATGCCCCAAAAGGCATCCCCTCTTTCGTCTTCATCCATCGGTAAATTTACTTGAGGCTATATTTTTATTCACCACATGATATGTGTTTTGTTTGGAGCGTCTTGTATGATATGAGTCTTTTCTTTTTAGTTTTCCACAATCATCCTTGCTACACAACTCTTGAGAGGTACACGCATGAATCGTGATTTATTAGAATACTCTATGTGTTTCACTTATATCTTTTGAGCTAGCCAATTTTGCTCTAGTGCTTCACGTATATCTTTTTAGAGCACGGCGGTGGTTTTATTTTATAGAAATTGTTGAACTCTCTTGCTTCACTTGTATTAATTTGAGAGTCTCTCTAAACAACATGGTAATTTTCTTTGGTTATGAATTTAGTCCTAATATGATGGGCATCCAAGAGGGATATAATAAAAAACTTTTATATAAACTGCATTGAATACTATGAGAATTTTGATTCCTTATGATTTTTTTGAGATATAAAGATGGTAATATTAGAGTCCTGATAGTGAGTAATTGTGGATTGGTAGAAATACTTGTGTTAAAGTTTGTGATTCCCGTAGCATGCACGTATGGTGAACCGTTATGTGATGAAGACGGAGCATGATTTATTTATTGATTGTCTTCCTTATGAGTGGTGGTTGGGGACGAGCGATGGTATTTTCCTACCAATCTATCCCCCTAGGAGCATGCGTCTATTACTTTTTTCGATTACTAATAAATTTTTGCAATAAGTATGTGAATTTGTTATGATTAATGTTGAGTCCATGGATTATACGCACTCTCACCCTTCAACCATTGGAAGCCTCTCTAGTACCGCACAACTTTCGTTGGTGCATTGAAACCACCATTTACCTTCCTCAAAACAGCCACCATACATGCGTCTATTATGGCATTTCCATAGCCATTCCAAGATACATTGCCATGCAACTTCCATCGTTCCTTTTATTATGACACGCTTCATCATTGTCATATTGCTTTGCATGATCATGTAGTTGACATCGTATTTGTGGCAAAGCCACCATTCATATTTTTTATACATCTCGGTACACCACCGGAGGCATTCATATAGAGTCATATATTTGTTCTAGTATCAAGTTGTAATTCTTGAGTTTTAAGTAAATAAAAGTGTGATGATCATCATTATTAGAGCATTGTCCCATGTGAGGAAAGGATGAAGGAAGCTATGATTCCCTCACAAGTTGGGATGGGTCTCCGGACTCTACAAAAAAATAAAATAGGCCAAAGAAGCCCACAAAAAATTAAAAGAGGCCAAAGAAGCCCACCAAAAAAATGAGTGAAAAGAGAGAAGGGACAATGTTACTATTCTTTTTCCACACTTGTGCTTTAGAGTAGCACCATGATCTTCATGATAGAGAGTCTCCTATTTTTTCACTTTCATGTACTAGTGGGAAATTTTCATTATAGAACTTGGCTTCTATATTCCAATGATGGGCTTGATGGCAGCTAGAACTACATCGGTATTTCCCCGGAGAGGGAGGGATGATGTAGCACAGCGACGGTAGAGTATTTCCCTCAGTTATGAAACCAAGGTATCGAACCAGTAGGAGAACCAAGCAACACAACGTAAACATCCCCTGCACACAAATAACAACACATCACAAACCGATGAGTTGAAGGGGTTGTCAATCCCTTTCGGGTAACGGCGCCATAAATTGGTGTGTGACGGGAGAAAGTTGTAAATACTGATAGATCGAACGCCAAATAAAATAAATTGCAGCAAGATATTTTTGGATTTTTGGTTTAATAGATCTGAAAATAAAAGCAAGGAAAAAGTAGATCCCAAAGCAAATATGTGAGAAATAAGACCCAGGGACCATAGGTTTCACTAGTGGCTTCTCTCGAGAAAAATAGCAAACGATGGGTAAACAAATTACTATTGGGAAATTGATAGAACATCAAATAATTATGACGATATCCAGGCAATGATCATTACATAGGCATCACGTACAAGATTAGTAGACCGACTCCTGCCTGCATCTACTACTATTACTCCACACATCGACCGCTATCCAGCATGTATCTAGTGTATTAAGTTCATGGAAAAATGGAGTAATGCAATAAGAATGATGACATGATGTAGACAAGATCTGTTTATCTATATGGCGATAGATATAGATCTCATCTTTTTATCCTTAGTAGCAACGATACATACGTGTCGATTCCCTTTCTGTCACTGGGATCAAGCACCGTAAGATCGAACCCACTACCGGGAACCTCTTCCCATTGCAAGATAAATAGATCGAGTTGGCCAGAAAAAACCCAAATATCGGAGAATAAATACGAGGCTATAAGACATCATGCATAAAAGAGATAGAAGAAACTCAAATACTTTCATGGATATAAAAACATAGATCTGATCATAAACTCGAAGTTCATCGATCCCAACAAACACACCGCAAAAGAGTTACTTCATATAGATCTCCAAGAGACCATTGTATTGAGGATCAAGAGAGAGATGAAGCCATCTAGCTACTAACTACGGACCCGAAGGTCTAAAAGGAACTACTCACGCATCATCGGAGAGGCACCAATGGAAGTGGTGAACCCCTCCATGATGGTGTTTCGATTGGATCTGGTGTTTCTGGACTCTACGGCAGCTGGATGAATATTTTGTCGACTCCCCTATGGTTTTGGGAATATTTGGGTATTTATATAGCAAAGAGGCGGTCCAGGGGGCACCCAGGTGGGCACAACCCACCTAGGCGTTCCAGGGCCTGCTGGCGCGCCCTGGTAGGTTGTGCCCCCCTCGAGCCACCCCCCAGGTGCAACCAGGGCCCATTGCCTTTCTTCTGGCCCATAAAAAATCATCGTAAAGTTTCGTGCCATTTGGACTCCGTTTGATATTGATTTCCTGCGATGTAAAAAACATGAAAAAATAGGAACATGCACTGGGCACTATGTCAATAGGTTAGTACCAAAAAATGATATAAAATGATTATAAAGCATCCAAGATTGATAATAAAATAACATGGAACAATAAAAAATTATAGATACGTTGGAGACGTATCAGCATCCCCAAGTTTAACTCCTACTCGTCCTCGAGTAGTTAAGTGATAAAAACAGAATTTTTGATGTGGAGTGTTGTTCATCAAGTCATATCATATTCTTATCTTTATAGCATGGACATTTGGAATTTTACGTGATTCAAAGCAATAGTCTAGTTTTGACATAATAATTTAGGTTCTCAAGCATATCAACAAGCAACCATGTCTTTCAAAATATCAATGCTAAAATAAGTTATCCCTAGCCCATCATGCTCACACATTGATCCGTTCATGAAACACACTCGAATATTAACTACACCCAATACTTGAGCACGATCATATTGCCTCCTAGTTGGTGCTTTTTATAAGAGAAGGTGGAGACTCAAATTTCAAAATAAAAAAATGCATGAAGTAGAAGATAGACCCTTCGCAGAGGGAAGTAGGGATTTGTAGAGGTGCCAAAGATCAAAGAAAAAAATTTAGAGATAAAAACATTTTGGTAGGTGCATCCCACCAACGAAAACGACTTAGAGTTCCGAACACTTTCCATGCTAGATATGTCGTGGGCGGTTCCCAAACAAAAAATAAAGTTTATTCCTTTTTCCACCATAACTTTCACTTTCCATGGCAAACCGTATCCACGGGTGCTCTCCATATCAACACTTTCCAAGGAATTTATTATTTGACAACATAAAGTAAATTCATTTCTTCTTTTTTTTTTGTATTTCGGGACTGGGCATCCCTAATACGTTTGCCTTACTCTCGTGCAATGACAAGCGAATAAACACTCATCTTGAGAATAACACATCTAGCATGGGAAATATTGGCCACCCTCACCGCTCCGCGAGTGAAACAAACACACAAAAGAGAAGTTTATTTTGTAAATTAGAGATGGGACATGCAAATTTGCTTAGAACGGCAAAATAATACCGCATATAGGTAGATATAGTGGACTCATGTGGCAAAACTGGTTTAAAGGATTTTGGATGCACAAGTAGAGGTCATACTTAGTGCAAAAGATTGGGAAGCGACCAACCAAGAAACGAATAATTTCATAAGCAAGCATTAAGCATAAGTAACATCGAATAATGCACCACAAGTAGGATGTAATTTTTCATTGCATGAATATTGACTTTCTTACTTGCATAGGGAATCACAAACCTTAACACCCATATTCTTACTAGAGCATAGTTACTCATTAACATAACTCACATATCACATCATCATATCTCAAAACTATTACTAAGAATCAAGTTTATTTTGTCCAATGATCTTCATGAAATTTTCTTTTTCTTTATCCTGCTTGGATATCTATCACTTTTGGACTAATTTTCATGAGTTTCTTTTCATAAGCTCAACCAAATATAAGTGAAGATCATGAGCATAACAAATTTTCTTTCTCTCAAAATAATTTAAGTGAAGCAAGAGAGAATTTCTTCAAGATTTTACTAACTCTCAAAAAAATCTAAGTGAAGCAAGAGAGCATTTCTTCAAAAATACTAAGCACACCGTGCTCAAAAAGATAGAAGTGAAGCACTAGAGCAAGTCCTAGCTCATAAAAGATTTAAGTGAAGCATAGAGAGCAATTCTAACAAGTCATGACATAATTTTGGCTTTCTCAAATAGTTGTGTCCAGCAAGGATTGAAAACTTAAAACACAAAATAAAGCAAGCAAA
Source organism: Triticum urartu (assembly GCF_056163025.1). Lineage (NCBI taxonomy): Eukaryota > Viridiplantae > Streptophyta > Magnoliopsida > Poales > Poaceae > Triticum > Triticum urartu. The sequence continues at coordinate 231,294,906 of NC_141876.1, read as the reverse complement.
TACACATACCATACAAGACGCTCCAAGTAAAACACATATCATGTGACGCGTAAAAATATAGTCTCGAGTAAAATACTGATAGTTGCTGGAAGAAAGCGGAGATGCCACTCAGGGGCATCTGTCGGATTTCGGGTTCCGGGAGACCCTTGAGGTTGGAACACTGGGGTGCGTGCGGGGATTTCGCCTTCTACCTACCTGCACCCCTCCGCCTCGCTAAGATCTAAGCTATGGAAAGAACAGCACAAGAGACACAGGGTTTATACTAGTTCGGGCCACCGTTGTGGTGTAATACCCTACTCCAGTGTGTGGTGTGGTGGATTGCCTCTTGGGCTGATGATGATGAGCAATACAAGGAAGAACAGCCTTGCGAGGGTCTGTTCTTGGCTGGGGCGACGAACTTCTAGGAGGAGTTCAGTCACCCTTCTCTCTCTCTCTCTTCTCGATTGCGATCCAATCTCGATCCCAGCTTGTTTCTGGGTTGGCCGATTCTAAATCTTGTCTACCCTGGGGGTGGCTAGTCCTCTTTATAGGCAAAGGCCCTGGGCCTCTTCCCAAATATTGAGCGGGAAGGGCGCCAACAATTGGCTATTTTGAAGGGGAACATCTGGTACACTTATCCTGACTAAAGTTGGTCCTCGCCTGCCAAAGGCTCTCGTGGTGACGCTGGCTTGGGCTCCACAATGACTTCCTCCCTGCCGTTGGACTGGTCTTGGTCTCGTTGCACCGAAACGGGTGCCTTTGCTTGATGCTCTCGCCTGCGCTTGCTCCCTTTGCACCAAAGAGGAAAGGAGGACACTGCGCGGCTGGCGCCCGCCTGGCGCCTTTGGTCGTCATGGCTTGCGTCACGGGCACCTCGTGAGGTACCCCGCCTTGATCTCTCCGCCTCCTCGTGAGCCAGCCTGATGAGGCCATGCCTGAGGAAGCTCTGTGTCGTCCGCCCCGCGAGGCTTGGCCCCTCGCGAGGGTCTTGGGTCTGTGTTGATGAAGATGGGCCGTGCTGGTCCCCCTTTGAGCCACGCCGCAGGCCGCAGGCAGGCAAGTCTGGGGACCCCCATTCCCAGAACGCCGACAATAGCCCCCGGGCCCAAGGTGCGCCCGGACTTGGCCGTGCAGGGAGGCGAAAGGGCAAGAGCGAAGCGCCACGGGCCCTAACAGCCTGCGGTCTTGGGCACCGCGTGGCGGTTGATTGGACGTGGGCGCCTCAGCAACCGCGCGAGTTGATAAAGGAGCGGCATCTGCCTAGGCTTTGCTTTTTGCTTTCTCCGGTTGCTGCTCAGATCCCCTTTCTTGCGCCTCTCCTTCCTTAAAATTTCCAGATCTACTCCGACCGCGTGACCTAGGAAGCCATGGCGCCTCGTCAGTCCCCGGCCGGAGCTTGGTGCTCGTCTGCCCTGGACTCGCTGAACGTGTCGGAGGCAGGCCTCGCCCGGTTGCGCCGGATGGCGGCGGCGCAGGGCATCGACGGGGCGAAGGTGTTCAAGGCCGGCTCCGCCACCCCTGAGGGCCAAGGGAGCACCTTCTACCCGTTCTTTGTAAGCGCCATTGCTGCTGGCCTGGTACCTCCCTTCTCCGAGTTCTTCTTCTCTGTCCTCCGCCATTATAAGCTACAAGCTCTGCATCTCCACCCCAACTCCGTCCTTCTCCTGGCAATCTTCGCCTATTACTGCGAGGCTCACGTAGGGGTGCAACCCTCGGTGGCCTTGCTGCGCCACTACTTCTACCTCCATACCTCTGGCGGTCCTGCTTCCGCGTGCGCGAGCTTCATCGCGTACGGTGGCGCCAATGCCATTTCGAACCCCGGGAAAAGGATTGAGGGCTTCAGGAGCAAGTGGGTCTTGGCAGATGCTGGGCGCATCCACCCTCAGCTGATCTTGCCCACGGAGCAACCAACGAGCTCCAGCGATTGGGGTCGAGCGGAGCTCGCGGACCCCCGCGCGAAGCTGGTGTTGGAGAAGATGGACGCGGATCTGAGGCTGGCCAACATGGCGGCGGCGAAGCTGACCGGCGCGTCGCTGCTGAGGGAATTCCTGGAGCGCTAGCTGGCTCCGCTTCAGCAGTACTCACTTCCGATGTGGAGGCCCCATCCGAGCCCCGTGGGCTTGGCCGACGAAGATCTAGCTACGGTCCTCCAATCTCTGGTCGGGGGCGATGTGGCGAGGTTGGAGGGCGCTCCTACGCCCTTGTTCCTCCGCGACGACTGGGAGCAGGTAGTGGAGTCCATGCCCGTCTTCAACGGGGACGGGCCCGTGCCCATGGAAACTCCCGGGGAATCGGTGGACGTGTCCTCCGACGACTCCAGCGAAGAGGAGGAAGGAGGGGAGCGGGAAAAAGGGCCTGACTCCGAGGCGACTGACGGAGAGTCGAGGGCTCCCCTCCCCTGGTGCAAGTCCTGCGTTCTCCGCCTCTCTCCGAGCGATGACGAGTAGGACGGCGGGAGCTTGCCCCCGATCCCGAAGAAGGACAGGACCGGACTGATCTCCCGCGAGTCTGTCCCGGCCCCGAGGCGGACCGCAGATGCGCCTTCGGCTTCCAAGCTTCCCGAGGTTGACCCTTCCAGCCGGCTTTCGGGCTTCAAATTTGGCCGGAGGCCGCTGGAGCTCACTGGCGATGACCCATAAGCCCTTGATTCTTGTCTTTATTTCTTGTTCTGCTTCTGAGGCTTGACGTCCGCATCTCTTGGATAGGCTGGCGCCCGCAGCAAAGAAGCCGAAGGGAGCTCCTGAGGTTCCATCCGTGGCAGTGCCTCTGGCCGCGAAGGAAGCTGACCGCGACGCACGGGCTTCTCCTGCCCGGTTGTCCTCGCGAGGCCTGGCTGAGCCGGCTGGGGCGAGCTCAGCTCCCATGGACCAAGTGACTCCCGAGGTGCCTCTGCCTGCTGCCACCACTTCAGCCATTGGGGCGCAGCAAGTTCCGCCTCAGGATGCTATGGTCGCGCTGCCGCCTTCTCCTCCTACTCCACCGACTGCTATCTCTCCGACTCCTCCTGCCATCCTGGATCGTGTTGCTGCTGAGCTGGACCGGCTGCGACAGGATCTTCTTGGCGCCGACCCTCGCTTGATGGCTGGGTGCTTGGAGCTGGCTTCAGGATGGATTCGCTCCAACGCTTCAATTCGGGCGGCGCTGGTCCAGGCCTCGATGGCTTGCGATGAGGAGAGGCAGGCCATCCTTGAGGCGTAGGCTGCTCGTGACGCAGCCTTGGGGGAGGTGGTCGACGTCCATGGTCGCTACAAGGCGCTGGAGGACGAGCAGCAAGGCCTGTGGGACCAGCTCATGAACGAGGCCCGCCTTCGCCAAGAGCAGGAAGAAGGCATGAAGGCTCGCGAGGCGGCCGTCAAGGAGAGGGAGGTCAAGCTCAGGAGGCGCCGTGACCGCCTAGGCGCGCTGGAGTAGGAGTTGGGGGCGAGGAAGGTCGAGCTGGATGACAAGGCCCAGGTTCTTGCCGAGGACCGTGTGGCCTTCGCGGAGATGGAGGCGAAGGCTCGCTCCTCGCTGAGGACGCTTTACGACAGCGGCCTGGAGAGCCCGCTGGCTAGCGCCGAGGACGGCCCCGCCAAGCTGCTTCCCTTCCTGGTTTGCGCTCTTGAAGATGTTGCCCTTGGCCTTGGCCCCATGGCTGAGGCCGAGGCGCGTGTCCTGTCTTCTGTAGCGCTGACGCAGGTCCTCACCCACATCTACCTTCGCGATCCCGGCATCGACCTCGACAGCCTGCTGGAGCCAGTAAGCGGCGAGCGTGCCGCTGCCACTGCTGAGGCTGTGAAGGGTCGCGCAGAGGCTCTGCTGGGGAAGTTCCGGGCCTTCAGCACCAAGCCGAAGCAAGGCGCTGCCGACCCCGCTGCTCCATGAGGCGAACCCACTCCGCGCTGCTCCACCGCTGACAAGTGGCTCCGTTGTGGCTCCTGTCCTTCCTTTAATTCCTGCACATGTATCATGCCTTGGGGAGGCGTTTAAACTTGCGTTTGGCATTGAGATAACAGTGTGGACTGTAATATTTGCTTTTGAATTCCTTGAAATTTACGTTTTTCCTTCCTACTTGCTTATGTTGTACGCCGGCAGAGCCCGGCCCCGCGCATACCTCACCGCCGTTAGCCCCGACCAGAAACTAGGACGGGACCAAGGAGTGAGGGGCTACGTGACAAGTTAGGCTCCTGAGTCGCAATGCTCAGGAGTCCCCCTTGGCGCACGAACAACAAGTAGGGAGGTGTGATGTGGGTGGATCTATCGTTCTACGTCTGCAGAGCCCGGCCGCGCGCATACCTCAGCCGCCGTTAGCCTTTCGGAACTAAGGAGTGAGGGGCTACGTGACCAGTTAGGCTCCTGAGTCGCGATGCTCAGGAGTCCCCCTTGACGCTCAAACGACCTTCGTACCTTGGCTCCGCTCGGGGAGAGACGCGCGACGAACCAGGCCCAGGGGGCCTGGCTGGGTGGCGTGCATCTGGGCGTGACCCAGGCGCAGCCCCCGTGCCCAGCCCCCTCACGCGGCACTCCCAAGGGGAGGCATTACGATGAGGCTAGACACTGAGCTCTGGGCTCCCTGAGGTTGATGCGGCCCGGGGGCCACCCTCAGTTGTTTATCACCAGCGCGGAGCATAGCGCTTCCATATGTGTACGGGCATAGCCACTCCTCGGTAGTGTCGTCAGCCAGTGCGGAGCATGGTGCTTCCACTGGTACGTGGGAGGGGGCTCGAGCCCCTGGGGCATGTACAGCCTCGCCCTGACACGTGGCTGGCACGGTAGGGCCTGGCGAGGTGTATCTGGGCACCCGTGAGCCAGCGCGGGACTCACGGGGCCCTACCTCTAGGCGGGTTGCGCCTGGCACTAGGCCTTATCTTGTGATGTGTCCCTGCAAATTTGGTTAGATGCCGGCACTCCACGTCCTCGGGTCCTGGCCCTCGAGCTGGTCTCAGCCGTCGCTGGTATGCCAGGTCGTGATGCCGTGGACAAGGCCAGAGGGTGAGGGCTGGAGAGCCAGGAAGAGCCCTGAGTCACGATGCTCAGGTACCCCCCCTTTAACGTGCAAGTGGTCGGCATGGAGAAGAAGAGGTGCCGTGGACAGGCATCAAATAATCAAGCATGGTGGGTCGAACGCATAGCCAGAAATAAATGAAAAAGGGATACATGCCGCTGGGTCTGGCCCGAGCGACTTGGGGGATGATGAAGCCCGTGGGGCGCCCCCAACAAAGTAAGCTAACAACATGAAATAAAAGGGATACATGCCGCAGGGACGGACCCATGCGGCCTGGGAATAATGCAGCCCTAGGGGGCGCTCCCAGCTGGAATGAAACTTGAAAGATGTCACCTGATGATGTCGAGGACGAAGGAGTGTTGGTGTAGCAGACTCGGTGGGCTGCGGAAGCCGATCTTCACGAGCCCCCAGGTCTAGGGGCCTCAGGAGGCTCCGGAGGCGCTGGTGGCTCCTCGCGGACCATCTCCATCTCCGCCAGGGCTATGGAACGCCTGGCCTCTTGAGCCTCCATGATGCCCCTCATGAGGCGCTGGTACGTGGCAGCCGCGTTCGGCAAGCCGTAAGGCATGCGAACGTAGCTGTGGGGTGGACCTTCGCAGCGCCCCACTCGCAAGGGCCAGAGGCGCTCTAGAGAGGCGGCTCGATTGAGCCCTGGTATGTCGATGCAGACGCGCAGCCCACCATCCTCGCCTGGATGGGGAACCACAGCTGGTAGGCGGCGGCCGCCTTTCATGACTCTTGACTCCTGTAGCTCCTGAATGGCCTTGCTGACGAACTCCTGAGGGTCTGGCTCTCCTTGCCTTACTCCTTCTTGAGGGAAACATGCTTCGAAACACGCCTCCATGTGGTGCCCAAGCGCCTCCCTTGTGACCTTAGCCAGGTCGGTGGCCCTCCAGGGGAGAGCCCCCGAGCCCTGCCTGAGGAGGGAGTCGGGCGCGCTTTCCTATGCGATGGAAGGAGGTTCCCCTTGGGCAGGCGCGGGCCCTGAGGGGCCTGCCTCTTGAGGGGCCGGGCCGGACGATGTCTTCTTCTTCTTGGGGGCGGTCTCGGGAAGCCTCCTGCTTCCGCGATCCGGGTCTTCCAATGATGCGGCCTGAAAGGCTCGTTCCAGGGAACACACCGTGTCCTTCTCTTCACAGGGCACCGTGATGACTCCGCCACTTCCTGGCATCTTGAGGACGTTGTAGCCGTGGTGAGTTACGGCCGTGAACTTGGCCAGAGCTGGGTACCCAAGGATGGCATTGTACGGCAGGCGAATGTGGGCGACGTCGAAGTCGACGAGCTCGGTGCGGTAGTTGTCGCGTGCCCCAAAGCCGACAGGGAGGCGGACCTGCCCAATCGGGACCGTGGAGCCGTCGGTGACTCCGGAGAAAGGCTTGGTTGGCTGAAGCTGGTTGTAGGGCACTTGGAGATTGTTGAATGTTTCCACGGACAGGACGTTGAGCCCTGCCCCGCCATCGATGAGGGTCCTGGTGACCACCACGTTGCTGATGATTGGGGAACAAAGCATCGGGAGGACTCCGGTTGTAGCCGCACACTTGAGCTGATCTGCTGAGCTGAACGTGATGGCGCATGCCGACCATGTGAGAGGGCGCGCGGCTTCGAGCTTGGGGAGGACTGCATTCACTTCGCAGGCGAACAGCTTGAAGATGCATTGAGAGGCTGGGGCTTGAGCCCCACCCAGGATGTAGGAGATCGCGCGTGGCTCCTAGAAGCCCCCAGCCCCCTCGTCCTGATGGCGGTCTTCGTTTCTCCTTGGCTGCAGCGGCAGCGGAGGGAGGCCTGCGTTGCCTTGCGGGCGATCCTCGCGAGGCTGATCCCTCCAGTCTCCCTCGCGAGGCGGGTCTTGCCAGCGATCCTCGCGAGGTTGATCGCGCCACCCTTGGTGCGGGCAGCGGTCTTCCCAGCGTCATGCGTTCCTTCCTCCTCCTCGACCGTAGCCCCGGTCACCGCGGTCGGGGCGACGGCCGATCCTTCCTTCTCGCACGGCTCGGAGCTCTTGACATTCGTTGGTGTTGTGGGTGTGGAGGTCGTGGTACGCACAGTACCAACTGCCCTTGGAAGGTTCGGGCTGATCTCTGCCCCGCTTGGTGTCTGGTTCTGCCGCGAGCACGGCAGCCCCCTTGCGCTTCACATCCTTGGCCTTGGGCTTCTTCTCTTCTGGGTCTGCGGCACACAGCTCGAGGAGGGAGAGACGCCCTTCTTCAGCCCTGGCGCACTTGGTTGCCAAGTTGAACAACTCCAAGGAAGTGCACAGGTCTTCATGCATCGCCAGCTCCTCCTTCATCTTGACATCCCGCACGCCGTCGAAGAAGGCTGAGATGATGGCCTCCTCGGTCACCTTGGGAATCTTGAGGCGTGCGTTGTTGAAGCGCTGGATGTACTTCTGCAGGGTCTCTCCGGGTTGTTGTTTGATGCGGCGCATGTCGCTCACGGTGGGTGGCCGGTCGCGAGTACCTTGGAAGTTGGCGATGAAGCGGGTGCGCATCTCGTCCCAGGAGGAGATTGTGCCTGGAGCCAGGTTCAGGAGCCAGGTGCGGGCCCCGTCCTTGAGCGCCATGGGAAACCAGTTCGCCATGACCTTCTCGTCTCCGTTGGCAGCTTTGATGCCTAGCTCATAGAGCTGGAGGAACTCCGCAGGGTCGGCCGTGCCGTCGTAATGAGGAGGCAGGTCTGGCTTGAACTTGCCAGGCCACGCGATGCTGCGTAGCTCGGTGGTGAAGGCACGGCAGCCAGCTGTGGCCACGGGAGGCCTTGGGTGACGGAGAGCTTGATCTTGCATGTCCCACGCGCTGCAGCTGGGAGCAGCACGGGATCTTGACGTGCGGGAGCAGGAGCATGGTCGCGACGTGCTGGAGCAGGGAGCGCCCGGGCAGCTTCTTGCGGGCGAGGGACTTCTTGGCAGCTCTGCTCTTGCCGCGCTAGCACCTGACGGAGCGGGTTCCGCCCAGGGTCCACGCGCCTTGGAGCCATGGCACCTTCTTGAGGAGGAGGCGGCTGGGGCGCCGCCGGAGCTTCGTCGCCCGCGCAGGGCGGGGTGTGGTGCAGCGGAACAGATGGCGCAGGAGAGCCCCCTGCGGCGCGGATGAGCTCGGCGACGCGGTCGAGCCATTCTTCGTAGACGTCATCGACGGGACGGTAGCGTAGGGCCTCGTTTGCCGCGATGAGCACAGCTCGAGCCTCCATGGGTGTGTGGAGCGCGCGGGATGAAGAACCAGCTGGGGTGAGCGAGGGAGTAGCGGTGCGGCCGTCTTGCCGCACGGACGGATGCTGAGACGACGCTTGCTGCTCGTTCCCCGCCGGGCCGGTGGCGGCGTTGACGGCAGGTGACGGGGAACGGCGAGGACCCCCGCCGACAGGAGCCGTCTAGGCGACGCAGGAAGCGAGAGCGGCCCGGCGCTCGGCGCGGGCCCGACGAGCGTCAGACATGGACGCGATGGTCGGAGGAGAACGGGGTGGTGGAAGACGAATTCCGGCGCACCCCTACCTGGCGCGCCAAATGTCGGATTTCAGGTTCCGGCAGACCCGTGAGGTTCGACCACTGGGGTGCGCGCGGAGATTTCGCCTTCTACCTACCTGCACCCCTCCGCCTCGCTAAGATCTAAGCTATGGAAAGAACAGCACAAGAGACACAGGGTTTATACTGGTTCGGGCCACCGTTGTGGTGTAATACCCTACTCCAGTGTGTGGTGTGGTGGATTGCCTCTTGGGCTGATGATGATGAGCAATACAAGGAAGAACAGCCTCGCGAGGGTCTGTTCTTGGCTGGGGCGACGAACTGCTAGGAGGAGTTCAGTCACCCTTCTCTCTCTCTCTCTTCTCGATTGCGATCCGATCTCGATCCCAGCTTGTTTCTGGGTTGGCCAATTCTAGATCTTTTCTACCCTAGGGGTGGCTAGTCCTATTTATAGGCAAAGGCCCTAGGCCTCTTTCCAAATATTGAGCGGGAAGGGCGCCAACAATTGGCCATTTTGAAGGGGAACATCTGGTACACTTATCCTGACTAAAGTTGGTCCTCGCCTGCCAAATGCTCTGGTGGTGACGCTGGCTTGGGCTCCACAATGACCTCCTCCCTGCCATTGGACTGGTCTTGGTCTCATTGCACCAAAACAGGTGCCTTTGCTTGATGCTCTCGCCTGCGCTTGCTCCCTTTGCACCAAAGAGGAAACGAGGACACTGCGCGGCTGGCGCCCGCCTGGCGCCTTTGGTCGTCATGGCTTGCGTCACGGGCACCTCGTGAGGTACCCCGCCTTGATCTCTCTGCCTCCTCGCAAGCCAGCCTGATGAGGCCGTGCCTGAGGAAGCTCCGTGTCGTCCGCCCCGTGAGGCTTGGCCCCTCGCGAGGGTCTTGGGTCTGTGTTGATGAAGATGGGCCGTGCTGGGCCCCCTTTGAGCCATGCCGCAGGCCGCAGGCAGGCAAGTCTGGGGAACCCCGTTCCCAGAACGCTGACAGCATCCCCAAGCTTAGTTGGTTGCTCATTCTTGGATAATAGCTTGGTATGCCGGGGCATCCCCAAGCTTAGGCTCTTTACATCCTTCCTTCATCCGTCGTAAGGTAACCCAAAACTTGAAAACTTCAATAACACAAAACTCAACAAAGCCTTCGTGAGATCCGTTAGCATAAAAATAATAAACCAATACTATAAGTGATATATCAAACCAATTCATATTTTGTTTTTGTATTATATCTATTGTGTTCCAACTTTTCTATGGCAAAAACTCATCAAATAAAACCATAGAGCCATCAAAATAAGCACAGAACACAAAGAAAACAGAATCTGTCAAAACAGAACAGTCTGTAGCAATCTGACTAAGTCGAATACTTCTATAACTCCAAAAACTCTGAGAAATTAGGACGACCTGAGAAATTTGTATATAGACCTATTGCAAGTGGAATGGATATTTTATCGCTCTCTAGTAAGAAATGAAAATTATTTTCATGAGCACAAACTTTCTGTTTTTTTCAGCAAGATCAAACAACTATTGCCCAAGAAGATCCTAAAGGCTTTACTTGTCAGAAACAGTAATTAAAACACAAAAAACAAAATCATAACAGAAGCATAATTGTGCTAACACTCAAGAACAGGAAGCAAAAAGCAAAAATAAATTTATTCATTGGGTTGCCTCCCAACAAGCGCTATAGTTATACGACCTTAGCTAGGCATAAGGAAAGGATCTAAGTTTTGTCATCTTCGGTTCAAGATCCATAAGATTCCCTCATGATTTATTCATAGGGTGGCTTAACTATAGTTCTAGGGAAGTGTTCCATACCTTTCCTCAAAGGAAATTGGAACTTGATATTGCCTTCTTTCATATCAATCACGGCACCGATAGTGCGTAAAAACGGTCTACCAGGAATAATTGGACAAGATGGATTGCAATCAATATCAAGAACAATAAAATCTATGGGAACATAATTCCTATTTGCAAGAATAAGAACATCATTAATTCTTCCCATAGGCTTTTTAATAGTAGAATCCGCCAAGTGCAAACTCAAAGAACATGATTCAAGATCGGTAAGACCAAGCACATCACATAAAGATTTCGGAATTGTGGAAACACTAGCACCCAAGTCACACAAAGAAAAACACTCATAATTTTTAACCTTGACTTTGATAGTAGGTTCCCATTCATCATACAATTTTCTAGGAATTGAAACTTCTAATTCCAATTTCTCTTCAAGAGCTTTCATCATAGCATCACCAATATGTTTAGTAAAAGCTTTGTTTTGTTCATAAGCATGAGGTGAATTTATCATGAATTGCAACAAATAAATACAATAAATCAAAGAGCAACTATCATAATTAAAGGCTTTGTAATCCAAAAGAGTGGGTGCATCACTAGCTAAAGTTTTGACCTCTCCAAACCCACTTTCATCAATTTTCTCAACAAGATTTTCACCCTCCAAAATATTGGGACGCCTTCTACCTGAAGTTGACTCTTCTCCAGTCCCTTTTTCATCATTCTTAACTTTATTTAACAAGGAATCATTATAATAAACACCAATCATTTTAAGATCATCATTATCTTTGCAAGAATGATCACTAGAAAAAGCTTTTTCTAAAAATTCTCTTTTAGCTCTAAGCATAGCAGTTCTTTTCCTAGTTTCATCCATAGAAACATAAAGAGCTTTAATTGATTCATCTACTTTAGGCACAAAAATTTTCATCTTGAGATTTTCCACATCATGAGCAATTCTATCAACACTTCTAGACAAATCATCTATTTTGTTCAACTTTTCTTCTATGGAAGTCTTGAAAACTTTTTGTGTGTTGATAAACTCCTTAATATTATTCTCAAGATCAGAGGTGTTCCTATTATTATTATAAGATTGATTTCCAAAGGAATTACCATAATTATTAGAGGAATTACTAGGAAAAAGGCCTAGGATTAAAATTACCTCTATAAGCATTGTTGTTGAAATTATTGCTAGAGATAAAGTTCACATCAATGGCATCACTATTTTTCTCAATCAAAGTAGACAAAGTAATATCATTAGAATCAATAGGAGCACTTTTACTAGCAACCAACTTCATAAGAGCATCAACTTTATCACTCAAAGAAGAAATTTCTTCAACCGAATTAACCTTTTTACTAGTTGGAGCTCTTTCTGTATGCCATTGTGAATAATTTGTCATAATATTATCAAGAAATTTGGTGGCTTCACCCAAAGTAATTTCCATAAAAGTACCACCCGCGGTGGAATCTAAAATATTACGACAAACAAAATTCAATCCCGCATAATTTATTTGTATGATCATCCAAAGATTTAACCCATGAGTTGGGCAATTCCTTAGCATCATTTTCATCCTTTCCCAAGATTGCACAACATGCTCATGTTCAAGTTGCTTGAAATTCATATTCTGGGTTCTAAGGGAAATAATTTTTGTGGGATGAAAATAATTAGTGATAAAAGCATCATTGCAGTTGTTCCAAGAATTGATACTATTATGAGGCAAAGAAGAGAACGAAAATTTTGCAGAATCAGGCAAGGAAAACGGAAATAATTTCATCTTGACCACATCATTGTCCACATCTTTTTTTATTTTGCATATCGCATAATTCCACGAAGATATTAAGATGGGACGCGGCATCCTCACTAGGAGTACCAGAAAATTGGTCTTTCATAACAAGATTCAGCAAAGTAGTATTAATATCACAAGTCTTCGCACTAGTGGCGGGAGGAGCAAGCAGAGTGCCAATAAAATCATTGTTGTTGGTATTTGAGAAATCACATAACTTGGTGTTCTCTTGAGTAATGATGACCACACAACAAGATTGCACTCAAAAACAGACCCGGTAAGAAAACGGCGGACGGAAAAGGAGAGTCGAATAAAACGGCAAATTTTTGTGAAGTGGGTGAGAGGAAAAGAGAGGCAAATGGCAAATAATGTAAATTGCAAGGAGATGAGATTTGTGATTTGGAACCTGGTTATGTTGAAGATCCTCCCCGGCAACGGCGCCAGAAGGCACGTTGACAGTAGACTATCTTGACTTGATCCTCCCCGGCAACGGCACCAGAAATTATCCTTGATGGCAGCTGGAACTACGTCGGTATTTCCTCGAAGAGGGAGGGATGATGTAGCACAACAACGGTAGAGTATTTCCCTCAGTTATGAAACCAAGGTATCAAACCAGTAGGAGAGCCAAGCAACACAACATAAACAGCCCCTGCACACAAATAACAACACCTTGCAACCCGACGAGTTAAAGAGGTTGTCACTCCCTTTCAGGTAACGGCGCCAGAAATTGGCGTGTGACAGGAGCAAGTTGTAAATATTGATAGATCAAACGACAAATAAAATAAATTGCAGCAAGATATTTTTGGATTTTTGGTTTAATATATCTGAAAATAAAAGCAAGGAAAAAGTTGATCGCAAAGCAAATATATGAGACATAAGACCCGAGGGCCGTAGGTTTCACTAGTGGCTTCTGTCGAGAAAAATAGCAAACACTGGGTAAACAAATTACTGTTGGGCAATTGATAGAACATCAAATAATTATGACGATATCTAGGCAATGATCATTACATAGGCATCACGTCCAAGATAAGTAGACCGACTCCTGCCTGCATCTACTACTATTACTCGACACATCGACCGCTATCCAGCATGCATCTAGTGTATTAAGTTCATGGAAAAATGGAGTAATGCAATAAGAATGATGACATGATGTAGACAAGATCCGTTTATCTATATGGCGGTAGATATAGATCTCATATTTTTATCCTTACTAGCAACGATACATACGTGTCAGTTCCCTTTCTGTCACTAGGATCAAGCACCGTAAGATCGAACCCACTATCGGGCACCTCTTCCCATTGCAAGATAAATAGATTGAGTTGGCCAGACAAAACCCAAATATCGCAGAAGAAATACGAGGCTATAAGAGATCATGCATAAAATAGATCAAAGAAACTCAAATACTTTCATGGATATAAAAACATAGATCTGATCATAAACTCGAAGTTCATCGATCCCAACAGACACACTGCAAAAGAGTTACATCATATGGATCTCCAAGAGACCATTGTATTGAGGATCAAGAGAGAGATGAAGCCATCTAGCTACTAACTAAGCACCCAAAGGTCTACAAGGAACTACTCATGCATCATCATAGAGGCGCCAATGGAAGTGGTGAACACCTCTGTGAGGGTGTTTAGGTTGGATCTGGTGTTTCTGGACTCTGTGGCGGTTGGATGAATATTTCGTCGACTCCCCTAGGGTTTTGGGAATATTTGGACATTTATAGAGCAAAGAGGAGGTCCAGGGGGCACCCGAGGTGGGCAAAACCCACCTGAGCGCGCCAGGGCCTCCTGGCACGCCCTGGTGGGTTGTGGACCCCTCGAGCCACCCCCTAGGTGCAACCAGGGCCCATTGCCTTTCTTCTGGCCCATAAAAAATCATCGTAAAGTTTCGTGCCATTTGGACACCGTTTGATATTGATTTCCTGCGATGTAAAAAACATGAAAAAAGCAGGAACTGGCACTAGGCACTATGTCAATAGGTTAGTACCAAAAAATGATTTAAAATGATTATAAAACATCCAAGATTGATAATAAAATAGCATGGAACAATCAAAAAGTATAGATACTTTGGAGACGTATCAGAGCTTCCTCAATTTTCCCTAGGTCTTCATGAGCAAGCGAGTTGGATACACTTATATCTATTGATGGGCATCTCCATAGCCCGTTGATACGCCTAGTTGATGTGAGACTATCTCCTGGTTTTTGTCTTCTCCACAAGCACCATATTCTAGTCCTCCTATAGTGCTATATCCATGGCTCACGCTCATGTATTGCGTCAAAGTTGGAAAAGTTTAAGAACATGAAAAGTATGAAGCATTTTCTTGGCTTGCCATCGGGGTCGTGCATGATTTAATACTTTGTGTGATGAAGATGGATCATAGCCAGACTATATGATTTTGTAGGGATAACTTTCTTTGGCCATGTTATTTTGAGAAGACATGATTGCTTTGTTAGTATGCTTGAAGTACAATTGTTTTTATGTCAATATTAAACTTTTGTTTTGAATCTTATGGATCTGAATATTCATGCCATAATAAAGAAAATTACATGGATAAATATGTTAGGTAGCATTCCACATCGAAAATTCCGTTTTTATCATTTACCTACTCGACGACGAGCAGGAATTAAGCTTGGGATGCTTGATACGTCTCCAACGTATCTATAATTTTTTTATTGTTCCATGCTATTATATTATCTGTTTGGATGTTTTATATGCATTAATATGCTATTTTATATTATTTTTGGGATTAACCTATTAACCTAGAGCCCAGTGCCAGTTTCTGTTTTTTCCTTGTTTTTGAGTTTCACAGAAAAGGAATATCAAACAGAGTCCAAACAGAATAAAACTTTCGTGGTGATTTTTCTTGGACCGAAATACACCCGTAGGACTTGGAGTCCAAGTCAGAAGACCCATGAGGCGGCGACAAGCCGTAGGGTTGCGCCCCTGGCTTGTGGCCCCCTCAGGAGTCCATCGACCTACCTCTTCGTCCTATAAATTCAGATATATCCCCAAACCCTCAGAACTAGACACGAAAATACTTTTCATTTGCCACAACCTTCTGTTCCTGTGAGATCCCATCTTGGGGCCTTTTTCGGCGATTTGCCGGACGGGGATTCGATCACGGAGGGCATCTACATCAAACCTATTTCCCTTCCAATGAAGCGTGAGTTTTTTACCTCAGACCTATGGGTCCGTAGCTAGTAGCCAGATGGCTTCTTCTCTCTCTATGTTCTTCAATACCATGTTCTCCTCGCTGTTCTTGGAGATCTATCCGATATAATCTTCTTTTGCGGTGTGTTTGTCGAGATACGATGAATTGTAGATTTATGATCGGATTATCTATGAATATTATTCGAATCTTCTTTGAATTCTTATATGCATGATTTGATATCTTTGTATTTCTCTTCGAATTATCAGTTTAGTTCGGCCTACTAGATTTGTTTTTCTTGCAATGGGAGTGGTGCTTAGTTTTGGCCTCAATCGTGCACGATTTCACCAAGTGACAAAGTAGGTGTAGTGAGACATGTTTTATATTGTTGCCATCAAGGATAAAAAGATGGGGTTTTCATCATTTTCCTTGAGTTTATCCCTCTACATCATGTCATCTTACTTAAGGCGTTACACCATTCTTTATGAACTTAATACTCTAGATGAATGCTGGATAGCTGTTGATATGTGGAGTAATAGTAGTAGATGCAGCCAGGAGTCGGTCTACTTGACACGGACGTGATGCCTATATGCATAATCATTGCCTTAGATATCATCATAACTTTGCACTTTTCTATCAATTGCTCGATTGTAATTTGTTCACCCACCGTATAATTTGCCTTCAAGAGAAAAGCCTTGTAATGCCCATGATGTGGCTATATCTCCCACATGTTGAGGCACGACTTAGAGGCATAACGGTATGGTGGTTTTGTCGCAAGAGGGGTGATCTTCACACGATCCCATGTACTGAATAAGAAAGGGATAAAGAGTTGGCTTACAATCGCCACTTCACACAAATACAAGTCAAACATACATCATCCAGAGTATAATCAAGGTCCGACTACGGAACCAAAATAAAAGAAGACCACCCCAAATGCTAGATCCCCGATCGTCCCAATTGGGCTCCACTACTGATCATCAGGAAATGACACATAGTAACGACCAAGGTCCTCGTCGAACTCCCACTTGAGTTCGGAAGCATCAACTGCACTGGTATCATCGGCACCTGCAACTGTTTGGAAGTATCTGTGAGTCATGAGGACTCAACAATCTCACACCCGCGAGATCAAGACTATGTAATCTTATGGGTAGGGTAAGGTAATGAGGTGGAGCTGCAGCAAGCGCTAAGCAAATATGGTGGCTACATACGCAAACAAGAGTAAGATGAGAAGCTATGCAATAGTCGAAAATCTATAAGTGATCAAGAAGTGATCCTAAAACTACTTACGTTCAAACATAACCCGAAACCATGTTCACTTCCCGGACTCCGCCAAAAAGAGAACATCACGGCTACACACGCGGTTGATTCATTTTAATTAAGTCAAGTGTCAAGTTCTCTATAACCAGATATTAACGAATTCCCATCTGCCACATAACCGCGGGACGGCTCTCAAAAGTTTATACCCTGCAGGGGTGTCCCAACTTAGCCCATCACAAGCTCTCACAATCAACGAAGGATATTCCTTCTCCCCGAAAGACCCGATGAGTCTCGGAATCCCGGTTACAAGACATTTCGAAATGGTAAAACAAGACCAGCAGAGCCTCCCGAATGTGCCGACAAATCCTGATAGGAGCCGCACATATCTCATTCTCAGGGCACACCGGATGGGCAAGACGACGGGTCGGCATAGACCCTGGTTGCCCAGGGGTGCCGGACATCGCCCAGTTTGGACCAACACTCAGAAGAGCACTGGCCCAGGTGGGGGGGGTACAATAAAGATGACCCTCGGGTCCGCGGAACCCAAGGGAAAAGGCTTAGTTTGTTAGGCAACTGTAAAACCAAGGTTGGGCCTTGCTGGAGGAGTTTTATTCAAAGCGAACTGTCGATGGGGTCCCATAACCCCAACCGCGTTAGGAACGCAAAAATCAAGGAACATAACACCGCTATGACGGAAACTAGGGCGACAATAGTGGAACAGAACACCGAGCAAAAGGCCAAGCCTTCCACCATTTGCCAAATATATAGATGCATTAATTAAATAAGAGATATTGTGATATCCCAACATATCCATGTTCCAACATGGAACAACCTGCAAGGCACCTACAACTAGCAACGCTATAAGAGGGGCTCAGCAAAAGCGGTAACTTAACTAAACAACGGTTTGCTAGGAAGGTGGTTAGAGGCTTGACATGGCAATATGGGAGGCATGATAAACAAGTGGTAGGTAGCGTGACATAGTGATAGAACAAACAACTAGCAAGCAAAGATAGAAGTGATACGAGGGTAATGGTCATCTTGCCTGAGATCCCGCAAGGAAGAATAACGAGTCCATGATGAAGACAAACGGACGTAGTCGAACGAATCCTCACAACTCCGGAACAAAATCGAAGCTAAGGAGAGAAGCAAACCGAAAATAAGCAAGCAACATGGTAAACACACAAGCACAAACATGGCATGACGCATGCTACGTCTCAAGCTAGCATTGGTTTTCCCCGAAGAGGAGGGGGTGATGCAGCACAGTAGCGTAAGTATTTCCCTCAGTTTTTGAGAACCAAGGTATCAATCCAGTAGGAGGTCATGCGCAAGTCCCTCGTACCTGCACAAAACGGTAGCAACTTGCAACCAATGCTTAGGGGTTGTCAATACCTTCATGGTCAGTTACGAGAGTGAGATCTGATAGAGATAATATTTTTGGTATTTTTGGTATAAAGATGCAAAGTAAAAAGTAAAAGCAAAACAAGTAAAATAAAGTAATGGAGATTGATATGATGAGAATAGACCCGGGGGCCATAGGTTTCACTAGTGGCTTCTCTCAAGAGCATAGATATTCTACGGTGGGTGAACAAATTACTGTTGAGAAATTGATAGAATTGAGAATAGTTATGAGGTTATCTAGGTATGATCATGTATATAGGCATCACGTCCGTGACAAGTAGACCGACTCCTGCCTGCAACTACTACTATTACTCCACTCATCGACCGCTATCCAGCATGCATCTAGAGTATTAAGTTAAAAACAGAGTAACGCCTTAAGCAAGATGACATGATGTAGAGGAATAAATTCATGCAATATGATAAATACCCCATCTTGTTATCCTCGATGGCAACAATACAATGCGTGCCTTGCAACTCTTTCTGTCACTGAGTAAGGACACCGCAAGATTGAACCCAAAGCTAAGCACTTCTCCCATTGCAAGAACTACCAATCTAGTTGGCCAAACCAAACAGATAATTCGAAGAGACTTGCAAAGATAACTCAATCATACATAAAAGAATTCAGAGAAGATTCAAATATTATTCATAGATAAGTTGGATCATAAACCCACAATTCATCGGTCTCAACAAACACACCGGAAAAAGAAGATTACATCGAATAGATCTCCACGAGAGAGGGGGAGAACATTGTATTGAGATCCAAAAAGAGAGAAGAAGCCATCTAGCTACTAGCTATGGACCTGAAGGTCTGAAGTAAACTACTCACACTTCATCGGAAGGGCTATGGTGTTGATGTAGAAGCCCTCCGTGATGGATGCCCTCTCCGGCGGAGCTCCGGAACAGGCCCCAAGATGGGATCTCGTGGATACAGGAAGTTGCGGCGGTGGAATTAGGTTTTTGGCTCCCTCTTTGGTCTAATGGGGGTACGTAGGTATATATAGGAGGACGGAGCACGTCGGTGGAGGTCCATGGGGCCCACCAGGCAGGGGGGCGCGCCCGGGGGGGGGGGGGGGCGCCCTCCACCCTCGTGACCTCCCCGGAAACTTCTTGGAGTAGGGTCCAAGTCTCCTGGATCACGTTCGGTGAGAAGATCACGTTCCCGAAGGTTTCATTCCGTTTGGACTCCGTTTGATATTCTGTTTCCTCGAAATACTGAAATAGGCAAAAAACAGCAATTCTGGGCTAGGCCTCCGGTTAATAGGTTAGTCCCAAAAATAATATAAAAGTGGAAAATGAAGCCCAATATAGTCCAAAACAGTAGATAAAGTAGCATGGAGCTATCAAAAATTATAGATACGTTGGAGACGTATCAGGCATCCCCAAGCTTAATTCCTGCTCGTCCTCGAGTAGGTAAATGATAAAAAGAGAATTTTTGATGCGGAGTGATACTTTGGCATAATTTCAATGTAAATTTTCTTAATCATGGTATGAATATTCAGATCCGAAAGGTTCAAGACAAAACTTCATATTGACATAAAAATGATAATACTTCAAGCATACTAATTAAACAATTATGTCATCTCAAAATAACATGGCCAAAGGAAGTTCATCCCTACAAAATCATATAGTTAGGCTATGCTTCATTTTCGTCACACAAAGATGTTCCCAACTTCTATACCCCCGATGACAAGCCAAGCAATTGTTTCATACTCAAATAATCTCAAACTTTTTCAACCTTCACGCAATACATGAGCGCGAGCCATGGACATCGCACTATGGGTGGTATAGAATATGATGATGGGGATTGTGTGGAGAAGACAAAAAAGGAGAAAGTCTCACATCAACAAGGCTAATCAATGAGCTGTGGAGATGCCCATCAATTGATGTTAATGCAAGGAGTAGGGATTGCCATGCAACGGATGCACTAGAGCTAAGAATGCTTAACAAAAGAAAACTAGTGGGTGTGCATCCAACTTGCTTGCTCATGAAGACCTAGGGCATTTTGAGGAAGCCCATCGTTGGAATATACAAGCCAAGTTCTATAATGAAAAATTCCCGCTAGTATGAACAAGACAACTTATGAGACTCACTATATGAAAATCATGGTGCTACTTTGAAGCACAATATATGAGACTCACTACATGAAGAACAAGGTGCTACTTTGAAGCACAAGTGTGGAAAAAGAGATAGTAGCATTGCCCTTTTTATTTTCTGTTTTTTTGGGCCTTTCTTTTTTTCTTTTTGGCCTTTCTCTTTTTTTGATTGGGCAATGCTCTAATAATGATGATCATCACACTTCTATTGATTACAACATAATGATTACAACTCGATACTAGAACAAGATATGACTCTATATGAATGCCTCCGACGGTGTACCGGGATGGTGCAATGAATCAAGAGTGACATGTATGAAAAATAATGCATGGTGGCTTTGCCACAAATACGATGTCAACTACAAGATCATGCAATGGCAATATGACAAAAGTAAAACATGTCATGATGATGATGATGATGGAAGTTGCATGGCAATATATCTCGGAATGGCTATGGAAATGCCATGATAGGTAGGTATGGTGGCTGTTTTGAGGAAGATATAGGGAGGTTTATGTGTGAAAGAGCGTATCATATCACGGGGTTTGGATGCACCGGCGAAGTTTGCACCAACTCTCAATGTGAGAAAGGGCAATGCACGGTACCGAAGAGGCTAGCAAATGGCGGAAAGGTAAAAAGTGCGTATAATCCATGGACTCAACATTAGTCAAAAGAACTCATATACTTATTGCAAAAATTTAGAAGTCATCAAAAATCAAGTACTACACGCATGCTCCTAGGGGGATAGATTGGTAGGAAAAGACCATCGCTCGTCCCCGACCGCCACTCATAAGGATGCACAAGCCAGGTACACTTCATGCTTCAAATTTGTTACACAACTTTAACCATACGTGCATGCTACGGGACTTGCTAACTTCAACACAAGTATTTCTCAAATTCACAACTACTCAACTAGCACGACTATGATATTATCACCTCCATATCTCAGAACAATTATCAAGCATCAAACTTATCTTAGTATTCAACCCACTAAAAAGAAAGTTTCACATATCTTGAATACCAAGTATATTAACATTAAGCAAATTACCATGCTATTAACGACTCTCAAAATAATCTAAGTGAAGCATGAGAGATCAAGTTTCTTTAAAACAAACCACCACCATGCTCTAAAAGATCTAAGTGAAGCACTAGAGCAAAAATTATCACGCTCAAAAAGATATAAGTGAAGCACATAGAGTAAACTATCAAGCTCAAAAGATATAAGTGAAGCACATAGAGTATTCTAACAAATTTCAATTCATACATGGCTCTCTCAAAAGGTGTGTACAGAAAGGATGATTGTGGTAGACTAACAAGCAAAGACACAAATAATACAAGACGCTCCAAGCAAAACACATATCATGTGGTGAATAAAAATATAGCTCCAAGTAAAATACCGATGGAAGTGGACGAAAGAGGGGATGCCTTCCGGGGCATCCCCAAGCTTTGACTTTTTGGTGTCCTTGGATTATCTTGGGGGTGCCATGGGCATCCCCAAGATTAGGCTCTTGCCACTCCTTGTTCCATAATCCATCAAAAGAATTCACCCAAAACTTGAAAACTTCACAACACAAAACTCAATAGAAATCTCGTGAGCTCCGTTAGAGAAAGAAAACAAAAGACTACTTTAAGGTACTGTAGTGAACTTGTTCTTTATTTGTATTGGTGTTAAACCTACTGTATTCCAACTTCTCTATGGTTTATAAACTATTTTACTAGCCATAGATTCATCAAAATAATCAAACAACACACGCAAAACAGAATCTGTCAAAAACAGAACAGTCAGTAGTAATCTGTTACTAACGCAAACTTCTGGAACCCAAAAAATTCTACCAAAATTAGACGACCTGGGCAATTTGTGTATTGATCAGCAGCAATTGGAATCACTATTTTATCACGTTCTGGTGATTTTTGACAATTTGGGCACTGAGTGCAAAGATTCTGGAAATTACAGCAAGATCAAATAACTATCTTCCAAGAAGATCTAATAGGTTTAACTTGGCACAAACACTAATTAAAAGATAAAACCACATCTAAACAGAATCTAGATGGATTATTTATTCCTAAACAGAACCAAAAACAAAAAACACAAAATAAAATTGGGTTGCCTCCCAACAAGCGCTATCGTTTAACGCCCCTAGCTAGGCATAAAAGCAAGGATAGATCTAGGTATGGCCATCTTTAGTAGGCAATCCATAAGTGGCTCTCATGATAGATTCATATGGTAATTTTATTTTCTTTATAGGAAAGTGTTCCATGCCCTTCTTTAAGGGAAATTGGAATTTAATATTCCCTTCCTTCATATCAATAATTGCACCAATCGTTCTAAGGAAAGGTCTACCAAGAATAATAGGACATGAAGGATTGCAATCTATATCAAGAACGATAAAATCTACGGGCACATAATTCCTATTTGCAACAATAAGAACATCATTAATTCTTCCCATAGGCTTTTTAATAGTGAAATCTGCAAGATGCAAGTTTAGAGAGCAATCATCAAAGTCACGGAAATCTAGCAAATCACACAAAGCTTTGGGGATAGTAGAGACACTAGCACCCAAATGACACAAAGCATAAAACTCGTAATTTTTAATTTTAATCTTAATTGTAGGTTCCCACTCATCATGGAGTTTTCTAGGGATAGAAACTTTCAACTCAAGCTTTTCTTCATAAGATTGCATTAAGGCGTCAACAATGTGTTCGCTAAAGGCCTTATTTCCACTATAAGCATGAGGAGAATTTAACACGGATTGCAACAAGGAAATACAATCAATTAAAGAGCAATTTTCATAGTTAAATTCCTTGAGATCCAAAATAGTGGGTTTAGCAATATCTAGATTTTTATTTCTTTCAATCCCTTTTTTATCAATTTCATCATCAGGATCTAAAAACTCAGAATTCTTAGAACGCCTTCTAGGTAAGGGAAGATCATAATCAGATTCATCAAGATTCACATTGCAAAACAACGATTTAATAGGGGACACATCAATAACTTTCAGATCTTCATCTTGATTTTCATAGGATTTAGAAGAACACGCTTTAATAAAGGCATCTTTGTAAGCATGCATCCTAGCGGTTCTTTCTTTGCACTCATCAACGGAAATTCTCATGGCTTTGAGAGACTCATTGATATCATGCTTAGGAGGAATAGATCTAAGCTTTAAAGAATCAACCTCAAGAGAAATTCTATCAACGTTCCTAGCCAAATCATCAACTTTAAGCAATTTCTCTTCAAGCAAAGCATTGAAATTCTTTTGCGAATTCATAAACTCTTTAACACTACTCTCAAATTCAGAGGGCATCTTATTAAAATTTCCATAAGAGTTGTTGTAGGAGTTTCCATAATTATTAGAAGGATTACTAGGATAAGGCCTAGAATTAAAATTCCCTCTATACGCGCTGTTACCAAAACTATTCCTACCAACAAAATTCACATCCATAGATTCATTATTATTCTCAAGCAAAGTAGATAAAGGCATATTATTGGGATCAGAAGAAACACTCTTAACAAATAAATTCCTAAGTTCATCCATCTTTTCACTCAAAACATTGATTTCTTCTATAGCATGCACTTTTTTATTAGTAGATCTTTCAGTATGCCACTGAGAATAATTGACCATAATATTATCTAGGAGTTTAGTAGCATCTCCTAAAGTGATTTCCATAAAAGTGCCTCCCGCGGCCGAATCTAAAAGATTTCTAGAAGCAAAATTCAATCCAACATAAAATTTTGTATAATCATCCATAAGTTCAAACCATGAGTAGGACAATTACGTAGCATTAATTTCATTCTCTCCCAAGCTTGTGCAACATGTTCATGATCAAGTTGCTTAAAATTCATAATATCGTTCCTAAGAGAGATAATCTTAGCGGGAGGAAAATACTTAGAGATAAAAGCATCTTTGCACTTGTTCCAAGAATCAATACTATTTTTAGGCAAAGATGAAAACCACACTTTAGCACGATCTCTAAGCGAAAAAGGAAATAGCTTCAATTTAACGACATCATTATCGACATCCTTTTTCTTTTGCATATCACATAAATCAACAAAGCCATTTAGATGAGTAGCGGCATCTTCACTAGGAAGGCCGGCGAATTGATCTTTCATAACAAGATTCAACAAAGCAGTATTGATTTCACAAGATTCAGTATTGGCAAGAGGAGCAATCGGAGTGCTAAGGAAATCACTGTTATTGGTATTGGTGAAGTCACACAATTTGGTAGCATCTTGGGCCATCACGACAAGCAAGCAAACTAACACACGAGCAAACAAAAGGCAAAGGGAAAGAGAGGGCGAATAAAACGGCAAGGGTGAAGTGGGGGAGAGGCAAATGGCAAATAATGTAATGCGAGAGATAGAGATTGTGATGGGTACTTGGTATGTTGACTTTTGCGTAGGCCTCCCTGGCAACGGCGCCAGAAATGGTTCGTTGACGGGGGAGTAAATGTAGACTTGACTTGGCGTAGGCCTCCCCGGCAACGGCGCCAGAAATGGCTCGTTGACGGGAGAGTAAATATTGACTTGACTTGGCGTAGGCCTCCCCAGCAACGGCGCCAGAAATCCTTCTTGCTACGTCTCGAGCTAGCGTTGGTTTTCCCCGAAGAGGAGGGGGTGATGCAGAACAGTAGCGTAAGTATTTCCCTCAGTTTTTGAGAACCAAGGTATCAATCCAGTAGGAGGTCACGCGCAAGTCCCTCGTACCTGCACAAAACGGTAGCAACTCGCAACCAATGCTTAGGGGTTGTCAATCCCTTCACGATCACTTACGAGAGTAAGATCTGATAGAGATAATATTTTTGGTATTTTTGGTATAAAGATGCAAAGTAAAAAGTAAAAGAAAAACAAGTAAAATAAAGTAATGGAGATTGATATGATCAGAATAGACCCGGGGGCCATAGGTTTCACTGGTGGCTTCTCTCAAGAGCATAGATATTCTACGGTGGGTGAACAAATTACTGTTGAGCAATTGATAGAATTGAGCATAGTTATGAGGTTATCGAGGTATGATCATGTATATAGGCATCACGTCCGTGACAAGTAGACCGACTCCTGCCTACATCTACTACTATTACTCCACTCATCGACCGCTATCCAGCATGCATCTAGAGTATTAAGTTAAAAATAGAGTAACGCCTTAAGCAAGATGACATGATGTAGAGGAATAAATTCATGCAATATGATAAATACCCCATCTTGTTATCCTCGATGGCAACAGTACAATACGTGCCTTGCAACTCTTTCTGTCACTGAGTAAGGACACCGCAAGATTGAACCCAAAGCTAAGCACTTCTCCCATTGCAAGAACTACCAATCTAGTTGGCCAAACCAAACGGATAATTCAAAGAGACTTGCAAAGATAACTCAATCATACATAAAAGAATTCAGAGAAGATTCAAATATTATTCATAGATAAGTTGCATCATAAACCCACAATTCATCGGTCTCAACAAACACACCGCAAAAATAAGATTACATCGAATAGATCTCCACGAGAGAGGGGGAGAACATTGTATTGAGATCCAAAAAGAGAGAAGAAGCCATCTAGCTACTAGCTATGGACCCGAAGGTCTGAAGTAAACTACTCACACTTCATCGGAAGGGCTATGGTGTTGATGTAGAAGCCCTCCGTGATGGATGCCCTCTCCGGCGGAGCTCCGGAACAGGCCCCAAGATGGGATCTCGTGGATACAGGAAGTTGCTGCGGTGGAATTAGGTTTTTGGCTC
Source organism: Triticum urartu (assembly GCF_056163025.1). Lineage (NCBI taxonomy): Eukaryota > Viridiplantae > Streptophyta > Magnoliopsida > Poales > Poaceae > Triticum > Triticum urartu. Next base: position 231,269,296 of record NC_141876.1, on the reverse strand, counting down.
CCTCTCTGGTCTAATGGGGGTACGTAGGTATATATAGGAGGACGGAACACGTCGGTGGAGCTCCGAGGGGCCCACGAGGCAGGGGGGCGTGCCCGGGGGGGGGCACCCTCCACCCTCGTGACCTCCCCGGAAACTTCTTGGAGTAGGGTCCAAGTCTCCTGGATCACGTTCGGTGAGAAGATCACGTTCCCGAAGGTTTCATTCCGTTTGGACTCCGTTTGATATTCTGTTTCCTCGAAATACTGAAATAGGCAAAAAACAGCAATTCTGGGCTGGGCCTCCGGTTAATAGGTTAGTCCCAAAAATAATATAAAAGTGGAAAATAAAGCCCAATATAGTCCAAAACAGTAGATAAAGTAGCATGGAGCAATCAAAAAGTATAGATACGTTGGAGACGTATCAACGCACAACCAAGGATGATGCATGTCCGGTTTAAATATGCTTGGCATGGCAAAGTGCACAAACAAAACTACAAATTAAGTGGAGCTCAATATGCAACGAGTTGCATATTGACGAAACTCCACAACAATCATTTAGTTCACTCTTGTTTATGTACCCAAAATATTAAATGTTGTTAAACATGGCAAGAGGTGAAACATAAAGAAACTATCTATTTAGGCAAGTTTAAATGAGGCCGGAAACAACAGACAACAATTCCGGAAAAACCCCTATTTTGAATTTGCTATTGTTCTGCCCTGAATCATATTTTAGAGTTGTTAAACATGCAAAGTAAGTGCACCATGTTAATCTATGCATTTTTCTAGACAAGTTTCATATATAGCTTATTTAATTCGGAGCTATGGTTATTTAGTTATGAAATGAATCATTTTAACATGCTATTTAAGCAAATTTAAGAAAACATCAATTTTAAACATTTTAACATGGTTGAAAGTGACTTATCATGAAAGTACATGAAATTCTAAGCATTTTACATATATGACATGTTTCATTTGGATGCATGGATATTTAGATATGAGCAATGCAATTTTAATGGCATTCCTGAAAATATGCATGCACTAGATGTAAGACAAAAACACAGAATGAAAAAAAACGTTGCAGGCCGAATGCAATGTTGAGACGATAACTAGGATGACTGTGTGTTTGTGTGAACAGAGGGGCATCAGCGTTAGATGAATAAGGACAAGGGCTTGATCTTGGGGAGGCAAAAATTGGTGTAAAAAGGGCAGCGGCCGGGTGCAAACTGGCTAGTCTAACCAGTAGCAACAGAAGTGCACTTGATATAATTCGCAGCCAAATTGTAACTGAACTAAGAGTCAAGCAAACCTGACAGAAAATAACAGAAAACAAGATGAAAAAGAAACAGGGGGATTTGATCCCCAGACCCCTTGGTAGAATAGTGGCTGCTCTAGCCACTGAGCTAGCTGTCTCCTTATGATACGAAGCGAGATCGGCCGAACAAATAGCATGTGCATCTCGCAACCAGGACCAAAACTGAAGCGTGCGCATGGACAGGGACTCGCCGGCGACGGGAGCCAACAGCAACAACTCCGTGGTTGTAGAGGACTGGCGGGGGTGCAGAAACGTGCTAGGGTGCGTGTGGTGGAGCAACGATGCGAGGTTGTGCGTGTGCAAGGGGCCGAGCAGAGGAGCTAGCAAAGCTGCTACCATGGCGCTCATGGAGATCGAACTCCTGCCCGCGTGGATCAGGACCTAGAGGACGAAAACAAGCGCTAGGTAAAGGCCAGGAGGGTGAAGGCCTCACGGTGGGTAGGATGGTGTAGTCGATCGCGCTCGGGGACGAACGAAGGCAACGAGGGAAGGTGTTGACCGGCGCTGTCCATGAAGTAATAGGAAGTAGGGAGAAGACGATGATGAACTTGGTGACGTAGTGCAGGTGACCTAGTGCGGGGAAGACACCTGAACAGACGTAGCGGACGCCGAGAAAGACGATGGACATGTCGAAGACGAGCTTGACGCCCTCCGTCTGTGAGTACGACGCCGGATGCCAGCGGGGTTTTCTCTTGGGTGCTCTGTTCTTGCCAAAGAAGAAGAACCAGAGGAAGCAGAGGCCTTGTAGCAGCGTCGAGAGGGGGAAGAGGGAAACCCTAGGGCGCGGGGCTGAGGCTTTATGGGGGGAGGTGTGTGGTCGGGGCTGCCCTCGTGGGCATGTGTGCTCGGCCTGGGTGTTTTTACTATGAGGAGAGGAGGAAACAAGAGGAAGGAGAAAGGTGAGGAAGAGACAGACCTCCAGGTGGGGTCGACCTGGTTGAAACGTGGAGTTTCACCACGGGAAGGCTCGGTGGCTGCAGCGCTGGGTTGCTGGGCCGGATGGAAGGAGAGGCCCATCGAGTAGCCGAGGTAAGGGCCTTTCCCTCCCTTTTAATTTTTCTGTTTATATGAGTAAACAGTCAACAATGGGGAATGTCCAGGGGTTTTTGGTCAGGAATATGAGATATATAAATATATATCTGGAACCCTGGATTTATGCACTATTTGATAAAAGTGATTTGGCAATTTTAGATATAGAAAGATAATTCACGTTTGAATTTAATTCAAACTTGAGCCATTTTTGAACCCTACCAAAGCAACTACAAAATGGATGAAATTTGGCAGACAGGGTGTAGACAAGGTGAATGATTATCAGAAAATAAGTGAACATTAATGGAGGAGGGAAAAATGTCACTTGCAAAAGAATCATGAAAGAAGAAGGAAGGAAGATGTGATGATGTGTGGCCAAGGTTTGAGAGAGAGATGGGAAGGGGTGATGCACACACATCAACTAGAGCAACACACAACATGTATAAGGGGCAATGCACAAGATGATCATGGCAACAACATAATGCAATATGACAATGAGATGGGCATGGCAATGCAATATAATCAAATGAGATGAGCATGGTGCAAGAAGCAAAGATATGACAAAGCACTCAACATGATCATGGTATCAACATAGAGGAATAAAATATGCAAAATAATTATGATAATGCAACAAACAAAATAAACACACAACAACAACAACTAAAATAAAGGAAGGCAACTGGAGCATCGGTCTCGGGGCGTCACAACACTCCTCCACTTACAAGAGATCTCGCCCCGAGATCTAAGGATGGCACCGGAGAGAAGCGGAAGAGGAAGAGGTAAAACAGAGCTGCTTCTTTGAAAAACGAGTGAAACCACAAACCTTAAGAGGTTGAAAACTTGAAATAAGAACACATCAGAGTTGAACAAAGTTGAGAGCACTCCGGTAGAAAAGAGAAACAAGGAACACCATGTGAACCTTGGAGGTTGCAAAGCTATGAATGACGAGCACAATGGACAAGAAGGATTTGAAACCACTTTGGTTGAACCGAGATAAACAAGGAACAAGGAAGAACAAATTCGAACAGCACTCCGATAGAAAGGAGATGCAAGACTTGATAAGATGAAATAACTCGAATGAAAACACAACACTCCGGCTAAATGGATAAGCAAGGAAGAGAACATGATATTTAACAAAATGAGATGATGGGTCAACGAGAGCAACATCACAATGCCTAAGGAACAAATGTAAGAATGGAATCAAAAGAACGGAGAAGAAAACAACATGTTCTTCCTGAAATGAATTTAAGAGAGCATCCTTAAAAAGAAGGATTGAACGGAGTTGTTGGAAGATCAACACAAAAGGATATGATCCTCATGGGCTTATGGAGATATCTCAAAATTATGAGGTGACAACCAGCCACTACCAAAAGATTGATTAGCTGAGAGGAACGAAGAGATGGAAAAACTTCTTTCACCGCGAGAATAGGAGGAAAACTTGGATCATTGATAAACACCATAATTAGCAACATTCCCAATGGAAGGATTTAGATGAAATATATACCAAGATAACTCCAAGGAAGAAAATGATGGGTTTAAATATCTCATTCCTGACAACTTGTGAATCACCAAACATGAAGGAAAATATCAAGAACGACATAACACCACCTCAAAAGATAAGGTAAGAAGAATTACACTTCGGATGCCAGATGAAGAATGTTTGAACTCCTCAAAACAAAACATTTGTCAAACAACATGTTTATTTCAGAGTATAGCTTGGCGGATCTTAACTTCGAGAGAAATCTTGAAGAACAATTGAAGAATGAAAGGAATCCTTGACGAACCACCATGTAGAGCCTCCATGAAGAACTCTGGTAATAAAAGGATGATAGAAAGAAAGAGAAGTTGAAAACACAAGGTGAAACCTTGCAATGATTAGGTGGAGCTTCATGATGAGATAACCAAGGAAAAATTGGAACTCTGGAAAAGAAAAGATGAATAACTTAGAACCAAGAATTTCTTCCTCATGAACAAACTCTGGAAGAAGGAATTAATTCATCTCGAGGAAATAAGAATAAGAATTATGTTATGCGTATCCCTCACCAATTTAAATTGATGACAAGCAACAGATTTGGCATACTACTTATTCCCATTGAATGGATTAAGGGAGATATAGCGCAAACTTGAGAAGGTCTTGATGGAACCACCGGTGGGATTTGGAAACAATGAATGAATTGATATGATAACGAAGGAAGAAAAATCTTGAATGAACCACCGTAAGAATTGACAATGAATGTAGCAAAGGCACAATTCACCAGGAAGAATTAGAAAATGAATGAAGATACTTGAGAGAATTTAGATACAAGTGAAACGAAGAGATCATGAATTGACCAGACAATAGTTGAGCGATGCACCGGTAAGATTTGGAGAATGAGAGCTGGAAGCTAAGAATGAATAAACGCAAAATGATGGCCTTCGGAGAATCAAACTGAAAAGACTCCTGAATTGCTCCGGATGGGTGAAAAGAATTCTCACAATTGAAAACAATTATGAGAGGATGGCATCAAGCTAGAACCATGAATCTTCAAGAAAACATATATGATTGAAGAGAAACTCTTCTTCGGTCTTCAAATCTGAGAATGACGACGAGAAACACCATCAAGAATTGTTGAGACACTCCAGAATGATTAAAAGAGGAAAGGTTGAGCCAAAGATGAAAATAATTTGAAAGCGATATTGGAGAAGGCAATTGACTGATAAAAATTCATTCTTATGTCAAACTTTAGAAGATTTGAGAATAGCTCCAAGAAAATTAGAAGAGTCAGGTAAGATCCTGGGAAAAGACCTGTAGGTTAGGGCCCACTAAAAAGAAACACCGTTGAAGTGATTTTAAACCGAGAGATTGCACTAGTTAAATCGAATGGCTTGAAAGAGATAACAACATCGAGATAGCTTGAACGGAATTAGGAATGAAAACATGAATCTCCCAAGATATCTTCAGTACTCGAGAACAAATGAATGGCGAGAAGTGGATAATTAAGAGGTGCACCGGCATGAGACAACATTTGAAATGATGAAAGAATATGATAGACAAAGCTTGAATTGAATCCACCGGAGAAATAAAGAATGGAGAATGATGAACTTGAAGCTCCGTTAGTATCTTCCCGAGAATCACCGGATAAGAACAATGACAGAAAATAATGGAGAGACTTTGTCGGCGTTCTGGGAACGGGGGTCCCCTGACTTGCCTGCCTGCGGCGTGGCTCAAAGGGGGCCCAGCACGGCCCGTCTTCATCAACAGAGTCCCAAGACCCTCGCGAGGGGCCAAGCCTCGCGGGGCAGATGACATGGAGCTTCCTCAAGCACGGCCTCATCAGGCTGGCTCGCGAGGAGGCGGAGAGATCAAGGTGGGGTACCTCACGAGGTGCCCGTGACGCAAGCCATGACGACCAAGGGCGCCAGGCTGGCGCCAGCCCGCGTAGTGTCCTCCTTTCCTCTTTGGTGCAAAGGGAGCAAGCGCAGGCGAGAGCATCAAGCAAAGGCACCCGTTTCGGTGCAACGAGACCAAGACCAGTCCAACGGCAGGGAGGAAGTCATTGTGGAGCCCAAGCCAGCGTCACCACCAGAGTCTTTGGGAGGCGAGGACCAACTTTAGTCAGGATAAGTGTACCAGATGTTCCCCTTCAAAATGGCCAATTGTTGGTGCCCTTCCCGCTCAATATTTGGGGAAGAGGCCCAGGGCCTTTGCCTATAAATAGGACTAGCCACCCACAGGGGAGAAGGATGGAGAATCGGCCACCCAGAAACTAGCTAGGACTGCAATCGAGAAGAGAGAGAGAGAGAGAGAGAAGGGTGACTGAACTCCTCCTAGCAGTTTGTCGCCCCAGCCAGGAACAGACCCTCGCGAGGCTGTTCTTCCTTGTATAGCTCATCATCATCAGCCCAAGAGGCAATCCACCACACCACACACTGGAGTAGGGTATTACACCACAATGGTGGCCCGAACTAGTATAAACCCTTTGTCTCTTGTGCTGTTCTTTCCATAGCTTAGATCTTAGCGAGGCGGAGGGGTGCAGGTAGGTAGAAGGCGAAATCTCCGCGCACACCCCAATGTTCGAACCTCAAGGGTCTGCCGGAACCCGAAATCCGACATTTGGCGCGCCAAGTAGTGGCGCGCCGGAATTCGTCTTCCACCACCCCGTTCTCCTCCGACCATCGCGTCCATGTCTGACACTCGTCGGGCCCGCGCCGAGCGCCGGGCCGCTCTCGCTTCCCGCGTCGCCCAGACGGCTCCTGTCGGCGGGCGTCCTCGCCATTCCCCGTCACCTGTCGTCAATGCCGCCACTGGCCCGGCGGGGGACGAGCGGCAAGCGTCGTCTCAGCATCCGTCCGTGCGGCAAGACGGCCGCACCGCTACTCCCTCGCTCACCCCAGCCGGTTCTTCGTCCCGCGCTCTCCACGCACCCATGGAGGCTCGAGCTGCGCTCATCGTGGCAAACGAGCTCCTGCGCTACCGTCCCGTCGACGACGTCTACGAAGAATGGCTTGACCGCGTCGCCGAGCTCGTCCGCGCCGCAGGGGGCTCTCCTGTGCCGTTCGTTCCGCTGCACCGCACCCCGCCCCGCGTGGGCAACGAAGCTCCGATGGCCCCACGGCCGCCTCCTCCTCAAGAAGGCGCCATGGCTCCAAGGCGCGTGGCCCCTCGGCGGAACCCGCTCCATCAGGTGCCAGCGCGGCAAGAGCAGAGATGCCAAGATGTCCCTCGCCCGCAAGAAGCTGCCCGGGCGCTCCCTACTCCGGCACGTCGCGACCATGCTCCTGCTCCCGCGCGTCAAGACCCCGCGCTGCTCCCAGCTGCAACGCGTGGGGACATGCAAGACCAAGCTCTCCGTCACCCGAGGCCTCCCGTGGCCACAGCAGGCTGCCGCGCCTTCACCACCGAGCTACGCAGTGTCGCGTGGCCCGGCAAGTTCAAGCCAGACCTGCCTCCTCGTTACGACGGCACGACCGACCCTGCGGAGTTCCTCCAGCTCTATGAGCTGGGCATCAAAGCTGCCAACGGAGACGAGAAGGTCATGGCGAACTGGTTTCCCATGGTGCTCAAGGACGGGGCCCGCACCAGGCTCCTCAACCAGGCTCCAGGCACGATCTCCTCCTGGGACGAGATGCGCACCCGCTTCATCGCCAACTTCCAAGGTACTCGCGACCGACCACCCGCCATGAGCAACATGCGCCACATCAAGCAACAACCTGGAGAGACCCTGCAGAAGTACATCCAGCGCTTCAACAACGCACGCCTCAAGATTCCCAAGGTGACCGAGGAGGCCATCATCTCAGCCTTCTCCGACGGCGTGTGTGATGTCAAGATGAAGGAGGAGCTGGCGATGCATGAAGACCTGTGCACTTCCTTGGAGTTGTTCAACTTGGCAACCAAGTGCGCCAGGGCTGAGGAAGGGCGTCTCTCCCTCCTCGAGCTACCTGCCGCAGACCCAGAAGAGAAGAAGCCCAAGGCCAAGGATGTGAAGCGCAAGGGGGCTGCCGTTCTTGCGGCAGAACCAGACACCAAGCGGGGCAGAGATCAGCCCGAAGCTCCCAAGGGCAGTCGATACTGTGTGTACCACGACCTCCACACCCACAACACCAATGAGTGTCAAGAGCTCTGAGCCGTGCGAGAAGGAAGGATCGGCTGTCGCCCTGACCGAGGTGACCGGGGCTACGGTCGAGGAGGAGTAAGGAACGCAGGACGCTGGGAAGACCGCTGCCTGCGCCAGGGGTGGCGCGATCGACCTCGCGAGGATCGCTGGCAAGACCCGCCTCACGAGGGAGACTGGAGGGATCAGCCTCGCGAGGATCGCCCGCAAGGCAACGCAGGCCTCCCTCCGCTGCCACCGCAGCCAAGGAGAAACAAGGACCGCCATCAGGACGAGGGGGCTGGGGGCTTCTAGGAGCTGCGTGCGATCACCAGCATCCTAGGCAAGGCTCAAGCCCCAGCCTCTCAACGCATCTTCAAGCAATTCGCCCGCGAAGTGAATGCAGTCCTCCCCAAGCTGGAAGCCACGTGCCCTCTCACGTGGTCGGCGTGCGCCATCACGTTCAGCTCAGCGGATCAGCTCAGGTGTGCGGCCACAGCCGGAGTCCTCCCGATGCTGTGTTCCCCAATCATCAGCAACGTGGTGGTCACCAGGACCCTCATCGATGGCGGGGCAGGGCTCAACATCCTGTCCGTGGAAACATTCAACAATCTCCAAGTGCCCTACAACCAGCTTCAGCCAACGAAGCCTTTCTCCGGAGTCACCGACGGCTCCACGGTCCCGATTGGGCAGGTCCGCCTCCCTGTCACCTTCGGGGCATGCGACAACTACCGCACCGAGCTCATCGACTTCGACGTCGCCCACATTCGCCTGCCGTACAACGCCATCCTTGGGTACCCAGAGCTGGCCAAGTTCATGGCCGTGACTCACCACGGCTACAACGTCCTCAAGATGCCAGGAAGTGGCGGAGTCATCACGGTGCCCTGTGAAGAGAAGGACGCAGTGTGTTCCCTGGAACAAGCCTTTCAGGCTGCATCACTGGAAGACCCGGATCGCGGAAGCAGGAGGCTTCCCGAGACCGCCCCCAAGAAGAAGAAGACATCGTCCGGCCTGGCCCCTCAGGAGGCAGGCCCCTCAGGGCCCGCGCCTGCCCAGGGGGAACCTCCTTCCATCGCATAGGAAAGCGCGCCCGGCGCCCTCCTCAGGCAGGGCTCGGGGGCTCTCCCTAGAGGGCCACCGACCTGGCTAAGGTCACGAGGGAGGCACTTGGGCACCACATGGAGGCATGTTTCGAAGCACGTTTCCCTCAAGAAGGAGTAAGGCAAGGAGGGCCGGACCCGCAGGAGTTCGTCAGCAAGGCCATTCAGGAGCTACAGGAGTCAAGAGTCATGAGAGGCGACCGCCACCTACCAGTTGTGGCTCCCTGTCCAGGCGAGGATGGTGGGCTGGGCGTCCGCGTCGACATACCAGGGCCCAATCGAGCCACCTCTCTGGAGCGCCTCTGGCCCTCGTGAGTGGGGCGCTGCGAAGGTCCACCCCACAGCTATGTTCGCATGCCTTACGGCTTGCCGAACGCGGCTGCCACGCACCAGCGCCTCATGAGGGGCATCATGGAGGCTCAAGAGGCCAGGCGTTCCGCAGCCCTGGCGGAGATGGAGATGGTCCGCGAGGAGCCACGAGCGCCTCCGGAGCCTCCCGAGGCCCCTGGGCCTGGGGGCTCGTGAGGATCGGCTTCTGCAGCCCACCGGGTCAGCTACACCAACACTCCTTCGTCCTCAACATCATCAGGTGACATCTTTCAAGTTTCATTTCTAGCTGGGAGCGCCCCCCCAGGGCTGCATTATTCCCAGGCCGCATGTGTCCGTCCCTGTGGCATGTATCCCTTTTATTTCATGTTGTTAGCTTACCTTGTTGGGGGCGCCCCACGGGCTGCATCATCCCCAAGTCGCTCAGGCCTGACCCAGGGGCATGTATCCCTTTTGCGTTTATTTCCGGCTATGCGTTCGACCCACCATGCTTGATTATTTGATGCCTGTCCACGGCATCTCTTCTTCTCCATGCCGACCACTTGCACGTTAAAGGGGGGTACCTGAGCATCGCGACTCAGGGCTCTTACTGGCTCTCCAGCCCTCACCCTCTGGCCTTGTCCACGGCATCGCGACCTGGCATACCAGCGATGGCTGAGACTCGCTCGAGGGCCGGGACCCGAGGACGTAGAGCAGAAAGGGGAGCAAAGGCGAGAGGGGAGGGACACGCGAGGACCTCTCCAAGCAACCTCACGCCTGATGATGCACGGACCCATCGGCACACCAGAGAGCGGCCCCTGATTCTCGAGATAAGTCACCACCCGGAAGCACCAGCTACCGTGGAACCATTCCCGCACCTAATGCAATCCTGTGTTAGCGACGCCGCTCTCCTTTCTCACCGAACGACGGCTGCTTGAGCGCCAAAGGGGACCTCCTAAGCATCGCGACTCAGGGGCTCTTACCGGACCCCGGGTCGCTCACCTCCTGGCCTTGACCACGGCATCGCGACCTGGCATACCAGCGACGGCTGAAGCCACCTTGGGACTGGGACCTGTCGGCGCAGTGCACCAAGCCCTCGTGAGGTTCGAAAGGGAGAACTGAGCTAAGATGGAATGAGCAACTCGCACAGTTCTACGACAAGGGTTATATTAACAAAACAGGATCACAGGCACCTTACAAGCCCCCACGGGACGCGTCTTTGATTCCTCGCAGGGAACAGATCCTAAAAGGACGATAACTACACGCGCCCCTGAAAAAGACGCCATCATCAACAGTGGGCCGTCGAGCATCGGCACCAACCCCATCCAGATCAGAGTCGGCGGCGGCCTGACGAGCCCGCCCTACTCCAGGAGCGGCGCCGGCTCGAGGGCTCGTAGCTGTCGTCGCTCATCTCCGGAGTCGCGAAGAGCTCGCCGGAGTCGCTGGAACCTCCAACGCCTCTGCCACCTGAGGAGCCGCCAAGGGAGCGGTCGGCGGGCCCAGTCCTCGCCGTAGCAGGGTCACGACCACCTCTCCCGGGGCAGCACTCCAGCCGGCGCCCGTTCGCATCGAAGACCTTGAAGAACATCACCGAAGCACCGTCGTACTCCAAGTCGATCGCGAGGGCGCCTCTTGTCCTGCAAACCCAGGCGATTTCGCTCTAGCCTCGAGTCATGAAGACCTCCCCGGGGAAATGATCACGACCTCTGCCTCTGTCGCGAGGGTGCTGCAGCCGGCGTGCTGCAGCCAAAGCTCCAGGAGCTCTCCCTGCCAGATGATGGAGGCGAAGAAGGGAGGAAGGCGAATCCAAGACTGAGGAGGCATGGTGGTGTGGATCATGAACTCTCGGGAGGAGCCCTCGGTGTGGACCCCAGGGGGGACGACCCACAGCTTCGTAACCCGTCGGCGCCGACGGCGGCGCCGCCCGTGGCGATCAGCATCGACTCTTTCAGGGCCCTCGATGTGGGCATACAAGAGAAGCGGGAACCCCGGCGGTGGCCGCTCGCGCCAGGGCCTCGACACCACCTGATGGGCCCCCTCGTCTAGGCCGCGGAGGGCGAGCCGTTTCTTCGGCGGGAGCGCATCTGGTTCCTCTCGGGGAGCCTTTCCCTTCTCTGCCGTCGAGAACCGGCGGATCGGAGCCATTGCAGCAAGACGGAGGAAGGACCGAGAAGAAGGAGAAGCAAGAAGGGATGGACTGGAAGGGCGCGTGCCATTCCGTACTTATGGCCGGCGAAGGCCAACCACCGACCTCCACGATCATAGGTAATCATGACCCACTTTGCATGCAGGGACTTGTCCAATCCGTGCAGTTGCCGAGGCGCCGTGGGGAAGTGGAGACGCCCACGCCCAGTCAACCGCCACGCGGCGCCCAAGGCCGCAGGCTGTTAGGGCCCGCGGTGCTTCGCCCTTTCGCCTCCCTGCACGGCCAAGTCCAGGAGTGCCTTGGGCCCGGGGGCTACTGTTGGTGTTCTGGGAACGGGGGTCCCCAGACTTGCCTGCCTGCGGCCTGCGGCGTGGCTCAAAGGGGGCCCAGCACGGCCCGTCTTCATCAACACAGACCCAAGACCCTCGCGAGGGGCCAAGCCTCGTGGGGCGGACGACACGGAGCTTCCTCAGGCACGGCCTCATCAGGCTGGCTCGCGAGGAGGCGGAGAGATCAAGGCAGGGTACCTCATGAGGTGCCCGTGACGCAAGCCATGACGACCACGGGCGCCAGGCGGGCGCCAGCCCGCGCAGTGTCCTCCTTTCCTCTTTGCTGCAAAGGGGGAAAGCGCAGGCGAGAGCATCAAGCAAAGGAACCCGTTTCGGTGCAACGAGACCAAGACCAGTCCAACGGCAGGGAGGAAGTCATTGTGGAGCCCAAGCCAGCGTCACCACCAGAGTCTTTGGCAGGCGAGGACCAACTTTAGTCAGGATAAGTGTACCAGATGTTCCCCTTCAAAATGGCCAATTTTTGGCGCCCTTCCCGCTTAATATTTGGGGAAGAGGCCCAGGTCCTTTGCCTATAAATAGGACTAGCCACCCACAGGGTAGAAGGATGGAGAATCGGCCACCCAGAAACTAGCTAGGACCGCAATCGAGAAGAGAGAGAGAGAAGGGTGACTGAACTCCTCCTAGCAGTTTGTCGCCCCAGCCAGGAACAGACCCTCGCGAGGCTGTTCTTCCTTGTATAGCTCATCATCATCAGCCCAAGAGGCAATCCACCACACCACACACTGGAGTAGGGTATTACACCACAACGGTGGCCCGAACCAGTATAAACCCTGTGTCTCTTGTGCTGTTCTTTCCATAGCTTAGATCTTAGCGAGGCGGAGGGGTGCAGGTAGGTAGAAGGCAAAATCTCCGCGCGCACCCCAGTGTTCGAACCTCAAGGGTCTGTCGGAACCCGAAATCCGACAGACTTCCTATCAATAAAATGGATACTTGATTAAGGATTCTGGCTCCATGAAGAAAAAAAGGGTGGGAGGGTGGGAAAACAAATGCATCTTGGGATGGATGAAACAAACACCATTGAAAAGAAGTGATAATTGATCTTGCAAATGTTGAAGGGATCGGCTTAACTTGAAGAGAAGCACGCCGGTTGAGAAGAAAGTGAGATGACAAACTTGATGACCGAAAGGATTAGCATTCACATCGAAATATGAGAACACCGCTTAGGGAAAGTATGGAATCAACACTTGACATTGAAGCAACTCGAATACCACAACTCAAAACAAAACAAAGGATTTGGCTTGCAGAATAAGCCGGAAACAAACATATGATAGAGATTTACCCAATCCCATATCATGCATCTGTCGGAAAGATATTCTAGGAGCTACTTGAATTCCCACCTATAAACTCCCGAAACTTTCTAGTTATGCAATCTGGTGTTGGGGATACAGGGAGGCACAATATATATCACACAACTGACAAGCCCTACGCTCCACTGTATCCATCCGTCAACACATAACTAAGAAAACTCCAGAAATCATCTACCTCAACCTTCGAAATGCATCCATTATACGAGTTATGGCAATACTCCCAAACTCCCGCCCCAGTACTGGGTGGCGTCGAGGTTATCTCACCACTAACTGCATAAAAGAGATTTTTGATGTCGGCAAACTCAGGTATTCCAGAACTGCAACGATAAAATTGCGACGACAACACCGCGGAGCTCAACTCCCCGGGACACTGCCACAACCCCTAAATGTCAGGAGGCACCAAGAACAATGTTCTCGTCACAAGAATATAGATACGATCCCAAGATACCCGCGTGATCCTAATCTTTTAGTGAAATTAGAGGAGAGGAAAGTCAAAACATCTACGTCAGGAGCCCTCACCAGAGCGACGAAGGGACTGAGGAGTAAAAAGAATCATACTCTCCATTATATATAATCCTAAGACTCAAAACATTTTTTCTAGACTCAACAATGTCAGCGATTCGATCAAGCAGGGGGCTCCTAAGTCGGGGATGGCTCTGATACCAACTTGTAATGCCCACGATGCGGCTATATCTCCCACGTGTCGAGGCACGACTTAGAGGCATAACCGCATGGTGGTTTTGTCGCAAGAGGGGTAATCTTCTCACAATCCCATGTACTGAATAAGAAAGGGATAAAGAGTTGGCTTACAATCGCCAAATCACACAAATATGTGTTAAACATACATCATCCAGAGTACAATCAAGGTCCGACTATGGAACCAAAATAAAAGAAGACCACCCCAAATGCTAGATCCCTGATCGTCCCAACTGGGCTCCACTACTGATCATCAGGAAACGACACATAGTAACGACCAAGGTCCTCGTCGAACTCCCACTTGAGTTCGGAAGCATCACCTGCACTGGTATCATCGGCACCTGCAACTTTTGGAAGTATCTGTGAGTCACGAGGACTCAACAATCTCACACCCGCGAGATCAAGACTATTTAAGCTTATGGGTAGGATAAGGTAATGAGGTGGAGCTACAGCAAGCGCTAAGAAAATATGGTGGCTAACATACGCAAATAAGAGTAAGATGAGAAGCTATGCAACGGTCTAAAAGCTATAAGTGATCAAGAAGTGACCCTAAAACTACTTACGTTCAAACATAACCCAAAACCGTGTTCACTTCACGGACTCCGCCGAAAAGAGACCATCATGGCTACACACGCAGTTGATTCATTTTAATTAAGTCAAGTGTCAAGTTCTCCACAATCGGATGTTAACAAATTCCCATCTGCCACACAACCGCGGGCACGGCTCTCGAAAGCTTATACCCTGCAAGGGTGTCCCAACTTAGCCCATCACAAGCTCTCACGATCAACGAAGGATATTCCTTCTCCCGGAAAGACCCGATCAGTCTCAGAATCCCGGTTACAAGACATTTCAACAATGGTAAAACAAGACCAGCAAAGCCGCCCAAATGTGCCGACAAATCCTGATAGGAGTTGCACATATCTCGTTCTCAGGGCACACCGGATGGGCAAGACGTCGGGTTGGCATAGACCCTGGTTGCCCAGGGGGCGCCGGACAACACCCAGTTCGGATCAACACTCAGAGGAGCACTGGCCCAGGGGGGGTAAAATAAAGATGACCCTCGGGTCCTCGGAACCCAATGGAAAAGGCTTAGGTTGTTTGGCAACTGTAAAACTGAGGTTGGGCCTTGCTGGAGGAGTTTTATTCAAAGAAAACTGTCAAGGGGGTCCCATAACCCCAACCGCATTAGGACCGCAAAAATCAAGGAACATAACACCGGTGTGACGGAAACTAGGGCGGCAAGAGTGGAACAAAACACTGAGCAAAAGGCCAAGCCTTCCACCCTTTGCCAAGTATATAGATGCGTTAATTAAATAAGAGATATTGTGATATCCCAACATATCCATGTTCCATGATGGAACAACCTGCAAGGCACCTGCAACTAGCAACGCTATAAGAGGGGCTGAGCAAAAGCGATAACTTAGCCAAACAATGGTTTGCTAGGAACGTGGGTTAGAGGCTTGACATGGCAATATGGGAGGCATGATAAACAAGTGGTAGGTAGCGCGACATAGCGATAAAATGAAAAACTAGAAAGCAAAGATAGAAGTGATATCGAGGGTAATGGTCATCTTTCCTGAGATCCCGCCAGGAGTAACGACCACTGGTGGGTGTGTCTGGGGCGTTACAAGCCTCTAGTGAAACCTATGGCCCCTGAGTCTATTTTCCATTATATATTTTCAGATCTACAAACCAAAAATACCAAAATTATCATGCTGCAATTTATTTACTTTTATTTTGTTTTACGTTTTAGCAATCTTTTATACCTATATCTATCAGATCTCACCTCAATTGATCGTGAAGGGATTGACAACACCTTTATCGCATTGGGTGCAAGTGTTTGATTGTTTGTGCAGGTGCATAGATTGGAGACTTGCTTGTACCTCCTACTGGATTGATACCTTGGTTCTCTAACTGAGGGAAATACTTTTATCTACTTTGCTGCATCACTCTTTCCTCTTCAAGGGAAAAACCAATGCAAGCTCAAGAAGTAGCACTTCCTATACGCTTCCATCGGGCTTTGGTAATCCTTGTTTACTTGTCTCACTACGGGCTGCGAGTCTCCATGGATGATCAACTTCTTGATTCCCAATTCTATTGCAATTCTGAGCCCAGCAAGGAGCCCCTCATATTCTAAAGTGTTATTTGTGGCCTCCTCCCGAGGGAAGTGCATTTGAACCACATACTTGAGATGTTCTCCAGTGGGTACAACAAGAAGCACGCCAGCTCCTGCGCCCTACAATGAGAAAGCACCGTCAAATTACTTGATCCATTCTTGGGGTGCTTCCTTGCCGAGGATAGCTATTTCTGAAATTTCTTCATCTGGGGTGGGCGTCCATTCTGCGATGAACTCTGCTAGTGCCCTGCTCTGCATGGTTGAGGTACTCTCATACTTCAGACCAAAACTTGATAGCTCTAATGCCCATTCAACTTTCTTGCCAGTGGCCTCAGGGTTCCTCAGTATGTGTTGAAATGGGAAACGAGTGACAACTCTGATCTCATGGGCTTGGAAGTAGTGGCGTAGTTTCTTGGAGGACATGACGAGGCCTAAGATCAGCTTTTGCACTCTAGAGTACCTTGACCTAGCCCCCTGCAGCAGGGAGCTGACAAAGTACACTAGACATTGAACCATTTTCTTCCTTGTCGTGGTCTTGGAAATGCCTTCGCTAACTTGCTCTTCTTTCTCACGATATGTGCTTGATTTTGCCGTGACTGGTTCAGTTTCTCCTCCGGAGGGAGCGGCTGTCGTAGCCGCTTCTTCATCCGTTTCCCACAGCGCCATCAGCGTTGCACTAATCACTGGATTCGGTGCCGCCAAATATAGCAACAACGGCTCTTGTGGCCTAGGAGCGACTACGGTGGGGGTAGAGGAAAGGTATGCTTTCAGATCTCACAGTGCAGCTTGTACCTCCGAGGTCCACTTCATTGGCCTTGCCTTCTTCAAAATTTTGAAGAACGGCATGGCACGCTCGGCAGACTTGGAAATGAACCTACTCAACGCAACAACACATCCAGTCAGGCGCCTAACGTCCTTCACAGTCCTGGGCGCTTGAATCTGCTCCATTGCTCTAATATTGTCGGGGTTAGCTTCTATCCCTTGGTGAGATACAAAGAAACCCAGGATCTTGCTGAAAGGTACGCCAAACACGCACTTCTCAGCATTTGACTTTAGATTGATCTTGCCCAAGTTTGCAAATGTTTCTTCTAAATCTTGAACGAGTATTGATGTCTCCTTGGTTTTGACCACTATATCATCCATGTAAGCTTCTACATTTTTGTGCAACTGTGATCCAAAACCAATTTGCACTACTCTGGCAAAAGTGGATCTAGCGCTTTTTAACCCGAAGGGCATTCGTACAAAGTAGTACATGCCACATGGAGTTATGAACACAGTTTTCTATTTATCTTCCTTAGACATGAATATATGAGGATATCCTGAGTATGCATCCAAAAAGGAAAGCATATCGCACCCAGGAGTGGAATCCACGATCTGGTCAGTGTGTAGAAAAGGGAAAAGGGTCCTTCGGGCATGCTTTGTTCAGATCTGTGAAGTCTATGCAAAGCCTCCATTTCCCATTCCCCTTGCGCACTACCACTAGGTTCGCTAACCATGCTGGGTGCAAAACTCCTCGGACCAAACTAGCTGCTTCAAGTTTCTTGATTTCCTCGGCAATAAATTCCTGTCCTTCCAAAGCTTGCTTTCTAAACTTCTTCTTAATGGGCCGGGCATGGGGATAGACAACAAGGTGGTGCTCAACTACCTCCTTGGGAACTCCCGGGATGTCAGATGGCTTCCAAGCAAACACATTGACAGTCGCCCGCAGGAAGGCAACAAGCATTCTTTCCTATTTGTCAACAAGGGTGGCAGTGATGGTGAACGTACCGTCAATGCCATCCTGCCTTGCCGGGACCTTCTTTGCAGCAGGTGAAACAACCTTAGACCTTTTACTAGTGGAACTCTGCAGTAGGCCGTCACCAGGAGCAGCGCACTCCGGAGAGGCGCGCTTCCTGGACTCCTTGTCGGTGTCCTCACTAGTCTTCTTTCCTTTCTTGGTTTCCTTGGTGGGAGCTGCAGCTTCAGCGGCCTCAGTGGCTAGCGCATCCCGATACATCTTATCCACACATATGATTGCATCCTTCTTGTCTGACGAGATGGAAATGACGCCCATCGGCCTTGGCATTTTCATAGTGTTGTAGGCATAGTGGGATGCCGCCATGAACTTTGGCAGAGCTGGACGGCGAAGAATTCTGTTGTATGACAAGGGGAGTTCGACAACATCAAACACAACCTTCTCGGTCTGGTAATTCAGTTCTCCCCCAAATGTTACCGGCAGCATGATCTTCCCCTTAGGACGGCTCCTGCCGAGATTGATTCCTTGGGGCGTGCCAGTAACCTTGAGCTCTTCATGTGGTATCTGTAGTTTGCTAATCACCTTGGGGGAGATTTGATTCAATCCTGCCCCACCGTCAACTAGCATCTTTGTGACTTTGAGGTTGCGAATTGTTGGTGAAACCAACAACGGCAGACACCCTACTTCGATGGTGTGGTTAGGGTGATCCTCTTCATCCAAGATGATAGACATGTGGGACCATTTGAGCGGCTTTCGGGAATCTGCTGCAGGCTCCACGACATAGACTTCACGCGCCCACTGTTTGAGCTGGCGGTGAGAGTGCAAAGAAGCGCCTCTGTCAATGATCAGGGCCTCAATTGTTTTGTAGAATTCTTGCTCACTGGTTTCCTCTTCATCACTTTCATCATCACCTTCCTTCTTTTCGCAGCCTCTAGCAGGTTTCTCTTTTGGCCGAGGGGTCTTACCATGGCGGCCTCCTCTGCCGCCTTGGCCATTCCTGCCAGCACCTTCTTGGTCTCTCTCCTTGTCATGCTTCTCATACTCAGCCTTCTACTTCTTGACAAGTTGCTCAACTTGATGACACTCTTGGATATCATGGCCCTTGGTTCGTTGGATCTTACAGTACGGTATGTCGGTCTTCTTGGATTTTTTTGCCGCCACAGCCTCCCGACAATTAGTGCACGTGGCAACTTCCTCGCCGGGGGCTTTGGTCTTGGCTTTCTTGCCGGTACTAGGGGTGCCAGAACCCTCAGCAGCTAGTATTGACTTCTCTTTTTGTGCTTCTGATTCTTCCTCTTCGGGTTACCTGCATCGTTGTCATCCTCTGAATCAACTTCGATGCCATCCTCTTCTCCGAGGAGTCGCCTCCCTTCCCCCATACGGGTGCATTTATCCGCCAAGGTGTACAACTCATTCACAATCTTGGGCAACCGGACGTTCACTTTGGAACATATCCTTCTGTTGCGCGTGTTTGACTAGAATGCGTCTATTACGGCTGCCGGGTGGATATCTGGAATGTTCCTATGTACCTAGCTAAACCTCTGCATATAGTTCTGCAAAATTCCCCCTTCGTTTTGTGGAAGGAGTTGCAAGTCGTTGGGCCATCCTAGTTGTTGGTGGCCACCGATGAAGGCACCAACAAACTCACTGCACAGGTCAGCCCAGGATGAAATGGAATTCTCTGGTAGGTACATCAGCCACAACCTCACGTTTGGCTTGAGCGCCAAAGGGAAGTAGTTGGCGAACACCTTCTCATCTCTTCCCCCAACAGCTTGAACAACAATTGTGTAAATGCTCAAGAACTCTACCAGGTTCAACTTTCGATCGTACTTTTCTGGTAACTCTAGTTTGAAGACACAGGATGAGGGCCAGTGAACTTGCGGCAGCTCATGAATGAAGGCCGGGCATCCAACCTCAAAGGGTAGGTAGCCGCCATCACTGGGCGCGGGCTCGTTGACATCTGAGCTTTTACGCCTGTCAGATTGACGGCGGGTCTCCCGGCGCCGTTCTATGGTGACGTGTGCGTCTTCTCTTCGCCGATCCTCCAGGACTTGCCGCTGATCTCGATGGGCTCGTGGATCAGACAAAGGCATTGATGCCTCATCGGGCTCCTGGTCACGTGGTTCTGGTTGTGGCCTCTGCGCTGGCTATTGTGGCGGGGACTACACAGTTGGAGTGCCCCCCTCAACACGATCAACAACTCAGGCTATTGTCGCCGCCTGTGGGTGTCGCAATGGCCCCACCCGTTGAGATCCCTTCGCTTCATCAAAGCCGATCAAGCTCTGGATTGTGGCTCTCCACTCATCCATTTGATCAGCCCCTGGCGGGAATCTTAGCAGGAGTTGGGCCCATGCCATGGCTTCCAAATCAGTGCTTGGCATCAATGATGAGTCAGACCGCGATGCCGCTCAACTCCTAGTAGTACCAGCAGGGGCGACATCGCATTCTCGTTGCTATGAGCCAGCCGCCATGGTAGTTCGGTGATGAGTAGGGTGTGCCTGAGGGTTGACGACCCTGTTCGGCGCTCTGTCTTGGTTGTTCTACCCTTGGAAAGGCGTGTGCCCCGCAGCCATGCCCGTAACAGGGCAGCTAGGGGGTCATGGCTCGCACAAGAACGGGCGTTGTTGCTGCAGGTGCGCCCACTAGCGCGGCGGGGAGGCGGAGACTGAATGTCCTCCCTGCCCGCATCCTGTGGAATATGGCCGTCGGGACGTTGTTGATGCCGCTCTCCCCCGGGATCTTTCGCTCCATCTTTGGCCATAGGGGGCACGACGACAATGCTGCCTGTGCTGGTCATGTCACCTATGGCACTCACGTCTCCCAATGCTGCCGCGATGCCTACGGGATCAGCAGCTGCGTGCGAGGTGGCCTTCGAAGTGGAAGGATGAGCTATTGCGCCGGGCTTCTTCTTGGGCTCCATGGATGATGAAGCCAATGATAAAGAAGACGATGATGAAGATTGATGCGCTATTCACAACTTCATATTCATGCAAGCGCTTCCCCCTACCTGGCGCGCCAAAGATGTCCTGGTGTAACACGATCACCTATGGGGCGATCGGCCCCTTGTGGTTCGGCGAGGGGGAAGGTCACGTTGCACAAAGAGCAAAACCATGAAGAAGCGCGACAATGGTGGCACTGGTGGTTTTTTACCCGGGTTCATGCCACTGAGAAGCGTTAGGCCCTACTCCTGCTTGGGTGTATTGAGGGAAGGATCACGATGGGCACATAGTACTCAAGCCCGGCAAGGTCACCTCGGGGAGAGCAGTGTAACACCCATAATGCGGCTATATCTCCCACGTTTCGGGGCACGACTTAGAGGCATAGCCGAATGGTAGGTCTGTCACAAGAGGGGTAATCTTTACACATCCCATGTACTGAACAAGAAAGGGATAAAGAGTCGGCTTACAATTGCCACTTCACACAATACATAAATAGTCATACATCATCCGGAATACAATCAAGGTCCGACTACGGATCCAAAATAAAGAAGACCACCCCAAATGCTAGATCCCCGATCGTCCCAATTGGGATCCTCTACTGATCATCCGGAAAAGAAACATAGTAACGGGCCGAATCCTCGTCGAAATCCCACTTGAGTTCAGTAGCGTCCACTGCACTGGCATCATCGGCACCTGCATCTGTTTGGAAGTATCTTTGAGTCACGGGACTCAGCAATCTCACACCCGCGAGATCAATACTATTTAAGCTTAAAGGTAGGAACAGGGGTAGTGAGGTGGAGCTGCAGCAAAGCACTAAGCATATATGGTGGCTAACTTACGCAAAAGAGAGCGAGAAGAGAAGCAAAGCATAGTTGAGAAGCTAATAGTGATCAAGAAGTGATCCTGAAGCTACTTACGCTCAAGCATAACACGAGACCGTGTTCTCTTCCCGGACTCCGCCGAAAAGAGACCATCATGGCTACACGAGCGGTTGATTCATTTTAATTAAGTTAAGTGTCAAGTTCTATACAACCGGATATTAACAAATTCCCATCTGCCCATAACCACGGGCACGGCTTTCGAAAGTTCAAAACCCTACAGGGGTGTCCCAACTTAGCCCATCACAAGCTCTCACGGTCAACGAAGGATATTCCTTCTCCCTGGAAGACCCGATCAGCCTCGGAATGCCGGTTACAAGACATTTCGACAATGGTAAAACAAGACCAGCAAAGCCTCCCGATGTGCCAACAAATCCCGATAGGCGTCACACGTATATCGTTCTTAGGGCACACCGGATGGGCCAGGCATCGGGTTGGCATAGACCCTGGTTGCCGAGAGGGCGCCGGACATCGCCCAGTTTGGACCAACACTCAGAGGAGCACTGGCCCAGGGGTTTAAAATAAAGATGACCCTTGAGTCCGCAGAACCTAAGGAAAAATGGCTTAGGTGGCAAATGGTAAAACCAAGGTTGGGCCTTGCAGGAGGAGTTTTATTCAAAGCAAACTGTCAAGGGGTTCCCATAACTCCCAACCGCGTAAGGAACACAAAATCAAGGAACATAACACCGGTATGACGGAAACTAGGGCGACAAGAGTGGAACAAAACACCAGGCATAAGGCCGAGCCTTCCACCCTTTACCAAGTATATAGATGCATTAAAGTAAAGAAGAGATAGTAATGATATCCCAACAATCTCCATAGTTCCAACATGGAACAAACTTCAACTTCACCTGCAACTAACAACGCAATAAGAGGGGATGAGCAAAGCGCTAACATAGCCAAACAATGGTTTGCTAGGAAAGGTGGGTTAGAGGCTTGACATGGCAAAATGGGAGGCATGATATAGCAAGTGTTAGGTAGCGCGGCATAGCAATAGAGCGAACAACTAGAAAGCAAAGATAGAAGTGATTTCGAGGGTATGGTCATCTTGCCTGCAAAGTTCTTAGAGTTGACGAAAGCTTGATCCTCATTAGCGTACTCAACTGGTTCCTCGATCACGTACTTGTCTCCCAGCTCTACCCAAAGCAAGAACACAAGAAAAGGACCAACAATCAATCACAGTGCAATGCACAAGAAACATGATGCAAAAATATGGCATGATATGCGAGATGTGATATTCAATGCATAAGCGTGCTCCGGAAGGAAAATATTGATGAAGGCATCAACTTGGAAAACCAAGTGTGCCACTAGAAATATGAGATTATTTCGTTCGAAATTGATATAAAGATCACTGGAATCGGATGCACGGTTTGCAAATGGCAAGCAAAACAATAATGGCACAATTCTGCGATTAACAGCACGATGCCATCTAGAATGCAACAAGAAACTAAGCTACTGCACTCCAACATAGCAACAAGGCATATGGCAGTGATGTACTCAAGATGATTGACAAAACATGAACACCGAGCTACGGCTAAAACTCACAAGAGCAGGTTCAAACAAGCATGACAAAAGTGCAAAAGATATCAACTTCACAGTCTTGGTGAAAATTACTAACATGCGAGGAATAACATCAGGAAGCAATGTTTAGAGCAAGAAAACAACATTCTACAGGAACATATCATAGCAATACAAGGCATGGCATGAATCTACTAAATGCATAGAACAAAAGTCCCTTAATGACCATGAGCCAAAAAGGCACAGAAGATATGATGGCACACATGTAAACATAGCAAGTTTTATTAAAAGTTTCAGACTTAGCAGAAAACTGAGCATGGCATAAGCAGAGTTATGAAGGCATCTTTGTGAGCTCAAATCACTCATCACAAAGCATTGCATGACAAAACAAGCATAGAAACAACAAGATGACATGTTCAAGAAGATAACCATGCCAAGAGCAAGTTCATAGCATCCATGGATCACTAGCAACAACCATGGCAGAATTGATTAACATGTAAACAATCGGCCAGGAACATTTTATAGAAAAAGTAGAGCAAGATTAATACATGCTAGGGCACTCCATAATTGCAACCAGGGGCATGAATGGATAGAGCATAACCATATGTACAAAACATCCTTACTGAAGATACTCAAAACAAGCATGGATCTCACTGTAGCATCATGTTTACATGTCATAAGAATAACAACAGAACAAGACTTTGCAATATCACAAAGGCTACTTTGCATGCTTGTGCTAGTCACCACATTGATCAGAAAAATACATGGCAAGCACCTCTATAAAGATGGCATGGCATAGATCAAAACACACGTAGAGCTCATGCCCATAAGAAGCACACATCAAATGTGGCAAAAATGACAAATCACCCTAAACTGATAAGCAGCAGTAGTAAACAATTTATAGCACTCTTGCATCAATGATTTGAGAATCAATATGGACTCAAACAAGCATGAAACAATGGAATGAAATGAGGAGCTTCTCCCAATGAACATTTTGATATATCATGTGCATGAAACAGAGCTACGGTCATGGAGTTATGACGCGTTGAACAGAGCATTAAAATATGAGGGGGAAAGGATTTAGTGGAAAAATCAACCTCTCGAAAACTGGATCTAGGGTTTGAGCACAGACGCCGAGGATCGCCGGAGATGATGGGGACGGCGGCGGGAGTGGGAGAAGGGGGTCGCCGGAGTGCATACTCGCCGGATCCGGCCCTCCCGCGGCCGGATCTGGCCGGAGGAGCGGCGACGGCGAGCAGGCACGCCGAGGCGCGGCCGGGCGGTGACTGGTGGCGGCGAGGCGGAGCGGCGAGGCGGACGGTCGGCGGCAGGCGGACGACGGCTGGAGGCGCGGGCGATCGGGCGCGCGGGCGGGCCGGTGGGGCTCCCGCGGGCTCGGGCGGGCCAGCGGCAGCTGGCGGCGGAGGATGCCACATGGCGCCCTCTGGTTGGCCACGAGCGGCGGTGGGTTTCGTCCGGCGAGGGGCGGACACATCTGGTGGTGGCGGGGGATGAAATTTAGTGTTTGGGACCCGAATTTGAGGAGGGGTGCACATATTTATAGGTAGGAGGAGGTAGGAGTGTCCAAATGGGGTGTAGTTTTCGCCCACGCGATCGTGATCCGACAGCGGAGGACATGGAAGAGGTTTGGATGGGTTATTGGGCCATTTTGGAGGGGTGTTGGGCTGCAACCCACAAGAGGCCTTCACAGTTACCCGGTTAACTGTTGGAGTATCAAACAGACTCCAAATGGCACGAAATTTGATAGGCAGTCTACCGGTAGTGTACCAAGGCCACTTGGAAAATCTCGGTCCATTCCGAGGATGTTTAACACCCGCTCACAAAAACATACAAGAGGGGGTACGCCGGAGGACGTAGGAGTGTCGGATTGCAAAACGGACAACGGGGAAAATGCTCGAATGCATGAGACGAACACGTATGCAAATGAGATGCACATGATGACATGATATGAAATGCATGACATGAACAAAATGCAAAACGAAGACAAAACCCAACCACGAAGGGAATCTCATAACTTAAAGCCGGAAATGGCAGAGCCGGAGTTACAAATATGGTAAGTTACATTCGGGGTGTTACAAGCAGCTACTCGCATACAAGTGTGCCATGGTCCGAATCCTTCTCTAGTTTGCCATGGTCCTCCTTTTATAGGCTAAGGGGTAACAATAGTGGCAAAATAGTCATTATCTAATGATTAGATAGCTAACAGTGCTATCATACCTAACTCTGGCAGTTAGGATAAAGTACATTAAATGCACTACTAGGTGTCATGCTGAGGGTGCAGCCCGGCAAGCCTGCCGTTCCGCTTAACAATCTTCTGCTTATCTTCTTGACATGCCTCTGGACGGGTGTCATTTGGATAAATCCTGTCTTCCAATGGGCCACCACGTGCTTAGTAGTGGCCACTTAGTCACTTGGGGGATCGACACAGCACTGATAAGTGACTTGTGTCACTGTGCAGTGGAGCGGTGGTGTCTTGGCGGGGATCCCGCTCCAGGCGGACCCGGCAAGATTTGCCGGGGAAATCTTGGTCTTGTCATTGGGATGGCCTTGACCGAGCCAGGCTCTCCTGCCCGGCAAGAGGCTCCTTCCCAAAGGTGATATTCTTCTGTTTTGGCTTGTCTTGGCATTGTTGATATGCTCTTTGACCTCTCAAAGAGCTGCTTCCCTAGCTCGATCTTGCTTCGGGTGCTTGGTGTGGTTGTCTGACGCTATCATGCTTGTGTACAGTCCGGGAAACATACGTGAATGTTTGTTGTACCGTCAGGGGTGATGATGAGGACATCAATACCATTGTTACACCCACAACCCCTACTGCTATACATACTGGACCAATTACTAGAGCTCCCTTACGCCAATTGAATTACTAGGTACTTTCGTTTCTTGGTAACAATTCTAATATTCATGAGAATATGACGCAGCCTAAATTGGATACATTTGTTTTGATTACAAATGAAGGGCCTAGCTTGGACAAGAAGGATGAACAATGGAGAAAGATCAAGCATGGAGTTGATGGCATGTGCAAGGGAAGCAACAATGGAGTTTCAAGTGATGATTTCACTACTTTGAAGCCACCATAATGAGTGCATGAAGGTGTGGACGAAATATACAAGATGCTACTTCATAAATTTGTCCATAGGCTATAATATGTGTTGCGTCACCTTATTATCGGCGAGGCCCATGTAATTTCGAAATACTTCAGTATAGGTTGTTTTTAGAGTCCGTATGTGTGGGGAAATAGAGTTAAGGATTGGGTTTGGACCCCGCCTCCAAGGGGTCACAAAATTCCCCCTACTCCTCCATCTTTACAGCCCTTAGGGCGTCGTTTAGACTTTGGGTTTTGTTTAGATTAAAGTTCGCCAAAGCTGCAACTTTGCATACTTTGTTTATGTTCAATGACCAGACCAAGACGTCACATAACCCCACCTTGATCAATAAAGCTTTCCTATTATATTCGCAATATCCATATTGCAATTTTAGTTTCTTGCACATTCTTCATTTTCTTCCAGGAAATAGACCCTCGTCGTCAGGTTGATCATGCTCCGGCATGGTCAATAACCTCTCGGAGTTGGTTTACTGATTGCTAAATCGCGACATCCTTGCACGTTCATAGTCGGATCAGCAAAGTCTACTCCTTCAAAAACGATAATCACCATCTCATTGAAAATTTGGGCCCTTTGCCTCTATTAGAGAGCACCTCAAGTATGTGATTCAGATGCATTTCCCCAGTGAGAAGGCAACAAACAACACTACTTAGTATGAAGGACTGTTTGCCGGTCTCAGGATTGCGGCAAACCTTGGAATCAAAAAACTCATTATCAGAGGTGACTCACATTTAGTTGTGAAGCAAGTCAATAAGGATTATCAGAGCCCGTTGATAGAAGCGTACATTGATGAAGTGAGAAAATTGGAAGAGAACTTTGACGGATTGAATACGGAGCATGTTCCTCGTGTTGAGAACATCATAGCAGACGATATGCCAAAGAGTGCCGCACTCAAGCTACCTTTGGAACTAGGGACTTTTGTGCTCCATTTAACTCGGCCATCCATAACACCATCAGTTGGGCAGAAAAAGAGAAGAAAGTTGAATATCGGCAAGTACTTTCCTGTCGAGCTCCCAGAAGCCATTGGCAAGGATGTTGCTGGGTACAACAACAAGCTTGCCGGTGAGCATCAAGCTCCAGCAAGAACCCAAGTCCTTGCCATTGAAGCTACCGCTCCCGCAGCTGAAGATATTCCTTTAATACTTGTTGTTGTCGAGCCACATGCTCCGGCATGGGCACAACAGATCATTCATTTCCTTCAGATAGGGGAACTTCCCGTAGATCAAGAAGCTGAAAGAGTAGCCTGTCAATCTAGTATGTATCATTTTGTCGGCAACGACCTGTGCAGAAAGGGACCAAATGGGATGAAATTGAAGTGTATTTATCGGGAAGATGGACAGAAGTTGTTGGCCGAGATACAGGGGGATATGTGGCTCTCATATAGGATCAAGGGCCCTTGTCGGCAAAGCTTTCAGGCAAGGTTTCTATTGGACCACTACGCTCCAGGATGCAACTGAGCTAGTAACCAAGTGTGAAGCATGCCATTTTCATTCAAAGCAATCACATAAGCCAACCCAAGCTATTCAAACAATCCCTCTCTCATGGCCCTTCTCGATCTGGGGCTCGACATACTGGGCCCTTTCCCACGAGCTGTCGGCTGCTTTGAGTACTTGTATGTTGTAATCAACAAGTTCACAAAGTGGGTAGGAGTGGAACTAGTGAGGAAGGTGACAACATATTTAGCCGTCAAGTTTTTCAAAGGACTTGTTTTCTGTGTTGGAGTGCCCAACATGGTCAACACCAACAATGACACAAAGTTCACGAGTCGCACCTTCATGAAGTACCTAGAGAACCTTGACAACAAGATTTGTTTTGCATCAGCTACTCACCCAAGGAGCAACGGCCAAGCAAAATGAGAAAATGTTGAAGTGTTGCGCGGTCTCAAGACGCGAACTTTCGACAAGCTGCACAAATGTGGAAGACGCTGTATTCATGAGTTGCCGTTGGTTCTTTGGTCACTCAAAATGACAACAAATTGAACTACTAGCCAGACATCCTTCTTCCTGGTTTATGGTGCAGAAGCAGTTCTCCCTATGGAACAAATGTACGCTTCACCTCGAGTGCTCTCTTATGATGAGCTTGAGCAAGAGCATCTCCATCGATGATGCCACGCTCTTTGAGGAAGATCGTCTCCATGTTGTTGTACATGCTGCATGTTACCAGGAATCTTTGCACTGCTATCATAGCCACAAAGTTCACGACCGGAGCGTTGAGGAAGGCGACCTAGTTCTTCGGCGAGTTTAGTCCGCCAAGAATTCAAAAAGTTGACGCCAAACTGGGAAGGCCATTATTAGGTAGTTCGAGTCACTAGGCCTGGAGCAGTCTTCCTAGAGACCGAAGACGGCACTCCAGTGCATAACTCATGGAATATTGATCATCTTTGAAAGTTTTACCCATAAGGCGCGGGTTGCCGGGCTGCCCAGCATCCACCATTTGTACAAGTCTGCCGGCAAGGCATGTAATCTAACTCCCATAAAAGATTCAGTTGGTGATGATGGTGTGACGCCCCGAGACCGTTGCGCCAGGTGTCTTCCAGTTATTCGCCGTCGTTGCCATGTCATTCGCTTGCGTGTGCATCTTGTCATTGCATCATGTGCATTGCATCATCATGTTTTCGAAACTTGCATCCGTCCCGATCTCCTCGTTCCGTCCGTTGTCCGTTCTGAGCCCAGACACACTTGCACGCGCCCGCCGCATGTCCGAAATAGTATTTTATAAGTGGCCGGAAAATGTTGCCGGAATGGGATGATAGTTGGCGTGTGGTCTTATTATAGTGTAGATAGACCGCCTGTCAAGTTTCATCGCATTCAGAGTCTGTTTGTCGTCCCAACGATTAACTATAGCGACAATATAGTCGGTCAAACGTGGGACGTTTTCAGTCTCCGGAAACAGTCGCCGGGCCTTTCTCTCTTCTCTTTTCTCAGCCTAAGGCCTTCTGCAAAGTCCACTACCTACCGCCAGGCCTAACCTAAGCTCTCTCGTCAGCCCGCGGCCCTCCTCACGCGTGCGTCCGAAAGCTGTTCCGGACCGGACTCGGACTGTTGCTACCGTTGTGTCCGGATCATCCCCAAACATCTACAAAACATCATCGTTTTATTTGTTGGACTTCCTAACATAGTTTTTCTCGACCGCCCGATTACGATCGGAGGGACGAGGTGGCCCCTAGCCAAACCCACTCGCTATATATATTAGCCTAACCTAGACCAAATCCCTAATTCCTAGGGATCCATCCCACCGCCGCCAGACAGTTCCCCTCGGGATCCATTCCCCACCTACCAACAGCCAGATGCCCGATCCAAAAATTCGAGCTAGATCGATCCATCTGCCGTCCTACCACCTCGCCTCCTCGTTCCTGTGCCCGCAGCAGTCGAGCCCCGTTGACCGCGCCCGAGCCCTCCGTCGTCCTCACCCGTCGCCACGTCACTGGCATCCAAACCACCGGAGTGCAGCCGCCCTTCCGACCCCGTCGCCGTTCTTCCGCTGTTTTCTTCCTTATGCCTCCTCCCTCCCTCCTATGCTGATCTACCTTCACGTCTCTCTCCTCTCGCAGCATTCAGTAGGAACCCTGGCAGCCAAGTTTTGCAGCGCCGCCCTCGACCAAGAGCCCTGCCTGACTCCATGGCCGTCGTCCGGAACCTCTCCTTCGCCCCGCTACATCTCCGCCTCTAACCCGGCCGGATCGACGCAGCCCACCGCTGCACAGTCCTGTAGCCCCGCCAAGTCCCTGGAGCCGCCGCGCCTGCTGGTTCCTGCAGCGCCCGAGCTGCTCTTCCTCCCGCTGGCCTCCTCTGCGCGCCAAATCCCTCGCCGTCAACCTCTGCCTACCCTGCTGCGAGCAACAGTTCGGGATCGAGCCCACTCGCCTGCTCGTTGACCATGCCCATCGACCACGCCACCACTGGAAGGCTTCGGCCTCACCTGGCGGCCCAAATCCGTGGCCCAGCTACTCCCAGGCCTCTCTAGCCAGATCCAGAAGCCCAGCACTGCGGCCTGCCAGCTGCAGCCCACAGATCCGGCCCAGCCACCTGCCTCATCCAGCCCAGCACCAACCGGGTCAAGCCCAATGTGAGAAGCCCCCCTCCAGCCCCTGTGCATTGTTGGGCTTGTCCTAGATTTCAGCCCGTATTGTTTTTTTCACTGCTGCGAATTTGTCTATTTTTTCAGAGGTTTACAGTTTTGTAGAAAACCCCTTGCACTTCATGCATATCCTAACTAATTAACCGTGCATCGGATTAAAACAAACTTTATATGTAAAATATCTATAATTTTGTCTAGTTTAATAATATCCAACTTTCATCTATGTTTAAAATGTTTAAACCTGCTGTTTGCATTAATTTGCCTATTGCCATGCTAAAATGCTTTAATTCATAACTAAATAACCGTAGCTTGGTTTTTAATAATCTTTATATGTAAATGGGGTAGAAAAATGCCTAGTTTAACATGGTGTATTTACTTTGCATGTTTAATAACTCTAAAATATGGTTTAGGGCAGTACAGTACCAAACCTTAAAATATGCACATGAGGAGTTTCCGGACTTGTTGTTTGTTGTTCCGGCCTCATTTAAACTTGCCTAGATAGGTAGTTTTGTTTTGCTTCACCCCTTGCCATGCTAAACAACATTGAATATTGTTGAGTACCTAAACAAGATCAAACTAAATAACTTGTTGTGGTGTTTCGTCAATATGCAACGGAGTTGCATATTGAGCTCCACTTAATTTGTAGGATTGTTTGTGCATATTGCCATGCCTCATTAAACCGGACATGCATCATACTTGGTTGTGCATCATGCCATGTTCATGTGTTGGTTGTTTACTATGTTGTGTGCTTCTTTCTGGTGTTGCTTCTTCGGGTTGGTTCCGATAACGTCGCGTTTGTGAGGATTCGTTCGACTACGTCCATTTGTCTTCTTCATGGACTCGTTCTTCTTCCTTGCAAGATCTCAGGCAAGATGAGCGTACCCTCAAAATCACTTCTATCTTTGCTTGCTAGTTGCTCACTCTTTTGCTATGCCTATGCCACGATACCTACCACTTGCTTATCATGCCTCCCATATTGCCATGTCAAACCTCTAACCCACCTGGTCCTAGCAAACCGTTGTTTGGCTATGTTACCGCTTTTCTCAGCCCCTCTTATAGCGTTGCTAGTTGCAGGTGAAGATTGGAGTTCTTCCATGTTGGAACATGGATATTTTGTTGGGATATCACAACATATCTTATTTACTTAATGCATCTATATACTTGGTAAAGGGTGGAAGGCTCGACCTTATGCCTGGTGTTTTGTTCCACTCTTGCCGCCCTTGTTTCCGTCATACCGGTGTTATGTTCCTTGATTTTGCGTTCTTTACACGGTTGGGTTATAATGGGAACACCTTGACAGTTCGCTTTGAATAAAACTCCTCCAGCAAGGCCCAACCTTGGTTTTACCATTCGCCACCTAGCCTTTTCCCTTGGGAGTCACGCATCCCGAGGGTCATATTTATTTTAACCCCTCCTGGGCCAGTGCTTGTCTAAGTGTTGGTCTGACACAGAGCCACTTGCGGCGCCACCTCGGGGAAACTTGAGGGATGGTTTTAGCTGTACGTAGTGTTCATCTGGTGTTGCCCTGAGAACGAGATATGTGCAGCTCCTATCGGGATGTCGACGCATCGGACGTTCTTGCTGGACTTGTTTTACCATTGTCGAGATGTCTTGTAACCGGGATTCCGAGTCTGATCAGATTGTCTTGGGAGAAGGAATATCCTTCGTTGATCGTGAGAGCTTGTGATGGGCTAAGTTGGGACACCCCTACAGGGATTTGATCTTTCGAAAGTTGTGCCCGCGGTTATGGGCAGATGGGAATTTGTTAATGTCCCATTGTAGAAAGCCTGAAACTTATCTTAATTAAAATGCATCAACCGTGTGTGTAACCGTGATGGTCTCTTTCCGGTGGAGTTCGGGAAGTGAACACGGTGTTGGAGTTACGCTTGACGTAAGTAGTCTTGGATCACTTCTTGATCATAGTTTCTCGACCGTGCCTTGCCTTCTCTTCTCGCTCTCATTTGCGTATGTTAGCCACTATATATGCTAGTGCTTGCTGCAGCTCCACCTCATACCTTTTACCATTCCTATAAACTTAAGTAGTCTTGATCGTGAGGGTGTGAGATTGTTGAGTCCCCGTGACTCACATATACTTCCAAAACCAGCTTGCAGGTGCCGATGATATCGTGCAGGTGATGCAACCTAGCTCAAGGAGGAGCTCGGTGAAGTTCGTGTTCGTTATGTTGTTCCATTTTCCAGTTGTTCAATAGTGGAGCCCAGTTGGGGCGATCGGGGATCTGTAGCATTAGGGGTAGTCTTCTTTTATTTTGGTTCCGTAGTCGGACCTTGATTGTATCTGGATGATGTAGTGTTATATTCATGTATTGTGTGAAGTAGCGATTATAAGCCAACTATGTATCCCTTTCCTTATTCATTACATGGGTTGTGTGAAGATTACCTCTCTTGCGACATTG
This sequence comes from Triticum urartu, assembly GCF_056163025.1. Taxonomy (NCBI): domain Eukaryota; kingdom Viridiplantae; phylum Streptophyta; class Magnoliopsida; order Poales; family Poaceae; genus Triticum; species Triticum urartu. The sequence goes on along the minus strand of NC_141876.1, from coordinate 231,236,703 downwards.
CCTTCAATGCGGTTATGCCTCTAAGTCGTGCTCCGACACATGGGAGATATTGCCGCATCGAGGGTGTTACAGATGGTGTGTCTGCCATCAGTCATTTCTGACCATCAGATATGCATCTAAAGACTATGATGTAGGTCGTGGCATTTCTGCAACAAGACCCCACTTCTCTGCTCCAATTTGTAGAAGCCCCTTAGTATCTTGAAGCCAACCACATCCCTCCCTCACCTCATCAAAACAGCCACAAGGAATATATTTTGAGTGAAACCTAATATGAGTATATTTTTAGTGATATATACACCAAACTAGAGTGTTTTTCTTTCAAGTTTATGAACATGTATTATTCTATTTTGGATATGTTGCAACACACGGGCACATTGCTAGTCCTTTGTAAAAAGCCAGTCGCAAACCCTGTCCATAGTGAAATAAAGCTAAGTGTTTCGCAACTCTTATCTATCACATGTTTAATTATATGTGTTTCTCTGTGATGTTGTGACATGCTTGCCTTTGTATGGATGTAAACGAGCCGTCAAAGTTCTATATCTTTATTTTCTCTTCTTTCTTTTTCTCAAAGGATGGAAGTTTGCCTCGCGTGCATGTTTGCCGAGGGGACTGATGGTATGGATACCGACAAGTGATGTTCAAGTTAATATTCCATGATAAGAAGTACACCAATGAAAAGCAATGTTGAAAATGTTCGGATCTACAGTAGGGTGCGTCGACTGCAAATAAAAATTCCTACCCGCAGAACATCTAGGAACATGCTATGAGAGATGGATCACATTTCGTTACCACTAGACGCGCATTGCCATGCAACAGATGTATAGTTGGGACGGCGCGTCTCCAGAGTCGTCTCCTCCTCGTCAATCTCCCACGTAGTCGATCGGATCCATCGAACTAATTCACTGGAGCGGCACAAGTGGACCACCTCTAATGGCATTCACATGTGCAGGAGGAACGTCGTGCGGTGGATTACTGAGTGCGATCAAACAATTGCGGCGCGTGGAGGTCGCAAGTTGCAACACATGCAAACCCCTAGTGATGGCACCGAAGCGACCAACCAAATGAGTGTGCTGCACCTCCACTATATATATGCATCCGTCGCAGGCTCAACACTTGGGCCTCGCACAGATCCTAAAGCCCAAAGTCTGTTCGGCCTAGATCTGAGTCCAAGTAGGATCACATCTGACTCATGGAGTAGGATTGGACCTCACAAGTTCCTTCCCTTAAGAGCGCGACCCCTTAGGTTCAAGTCGGCTTGGTCGTAGGTCGGATCACCTCCGACCAGCTCGACTAGTACATGCCTCTAGCAAGGCATGCCGACCACCAAGTAGACTATGAAGCCAGTTGGCAAACCTGTACAACGTGGCACACTTATGTTCCCTTTGCCATACGATATATGTTGGTTGGCTCAAGGCGAGTGTGTCATCCTTGTGCTATCCCAACTTCTTTCTCGTTCTAGTGATGCCGATTACAAACCGAATTATCTCATAATCCATGTCACATGGCCATGCTTATCTTGGTCGGATCACACGAGGGGCCCAGAGTATATTTCTCCTAATCAGAGAGGAAAATCCCATCTTGCTCGACCATGTCTCGCAGCATGGGCCTGGACAATCCCAAAACCTACCTTTGTAACTAACCAATCACAGAGTAGCATTTGGTCGACCCAAAGCAGGTCTGTCGTCATCCCGATTACATGCGCTAGCTCAGGTCTTAGGACATGCATAGAACATATGTTGTACTAGAGACTCACATATGATATCTCGCTGCTTCTCATAGTTGGGTCTGTCCGACCCAGACCTTATCTCGACTCGGATCCGACTATGTCGAATCCGACGAAATCCTTCCGAGTCCATATTATCCGGTTAGCATCCAATGCTCCATGGCCGGTGAGACCGAGCCATCCACCATGTCATATGTTAGTCTACTCGGTTGCGCGTCCACACATCCCTTTCGACTATGGACCTTTTAGGACAGTCGTCACACAATGCATAGTCCCACAAACAAGTCACGTACTTGTTGATACACATCATTGATAATGTCCAATGACTATCATTTTTCATAAACACATAGGAAATATCATCATACATGATTATCTCTAGGGCATATCTCCAATAGTCTCCCACTTGCAGTAGAGTCAATCAAAAAAAATCGTATACCCATAGCTCTAACATGCCCCTCATGCTTGGGTTGTGGAAGTGGCTTAGTCAGTGGATCTGCAACATTTGCATCCGTGTGAATTTTGCATAACTCCATATCACCATTCTTTACAATCTTTCGTGTCGGGTGATATTTCCGGTCTATGTGTCTAGTCTTGTGGTGATTCCTCGGCTCCTTGGCTTGTGCGATGGCACTAGAATTATCACAATAAAGGTCCAACGGTTTTACCAAGGCTGGGAAAATACCAAGATCATCCATAAAGTTCCAGATCCAAACACCTTCCTTTGTAACTTCACAAGCCAGAATGTATTTGGCTTCTGTAGTAGAATTGGCCATCTTATCTTGCTTGGAATTCTTCCAGCTTACCGCTCCTCCGTTCATGACATACACGAATTCGGACTATGATCGACAATCATCTCAGCCAGTTTGGAACTGGCATCAGCATAACCCCTTACGATGAGCTCTTCCTCACCTCCATAAACTAGGAACATCTCTTTAGTCCTTTTTAGGTACTTCAAAATAGTCTTTACCACCTCCTAGTGACTCTCATCTGGGTTGGCCCGGTATCTACTTGTTATCTTTATTGCAAAGGCAACATCAGGCTATGTACATATCATGGCATACATGATGTATCAAATTGTCGAGGCATATGGAATCCGACTCATCCTTCTTGGATCATCAGATGTCAAAGTACTATGAGTCTCACTTAGCCTTATACCATGTGAGACAGGCAATAACCCTTTCTTGGCCTCACTCATGTTAAACCGCTTCAAGACTTTATCTATGTACATGCTCTGGGTCAAGCCGAGCAGCCTCCTCGATCTATCTCTATATATCTTGATGCCCAAAATGTAAACTGCTTCACTAAGGTCCTTCATTAAAAACTTGCCATTCAATGATTCCTTGACCTAGTTCAGCATCGAAAACACTATCGAGGTCCCACTCAACTGCTTGTATAAACAATATGTCATCCACAAACAAGATCAAAAACACTATCGAGCTCCCACTCAACTGCTTGTATAAACAAGTGTCCTCTTCACTTTTGATGAAACCGAGACCATGATGACCTCATGAAAATGAATATTCCAGCTCCGAGATGCTTGCCTCAACCCATAAATGGATCTCTTGAGCTTGCATACCTTACTAGCGCTAGTCAGATCGACAAAATGCTCGGGTTGTATCATATACACATCCTCAGTTCAATTTCAATAAAGGAAAGCCATTTTGACATCCCTTTGCCATATCTTGTAATCGAAATATGCAGCTATAGCTAGTACGATCCTCACCGACTTCAGCATCGCTACCGGCGAGTAAGTCTCGTCGTTGTCAAATCCTTGAACTTGTCCATAACCTTTAGCAAGAAGTCGACCTTTGTGGATCTGAGCATTTCCATCCACATTAATTTTCTTCTTAAAGACCAATTTGCAACTAACGACAGTGATGCCATGCAGCGGATCAACCAAGTCCCGAACTTGATTTTCATCCATGGACTTTAACTCAGATCTCATGGCCTCCAGCCATGCCTCGAAATTTGGGCTCACCATCGCTTCCTCATATGTAACCGGCTCGTCGCTTTCCGGCAACAACACATCACACACTGTGATCAATATTTCCGAGCTCCGTGGTTCTGGTGCTGCTTCCACCTCGGGTTCCTTGATAGACTCTGGTATGATCACATCATCATCCGAGTTATCCCCAAGTGGTTTTCGAATTTTTTTGAGCTGCACATTCCTCCCACTGGCTCCCCGCTCGAGAAACTCTTTCTCAAGGGAGACCCTGTTTTGAGCAACAAACACTTTGTTCTCTTCGCGGTTGTAGAAGATATATCCGAAGGTTTCCCTCGGATATCCAACGAATATGCATTTATCCAACTTAGGTGTAAGCTTGTCCGACATAAGTTGCTTGACAAATGCTTCACAACCCAAAATCTTTAGAAAAGACAAACTGGGACTCTTCCCAGTCCACATCTCATGTAGTATCTTGTCTACAGATTTTGATGGTACCCTGTTAAGTGTGAAAGCTGCAGTTTCTAGAGCGTATCCCCACAATGACAAGGGTAAATCTGATTTGCTCATGATTGACCAGATCATATCCAACAAGGTCCTATTCCTCTGTTCCGACATGCCATTTCTATGTGGCATACCCGGAGGTGTGAGCAGAGGTACTATACCTCAGCTTTTAAGATGATTGTCAAACTCTTGTCTCATGTACTCACCTCCACGATCTGATCATAGAAGATTTATAGTCTTGTTAAGCTTGATTCTCAACCTCATTCTGAAACTCTTTGAACTATTCAAAAGTTTCTGACTTGTGCCTCATCAAATAGATATATCCATATCTACTCAAGTCGTCAGTAAAAGTCATGAAGTATTGATAGTCACCTCTCTTAGTTGTGCTCATTGGACCACACACATCACTACTAGGAGAAAGCCTACTAGTAGAGCTTGAAACAAGTATAGTAGTAGCGATGGGTCCAGTGCTACTGCTAACACGCTACAACTAAGTTGTAGCTGTAGTGCTGCCCTGACCAGCGCTACTGCTAACTATCTGTAGCACTGTAAAAAGCCAGCGCTGCCGCTAGATGCCTTCCAACGCTACTGCTAGTATTCCCGCTTTCACAGATTTATTCTCCCTCTACGTATTTGTGATGTATTTGTGCATGCTCTATACAGTACTTTCATCAGATCATAATAAACATACACTATTCTCCTCATATCATACACATACAGTAGTCTTGTCATACCATCATAATCATCATCATCTTTCAACACAAATATCATCACATCTCGAAAATAGAGATACACACAAGTCATGTCATGTCTCAAATAAATGCAACTGCATGGTCATGGCACACACACAAGTTTCATCATCTCTATCTAAACCATGATGTAGAAGAGAAGAGCTATCAACATGAGCAAGAGCATGACTATGTAGTACTTCTTGAGGCACCGGCAGTTTTGCTCCCGCTCTTGCTGGAGCGTCCACCTCAAGTAACTACTTTCCGCGTCGGCTCTGCTGTCGAACCGTCTATGGCTAGCACCCGGGTACTTGTCCACCTGGGCCTAAGAATCTGGCAAGTGGTCGTACACTCCTGGAACCCTCCCAACGAACTAAAGGAAATATGCCCTAGAGGCAATAATAAAGTTGTTATTTATATTTCCTTATATCATGATAAATGTTTATTATTCATGCTAGAATTGTATTAACCGGAAACTTAGTACATGTGTGAATACATAGACAAACAGAGTGTCAGTAGTTTGCCTCTACTTGACTAGCTCGTTGAATCCATGATGGTTATGTTTCCTAACCATAGACATGAGTTGTCATTTGATTAACAGGATCACATCATTAGAGAATGATGTGATTGACTTGACCCATCCGTTAGCTTAGCACGATGATCATTTAGTTTGTTGCTACTTCTTTCTCCATAACTATACATGTTCCTATGACTATGAGATCATGCAACTCCCGAATACCAGAGGAACACTTTGTGTGCTACCAAACATCACAACGTAACTGGGTGATTATAAAGGTGCTCTACAGGTGTCTCTGATGGTGTTTGTTGAATTGGCGTGGATCAAGATTAGGATTTGTCACTCTAATTGTCGGAGAGGTATGTCTGGTCCCTCTCGGTAATGTACATCACTATAAGCCATGCAATCAATGTAGCTAATGAGTTAGTTACGAGATGTAGCATTATGGAACGAGTAAAGAGACTTGCCGGTGACGAGATTGAATTAGATATTGAGATACCGATGATTGAATCTCCGACAAGTAACATACCGATGACAAAGGGAACAACGTATATTGTTATGCGGTTTGACCGATAAAGATCTTCGTAGAATATGTAGGAACCAATATGAGCATCTAGGTTTCGCTATTGGTTATTGAACGGAGACATGTCTCGGTCATGTCTACATAGTTCTCGAACCCGTAGGGTCCGCACGCTTAACATTCGGTATTATGAGTTTATGTATGTTTATGTACCGAAGGTAGTTCGGAGTCCTGGATATGATCACGGACATGACGAGGAGTCTCGAAATGGTCGAGACATAAAGATCGATATATAGTACGGCTATATTTGGACATTGGAAGTGTTCTGGGTGATTTCAGAGAAAACCGGAGTGCCAAAGGGGTTTACCGGAAACCCCCAGGGAAGTATTGGGCCTTAGGGGAGAGAGAGGGCAGCAGTCTAGAAGGTGCCCCCCAAGGGGAGTCCAAATAGGACTAAGGGAGGGGGCACGGCCCTTCTTTTCCTCTCCCTCTCCCTCTCTTTCCTCCCCCCTTCCTCCTTCCTAGTAGGACTAGGAAAGGATGAATCCTACTCCTACTAGGAGGAGGGTTCCTCCTCTCCTTGGCTGCCACTAGGGCCGGCCGGCCTCCCCCTTGATCGTTTATATACGGGGGCAGGGGGGCACCCTAGGACACACAAGTTGATTGTTCGAAGCCGTGTGCAGTGTCCCCCTCCACCATAATCCACCTCGGTCATATCATAGCGGTGCTTAGGCGAAGCCCTGTTCCGGTAGTAACATCATCACCGTCATCACGCTGTCGTGCTGATGAAGCTCTCCCTCGAAGCTCTACTAGATTGTGAGTTCGCGGGACGTCATCGAGCCAAACGTGTGCAGATCACGGAGGTGCCATACCTTCGGTGCTGGGATCGGTTGATCGTGAAGACGTACGACTACATCAACCATGTAGTCATAACGCTTCCGCTTACGGTCTACGAGGGTACGTAGACGATACTCTCCCCTCTCGTTGCTATACATCACCATGATCTTGCGTGTGTGTAGGATTTTTATTTGAAATTACTACTTCCCCAACAGTGGCATCCGAGCCAGGTTTATACGTAGATGTTATATGCACGAGTAGAACACAAAGGAGTTGTGGGTGAGAGAGTCCTGGATTAGGGGGTCTCCGGACAGCCGAACTATATCCTTTGGTTGGACTGTTGGACTATGAAGATACAAGATTAAGGACTTCGTCCCGTGTCCGGATGGGACTCTCCTTGGCGTGGAAGGCAAGCTTGGCAATATGGATATGTAGATCTCCTCCCTTGTAACTGACTCTGTGTAACCCTAGCCCCCTCCGGTGTCTATATAAATTGGAGGGTTTAGTCCGTAGGACGACAACAATCATACCATAGGCTAGCTTCTAGGGTTTAGCCTCTACGATCTCGTGGTAGATCAACTCTTGTAATACTCATATCATCAAGATCAATCAAGTAGGACGTAGGGTATTACATCCATCAAGAGGGCCCGAACCTGGGTAAACATCGTGTCCCCCGCCTCCTGTTACCATCCGCCTTAGACGCGCAGTTCGGGAACCCTTCCGAGATCCGCCGGTTTTGACACCGACATTGGTGCTTTCATTGAGAGTTCCACTGTGTCGTCATCATAGGGAGGGATGGCTTGTCTCGTTGTCAAGAACAACATCACCTCTGGGGGAGCCCTGGCTGTAGGCCAAACTCTCCGACTAGGAGGCTTCGTCATGACCGCCCGCTTGGCCGCTGCGCCGACGATGACTTTTCAGGTCATCGAAAATAGCCTCCACATCGGCTCGAAATTCACAGAGCAGATGGATCCAATGGAGCTCTCCTCTTTGAACAAGCTCTTGGATCGCATCGCCGCTCTGGGGGTCGCTACAGACTATGATCAGATTGGGCTTAAACCTGACCAAAGGGAGATTAACTCTCCGCCGGTCACCCATTAGATAGCGGTGGTGGAGGAGCAATGCGGCGAATCTTCCTCTATCCTGAGGACGAACTATGTCCGGATTCCTGAGCTCTCCGAGCCGGATACCCGTCCACGGGAGGACATCGCCCTAACCCTGAACCTAGAATCAGGCAGTATGCCGAACCTACAGGGCAACATCCCGGAGCCCAAACTTCCTTGATCGGAAACTCACCCGCCCCTGGGTCTCAGATTGGGTCAAGGTCTAGAATTAAATCCACCCACCCACCCAGATATAAATGATCTTTCCCACATTAGGCAAGAGTCCCAAGAGACAGTACATCACTATTGGGCCAGATTCCTCCTTGTAATGAACAAGGTCAAGGACTGTCGCGAGGAAGACGCAATTTCGTTCTTTTGCAACAATTGCACGGACAAGGGAATCCTCAACGCCATAAGTCGCCATGACATAGAATACTTCGCTAACTTGGCGGCCATAGTACCGAAGTATTATGTGATGGAAAGCGCCTGGAAAACCCAAACAAAATTTTGGGATAATCCGGCTCTGACAAAACCTCCAGTATGAACTAAAAGGGTGCACTCTTATAAGTCGCCCGACTCAATTACAAAGAAGCAAAAGCCCACTACAGGGCGTGGAACCGTATTGGAGGGATGGCTTAACGGGCCCTACAAAATTCATAGTACAGCGGATACCATACCAACACACAGCCTTAGAGCATGTTGGGTACTCCGGCAGGTGGCCAAGAGCGGTGAGGATCTCCTCATTCAAAACACCGCAGAACACCATCCCATGGATAACAATACAGTATTGACGGTCTTCGAGACCTTCGCCTCAAATAATAGGCGTAAGCGAGCACTCCGCAGCCTTGCCGAAGTCTGCCACATGGCAGCAATAAATCCATGGAGCGACACGGCTATCACCTTCAATGCCAGTGACGAACCTAAATTTCGAATAGCCCGAGCACCAGCCGCCTTGGTCCTCAGTGCAATTGTGGATGGCTTTCGGCTTACCAAAGTGCTCATGGACGGCGGCAGTGGACTAAACCTCATTTATGAGGAGACTATTCAAAAAATGGAAATAGACAGAAGCCATATCAAGCAAAGCAGCACGACCTTACGAGGAATCATCCCTAGTCAGGAGGCACGCTGCGCTGGGATAATCACACTAGATGTGGTATTCGGCACTCCGGAGAATTACATGTCCGAAGAAATTACATTCCAAGTGGCTCCATTCAGTAGCGGATACCACGCCCTTCTAGGGCGTGAGGCATTCATGATCTTCCAAGCCATACCCCATTACGGGTACATGAAGCTCAAAATGCCCGGGCCCAATGGAATCATCACTCTAGCTAGTGATCCATACATAGAACTCCGCGCCGAAAACAAGACAGCCGCACTGGCCCTCGAGGCATTATCCGAAGACCTTGCGGCGGAGGAATTAACTGCATTGCGCTCCATAGTGGACAGGGAAGACATGATACTTGACAAAAGATCCAAGTCCACCTCTTTTAAACCAGTGGATGAAATAGTCAAATTCCAAGTCCATCCAACGGACCCCACAAAACAGCATCCATCGGGGCACAGTTAAACCCCGCTGTAGACGCTGCACTACGGGAGTTCCTGCATGAGAATTGGGACATATTCGCCTGGCATCCTTCAGACATGCCAGGAATCCCACGCAGATTGGCCGAGCATAGCCTTAACATTCTGAAAGGATTCAAGCCAGTCAAGCAGACTCTTCGGCGTTTCTCTGAACCTAAGCGACAAGACATGGGAGAGGAGCTAGCCAAGTTACTGGAGGCCGAATTCATTAGAGAAATAAAACATCCGGACTGGCTAGCAAACCTGGTGATGGTACCAAAGAAGGACAAATCATGGCGCCTATGTGTCGACTTCAAGGACCTTAGTAAGGCTTGCCCAAAGGATCCCTTCCCCCTCCCTCGCATTGATGAAATTATCGACGCTACCTCAGGACACGACTCATTGTGCTTCCTCGACGCATACTCCGGTTACCACCAAAGTAAGATGGCGGAGTCCGATCAAGCCGCAACGGCATTTATCACTCCATATGGCCCGTTCTGTTTTAACACAATGCCCTTCGGGCTCAAAAACGCCGGCGCAACGTATCAGCGCATGATTCAGACATGTTTGGAAAAGCAGATCGGCAAAATAGTGGAAGCATACGTAGACGATGTGGTCGTTAAAACTAGACACGTCGACTCCTTAATAGACGACTTGAGGCTCACGTTCGACAATCTCCGAACATACGACATTAAGATCAATCCGGAAAAATGCATTTTCGGCGTACCCACCGGAAAGCTCCTGGGCTTCATTGTCTCCAGTAGAGGAATTGAAGCAAATCCGGCTAAAATCCAAACTCTGTCGCAGTTGGCGATCCCAACTGACCTCAAGCAAATCCAGAAGTTAACTGGATGTGTGGCGGCCTTAAGCCGCTTTATCTCCCGATTAGGAGAAAAGGAACTCCCCCTTTATCGCCTTCTTCCACGCACCGAACACTTCTAGTGGACGGACGCAGCCACGGCCGGATTGGAAGAAATAAAAGCCATCTTGGCCACCAACCTAATCTTGGCCGCGCCAAATGTCGGTGAACCAATGTTGTTATATATAGCGACAACTCACCAAGTTGTAAGCGCAGTGCTCGTCGTCGAATGAGAGACGGACGAACATAAATTCCCACTTCAAAAGCCGGTATATTATGTATCCACTGTCCTCACTCCATGCAAATCATGGTACCCACATTATCAAAAGATAGCATACGCGGTATTCATGGCATCCCAGAAATTACGACACTACTTTCAAGAGTGTTCAATTACGATGGCCTCAGAAGTACCACTCAATGACATAATAAACAACCGCGATGCCACGGGCCAGATTGCCAAATGGGCTATCTAGCTCCTCCCGTTTGACATAACATATAGACCACGGCGAGCCATTAAGTCGCATGTACTGGCTGATTTCGTCGCCGAGTGGACAGAAGCCGAACTCCCTAAAGAGTACGATGCGTACTCCAATTGGATCATGCACTTTGACGGCTCTAAAATGCTGGTTGGTCTGGGGGCTGGCATCATCCTGACGTCCCCCACCGGAGATACAGTCCAATACGTACTCCAAGTACTATACCCAGACTCCAACAATGTAGCCGAATACGAGGCCCTATTACACGGTCTTCGGATGGCAGTCTCCATGGGTATTCAACGCCTGGAGGTGCGTGGGGACTCGAACCTCGCAATATCTCAAATAAATGGAGACTTCGATGCCAAGGATCCGAAAATGGCGGCATATCGCAACACCGTCCTCAAAATGCCAGCTCGGTTCAAGGGGCTTGAATTCCACCATGTGGCTTAGGAAAACAATCAGGCGACAGATATCCTCACCCGTATCGGCGCTAAGCGCGATCCTGTCCCACTTAACATCTTCTTAGAAAGGCTGTTTAAGCCATCCGTGGTATGGGAAGGGGACACCGGTAACAATATTCCAGACCCAGCCACAACACCAGATACCGAACACTCTGACACAATCGGAGGCTCTACCATCGAAATAACACCTTCAGCCCATGTGATAATGGCCGTCATCGCCCCATGGACAGAACCATTCCTGGCCTACCTAACCAGGTACAAACTACCCGAGGACCAAAATGAGGCACGCTGCATAGTGCGGCGATCTAAAGCCTACAAGGTCCATGAGGGAGAGCATTATAAGAAAAATACTACCAGAGTCCTTCAAAGGTGCATCTCCGAAGAGGAAGGGCGGAAGCTTTTGGCAGAAATCCATGCTGGACTCGGCGGCCACCATGCCGCAGCCCAGGCCCTTGTAAGCAAGGCCTTCCGTACAGGTTTCTATTGGCCGACAGCCCGAGCAGATGCACAGTATCTGGTCCAACGTTGCGTCGGTTGCCAGCTTTTTGCAAACCAAAGCCATATGCCGCCTACCGCTCTCCAAACAATCCCCATTACTTGGCCCTTTGTGGTCTGGGGGCTTCATATGGTCGGACCCCTTAAAGGGGGAACCCATAAGAAAAAATACTTACTGGTCATGGTGGATAAATTCACCAAATGGATAGAAGCCAAACCCGTTAAAACGGCTGAATTCAGACCGGTGATAGACTTCATATCTGGGGTTGTACACCATTATGGCATCCCCCATAGCATCATCACTGACAAACTTTACAGCCGACGAGGTAAAACTTTGGTGCAGCAACATGGGCATCAAGCTCGATTATGCTTCTGTCTATTACTCGCAAACTAACGGTCAAGTCGAGCGAGCAAATGGTCTTATCATGAGCGGCATCAAACCCAGATTATTGCGGTCTTTAAAGGAATCAAACACGCACTGGGTAGAGGTTCTCGACTCTGTACTATGGGGGCTGCGGACCACGCCGAATCGCACTACCGGATACACACCGTTCTTTATGGTGTACGGCACAGAGGCGGTTCTGCCTTGCGACATAATTCATGACTCACCTCGAGTGCGCATGTAAGAAGAAAAAGAGGCCGAGCTCGATCGGCAGGACAGTTTGGACGCCCTGGAGGAGGAGCGCGACATGGCAAAAGCCTGTTCCGCATTCTATCAGCAACAGGCTCGAAAGTATCAAAGCAGAGAAGTATGGGCCAAAACCTATAACGTTGGTGAACTAGTTCTACGCCTGCCGGAGAAGAAAAAGAACAAGCTCAATCCCAAATGGGAAGGTCCCTTCATTATTGACTAGGTTCTGACCTGTGGAGCATACCGTCTGCGGGATGCATCGGACAATCGACTCGAGCCAAACCCATGGAACATAGCCAGACTCCGAAGATTCTACGCCTAGTGCCGGACTCTATGTTCGTCTCCTTACCCCCGTTAATTTTTTTGCATATCCGTTATCTGTCTTCTCTCTGTTTCTCTCTTCTTTTTTCTTCTCCTCAAGGCCTTAAAAGGCTAACTTGTGTCTCAACTACACAATCTTGACGCGCTATCCGCGCTCATTGTACCTGGGGGCTTCTTATACAGAAGCTTAATGTAACTATTTTTCTGGGCCTTATGCCCCACACATGTGTCATTCTTCCACATGTACCTATTTTCGCCATTATATGCATCGATGTGACTTAAGTTTTGGCCAAGATGGGTTGCCTGGCTCTTGTATTTATGCCCTACGTTCCCATTAATTCGGCTAGGGCATAAGGGGAGCACCTCTACAATTGTTACTGCCGGGTCAGCCAGATGTGTACCTCAGACTAGGTGAAGCCGAAAGCTAGCATTCTTAAGGGAATATTTGGTCGGTGAACAAAAGATGACTTTTATTTATTTTGATACATGCCCCTAGATGTTTATAGCCTGCGTCTCTTTTCGCAGTTCGGACATGCACATTAGGGCATGCGTACCCAGGGAAAGGAACCCTTAATGGAACTATTCTCCCTGGAAGATGTTTCTTACTATCCATGTAATATAACATAGCTAGTTGGGTACTTGTCTGTTCAAGCACTTATGACCCCTACGCCTAGTTCCCACGCATACCACGGTTTTTACATAACCAAGTGGGTATTCAGATACACTCCGGACTATCGGGTCCAGAGGTCGAAGTGAAAAGGTCCGCCATGACAAATGATTTACAATCCGGCTAGGGACATTATATATGTCACTTAAAGTACATAGTCACTAAGATTGACTAAATTCTTCTTCTATACCATCCAACAGGCTGTCTAGCCTACAATCCTGTTGGGAATACTTTGCGGCTAATTCTACTTGGTCATACACCAAACTGACGGGGATCTCTTTCCCATCGGGCCCCACAGGTCCGACCTTGGCCATGTGGTTTGGGTCAGCTTTGGTATATCGCGTCTTCACCATGGCCCAGGCTTCCCTTGCACCTTGTTGGCAGGCTGATATCTTCCATAATCGGAAGCGCCGCCGCGCTCCCTTGAGGTTCACTATAAGCTCCCCCATGCCTCCTGGCGGGGAGGCGGATGGCCACAAGGCTTGGGCAATACCCTGCATCACCTGCCGAACTTGTTCATGCAGTTGTGAGAGCTCTGGTGGAAGATCACCCGCAGACCTGGGCATCTCCTCCGTGGGATGACCCGTCAGCATACCTGCAGACATAACTCTGTTAGCCGGCTTCTTCGCCGAACTCTTTCAGAAGTTTGTTCAAGCACTTACTAAAAATGCCGCGTCGAAGCCGCTTAGTCTCCTTCACGGAGTCCGCAAGTTGGGCTCGGACATCTTTCAGTTCCACGCCCAGCTGGATATTGGCGTCCTGGAGATTATTTTTCTCCTGCCTGACCCGCGTAAGCACGCGCTCGCCAGCATTTAGCTGTCGATTAGCACGTTGCGCATTCTCCGGCACGGCCTCCGGATTCACTCCGGAGTCACCTGCAACAACTATTATTAGATTTTCATGCATGTCGCATACTATATGGTACCTGTCATTCTTTGCAACGGAGACAAGTGTTACCAGAGGGGGCCTTCTCGGACTCCTTCAACGCGGCAACCGCGGCCCGTAGCTGGGCTTTGCACTCCTCCAGCTCTTGAGACAATTGGGTATTCTTCTCTGTAAGAACCTGCACATATAATGGTCCCTAAATCAGTTGTATCAACTGTTTCAAGTCTCAGGGGCTACTGATATATATATATAATCGTCAGATTTTCTTACCCGTATATCCTTTACATACTGGTACGTGGTTCTGGTAAGACCGTTTTGAGAAGCACGGATGTACGCGTCTCCTGAGTTGAAGGCATCGAACGCCTCTTGGGAGAAACAAGCGTCACGAAGTACGACCCGATGACGCCTGTGATTCATGGTGCTCTTCACTTCAGAATTTGTAGCGGATAGTCTATCTGCATCCTCTGTAGGAGGAGCATCCAGCGTTCGCCCCGTGTTAGCTTCCGCCTCTATGTCCGACCCTGGAGCCCGACTGGTGGAGCCGTGATCGGCAACCTCTTCGGATATAGTCCGGCGAGCATTTTTTCTACTAGGAAACATGGACGTCATTATATTTTAAGAAATACGACAACCGCGGTGCGAGGTTCTATATCATACCTTTGCGCCGGCATCTTAGTCCTGACCGCCTTCCTTTTTAGCCTACCCAGCCTCGGTGTCCCTTGCTGGCGAGTCACTACGGGTTCGGCATGGCGTCCCGAGGGCCTTCCCTATAAAACACCACATGTGTACGGTAGGTGAAGTGCATAAAAGGGGATCCTTCTCGAAAGTTGGGACTCCGGTTTTTCTTACATGCGATGCAGGGAGTAGCCCAAGATAGTCGGCTATGATGGCTACCATGGCATCATCGCAGCTCAATTGATAGAATGTCTTGTCAATAAGCTCCACAAATATGTCCGGATCCTCTTCGAGTCCAGGATCGAGGGCCTGGTCAGGGTCCTCCGGTTGTGGAGGTGGGCTGTTGACCTCCCTTACGGCTTTTCGCAGTTCCTGCCATGAAACGGCAAGGTGAGTATTTATGACGAAGAATGCGGGAAGGTTGGGAGTAAAAAGTGACAGCTCACCCAGCTTGGGGGGTTGTACATGGAGAATCCATCCCGTGGCTTAATACGGATGAACTCCTCTTCCTCTCCCTTGAACAAATCGGACATAATTTTTGCTAGAGCAGCAACTGAGTCCAGTCCCTTACGCCCGCAGCGGGTGGCATCATCTTCCCCGTTGAAGCGCCACATGGGGTGCCCTTGATATTGAAGCGGCTGTACCCCCTGCATTATACATATTGACATAACGTCGATTATTGTCAGTCCTGATTGAGCCAGCACTTTTATCAGGCCCATCGGGTAAAGGACTTCTCCATTATCTTCCTCCTGAGGGCTCCATGGGCGCCAGCTTTGTCATTTCTTCAAAGGGGCATTGTCAAACTCGGGAAGACCCATCCGACTAGGATCAGGAAGGGGGATGTCCTCCATATAAAACCACTCCGAAGGCCAGTCTTCAGACGTCTTCTTCGAGGTACCATACATGTATTTGGTCCTGGCGATGCGCCAAATTTCGGCTCCGCCCACTTGATATATTGACCCCTCCTGTGTGCGGGGCACAAGGCAGAATAGCCTCTTCCACAGCTCAAAATGAGCTTCGCAGCCCAGAAACAGCTCACAAATAGCAACATAACCAGCGATGTGTAATATGAAAGCGGGGGTGAAATTATGCAACTGGAGGCCATAAAACTCCAAGTGCCCGCGGAGGAATGGATGGATCGGAAATCCAAGTCCCCTCAGTAAATAAGGGACAAGGCATACTCGCTCCCCCTTGGAGGGATTGGGGAAACTCTCCGCTTGCTCCTCGCCATTATAGGTGGCGAGCCTGGCTCGAACGGGGACCATATACGCTGGAGGGAGAATCCCTGGGTCTGTAACTCTACTAATTGGCTGTGCGGGACGGAACACTTCTCCCAGTCACCGGTCTTAGGGCTATGGGAGCGGGAGGAGGAGCAGCGATGGCCGGCCATGTTGGAATGGATTTTTCCGAATGCGCTCCGATGGATACTCGCCGTGGGAGGATGGTGTGGTTTAGATCTAAGAATCCCCGTCTCTTTAATAGACAGTTTACTTACATGACTAGGGTGGCGAATGTAAAAATGCCCTGGCTCCTTGCATTCGCTCGACACGTGGAAGATAGCCCTTATTGGGCGCGGAAGCCAAGAAGTGCAACATTTATGGGGAGCCGGACAGTACTCAGCAGATATTCAGAATTTGGAGAAGAACCGGCCTTGCAATGCCAAAGACAAATCTGCGCGCCGGACTCATCGTCATTGAAGCCCGGTTCGGGGGCTACTGAGGGAGCCTGGATTAGGGGGTCTCCGGATAGCGAGACTATATCCTTTGGTCGGACTATTGGACTATGAAGATACAATATTGAGGACTTCGTCCCATGTCCGGATGGGACTCTCCTTGGCATGGAAGGCAAGCTTGGCAATACGGATATATAGATCTCCTCCCTTGTAACCGACTCTGTGTAACCCTAGCCCCCTCCGGTGTCGATATAAACCGGAGGGTTTAGTCCGTAGGACGACAACAATCATACCATGGGCTAGCTTCTAGGGTTTAGCCTCTACGATCTCGTGGTAAATCAACTCTTGTAATACTCATATCATCAAGATCAATCAAGCAGGACGTAGGGTATTACCTCCATCAAGAGGGCCCGAACCTGGGTAAACATCGTGTCCCCCGCCTCCTGTTACCATCCGCCTTAGACGCACAGTTCGGGACCCCCTACCCAAGATCCGGTTTTGACACCGATAGTGGGCGTGGGTATATACATATTGCTTGTCGTCACTAGTTGATTCTTGATTCAGCGGCATTGTTGGATGAAGCGTACCAGACCGACATTACGCGTACGCTTACGCGAGACTTGTTCTACTGACGTGCTTCGCACACAGGTGCCTAGTGGGTATCTGTTTCTCCAGCTTTAGTTGAATCAGATTCAATGAACATGGTTCTTTCTGAAGATCTAAAAGCAATCACTATACGGCGTTGTGGTTTTTGATGCGTAGGTAAGAATGGTTCTTGCTCATCTCGTAGCAGCCACGTAAAACTTGCAACAACAAAGTAGGGGATGTCTAACTTGTTTTTGCAGGGCATGTTGTGATGTGATATGGTCAAGACATGATGCTAAATTTTATTGTATGAGATGATCATGTTTTGTAACACAGTTATCGGCAATTGGCAGGAGCCATATGGTTGTCGCTTTATTGTATGAAATGCAATCGCCATGTAATTGCTTTACTTTATCACTAAGTGGTAGCGATTGTCATAGAAGCAATAGTTGGTGAGACGACAACGATGCTTTGATGGAGATCAAGGTGTCAAGCCGGTGATGATGGTGATCATGACGGTGCTTTGGAGATGGAGATCAAAGGCGCAAGACGATGATGGCCATATCGTATCACTTATATTGACTGCATGTGATGTTTATCCTTTATGCATCTTATTTTTCTTAGTTCGGCGGTAGCATTATATGATGATATCTCACTAAATTTCAAGGTATAAGTGTTCTCCCTAAGTATGCACCGTTGCTACAGTTCGTCGTGCCGAGACACCACGTGATGATCGGGTGTGATAAGCTTACGTTCACATACAACGGGTGCAAGCCAGTTTTGCACGCACGGAATACTCGGGTTAAACTTGACGAGCCTAGCATATGCAGATATGGCCTCGGAACATTGGAGACCGAAAGGTCGAGCATGAATCATATAGTAGATATGATCAACATAGTGATGTTCACCATTGAAAACTACTCCATCTCACGTGATGATCGGACATGGTTTAGTTGATATGGATCACGTGATCACTTAGATGATTAGAGAGATATCTATCTAAGTGGGAGTTCTGTAGTAATTTGATTAATTGAACTTTAATTTATGATGAACTTAGTACCTGATAATATTTTGCATGTCTATGTTAGTGTAGATAGATGGCCCGTGCTGTTGTTCCATTTAATTTTAATGCATTCCTAGAGAAAGCTAAGTGGAAAGATGATGGTAGCAACTACACGGACTGGGTCCGTAACTTGAGGATTATCCTCGTTGCTGCACAGAAGAATTACGTCCTGGAAGCACCGCTAGGTGACAGACCCGCTGCAGGAGCAACGCCAGATGTTATGAAAACCTGACAGAGCAAAGCTGATGACTACTCGATAGTTCAGTGTGCCATGCTTTACGGCTTAGAAACAGGACTTCAACGACGTTTTGAACGTCATGGAGCATATGAGATGTTCTAGGAGTTGAAGTTAATATTTCAAGCAAATGCCTGGATTGAGAGATATGAAGTCTCCAATAAGTTCTACAGTTGCAAGATGGAGGAGAATAGTTCTGTCAGTGAACATATACTCAGAATGTCTGGGTACCACAACCACTTGATTCAACTGGGAGTTAATCTTCCTGATGATAGTGTCATTGACAGAGTTCTTCAATCACTGCCGCCAAGCTACAAGAGCTTTGTGATGAACTATAATATGAAAGGGATCGATAAGACGATTTCTGAGCTCTTCGCAATGCTAAAGGCTGCGGAGGTAGAAATCAAGAAGGAGCATCAAGTGTTGATGGTCAAAAAGAGCACCAGTTTCAACAAAAGGGTAAAGGGAAGAAGGGGAACTTCAAGAAGAACAACAAGCCAGTTGCTGCTCAAGTGAAGAAACCCATGTCTGGACCTAAGCCTGAGACTGAGTGCTTCTACTTCAAAGGAACTGGTCACTGGAAGCGGAACTACCCCAAGTATTTGGCGGAGAAGATGGAAGGCAAAGTGAAAGGTATATTTGATATACATGTTATTGATGTGTACCTTACTAATGCTCGTAGTAGTGCCTGGGTATTTGATACTGGTTCAGTCGCTAACATTTGCAACTCGAAACAGGGGCTACGGATTAAGCTAAGATTGGCTAAGGACGAGGTGACGATGCGCGTGGGAAATGGTTCCAAAGTCGATGTGATCGCCGTCAGCATGCTACCTCTACATATACCTTCGGGATTAGTATTAGACCTAAATAATTGTTATTTGGTGCCAGCATCGCGCATGAACATTATATCTAGATCTTGTTTGATGCGAGATAGTTGTTCTATTTATATGAGTAATATCTTTTATGGTCATGCACCCCTGATGAGTGGTCTATTTTTACTAAATGTTCATAGTAGTGATACACATGTTCATAGTATTGAAGCCAAAAGATGCAGAGTTGATAATGATAGTGCAACTTATTTGTGGCACTGCCGTTTAGGTCATATTGGTGTAAAGCGCATGGAGAAACTCCATTCTGATGGACTTCTAGAATCACTTGATTATGAATCACTTGGTACTTGCGAACCATGCCACATGGGCAAGATGACTAAAACTCCGTTCTCCGGAACAATGGAGCGAGCAACAGAGTTATTGGAAATCATACATACTGATGTATGTGGTCCAATGAACATTGAAGCTCACGGCGAATATCGTTATTTTCTCACCTTCACAGATGATTTGAGAAGATATGGGTATATCTACTTAATGAAACATAAGTCTGAAACATTTTAAAAGTTCAAAGAATTTCAGAGTGAAGTGGAAAATCATCATAACAAGAAAATCAAGTTTTTACGATCTGATCGTGGAGGTGAATATTTGAGTTATGAGTTTGGACTTCATTTGAAATAATGCGGAATAGTTTCGCAACTCACGCCACCTGGAACACCACATCGTAATGGTGTGTCCGAACATCGTAATTGTAGTTTACTAGATATGGTGTGATCTATGATGTCTCTCACTGATTTACCGCTATCATTTTTGGAGTTATGCTTTAGAGACAGTTGCATTCACGTTAAATAGGGCACCATCTAAATCCGTTGAGACGACACCTTATGAACTGTGGTTTGGCAAGAAACTCAAGTTGGTCGTTTCTTAAAGTTTGGGGCTGTGATGCTTATGTGAAAAAGCTTCAACCTAATAAGCCCGAATCCAAATCGGAGAAATGTGTCTTCATAGGATACCCAAAGGAGACTGTTGGGTAAACCTTATATCATAGATCCGAAGGCAAGATATTCGTTGCTAAGAATGGATTCTTTCTAGAGAAGGATTTTCTCTCGAAAGAAGTGAGTGGGAGGAAAGTATAACTTGACAAGGTAATTGTACCTTCTGCCTTACTGGAAAGTAGTTCATCACTGAAATCAGTTCCAGTGATTCCTACACCAGTAAGTGAGGAAGCTAATGACGATGATCATGAAACTTCTGATCAAGTTACTATCGAACCTCATAGGTCAACCAGAGTAAGATCCACACCAGAGTGGTACGGTAATCATGTTCTTGAAGTCATGTTACTTGACCATGATGAACCTACGAACTATAAGGAAGCGATGATGAGCCTAGATTCCGCAAAATGGCTTGAGGCCATGAAATCTGAGATGGGATCCATGTATGAGAACAAAGTATGGACTTCGGTTGACTCACCCGATGATCGGAAGGCCATAGAGAATAAATGGATCTTCAAGAAGAAGACTGACGCTGACGGTAATGTTACTATCTACAAAGCTCGACTTGTTGCAAAAGGTTTTCGACAAGTTCAAGGACTTGACTGCGATGAGACCTTATCACCCGTAGCGATGCTTAAGTCCGTCCGAATCATGTTAGCAATTGCCGCAGTTTATGATTATGAAATTTGGCAAATGGATGTCAAAATGCATTCCTTAATGGATACCTTAAAGAAGAGTTGTATATGATGTAACCAGAAGGTTTTCTCGATCCAAAAGGTGCTATAAAGTGTGCAAGCCCCAGCGATCCATTTATGGACTGGTGCAAGCCTCTCGGAGTTGGAATATACGCTTTGATAGTGTGAACAAAGCATATGGTTTTGTACAGACTTTTGGAGAAGCCTGTATTTACAAGAAAGTGAGTGGGAGCTCCGTAGCATTTCTGATATTATATGCAGATGACATATTGTTGATCATAAATGATACTGAATTTCTGAATAGCATAAAAGGATACTTGAATAAGAATTTTTCATTGAAAGACCTCGGTGAAGCTGCTTATATATTGGGCATCAAGATCTATAGAGATAGATCAAGACGCTTAATTGGACTTTCACAAAGCACATACCTTGATAAAGTTTTGAAGAAGTTCAAAATGGATCAGGCAAAGAAACAGTTCTTGCCTGTATTACAAGGTGTGAAGTTGAGTCAGACTCAATGCCCAACCACAATAGAAGATAGAGAGAAAATGAAAGGTGTTCCCTATGCTTCAGCCATAGGCTCTATCATGTATGCAATTCTGTGTACCAAACCTGATGTGTGCCTTGCTCGTCTAAGAACATCCTGAAATACCTGAAAAGGACTAAGGATATGTTTCTCGTATATGGAGGTGACAAAGAGCTCGTCGTACACGGTTACGTCGATGCAAGCTTTGACACTGATCCGAATGACTCTAAGCCACAAACCAGATACGTGTTTTTATTAAAGGGTGGAGCTGTCAGTTGGTGCAGTTCCAAGCAGAGCGTCATGGCGGGATCTACGTGTGAAGCAGAATAAATAGCTGCTTCGAAAGTAGCAAATGAAGGAGTCTGGATGAAGGAGTTCATATCTGATCTAGGTGTCATACCTAGTGCATCGGGTCCAGTGAAAATATTTTTTGACAATACTAGTGCAATTGCCTTGGCAAAGGAATCTAGATTTCACAAGAGAACGAAGCACATCAAGAGACGCTTCAATTCCATCCGCGATCAAGTCAAGGAGGGAGACATAGAGATTTGCAAGATACGCATGGATCTGAATGTTGCAGACCCGTTGACTAAGCCTCTCTCACGAGAAAAACATGATCAGCACCAAGACTCCATGGGTGTTAGAAACATTACAATGTAATCTAGATTATTGACTCTTGTGCAAGTGGGAGACTGAAGGAAATATGCCCTAGAGGCAATAATAAAGTTGTTATTTATATTTCCTTATACCATGATAAATGTTTATTATGCATGCTAGAATTGTATTAACCGGAAACTTAGTACATGTATGAATACATAGACAAATAGAGTGTCACTAGTTTGCCTCTACTTGACTAGCTCATTGAATCAATGATGGTTATGTTTCCTAACCATAGACATGAGTTGTCATTTGATTAATGGGATCACATCATTAGAGAATGATGTGATTGAATTCACCCATCCGTTAGCTTAGCATGATGGTCGTTTAGTTTGTTGCTATTGATTTCTCGATAACTATACATGTTCCTATGACTATGAGATCATGCAACTCCCGAATACCGGAGGAACACTTTGTGTGCTACCAAACGTCACAACGTAACTGGGTGATTATAAAGGTGCTCTACAGGTGTCTCCGATGGTGTTTGTTGAGTTGGCATGGATCAAGATTAGGATTTGTCACTCCGATTGTCGGAGAGGTATCTCTGGGCCCTCTCGGTAATGTACATCACTATAAGCCTTGCAAGAAATGTAGCTAATGAGTTAGTTACGGGATGTAGAATTACGAAACGAGTAAAGAGACTTGCCGGAAACGAGATTGAACTAGGTATTGAGATACCGGCGATCGAACCTCAGGCAAGTAACATACCGATGACAGAGGGAACAACGTATATCATTATGCGGTTTAACCGATAAAGATCTTCGTAGAATATGTAGGAACCAATATGAGCATCCAGGTTCCGCTATTGGTTATTGACCGGAGACATGTCTCGGTCATGTCTACATAGTTCTCGAACCCATAGGGTCCGCACGCTTAACGTTCGATGACGATCGGTATTATGAGTTTATTTATTTTGATGTACCGAAGGTTGTTCGGACTCTCAGATATGATCACGGACATGACGAGGAGTATCAAAATGGTCGAGACATAAAGATCGATATATTGGCTGGCTATATTCGGACACCGGAGGTGTTCCAGGTGATTTCGGAGAAACCGGAGTGCCGGAGGGGTTTACCGGAACCCCCCCAGGGAAGGATTGGGCCTTAGTGGGCCTTAGGGGAGAGAGAGGGAAGCAGTCCAGGAGGTGCCCCCCCAAGGGGAGTTCGAATAGGACTAGGGGAGGGGGCGCGACCCCTCTTTCCCTCTCCCTCACCCTCTCTTTCCTTCCCCCTTCCTCCTTCCTAGTAGGACTAAGAAAGGATGAATCCTAGTCCTACTAGGAGGAGGATTCCTCCTCTCCTTGGGCGCCACTAGGGCCAGCCGACCTCCCCCTTTCTCCTTTATATACGAGGGCAGGGGGGCACCCTAGGACACACAAGTTGATTGTTCCAAGCCGTGTGCGGTGCCCCACTCCACCATAATCCACCTCGGTCATACCATAGCAGTGCTTAGGCAAAGCCTTGTTCCGGTAGCAACATCATCACCGTCGTCACGCCGTCGTGCTGACGACGGTCTCCCTCGAAGCTCTACTGGATCATGAGTTCGCGGGATGTATCCGAGCCAAACGTGTGCAGATCACGGAGGTGCCGTACCTTCGGTGTGGGGATCGGTCGATCATGAAGACGTACGACTACATCAACCGCATTGTCATAATGCTTCCGCTTACGGTCTACGAGGGTACGTAGACGATACTCTCCCCTCTTGTTGCTATGCATCACCATGATCTTGCGTGTGCGTAGGATTTTTTTAGAAATTACTATGTTCCCCAACACGAACACGGCGTAGGAGTCCTTTGCCATCTCTGATCTATGTACGTGTATTGTCAGTTGATGAATTCAACGATAATATGAAACATAATGTACTTAAGAAAACAAAGAGGAATAATTAGCAAAATACAAGCAACCTATAGTAAACATAAATAACGAAGTTCCTCATACCCAAGCTAAATAACTAGAGTGATCTACGCTAGTTCAGGAGGACGGTTTAATTACATCACAGAGTATCGTCGTGCATAAATTCAAAGTTTTACCATAGAAAGACAGTAGTGACACATTGTCATCGACATCAGTCCTCCATGTCAGCGGTCCAATCTTCATAGTCAGGGAGGAAGTACTTGAGCTTCTTGAAAGGCTTCAGGTCTAGACGTTGAGCGAGTAGCAGTGCTTAGACATCTTCCCGCGTGATTGGCCCATGGTAGGACATCCCTGTTGGTTCGAGGACCTCCTTCGTAATCACTTGGGAAAGTTCACACTATACATGGTAAAACTCAGCTCGGATTGAATGGTACGGTGTCTTCCCTATGCTTGTGTCCCAGTTGACAATCTCGGCATCGTTGGTAGTAGCTAACATGCGAAGGCATTCCTTATCCCTTCTGTACTCGATCAGGTGATGCATGAGGTAGAATCCATTAGCCTTATTGGTGTATGGTTGCTGGATGCAGCAGAAGTCGGTTTTATGGCCAAAACCCAGCCCGTTCTTCCCATGCTTTTTCACCTTGATATATCCACCGGAGAGGCTGAAGGTTAACAGGGCATTATCAAGAACACTCTTGATGTGCGTGTAATCCTTTTTCTTGATGTTCTTCTATGAGTGCAAGTACATAGCATGGGAGTATTCTGGGTACAGAATGATGAGGACGCCCCCCTCCCGCTACACAAAATAAGTACACGTCAAATTAGCCTCCATGCTTGCAAAGGAATGATTAAAACTTATGAAAGGATATATGCGAATGACTTACGTGGGATGATAAGGCAGGAGAATTTCTTCCTTGTCCTTATTAGAGTACATGAACTCGGTGATGTACTTGCTCGCATAGTCACGACGCTCTTTGCAAACTGCCAAGAATCTCTCGTGCATATAGTACGGGTCCATGACATAGATATACAAAATGATGAGGATGCCCCCCTCCCGCTATGCAAAATAAGTACACCTCAAATTAGCCTCCATGCTTGCAAAGGAATGATTAAAACTTACGAAAGGATATCCGCGAATGACTTACGTGGGATGATAAGGCAGGAGAATTGCTTCCTTGTCCTTATTAGAGTACTTGAACTTGGTGATGTACTTGCTTGATTAGTCACGATGCTCTTTGCAAACTACCAAGAATCTCTCATGCATATAGTACGAGTCCTAGACGTAGATATATTTTATGTTCTCGAGCTTGATGAAGTAGTTGACATACATCGCATACATGTAGATCAACTAGAAATCCAGCTTGGTCATGTGGAACATGTCATAGATGTAGTCAACTCGCAGGATGAACTTATCCGCGGGCCATCTCTTGACGTACAACTTCCCGCTTGGCACCTGAGCCGCATAAATTGGGTATCCTGGTTTTTTGAGATGAGAAGGATATTCTCTCTGGCCAGCACATCTTCATGCAGTCTCCTTAGATCGTTGTTCAGTATGGCATCTAGCACTTTCTTAGGTAGGATTGGGTGGCCAGCAACATGGAAACGCTCCACGCCTTCGACAGTTATTCTATCTACCACCCGGGGCTTCAGAGGCGGATGGCTGCTTGAAGCAGCTTTGGTGCCTTTAGGGCCTTTCCTGCCCGGTCTACACCTTTGCTTCTAGGTGGGTGGTGGTAGTGAGCCCACCATACCTTCCCTAACAACCACCCCCATTGTTGTCGGGCTAATCAGTGGACGGCCCTCGGGTTGTTGCTGGGTGGAGGCGGCATCTGGAGCGTGTCCTGCGAGGGTCGCATGAAGAGAGACTTTTTGTATTCCACCTTAGGACATTCCGGCTCCGACAAATCAGGTAGCATCAAGTCATCATCTCCACGCTCATAGCCTGAGTCTTCATCGTCCCGAGCCATCAATCCTCCATCGTCATAAGAGATATTGAAATACTTGAGAGGGTCATCATCATCATCCTCCATGTCATCATCAACATTTGCTTCTTCGACGGGGGCGACGTCATCTGGCACTAATGGAGGCTCTCCCTCACGTCGTCCGCTATCACCCGCCATGACAGGTGCAAGTAATTTGGTAGGTGGGGTGCTTTTCATACTGGGCGCCTCGACACGAAGAAGAGTCTTCGGCCAAGGAAAGAACCAGCTCTTGCATGCGCCAATCCATTTAGGGGTGTCCTCGTCATCGACTGGTACTAGAGGAGGCAAATCCTCGAAGCCCGCTAAGACACTAGCCACGTTAATCTTGAATACGCCATCGGGAATCTCTCACTTGTGGAAAATGCGGTCATGTGGCTTCACGATCGTTGCCTTTCCCACGACCACCTTATGGCCGTTGATGTTGTAGAGTAGGGTGCACAGGGTATCATCGGCCTATGAAGAAGACATGTCTACGACGTCAAACATCCGAAAGGCAACTGAAACAGAAGACTATACACATGCTGGTGAAAAGGGTATGACGCGTAATTACCATGAGGACGTCGAGCTAGAGACGGAGGTCGGGCTGCTACAGACAGGAGCGGGACCTTTTGCGGTTTCTTGAGCAGGTCCTGGTGGCGTGATGTTCACCGAATTGCTCCCGACGTAGCTGGGAAGGGGAAAGTCCTCTAGCCCTTTATTTGGATTGCTCTTCGACCAATTTATAATTACTGGAATCAAGTTGGTAATAATTGAAGATTGGAAGTGAGCCATGATGCCAGCCACCACGTCATTGACCGCTGCATTGACTACCCCGAGCAACTCTTTTGTGGTCTCAGCTTTGGTCTTATTGACTACAATCGCGACCTTCTTGTCGATGGCCTCCTAAGTGAGCAACCGTCTCTTCCTTCTTTCCTATGGCTCCTCGCAGTAGCACATCTTCCATGAGGCACCATCTCCGACGCCGTGCACACGTCCATAGCACGGCAGTTTGTCCTCCGGGAACTTTTTCAGTATGTTCAGGGACCGGTTGAATGGGGTGTCCCACTTGGGCCTCGTTGACCACTGTGATGACTCGTCGCTTTGGGCCGCCTTTTGGTGTTGCTCTTTTTGCAAAAGGAATGTGGATGGTTGACTAATGTGAAAAAAAATTGGAATTGATTGGAAGCTAATATGATAATGTGGTAATATAACAATAACCAGAAGTCTCATGAACTCCCTCATGTTTGGGTCCATGTAAAAGATCTTTTTGATGCGGTCCCACTTGTACTGGGCCCTGATCCAGTCACGCTCCAGCGGGTCAGTGAACTCCGCCAAGGGGTCTGTGATTCCGTGACTTTCACGTTCGGCATCCTCCTTGGCCCATACGAGCCTCTTCCCCTCATAACTACGGCTTCCGAGGGGGTGGGGAGGCATGTTCCTAGCCTGGAGCGCCTTCATTTTCTCTGACCTAGCCTTGAATTCTTCTTTAGCGCAAGTCTCCTTGAATTCTTCAAAGTCCTCTTCCTTTATTGATGGATTGTCAGCATGAATCTTGGACCACAGTTCATTCTTCCCAATTACTTTTTTCACCCAAACTTTCCAGGCGGACAAGTCGTTGGTGAGCGTCACCATCGCCTTGTCGTTTATCTTTGTCATGGCGTCGTCGTCCCATGGATTTTTGCTTTCATCCCGGCTGGGGAACTAGAACCTATTGTGCATCTTCTTTAGGAGCATGTTCTTCATATATGGTATCTTCTTTAACTTCTCATTGTTGTTGTTCGCGGTTTCCCTGAGGATGCATCCTAGTTGATTGCCCGAGCACGAGCGTGCTTCCTCCAGCGTCGTTGGCACTAATTTCTTGGGGTGCATCTCCGTGACCACAACTTGTCCGATGCTGAGCTCGTTTCTTCTTTGAGCCGTCTTCTGCTTCGGTGCTTTACCGGCTACGACAACATCGTTGCCTTTCTCAGGGGTGGTGTCGGTGCCAGTGCCAGTGCTGGTGTCGGCGTTGGTGTCAGGGTTGATGCCACCGCCGCCACCCTGCACCGCCATCTAGTGTTCATCCAGGTAATCGAAAAGATGATTTGCTGCCTTAATGGGGTCTTCCTCGAGGCGACCAGAACCACCAGCTTCGGCATGGCTAGACATGTTTCCTATTAAACAATTGTAAATAAAATATATAATGAAAAGAAAAAGGGGCCTATATTTGGTCCTAATGTTGATTCACCCCCCCCCCCCCCCCGCGGCAAATCCCGGGCACTCCATATGTCCTAGTTACTAGCACAAGTCATGCCGAAAATCATGGAAGTTTTTGACCTGGCCTTTGCTAGAAAGTGGACATATGGAGCGTCTGAAATTTGCCGGAACAGAAACGAATCAACATTCCGGCAAAGCATCGGCCACTCGGATATTCTTCGACCATTGTCCATTCAACCAACATTAATCATATCAAGAGAACATGTTTACTGAACATGTTTACTGAACATATCCAAACGGAGCATGGATTTGATGCTATCATCAAGAGAACATGACAACATCATATAACAAATTTCCAGGACTTAGCAAATTAACCAAGTGTTAAAAACAACAACATTGTATAGGCTACTTTGCATGGTTGTGCTAGTCACCACATGGCATATCATGCTCCTAAAACATCATCTAGGGTTTTATATACCCTAAACTAAATTGCCCTACACAAATTTGCTAAACTTCCCTAAACTAAATTTCCGAAATTGCCCTAAACTAAATTTGCTACTATTTTTTCCTAAATGATCCCTCTCTCTGCTACTGCCCTAAACAAAAATTTGTTACTTTTTTCAATACAATTTGCTACCGTTTTTAGTTTAGTGCATTTTCGCTACTGTTTTTATTTATAACTATTTTATATACCGACAAAAATTGCCTAGATAATTTTTAGCTATATTATGTACCTACAAAATTTATTTGTAGCTAGGAAATTTGCTATTGTTTTTTATTTATAGTTAAAAAAATCCACTGTTTATTTATAGCTAAAAAAGTCCACTGATTTTGCAATTTTAGGGAGCTACTGTTTTTGATAAATTTCCTAGCTACACATAATTTGCTAATGTTTTTATAACTAAAAATTTTATTAATATTTTTATTTATACCTAAATTAATTCCTAAATGCTCTCTCTCTCTACTACTACCCTAACCAACATATTTTCTAATTTAGCTAAATTTGCTAAATTTGGTACTGCCCTAAAATACACATGATGATTTTGACTATCTGCTCATCACCCTATGAACTTGAATCAATGTTTTGTTATGTCTATTTCCATACCAATGATGCCTAGTAGATTCCTCCACCTCAAATGATAAACTAACAATTTTTAGTTAACAGTAGCTAGGGTTCATATGTCCTATTTTGCTAACAGTAGCTAGGGTTCATCACACAAAGAGAGAGAGGAGGGCAGGGGAGAGGAGAGGGAGAGGCTTACAGGCTCGGGTGGTCGGCGGCGAGGGCGAGCAGGGGAGAGGGCAGTGGCGGCGAGATCGAGGGCGACGGCAGCGGTGAGGTCGAGGGCGGGCAGGGGCTCGGGCCGGCGTCGAGGTCGAGGGACGGGCAGGGGCGACGGCGGTGCGCGACAACAAAGAGGAGGGGGAGATGTGGGAAAGTGGGGGAAATGGGAGTTGACAATTTTTTGATAGAAAGACTGTAAGGGAACCACTACAATATAATTGGTGCAACAAACCCAAATGGCAAGTACCATGCCTTGAACCTGGGTGGGTGGGAAGGCATCAGCCCCTTCCCACCACTAGGCTATGGCTTATTCTGCTTGGCAAAATTTTGAGCCCGCGCGGTGGGTTGGGATCCAGCGCTATAGCTAAGTTAGCTATAACGCTGGGTGGTAGTCCAGCTCTACTACTAACTGTTCCAATTTTTGTTTTTTAATTCTAAAATACACATAGCAGCAGCGCTAGATTAGTATCCAGCGCTATAGATAACTTAGCTATAGAGCTTGTTCATAATACATCACTACCGCTATGTTTCTTTTCTTTATATTATTTTGCTTTTCTAGTTTTTCGTTTTCTTTTCTTTTTATTATTTTCCTTTTCTTTTCTGTTTATTTTCCTTTTTCTTTTGTATTGCTTTCTCCCTTTTGTTTTTGTTTTTTTCTCCCGACAATGTCGTCTCCCTCCCACACTGGGCGAATATCACCGGAACCATGCATGTGGTGGTAATTGAAGGGGGATATGATGTATACATCATTTGACCGATAACGGTTACTTAAGTGCTTACACAAAATAGATACATATATATAAATGATGGTTTCTCAGCTGCGTCGACAACGTTTCACATTGATTCTTTTTTTCACGTATGCTTCATCGTCATCATCATCTGCCATCATCGGGTTGTCGTATTGGTTGTAGTCTTCCTCGTTGGAGACTCCATCCATTCTGACGATGCTCATTTTGCCTCTCCTCATGACAACACGGCTGGGATTGGTCGCATCGGTTATGAAGAAGCATTGTGTCATGTGCTTAGTGTGTACCCATGGCTCCATTTTGGCGATGACGTTAACGTTCACGGCAACACTCTTCACGTCAGGTGAAATACTTATTTTCTCTTACGACGTCCTTAGCCCATCTGACATGGAACATCGTCGCATCGTCCATTCCTACATAGTCAAGCTCCCAGATCTCTTCGACCCTCCCATAAAATCTTTCAGTTGTGTCGTTGGCGTCGGTCACGCATTCAATCGTCACCCCAGAGTTCTAGTAATCACTGTCCATGTCTTTGGCCTCCGTGTAGAACGTGTTCCCGTTGATATCGTATGACTGATAGGTCGCGAGTTTGGGCGCGTGTCCATGTGCTAAGGCATGTACGAGCAATCCATCCGAACTGCCCTCTTATGGGGGATTAGCAAGAACTTGCGCTTTGAACCAACGCAAGAAAGTGGCATTGTGCATGACAGTAACTTCATCATTCGTCTTGAGCATCACCTTATCACGATACTTCTTTGTGATGGTTTGTTTGTGCCGTGTCACATAATCATCTACCACATCTAGGTGTTGTAGCACTACTAAGTTAGCCCTGTCAAAGTCATTCCGTCGATCTAACTAGTCCACGTGAAATTCCCTCCAACCGTTGTTGTGACCTTCTCCTCCGAGCCTCCCATCATTCTTATTGATGGGCAAACCAACAACAGGGTCTCCGATGCCTATATAATTCTCACAAAAGAAGATGCACTCATGCCTCAGATACCCCTGGACGATGCTCCTATCGGGACGGGACATGTTATGAACGAATCCTTTGATGACCCCATTCATCCTCTCGAACGACATCATGCTGTGAAGGAATGTCGGCCCGAGGTTGATGATGTCGTCCACGATGTGGACACACAGATGCACCATGACGTCAAAGAACATGGGCGGGAAGTACATCTCAAGCTCACATAGTATAACAACGATCTCTTCCTGTAGCCTTCAGAGCTACTTCACACTGATGGAGTTTTGAGAGATAACATCAAAGAAGTTGCAGAGACCAGTAAGCGTGTCACGAAGGTGCTTGTCCATTATCCCTATAATGGCAACCAGGAGCATCTGCATCATCATCATGTGACAGTCATGAGACTTCATCCCGCTGAACCTTTTCTTCTTGGTGTCTAGATATCTTCTTATCTTCCCACAGTAACCGGAATTGACTTTGATTCCCATAAGGCACTTGCTAAATTGATCGATCTCCTTCACACTTAAGGTGAAGCAAGAAGGGGGCAATAATTCTCCTCCTTCTTGTTGACTTTTCTGCCCCATCTCCCCTCCTCCGTCTCCGTTTCCTCCGTCGACTTTTTACGGTGGAGATCTTTCCTGATTTTCAAATCTTCCAAGTCTTTCCTTTCCTTCGGCCCATCCTTGGTCTTCTCCGACATGTTCATCAGTATGCCAAGCAAGCTCTCGAGGACATTCTTTGTGATATGAATTTGATCAAGGCAATGAGGCGTGTCGTGATTGGGCCAGTACTCCAAGTCCCAGAAAATAGACCTCATTTTCCATACCTTCAACAGTGGCTTCAACGCCTTTTTCATCTTTCCTAGCGCGGGGCACTGTTCCCAGTTTTCAACAGCTCGTTGATTTCGGCACCACTCCTCTTATGTGGAGGTCCTCGATGCTCAACCAACCCATTGAACAGATCTCCACGCTTTCTCCATGGTTCATCCTTCTCGAGCCATCTATGATGCCCCATGTACACGATTTTCCCGGACCCGCCATCTTTCATTGACGTAAGCTGCTGAGTTGCATCATCCATGTACCTCGTGCATCCGCAGTATCCGTGGCACACCTGGCCTGAGGTGTACCCGTAACCGAGATAGTCATGCACCGCCGTCATCAGTGTGGCTCTCATATAGAAATACTCTCCTTTGCTGGCGTCCCATGTACATGCCGGTGTTTTCCACAACGTGTCTAGCTCCTCTTTCAAAAGCCCCATATATAGGTTAATATTATTTCTCGGTTGTTTCGGCCCTTGAATCAGAATGCTAATGTGTATGTACTTTGTATTCATGCACTTCCATGGGGGGAGGTTGTACATCCATACAAAGACCGTCCATGTGCTATGGTTAGTGTTCTGGTTTCCAAACGGATTCATGCCATCGGTACTCGCACCAAGCATGATGTTCCTTGGATCTTCCGCAGCAAATCCATATACGGCATTTAATGCTCTCCACTGGCTAGCATCTGCGAGGTGTCTCAGCTTCGTATCATCTCCATCGTCGGGCTTATTCCTCTCCATGTGCCTGCACATGAGCTTTTCTTCCTTAGGATCTACGAAATACCGCTGCAGATGGGGAGTGATCAGAAAGTACCATAGAACTTTTTGAGGAGCTTTCTTTCCTGCCTTCTTGTATCGAGAAGCATTGCACACTGGATAGCTGGGTTTTTCCGCATGCTCACCCCGATAAATGATGCAATCGTTGATGCATGCGTGGTACCTAATGTGCAGCAAATCAAAATGGCGAATGATTTTCTTGGCCTCCTCGACCCTAGTAGGACATAAGTTCCCGCGGGAAGAACTTTATTATGTAGATGCTTTAAATACTCATCGAGGCTTTTGTCTGCCCATTTGTTTTTGGCCTTCGTCTTTAGAAGTTCGAGCATGAAACTCAAGTGTGTCACCTCGGGATCGCAACCGTCATTGGAGACTTCGGGTCTACTTCAAGTTGCGTCAGCTTGGCCTCCTCTCTAGAAGCAACTTTCTCGCTAGTCGTACTCTTGCGAAGGAGGTCTCGAACATCAGGGTCCTACACGACTGCACTTAGTAGCATCGAATACTGCGGCCTGATCACCGCCTCTTCTCCTCCATGTCCGGACTCTTGTTCGCCGTGTCCAGAATCTTCTCCGCCGCTGTCATGTCCGAAATCTTCCCCACCGCCATGTCTGGCGCCATAGTCTTTGTGTCGATCGATCATCTCTTCGTCTAGCCCCATGTCATTATTCCCTGCCAAGTGGACAACCTCATCATCATCTTTACTTATCCATCGAGTATAGCCATCAATGAAACCATTCATCAACAGGTGCTCCTTCAAACTGCCACGATCAAACGGGTCCAAAAGGACTCCTTCTTTGCATCTTGTACACAGACATCTAATCCTAGTATGATTATTTGCATACATGTCCATCACCGCAGATTGCAAGTATTGCTCCACCTTCCATCCACTCAGCTTCATGACCGACTGCATGGTATAACAAGCAAAAGGGTTATAAACAAAATGCATGCATGCATCGGTCAAAGTCACATAAAAATTTGGCATGACCTTTCCTAAAAATAGGACATATCGAGTTTGCTCGAAATTCTCCAAAACGGAAATAAATCGACATTTCCGCAAAACATAAGCAACTCGGGGGCATGTCACTTGCACAAATCTCTCCATATCCCAAACACACATATTCCCATTCTTAAAATGCACTAATTTTTACTCACCTATCTCCTGAGAGAGATCGAGCACGGTCAGATGAGACGCCTTAATTTCGCTACCTATGGCTAAATAGCTAGCTAGATCTAGTTGTTGGGGAGGAGAGATGACTCTAGCTAACTAAGGGAGAGGGAGAGAGATGAGCTAGCTAGATCCATATCTATGGAATGGAGGGAGAGCCAAATAATTGAGGTAGCTACATAGAGATGAGAAGGCCATTTATGGAGGAGAGTTATGGTGGAGGAGGGCATTAATAGGCAGAGAAGAGAGGTAGGAGGAAGATAGAAGAAGGGCAACAATGGTGGACCACTAACTTAGATAGGGGAGTTGGGAAAGTAGCGATGTTTCCCAGAAAGCGCTATTGCTATGGTACTTAGTAGTAGCGCTTTCCTGGAAAAGTGCTACAATTAAGTGGGGCCCATTAGTAGTAGTGGTGCTATCAAATAAAGAGCTACTACTAAAATCTTAGTAGTAGCGCAATATTCTAGACAGCGCTGGTCCTACAGCTAGCGTCGGTGGGAGCGTTGGGTCCCACTTAGTAGTAGCGCCTTTTCCGTTTCCAGCGCTACTGCTAAAGCATTACTTGTAGCGCTACCCCAGACCAGCACCACTACTAATTAGCAGCAATGCTTGCTTTTTTCAAACGCTACTATTGATGCCCTACCTATAAGAATTTCCCTAGTAGTGCATCACTGCGTATAAGTTCCAACAGCTCGGACGCCCACTCGCAACTCTTTGTGAAAGGAGACTTAGTCATCTTGCCAAGAAAGCATGATTCGCATGTCTTGAATGACCTGATGTCGGACGAAGTTAGGAGTCCATCATCATGGAGCTTCTTCATGCGTTTCAGACTAATGTGTCCAAGCCAGCAATGCCAGATGTATGTTGGATTTATATCATTAGGCTTATGCCTCTTGACATTCACATGATAGACCGGTTCATATTCCATATTCAATATAAAAGCCCATCAATAATTGGTGCATAGCCATGGAACATTCCACAAATAGAACAAACAACCATTGTCCTTTAAATTGAATTCATAACCCTGACTCATCAAGCAGGAGGCAGAAATAGTGTTCTGACTAAGTGCAGGAATGTAATGACAATTATTCAATTCCAAAATGAATCCGGAAGAAAGCTAGAGCTTCATCTTGCCGACCTCCAACACAGCAACTCTTTCTTTGTTGTCGCCCCTGATGTCAATCTCTCCTTGTGCTACATGCCAAGTTCTTACCAGCCCCTGCACTGAGTTGCAAATATGAAATCCAGTATCAACTACCCAAGACCTACTAGGTATGTCAACAAGGTAAATGTCTATAACATGTTAACAAGTGTACCTTTGCCTGAAGAAGCATTTCCGGCCTTCTTGCCATTCTCTGCAAGCCACTAGCTACCGTTCCTCTTCTAGTTTTTGGTATCCTTGCAATGGTAGGAAACGGTCCCTAACTCTAATATAGTCTTCCCACTGCGGCGGAGATTACCTTCTTTGTTTTTTCTTGGACTAACTCGTCTTGAACTTGCCAGGCTTCTGCACCACCAACACTTGATGCGCGCCTTTCTTAATATCCTGCTCTGCCACCTTTAGCATCCCATGCAATTCAGTGAGCTTCTTATCCATGCCATGCATACGATAGTTCGAGATGAATGTGAAAGCACAAGTGCTCCTAGTGTGATTTTGGTAATTAATGTTAACATATCTCTTGTTGGACTAATACTTTTATCTAGTATATTTCAGAAAGATCAACAAAGGCGTAGCATGGACAAGAGGATGTGGAACCCCTTCAAGAAGCTATGGACAAGGATTGGGATAAGCTCAAGACTCTACATTTTCATTTTAGTGATCCAAGATCACATTGAGTCCATAGGAAAACCAATACTATTAAAAGGGGATGAGGTGTTTCTTAATGGCTTGCTTGCTCAAAGTGCTTAGTGATATGCTCCAAAGCCCTCAACCACTTTCTCATTTCCACATATGTCCCAAACCTAAAGTCGAACTCGGCCCCACCGATTTGATCTATCCGGCGCCACCGAGTTCACTTGACATAGCCACTACCAGACACCATAATCAATTCAGTCTCATGGATGGGATCTCGGTCTCACCGACATGGGCTTGCAAACTCTCTGTTTCCTATTGCAATTATCTCAGTCTCACCGAGATATGCAATCGGTCCCACCGAGTTTGCTTGACCAACTCTCTGTTTTTCTTATTACCAAAATCTGTCTCACCAAGTTTGTGTAATCGGTCTCACCGAGTTTGTGTAATCGGTCAAACCGAGTTGAGGTTTTACCCTAACCCTAGCACATCGGTCCCACCGAGTTGATCATATCGGTCCCACCAAAAACTCTAACGTTCACATTTTGAACCATATCGGTATGACCGAGTTTCTCGATTCGGTCCCACCGAGTTTGGTGAATTGTGTGTAACAGCTAGATTTTGTGTGGAGGCTATATATACCCCTCCACCGATCCTCCATTCGAGGAGAGAGAGCCATCAGAATGTGCCTACACTCCCACTACTTATTTTCTGAGAAAGAACCACCTACTCATGTGTTGAGATCAATACATTCCAATCCAACCACAAGAATCTTGACCTTTAGCGTTCGCCAAGTTGCTTTCCACTCAAATCATCTTTCCACCAAATCCCAATCTGTGAGATAGAGTTGAGTGTTGGGGAGACTATCATTTGAAGCACAAGAGCAAGGAGTTCATGATCACCACAACATCTATTACCTTTTGGAGAGTGGTGTCTCCTAGATTGGTTAGGTGTCACTTGGGAGCCTCCGTCAAGATTGTGGAGTTGAACCAAGGTGTTTGTAAGGGCAAGGAGATCGCCTACTTCGTGAAGATCTACCCAAGTGAGGCAAGTCCTTCGTGGGTAATGTCCATGGTGGGATAGACAAGGTTGCTTCTTCATGGACCCTTCGTGGGTGGAGCCCTCCGTGGGCTCGCGCAACCGTTACCCTTCGTGGGTTCAAGTCTCCATCAACGTGGATGTACGATAGCACCACCTATTGGAACCACGCGAAAAATCTCCGTGTCTCCAATTGCGTTTGCACACTCTGATCCCATCCCTTTACTTTATTGCATGTTGCATGCTTTACTTTACACTTCTCATATACTCTTGTCATGCTTGCTTGAAATATATTGTGAATGCTGAAACTTGTGATAAAACTCCACCTTAACTTCAAGAAATTAAAAACTGCTACTTTTCTTTATTGACGGTCTAATCACCCCCCTCTAGACACCTCTTCTTGATCCTTTCAATTTGTATGAGAGCTTTGGTATCCATTGCTTTGGTTTAATCACCATTGGAGGAAGATGGATGAGTCTATGTTGGGGAGTCTTAGATGTAGAGTGCCTATAC
Organism: Triticum urartu; assembly: GCF_056163025.1. Classification (NCBI taxonomy): domain Eukaryota; kingdom Viridiplantae; phylum Streptophyta; class Magnoliopsida; order Poales; family Poaceae; genus Triticum; species Triticum urartu. The sequence continues at coordinate 231,199,438 of NC_141876.1, read as the reverse complement.
TTGATGGAGAGTTCTTTCATGAGTGAAAAAATGAGATGCTTGACATTTTCAATGAATATCACTTGAACAAGTACATTACTAGCCCTTGTGCACCCCTTGTTGATCCTTTGCATCCTACCACTGATGAGTCTATTGACATGATCCACAACCTTAGAACTGTCAATCTTATTACTAGAGGTTTGCCTAGAAATTTGTTTGGTTGCTTGCCTACTCTTGATTGTGCTTACACTATATGGAGATTTCTTGAGGAATGATTTCCAAACTATTCCTTGCAAAACTTATATGAGATTCCTCACAAGTCTTTTGCTTTGAGTAAGATGAATTTTAATGATCCCAAGTTTGGTGATTTCTTATTTGAGCTTCATGACCTTATGCGTGCCAAAGGAGACGTTGGAATCATTAGTAATATCATCTCCGAAGTCATTAGAATTCATAAAGGTGAACATTGTGATGATCACTTATCTAATGAATCACTCTCTCTAGGAATTGATCAATCACAAGACGATGTTGAACATGGATACTATGATGAGGATGATGATAGTGACTTTGATCTCGATGAGTATATGAGACATTTTGGTCTTATTGCTAATCTTCGTGGGTACATGGCTGGAGGAAAGGAATGGGTTCTTGATACTGGATGTACCAATCACATGACCAGGGACAAGGATATGTTTTGTGAGCTTGCTGAAAATGACGGCCCTCGAAAGTATGTCACTTTTGGTGATAACTCAAAGGGTAAGGTGGTTGTCCTTGGTAAGGTGGCCATCTCACATGATAGCTCCATACAAAATGTTATGCTCGTTGAATCTCTTGGCTATAATTTACTTTCCATATCTAGACTAGCCGACTTTGGCTTCAATGTCCTATTTACCGAAGTAGATTGCCAAGTGTTTTGAAGAGATGATCATAATATGATCTTTACCGGTATACATAGAGGTGATCTATACATTGTCGATTTAACTAAAAAGGCTCAACCTAGAACCTGCTTAATTGCTAAATCTTCTAAAGGTTGGTTGTGGCATAGAAGGTTAGGTCATGTGGGCATGTGAAATCTTGACAAGCTTATTAAAGGTGATCATATCCTTGGAGTAAAAGATGTTATATTTGATAAGGATAGATTGTGCAGTGCTTGTCAAACAGGAAAATAGGTTGGAGGAAGCCACCCCGTGAAGAACATCATGACCACGAGAAGACCACTCGAGCTACTTCATATGGAACTCCTTGGTCCCAATGCCTATAAATGTCCCGGTAGAAACTCATTTCGTCTAGTCACAGGCGATGATTTTTCAAGATTTCCATGGGTGTTCTTTCTTGATGTTAAATCGCAGGTCCAAAAGATCTTCATGAACTTCTCTAGGAAGGCCCAAAATCAATTTGAAGTGAAGATCAAGAAGGTTCGCAGCGACAACGGAACGGAGTTCAAGAACACAAATGTGGATACCTTTCTTGATGAAGAAGGGATTTCACACGAGTTCTCGGCTACGTACATGCCTCAACAAAATGGAGTTGTTGAGAGGAAGAACCGGACTCTTATTGAGATGGCGGGAATGATGCTTGATGAGTACAAGACACCAAAACACTTTTGGGCGGAAGCAGTTGAGACAGCTTGTCATGCCACAAATCGCTTATACCTTCACAAGCTACTCGACAAGACGGCATACGAGCTTCTCACCGGTAACAAACGCCAAGTTGGATAATTTCGAGTATTCAGCGCAAACTGCTATATTCTTGATAAGCATCTCCATTCTAAATTTCCTCCTAAATCTCATGAGGATTTCCTACTTGGTTATGGCTCAAACTCTCACACTTACCGTGTCTACAACAATTTCACCTCAAAGGTTGAAGAGACGGTAGATGTGAAGTTTGAAGAATCTAACGGCTCACAAGTAGAGCATTTTCCAATTGATGTAGGAGACAAAGACCCTTCGGAAGCAATCCAAGACTTGCCTATTGGCAAGATTCGTCCAACAGAGGTGAAGAAGAGTACTTCGTCCGTCCAAGTGGAAGCTTCTACCTCACAACAAGGTGAACCAAGAATTGACACGGAGGCATCCACAAGTGGGACACGTCAAGATGAAGAAAACGAGGAAGTACACCAAGATGGACCTCATCAACCTCCTTCTCCACCTCGACCAGAGAACAACAACATCAACAGCGAAGAAGGCCAAGAGGAAGAACAAGATGATGAATATGATGTTCCACCCCGACCCAAACAAAAGCTCTCACGAGTTAGAGCAAGAGTTTCATGAGACCATCCCGTTGAACAAATCTTCAATGATATCCAAAGCAGGAGAATCACTCGCTCTAAAACTTGTTTGGCTAATTGTTGTGAACATTATGCATTCATCTCTAGCATTGAACCTATGAAGGTTGAAGAAGCATTGGAAGCTCCGAATTGCATAAATGGCATGCACGAAGAGCTACACAACTTTGAGAGGAACCAAGTGTGGACATTGGTTGAGAAGCCCGACAACAACCACAACATCATCGGTACCAAATGGGTGTTTCGCAACAAGCAAGACGAAGATGGACAAGTCGTTCGCAACAAAGCACATCTCGTCGCCCAAGGCTACACTCAAGTCAAAGGTATGTACTATGGTGAGACATATGCCCATGTTGCTAGACTTGAGTCCATTTGCATCTTACTTTCCTATGCAAATCACCATGATATTACCTTGTTCCAAATGGACATTAAAAGTGCTTTTCTAAATGGTGAAATTGAGGAGGATGTTTATGTTAAATAACCTCCCAGTTTTGTTAATCCTAAGAAACCCGACCATGTTTACAAACTTCACAAAGCTCTTTATGGTCTTAAACAAGCTCCTAGAGCGTGGTATAAATGCTTGACCAAGTTCCTTATTGAAAAAGGCTTTGAGATTGAAAAAATTGATTCCACTCTTTTTACTAAAAGGGTTAATGATCAATTATTTGTGTGCCAAATTTATGTTGATGATATCATATTTGGATCGACTAACCCTCATTTTAGTGAAATGTTTGGAAAGCGAATGTCGGAGAAGTTTGAGATGTCTATGATGTGTGAACTCAAGTTCTTTCTTGGGATGCAAATCAAGCAAACTAAGGAGGGTACCTTTGTTTCCCAAACAAAGTATACCAAGGACTTATTCAAGAAGTTCAACATGCAAGAATGCGAAGGTATGAATACACCCATGCCTACTAGTGGACATCTTGACTTGAGTAAGGATGGCAAAGCGGTTGACCAAAAGGTTTAACCCTCTACGATTGGTTCATTGTTATATCTATGTGCCTCCCATCCCGATATTATTGTAAGTGTGCGCATGTGTGCACGATATCAAGTGGCCCCCAAAAGAATGTCATCTTAAGGCCGTGAAAAGGATAGTGAGATACTTAATTCATACACCAAAATTTGGCATTTGGTACCCTAAGAGGTCCTCTTTTGATCTTGTTGGCTACTCCGATTCGGACTATGCCGGAGACAAGGTTGATAGAAAGTCCACTTCGGGTACTTGTCAATTTCTTGGTAGATCTCTTGTGTCTTGGTCCTCCAAGAAACAAAACTCGGTATCCTTATCTACCGCTGAAGCAGAATACATTGTCGCCGGTTCATGTTGTTCTCAATTACTTTGGATGGCCCAAACTCTTAAAGATTATGGCATATATGGGAAACATGTTCCATTGCTTTGTGACAATGAAAGTGATATTAAGATTGCTCACAATCCGATGCAACATTCTCGAACTAAGAATATTGAAGTTCGTCATCATTTCATTCGAGATCATGTTGCTAAAGGACATATTGATCTTAAGCATGTTCGTACCAATAAGCAATTGGCGGATATATTCACCAAACCGCTTGATGAGAAAGTATTTTGCCGTTTGAGAGGTGAATTGAACATCATTGATGCTTCAAACTTGGAGTAGAAACTCCATTTGGATGCATTCAAGGCATGATCCTTTGACTAATCCTTGATATTTCTCTTATGATGATGATCATATGTCTTGGATCTACGCTTGTACCCTTGCATGCTATCTAACTCATGTAGGTACTTGGATGAGCTCAAATTCATGAGATTGCATCTCACTCACATCTTGAGCAATCTCTACATCACCAAGTCTCTACAATATGGTGGTTGAAGACAAGGAAGCATGCAACCTTTCAACATATCCTTTGACAAATTCTACATATCAAATTTCATGGTTGTCACTTTGGATCCATAAGTACTTTTCCTTGCAAGACTAACCCATGTAGGTAGATGAACTCAAACTTCAAGTGGTGCTCCCAAACCATTGATGACCTACATCAACCTTGACTATCCTACACAAGTTCAACTACATGATCAAGTTCAACACCACCATCGAAGGTATGTCATTCCATCTTAGAGAAGCTTTACCTCAAGTTATGGGTCAAAGCAGCTCAACAAGATCTGAATACATCAAAATTCTTAAACGAAAAATGGCAACCCCATTTTGAGCTTAAACGATGAGTATGACCTACGATCAAGTATCTCACTTGACTCCTTAGTTAATATACTCTAACAGGTGACTTTGTCACCGACCAATTCTAGATGAAGTTCTCTAGTGTTTTCCGTGTCCTTGCATTTGTATTTTGCATGTTTGTTTCCCTTTTCAATTAAAAACTTCATCTAGATTTATTTTCTTTTTCTCTGTTATGTTCTGCATTCCCTGCAACTAATTCATTGCAAATTCTTTAGTTAATTCTTTGCAGATCTTTGTGAGAACTTATTTGCCTAGTGAGCTGAGATGACAATTGTTTTCTCTCTGTGTTGAACAAGGACTCACCGGTTTGTTTCTCTCGGTTAAACTGAACCACCATGGTACCACTGAAGAAAATAACTCGGTGTGACCGATTTCAATGCTGAGAAAACACTTTGCCATTTGCATCCTACATACTTATTCCAGCTCCACTCAATGATTCTTCTCCTCTACCAGCATCTTATATTACATGTTCCTTTGTAATGTGACTCAAGGACCAAACCTACTTGACTCATGCTCCAAAAGATCCCCTCTTGAAAATTGATGTCAAAGGGGGAGAGGGAGCACATCAAAGCTTATCACATATGAGAGAATGCACACCTTAAGCTTCTCTAGATGCTTTTATCCATAGAGGAGAGAAGTCACATGTCTTCAAGAGGGGAAAGACATGTTAGCATGTGTTATGTTTTTTATGTTTGTTTCTGCTCTGATTTTATTTTTCCCTATGTTCTCCCATTATCCAATATAAGATTCAGGGGGAGAAAGACAATTAAGGGAAGGAAATCTTCGAATTCATTGCATATCTTTACTCTTTGGGGACATGTATATATGAAATAGAGTACCTAGTACTGACTCTCTACATGTCATCCCAATCTTAGTACTCTTGTGGTTTCTTAAATTGCTTTGTCCAGTAGATGTTTGTGTGTTATCTAACCTTGTTTACTCAGGATCATCTCTTCCAAAGCTAACTCAAGACCACAAGGTAAGTATATGCATCACATCCATGTGCATGATGATTTCTTGCTACTGTACATATTGTTTGCAAGAAGAAATCATGAACATGGAGGTACATTTCGTATATTCACATCATTTGCTCTAATGCATATAGCCAAGATACGTGTAACTCATTGCTTGATCTGTCATAGTTATGCATTCACATGCTCTTATATTACATATTCACATGATTGCATACATGTAGGGGAGCCTATGCATGTTACATGTCTTTCCAAAGCATTACTTGTTATTCTTCTTATCTTTATCTAAAGCTTTGATGTATGTTGTAATAAATTACCAAAAAGGGGGAGATTGAAAGCACAAGTGCTCCCTGGGTGATTTTGGTAACTACTGTCAACATATCTCTTGTTGGACTAATAATTTTATCTAGTATATATCACAAAGTTCAACAAAGGCGTGGCATGGACAAGAGGATGTGGAACCCCTTCAAGAAACTAAGGACAAGGATTGGCAAAAGCTCAAGACTCTACATTTTCATTTTAGTGATCCAAGATCACTTGAGTCCATAGGAAAGCCAATACTAGTAAAAGGGGATGAGGTGTTGCTTAATGGCTTGCTTCCTCAAAGTGCTTAGTGATATGCTCCAAAGCCCTCAACAAATTCCTCATTTCCACATACGTCCCAAACCTAAAGTCAAACTCGGCCCCACTGATTTGATATATCCGGCGCCACTGAGTTCACTTGACGTAGCCACTGCCAGAAACCCTAATCAATTCGGTCTCACCGATGGGATCTCGGTGCCACTAAGATGGGAATGCAAACTCTTTGTTGCCTATCGCAATTATCTCAGTCTCACCGAGATATGCAATCGGTCCCACCGAGTTTGCTTGACCAACTCTCTGTTTTGCTTATTGCCAAAATCGGTCTCACCGATTTTGTGTAATCGGTCAAACCGAGTTGAGGTTTTACCCTAACCCTAGCACATAGGTCCCATCGAGTTGATCATACCGGTCCCACCGAAAACTCTAACGTTCACATTTTGAACCATATCGGTCTGACCGACTTTCTCGATTCGGTCACACGGAGTTTGGTCAATTGTGTGTAACGGCTAGATTTTGTGTGGAGGCTATATATACCCCTCCACCCATCCTCCATTCGAGGAGAGAGCCATCAAAACGTGCCTTCACTTCCGCTACTCATTTTCTGAGAAAGAATCACCTACTCATGTGTTGAGACCAAGACATTACACTCCAACCACAAGAATCTTCATCTCTAGCCTTCCCCAAGTTTCTTTCCACTCAAATCATATTTCCACCAAATCCAAATATGTGAGAGAGAGTTGAGTGTTGGGGAGGATATCATTTTAAGCACAAGAGCAAGGAGTTCATCATCAACACACCATCTATTACCTTTTGGAGAGTGGTGTCTCCTAGATTGGTTAGGTGTCACTTGGGAGCCTCCGTCAAGATTGTGGAGTTGAACCAAGGAGTTTGTAAGGGCAAGGAGATCGCCTACTTCATGAAGATCTACCCAAGTGAGGCAAGTCCTTCGTGGGTAATGTCCTTGATGGCATAGACAAGGTTGCTTCTTCGTGGACCCTTCGTGGGTGGAGCCGTTCGTGGGCTCGCGCAACCGTTACCCTTCGTGGGTTGAAGTCTCCATCAACGTGGATGTAAGATAGCACCACCTACTGGAACCATCCCAAAAATCTCTGTGTCTCCAATTGCGTTTGCACACTCCAATCCCATCCCCTTTACTTTATTGCAAGTTGCATGCTTTACTTTACACTGCTCATATACTCTTGCCATGGTTGCTTGAAATGTATTGTGAATGCTGAAACTTGTGCTAAACTGTAACACCCACGATGCGACTATATCTCCCACGTGTCAGAGCACGACTTAGAGGCATAACTGCATTGTAGGCAATGTCACAAGAGGGTAACCTTTACACATCCCATGCACTGAATAAGAAAAGAGGTACATAGTTGGCTTACAATCGCCACTTCACACAATAGCATAAATATAGCATTACAATCATCCAGATACAATCAAGGTCCGACTACGGAACCAAAATAAAGACAACCCCAAATGCATAATGTCCCCGATCGCCCCAACTGGGCTCCACTACTGATCGTCTGGAAAGGAAACGTAGTATCGTCCTAAGTCCTCATCGAACTCCCACTTGAGCTCAGTCGTATCTCCCGGAACGGTATCATCGGCACCTGCATCTGGTTTAGGAAGTATCTATGAGTCACAGGGACTCAGCAATCTCACACCCTCGCGATCAAGACTATTTAAGCTTATGGGTAGGTAAAAAGGTGTGAGGTGGAGCTGCAGCAAGCACTAGCATATATGGTGGCTAACATACGCAAATGAGAGCGAGAAGAGAAGGCAAGGAACGGTCGAGAAACTATGATCAAGAAGTGATCCTAGCAATACTTACGTTCAGGCATAACACAAGACCGTGTTCTCTTCCTAGACTCCGCCGAAAAGAGACCATCACGGCTACACACGCTGTTGATTCATTTTAGTTAAATTAAGTTTTAGGTTTTGTACAAACGGACATTAACAAATTTCCATCTGCCCATAACCGTGGGCACGACTTTCGAAAGTTCAAATCCCTGCAGGGGTGTCCCAACTTAGCCCATCACAAGCTCTCACGGTCAACGAAGGATATTCCTTCTCCCAGGACGGACCGATCAGACTCGGAATCCCGGTTACAAGACATCTCGACAATGGTAAAACAAGTCCAGCAAGACCACCCGCTGTGCTGACAAATCTCGATAGGAGCTGCACATATCTCATTCTCAGGGCACACCGGATAAGCTAAGCGTATGGGAGCCAACGTAACCCAAGTTGCCAAGGGACGGCCCCGCACGGTGCTCTAGGTTGGACCAACACTCAGAGGAGCACTGGCCCGGGGGTTTAAAATAAAGATGACCCTTGAGTCCGCGAAACCCAAGGGAAAAAGGCTAGGTGGAAAATGGTAAAACCAAGGTTGGGCCTTGCTGGAGGAGTTTTATTCAACGCGAACTATCAAGGGGTTCCCATTATAACCCAACCGTGTAAGGAACGCAAAATCAAGGAACATAACACCGGTATGACGGAAACTAGGGTGGCAAGAGTGGAACAAAACACTAGGCATAAGGCCGAGCCTTCCACCCTTTACCAAGTATATAGATGCATTAAAGTAAACAAGTTATAATAATGATATCCCAACAATAATCATGTTCCAACAAGGAACAAACTCCAATCTTCACCTGCAACTAACAACGCTAAAAGAGGGGCTAGGCAAAGCGGTTACATAGCCAAACAACGGTTTGCTAGGACAAGGTGGGTTAGAGGTTTGACATGGCAATATGGGAGGCATGATAAAGCATGTGGTAGATATCCTAGCATAGGCATAGCAATAGAGCGAGCATCTAACAAGCAAAGATAGAAGTGATTTCGAGGGTATGGTCATCTTGCGTGCAAAGTTCTCCAAGTTTACGTAAGCTTGATCCTCGTAAACGTTCTAAACTAGTTCCTTGACCACGTACTCGTCTCCCGGCTCTACCCAAAGCAATAACACAAGCAAAGGGAGACACAATCAACCACGGTGCAATGCGCAAGCAACATGATGCAAAACATGGCATGATATGCGGGTTGTGACATGCAATGCATATGCATGCTTCGGAAAGGAAAGATTGAACCAGGCCACAACTTAGAAAACCAAGAGTGCCACTGGAAAGATGAGTTGATTTCGTTCGAAATCGATATAAAGATCACCGGAATCGGATGCATGGTTTGCAAATGGTAAGCAAAACAATAATGGCACAAAGCTGCGATTAACAGCACGAGGCCATCTAAATGCATCAAGAAAAATAAGCTACTGCACTCTAACATAGCAACAAAGCACATGGCAGTGATCCACTCAAGATGCTTGACAAAATATGAACAATGAGGTACGGCTAATTCACACCATAACAGGTTCAAACAAGCATGGCAAAAGTGCAAAAGATATCAGGTTCATGGACTTTGTTAAAATAACAACATGGCAGGATTTAAACATCAGGAAGCAATGTTTAGAGCAAGATAACAATATGCTACAGGAACATATCATGGCAAAGCAAGGCATGGCATGGCATGAAACTACACAAAGCATATAACAAAAGTCCCTTACTGACCATCAGCCAAAAGGGATCAGAAAATACAATGGCGCCCATGTAAACATAGCAAGTTTCGTTAACAGATTCAGACTTAGCCGAAAACTGGAACTTGGCAAAACAGAATTACGTAGGCATGTTTGCGAGCTCGATGCACTCACCACAAGGTATTGCATGAAAAGCTAAGCATACACCCAGCAAGTAGACATGATAAATATTGTAACCATGGAAAGAACACTCTCATAGCATGCACGGATCAACTACAACATCCTCGGCAAAATTGCTTAACACGTAAACAATCTGCCAGGAACATTTTATAGCAAAAGTAGAGCAAGATTGAGTCATGCTAGGGTACTCCATAATTGCAAACAAAGACATGGATGGATAGATCATAACAATATCTCAAAATCATCCTTACTGAACATGCACAAAAGAGGCATGGATCACTCTGTAGCAACAAGAATACATGGCATAAAAATATTATCAGGGAAAAGACTTAGAAGAATTCTAAGTTCCTAAAATCAGCAACATCACGAGAGCTACTTTGCATGCTTGTGCTAGTCACCACATTGATCACAAAAATACATGTCATACACCACTGTAAAGACGGCATGGCATACAACAAAACACATGTAGGGCTCAAGATCATAGGAGGCACCCATTAAACATAGCAAAAATGACAAATGTCCATAATCTGATAAGAATCAAAAACTGACATTACATAGCACTCTTGCAACAGCATTTAGGGCATCAAGATGAACTCAAAAGAACATGGTGCGACGGAATGAAATGAAGTGCACATCGAGACGAACAATTTGATATGCTACACGCCCAAAACGGAGCCACGGATGCAAAGATATGACATGATGAAATATGCTAAAAATATGGAAAACTGGGACAAAAGTCAACCCCCTAGGGTTTCTCTGAGATCTAGATCGGGGGCACGCGGATCGAGGTTCAACGCCGTCCTTGCCAGAGTTCTTGCCGGACTTGTCGAAGAAGAGGGGAAACGGTGGCCGGACTTGACGCGGGGTCGACGCGGAGGAGGCGCCGGTGGAGCGATGACCGGTTGGTGGGGAGAGGCGGTCGCAGACGAAGGGACGGCGCGGTGGCGCGGCGGCCGGCGACGATGGCGAGGCGGCGCGGGCACGCCGGGTGCTGGTGGCGGCGACTAGGCCCGTGGGGGCCCGCTACGGGCCTCGGCAGGCCGGGCGACGGGGAGGCGCGGCGAAGTGGGCGCGCCGGCTCAGTGTATCGGGGGATGACACGTGGCGGCGGTGGCGGGATTTCTGTCCGGCGGCGGGCGGACACGTCCGGCCGCGCGGAGGGGAGAGGGAGCAAGGGTTTGATCCGGAATTTTCGGGCGAGATGCCTATTTATACATAGAAGGAGCTAGGAGGCTCCAAATTGAGCACGATTTTCGGCCACGCGATCATGATCGAACGACCGAGATGATGGAGGAGGTTTAGGTGGGTTTTGGTCCACTTTGGAGATGAGTTGGGCTGCAACACACACGAGGCCTTTACGGTTCCTCGGTTAACCGTTGGAGTATCAAACGAAGTCCAAATGGCACGAAACTTGACAGGCGGTCTACCGGTAGTAAACCAAGGCCACTTGGCAAGTACCAGTCCAATCCGAGGATGTTTAACACCCGCACACGAAAAGAGGTAAAAGGAGACACCGGAGGACATAGGAGCGCCGGAATGCAAAACGGACAACGGGGAAAATGCTCGGATGCATGAGACGAACACGTATGCAAATGCGATGCACATGATGACATGATATGAGATGCATGACAAGGGCAAAATGCAAAACGAAGACAAAACCCAAAACAAGGAATATCATAACTTAGTGCTGGAAATGGCAAGAGTTGGAATACAAATATGGCAGGTTACATATGGAGCGTTACATAAACCTCCACCTTAACTTCAAGAAATTCAAAACTGCTACTTTTCTTTATTGAGGGTCTAATCACCCCCCTCTAGACACCTCTTCTCGATCCTTTCAATTTGTATCAGAGCTTTGGTATCCATTGCTTTGGTTTAATCACCATTGGAGGAAGACGGATGAGTCTACGTTGCGGAGTCTTAGATGTAGAGTGCATATACTTGATGGAGAGTTCTTTCATGAGTGAAAAAATGAGATGCTTGAGATTTTCAATGAATATCACTTGAACAAGTACATTACTAGCCCTTGTGCACCCCTTGTTGATCCTTTGCATCCTACCACTGATGAGTCTATTGACATGATCCGCAACCTTAGAACTGTCAATCTTATTACTAGAGGTTTGCCTAGAAATTTGTTTGGTTGCTTGCCCACTCTTGATTGTGCTTACACTATATGGAGATTTCTTGAGGAACGATTTCCAAACTATTCCTTGCAAAACTTAGATGAGATACTTCACAAGTCTATTGCTTTGAGTAAGATGAATTCTAATGATCCTAAGTTTGGTGATTGCTTATTTGAGCTTCATGACCATATGCGTGCCAAAGGAGACATTGGAATCATTAGTAATATCATCTCCGCAGTCATTAGAATTCATAAAGATGAACATTGTGATGATCACTTATCTAATGAATCACTCTCTCTAGGAATTGATCAATCACAAGACGATGTTGAACATGGATACTATGATGAGGATGATGATAGTGACTTTGATCTCGATGAGTATATGAGACATTTTGGTCTTATGGCTAATCTTCGCGGCTACATGACTGGAGGAAAGGAATGGGTTCTTGTCATGCCACAAATCGCTTATACCTTCACAAGCCACTCGGCAAGATGGCATACGAGCATCTCACCGGTAACAAACCCCAAGTTGGATACTTTTGAGTATTCGGTGCAAAGTGCTATATTCTTGATAAGCATCACCATTCTAAATTTCCTCCTAAACCACATGAGGATTTCCTACTTGGTTATGGCTCAAACTCTCAAACTTACAGTGTCTACAACAATTTCACCTCAAAGGTTGAAGAGATGGTAGATGTGAAGTTTGATGAATCTAACGGCTCACAAGTAGAGCATTTGCCAATTGATGTAGGAGACAAAGACCCTTCGGAAGCAATCCAAGACTTGCCTATTGGCAAGATTCGTTAATGGAGGTGAAGGATATTACTTCGTCCGTCCAAGTGGAAGCTTCTACCTCACGACAAGGTGAACCAAGAATTGACAAGGAGGCATCCACAAGTGGGACACGTCAAGATGATGAAAACGAGGAAGTACACCAAGATGGACCTCATCAACCTCCTTCTCCACCTCGACAAGAGAACAACAACATCAACAATGAAGAAGGCCAAGAGGAAGAACAAGTTGATGAAGAAGATGTTCCACCCCAACCCAAACAAAAGCTCTCACGAGTTAGAGCAAGAGTTTCACGAGACCATCCCGTTGAACAAATCTTCAATGATATCCAAACCGAGAGAATCACTCGCTCTAAAACTTGTTTGGCTAGTTTTTGTGAACATTGTTACCTCGTACCAAATGGACATTAAAAGTGCTTTTCTAAATGGTGAAATTGAGGAGGAAGTTTATGTTAAATAACCTCCCGACTTTGTTAATCCTAAGAAACCCGACCATGTTTACAAACTTCACAAAGCTCTTTATGGTCTTAAACAAGCTCCTAGAGCGTGGTATAAATGCTTGGCCAAGTTCCTTATTGAAAAAGGCTTTGAGATTGGAAAAATTGATTCCACTCTTTTTACTAAAAGGGTTAATGATCAATTATTTGTGTGCCAAATTTATGTTGATGATATCATATTTGGATCGACTAACCCTCATTTTAGTGAAAAGTTTGGAAAGTTAATGTCGGAGAAGTTTGAGATGTCTATGATGAGGGAACTCAAGTTTTTTCTTGGGTTGCAAATCAAGCAAACTAAGGAGGGTACCTTTGTTTCCCAAACAAAGTATACCAAGGACTTATTCAAGAAGTTCAACATGCAAGAATGCAAAGGTATGAATACACCCATGCCTACTAGTGGACATCTTGACTTGATTAAGGATGGCAAAGCAGTTGACCAAAAGGTTTACCCCTCTACGATTAGTTCATTGTTATATCTATGTGCCTCCCGTCCCGATATTATTGTAAGTGTGCACATGTGTGCAATATCAAGTGGCCCCAAAGTATGTCATCTTAAGGCCGTGAAAAGGATAGTGAGATACTTAATTCATACACCAAATTTTGGCATTTGGTATCCTAAGAGGTCCTCTTTTGATCTTGTTGGCTACTCCGATTCGGACTATGCCGGAGACAAGGTTGATAGAAAGTCCACTTCGGGTACTTTGTCAATTTCTTGGTAGATCTCTTGTGTCTTGGTCCTCCAAGAAACAAAACTGGGTATCGTTATCTACTGCCGAAGCAGAATACATTGCCGCCGGTTCATGTTGTTCTCAATTACTTTGGATGGCCCAAACTCTTAAAGATTATGGCATATATGGGAAACATGTTCCATTTCTTTGTGATAATGAAAGTGCTATTAAGATTGCTCACAATCCCATGCAACATTCTCAAAATAAGAATATTGAAGTCCGTCATCATTTCATTCGAGATCATGTTGCTAAAGGAGATATTGATCTTAAGCATGTTCGTACCGATAAGCAGTTGGCGGATATATTCACCAAACCGCTTGATGAGAAAGTATTTTGCCGTTTGAGAGGTGAATTGAACATCATTGATGCTTCAAACTTGGAGTAGAAACTCCATTTGGATTCATTCAAGGCATGATCCTTTGACTAATCCTTGATATTTCTAGGATGATGATGATAATATGTCTTGGATCTATGCTTGTACCCTTGCATGCTATCTAACTCGTGTAGGTACTTGGATGAGCTCAAATTCATGAGATTGCATCTCACTCACATCTTGAGCAATATCTACATCACCAAGTCTCTACAATATGGTGGTTGAAGACAAGGAAGCATGCAACCTTTCAACATATCCTTTGACAAATTCTATATATCAAATTTCATGGTTGTCACTTTGGATACATAAGTATTTTCCTTGCAAGACTAACCCATGTAGGTAGATGAACTCAAACTATCATTGATGAGCTACATAAACCTTGAGTATCCTACACAAGTTCAACTACATGATCAAGTTCAACACCACCACTGAAGGTATGTCATTCCATCTTAGAGAAGCTTTACGCCAAGTCATGGGTCAAAGCAGCTCAACAAGATCTGAATACATCAAAATGCTTAAACAAAAAATGGCAACCTGATTTTGAGATTAAACGATGAGTATGACCTACGATCAAGTGATCTCACTTGACTCCTCAGTCTATATACTCTAACATAGGACTTTGTCGCCGACCAATTCTAGATGAAGTTCTCTAACATGAGTATGATCTAGATTTATTTTCATTTTCTCTGTTATGTTCTGCATTCCCTGCATCCAATTCATTGCAAATTCTTTAGTTAATTCCTTGCAAATCTTTGTGAGATATTATTTGCCTAGTGAGCTGAGATGACAATTGTTTTCTCTCTGTGTTGAACTCGGACTCACCGGTTTGTTTCTTTCGGTTAAACCGAACCACCTCGGTACCACTGAAGAAAATAACTCGGTGTGACCGATTTCAATGCTGAGAAAACACTTTGCCATTTGCATCCTACATACTTATTCCAGATCCACTCAATGATTCTTCTCCTCTACCAGCATCTTACATTACATGTTGCTTTGTAATGTGACTCAAGGACCAAACCTAGTTGACTCATGCTCCAAAAGATCCCTTCTTGGAAATTGATGTCAAAGGGGGAGAGAGAGCACATCAAATCTTACCACATATGAGAGAATGCACACCTTAAGCATCTCCAGATGCTTTTATCCATAGAGGAGAGAAGTCACATGTCTTCAAGAGGGGAAAGACATGTTAGCATGTGTTATGTTTATTTTTTCTCTGATTTTATTTCACCCTATATTCTCCCATTATCCAATATAAGATTCAGGGGGAGAAAGACAGTTAAGGGAAGGAAATCTTCGAATTAATTACATATCTTTACTCTTTGGAGATGTGTCTATATCAAATAGAGTAGCTAGTACTGAGTCTCTACATGTCATCCCAATCTTGGTAATCTTGTGGTTTCTTAAATTGCTTTGTCTAGTAGGTGTACATGTGTTATCTAACCTTGTTTACTTAGGTTCATCTCTTCCAAAGCTACCTCAAGACCACAAGGTAAGTATATGCATCACATCCATGTGCATGATGATTTCTTGCTACTGTACATATTGTTTGCAAGACGAAATCATGAACATGGAGGTACATTTCGTATATTCACATCATTTGCTCTAATGCATATAGCCAAGATACGTGTAACTCATTGCTTGATCTGTCATGGTTATGCATTCACATGCTCTTATATTCCATATTCACATGATTGCATACATGTAGGGGGAGCCTATGCATGTTACATGTCTTTCCAAAGCTTTACTTGTTATATATTCTTCATATCTTTATCTAAAGCTTTGATGTATGTTGTCATCATTTACCAAAAAGGGGGAGATTGAAAGCACAAGTGCTCCCTGGGTGATTTTGGTAACTAATGTCAACATATCTCTTGTTGGCCTAATAATTTTATCTAGTATATTTCAGAAAGTTCAACAAAGGCGTGGCATGGACAAGAGGATGTGGAACCCCTTCAAGAAACTAAGGACAAGGATTGGCAAAAGCTCAAGACTCTACATTTTCATTTTAGTGATCCAAGATCACATTAATTCCATAGGAAAGCCAATACTATTAAAAGGGGATGATGTGTTGCTTAATGGCTTGCTTCCTCAAAGTGCTTAGTGATATGCTCCAAAGCCCTCAACAAATTTCTCATTTGCACATATGTCCCAAACCTAAAGTCAAACTCGGCCCCACTGATTTGATATATCCGGCGCCACCGAGTTCACTTGACATAGCCACTGCCAGAAACCCTAATCAATTCGGTCTCACCGATCGAATCTCGGTCTCACTGAGATGGGAATGCAAACTCTCTATTGCCTATTGCAATTATCTCGGTCTCATCGAGATATGCAATCGGTCCCACCGAGTTTGCTTGACCAACTCTCTGTTTTGCTTATTACCAAAATCGGTCTCACCGAGTTTGTGTAATTGGTCAAACCGAGTTGAGGTTTTACCCTAACCCTAGCACATCGGTCCCATCAAGTTGATCATACCGGTCCCACCGAAAACTCTAACGTTCACATTTTGAACCATATCGGTGTGACCGAGTTTCTTGATTCGGTCACACGGAGTTTGGTGAATTGTGTGTAATGGCTAGATTTTGTGTCGAGGCTGTATATACCCCTCCACCCATCTTCCATTCGAGGAGAGAGCCATCAGAATGTGCCTACACTTCCACTACTCATTTTCTGAGAAAGAACCACCTACTCATGTGATGAGACCAAGACACTCCAATCAAACCACAAGAATCTTGATATCTAGCCTTCCCTAGGTTGCTTTCCACTGAAATCATCTTTCCACCAAATCCAAATCTGTGAGAGAGAGTTGAGTGTTGGGGAGAGTATCATTTGAAGAAGAAGAGCAAGGAGTTCATCATCAACACACCATCTATTACCTTTCAGAGAGTGGTGTCTCCTACATTGGTTAGGTGTCACTTGTGATCCTCCGTCAAGATTGTTGAGTTGAACCAAGGAGTTTTTAAGGGCAAGGAGATCACCTACTTTGTGAAGATCTACCCAAGTGAGGTAAGTCCATCATGGGCGATGCCCATGGTGGGATAGACAAGGTTGCTTCTTCGTGGACCCTTCGTGGGTGGAGCCCTCCGTGGACTCGTGCAACCATTACCCTTCGTGGGTTGAAGTCTCCATCAACGTGGATGTACGATAGCACCACCTATCAGAACCACGCCAAAAATCTCTGCGTCCTCAATTGCGTTTGCACACTCCAATCCCCTTAGTACTCTCTCAAGCAAAACATGATCACTCCTTAGTACTCTTTGGGTGTTAATCACATGGAAATGTGAACTAGATTCTTGACTCTAGTAAACTGTTTGGGTGTTGGTCACATGGCGATGTGAACTATGGGTGTTAAATCACATGATGATGTGAACTAGATTATTGACTCTAGTGCAAGTGGGAGACTGAAGGAAATATGCCCTAGAGGAAATAATAAAATTGTTATTTTTTATTTCCTTATTCATGATAAAGGTTTATTATTCATGCTAGAATTGTATTGATCGGGAACCTAAATACATGTGTGAATACATAAACAAATACCATGTCCCTAGTGAGCCTCTACTAGACTAGATCGTTGATCAAAGATGGTTAAGGTTTCCTAACCATGGACACATGTTGCCATTTGATAACGGGATCACATCATTAGGAGAATGATGTGATGGACAAGACCCATCCGTTAGCTTAGCATAATGATCGTTCAGTTTATTGCTATTGCTTTCTTCATATCAAATACATATTCCTTCGACTATGAGATTATGAAACTCTCAGATACCGAAGGAATACCTTGTGTGTTATCAAATGTAACAACGTAACTGGGTGATCATAAAGATGCTCTACGGGTATCTCCGAAGGTGTTTGTTGAGTTGGTGTAGATCGAGATTAGGATTTGTCACTCCGAGTATCATAGAGGTATCTCTGGGCCCTCTCGATAATACACATAATAAAGGTGATGTATTACAAAACGAGTAAAGAGACTTGCTGGTAGCGATATTGAACTAGGTATGAAGATACCGGCGATCGAATCTCGGGCAAGTAACATACCGATGGACAAAGGGAATTATGCATGTCGTCACAACATTTGACCGATAAAGATCTTCGTACAATATGTAGGAGCCAATATGGGCATCCAGGTTCCGCTATTGGTTATTAACCGGAGAGGTGTCTCGGTCATGTCTACATATTCTCGATCACGTAGGGTCCGCACGCTTAACGTTCGTTGATGATATAGTGTTATATGATTAGGTGACCGAATGTTGGTCGGTGTCCCGAATGAGATCACGGACATGACGAGGAGTCTCGAAATGGTCTTGAGGTAAAGATTTATATATAGGATGATGGTATTTGGACACTGGAAGTGTTTCGGGACGTACCGGGAAGGAATCGAGTCATTAGTAGGGGCTCCAGGCACCCCCCCTGGCATGATATGGGCCTTATAGGCCAAAGGAGAGGACACACCAGCCCACAAGGGGGCTGATGCACCTCCTCCCTTGTTTGGACATCCCTAGGGAAGGAAAAGGGGGAGGGCGAGCCCCTCCTACCTTTCCCTCTCATGGGAGGAAGGAAAGGGGGGCGCCGCCCTCCCTTGCCTTTCCCCACACTCCAAATAAGGAAAGGGGGCATGGCTTGGGAGGGACCCCAAGTAGGATTCCTCCTACTTGGGCGCATCCTTTGGCTGCTCCTCCCTCCCAGATTTATATATGTGGGAGGGGGGCACTTAGCATACAACAGACATGTGCCTAGCCGTGTGCGCCCCCCTCCACCGTTTACACTCCCGGTCATATTTTCGTAGTGCTTAGGTGAAGCCCTGGAGATCACTTCACCATCATCGTCACCACGCCGTCGTGCTTCCGGAACTCATATACTACCTTTCCATCTTGCTAGATCAAGAAGGCGGAGGATGTCACCGAGCTGAATGTGTGCAGAACGCGGAGGTGTCGTACGTTCGGTACTTGATCGGTTGGAGCGCGAAGAAGTTTGACTACATCCACCGCGTTGTTAAACGCTTCTTCTTACGATCTACGAGGGTATATAGACATACTATCCCCTCATTGCTATGCATCTCTATCGATAGATCATTGCATGTGCGTAAAAACAAATTTGTTTTCCATGCAACGTTTCCCAACAAGCACCTCTTCCCATTGCAAGAAAAACCAATCTAGTTGGCCAAACCAAACCAAAGTTTTGGAGAAGAAATACAAGTCTATAAAGATTTAAAGATCATGCATACAAGAGTTCAAAGAAGACTCAAATAATATTCATAGATAGATCTGATCATAAGCTCATAGTTCGTTGGATCCCCACAAACACACCGCAAAAAGGCATTACATCAATTAGATCTCCCAGAACATCGAGGAGAACATTGTATTGAGAATCAAAAGAGAGAAGAAGCCATCTAGCTACTGCCTACGGACCCGTAGGTATGTGGTAAACTAGTCATGTATCGTTGGAGGAGCACCAATGAGGATGATGAACCCCTTTGTGATTGTTTCCCCCTCTGGCAAGGTGCCGAAATAGGACTCCAGATTGGATCTTGTGGTTTTGGAACTTGTGGCGGCTGGAATTGTGTTTCGTCGGCTCCCCTAGGGTTTCTGGAATATTTGGCTATTTATAGAGCTGAGAGGAGGTGGAGAAGCTTCATGTGGGCCCCACAAGGCATTAGGGCGTACCAGGGGCCTCTAGCACGCCCTGGTGTCTTGTGGGCCCCACGGGCCTACTCTGGTGCACCTCCTAGGCTCCCCGGGTCTCTTCTGGGCAGAAAAAATCTCAAAAAAGTTTTGCTGCATTTGGACTTGTTTGATATGGATATTCTATGAAGTAAAAACAAGCAAAAAAAGCAACTGGCACCGAGCACTATGTCAGTAGGTTAGTCCCAAAAAATGATATAAAGTTGATATAAAATGAATATAAAACATCCAAGAATGATAATATAATAGCATGGAACAATCAAAAATTATAAATACGCTGGAGACGCATCAAAGGCCAAATGTAGCGGTCTGGCATGAAAGGCCTAGGGCACGCTTCAGGCCCAGTAATCTGGTCGGCCCACCCTAGCCCACCGAAGAAACACTAGGTCCAACGCGTGATGGGCCAAGCTGGGAGCGGCGAGGGGGGCAGCCCACTAGTGAACGACCTAGCAGCACCAGGACCAAGAGGCGGGGAGGGGTACCCACACGGAGGGTTTCCCCTCAACGCGCGAGCACCGCCACCGCAGCCACCATCAGAGCAGGGGTGGTGGCCAAGGACAAACAGGGATGCCGGAGAGGGGATGCGGGCTGGGATTGCATCATGGAGGAATCGAAGGACACACTAAAGGGTCGGAATGGCGCGCGGCTGGAGGACGACCGGCGAGGGCACGGGAGCGGAGGACGTCAGCGAGCCGGCCGGTGATAGGTCCATCGGAGCCGCAAGGAACGGGCGCTAGGATGCGCGAGCCGGGGCAAGCTCCGAGCGGCCAGTTACCCACTAGGAACGACGGCGACGCGCACCACCCCTCCGCAAGGGTGTGATACGTCTCCATCGTATCTACTTTTCCAAACACTTTTGCCCTTGTTTTGGACTCTAATTCGCATGATTTGAATGGAACTAACCCAGACTGACGCTGTTTTCAGGAGAATTGCCATGGTGTTATTTTTGTGCAGAAATAGAAGTTCTCGGAATGACCTGAAACTTCACGGAGAATATTTTTGGAATACATAAAAAATATTGGTGAAAGAATCAACAGAGGGGGAACCAACGGCTGTCCACAAGGGTGGAGGGTGCGCCCCCTGCCTTGTGGGTCCCCTGGACCTCCACCGACCTCAACTCCAACTCCATATATTCACGTTGGGGAGAAAAAAATCAGAGAGAAGGATTCATCGCGTTTTATGATACAGAGCCTTTGTCACCCCCTGTTCTTCATCGGGAGACCAGATCTGAAGTCTGTTCGGCGCTCTGGAGAGGGGAAATCATCGCCATCATCATCACCAACCTTCCTCCATCACCAATTTCATGATGCTAACCGCCGTACGTGAGTAATTCCATTGTAGGCTTGCTGGACGGTGATGGGTTGGATGAGATTTATCATGTAATTGAGTTAGTTTTGCTAGGGTTTGATCCCTGGTATCCACTATGTTCTGAGATTGATGTTACTATGACTTTGCTATGCTTAATGCTTGTCACTAGGGCCCGAGTGCCATGATTTCAAATCTAAACCTATTATGTTTTCATGTATATATTTCTGTTCTTGATCCGATCTTACAAGTTGTAGACACCTATTACGAGTTATGATCTGCGTGCCCCAAGGTGACAATAATTGGGATTCTTTCCGGTGATTACCGTAGTTTGAGGAGTTCATGTATTCACTAAGTGCTATTTCTTTGCTCTGGTTCTCTATTAAAAGGAGGTCTTAATATCCCTTAGTTTCCAATAGGACTCCGCTGCCACGGGAGGATAGGACAAAAGATGTCATTAAGTTCTTTTCAATAAGCACGTATTACAATATTCGGAATACATGCATGTATTATATTGATGAATTGGAGCTAGTTCTGTGTCACCCTGTAGCGACCCGACCTCAGACGGTCAAGTCTTTGTGCTTAAGTGTCATCCCTGGATCGGTATGCTGACACACACAATACTCGAGGATTTATAACATAGGTAAATCACATGTATAAAATAACGTAAATACTATTACCTCAATCCAAATAGCGGAAGTAACAACAAGGTTGTGGACTCCCATCAACACGAACGACAAAGTTGAGTTTAGAAATCGTAACCCTAACGTATCACTTACTCGTCGTAAGAATCCTGCAATATGAGACGTTGCAGCCACAAAGGGTCAGTACATTGAATGTACTGGAAAATTCACACCAGAGGATAATGATGAATAATATCTATCACTACATGCATATTTGGCTGGTGGAAAAGCTCTATGGTTATAATGTTTTTGCCGAAAGCCAATTTTCCCCTATTGCAAAGGAATATAATTTATTTAACTACAAAGTTGGATGAAAAAAATATTGAGAAGGTTCCTCCAACTCAATCCCAATTAACATCAATAACCCAACAAATTATTTAAGTAACGTGATGAGATCAATACGATAATCCAAGAACCAGATACTCAAGATGTCCATAACCGGGGACACGGCTAATCATGATTAGTTTGTACACTCTGCAGAGGTTTGCGCACTTTTCCCCACAAGACTCGATCTCCTCTGTTGGATTTCTCGCACTACATGGTGTTTGAGAAACGGATGACCGAGACACAGTCTTTCAGAAGCATTAACTCTTTACTACGGATAGACTATACCACCTACAACCCACTACCTGCTAGTCTACCTCTTCAAGAGCTTCACGCAACTTACTCAACTATGCTAGAGCCCATAATAGCTTGTGGATGCACATGGAAGTTTCTAGCATGAATAATCTTATGATCCCTTTGAGCCTGGGTGGCATTCCATAGGGTGATCACACAGGTCCTCCAGGATCCCCTTGGGCAAGCACTGGGTTCTCCAGGTGCCCGGGCAAACCACTGGGTGCTCCAGGGGGCCCCAACCAATCCACCCAGATGTGTATTAACGTAACCACCTTAAATTAACCATTAAATAATAACTCTCACGTCTGTCATGAATTCTGTCAAACCAATCCACGTCTACGAGCATAGCATAGCAATATGAGCTGAACGTAAAAGAAACGCCCAAGGTTTGAATGCAAGGCAATAGGTTCCTACCTCATCAACTACTTCCCAATACCCACATGTTATCAATCCTACTCATGCAATGTTTAAGGGTGAAACTAATGCATAGAAACTGGGTATGAAAGGGATATGATCGAAGTGTGAACTTGCCTTGTACTATTGATGAAGATGATTCACACTCATAACTCTTGATAGTTCTACTCGTCACACTCCGTTCAATCTATCGTGAGCAAGCAATAGTAACCACACATAAGCAGTCACTCAGAAGATCGGGAAGAACGAAGAAGACAGTTCGGAAAACATCAAAACGAAGCAAATAAATCTTGCAACATAAAACAATTTCTAACAGTACCAAAATTATGTGAATTTGGCCTTATCAGAAAGTTTAGGTCAAGAGCTTCGATTTGCAAAAACAATCAACTAAATCGGAGTTACGAAACTCAAGTTATGTTCAAAAGAAATTTGAATATGAATCTAAACAAAATTTGAAATTTGAAAATTTCAAAAAGTTGATGTGACAGGTTCACTGGATAGGTGAAAACAAGACGAAGCTATAGGCGCTGGTTTCATCTAATTTGGATAAACGAGTGAAAAGTTAAGGCTATTTGAAAAATAAGGGTCAAGTTGTTTTACGGAAGAAAAATAGTTACGTCTAAGGTTTAATGTATAAATAAGTAGACTAATTGATAATCTAATATTATATCGTATTAGTCTAGAAATAATAAACTACGTAAGTATAACAAAACAAAGAAAGATACCTTTATAAGGCAGAGAAAAGACGACTTTGGAGAGAAGAGACAATTTCCAGAAGTCGCGCCGGAGAGAAGAAAAAGACTAACGCCTCGCACAGGCCTAAAGGCCTCGGCCGGCCGCGCGCCGTACACGGGCTGCATTTTTTTTCCAAAGCGTATTTTTTTTCTAAAATTTGTTTCAAAAAAAACTAAACATTAACGAAAATAAAATAAAAAAGACAAAAGAAAATGAAAGAAAAACGGGCCGGCCTGCTGCTATGCTACGCATGTGGGCGGCGGTTAGTTCCACGCGCACGCGTAGATATTTTTTCTTTTTTTATATAGAAACAAAAAAACAAAACTGGATAACGATAATAAAATAAAATTTTATATAGGCATATTATATATCAAAATTTGCAGAAAACGATTTTCTATGACATGAACATTTCTCTAGTGCCAAATAAAATTCACAAAAATTCAAATAATTCAAACAGTGCTACTTCTACAATAAACCCAATAAAAATCATTTTAGAAATACCAAAATTATTTCAAAATTATTTATCTCCAATTTTATGACGTAGGGAGCCATTTTACCCTATTTTCCATTTATTTTATTTTTGGAGAAAAATAATTTGAATAAAACCCAAATAACTCCAAATTGAAAATAATTTCAAACGGACTTTAAATTTGATACTTTTAAACTTCCAACTCGTATTTCATATATTTTGAAGAAGTCATTTTATCTTCTCTCATGAAAATCTTTGAGTTGCTTAAAGTTTCTGAATTTGAAATATTTCCAAATAAAATTCAAATATTTTCAAAAAACCCTTTTCATTTAATTCAATGGAAGAAGTCATATCATCTTCTCTCGAGGGTTTTGTATTTGAATATAATTTGAATTCACGGAGATCAAAATGCAAAAAGGTGAAAGTTTGGGAAAGTCCTTTTATTCCCTCTCATTTAACTTTCAAAAAGTTTTGAATTTCACTCAATCAATCACACAACAATCAAACAAATAATTAATCTATCTATTTATTATAACATTCCAAAATTTAGAATTTTGGGATGTTACACACCCTAGGTTATAACTATTGCATGATGAATGCCATCTGACATAATTATCCGTCATTGATCCATTGCCTACGAGCTTTTCACATATTCCGCTGCTACTATTACGATTGTTACAATACTGCTATTGTTACTTTTGCCGTTGTTATGGTTACTTCCATACTACTTTGCTCCTAAATACTTTGCTGCATATATTAAGTCTTTTAGGTGTCATTTAATTGACAACTCAGCTGCTAATACTCGAGAATATTATTTGGCTCCCCTTGTGTCAAATCAATAAATTTGGGTTGAATACTCTACCCTCGAAAACCATTGCGATCCCCAATACTTGTGGATTATCAAGACCTTTTTCTGGTGGCGTTGCGAGGGAGCATAGCTCTATTCTTTGAGTTACTTGGGATTTATATCTGTTGATCACTATCAGGAATATGAAAGAGAACAAAACCAAGATCTATCCCTCTACTACGAGGGGAGGTAAGGAACTGTCATCTAGCTCTGCACTTAATTCGCCTTCTATTTTGAGTAAACTTGCGACACCTACACCTGCTATTTTCTGATATGTCGCATATTATTGATGATGCCACTTCTGCTATGAATGATGCTTATGATGCTACCACTTTTCTTGATAAAATGGTGCCGCTAGGTGAATTACTTGATGAACATCTTGCTAGAGTTAGAACTATTGATTATGCTAAAGATGATGATATTTCTGAAACTGATGAAATTATTGAAACTGAACTTTGGAACACCTTATAAGACTAGCTTTCCTAGATATGAACTTCCTGTTATGCCTGGGGGTTATGTTATGGATGGACAGGTAGCTAGGGACTTTCTTGCTTCTAAGGATAGAGATGATCTTAAGAAATTATTATGCAAGTGGAAAGAAAAGTCTTTGAATGCTAGAATGCAATATGATCCTAAGTTTGCTACTTCACCTATCTTTGTTACTGATAAGGATTATGAATTCTCTGTCGATCCTGAGTTAATAACTTTGGTTGAATCTGATCCTTTCCATGATTATGAATCTGAAACTATTCTGGCACATCTTACTAAATTTAATGATCACTACTGCAGGATGCTGCTAACGCGACACTACGATCAGAGACCCTTTGACGAAACTGTGGGCGATGCATTAATCACAAATGGTGATTTAAAAAATCATCAAAAAGGTGCAAAATGTTGGCGATGATGGATGCATCAAACACGGTTCCGATTTTAGTTGTGTGTGCGATACAGGGCATACGGTTTAGTTCAATGAACTGTTTGCGATGAGGAAGAACAAAAACGGCTAGCCAGGTGAAGGCGTGTGTGATATACGACATACAGTTCACTCGGATTAACTGTTTGTGATGAGGAGGAACAACAGAAATGGGCAGCTAGATAAAGGTGTGTGTGCGATTGAGGGCATATGCTTTAGAAGGATTAATTGTTTGAGATTAGGAAACAGAACAGAAATGGTTAGCCAGATCAAAGTGTCTGTGATTGATGGCATACACTTCACATGGATGAACTGTTTGTGATTAGACACAACAAACATAAATAGTTAGATAGATCAACATGTGTGTGCTAGACAGGCACACATTCTAATTAAAAGAAGCGTGCGCGATGGTAATAACGAGCGTGCACGGTTGTTGGAACAAGATGTGTGCTGACATTGCCTATTGCGGTCCACCCTATGGTGCAAACGCCATGTAAGCGGCCGAGAGCGTGCCCCCGTTACGCCGCCCGGTAATAGTCCCACACTTAGAAATTATAGAACCGTCAATAAATTTTGAGCCTGTGTCCCGTCACATTCCAAATTACTACCATGCTATATTTAATTGTAAACCTGTTCACACCGATCAAAACCTAAATGGTTTCCCACTTAGGAGCGTATTAGTACTTGGTTATAAATACTACTACTCCAAGATGACTGCACATTCCTCCTTAACTCCTCATCCAGAAAAACAAACAAGTCATTCATCATCATTCCCTTGCGTCTGCCATGGCCAACGTGAGTTCTGGGTCGAGAGATTGCCACCGGGGAGATGTGATCATGGAAGCGGAAGCACGAGAGATGTCCCACCCCGCCGCATGACCATAGCAGCATAGAGGTCCTGTCGCGCCGTTGAAGCGACATGGAGGTCCCGCCGCGCCGTCGATGCAATAGACTGGTCCATCCGTGCCGCGGAAGCAGCAGAGATGTCCCGCCGCGTCGCGAACGCAGCAGAGATGTCCTCCCGCGCCGTGGCGGCCTGGGAAAATGTCGTGCGGGTAGGCGAGGACTCTTACAGGCGGATGCACGTGATCGTCCATAGCCAGATGCATCAGATCTCCGGTTGGGCGAGGTTGCTGCACGACATGAAAGTCTCATTTGAACAGGCGACCGGCGTCATCCGGCCACTAAGGGAGAGCAATTTGAAGCTCCGGGGAGAGCACGACCTGCTGAGGGCGAAGATCGTCGGAAGTGCGGAGCAGCAGGAGGAGACCACTACCATGTTGAAGAGGACTGGCGTCATCGTCGAGAAACTTATGGACAAGAATCCCATGCTGCGCATCAAGCGCAAAAGTCCGGTGGAGGAACCTGTGGATGCTCTCCATGGAGACTAGTTCCCGAGGCATGCAGCAACTCATCAAGAAAGTAGAGATCAGCAAGCCAGATCATTGTCTTCCTTCTTCTTTTGCCTTGTGTATTTCGGGCGTTGCCGCATGTGGCTTGTTTAATTATGTTCCTAAATATGTATGACAATTATTATCCAGTGTCATCATCCTTATATTCATCAGTCTTGCTATAAGTTGCAGTCGATGCTATATAGGTCTGTCGAATCTTATATCAAGATCCGTGCAAAACATTCATTTCAGATTTTCTTTTTTCTCTCTTAAATCTCAGTCTAGTGAGACATAGCCACGCCGTGAAACAGGGGCTCGAGCACCATTAATGGAGACGTTGGGAGGGAGGTGCGCGATGGATAGAGGTTAAAGGGCTCTCCTCCCAATGAGCATGCACAGGGGTCTTATCGGATGCCTCCCGTACTGAAATAGCCACCTCGCACGACACCTCCTAGCCAATAAAAAAGGGGACGCGTGGCGGCACGTAATTGGTAAGTAGAACGCCCATGGTTTTAATAATACTTGTGTTTCCGATTTGCAATGTGACAGCACTTGTTCCAAAATGATTTTGTTGATTGTTGATGTGTGCGCCTCCGCAAATCGGGCAGAAAAATTAGCACAGCATGTTGGTGCCATGTCATGACACCAAGGCAAGTTTCATGATTTTCAGGCGAGTTTTGGATTTACAGGAATTTTAAAACAAAGTTTCTCGATGTTTTTGGCCGAGCCAAGATGCCCAGATGTTTGAATTCCATTCCCACTTCTTCCATGGGACCTAGAAGTTCGCCCAAGTGCACATACATGATTTTCCAACTAACTTTTGCGCACTGGAGCATGTGCTTGTACTTCAAATTTGAATTATGTGCATTATATGCCTGGAAAATGAAGTATAAAAAGGCCAAACGAACTCGGAATAATTCCAAAATTTAGCACGTAACTCCTATTTGGTCTAAGCTGCCTATGTAAAAAACACAAGGCGGGAGAAGGCAGTGTATGTCCTTTCACACACGGAGGTGACACATTCCCTCTCGAAACCATGAGCCTTCTTGAGAGAAGCTCCGGTTTGCAAGAAGCTTATACCAAAGCTTGTCCCAATTCAGCCAAAAATTTACAACAACATGTTGGTGCCATGTCATGACACCATGCCAAGTTTCATGATTTTCAGGTGTGTTTTGGATTTACAGGAATTAAAAAACCAAGTTTCTCGATATTTCCAGCCGAGGCACGACGCCCAGATGTTTGTATTCCATTCCTATTTCTTGCATGGGACCTACAAATTCACCCAAGGAGACACATGTGATTTTTCAACAAACTTTGGTGCACTGGAGCATGTGCTTGTAGTTCAAATTTGAATTATGCACATTAAATGACCAGAAATTCAATTAATGTATAAGAAAGTCCAAATGAACCCGGAATAATTCCAAATTTTAACACGGCAGTCATATAGTTCTATGTTGCCTCTGGAAAAAATCAAGGGGGAGGCAGCGTATATCGTTTCACACACAAAGGTGACACATCCCCCCTCGGGAACCACGAGTCTTCTTGAGAGAAGCTCCGAATTGCAAGAAGCTTATATGAAAAACTTGTCGAAATGTGGCCAATTTTTTTACCATGGCATGTTGGTGCCATGAAATGAAACCATGCAAGTTTCATGATTTTTAGGCAAGTTTTGAATTTCCAGGAATTTAAAAACCAAGTTTTTCAATGTTCCCGGCCGAGCCATGATGCCCCAATGTTTGAATGACATTCCCATTTCTTGCATGGGACCTATAAATTCATCCAAAGATACACATGTGATTTTTCAACAAACTATGGTGAACTGGAGCATGTGCTTGTAGTTCAAATTTGAATTATGCGCATTAAATGCCTAGAAACTCAATTAATTCATGAAAATGCCAAAACGAACCCGGAATAGTTCCAAATTTAAACATGACACTCATGTAGTTGCATGTTCATTGTACATAGATGTTCTAGCAATGCAAACACCATCCTTTCCCCCCGTAAACCATTTTGTCTTTCAAAACATAATGAAAAAATTAGGTATACCACAAACAGTTTACTAGAAAGAATCATGTGGGATGCGATATAAAATATCTTGGTGCACCGTTTTGTCTGGCTTACGCAGGAAGCTTCGTCGTCTACAGTCCACCATCCCCGCTTGAATCACACTTGCGCGCCAGTTTCTTGCCGCACCGAGCGAAATTTTTCTGCCACCATGGAAATATATATCTCCTCGCGCTTTCCTTCCCACCAAAAGCCACATTTCCACTGTTCCTCCTTGCTCTCCAAGTTTAAACCTTCACTGCTCCTTACTGGCAGCTAAGCCTCGTCACCGGCAACCATTCTTCTTGCAGCGCCGCGTCCTCGCCGGCTACCCTTCTTCTTGCAGCGCCGCCTCCTCGCCGGTGACCCTTCTTCTTGCAGCGCCGCCTCCTCGCCACTGACCCTTCTTCTTTGCACGGCCTCCTCGCCGCCGACCCTTCTTCTTGCTGTGCAGCCTTGTCGATATGGTCAGGTAATCCACACCCCACCCACACCATCCTCCTCCTTCCCAGTCCCACATGCCCCGACCGACGGCGTGACACCTTTCACCGAAATCACTGTCCCCCTCCTCCATTTATGTGCCATCCACAGCCATTTTGAACGTAGTATAACATTGAGCTTAGTTGCATCTGGTAGCGGAGAAGCAAATCATGGCCGCACGCGCGCACGAGGTCGCTATGGCCGCCATGCGTGCCAATCGCCAGATCTTGGAGGAGCACCTCGTCTTCGAGGCCACCGTCGACACCACCACGCGGTTGTCTACATTAAAATACAGTTCATGCTGTTTTCTCGAGGCCACCTCCAGTGCCTTCTAGTCATTTGTCCTCTGTAATGTTAATATGCAAGCTGATGTTCAATTCACAGTTTGGTCCTCTAGAATGTAATGTTCAGTTAATAGTTTGGTTTCTAAAATGTAATGTTCAGTTAACAGTTTGGTCCAACAATTGCTACATTTCGTAGTACTGTTCTCAAGCATTCTTTATTTTGTTAACTGTCTTATCTTCTAGTACATGTTTCTATTCTGCAATGTCATGCTCAGTTAACTTTTGGTTCATTTGGTCTGCTGTCCATTTAACTGTTTGTTTCAATTCTGTAATTTGATTTTCATTTGTTGTGGGTACAATTTTGTATCATTATGCATGTGAAATAAATCAAATTTGGATGTACTCAATACATATTCTACTGATAGTCTGGCAACTCTTAGTTAACCTAATCAAGATCTTCCTTATGTGTGTTGCAGGGAAACAATGGGAGACACTGCGGTTTACCATCAAGGTTTTCTCATTCATGGTCCTTTTACTAATAGCACATTATTGTGCAGTTGTAGGAATCATTCTAATATTTTGGTTTCTTACAATTTGGTCTTGCACATGTAGGTCCTGCTGTCAGGGGCTTAGACCCACTTTTCGACCCATTTTGCATATGGGGAAATGAGATGTCCATGAATATCAGTCAAGTAAAGAAACTCAGAAAGATTGTTAGGATGAAGAAGCTTGCGACGAATAACGGCAAGATCTTTGTTTGCACAATGAAGAATACATCAGTCAACTATAGGATGGTACTAACTCTATTATCTTGTTTTTACACCTTGCGCTATTTCAAAATTTATAACAGCGATTTATGCATATCTTTGTTTTCAGTACTTTTCAAAGCAGTTCACCGATGATTACCTCTCAAACCACCGACATGGTCAAGAGGTGAGGAAGGTATTCATTCAACACCCACGGTACTATATCAAAGTCTTCCTGAAGAGGACGAAGATTGGGCGGACAATTATCCATAGCCACTGGCCTAATGTTGCATGGACTATCAACATCACTGAAGGCTCAATATTTGCCTTCCGCTTCCGCAGTTTCCCAGATGAGATTCATTTGTCTATTTACTGTGTATGATGCTACTTTCCAAAGGTTTTCGATGTTTCATGTGAAACTTGGTGCTCTTTTGTAATGGCATAACTGAGTGCCGAAGCTATCTGATGTAATTCGATTATGAAATCCTGGTTGTCGTTATACGGATATGAAATATCTGGTGTGTTTTATAAGAAATATCAATTTGATTAGTACATGGATTACAATAATAGGCTAATTACCCAACTTATTGGGGTTTTCTATTGCAGACGGTTACTCAGACAACATCATGGGCGATGTACTCAAACAACCCACATGGTTTCCAGAAAGTAGGCATGTTCGATCAACTAACAATCACACACGGCTTCCGACAGAGAACTTTTTGCGTTAGGCCACCTTGCACAAATGTTTCCACACAAAAACTATGTGCGATATACGTACGAACGAAAAATGTTATTATGGGATTCGCCGTGTGGGATGTACATACGAAAGGAAACGATTGGGTTTTGATGCCTTGCCTGATCGCACATGAGCTCATTTTGCCCTAGCCTGTGTGCCAGGAGGGCCTATCCCGACGGTTTCTGGGTCGTGTGGGAAGGACCCCCTTATCTCCCACAATCACTTGGCGACGGTTCCAAACATCGTCGTGGAAAGGGGTTATGACCCGTTTGTATAGTAGGTATCTACACCAGTGGATATAGCCACCCTATTTGCTCCTGAGGAAATTTTTTGCTATTACTATATTCTTAAGTTGTTTCCTTTCTCGTTAAAGGGTGATTCTAAGTTATGGTCTAATTCTCTTACTCCTGGTTGTGTGCGTAGTCCCCAGGATATGATTTACTACTTCTCTGAAAAATATGTCCTTGCTCATAAGTAACAAGCCGCTTTAAAGGAAATATTTATTTTTGTGCAAATTGAAGAAGAGATTCTACCAGAAGCTTGGGGGAGGCTTTTCTCCAATTACTTAATGCTTTGCCTTCTCATCCTCTGAAGAAAAATGAAATACTTAATATCTTTTATAATGGACTAATTGATGCTTCCAGGGACCACCTAGATAGTTGTGCTAGTTGTGTTTTCCGGAAAGAACTATTGAGCAAGCTGAAAAACTATTGAATAATATATTGAGTAACGATAATGATTGGACACTTCCTGAACCAACTCCTAAGCCAACTTCGAAGAAAAGAGGTATTCTATTTCTCAGTCCTGAACATATGCAAGAGGCAAAGAAATATATGAATGAAAAAGGTATTAAAGCTGAAGATGTTAGGAATTTACCACCTATTAAAGATATTCATGGTCTTGATAACCCGACACAGGTAGTAGAGGTAAATTCTATGTATGGATTTTATGAAGGTGATATTCCTTATAATATGTCTGCTAGTCAATGCTTGGATGAGTTTGATAATTTTATTGTTAAACAAGAAAACTTCAATGCTTATGTTAGTAGACAAATGAAACATAATGCTTACATGCTTGATAACTTGGGTGATTATTTGAGTAGAACTATTAATGATCTTAAGCTTATTAGTAAACATGCTTCCATGGTTAGAACACAAGTAGAACAAGTACTTAAGGCACAAGATTATTTGCTCAATGAGTTGAATAGTAATAATAATGATAATGTTGTTAGAGTTATGACTGGAGGTGGTAAAATGACCCAGGAACCTTTGTATCCTGAGGGCCATCCTAAGAGAGTTGAGCAAGATTCTGAGGGAATTAATACTGATGCACCTAGTCCTAGTAATAAAAAGAAAAGGAAAACTGATAGGACTTCGCATGATTCTAGTGGACCTGTTATAGACACACCTGAGAATCCCAATGATATTTCTATTTCTAATTCTGAGACACAATCTAGTGATGAACATGAACCTAGTGATAATGTTAATGATGATGTTCACGTTGATGCTAAACCTAGTAATGATAATGATGTAGAGATTGAACCCGCTGTTGATCTTGATAACCCACAACCAAAGAATCAATGTTATGATAAGAGAGATTTCATTGCTAGGAAACACGGTAAAGAAAGAGAACCATGGGTTTAGAAACCCATGCCCTTTCCTCCTAAACCATCCAAGAAAAAGGATGAGGAGGATTTTTAGCGCTTTGCTGAAATGATTAGACCTATCTTTTTGCGTATGCGTTTGATTGATATTCTGAAAATGTCTCCTTATGCCAAGTATATGAAAGATATTGTTACTAATAAAAGGAAGATACCGGAGGCTGAAATTTCCACCATGCTTGATAATTATACTTTTAAGGGTGGAATACCAAAGAAACTTGGAGATCCAGGAATACCAACTATACAATTCTCCATTAAAAGAAACTATGTTAAAACTGCTTTATGTGATTTGGGAGCCGGTGTTAGTGTTATGCCTTTCTCTTTGTATCATAGACTTGATCTGAATAAGTTGACACCTACTGAAATCTCTTTGCAAATGGCTGATAAATCAACTTCTATACCCATCCATATTTGTGAGGATGTCATGTTGTGGTTGCAAACGTTACTTTATATTCCCGAGGACGACAGTATGTTGATCATCCTTGCTAGACCCTTTTTGAATACTGCAGGGGTTGTTATTGATTGCAACAAGTGCAATGTCTCTTTTCATGTTAATGGTAATGAGCATACAGTACACTTTCCAAAGAAACAACCTGAAGTTCATAGTATCAATTCTATTGGAAAAATTCCAACTATCACTATTGGAGGTTTTGAATTTCCTCTTCCCACTGTTAAAAAGAAATATGATATTCTTATTATTGGGGACATGCATATCCCCATTGAGGTAACCTAGTGTTATTTGAAAATTCCCCGGTTTCATGTTATTCGAAAGAAGTTTGTTAATAAGACTTGATCAACCTTGTTAATGGATTCCTTTTGATGAGCATGAGATGGATGCATTTAGAGAGCACAACTTTCTATACCTACTTTTTACTTTTTTTATTTGTTATTTAGAATAATAAAGCAAAAATAGTATTATCCGTCTATTTTCTAAAATATCCGTGCAAAAAAAAGTCCTAAAAAAAGTTCTGCAAATGCCCTGAAAATTTAGTATGATTTTTTATAGAATATTTTAGAATTTCTAGCACTGAGAATGCACCAGGGGGCTGCACCAGTGGTCCACAAGGGTGGAGGGCGTGCCCTACCCCCTGGGCATGACCCCTGCCTTGTGGGTCCCACGTAGGTCCCCCTCACTTATTCCAGCAAACATCCACTTCGTCTTCCTCCAGGAAAAAACATCTTGTTGCTCAAACCCATGTTCTAGCTCATCTTGCTGCCATTTTCGATATCCTTGTGCAAAGCTCCATTTGAAAACTGTTTTGGGGGATTGTTCTTCGGTATGTGACTCCTCCAATGGTGCAATTAGCTTTTGTTCTAGTGCTTTATTTAATGCAAATTTTTGCTGCTGTGGTGACCTTGTTATTGAGCTTGCATGTCAAATTTATATGGTCCAAAGTAGTTTTGATGCATGATATAGCCTCTAGACACTTGTAGGAGTAGTTGCTATCAATCTTGTTGAGTTTCATTCACTTCTACTTTGAGTCACTAAAAATTTCAGAAATTTTTCAGAGGAAGAAAAATGTTTAGGAAAATGTACCAAGGTGGTTCCTCGAGGAAGCAAGCACCAAGGCTCGCGATACATGAGTCGGACCTTGAACCACCAAGGGAAGCTTAAGTGCGGCCTTGTGAATGGTTGTCGAATGAATTCATGGTTCATGCATGTTTCAAGGATGAATTTGATGCGTATGTATGGAATGCTGATCTTGAGGACTTTGTATCAGATAAGTGTCCTTAGTACTATCAACTCACTGATTCATTCATGCCAAGGTTTAATTTTACATCTCAGCACAATACCCATGTTGTTTTATTCGATCTTTACGATGAATCATATACCATGGACCTTGAAGATTTTAGCACTGCATGCAAAATTCCATAGTGGGGCATTCATATTGAGCCTCGCAAAACTGAATACAATGATTTCCTTTCTAGCATCACTGTAGGAGAAACTAGAAATATCACACAAGCCTCCATGGGGAGCATTCATTTTCTTGCCATACATTATTTTTCTCTCTTCATAGGCATATGCATTAATGGTAAACAAGATCATAGCCACCTTTGTGCATCGGATCTTAGTGTCCTCAACTGTGCAGTGTTGGGTGATAAGCGATACAATTTAGGGGCTATTATTGCTAGGAGATTACACCTTAATGCTAAAGATGGAGATCTCTTTGGTGGGATTTATGCCACCCATTTAGCTAATTATCTTGGAGTACCCATAAGGGGGAATGACATTGAGTTACCACCTGCTTTTCTTGGTTATAATGCTTTGGCGCGCTACCAGTTTCTTGAGAGGAACAAACAGTCCCTCCAGTATCGACTAATCTTTGACCGGTAGCGTCCTGTCTGTATTACCCTTCCTGCTCCTGCCTTCTTTCACTTTCAGGTCAGAGGGAGATACTTTATAACCAGAGAGGAGGCGAACGATTATGAGAGAGAGGTGGAGTCCGCTCGCCTCCATGCTGCAGCTCTTCAGGCAGTAGCTGCCGCTTCCCAGTACAACCCCGACTACTACTTTGGATCCGCCAGGCCAGCCATGGCCTTAGACCAACTTAGGCCAAAAGCCTAAGCTTGGGGGGTACGTATTTCTCACTGACATTACATTCATGTTCACACACTCATTCTAGTT
This sequence comes from Triticum urartu, assembly GCF_056163025.1. Lineage (NCBI taxonomy): Eukaryota > Viridiplantae > Streptophyta > Magnoliopsida > Poales > Poaceae > Triticum > Triticum urartu. Next base: position 231,163,561 of record NC_141876.1, on the reverse strand, counting down.
GTCGATGTTCATACTTTTTCATTGTATCATCGAAGCTAGTTTATTTTGTTTTTCCCGCTTTCTTCTTGCGTGTTTGCAAAACTTTGAGAAAAATATTAGATGTATCTTAGTTCCTTTTCCATGTTTATTAAGTAGTAGTAGTAGTAGTAAAGAAAACCCAAAAAGATATCTCGTTCTTCTTTTGCTTGTTGGGATCTTTCCCGTGTAAATAGTTTCTCTTGTTCTTGTTTTACTTTCTTCAGAAAAAACAAAAACTCCAAAAACATTTCAGTGCATTTCTTTGAAATTCTTTTCTTTTGTTTGTGGGTCGAGAGGAGAAGACCACGATGAAAATGATGAGTGGCTCTCATATGCATTATTATTGATCTAACAAAGAGCCCATATTACCTTGTCTTCTCTTTTGAATAAATGTTTGCAGATTCGAGCTTAGTCCAATGCACGTGCACTATTATTATTATCCACACCATTAGGTTGTGCAAGTGAAAGGCAATAATCACGATATATGATGAAATGATTGAGATGAGGAAAAGCTGGTATGAACTCGACCTATTTTGTTTTTGTAAATATGATTAGTTCATTGTTCTTGATTCAGCCTATTATGAACGAAACATGTTTGCAATAACAATTAGAGATTATAGTTACTTATGTCATTCTTAATTAGCTAGGAGTTTATAATGGTTTACCTTGCATGCCAGCAAGAGAATTAAAATGGTTGTGATGTGGTATGATAGGATGGTATCCTCCTTTGAATGATTTGAGTGGCTCGACATGGCACATGTTCACGCATGTAGTTGAAACGAAATCAACATAGCCTCCACAATATTTATGTTCATGGTGATTTATATCCTACTCATGCTTGCACTCAACGTTGGTTAATATAAATGCATGCTTATGACTGTTGTTGCTCTCTAGTCAGTCGATCCTCAGTCTTTTGCTAGCCTTCACTTGTACTAAGTGGGAATACTGCTTGTGTATCCACTTCCATAAACCCAAAGTAGTTCCATATGAGTCCACCATACCTACCTATATGCGGTATTTACCTATCGTTCCAAGTAAATTTTCATGAGCCAAACACTAAACCTTCAAATGATAATCTGTTTTGTATGCCTGAATTGCTCCTGTAGCGACTGGGGCTGTCAGTATCTTCCATGCTAGGTGGGTTATTCTCACGATGAGTGGACTCCACTCATCATTCACGAGAAAATGGTTGGTTACCGGGATGCCCAGTTCCATGCTAAAATCAAATCAAAATATAATTAAAAACAAAACTCCCTCAGGATTGTTGTTAGTTGGACGGTACCCGTTGTTTCGGACCAGCCATGGAATGTGCTTGTTGGTGGAGGGGGAGTAAAGACTTTACCATTCTGTTTGGTAACCACCTATAATTTATCTAGTATGGAAGATACTGAGATCTCTTGGTTGTTATGTTGACAATGAAAGCATACCGCTCAAAATATTATTCATCTCTGTTTTAAAGCTCGAGCTTTGGCACCTATGCAAATCCCTACTTCCCTCTTTGAAGGGCCTATCTATTTACTTTTATGTTGAGTCATCATCCTCTTATAAAAAGCACCAGTTAGATAGCACCATTGTCAATTCTATGCATTGTTACTAATTTATATTGAGTATGACTGTGAATTACAATGGCTAATCAGTCCTTGATCTTCAAGGCTGCTCTGCATTTATGTTTGCGGTCTCATAAAGGGCTAGCGAGATACCATTTTGTTATACCATATCATGATCGTTTTGAGAAAATGTTGTCATCCGAGATTTATTATTATTGCTCGCTAGTTGATTAGCCATTCATATGAGTAAATGTGAGACCTAAATGTTATTGTGAATATGGTTACTTCATAATCTTTCTTGAAAACTTGAATGCTGGCTTTACATATTTGCAACAACAAGATCAAATGGAGTTTGTAAAAGTTTTTCTTTATCACTTTTTGTTTGTCAACTGAATTGCTTGAGGACAAGAAATGGGTTAAGCTTGGGGGAGTTGATACGTCTCCATCGTATCTACTTTTCCAAACTCTTTTGCCCTTGTTTTGGACTCTAATTTGCATGATTTGAATGGAACTAACCCAGACTAACACTGTTTTCAGCAGAATTGCCATAGTGTTATATTTGTGCAGAAATAAAAGTTCTCGGAATGACCTGAAACTTCACAGAGAATATTTTTGGAATAAATAAAAAATATTGGTGAAAGAATCAACAGAGGGGGACCCACCGGCTATCCACAAGGGTGGAGGGCGCGCCCCCTGCCTTGTTGGTCCCCTGGACCTCCACCGACCTCAACTCCAACTCCATATATTCACGTTCGAGAAGCAAAAAATCAAATAGAAGGATTCATCACGTTTTACGATGCGGAGCCACCATCACCCCCTATTCTTCATCAGGAGACCAGATCTGGAGTCCGTTCGGCGCTCCGGAGAGGGGAAATCATCGCCATCATCATCCCCAACCTTCCTCCATCACCAATTTCATGATGCTCATCGCCGTGCATGAGTAATTCCATCATAGGCTTGCTGGACGGTGATGGGTTGGATGAGATTTATCATGTAATCGAGTTAGTTTTGTTAGGGTTTGATCCCTAGTATCCACTATGTTCTTAGATTGATGTTTCTATCACTTTGCTATGCTTAATGCTTGTCACTAGCGCCCGAGTGCCATGATTTCAGATCTGAACCTATTATGTTTTCATGAATATATTTGTGTTCTTGATCCGATCTTGCAAGTTGTAGACACCTATTACGAGTTATGATCTGCATAGCCCTAGGTGACAATAATTGGGATACTTTCTAGTGATTACCGTAGTTTGAGGAGTACATGTAGTAAAAAAGTGCTATTGCTTTGTTCCGGTTCTCTATTAAAAGGAGGCCTTAATATCCCTTAGTTTCCAATAGGAACCCGCTACCACGGGAGGATAGGACAAAAGATGTCATGCAAGTTCTTTTCCATAAGCATGGAATACATGCCTACATTATATTGATGAATTGGAGCTAGTTCTATGTCACCCTAGGTTATAACTGTTGCATGATGAATGCCATCCAACATAATTATCCATCATTGATCCATTGCCTATGAGCTTTTCACATATTGATCTTTGCTTCGTACTTTTTTGCTGCTACTATTGCGATTGTTACAATACTGTTACTTTTCCACTATTACCATTACTTCCATACTACTTTACTACTAAATACTTTGCTTCAGATATTAAGTCTTTCAGGTGTGGTTGAATTGACAACTCAGCTGCTAATACTCGAGAATATTCTTTTGCTCTCCTTGTGTCGAATCAATAAATTTGGGTTGAATACTCTACCCTCGAAAACTGTTGCGATCCCCTATGCTTGTGGGTAATCAAGCTACGCCTTGGGCCACAAGCGGGCAAGCAGAGCTTGTTGGCAAGGTCTGCGGCGACCGCCATGAGCCAGAGGAAGAGCTCCCATCACGGGGGGCTGAGCTAGTGGCCACGCTGGTCAGTGCTGCACCGGGGGCACGGGATGGAGGTGAGGTCTGGCCATAAAGCTCTCCAGGGGTGCTCTCCTCCTCGTCGGCTAGGTCGGCCCAACGAACCCTAGGGGGCCAGGGGAGCGGCTGGACAAGGGGTGGGAGAGGGTACCGACAAGGACGCGTGCTCCGGGCAGGGAGTGGGGGGAGGCGAGTAGAGGGGCGGTGGATCCGCTGCCTGCTAGCGTCGGGGGAGGCGCACAACTGGGTGGGGGAGTGTCGCCAGAGCCCTCCATCATCCAGCTCCCGCTACCGAACCACAGACCTCTCTTCCTTCAACATGGTATTAAAGATCAAAGAGAGAGAGAAGAAGCCATCTAGATACTAGCTATGGACATGTAGGTCTGTGGTGAACTAGTCTTGCATCATTGGAAGGTAGCAAGGATGGTGTAGAAGCCCTCCATGATCAATTCTTCCACCGGCAACGTACATGAAAAGGCCTCCAGATGGGATCACGGAAGAACAAAAAGCTTGCAGCGGTGTAAAAAGTGTTTCAGATGGCTCTCTATTGGTTTGGGAATATTTGGGAATTTATAGAGTTGGAATTTGGTCAAATGGAGCTACAGGGGCCCAGGAGTTCAGGGCTCCTCCTCCCAAAGTTTCCAGGGTCCCTTCTGGTCCAGAAAAGACCGTAAAGTTTCATCGTGTTTATACTTTTTTATATCAATTTTCTTAAAAGCAAAAACAACAGGAACTAGCACTAGGCACTGGGTTAATAGGTTAGTCCTAAAAAATGATATAAAATGGCATATAAATGCTTATAAGCATCAAGATTGATAATCTAATAGCATGAAACAATCAAAAATTATAGATACATTGGAGACGTATCAAGCATCCCCAAGCTTAATTCCTTCTAGTCCTCAAGTAGGTAAATGATAAAAATAGAATTTTTTATGTGAAATGCTACCTAACATGTGTATCATGTAATCTCTTTTATGGTAAAAATTAAGATCTGAGTGATTCAAAGCAATAGTCTATCATTTAATACAAAGACATCAATACTCAAGCATACTAACAAAGAAGCATGCTCTTCAAAATAAAGAATGCTAAAGAACGCTATCCCTACAAAATCATATAGCCCATCATGCTTAGTCTTCTAAAGATATTAATCATGAACTACCCGATGACAAGCCGAGTCATTGGATCATACTTTTTAAAGTGCTTCAACATTTTCAACCCCACGCCATACATGAGCGTGAGCCCTGGACATAGCACTATAGGTGGAACAGAATGCGGTGATAGAGATCAATAAGGGGAAGTCAAAAAGGAAGTAAGTCTCGCATCGACGAGGCTAATCAATGGGCTATGGAGATGCCCATCAATTTATGTCAATACGAGGAGTGGGGATTGGCATGTGCATCGACCTTGCTTGCTCATGAAGACCTTGGTCTTTTGAGGAAGCCCATCATCAGAATATACAAGCCAGGTTCTATTATGAAAAAATCCCACTGGTATATGAAAGTAACAACATAGGAAACTCTCTATATGAAAAATATGGTGCTACTCTGAAGCACAAGTGCGGAAAAGGACAGTAACATTACCCATTCTCCCTTTTTCTCTCCTTTTTGTTGGGCTCTTTGGCCTCTCTTTTTTTGTCTGGACACTCATCCCGACTTGTTGGTGAACCATAGTCTCCATCATCCTTTCCTCACTGGGACAATTCTCTAACAATGATGATCATCACACTTTTATTTACTTACAACTTGATAAAACTGAACATATGACTCTATATGAATGCCTCAGGTAGTGTACCAGGATGTGCAATGATCTAGCGTAACATGTAAGATAACGACAAATGGTGGCTGATCCACAAATACTATGTCAGCTATATGATATGCGAAGCAATATGACAATGACCATGTATGTCATAAAAAGGGAACCGTGGACATTGCATGGCAATATATCTCAGAATGGCTATGGAAATGCCATAATAGGTAGGTACAGTGGCTGTATTGAGGAAGATATAAGGAGGCTTATGTGTGATAGAGTGTATCATATCACGAGGCTTGGATGCAGCAGCAAAGTTTGCACCAACTCTCGAGGTGAGAAAGGGCAATACACGATACTGAAGAGGCTAGAAAATTGTGGAAGGATAAGAGTGTGTATAATCCATGGACTCACATTCACTAGTACAATGAGGTTCTATACAAATGGTTTTTAACCCCTTTTCACGATGACATTGAGAACTGTCACCAAGTGAGTGTGGGCGATAGGGGGGTCCTTCCCACACGACCCAGAAACCGTCAGGGATATGCCCTCCTGGCACAATGCTCGGCAAAATGAGATCGTGTGCGACCAGCGAGCAATCAAATACGGTTATACGTACAGTAGTGGTAAAAAAACAATTATACATGCGAAATTGTGTCCGGTCATAAGTACATCCCACACAGTCAATCCCCACTAAACGTTTTCGTTCATATATACATCCCACATAGTTGCTCCAAGGAAAAACGTTTCTGTACGCAGGTACATCACACATAATTTTCCTCGTTAAATCGTTTGTGATAACGTTGCCATTGCACACGATATTAACAATTTTATCGTTTGTGTTTTTGAATGCATCACACACGGTGCATAGAAGAAACTGTGTGGCAAAGGCTGCCCATCACGCACAGTTTTTATGTGGTAAACGTTTGCGCAAGGTGTCCTAACACAAACAGTCTTCAAGAGAATGTCGTGTGTGATTGTTCATTAATCCAACATGGTTTATTCCTAGAAACTGTGTGTGTTCCTTGAGATCATCGCCCACGGTGTTTTCTGAATAACCGTTTGCAATAGAAAAACCCAATTAATTGGCAGGCTAATTGGCCATTAGTAGGCTAATTGCCCTATTATTAATAATCCATTTATTAATCTAATTGACATTCATATTAAGCACATAATATATTTCATTTACATATTAAGGAGCAGGATTTCATAATTGAAATACATCAGAGTACAACATGATATAGCTTCAGCACTCAGCTACCCCATTACACAACTGCACCAGCACCAAGTTTCACATGCAACATCTAAAACCTTTCAAAATTAGCATCATAGACGGTACATAGACAGATGCATCTCATCTGGAAAACTGCTGAAGTGGAAGGTGAATATTGAGCCCTCATTGATGTTAAAGGTCTTTGCAACTTTAGGCCAATGCCTATGGATGATTGACCGTCCATCCTTCGTCCTCTTCAGGAACACTTCAATATTGAACCGTGGGTGTTGTATAACCTTCCTCGCCTCCTGCCATAGAGGTGGTTTGAGAGGTAATCATTAGTGAACTGCTTTGGAAAGGCCTGAAAACAAGGATATGCATAAATATCTTCTCTATATTGGAAATGGGGCAAAGGAATAAAAAGGCAAGGTATAATAGTTAGTACCATCTTGTAGTTAATTGATGTCTTCATCATTGTGCAGACAAAGATCTTGTTGTTTTTTGTCGCTAATTTATTTATCCTAACAATATTTCCGAGTTTCTTGACTTGATTGATATTCATGGATAAATCATTACCCCATATGCAAAAAGGGTCGAACAGTGGGTCAAAACCTCTGACAGCGGGACCTACATGTGCAAGACCAAATTGTTAAAAACCTAAATATTAGAATGGTTCATGCAATTGCACAATAATGTGCTATTAGACAACGGACCATGCACATGCTAACCTCGATTGTAAACCTCAGTGCTTCCCATTGTTTCCCTCCAACACATCTAAGGTATTTAGTCATCAGGTTAAGTGAGGGTTCGCATGCTATCAATAAAATATGTTGATGAAAAATAAGCACATTGCAGATTCATCAGATTAATTGAAGCCACATACAAAACCCATTTATCCAAACCAAGCATGATTAAGAACTATTAAATATAGCACTTGTATATGTTTCTCATGTATTAAGTGCGGCCAAATTCGATTTATGCCTCACATGCACAACAATACAAAATTCAACCCACGACAATTGGACATCGCATTGCAGAATTGAGCCAAGCAGTTAACTAAACACCACAACAAATGAACCAAACATTAACTGAGCACCACATTGCACAATATAACATACTCCTAATAGAAGATCAGATAGTTAACCAAACCAAGCATGCTTAACAACTTGAAAAATATAGCAATTGTATTTGTTTCTCATGTATTTAGTACAACCAGATTCAATTTATTCCTCACATGGTATACAATAACAAAATGCACCCATAACCATTGAACATCACATTGCAGAATTGAAACAAACAGTTAACTAAACACCACAACAAATGAACCAAATGTTAACTGAGCACCACATTGCACAATATAACATACTCCTAATAGAAGATCAGACAGTTAACCAAACCAAGCATGCTTAACAACTTGAAAAATATAGCAATTGTATTTGTTTCTCATGTATTTAGTACAACCAGATTCAATTTATTCCTCACATGGTATACAATAACAGAATGCACCCATAACCATTGAACATCACATTGCAGAATTGAAACAAACAGTTAACTAAACACCACAACAAATGAACCAAATGTTAACTGAGCACCACATTGCACAATATAACATAGTCCTAATAGAAGATCAAACAGTTAACCAAACCAAGCATGCTTAACAACTTGGAGAAATAGCAATTGTATTTGTTTCTCATTTATTTAGTACAGCCAAATTCGATTTACTTCTCACATGGTATACAATAACAGAATGCACCCACAACTATTGAACATCGCATTGCAGAATTGAACCAAACTGTTAACTAAACACCACAACAAATGAACCAAACGTTAGCTGAGCACCACATTGCACAATTTATAACCAAACCAAGCATGCTTGAAAACTTGGAAATATATCAATTGTATTTGTTTCTCATGTATTTTGTAAAGATAAATTCGAATTATTTCTCACATGGGAGACAATACAAAATTGCAGCCTGAAGAATTGAACATCACATTTGCAAAATTGAACCTAACAGTTAAATAAAGACGACAACTAATTAACCAAACAGTTAATAAGTGAGCACGACACTGCACGACATATAGAACATATACACTAGAGCAATAGATTGCACGGAAAAATTAGATAGCACAATTCACTAGAATTTGTTAAGAAAAGGCAGGAGCAGCACACGCAACGTGTAAATCGAGCATGCTTAACCGGCATAGCTAGCAAATGGCAAGGTGCTCCTCCAACATCTCGGGGCTCGACACAAATGGCAGCCATCGCGAGCCCATCCGCACATGCAACCGTGATTTGCTTCTCTGCTGCCAAATGCTCCTTGAGCTCCTGGCTATACTTTGTGCACCATGGCTTAGGGCGGTGCTTATTTTGGAGGGGTCTGTGATTTGGGTGGAAGGTGTCGCGCTGGTGGTCGGGGCATGTGGGATGTGGAAGGAGGAGGAGGAGGATGGGGGTCGGGTGTGGATTACCTGCATGGATAGACGAGGCCGAGCAGCATGAAGGAGGGTCGCTGGCGAGAAGGCGGCACTGCAAGCAAGCAGTGAAGGTTTCAACTTGGAATGGAAGGCGGAAAAAGGGGAAATGTGGCTTTTGGTAAGGGGGAGGGGGCGGGGAGGTAGATATTTCCACGAAAGACGAAAATCTAGAATCGTTCAGCGAAAAAACTGGCACGCAAAGTGTCATCAGACATGGTCCCTTATTCAGAACTGTGTATGCTATGTGAACATCACAAAAGATTCAGATAGCTCAACCCGTGTGTGATGAGTTTGAACATCAAAAACTTTGGTTCGAATTTCCCTGGTTACAGTGGTCATCCACGTCATTGCATAATTTGGGTACACAAAGGAGACTACAACACACCCACACTTCTTAATCGAGCAAGTTCAGAAATTAAACAGAGCTAGCTGACCTAAACATTACTCTAAATAATTAAAGACTGGCGCTCTTAATTAAACAAAACAAAGAGTACTACTGTTTTTGGTACTCGTCGATCTCCGCCGCCGCCTCCATGTCCAGCTCGCGCCCGACGGTCTCCTAGGGAAGGGGATCCATGGCATCCATCGCACCATACTCGGCAAGCATCTCGCCATCCGCGTCCGCCATCTCTTTGGAAAAGGCCGCAACAAGGTGGGTGTGGGAGGCCGCGATCGGGGCTTGGACGGGCTCTGTCGTGGCAAGGTATGCGGCGGAGGAACGGACGGCTGCTTGAACGCTCTCGGCGATTTCCAACTCTTCGGCCGTGGGTTGCCGACCATTGTCGGAGAAGCTTCGTTCGATTTGTGCGGTGACCGCCACGAGTTGGGTGTGGGCGGTCTCGACATTGTCGTGGGTGGCCTCCATCAGGGCTAAGGCCGCCGTTGCAGAATGGACAGCTGCTGTGCCGCTCTCGCCAGTTGCTATCCCCGAGGCAGATGTTGCTGCCACCACCAGAGAAGCAACAGCGGCCGTTTGGGCTGCCTTGGCCGCCCGGTCGCAGATTGCGGCAGCGTGATGGTAGATGGAACTGTGTCGGTATTTCCTTGGAGAGGGAAGGATGATGTAGCACAGCGACGGTAGGTATTTCCCTCAGTTATGAAACCAAGGTATCGAACCAGTAGGAGAACTAAGCAACACAACGTAAGCATCACCTGCACACAAATAACAACACCTCGCAACTCGACGTGTTAAAGGGGTTGTCAATCCCTTTCGGGGTACGGTGCCTCAAGATAGGCAAACAGACGTGAGGTAAATTGTAGTAGGTTGATAGATCGAACGCCAAATAAAATAAATAAAGATAAAACGCAGCAAGGTATTTTTGGATTTTTGGTTGAATAGATCTGAATAAAAATGCAAAGGAAAAGTAGATCGCAGGGCAAATATATGTGAAAGAAGACCCGAGGCCGTAGGTTTCACTAGTGGCTTCTCTCGAGCAAAATAGCAAATGGTGGGTAAACAAATTATCGTTGGGAAATTGATAGAAATTCACATAATTATGAAGATATCCAGGCAATGATCATTACATAGGCATCACGTCCAAGATTAGTAGACCGACTCCCGCCTGCATCTACTACTATT